>NW_026988431.1:36665000-39170000 GCF_030222135.1 Aotus nancymaae | reverse complement strand
TCAAATAAAACAGCTCCTGTCTGCAACTCCCAGCAAGACCAGCACAGAAGGCAGGCGACTTCTGCATTTCCAAGTGAGGTACCCAGTTCATTTCATCGGGACTGGTTAGGGAATGGATACAACTCACAGAGAGTGAGCAGAAGCAGGGTGGGACATCACTTCACCCGGGAACTGCAAGGAGTGGGGGGACCTCCCTGCCCCAGCCAAGGCAAGCAGTGAGGGATTGTGCTACTCACCTGTGTACTATGCTTTTCCCGTGGAGTTTTGCAATCCAAAGATTAGGAGATTCCTTCATGAGCCTACACCACCAGGGTCCTGGATTTCAAGCACAAAACTGGGCGGCTGATTGGGAAGGCACCGAGCTAGCTGCAAGAGTCTTTTCCTACCCTAGCATTGCCTGGAGCCCCAGTTAAACAGGAAACAGTCCACTCCCCTGGAAAGGGGGCTAAAGCCAGGGATACAAGTGGTCTCGCTCAGCGGGTCCCACTCCCAAGGAGCCCAGCAAGCTAAGAACAACTCGTTAGAAATTCTCGCCGCCAGCACAGCAGTTTGGTGTTGACCTGGGATGACCAAGCTTGGTTGGGGGAGAAGCAGCTGTCATTACTGAGGCTTTAATAGGCGGTTTTCCCCTGATGGGGCCAAGGAGACTGGCAGGTTTAGACTGGGTGGAATTCAGCACAGCACAGCAAAGCGACTGTGGCCAGACTGCTTCTCTAGATTCCTTCTTACTGGGCAGAGTATCTCTGAAGGGAATGCAGCAGCCACAGACAGAGGATTAGAGATAACACTCCAGTCTCCCAGAGACAGAGCACCTGGGCAGGGGGAGCAGGTGTAGGTGCAACTTCAGCGGACTTAATGGTTCCTGCCTGCTAGCTCTGAAGAGAACAGCTGATCCTGATGAGGGGAATTCTCCTAGCCCAGGGCAGCAGCTCTGCTAAGGGACAGACTCCTTCTCAAATGGGTTCATGACCCCTGTCCCTCCTGTGACTAGAAGAGACCTCCCAACAGGGGTAGACAGACATCTCATACAGGAAAGGTATGGCTGGCATCAGTCCAGTTCCCCTCTGGGACGAAGCTTCCAGAGGAAGGAGCATGCAGCAACCTGCTTATTCTGCAGCCTCTACTGGTGATACCCAGGTGAGCAGGATCTGGGGTGGACTTCCAGCAAACTGCAGCAGACCTGCAGAAGAGGGGCCTGACTGTTGGAAGAAAAACTAACAAACGGAAAGCAACAACAGCACAACATCAACAAAAGAGACCCCACACAAAAACCCCATCAAAACATCAATTTCAGAGATCAAAGGTAGATAAATCCATGAAGATGAGGAAAAACTGGTGCAAAAACGCTGAAAATTCCAAAAACCAGAATGCCTCTTTTCCTCCAAATGATTGCAAAACCTCTCCAGCAAAGGCATAAAACTGGACAGAGAATGTGATTGACAAATTGACAGAAGTCGGCTTGAGAAGGTGGGTAATAACAAATTCCTCTGAACCTAAGGAGCATGTTCTAACTCAATGCAATGAAGCTAAGAACCTTGATAAAAGGTTACAGGAACTACTAATTAGAATAACCAGTTTAGAGAGGAAGATAAATGACCTGATGGAGCTGAGAAACAAAGCACGAGAACTTCGTGAAGCCCACACAAGTACCAATAGCTAAATCAATCCAGTGAAAGAAAGGATATCAGAGATTGAAGACCACCTGCTGAAATAAGGCATGCAGATAAGATTAGAGAAAAAGAATGAAAATGAATGAACGAAGCTGCCGAGAAATATGAGACTATGTGAAAACACCAAACCTACAATTGACTGGTATACTTGAAAGTGACAGGGAGAATGGAACCAAGTTGGAAAACACACTTCAGTATATTATCCAGGAGAACTTCCCCAAACTAGCAACGCAGGCTAACATTCAATTTCAGGAAATACAGAGAATACCACTAGATATTCCACAAGAAGATCAATCCCAAGACACATAACTAGCAGATTCTCCAAGGCTGAAATGAAGGAAAATGTGTTAAGGGCAGCCAGAGAGAAAGGTCAAGTCACCTACAAATAGAAGCCCATCAGACTAATAGCAGATCTCTCTGCAGAAATCCTACAAGCCAGAAGAGAATGGGGGCCAATATTTAACATTGTTAAAATAATTCTCAACCCGGAATTTCATATTCAGACAAACTCAACTTCATAAGCAAAGGAGAAATAAAATCCTTTCCAGACAAGCAAATGCTGATGGATTTTGTTACCACCAGGCCTGCCTTACAAGAGCTCCTGAAGAAAGCACTAAACCTGAAAAGGTAAAACCAGTACCAGCCACTGCAAAAACACACCAAAATATAAAGACCAATGAGACTGTGAAGAAACTGCATCAACTAATGTGCAAAATAACCAGCTAGCATCATGATGGCAGGATCAAATTCACACATAACAATATTAATGTTAAATTTAAATGGGCGAAATGCCCCCAGTTAAAAGAAACACACTGGCAAATTGGATAAAGAGTCAAGACACACTGGTGTGCTGTATTCAGGAGACGAACCTCATGTACAAAGATACACATACGCTCAAAATAAAGGGATGGAGGAATATTTACCAAGCAAATGGAAGGAAAAAAAGCAGAGGTTGCAATCCTAGTCTCTGATAAAACAGGCTTTAAACCAACAAAGATCAAAAAAAGACAAAGAAGGGCATTACATAATGGTAAAAGGATCAATGCAACAAGAAGAGCTAACTATCCTAAATATATATGCATCCAATACAGGTGCTGTCATAAAGGATCTCCTATTCAATAAATGATGCTGGGAAAACAGGCAAGCCACATGCAGAAAACTGAAACTGGACTCCTTTCTTATACCTCATACAAAAATTAACTCAAGATAGATTAAAGACTTAAATGTAAAACCCTAAACCATAAAAACCTTAGAAGTAAACATAACTAAGATCAGAGCAGAATTAAAGGAGAAAGAGACATGAAAAAGTCTCTAAAAAATTAATTAATCCAGAAGCTGATTCTTTGAAAAAAAATTAACACAATAGACTGTTAGCTAGACTAATAAAAGAAGAAAAGAGAGAAAAATCAAATAGACAATAAAAAATGATAAAGGGGATATCACCACTGACCCCACAGAAATGCAAACTACCATCAGAGAATACTATAAATACCTTCACCTAAGTAAATTAGAAAATATAGAAGAAATGGATAAATCTGGGACATATACACCCTCCAAAGACTAAACCAGGAAGAAGTCAAATCCCTGAATAGAGCAATAAGAAGTTCTGAAATTGAGACAGTAATTAATAGCCTACCAAAAAAAAAAAGCCCAGGACCAGATGGATTCACAGCTGAAGTATACCAAAGGTACAAAGAAAAGCTCAAATTCCAATAATTGAAAAGGAGGGACTCCTCCTTAACTCATTTTATGAAACCAGCATCATCCTGATACTGAAACCTGGCAGAGATAAAACAACAAAGAAAAAGAATACTGCAGACCACTATCCCTGGTAACATTGATGCGAAAATCATCAATAAAATAGTGGCAAACCAAATCCAGAAGCACATCAAAAAGCTTATCCACCACAATCAAGTCAGCTTCATCTCTGGAAAACAAGTCCAGTAAAACATACAGAAATCAATAAATGCAGTCCATCATATAAACAGAACCAAAGACAAGAACCACATGATTATCTCGATAGATGCAGAAAAGACCTTTGATAAAATTCAACATCCCTTCCTGTTAAAAACTCTAAAACTAATTTACACTCCCACCAACAGTGTAAAAGTGTTCCTATTTCTCCACATCTTTGAAAGCTTAGGTTACCAAATTCTGGGTTGAAAATTATTTTCTTTAAGAACGTTGAATATTGGCCCCCAGTCTCTCCAGCATCTGTTGTCTCCAGATTTTTTGATGATCGCCATTCTAACTGGAGTGAGATGGTATCTCAATGTAGTTTTGATTTGCATTTCTCTTTTTTTTTTTGTAATTGTTAGCGAATTTACTTTTTTTTATTTTTTTTTTTATTGCATTTTAGGTTTTGGGGTACATGTGAAAAACATGCAAAGTTGTTGCATAGGTGCATTCATGGCAGTGTGATTTGCTGCCTCCCTCCCCCTCACCCATATCTGGCATTTCTCCCCATGCTATCCCTCCCCAACTCCCCCCCCCGCTGTCCCCCCAACTCCCTCACAACAGACCCCCGTGTATAGTGCTCCCCTCCCTGTGTCCATGTGTCCTCCTTGTTCAACACCCTCCTATGAGTGAGAACATGTGGTGTTTGGTTTTGTGTTCTTGTGTCAGTTTGCTGAGAATGATGGTTTCCAGGTTCATCCATGTCCCTACAAAGGACGCGAACTCCTCATTTTTAATGGCTGCATAATATTCCATGGTGTATATGTGCCACATTTTTCCTGTCCAGTCTATCATCGATGGGCATTTGGGTTGGTTCCAGGTCTTTGCTATTGTAAACTGTGCTGCAATGAACATTCGTGTGCATGTGTCCTTATAGTAGAACGATTTATAATCCTTTGGATATATGCCCAGTAATGGGATTGCTGGGTCAAATGGAATTTCTATTTCTAGGTCCTTGAGGAATCGCCACACTGTTTTCCACAGTGGTTGAACTAATTTACACTCCCACCAACAGTGTAAAAGTGTTCCTATTTCTCCACATCCTCTCCAGCATCTGTTTTCTCCAGAGTTTTTAATGATCACCATTCTAACTGGCGTGAGATGGTATCTCAATGTAGTTTTGATTTGCATTTCTCTAATGACCAGTGATGATGAGCATTTTTTCATATGTTTGTTGGCCTCTTGTATGTCTTCTTTTGTAAAGTATCTGTTCATATCCTTCGCCCATTTTTGAATGGGCTTGTTTGTTTTTTTCTTGTAAATCTTTTTTAGCTCGTTGTAAATTCTGGATATCAGCCCTTTGTCAGATGGGTAGGCTGCAAAAATTTTTTCCCATTCTGTTGGTTGCCGATTCACTCTATTGACTGTTTGTTTTGCCGTGCAGAAGCTGTGGAGTTTGATTAGGTCCCATTTGTCTATTTTGTCTTTTGTTGCCAATGCTTTTGGTGTTTTGGTCATAAAGTCCTTGCCTACGCCTATGTCCTGAATGGTTTTGCCTAGGTTTCCTTCTAGTGTTTTTATGGTGTTAGGCCTTATGTTTAAGTCTTTAATCCATCTGGAGTCAATTTTAGTGTAAGGTGTCAGGAAGGGGTCGAGTTTCTGCTTTCTGCATATGGCTAGCCAGTTTTCCCAACACCACTTATTGAACAGGGAATCCTTTCCCCATTGCTTGTTTTTATCAGGTTTGTCAAAGATCGGGTGGTTGTAGAGATATAGACCAATGGAACAGAACAGAGGCGTCAGAGGCGACACAACATATCTTGATTTGCATTTCTCTAATGACCAGTGATGATGAGCATTTTTTCATATGTTTGTTGGCCTCATATATGTCTCCTTTTGTAAAGTGTCTAAACACTACCTGACTTCAAACTATACTACAAAGCTACAACAACTCAAAACATCATGGTACTTGTTCCAATACAGACATATAGACCAAAGGAACAGAACAGAGACCTCAGAAATAACACCATGAATCTACAACCATCTGATCTTTGACAAGCCTGACAAAAACAAACAATGGGAAAGGGATCTTCTGTTCAAAAAATGGTGCTGGGAAAACTGGCTAGTCAGAAAACAGAAACTGGACTCCTTCCTTACACCTTATACAAATGTGAATTCAAGATGGATTAAAGGCTTAAATGTAAAACCCTAGAAGAAACATAGGCAATACCACTGGACACAGGAAAGAGCAAAGACTTCATGACAAAAATGCCAAAAGCAATTGCAACAAAAGCCAAAATTGACAGATAGAATCTAATTTAACTAAGAAGCTTCTGTAAAGCAAAAGAAACTAGCATCAGAGTGAACAGGCAACCTACAGAACGGGGGGAAATTTTTGCAATCTACCGATCTGACAAAGGTCTAATATCCAGAATCTACAGGGAACTTAAACAAATTGACAAGATAAGAGAAACAACCTCATCAAAAGGTGGGCAAAGGATATGAACATATGCTTCTGAAAAGAAGATATTCATTGGCCAATTAACACATGAAAAAAACCTCAACATTACTGATCATTAGAGAAATGCAAACCCAAACCACAATGAGATACCATCTCATTCAAGTCAGAATAGCAATTATTAAAAAGAAACAAAAGATGCAAGTGAGGTTGCAGAGAAATAGGAACGCTTTTACACTGTTGGTGGGAGTGTAAATTAGTTAAACCATTGTGGAAGACAGTGTGGTGATTCCTCAAGGATCTAGAAATAGAAATACCATTTGACCCAGCTATCCTATTACTGGGTATATACCCAAAGGAATACAAATTATTCTACTATAAAGACACATGCACATGTATGTTATGGCAGCATTATTTACAATGGTAAAGTCATGGAACCAAGCCCATCAGTGATAGACCGGATAAAGAAAATGTGGTACATATACACCATGGAATACAATGCAGCCATGAAAATTTCATGTCCTTTTCAGGGACAGGGATGAAGCTGGAAGCCGTCATTCTCAGCAAACTAACAAAGGAACAGAAAACCAAATACCACATGTTCTCACTCATAAGTGGGAGCTGAACAGTGAGAACACATGGACATAGGGAGGGGAACATCACACACCGGGGCCTGTTGTGGGGAGGGGGGTGAGGGAAGGGAACTTAGAGGATGGGTCAGTAGTTGTAGCAAACCACCATGGCACACGTATTCCTATGTAACAAACCTGCATGTTCTGCATATCTATCCCAGAACTTAGACTAAAATAAAAATTTTTTAAAAGATGTTTGATGTTCTACATATGAAACACAAATACAATACTGTAAGATTTAATTATTTAAATTATGATGGATTATTTAAAGAAAACAATAATGTTAAATAATTTAGATGACATTGCCAATGTCAATAGCTGATGAAAAAGAAGTGTCAGATGTACAATACCTATTTTGATTTTTTCTTCATTAAATAAAACCAGTTCTCTGTGTTCTTAATGATAGAATAGCTGTCATAAAAATAAAATAAGCACATCTGTGAAAGTCATTGTGTTAAGCTCAAGCTCAGCATAATATAAGCTCAAATCAGATGTGACTCTCAATTTAAGGAACTCATAGTCTAGTCAGAGACACAATAACATGCAAAATTCACCCTTGTACAAAAGGATAAGTGCTGTAATAAAGCTATAAAAATGTCATCAACTGAGGAAAAAGGATTTTTTTTCTGGCTTATTCATGCTTACCTTTGCTTGGTTTGTGACTACCTTGTCTGAATCAGTACTTCTCATCGCTGACTGCATAGTACAATCACTTGGGAACAATTTTTTTAAAAAGGCATATGCCCCCAACTAACATTATTAGGCAGTTGTAAGGAATCAGCATAGGTATTTTTAAAAACTTTCCAAATGATTCTACCATGCAGCTAAGATTAAAACCATTGAAATTCTTACATTTATCAAGCACCAAACTGAGTGAATATACACCAACTAACAGAGTAAGAATACCAACATACAGTTTCATTTTAATATAATAATGAAGATAAAGAAATTGGTATGATCATTACTGATTAGTAAAAACACATATTGCAAAGTATATGAAAGTAGATAACCCTGTTTTTAATATAACAACATGTCGAAAGATAGTATTATGTCTCTTTTGAAGCCTGCAAAGAAAACTTTAACAGTATAGACCTCCTATCCTAACTCTTGATCACCTATCAAAAGAATTAGGATTAAATTCAGTCTCTTAATTAGCTATATTTTTAATCCTATAGACCACATGGTATGATATTTTCCTTAATGGTTTTGCTCAAAGCAAGTTTAACTATTTTAAGTCAGCTGTTATTTAAGTGGAGTATATTATGGCTTTAAACAAAAGTGTTTATAGTAATATGAGAATATTTCATATTTCATTTGCCATAAATATCCAGTTTTGAGTTGACTATTTGGGGCTATTCAAAATTTGTATTAAGAGTTGCACTAAAAACTAGTTCAACATAGTATCCCTGCAAGGCAGTCTAAACATTAAAATATAGGTGTCTGCTGACAAGAGCACTTCAAGGTCCATCTGTTGTGTATATCCAGGAATCGAAGATGCACAGATTACCCTGCACTAACTGTACTCTTCCTCAAATGGTTCTTTACTTCCTTTTTACTTATGTTAAACCTTTCTTCCTCTAAATCCTTACCTCTAAACCTTCTCCCCTACCTTTCTAGAAGTCAAGGTCCCACATGAGAAAAATCCCTTTATTCATAAACTTTTCATTGAACATTCCTTCCTCCAATTTCATCTCTAACATAAACCCAGTTCTCATCTAATGACAGTGTTTCTTCTGAAATCACTCTCAAGAGGTGACTATTAATTTTTAATACACCCTCTTCATTAAGCCTGTAGTGAGAGTGTTGTCCTTCTTTCAGTTGCTTCCTTCTCTCTTAAAAAAAACTTACAACCTTAATGTGACTACAGCCTATCCCTGTTGCAGTCATCAACTGATTCTTTCGGTCATTTCTCATTCCTTGAAGAGCTTCACATCGGCATCACTAATTCTATCTCTCCAATACAATCTCTACTATAATTATTTATAATTCTATATCTATATAGATGATCTTTTCAATAATACAGACTCTCCTTTCTTTATCTTTCCCTCCTCCTACTTCAGCTAACCATTGTACATAGTCACACTTCAGACTTTGTCATTATCAATAACCATATACACACCTTAATCTTATTTTCAATTTCCATACTCTCTAACCAACACTTACTGTAGTTCCATGAAGCACTTTCTTATGCCATATCATAATTCCAACATTTTTTTCCACTAGAATTGAAAGTCCATTGTTCTTTCACAAGTTTCTTCTCAACTGGATTAAATTACGTGTTCTATCATTATCAATCTTTTCATATACCCTTAAGTGTCTTAACTTTTGGTCATTTTATGGTATTCATCTGGCCAAATAATTATTTCGTGTAAATCCAACTTTCTGCCTACAATCAGACAAGTAATGGCTGAAGAAAACCATGTAACCTTACAAACTGGTTCCACAACGCAGTGATGATTATTAACCAGAAGTGAAACCATAATAATGTTTCTATACATTTCTCAAATACATTTGGGTCTCCCATAATTTACATAACTATTATATCTTCTCTTTTCCCATCAGACCTCCAATTCCTCTCCACTTCTTAGTCTCAGCTATTGATCCTTTTTCTATTCATTGAAAAAATACAAAACAATAAGTGTTTCCAAAAGTTTCCATCACATCTTCTCAATTGCCTACACAAATAAATACCAATTAGTTTTGCTTTCCCTTCTGATAAAATTAAGTCTTCATAATTCCACTTAAAACCAATAATTCCTGCATTCAATCATGTAATCTCTTGCCAGTTCAAATATCTCAGTAATTGCTTTTCCATTCTAAATAATCATTTTCCCCTCTTATGCATAATACTTCTTGAAATATTCTAACACTTTCTTAGTGAAAAACATTTCCCTTGATCCTACAGCCCCTCGAGCTACCACCATATTTATTTACTCCTATTCACAAAAAAAGGTTTGAATGACTTTTATATGTTCACATCTCCAGTTTTTCTCCCCTAGTTTTTTCTTGAATGTACCTATAATTGAATGCAAGACATTTATGCTCATTACTCCACTGAAACCATTGTCAGCATAAATGTCATCTAGCAGTTACTCTCCTCATATTGCCTGACCTATAATGCCTGTAATGGCTCATATGTGATGAATGTTTATTTTTATTCTCATAAATACTAAACTATATGTTTATGATGAGAAGCTAGCTCTCTTTCCTGTGGTGATGCAAGACCACAAACTTAATCTGATGGCTTCACCTTCTTGAGCATATGGCTTCCAGGGTCACTATGATTATTTATCTCAGTCAACTGGGAAAATGCACAATTATCAAACCTGAGAGATTTTTATAGGGTAGAGTTGGACATGAAATGTGTCATGTTTTTTCACATTTAATTGGTTTTAACTCACTCACAAGGCCATATCTGATGACACAGAAAACGGAGAAATGTAGTCTTTGTTGCTAGGCAGAGAAGAAATCTACTTTGGTACAGCGTTAAACAGTCTGAAACAAAAGTCTCCAAGGCCTTACATAATCTGCCTTACTCTCAATTCTCTGACCTAATTTTCTACCATTCTCCCTTTTGGACACTCAACTGTGCCACACCGGACTCCTTTTTTTCCTTAAACAATCTGAATAGATGTGTATCATGCAATTAGGTTGGTGCGTCCTCTACCTTGACTGTCCATCTTTTATAGAGCCACATGCCACTCTCCCTCAAGTCTCTCTGCACATTGCTTAGATGTGACCTAGTCAGCAAGGCCTTTTCTTGTTCTCTGTTTAATATAAAATAGAAATTACAATCATGGGTACTCCCTATTACTTCTTATTATGTTTCATTTTTCTGTATAGAACTCACGTCTACTTATATATTTATTGTTTGTTCTGTTTCCTACTGCCTCATGCACAGATCCTTAAGCATCTAGTAACCATTTGCTAAATTTTTATCAAGATTACGAATAAAATAATGAATTAATAAATGTGTCTATTACTCCATTATGCCAACCTTAATACTTTGGTGTGTATCTCAATATTCTAGTTACTGCAAAAATCAAGATGTATCTTCAAATGGCTTCTGCCTCCATATATCCATTGATCAAACTGATAGCTTCTTCTTCAGTTGCTCCTACAACAGCTAGAAGGTGAGAATAGCTGAATTGTGAATCAATCCAAAAATGGCTTAGAGTTAAGGATAGGTCAGTAGATTTGAGATTAAGCATAGTAAATGTATGATTGTAGGATGAGTTCTTCATTTTAATTTGGAGCTCTCTCCATATTTTTTAGTCTCTGATACATTTTGGTTGATTTCAAAGCCTATTTTCTAAAGCAAACATCCCTCGGTAATCCAAAAAGCACACATAAAGTCCCCTAATGTGTGATACTTGTGTCTGTGTGTGACAGAGTAAGCGTATTGTGGTAAGAAGGTGGATTTGTATTCTTCTGATGGTTTGTCTAATGTACATTGAAATGAACTTTTTAAATGATACAAATGTATTATAATACAAATTCACATTATTGATTTCACATGGCAAAATTAATATGTTGAAGGGAAATTAATATATATTAAATTAATATATCTTTCAGCTCTGATTTAATATTACCCAGTGAAATTAGAGATTAGTGAATGACATTAGAGTACCAGCAAATCATGATTTCTAACATTCATTGTATTCTGGGAGAATTCACTTCAAAAACATTACTTCTCACAACTGCAATACATTACATTTTTATTTTTATATTTCCTTTTAATTGCATCTGTTCACCTGTTTCCCTCATTTCTGAAACACTCAACTTCTGGTACTTCTATAGTTATAGTAATATGTAATAATAACTGAATAATATTCCCTCTTTGTCTTCACTGACAGAACCCATAAAAATACGTACAGGTACAACCTCTCATGATCTTGACTCAAAAATAAGCTATTTGAAGAGCTCTTAGCAAATTATATTTTGTGTATTGTAAAATTTTAAATATCTCATTTTTTACTTCATTGGTTTATTTGTTATCTCTTGAATCTTGATTTAAAATGCTTCTTAAGCAGTTGCATATGTCTATGATTTGCTTGGGACGATACAAACAAAGTCTTGAAGGATCTTTATCAAGTACTTTTTATTTAGTCATCAAACCTTTCAAAAACTGTGATGAGCTAATGAGAAGTCATTGAAAATTTTTAAGAAAAAAGGTTCCATTTGCAGACTTGTGTTTTGGATTTTTTTTTTTTCTTTCTGAATAAGGGTAACTGTAGGGAAGAAAGTAGAGAGTCAAAGCATTGTGGGTGGGGCACTGAAATAATCTAGGTTAAAAAGAATACAGGAGTTTCCCACACTATTTTCATTGCAATGGAAGTTGAGAAGTGGGTGAAATCATAAGCTACATGGTAGTACAAAAGAAATACTTGGTGATTAATTGGAGAAGGAAGGAAAGAAAAAAATCAAGTGAGTCATACAGTCAAGCATACTGTTGTTCAAATCTCAGTTCTGTTATATGGTAACTCTTTGGATTATGGAAAAGTACTGGACTTCTCTAAGTTTCAGGCTCCCCAGTAATAAAAGAAGTCAAATACACATTAGATAAAGAAATTTATAGAAAATAAATACCTACTACAGTATCTGGCCTACAATAAATGGGATAGACTAAGGGATTCTTCAGCAGTATTCAGTGCTCTTCTGTGTAAAGTCATAGTCCTCTGCTCTGCTTTGGTCAAAGAAATGTAGGCATAAGTGATACACAACTTCAGGACAGAAGTTATGTGTCAATACATCTTTGCTTTGCTCTATTTTCTCCCTTTCCAGCATTATTGGCAACATTTCCTATAAAGGAAGCTCTGTTAGCCTATAATCTAGATTAAGGAAGCATATAAGAACAATAGCTAACCCATGAGGGAAAAAAATGTAACATGAGTGAGACAACAGTTTTTGTTTTTCCAAGTAATTCAGATTTTCAAGTTGTTAATTATTGAAGTATAACCCAGCCCATCCTGAGACAGTATGAGATCAATTATTAGTAAATATTTTTGTGTATTAGACAAATGGAAGTGTTTCATGAACCAGGAAGTGATCTAGAAAACAGATGAGAAGGTTAGTCTTTTAAAAAAGGGATACTAGGCTAGGCATGGCTGCTGAAGACTGTAATCCCAGCACTTTGGGAGGCTGAGGCAGGCAGATCACCTGAGGTCAGGAGTTCAATTCCAGCCTGGCCAACATGGTGAAACCCCATCTCTACTAACAATATAAAAATTAGCTGGTCGTGGTAGTAGGTGACTATAATTCCAGCTACTCGGGAGGCTGAGGCAGGATAATCGCCTAAACCCAGGAGGCAGAGGTTGCAGTGAGCTGAGATCTCGCCACTGCACGTCAGCCTGGGCAACAGGGCAAGACTCTGTCTCAAAAAAAAAAAAAAAAAAAAAAAAAAAGCAGGAATACCAGAAGTAAATAGATAAAAATGGGTGCATTTCCCCATATACACCATGTAGGATTTGCTTAGCAGACAAAATATGCAACTACATCCTTCCATCAGATTAAACACTACACTGCACACTATGATAAAGTTAATTGGGTTGAAAGCTATGATATGCAGCTATGTTCCTTGTAATTTCAAACAGATTGATTAAAAAGAAACCAATGAAATTTCCAGAGGTAAGAAAGAGTTTTATGACCAAGAAGAAGGAAAAGTAGCCTCAGGGCTCTCTGAAGCCACTGTTCAGGTGCCTTTTATCTGGGTTGCCAGGGATGTGACTCTGTTTTAACAACTCCTAGTTAAGGTGACCTTTTTGTTCCAAAGTTTAAATTTCTGAACGATTATCTGATGGCTCCAGCTAATATAGAAGGTTAGAGCTTAGCCCAAGCAAGGGGGAGTCCTCATTTACATTTTGAGTCATTCCCAGAGAGAAAAAATGCTGGGAGCAGAACAGCATTCCTCGATTTCCTCAGCAGGGAATGGCACAGGTAGGTCACATGACATAGAAAAATTGGGTAATTATATATCTGAAAGCATTGGTTTTTATTTTAATTCTAAAATCTACTAAAATCTAAACTTTAAATTGTTTCAGAAAGAAAAGGGTTATGAACATTTTGATTAGTTGATTGAATTGCAGCCTATTTTGGATATATTTTAAAGTAGAAAATAAGGGGGTTTTTGGTGTCTGTCACTGAGAAAGATAATGTACTCTTTTTTTTATAAATAACTATTGAAGATTATGTTTCAATTGGAACATGCTTTCATTGCAGTGAAAGCTGTAGACTTACTTTAATACACATATTATTATGGCATGAAAATCCACCATCTTAATCTTTGGAAATTAAATTATTTCTCTTCAAATTGCCTATTCCTCTCCAGGGTCCTGCTTCATGGGCACAGTGGAAAGATTCTACTTCATCCCTTTAAATTGTAATCTGCCTGTTGCTTCCCAATGAACACTCCTAAAACCATCCATCCACTGGATATGGCTTTCTTCTCATGTTTATCCTAGAACTGCTCATTCCTACTCACTTATTCTGAGGATCCTACCTAATTTTCTATGTCACAACTGAACAAGTCCACACTTTCAAACAATGTTTCAATGAATAATTCAAAATAATAGGATAGAAAGAAAAGAATAATTTGCAAGAGCTATGAGAAGTGACTACTTCTATGTTTTAATATTTGCTTAAAAGAATATGACCTCCAAATCTCTTAAAAGTTGCTGTGATAACTGCCTAGTTTCTAGTCAGCATTCACGTGGCAGAATTACTCAAAATACATCTATGCTGTTCATCTCAGGCACAATTTACCCAAAGGCACAGAAAGAAAAGAAAGTATTTTTCCTTATTTGGTGTAAGAGTTACTTTATTTCCTATTACTCAATTGACCTTTCTTTTTTTGATTCGACAGTGGAAACATTCCTTATCTTCAAGGCAAATGCTACCCAGTCACATTTAAAAAAACAAAAAAGCAAAACAAAAACATTGGAGTCTCATAGTCCACGGGATAAAGGTAATCAGATTACTTGACCGTATGGTTCCAAGAGTATGGACTGTTAAGTCGCAACACTCTGTGTCCCACAGCAACAATCAAGTCCAAGCAGTGCCATTCCATGCTCAGGACAGTTGTTTTCCATTCTTTATACTGGCAAGAGATGAAAAGACACTCTAGCTTGCACAAAATCTCAACTACTACACGGTCTCTACTTTTACTCTCCTGTGACAGAATGCTTAGAAAGCATTCACAGCCACATATATAAAGAGGAAAACCTAATTTTCAAGTCAAAATTGGTCTAAATCCTTATGTGGAAGAGGGAAAAGGATTTTCTATGTTTATGGTATATAATTCTGTTAAGGAAACAAATTCATATTCACACTCTAAAGGCACCATAATTGAATCTGAAGTAACTACATTTGCATTATATCTGACTCAAATCTTGAGAGAAGACTTTCACTAAATAGTGGTGTTTCTGCTTATATGGTCACATTAATATATTATATAATGCTGAGTGGTTTGCCCTAAATGTAAAGTATGTAACTTTTTTGTATATATTTACATATAGCTATGTATTTAACATTAATAAGCCTGACTCCCAGAGGCAGAACGTGCTCCTTCCTTCCTTCCTTCCTTCTCTCCCTTTCACTCCCTCCCTCCCTTTCACTCCCTCCCTCCCTCCCCTCCCTCCCTGCCTCCCTCCCTTCCTTCCTTCCTTCCTTCCTTCTAGATGGAGTTTTGCTCTTGTTGCCCAGGCTGGAGTGCAATGGCATGATCTCCGCTCACAGCAACCTTGGCCTCAGGGTTCAAGTGATTCTCCTGCCTCAGCCTCCCAAGTAGCTGGAATTACAGGTATGTACCACCACACCCAGCTAATTTTGTGCTTTTAGTAGTGATAGGGTTTCTCCATGTTGGTCAGGCTGCTCTCAAATTCCCAACCTCAGGTGATTCGCCTGTCTTGCCCTCCCAAAGTGCTGGGATTACAGGTGTAAGCCACCATGCCTGGCCATGCTCATTTTTTTCAAAATGGCCATTTTTGGTCTCAGTCTTCACCAAGTACCCCATTATATTTATTAAAACATTCCATTTGTTTTCCAAAATTGAGAGCCATTAATAAAATCCATGCTACCCACCAGAGATATTCTCACTCATAAATCAAAAATTGCTTGTGGTGGTAGTATGTGTGAATCCTATTTTCTTTTTAGACATCCAAATAAATGAGGGTCATTTATTTTGTTCATTTCCTTAACATATTAATAGAAAGTCCTGTTCAGTCTACTCTGCCTATTTCTCAAATCAGTCTTCTTTCATTCTTGATGTCACCAGTCTAGATCATAGCTTTGTTAGTTTTTTAACAAATGGAACCCACACTCTTAAGCTGGCCTCCTACCTAGCCGACTTCAAATCAATTTTTTAGTAACCCTACCTATCTCTACACTGCTGCTTGAGTTATCTATGTAAAAGCAGTTGAGATCATGTCAAGTCCATGTCCTCCAAACCCATTTTACAGAAGGATTTTCAGAGTCTTTACTACAGATGTAAAGGTGCCTGTTGGGTCCCAGTCAAGGTAGACTGGATGAGTGAAGCAGCTTGGTGTCAGACAAGAGGCAGGGGTAGGGACGGTGAGCGGTAAAAGTCATGGACCAACATTTCAATCATTCAAATATTTAAAAAACATTATTTGGCTTACATTAAGCAGTCATACAGACTAAGTACAGGCCATGGATCTTAAGTTTGTAATCTCTGGACTGAGAAAATCGGGTTACGTTTCTTTTTCCTAGTTTCTATTGTTACCACATATCTGTCACTAAGTCAGGCTATCGTGGGTCTGCTCTCTATTTGCTCTAAGTTTTACTGCCTTCATGAATTAACTCACAAATGTTCTGAAGCCAAGAATGACTTCTTCATCCCTTCATCTCTACAGCAATCTTCTTTTCCTTTTAGATTGAGCTCAAATAAAACTCTGTCTCTGAAACTTTATAATTTCAGCATTAGAATTCATTGTATGCTAATAATCAGGGGTTTTCCCCTATTTTTTATCCTTTAATTTTTGCCCTCAATTCAATTATTTATATTTGTTTTCATTTTTTTATGTACTCTATTTTCTCTCTAGAGATAGACTGCTCCTGGCTTTCAGGAAATATATTTCATGATTTTGTGTAACTCTCACTCTTTGAATATAGCAAGCCCTAAGTAAATGTTTCCGAAAGTAAATTTGTGAAAGAGAAGCCTTAAAGTGGATTAAATGCATAGGTTTTCCTTTCAGAGGAATTTGGGCTTCATTTATAAGAGTCTGCTTATTAGCTGGATGAACCTGATCCATTATCAAAATATCCTGAGTCTCAATTTCTTCAGCTATTAAATGAAGATAATAAGGCGGCCTTCACCAAGTTGATATAAGGATTAGTCATAATCTATTACATATAAATCCCTTGGCATGTAATATGTGCCTAATAAATAGTGGCTTTATTACTATTATTGACCTATTCCTATGTAAAATAACTTTTCTTCTGGATTTTTAAGTTTTGTCTCTTCAAAACTCATCTTGATTGGATGGCTCATATTGAGTTCTTACTAATTTGACATAAATTAAGCTACTGTTGTATCAAAAATAATTCTCCAAATGAAGCACTCTAAGAATTGAGCATTGTATATTATTGGAAGACTGTCTAACATTGACTATTGTTGGATGAAAACTAACAGTGAAAAGGAAACAACTCCCAACTGTGTAATAGCTACAGATTTATGTGATGAGCCAGGGAATAGTTTATGAACTTTCACTTGTTTTATAATTTAAGATACTTTCAGTAGCAAAAAATTCAGCTGACCCTGATTTTAGTAATCGAGAAGACTTAGTCCAGTGCCAGGGTAAGCTCTAAGCATGCTTTGATCAGGCACCAGTTTCATTTCTTGGCAGTTTTATATGTTTTGCTATTTTCTGTTTATCAGCTCACTATTCTAGCTGGCTTCTCTTAAGTAAGCAAAGCGCTTGAGACCGTTTTATTTTTTATCTACAACATGCATTTTAAAAGAGAAGATGAAAGCACCACCCACCACCACCACAGTTGAATGAAGTTTCTGGCCTCTATTCTGTTTGGGTCAACATAGGTGATAAGCCCACCTCCTGAACCAATCAATGAGGTTGTCTATTAGCTAATTGGCTTAGGCAAACCAGTGCCAGCCCAGTAACTGGATTTGGGTCAATTATCAAAATAAATGGTTTCTACAAAACGAAATGAGTAAAGTAGAGGATTCTGAAAAAATAATCACCACATCATAAACATGTGTGTGCGTGTGTTTCAAGACTGTCATTTAATTTTTTATTAATTATCTGAGTTTGGTTTAGTTGTAACTGTGAAGCAGGTTCACTGCGCAATGGTTACCAACTTGTCTGAATCCAGTGAGACTCATTACATAAGTCACTGAAAATGTAGCAAGATATGGTGATGGGGTGGTCTGCATGGTCATCAGCATGTGACTCATGTAGTTGGACATAGTTCGGTTCATTGGACACAACATCTGCACAACATCTGTATTCAATCTCATTCAAAAGATAGCATTCATGGCCAGATGGTGGCCCCAGTCCAATAGACCCAGCCTGCTTCTGGTTTTGCAGAGCCATTAGCAAACCATTCTGTGTCATCAATAGTTATAACTCTTTGTCTGCTCATGAAACCTACTGGTCTCTTGGGGGTACCAGTTACCAGTCATGCCCCATCTTTTTTTCTTTTTTTTTTTTTTTGAGATAGACTCTCGCACTGTCACCTGGACTGGAGTGCAATGGCACAATCTCAGCTCACTGCAACCCCCAACTCCCAGGTTCAAGCAATCCTCCTGCCTCAGCCTCCCAAGTAGCTGGGACTGTAGGTGCCAGTCACCATGCCTGGCTAATTTTTTGTATTATTAGTAGAGACGGGGTTTCACTATGTTGGCCATGCTGGTCTCGAAGTCCTGACCTTGTGATCTGCCAGCCTCAGCCTCCCAAAGTGCTGGGAATACCCATGTGAGCCACCACGCCGGGTGCCCCATCTTAAATGTACCATTTCCACGTGATAATTGAGCGCTGTTGAGCCTATCCAATTTTATTGGTGGGGTTGTAATGAGCAGTACATGTGGTGCTCCAGCCACGAGACACTCAGTCTCTACCAGTGCCAAGTAATCAAGGAGTTGCCATTCAAAAGAGATATATTTGATAGCTGCCTCAGGCAACTATATTGTCAAAACTCAGAGGCTGGTGCACCCCAGTTGCGATTTTTTCTTACTATAGTCTCCAGCCAGCATCTGTGGAGGTTGCAGACATCTGTAATTCTATCAGGTTAGCATACTCTAAAGGCTTTTTGGCAGTGCTTGGGTCACAGCTTTTTCAATGTCCTCCAAGGCTTGCTGCCTCAAAGGGTTCTATTCAAAGTCAGCAGCTTTGCTAGTCACCTTGTCTCAGGAGAACAAAATAATTCTCTCTTTAAAAATTTATAATTCTGGTTTTTATAGATGAACTTTTAAATTATTTTATTTATCCTCTGGGCATGGTGGCTCATGCCTATAGTCCCAGCAATTTGGGAGGCGAGATGGGCTGATCACATTAGGTCAGGAGTTCGAGACCAGCTTGGCCAACATGGTGAAACCCGTCTCTATTAAAATGCAAAAAATTAGCCTGGATTTGTGGCAGGCACCTATAATCCCAGCTACTCGGGAGGCTGAGGCAGGAGAATTGCTTGAACCTGGGAGGTAGGGATTGCAGTGAGTGGATATCGTGCCATTGCACTCCAGCCTGGGTGACAAGAGCAAAATTCCGTCTCAAAAAAAAAATTTATGTATCTAAATTGTTTCTTAAGTGTTTTGTGCTTTTAAATTAATAGATATTATGGACTTTACAACTAATATCTCATTGGAGAAATAAGCACCTATATGCCACTTATAAAACAAAGGTGTAACAAATTTTACTTTCCTGAATACCAACATACTAAGAAAACAGACCCAAGTAATTGGTTCCTAAAGTCCTTTGCTGAAAATTGCTAATTTCTTCAGTCAACTTAGAATGCTTGAGGAAAAAAGAATAAGATGTCTTTTCATCATATTAATATATTTAAACAGTGAAAAATCTAAGATTCAGATAATTGACAATATAATGAATCAGAATATGAAGAACAAGAAATATCTTATTTATTTAAACAAGTGGTGCCCTTTAAGAAAATAAGTTGTTGCTTATTTACAAGTTTTCTTTTCTTCATTCATGCTCTCCACTTTTCTGACAGAATACAGGCAGATCAATGTCAGTTTTAAACACAGTATTATGGGCGCCAACACAGCACATATTTCCACAATGGTGTTATAATGACAGGTAAATGAGAATTAAGCAACTTAGCACCACTGCTTACCTACAACATTAAACCATGATTCCAATCAATCTATGAATGTTTTGACATATTGGCAGAAATACTGTCAATTATTGTCATTTCTGATGAATATGCTGGTTCTATTCTTTTTTCCCAATGAATTATAGAGACTTCCTGACCTTGAGTATATAGACTTCAGAAGTTAATCTCTGCTGGCATCTTTTCCAAAAAAGATTACCACCATCAATTCCAACGTGATACATGTGTGTATAAAGAATATAGTTCCAGGTGCAAGGAGGAACACCAAAACAGAGAGTATGGAGAAGAGTGGGAGAATCACTGTCCCCCGTTCAGAGCACGGAAGACTGTTCATGGTCCCACAGAGACCATGATGTTCTTCCAGGGTAAATAAAAGATTGTTCGAATATGTTTTCTCCTGCTCAAGTAACAACTTGTGATTTTAGTGCTGAATTGCCTTAAGGAATATATAGTTTCCAAACTTTGCAAATTCATGAATGTTAATTAAACTAACTCTCTAAGGCCATTTTAAATCAAGCCTCTCTTGAAATAAGATTAAAGTATTAAATATTTCAGTGGTTATATAAATCAGAGTATATTTAGAATTCTATTTAATCATCTGAAATTTAATAAAAATAAATGTTTTTGTGAGATAGTTGATGAATATGGAGAAATCTGATTGTTCAAGTCAGCTACAAAAGATCTTTATATTTTTTCAGATAAAAAAAGAAGTCCCAGAAGCCACGTTATTGACATGGTATCAATTCATTAAGGTATATATTGACAGGTCTTCTCTAGAGAAAAAGAATTAGCAGGATTGATGAAACACACTGAAATTGAAGAGTGAGATTTGGAAATAAATAAACTCACTGTACTTTATACAAAAGCTCTTTGCTCATCTATTTTTGGCAGAAATCTCGGGAAGGTATTGTGTGTGTGTGTGTGCATGCATGTGTGTGTGCAATTAGCAAAAGATTATTCTTGGAATCTTTTGTCCAAGATAGACTGACTAATCATTCACTCTAACACTCTGAACAATTTACATGACATTTTTTTAGTAAACCCAAAGTAAAATAATACAGTGATATGACACTCCATGGGAGGCAAAGTAGGTCATTAACTGCTGCTCTGGCAATTTCTGTTTAACAAGTTCCATTAGTATTATGTTTCTCATTTTTTTCCAATGAGTAAAACAAACCACAACATTTCTTTCTACTTGTACTAATTTCAACAGTGTACAAAGTCCATATATGGTTCTATGAATAAGTGAAATCAGCAAAAATTGGGGCTTATTTAGTATTAGCCAGGAAGGGGAATAATTATGGATTTATTTATTGTTGGTCATTTATTCTATGCACAGTTATTGTGAACTTATTTTGTGTCTGTATGTCCTAAATGTGTAGGTAAGAAACTGGCTAACAGCAAAACCTTCACTTCTAGGTGGAGATGAAGAGAATATGCTTAAAAATGCTGCACAGAAAGACTCAAAGGCTCAGAAATTTATGCAAAGTGAAAAACAAGTTATCAAGCAGTGTTCAAACTGGACAGCCTCTTTTTCTGAAAGCTAGAATTACATACAGTGAAAATGTTTTTATTCAGTGTACAAACTGGAAATAGTTTTGCTATCACAAGGTGCAGATTTGTACAATCTCACTTTATACCATTACCTTCACTCCTATTACCACAGCATTTCTCTTTCTCTTCTCTGCTCCTCTATACCTCAGTGAGGTACAGACAAGAAGAGAGATGTAGCCAAAACCAACAGTGAAAGCTGAGCACAGAAGAAACAGAGGGCATTTCCTAGGTCACAGGAAACACACTGTTTGGAACATGTATCAGAGGAAAATGAAACTTCTTGAATTCCAGCATCTCATGTATCGGAGTCATTAGGGATGAGAAAAAACAGACAAAAATAATGCTGAAGAATCTCCACTTGACTAAATTCAGATGTGTGAGTAATTACATGTCAAAATAATGTTCTTTGCAATCTGGAGAAAACAATACAAGGAAACTGCCATTTGACACACATGGGAATGAAGGATGGAAGGGTTTGGACTTTTTAAACAATTTTATAAGAGACATCATCAGGAAAGAAGTAAAAATGAAGGAAGAAGTATATTACAGAACCTTGAAGATTACACTCCCTTCTTGCATGCCCCCACTTCTTGGAGAAAGAGGGAAAAATTTTACTGAAGGAGAAAGAACAGGGCAGTCAATAAAGTAGGAAATCAACCAGGATGATCCTGTGTCTCCGACACCAAGAAAAGTCAGTTTTGATAAGGACAGTAAGGTCAGATGTAAAAGATAGTTCAAGTACATTGAGATGTAAATAACCTCAATGTCTAGGACTAGGCAAGGAGGCCAGCTGAGAAACAATTAGATAAGTAGTAGGTCTCAGAGGGTGAATGATTAATTCAGCCACAGATTGACCAAAACATTTTCATCACAAGTACCCAAAGGAGACTTTTTACTCATAGAGTATCATGCCTCTTTTAGGACAGCAGGGGTCACTAAGGTACACTGGTCATTTATCCTGGACAAGTAGACCCTATGAATGTTCGTGATGCAGACATATTCAGATACTGCTAGCACTCTCATATTTCAATACTTCTTGAACCGTAATTTGAATAATGAAACATATTTGGTTTTCACAAGATGAATGGTTTAGTCATTTAGTGTCTTCTAAATTTATTTATCAGAAACCACAAAAAATTGTCAAAGATAGTATAAATCCTTCTGAAGTACTGCTAAGTGGTGATTAATGTGGATTGCATTACCAAGCCATTTGATCATAAATTATGCTGCATTATATGATCCAGAACCATCTTCTTACATACCAAAGCTATCTAAATATAGTATATCGCACCAGTGGGCAAACAATTACGTGAATCGAGATCAAATAGGTAATGGCTTCTCTTCATTGTCTTGGGCTACTTTTTAGATGTGCTATAATAACAAGCAGACCCTAGGCATCTGATAGACAGGACAGCTGGGCAGGCGAGTTAGCAATTCTGGCACTATCATATTGCAGGTGCAGGAATAAAATTCTCGAATACTTGAGAACAGTTGCCTATAGGCCAGCTATGAACTTGACCTCATTTCAGATAACAGCTTTTCCTTTTCACCCACAGCACAGCTGAAGTTTAGAATAGAATTTATTTAGCTCAACATTCAAAAAGAAATTGATTCAAAGCCTACTTTCCTAAGATTCCTTTGAAGAGAAAATGTCATGAGTGTTTTTTCTTGGTGTTCAAAAGGTTTATGAAGAACAAATTATCTAGATGGTTCTTTAGCCAGTGAGAATAAAGTCGATGCTTTTGTTCCTAATATAGTCTTTGTATATTTCAGATACTTACATGCTTCATGGTAATTTTTCCTTGAGCATTTAAAAAATTTTGATAAGTTGTAGCCCTGGCATTAATGAATGATTTTATGTCTTTGATAATTCCACCCATATTTTAGTAGAAGTGTATTTTGTCCCGATAGTTTTTTCTACTCAGGGAATAATTACATTAGATAATTTTGCCTCAAGGCAATACAAAATTTTATTGAGTGTTTACCTTTCCAAAATTAGAAATAAAATAAATAAATATTAACTCTGTACTTGAGAAACCTGAATAAATTAAATGTCACTTAACTCTGAAGAATAGCATTTCCTTAAAAATATTTTACTCTAAAATAGTGCAAATAAATAGTTGATGATTATTAAATCAAAGACTACATAATTTACATAATTAAAAAAAGTAATACCAGTATGAGCTAGTCAGTTTGCTTCCTAATTAAACTGTGTTGAATGGGAATGGCAACAGGAAAACTGATGGCTTGGTAAAACATGGCATGACTACCATGGCACTGTGAAATGAAAGTAACATTCCAATAAAAGGCATTTTGACTATTCTGTATCTTATCTTTCCTAACCCTTAGTAAAGTGCATGAAGAGCACTGACTATTCCACATAAGAGAGCCCTCAACATTTTACTTTTTATTTCTAATTGGTATAGCATCCTTTCTTTATGCACTTGCTAAAACCTATGTCCATATACTTACAGAGTGAGCCCATCTTACTTGACAACCCCCCAAAACACACTTGTACCTTTTATCACTACACATAAATGTCTCATACTGGATCCAGTCATACTCAAAGTATAAGCCCCTAATTTTGGAAAAATTAGTGAATATTTTTAGTCCCCAACTTGTGCAAAGAACTGGGCAAAGATTTGTTGATGACACGAGGAATAACTACTAAGCATAAGCCTTGTTTTTAAAGAGATGTTCAGCCAAAAAGAATGTGACACAGGTGCAGGTTACCTATCAAGTACAAACTGTTTAAAGAAGTAATGGAACAGGGTTAGGAAAGATCATGATTCTGAGATGTCATAATACAGAATTTCCATGTGACCTGGCTCTGAGTGGCTGGATGGAACTGCCAGATAGGGGTTGAGATCGAGGTGAAAGGATGATCATTTCAAAGACATGATCAAAGAAAACAATAGGATCAAAGCCATAAAATTAGAGGAGAGTAGGACATCAATATGTATAAAAATAGGGGAACCTTTGTGATTGGGAGTTTCTACTTGATATCTTTCTCCACATCCTATTAATTCTCCAAGACTTTGCTTATAAATACCTCCTCAAAGAAAGACACCACCAAGCCAAATAAATATTTCTATCGTAATATATTTCTGTTATACACTGTGTCATATTACAATCTACCTGAGAACATATTTTATTTAGTAATTAAGCTGCAAACATCAAAAGGACCGAGGTTGTTACCCAGTCATCCCTGTATCATGAGCCTATAATCTAGTGTATGGTACTTTGTAAATATTTGTTGAACAAATGAATGATTGAATGCTCAAATACTTAATATTAGGATGCATTTTCATGTGCACACTCATTTAGTTCTTACAGCGTTTTTTTGAGAGATGTAAGATAGGTTTTTTATGTCATATTCAGTCTTTTGGAAAACACTTTGTTCAAAAGAAGTCTGTGCTCTCAAAGATAAAGCAAATGAATCCAAATGAAATGGCTTGTATAGGCATGCTTCTCAATGATAGTATATATATATATTTTTTAAAAAACTGACCTTCATATTGGAAATTTTATTTCTAAGTAACAATGCTCCATATTGAGGCCACATTAGAGTTTTCTTATCCATCTATTCTGCATCTGAAATTCTGAATGTAGAAATACCTTTTACCAAATACCACCTATAAGACTATAATAACAGCAACTGATATCAAGAATAACAAAACAGAATGCAATATCTTGAAAATACAAGTGTGATTAAAATTATATGTAAAAGTGTAAATAGCTAATTTATTCTTTGCCTAGCTGTATACAAACCTTTTTTTAAAAAGTCTAAACAGATAGTTAAATGTTCTATAATGTCAATGCCTTTTATTCTTAATTGCAAGGATTAGGGACATTGTTTCTCCTTAGAGTTAGAGTGACTTGAATCTAACTGATGACTCAACCCTCTAAATTTCACTTTTTTTGCCTTTTATTTTAAATCTTGCTCATTTTGCTTTAATTTTTAATTATATAATATTGTTTATTCATGTACTCTAATATTATTTAACCAATACAGAAATAGTAAATTATTAATTACTACTTTATTCCAATTCAGTCTCTTCTATACAACCATTAATATATTTTTATGTGTATCAATCTAGATTTTAAAAAAAAGTTTTACATGTCTACATAGTACCCATAGAAAATACGTTTATGTTTGTTAGTGTATTTTAGACGGATGATATCATACTGTAGACATCAATCTACCTTTGATTGTTTTTTATTTAACGTCTTAGAACTCTTCCTATCAGTTCACAAAGATCTATCATTTTTCTTTTCATTCCTGCTTAGTACTTCACAGTTGGCTCTGCCAGATGTGGCACAGCATTCCTGTATAATAGATAGTCCCATTATTTTCATAAATGATTAAATTTTATGTTTACATATTCCAGATTATCATTTGAATTCTTTACCAGTTTATAATATCCCACTTGACAGTATATGAAAATATATTTATCTTCCACCTCACCCACACTTTTTAACATTTTCCAATGTTATCACCTGCCATACTGTTGTTTAAATTTTTCTTTTCCCGTTTACTAGTAAATCTGAGAATCTTTACATATTGTATACTCTTTTTACATAGTCTTAAGTTTTACATCTTTGTTTACATTGCCAGTTTTTCTATATTATAATGTTTTTATTTCTAATAAATCGATAACAGTATTTTACACATTCAAATATAAATGTTCTCATAAGTATTACAACTATCTTCTCACATACTTATATGACCTTTTGTATTTTATCCTATCATTTTCAAATTTATGCAATAGAGATAATATTTTTTTCATTTTGCATTGGTTTTACATATTTAAGAAGGTTCTGAAAATCCTGAGACTTACTCCCAGTTCTATAGTCTTACTGATTTATTTCAATATGCTTATGATTTATTCAATATGAAATTTATTTTTAAAAATATGTTCAATTAGTGATCTAATCACTTTTTTATAAAAGGATAATTTACTACAAATGATACATATAGTAGTCTGTTATTTCCTTTATCTTCTGAAATCCTTATCGCAATTGATAATGAAACAAAGCATAGCCTGATAATTATGTCTTAAATGTAGAAAGTTGATATGAAATATCCCTCATTGTAGCAATTTGGTTTTGCCTTGAGTTCTATTTTGGATGGTAACTGTTGTCTATTTCACACACACACACACACACACACACACACACACACACTCATAATCCTCCTCTTTTCCCAAACTTCCTAAGTAAAGAATTTTTGTTGTGTGTATGTGGTTTTTTTTTTTTTTTTTTTTTTTTTTGGTGGATGAAGTTTTTATTTATTATCATACTTTAAGTTCTGGGGTACATGTGCAGATCATGTAGGTTTGTTACAAAGGTATATACGTGCCATGGTGGTGGTTTGCTGCATCCACCGCCCCATCATCTACATTAGGTATTTCTCCTACTGCTATCCCACGCCAATCCCCCTACTTCCTGCTATTCCTCCACTAGCCCACCCCCACCCCCTAGACCCTGGTGTGTGATGTTCCTCTCCCTGTGTCCATGTGTTCTCATTTTTCAACACCCACTTATGAGTGAGAACACGTGGTGTTTGGTTTTCTATTCTTGTGTCCGTTTGCTGAGAAAGATGGTTTCCAGATTCATCCATGTCCCCGCAAAGGACATGAACTCATCCTTTTTATGGCTGCATACTATTCCATAGTGTATATGTGCTACATTTTCTTTATCCAGTCTATCATTGATGGACATTTGGGTTGGTTCTGAGTCATTTCTATTGTTTCTTGTGAACAATGCCACAATAAATATACATGTGCATATGTCTTTATAATAGAATGATTTATAATTCTTTGGGTATATACCCAGTAATGGATTGCTGGATCAAATGGTATTTCTATTTCTAGATCTTTGAGGAATCGCCATGCTGTCTTCCACAATGGTTGAATTAATTAAACTCCCACCAACAGTGTATAAGTGTTCCTATTTCTCCATATCCTCTTTAGCATCTGTTGTCCCCTGATTTTTTAATCATCACCATTCTAACTGGTGTGAGATGGTATCTCAATGTAGTTTTGATTTGCATTTCTCTAATGACCAGTGATGATGAGCTTTTTTCATATGTTTGTTGGCTGCTTAAATGCCTTCTTTTGAAAAGCGTCTGCTCATATCCTTTGCCCACTTTTTGATTTTCTTTTTTCTTGTAAATTTGTGTAAGTTCTCCACAGATTCTGGATAGTAGCCCTTTGTCAGATGGGTAGCTTGCAAAAATTTGTTCCCATTCTGTTGGTTCCCGGTTCCTCTATTGATAGTTTCTTTTGCTGGGCAGAAGCTCTTAAGTTTTATTAGATCTGATTTGTCTATTTTGGCTTTTGTTGTCATTGCTTTTGGTGTTTTAGTCACGAAGTCCTTGCCCATGCCTATGTCCTAAATTGTATTGCCTAGGTTTTCTTCTAGAGTTTTTATGGTGTTAGGCCTCATGGCTGTACTGCCTAAAATGATTTATACATTCAATGCTATCCCCATCAAGCTACCAATTACTTTCTTCACAGAATTGGAAAAAAAACTAACTTAAACTTCATATAGAACCAAAAAAGAGCCCACATAGCCTAGACAAAAAAAAAAAAAAAAAACAAGCAGGAGGCATCACACTACCTGATTTCAAGCTATATTACAAGGCTACAGTAATCAAAACAGCATGGTACTGGTACCAAAACAGAGATATAGACCAATGGAACAGAACTGAGGCCTCAGAAGGAACACCACACAACTATAACCATCTTATCTTTGACAAATCTGACAAAACAAGCAATGGGGAAAGGATTCCATATTTAATAAATGGTGTTGGCAAAACTGTCTAGCCATATGCAGAAAGCTGAAACTGGATCCCTTCCTTACACCTTACACAAAAATTAACTCTAGATGGATTAAAGATTTAAACATGTTGTGTTTGTTTTTAACATCTCTTTGAAAACAACAGTGATGGTTTTCAACCTGTCCCAGGAAGCTAACAATAGGTTGTCATTCTAATATATTGTGACTATTCATCTGCTCAGACTTAATCTTTCATTTTATTCTATGTGTTATACTAATAAGCAGATTAAGTTTCTCAAAATTTTAACACAAAACTTAGACCCACATCTTCTCTCTATCCTAGAGTTACCTCTCCAAAATAAATGAGAATATTAGTACTCTTTTACCTGCTTTCTCCTTCTTCTCAAATGTTGTAAACCCTGTTCAGTTCCATAAAACACCTTATTATTAGATCTTCTGCTATTTTACTTTAAGATTAGTATTAAGTTTCAACTTGTTAATATAATGAATAAAAGTATATTTTAGAATAGTTATTTTTAAATGAAATTTATTTAAGAGGGTTTATATAGATAGCATTACTCCTTCTATATTTATACCACATTACCTGTTTTTTTTTATTTTGCTAAAGCATATCCTTTAGAAAAAGTGAGCAGTAACATTTTTTTCTCAGAAGTTTTGCTATGTTTTATCTACTGTTGCCAATAAGATGTATGATGACAATCTAATTTTAGATTGTCATATATATATATATATATATATATGAATGACATTCACTCCTAAAACTTTCCAATAGAGCTAGGAGTCAATATATATAAAGTCTCACTGGAAGGGGTTAGGAGGGAATGTTTAATACTTAATACTCTAAAATTTGCTCCAATCTATGTCCAGAGGTGACTCTCTTTTAAATTTATTCTATTCAGTGCTTGGTAAATCATTTCAATCTAAGAATGTTGGCTTTTTCTCAGGTTTTTAAGAGGTTGTTACTATTTTTTTTAATGTTTCCCTCTTTGCTCTTTTGGTTATTTTAAGTACCTTCTCTTTGACAAATAATGATTCCTCTCTATTATTCTGCGATTTAAATTTTATTTTATTTTTCTCATCTGAGCTCATTATTTCAACTTACTAATATGTTTCTAGGCTCTTTCTTTTATGATTCCTTTGAGCTTTTAAAATCAGGCTGCTTAATGATTTATTATGCTTACTGTTTGCCTCATTCCAGCAAGTTGGTATATTTTAGTGACTATAGCCTCTCCAAGTGTGTCACACCCTGCTGTCAATAACTAAATCATTGTACTACAAAATCTGCTGCACAAACTTGAATTTTTTTATTCCACTTCCCTGTTTTCTATGAAAACAGTATTTACAGGCAGAGTCTAAAAGGAAAGTGAGACAATCATGCTCCCATTACATGAGTTATATTTCATATTCAAATTTTAATCCTATTCAGCTCAATGGTGACCCTTTGAAAATTCTAGACAGTTGTGAGAACTTTTCAGAAGTGTGTGGAAACACAGTATTTGAAAAAAAGTGTCATGAAATTCAAAATGCAGGTGACAGCAAGTGACAGAAATTGGAAAGAATATTTGATTGTACTTGAGCTAATGGTGATATTGATTTCATGCTCCAATAGACCCTAAAGAACAAGGCAGTGTAATAGTATTTTATTTCCATTTAACATTAGGAGTATAATACAAGTCAAGGTACTTTTGCTTTTAATGCTTTATTTTAAAGAAAGGTGAATTGAAGATTTAGAAAAAAATCACACATATAAATCATTTTTACTTGAGGTGCATGATTGCTTTTCCAAAGAAGTGCTATATAAATTCACTATCATTATTACTAAAAATGCTTCATAAAATAACTTCTCAATCAACTTGATGCAAATTTAAAAAGTGAATATGGACAAAGATAAACAGATATGCAGGCATTAAATAAGAATAGGATTATAAAGCCTAGATATCGTGGAGCTCCTTACCTTAACAGAAGTATGAACAAAATATTTATTTAGGCTTCCATGCTCTGGGCACTGCAGGTGAGTGAAAGGGAAACAGTCACACTTCTCAGGGAGTCTACAGAAAGAAACAGACATTATTCAGATAATCACACCAAAAAGACACACAAAATAAGACGGAGAAGAGTGTTACAAAGGAAGGGACCATTGCAGATGAGAGTTTTTAACTAGAAAACCTAAATACACAGGAGCACCACAGCAAGCTTTCCTACAGAAGATGTGTTTGAGCCAGCATTGAGGGAATGAATAAGAGATAGGCAGGATGGGAGAGGTTGATGAGAATGCTTAAGGCAAAGTGCAGCATGTGAAGCTCCCTGTGGCAGAGGACACTGAAAGCAAACCTGAGACGCTGAGACAGCAAGGGAAAGTGCTGCAAAAGGAGACTAGTGGCCAGACAAGTGTCCTGTACTAAGTACTTTAGACTTTCTTCTAAAAACAAGGGGAAACCAATTAAATAATTTCAATAAATTTGGTGGGGGACATGACAATGTCAGAAATGTGTCCTGAGACATAATTACAGTCTGAAGAGCAGATCTAAAAGGAGCCAGAGTGGACTCTAGGAGATTGAACCAGGGGATGGTTGTAGTAGTCTAGATGGGAGAAAATAGTTGCTCGACCTAGGGGGCTAGTAGCAGAGAAGTAGATAAAGAAGAAATGTATTGAAGACATACATGTTTAGAACTTGATGATAGAATAAGTATGTGAGGAGAGAGAAGCCAGTAGCCAGTGTTGATTAAAATTCCTAAGCTTTGGACTTGTATATCCCAATGGAATATGGTGAAACGTATCAAGACATGACATTCTAGAGTAAAAGCAAGGAATGATACTGGATAATGACTTGTTATTTATTTTATTTTAGGAGAAAGTTATTTGTAATGTCAGTTTAGTCTTGGGTATATCAAATTTAAGATGAGAAAGAAACATTCAAGCATAGTTTGTGATATATGTACACACGCGCACACACACACACACACACACACACACCCCTGAATCAGGCTCCAAAGAAATAAATCTTATCTGCTTATGTACATTGATGAGTTGAACTATTATTATATGGATGACAAATAATAATATAAAGAAAGATGAATTACCACAGAGGAGAGAACAAAATGAAAAGAAAGAAAGAGAGAGAGAGAAAGAAAGAAAGCAAAAGAGAGAAAAGAGAGAAAGAAAAAGAAAGAGAATAAGAGAAAGAAAAAAGAATGAGAGAAAGAAAAAGAGGAAGAAAGAGAAAGGAAGGAAGGAAGGGGGAAGAAAGAGGGAAGGAAGGAAGGGAGGGAGGGAGGGAGGGAGGGAGGGAGGGAGGGAGGGTGAGCCTCAGGTAACTCCATTTATTGCCTAGATGGATGATAATGACTCTTTTGAGACTGAGATGGGTGACTTACGAAGCAGAGGAAAAATAGGAAAAGTATGGTGTCATGTTTGCTAATGGAAGAGAGTGTTTTGTGAAGGAAGAAATAAAATCAAATACTGCTAAGAGGTCAAATTTCAGAAGAAGATTTTAAAATACTTTTAGATATACAGACATAAAGATCATTATTCTCCTTAGCATGTGCTGTTTTGATAAAATGCTGAAGAAATTTATTTAAAATGCAGTAAAGAACACTTTGATTAATACTCTAAACAAATTTTATAGCAAATTTTATTTCCTGCCATTTGATTGTTGCAGAACAAAGATTTAAAGATATGTTTTGCTCGGGTTTCTGTATCTAGTGTCTAAATCAGTTTTTGAATCCATAGTCTTTCATTCAATGTATTCCACATACAAACTTTCTACACAAGTAATAAAGATGGATTTTAAAAATTAGAAGAAAAAAAACACAATGGGAAAAATTACTCATATTTCTAGGTTGACTGTGGGTCAGTCCTCTGTGATCCACCCACAGCCAATGTAGAAATATGAGTAATATTTTTTGCCTCCTTCTCTATACATCTTTTATATTGTTTCTTCACCTGGTTACTTCTTTTTTTTTTTTTTTTTTGAGACGGAGTTTCGCTCTTGTTACCCAGGCTGGAGTGCAATGGCGCGATCTCGGCTCACCGCAACCTCCGCCTCCTGGGTTCAGGCAATTCTCCTGCCTCAGCCTCCTGAGTAGCTGGGATTACAGGCACGCGCCACCATGCCCAGCTAATTTTTTGTATTTTTAGTAGAGATGGGGTTTCACCATGTTGACCAGGATGGTCTCGATCTCTTGACCTCGTGATCCACCCACCTCGGCCTCCCAAAGTGCTGGGATTACAGGCTTGAGCCACCGCGCCCGGCCTACTTCTAAATGAAAGTAAGTTCTACAATTCTTCTACTGATAATTAGACTAAGGAAAACGAACTCTTCCAACTGCTATCTCCAAGTTTCCTGAAGAAGGAAGAATATTGAAGACAGCAATTGAGATACCGGCTTACTGGAAGAATTATTCCAGTAAGACAAAAACAAAGTGAACTCAAGCTAATAATGTTTTAACAAGAGGAAATAGTTACCTAAATAACAAACAAAAAGTATAACCCTCTTTTTGAGAAGACCTCAGTTAACTCAGCATTTTTTCATATTTGTAGTTCACCAAATTCCAGCCAGTTTACCTGCTGAAACAGCATTTGTGCAGACCTCAACTATGCCAGGTACATTCTGACTATCACAATTAATACAGATAATAATAGAATTATTTGTATCCTTTTAGAGCCCCATAACAAATACATGCTTATGAGCCATACTATTTGCTGAATAAGCAAACTTTCAACATATACACTAATAATACTACATAGAAAAAATCTGTATGCTTCATTTCAATTCAAATACCTTGGGGATAAATGGTGCTTCATATTAGACAAAGTATTATCATATACGTTTTAATGAGTAACATTTGTCCAGCAATTTGCAATTGGCTTTCACATTATCCAATTTAAGCTTTATAACATCCATATGTAGTCATTATTAGTATCCTTATTTTGCTAATAAAGAAATTGTGACTTGGAGATGTTAAATGACTTGCTTGCTTTAACTCAGCTAGCTATTAGACAATCAAAGCTATAACATGACTAGACTACAAATTTAGAGAAATTTCCCCATGCAGTAATTGCCTGGAGAACTCTTGCTTATCTTAATTATTTCATCATATATGGTTTTATTTTTTTCAACGTTTTTCAAGATTTAGTTAGAGTAGATTTTTCATTTTTCTTGTGCAGTTACCCAAATAACCAAGGCAATTAACATAATTGTTGTCATGTGCTACTATATCCACTTTATGCAACAGATATTGCTAATTTTATAGTCACCATATACTTAGCACATCTCTGTCATAGCTCAGGATCCAGGCTGTAAATTTCTTCTCAGGCATATTCTACATATGCACTGATAGAAAATAAGCATCCTGGAAAGCATCCAGTATTTTTAAAATTCAAAATAAACACAGTCCTGGTTTTTGCTGATATCTGAAGTTAACAGTTAATATAAAACCATAAAACTCAAAGATTATACTGTTGTATAGGAATAATTTAATTCTACTATAAATGATTTTTTTAATGAAATGCTTGATAAGAAGTGAGGACCAGAAAGATAAGAATAAATGTACATCATTGAATGGGTTTTCAAGGACAAAGATTTTATTACAGTTTCACAATGTGGAGAAACAACTTTTAAGAGTGTATTTAATCAAATGAGCACTAAAAAGATAAAAATAAATGTACATTATGAAATGGGTTTTCAAAGACTAAAATGTTATTACAATTTCACAATGTGGAGAAGCAACTAAGAGCGTATTTAATCAAATTCTGGTTTCTATAAATGTTTTGAGGTTCATTGTAGCAATTGGGATAAATATATTATTTCAACCTGTGATGAACACCATAAGATTGTCACAACTGTCTCGGTAGAGGTTTCTTCCTTGCCGTCTAGCATGAAGTAAGCAGTCATGTTGTAAGTGAGTAGTCAGTAAGTCCATGTGGCAACGCAGTGAAGGTGGCCTCTGGTCAACAACCAGTCAGAAACTGAGAGCAGCCTCTGGCTGACAGCCCAGAAAAGGCTGAGACCTCACTCTCAATGTCCATAAGAGATTGAATTCCACAACAGCCATGTAAGTTTGGAAGCAGTTAATCTTCGACACAAGACTGCAACCATACTGGTGTCTTGACTGCTGCTTTCAGAGGAAACCCCGAAGCAGGGAACACACCAAAGCTATGCTCAGACTCCTGATCTGAAGAAACTGCCTAAACATATGTTGTTTTAAGCCACTCAGTTTCTGGTAATTTCTTACATATTATCAGATAGTTAAAGTAATAGATAATAAAGAATGAGTATTTAGAAGACATTATTATAATGGTGCGAGTGGAAGGAAAGCACTGACTTCCTTAGGAGCACCTTTCAGTCTGCAGTCTTGGACAATAAATGCATCTTATCTCCTCTACTTTAGAATTTACAGTTCAACAATTATCACAGACATTTCATAGATGCAACGGACACTTGAATTGTTGATCTGGTTTCTGAGTAAGTTTGGATATTTGAGGTGAATATCAATGTTTTACTTAGAATTAAATTTGGTTGTATACACAAAATATACCAAAAGACTTTGCTCCAACACAAAGGCTAATACTTGTAGAAACAAATCCAGACAGAGACACTTAAGGACTCGTTCCTGGGTTTTGTTGTAAGTAGCCACCACTTAAAACAGCCCCTTTCAGTCAAAGATGACTGCCTAAGCTCAAGGCAGCAAGTTGTAGAAATGAGGAGAAGAGGAGAATTAGTGGAAGTGTCAGACAGTACTTTTCCTGCATTTAATAGGGCAAAACTTACATACGTAACTACAACTAGCTTCCGGAAAGCCATGGAAATCTATTCGTTTAGTAGGCCTCATTTTTATCCTAAATAATATTATGGTCTTTTTATTAAGAAAGAAAAGGAGGCTAGGCTTTAAGGAGTCAATTAGTAATCTAACAATATTACTTAATTTTTAAAATTATTAAATCTTGAACAATGCTTAAAAATTAGATATAAAATTAGGTTATATAGAAAAGCGTTCCCAAATTATATTTATAGTTATCCATCCCTAGCATGAATTAATGATAAAGCAAGATAAGCAGTGACATTTAATTTATGATAATTATAATAATTCATAACCATGCTCAAACCTCTGCTTTTAAGCTGTTAGACATGCAAAAACACTATTATAATGCCAAAAAAAATCAATACCAACTACTCAAGATTTATAGATGGGTTGCAGATAACCTGATATGAGAAAAGGTAGATTATAGTTTCAAAATGTAAGCATGACTTTAATGTGACAAGTTTTAAATAAATTATCATTAATAACTGAGTCTTTATTTTTCTTTCTACTTTTGAACTTATTGACTTTCAACAACAAAAATGGGAAGAAAAAATAGAATGTAGCAGATAAAAAATTGTTAGATACGAATGTTTTTCCAGGAGACTAAATTTAAATTACTGGATAAATGATCCTTCATTAAATATTTTATTTATTTCTAAAAGATATTCTGTTACATTCTATTACTGTTTTAGATGTCAATAGTCTTAAAATGTAAATATCTTTATATATAGCCATTCTATTTCTAGGTATTTATGTTATTGGGTACAAAGTATGATATTTTATCATTGCAGCATGCATATATAGCATAAAAATATCAGCAAGGTAGATGTTCAGCTACAGAGAATTAATAACTACTTTCTGGTGTGGTACATAATAAACTTTATTCAGATGTTAAAGATGAGGTGGAAAATAATCTATTAGTTTTGTTCAACATTTATTATTAGTTTAAATGTATTTATCAAGTATTTCAGCTATAGATATCTTCAGGAAAATCTCTCATAATGAAACTTAAAACACTCAATGTCTAACATTTAAATATAACAGCCTATGAGCTTCAGACTCTTGGACCCAACAATTTACTATTTTATTTACATTTTAATTTAGGAATAATGCATACATAAACACACACAGAAAATCACATCTATTATAGACGTATAAATCAATGAATCATTATTGGACACACTTGTGTACTTCCCAGATTAAGAAATGAAACATTACTTAAACATCTTGGAATCCTTATTCATGCTCTTTATAGTCACAGCCTGATCACTCTTCTCAAGTTGGCAATATTTATTCTTTTTCTTACACCAATGGCCAAAAAGTCATCTCAGATAGTCACAGAGTTAGTAAGTGCTAGAAGCTGAAATTTAAATCTAGTTTTGTCTATGGATGAAATCCATGTTCTTTCCATGATATCATCATCCTTTACATGTGTTGGGGGCTCTGTAATGTGCAAAATTGCATCACAACAGAATATATAAAACATGCTTGATATTGTAAGTAAATAATTGGTGTCTGAAATTGGATTTTTGATACTATTCAGTGAATGAATACATGGATCACAAGTCAATAAATATTACTGAGCATTTCCTAATCAGACATGAGTTCAGATGCAATATGTAAAATGGTGAAGGAAAGAGGCAAGGTGTCACCCTCAGAAACTTGCATTTTACCAGGCACAGGAAGAAAATGAACACGCAGTAAGTAGAAAGTAACATCAGTGTTGGCTGAATGTCTATGAAAGAAGTAACATGGTTATGTGATGGGAAGTAATGAGGAGAATCACTGGAGACAGGGGTGGTAAATAGGCTATTCAGGTGAAGGTGCTAAGTCAGAAAAAGTCTCTGTGTTTACTGTTACAGAACAGAGCTGTGCAGCTGGAGCCCAGCAAGCAAAGAACAGAAGGCTCAGGGCGATGTGCTGGAACTGGCCATGCAAAGACTTACAACACTTGGAGAGACACCTGGGTGTAATTCTATGGTTTTGTTTAACAATGCACACTCTGATATTTGCCTATAGAAGATCATTCTTACCGTTGGGTGAAGAATGGACCATAGCCAATTGAGAATGGAAGCAAGAAACCCAGGGAGGAGAATGTTACAGTGGCCTAGGCAAGAGATGTAGTGGCTAGAACTGAGAAGGGTGGTCCTGGAGGTGGCAAGTTCAGTGTTGAAGATAGGGCTAACAGCCTGGCCAATGGGCTGGGAGGAATTAAGGATGTTTTCAGGGGTCTGGGCTACAGCAAATGTATGCATCCCTCTCTGGGAAACATTGTCATCGAGGGAAGTTTACATAATCATGAGAAATGCTGCCAAAGACAAAAGCTACAATCTTCAAATAATACCTCTAATTCTACTCTTTATATGTTAGGCAGTCATTGAGCTTTTGTTATGGACACCATGACTCATATATTAATGCTGATGTGCATTTTTAAGTGAAAGAGTTTAAAAACAGCACAGAGAATGCCTTACAGGTGAGAATACCACTCAACTGTGTGTGTGTGTGTGTGTGTGTGTGTGTGTGTGTGAGTGAGAGAGAGAGAGAGGTTGTAAAGACTGTGTGTTTGCGGGCAAGGCAAGGTGGCTAGAAGCAGCTGGCCTAGAAATATCAAACAGTGATTTCAGGGATTTGGAAGTTTGGGTCTCATTCAAAAACAGTTTTTTTGGATGAAGTAAGTTATAAATTTGATTTGAAATATAGTTTGTTGTGAAGCAAAAACATAATTCAGTTTCACCACAGTATTATGACTGTTTGAGGTCTTATTCTAAAGTTAAGAATAATAGTTATGGTCTAGAATCTAAACTATAGTTTGATAAAAGCTTCTATTTATATAAAAATTGAGGGTTGAAGTTGTAGACTGCCCTTTGTGATTAAGTTTTTGCAAGATGTTGCCATTTCAAAAGGTCGTAAAAACAGCAAAATCAGGAAAACAGCTTGAGGACATTGGTATCTGAGACAGTCAAAGTTCAGTGTATTATTAAAACTGAAATAAATGTTGAGGAAGTTGACAAAACTTAATGTTTTTTCTCAGTAGTACTCAAATCTGACACCAAACAGTAATATCTGCTAGAAAATAATTCAAACAAAGGTTTTCTTGGGTAACAACCTAATAACAAACTTGATTCATTTTAAAATTCATATACAAACATAAACCATAAGAACTATCTTAAACATAGTTTAGTCCAAGACTCTTCACAAATATAGAGGTACAATAAGATTCCATTTTTTCAGAATAAGTTATTAATCTTGCTGAAAGGAAATAGTTTCAGCAGGGATTCTCTTAGACTACTTGAGTCTCTCTTCATCTGTTTTCCCAAGACATCAAAATTATTATCTGACTTTATCAATCCAGTAAAAATTTTTTATAATTTTTTTCAAACTTCTCACCAAGTCAAATTGACCATTTAGTTCACTAAAATATTCACTCTTTCTCACCCTGAGAAAGTCACAGATATAACATGAATTAAATTTAGCCAAAGATAGCATCTCAAATAACTGACAAGTCTTTGCCCTCCTCATTTAATAAGCTCAATGTAATTAAAAGAACAACAACACACACACACACACACACACACACACACACACACATCCCAGTAACTAAATGGCAAATGGTACTGTACTGCAGAAAACTTGAGTATCCTGCAAAAAGCCAAATAGAAATCCTTTGAAAATGACTAATCAAAAAAAAAAAAAGTAGGAGGACCTGCACCAGGTTCCTAAGAATGTTGATTTTCTCCTGCTAGTTTTGAAGTTAAGCCTCATCTGTCTAGTATGACAGAGATTGGCTGATTATTATCACAAACCTCATAGTGCTGGAGCTAAAAGCCAGTTTAATTAGCATTTTTATCTGCCCACTTGGACCTTTATTATTCTAGAAAAATATTTGAAACAGCAGTGAATTCTAGAAGCTTAAAAAGAAATGCTTTTATTCATTCTGCACATCAGTAAATTGTTCTCTTTGTTTTGGTTTTTATCTTCTAAATGTACATCCAACATCCAAGATAGTAGTTTATTTGAAAGAAAGATTTTGTTTGGTTGGTTTCATTTTTTACATTCTCTAATGTAGAAGACCAGGAAAAACAAAACTGTATAAAAAAACCTCGATTCGCTTTAGGCTTGTTTTACGTGACTGTCAAGAATTAGCTTAATAGAGAAACAAAGAAGAATTTGCCTTGAAATACAGGCCCTGGCTTCTAATTGGAACCTTTTGTGATGTTATTTTAGGTGGGACAAGAAAGCATTATCTAGCGGTTTTCTTTCCAGCTAATGAGAGTTCCATCAGTGGCTGTCCATAATCAGCATCAAGGAACTGCTTCTCAGGATAATTTTCAAATAAAACAACTTCTGTCCTATTTTCTATACTAATATCCTCTCTCTGATTTCACTCACACCTTTGGATCAACTATCATTTCCATATAATAGGCTGTTAATACACAATTTTAGGTTTAGTGTTTCACACACATTGCCAATTTATAGACAGAACCGCCTAAAATACTTAGATATAAAATTTTAATAAAACTCAACATGTATTATAATAAACTCATTTCCCCAAAGTCAATTCTTTTCATCTACCTCATTCTGGCAGAGCACCATTCTTTTTTGAACCTAAGCTTGATATAGAAATGTCGTCTTTCTTTTCTTTGACTTTTTTTTTTTTTTTTTTTTTGTCATAGGTCTCATTTACTTATTTAGCAGGTAATTTTGAGGTCTTCTAAATAATGAAGCCACAGTTTTTGGAAGGTAGCCTTAGATTCCCTTGTGATTATGCCACTTATGCCTCTGACCACAGTGAGCCCTGCTCTTCCTGAGATAGGGCTTTGGGATGCTGTGTTATATACAGCACTTAGTTGAGGGGCAAATTTCTGCTCTTAAATGGTAAATTTCTGTTCCAACATCCTCTTTCTCTTCTCCTTCATTTCTTTATTTTATTTTATTTTATTTTTTTATTGCATTTTAGGTTTGGGGTACGTGTGAAAAACATGCAAGATTGTTGCATAGGTGCATACGTGGCAGTGTGATTTGCTGCCTTCCTCCCCTTCACCTATATGTGGCATTTCTCCCCATGCTATCTCTCCCCACCTTCCCACCTCCGCTGTCCCTCCCCTCAACAGACCCCAGTGTATAGTGCTCCCCTCCCTGCGTCCGTGTGTTCCCATTGTTTAACACTCGTCTATGAGTGAGAACATGCGATGTTTGATTTTGTGTTCTTGTGTCAGTTTGCTGAGAATGATGGTTTCCAGGTTTGTCCATGTCCCTACAAAGGACGTGAACTCATAGTTTTTGATGGCTGCATAATATTCCATGGTGTATAAAAGTCCTTTTACAATGAACTGGATGGTTACCCCACCTCCAAGTTCCCAGGTTGACAGTCTAATGCCCAAGGTTGTCATATTAGGGGTGGGGCCTTTGGAAGATGATTAAGACATTAAGTGCTTATTGCCCTTACAAAAGAGGCTCCAGAGAAATTCATCACCCTTCTTTGAAGTTAAAATGAGAAAAAGGGTTTTCATCAGGCCCGGAATATGCTAGCAACCTCATCTAGGGCTTGCCTGCCTTCAGAACGGTGAGATACACATTTCTGTTGTTTATAAGCCACCCAGTATATGATATTTAATAGAAGCATTAACAAACAAACTCACCAATCTTCTAGGAAAGGCATTTATCCCCTTTTTTGAAAATCACCTTTACCATTCCTTGCTTGAACCACGAGGTTCCAACTACAGGCTCTGTTCTCTCAGCCTGTGTGAGTAGGAGTGGGCTGGGCAGGGAAAAGTTTAGAGCTGTTCAGCTGGCTCCCGAATGGTTTGATACTCATCATTCTACTATCTTCTACATTCTTATTAAATAAGTTACAGAAAACAAAGAAAATAAAGTCATTTGGTGACAGCTTAACACAAAAATTAAGAGGGAAAATCCACGTACTAAATGACAAGAGACAATGACCAAAGAGTCAGGATTCAGAGAAAAATGAAATGACCTGAAAAAGCATAATTTCCAGATGAAGATTTAATCGGCTAGCTGTATATATATGGAACAAATTAGCTTAGTATAAATCTGGAGTAGTACTCCTTTATAGCTTAAAATGCCAATATATACGTACTCGGCAGAATGTTCGTATCGAGTGTCAGTGGTCCTATTAAGTTATGAATCAAATAGTTCCCTCTGGAGAATTCCTGGCACAACACCGTCCTTTTAAAGAACGTCTACAAATAATGGCATCCAAAAGAAGATAATTTGAATGTTCAGAGATTGGAAAGAGGGCATCATGTAGACTGGTCAAGTTAATTAGGCATGCTTATTCTGGAACCTAAGGATAATATGGAAAAGGCATGTCAGATAGTTTTTTAATGTTTTTAAAGAGTGGCCATATTTACATGGAGGTTAAGAACAGGGGTGGATATTATGGATAGCCTATTTTACCTCATTATTAGGCAGATATTCTTAATATTTAAACCTTTCAAACACAAAATGGATTTCTTTACCATGAATAAGTTTTTTGAAAAGGAAATTTGAGGCTGACAATTACATATCAGAAATGCTACAGATCTGGGTCTTGAAATAGTCTTGTTTCTAAGGTCCCTATACATTCTTAAGATTTTTTCTGAAGCATGAGCAGAAGCCATTCTAATCTTCTCCATTATTCTGCTTTTAGTTAATGCGTAGCTGGAACATCCATTATTCTGAGTCTATAATTAGCCCAATTATTTCATTAATGTTATTTGCCATGGAGATATTTTTTGGAGTATAGGAAAGTATAGATAACAGAGGAAAAAAATACAAATGCTTCAAATTTGTGCTTCACAGAGATGATAATGTTGATTATGGAATCTCCATGCAATTTCATTTCATAGTTAGGGGACTACAGAATGGGTGCTAATCCCAAACGTACACCTCTTCATTTCTCCTTTAATGTTCAGTTTCATAAGAGCAAGTTGTGGGCTTCACTACTCTACCTCTAAAATATTCTCACTCATCTACTAAAATAAAATTGTTTTAAAACCTAGTATCTGTGAAACACAGCCAAAATTATAAAGAGCAGCACATTCTGTATTACATTTCTTTGGTCTTTACAGCAAGAATATATTTTAAAATCTTTCTACCTCTTACCTTTCAGTTTGCTGCAAAATGTCACCAATGTTGATAAGGCCAGCTGCTGCTTGAAAAAATTGCTTCTTTTTTTGCACTAAAGAACAACAGTGTAGAAGGTTATCTTATCTAAACCATTTCATGGGCAGTAGGGTTATAAAAGCAATACAACTTTTAATAGATTTTAAATATTTATATGGATATGGTACAGGGCTTTTTAAAAAGCTATTCCTAGTGAGTGTCTCTAGCTACGTGCCATTTTATAAATATCTAGTGACTGAATCTATAAGAAAACTGAAGTATTTTGCTTTTTCTTTAAAGTTGAGTGTCCATACTACATCAAAACTATATACAAGTCCACAAAGATTCTACTGTTATTAGTTTTTTTTTTAATTTCTAGAAAAAAGATTTTTAAATAACATGTATATATACACATACACACAGTGATGATATCTTAATCTGGTCTCTATTATAGAAGTTAAGCTATTCTTGAATTCAGTTATGATTTTTATATTTCTTAGGTATGTATATTATGAACACTTTCTGTAATGAAAATAAATAGAGGCTATCTAGAGCCTACTGTAACAAGGGAGACAGCTTCATCACTTGCATTTGACAGACTCAAGGCAGTCAGAGTAATGGGAAAGCTTCATAGTAAATAGAAGGAAAAACTTCAGTTAAAGCCTAATTGGAGGTTGTTGGCAAGAAGCTGGGGGTAGGCTAACTTAAACCAAGGCATCCCATGTGATTAGTTTGGGGAACATATTTGGCTTCTCTAGTGGATCCTTAGTCAGAAGCCAGGAGGCAAAATGGATAAGCTGGCAGTCATTGAACAAATGCTAACTGTTTTGAGCTGATTTACGCAGAGATGATATTTCAGCTTCTGATTCTGGTTGCTGCAAAGGTTGTATATCAGAAAGAGTTCTGTTTTCATGTATGATCTGGCCATTGTCCACTCATATAATCAGTCTCTCAATACTATATCTAAAAAATAATAAAACTGTCTTAGTAAATAATATATTTCCCTACTAGGCACCATAAAAATATATCTCTATATTGTTGGGAGACAATTCTCCATGGTTCTCTCATGTTTCTGCGTATCTTTTGCTCCAGATGCCTTTTCAAGGATTTCTGTACAGGGAACAGCTTTGGAAGATAGAGATAGTGGTTCCTTCCTGAGAAAAGGGCAGGTGTGTTTACTGCACAGTATGACAAAGACAATGTGTCCCTCTAGGGAAAAGCTTGGGCAGGCTTGCTTTATGAAACATTCCAGTAGCCTAAGCTTAAGTTTGTATCAGCTATGATGCAAAATGGCTGTGTATGCAATGTCCATCTGAGTTATTCCATATTCCCTCTCAGACTTAGAGGCAAAGGAAACTAAAGCAACAGGGAGCATGCACTATTTCATTGTTCTATAAAAAAGTTCTCTGTCTGACTCCGGAATATGTTGTTTTCTATCAATATCCATGAAACTGTGGCAGGATAACTTAGCTTAAATATAGGGTAAAATATTAGATTATTCAGCTCTTGACAAGCATTAAATATTAATGCCTAAATAATCAATTACATAAATGAATACTATCTGTTCCTTTTTCTGATTTAGAAATATAACCAGGATTACAAAACAAATACAGAAAAATATAAAAGGCACCTTGGAAAAAACTCATGCAAATTAGTTCAGATTGTTTTCAGTAAATGGAAATTAATTGTGTGCTTAAGGACAGGTGGGCTAATAAAATAAGCCTTCTGATTTTGTTTGTCAGAACATAGACATGATACTATTCCCCAGGTGGTTAATATTTTAATAGGGCCAATAACCAAAACTGTGTAAGAATAAAAAAGATTACAGAAAGTGCTCAGATTTAATTTCTGTTTAATACTTATACTTTATCTTTCTACAAATCTCATAAAATTAATTGCAGCAAAGGTACCAAACTTCTCTACCTGATGACAAAATACAAGTGTACCTGGCAGATCTAAATTGTGTGTTTATAAACTACCAACATTTTAATCTCAATGAAAATAGACCTAAGTAGAAAAAATGTAATTGCTTAAAATGCATCTAAATAATTACCCATGGATTGAAAAAATAGATCTATTTTTCAAAATGTATTTTATTGAGTAAGATAGATTTTAAGTCTCTGCAATACAATTGGAACCATTATGAGTACACAGCATTTTGCAGAGTGCCATTATGTACAATGATGCATCCTTCGGTAAGTCAGGCTCACATTGTTATTTATAGGGGTGCTTCTTAGTCTAGTATTTTATTGTCTGAGAATTTTAAAAAATTATTCTTTTTTTCACAATAAAGCATGGGACTGCATATATTACATACTTTTGAAAGAATGACTGAGGGCTTGAATTAGAATAATCAGCTTCAAGAGTTTACCAAGTGACAATAAGCCACAGAGGCAAGGACATTTCTAAATCTGCCAGAGCACTACATTTTATTTTTAAGAATTAAGGCCAATACACTTTAAACTTCAAGGCAAGCTACTTTTGGAAATAAAAACTAGATACATGAGAAAAGAATAAATTACTGTGAAAGTGGTCATTGCATATCATTTTGTCTTATTTAGAGAGTGAACTATGTTATCTGTGCAATAGGGGTTATTATGTTTATCTTCAGGAATTGGGAATAATTTCTGACACATCTAACCTCCTGAAAGCATAATGGACAACAATTACATATCCAAAGGGGAGGTTTATAACTATATTGGCATCCAAATATCTCCTTTATCTAACCAAGAGGACAAGGGTGTGACACTACATATTCAAATGCATGAATTAAGAATTGTGCTGTTTATGGCATTTTTGAATCAGTTTAATGGAATTCAGAATGAGAAGCTAAAAAGAAGGAAAACGAAATTCCTGATGTTGCTCACAGGATAATTATAATGGCTTGACCTAAAATACTAATTGCAGTTATTCATCAAGAACACTTTCATTATAAATCAGGATGAGTTATCCATATCCTGTAATTTGATGAAATATTTTGGCACACCCAGCAGTCCTTGTTCTATTTTATGGTCATATCACTACCTTCAGATTTGTTCTTTAGTCTCCTGAGTGGCAGAGTGAACCACTCTTTGTAGATGTACTTCTTAAGCAAGATAACCTAATAATGTCATTTTTGTTCATTATATTACTATAAGTTCATTTTCCAGAATCTGAAAAATTCTATAAAAATGACATAATTATTTTTCTCAACCTGAAAAAATGAGGACCAGATCCTGGACCATGTTGATCCCCCATAATTATTGGTAGAAGATCCTAGCTGAACCAGCTCATCTGTTCCTGGTTCCTGGCTTAGTGGGATTTCAGATGAAGTCTTGTATAGAAAATAGTCAATACTGTATTTTGAAACACAGAAGAGGAAGTGGCAGTTATAACAAAAATACTAGCTAAAAAGATATTCCTTCTATTGAATAGAAGTGACGGTAAACCCAAAACAAGCAAGTTTAAAGGAGATTAATGACTTTCAAATTGAACTCCAGACCAGCTCTTATTTCAAGAGGAGATGTGATGGACAAAATCAAGTAAGAAAGAAAAGGACAGGCTTGGTTGCAAATTCAAGAACACAGTAGTATGCAATAGAGAGAGAGACCACATCCTGAAGAAACTCTCCAGGAGGTGAAAAGTCCTAGATCATCGTTCAACTCCAGACAAAGATTGGAGGAAAGACCCTGCCATGTGGCTGAGCACATCGCTGTCCAATCAATGTCATATGCACAGAAAATTGGCCTGATGGCAGATTCCCTACCACTTCATTAAAGCAAATGGTTACCTTGAGGTGAAAATCTAAGTCTCAAGACTTTTGTTGTTTTGCAAACTTACATTTCGGTGTATTTTTTTGTTTTATTTTCCAGTCCTTTAAGACATAAAGTTCATTTCAAATGACATTTTCTCTGTAAAGTCTACATCATTATAACAGGCAGTGAAGAGTCTGATATAGAACCTAGATGATATAGGGGAACAGATACTTGAAGGCAGTTCCAGCACTATTAATATTTGTCAAGTAAGCAGGTAGGACATATCTAAAGCACGAAATTCAGGCAAGACTATGATATCTTCAGAGAATTTTAGCAAGGGTTATTTGTGAGTGTCATTAGATGGTAAAAAATTAAAGTAGAATCTGGAAGAAGGAAATATTGGGCAGTTGGGAAATGGTTGCCATTAAAGAAAGCTATTGCAGTTAATTATTGGGATAAATGTCACTGGAGCCCAGGTCCTATAATTCTAACCTCCTGAGGAACTGGCAATAGCCATGTAGCCTCAACTTAAAAGAACTGAAATTACAGATAGGTTCAAGACAAGGTTCATGCTCAGCATTGTTTACAAAATCCAGCCAAACCTTTCAATATTTGTTTCTATCTGTGGTCAGAAAAAATGAATAAAACATGGTCGTATCTATTCATATATCTGCTGCCTCACAACTTGTTCCTTAATTTTTCTGCTTGTTGACCACACTGGCAACCTTTCAACTTCTTGCTTTCTACCTAGAGTGTAGTTTCTCTTGTTTACAAGAAATAACTCTGGCATTTATAAATTCAAGTTTGATTTCCTGATCATTTTAGCCTCTCCAGTGACCACACTGTATTTGGCAACCTGTTCTTTTTGTGTGCTGCCTAACTCATACTCTAGATTCCTTAGTTCAGCCTTGCGATGTCTGATCCTGAGCCCTAACACATCAACATAGCCCTGCTGCTTCTTAGAGGAAATTTGCTTTATTTGCTCTCCTGGATTACAAAGTAACCAGGGTTTATCTTCACCCAACTCCTGCTCACTAACAAAAAGTTCACATATGACAGACAATAGGTTTCTAGACTTCGAATAGAAGCCTAAATATAAATGAGTTAGTTACCATGACATACATAAACAAATTTCACTGGCTTATAATAGCCACTGATTTCACTTCAGGATTCTGAATGCCTTGCATTTTCTGTTCTCTGTATATTTTTCTGGGAGGCTCTCGAAGGATGACTTTAGGGTATTTAACTCCCAAAGGTACCTACACTCATGTATCACGTATTGAAGCTCTTCCCAAATAGTCCACTGAATACTTTTCCGCCAGGAGCCATGCCATTTGAGCTGATCATGGTGGGCATATCCATTATACTGTGCCATTCTGCTATACGGTTTTGTTCAGTTGTTCTACATTTTATGGAGAGTATAGTAGTTGTTCCACAAGTTTCCAGATATTCAAACAAGAATTTGGGAGGTAAAATAGGAAACTGTAATTTATGATAAAACAGATAATGTATTTCTCCCCATTAGGTTACAGAATTTTCAACAGGTTCTAAAGCAGGAGTTGCCATGTTCCAAGAGGGAGCAACCGAGTTTTTCGTTGCTTCTTTGCTGTTTTCATTTTTTTTATTTTTACAGCCTGTTCCTTTCCTACTACTTGAAGGACTAGCCTGAGAACAAGATCGGTTTATAGGCACCGTGCTATGTCCAGGATTCCCAGTCCTCTCAGGAAAATGAGAATTAGTTAGAAAAACTCAATGTGCTGACTCCGAACTGCAGAATGTGCTCAATCAGGCAAAGCCACACATTGGCTACTCATTCTCTGAATCTCTTAACTGGTGGCTTGAGAAAGCAGGTGCCCAATTCCTGGAAAGTGGGTTACCTTGTAACACAGGAAGGTTGCCATGTTGGTAGGCTGATGATTTGAGTAAACAGGCAGATATTTCTTGTATGTATCATACTAAGGAGCTCTTCAGGCCCAGTTAGTTATACACCAGAATCATCCACATAATTAAACAGTCAAACATGGGAGCCAGAGTCTGATGAGGCCAACATAAAGGGTCATATATACAGGTCAGCATATAGGGCACTGAAGTGACTTGTAGAAAGGAGGCTATTTAGATCATTGATAACATTTCTTGGTCTTTTCAGTTATGAATATTCGTTATTGTCCAAATTTACTTTTAGTAAATACATTCTAAACAAGACAATTTTTCTTGTTCTGAAAGACTGTAAGTCTGCATTAGGACTGACTTTAAGGAATTTGTAGACTTGTTGGGGGCAAAAAATCCTTTATGTATACATAAGCAAATGAACCCCATCCAAGGCTTGTGTTCAGGTTAAGGGTGAAGATTTAGGCTAATATGGATTGAGGTCATCAGGGAAATAGAGCGGATGTAAAATGTTAGTTGGGTGTTCGTTTATTCACAACTCAGAATTTGAAAACGTATCAAAGCTACTACAAAGAAACATTTTCAATAACTTTTGATGGAAAATTTATGCCATTGTCCACTCTATGTCATTAACCTACAAAGATACTCGTTTCATGGTGGTCATCACTGGTTTTTAGTAAAAATTTTAATGTTATTAACTTCCTATGGAATATACATTATTTACTTTCTGTTCTTCAGAAATGAAACAAGTTATTTTTGTATATTTCATGGAAGAAGAAAATCAAAGGTTAATTTGTGGGGCAAAGGTTATTATAAATGTATCTAAAATTGAGTGTGATTAAAGCACAAGTAACATTACTTTGTAATACGTATAATTTCCCATCATAAAATAACTATATGAAAATCCCATTATAATTTTGGATCTTGACTTAAGGTTTCACAGACAGTTTAAAATTTTTAATATAAATTAAGAAATAAGGGTCATTTTTATCACAATTTTACAACCAACATAGAGAAACCCTGTCTCTACTAAAATTACAAAATTAGCCAGGAGTGGTGGCAGATGCCTGTAATCCCAGCTATTCTGGAGGCTCAGGTAGGAGAATTGCTTGAACCTGGGAGGTGGAGGTTGCGCTTAGCCGAGATTGCACCATTGCACTCCAGCCTGGGCAACAAGAGTGAAACTTTGTCTCAATATACATATATTTATATACATATATATATGCATATATATCTTTTTATGTAACAAGTTGATATTTACACAATTAGATCATAATTATACAATTAAAGATTACAGTTAAAAATGATGCCAAGGGAGTTTACATAATTTCTGCAAAGTCACACAACAAGAAATAATAGTTTGAGAAGGAATTTAAACTGGAATTTATTTAGGTTTCAAGTCCATGCTTTTTCAATGGTGCTATACTACTTCTTTGTAACATTTTTTTTCCTACTAAGGATTACATATACTTTAGATGAAAAAAAGAAAACAGAAGTGACTGTAAACTTGTCAGATTTTTTTTCCATATTGGAAATTGTGTCATTTGAAATGTTTCCTGTGGGACATGATATCTGAACATCATGAGAACATGTTACTATTAGATAATATATAGTTATAAATGTAAATTATGAACATAAAAGTGGACCTTAAAAATATAAATTTGATTTTGAATTTATCATGAATATGGCATCTAGATTGATGGAAAGTTCAGAATATTAAATTGCATATAGTTTGATCTTACTCTGTTGATGAAGTTAATTCCTTTTGATGGGCTGAGAAGAAAACGTAAGCAGAGGCAGCTTTGTGACACGGAGCACTTCATAAGAGTGTAACTGAATTTTTCACCTGATTAGACTGCGTAAATTCCTAGATCACGCCGTTAGAGACTCTCCCAACGGAGATTCCACTAACTTCCAATTAACCTTAATAAGAGAGCCAAGATTCTGAAATTGCATGGGTAATGCATGCCTGGAAATGTTCATTGGCTTGGCGATTTAGTGTTTGGGTCCCAGATAGCTACTTAGTACTTACCTTTCCCTTCTTCCTTGTAACAAAACCCAGATTCCTCTATAGTTAGAAATGTGCATAAATAACTACATTTTCCAATCTCCATGCTACCAGAGGTGGCTAATCAAAAACAAGTGAAAGGCAGATATTTCTTATATGTATCATACTAAGGAGGTCCTCAGGCCTAGCTGTACACCAGAATCACTCACATAATTAAAAAGTCAAACAGATACATAGGATTTGAAGAAAGTTCATTTAAAAGCAAGCAGAGATCTGGCTTACGCCTGGCCCCTAATTCCTGTTTCCTCTCTGAAGCACAGATACGATGACTGGAGTTCTATCAGCCATTTAGGATCTGGAAGTGATCCTAAAGATGCAAGAACCACACAAAGAACAGTAAAATGAAAAAATAGAAGCAATCTGCATTTTTGATTGATGTCATTACATAACAGTCAAAATAGCTATGGATGCATTTTTCTATTTTTTTTCTGTATGAGAGAGAGATGTAAACCTCTGTCATGTTTAAGTCATAGTTATTTCTGGCCTTTTTGTTAAGGGCCAAATGCAATTCTAAGCCGATTCCATTCTGTCCAGAGCTGACCAGTGTTCAGTGAAAAATAGGTCATCTAAGCAGTGGCTCTAACAGTATGCCTGGAAACTTGAGATCTTCATCCTAAACTATTTTTTTTTTTTTTTGGTCTCTTTTGTCGCAAGCTTTTATTCCTGAAAGGTTGTATTATTTCCCAAATAAGACTACTTTGTTTCAGTAAGACAAATTGAGTTTAAGGTGATATTGGCAGTCAGCACGGTACAAGAAAAAGAGCTTAAAATTTAGAATCAGTGAGTTAAAATTGAGAATCTTAATTTCAAATTCAACTCTAAAACTTATCAGTCACATATCTCATATACAAGTTACTTGATTTTCCTAAGAGTAAAATTGAAATAATGGGAGCCACCTCATAGAGTAGTTGTTCAGCATAATGCTAAACAGTGTCATGTTACTCAATAATGGTGTATAATATTATTTTATTATTTAATTTGTGTAATAAAGTCTATACATATCATAGCAAGAGATTGTTATGGCCTCAATAAAGTTCTCAAGCATTATTGTTAATCTGATTAAACCATTATTTCTATCAATCTCAAGTACTTATTGCCATTTATATTTTTATGTGTCCTTGGATTTTCGTAAAGATTCTAAGTTCTTTATTACCTAATCACTACCAGAAGCCCTTTTAAACAGTGACTGGTCAAGGAGCATTTGAGATGGCTTTTGTAAAGATATCTGTTCTTGAAAATGGGAGAAAACATAGCAGGAAAGGGAATGAGGTTGATTATAGCAATCAAAATTTATTTACTTATTTGACACCAAAGCTCTCTAAGCAACAAGGAAGGTCAGTTTTAATCATTTGTATCATTTGAAAAGACCTTATCTGTATGTATCAGTTCCTCTGCTTCTCTCTTGGCTTTTAAGAGTTTTTGTGATTAGATTGGACCCACCCGGAGATTCCAGGATAATACCCCCATCTGAAGGTTTGTAACCTTAATCATATCACAAAGTCCCCTTTACCAAGTAAGGTAACATTTTTTGGTTTCTGGAGATTAGGATATGGACCTCTTTGAAGGATCATTATTCTGCCTTTCATGGCAATAATAATAGAAAATACTATTTAAACACTTGCTATATACTAGCAACTTTTAAAGTATTTTACATATGTGAATTAATATAATCCTTGCATTAACTATGAGGAAGATATTATTATTGTCTCCATTTTATATAAGAGGAAAATGAGGCAGGGACATAATTTAACTTGCCAAATGAAATGCACTCATCTAGAAAGTTAAATAAACATACAGTTCTAAGCCTAGTATTCAAATCTAGCTATCCAAGCCCCAAAATAGATCTGTCCCTTTTATTTTTGGCCTTGCCTTACAGGGAGTCAAGCCATAGCTTTAGGTAGAAGCAGTTGAAGTAGAAGGTATTAAACTACTTATATAATAATTCATCCCAGTATCTTGGCTGAAATCAAAGTGGGACTTACTAGTTCAGATTCTTACATATGTTCTGTTCCCATAAAACAAGTGAGGTTTTGTCATTTCATATCTTCAAGCAGATTCTCCATTATTACCTAAAAACCACCACTTTGTCTCATTCCAAAGCTCTTTAAATATTGAGATATTTAATCATGGAGGAGCCTGAGTGAGGAGAATCAACTTTCAGCAACTAGATGTCAGCTTAAAGTTGTAGAAACCTCCTAGTAATCACTCTTTTTCAAGAGGCTGTGACCATAGAAGGCAAGAATAGTGAAATAATTCAATATTTGCTGGGAATTTTGCAGCTGGAATGTATGCGTGTAAATTTGTGGATGTTGATACGTGCATGTTAAATCAATGATAGAATTTTAAACAGGACATGTTACAGGACAAAAAGTAACATTTATTATTAAAACACATAAAAAGTATTTATCTTTTGTTTTAAAGGACTCTTGAAATAAATCCTGAAATAGAGGATTCATAATGTCTTATGTGTGCTGAGTAAATATTATAACCACACAGACATATTTAAATAATGGATGGTTGAAATACAAGCCAGTAAAACCCAATAGTCTCAAGGTTAATGGTGACACATTCTACTTTTAGCTTCTACTATTACAGAAAGGAAAAAAAATGCCCTGAGGTATTTCAGCTGTTTACCTGTAAATTGCAATAAAAACTCCATTACACAGAACAGTGTATATCCTTATGAAAATCAATGAAGTCAATACAACTTTAAAAATAATCTTGTTTACAAATCCACTTACATCACAGTGTATGAATGCTATATTCTCAGTGGTGTATGACTCGATTTTAGTTAGTATGTTGCCAACAGAATAGTTTACAGATGAATATATTTGCAACCATGAAATCTTTCATTATTTTCTTAAATAAAAATAATTATTGTTTCTTTATTCCCTTCTCCTTTCGTTTGCTCTGGAAATGTACTAGCAGCAAATACACCATTCTTGAACAGTTAAATAATTAGGAGTATAGAAAAGAGGTTGGATTAAAAAAGGAAGAGAGAAAAGAAGAAAAATAAATCACTAATATTTTGCATTTTAAGAATGGCAAATTGCACTGCCTGTTGGTAAACATGTCTCTTTCTTTTAAACACATTACCTTCCATTATTTGTTTCTGAAAAGGAAAAAAAAAAATCTGCATATTGTCTTGTTTAGTTCCCAAGAAACTTTCTTTCCAAGAATTAGACAAACATTTTAAATATTAGTATAAAATATTTTGAAAAAGTATTTTATTATTTAAAAAATGATTTCATCACAAATAGCTTTCAGGTCTGTAAACATTAGGTTATTATTGTGTAAATAATGATGGTCATTTTCCCCCATATCATTTGTTAAGATTATTCCAACCATGTCTTCCCTACTCTATTATTTAAAAAATTGATTTGCTTTGAACAATTTTTTTTTTTTTTTTTTTTTTTTGAGACAGAGTTTCACTCTTGTTGCCCAGGCTGGAGTGCAGTGGCATGATCTCGGCTCACCACAACCTTCGCCTCCAGAGTTCAAGCGATTCTCCTGCCTCAGCCTCCTGAGTAGCTGAGACTACAGGCATACAGCACCACACTCAGCTAATTTTGTATTTTTAGTAGATACAGGGTTTCTCTGTGTTGGTCAGGCTGGTCTCAAACTCTTGACCTCAGATGATCCACCCGCCTCTGCCTCCCATAGTGCTGGGATTATAGACGTGAGCCACCACACCTGGCAAATATTTTTATTTTTTAATTTAGTCATTATTTGCCTAAAATAAACAAGATATGCTTTGTAGTATTGAATACAAAAAGGAAAATGAACTTTGTTAGGCTTTGTAACTGTATGCCATGGTAGTAAATTAGCCAGAATTTCTAAATGAAGAACATAAACCTCTTGATGTTTTCTTTTTTTTCTTTCTTTGTTAAGGAAATATCTTATGCTATTAATATGAGCATCACTGAATGAAAAGGTCAAGTTATTAGCAAAAGTCGTGCTGTGTAATGTTACTTTGTCTCAGAAGAAAACTGAAATGGCCCTATGATATCACTCCGAGGAGGATGTAGTGTATCAAAGAGTGAAGAAACAGAAATGGAAAGGTCAGAATGTCTTTGGGGATAGTGAAAAAAGCAATGTGGTGTAAGGGAGTCATCATATTCCTCTACTCAGGCTTCACTTTGCTTATAAATGCAGTTCCCTAAAGGCAAGGCTAATTCATTATCAGAACCAAAAAGGACCTTTTAAAAAATACTTCAGGTCCTGAGTACTCGTTATAAGAATACTTTGGGATTCAAGACAAAGGGGCTAATTCCAAGTTAGTAAATCGATTTGTATAGACACGGACAATTTGCTTATTTGGGGGGCCTCAGCTTCATAGAAAATGAGAGATTGGCATCACTGAGTGTTTCTCAACAAGCAAACAGATTTTTTATCTTCTTTTGTTTATGTCTAAAATGCGTAATTTACATGACTTACTCATACAAACCATAATTTCTTTACAAATTCTAAGCCAGCTGATGGATAAAATCTATCCCAGCTTTCACCCCATTATGTTAAGCCACATAACATTTCAGGTGTACTCGGAGAGCTATTAAATTAGAATTAGGGAAATGTGGAAGAAATCCAGTTTTACCTGGGGCAGTGAAATGATTAGTCCAGAAATATTGTATTTTGAGAAAATTATATTTGAGATTTTTGTAAAAATGGCAAAGGGTGGGTCAACTGTTCAGAAGAAGATTGCTTCAGACAAAAATAATACAATAGCAAAAGCAGAAGGTTTCCAGAAAACAGCTGGGCATGGTCAGAGTAATAGCTAACAACTCAGTAGGTTTGAGCATAGAATACGAGGGTAGATGCAGTAAAATAAAATGATGGTGAGGTAGGCAGAAGTTACATTTTCTGGACTGGAATTGTTTGTGTTTTATGCAGTAGGCAAAAAGGATTTAAGGCAATAGCAACATGGATAAAGCACCAGGATTTGGTTGTAGAGGAAGCTGTTTAAGGAGGTAGAACATTAAGAAGCTATTACTAATTTGCTGTGTGGATTTAGGGCTGTTAAAGTATAATTTTTCAAGTGAAAAATTATAAAACTCATGTAAAAACATAAAATGAAATTAAAAATATATTTTATTCACCTAAGTAATTTATGTAGAAAACATTAACATTTGAGCCACTAGTTATGTATAAGCAATAGACAATACAATAAAAGAATGTTAAGATTGCTAGATTAGCTTAAAAACTGGTTCATTTCCAAAAGAGTAGTAAACTAACTTTGATATACTTCTTTCAGATACAAATTATTTCGATATCTATTTCAGAAAAATCAATAAAGAACCATTTAACTTTACTAAATCAGAGTAAGTGTTTTAATCAATAGTATGCAGACAAATGAAAATTATATTTTCCTAAACCTTGGGTGGGCCCATCCTCCAGTATAGATAGGAAATACGTGACATCTACCTTTTTGCCCTCTTTCCAACTTTTAGATGTTTTTTCTTACTTGGGAAAAGTACATAATCAGTATTTTATTACGCACCATCCCTTCTGCTGAGTTTATGTACCATGTAATTGAACAGTTTAAAATATGCATACATAAGTTCTATTGTACCCTATAATAGTGTATGAATCATTAGAAATTTTCAAACTCAACATACCACTTGAGAAATATTTTTTGCCTCTGGAAATATTTATGGACAGCATTGACAGTGGACTCAATAATTATCATTTCAATCTGTTTTAGTTATATCTGTTTTATCCAACACAATATCATACTTTTTTAATAAGGCAATTATTTGTTCCTTTGTTATAACCAATTAGCTCATTATGCACGTTTTCCACTAGATAAATTGCAATACTGGGCTTCTAAGGCCAATGTTCCACAAAAGAAGCAGGTGACATAGTTAGGCATAACTATTTAATCATAACGCTGTTCTGGTGATTATTATTAATAATAACTCTGAGATTATTCTGAAAGCAACAAAGGGGACTTGTGGCCTTTACTGGGTCTTTCTAAAATGTGGACTCTGTGGCCAAGACCTAATATGTGCCATATTGAATGAATTCACTATAATCTCTGGTTATAGGTGCTCATCTTGAACTTGTTTCACAAAACCAATTTGGAGAAATCAGAATCTTAACACTATCTAATAGGATACTGACAGCATTTTGTAGGAATAGCTGAACACTTGATGCCCTGGATTTATAATCACATCCTCTTTATAGGAAATATGAGAAAAAACAATCCTCTTCATATACTTAAATAGTGTTACTCTCATAAGTCAGAACTATATGACCTTATCCAAAGTAACAAGAGTCTATTAAATATGATGCAAAAGTCCAGAAATCAACTACTCTAAACAATATATAACTATATTTTTGGCAGATATCTTTAAAGATTTAACTGGTTCATATCTAAAGACTTTATGCAAAAAGTGGATATATTCTTGTTTCTAGGGGGGTTATTTCCTAATGAATTTGTCTTAAAGGGAGGACTTGTATTACATAGCTGAAAGTTAATTTTATTCATTGATGCACCAAATATTTATTACATCTCTCTAAATTCTAAGAATCTGACAGTCAAAATCCCATACTTTCAAACCTCTTACACTGAAGTAGAGGGAGTCAGATTGTAAGTAAATACATTTGTATATAAATAAGCAAGAAAATTTCTGTGGTGACAAGTGCTTTGCAGAGAAAGTTTTATATGCTAGTGATTGAGGAGCTTTCTAGGATAGGAGGTCAAGCTAATATCTCTCTGAAGAAGTTAAGTTGACCATGAAAGCTGAGTTATGAAAGGAAATTCACCATGAGAAAATAAAGTGGAGAAACATTTGAGACCAATGAACATGCAAGACAAAGAGGAGAGTTGATGTGCATGCTTAAAAAACTAGTAGAAAGCCAGTGTGGATGGAACAGGAGCAGAAGCGAATAGGTTATGAGATGTTATGCGTCATAAATGCCACCCTGAGATTTTGGTTAATTACAAAAATGAACATTTGGCTTCAACTTCAAAGTAACACTATTTTAACCATGTTCTATGTCATGTAATTGATAACTTACTTGCCCATTTCTGTTACATTAGAACCCAAATTTAGTCATAGTAAAATATTGTGAAGCTATTTAAGATATGCAATCTATTACTGCAGATAAATTGGCTTAACTTTTACCTAAGCAAATATGTCATCCAATGTTTCTATTTTAGTTAAAAGGACAATTAATAGTAGTGAGTTCTTATATCAGCTGTTGGGAGAAACTATTTATAGCGGCTCACTCAAAAGCTCTGTTTTCCCATTCTTGTTCTACACAAAGACCTATTCTTGAATCTGCCTCTTCTTCAGAGTACCCGCTCTTCATTCTACTTGTCACCACCTCTCTTTCCATAATCCATGTGTATATATATCAATCTATTGACCTAAAATTGAAAAGCGTTATGAACATACTTCTGTTGAAGAAGTGTATGACCTGTAGAAAAGTGATTTACAGTCTTGTTCTTGATGTTGTAGAAAAAAAGATTCAGCTAATATTGAAAGTACTAAGCTGAAGAAAAACTTTCTCCCAGATCTTTCTAGGAGCACTTTGCCTCACAAAAGAAATAAGAAGCTACTCCTAGAGATGGAGAAGGAAGAGAAATTGATTTTTTGTGGAAACAGTTTTGAATTCAGTGAGATCGCTCTTCTCAGACTGGGAAGAAAAAGAGTATTGGACTACAGTTGATTCGGTGTCCATGACTGCAAAAAGTAAAAGCAGCTGTAGTTAATTGAAGTGAGGGAGAAATGTTTGGAACAATTTTGGAGGCTCATAGCCTTTATAAGAATTTAGCAGACCAGGCTCAGAATTAGTAGGAAATTGATATGATTTTATATAAACCAGATGAACAAGGGGGAAAAAAATAAGGGAGTGCCTCAACTCTGTCATAGCAGGAACTACCTGGTCAAGAGGCAGCTGCTGATCTTACTAATGCAGTTGAACTTCCTTGGCTCCAATGAGAATGCCACATGCTTATGTGTGATTTTTGTTAGTGTGAATAATATGTGTGCTGTGTTTTCCTAAGATTTGCTATGTTCGGCATAAGTATATATAATGATAAATGTACCTTCTATATTGCTAATTATTATTTCCTAGAATTCTAAAATATCTATGAGACATACTCTTTATGTTTATCTTATTAGAGTAATCCACAGATATATAAGTAATCAAATGGTGCCAAAATTTATGAATAAAAAAGTCCAAGACCAATATTTTAAAAAATATTTTCGAAAAAGAAATAAAACTAATAAATTTTCATTCCTTTTTAAGGAATGTAAGCAATCCAAAATCCTGCAAACCTAAAATAACATTATAACAGTCATTCTTTTTTTGCATGCCTACACAGGGAAGATACAACTTTTATCAGATGAAAAAGTATTTTTATTCGATATTAATAAAATTAAAAACTGAAGAAATTGCTAGTATTTAAATATTTCTTCAACAGATATAATTCTTAAAAGACATTTATAAAATTGAGAAAATATATTTTATATTAATATATTGAAGTCATTAGGTTTGAAGTATTAATTTTAATTATAGATAGTAATTGTTAACTTCCTCCTGTGAAAGCGTAGCTTACTTTTTGTTATACTATGACTTTATAAAATTCAGTTTATAATATTTACATCCTATGGTGACCCAGGATTCACAGGACTAATCAAAATTTCTTCTACATCCTAGAAAATTAAATAGTCTATACACACTTTTTTAACATAGTATTTCTTTTTTTATTTTTAAGTTTTGTGGGTACATAGTAGGTGTATATATGTATGGGGTATGTGAGATACTGTGATACAGGTATACAATGCATAATAATCACATCATCATTTTTCAGGTTTTCTTTTTTTTGAGACGGATTCTTTTTTTTTTTTCCAATTTTTTTTATTGCATTTTAGGTTTTGGGGTACATGTGAAGAACATGCAAGATTGTTGCCTAGGTGCATACGTGGCAGTGTGATTTGCTGCCTTCCTCCCCTTCACCTATATGTGGCATTTCTCCCCATGCTATCTCTCCCCAACTCTCCACCCCCCGCTGTCCTTCCCCTGTTTCCCCCCAACAGACCCCAGTGTGTAGTGCTCCCCTCCCTGTGTCCATGTGTTCTCATTGTTCAACACCCGCCTATGAGTGAGAACATGCGGTGTTTGACGGATTCTTGCTCTGTCACCAGACCAGAGTGCAGTGTCACAATCTCGGCTCACTGCAACTTCCATCTCCCAGGTTCAAGCGATTCTCCTGTCTCAGCCTCCTGAGGCTGCTGGGACTACAGGCGCACGCCACCACACCCAGCTAGTTTTTGTGTTTTTAGTAGAGACAGGGTTTCACCATATTGGCCAGGATGGCCTCGCTCTCTGGACCTCGTGATCCTTCTGCCTCCGCCTCCCAAAGTGCTGGGATTACAGGCGTGAGCCACCACGCCCGGCCCTAGATTTTTTAATAAGGTATTTTCCTTTCTCAACAAAGCATGACTACTCTGAATTCTTTCACTTTTACCTTATAATTGAACTGTATTCTGTTTGCTAGATATCATTTTTTCTTTCTCGTGTAAGCTTTTCTTCTAGGAAATGAAGAATGCATACTAGCTAAGTATAGCATTATTTCTTTCTTGTGAAAGAAAGATTGTTACTCTAATGCATTGGGCATTGAATGTTATTTCTGGTTTTACTATTTTCAAATAATTATTTTCTCTACATAAATATCCAAAATATTGTTTCTTCATAAATAAATTTTAAAAAATTTTTATAAAATATGTTACATATAAGAATTTTTTCTAGAACTAGAAATGCTTTTCTAAACTACAGGTGAGTTCTTTACTGAAGAGAAATTTGCTTATATTTCTATTTTTTTGATACATGTCTTTTGGTTTCTATTCTTGGGAATTCAATGATGCTTCTGTTGTATAGATTTTTTTTTCTTCCTTATGATTCTGCTTCCTGCTGATAGCTTTAATCTCTGTGTTTTTTATGTATAATCAATATTATCTTGAGTCTTTTTCAATATAAGTAATTTAATTTTCAGATTTCAATGTTAGTCATTTCAATTTTTTCAGCATTTTTGTAATAATGTACTTTGGTCATAAATGTGTTTTCTTATATTTTAAATATGTATTTTCTTCTATTTCTATTTTAGCTATATGTTTTTCGTGTTTTTTTCTATTGAATTCATATTCATATTTCATTCCACATCCCAAAATGTCTGAAAAATTTATTTTTTTGTATTTTTATGTTTTTGAGGTGGATTTTTTGCTTTATGATAATATAGATTTCTTTCATTTTTAAAAAATCTTGACATTTTAAATAATCTTGTTCATTTATTTCTTTTATCTGATATAGTCAGTGAATTCTTCTGTTCTTTATCACAGAATTACAGACTAGCTCCCCACAACCAAGACACAGTTTGAAGACCTGTGATTCTCTGTCTCCTCTTCTTTCCCATTTTCTCCGTCCACCACCATGGAAGGTGAAGGGGAGCCCAGTCAAGGCAGACAGTGTCCTCGACTGTAGCTTGCCTCCTATTTCATGTCACAGACTGGTAAATGTCCTGCATTGGCTGGGCATGGTAGCTCACGCCTGTAATCCCAGCACTTAGTGAGGACGAGGTGGACAGATCACCTGAGGTCAGGAGTTTGAGGCCAGTCTGGCTGACATGGTGAAACCCCATCTCTACTAAAAATACAAAAAAAAAATTAGCCAGGTGTGGTGGTGGGCGCCTGTAACCCCAGCTAGTTGGGAGGCTGGGGCAGAAAAATTGCTTGAACCTGGGAGGCAGAGGTTGCAGTAAGCCAAGAACACACCATTGCACTCCAGACTGGGCAACAGAGGGAGACTGTCTCCAAAAAAAAAAAAAAAAGAAAAAAAAATGGCCAGCATTATGCTCCCAACATCTAGTTTGTGAAGTTCCATTACAATGGAAAGACATTTTTGGAATTCCAATTTTTACTGTCTTGAGAAACTTTTCTTTTTGTGAGAGAGCATTTGCTTCCTCTGTTTCTCTCCTGTAACTATTTTACTACCACCTCATCACCAGAGATAAAATAGGGGGTATCTGTTCAGCTTGCTTCACATATTTGTAAAATTCAATAAGAATTAACAGGTTTTTGTTAATTCATTAGCATGGCTTCTGAGGAATAAAGGTGGACTTATAGACATTGTGCCATTACTCCAAAATGTTTCTCTCTTCAAAATCAATGAACTGGTGCTGCGAACCCTCTGTTAAGTGTTTCTAAAATAAACATCTTCTTAGTAAACATATATTTCCCTGTAGAAATTAATTATTAATAAAGAAAAATATGAAAGTTGGGTTACTATGAAAATGGAAATCACCAGGTATTTGAAATTGGCAGTAAATAACCTTGTTTTATCAAGAGAACATTTCTCTTAAAAATTACTTTCCAGCTGGATGAGGTGGCTCATGCCTGTAAGCCCAGCACTTTGGGAGGCTGAGGCAGGCGATCACTTGAGGTCAGGAGATAGAGACCAGACTGGCCAACATGGCAAACCTCGTCTCTACTAAAAATACAAAAAATTAGTTGTCATGGTGGCACGTGCCTGTAATCCCAGCTATTCTGGAAGCTGAGGCAGGAGAATCGCTTGAACCCAGGAGGCAGAGGTTGCAGTGAGCCGAGATCATGCCATTGCACTGCACTCCAGTCTGGAGACAGAGCGAGACTCCATCTCAATAAATGAATAAATAAATAAATAATCACTTTACATTTTCTGCCAAGATTCAGGAGCTGTTCTTAATTCATCTCTTGATTTTAATTTAAAACAGTAGTTCTCACCCCCATTGCACATAAGAAATAACTAGGGAGATTTTTTAAAGTGTTTCTGCTTGGACTCAAATCTAGACAAAATGAAAACAATTTTTAGAGTGAGGCCCAGACATCCACAGGTAATTCCTATGAAAAATTAGTGTTGAAAACCATCAGAGTATGCCAACATTAAAGTTGTTGATTCAATATTAAAGGCAAATACCTTAAAATATTGTTTTGTTATACCTAAACTGTTTTATTAAATACTAATAACTATTCATTATTATCAATATATTTTGTAAAGATAATGTAAGCTTTTCTTCTAGGAAGTGACGAAAACATACTAGCTAAGCTTAGCAGAATTTCTACAAAAAGTTACTATTCTGTGACAAAAATAACAGTTCTTTCATGGATTAAACACGTGCTGTTGGACATTTCCTTTATAGTTACACAGTTATCTTTTGTCATATACTATCTAGATTGTTACAAGAAGAATCCACTGAATCTCATTAATCTCCCATCTCTTCTAAATCAAACCAATATTATGTGAGAATATTGAAGGACCTTTTCACTAAGGAAATAAAATCTTAAAGTCTTAGCTCCACCAACACTAGTAAATCAAATTGAATTTTAATAGGTTCCACAAATAATGTTATTCTCTCTGTTAGACTTTTATTTAGCAAAAAAAAGAAAAAAGTTTAATGTGCTTCAGAGTATTCACCAACACAATATATTGCACAATTTTCATCTGAATATTGTATACGGATGTAATTTAAATTTTCAGGAAATATGCAGGGAGTATATTCCATCAGTTGCTTCTATTGTATCACTTGCAGCTTTAAAATTGTGTAATAAAATTACTTAGCATAGGGTTAGCCAAGAGACTACTGATGAGCAAGGATGTAGATTTTAATTGTAAGTAGTAGTAGAAACTTAATGTCATAGACAAAAATTAAATATTAGTCAACTGAAAAGAAATGAAATTATATTTGCTATTTGGATCAATGACCAGTATCTTTCCTATTCTAAGGTACATGAAAAGTGTCTCTTTCCATATCACCAAATTGATGTGTTTAAATATTAGCATGGAGCATTGCATGGATAGAAAAATCAATAGTGTTAAAATGCTCATAATACCCAAAGCAATTTACACATTCAATGCTATTCCTATCAAACTACCAATGAAATTTTTCACAGAATTAGGAAAAAAATTATTCTAAAATACATTTGTAAACAAAAAGAGCCCAAATAGCCCAATAACTTTTAAGCAAAAAACAAACAAAAACACCAAACCTGGAGACATTACACTACTCAAGTTATACTACAAGGCTATAGTAATTAAAACAACATGATACTAGTATAAAAACAACACATAGACCAATGGAGCATGTTAGAGAACCCAGAAAGAAAGACACACACCCACACACCTGAAGTAATCTGATCTTTGACAAAGCCAGTAATAACGAGTATTGAGGGAAGGACTTCCTATTCAATAAATGGTGCTGGAATAACTGACTAGCCACATGCAGAAGTAGAAACTGGACCACTACCTTTCGGCATATATAAAAATGAACTCAAGATGGATTAAAGACTTAACTATAAAACCTATATCTATAAAAACCCTAGAAGAAAATATAGAAAATAGCATTCTGGACATCAGACATGCCAAAAATTTTGTAAGGAAGACTTCAGAAACAATTGCAAGAAAAACATAGATAAGTGGGACCTAATGAAACTAAAAAACTTCTGCACAGCAAAATAAACTATCAACAAAGTAAACAACCTACAAAAAAAATGGGAGAAAGTATTTGCAAATTATGCATCTGATAAAGGTCTAATATCCAGAACCTATAGGGAAATTGAACAAGTATGTGAGCAGAAACCAAACAACGCTATTGAAAAATGGGCAAAGGACATGACACTTCTAAAAAGAAGGCATACGTGTAGCCAACAAGCATAAGAAAAACTGCTCAATATCACTAATTATTAGGGAATACTAACCAAAACCACAATAAGACAGCATCTCATACCACTCAGAATGATTATTATGAAAAAGTAAAAAATAATAATAGATACTGTGAGCTTTCAGAGAAAAGGAAATTTCATACACTGCTGATGAGAATGCAAATTAGTTCAGCCACTGTGGAAAGCAATCTGGAGATTTCTCAAAGAACTTAAAATAGAACTACCATTCAACCCAGTAATTCCATTACTGGGTATATACGCAAAGGAATATAAATTGTTCTACCATAAAGACACATGCACATGTGCATTTATCTCAGTACTATTCACAATAGCAAAGACATGGAATCAACCTACATGTCCATTAATGGTGGACTGGATAAAGGAAATATGGTACAGACATACCACGGAATGCTACACAGCCATGAAAAAGATTATGTCCTTTGCAGCCACATGGATAAAGCTAGAGGCCATTATCCTAAGTGAATTAATGTTTGAACAGAAAATCAAATACTTGCATGCTTTCATATATAAGTAGAAGCTGAAAATAGAGTACTCATGGAAATAAAGGAGAGAACAATAGATACTGGAGCCTACTTGAGGGTGGAAGGTAGGAAGATGGTTGGGAATAAACAACTATCTATCGGTGATGATGCTGATGACCTGGGTGACAAAATTATCCATACACCAACCACCCATGATGCAGAATTTACCCGTGTAACAAACCTACACATGAACCCCATTAACCTCAAACAAAAATTGGAAAGGAAACAACAACAAAAAGAAATAGAGCATCCAAAAAACACATAGTGATGAGTAAACCAATGAAATATCACAGTTTAATTCTACCAGGACTCTCATAATCAAATATTTAAAATTTATTAAGGGATTATGACAGTTGCAGTTTGTGAATCCTAAGGACCTGCATACCACTCTTGAAAATAGGAGACATTATTTCATAACTTTTTTCTTCACGAATTTCTAGAGGGTTTTAACTGTTCTAGTACTGAAATCTCATTTGGAAGCTCTTGCAAGCGTCTAGCAGTGGTAATAACAGAGGATTTGGCACCAGTGTTATTTGGAGTTAGATCTTGAATCAAATACTTATTCATAGTTCAGCAGTGGATAACTTACTTCTTTCGAGCCTAGTGTACCTATCTGTAAAATTATAAAGATAAAAATACCTTCTCGCAGCTATGTTAGAGAACCCAGATATCTCAAAAACCCAGATGTTTTTGAGATAATCTATACTTGTATGGAAGATATTATCTAGCACACAGAATTCACAGAGTACATATATAAATAAGAATAAAAACAATATTAACAGTATTAATAATTACAATGAAATTGTCCTTGGGGTCTACCAGGCCCCTACAATATAACTTACGTTCATTAATCTAAAAACTTCAAAATTGATCTACTGGAAAGATAACTTTATAATAGAAAGGAAAGTTTCTTATTTAAAAAGCAGGCATCCTTTTGAGAAATGTGCACATTCAAACAGGTACAATATTTGGAATTTTGTGTTGTTATGCATCTTTTTGGAATTTTATTGGTATCTTTCCTTTATGATTTTCATCAAGTCTAACACTTCATATGGTTGGTCCAGAAAACTCTTACCATTATAGATCAAATTTAGGAAGAATACATGCCAATATTTTGAATATGGTCAATTTTAGTATGCACTGGGCAGTCTTTATTAGACCCCTTTGCCATATACTGTAAGCGTTCCTTAGAGTCTATGATGAAAATACCACTGCTATGAAATCTTCCAAAATATCTACATAAAATAAGTCAATATTTATCTTTTTCTGTAGGAATGCTAACATTTTTCTAAACATAAAATCTCATTAAAGTTTCACTAGCTACTCTTTGCTGCTATTAGTATTTTTAAATGCCTTTTACACAATATTTTTTTTCTAGTTAAGTACCTTCAAGTGTGGAGGTCTTAAATGCAGCTATTTAAGACTCACTTTGGTAAATAAAAATTATTGTTTGGCAAGAAAGTGAACCTCATTGCCACATGTTTAGTGACTGAAAGGAAAAAACCTTTAAATCATAGTAAAGCACCAGAAAATCTATGAAATACAAACTCTACTTAGGTTTATTTTTTGTTTTTAAGTTGCAGTTTTTATGTCCTACTAGCATTTCTTTTCTTCTACACATAGCTTCATTTAATGGCCATGAAGCATATTCAAAATAAAGTTAAAGACAATAAATTTTGATGACAGGAACAGGTTTTAAAAAATCAAACAATTCTTTTTAGGTCAGATGTGCTTTTAAAAATGTATTATTAGAAGAAATAAGTAAATCCCTAAGAAGTTTTAGAGGCTTAATTTATATGGATATCACTAGAATTATAGCCTTACAGACATTCAAATACGTAATTTAACTTTCATAGTTAAGACTATATAGCTTCTTTTCATGTTTATAACACAAAGCAGCCCTCATAAAGAACACATCTGGAGGAGAGACCTTCCACAGCGCTTCTGCACTCAAAGGGCAATGCTTCCATAAGGGGTTAGTCTAGGGTGGGGATTGGTTCTTTTCGAGTTTAGGGCTACCATTAAGATTAAATAAATAATACAGAACACACAAAAAGGCATTACAACTATTTTTTCCAGGCACATCAACATTTTGTTTGCATTGGGTTACTACTAGAAAGCATCATCCTGGACCTTAAGGGCAGCTATGAATATGGCAGCACATGCTGTGCTGGGTGGGCAGGACACTGCAGCCTGGTAGCTCCCATCAGCATTGGTGGCAGCCACACATGTACACATCACTGTTACATAATGAGACAATCCAGAATATGGCAAAGTGACAACTGTCATTGCTTCTTCCTCTATAGACTGTACATCCTTTGGGTTAAGTGTTACACGTTGTAAATATTTATATCCACACAGGCTAGCAAAGAGACTGGTGTATAAATAACTTTATTTATTACTCTATTTAATAACTGAATGTTAAACAGAAATGAAACATTTCTGTTTAGGTACATGTGTTTGTGTGTGTGTTTACATACAAGAGAGACGAAAAGACTAACTAGAGAACTAAAAAAGAATAAATCCATAATTGCAGCCTTGCTGTTTTTATTTTGAATCATTCTATTTTGTAATTTTTTCTGGAAAAACCCATAAGGTCTTACTGTTGAAAAGAAATTGTGAAAAAAATGTCACTAAGACAAAATTTTTGAACTATTAATTTATAAATCAGTAGTCTTCAAAATTGGTTACCTAAGCATCTGAGGATACATAAAGTTTCTAGGAGGTACCTGGGCATACACATAAACAGCTTTTTTAAAAATCAAGTTCCAGATCTACAACTTCACTATGTGTCTTTTCCTAAAAAAAAAAAAAATCTGCCATGGAACATCTGTAATCTGCTAAATCATTTTTTCTGTCTCTCCTTTCAAAATTGTCCTTTTACCACTCACTATACAAAAGAAGAGAGTGCATCTCATTCATCCTACTTAATGTAGTATGTTCGCACAGGGTAAAAATACAGTCAAACACCAAACAATTATTCTAGATACATTGCTTTTGAGAAGAACAATGTAAGGGCAAAATAAAGAGAACAATATTTAAGAAGGAGCACCCTAATTTATTCATATGAAAAAGAAGGGTGGGGCTTTCTATAAATTATCTAACATATATTTATCTTGGAATTCAGTAGTGAGATTTCAGTCACGGCAATAAAAAACAATTATGTTTAACTATAAATTAAAAATGAAGGCAGACATTTTCATGAAAATTCAGTCTGATTTTGGCTGATAAGAACTGCCTTTGCCATTTAGGTCATATGATCGACATTTCTCATAATTTGAAAAGACTACATCTGAAGATTCTTGGTCTCAATAAAAAATGTAAGTGAGGTTCAACATTGAATGTAACACTAAGTGAAGTTCAAATGTTTAAACTCTACTAAAGCCAAAGCTGAATTATGGTAAACTTAATTAAATGACCACAGTGAAGCTGCTGTGAAGTATGGAAACCAATGACACTTTATCGAATTTGTGCTATCAATGGGTTTTATTTTCTGTTAAAAGTAGGATTAAAAAAAAACATGCTAAAGCCTTTAAAATTAACTGTAAAAATGACTGTTTTAAATTATGACAATATTGCTGTCAAGTTTAAAATGTGTGAGGGCATAGAGAATTTTCAAAATTCTTTCAAAATAAAATGCTTTCAAATGAAAACACTTAGATATAACAGCAGAGATCTCAGACTGGCTTCCAGTTTTATTCTTGTATTTGTGTAATAGCATTATTGTGACCATTTGTATTGTATGGAAAATCATTACTTATTTAAACCATTGCCTTGGCCTCTTCTTTCTTATTTCTCTTTATCTTCCAGAATTTAAGCAAAGAGTAGAGTAGGGAGACTTGCATTTAAAACAGGAGTTCTAGTTCTGGTTCTTAATGCTGGGCAGAGCACATGAGTTTGCCTACTTACTCTTCTGACCCAATTAAAATAACAACCCAAAAAACAAAGCAGAATGCATAATCACCATGTGTCTTAGTCATTTTGAGCTACTGTAGCTAAGTAGCACAGACTAGATGGCTTATAAACAGAAATGCATTTCTCTCAATTCTGGTGGCTGGAAGTCCCAATCGAGATTAGGGTGCCCGCACGGTGCAGTTCTGGTGCAGATGCTTTTGGCAGACAGCAGTCTTATATCGTATCCGTATATGGAAGAAAGAGGGTAAGAGAACTCTTGGAGTCCCCTTTATAAGAGTACTAATCCTATTTGTGAGGGCTCCATCCTAATGATCTAATTACCTTCCAAAATCCCTACTTCCTAATATCATCACATTGGGGACTAGGATTTCAACATATGAATTTCGGAGGAAAGGAAACAAAAATATTAAGTCCATTGCATTATATAACAATGTCCCATTCAGCACTTATCTTTGGAAAATATATTTTTTTTAAATATTTTTTCCAATAGCATTATATGGAGATTTGTAAAATCCTATTTCTTGGTTTTATATATTTACAATTAGCCTCAGTTTTCCTCAAATTTCACACTTCATAAATATGCTGAGGCTCACTTTATTCTAGTCTTCATTCATACAAGTATTGGTCAACTCTTTAAGGATGGAAGAGAGTAATTATTTACTATACTCTTTTTAATGCCAAAAAGAAAACTTGTCCTATTTTTTACTTGCCTACTGATTTTTATCTTCTCATTTTATAACATGTCATTGAAACAAGTATATAATCTTATACTTCCTCAGAACTGTAGAAGAGTTCCAATTGCTTTACATCCTTGCCAATATTTATTGTTCTCATTTTAATGTTAGCTATCGCAGTAGATGTACCACATTGCGGTTTTAATTTGCATTTCTCTGATAAGAAGTGATATTAATGACTTTCTTACACAATGGCCATCTATATGCCTTCTTGAGAAGTGTTTATTTATATAGTTTGACCAGTTTTTAAAGGGTTGTCATGTTTTTACTATCCAATTTATAAGAATTTCTGATATATTCTGTATATAAATCCCTTGTTTATCATATGTAATATAAATGCTTTTCTCAGTTCATGACATTTATTTCCTTAATGGTATATAGTAAACCTTTTTTTCCATTTTCTTTCAAAAATATTTGCCTACTTCAAAGCAATAAATTTTCACTAAATTGTCTTTTAATAACTGTAAAGTTAGCTTTCTCTTTATGTCTATATTTTATCTTTAAGAGATAGGGCAAATATTATGTTTTTAATATGTTTCTCCAGTTTTTCTAGCTCCATTTGCTGTAGAAAAACTTCTTTATCATTTTTTTCACAGCACTTTTTCAAACATCAATTGAATTTATAAGTGAGAATCTACTACTTGATTATCTGTGCTATTATGCTTTTGATCTGCTTTTCTATTCTTGTCCATTAGCATATTATATTGATTATTATAAGTTTGTGGTAAGTTGTGATAATAGTTCATATGTGTCCTATAACAATGACCTTTGTTGGAGACAGTTTTGACTATTTCAAGTTCTTTGCATTTTCATGAGTACTTGTAAAAAAATATCAATGTTTTCCAAGGAAGCCCATTGGCATTTTTACTAAATTTGCATAAAATACAAGGAACAATGTACAAAAATTGACACTTTGACAATGTTGAATTTTCAAATTAATGAAGATGGTTTCTTTCTCCATTTATCTAGGTCATCATAATATTTGGCAATTTTTATTTATTTATTTTTTTGAGACAAAGTCTAGCTCTGTCTCCCAGACTGTAGTGCAGTGGTGTGATCTGGGCTCATGGCAGCCTCTGCCTTTCAGGCTCAAACAATCCTCCCACTTCAGCCTCCCAAGTAGCTGGGATTACAGGTGTATGCCACCATGTTTGGCTAGTTTGTTTGTTTGTTTGTTTATTTACTTATTGTCCAGATAAGATTTCACTATATTGCTCAGGCTGTCAGGGTGTTCTCAAACTCCTGGGCTCAAGCAATCTCCCCATCTAGGCCTCACAAAGTGCTGGGATTACAGGCATGAATCATAATGACTGGTCTTTTTCCACTTTTCAGTGTAGAAATCTTGAACATTTTTTATTCATTCCTAAAAATTTACTTTGTTCACTTTTGAAAAATGTTTTTCACTGTAAACTGATTTTTAAAATTCATTTTTCTGATGTCCACTTTGTTAACTTGCCATATCTTATCTCTTTTTTTATTATCTCATTGAATCTCCTCTGGTCTTAATTATTTTCCTTCTGTTTACTTTTGATTACACCTGTTCTGTGTCTTCTGAATTTTATGGAAAAATTTAGGTGATGGATTTTTAAATATTTTTATTCAAATATAGTCTTTCAAAGTTTTAAATTTCCTTCTAAACACTGCTTAGCTACACCCCCAAAAGCAGTCAGTTTTATATAATTTATCATTTTGTTTTTGACCCAGCGGCTCTTTAGAAATGTGTTTTTTTAATTGTAAAAATGCAGCAATTTTCTAATAGTTGTGTTGCTACAAAGTCCTAATTTTTTTCACTGTGGTTAAAGAACATAATCTGAATGTTCAATCCTTATATATTGTATTAGTCTGTATTAGGTTGCTATGATGAAATACCCAAGGCTGGGTAATTTATAAAGAAAAGAGGTTTAATTGACTCACAGTTCTGTATGCTGGGGAGGCCTCAGGAAACTTAGAATCATGGCAGAAGGCACCTCCTCACAGGGCAGCAGGAGAGAAAAAAAGTGCCAAGCAAATGGGAGCGCCCTTTATAAAAACCATCACATCTCATGGGAACTTACTGTCACAAGAACAGCATGGGCAAACTGCCCCCGTGATTCAGTTTTCTCCACTTGGTCCCACCCTTGACACATGAGGATTATTACATTTCAAGGTGAGATTTGGGTGGGGATGCAGAGCCAAACCGTATCACATGTGTACTGGAAAGGAAAGTTAATTTTTTTTTGTAGTAGATTGCAGTGTTTAATAGGTCAATTAAGTGAGGTTGGTTGATAGTGTTTGGATATGCTCTGTATTTTGTGACATTTGTATTTAATTATTCTAAATATTACTGTGTGAATAATGATAAAGTGCTCTAAATGTGATTACAGAGATTACAGAGATATCTGCTGATATCTCCTTATAGGTTGATCACTCTATGCTTCATATATTTTGAAACTCAATTAGGTGAATATACGTATTTTATGTCCTCCTTCCAAATGCCCCTTAATCATCATAATATATCTCAATTTCTAAATGTTAATATTCTTTATCTAACACTCTTTTTGGTATTATATTAATATAGATGCTCCAGAATTATGTTTGATGTTATTATTTTTATCATTTTACATTCATTTTATATCCTTCCTTATTTTAATTTAAATTATGTATCCTATATATACCATACAGTTTATTTTTTATCCCACTGACAATCTCTGCCTATTAAATGGAGTACTTAATTTATTTACATTTAATATCATTATTTATACAGTGAAGTTTAATTCTGTCCTCTTATTATTTGCTTTCCAGTTGCCACATATTTTCAGTTTTTTTTCTTCTGCCTCTCCATTTAAGCCTTCTTTTGGCTAAGCTCATTAGCTTTCACATGCTAATTTAAATTCCTTTATGCTAGCTTTTTAGAACCTCTTTGTATAACTCTTTAAATGGGTGTTCTAGGAAAGCATTCTCAATGTTTTCACTGTCGCCATTTAAGCCTGAATAATTCTTTTTTGTGAGGGGCTGTCCTGTGTATTGCAGTATGTTTATCAGCATCCTTGGCCTCTGTTCTCTAGATGCCAGGACTTCTCCTCCAGTTGTGACAACCAAAAATGTTTCCGGATATTTTCAAATATCCTATGAAAGAAAACAACCACACCTTGTTTAGAATAAGTGCTCTAAGGAGTAAAATTTGTAATAACACGTTATCACTGTTGACTTAAGGACAATATTGTACTACTTCAGGTAACATGTAAGAACCTGAGATCAGTAAAATTATTTTATCTTCTCATTATGTGAAACTATTATGTATGTATATACATATATATATTTATGTATATGAAAGATTATCTTCTACATTTATCCACACATTCAGCACTTGTTATTCTTCATGTTTTTTGAAAATAAAGCTTCCATCTGCCATAATTTTCCTAAAGAACTTCATTTAAATTTCTTTGATATGCTAATAATATTTTATCTCCATTATTTTGAAATCTGAAATGTCTTGAATGCACCTGCATGTTTGAGGAACATTTTTACTTTTTAACATTTTATTGGTATTCCATTGTATTACCTTTTCCATCGGTGGTAATTAAAAGTCAGTCATCATTTGTACGTTTTATTCCTAATATTTAATATGTTGTGTTTTTTTCTTGCTATTTGTAAGATTTCTCCTAATCTTTATTATTGAGCAATGTGACTGTAATCTGTTAAGGTGTGTCTTTGATTTTATTCTGCTTAGGAATTTGCTAAGTCTCATATTTTTCACCAATATTAGGAAATTTTTAAGTATGACCTTTTCAAATTTGTTTCTCCCCCATTCTCTCTAAGCTTGTCCTTTGGGATGCATGTATGTATATATGTGTATATATATATATATATATATACACATACCATATATAATATAGATGGGAACAATGATTATATTCGTTTCATAGAACTTTGGAGAGATCAGTGTGGTATCAGCCATCTTCCTTATCCTTATTATTATCCACATGTTGATTGAAATATATATGTGTAATATGTGGATAATAATAAGGATAAGGAGGATGGCTAATATGTTTTAGTGCTTGCCATGTGCCAGACATTTACCTGTATTAACTATATTGATCTCTACAAAAATTATATGAAATGAATATAATCATTATTCCCAATCTCAAGTAAAGCAAGACCATGAGAGGTTTAATAATTTGCTCAATTACAAAGCTGGAATCACCATAAACCTTTTATTCTTACAAAATAATATATTTTTATTTTTTATTCTGTACTCTTCTGAATTTCTTAAAATTTGTTTTAAGAACTTGTGAACTAATTTCCTGACTCAACAAGTTATTGTTTTTATGGTTAACACCTTGTTAACTGTGGACAGGTGTTTCCCAGTGGATGCCTGAGCTACAACCAGGTGTTAATGAAAAAAACAACACAGAAAGTTGGGTTAATAATACAAGCAAAATTGCCATGTATTTGAAATAGGGTTGAAAATAGTTGTTATATTAAGAGATATATATCATCATTTAAAATCACTTCTAGTCTTTTTAATATAAATTGTCGAGAGCCTTTTGTATTTATTTGATTTTGATTTTAGCTTGCTAACATAAAATTTGCTGATCTTATTAGTGTAAATATAGCTTTGATAATTGATCTTCATATCATAATGAGTGCTTTATGAACCCTCCTCTGAATATGCTTTGCTAAATAGTACACTTTATAATTAAAATATTAGAATAAGCGCAACCATGTTAGAAGTAGTCACATGTATTAACAATAGTTGTGACAGAAATAACTTTTTTACATGCTAAACATAGTCTGTCATTCTTTTTTGCTTTATGTGGTAATTGAATTAGATAATATATCATGACCTGCACTCATATATTAAATATCAAAATTCATATAATATGCAGGCTTTTGTGAATAATTATATTGATATTTCTTCGATCTACACAAATACAATTGTATATGTGAGAACGAAACTCTTAGGCATGTTTTCACAAAGATGGTTAGAGAAAGAAGGTATAATACTTCTTCAAAATCAATTTAGATTAAGAGTTGAAATATAATGACCAGAATATCTAATTTAAAATAGAAATAATAAAATAAAAGTTTATGCCTATAAGGTAAATAAATATGAAAAGTATTCAATTCTGGTGAGAATGAATTGAGTGATGTTATTATTATTTCCTAATATATATGTATGTATATAAATATTATTTCCTGTATTTATATAGAAATAAATTGCTAAAATAAACCAAGGGATGTGTAAAGTAATATGGAAGAGTGTAGAAATGCTTTAATCTGTATGAAGAGATAAATAAAATTAAACTTTTATATTAACTATTTTATTACATGCATGTATGCTACTGAAATAATCAGAAATGTTTAAACATTTTCATTTTAATGTAATTGCAAGATGAGTGCTATAGAAATGAAGTAAGGGATGTTTGCAATTTTAAATAGAGTGGTCATGGTAGAGCTCACTGAAAACATAATATTTGAACAATCACTTGCATGAGGTAGATATTTTTAGTGATGAGGCTTTTTTAACTCTTAGATCTTAAATCTGTTTGAAATTCAAGAATGCCTAGAGATTAGACTCTGTTTTCTCTCCCCAAAATAGATGGCCAGTACTGTTAAACTCAAACCCGGTTTCATTAACTGTGTTGCTATGTCAACATTATCACATGCCAATTACTCATATATTCATGAGCTTATTTCTGGGATGCTTAATAAATGCCATTGGTGTATGTTTTTAAAATTCATGACTGCAAAACATATGGTTTAATTTAAAAGTTATAATTTATATATGAATATGATATATGACATATATTTGTATTATAACAATAGTATAATTATATTTTGAGATCTGATAAGTATTCTTCTTTCTTTTGCTTGTATTTTTAAGCTTTGTTTTGTATTTTAAGCTTTGTTTAGATTTATATTTTCCTGTAGTCATCAGAAACACCTGGCCAAGTTTTAGAAATAATCTATAGAGATGGTGATTTTTATCATATTGAATTTATAAATAATTTTGGGAGAACTGTTGTTTTACTAATTCAAATACATGATATACTTCTCCATTTAATCTGGTTTATTTTAACACATAACTTTATCAAAGTTTCATTCTTTTTTTAGGTTTATTTTTTGCTACTAATTTTTGTTTCTGTTATAAATATTTTGTATTATTTTTTAAATTACTGCAAATATATTTTATGTGGATTGATGCTGCATCTAGCCATGTTGCTAAAGCTTCTTACTAATTATAATAATTTAGCCATTAACTTCCTTTGATTTTCTGGAGACACATTATTACTGCTAAAAAATAATGATAGACCTCTCTTTCTTTTCCTATTTTTAAAATATTTTTGGGCTGACTAGAAACTCTGCAAATATTTTGAAATTTTGCTTTATACTTGCTTTTAATATTTCTCTAGGATTAATTTTTAAGTGTGATCACTGTAAGTCTATATTTAAAAGTTTTAATCAAACTTCACATTTCTTCATTGTTTGCTAAGATATATTATCAGAAATATATATTTCTGATAGAAAATGTAGAATTTATAGATTAAAATATATGTGTAGAATAGAATTTATAGAATAAAATATATGTGTAGAATTTTGTTTTCTTCAATATTTTTTATAATGTGAAGTACATTAATAGATTTGTTTAATGTTGCAAAATCTTTTAATTTCTAGTTGGTTACTATGTATTTTTATCCAATGCTAAATACATTTTGTAATATTTATACAAAGTATTTTTGTCTTTTTAAGATTTTCCCTTTGTTGCATCCTACTATTATTTCTTAAAGTACATTTAGTGGTTTTTCAGTTTTTTATTAGATTGTAATAATTTTATAATTTGAGAAATATCTATCCTTTGAAAGTCAGTAGAATTTGTCAATAAAATCTGGGATTGGCTTCTAATTGTGAAATTAAATACCAATTTTAAAATGTGTGGTTATCGGTGACTTTAGATTTTCTAGTTCTTGGAGTGCATTTCTAATAATATTTTTCTGTAAGTTTGTTCATTTTATCTTGTTTTCATAGGTGATGTTTTAAACGTATATGTATTCACAGAAATTTCAATTTCATCCTTACCTCTAATCAAACTCAAGTTTCAGATTTATATATTGCTTATTTAAACATTTTTACTTTATATTTTTGTCCACACTTGTTAAAACTGTATGTACTTTACTAATGTTTTTTTTTTTCCCCCTTTTTGAAAAAAAAAAAAAAACAGATTTGGAGACTATTGACAACTCTATTTTGTTCTTTTTAAAAAAAAAAAAAAAATGATGTCTGCTTAGCTTTTTTCTTCTCGCTGCTAAACAAATTCAAAGAGATAAAAAGAGAAATTTTAGCCACATATCTTAAGATCCAAATAGTGCACAGATTTAAAAAAAAAAAAAAAAAAAAGTCTTAGGTCCGAAGGTATCATAAGAGCCATAGATTCCTTATGGTGACCCATGATGAAACATGAATAAAAGATTAGTAAGAACCAAGATTGAGGCTTAATTCAGTAGGTACTGGCGTATCTGAACTGATGGATTTGGTCACTTCCCATATTGTGTTGCCAACTGTCTCTGCTGAATGATCAATGCCCACGTCAGAAGGATTTGATAAACATTTTTATTATCACCTCTGCTCACAAGACTGACATAGTGAAGACGAGGGCATAATAAATGCAGGGGTTATATTTGTAAATGGGTAAAAACTTTTTAAAGTTTAAATATATTTAAATGTATGTTTTTTTTTAAACTTTCACTTAATCTGGGCACAGGCTTGTGAGTAGATCTTTGATGTTCTGTAGAAAAATAAACCATTTGAATCCAATTACCATATTGAAAATATTCTTCTAATGTTTTAATTCCCTGTCATTTCTTCTCCATTTGTCTGAAGTTGCTATTCAGAATTTTAAGTATTTCATTTACATAAGAATCCTTTCCTTAGCTCCAGACACTGTGAATATTATGCAAATAAAAGTGTACTCATATAAAAACTTCAGGAAAAACAAAAACAAAAAAAACAAAATCCCAGAAGCCAAAATCAGATTATAGATCTAATAAGCTCTGTGAATTCATATGTGCAGCACCTGCTGCAGAAATGTGAAAATGTCACCAGGTAAAATGCAATTTAGATAAGATATCTATTGTGTATGTGTTTATTATTTTCCTTATCTTGGGACAGGAATTTAATATTTTATACATCTCTCAATTATTATGCATTGCATAAAATTTCTAAGATCAGATTGTACAAAGATAACTCTATAGAAATACGGATTATCAAGTGTAGGAAAAAGCAAGAGAATTTTTCCCCCAAAATCCCACTACTGAAATTTAAGAAAAAAAGTATAATAAATTTGAAAACAAGAGACTAACATATTCTACTCCCTTAAGCACTTCAAATTTTCTAATGAAGGAAGCATCTCCTGCTGAGCTTCTCATTAGAAAACCCAATAAAGTTTTTATTAAAATCAACAGTAACAGAAAAGGCAAGTTTAAAGTCGATTTTCTTTGTGGTTTCATAAGAACATTTTTTCACAAAAAGCACAGAAGTCCTTTATTAAAAAATCAGTAAGACTCAAAAATGTAGTTTAGAAAAATAGCTATTAATTAAGCTTTGAAGAATACAGTATGATTGGGAAAAAATATGTAAAAGTAAAATGAAAATAGATGCCTTCTGAAAATAACTTTTAAATAAATAATGGTTTCATTATGTAGTTAAACAGAAAACTATGAACTGAATACATAGAACCAAAAAGTTATCAAGCACCTATGCATGAGCACTTCCTCAAGTCACCTGGCCTTGCTTGAGCCCAAAATTCTTCAGTAGGAAACTATTTTATTTATCAACAAGTGAAGGCTCTTTCACTATGACAAACATCATATTAAGAGGCCATCTTGATGTTGAATAAACCGAACATCATCCTTAGTATTAAAACAAAAGAATCACGTCTACAAGTGTTGAAATGACATATACTTAGAGCCCCACATCACACTGTCCATGGGAATTTGGAGAACATTTTCACTTCTTTTGTCAGTAAAACAAAAAAGCTTTGTTATTTATAACCCTGAAAAAAGCTATTAGTAGTAACTAGCATTTTGCCTTAAAAAATGCTAATCAGGTCAACTAGCTGGATAAACATGGATATTTTACTTCTTTGCTTTGAAATGTTGGAAGATACTCAAGAAAAAAATTCTTCCATTAACTGTATTTTTAGATACTATAATTTTTAAAATACATAAACATTTTTCATGAGCTATGAGTGAAGTGTAAGCATCTTCTTAAATAAACAATTTTTACTCATGACCTAATAATAAATTTTCAAATTAGATTTCAGATTTTGTATTTCAAAAGTCATTTACCACAAGTAAAATATATTTCTCAATCACCTGCAGTGGGACACTGTCTCACACTGCCTTTGGACATTTTTAGAAAGTGCCCTGGCGTGAGCCTTAATGGCTCTACTGATCATATCGTGAATGCATTAAATGCTTACAAGATCTCCTTTTTGACTTTTCTTCCCACAATAATTTATCTTTAAACTAGGGGAAGGGAAGATACACAAATAATATCAACACTTAGTGTGCAGTTCACAGTCACGAAAAGACACACACTGAGAAATCAATAGCTTTTTATTCCCTATTCACAGCATTAAATCAATTATTTTGTCTTAAGATTTTTGAGTCTAAAAAATGTGCAATGCACAACCCAGACTACTTCCCGTGCCTGCTTTTCCCTCAGCCTTAGTCATTTGCATAATGACTCAAAACTGTAGACAAAATAAAAAAATTAACATTATTTTTCTCCCTCTTCTTGTCTCCAACAAGGTCTACCTCCTGAAACATCTCGTTTTTTGTTTGTTTTTTTTTTTTGCTAAGAAGGACTTTTTGACTGCAAGGTAGTACTCCTTTCATCTTCTCTTCCTTTGAAAATATCGACATAGATTTCCTGTTTGATTTAGGATGCCTGAGCAAAACAATCCTGAAATTCAACCTTCTGACAAATTAATGGGAAAATAATGGACAATTTATTGTTGGAAAAGAACATTAGGCCTTAGCAACCCTGATTCTTCCATATGAGGAAATCCATAGTTCGACATGGTCAGAAGGTCTTACACCTTTTCAGGGCAGAAAGGACTTAGAATACAGGTATAACTTCAACCACAGAGATTTCTAAACAGCGTGATTTTATAAACTGAAGGATCAGTGAAAAAATATATTTAATTTTTTTCTATCTTTTACAATAGAAACTGATTTTTCGATGATTTTGTTAAAGTATTTCTTGATAAATAAAACTCTTCCTCAAATAATTTATTTTTCTACTGTGATCTTAACACTATGCAGTTAATAGTAATATTGCAAGTGTTTTCTATTTCGAACAAACAAGCAAACAGATAACAGATAATAGATAAATGAATAGATTGATAGATAAGCAGACAGACTTATTGGAATTATGATGCCACTTTATTTTACATTTATCTTCTCCTATTTATATACACAGCCTCTTTCAAAATTGCGACTAATGTTTTATGTAGCCAGCTTTTTGGGGGAGAAATGCCACTGAGAAGAATATTACCCTACCAATTTCACAAAGACCAGTTCCAACATTTTAAATGGAAGAAGCCAGTTATTTCTCTTCACTTTTGACAGCAGAAGGTGAATTTGGAAGTAATCATATTAGTCACTTTTACTTTCTTCCTACACAATGAAAATATCTATATGGAAAAGTTCAATCAATTGTATTAATAAATCTGATTTTCTGGAGTCTTTTATAGTAAAATTTGTATCTCATAGTCAATTATTGTATGGATACTTATTTTTCATTGTATAATCTCCAAGAAAAAGAATGTAGTTATGTTAATCTATATATGGAGGAAAACCATTGAATTTTGCCTACTTTAAGAACTAAATACATATGATTCAAAATTATTCTCTGTAATAGTTAGTAATATATATAACAAAAAAGAAATCAGCTGAGTGCAGTGGCTCATGCCTGTAATTCTAGCACTCTGGAAGGCTGAGGTGGGTGGATTGCCTGAGCTCAGGAGTTTGAGACCAGCCTGGACAACACAATGAAACCCCATCTCTACTAAAACACGAAAAATTATCTGGGCGTGGTGGCATGTGGCTGTAGTCCCAGCTACTTGGGAGGCTGAGGCAAAAGAATTGCTTGAACCCAGGAGGTGGAGGTTGCAGTGAGCTGAGATTTTGCCACTGCACTCCAATCTGGGTGACAGAGCAAGACTCTGTCTCCAAAAAAAAAAAGAAAAAGAAGAAAAAAGAAAAAAAAAAGAAATCAAATTTACCCTAAGAAGATTTTATCTTTTTCATGCATTGAATAGCTTAAAATGAGCATAGGTACAATGTGTCCAAAATATAAAAGCCTGAGCATCTTTGATTGTCTAGACCTTCTCTAGTAAATGCAAAATGGCTGACTCAAAAATCACCAATGAGCTCCTTGCAGGAGGAAGAACAGTGGACTAAATATCATTTACTAGCTGATTTTCTCTTTCCTGAAAGCTTTCATGAAAATAATACTAAACAATTTATAATGGCCGTACAGCGACCAGACTATATCTAATAGACATTCCTTGCATTAAGGAAGATTGAGAAAAGTAACTTTGTAACTTGATACTTGGTTTTCCCTACTAAAGCTGAGTGTGGTCAGTTAAGAAGGAGAGACTGGCAGCTAGACAGCCAACTCGAATCTACCATATTTCCTACTAACTTTAAACCCAGTTAACTAAAGAGAAAGTGAGAATGAAGAACAAATAATTTTCAGGCATTACAGAATTTTTTAATGAAGACAGAAATCAGTAAAACTTATAACCAAAAGCAAATATTTAATGGTAGCAAAAAATTATTAGAACAAACAACAAATAAAACCCTAGATAAACACTTAATGAGAGATTTGGTTGGGAATCTGAAAGGGGATGTGAAAATATGTTGCAGTTTTATATTATAAAACTATGGTGTATATAAAGACATTGACAGTAAAAAACCTGAATATGTAGACATAAAAAATTAGCATTAGCTCCTAAAACAATAAAATTATACACCTATATTATATATATTACATATATCTTACAACATACTTGATTAAAAATAAAATTAAAAATTACAATTATTTTTCATGAGAAGTCCCAATTATTTCTGAACAATTCATATTTGAGTGAAAAGTAAAATAAGTAATATGTAAAATAAGTAAGTAAAAATGGCCAGACGTTTAAACTTATGAATCAATGTAGTAAGTATAATTGTCAATTTTTCTCAAAAATAACATATAAACAAAGGTCACATCTGACAAAAGCTAAAGAAACAAATTAAATACGTGAAAGTTTTAAATGAAAATAATTTAAGTTAAAGAGCATTTAAATAGGAAGAGCATTAAATGATAAAACAAATCATGAACCTTCATGCATTTAACAACATAGTGTTGAACCATGGAAAGTATAAGTTAAGAAACATATATGTGTTGTAGAAAATAGCATTTGATGTAATAATCACACTATGTCAGAGTATAAGAAGTAATAATGTATAAATCAAGGTTGTTTTATAAATAAGTGCAATTTTATGTGTAGGTTGTATGACTTAGGTTTTCCTGTGTTAAAAAAAATGCATAAAAGCTTAATGGCTTATAAAATGACTACTTAGCTCTTGAGACTGTGGTTTCTTCCAGGTGGGTTACTTCTGCACATGCAGTTAGCTGCCAATAGATCAGACAATGCTGCTATTATGAATTGATTGACCGTCTGTTTGTGTAATGGTAGCAACTGAACCATACGCCACCATTATCCAACAAGCTGTCCTGGCTTGTTCATAGGATGGTGGAGGATTTCCAAGATCTGCAATTGACAGCACTTTACAGGTCTTTGTTTGCATCACATTTGATCTTGTCTCATTGTTCAGCCCAAAGTGGGTCTATTGCAATTATTCTCTTCCACATTACCACTATATTTTAGGAGAATAGATATAATATACGCACCTATTAAAAATAAGTAAGAATGGGAGGCACATTGCAATTACCGTTCACGGCAATTTTGAAATCCAGACAGCAAGTGCAGATGCCCTTACTTCAAGGACAGAGCATATTTTTCTATTAGGACTATGTTCTGCTCCCTAGGAGTAAATTATCACTATAGCGCCCTCTAATGCTCTCCTGGAGTGGCTTCTTCATTCATCATCGTTCTCCATGACTCTTGGCTCTTGACTTCTGGGACCTTAGCTCTGCTCTCTTGGACATTCTTCACCTTCCATAAAAATTATCCCATGTTTGCATCTGATAGCTTCAGAATCTTGTCCCTGGCCATAAGAGTCTGGGTATCCAGAGTCTCTTTTCATTTTGAGCAATCTCTGTAAATTTTAGTGCACGCTAGCAGTGTATTTGCCAATAAAACTCTCTTAAATACTATTCTGAGTTTTTATGCATCTTATATGTGTTCTCTTCATGCCCCCAAAAAAGCAACCATAGTTTTTCTTTCTTTTTTCTATTTTTTAAAATAATGAAACAGGCCTTTCTATAATTTGGGCATATAGCTTTAGTGGGATGATAATGACCTTAAGATCCATAGAAGCAGTTTTATCAAACTGAGAAGGTATAGTAGGCATTGTTTTAATTCTTTCAGAGATTTTAACAAAAGGACTTATATTTAACAAATTGTTATATTTAACAAAAGGAGCATCAGCTATGTAGTTGAGTTAATTTTTATTCCGAGGTCATTTTTTTTAAGAATCTTTTCATGGCTGAGAGTCTGGAATTGAAGAGCAGTTTTATTTTCTAACACAGCAAATTTTGGTCCCTCTGTAGTCCCTCTAGATTCTGCATGCAAATTAAACTGTTCTTTCTTTAGCTCATCTCTCTTCTTGTTTTTTATCACACACAGCTAAAAGAATCCAACTGACATTTTAAACATTATGCCTGGAAATCATCTTCACTACCAAATGCAGTAGGTTTATTTTCTTCTAATTTACTGCAGGCAATTTTTGTTCTATCTCAAAACATGGGTTGCCATTTTTTCAACCTACTATAGCAACTTCATCTCTGCTGTTACAGCTTCCACTACTAGCTCTGGCCAGAACTAAGATAAATCAAGCAAGACACCTATGGTGAAAAATTTAAGACAGGTAATCACACACAATGTTGTGCTTGTATTACATCCATAGATTTTATACTCTAGATGTCTTACTCTTAAGGATGCTTTTCAGTTCATATTGTAATTTTAAAGACTTTATTATAATTTATTCACCATTTTTCCTGTCTCCTAAAGACAGTGCCACATATTCTAGGCTTTTGTAATGGCAGCACCCTACTCTAAGGACCAATGTCTGTATCAGTTAGCTTTTCCGTATAACAAACTATTCCAAAATTTAGTGATTTATGTAACAGTCATTTATGTGCCCCATGATTTTTTGAATCTGCAATTTGGGATACATTCAGCTAATCTGAGCCTGTTAAGTCCAGCTTGGATCATTCATGTATCTGTAGTCAGCTGTCAAACATCTTAGTGACTTTTCCCTGGAGAGATTGAATGGCTAACAGCTGAAAAGCTAGATGATGCTTCTAGCCTGCAGCAGACTAATAGTCAGCTGGACCCACATATCCATTAGCCTGCAAATTGACCGTAACTAGTTGGAATATGACAGACTCACCTGGAACAGGGGCTTCACCGCATGTAGTGTCTTTTATTCTAGACTTGTCCATGTGTCAATCATGGAGTACCAAGAGCAGTAAAAGTGGAATCTATGAGATCTCTTTATGCTTATGCGTGAAACTGGTACAATAGTACCTATTGTGCAGGAATCCATCTATCACACAGCCTCCTTAAGACTTTACTCCTACCAGGACCCAAAGTAGCATTTTGAGTTTTCTGGTATGAATATTAAGCCATACTCTGTATTCATCAGCTCTTCAAGGGTTGTACTGTTAGACTGGAAATTGGCCATAGGTAACTTTGTCATTTCATTTGCCAATTGGATAATTATTTGAGTAGTGATTATCTTATATATAAATCTGTTCTTATTTAACTATTTGAAGGGTTCTTCCTTAAGGAGTCCTTTCTTAAAAAGTTAAATTGATGGATTCTGAGAGTGGAAATTAGATCACATCTGGAGATGGAAGAGGAGAGCAGTATTTTCCACTGTGATGGCCGATACTGGCCTTCTGCTTGCCAACTCATCTTTTCTGGTGCCATAGTTAAATAAACAGAGTCTGTCTCCTCATCCACCTTGTTTCTAAGAGTACTATGGTGTTTCAGCCATGATACAGACCCCAGCAGGTTAAAGGAGATTGGAGGCAACACTAAGTTTGCTGCCCACTAGAGTAATTATATCTTCTTTGTCATTGATGTTTAATCGACTCCACCTGACTTCTGTCTTAGTCATCTCGGGCTACCGTAACAAAATACAATAAAGTGGGTAGCTTATAAATGACAGAAAGATTTATCACAGTTCTGGAAGTTGAAAACACAAAATCAAGGTGCTGGAATATATATCTATATAATTATTATTATAATTATATATGTATATAATTATAATAAAATTATATTTTTTTTATTTTTTTTATTTTTATTTATTTATTTTTGAGACAGAGTCTTGCTCTGTTACCCAGGCTGGAGTGCAGTGCTGTGATCTTGGATCACTGCAACATCTGCCTCCTAGGTTCAAGCAATTCTCCTGCTTCAGCCTCCCAAGTTGCTAGGGTTACAGGTGTGCATCACCATCCTCCGGCTAATTTTTGTATTTTTAGTAGAAAGAATTTCACCCTACTGGTCAGGCTGGTCTCAAACTCCCGACCTCAGTGATCCATCTGCCTCTGCCTCCCAAAGTGCTGGAATTACAGGCATGAGCCACCACGTCTGGCCTGGACTTTTTAGTGCCTGATGATTGCTTCCTGGTTCACAGATGGCAGTCTTTTTTCTATGTCTTCATATGATAAAAGGGGTGAAAAAGCTCTCTGGGCTCTCTTTTATAATGGCAGTAATCCCAGTCATGACCCACTGAACTCTGAAAGGCCTCACCTCCAAATACCATCACAATGGGGAGTAGTTTATAACATTTAAATTTGGGGCATATATAAAAATTCAGTCTATACCAGTCTTCAGGTCGGGCATGATGGCTCACTCCTATAATCCCAATAACTTGGGAGGTTGAAGCAGTCATATCACTTGAGCTCAGGAGTTTGAGAACAGCTGGGCAACATGGCAAACCTTGTCTTTACCAAAAACAAAAACAAAAAAAGTAGCCGGACATGGTGCTACGTGCCTTTTGTCCCAGCTACTTGGGAGGCTGAGGTGGGAGGCTTGCTTGAGCCCAGAAGGCAGAAGTTGCAGTGAGCCAAGATTGTACCACTGTACTCCAGCCTGGGTGACACAGTGAAACTCTATCTAAACAAACAAAAAAACAAAACAAAACAAAAGACAGTCTCTTGTATTATAAAATTTCACCAACCTCATTGATGCTAAGGAATCTAGTTCTATATCAGCACCTTTCAACCCTGATCTATGGTCCATGCCTCCATTAATATTCCTAAATATGGGGTTCACTTTTATTGAATAGGGTTTCTTCTGACTTTTTTCTGGCAAGTTTATGCAAAGTGTGGATTCTCTGGTCTACAATAACAAAATCGTTATAACATATGACTCAGCGAATCTTCAGACTTTGCCCCAGTTCTGGGTCAAATTTGTTCTGGTATCTCTGCTATAGGCCATTGATATAGTCGAGCTTCAAGGAGTGATTCCAGCAGCATATTACAACTGGTGACAGAAGTCCATGACAGGAATTTCAACTCTGACTCATGGTACAGTGCTCTCATGTCAAAATTTTTTTCTCACTGATAGCCTTTTATTAAGTCCCTTCCTATCTAGTATCCACAATAGCCACCCATACTTTATTTCCAAGTTACTAGCATATGTGCAGTGAGATCATATAATTCTTTCTGACTGAAAACTATTTCCAGAGAAGAGTCTACATTTCTCTGCTAAAGTTGTGCTACGACTTCTCTCTAGGTGTTTACTGGGAGTCAATGAGGGGTGGGAGGCACATGCAGTGAAGAGGGAGAGCGCCACTTTATAAGAAAACTTTCTGCATTGAAGTCTCCAATGTTTCAAGCTAAGAGAAGATTACTTTTCACTAGCTGAAGGAAGGAAGGTTTTCTACCTGCCTGAACTGTTCACATACTAGAGATTCTCAAACTCATCAATAAAAAGGCCTAGAAGATCATAAGGAATCAGCCTTTCCTGTCAGGTCTGTAATTTTGGCAAATGAGATATAGATACTGCTAATAATTCTCTTCTGTGGCTTTTTCTACCCTTAAAATCAGGTTATTAATCTGATTTTCAGTGTCGTTTGCCTGGAAGCTAGAGGAGATCATTTAAATTGTCACATTGCAACCTTTTGGTTTTCACAGTGGACTTGGAGGTGGCAATGACTGAGTTTATGATGATCAAATACACATACATTAATTTACCCAATGACTCAAATATTTAATTTCCATCGATCAGTTCTTGAGAAGATACAGGAGAATATGCTCCACAAAATGAGGGAATACAATGAAAATAATGATGCCATGGGGTCCGAGAAACATGAGAACCAATATGGAAGAGAAAGAAGAATTCTTTCTGGGATGGCAAAGGGATGTCCCAGGAGAAGTGCTCTGAAGCAGGCCTGGAAGACAAGTCCAGTTTGGAGGAGGGTGGAGAATTCCGTTTAATCATATTAGACTAGGCAGACACAATAATTGTGGCAGGGAATAGGGAAATACATATATACACACACACACACACACACACACACAATGGATAATTATACTGCTATTTAAATAAAAATTTAGCAAGAATTGACTTCGAAATAAAAAAAACCTGTACTAGTTTAAAATTATAAAACTCAATTTTAGTACACAGGAGACTGAGCTGTGAACAATGTTTACATACTTAATGCAAACACTGAATATTTATAAAGGCAAAAATTATGGTATATTAGAATTATGAGAGACATCTACATTTTCTAAGGTAATAATAAAGACAGTTATTCTTATATTTTACAAAGAAAATCAATAGAAAATATTTACAATTTAAAATAAAAAAAGGATCAGAAAAGCTATGTCACCTAGATACAGGAATTTAAAATATCAGAAGAGTAAGATAAAAATACAAAATATATTTAACTCTAAAAGTAGGTATCTGCTGAGGATTGAGGCAGAGAAGACGGTTACTTAGTTTCTTAAACCTTAGTTTCCTCATTTGTAAAGAAGGGTCACAGAACTGGGATGAGGATTTAATGAAATGATCCACTGAAAACATCCCCCACTCTTCCTGACAACTGCTACATACAAAAAGATAAATATTGTGCTGGTTAACTGTATGTATCAATTTGCTTGAGCTAATAGACACTCAAATACCAGTAAAACATTATTCCTAGATGTGTCTGTGAAGAGGGTATCAGAAGAGATTAGCATTTGAATCACAGACTGATTAAAAAGAGCCACCCTTACCAATGGACAGGCATCCTCCAATTCCACTGAGGGCCCAAATAGAACAAAAAGGCAGAAGAAAGGAGAATTGTCACCTTTCTTGAGCTGTGACATCCATCTTCTTCTGCCCACAGCCATTGAGCCTTGGTACCCCTAGGGGATTCCTTCCCCCTCCAACCCTCCCACCCTTGCTTTATAGGCCTTTCACCTCAGACTGAATCGTACTATTGTCTTTACTACGTCCTTTTCCAGATCCTGGGAATTTTCAGCCTCCATAAGTGCATAAGCTAATTGCCATTATATATCTCCTCTTACATATCCACGTATATTCTATTGATTCTACTTCTCTGCAGAACCCTAATGCAGACATAATTTATTAAGCTTTAGTATTCAGATTTTTAAGTTGTCAGCATATCAGTGAAGTTACTATGCTCATTGTATTCACTGAATTATAACTAGTAAAAAAATCACAAATACAAATAACTATGTTGAGGTTGTCTGTTCCTATGATTCCCTAAACTGATACCAATGATTAGGCAGTTTGACACTTTCAGCTAAGTAAGTCCTATATATGACTGAATAATGTCAGAAGATATGTCAGAATAATAACTCATTCGTGCAAATAACTGAATAACAAATGCAATTATTTTGGATAATTATTCTAAAAATAATAAAAAATCTAGTAAATTATTTCAGGTCATTAAAAAGCAGAATAGCTAAAGATTTTCCTAAGTAAATTGTTGTTTCTTTTGTGCCTCAATGTCACTCTATATGGGTATCATATGTCAATGTTCAGCAAGTGTCAAAGAGAAATATAGTTGTGGGCTTTGGTCTTCTTCAATGCAAGCTAGAGATAAGCAGAGGAAAAATGCATTCAATGTCAGTGCTTCAGTGTAAGTTAGAAGCTAGAAAACATGAAAATGCTACTGGGAAATGTAATATATGGAAATTAGTTTGCATAATCTTACTTTCTGACAAAGAACGATGGTTTCCCTACATTTATCTATTTGATATCATAAACTGCTTATCTCAGCTGCAGGGCTGATACCACTTTCCATGAAGCAGACAGTGAATCATGGCTAAATCAAACACTGCAACTAAATGTAAGGATGTGCAGTTTGTTTGTCTCCCAATGAGGACACTACAACAAATGCATGTTTTTTTCAGAAACAACTGACTGAAGCTATTTTAAAATCTGTTTAGTTGAGGACAGATGTTTATTATTTCTTTATCAGACTGTTCTCTATTATACCAATCCAAAGAGAAAAATGTACCTTAGTTATATACAAAGTAAATAATTGGCCAATTACACTTAACATTTACCAAATCTACCATCTTAAAAAGCATTAGGATATGTCTGAATAATATTTTCATTGATAACTGTTGAAAAGTATACAATGTTTTAAGAAAAACTATTTCTGTTCATTGTTATATATCATCTAAATAATTTCCCCAAATTATGAATATCATCTTGAGACATACTGTAGAAATAAAATGAATATTAAAAGCAATTATTGCTAGTTTAGAGAATTTGGACTTTTTAAAAGAATTTAAACAAGAAATACATATGCCAAGTTAAAAAAAATCACTGAAAACAAATGAAAAACAAGATTTTTGATAAGTGATATACACAAATATTGAGGATATCAATGTGAGAAAACAACTCTCAGAATTAGGTAGTTCTTGAAATGAGATTGTTCAACAGTTCAACAAATGAGACTGTTCAAATTGAATATAATCAAATTTTTTTCTATAAATGTATTCATAAAGAGATTTAAATCACTAAGAATGTGGCATTGTTAGTGAAAAAGATTTTTTAAATTTCAAATTACCGGTCTATCATTTACTACCATTTACTATCTGTTTGATTGGGCCATGTATGTAACATATTATCTGTAACATGTTGATAATTTAACTCACATCTCACGGCATTGTTTGGTTATAAAAGACAATCTATGTAAGTAAAAATAACATATCTTGCACAATCATATTTCCTTTACTTTTCTCACTTTTATTACTTCTTCAAAATACCTTAAGAAAGTGTGTATTCTATGTATTTAAAAATGCTTTCAGAGTATTTTAAATAAGGGAAAGGGAATGCCATGTTAGCAAACAGATCTGTGCTATGTCAGCCTTCTCCCTGTCAATGGTTTGCAACCCAAGATGGTTCATCCCAGGAGAATTTGGAAATTATTGGACACATTTTTGGTTATCACACTGTGGAGGTGCTAATAGCATCTAAGAGGATAGTCACACTGCTGAGCATTTTGAAACACACAAAATACACAGAAGAGCCCTCCTCAGGCAGAGAATTCTCCAGCAAAATAAATCAATACTGCTCTGAATTTCTCTCATTCTTATGAAAGATATGCACCATGTAGCAGAAAAAAAAAAAAGGATTTTACTGACTGAAAGACATAGGTTTGCATAACTGACTCCAACAAGTGAAATCTACGAGGAAAATGGGTAAGTTACCCCATTGTCTCTGAGCATCAATTTCCTTGGCTAAAAAATAGGAATAATAATGCCTTTCTTTCAGGGTTATGAAAATAAAATAAAATCACAAATATAACACTTCTAGCAAAATGTATGGCACTAAATAGAAGTCCCCCAAGTGGCTTTAACTGTAGAGATGTGCTGCCAAGAAGAAAACATACTCTGAGATAAACTTATTTTCTTGACCAAAGTGATTTTATTTTAAATTCTAAACTGGAAGTTTGCATTCTGACTTTGGAAGCCAAATGTTTACACATCTTTCTATTAGATCAAAGGGCAAGGCATCCATATGGCTAACCACTCTAAATATCTCATTGTCAACCACCAAACACTGCTGGCATTTTTCTACAGCTATTTTCAGTTCATGTAATCAACCCTCCAAAATTTTCAGAATAATGCCATGTAAAATCTTTAGCATATTTTTATTATTCTGAGTTTCCTTACTATACTCATGTAAAAGCAAACTACACTTTTGCTTCTTTTCTATTAATATATTGATTTAAAAATCAGTTAAGGGATATAAGAAGAATTCATTAGAGAACATCAGAGCATTAAAAAAAATTTCTAAAAACTCTGATCACAGTAACCATGAACTGATTAAAAGAATTAAAATATATTTCTAAATATATTTGTATTTATAAAGTATTTTATAGTATATACTAATAAATTATATATATTATATATAATATACATACAATACTTAAAATAATATATATAATATGAAGATAGTAATTTATTATTTATTTCAGCATCTTTGAAGTTTCAAGTAGTTTTCATGAAATACAAGTCAAACTATATACTTAATCCTAAGAAATGCAATGGAATTGAGAGCTCTAAAGTACATTATAGAGAATTAACAATGACACTTCACTACTAATTAGTAACAAACATGGACAACTGCTACTTCTGAATTCAAATATTCATCAAAATGCTGTGTTATTATGCTTTTGTATTAATATTATCATGTATGTCTGATAATAGACACCTTATGAGATCTTAAAAAACAAATGAAGCAACAAAGAATAAAAATAGAATTTATTTCTCCTATGTTTTGTGTAACTTTAGAACTTATTTTGAATTGAATAGACAGAATTTGTCAGTTGTTGAAAACCTACCAGCGTATACAAATGGGTGCATAGTGGAATATTCCATTGGCTTGAAATAAAACCTCAATAGAATTATAAAGTATTAATAGCATGGAATTCTTGCAATCTTTGATACAATAAAAGTAAAATTTTGCTCCACTCTAAAAATAACTAGAAACTAGAGTGGAAAATGTAGCACATGGAAATACGTAATATTGCTTTAACAAAATGTTCCCTTGTTAAATATTGAATGCTAATAGATTTCTGAAAAAAGGAAAGAGTCTCTGCTAGATAAATTGTAAAGTATATACGCTTGTTTTTTATTTTTTAATATTCATCGCTTATAAAAGTCTATGGGCAGAAGACATTTAACTTACTCTTCTACCTGACAGACAATATTAATAGATAATTTGGAGTAGATTGTGTCAAATCTTACTAGAATATAGTTTACTAATGGAGCATCTCAAAGAAGTAAAAAATGAGGCCAGAAGACAGAAGACATTTAAAACAAAGAGAGTAAGTATAATGTTCAACTTTGTCTTCAAGTATTTATTATATTGATAGTGGTATTCATAAAGTTCTGAGAGATTCATTTCATGTAAAATTATTTATCTAGGCAAAGCATCAATTAATTTTAAACGCAAAATATTCTACCTTAGAAGTAGAATAACTTAAAGATTCACTCCCCTTTCAGGTAAAACAAAAACATTTGAAGGTATGTTGTAGCAAAACAAACACAACAAAAGCAAGTAAATAACAAAAAGTAGATGTGGGATAAAAGAAACAGATGAAAAATAAACACAAATGATTTGAATTTTCTAAACTTTTAATTAAGGATTAAAAATTGTTTCACATTGAGCAAAAGAACTTCTATATTACAGTATGATGTAAGACAATATAAAACTAACAAAAAGTAGACAACAAAAATAACTCTTCATAATCTTCTAAATGTGTTTTATGTACCCCTAAACAGGAAACAGGGCTTATACAGAGGAATGACCATGTGAAGGCACGGCAAGAAGGCAGCCACCTACAAGCCAAGGAGAGAGGCCTCAGAAGAAACCTGCTGACACTCTGATCGTGTACTTCTAGTTTCCAGAACTGGGAAAAAATAATTCATAATGTTGAGCCACCTAGTCTGTGGTATTTTGTTAAGATGGCCTTAGCAAACAAACACAAAGAGAAGGAGTAAAAGAACAGAAAGGAAAAAGAAATAACTCCAACAAATTATCTATAGAATAATAGTGACAACACACCGAGGAGGACATTAAAGAACAGCTACATTAATAAAGAAAGATACTCTGTTGATGAACTTGAAGCTATTATCAAGAGGTAAAGTCTATCTAGTTTGATCTATAGATTCAACAGTCTCAATCATCACATAGTAGTGTTTTACCTGTATTAACAAGAAGATCCTAAAATTATTATGGGAAAGCAAAAGCAACTAAAATAATCAATGTAATTTTGAAAAATAAGAATGAAGTTGGTGAATTCCAGTACCTGATTTCAAATTTTACGCAGAAATAAATGAATTACAATACAGAGTTCAGAAACACACACACTCAATAATAACCAAATAATGTTTTTAATGAATATGCAAAAGAAATTGAAAGAAAGAATAGGTTTTCAACAAATGTTTTTGGGACATGTAAACATTTGTATGCAAAAAAATCAATCTGGACACGTCACATGTTATACAAAAATTACCTCAAATTCAAAATAGACCTAAATATATACAACATAAAGTTCTAGAAAAAAAAACTGCATGACATTGGCTTAGGCAAATCATTTTTTAATACAACACTCCTAGAGTACAATCCATTAAAAAACTGGCAAATTAGACTTAATCAATATTAAAACATTTTGCCCTGTGAAAGTTAGTGATCAGCAACAGAAAACTCTCTATAAATAGGGAGTTAATATTTGTATATCATTTCCTCAATAAAGGAATTTTATCTAGAAATTATAAGTAACTCACAAAACTTAACAATTAAAAATAAAGACTCGAAAAAAAAAATACAAACAAAATGGAGAATCCAGTTTGAAAAAATTAGGCAAAAGGCTTCAACAGATATCTCAGCAAAGATATGAAGATGTATGGATGACAAAAAAACACACACACAGAAAGATTCTTAATGTTTGTAGTCATTTGGGAAATACAAAGTAAATCACAATGAGATACTACTAACCGCCTACTAAAATGTTTTTGAAAATGGTAATATGTGCTATGAGGATGCAGAGCAATTGGAAATCTCCCATAATTTGTGGTGGGAGTACAAAAATGTAGCCATTTTGGAAAAAAAGTGAATCCAAATGGCTACATATTGTATCCTTTGACTAATACCTTACTATGGAAAAGGCACACTTATAAGGAGGAAAATAGAACAATAGTTACCAGAGGCTGGGAAAGAATAACAACGGAGAACATACAGGGTGATAGAGCAGTTCTGTTTCAAATCATGTTTGGATACATAACACTATGCGTATGTCAAAATCCACAGAATCCAACATTACCAAAAATGAATTTTACCATATACTCATTAAAAATATATGATAGAAGCTGGAATGAAGAGCTTGATAAAAGAATGTAACTGACAAACGAATCACTTAACCAAACAAGATGTATGATTATGAAAGGACCTAATCTAACTTTGGAAGACAGTGCTTTGGCAGCACAGCACACTGTGTGGTTAATGACAAAAATCCTGCACATGGATATGATACTCTAGATACAAAATTTGTTTCTCACAAGAGTATTCCTTAGGAATTCTGTAAGTACCATTCTGAATATTAATTTAGGATATATAAATTAATATGTTATAGACAGTGAGAGCCAAGATTTTTACTGTCATTTTTTAAAGTTCCATATAAGGAAATGAAGAAAGAATGACATCTGTTGTGCTGATTGGAGTTTAAGTGTCAATACAGAGTTGTATGAATAAATACAGAAATCAGTAGGTACAGAAATATATTTAAGTGTTTATATCCATGGCTTAAGTTAGGCTACATTATGTTGGTATATATCTTAGCTCCACTAAGAAGCACTACTAGAAATTGTGACCCTCCATGAGCAATAAGTCTGCTAAGAACTCAGGATATTTGTTTCTAAATACTGTTCTGTAATAGGAAACAGAGTTCCTTGGAGAAGCACTCGATTCCAGGACTGGGATATCAATACTGCTGGAGCATCTTTTGATCTTCTGATGCCAGGAAGTAAGGAAAAGCTTAAAAAAATATGTGGCACATTCAAAAGTCTTAGGAGCCAATGTGAAAGAGCTCACAATGGACAGTGCTATAAAAACTGGAGCAAAAAGATAAATGAATCTGAGGTAAACTATATGAACTTCAGTTTAAAACCAAAATTATATATAACCATAGCATTGGGTTATAAGTCAAAGAATAAAGTAAATACTCATGAGTCCATGCTGATAAAATAACTGAGTCAATAAATAGAATAGGAAATAATATCTCTTTCTCACAAAAGAAGTCCGATTAATAAATGTAGAAAACGAAAGAAATGGAAAAATCATGATTAGAATATGACATAATAAATTGCTAAAGGCAAGATTTCACTAATGAATTCAGAAATTAGAGGGAGAAAGCTTAAGCAAAACCAAGATATTTATTTAGTTTCAAAGTATCTCCTCCAAAACATTCATTCATTACAAAGATTGAAAAGAAAAAATACTGTAGAGAATCCTAACATATCCCACCTACTACAGTTTGAATGCTTGTCTCCTTTCCAAACTTCAAGTTGAAAGTTAAACCCCAGTGAGATAGTATGACTGTAATAAGAGGTGGGCTCTTTAGGAGGTGATAAAGTCATGAGGGTGGAATTAACTTTAATTGGAGGAAGAAATGGAGGAAATTAGCTATGTCCTTTTTGTCCTGTCCCTTTCACCACGTGAAGACACAACATTTGTCTCCTCTGGAGGATGCAGCAAGAATGCTCCATTTTGGAAGCAGAGAATAGTAGCCTTCACCAGAAATTGAATGTGCTGGTGTCTTGATCTTAAACTGCCCAGCCTCCAGAACTACAAGATACATGTTTTTGTTGTTTATGAGTTACCCAGTTTCAGACATTTTGTTATAGCAGCACAAATGGACTATACTGCCTTATCCAAGTGATCAGGACCACCAGGAAAAGATAGTTATTTCATGCAACTCCAGATCTAATGTACATGGCCTTTTTTGCATTCTTCCCAATAATTCATCACCTCAAACTAAGTAGGAGAAAATATGAAGCACACCCAAATTGAGAGACATTCAACAAAATAATTGACTAATAGTCTTCAGTAACATCGAGGTCTGCAACAATTTAGACAGAAAGAGAAACTGCTTCAGATTGGAGGAAGCTAAGGAGACATGACAGCTAAATGTAATGTATGATTCTAAATTGGATTTTGGAAAAGATAAAAGACATTAGTGCCAACACTCATAAAATCAAAATAAGCTCTCTACTTTAGTTAATATATTGCACCAAAGTCAGCTTCACAGTTTTGATAAGCATTCTAGAGTTACAGAAGACACTGCCAAAGGAGAGGCTGGTTAACAGTCTATGGGAACTCCCTGCAATATTTCTGGAACTCTTCTTTAAAACTAAAATAATTCATATTTTTTTTTAAAAAAGAAGTAGATATGTGTTCTTCGTTTTCTTGTTCCCTTCTTTTCTCCTTTGAGGGTGACTGCATGACCAGAGCGAAGGCGTCAGCGGAGCCTAAGAGGTAGTGATGCTGAGGAGATGGTAGTAGGGATACTTCCAAGGTGGGGTAAAGCCAACAAGGCCAGCACTTCCCTGATTTTTTCTGGCCTCTAGTGATGACTTACCATACTTTAAATTCAGAAGCTTTTCTGATTTTAGCTCTCTAATTTGAGTGTGGGACACCTGCAGAATCCATCTGCTATTGAAAATTTCCAAACATAAGCCTCAAATTGGGATTCACAGAATTCACAGAAGATTCAAATCTTCTAATTTGCCCTTCCTCTTCCTCTACCAGATAACTAGGAAAGTGTATGGGAACCCCTACTTACTCTTCCCCAACCTCCACAACTTTGATCTTAAACCTGGACTTTTAACTTTCACTTTACACTCAGGAAATGAAGTTGCATGTACTCCTCTATTCTTAACAAGTGGAATACGGTGGGAAAATGAAAGTTCTAACAGAGACTTCACAAAAATGATATCAGACACAAAATGGCAGGAGGCCCTACAGGGCTAGAAGGAAATGGGTGGACAAGAATGAGTTAGACAACTATTTAAGTTTTACTTACACTGTGTTAGTAAATATTTCAAAAGAGCAGATAAGAGTATTTGTGAAAAGAGTTGTTGAAGGCGTGACTGGTATAAAAGAGGAATGTCTGCTCCTCACAATAAGCACATAAAGGAGTACCCTGGAGAAAACCTGATATGTGCCAGTGTAATTGAGGGAAAGAGTGCACTGGCCTCTGCTGTAAGAGATTTGGCGATGAGTGTTCCTTGTGGACCAGATGTGGGCTAAGTGTGAGAAAGAACCACTGTGGAGTCACCTTAGTTCCAAAAGAGCCACCTGAAGAGTTGAAGAGTCATCAGCTGAGAGAAGTGGAGGTATTTATAGCATTGATCTAGCAACTACAAAATGTATAAGTGGCCAGCTATGGGAAAGATGTTTTTGTCTCAGTCAAAGAAGCTGTAGGTGGAAGATCCCAGTGAAGAGAGATTTCTGAAGAACACTCTTATGAGAGGTAATTCTATCTACTAGCCAGATGAAGAGAGTGAGATTCCAGCTCCCAAGAATGACCAGATATAATAATTTTCTACCTCCTCCCCTTTCATGTTCTCCAAATTTTATTACCTTATCTGAGGGCTTTGAAATCACACTTAAAAAGCTGGAGAATATGGCCAAAAAGTGATAGGCCTATGTAGGGATGGATAAAAGAAGAAACTACATAGTCCCAATTCTCATTATGATCTTCCTATGTATGACAGGCCCTACATGATGGAGAGAATAAGACCATTTTAAACCAAGAGTTATGTCTAATATACAGGACTGGACATTTTAATTCCTAACTGGAGAAGCTTATATCAACTGAGAATGACCAAAAAGACATGGGATTTACTGTAACTTCTAATCAAGGCAGAGAAAACCTTTCTCACTGAATGACTTTAATAGTTCAGTGGAGATGAAAATAAAGAGGTTTAATTATTTATGCTGTGAAGTGGGCTTGTTTAAATGATCAGTAATTTGGCCATTTAGTATTTGCATTTATACAAATGTTATGCATGGCATTGAAAGAAAGAAAAAAATAAATAATAGTTATTGCTTATACAGGTTGAATGTGCACTATCTAAAATGCTTGGGACCAAAAGTGCTTGGCTTTTGGATTATTTTAGGATTCCGGAAAATTTGTATATACATTAAGAGATAGTTTGGAGATGAGACCCAAGTCTAAAAACAAAGTTTATTTATGTTTCATATATAAAACATATAGCCTGAAGGTATTTCTATATAATATGTTACATTATTTTGTTCATGAGATAAAGTTTATGTTAGGTATTTATGTGTAGAATTTTATACTTGTGGCATGATAGTAGTGTCAGATTTCAGTAAAGTTTCAGATTTTGGAACATTTGGGATTTCAAATTTTTGGATGAGAGATACTCAGCTTTTTATAGAAAATGAAATGTAAAAATTTAAATACATTTGATAGAAAAATATAGGTTTTGAAAATGTTACATGGAAAATTCAGTATCAATGAAAATTTAATTTATTTTAAAATACCTCTGCACTATTGGGTGGGAGAGGTGACTCATGTCTGTAATCCCAGTGTTTTGGGAGGCCAGGGAGGGAGGATTACTTGAGCCCAGGTTTTCCAGGCAGCAGTGAGCTATGATCATGCCATTGCACTCTAGCCTGGGTGACAGAGCGAGACGAGGTCTCTAAAAAAACAATAATAAAATAACATACCTCTACAATTGGCCAGACATGGCCAGAAGTTAGGATTATAAGAACATGTGTAATGCATAATGGAATTTGATAAAGGCACTGCTTACTAAATGAACAAACTACCTTTAAAAATACTGAGAAGGAATCAAGGAATTCCTCCTAAAGTTAATCTGCATCTCCATAGATAAGTTTGGTTTCCTCCTTTGCAAAGTAGAGAAAGAAGAAAATAGAATACCAGGACAAGACCAAGGAAGAAGTTTTACAAGGATGCCATACACAAAAGATAATTGGGGATTGGAAAGTAATTCGGTACGATAAGGCTTGGAAAGGGAAGCAGAAACTACTGGTCTTCAAAAAGTGAGCATTTTGAAAGTGCCAGGAATAATGGGATGAAATAATTATATCTATTTTAGAAGACAACTAAGCATTAAAGGGATACTCACAGACATATTGGATTAAGGTGAAAACAGAGACTGAATGCAGTCAAGGTCAATGAACTGTCATATATTTCAAGAGGATAAAACTGTTAAAAAGAAAAAAAAGCACTTTGCTTTTTGTTGTTGTTATAAATGGTCAAGGGTTACAAACAAAGCAATTCAAATAGCTATCATTAATCACAATACTATGTGGCTATAAAAGGCAGAGGGTTAAAAGTGGAAATTTGTGGAAATACTAGCATACAAGTCCCTGATAAAGAAAGAGAAGAATGAAAAAAGAAGATTAAGAAAGGAAACTCAGAAAAAGCAGTCAGCACAAGTCAAATGTGAGAATGTCAAGAAGGTAAGGTTCAGCTGAAAGATCAAGCAGAGGAAAGTCAGAAAAGGTCATTGGAGTTGGCAATTCGAAGCTCATACATGATTTCAAAAGGAACATTTTCGGGAACTTACATTAACTCAATGAAAACACAAGAATGAGTTGAGTGTTAATGCTGCTTCCAGTAACAATAATTCTGCTATCTTGGATCTATGTTCTCAATCTGACTTCAAATACGAAACGTTTTAATTATGTTTTCCTCTAGTTGCAGAAGTGACTTATTTGAACTTTCATTCATTATAATGACAACAATTAACCATCCTCTATACATGTGCCCTTAAATGCTTTAGCTTACATAAAAATTTGGAAGGAAAATATTTTGAGGGTTAAATAAAAGTGTGGTTTTCTTTTTTAAAAAAAAAGCAATCTCATCTGATGTTCTAGTGAAAATTTAGTGTTTGTCTTTCTTTGCAAAACAGACATTGGTAGGAAATAAAAAATATAGTTAGTTTAACTTAAAATAATTTTTAATAACTTTCTAGGAATTCCTTTCTTCCTAATAATATCTGATTGTGGAGAAACAATTTTCATCCAGTAAATAAGTTTTAACATTCCAAATTATGACTATGTGGTTATCATGTTTTTGAAGACACTAAAATAATTTATTATTTAAGCAGTAATTCATGCTTTTGAAACAGGTATAGGTCCATTCTGTATTAATAATCCAATGCTTCCTACTCAATTCATTGCAACAATAGTCATTTTCTATTACAAGCAGCTAACTGTAATTACAAATTAGTTCCGTTTGTTACTCTCATATACATAATATTTGTGATATTCAGTACATCAAGTAAAAGACAAATTTTTTAAATTCCACATAAACTCTGGGAGTTAGAAAGTCGCTTTACTTGTAGAATGATTTATTATAAAGTTTATTTTGGTGCAATTGTTTTTGGCACTAACATAATCCTTTTATGTGCAGATTTTTAATGGATAATACTTCTATAAATTTATGTTTTAAAACATTACAAAACCCAACTAACGAATGAGAGCCATGGTGGTATATCCTGCTGTCATCACAATTGAAGAATTAAGGGATTCACAGCATTTTTCTATTTTCTGTGAGATTTAGCAGATTTTCATAATTGTATTTCTGATAAGTATATTTCTCTGCTAAAGCTTAATATAGAACTTTAACAGGGACATTTCAACTTCTTGTAAAACAAGATTAAAATGGAAATTTAGTTTACTGAGATACATAAGTGTAATATTGTTTTGAACATTAATATGAACAAAAAATAATTAAAAACAAGTTTTGAAATTTTAAGGCAACAAGTATAACTTGATACTTTTGATTTTCAAGGAAAAATATATGTTTAGATGTGACTTCATATCCTTATTTCATATTCTGGTTTTGATCCACAAAAATCTGTTGAAACTGTGTAAATATAACCCAAAGATAAAAGTTGCTACCTAAATATGATTACTTCTAGCTTTATAATAATTTTTAATAGTTTAAATTTTAAATCACTTGAGTTCTTTGAAATATTTTAATATAAAACATTTTTAATATTTTAATGTGTCTATACATAGAACAAACATTGAAGATGTTTTTCTAATATGTTTGAGCCACTGCCACATAACAGAAAGAACGTAAAATTGGTTTAAAAAACATCTGTCTACACAGTTAAATAGCTACATGATCTCTAGGAATTTATCCACAATTTCTGAGTGTTTCTGTGTTACTCTGTAAAATGCAGATAACAGTTTTTTTTTCTGATATATAACTTAGGACTGTGTTAAGAATAAAAATAAGATATTACTTAAATGTGTTTTACAAATGCCAAAGAATGATATAAATTCTAATAATTTTTATTATTCCAGCCTGATTCTTTAACCCAAATCTAGCACATGGCTTTTTAAAATAAAACAAATGTACCTAATATTTGGGAATTTCTTGAAATATATAGCTGTAAACCAGTGAGTGAGCAGGGATCCATTCAGAAGTTAGACTCCAAAATAAATACATTAGAAAGAAAGAATTTTATTTAATTATTGACACTTAATTTTTATGATAATATGTAATTATCTTTAGACTTTGTCAAAAATGTATGAGAAATAAATATAGGAAGCAATCTACCATTGCCATTCAGTCATCAGGATAAAATAATCCTGGAAATTTAAGCCATTTAATGGAGTCATAATCCAGGGCTATTTCAAAAACATGTCTAATGGCTATGCCTAGATTCAAAATGTAGTCTAGACCCTAATTCTACACTATTTGAAACATAGGTCAATTAACAGGTAAAATTTGACTGACAAGATTTTTTCCAACCTAACAATGTTTATAAAATTTTTAATTAATTGGCAACATTTACAATTTTTCAAACTTTAAATAAACGTACAGGTTTTTTTAATTTATCTTGAAAAATTGGAAGGTACGACACGGTCACACTGAGGCTGCTGGAGGTGAGAAGAGAAGGTTTGTGTTGTCAAGTCCAAGACATGGACTTCCTCACCAATCACGTTTGTTCCTTTATTTTACCCATCTGGATAGTGTAGAAAGTTTAAGTTTGCAACCTCTGATTAAAATACATTTACATTTTACTTTCAATCCAGTTTTATCCTTGAAATTTACTCCTACTTCAAGTTGAGTGAGAATTTGTAGTTTAAAAGTCTCTGAGAAAATATATATTTAAGCTTAATAAATGCTGCTGCATTTAAATTTTACCCAGGTTCTACCCTTATCACAAATCCTATAATAAATGTCTTTTCCTTCTTTTGGCGAGATGTCCCTGAGTTCCAGTGTACAACCTTTTCTGCTGCAGCATGTTAATGAACCTATATTTAATTGAGTTCCACGAGTACTTATTTAAGAGCTTATTTCACCAAGTGCGTGATAAGATGCTGGAAGAAGTTAATGGGCTGTAATCAAGACAAATAAATTTACTACTAGACTATCTCAATATATGGAGAAAGAAAAACTACTTGAGGATAACAGTAAAGGCAACTGACAGATTTTAATCATAAAATTGGCAGGGTGTGGTGGCTCACGCCTGTAATCCTAGCACCTTGGGATCACAAGGTCAAGAGATCAACACCATCCTGGTCAACATGGCGAAATCCTAACTCTACTAAAAATACAAAAATTAGCTGGGCATGGTGGCACATGCCTGTAGTCCCAGCTACTCCGGAGGCTGAGTCAGGAGAATCATTCGAACCCAGGAGGTGGAGGTTGCAGTGAGCCGAGATCGAGCTACTGCACTCCAGCCTGGCAACAGAGCAAGACTTTGTCTCAAAAAAATTAAAAATTAATTAAAACTTCCTCCACTGCAACAGACTTAATCTATCTGCCAATGCTATCAGTAGCTTAGTTGACAAAAATGTTCCATTTGAAATTTTTCTTGTAAGTATTCTGCTGCAATGGTAGTAGACAATTCAAATCGTCATAATTTTACTGATATTGAAGGGTTTAGTACATATCTTAAAGTTTTTATCACAAATCTCAATTTCCTGTGACTAAATGAACTCATTATTAAGAGTTTTTATTCAAAGTTGGTACATTCCCCAAGGGGTGTTTAGAAAAATATGGAGCATTTTAGTGATTAAGAAGCATGGATACATAATGCATGCAATCAGTGGGACAGCAAGAAATAAAGAAGCATGTTGCCCAAATACCAAAACGCATGGTCATCCAAAAACACTGAGCTCCAAGGTACATGCTTGGTTTCTGACATGAGTTTTGCAACTTAGCAAGTCATATTCTAAATCTTAGCTTTTTTTTTTCCCTCTGAAGATACTGAGTAATAGAATCATTTCTAAGCTTTCATTCTGCTTTTATGGTCTGATTGTTTTATCTAGAAAAAATTGATATCCTCCTTTTCTAAAGTTTTATAACAATTACAGATATAGCAACACAGCATAGCATTTTAATATATCTTATGCGTTTGCTCTATATTTTCTTTTGCATAAATTATATATCCAAAATTAGATTTTCAACATCTTGAAGACATAAACTTGGATATACAGGGGTATAGTTATCTATATCAATATTTATATCTGTCTACCTAAATATTTCAATCATACAAGCAAAAATTTTTGGCCATTGTTAAGTGCTTAAATACCCAAGTCATCTTCTACATATACATTCTCATGCTTATTCGCCTATAAGTACAACCTGTTCTTTCAATGGAGAATATATATATATATATATATATATATATATATATATATCTGCATAGTTTTCCAAAAATCACATTTTCATTACTTCATCATAGTTTTTCTATATATTAAAATATATTTTAAAATGTATTTTCTATATATAAAAATAATTATTACTTGGAAAATGGTTTATGGTCATAAATATGTTATTTTCATAAACAATAATGTACTGGTAATAGTCAGTTTATTAATTCATTGGAACACTGCAGATTCACTCTTCCAAGATTAGTACTAAAAGACAATTATTTTAAAACTGTATTATCATTTCTTTGTTGGAGTAAAACGTTAAAAAGTTATACCCTTCCACAATTCATGTTAGTGTGAAACCCATTTAGTCAATCTTTTAGTTCAATCTTATTATACAATTCTCATTTTGAAAAGATACTTTCATATTGATTAGATCAGTTGATATAAGCTCTTCTTAAACTTCTGCTATCTGATTAAATTTAAAGTTTTCTTTTCTCATAACTTACACTTAGGCGTACTCTGAGTTTATAAAACTATCCGTAAGAAAATCAGAATAAAATACAGCTTAGATTTGTTAATATTTAAAAAAATATGCTTTTTCAACAAACTCCTAAGTTTGGTGCCTAATCATTTGTTTAGTTGTTTTTTTCTTTTTTCTCCATTAAGATTTTCTACTACTAAAAATAACAGCATTCTCAAACCATTCTACACTCTTCCTAATAAACTCATTAAAATACCTTTTCATTCAAGAAGTATTAAACAATTATTACTCAGTTATTTTGCTTTTGACTTGACATTCAGAAGAATGCTAAAGTTGTCTAAAACAACGTTTATGTGAGTAATCATTTAGCCTTCTGCCAAATTTGAGCAATGAACTGTGTAACGAACTTATAGGAATAGAGAGCAAATAAATATGTTCCGATAAATTTATTTTAACGTGTTCTTTAATTGCTAATTGGAAATCACTGGACAGCACAGATGGTTATTATTACTTTTGCTTTTTGTTTTCAAAATATCTCTTTTTTTCTTGAATGGCTTGTCTGAGATCATAATATTCAAGCCAAGGAAAGAGAAGTACTAATATCTGGGGTTGCTGCAATGTTGAATTGTGAATCATTTCAGGAGCATTATGAGCAGCTGAGGGCAGAGGTCCCTCTAAAAGCAATTCACTAGTGACTACTTGTAGAAGAATGCATTTAATAGATTCTTTTTTCTCTCCTTAAGAAATAAATACATTAAAAGCAGAAATTATTGGAAGCATTACTTTAACTGAATGGTTAGTAGCAGAAAGGTTAGCTTCATAAAGGCCACCAGACAAGAAAAGTACTTATTCTTTTAGTCAGTAAACAATAAATAGAAAATACTTCATTAATGTCCATGATTTTAAAGGATACCATCCTATCTTGAAGCATGAACCCAAGCATAAAAGCACATTGGAGACTAAAGACCATCATATTGGCAATTACTATAGAAGCTTTGTGTCTTAATTTTATTGGAACACACTGCTCTAGCTGATGTCTGGGATAAAGCTCGTCTGATGAATCCCACCAAGGGGTTACCTGTAAGGTCTTGTGATATTATGCCAATATGCATTCAATACAATCTAAATGCAAAAGAGCTCATTTTGTCCTGGAAACAACCCTTGAAATAGTTTCTAGTCCTATTTTATAGGTGAAAAAGGCACAGAACAAAGAAAGCACATGATGCTGATCAAAGAAACCAAGCATTTGTTTGTTGATGAATTAATTGTTCATTTGCTTCGTGAATGCAGGCACAGTCAAATTGACTGGTAAGGTGAGCACAACTGCCTATCACTGTGCATTAGTACTGAGTGAATAAGCTGTCCAATCTCCATGCAGTAGTTTACAAATGGTGCCTTGGTCAGGTGAACTAAATGGTAATATACCCATAGTGGATTCTAATGATTCAAACAAATATTCTACTTTGATATCAAATTAGACACTTGTCCAACAAGTTAAGAATAATAATGATAAATGTCAACGATAAGCTTTTTAAAATTAGGGGAGTATAAACTTGAACTGTGTTGAAAAAAACCACTCACATTGGATATTTGGTATTTAACAGGGTATTCTTCACACTATTTTTTTTTTGAGATGGAGTTTTGCTCTTGATGCCCAGGCTGGAGTGCAGTGGCATCATCTCAGCTCACTACTACCTCCTTGGTTCAAGCGATTCTCCCACCTCATCCTCCCAAGTAGCGGGGATTACAGGCATGCACCACCACCCTCAGCTAATTTTGTATTTTTAGTAGAGACAGAATTTCTCCATGTTGGTCAGGCTGGTCTCAAACTCCCGACCTCAGGTGATCTGCCCACCTTGGCCTCCCAAAGTGCTGGTATTACAAGCATGAGCCACCATGCCTGGCCCACATTTTATAATTTTACATGACTCCAGAATAATAATCAGAAGACAAATGGGGTAATTTAATAATGTTCAGAGGTATCTTGATAATTAACTAATAACATATTTTTACAGTCTATTGAGAATTGCACTACCAGATTTATTTTGCAAAGCCCTCTGTGGGTAACTTAATAACTTTAATCAGTCTGGACAGAAATGGATTAATCTGCACTCTCTGAAGCAAGAGAAAAGAAAAGAAAAGAAATCAGAAGCAACAATAAAGCAAGGCTTCAACCCAAGTAAGTTGAAAAGATGTCAGGTTAAATAGCCCAAAATTATGCAACCATGTGCAACTGTTTAGCATGATGGTTTGGTTTGTGAAAATCTCTCCCTCAGGAAAACACTTTAAATATCTAAGGTTCAAATATAAGTAGGAATAAGCAAGAACTAAAGCATTACTCATAAAACCTAAGATAATGAAGAAATGTTTATATCTTATTTATCTCCATTTCCCTTTTCTTTGTCTGACCTACATTAAAAAATACTACTTAACAGTAATTACAGAGGATGTTTCTTTGATATTTTTAATCACTAATACTCCCTCTTTTTTAATGCAAGTTTAAAGAATCTCAAATTGTTGCTGTCTGGTGACAGTATTTAAGTTTGCTTTTGATGGATCGTTTATTACATTAGGTAGTACTGCATAAGTTGTCAAAGTTGGAAGGTAACATCAGGAAAATTGGGAAAGAAACTTCTTTAACATTTGTAAAGTGTCAACTACTAAAACTGTGCTAAGTACTAGGGGAGCACAAATAAAGCAGACATTACAGGAAGACTTCAATCTGGCTAAGAGATGCATTGGATTTCAGTCATACATGGATTCTGTACTGAAGTAGCATAGGAGAGATTGTAATCAGCTTCACATGTTAAGGTAAAGAAAGACTTCAGAGGTGATAACAAGAAAGCTTTGATTTTGACCTCGAAATGGAATTTTTCAGAGGAACAGTGGGGGTTCCAGTAATGTGAAAAGACAGCGCATACTTGGTTAATGATGACTAAGTTGTAATTACCACCCCCAAAATTTGATATTACTAATGAGGCTGGCTCTGAACAGCTCTATTTCTCTATATTCATCTGCTGTTATGACTAACTAGACTTTCTCCTTTCCATTTAGTCTGCTTTTCTCAGTCTTCTTCATGTACTATATTCTTTCACATTTCTAGACCTTTACCTACTCTGCTTTCTCTGACTGGAATGCTTTCTGCTCCAGGTAGACATGGTGAACTACTTCACATCTTTCAGGACTCAGCTTAAAAGAAGCAATTCTGACACATTTCCTTTGCCTGGTCACTACAACGTATGAGTTGAAAACAATTTATTTTATGATCTTACTGAATCTTATCCTTAAGTATTCACTCAGTCATTCATTTATTCATCCAATTATCTACTCATCTATTCACTCACTCACTTGTGCAAGACACATTTGTTAACCCTTTATTATTTGCCAAGCACAATGCCAAGAACAGGAGATACACTTAGTAAAAGAAAGAGAAAGAAGTTTTGATGTTAAGCTTAACTGAACACTACAATAGCTGAAAGTAACTGAAAATATGAGAGATTTCCTAGGACATCAGTTAGGGACAGAAAGGGAAATTTGATAGAGCAAGTTGAAGGCCCCAGTTCAAGAAAAATAAACCATTTATTTCTGGGTAAACATGAAAAATGTAAGAAGTGCTATGAAGTAAACTCGGAGATGATGCAATAAAGAGTAACTCTAGTGGGAGGGGATTGCTTTTTAGGAAGCATAGTGAGATATATTTTTCTGAGTCAGATATTTGGAAATGACATCTAAGCTGCTATATTAAGGATATAAAACAGTAGAGAAGAGCATTTCAGTTAAGGAAAAAAACAAATAATAATGATCAGAAGTGGCAACGTGCTTAGACAGTTTAGTAGTAGAAATTAAACCCATGATGTAGGAATTTTGTTCTACCATTGTATTCCTGATGTCTAAAAAAATGCTTAACATTAAATTATTAACTATAGTCACTCTCCTGTGTTATTGGACACTTAAAACATATTCCTTCTATATAACTGTATGTTTTCACTCATCAACCAACCTTTCTTCATCACCACCTGCCACCCTTCCTAACCTCTGTCAACTTTTTTATTCTGTATTTCAAAATAGCTAGAAGAGATGATTCTAAATGTTCCCAACATGAAAAAAAAGATGATTGTTTGAGGTGATAGTTTACATACCCTGATTTGAATATTACACATAGTATGCATGTAGCTGACATTGGCAGACAGAACAATCAGTGGTTTTAATTGTTTATTTTAAAAATAGATTTTAGGGTTATAAGTGCAGTTTTATTGCATGGATATATTGTGTAGCAGTGAGTTTTTAGTGTAACCATCACCCAAATAGTGTTTATTGTACCCATTAGATAATTTCTCATTTCTCACCTTTCGTCTACCCTTCCAGCATTCCAAGTTTCCAATTGCTTTATTTTGAAAAATCCCCAAAGTAAAAGCCCCGAGAAACTGATATATGCAGAAATGTAGCCAAAATAAACACATTAGTTTTTTTAAAAAGTACTGATGACGAGACAGAAAAAAAAGTGACTATGACTTCAAAATAGAAAGTCAAATAGCTTCCATTAGAAAAGTCAGAATTTTTAATGTAGTATTTTGTAAATAGTCAATTGCTATATATTTTGTATTTTGTAGTTAAAATATAAGGAGACACACTCAGTTCTCATGTAACTTTAAGCCCTTGACTAAATATTAAGTGATTTATTATTTTCCGAATAAAGAATAAGCATGCATAATCAACTTACATTTTAAAGAGAAAAGCAACAAAAAGACACGTGTACAAGAATAATTTTATGAAAAAGAAGGTAACTTTGCATATATATACAAATTGAGCAAAACTTATTTAGATAGCACATTATAATTTCAGAGGACATATGGTCTTATTCTGTCATGTTAATACATATATTAATTTGCTAAATACTTATAAAAGTATAAATTGTATATTTAAATACTTAAGAAAAATAATAAAATACACTGTCATGTAGGTATAAAGCTGAAAATGACCATAAAATCTATTAATATATGTGACAGAAAGATAAATAAGTTGGAGAGTTTGTTCTTTAGGAATTCACATTCTACTCAGTCAGGCAGAAAGCAAATAGATTATTACAAAACAACACAAGACTCTGAAAAATTGTGGTAAGATAAGGAACTGAGAGGAAAACAGAGAAAATAACCATGACCTGGGAAACAATATTTTCTAATAATTACTTTTTAATGATTCTGAAAACTATAAAATCTAAATGACTTTTCCACGATCTCAAATATTCCGTGTGAAAGCTAGGAATGGAAGCAAATCTTTCCTCATACAACCTGGGTCCTTTTTTCTTTATTTTCAATGTACCACATGAATTTAAAAGCAGACATTTTCTAGTATGATATTTCATGAAATATAGTATTTTATTCTAAAAAATACCCATGATATTTCATGAAATATAGTATTTTATTCTAAAAAATACACACACACACACACACACACACACAAACACACAAACACCCTGAGGCCAATATAAAAAAGCGTAGCTTGAAGTGGAGTATTTAATAATAAAGGAGTACAACTTCTGCATATTCAGCATATCTCCATCTAAGTTGTTAATGAGGTGGAAAATTAAAAAAAATAACAGCACATGGGCCTTGTAATATTTTTCAGTTCCTTTAGTCCTTTAGTGCTTTCTTTCTGTTATTCTTGTTGGACAATAGTCACAATAAATTTTGGTGTAAACACTTATCATCGTACTAGTGAAAGAGTATAAATTTCCACTGATTTCCTAGATCACCAACCTGAGAAGATTTATAGAAATTTACTTTACGTTTCATATCCTTTTATTCAAATCTTCAAATCTGAGAAAAAGAAACATATACTTTTTTTATTTTTTCAATTTTATTCATTTATTTTTTGCCTCCACTGAGTGCTCTCTATAGGCTTTTATCTCCATATCAGATCAATAAGGAGAAATGAGGCAGCCCAATGTCAACAAGTTAAGGAGAAATTAAGTCACAGTGAAAATATGAAAATAAAGAAATCTCAGAAAGTAGAGTTTAAAGACTTAAGTGTTTTCTGCTAAACTTAATCTTTCCAAAACTACTATGTTGCAGTAAATTCCCAAGCCAAGTCAATGAATGAAGCCCTGTAAGTGGTTAGATTTAGCAAACTCAAACATAGATGTCTGCTGCTAAGCTGTACCTACAACACAGCATGTTTTGAATAGATGATGATGATGCTTCAAAATATAAAGTCAAATAGCTTGCTTTAGCAAACCGAGAAGTTTTAATGCAATATTTTTAATGCAGTCCTATGGAGATTAGGCATACTTGGAATCAGATTCTTAGAGTCATTAAACAAGCATTACATTTTTATTTCTTAGTTGGCTACCTTTCTAACATTACAATTGCCTAAGTAGTTCATGTAACCCAGAAGAGGTAATCATAAAAATCTGTTATATAGAGTAGCAACATTTAAATAATAAAATTGGTTCATAAAAATAGAAGATAAATTATCTTTAAAATCTTAACAGATTGTTTCTTAATTTCCACTGCAGAGCTAAATCCAGAAAACAGGAAACACATATGCCCTTTCAATTTAATTCATGACCCCAAATCCAACACACACTAAAAAGTAGTTGATAAAGTGTGATGCTGAATATTCTAGGCTGTTTATCAAAAGTGTGCCCATAGTTTCCTGTTCCTGAGTGTTTGGGTAATACTCAGGATCAGGGTAAATCTAAGAAAGCTAAAGTTTAGCATTTAGATTTTTGTTTTATTTAACAATAATTTTGAAATGGTCATAAGCTAATACAATACTTATTCCTCCCTTTATTTCTCACCTGGAACTCAGGGAGTTTTATCATAATCTATTTTTATGATTCACTCTCATTCATGCATGATCATCATTTCATTTCTATATCTTTCCTGCCCAAGATTACGATTATTCCAATTTCTATTTGTATTGTTTTTTACATTCTTTTGTATATAGTGTATATTCCAATGTTTTTTGAAATCTTAATTGTTTTGAATTTAAAAAGAACATTATGTTTTATATTGTGTTTTAAGACCTAACTTTGACAACTTACATACATATTCCATTGGATATGAACCTCATAATGATGAAGCAAGGGCCTCTAAAAATCTATGCCTCCATAAAGGAATGGAAACACTAGCAAATTTTTCAGAATTAATATTTTCGGAACTCTGGAAATTAACAAAAAGTTTAGAACAGTCCAAAAGTATTATTTATTTAGTTTTTTTTTTTTTTTTTCCCAAGAAAAAGGCCTGAATCTTGGTAAAAAGGGGTGAGGTCTATGGCATTTAAATTAGCATTGGAATTGAACAGTACCCTCACCCCACAAATTTGGTTGTCTTGAAAACAGTAATCTTACAATCATGGTAGCTGTGGAAAACAGTAGTCTAGTAGATGCAGGAGAGAGAATGTGTTTGGTGCTTTCCAAAACCCTGTCTGTAAGGAATTTTCACTATTACACTTGAAATGAGTGTTCCCTAGAAAAACCCCATTTACAGAGCTTGTGTTCATTTGATTTGATTCAGAGATCACTCAGGGCATTTGCCAAAACCAGTCAGCAGCAATTATTTACCATTGTAGATGCCAGAAGTGGCAATACCAATTAAAGTAAATAGGAGGATGGCATGAAAACTTGAAAATAAATATGAGGAATAAGAATACTTTAGGAGTCCAACATTTTCCTGAGATTATACGAAGTTCTGTATAGGAGCAGAGCTGTGTACATACACAGAAAATCCTGAGAAGGCCCTAGGCTTTCATCTCTGGCTAATTTTGAGGCTCTGCAAAAACACTAAATGAAGTTTAAGGCAGAGTTTTAAACTGTTATACAATTGAATGAAGGTCCCAGTATATAAATACACACACACACACACACACACACACACACACACACACACACACACAGTTTCTCAGCAGAAGAGGTTCAAGCTATAGAAGAAAATCTCTGTCTAACCCTTAGCTGACCACTAAGCTAAGCAATGAGACTTCTGTGGTTGCAAAAGACAAACAAACAGAAAACAAACCAACAACTTTAAAAAGTTAATCTTTACAAGTCCCTAAAAGACCTCAGCAAAACAATATCAACAACTACAAAGTTTAAGAAAGAACAATACTGTTATCAATATATACATTTTAAATGTCCAGTTTTCAATAAGAAATTAAAAGACTAACACAGAAACTAAAAATAGTATTCATGCACAGAAGAAAATCAATTGAAACTGTTCCTAAACCAGTTATTATAAATATGTTTAAAGAATTAAGGAAAAATACATCTGAGGAATTGAAGAAAAGATTGAGAATGATTTCACATTAAGTAGAGACTATCAATAAAAAGAAAGAAATTATAAAAACAAACAAACTAGTAATTCTGAAGTTAAAAATTATAATAATTGAAATTTAAAAATTTATTTGAGGTTCTTTGTAACAGATTTAAGCTAGTAGAAAAAAAAAAATCAAGCAATGTAATGATAAATCAATCAAGGTTGTCCAATCTCAGTAACAGAAGGAATGTTGAAAAATAAACAGTGCCTCAGAGAGCCCATAAAGAAGGCATACTAATTAGAAACATATATGCCAACTTTGAGGATTAAAAAGAGTCTGAAATTAAAATGCAAAAACTGACATAACTGAAGTGAGAAATGCAGGGTATAAAAATACAGTAGAAGACTTCAATATCCCTTCATTTAAGAATGGATAGAACAATCTGATAAAATATTTTTTAAAAGTAGGAGACTTATAAAAATCACTGTATATATCCTCCCGCTAAATGATATCTGTAGAAGAACCCACTCAACAACAGCAAAATACATACTTTTCAATTGCAAAGGGAATGTTTTCCAATGTACACTACATTTTAAGCCACAAAACAAACCTCAAGAAATTTTAAAGCATTTTAAAACATAATGTTGTAAAAACAGTTTTTTAGATTAAATTAGAAATTAATTGTAAAAGAAACCTTGGCAAATTCACAAATATATTGATACTAAATAACACACCCCTGAATAAAGTGTCAAAGAAGAAATCACAAGGAAATTAATAATTTGAGATAAATACATATACATCTATAAAGTGTATGTAGAATCAACATAGATATGTCTATACGTGTCTATTTAAAGTGTGTACAGAATTAACAGTCTAGAAGTAATCTCTTACATTTATTGTTAATTGTTTTTCAACAAGGGTACCAAGACAATCAAATGGGGAAACACAGTTTTTCAACAAATGGTGCTGGGACAACTAAACATGCACGGGCAAATGAATGAAGCTCAACTCCCACACCATACACTAAAATTAATGTGATATGAATCACAGATGTAAATATAAGAGATATCACTATAGAACTATTAGAAGAAAACATAGAAGTAACTCTCTGTTACTTTAGGTGATGTTCCACATCAGTGGAACAAACCACATACACACAAAATGGAGGGATTGGACTTCATCAATATTAAACATTTTTATGCTTCAAATGATACCACTAAGAATGTGAAAAGACCAACCACATAATGGGGAAAATATTTGCAAACAATATATCTGCTATCTGACAAAGGACTTGTATCTAGATTTTTTAAAGAACTCTCAGAATTCAACAATTAAAAGCAAAATGACAAATTTAAAATCAGCAGAAGTCTTGAGCAAACATTTTTCAAAGATGGTGTAACAATGACCAATGAACCCATGAAAAGATGGTTTACATGGTTTACATCATTAGCTATTAGTATAATGCAAATCAAAATCATAGTGAGATCCCAATGCACAACCAAGAGGATGGCCAAAATTAAAAAGACAGACAAGGCTTGGTAAGATATAAAGAAATTGAAAATCTTTACATTGCTGGATAATTGTGAGAGGTGCAACCACTGAGGAAAAAAGTTTGTCAATTCCTCAAAATGTTAAATGTAGAGATATCAGATGACTCAGTTATTTCACAAGTAATTTTACATCCCAGATAAATCAAAGCTTACATCCACACTAAAACAAATATATGAATGTTCATACCAGCATCATTCATTATAGACAAAAAAGTGGAAACAACCCAATCATCCATAGGACAGATGAACAAATAAACAAAATGTGACATATCCATGCAATAGAACATTACATGGCAATAAAAAGGAATAATAGGCTGATACATGCTGCAATGTGGATAAACATTGAAAACATTATGTTAAGATAAAGAAGCTAGTCACGAAAAAAACATATGTTGCATGATGTGATTCATCTCAAATGTCCAAAATAGGCAAATCTATAGAAGCTGTAAGTAGGTTAGTGGTTGTCTCAGGCTGGAGTTGGGATGGATTCAAGAGTAATTACTAAAGGATATAGGATTTATTTGAGGGGTGATGTCAATGTTCTAAAATAGGATTAATGAGTGTCTAATACATCTTTGTGAATATATTTTAAAATACTGAAATGTATACTTTAAACAATGAATTTTAGTATATATGAATTATATTTATTAAAGGTATTAAAACTGTATTGCTGTTATTCATCAATATTGCTGCATGTAAATATATTTACTTATTTAATAGATATATTATACTGACTGTATTTTTATCACACCGCTGATAACGGGCACTTGAAGTACCTCCAGGTCTTTGGTAATGTTAACAGTGCTGCAATGAGCATTCTTGTGTCTATCCTCAGCTACACATCCACAAGAATTTATCTCTTTGCTATGTCAGTTAAGACAGCATACAAACAGAAAAAAAAAAAAAATGAAACAGCTTAAGTTGTGTGTTATGTGTTTTTTGTTTGTTTGTTTGTTTATTTGTTTTACCAAGTTTGAAATGATTGGAGGCAGAAAGGAACTAGGTAAAGTTAAATACAAATTAATTATTGCAGAAGCTTTTACATTTCCTGAAAGAGCAAAACGATGGTGCTAACCAGAGCCCAAGGTCACTAAACACTAAGTTAGCTCTCCTGGAGACTTGGATAACTAAGAAAGAATCCAGAAGCTCAAATTCATTGGCTGCTGCTGCTTTCTCAATTACCACCATCCCTGTCACCAGGGAGCTGTCACTATCACTACTGACACCATGGTTTATATCACCACTACTGCTACTGCTGATAATAACGTCACTGCTATGTCCTTGCTACAGCAACACTGGCAGACTGAAAGTAGAAATCATAGAAAAGTAGAGTTCTTTTCTGACCAATGATTGGATCATTGACAGAATAGATCGGTAAACCAGCTGCCAAAGGCATCTGGGAAATGTAGTTTACAGACCTCTGACATGGCAAGACCTAGGAAAGTACTGAGAGCAAGTGTAGAAATGAGAGGCACCTAATGCTTTCCAGCACAGTCCTTAGAGTTATGCCTACCCATGTCTAATCTTCTATATTATAACAATAAAAAGCATATTTTATGTTTTAATAACAGTAAGCCACTAGACTTCATACAAAGATGTACTCTTCCAAAATTGCACCAAGTCCATGAATTCATCTCTAGAAATGTTAATTGCTCCAATAACAGAGTCATGAGACATCTGAATAGTCTGCAGCATGAAGACAAAATCATAAAGCTAACCATGGACAGCTTTTACAATGTCAGTTAATAAGGAAAAGGAAAATAATAAAATGCCTAATATATTAAAAATGTACATAACACACTAAGCAAAAAAGGTCCTTCAGCTACTACAGCCCTTGTTTCTATAACTGGTCTCAGGGACATAGTTTTTATTTGTCACTTTCATATTCATTCTCCATTCTACATTTTCTTCTCCCTCATTTGACATCTCAGCTGGTCAAGATTCTTAATTCTTTGCTGAAGGATAAGAATCACTGGCAGAATTAGGTGTCAGATTTAATTTTCTTCCCTCAATTGTGTATAAATTGGGGTCAATCTAGACAATGCAGTAGCTTTCTTGTATACCTGTTTATTAAATGGCAAGAAGAACCCCTAATTTTAGTTCTAAGGAACAATATTTTTGTCATCTAGCGAAAATAACCTTTTTGTGGGAATACCTTAGAGACCCAAAATTTTTAGGGAAAAATATTTACAACCGAGTTATTTCAGTGCAAATAATGAGACTAGCCACTCCTGCATCTATTTTTTGATTGCCAGATATGAGCATTCAGCCCCCAAAGAAGAAGTGACATTTAGAGAGAACATTCCTTATATTATAGAAGAAGCGCAAAGATTTGGAAAAAATAAGTACTGGAAAGGAAGCTGTATTAGTAAGCCCCTACAATTTTTACTTTGCTCTATGCTTCCTTCTCAAAGTAGGACTTCTTGCTTGCAAGGTTTTATTCCAGAGGATCCCTAAATTGCGACTAATTACCCCTAAGCCAATGCCAGTGGGTAAAGAAAAGATCTCTTAAAGTTCCTTTCCAACTTAATTATCCTACAGATGTACTAGACCTGCTTCCAGCAAAAGCAAATCCCCACCTCAATGGCTTCACACCTACTAATTTATAATAATGATTTTTCAAATCATTCAGTGGGTTCTAAGGTTTTTTCCAATTTGCTGTTTTCTCTCAGTTGTTCCTTTGGAGTTTATCTTCAGTAAGGCTGTGCCAGTGCAGCATCTTGCTAGTAACTGAACAAAAAAGCATGCAGAACTGTGTAACAAGTGTGCATAAACTGTTAAATCATTGGTTCATGATTTATTTCCTTGCTGATATTCAATAGATAAGGAGGTATTTAAATTACTTTACTAAATATTGTATGAATCAAATTCCAGAAGGAATAAAATTCCACATATCCTTATGTTACCACACCTAAAAGTATAACACCTTCTTGGAAATTGACTCCAGGGACAATTTGAATATCACAAATAAAAGCAGATTACTTTATAACTGCATCTTGTTTTTAGCCAAAAGAGTTGTTACCCTAGGCTGAATGCTTGCTTTATTTACTAGATGTGAGACTTAATTATTCAAAACTGTTTCCGAAACCAAATCTACACTCGAACCACGGACACTTGATTGCTTGAAACATGAAATCACTGATAATAGACCAGAAGAAAAAACGTGAAAGAAAAAAATTTTAAAAAATAAAAATATGATTCATGGAAAGCTACACTAAAATAGGAATTTCCAAAAAGGATTTCCAAAAAATTTATCTTAAAATATATATACAAAATTCCAGTCACTTTAAAATAGTCAGCAATCTTTTAGCTATATTGTTGGTGATTTTCTTTGAATGTGTTAATTAAATATTTTATTGTAAGATAATTGCAGATCCACACAGAGTTATAAGAAATAATATAGAGTGTCCCCCTATGCTCTTTATGATATCTAGTTTCCCCTGATGGAAGGTATCTTGCAAAACAATAATGAAATAAACATCCGGGATGTTGGCATTGTACAGGCAAGATGCAAAATACTTTTACCACCACAAAAACACCTCAAGTTGACCATTTATACTCATATCCACTTTTCTCCTACCTACTCTCCACCACTCTTTCCTCAGCACTGGGAAACCACTAATGTGTTCTTTATTTGTATAATTTTGTCACTTCAAGAATGGTGTATAAATGGAATGTAACCTTTTGGAGTTGGCCCGTTTTTCATTCAGCATTATTCTCTAGAAATCCATCCAGGTTTCTGTGTATTAACAGTCCCTTCCTGTTCATTGCAGTGTGCCATTCCATGGTGTGCATCCACCACAGTCAGTTTTTTTGATCCACCTACTGAAGGACATCTGGGCTGATTCTAGTCTCAAGTTATTACAAATAAAACTGTTATGATCATGTGTGCCCAGGTTTTAGTATAAATATAAGTTTTCATTTCTCTGGGATAAATTTCAGGACTGCAATGGCAGGGTCATATGGTAATTGCATGTTTAGTTTCATAAGAAACTGCCAAAACATCTTCCAGAGTGGGTGTATCATTTTACATTTCCACCAGCACTGCAAAAGTCATCTACTTTTCAACAGCATTTGTTGTTCTTGTTTTTTGTTGTGACATTTTAAATTTGCATTCTTTCACTAACATTTTGTGAATTTTCAGCATACAAGTCTCCTGTGACTATGCTGAACTCACTTACTAATAAAGTTCCAGTTATTTCATAAATTTCTTAGACTTCTTTAGGTAGACAATTATGTCCTCTGCAAATACAGATTTCCTCATTTCCAATCTATATTTACTTTTGTTGCTCTCACTGGTTAGAACTTCCAGTATTATGCTGAATAAAAGTGAGAGGGACCATCTTTGTCTTGTTTCTTCTCTTGAGAGAAAGGTGTTCAGCCATTCGCCATTTAGTAAAGCATTAGCTGTAGATTTTAGATATTCATTATGAAGGTTAGGAAGTTTCCCTTTATTCCTACTGTGTGGAGAGATCTTAGAAATGAGTGTTGAATTTTGTCAAGTGGTTTTTCTGCATTAATTGATATAATCATGTGATTTTTCTTCTTAGCCTATTAATGTAGTAGGTTATTATGATGAATTTTTAATTATTAAATTAGCCTTACATCCCTGGAATAAATCTCACTTGATTTTGATGTCTAATTCTTTTAATGTACTGCTAAATTCTGTTTGCTCATATTTCGGTAAGAATTTTTACATTATTTTTATAATATCTGTGTTTACTTTTTCTCTTTTTAAATATCGTTTTCCAGTTTTGTAGTGGCCGCAAAAACATTTGGAAGGATAAGTTCATAATTGCTTATTTAAGTACTTTTTTTATGACTGGTTCAAACTTGTTGGATAACACTAAGATCACTGTTATCTTAGTGCTGGCATTTATCGATTGTCTATTCATCCATGATGATAATATCTAGGACATTGGTATGGTTCATCATTATTAAATTCTGGATATGAGTATTATATTATCAGACACTGAACCTTATTTAAACCTTTCATAGTGAGCTTCCTCTGACACTGCTCCAGCAGGGAATGGGTAACTATTATCTCATTATTACCAGGTTAGAGGAGCTGCCCAGTTTCTGCACTCAGCCTCCCCTGGCACACGATGAGAGTAGGCACTTGCTATGGTCTGAATGTTGGTGGTCCACCTGAAACTTCTTTTTTTTATTATACTTTAAGTTCTGGGGTGCATGTGCAGATTGTGCAGGTTTGTTACATAGGTGCACATGTGCCATGGTGGTGGTTTGCTGCATCTATCGCCCCATCATCCACATTAGGTATTTCTCCTAATGCAGCCCCTCACCCCCCAGGCCCCAGTGTGTGATGTTCCCTTCCTTGTGTCCATGTGTTCTCATTGCTCAACACCCATTTATGAGTGAGAACATGTAGTCTTTGGTTTTCTGTTCTTGTGTCAGTTTGCTGAGAATGATGGTTTCCAGTTTCATCCATGTCCCTGCAAAGGGCATGAATTCATCCTTTTTTATCATTTATCCTTTTTTATGGCTGCATAGTATTCCATGAAACTTCTATGTAAGAACCTAATACCTGTCAAGAGGTTATTAAGAGGTGGGGCCTTTGAGGAAATGAGTAAGTGTCAAGGATGGAGGCTTCATGAATGGGATTAGTGTCTTCTTCATGAATGAAGGGTCCTGCATTAGTCTGTTTTCATGTTGCTGATAAAGACATACCTGAGACTGGGAAGAAAAAAAGGTTTAACTGGACTTAGAGTTCCACATGGCTAAGGAGGCCTCAGAATCATGGCAGGTGGTGAAAAGTACTTCTTACATGGCAGCAGCAAGAGAGAATGAGAAAGAAGCAAAAGCAGAAAGCCCCTGATAAACCCATCAAATCTCATGAGACATATTCATTACCACAAGAATAGCATGGAAAAGACCAACTCCAATGATTTAATTACCTCCCCCTGGGTCCCTCCCACATTATAGGGGAATTTTGAAAGATACAATTCAAATTGAGATCTGGGTGGGGACATAGTCAAATCGTCTTTCTGCCCCTGACCCCTTCAATCTCATGCCCTCATATTTCAAAACCAACCATGCCTTCCCAACAGTCCCCCAAAGCCTTAACTCATTTCAGCATTAATCCAAAAGTCTATAGTCCAAAGTCTCATCTGAAAAAAGGCAATACCTTCCACCTATGAGTCTGTAAAATCAAAAGCAACCTAATTACTTCCTAGATACAATGGGGGCACAGGCACTGGGTAAATACAGGCATACCAAATGGGAGAGACTGGCTAAAACAGAGGGGTTACAGGACCCATGCAAGTCTGAAATATAGTGGGGCAGTCAAATTTTAAAGCTCCAAAATGATCTGCTTTGACGTTATGACTCACATCCAGGTCACACTGATGCAAGAGGTCCATTCCCATGGGCAGCTTTGCCCCTGTGGAGCTGCAGGGCACAGCCTAACTTCACGCTGCTTTCAGGGACTGGCCTTGAGTGTCTGCAGCTTTTCCAGGTGCACAGTGCAAGCTGTCGATGGATCTACCGTTCTGTGGTCTGGAGGGTGGTAGCCCTCTTCTCACAGCTCCAGTAGGCAGTGCCCCAGCAGGGACTCTGTATGGGGGCTCCCATCCCACATTTCCCTTCCACACTGATCTAGCACAGGTTCTCCATGAGGCCCCCACCCCTGCATCAATCTTTTCCTGGGCATTGAGGCATTTTCATAAATCTTCTGAAATCTAGCCAGAGATTCCCAAACCTCAATTCTTAACTGCTGTGCACCCACAGGCTCAATACCACGTGGAAGCTGCCAAAGCTTGGGGCTTCCACCCTCTGAAGCCACAGCCCAAGCTGCATATTGTCGCCTTTCAGCCACAGCTGGAGCTGCTGGGACACAGGGAACCAAGTCTCTAGGCTACACACAGCATGGGGACCCTGGGCCCAGTCCACAAAACCATTTTGTCCTTTGGCTTCCAGGCCTGTGATTAGAGGGTCTGCCATGAAGGTCTCTGACATGGCCTGGAGACATTTTCCCCATGGTCTTGGGGATTAACATTAGGCTTCTTGCTACTTATGCAAATTTCTGCAGCCAGCTAGAATTTCTCCTCAAAAAATGAGTTTTTCTTTTCTACTGCGTTGTCAGGCTGCACATTTTCTGAACTTTTATGCTGTTTCCCTTTTAAAAAGGAATGCTTTTACCAGCACCCAAGTCACCTTTCAGATGCTTTGCTGCTTAGAAATTTCTTTTGCCAGATAACCTAAATCATCTCTCTAAGGTTCAAAGTTCCACAAATCTCTAGGACAGGGACAAAAAGCTGCTAATCTTTTTGTTAAAACATAACAAGAATTACCTTTGCTCCAGTTAACAAAAAGTTCCTCATTTCCATCAGAGACCACCTAAGCCTGGACCTTATTATTCATACCACTCTCAGTGTTTCTGTCAAAGCCATTGAACAAGTCTCTAGGAAGTTCCAGATCTTTCCACATTTTATATCTTCCTCTGAGGGCTCCAAACTCTTCCCAGTTTCTCAGCCTATTACCCATTGCCAAAATCACTTCCACATTTTGGGTATCTTTTCAGCACTGCCCCACTCTACTGGTACCAATTTACCATATTAGTCCATTTTCACACTGCTGATAAAGACATATCCAAGACTGGGAAGAAAAAGAGGTTTATTGGACTTACAGTTCCACATGGCTAAAGAGGCCTCAGAATCATGGCAGGAGGTGAAAGGCACTTCTTACATGGCAGCAGCAAGAAAGAATGAGGAAGAAACAAAAGCAGAAACCCCTGATAAACCCACCAGATCGCCTGAGACTTCCTTACTATCATGAGATTAGCTCAGGAAAGACTGGCCACCAGATTAAATTACCTCTCCTGGGGACCCTCCTATAATACAGGGGAATTCTGGGAGATACAATTCAAGTTGAGATTTGAGTGGGGACACAGTCAAACCGTATCACGTACACACACTTCGTACCATGTGAGCACACACAGAAGGCACCGTCTATGAGAGACAGGCCCTCACCAGACACTGAGGCTACCTGCACCCTGATCAGAAGACCAACATGGATCTCTCTAGGCTAAAATCATGGAGTTAACTGAGCTGCATTCCTTTTTGGCAGCTCTAGAGTCAAAACCCTTCCTTGTCTTTCCCATTTTCCAGAGGCTGCTCACATTTTTTGGCTCTTGGTGCCGTTTGTTGTTCAAAACCAAGTATATTGGGTTACTTCCTATTTAGGTTTCCATTTATCTGATTCTCTCCTGCCTCCTTCTTATTTTAAAAACCTTTGTAGTTATATTGGGCACATCTGAATAATCCAGGATAACCTCGTTATTTTAAAATCAGGTGATTTACAATTTTAATTCTGTCTTCAAATATAATTCCCCTTTGCCATGCAATGTAACAGATTTACAAGGTATGAAGACTAAGACATGGACATTATTGGAAGGCCTATTATTCTCCCTATTCCACTCAGAATAATTTTCATCATTTTTGCAATAAATTTCTTAAAGGCCAGAAAAATCCATATGTGAATTATATATTCAGAGTTTGGCAAGATAGTCTTGTGGGCTAACCCCAAACATCATTCAGCCTTCCTCATAAATTTTAACTGTTTACTTATTGCTTGCTAGTGGTGAGGAACTGGGATAGAAGTGCCTTAGGCTTGAATTACAAAGCTCTAATCAAGGTTAATTATATTTTTCTTATGTGAAAGCATTTTATCAATAAATCAAGAGGAAAAAATAGAAATAATTGTACTAAGAATATGATTTATCCACCTCTTTCCTACACTTTTGCATGCTGAGGTCAGGAAGAGAATATAAAGGGGGAAGGAGAGACTCAAACACCACCTCACTTTGTTCCTCCAGGTTGTACAAACCTGAAGATGTCCTGACAATGATAGATCTCATTCTGGGCAGTTAGATCATCAACAGGTGAGCGCAGGAGAGGTGATCTGATAATACTGAGAAGAAGGTAGGTTATGATGTTGTTCCCTCATGAGGTGACTGACTTGAGGTTTTAACCTTAGTTTTGCAAATTAGGATCTGGCAACTAACTGAATTAGTTTGTACTTGACTTTCCATCAGCAGGGATGGGTCTAAGTGCCCCAATCCATTTTCGCAATGGTTTAGAAAATGTTTTCTAATTACCATTGCAAACCACATGTTTCTGGAAACTACCTTATATTAACATAGTTAGCTAAAATATTTAGTAAAATTATTCCTATATATAACAGATCTACATAATGTTGAATGTTTTTGGACCAATAAGAATAAATTTTTACTTCATAATGTTTATATTTTAAAATATTCACATAGGTCTTATTTTTACAGAATCATGAAAAAATAAATTAGCATTATATTCTATATATATAGTCAAGGAAGAAAAATAAAGACAAAAAATACAGTCTAGAATATATTATCCAAACACATAGATGATATAAAGTACACTGTATCAAAGAGGAAGGTATATACAAACAGCAAGATTTGACAGAGTACAATGACAGTTAAAGAAATATATTTGGGCCTCAGTTTTGTGGTTGCAGGATTTAACCATTAACACCACTAGTGCCATCTTAGAAGTCGATAAACTTTCTACCAGTTCACACAAAAAAAGAAACTCATTAGTTTTTTGTTGTTGTTGAATAGAAAGTTCATTTTATATATGAAAAAATTGACAGAAAGTATGTCATGTAATTAATTAAGGTTATCAAGAGACCTTACTAAAGCAGAATCCAGGAGCACTGCAGGGAGTGATTTAAGTAACAATGCTCCTATACATCTCACTTTGTCAATGTAACATCAACAGACCTTGACAGTTGTTTATACATAGGTGTGGCATTTATCTTTCTTCTTTTATTTTAGACAGTGACACTAAAGAAATACATGAATCAATGAAGCACCCATTGGCACATAAAATTTAAAATTCAGCATATCTTAGATTTTTTATTATAAACAACAGAATTTAGAGAATTGTACATATAAATTATTTCAATTAAAAAATATTAGAATCTAAAGATTAGTAGATAAAGTATGAATAATTGTTCTCTATTTTCTGCTTGTGAGCCATTATGATAACAGTGGAAGTGACAATGAGAAACACTTCCATTGATTTCATGCCTATTGAGATAGGGCCTTAATGGTGCCAGAATGTTTCTACCTTTTGACACTTAAGTTTATTATTAAAAGTCAGTGAAGTGTCTCCCAAGAGTGGCTCCTTCACTAGCTTTGTACTGTTACTCTCTTCACAATAAACCATTTATTCTTGGTGTTCTTTCATACATGACTCAGGAATTCACAAAGATGTCAAAAAAAAGGTAGACTGTATGATGAAATAAGTTTGAAGGATAAAGTGCAAAACCGTTTGCTTCCCACAAAATATCGTAGAGAAATCAAAGTAACTATTGAATATAAATCATGTAATTATGTTAAAATAAATATAGAATATAAATAATAAAGTATCAAGTATAAGTTTTGCTATGTAGTATTAAATAATCAGGCAGAGAATGGTGGAAGGGAATATTTGTGGACAGGCCCTGAGAAAAGTAAGTCTGAATCCCCCCAAAATTTTATTGTAGGATATGAAATTGGGAGACCCTCTTACTTAAAAGATTTAAATAACAAAGGATGTTTCAGAATTGAAAGAGAAAAGAAAAAGACAGCATATACGAGCAATAGCAGAAAGCAGTAAATAATTCAAGGCAACAATAGCAAGAAAACAGTATTTTTGTAAATATATGATATAGTATAAAATGAAGTATCAATATTACATTTGGTTCTTTGCCATAAAAAATAACCAAGAACATGGAAAATTGTTTAGCTCAGTATTTCCTACAATTAAAGAGCTTGATAATATCAACTATTATTTGATAGGAGTCATATGAATGAAATTTCTTAATTTTCAGCCACTAGATCTGTAAGCTTAATCTGTCATCTTCCTTCCTTTGACAATACAAGAAATGTACCTATGGGGTCCTCCTTCCTGTCTTGTAAAGCATAGCTATTTTCTTCTTTAGCCCTAACTCTAATTCTAGTTTAAACTTCAGTTCTACCTATCAGTTTCCTGTATTATCAATTATTCATGTTCTACTGAACCTTTAACATCTTGTATAATACTCAGTCATATCAAAGTAAGGTGCCAGGGAAAGGTGTTAGAGTTCTGATAGAGTAATGTTTCCTCTAAAAATTCCAGGACAACTGTTGACATGAGACTTTTAGGACTTCCAGGAAGAGTAGATATGAAGGTGAAAGGAGAGGAGTTTAGGAAGATATAAGTAGTGTTAATGGAATTCATCCATTTCTCTCCCCTGGATCCATTTTGTAGAGCTCACTGACAATTGATAAAAAGTCAGACTGAGGGGAAGTGAACCACAAGGAGCTATGATAAACAGCTCTTTGATCACATCAGCCCCGTGCAAAGGGTTAGAAAGATGAGGAAAGATTACCAAGAGCATGGAAGCATCTTAGAGGAAAATATTCTAAAGCCAGAACAGGGAACTAGTTGCCCCAAATGGAATTCACAGATTCTTTAGATGGGATAATAAAATCAGGAACAATGAGAGTCCTGAGAACTCCTGGAGCCTAGTGCAGACTGGAAGACTACAAATTTGCACATGGAAATAGGTGACAGAAAGCATCTTAGGTATGATAAAGTAGCTAACACATTCTGAAACTCTCACGGATGTAGCTTTCCTGGGGAGAAAAAAAATCAGTATATCAGAAAGAAAAATTATAAAGTTTTGTGTTTTTTTAACAGTAACTCTGCTCTGACATGAAAACAATTCTTTGTTTTTATAGACTTCTTCTTAGAAAAAATAGTTACCTTGGAGATTTATGAGTCCTGCAAGGAACTGAGTTAAAAAAAAAAAAAAAAAAAAAAGAGGACAAGAGCTTAGGAATTATTTTCTATTTGAAATAATCACCCTGTATGTACAAAAGGTAAAAATGCTTGAGTGAATTTTTCATTGGTAAAATATTAAAAGAAAATTTCATTTTGAAGCCTCTTTTAAATAGATTTATTGAAGTATAATTTAAATAATACAAATTGAAACTATTCCATAAATGCGCCTGGTACAATGACTTTCAGTAGATTCATAATGTTGTGCAATAATCATCATTGTTGAGATTTAGAATATTTTCAATATACCTGAAAAGTTTCCTAACATCATAAGTTAATTGCAGGCAATGATTGGGCAGATTGGGCTTAATCACTTGAGCCCATGATACCTCCTTATAAAGATTAATCTGTGTGTGTAGGTTAGGAAATACATTGAAAGTTTAGGAAATGTTAATGTCAGCCTCAGATTTTACTTTCTTCCCGAGTCTCTGGTCTGTCATTACATATTTTCGTAGCTTCAAAGTCAGACAAAGATGTACCAAGAAGTTTCCAGACCTCATATGGCTTCTTCACTTCCAGGATCTCCCCATAAAGTTTCCATCTGGTCTTCCACTTGCCTCAGAGGGTACGGCAACTTCAAACTCGCTAAACTGTGGCTCTCCTTGTTTTCCTATCGAATTAGTTATTGTTACTAGGCATGAATGTTTTCCCTCCGCTCCAAAGCAATTCAGTTACCTCACGAAGCAAATCTGCTGATATTCATGCTCAACCCTGTTCTGATAAAATCACCTTACCCATGGAGCTGCGGACTGTACCAGGCAAGAAACTGCCACTTCTTACATAGAGTTTACAAATAAACACTTCTCAATTTGTGGTTATTCAGTTGCCAGTTTTATGCTTGTTTTTGTAGGGAAGATTTGCCAATTATTTAATTCCTCTGTAAGTTCCCCAAATTGCTACTTTTAAGAAGTAGATATTACATGTGGGACCTTGCCTAAAGAATATAAACACATAACTTAAAATATAAAAAAACTAACAACTAGATCTCTTCAAAAAAGTATATACAATATGTATATATATATTAATTTTTATATTGCAGTCATAATTTTAGGATTTGAAATAGTATGTTTTCTCTATTGTGTTTTTAGGAATACGTTATTAGACTTTACTGACTGGCATATCTCACAAACTAGCTCTCAAATAACTACAATCAGTCTTCTAGTCTCCAGGCAAAAGTTTGGAGGTTTACTTTCCAGGGAAACTGTGGAGCCACAAATAAACAGATTCTGACATTTTGGGATCCACATGAGATGTGAGCTATGATTTTTGCCACTGACCTGAACACGAGGTGTTCAGGTCACTTGTAGTAGAGCCCAGTTACACAAAGAAACCTTCCCATCAGCATTTTAGTTCCTCCATTTTAAATATTTAGATTTCAATATTGTAGTCAGTAAACAAACGGAAAAGAAGTACAGAAGATTTTTTAAGGCTCCATGCCTATTTTATTAAAGACCAAAATACACAATGGAAAAGAAAAACAAAGTAAGAAAGGAGACCCAGGCATCTAGGATCACCTTCCCCTTGACCTCCACACTGCATTTCAATAGAAGAAAAGGCTGGCCTACTGGTGGCGCCTCCTGAATCACCTTCCTATAAGATACCAGGCGTGGTATGGGGGGATCTCTCCTGAAGACATTGTTTTTACTTAAATAATATCAAACTCTCACCCCACTCCTCCATTCAGCGACCAGAACCCTTTCACATGTAATTCCTAAAACTGTAAACCCAAGACCATTTCATATGTGATTTCTAAAGCTGTAAACACAATACCCTTTCACTTATAATTTCTAAGGCTGTAAACCTAAGATCCTTTCATGTGTATTACCTAGAGTGTAAGCCTATATAAAGGCAGAGCTTCTCTTTGTTAGGGGAGCTTGGCCATTTGGACTAAACATAAAGCCTTGCTCCTGGGCTGTGATAATAAAACCCCTTCCGTTCTAGTTTGGTGTCCAAGAGGTCTGTTTCTCACAGCAGCTCCTGCTTAAAAAGCACAACAACGATCAACCAAAACATAATAATAATCGGGAACATGCAGACACATAATGCTGGAAGCAGAACAAAATGTTAACTCAATAATTATGGTTAATAGCCTCAGAGTGATAAAAGAAGGCATTGTATATATGTAACTGGAAAAAAATTCATAAAAGGAACAAAAAAGAAATCTTGGAAATATAAAAGTATGATAGCATAAATTAATTCAATAGGACATCTGAAAGATAAATCTCAGACATCCTCGGCAGTTGAAAAATGAGGATGGCAAACACGAAAGCAAAGAAAATTTGGGAATTAATGTAGAAGGTTCAACATCCAACTATGAGGAATTCCATAAATGGGAAAATATAATTAGATAGATATTGTATACATATATGTATAAAATTAGCAAGAAAATTATGAATTGAGTGTGGGAGGCAACAATAGACAATGAAAACATAAAATGGGGAAATATTCCGTGCAAGAAAAGAAAAAGGAAGACATATGTAGGAAGAAAGATGCCACAATGACACGAAATATAGAGAAAACAACACATAGTTTCTAGAACTGAAACAGACGACATGCTTCAGAAGGAACAGAAGATAAGGTGAAAGGGTCTCAGGGATCCACAAAGAATGAGCCTCATTTGCTAAACTAAGGAATTTCCACCTTGTTCCAAAATGCCTATGAATCTTGGATTAATGAAATTAGAAGAATAGCTGTTAATTTTCTTAAAAGTTTCTTGTCCTTTAATACAGTTTCAAAGTTACTGAGTCTACCGAAGAGAAACTATCAATGTATGAACTTGTAGTTGTTTAACATCTTGAGGCAAGGAAGGTGGATTACGACTTGAGCAGGCAACAGGCAGCTGAGCCATAGCAGCTCCAAAGAAGAGCAAGAAACTGAATGCTCTCAGGATGCACCAAACACATGAGTGATTTCAGCATTCTCAACAATGAAGATCTCCTCAAATTAAGTGAAAGAACTAGGAGACATGGGGAATGATTCCAATTTGCTGAAAACATATGAAGCGAACTACTCTTCCTAATATATATACACACACACTCACACATATATATGTATTTCTAGCCATTTAAAATGAAACATGTACATTTCAGCTGCAAGCTAGCTTCAAGAATTGGCATTGGTGAGTTCATAGGAAAGAGTTGGTCTTGCATGCATGCCATGTGCTGGGGCTTTTCCAGGGCTCCTCACTGATGCTCATATGTCACTGAGTCATTCTGTAGGAAGCCCACACAGGCTGTTTGAAGGGGAATCTTTACCAATGCTGAGCTCACTCCTATTAATCTGAATACTACTGTTAAACCAAGGTATGCTACCAGACTACCAGCATTGTTGACTCATATTTCTTCTGTGTTGCCTCCATCTTTGTTCCAGCTCTTAGGAGGCCCGAGCTCTTTTTGTTGTTGTGTTTTTTGTTTGTTTGTTTGTTTTTGTTTTAAGCATATGATGCATTTCATTTTCCCTCTTCTTTTTTTTTAATTTTTTTTTTCTGGGAAGTTCTTTTAGCCAAGAAGGAAATGAAAGTTGATATTAACTGAATAAAAGGGACAGTTTCCTTAGTATTAATATATTTCTCACTAAACTGGATATCATTTGACATTTGAAAGAGATGTCTGTTATTGTTTGCTGTTACCTTTTCTACTGAGTACAAATCAAAACAGGTCAATATGTTGTACTTGTCTACTTGGTGGAGATGTTAACATTAATATTTGAGCTATATTACTCCTATATTTAACTGCTCTTCCCATCCAAATTCATAGTTAAAACCCAACTCAAAATTGTGATGTTATTGGAAGGTGTAGCCTTTGAACTTTGAGAAGTAATATGATCATGAGAATGGAGCATTCATAAATAGCATTAGTACCTTTATAAAAGGCACCCCTGAGGGCTCTCTTACCTTCTTTTTGTGCCCCAAAATGTTCCAATGTAAAAATTTACTTAACTATTACAGTGTTTTATCAAAGACCTCCAATGTTTTTAACCAGGGACTAGGTCTTTCAAAGAAAGTCAGTAAAACCAACCTCTCTTCTGAGCCAATAAGTCCAAGTGAACTATTGCCATGGTAAACAAATTTCTTCCCGTCTCATTAAGCATAGTTGTCATTCAGTAAAATTCTGTACTTAAAAATAAAACAAATCCTTGTAACAATGAATGTGGACAATTGAAACGTATGGACTTGTACACACACACATACAAACATTACTGTGGCGCTAAAATAGACATAATAATTCAAATATTCTGCAAGGAACAAGTTGTGCTTCGGTTTATTTCTGAATTTAATAAGCATAATCTATCATTCCCTCTTGAATTGACTTATGCCTCCCACTGACTTCATAAATGACCTTGAAAAAACATTTAACTTCTTTTAACTTTAGTTTCCCTTATATTTATAACAGGGCTTATAAACTTTGCTAACACTACAGAGACATTTTCATTTCCTACAAGAAGTATTTTACTGTTAATTAAAAAGTTCTTGGCATTTAAATTTCAGCTCTGACTATAATGAAAATACAGAAAGGATTTATTACAATTCCCTATCAAAGTTGATTTTAAAATAAAAATTAATAAGAACAATTTGAAAACATACAGTATTATCCAGTACATATATACATATGCTTTACTTTTACATGGAGAATTAAACTTTTTTTTGTTTGTGAAATATGTTTCTCTGGATTTTCCATGCTTTACTGGGATGCATTAAACATTACACATGCTGGAATGTTTTACCATTTGGCATTCTGTTTTGACATAATACAGTAAACCACAGATTAAATTTATTGTGTACTTTGAGGCCCCCTGGTTGTGAACCAGTTCCTTAAAATTTGTCATATTCTTCAGAAGTTCTTGGGAAATAGACAAGTACAAATATTAATGCAGAGCCTGATTTATGATAGTCATATGTGGTGTTTCCTATAGCTTCACAGGTTTAGATTTATAGATTTCACTTACAAGATTTTCTTTCACTTCAAGTATTTGAACCTGTAATTTGGTAGACTAGTGCTGATTTTCTCATTTTATATGGTTATACATATATAGTTTTATCCATATTTGAAACCAGCAATTCTTAAATATTAGTACATAAAAATAATCTAGGGTCTGGGTACAGCAGCTTATGCCTGTAATCACAATACTTTGGATGACTTGAGGCTAGGAATTAGAGACCAGCCTGAGCAATGTAGTGAGACTCTCTCTCTCCAAAAACATTAGAAATTCATCTGTGTGTGGCGGCGTGCACCTGTAGCTCTAGCTCTATAGAGGCTGAAGCAATAGGATTGCTTGAATTCAGTTTGAGCCTACTGTGAGCTATGATTATGTCACTGCACTCCAGCCTGGATAACAGAGTGAAACCCTGTCACTATTAAAAAATATAAGAAAAAAGTAAAAAACCTAGAAAGGCCCCAAAATGCAAGTTCTTGGGCATCAACCTGAGATTTTTTTGAATGTGTCTGGTTGGGGCTCAGAAATATGCATTTTGGCAACTGCTTGATAAGTTTAAAATATATATACCATGTATCACAAACCGAGAACTATTGCATATGATATACACAAAATTACTAGTGAAAATTATTGGCATGAAAAAATATTTTCATTAGGACAACTTATAATGATTAATGAATAAAGTCATTTATATTGTCAAGTAATGATACACTTATGTAAAACTCAATACCTTTCTCACTAATTTTTGTGATCATTCAGTCACAGTTCCATGGCTTCATACATTAAACTGACCCTGATTTATCTACCAATTTTTTTATTATAATGTTCTATAAGTAACACTTCATTAGGGTAACCCATACATCTGGGACTTCATCCTATTTGTCATGAAATCCCTAAAGGCTTCTCACTGGTACTTTCACGTACTCAGGTGAAGAAATCTGCCCCATGATTTTCTTATTAGCTGTTTGTGGCATCATCCTTACAAGTGTTTTTTCCACCAAGAGTTAATAGGGGCATCACTCCACCAGCAGTAGACTCAGATTCTCAAAATTTGCTGTGATTTCCTCCAAGTGTAGGGTTCTCCTCATTCAGCTATACTTGGGAATTTTGTTAGCTTCTTTTTTCTAGTCTCAAAACAAAAAATGATAACTCTCTACTTCTAGAAGTGCATCTACCTGCTACTGAATTTCCATTTAGACAGTCCGGGTAATTCCCTCTCCCCTTCAATAGGGGCTGCAGTTTTCCACTGTGTTTATAATTCATCCCCAAATCCTTACTCACAACACAGTGTTGTATATTTTTGTCAAAAGGAAGTTACAGAACACAATAATACTCCAGTAAATCTTAAACAATCCAAATGTTTCATAAACATCCCATCTAAACAGTTTCCATCTAATCATCTTTACAGTATTTAAGTACAAGTTAGATTACTGAATTACTACTGAACATATTCTTTTCAATTAAATGCCAAAGTTTTAATTTTCAAAATGGTGTCAGAGCATTAAGAACAATAAATTTTATTTAGAAATAATTTTTTACACAATATGGTTCTAGGATTGAAAATATAAATAAAATATCTTGTTTTAAAATAAGAGAAATATACAGCAGTTTTGTACAATTACAAATCTGATTCAGTTCAACTGTGAAAACGAGGTTGTAATTTGCTATTGGCTTCAAATGTAAAAAAAGAGACAGGATGATTTCAAATTAAAAGTATGAGGTTTTTCAAGATTTGTAAGCTTACATTCATAGTCTAATTATTTATTACTATCCAAGGCCATAAAACTTTTCTCTTTATAACTCTTCTGCCTTACAAAAAGTGCCTTAAACAGTTGTGATGAAATATGAGTTAAACATAATTGCTACTTTTCATAAAACATTTTTATATGAAATCTTCTCTGATTTATGTGAGGCCACTTACCTACTTTACATTAATTCTGGAGCAATGTGTCCATTTATAGAAAATAAATCTATTTAAAGTATAACATATGAAAACAATGCCTAAATAATCAAACTATAAATAAACTAGAAGACAACTAGTACAGAAACACTTCTACAATATAAAACATTGTTTTATAAGAAAGAAAAAATTAACTTATGGATTCAGAAAATCACACTTTACAAGCAAGGTGGTAAAAATCAGAAATACCCACCTGAAAAGTTACTTTCATTTAGTGAATGAAAACAGCTTCACATATAAAAAAAATGTTCTGAGGAGCTTAAAAACACATGTGTAACAGCAAAAAATTTAGGCAACATATGGCATCCCATGAATGGCACTAAATCCTTAATTTGCATATAAGAAATAATATCATCTCAAACCATTTTAAAAACTTTTCAATAAATCTTCTTAAAATCTTACTCAAAATAGTAAAATATGTTGTTATTATCATTGTTTCATACTCACTTTTTTTTTAATCAGTGAACTTCACTCATTACTGATTTTAGAGATGAAAACTGAATTTGGTATACTTTCAAAAGCATGGGTCAACTGCACAGTAGATCTGACACAGTTACTTATGATTACATAATAAATCAAGCACAAAAACTAGTTGAGTTGGGAAAAGATGGAATACCTCAAAACCAATTCAGAAGAAAAGATAAATATTATCTGAACTTTAAATGTGGCAATTTTTCCTCTATATAACATAGTTCATTTGCTCAAAAGTTGTCTCAGGATCTGCTCCTGATACTCGGAGTCTGAACTGCTCTTAAGACTTGAATGGCACCCCTCTACACCACATGACTTCCACCATCATAGTCATCATCTCCTCACCATGGAAAGTCACATGATTAAGAACTTTGTGCCTGTCACAGGGGTGATCACTTTAAATGCATTGTTTCTCCATTGATGAATGGAAGATACTCACTATTACTGACATTGTCTCTGTTCTACCTTGACAGAAACCAAAGTCATTAGAGACTGGTCTAAGGTCAGAAGTTGCTTAGGTGAAGAAGTAAAACCTGAACCAGATCAAGAGACCCTACATCACTGTGCATTGTACAGTGCAACTTAATACTAAAACTGTGTTTTATTATTATTACTGGCTTTTATTTCAGACTACAAAACGTTCTCATGCATATCTGTGAGTTAGCTATTATTTCAAAAGAAAATAAGTTTCATAAAATTAGGTGACTATGAAATATGTTGTCTTCTTTTATTAATTCTACTCCATGATGCAAAACTTAAAATCATATGCATAAAACCACTAAATGAATATATGTCAGAAACTTTCACTGTGATTGTATGTATTTAACAAACTTCTTTCTATTGTTAATTAAGCCTGTTTATGTATCAGTTGTCTTTGTTTTCAATTTATTCACTTTACTTATTTAGCAAATGTCTCTTCTCTCCCTTTTGAAGCAAACCTCCCTCTTCTCTTAAATTTTCTCTCATGTTACTTCATATATGGGCAACATGACAGCACAAACTACACAGAATGCTCTAAAGTTTTAATAGCTCATCAATTTTAATCTTTTTAACTATTTGTTTATTTTGTTCAGTTCTACTGATTTTTATCCTAAATGTCTGTCCCAAAATAAGTCAAAGCTCTAGATCTATGTTTCTTTCTAGCTTATTAGCTTTCTATTACAAAAATTATTTCTTAGATACACATTGTCCCACTAACTCCACCCAGCCAGCCATCCTTACCATTCTGTTGTGTCTCTAAAAGGCATGGCAAATGTGCAACTGTATCAGGTAAATAATTAATATCGTCAGGAATTGTTGAATTATAGTATATTTCTGCACACTACAACTATAGCTTTTTAAACACAGTACTCACTCCTCCCGCAGGTTCTCTGTACTTTTAGTATTATGTAAATATACTATCCCTTATCTGCAATTCTACAACCAAAAAGCTCTAAAAAAAAAGTTTTTGTTAAGTTACAAAATCATTTGAGAGAAAAACCTGATCTAATCAGTATGAGGCTAGTAACCTTGGAGATAGGAGAATAATTATTTAGTTATTGTTGTTACTGTTGAAAGGCATATGCTTACAGTTTTCCCACTAGAGTGATGAACTGGTTGATCAGGCTAAGACAGTTTGTTAGTGCTATTTATTTTGTAATCAGTTATTATTCTTGAACATGTTTCAGAATCTATTGTAACGATCATATAATTTTCATCTTTAATCTGTCACTGTGGCATATTAGATATATAAAATTTTCTAATACTCAAATATATTTGACTTGCTTTCAAGAATACCATTTAGGCTGGGTGTTGTGGCTCACACATGTAATCCCACCACTTTTGGAGGTCAAGGTGGGCTGATGACTTGAAGACAGGAGTTCAAGAGGAGCCTGGCCAACGTGGTGACTTTGTAGTAGTCAAAATGACAATAACTTATGGAAAATTTATTATAATTAAAAAATTATAGCCACCATTTGAATAACCTTTTAGTCCATGAAGGATCACAGATCATTCAAATATTTTACCTAAAAGAAATTAAGGATTTAAAATTTATAATTAATTTTGCTAGTATAAGAGAAAAGGTCTTTTGCTTCAACTTCTAATTTTAAAAGTTATCAAACCAGCAGAAAAGAATGGCTCAATACATACCAATTTCTCTTCAGCTTAATTAACCAGTTGTTTATATTTTATCCTGTTTGATTTAACTCTTTCAACACATGTATGATTTTTTAGAATTATATTTGGCACTGTATGAACATTGTTTGGCAATAACCTTTCACCCAATGATCCCATCATCCACCAATGATGCATCCGTAACTGTATTACATGAAGAGCTGAATTTTATCTAAATTTTACCCTAAAAAAAGCTGTAAAGTTTAGATTCCTTTCCTCCTGATAGATAAGGAAATATGTGGCCCAATCCAAAGACAGGTGAATGTCTAAAGAAATTGGCTGCTGTTCTATGATTTTTAGATCCAATGTAAGTACGGTTAAAATAAAAATTAGTGATGATACCAAATGCTGGTGACTATGCAAAAAAACTGGAACACTCCAATACTGGTAAGAGTGTAAAATGGTAGAGCCACTCTGTAAGATATTTTGGCAATCTTTTATAAAACTAAACAAGTTATTACCCTATGAACCAGCAGTTGTATTCCTGGGCAGTTATTCCAGGTAAATCAGAATTCATATTAACACAAAAATATGCACATGTTCATAGAAGCTGTACTTTCAATAGCAAAATACTAGAATTAGCCCAGATATCTTTAAACAGGGGACCGGATAAACAAATTCTGGAACATAAATACTATTGAATACTATTTAACAATTAAAGGGAACAGAGTATTGATACATAAAACCACACATTGATACATGGAATCACTTTCATATTCATAAAGCAATTAATGATGTAGGTATACAAATATGTAAGTGACTGTATGAGGATAAAGAAACATTCAGAATCTCCAGATTATGAATCTGCAGAGAATTATGCTGAATGAAATCAATTAATCCTAAAGAGTTTCATATGAATCACCATATGATTCTACTTATATAACATTGTTAAAAGATAAAATTTTGGAAAAGACTAGAAACAGGTTAGCAGTTTCAAAGACTTTAAGAAGGGAATAGGTGTGAGGGGAGGTAGATGAGATTATAAAAGGACAAGAGGGATCCCTGTCATGATGGAACAGCTCTGATCGTGGTGGTGGTGGTGGATGCACAAAACTACATAGATGATAAAATGTTACTGAAATAAATACATCATGCATATGTACACACATAAATGGAGACAAATAAAACAAAGGAAATTTGAATAAGATTGATGGATTATTTCTTTGTTAATATCCTAACATTAGACTATAGTTTTATAAAATATTTGCATTGGGAAAACTGTATAAAGAGTATATGATATTTCCATTTATTCATTTTATAACCACAGATGAGTATATAATTATCTTAATTAAAAATTTATATTAAAAATATTGTTAAGGGAAAAAAATCTGAATGTCCTCCAAAGATGGAAATAGTATAAATTGATGTCTATCTATACCATGGATTATTATGCTGCAAGTAGAAAGAATGTGTTATTTATTTTCAAACTGATTCAATGAGATTTCATAATCCATTGTCAAGTGTACAATTTTAAACCTAAAGTAATAGATATAACAATTTCATATTCATAAAACAATGACCTATGTATATAAATATATAGGTGACTTATGAGGATCAAGAAACATTCAGAAGAATACATCAGATGATTAACACCTCTAACATTTTAGAGGTGCTGAAGAAGAGAACAAAAAAAGTATTCAAAAAATTTTAAAACAGAATATATATGATTGCCTCTATAATAACCTATAAACTTGTAGAGTGTGTGTGTGTGTGTGAAAGATGCATAAAATTATGGCTGCCACAACTTTAATGGCACCTCTTTTTTTACTATATTTAAAGGTAATGTTTTCTTTCTTTATTTTAATATACATTTGTTAATTTTCTACATCTGGTATTGAATTAATCAAAATTCATTTCACTCTTCAAATTTTTAAATGATCGTTCTTTTGGTCAACATTTTCTATATAATGTAATGGTGTCACAAATGTGTTTCTGCTGTATATTCAGTGTACAATTTTGTCTCAGTCTTTTTGGTTTTGCAGGGAGAGTTGTTGGTTCTGGGTGTTGTTAGAGGTCAAAGCTTTTCCTATTATGCAAGCCTGGACTACGTGACTCGCAGTTTTGGCTCTTTTCTGCCTACAGAAACTCAAACATACATGGAAACTCAAACATACATGGAAACTCAAACATACTGTATTTATTAAGGTTTATCTTTTACGTAGCAAGAATTCTGTAGGTAGGCAGTTCAGGGATCATACTGAATTTGGAGGAATTCAGTAGTGAGGTAATCGATGTCCTGTAATTCTATCCTCCACCATTTTACCTTGCAATTTGCTTCCTCATGGTTACAAAATGGTTGTTTCAATTCCAGGTATGACATCCACACTCCAGACAGGAATGCAAAAGCAAAAACTGTGTATCAGTTGAGTTTGCCTTTTGTTCACCCAGAGAAGTAATAAATTTCCCAGAAACTCACGCAGAAGTGAATCTCCTGCACCTCACTTGTTGGAACAGCATCATATTGTAACTGCAGGGGCAGTCCAAACTGGGCCTACCTTATTTAAAACAGAATGTCAAGTTTTCTTGCAGGCAGAAAAGGACCAAAACTGCAAGTCATGTAGTCCAGGCATTCATAATAGAAAAAGCATTGACCTCTACCAACATCCAGAACCAACAAATCTCCCTGCAAAACCAAGACTGGGAAATAACCCAAACCTGACCACTGGAACACTTACAAATGTGAGAAGTGCATTGGCCAGGAAGATCCAGGATTAAAATCCACCTCAACACAATTTGCAATAAATGGTCAAATTGCAGCCCTCCAATCAGATCCCTCCAAGTCAACATTCCTAAATCCTTTCCCTGGCCCTCTGCTGATCTCTTAAAACTTGACCCAGATCCCAAATAGGAGAGACAGTTCGAGCTGCGTCTTCTATCGCCTTGCTTGTGGGCTTTGCAATAAAGCTTTTCTTCTGTCAAAAGCCAATGCCATTTTACTGGCTTCTCTGTGTACTGGGAAGTGAGCCCATTTGCCGAATAACAATTCTGGTACCCACGGTGGGACAAAGGCTTGCCCAAGGCACTGTAGCCCCTCCATGGGGTCCTAAGACTCTTTGCATCCGAATGACATCACCAAGATCGGTTTGTCTGTTTGTCTAAAGCCTCGGCTGGGTTGTCCTTGTTTCTCCACTGGGGTGCTCCTCCAGCACCATTTTCTCTTTTGAGAAAAGAACTGCTCCTGGATCAGATGCCTTTTGGGTGAGTACCTTGTTAATATGTGCTTACGCCTTAAACTGTCTTGTTTAGGATTGTGGGTTGAATTCCCATATTTGTCTGGGATCATAGGTTCAAGTATTACCCTAGGGAGATCTTGGACAGGCTCAGCTCCCAGCCTTGGGGTAATGTTCCAAAGACTAAGGGCAAGATCAATACTTAAAAGCTGTAACCCCTGGAGTACTCAGTCTAGTCTGGTTTTGTTTTTTTGTGTGTGTGTGTGTGTCTGTATTTTTGGTCTGTGTAACAATAGTTTGCACAATAGAGGTTAAAGACTATTATGGTTGCAGCAAAAGCCTTATAACCCTTCTGTCTCTTTGCTGGTGGGCCTTGCAAAAAAGTCATTTTTTTCCTCAAAAGCTGATGCCACACTATTGACTTCCATGCATGGAGGGGAGCGAGTCCATTTGCTTTTATAACAATTTAGTCACCTATAGCTTCTGGAAAGTCAATTTTTTTCTTTTTTGAGATGAAGTCTCACTCTGTCACATAGGCTGGAGTGCAGTGGCACCATCTTGGCTCACTGCAGCCTCCGCCTCCCAGGTTCAGGCAATTCTCCTACCTCAACCTCGTGAGTAGCTGGGATTACAGGCGTGTGCCACCACACCCAGCTAATTTTTGTATTTTTAGTAGAGACAAGGTTTCACCCTGTTGGTCAGGCTGGTCTTGAACTTCTGACCTCGTGATCCACCCGCCTCAGCCTCCCAAAGTGCTGGGATTACAGGTGTGAGCCTGGAAAGTCAACTTTTAACTGGACATATTACTATGCCATCTAAAATTAGGATTATATGAGTTTCTAAAAATGAAATCATATAAATTAAGTAAATATCTGGTAGTGTCTAACAGTATAATCAACATATATAATAAAGTAATAAATAGCATTATACTATATACTAAGCTTAAAATGATGATCTGAGTTTTGTTAAAAGATAAACTTTAGGCAAATTAAATGTAAAACCACTTACATGAGCAGAAAAGACAGATTCAGGATCAAAATGAAAAAATTCAAAGCAAAATGTATGGTAGGTAAGAATTTAACACGATACAGTGTAAACTGTATTCCAGAAATATAAGACAATGTATTGTATTTTGTATTGCTTTAAAACATTTAATTATCTTACAAGACTGTTGGGACATTTTAGTGAGGCAATGCAAATAAGCCACTTAATACTCTGAGTGGCATATGAAAAAAGCCTAGTTTTTCCCATCATTTATAATTTGAAAATTAATTAATTTAATTACTTTACACCTCATACTTGTCTAAAAATAAAATTCTAAGCATATAATTAATAATTATCTTTGTCCTTTTAAAAAACTAGATGTTCTCCTCAGCATAATAATGAACAAGCTTTGCCTTTTCTCAAAACTAATTAATAGTCACATTACAAGGATTCAGATTATGCTTGAGTTTTATTTGCGGTGACACTGCATGTCCTTAAAGTGTGTTTTTAATAACACAATATTGAAATACCAACAAATTAAGAGTAATGCTTAATTGTTATCGACTAACCTAAGAAATGTTCCTATTAAGAATATTTCTCAATTCCATGCTGAAGATACGAAAACAAAGAAAAAAAAACAAGAAGTGCTTTAGCTATCCTAGAATATAAGAAGTTCTTATAGATAGAAAGAACACACATTGTATTTTTAACTGAAGTCAAGGGATAAGTGTTAAGATTTTTAAAAGAAACTGTGCAAGAAGCCAAGCCATAAAAATGTGGAGATGGCAGCTTGCTGTAAATTTTTCTGGCAGTTATGTCTGTAATCCTAAATCCAAGTTACTGAAACCCTGTAATACAATAATAATAAAAGCAATGCAGCGTGAGCACAAGGCCTGTCAGATTTATGATGAGCTGGTGTCTTCCATGAAAGGAACACACCAAATCAAATTAGTGGAGGAGAGATTAATAGAATTTCATCAGTTTCTAGGATGGAGACTATAAGCCGCATCATAAATTTTCTGTGTCCTGAAAGGCAATAGCTTCAGTGCTTTTGAAGCCAAGCACCTAAATGACCACCACAAGTGGCCTTAGCTCTTGTGAGGCAGGGTCTTAGATAGTTAAGTGCAGGGGAGTGAGTTTCAAAGACAGCACTAGTACTCTACCTTAAGAAGCAGTGTATCATAGTGTTGTATGCTTGAACTCGAGGGCCAGTTTGCTAAAGTTTAAATTCTGCATCCACTGCCTACTAACTCAATGACCTTGGGAAAATTTCTTAGCATATCTGTGCCTCATTTCTAATTTGTAGATTAAAATCAATCTAATAGAGTTGTGGTGAGTATTAATATGGTAAATACATGTTAACTTCTTAGGACAGGGTCATAGTGAGCTACATTACCAGCAATTATTCTTCCACACCTTGAATTCCTATCTGAATGACTGTGATGTAAAGAAAGCAAAGGCAAATGGAAAAATAGAAAGCAGAAGAGGGCTCTGAAGTGCAGACTCATCTGCCAGGGAAAGGAAAGGACACACCATCCCTCCTGAAAGAAATAATTTTCTATCACTGTGATATGGTAACTGTGACCACAGAAAATTTTGAGTTTTCTACAATTACGATTCAGCCAAAAGTTGCTTGACTCCTTATAGGGATGATGGGAGCATTGGAGACTGGCCTAAAGAGTTTTTGTCTCCTTCAAACCCAAGGGTTATAATTGTTATAAAATTTCTATTTAAAAAATGGGAGGGGTATTGTGAACCATTTAACTGTTAATCCTTTTAATAGCAAATCTCAACTCTTCTGGACTCTTAACACCCTATGACTATTTGTTTGATGTTACCCTGTCTTCAAAGGCATGAAATCTCGTTTGAGTTTTGTTTTATTCCTAATTTTTCAAATTCATTTGCTATGAGAATTTTATAACCAATTTGAAGTAACTTGAAAACCCATGGGATATTCAGAGATATCACTGCATCATATATCTGCAGATCTTTTGCCTAAAACTATCTATCTTGAAAATTGGTATAATATTTGATGTTTCTCCATTTAAGGGAGAAGAAAAGATGCTGACTTTTCCCATGCAAAGGGGTGGAAGACAGAGGTATAGCAATAGGTAAAGACATTACCTATAATGTCTAAAGAAATTAAATTAACAGCCCTAAGAAGACCTACCACAGATGTCAAATCTTGAAAGCCATATTGTCTTAGCCTATTATTTTTCAAATAAGATTATGATTGCTTAAGGGCACAGACTGTACGTCACACTTACATGTGCCTCACACAGTGCCTCGTACAGTACTATGCTTCTCTTCTTTACCTGCATTCACACAGCCAGTCCAATTTGTAAATGGTATCTGTTTGATTAAAATATTTCTATCTTTATTCCTCTCCTATCTTGTAAGTCTTATATATCTAGCTTCCTATCCATTTAGTTTGATTATCTGATATGCCTCAGTGCATGCTCAAGTAAATTCTTGACTTTAATTTCTATTTCTGTAGTTTACACTAGAGGCCACTATAGTTGGTGCTCCAACCCAAAGCCCCTGGGATTCCTTAACCTCTTTCTTATTCTATCCCTCAGCTTAAACATTCTTTGAGCTTGTACCTGTAATAGTCTGTCTTAGCTTGGGATGCTATTAAATAATACCACAGACTAAGTGGCTTAACCAACAAACATTTATTCTCTCATACTTGTGGAAGCTAAGAAGTTTGGAATGAAGAGGCCAGCTGATTCGGTTCATGGTAAAGGCCCTCTTCCTTGCTTGCAGATGGCCAGCTTCTTCCTGGGTCCTCACTTGTCGAAGAGAGAAATTTTTTTTTCCTCTTCTTATAAAGCCACTAATCTTATGAGGTTCCAGATCTCACCCTCATGAAATCTAACCTAATTATTTTCTAACCCTTATTTAATCTAACCCTAATTATGTTCCAAATACCAACTCCAAATACCATTAAACTTAGAGTTAGGACTTTAACACATGAATTTTGAAAGGGACACAATTGAGTCCATAGCACCTTCTAAAAAAGATAACCCTGGGGCTACTGGAGCTGCTTAGAAGTCACAAAGAACTGAAGTGCTTAGGAATTTAAATTGGTTCCCGTGATTGTCGGCTCATACCCAAAGTGACTTAAGAGAAGAAAAGCTCTGAGATGAATTTATGCTCTAGAATTCCTTATGAATCAGATGTAATCTGGGACTTTATTTATCATGGCATCTTTGCTCAGCTTTCTTCCCCTCCTTTTTATACTTCTCCACTCTCTTAGTCTCTCCTGGAAATATTTTCTTATTAAATTATTTGCAAGCAAATTCTAGTTTTGGAAATTGGTTCTAAGCTTAGATACCCCAATAACTTTTTTTTAGTCTCTCAACTGCTCCTCCTCCAGCACTTCTTCATCAGTAGTACTACCATTACATCATGTTTCTCAGCCATCAAACCTTGTCATCATTCTTGATTCCTTTTTTCTCTTCATCTTACGTCTCACCTACCAGTAGTGCTGCTGACTCTTTCTTTAAAATTTCCCCACTGACTCTTCACATAACCTTCATTGTTACCCACTTAGAGGACCATAAAAGGTAATGACCTCTCCCTGAGGGTGAATGAGGATGCTATTAATAATTATACAGTAACAACAGGTAGAAAAACAAGGATCTTTTCCAGCACACTGGGATGTAGGGTACCTAATCTTGGTCCCATCTATTATACTGTCCACTTCATTCTTGACCTAGACCTATTCTTGGCACAGTAGCAAAAGTGCAAATCAGGTTATGCCACCAACTGCTCACAAAATCTCCAATGGCTTTACATCACAGTAGAACAAAATCCAAACTCTTTATCAGTCCCTAAAGTGCTCTGTATGATTTGCCATCTAACAACTTCTCTGACCTGAATTTCCACTACTCCCCCATTCACTCAGTGAGCTGCCACCACACTGAAATCTTTGATGTTTCTTCAGTACTCCAGGCACATTCTCAACTCAGGACCTTGTATCTGCTGCTTCTTCTGCCTGCCTGAAATAACATGCCCCCAAAATACAGCCCTGTCTCACTCATTTCATTCATGTTTCTGCTATCCTACATGTATAAAGTACAAACATCTTTTCAGACCCTTCATGCTCTGATCCTCTTCCCTGTTCAATATTCTTTTGTAGCAATTATAGCAGCCTATCACCCATCTTTGTGTATTGTTATTAATATCATTGCTCTGAACGAAGATACAAACTCCCTAAAGGAAAGTTCAGTTCAAAGGCCTGCAACTGGTCCTAAAAGGCTGGCACAGAATCAGCACACAAATACATGTACTGAGTTCTAATAAGTTCTCAATGAGTGCTAAGTTCCCCTTTAAAATTATTTGTGAATATGCGTGCTTGTGCATTGCCTCATGAAAGACTCTTTTAAATTTTGTAAACAAATAAAATACCAAAATGCATTTCCACTCTCTAATACCTTTTTGACTTATTTATTGAATTTAATTTGTCATGTTTCATAGTTTAATTCCATGTTTCATAGTTTAGAAACATAAGGAATTATTCACACAAATTAATTGTGAGAATATCTGAGAATGAAGGCTTAAATATGTATAATATTTGATGAAAACACATTGTAATTTCTTACACACAATCTAGAAATATACTCTTTACCTTGGAAAATCTCTCCATCTTACCATCTCTTTCAGAATCACAATCTGAATAGATGGTTCTTTTACTTACAATAAGCATTCTTGTAACAGCAAATATATTTTAAATACTAGGTCCTGGAGTATAGTTTTAGAAAACGAATTCTGGAAATCTAGCCCAAAGCATCCCCTGCACAAATCCTGAGGATGTATAGAAAATATTAAGAATTGCTTTTATATATTCCCCATTTATCCAATCCTTCCTAGCTCTTCAAGACCTTTCTGCCACAACTGAAAAAAACTATTTCCTTTAAATTTCAGCTTTAATCAAAGTGAGCAGACATCATCATATAAAAAAAAATAAAGCTTTCTCCTTCCCGAGATATTGCTTTTAGACACCAGGCTTTGTATGTTTACTTTTTAATATTTCAAAAGATGGAAGTGGAATCGCTGAAGTTTGTTAGAGACTGAGGTGGCTACACCCACCTCACAGTTTGATGCTATATTCTACTGAGATGTGATCTACTTGCTAAACATTCATTCCCATCTTGGTATTTTTTTCTACTTTAAATTTAAGTAATACATGAATATAATTATATAAGGAATATAAATATATTCTCACTTTAGTGAAAAAAATGTAGATACTTATAGAGTAAAATATGAAAATCTTTATAGCCAAAACTCCCAACACTCTCTCTGAAGAAGCAGCCACTGTTAATAGTGTGGTGTGTATCTTTATTATCTTTTTCATATGCGTGTGTGTGTGTGTGTGTGTGTGTGCATTCACATCAGTTTACTTAAATGATCACATATATGTGTTTATCTATGACTTTTTATGCCAGTGTGGATTTTCTTTTTTATTGTAATGGCTAAATATATATCATAGCATACATGGATTATCATTTGCCCTATCCATTTTTATTGGCTTCAAGTGATTTCTAATTTACAACTATTTTTAAGATTTAAAACAAGTATCTCTGTAGATAAATTTTTGGGCATGTGTGTGTCTGCATGCTTATAGGTAAGATTAATAACAGAATAAGTTGAGTGAAATGCTATGTGTAATTCTTATTTTGATATATCCTGACAAGTTGATGCTCCAAATAGATTGTTCCAATTTACACTACCTTTAAGAGTGCATGAGAAGAACACATTTCTTCCCACCAGCACTAATACTACATACTACCATATTTTATATTCTTGCTAAATTAATATGCTTAAAAAACAGTCTTACAGTCATAATTTTTGTTACTTAGTCTACATTTTTAAATAGAAAAATATTACTCATTGATATTATTGCAATTCTAATAGATTTGAATTTTTTTTCTTGTTTATTTAACTTACCTTGTTTTCTTTACTCTCTCTCTGATCCTTTCTTGTTTATTGTAGTTTTGAAAGTATTCTCTTGCTTCAATTTTCAAATTGTAATTGTATATTAGATATATGATACATAATCTTTCAAAACCCTTAGGTCTTATTATACAGATGTACACTTGATTTTTTTCTTACAATGCCCAGAATTAATCAGAATGAATTATATTTTCCCATACAAAATGAAGCCCTTAATCTACTATTTCCCCTTCCCATTATCTCCATAGTAAAATCATCTTAGTGTGAAATTGATTTATTTTGACGGAAGTAGAAAGATATTTTTTATGTTGAGGTAAAACTTACAAACAGATAAGTAAGATCTTAGGCCTACCATTTAATGTTTTAAGAAATGCAAACATCTAAAGTCACCACCACCTCAAACAAAATGTAGAACATTTTTATCACTGCAGAAAGTTTTCTTATATCCTATTCCAGTCCACCACACAATGCATAAGCAATCGCTATTCTAGTTTCTGTCTCCACAGATTAGTTTTTTCTGTTGTTGAACTTCATATGAATAAAATTATAGTGTGTACTATTTCTTGTGGATCATTTAAGTCGACCTATGTTTCTGAGATTCATCTATATTATTCTTTATATTAGTAGTTTGTTTTTTCATTGCTGAGAAGTGTTCCATTGTATAGCTATATCTTTTTTTATTCATTCTGTTGATGGACATTTGAGTTGTTTCCAGTTATTGTTTATTATTAATCAAGCTGCTATAAGAATGCAAGTGTAACTTTCTAGGGTATATGTCTTCATTTCTCTTAAATAAATACTTAGAAAGAATACTGACATATTATTGATGGATATGTGTTTAACTGTATAAAAAAGAAAAACTGCTAACTAGGTTTCTAAAAATAACTTACAATTTTGTACTCTAAGAAATGCTTCAGAATACCAATTGCTGTGCATCTTCACTGATTTTTTTTAGTCTTTTTACTTTTAGACATTCAAGTGAGTGTGAAATAAATTTCATTTGTATTTGCCATTTTAACAATGACAGTGAGAAACCTTGGAGTAATTTTGGCCATTCATATATTTCATGTTGTTAACACTCAGTCAAGTCTTTTGCCCACTTATAACTGGGCTGCTTGTCTTTAATTGCTTTATCAGAGTCATTTATATATTGTTAAAATACAACTTTTTCTCACATACATGTATGTAAATATTTCTCCCAATCTAATATAACTTGTCCTTTTATTGTCTTAATGGTAACTTTGGAAGGGCAGAGGTCTTAATCTTAATGAAATTCAACTTAACATTTTTCTAACATGTATTTTCTTTCAAGCATAGTGTTTTGTTGTGCCCTCTCAAAGAAATCTTGCCTACCTCAAGTTACAAATATATTTTGTGTTTTTCACTAGAAGCTTTATAGTTTTGGTCTGAATCCAGCTGAAATTAAATTTTGTGTATGGTGTGAAATAGATATCAAAGTTTATTTTTACTCATATGGATATCGTTTTTCTGGCATCATCAGGATTTATTTATTTATTTATTTATATTTATATTTTGAGATGGAGTCTCGCTCTGTTACCCAGGCTGGAGTGCGGTAGTGCAATCTTGGCTCACTGCAACTTCCATGTCCCAGGTTCAAGTGATTCTGGTACCTCAGTCTCCCAAGTAGGTGGGACTACAGGCATGCGCTGCCACATCTGGCTAAGTTTTGTATTTTTAACAGTGACAGGGTTTCACTATGTTGGTCATGCTGGACTTGAACTCCTGATTTCAGTTTTTCCATCCACTTCAGCCTCCAAAACTGCTGAGATTACGGTCCTGAGCCATCATGCTCAGCCAGGATTCATTTTTAACTTTTCAAGTTTGACATAAAGATTAAGAGTGCATATTTTGGGCTCAAACAACTTATATTTAAATCCTGCCTCTACTACTACCTATCTATATGACATTGAACACTGTATCTAATTTCCTGACTCCTACATTGTTCTCCCTCTTGTTTCTCCCAGCCAAGCAAGTACCAAGTCCAGTTGAAGCCACATCCTTAACACCCATTCACTTTTCTCCATTCCCTGTACAATTTTCCTTTTTGACACCAGAACAATTTCCTGTGAGATAATGGAACAGGTTCATGCCTAGTTTTCCTGATTCTAGTCTTTCTGTAGCCAATTCATTCTCTATACCACTACTCAAGTAAACTTTCAAACATGTATCTAAGTTACTACTTAAAACCCTTAAATGGAAAACTCCATCTTTCCTTAACATAAATTGTGAGGGCTTTATTTATTCAAACTTATCTCCCCACACAATACCTTTTGTCCTGAGCTAGCTCTAAGTTTCAGTCCTAGAAAACTCTTCTAATTCTCTAGGAGACATGAATATTCTCATCTCAGGCCTTTTCTCTAACTTTACCTGGGCAGGTGTTTGTCCCTCTCTTCTCCACTTTAAACAACATATATTGATCTTCCAGGTTAATCTTCCAAGAAAATGCCCCTTTATCTTAAGAATGGTCTGTGTGCATCCCACAAATGTCCCCATTACACCAATACATTTTAGTTCTAACAGTAAAGCCTTTATTATACTAAATTCCAATGTTATTTAGTTGCCTGTCTCCATCTACACGAATGTTATCTACTCAAGGGCTTCTAAGATGTTATCATTGTAATATTTCTTGAATAAATAAATGAGTGCTTCCAGAATCATTGCAAATTCTGCCTTTCCCTGAAGACTACCTTTATTACTTTGATCTATGTGGATCTTTTTCTTAACTAAATGCCTGATTATCTTGTTTTCCTAGTGTAGCTCTTACCTTTTCCTGCATAATATCATGTAGTTCATTTCTTTATTCTATTCTCTATAATATCCTTCAATTCATGCTACAAACTAGGTATCTCTTCTAGAAACAAAAATTGGGTTATGTCTTGTCTCTATTTAAAAACATTCTATTCCCACCCCATATCCCCCTAACCCTAGTTTAGACAAAGAGAAATAACACTTAAAATTTTCACCTGACTTATATCACGTAGTTTAAACCTTACCTGAGTCTCTAGATTTGTTTCTCCACATTACTCTTTGTCAATTGTTATCCTGCTTTGAGGCTCAGCTCAGATTCCACCTCCTAAAGAAGTGTCTTCAGATTTCCCTGTTCACAGATCTTCCTTCCCTCCCACTTTAATGGGACTTCTCAGGCTTTCTTCCATAAGAATTAGTTATTCTTTTCCTCCACTAAAACAAGAATTAGTTGTTCTTTCCCTCCACATGATCATATCCAGTCTCTCTCTGTAGAGTGGAGCAATAGATTATTTCTTTTCTCCTCAAAAACCCTAATACAGAGACTTCATATGTTATAGGTACTTAGGAAATGCTTGTTGGTAAGGAAATGGAAGTTTTCATCTCTTCTTTCACTCAAGTCAGGCATTATGTCATTCTCATTTGTACAAGCACAGAACCTACCAGGAAAGCTAAGCATATTGATTGTTTATTTAAAGAAGATTATTCAGTGAGGCAAATTTTTAAGAAAAGACAAGCCACTTTAGTAAGAATCCAATGTGGAAATGTCCTAAATTACCTGATCTTTTACAATTACAGTTTTATAAAATCTGAGATAGAGAAAATACTGCGCAATTGCCAGAACTTGAAAACACATGTGATATCTTAAATACTATTTATTATTTACAATAAATGTTATTTATTTTATTATATATGTAATTCATAATGCATATAATTCATATTTATTTATGCTAAATCAATCAATCAATCATTATGAGGCCCTAAATAGGAGATAAAATAGTGTTAAATTTATAAATAATAAGATTAATTATAGTTTATCCCATTTTATCTAGTGGGGTCACTACAACAAATGCCACTTTGAAATAAAACTTCTTCTCTTTGGTCATCATATTTTTCTGGAAATCATTTGAAACCTATATATTTTAATAATTAAAAAAATAGTGACAACTTGGTTACAGTACAACAGATCCAATTAGAAGCCAATATTATTATTTAAATGCAAGGGTGTAATTGGCTTTTGAGGCACTATATTTTAGAAGATTTGTTTGGGGAGCCCACCTTCAAGATTCTTGGATGGTCTCCATAGATGTTAGGACTAAATTCAATTGACATAGTAAAAACAAAGGCCTTGTATTCAACTCTCAGGGCTAGACTTGTGCCCCAGGATGACCCTGTCTGTTTAAGATACTGTTTTTCACTTCTCCTTTGCCTGGACAAGGGAGAACAAAGTTCACATAAGGGCCAGGTGACTGTCACCCACTTTCTGCCATCAGAATGTATAGGATGCTGATTGGATTAGTGAGAAACAATTATTCTTGGCTTTGGCTCAGGACACTATAGTTTTTTCTAAACCCATGTGGTCTATGAAGGAAAGATGGTGGGAATAATGTTTGTTGATATTTCATCTTTACCTTTGAGCCTTTGAGTTTCTCTGTGTTAAGGCTTAATCATAGTGGTGGAGAAAACCTGCCTGTAGCTCTACCTTATTAAATTAGAATCTTTAATCAGGCCCTAATCAGCTTAATTCAAGGATAGAGATAGATACCTTTTTAAGGTAAACTTTAATGCAAAACTGGTTTCTTATTTTACACACACAAACATCCTTTGCTATGTAATGATTACATTATATTAATATCTCAGGAAAGGGAATCTTAAAATAGATTTAATAACTTGGGTCAAATAACACATAATCTAGAAATATTTTCTCTTTTTTTTTATCCTAAATGTTGCTTTCCTATTATCACAGAACAGTCATTTAAGCAGCACATTATTTCTAAATTATCTTCCCTTTTTGTAAACTCAGCAGGACAGATGTGGAATCAGAGGCCTTCCATCAAGGATCTAGAAAACAACCAGTTGGCACAGTTCACATAAAGTTCATCTTTTTGTCATCTTCATGATTTTGCTGATTTCTCAAAATTATAAAAATACATTACAATTGAGTTAAATAGACATTTTGTCCACATAGCTATAATTTTGTATTCAATAATAATGGCCCTCTGTGTTTCACTGTTCTACTAAATGAATTCTACACTAATAAATTTGTATTCATATTTTCTTCAGATTTTAAAAATAAAGTACTATTTTTCTTTAGCTTTTAAATATGTATATTTAAGTGAATTTCTAAACTAAACAATGCCTATATTTTACTTTATTAATTTACCTCAGATAATTATGTTCTCCAATTCTATCAGTTTGCTGCTAATGCCATTATTTCATTCCTCTTTTTGGCTAAGTAGTATTCCATGGTGTATATATACCATATTTTCTTTATCCACTCAGTCATTGGGCATTTAAAAGGGTAGTTTCACAGTTTTGCAATTGCAAATTGTGTTACTATAAACATGCATATGCAAGTGTCTTTTTAATATAATGACTTTGTTGCTTCTAGGTAGATGCCCAGTGGTGCGATTGCTGGATAAAATGGTAGTCCTACTCTTAGTTTCTTATAAAATCTTCATACTCTTTTCCAGAACGGTTGTACTAGTTTACATTCGCATCAGCAGTATAAGAGAGCTCTCTTTTCTCCACATTATGCCAACATCTGTTATTTTTTGATTTTCTAATTATGGCCATTTTCACAGGAGTAAGGTGGTGATACGATTTAGCTGTGTTTCCCCACCCAAATCTCATCTCAAATTGTAATCCCCAAGTGTCAAGGCAAGGACCTGCTGGGAAGTTATTGAATCATGGGGGCAGTGTCCCCCATACAGTTCTCATAGTAGTGAGGGCATGCTCATAAATTCTGGTGTTTTTAAAAGTGGCAGTTTCCCCTGCGTGCCCTCTCTCTGTCCTGTCACTTGCCTTGCTTCCCTTTCACCTTCCACAATGATTGTAAGTTTCCTGAGGTCTCCTCAGCCATGTGGAACTGTTAGTCAGTTAAACCTCTTTTCTTTATAAATTACCCAGTCTCAGTTAATAACTTTCTTTGTTTTGTTTTGTTTTGTTTTGTTTTCAAAGGGAGTCTCACTCTCTTGCCCAGGCTGGAGTGCAGTGGCATGATCTCAGCCCACTGCAACCTCCACATCCTGGTTCAAGCAATTCTCCTGCCTCAGCCTCTTAAGTAGCTAACAATACAGAGGCATTTGCCACCACACTTGGATTTTTTTTTTTTTTTTTGTAGAGATGGGGTTTCACCCTGTTGGTAAGGCTGGTCTGGAGCTCCTGACCTCAAGTGATTCACCCACCTCCACCTCCCAAAGTGCTGGGATTACAGGCATGAGTCACTGCAGCTCACCTGACCTCACATGGTATCTTTATAGCGGTGTTAGAAGAGACTGATACAGGTGGTATCTCACTGTGATTTTAATTTGTATTTGTTTGCTAATTAGTGATGTTGAGCATTTTTTTCATTTTTTTTTCCATTTGTATGTCTTCTGTAGAGTATTGTCTATTCATGTTCTTTACTCACTTTTTGACATGATTTTTTGTTTTTTTCTTGCTGGTTTGAGTTCCATGTAGATTCTGAATATAAGTTATTTGTCAGATGAATAGTTTGCAAATATTTTCTCCTATTCTCTGGGTTGTCTGTTTACTCTGCTGATTATTTATTTTGTTGTGGAGAAGCTCTTCAGTTTAATTAGGTCCTATGTATTTATTTTTGTTTTCACTGCTTTGGGGTTCTTTGTTTTTTGGGTTCTTGCTCATAAACTCTTTGCCTAAGGCAACATCTAGAAGAGTTTTACTGATATTATCTTCTAGAATTTTTATGGTTTCAGGTCTTAGGTTTAAGTCTTTGATCCATATTGAGTTTTATTTTGCATAAGGTGAAATGTGAGGCTCCAGTTTCATTTTTCTACATGTGGCTTCCCAGTTATCCCAGCATTATTTCTTGAATAGGATGTCCTTCCCTGCTTTATGTTTTTCTTTACTTTGTTGAAGATTTGTTGGCTATAAGTAATTGTCTTTAGTTCTTGGTTTCCCTATTCTATTCCATTGGTCTATGGGCTTATTTTTATACCTGTGCCATGTTGTTTTGGTAACTATAGCCTTGTAGTATAAAGTCAGGTATTGTGATGCCTCCATATTTGTTCATTTTGCTTACTCTTGCTTTGGCTATGCAGGGTCTTTTTTGATTTTGTATGAATTTTAAGATTTTGTTCCTATTTCTGTGAAAATGATGATGGTACTTTCATGGGAATTGCATTGAATCTGTTGATTGTTTTTGGTGGTATTGTCATTTTTGCTATATTGATTTTACCCATCCATGAGCATGGGATGTGTTTTAATTTGTGTGTATTAATTTTGTATCCTGAAACTTTACTGAATTCATTTAACAGATCTAGGAATCTTTTGGATTAGCCTTTGGGGTTTTCTAGGTATACAATCACATCATCAGCAAACAGTGACAGTTGGACTTCCTCTTTACCAGTTTGGATGTCCTTATTTTTTTTTTTCTTGTCTGATTGCTCAGCTAGGACTTCTAGTACTATGTTGAATAGAAGAGGTGAAAGTGGGCATCCTTGTCTTGTTCCAGTTCTCAGGGGGAATGCTTTCAACTTTTCCCCATTCAGTATAATGTTGGCTGTGGGTTTGTCATACATGACATTCATTAACTTGAATTATGTCCCTTTTATGCCAGTTTTGCTGGTGATAATCATAAAGTGATGCTGGATTTTGTCAAAAGCTTTTTCTGCCTATCATATGATTTTTGTTTTTAATTCTGTTTATGTGATGTATCACATTTATTGACTTGCATATGTTAAGCCATCCTTGGTATAAAACCTGCATCCTTGGTATAAAACCCACTTGATCACAGTGTATTATCTTTTTTGATAAGCTATTGGATTCAGTTAGGTAGTATTTTGTTGAGGATTTTTGCATCTGTGTTCATCAGGAATATTGGTCTGTAGTTTTCTTTCTTTGGCTATGTCCTTTTCTGGTTTTGGAATTAGGGTGATACTGTCTTCATAGAATGATTCATTGTTCTAAGTGAAGTAACTTAGGAATGGAAAACCAAATATCTCATGTTCCCATTTATAAGTGGGAGCTAAGGTATGAGGATGCAAAGGCATAAAAATGATATAGTGGACTTTGGAGAGGTGGGGGGATGGGGAGAAGCAGCAAGAGATAAAAAACTACACACTCGGTGTAGTGTACACTGCTCTGGTGATGGATATATCAAAATCATAGTAATTACCCATAGAGAACTTATCCATGTAATCAAAAACCACCTGTTCATCACAAGCTATTGAAATAAATAATATTAATTTTCCAAAGAAATATAATAATAGTAACTAACATTTGTTGAATGCTCACTATTTTCAGTGTTCTACTAAAATAATTCCATTTACCTCTTTAAGATAGGGTTAAGATCATCTGATATTTTAATAGGGAGGAGTTAAGTAAGATAAGTAACTTTAGTATCTTATCCAACATAACACAACTGTTCAGCATATGCACATACATTTACATAATCATGCTTTTATATAGAAAAATACAGTTTAATAAACTCATATCTTATCTCAAATTACAGTCTTAAAAATAATCTAACTATATCTCTAAAAATAAACTATAAAATATGATCTTAATTTAACCCATTTCTGGAGACTACTTAAAATGTAATAGGAATAGCAACATGATAATCAGGGGACTTTCAGTATATTTTGACTTTCATCATACAGATGTAAGCTCTTTATACTTACATATTTCTGTTTAAAAGAATAGTGTAGGCTATCAATTCATGTGGGCTTTTAAATTTTATATAAATCAATTGAAGGAAGAAACACACTAATTAGTGATGTTTTAAACAAATCTAATAATCAGGTAACATTAGGGATTCTAAAGACCATAATGGCAAAAAAGATAAGAGTTTTTGAATCTGCTTTAACTATTCCACCCTCAACAAATTTTATTTGGGGCAAAAAAAATTATCTGGTTATTAATTGCATAGAACATTAGAAATAAGACTACGTTTCCTGAACACTTTAGACAGCAGACTTGAGGTTTTCTTGGATTGAAATGATATGTAAAAAGTCAAAATGATTCGTGCAGAAACCAGTTGATGTTTGGACTCTGAGTGGATGGATACTCAATGCCATTCTCTCTAGGGACAATTGAAAGCCTAAGGAACCTACACCACCTCCTGTGGACTTCAGATATGAAACTTGCATTGAGAGGTAAAGGAAGTTACTCAGAAGCTGTCTATACTACTTCTGGAACAACCTAGTTTTTCATCAGTGCAAGTTACATTGGAAATTCTGGGGAATTATATATAATAATAACTCCAAAATCTAAGAGTTCAATTTTATCAATGTGGTGGCAATTAAAAAGTAGACAAGACATTACAGGCCTCGTTTCTATTTTTCCCTGAAACAGAACAAGACAGTCTCTCTTCATTTATTTTCCCTCATTTTAATTCACTGTTGCGTTAGATTATGTTTTAGAAAAGACAGAAGAGAAAGTATCCTATATTCCAGAGGCTGAGATTGCATTCATGCAATGATTGTGTAGACACAATTTTGGAAGCTATAAAAACAAAATGGATTAAATATTTCATAGCTTTAGCAAGAAGTTTGGGAAATTGATACTTGAAAAACTTATTTGAAAGGGAGTGCATGCATGTATGTATGTATGGGAGCCAAGGGTAGGTGAGATTTGGAGGTCAGACTTGTATGAGTCTTAATTCTCCACTCACATTTATTTATTAAATAAATACTGTATTTATTAAACACAGTACTGCTTCTCCCAAATCCCCAGGATAATGGTTAAACTGTGCATAGTAAGTTCAACTGGTTGAGGTGAGGAGCTTAGATGTTGCTAGTGTGGGCCTTCTGGCTCAGGAATGCATACACACACATATATATGTACACAGTACCCCACACCATTGGCTTGTGAAGTGTGTGGTCACTTTTCCTTTTCACCAAAATAAAAATTTTTATTTTTAATTCTCCACTCACATGTGGGCAAGAAGGAAGCTGTACACAGTTCTGTGACAACAGAAACTATTTATGTTTGAACAATTTATTTGTGAACTATTTATTTTGAACTATTTGTGATTTATAGTGATCTCATAATATCATATCCAAAAGTAGCATGATCTAGAAAGGAGTCATTGTCCATCACATGTCCTTTCTGTATTTGGAGAATTGGAGAAGGCTGTAATGAGAGGCACACAGCAGGAGAAAAGGCATAGTTCAGCTGTGTTCATTCAAAAGCCTGGAGTTGACACTAATCTCTAATGTAATTTTAATGAAAGCAAGGTTCTTCATAGTACATCAACAGTCATTGCATTCTCAAAAGGCATGGCTTAAGCCCTCCTTTTTGCTGTCTTACTATGCAGCACAGACTATGGTTGATATAGACATTTCTGCCTCCAACTCAGAATATATCATTTGATTTATTAACTCAATATCGTATTTTATATATATACATATATATATATACATATATATATATATATATATATATAATGCAGGCACATATACACATACACACACACACATTAGTATATATGTGTGAAATTAACACTTCATGCTGTTAATTTCTGAGCAGATTACAAACCAAGACAGACCTCCTTATGCTTTTCTTAGTTGGAATAGTCTGATTCTCTAATATCATCATATTTATATAAACTTGCCATTGCTTTTTAAACCGTATTTCCCCCACTTCCTCACAATTTTAAACATGAAAATTTTTTAAAATAAGAATTTTTTGTCTTCTTTCATTTCTGCATCTTGCCACTTTAAATAATCCTGACATTGTGTAAAGATTTCACATGGGAAAATTTTAAAAATAAATACATTCCAAGTTTTGGTCTTTTCTCTGCTTCTATTACTTGCATTATTGTTAGTATATCAGTACATTATTTGCGTTTCAGAATCCTTGTGTGTAAAATGAGGAATGAACCTCTAAGGTCATTTTCAGCACAAATTCTATGAAACCTGTAATTACTTCTATTTCATGGTGGTTCATGAAGTGCCCCCATTTTCTTTTGTTTTTAACAATACAGGCTTATATTCTTCCAAACAATTTTTAATAGCTCTACTTCTCCCAAGGAAGGGAAAATGATAGCAAATGAACAGATTATTTCCTCCCCATGGTGCAGTATCTTTCAAAATTTCAAAAGCTCTGACCATATGCTTGCATTCCTATCTTTCATGCTAACCAATGGCTTTACATTAACACATCCTTCCTTTTCTTTAAGTTGAATATTTTTGTGGAAATAAAATCACTACATTGTTAATGTAAGTAGTAACTTACAAAACATACACCAAAAGAAAAAAAAAAGTAACTACCTTTCATCCACTATCCCAGAGACTCATTACCAAAATCTGTTTCTCCAGGCCTTTCTACATGTCTGCATGCATGTGTACCTAGGTGTGTATGTGTAATGTTGTTCTGGCGTTATTTACTAGGTTGTACTTTCAGTGCCTTTTTTGTCTGCCTTCACCTCATATAAATATTGTGAACATTTGTCCATGTTAGTGAAGATAGAACCTATACCATTTTAATTGCTACTAGTTATTTCGATGTTTAACGATGCCATACTTAATTCGCCAAACAATAGACTGTTAAGAGAATTTATCTATTTATAACATTTTGAATATAAGAAACCTTAATAAACATTCATCTTCAAACATTTATCTGATTATTTCTTGCATATTGTATTCATAAGATTTATATACTTTAGTTTGTTGTTGTTGAGAGTCAATTTACAAAAGTATTTTCACCTACATCTGGTCCTATATAAATACCTTCTTGACCCTACGATTCTCCTCTTGGGCTCTCACTTCCCAAGTCACCATTCCTTAGAACTTCAACATTCACCATTTACTGCATCCACATCTCTGCCTGTCTCAAGGGCACAAGTATAGTTCTCAGCTTCAATGTTGCCCCCGTAGCATGGTCACTGCTTTGGCTTTTAACTATCTTTTTCTTTCCTTCCTACTTGTTCAAATCATGCTACCAAAATCTATATTTTAGGATATATATCTTATTCATTCCCAGTGAAATATTTGGGATAAAATTTATGTATCCTTATGTGGTTTATATATCTTTTTATTTACTCTATTCTCTTGGGTATCAAATAGATTTGGTTTATATAATTAATATGTGGATTGTATACATTTTATGTGTTTATATTATATTTATGTGTAAAACTAGTATAGCTGATCTTTTAATCCCTTGATTTTGTTCTTAGTCTATATGCACTTAAAGGATTAATATCGTAATTCAGGGATACGAATTATAGCAAGCAACAAAATCCTTTCATATGATATTCATGACTAGGTTTGAGCAAAGATGCATAAACTTTTTGTAGTTTTGAGATAACTAAAGAAGAAAAATATAAATAGACTTTTCTGCTACTCAGTGGATTCTACAGTGTCTCAAGTGCATCTTAATCTTTTATCCATCCTACGTAAAAATAACTATTGTATCTTTCTTGCAAGTACAAGCTCATAGTTGTAAAAATACAGAAGCAGTAATCTTCTTATCTAATATAGAAATAGCTTATTTTTGTTCTAGGGTATGCCAACCAAAAAATCAGAGAGAAATATCTCCAAATATGTTTAATTTATTCAGGAATAAGAAAAGTGGATTATAACCACATATGCAGATCTATGGCAAGCCATATATACATCTAAAAAGGGGAGTGAGGGAAACTTTATTGGCCAAGGAGAAGTTCCTCTAAGCTGCTTGGAAACAGAGTTCTTGGTTTTAGAGACTGAAAGCAATAATTGGCATCCGTTCACTGGCGGAGATGCCATTAGTGGGCAGGTGTTCTTTCAAGAGCATCTTATCTGAATTGCTGTGGGCCTAAAGAAAGAAATTCTTGTGGCTTATTTTAGAAAGTCCTTGAGACAGTCTTTATTTCAGCTATGCAAGCATGAACCCTCCTCCTTTGTGATCTCCCGGCTCTACGTTGTATGGAACTTGGGGGAAAAAAAGTGATTTCATCCTGGTATCTGCGACTCTCACAGGTAGAATTCAATAGTCAGGGTCCACATTGTTCCTATGCCCAGACAATGAACCCAGAGGGCTAAGGTTAGCAAATGTTTACCCTTGCTAGAACTTGAAAGTATAAACATCCAGAGGTGGCTTTCAATATAGGTGCCTTATGTAGGCATCATGAAGCTATTCTGGACCATAGTCTTTGGAGCATGATTAGCAACCTTTCAGAATTTTAGGAAGACTAAAGAGAAATAGAGCAAACATCTGAAGACCAAATAGAATGATCCATCCTGAGCCATCATAAAATCTCTGGAAGGAGGATAGACAGGATGATAGTGAGGGACTCCAGTAACTGTAAATAAGAGCAAGTTATGGAAAGGAAGAAAGGCAGAGTTTACCAATGCCTGCAACCAAGGAGCTAAAGGAAAAGAACAGCGATAAGTGGGTACGATCAAAATTATCAAAGATAGGCAAGAAAAGGCAAGCCAAGAGGCAGATTTGAACCATCAATCTTCGGTTTATGGCCAGTATTTATTAAACACAGTACTGCTTCTCCCAAATCCCCAGGATAATGGTTAAACTGTGCATAGTAAGTTCAACTGGTTGAGGTGAGGTGCTTAGATGTTGCTAGTGTGGGCCTTCTGGCTCAGGAATGCATACACACACATATATATGCACACAGTACCCCACACCATTGGCTTGTGAAGTGTGTGGTCACTTTTCCTTTTCACATTCAGAAGAAACAAAGTGGATATTGGAAACAAAAAGCAGAGAAAAGAACAGGGATGAAGCTGATGAGCTTAGAGAGGTTAAATCCAGAAACTAATAGCTATATATAATAAAACTATTAGTTATATATACCACTATTGGACAGGCTGGTCTCAAACTTCTGACCTAATATCACTATTAAAGACAGCGTTCTGCCATGTTGGCCAGGCTGGTCTCGAACTCCTGACCTTGTGATCCACCGCCTCAGCTTCCCAAAGTGCCAGGATTACATGTGTGAGCCACCGCTCCTGGCCCTAATAGTGATATATTTATAAAATATCATGAAGTGTTAGGACACCACTAAAGTCTTAAGGAACTGTTTCCAGGAGTGTCACTGTGAGTCACTGTCGCCATGTGGTGAAATAAGACATTCTCCCTTCATTGGACTGATCTCAACAGCTCCTTTCTACATGAAGAACTGGAGGTTAGTAGGAGATGGCAGCCTGTGGCGTAAACAAAGATGCTCATCGTGGGTCACCTTCAGTAGAGAGTCCAATAAGTTTCCTTGTAACAGCTTTGTGGGTAACTGAGCTTACTTAGAAGGAGCAGCCAGATTAGAAAAGATAGACTTGGCAGGTATTTGTGTGGTAATTACATCTGACTCACTGGCATAAAGGACACATCCTTTGGGGAATTTCCTGATATAAGTCGAGTTTATTCTGAAAAAATGAAATATCTTGCCTCAGGAATGTTGAGTATGGAGCTATTGTAATGTGGTATAAATCTATATAAGCCCTATTTGTAGCTACAGGCATAGCAATGTTGGGTGATCTCATGGTTACATATAATAATATGTATATATTTCACACCTGTAATCCCAGCACTTTGGGAGGCTGAGAGGGGTGGATCACAAGGTCAGGAGATTGAGACCATCAAGGCTATATGGTGAAACCCTGTCTCTACTAAAAATACAAAAAAAAAAAAAAAAAATTAGCAGGGGATGGTGACACACGCCTGTAGTCCCAGCTACTCAAGTCCCAGCTACTCAGGATGCTGAGGCAGGAGAATAGGAACCTGGGAGTCGGAGGGTGCAGTGAGCCGAGATCATGCCACTGCATTCCAGCCTGGGCAACAGAGTGAGCCAAAAGTGCTTCAAATATTGTGTAAATTTTATTTATGGCTCTGGAGAATTTTCCCTTTTGGAAGTTTCTTGATGGCTTAGATCTATTTGAAGTCCTCTGAATGACTTCATATGGAAAATACCAGGTAGTCTGAGGAAGCTAGCCAGGAACCCTCTGGTTTCAACCACCAAACTGGGATCGTAAAATAAGTCAATACTTGTTCATAAATTCCTGAGATAGTCTCAGAGAGGGAGCAAAGTCAGTATCAGTCAGATAAAATTTTCCCATGTCATGCAAATCTAGACCCTGGCGCTCTGAACGGGGCCTGCTGTCTCTCTGATGGATGAAATAACATAAAACTACCTCATCTGGAATAAACAATGTTTCCCATAATCAGCATTTGGAACATAACGAACTGTCTCTACATTAAATTTATGATGAAGAAAGAAAAGCTGCTATTTTGTTTCTTTAAATACTAATTTGCTTGTGCCTTATAAGAAATTTTCTCCACAGGCAGAGTCTGGAAGCTAAAAGTGAGAGAGAAGAGGACAAAGAACCAGCAATGTCAAGGGCCATGGTCCTAAAGGCAATATCACTTTTAACACTGTCTGCTCCCAGAGTGAAAGTCATAATTGATCTTAAATTCATTTGATCTTAAACTGATACCATTTTTTCTTTGAGATACATATTTTTTAAGAATGCATGTGTTTGAGTGTTTGCACATATGAGTTTGATTTTTGTCTAAGAGTAATTTACTAGCCGGAGAGAATAACAGAATACCAAACTTGGATGGGAGTGGGAGAGGAATAGGGACCCTGAAACCGATTTTATTCTATTTTATTTATTTTATTTTATTTATTTGAAACAGAGTATCTCTCTGTTGCCTAGGCTGGATACAGTGGCACCATCACTGCTCACTGGAACCTCAATCTCCCCAGGCGACTCTCCCACTTCAGCCTTCCCCTTAGCTGGGACTACAGCCACTCACCACTACTCTCAGCTAATTTTCTGTATTTTTTTGTAGAGACAGGGTTTATCCATATTGCCTGGGTTGGTCTTGAACTCCTGAGCTTAAGTGATCTGCCTGCCTTGGCTGCCCAAATTGTTGGGATTACAGGCATGAGCTACCACGCCTGGCCTTGACACCCATGTTAAACATTTGTTTGCTGTGAAGCAGTTCATCCAACTCCCCCTCTTTTCCTCAAACTACTACTAAAACCTGCATGATGTTATTCCAGATTACAAAACTCAGATATTGCAAATAGGCAGCCAAGGTGTATTATCCTGGTGGAAAGATAATGCCTGGCAGGAATGTCCTGAGGAAGTATACAGACAGTGGGATTTTCCTAAAGAGGTGCACATTTTCACTGTGAATAGCAGAAAGTGGGATCTCTTAGGATGACTACAAGAAAAGAAATAAAAGTCAGGAACTGGGATATTCCCTAGAAGGAAACCAAAAGAAGAAGGTTGAGCTTCTTTCATTTTCTATTCTTAGAATTTAGAAATATCATCTTAACATCTCATTTCCAGATCTACTCTCCTCATATTGTTGTAATTCCCTGTGGTTATGCTCAAAACTTCCATTAATTATGTTATACATTTAAATCCAGTATTGGAAGTTAATGTAGTGGCAAAAGTATTGTTGAAGGGACAATGCTGATTCTAGTTCGAGGCAGAAACCGTAGAATGATCACAAGGAGCCTGGAGTCAGGGGAGAACAGATTGCAGCACACCATACTCCAGATCAGGAGGGAGACAGGCCCCATTTAAACCAAATGTTATATAGGAAAGCTGCCCTTGTCCAAGGAAGGGGCAGGTAGGGGCTAAGAAAAGCAAGTAAGATCTCACCATTTGGTGGATAGGGGCTATCTAAGCCATAGATATTTGGGTTACAGAGCAAACAGTGGATAAATAAAAATTTCTATTTAAAAGATAACCTGTAGCAAGTACATGCATATTTCAGTAGACATCCAATGCAACTAGATATTAATCTGAAAAACAAGGCATTTGAAATATGCTTCTAAAATCTTTAGTCTGGAAAACACATTTTGATGCAATTATATTAAAGTTGATGTTTATCATACAATTTAATATTACTCCGTAACAGTCCCATGAGTTTCTTCTCCTAGACCCCAAACCAAATTGTAAGTCTCATTGCTCAGAGCCATTGCAAAATTATATGGCTGGGATTTGCTGCTGCCCATATTTAAATGACCTCCCTTAGTGGGACATCAACAAGAACCCAATCTTTAGATAATTACGTTAGAAATGAGTCACCTTAGCTTTCTCATTGTGGTGACGCCAATCCTTGCTTTATTTTTAACATCAGTGGTAGTTTTGTGGTAGAACCATAAGTACTTCATAACATGGGACTACTCAGCAGGTCTCAAAATGCCCTCAGTTCATACAACCTGGTTACAGTAGCCTCCATGAATTTCCCTTTTATGTGACTTTAGAGTTCTAAAGTTCACCTGTAAAGCTAGATGCTCCCTACACACAACAGTCACAGAGTCTGCTAAATTCTCCATTTTCCTAATATGGGACCTTAAAATGTTTATCATTTATTACCCCTCTTCCTGTATCAGTAGAGAAATTATGGAATTTGTAAGAAAAAAATAAGGTAAGTAAACATTTGGTTATTTGAGACTGAGAATGTGAGATTTTGAGGTCTTTGAGCTTTAGACACATACTCCTAAAAATAAATTTCTGATTTTTATATCTGTTCTCTCTAACCCAGAAAGAATTCGTGTAATTCTTTGGTTCTCCCATTGTACCCATAACAGTGTTAGTTCTATACCAGTTCTCAGCAGATAGAAATTTTATTGACAGAGCCTTGTAACAGAATTTAATCTCTGGATATCAAGATTCAGATTCCTTTGTAAACTTCTCTACGAAACACAAAGTTCAATTATTCCTGGTTGCCAAGGAAACAACATGAGACCACAAGACACTAACGGTCAGTGTTGTCAAGGCTGACCACCCTCTGTAAGCATATAGTGTCAGAAACCTATGTTCAAAGACAGAAGTAACTGCATTTGCCATTCTAAGCTTTATATAGTTCCATTTGATGAAATCAAAGTAAAGTTAGAGTAATTGGAAAAGAGGCCAAAAGTATCATCTTTAGCCTTCCAGAATTTAATGATATAAAGCCTAGTGTATTAAGATTTTTACTCAGACAAGTTTTAATATGGTTTGTGAATCAAATATGAACAAAATGCAACATCACTGTTATTTGCTCACAATGAGAAATCTATAGTTAATTGAAAATTAATTAAGTAATCAATTAAGTCTTCTGAACTTAACTCCCTCATTTCTATTTTAAATCGTGCCTGAGGATGGCCACATAATCAGGAATATTTCGGCACCGGATTTTGATGATGCCTTTCCTTTTTGAATCTCTAAATAAAATATATTAGATTTCATATTCTGTATGAAAAGAAGTGATTGTTTCTTCCTCCTCACACCATTCTTTTATCCCACCATTCTCACCCTTATCCCTGTCACCATAAATGAGCACTACAGTCACGTGGGTTGGACAATTGTTCCTGTTACAAACACGTCTTTAAAGTGAAAACAGATAGGCTTATTTCCCTGGCAACACGATTAGTGAAAAGTTCTGATGTGATTTACCTTTTCAAGAGACAGTTAATAGGCAGAATCCATATTTAAAGGTAGTCATCTGATTTAGAAGGCAACTTGCTAAGTCTCATCTGACAAGCAGACTGAATCTGAACTCTGCCTAGACAAACTCCAAATGATGTTTTGGTTAGTGAAGGATACAGAGAACATTAGATGCAAATATTCTGCATCTTATTTAGCCATGGCAGTTATTAGACCACACAGACTTAAATATTTACGTTTCCAACTGTTTGAATTTAAAATTAAAGTGTTCTTTGTCTGTCTCTTTGTGTGGCTGACTCTTCTTTTCAGGCCAAATGCCACCTTCTAAGAAAGCCTTCCCCAGTGTACATCTTGACCCCTCTCATCTCATAACCAAAACATTTTTCTGTAATTGCAATCTTTTCACTCGTGTTACAATGTGTACTATAGTTTATGATTAAACATGTCTTTTTTACCATTTACTCTCTTTATCAGTAGATTGTGATTTTAGGCTCTGAAAATACATGTGTTGAATGAATGAGATAAGAACTACAATTATTCATCTAAGCAAAATAAAAATATAGTAAAATATACATGTTCTTTTTATAATTTTAAACCTTTTTGTTCAACAATACTATAAATACTTACATAACCCAACTACTACTTTAACAAAATCAGAGAAAACTTGAAAAATAAAATCATTAATAAAGATATGGAAGTATGTTCCACACATTTACATTATAGAAAAAAATGGCCACATACTTCTTACATATTTTCTAGTGAAGCATAATGTGCCTTTGCTATATTAGTTGCAAATATTCAATTCTATATAACACAAAACAAATGGATGGATAAATCTCAAACATGTTTTAAGAAAAAAAAAAAAAAATGATAGGACGAGGTCAACATAAATAAAGTAAAGCAGAACAGCTGAGTGCTAAAGATAAAGGGCCCAACGGTGGGGTCTAAGTAAGTATACAGGAGACATATGAGGCTCTCAGTCCTCAAGAGGTCTTAAACTTGACACTCATTGGTGAAACTCATTCTGACCACACATGTCAAAACCCCAGGCTTATTGGCAGTTTTTATCTGTGGGTCAGGAGTGCTTGTTCCTTCCTGTATCTGATTACGCTGCATGTTGTGAAGGTCCCCGTCCTATCTGGAAACATCTATCCATTTCCTTCTTTGATATGGCAATTTTGTCTAAGTTCTAAAGGACCATTTTCCCACATCTTGCCACACTGTAAGCAGGATACAAAAAGAAAGAACAAGGTTTAAAATAAGTAAATATAAAGCGAGTCATTGTGAAGTCCAGCTCATAACTACTGAAGTTCAGAAGAAATGAATAAGCAACAGGGGAACAAATGGCAGAAGGTTCCATTTACATTTTCCAACTCTCTCCACTATAGGCAAAAGAGCCCTAAGCAACAGGGCTAGAATAGTGAGTCCCTTCTTACGTGAATCTTTCCATCTTCACTTTTGCCTATTTTCCTATTGGTATTATCTGGGGAAATGGTAAACAAAACAAAAACTGCGAACCTTTCGGCTCTTAGCCCAGACTTCCTGTCACTGTTTATAGGGATGGTCAGGGACTCTCACACATACACAACAGCGTAGGCAAGCTTAAGGAGGACATATATATTGTTTAGTGACAAGCCACCCTTTTGAATTCCTTGCCATAGAAATTTAAGTTAGCTGATAATGGGATCTCTTAAAAGAAAGCAGACTTCTGTGTCTCCTCTGTTTGAGATACCTGGTTTGGGCTGGGGGTTGGGGGTGTGGAATCCCAGGAATTATGATATACGCGAAGGCAGAAGTTAAACAGGTAACACAAAAAAGAGCTATTCTTCCTAACAACTAAAAGTAGCCACAAAGTTTTACTTCATTTCTCAAAGTTCCTTCCTTAAAGATGTGCATTCCTAAAGGATTATAATAGGACTTCCCTCAACTTTATTTAAATACTCTTCCTTTTTACCTCCATCTCAAATTCTACACAGTCTAATTTCACACTGTGCAAACATTAGTGATCAATTTTGTACAAACCCCTACTTTATCCATGTACAGTTAAAGAATGTAGGTTTATTATCTTTTTGTTATATCTAAATATATCTGCTTTCTAGATTATTCTGTTGAATCAAGGATTTGTATTTCCATTTGTGATACAGCAAAAAATGAAGTGTTTAGAAAATAACCATGTTGCCATAAATGCACTTGCAAACATGTTATACTTACTTACAGAACTTTGTAACATCTTGGAATAGGCCTTGCCTTGGTCCCTGAAGAAAACTCAAGCCTAATTGTATGCTTTCTCATTCTTTTTAAAAGCTTTACATGCCCCAAACTTTAAATATGTGCTTGGATCTGGAAAGTCTCCATAAAAAGCCAACGTACTTTTTGTGAAAATAGTCAAAACCCAATGGGAGCCCTTATATGGCTACTCTGTGCATGGCTAGTCAGAAATCTGTTAACAGGAGAAAAATAGCCCTAATATTAAACTTGTTTGTAACTTACTTCAGTGCTTAGTAATAATTGCACCAAAATTAGAAACATCATATTGCTTTAGAATGGCAAGGACATTTGGTAATAATTTGTTCAAACACTTTTTTCTACTGCTCAGCAAATATAGGAACAGCTAAAGCCTACATGATATACTCATAGGCCCATAAACATTTAAGCCTCTGAGCCATGGTTTTTTGATTTATTGACTAAGACTGACAACCAGAGTAAATTTTTCTCTAATTCCAGGAGCTGATAGCAGCCACTAAGTGGATGGGCAGGAAGGGTAAAGAGAGGTTTGGTGCCCCAGTTTACTCAGGACTGTCTTGGTTTTAGTACTGAAGATCATTATGAGAATCCTATCAGTGACAGGCAAACCAGGATAGTCAGTCATTCGTGTTTTGAATAAATAACTCCGATTAATATGGGAGTTTAAGTTTTCACCTATAGCTCTGTCATCACCTGGAGTATGAGTGAAAAGGGCACAATAAGGCTGTAAGCATTCTGGTTTTGTTTGGAGGCTAAGGAAGGATGGCCTTGAGAAGGGGATTCCTTAGCCCAGCAATGTACATGGCAGCAATTCAACATTAAATGAATGAAAAATTATTAATGAGACCAGTAATAAGGTGAAAAATTGTCTTGATGCAATGGTAGTTTCCAGATACATTGCTCAGGAAGTTATGTGGTAGACAGAATGAATAATGATCTCCCAAAATGTCAATATCCAAATCCATGTCCAGATACTATATATGTTACATGGCAAGGGAGAATTAAGCTTGCAGATAGAATTGAGGTTGCGAATCTCTTGTTTTAAAGAGATTATACTCTATCATCCAAGTGAGCTCAATGTAATCACAAGGGTGATTAAATGGGGAAGATGGAGGGAGAAAGGTCAGAACCAGAGAGAGTGTTTCAAGACTTAATCTGCTATTAATGGTTTTGGAAATGGAGGTGGCTACTAGCCAAGGAAGGAGAGCAGGCTGTGGAAGCTGGACAAGGTAAGAAAAGAGATGTTTCCCTAAAGCTGCCAGAAAATAACACATCCCTGTTGATATCTCAACTTTAGGCCAGTGAGATCCATTTTTGGGTTCTGACTTTTAGAACCATAAGATAACAATTTTATATTGTTTTAAACCTCTAAAATGTGTGGTAATTTGACACAGCAGCAATAGAAATAATGTAGGATTCTAGAAGTAAAGGAGTAGAATATCCCATAGACTAAATTAAAATGTTCAAATCACATGGTTTTTAAAGAAATTTGAAACACTCGATAAGAAGCAAAAGATGACATAAGCAAAAAGAGACAAAGTGAACGCAGATAAGATAGGGTGCAAACATATTACGTGAATCCTAAGCATTGAACATTATGTTCATATTTTCTGTCCTTCACTCTGCCAGATTAGCCTCCCAATCATGGGCTGGATGAAATTCACTAAGGAAACTCACTAAAATATAGTTAATTTAGCCTTTTAGTTTGTAACATCATGACTTGGATCATAGTGCAAGTAGCTAGCAGAACTTCTGTATTCTACAGAAGAAAATCAACAAATGAATAATGTCCAAAGATTAGCCTGAAGCTGTAATATAGAGACAGGTTCAAAAGGTCTTAAAGAGTCAGCAAGTGACCTTTTTAAATAAATGAATATCACATTACCTCCACTACAGGGGCAATTATGCCAAAGCTTTGTTTCTGCCTGTGTTTATCCTTGCTGTTAGATCATTCTCATTCAAAGCTCCTATGCTGCACTTTAAAACCAGTTCCAGTTGTCTTGTATCTAAGAATATCTGCTTACTGAGCCCTGTAGAAATAACTCAATCAAGTCTCTATTCGAATTACTTTTCTTGAAACTAAAACATCCTCTTATTTTTCTTAAGAGACTGTATTTTATAATCCTTCAATCCGTTATTTTATTTTTCATCTCTGAATAAGATCGCTAAAGAAGTGAAGGCCAGAATTGGACTACTCCCCAGTGAGAATTGGTAAGTATGAGGTCAATGAGAAGTTTCTCAGAATCCTACAGATTCTCACAGAGTCAGATGGCTGCCTGCTCTCAGGCTGGGCAAGTCACAGAAAGTAAAGAATGTGAGATCTGATACCATGCCTGACAGGATCCTGCTCTTTTTCTTTGCCTAACTCAGAACTCAAGACTTTGACTTATTCTTCAGAAAGACTGAAAGCTCTAAATTTATTTAAATTTCAACTTCCAAAATGTTCTTACGAATAAATATACTACCTAACTCTGTTACCTTCTCTGAAAGGCAGAAAAGGAAAAAAAAAAATTCAAATGACGTTACAAAAACAAAACAAAAATAAACAAACAAAAAAAAAACAGTGCTGTTTCCAACTTACCTCATTTCCAGCTACATCTGTTGTGTTAAACTGGGTATAATACATTCAACTGTTACTCTTTATTATTTCTAACACCCTCAGTAATAATTTTCATTATCGAAAGAAATTGCAGAAGGGTTTCCTTTATAAAAAACATATTTTGTCTGCTTCTATAGAAACTTGACACTTTGACCAAAAAAGACAGCACTTGTGCCTTCAAAAGTTTGCAAGAGCTAAAATTTCCAACTTTTGTCTTTTAAAAGTAGTTTCTAAATTGTATAATATTTCCTTCTCCGCCTCCACATTATATTCCAGTTTTAAAGTTTTCGCCAGTAGAAATATAGACATGACATCAGAAATGCGCACACACATATGCAATCATATGGAAAGTAAGCTCATATTGCATGTGTTTCTGCAGTTGGTGACTGTCACTTTCACCAGGGTAAAGGTTTTTGATGCTTCTGATACTTCTGTCTTGGAATTGCAAAGTTAAAAATGAGCAAACACCATAAATTCACTTTGCCTTTTAAGATTTTCCTGGCATAAGATCAAAGAAAAAAGAAGAAAAGCCCAAGATAAGGCTTAAAACTATGAAGCTTGCACAAAAGCATGAGAATTGAAAAGTCTGTTTGTAGTTGAAATAACTCTGACAACAACTGCCGCATCCATAGAAACAAGGCCTCAGGTCTAGTTTGAATTTCAGCAATAAAAGGCAAGAACAGATGTCTCAGGTACTGCAAATGTAATTAGGATCTAAACTCTCCTCATCTTCCTGAGAACTGGCCTTGAAAGAATCCACTTTGTTCCCAGCTACTCAGGAGGCTGAGGCAAGAGAATCGCTTGAGCCTGGGAGGTGGAGGTTGCGGTGAGCTAAGATTGCACCACTGAACTACAGTGTGGGTGACAGAGTGAGACCCCGTCACCCTGCTCCCCCCGCCAAAAAAAAAGAATCCATTTTGTTACACATTTTATTTGAAGTAAACAAAGCTGAAGAAAAGAGAGCTAGTCCCTGAAGTGCCTACTGGAATCACTTTTGCAATAAATAGAGAAGAGGAAAATTACTTAGGTTAATATATAAATCATGTACTACTTAAAGAGAAATATGATTTTAGGCTCTGCTAGACAATTAAAAAAGAAAATTCATTCTTTTTTTCTAGGAGGCTGCTTTACAAACAAAATGTGAGCTTACTCAGCACAACCCAGGAACCAGATATCTGTCCTTCACAAACTTCCCTTCAGTAACTCATCCAAACAACACCATCCTCTCCAGTTCACAAGGACAATGAGTTCACACTGGTGATCTGCCCCAGTGTCTGGAAAAAGATTTCACTGCCCCAAAGTCAGAAGAGTAATTACAATTTACCTATGAGTGATTTTTCTTCCTAAATAGCTTTTTCTATGATACTTTCCAATGTACCTTTATGAACTGGCAATATGAGTCTACAAATGATAGAGTTTATGAGGCTTTAAATGCAAATCATGGTAATGTAGCACTAAAGTTGTCTGTGTATATGGTATATCTTTTGGGTTCATAACTTTAACTTTAATATTTAAAATAAGAATTAGCTTACCTTTTAAAACACATGGAGTGAGTTTCTGGTGTTTCTAAGGTAAGTAATCCCAGTACTACCTCACAGTAGCCAGGAGGGTCCTGGGACAATCAGAGATCCCAGGTTGAAATCCCTAACATGGGGAGAAATGCCAGATATAGTATGCACCTAAAGTAAAATAAATAAATTACAAAAATAAAAAATTCCCTAGAGAGCTGCCTCATCACTTTACCTCAGTAGGGTATAGGAATTGTGAAGAGTTTTCTTCATACAATGAAAGGAAGTAAAATAAGCATGAAAATCACTGCTTAATTCATTTAATTCTCATAATATCCTTACCAGGTATATATTATTAGTATTGCATTTTATAAACATATAGCTTGAAACTTAAGTATGAATTAATATATGATTAAGTTATGTACTTTGGAAAGATAACTTACATGAAAATATTTTGAAAGAAGGTAAAATAAAATTATCACATGCATTACCTTTAATAATAGATATATTTTGTCAACATAAAAGCATTTTTAAAGCACAATAAAATAGAGACAGTTAAGCTTTCACCAATGTTTAAGCTGAGTGATATAAATATTATATGACCACCATTTTCGAAGGGCTAGAATTGTTAACTTATTTAATGTCTCTTTAAGTCCTTTGTATTACTGAAATCAGTTTGACCATAACCTAGCCAATATGGTGATTCCTCCATAGAGATAGTAATTCTGTTTTAAGTTATAAAATCATCAAACTACTTTCAACAATGGCTAAATCAATTTAGATTCCCACCAGCAGTGTATAAGCATTCCCCTTTCTCTGCAACCTTACTAGTGTGTTACCTTACATCTTTTTAATAATAGCCATTCTGACTAGTGTGAGATGGTATATCATTGTGGTTTTGATTTGCAATTCTCTAGTGATTTAGTGATGTTGAGCATTTTTTCGTATGTTTGTTGGCCATGTGTATGTCTTCTTTTGAAAAGTATCTGTTCATGTCCTTTGTCTACTTTTTAATGGGGTTGTTTGGGTTTTTCCTTGTAAATTTGTGTGAGTTCCTTATAGATTCTGGATATTAGACCTTTGTTGGATGCATAGTTTGCAAATGTTTTCTCCCATTTTGTAGGTTGTCTGTTTAACCTGCTGATAATTTATTTTGCTGTATAGAAACACTTTATTTATTATTTATTTGGAGACAGAGTCTCACTCTGTTGCCCAGGCTGGAGTGCAATGGCATGACCTCAGCTCACTGCCATCTCTGCCTCCCAGGTTCAAGCAATTCTCCAGCCTCAGCCTCCCAAGTAGCTGGGATTGCAGGTGCATGCTACCACACCTAGTTAATTTTTGTATTTTTAGTAGAGATGGGGTTTCACCATGTTGGCCAGGCTGGTCTTCAACTCCTGACCGCAGGTGATCTGCTCATCTTGGCCTCCCAAAGTGCTGGGATTACAGGTGTGAGCCAGCACACTCAGCCACTTTAGTTTAATTAGATCCCATTTGTCAATTTTTATTTTTCTTGCAATTGCTTTTGGCATCTTCGCCAGGTCCTATGTTCAGAATGGCATTTCCTAGGTTCTCTTCCAGGGTTTTTACAATTTTAGGTTTTATATTTAAATCTTTAATCTGTCTGGAGTTGGTTTTTGCATATGATATAAAGGAGTCTTATTTCAGTCTTCTGCATATAGCTAGCCAGTTATCCCAGCACCATTTATCAAATGAGTACATTCCCCATTGCTTATTTCTGTCAATTTTGTTAAAGATGAGTGTAGGTGTGTGCCGTTACTTATCAGCTCTTCATTCTGTTCCATTGGTCTAGTTGTCTGTTTGATTGTTGTTTTTTTTTTTACCAGTACCAGTACAAACATCAGTACCATGCTGTTTTGGTTACTGTGGCCTTATAGTATAGTTTGAAATCAGGTAGTGTTATAATCTAGACTTGTTCCTTTTACTTAGGATTGCCTTAGTTATTAGGGCTTTTTGTTGCTGTTGTTTTATATGAATTTTAAGATAGCTTTTTAAAATTCTGTAAAAATGTCATTGGTAGTTTGATGGGAATAGCATTGAAAATTTAAACTGCTTTAGGCATTATGCCCATAATAATATTGATTCTTCCTGTCCATGAGCATGGAAAGCTTTTTCATGTGTTTGTGACATCTCTGATTTCTTTGAGCAGTGTTTTGTAAATGTATTTCACCTCCATGGTTAATCTATTCCTGGGTATTTTATTCTTTTTGTGGATATTGTGAATGAGACTGCATCCTTGAATTAACTCTTAGGTTGAATGTTTTTGTTGTATAAAAATGCTACTGATTCTGTATACTGATTTTGTATCCTGAAAACTTTGCTGAAGTTGTGTTTCAGGTCAAGGAGCTTTTGGGAAGAGACTAAGGGGTTTTCTAGGTATAGAATTATATTGTCTGCAAACAGAGATGATTTGACATCCTCTCTTGCTATTTGGATGCATTTTTCCCTTCTTTAGGCCTACTGCTCTGGCTAGGACTTCCAGTACTGTGTTGAATATGGTTGGTTAGTGAAGTCACCCTTGTCTTGTTCTGGTTTTCAAGGAGAATGCTTCCCCAGCTTGTGATCATTTAGTATGATGTTGGTTGTGGGCTTTATGTAGACGGTTCTTGTTATTTTGAGGTATGTGTCTTCATTGCCTAGATTTGTTGAAAGTTTTTAACATGAAGGGATGTTGAATGCTAACAAAAAGAGTCTTTTCTGCATCTATTGAGATGAGCATGTGGCTTTTGTTCTTAGTTCTGCATATATAGTGAATTACTGTACTCATTTGGGTATTTTGAACCAACCTTATGTCCCAAGGATAAAGCCTACTTGATTGTGGTGGATTGGCTTTTTGGTGTGCTGCTGGATTCAGTTTGCTTATATTTTGTTGAGAATTTTTACATCTATGTTCATCAAGGATATTGGCCTGAGGTTTTCTTTTGTTGTACTTCTGTCAGGTTTTGGTATCAGGAAGATGCTGGCCTCATAGAATGAGTTATGGAGGAGTCTCTCTGCCTTGAATATTTGGAATAGTTGCAGTAGGAATGGTACTAGCTCTTTCTTATACATCTGGTAGAATTTGACTGTGAATCTGTCTGGTTTGGGGCTTTTTCTGGTTGATAGACTACTTACTACTGATTCAATTTTGGGACTCATTATTGATTCGTTCAGGGATTCAATCATTTTCTGGTTCAATCTTGGGACAGTGTATGTTTCCAGGAATTTATCATTTCTTCTGAGTTTCTTGGTGTGTGTGCGTAAAGGTGTTCATAAAAATCTGGGGGATTTTTGTATTTCTATGGGTCAGTGGTAATATCTCCTTTGTCATTTCTGATTGTGTTTCTTTGGATCTTCTCTCTTTTTTCTTTATTAGCTTAGCTAGCAGTATATCTGTCTTATTAATTCTTTCAGAGAACCAGCTCCTGGATTCACTGATCTTTTGCATAATTTTTCACAACTCAGTTTCCTTCATTTCAGCTCTGATTTTGGTTATTTATTGTCTTCTGCTACCCTTAGGGTTGGTTTGCTCGTTTTTCTAGTTCCACTAATTGTGATGTTAGGTTGTTAATTTGAGATCTTTCTAATTTTTTAATGGGGACACTGAGTGCTATCAGCTTTCCTTTTAACACTACATTTGCTGTGTCCTAGCAATTCTAATATGTGGTGTATTTGTTCTCATTAGTCTCAAAACATTTCTTGATTTCTGCCTTAATTTCATTATTTACCCAGAGGTCATTCAGGAGCAGGTTATTTAATTTCCATGTTATTGTACAATTTTGAGTGATTTTAAATATAAAGAAGCTGAAGATGAGGTGAAATTATGATGTAGTGTGGTGTGTGGGGGAAAGTATAGTTTTACACCTATCACAAAAATAGGGGGAAAGAGAATCAAACTAGAGGTAAGGTGGGAGGACAAGGTTAACAGGATTAGGAAAGCCTTCCCAGAGTAAGTTATATTTGAATCATCAGATAGAAGTTAGCTAGTTGAAGAAGTTGGAGAAGTAAAAAGAACAGCAGGCAAAGAACTGCATCTTGGAGAGACTAAACACCTTCAGATAAAAAAAAAAAAAAACAGTTCAGTATGGTTGAAGTATGGAGGATGGGGCTGGGGAGATAGGTGCGATGTGAGTAGAGCAAGACATAGGACACCATGAACAAGAGTTTGAACACTCTTAGTGTTTTAAGCAAAATAGTGACACAATCACACATTTAGATTTTTGAAAGATACTGCTATAGTGTGGGAAATTGAAGGCAGGAAGAATCATGGTTAAGTTCTCATAAGACAGCAATTTTACATTGAATTAGGGCTAGTGAACAGACTTGATAGCTATTTGGGAAGAATAATCAGCACATCTTCCTAACTGATTTGTTCTGAGAAGGAGGGTCAAGGAATGCTAAGAGTATTGTACAATTCTCAAATTTCTGGCTTAGGCATCTGGGTGGATGGCAATCCTCTATCATAAATATACATTTCAGAAGAATAGGTTTTGCACAGTATGTGGTAAGTTCAGTTTGGATGAGCTGATTTGAAAGTACCAATATTATGTGCAATTATAAATGCCTAAAAAGTAGATGGCTACACAGGTCTGGAGCTAAGGAGATAAATCTCCAATACATGTATAGATTTGGGAGATATTGCCATTCATTTTGCTTTTGAAGCCATGGGAGTCACTAAGTCACTTTTTAAGGAGAAATGAGATGACAAGAGAACCTAGCACATTTAAGATACAAGTCACATTGTTGGCACCTGTGCAGAGACTGAGAAGGAACAGCCAGAACAGACCAAAGTCCAGGCAAGTATATTTCCCTAGATATCGCAGAAAAGGAATGTTATAAGAGGAAGTGATGAGCTGTGTTAGATGTCGTTATTAGGTCCAAGCTATGAAAACAGCACATTATATTTACTAAAGGGATTGCCTCAGTGACTATGATGGGAAAAGTTTCAGAGAAAAGGTGCAGAATAAGAAAATAAGTCAGTAAGTATAACATCTCTTTTATTAACTTCTCCTGTGAAGATAGGATATAAAAATCAAGCGTAGATTAAATAAACTATGAAAGAGAAAGACTACCTTTTTCAGATAGAAGACACCTGAGGTGGTTTAAATCTGATAGAGAATGAGCAACACACAGGGAAAATTTGTCCTGAGAGGGGGACATAAACAATAGATCAGTGTTCCTCAGAAAGCAGAATGGAATGGGAGCCATAGATAAGAAAAGGACAGGCTTGGGACTCTTTAGCTGTAACAGAATGGGTACAGGTGTAAGTGAACATGAGGCTTTAGTGACAGACTGAGGGAATCCCATCAGATGTTCGTTGATTATATTGACACATAGTGAAGTACAAGGAGAGATGTGAATACTGGAAGGGTTTCAGGGAGAGAGAGAAAATATGTAAGGGACAGGAACCAGGAGTTCCCACAATAATGAAGAACAAGAGGGTTGGAAAAACTGAGTGAGAAAGGTGAAAAGCAGGATGTTACGTGCAGGTGATGGCAAAGTGCAAGATCTAGCTATGAGAACAGATTGGTGAAATGGCATAAAGGTGCAGATCAATGTGATTAAAATAGAAGAACTAAGAATACAGTTTTATATGGTTCATTTTATAATTTTATAGGTAACAATGCACCAGGATTATTATGAGTATTGAAATGCAAGAGAATAAGCCAAAAATATAAGGATGAGAAGGCGGATGAGTCCTGCAAGTTGTCAGTGATCAAGGAACTAAAGATTCTTAGGTGGACTCAGGTGACCTGCAGGTGCAGTCATTTTTTGATCGATAGAGGAGGGTCTATCAGAGCAATGAGCTGTGGCCCTTTGACTATGTTTGTCAGTTCTATCCAATTGAACAAGGGATTTTTCTGTTTTCATATGAAATAGTACCAGCTTATTGTGGCTATGAGAACACTGGAAAGAAACAGTCATGGGCTACTTTTACTACATGGTCTGGGTCTAACACTGTGGCTCCCATGAGAAGGTGACCCAGTCTATTTGCTGTGGGTGGAATGGGCTGAGGCACTAGAGGTCATTGCCTAGTTTTTTGATGTTGACAGGTTTCTGGGTAAAATGGAAATAAAATGCAATTTTAGCCAAAGTTTTAGAAATTTTCAGCCTTGATTAATTTAAACCATTGTAAACTAGTCTATATATACAATGGATTTAAACTGCTGGTATTTGGACTACCAGTAAACCAAAAGAGTTAACACTATTCCAACCAATGAGCAGAGGAACTGTCAACATGAAGAATGTCCCTTATACATTATTCAGTATAACTTATAAACAATAATTCAATGCTACTTATGTAAACACTGGGAGTAAGCTCATTATTTTATTCTCTGTCAAAAAAAATTAACTAAAATTAGAAGACTATATAAGGAATATATATATATATATATATATATATATCCTTTTCCAAAGGATGATAAATATCATAAATAAAATGGAATGATTTTAGCATGTTTAAAGTATTTGTCATTTTATCCTTCCTACTGTAAGTGCTAAAATGTAGGGCAGAATACCTTCTTTGGTGTTGCTGAGGAAAAATCTGGTGCTAATTTGGAGAGGACAGTTAAATTTGCTAAGTGTGAAATAAAGACATTTAGTGTTCTCTCCACATTCTTTTTTTCTTTTTTTTTTTTGCCCTTACTGGGTTTATCACATAAGAATTTGTTAAGTAGTATTATGTGAGCATGAGTTTGCACTCACAGCTTCTTTGTAAATTCTGAAGATATAAACATTCTGCTTCTGACTCCAACTGAACTTACCAAATGATGAGAAAGTTATCACCATATCATTATTTTGAGGTTTTATCTTTACAGGCAGGAACATTGGTTTTACAAATTTGCAATTCCTTTTTCAGCCTGAAAAAATGGTCTTGTGAATGTTTTGTTCAATTAAGAGAATTAATGTCATGGTTTACATATGTAAATGTTGTCTTTATTCAAGATTACAAAAGCATTTCTTAATGTTCTGAATTTAAATACTCCTCAATTTTTATAATCTACACATAGGTAATGAACATAAAATTTCAGTATTACTTGGAGAGAGTTTGTAATGAAGATTTTTCTGGAGCTATGAGAATTAATAAAAATAGAGTTGTTAAATACTGCCAGTCTCCAGAAGGTTTTGCCAGTCACAAATATGGAGAAGTGTGATAACATCACACTTATCTTTGGGTTATACACTTCTCATGTCAAACTCTAATTTTAAGAAATAAGAGACTTTAAAAGTCTTCACAAAGAATACTTTCTCAAAAAACTTCTTTTCACCCTTTGGAACGCTAGAACCCTGGAGGAAATCCACTTGGCCTTAATGTATACCCCAATCCATGCATCCAAGTTACAAACAAGAAGCCTGGATAAGTTGCAGGGTGTCCTGCAGTAAAGGTGGTTTTATGGCATTCCATATTTGGTGTTCCCAGAAACAGTAAAGGTGGTTTTATGGCATTCCATATTTGGTGTTCTCAATACCACAAGGCCAATATTCAGGAAATATGGAGCCACCTAAAATTTTCCTAGACCAGGAGAAGACGCTTTCATCTAACATAAAAAGACCATTCTCCTGATGAATAACAAAATAACCCATTTTAAGGTTTCTTTCTTTCTTTTCTGCTTTTCTTCTTTCACACACACATTAGCCAGTGTTCCCTGCTTCTACTGACAGTTGTTTTGCTCTTCTTTCATCTCCAAATAAACCTGATAATTGTGTCTGACACCACTTATTTATATTTGAATGTCAGTTTGAGTTCACAGGGAAACTTTCCCAAGACTTTGGCAATTTAGGCACAACCTCCAATAGTGAATGTATCTGACAAGGCTCAGCAGTGTCTTGATTCCTTTTTAGAGGTGAAAGCTTACATGCTGATCTGGTTTGCTCTGTGTCCCCACACAAAACTTATCTCAAATTGTATCCCCATAATCCCCAGGTGCTGAGGGAGGAACCCAGTGGGAAGTGATTGGAACACAGGGTGGTTTCCCCATGCTGTTCTTGTGACAGTGAGTTCTCAGGAGATCTGATGATTTTATAAGGGGCTCTTCCCCCTTCACTGTTCACACCTGTCTCTCCTGCCGCCTGATGAAGAAAGACAAGTTTGCTCCCTCTTCCGCTATGATTGTAAGTTTCCTGAGGCCTCACAGCCACGTGGAACTGTGAGTCAGTTACATCTATTTACTTTATAAATTACCTAGTCTCAGGTATTTCTTTGAAGCATTAAAATGGACTAATACACATGCCCTGCTGCTTCAGCTTTCAGCTCTCTTCAGAAATTGCGTTATTAAAAGGCATCATATTGTCCAATATCTCAGCCACTTCCCAAGGTGGCTTGTCAACACAACGTTATAAAGGCACAGCCCCTTTGCCCCAACTAGGAACAACTTTCAACTTTCATTCCAGTTTGAGAGCTCTCTGAAGGGGTTCTGAGAGGTCTTTGTTAATGTTGCATTATATCCAAATTTTCCAACTATTCAGGGCTCTTCCCTTCCTTAGGGGTTTATTTCCAGAATATTTCCTAATACATGTTTTGTACACTAATCTTTTCAAAGCCTACTTCCTGAGAAGCAACAAAGAGATTCTGTTTTATCACAATTTCTCACATGAATACAAATATCAAATGAAAATAAAAATGTGCCTGTCACTTAGTAAATGATCAATAACTATGCATTGGATGAAAGAAAGATTTCATGCTTTGCTAAGAGCCTCAGGTGTCAATGAGCAAGCAAATTCTTTTGCAGAGGGGTTGGGAAGGTAGGCTTGGAAATTTTCCCAGTGCCTCTAAAATAACTTCACTTGGACAGCCATAACCAACAGGTTGTTTTTTTTTTTGTGTGTGTGTGTGTGTGTGTGTGTGACTTTAAGTCACTTAAAATTTTTAAGTGTTTTTTTTAAGTTTCTAACCCTACATAAAATATATTAGAAAATATTTAAGCAGCATTTGATAGTATCTCAGTGATTTAAGAGTAACAGGATCTAAAATAAATGAGTAAAACGTGAATCAATACGACTCAATTCTTACAAAATAGGGTATATGCTTCTTCCTAGGCTCAAACAATAGGAAATAGAGAAAAGCCATTACCTCACCTGATCATCCTCAAGTTGTGTATCATTCAAGCAATGGGGCTTCCATCATTTCCACCAAGATTATTGTTCTATACTAAGAATAAAAGCCTGTTTGAACATTTACCAGAGTCTATTTTCCCAGGCTCATTTGTTCACTCTAGTTACAATTTTTTGAACAATTCAATTTTTTATGATGGTTTTTGCCTTTAAAAAATATGAAAAGTTACACCATCTCAACTTAGAATTAGGTACTTCTGTTCTGGCACAATTCTTGCATGTAAAAACCCGCTTGAATTAGTGAATACAATGAGCAGCTGCATCTGCTAAGTCACCTGTATAACCCTGGGCCAATTATGCAATCTCTCTGTGCCTCAGTTTCCTCAACCATTAAATGAAGGTAATAATAAATACCTACACTACTACGTGGTCATTTTGATGTTTAGACCAGTTAACACATCTAAAGGGCTTAGAAAAATATCAGGTAAATAGTGCTAAATAAATGTTAATTATAACAATTATAAAAGTATTGATATCCTTCCTGTTTTTTTTCTCTACCTCTTTTCTTATAAATCTGAGAAGACTGTAAAGGTGTTAGTTTTGTGGTCTTATGGCAGAAGACATGCCTGATGAATGAAGAGAAAATTACGTCCTCCCAGACTTGTTCAAGCAGTGGTAGCTGGGTCTTTTCCTTGTTTCTCTTCAGCAGCGTCTCCAGCCCTTGCTTTTCACTCTCTTCCCTCCTCTCACTTTCCAGCCTTGGGTTAAGCTCTTTACAAATTTTAAGCTGGCAGCTGAAACTGGCAGAATTAAATAAGAAAAAAGAAAAAGGACACCTGTTCAGCTATTTCCTCCTGCATGCTTCCTATTCTCTGTCCCTTTATTCCTATCATCCTAGCTTTTTCCTAACATCTTAGTAAGAAAGGAGGGAGGAAAGGGCAAGAGAAACCTGTCTTCCTTCTCAGAGGGCTGCTAGGACTGCTGCTTCTCCTTCTTTACCTACTTCTAGAGGTGCTCCCAGCCACACACAAGTCTCATTGAGCAGTAGTATCAAGAAAGGTGAGCTCCACCTAGCCATTGTTCCATGCTGTGGCCTACCTCTCTGGTCTTCTTCCTCTTAAAATCTCGGGAGTGAATCCTACCTCTTACTCTTTCATACTATTCCAGATTCTCCACCCTGATTCTTGAGCTCTCTGCTCTGGTCAGAAAGCATCACCTCAGGGAAGTTGGAGCTCTTAGAAGCCTTCCTATTGCCATCAGTGAGAGCCAGAGTAAAGAGATGACCTCCCTCGCCCATTTTTATTATGGCAACGTAGAGAGGGAGGTGCTGTCCTAGCATTCCATACCGGAATTCAGGAATACTTTTCTCCCACTGAAACATGGCTAATATATGCTCAGACCTTCAGATTTATTAGCATTTTTCTTTATAGACATGTGAATATTTGTTCTTGAGTTATATAGAGAATTGTAATAGAATTAGACCACCTGTGCAAAACTGATTCTACAAGGGAAAAATACATTTCATGTTCCAAGCCACTGAAGTGTAAATTACCTTTGGGACAAAGCCCAATTTTAGGATGAGAATTGTCTGTATGTACAAAGCAAAGGATATATTATGACCCTCCTCTTAGGGTTCATAACTTAAGATTGTATAATACAAAAGCTTCTGGTCTAGTGGAGTTTTTTGTTTCCTTTTTTACTATTTTAATAACGATTTCATGGATTTCAAGATGCACATACAGATACTGAATTCACCATAAAATAGGTTGACAACTTTTTAAAAAGTAATCCAATTTCCTCCCAAAAATTCCAACTGTACAAAATATATATAAAATAAAAAGTCTTTCTTTGCCTGCAAACCTCCCTACTTCCAGAAATAACCACTGCTAATAGTTTATTTTCCAGAGGACTCCTTTAATAACTTTCAGAACAAATATTAATATCTCTAATAGTTTCAGGAGGGTCTTTTAGAGATGCCTAAATACATTTGCCACTAGCAGTTCCCAAAAGTTTCTCTAGAAAACATAACTTTTCAGTTTATTTGGTTATCTCTAATCAGTACAACCCTGAGGAAAATACTGCCTACTATCAAAGTTTCTGTGAGAGTGTGGGGCTCAGTTATGTCAATTAGGGTCTTTGACCTTTTTCTCTAAGTCCCTGGAGTAGGTCTTTCCATGACCCAAATTATTGTCAGGCTTATCAGCAGTCAATAGCATTGTGCTGATACAGCAATGCGTCTGATAATCTCTTTCAGTTGTCTTATGGGGGCACTTTAAAAGAAAGGTCATCTGCACACAGCAGTAGCTGAATGACATTTGAGAGTTTTCAAGACAGTGGAGTTAAAGGAGTTTCCACTAGAGAACAAGCATATTTAACTCTGGCTGAATCCTAAACATGCCTTGGTATGGCAGTTTGCCTGAGACAAAGCCTGCTATAGTGTATTTTCTGTCTAGCTGGTAGAGAATTTGGTAAAATAAAGTTGGTAAATGATCAGATGATCATATCACAAGCTCAGGATCTAAATTAATTTCTAGCCAGATTGTCCTTAGTGTCTGCTGACAGGTCAGGTGCAATATAAATCCTTCACAGTTATTTTTTCATCTTTTGCCCATCTTTGTAAGGCATCTGAGGCTTCTGCGCTTTGCTAATATTTTTCTGTCTTCTGAAGATAAAATTTTATATATCTCTTCATTCTACAAATGTGATTTTAATAGCTATTATATATTCAGTGCTATTCTAGGTACTTGGAGTACATTTGCACCCCAACTAACAAAGATCTCCACCCTCACAGAATACACCCCATTTTAGGAGGAGACCAACAGTGAATGGTAAACATAAGAAATAAGTAAATTATGTATTATGTTCAAAGTTGACATATGCTTTAGAAAATATTTTAAAAGTAGACCAAGGTAAGGGTCTTACATAGTGGCAGATAGGGGTTTAAAAAGGGTAGCACAGGTACGTCTCAGTGAAAACGAAGTATGTAAATAAAATCTTGAAAGAGGCAACGAGTTAGCCATGAAGTTACTTGGATAAGAGCAGCGCGACAACAGATGAAATGAACATATAAAAAGATTCTGAAGGACAGCAAGGGGCCTACAGCGAGCAGGAGGAAATGTAGCAGGAGATGAAGTCAGAGGTAACAGGTACCAGATCACACAGGACTGCATAGAGCATGGCACAGACTCAGGCTTTAAAAATGAGGGAAGTAAGGAGCTGTGGGAGATTTTTGAGCACAGGAGATCCACAATCCATTGTAATATTAAAAGGATCGTTCTGGTTTTGGGCTAAGATTATAGAGGGATAAAAGTCAAAGCAGGAAAGCCATTTAGAATGTTACACTAGTAATCCAGGGAGACATGGAGTTTGTTACCCTTCCAAGTATATTTTAATTTTACCAGATAATGCCTCACCTTCCTGAAAAATGATTGTTTAATTAAAAACAAACAGAAGAAAGAGACAGAAGAAAAAAATAAGGGGGAATCACTAATAGTTTAATTTTAAGCATTGCTGAAGAAGAAATTTCAGATGAAGCTACTCATGGGCCACTCAAGCTTTTCCACAGGCATAATTTCATTGACGTACAAAATAATGTTTGTATCAGATGATTTCAGAAATTGTGAGGACAAGAAATATCGAACAAGGAGGTTTTTATGCTTTCTGTTCACTCATTCATTCATGCCTCAAGTGTTCCTTAACACTTGTGAGTCAGAAACTCTTCTAGACAGTGTGAACATAGCTGTGAATAAAACGAACAAATGTCCAAGCCTTTATATTACTTTTATTCTAGAAAAAGTTATAAAAGTAAAAATAAACAAACTATTTAGCATATTATACAATGATGAGAGTGCCACTGGAATAATGTAGAGTTGAATTAGAGGGCTCAGAGTGTGTAGCAGGTGGAAGATATTTCAGTTTTATTTAGAGTGCGCAGGGTAGACCTCAATAATGAGGAAAAAGAATGCAAAGATGGGAGTACCACACTGAGATTTCAAGAACTGATAATAGAGCCCGTATAGCTTCCAAAAGACGTTAAAAATTGACAACTTATTACACCTCTGATTCAAAAGGACTTTGACCAGGAATTTGGTAATGATTGAACTATAGGAAAATACTATATCAACTGCAGTCTTTTTATCATGATGATTTTTAGTGTAAATCTCATGTAGTACTGTATTTGAAATATCTAATTCATTGTCAAATGAAAGAGCAAGTATCATATGATTTCTGATATAGTTAATTACAATTATTACATTTTCTTTCTTTTCTCAGCAGTATATATATTTAGAAAATTGCTAAAAACATAAATGAGAATAAATGTTTTAAATCCAAAATAGCTTTCTATCTGCCTTATGTCAGTCTTTTTCTGAAATAAAAGTTGAATTGTTTTTAAATGTAGAAATTGCTCTAATGATAATTAGAGAAATGATGCTACTTTCCAAAATATGGCTTGGCACTCTGGTATTAGAGTTAAGCCAAAATCTGCCTAGAATCTTTGACAATTTTGTGATGAACTTCACCTTTCCAGCTGACTTTATGTAGCCCCATGTTCATCATCCAGAATAGTAGTCATCTTTAATATGTCAAAAATCTGAACAGCTATGACATTCATTCCCAAAGTTCAGCAAAATATATTAACAAGGCTTAGGCTTCATGAAGAAAGAGGCCGTTTAGGTAATAATGAGAGGTTTATTTTCCATTTTCTCAATCTAGGAACCAAACTCAAAGACCACAAAGCATTTAAATTTTATCACTAACCTGTGGCCTAGAATCCTCCTCTAGGTGATATTGCATAGCAGGATTTTTAAAACTATTAATATATTCCTCAAAATAGGAGCTTAATAGGAAATATGGTATCCATGAATAAATAAAATTGAGGGACACTATTTTTAAATACCATTACCAGGTTCCTTACTGAAAGATTTCTCAGTGATTTTAACAAAATGTAGCCCCAAGAGATTGACATAATTAGCAATGCTCTTCAACTAGCTATTTCTCGTGAAATCATTAGTTTGGAAGAAAAGCCCATTTACAAGGAGCACTGCTGGGGGAAGCCCTTGTGTAAAGGGTGGAAGTAGGATTGATTATAAACACTTAAACACTATATCAGGTGCTAGCCACTTCACTCACTATGTTCTCTTCAACTCCATGTATTTTTCAGAATTCTTTTATATACAAATGCAGAAACCCAATATACATCGGCTTAAGCCTCCCAAAATAGTTTCCTGTGAAATGAAAGTGAAAATACAGGGCTAGAGCTGGCTTTGAGTATGGTTGGGTGCAGGGATTCAACCATGTTGCTATTCAGTCTCTGACTCTCCTAGGCCTGTTGTCCTGGTTCAAATACCTCTTAGTCAGCTTCTTTTCAGAAGGTGACCACCCATCAAAGTCAGATTTAATTCTTCTGAGCCTCTTAGTTTAGCAGAACAATGTCTGCTCCTTCCACATTGTGCAATGAATTTCCTTAATTAAGTCTCATTGGCTTGGCTCTGGTGATGCGCCTATTCTCATACCAGGCTCATTTGTCAAGAGGGTGGGCTTTACTCACCCAAGTCTGCCACACATGCTCAATTCAGAACTAGCACAGGGACCAAGTCAAGCTCACCCCTCCCCATGGTCTGACAGTGGGAGGACAGTTCCTCAAAATGTACTTAAGTGCTGTACTTGTGGAAGAAGAGATGAAAGATTGTCAACAAGAAAAAAACAAACAAAAAACAAATGGACACAAATCAAAATTGTTAAATTAGCTGAGGAAGAACTAAACACTAACTCTTTTTAAAGTTTCTTTTAAAAAGAAAGGTCATGTTCTTAAAATATTGTATACTTCTTTAGCATATAACTTCATTAAAGTATTTAATAAGCTGCACTTATTTGCATAATAGATTATTTCCTCCATTTGACTCTTGACTCCCTAAACATATATATCCCATTGCACCCAAGATTATCCTGTGGAATTCTATGCATTCATTTGCAGCTGCGTTCCTCATCTCTGGAGTGCTCCTCAAAGATCAGGGTCTTGTTATATAATCTGTGAACACAGTGCCTGGCACATTGTAGGCATCTCATGCTTGTTGAACAAAACAGAATTCTTGAGGCAGGGAATATGTCTTACTTACCTTCTTTCCCTAGACTATACAGCCATACAAATAGAGATGTTCACTGAGTGAGCAAACAAAGGTCTAAGAAATAGAAGATAGTAATTTAGAAATATACTTAGCACTCTAGTTGGGAAATAAATTGTATTTCTTTTGAGCATTCAAAATCATAACTCGGACATCATTACAGTGAGTGACTACTGTTGAAAGAGCAGGAAATCCACAATGTTTAGGCTCACAGAAGAAACGGAATGTCAATATCTATATGAAATTATAATCTTAATTCTGTACTGCTCAGTAAGTGGATCAAACAACAAAATCAAATAAATTTTGATATTAAGTTTTAAAAATTACAACCCAAATATATTGTTCAAAATTATAAAACTGTTTGGAAAACCAAATACCAGTGGCTCAGATGATTATGACAGAGGCTGCTGGTTGTCCTTTCAAGGTTGTGTTCCCCTCTTTTTCAGTCATAGGAACCCCAAATTTTAGCTGGGCTTCTGGCAATATCAAACAAAAACTCACTTTTTATCTGACCATTCAGCTAAGTGTATCCAGATAACTACATTCTGGAAATGATACGTATACCTAAATAGGTCACATCTTGGAAATAGCCTTTAAAGGATATGGCCAATCCCTTTCCTGCTCGCTTTCTTATTGTCAGAAATAGTTTTTGTGGCTAGAGTTGAAACAGCCATGTGAGACCATGTAATCCTTGGGTATAGAGACCACGCATGGCCAGCAGCAAGGCAGATGAAGCCTGCTCCCCTAACATCATGGACCATTATCTTCTTATCAGCCCTGGACTTCCCCTCTGGACATTTATGTGAGAGGAAAATAAACTTCTATTGTGCCTACCCACTTTTATTTTGAGTTTATTGTCATTTGTGATCAAACTTAGTCCTAACTAAAGCAATGACTATTTATTATCTACATAATATTTTCATTCCATTAACAGGAATAACAGAAACTTGCTATGTTCTGACCTACGAATCTCTTGGTTAGCCTTTCACTTGTTTTCTGGTCCGTTTTTGTTCTGAGCTTTTGTATGTTACAGGCAATAAGGTCAACAATAGTACTTTGCCAAGAGTCAAAATTTCTCTCCAGGGAGCCTATAGCAACACTGACAGGATATCAGCCTTTAACATCCAAACCACATGACTCAGATTAATTGATTTCTTCTTTCCCCTACTGAAAGGATTTTAAATAGTTCTGTCATGCCGCTATCAACCAGCCACCTTATCTGACATGTGTCCCTTCTGAAAGACCCATTCAAGCTCTACTCCTCTTTTTTTCAGCCCAGCCCTGGGTGACCTGAGCCATTCTTCTTATTCTCTTTGCTGCTTATTTGGCACATGATATTTTTTATAGGGAGAAGTGAGACTGCCTTCAACCCTGTAGAAACCACTGGTTTGGTTATTTATTTTTTAGTTTTCAAAATACTTAGATCAAGAGAGGAAGGCTTTTCATGTTATGTTTTTTGACTGATTACAAAACAGAATATTTAAAAACCTTCTTGCCCTATTTGATGATCCAGTTGAAATCATTTAGTCAACAGAATATCATGGTCTCTCTGGCAATGCTGCAGCGCTTTGTTTTACGATTTAATATTTGCCAAACTCGCTGCCATTGCAATAAGACTATTACAGGTTTAGAATCTAGCATCACATCTATTACATGGATATGTTCCAAAGTATTTCTTAGCAATACACTATCAGATAAATATATAACTAAGAGAAATTAAACATGAAAGGTACTTTAACCTCTCTGAATTAACAGAATGACAGAATATTATTTCCAGTCATTTTTACTAACCTCATAAAACGTTGTCTTGAAACAGATGAAGGAATGGAGACTCACACAATTTCCTCATAATCCCCCTAGATGATAACAGCAGAATAAGACCAAGAGCCCATAGCTCTGTGTCACCGCTCCTGGACGGAGTAGTCTCAGCAACAAGTCACAATGTCCACACAATTGCAGAGCCCTGGTCACCACCAACTCTTATCTTCTCCCACCATTGCTTGTCTCTGCCTGCTCTGGGATAAGGGCCACACACTGTCATGGCATCTGTCCATCATACCCAGACAAACAGGCACTTATCAGCTCTACTGCCCATGTCTGACTTAACCTGTCACACTGAGGCTATGGCTTTCAAGTGCCTGCCTGGAGGGTCCAGACAGGACAATTTAGACATGGGGAGGAGAGAACACCCCACCATGAGAAGTTTGGCCAGTGAAAGACAGCAGGTGGCAAGAAGGTGGCAGATAAATAGTTCCTGTTTTGTCAGTTATGGATTCTCCCCTGATTACAGAATCAGCTGTGTTTTTTTCTTAAGCTGTGGATGAATCAGAAACAAATGTATATTTGCTTTCCCCCCTCACTTTCCCTTTTACTCTCACTTCCCTGAGTAACAAATTAGCACCTAAGTTTGTCTAGGCCTCAGCTTTCTAAAAAACCTAGACCTCCCAGTTTGTGGTCCAATTAGGATACTCAGATATCAGGCAATCAGTTATTACAGCTGCAATCCAAGCAACAGTACAACAGTAAGCAGGATAAGAGAGAGAATACAGCTTCTCCTTAATCAGTTTCCCAGAAATTATAAACATTTCTGCCTAATTCTCATTGGCTACACTTGGAAAAAGAGTCATACCTAGCTACAAAGAAGGCCTAAATGTTCCAGAAGATAATGAGTCAAGCTAAAATTTGTAAAACCATAATAGAGGAAGAAGGAGAGGATAATTTTGAGGGTGAACAATCAGTGATATTTCATACAGTACTCACAGATTGGAGCTCAAACAGTCCTACTCCTAAGTCACTGTCGTATTCATTTTTCTCTATCTGCAAACCTCCAGCACACCTTTTCCCATTTTTGTTTTCAGTTAATGACCTTGGTTCTATTCTCAATAAAAAATTGAAGCAATCAGAAGAATAATTCTACAAGCTCCTATTGTAATATCTACCCACCTGCCTGCAACTATGTCCATATTCTTTGTGTCTATCTTTGTTCCTAGTCAAGGTCATTTCTTTCAGGTATAAATTACATCTCATTCTCACTCATTCAAATACATCACTCCACTTACTCTATTCATCTCTTGTGGTTCATTATTTTAAGCATACAAAAGCATGTTGTAATTTCTCCTATCTCCAAAAAGACTTTTTTTGTCCTTTTCATCTTCCAGTTACTGTCCTATTTCTCTCATTATTTACAGCAAAACTCCATAAGTGTATCATTTATATTTTCTCTATTTTTTCTCATCAAATTCTTGAATTCAATTGAGTAATCCACTTGTCCCTCTATCACTTCACCAAACTCCTCTCATCAAAGTCGCAATAAAGTCCATGCTGCTGAAGACAATCATCAATCCCCATTCCTCATCTTAACTGACTTATCAGTACTTGTCACAATTAATCACTCTTTCCCCTTTGATGCAGTTATCTCACTTAGCCTAAATCACAATATATTTGGCTGTTGTGTTTTGTTTGTTTGTTTGTTTGTTTATCTTTCTGGTCCCTGCATCTGACTCTTCTTGCTGAATCATCCTCTTCCTCCTCAGTGCTAAATGTTAGAATGCTCCAAGTCTCAGTATTTTATTCTCTTCTCTGTGCTATCAGTGCTCACTTGCAGGTGATCTTTTCCAATTTCATGGCTTTGAATACCATCTATACTCTCATATCTCCCACATCCATGAGATCTTTTGTGGTCCTTACCTTTTACACTCAACAACCACCAACTCAGTATCTCTTCTTGATTTCTAGCAGGTACTCCTTAAATACGATGTCCAAAACTGAGCTCCTGACTCAAATTGGCTTCTTCCACAGTATTCACCACCTAAGTAAATGGGAACTCCATCTTTCTAGATGTTTAGACTGAAAGCACTGATGTTATTCCTGACTCCTCTGTTTCTTTTATACCCCACACCAATCTAGTCAGCCAACCTTTCCCACTCTACCTTCAGAACAGATCCAGACCGTACCACTTTCCACCACCTTCATCTTTTACCTGAGTCAGTGCTACTTATTCTTTTATCTATTCTCAACCCAGAACCAACAGAATGCAGTTAAACCCAAGTCACATCATTTCACTACTCTGCTGAAAACTCTCCTGCTGCTTTCCATCTTATTTGGACTGAAAGTAAAGATTATTACTAGGATCTACAACTCATTGTATGACCTGTCTCTCTCTCTCTATTACCTCTCTTATTCACCTCTTGATGATGCTCTTCTCTTCAGTAGATGATGCATCCTACCTGGAACATCAGTCCATGTCACTACTTCTTATCTCCTTCCCCTGCCTTCTTGATCTCCTTAGTCTTTAACACCACATGACACAGTAAATAATTTACTTAGATCATCTATTATTGGTCTCTTTTGCTAAAACATAGGATAAATAAAGCCAAAATTTTCTTTCTAGTAGTTCTTGTCTGTATTACAATATCTAGATATACTGTAGATACTTACAGTATCTCAGTTTCTAGAGAAGTCCTTGGCACATAATAAGTATTCAGTAAATCTTTGAGAAGGAAATAAATGACAGGTTCCCTGTGGTCTTACCATGGCTTAGCACATACCACACTCATATTGTTCAAAAAAGGCTCACACCTATTCTTGGATGTGCCCTAAGAACATCTGAACTTAAATTTCCTGAGGCACTTTCTAAAAACTGGCTCCCTGGGGCATGCACTACCAAATTGCTGCATGTGGAAAATTCTATTGCAAGAACAACAGTAGCTAAACAGAATGTGGAAATGAATTCAATTACAACAAATGAAAAAACTGAGGCAGCCATAAGAAAAAATATTATATGAAGCACATAAAACAAGACCTAAATGAATGGAAAGATAGTCTGTGTGCTAACGCTAAATAAAAATGTAAGTATATTAAAAGTTAATATATAATCTAAGAAAACTTCAATCAAAATTTCAGTGAGTTTTTTTGAACTTGCTAATATTATTTCAAATTGTATGTGGGAGAAGGAATGTGCCAAGATTCCCAAAGAAATATGAAAAGTAATAGAGAACAGAGACTGTCAAACAAGTATAAAAACTGTATAGTATAAAAGCAACAACATAACAGTGGCTTCCATAGAGACCCCAGTCCTTGGGGATTCTTGACTTCCAATGGCCTCGACGTGGCAGTCCCTAGGAACCCAGTGACTTGATTTTAATCACTTCGAGAGACTTAATGCTTCCCATCAGATGTATGTGATAGCATTGATGACAACACTTCCATCAGGTCCATTCACACATGGCCTATATCTGGTTCAAAGGAAGCTCATGTCTCCTACCCCAACGTACTGAAAGCACAGACCCAATTCACTGTAGTAATTTTGAAAATCTTTAATTTTGAAAATCTTTTTCTTTTAACTGAAATGGTTAAAAATTTTAAAAAATCACCTATATGCTTTAAATAAACATTGCTTAGATATATTTCCCAAATATAGAAAAAAGTAACGAATTCCACCCAATCCAGTTTATATGGCTAGTATGAAAGATTCAAACTGTATGAAAATAATTTTCCAAATGAATGTAAACTTAAGCCAATTCTACTTATGAATATGAATGTAAAAACTTCTTATAATTTATTATCTTAAAATGTACTTATTTATATTTAATTTTGACAAATAGAATTATGAGAATTTGAAATTACTTAACATTAGAAAACTGTATCAATGAATTTATCTATGTCAACACATAAACTCAGAGAAATCATAACATCATGTCATTAGATGCAGAAATATTAGATGCAAAAATCTAACATCCATTTAGGACAAAAATTAAGAATAGGAGAGAATTTTCTTGACTTTATTAAAAGAGATATTTTTTTAAAATTGGCAAACATATGTAATAATTAAATGTTAAAGTAATTTCACTTAAATGTGAAATAAAACATGGTTTCCCATTCTCATTATTTTTAACCAATATTTTAGTGAAAATTCTAAGTCACTGCAATGAAGCAAGAAAATTAAAAATTATATATATATTTGTATCATTTCAGCAGCAAAAAAAAAACTTGTTGTCGATTGATATCGACATACTCTATTGGAAATTTTGAATGTTCACTGAAAAATTGGAAAAACCACAATAATATTTTAATCTTTGACTCCTCAAGTTAAAATAACTAAAATTATGTTTGGTTGAGGAGGTAAGGAACAGGAGGCACTAGAGAGAAAGATCATTAAAATTAGAGATATTAATTCATGTCACTTTGACTCCAAATTGTTATTCAGAAACAGCACCCGAACTTCAAAGCTCTCAGGTATCCTCCTTTCTCCTGAAAGAGTCCTGGTCTACTCCATGTTTATTATTCTCCCAATTCCATCCCTTCTATAGTCTGTGCAGTCTGCACCACTCCAATCTTGTTGCTTTTCTCTCTGTGTTCTTGCCCATGTAGAAAAAGACTAGCTCTCTCAGATTGCGAAAGCTTCTGCATTAAATAACATAAATCTCATTTTACTGATTAGAGGGATTACTAATAAAGAGACATAAATCCCATTTTTTCCTTCAGCCATAGATATAATGGATCTTTGAATGGTGCCATGTAGATTGCATTCAAAAATGTTCCTCTTCACCAAGCATTTTATTCTCTCCTCCCCAAGATGAGCTTCCTGATTTCTTGGGATAGACAGATCCTTACAACACCTTTTTCTCTAGTCTTTTCCTTTTTTTGCTAATCCCAGAATGCTACAGTGTCCTATCTGTAAAATACCATTATTATTTCTTCTCTCAGAGATTAGATTTATTGACTTCTACCTTGATATCGTGGGATTACTGAAGTGAATTGACAGAATAGCATTCCAACTTCTTTCAAAACTTACAAAATTTCCTACTTCTTAAAAACACACAAACCAACAGACACCCATAAATATATACACCTCTCACTTAAGATTTATATAGCCATGTGCTCTCTTCAGATGATCTGACATCCACTTGAGACACTGTTATAGTTATTTAAGTGAGGGTGTCTGCATTAGTGGTACAATAATTTAAGTAATAGATACAATAGTGATTGATATCATGAGGTAATTAAACATCATAATCATGCCACAACCAACATTAGTATTTAAAAGCAGTGAAAATATTAAACCAAAATTTTCTAATTATTTAACGTGGCTCTCTGACATTAACTTGCATGAATATTTGTACACTTTAGTGACTTTATTAACAAAATATTCATGAAAGAACACAAAAATATTACCATAGTAATATTTCCTGTAAAAATTTAAAAATCAATTGTAAAAAGCCAAACCTGACAAAAAGCACACAAAGAACTTAACTCTTAACTCTTCAGGGTGCTTTAGGCTGCACTCAACTGCACCCTAAACTCTTAAAGTGTAAACATCAAACACCTCCTCGTGCTAAAATCTTCACCTGATGTCTTCAATTTACTTCTTTCCATTAATGCAACTGCAAATCATTTTCAGTTTGTGAAAATCCCATAAAAATATAATTATTTAAACTTATGGTCAGGAAAATACATAAAACCAATTTAATAAATGGCTCTGAATCCATTAAACCACTACTGAAGCCCAAGTCTATATTCATAAATAATGATAAATATGTATATAAGTGTGGGTATCATTTACTCTTCTGATTGCAATCTCTAGTTAATAGACATACTGCATAGTGCATTGCCCTGTAGAAGCTTCAAATAATTATCTGCCTTTCTTCATCTCTTTTGCAGTGATGTTGAAAAATTAAGGAATTTATTTGTAGGGCCTCCACATGGAGAGCACCGATTCAAGAAAGACAGCATTACAATTGAGAGCTTGTGGTAATAGTCAAAAAGCCAGAGAGAAAATTAGTATTCAGCTGACCAGTTCTCATCTCTTTCTCCCCAATACATTTCAGGTGTGTTTCATTCAAGGTCAACAGGGGATCTGTGTGCAGAAAAATAATGGGAAAGCCAAAGGGTAATATTCCAGGCTCTGAGTCCCCTGGGCTTCAGAACTTGGCTCATCCTCTCAGAACTCACCTTTGTCATATGCTGACACAATTAAAAGGTTGTAAACACACTCAGCAGCTAATTTTAAGGTCTCATTATTGGAAGCATTTTGCACTTTAGGAATGTCAATCAAATTGTCTAGTAACTAGATAAAAATAAAATGGTACATATACTAAACCAGCTAGCGTCTTTAAATTACTTCTCATTCATTTTTGACACTTCAAAATTCCCATATTGCTATCATTCAAAGCAGTATGGTCCCTCTGAGGCTGAGTTATTTGGCAACCTAAGGATTTTAGCCAATTTTTGTGACTGGAACATAAGCCCTTCACATCATCAGTATGATACAACAGTCCTGCTGAGTAACTTAAATTAAAAAGTACTTGTCATAATTCTGGCTCAATTTAGTGGAAATACCCTAATTAAATACACAGCAGTTCTGGTTTCCAAATTTCTGAGAGACAAGTACATTTGCCTCTAATACTAGCTTTCTAAGACAGAGCAAAAACCTCACATGAGTTGCTATTATTTCAAAGAGAATTTGAGTTTATTTTTTAAGTGACTGTAAGAACAAGAAAATCACACCCTCAAATATTTGCTTTATCTCCTAGAACTGTGAGTGAACATTCTTGTTACTATCTATTTAAGTTTATAGTTTAAAGAGCAGTTTTTCTGTCTTTAGGTGATGTATAAACATTTCACTATAAAAAATGTTCTGGCTCAATCAAAATGAATCAGAAAGAGGTTTAGCCCAGGAATTTTCCAACCTTCATCAAAAGTGGTGCTGTCAAGATTGAAAGAAAGCCCTAATAATCTAATCTTCTGTTCTCAGTTCTCAGGCTTTTCTCCCTGAAGTCTGAATGTTTATGTCAGTTTGAGCACTCTTGCAATGAAATGCCTGTGAGGAGAGTATGAGGCATTTAAGACAAGTGATTAAATGCCAGCCATGAGTTTGATTCAAATGGAAACTGTGGAAGAAGCAAAGTCTGTTTATTTTTTAGCACTTAAGCAGACAAAAATGTGCAATGAAATTTTAAAAAGATATACTGATATACATAAATTGGATGGAAAAATGGTAAAGGTTTGCTCATGTTCGAATATAGGCATGTTTGAGATTGGTCATCATTTTCATTACTTTTAATGTCATAAAGATTGAGAGAGCAAAGTCTGTCATTTAAAACCAAAGTATTCATATGATTTCTGATGGTTCTGTTTTGTTCAATAGTAGTAATCAGACAGGCATGCCAGGTTCCCAACAACAGCCTTTGCTTATTAAGTAATAAGAAACCTAGCAAATCTAGTTGGCAAACCCTCTAGTTCTGAGTCTCTTCAAGGGTTGCAGCCTGGGCATTTACTTGATGTTCTAGGACATGTTGGCTACAGTCTAGATAACATTTCTGTCTATAATTTCCTTATCCTCAACAAAGAAATGCATGCCTATTGTCAGGAATAAACCATGTGTTGGAAGTCATTAGAAGAGTTAGAGCTGGGGAAAGCACGATTGAGAAGAAACTGGAAAATTTTGAAGGCATTTTTAGAGAATGTATATATCAATATCAAAACATGGTCCCATTCAAAATCAAATGATATTTTCCTTCTTATGGTCCTGAAAAGTTCTGCAGGGATTTTCAACTAAAACTTTGCATTCTTTCCTTTGAAAATATAAATTCTTTTCACAACTTATGCTGAGAAGCCTGGTATGTGCTAAATTCCTATTATGGATTTGCCAATATTCAATTCAGGTACAGGCAAGTAGACATGATTCCTGGATTTTACTCCCATGTAACAATTGTAGAATATGCAATTCTTACTGTGTCTAATCCAAAATAAAGACTGTTAAAAATATGTGATTTCTCACAAAAGATATTCTCTGTTGGAAGTAAACTAAAGGTGGCTTTTAAGAAATAGATTAAATTGTCTCTCTTCATACTCAATTTAGGATGAAATCCAATATAAAGATTTTACATTTTTCCCCCTGCTTTCCTCTCTTAATTTCTTCCTTTTTTCACAAATGTTTATTGAGTACCACTATGTCCCAATTATTCTGGAGATCTGAAAATCAACAAAACATAAGAAAATTCCTACTTAAATGAAGGTTAAATCCTTCCAGAGGAAACAAAAAACAAGATAAGTAAAACAGGAAAAAATGAGGGACAAAGAAGATAATAGAAAGCATTAGAAGTGAGTTGAATTTTGAACTGAGTGGCCATGGAAGGTCTTACTCAGTAGGTCATGTTTATATAAGAATCAGAAGAATGAGAGTAAACGGGATGTATCTGAAAAATAACATATGGGAAGGGCAACAGTAAGTGGCAAAGCCCCAAAGCTGTGAACATACCAGGCTTTCTCTCTTTCTCTCACTCTTTCTTTCTCTCTCTCTCTCTCTCTTTCTTTCGATAGAGTCTCACTCTGTCACCCTGGCTGGAGTGCAGTGGCCTGACCTTGGCAACCTCCGCTTCCCGGGTTTAAGCAATTCTCTGCCTCAGCCTCCCAAGTAGCTGAGATTACAAGCACATGCCACCACAACAGGCTAATTTTTGTATTTTTAGTAGAGATAGGGTTTCACCATCTTGGCCAGGCTGGTCTTAAACTCCCGACCTTGTGATCCACCCACCTCAGTCTCCCAAAGTGCTGGGATTAGAGGCATGAGCCATCGCGCCTGGCCACATACCAAGCTTTATTAATGCAAAGTGTAGAGGTCAGATGACTAGAGCAAAATAAACAAGACAGTGGTATAAGAGACAAAGTCAGAGAAATAAGTGAGATTATGTTGGCTTATAAATCATTGTAGTGATTTAATCTTTCCTTTTGAAAAGTGAAATAGGCACCATTTTCTGAGCCAAGAAGTGATATGATCTGACTTATAATTTAGTAGGATCACCCTAGCTGCTTGTTGAGGGGAGAATGAAATGGGCCAAAAACAGAGTAGGGAGACCACTGGGAAAGCTATTATTAGATTAGTCCAGAAAGAGGGCAATCATGGTTTGGATAAGGGAGCTGGCAATGAATATGGTAAGATGTTTGAACTCTGTGTATAACCTAAAGGTAAAACTAAAGGGATTTGTTACTGGATGAGGCATGAGATGTAAGGCAAAATGAGGCAAGAAGTATTTTAAGATTTGGGGGCAAAATAAAAGAAAAAATGAAATTTCCATTTACTGCAATAGGGAAGGCCACAGGAAGAAGATTTATGGGGATGAAATATCAGAAGGACAATTTTAGATTTGTTAAATGTGTTGTCCAATATGAAATGGAAAAATCAAATTGTAGAGTTCAAGGGAGAGAATGGGACTTGGCCCAGCGTGATTTGATCATTAAGAAGATATACGGAGATTTTAAATATCATGACCTCCAGTGGAAGGGAAAACTATTTGGAAATTATAAAAATAGTAGATCATTGTTTGGATGTCAGCAGTCTTTCCAACCAGTGGCAACATTCTTTTATTTGCTTCAATATCTTAAAAATTATTATCCACACGTGATCCTAGGAAGCAGACTGGCTGACAGAAAATTTCCAGTATGTGTAATTTAGGCATAGTACTCTAAAGAATAGTCACTGTTAAGTGTCAAGTGCAGGTGAAATTTAATTACATACCATTAGTTTAGAATAGAGAGCAAATTTGAACTATTTTTGTTCATCTTTCTTCATAACTGGACTGAATAACCTTCTCAATAATTTTTGTCAGGCTGGTAGTAATTATCCCTTTGGTTAATGTCCACCAGGCCAAAATTTCAGGTTCTAGCTTTATTATAAATCACAAGACCACTAAGCTACAAGAAACAAAGGAATAGGCCGGGCATGATGGCTCATACCTGTAATCCCAGCACTTTGGGAGGCCAAGGCAGGCAGATCACCTGAGGTTGGGAGTTCAGGACCAGCCTGGCCAACATGGAGAAACTCCATCTCTACTAAAAATACAAAATGAGCTGGGCGTGGTGGCATATGCCTATAATCTCTGCTACTTGGGAGGCTGAGGCAGGAGAATGACTTGAACCTGTGAGATGGAGGTTGCGGTGATCCAAGATTGCACCATTGCTCTCCAAACTGGGCAACAAGAATAAAACTCCGTCTCAAACAAACAAAAGAATAAAAAATAAATGAACAAAGGAGCAAAAATACTATTCCAGAACTACATATCCTTCTATTTGAAAAAAAAAAAAAAAAACTTTGATCCAGCAATTAAAAACATGTATTGTCAGGGCATATCTTCTGTACCATGTGATATTGATCTTCTCTTCAGTCCAAATAGTAAAAAAGTTCAGAGAAGAATTAAAAAAAAAAAAAAAAAAAAAACTGCTCTGAGACTTTTGGACCAAAATGACAAACTGAGTATGAGTACATAACTTTTTCTCTTAATTTTCCCTGAACTAAGTGAAAGAAATTAAGGAAATTAAAGACGGAAATAAACCTAAGACATAGATGCAAATTGAGGATAGGCCATTAGTGACAAATAATTTAGATTAATGTCAGAAGATGAAAAGTAAATGTGTTTAAACTGATGCAACTTTCTACATTTTAATAGATGCAGCAAAAAACAAAGAAGAATTCTATGTGTGAAAACTTCTTGCTCACAGAACCCCACACATACCTGAGGTTTGATATGGTTAGATATGAAAACAAGGCCAATGTGTGAAATAGCACTTAGCGTATCATGTATGATGAATGAATGAACACCCACCTTGAAAACACCCTTCTGAAATTTCATATGGAAAAACGTTCAAAGAGCTCTCAAAGCTCACTTTCAAAGGGAACTAGATACATGTATTTATGCCTTACCTTATGATGGAGATACATTCTGAGAAATGGTCCTCAGGAAATTTCGTTGTTGTGTGAACATCACTTAAGAGTGTACTCACACAAACCTACATGATATATCCTATTACACACCAAAGTTATACGGCATAGCCTATTGTTTTGAACAAAATAATGTAGGCAACTATAACACAAATGGTAAGTATTTATCTATATATACATATATAAACATAAAAATGATACAGTAAAAATATAATATTATAATCTTATGGGACTACCATCATTTATGCAGTCCATTGTTGAAAAAAGTCATTATGTGGTACATAACTGTACATATATGTGTATATATGAGTGTACGTGTGTATATATGTGCACACACATATGTAAACATATGTCTATAGTATTTATATATACACATATGTACACACATACATGTATTTATACGTGGGTGTATACACGTACATGTATGTATACATATGTATACGCACAGATATACACGTATGTATACACCTATATATATATACCCTTTTACAGCATCATCAGATAGAATAATTTAAAATCCTGAAAGAAGGTAATTTTAAGTTTAAATTCTATACTCAGCTGGACAGTCACTTCCGTGAACAGGTAAACAATCATTAAAAAATTGGTAAGGTCTCGGAAAATTTTGTGCCCCCACATGCTTCTTGACAAAGCAGAAGAGAAATACAGAGATAAGAAAGAAATGGTGGACCTAACTCAGTGGTTCATTTCAAAGACAGCTCAAAAAATTATCTAAGCAGAAAGCTATAGATTCATATCAGTACAAAAATCAGAGGGTTTCCTGAAGGAAATCTTTATAAAGAAATTCAAGTCCACTCAATAAGAAATTTAATTTAAAACTTAAAAGTTGTATGTGTAACATTAAGATAGCATATGTAATGATTATGTTGAACGAGCATGGCATGGTTTATGACAACAAGTAAAGGTATTTTATTTCCACCATCTTTTTAGCCTTTTTTCTGTAGGTAAAGTTCTGGAAGGCCCATAACATCTTTGCTTCCCTAGGTAAGCTATTCTTGCTGTATGTAAAGCTGTATAGTTGTGATGTATTAATTACAGTCTAATTGTAATAATTATCTGAATTCTTCTTTGCAGTAAGTAATTTCACCTCAGCTAACTAGGTTCTAATACAAGACAGTAGCCCATGAGAAGGAGGGGAACTTGTGACTTCTCTTCTTTCTCGACTTTCTTTGCTAGTCGCTGTACTGACACTAGTAGAGTCTAAGCAGGAGAGGGGAGAGATACGGGAATATAGAAGTTAAGAGTAATATTGTACTGATAGAAGCTAGCTTTTTCTCTGCACCAGAAGAAGATAAAACTGATTTTTTTCTTCTCTTTAAGCCACTTCTGAAAACTTCCAAGAGATTCCTACTGAATTCCTCTCTCCTGCTACTCTATTGCTCTGGCTTAATGTATGTCTATTACTGGTGGTCTCTTGCCCTTTAGCATCTTGCAACTCTTCTCCTGATGTTTTTCTGCTGAGCTATATTCACTTCACCTGGAAACTTTATTGGACAGAACTCAAGAAAACCTCATTCTTTTCCTTATTTTTTCATTTTTCAAACAAATATTCTATAGGATACACATCTCCTGTTCCAACAGTTTTTAAATGCATGAGAGATGCATTCGAAATTTTAGAGTGATCTCCTCAAAACCTTCCCCTAAAAACGGATACTTTGTACTACTTATCTTTCTCCTCATGCCCTGACCCTGCCTCCTAGAGTGCACAGCACATGCCCAGAACAGAGGAGACACGCAAAAGGTTTCATTCACTCAAAAAATTGACTATATGGTACATTATCAATCTAAAAAATCAAACATTGTTGCATTTCTGCAAAACTATTTGGCAAGTGACTTATTAGCAGAATTTGCCCATCCTGTCCCCTCTCCAGCTGAGAGCCATTTCCATCACTAAATAAAATTCTCCATCTCTACCATCCGTCAAGTGGTCCATGTGACCTAATTTCTGTTGAACATCAGACAAGAGCTCAGGACCCACCGAGTGCAGGCACCCAAAAAAGACTGTCACACTGACCCTTTGTCCTTGCTGGTGGAGAGCAGCTGCCCCACACCACAAGACAAGGGGCCCACTGAGCTGATAATACACTGCTGTCCACGGGCAGCAGAGATAAGAGAGCACTGTAACATGTTCTCTGGGGCTTTAGGAGTGCACCCCCACTTGGGTTTGCTGCGAGGGCTGCATGGAGCATGTTCCTGCCACCCAAAGCAGCTAACTGGATACCTCATTTCTTCACTCATGCCTGGTCTGGCCACGGGGTCTGCACAAAGCCTGCTTCTGCCAGTGCCCAAAGTGTCTGGCTGGATCCTGCACTCACTCACTCATGGGCTCCCTCCTGCAAGAGGCTGCAAGAGGTTAAGCACGGTGGGCCCAGTAAACAGAGCCCCCTCCATCACAAATGAAAGAGTCAAGAAAACTCCTGCATCATTTTTGCAGTTCTTTAAATGTGTACTTAAGGTTTTTTTTAAGGCAAAAAGAAAAACCATTAAGTATAATAATTATCAGGAATTCCTTGCCCATTTCCCAGCCAGTAAAATAATACTGGATAGTACCTATTTCATTGGGTAATTTTTAAAGATTAAGTGTCTATGCATGAAAAGATCATAGCACAGTGAATAACACTCAACAGACATTGGTTTTTCCCATTCTTGAAACAGACAGGAACCCAGTTCTGAAATATGGGATTAGTACCATGTCACTAAATTCACAGAAATTCATAAAAAGACAGTTCCCAGTATCACAGTTCTGAGCATGTTCCCCCAGGCCTATTAAAGTGCAAGTTCCTCAACTTTCCATACTATTGTCTTTTCCATGATAAGCTTTCATTTGACCTTACTCTCACATACACAAGGACTTAAAGTGAAGAGAAATATCTTGCCTGTTTGTGTGCTAATTACTGGAGCTTCCTTCATTATCATCCTGGTCTCTAGTGAAAAAGGAAGACCAGTCTTGAGACTCTTCGGCTTCAGCTAATTACCAAATATTTTTTCACTGGGTTCTTGCTCAGAGGAGGGCAATAATCAGGACTGAGCATTGGCTTTTCCTTGGCAGCCATGTCAGATACTAATTGGCAGGCCTGAGGCTGGGAGGGAAGAGATTTTACCTGACTAGTTGAGCTGAGAGCCTCAGGACTTCTTTCTTAAAAGCAATCTCATACTGTGATTTCTTACAGAAAGCCTGAGATTTAACCAAAACGCTAGCGATTGTCACTCACAGGGGCTGTAAAAAGGTTCAGGGCACTGGGAATTTTCCACTTTGTTGTCTGTGCGAGTGACAGTGTTCTGGGTTGCCCACGGTTTACTATGCTGATAATTAACATTTCAGCTGCAGTCAATTTTAAGAATCAACGAGAAAATGAAAAACCGATTAGCATGACGCAAGTAGATCAACCTGCTTATGAGGAAACAATTTGGTTGACTCTTTTCAGATGAAGTGATGAAAACATTCCCAGCCTTCAAAACTGCACTAGAAACAACACATGCAAATGAAGGTATAAGAATCCACAATGATAATTTGCATTTTACACACTTTCACACAAATGTCCCAAAGGCCTCCCAAAACTCAAATTAAATTTCACAGATCTCCTCTAAGGACACATTTATTGTTGTTTATGAAAACCGAGTGGGAAATTGAGACATAAATCGGAAGTGAGCCACAAATTAGTCAGGTCGACAGAATATATAAAAGAACTGAGTTTCAAGTTCTAAGCATTAAACCATGTAAATTCTTATCCACCAGTAAAGATGAAAAGGAAAAAGATATTACATTCATTTTTCTGTTCTTTATAAGGTGCAAGCCTACATTTCAAAGCTTGTCATGCTGAAGATTTACAATTTATAAAACAAAAGCAAGCAGGAAAATATTTCTTGTAACAGTATAATAATGTTTTTTATCCAATTATCTTACCTTTTCAGCAGATATCAATTGAGCCATCACCATACATAAGGCACTGTTCTGTGATGATGGAGAGTATAAAACACAACACATTCTCTTGCAGACTTTGCCATCCATTTGTATAGAACAGCACTCAAACCTGGAAAGTAAAAGACAACTCCATATCAGACTGTGCTTAAGTGTGAAATGATTAGTGTCATGATTATTCAAAAGAGGGAAAGCTGCCTGTGGCTGAAGGCATTTCAGGAAGGCTTTTTGAAGAAAGGAATAATTGAACAAGCCTGCTAGAACATGAGAAAAGACAAAGAGTGATGAGAACATTCCAGAGAAGGCATGAACCCTAGGGGAAGGTAGAAATGAATGATGACTTCATGAGAAACAAGCAGACCAGTATGGAAAGTCTGTAAATTTGAGCAGTTTGGAATCTAATTATTAGAAGCCTACAATGTCAGAAACTTGAGTTTTATATTATAAAATATATTTTTCCAATTGCCAAATTCCCAGTGGTATTGTAGCCAGGCGGAAGGAGCAAAGGCCTCCCGAAGACGCTTTCAGTTCCCCGGATAGGAAGTGCCTAGGTCCTTGACATCTCTTACCCCAAGAATAAGGGAAGGGGCTATTTGAATAAATATCATGGACCCAAAGAGTTTAGCAAAGACGCGATTAGGCAGAGAGAGAGAGGAAAAGAGAGAGTGAGCTCTCACACCTCCATGGGAGAGGATCCGAGGGAGGAATCTGTATAGGTAAGGAGCATCCAGGTTTTAACCCTAAAGTTATTCCCGCCCCATTCATGTTCTCATCCAATAAGAGGGGTTCTTTCAAACTTCTGTTGGAGTGATTGATCTTTGACTTGGATACTGGATTGGCTACAGAGCCCCCTCCTCCCAGAGCTTTCAGTGGGCTTTATTGAACAAAGAGGCTCACCTGGAATTTATACCTAGCCTGCATCACAGACAAGGAACTTTACTTCCCAGATGGAAGGTGTGGATGGAGGCATGGTGTTAGGAAACGCCTGCCTTTGAAACCACACCTCTTGTGGACTCCGGAAGAGAAGTTTTTTGTTGCTTAACACAGTCTCTCAGTATAGAACACATTCTGGCTTTTATCATTTTATTCAAATATAATAGCATCAATGGTCAAATTTATCTTTTGACTATTTTCATGAAAAACAGAATATTTCAAATGAATTGTTTTCATCACCTGTTGTGTATTTTAATAGTGAGATAAGGGCATTTCATTTTTCACTTTCTAGCTCATTCAAAAAAGTGAGGAAAACTCATTACAACTTCAGTGCCCTAAGAAATTAAATCCAATTATGTACAAATAAATGTTCATAATGCATGTTTTTACAAACTGTAGCCCTAGCTAGTCCACAAACCCAGAGGCAGCCCTTCAAAGAGGTTAAGAACTAGGATCCCAGAGTCACTCACACTTGATGTGACTCTATGCTGCCAATCATTAGCTATATAATTTCATGCAAATTACTTAGCCTTTTTAAGCCTCAGTGTCATCATCTGCAAAATGGGGACATGATGTTCTCTCATTGTTAGCATTATTAATTTATCTTTTCAACAAGTATTTATAGAGCACCTACAGTTTGCAAGGAACTCTTCCAGGTGTTGGCGATACAGTAGTGAACAAGACAGATAAGCAATAAGCATGTTTGGAAGGTTTAAATAAGACAATACCTATAATGCATTTGGCAATATACCTAGTAAATAATGAATGATCAATAATTGTTAACTATTATAACTATTATTAACACCTTACCACACACTTTATGACTTTGAGCAAGCCCCTTTACTGCTCTGAGTCTCAGGTTTCTTATTTTTAAAATAAGAAAATAAATACATAGGGATCCTAAAACCCTTTCCATCTTCTACATGCTACGATTTTATGACTGACAAGCTTTTTCCAATTTTGAGGGAGACACCAGAAAAGAAAAGAGAAAAGGGAAACAATCCCATTGATTCACAGAAACAGAAAGGTAGAAAAAGCTAGTGTTAGAGTTTTCCATACCTATTACTTTATATATCAGCTAAAGAAGCATTCCTATTAAATCAGAATTCAGTGTCTACAAGTATTGAGAGCTATATATAGTGCAGACAATACAATCACATTTGTAGGGTTTATTACTATTACTTATATTTTTGTTTTAAAATTTGAATGAACATAGAATAATTTCTTGGAGGTATCCGTATGACAGAGATAACTAGACTGTGAGACAGTTGGTCTAATGGTGAGCACTATAAAATAGTAGCCAATTCATATCCAATCAATTTACAAATATGGCTGATGGTACTGAGATATACTATAGACATTTTGATGATCTCATATAAAGACTGTCTTTCTGTGAAGTTCCAACCACAACTATACATAGTAAACAATGTTATTTTGCTCTGCAAATAGAGATTTAGTGAAACACTTAAAAAATCTGTTTCAAGCCAACCAGTTAATTGATTTGTCACCCGACAAAAATTTGTTATTCTGTGAGCACTGGACCTTGAATCAATGACACGACCATTAATTTATGATTCTAAAAAATAAAGAATAAAGAGGACTTCATGCATGACTTGCCTTGCTTTAAAAATTCGAAATAAGTGTGATAATAAAAGTAGTAGTAATAATATAGAAGCCACTATATTCCAAGGGAATGCTAAGCCGGGAGATACATTATTTCATTTAATTCTTACAGTAACCCAAGGAGCCGGGTATTATTCTTTCTATATTTTGGGTAAGGAAATGACTCAGAGAGTTTCAGGAACTTTTTCAAGGTCACACAGCTAGCAAGCAGCAGCAGAAGCCTGAAAATTGTCACTCCTCTTTTTTAATGACAGGTGCCAGATGACTATGCTAGAAACTCTTTAGGTATAAAAGCAATTCAAGAGAATATAAATGAGTCATTCCTGGACTTCTTAGCAAAGAGACCTTCATTTTCTGCATTTACATTTCAAAAGACTATATGATAAAGAAATCATTTGCTATTCCTAGATAAGTGCTCCTTCAAGCAAGAAATTTAAAACCATTTTTAAAAAATAGGCAAAAAAGAAAGAAATAAAAAATACCAGCTTTAATTTCCTCTCTATATTAGACAACCACAAAAGACACTTGAAGTTCTGTCATTAAAAGCAGACTGCCCAGAATGACTGCAATCTCTAAGAGTTTGCATTTTAAATGAAACAGTTGCCTCTGTGACATAAATGAAGATATTCCATACATTTATGAAACTGGAGGCCTGCTTTATTTGTGTTCATACTGTTAACAACCTTCTGGCATATTCTGGAATGTATCTATTTCTTTTCATTTATTTTCCCAGCAGAGTTTATCTCTATTGGTATGGGGATTTTTGTCTTTTTTATTCAGTAACCTCAGCACCTATAAGAGAGTCTGAAATAGTAGGTATTCACTATATATTTGTTAGTTAATAACTTAATAAATGAATTAATATGATAGAAAATATATTGAAGAAAAATGCTATCAAATTTTTTTGTGTGTCTTGAAATTGTCACACAATTCAAGAGCCAAGTTTCTCTGAACCTGTCATTTGCGTATCTGAGAAGTTACATTTTCATAATACCCAGGACAAATAGAAAACTGTTCAAAGTATTTTTTTCCTTATAAAATCAGATGGGCTGGATGTCTAAAAGGATTATCAACATCTAGACTACATCAAGAAGAAAACTTCTCCAATTCCAATGTTATCCCATTTCAAAGCCTACTCTTTGTAGGTTTGTATATAAAATATGTTCTGCCTTCTTTCAAAAACAAGTGGCAAAAGCTTAGCACCCAAATAACTTAATCAATCCCTGGAATGATTTTTTAAATGTTTCAACTCATCCTGTTGCTTTATCCTGAGGAGCCTTAAAAATGGTCTTGAAGCTGCTGGAATTCCCTTAAACTAAGCTTTTAAGGCAACTCTGAGGAAGATTTATGTGGCAACCTGCTTGCTTGTCTGCCTGTCTTCCAAAGGACTGAACTTTAACTGCTAAATTAACTTAGTCCCTTTGGCATTTGGGGACTTACTATAAGGAGAGCTATATATTTTTTCTCTCCTAATGTCTACTTCAGCCTATTTGATAAGAACTTCTATCCCACTAGAAATATTAGAAAGAAAACCTCAGCCCTTTTTTGGACCCCTTTCTCTTTCCCTCCTACCCTAGAGAAGAACAGTAACTGTGTAAATTAAGGTAATGCTAGCTGCCGTAAGAAATCTTCAACTTTCAATGGCTTAGCTTAGCACAATAGAGATTTCTTTTTCACTCACATAACAGTTCCATGACCTTAGATCTAGCTGTCTTTCATAAAGTGGTTTAAGAATGTAGACTCCTCCCATGAATTGCTTCACCATTTGTTAGGGTCTTGGAAATGTCTAGGTCTAAGTAGCCAATGACAAAAGGAAAGAGATGGAGAATAAGGTGCATCATGGTTCAGAACTGACATACATACTTTCATTAATATTCCATTAGTGAAAAAAAATAGTCATATGCCCACACCTGGAGGCAAGGGGTGGACTGGAACACATAGCCTTTGACTGGGAACCTGCCTTCCAGGGAAAACTCCAAAATAAGGAAAGGGTACATAATTCTTTCTTTTTTTTTCTTTTTTTTAATTGCATTTTAGGTTTTGGGGTACATGTGAAGAACATGCAAGATTGTTGCATAGGTGCATAAGTCGCAGTGTGATTTGCTACCTTCCTCCCCTTCACCTATATTTGGTATTTCTCCCCATGCTATCTCTCCCCAACTCCCCACCCACTGCTGTCCCTCCCCTATTTTCCCCCAACAGACCCCAGTGTGTACAGTGTGTAGTGTGTAGTACTCCTCATCCTGTGTCCTTGTGTTCTCATTGTTCAACACCTGCCTATGAGTAAGAACATGCAGTGTTTGATTTTGTGTTCTTGTGTCAGTTTGCTGAGAATGATGGTTTCCAGGTTCATCCATGTCCCTACAAAGGACGTGACCTCATCGTTTTTGATGGCTGCATAATATTCCATGGTGTATATGTGCCACATTTTCCCTGTCCAGTCTATCATCGATGGGCATTTGGGTTGGTTACTCCAAAAAGCGTACACAATTCTTTTATAAAATATTTGGTGGTTCGCATGCCCCTTTCCAAAGTGAGACTGTGGAATCCTGCCCTCCACTGGGGAAGTTAGATAGTTGGGTTGGATAAGTCTGTTTGCAGATGCCTTATGTCTCTTCCTCTTTGGTGCTTTGTTGTTGAAATGACCCACATGGAGTTATCATCTCTGTTTTGTGGTTAGCCCTCCAGGGCAGACTAGGAGAACCTTCAGAGGAGGCTTGCAGTTGTCAGTTTCCTAAATGGAGACTGAGAGAGTATGTTCAACTCACAAGGAAAGTGGAATAAAAAGCCCATGTTGGCCTCAAATTCAAGTTCATTGTATCATCCAGCCTTACCAACAATACATCTGATTTATTTATTTATTTATTTATTTATTTATTTATTTATTTTTGATACAATGTTTCACTTTGTCACCCAGGTTGGAGTGCAGTGATACAATCTTGGTTCACTGCAACCTCTAACACCCGGGCTCAAGTAATCCTGCCACTTAAGCCTTCTGAGTAGTTGGGACTACAGAAACGCACCACCATGCCCATTCCTTTTTTTTTTTTTTTAACAGATGGGTTTTTGCAAAGTTGCCTAGGCTGGTCTGGAACACCTGAGCTTAAGTAATTTGCCTGCTTTGGGATTACAAGCAAGAGCCAACACATCTGGCTCACGTCTGACATTTTTCTAAGTTACTATTATATAAAGAGATATAGATAGACAGATAACTAGATAGCCAGATAGCTAGCTAGCTAACTAAAAAGATGATAGATAGATAGATGATAGATAGATAGATAGATAGAGATAGATAGCAAATTGGCTCAAAACTGTAGGAGAAAAAAATCAAAGTTCCATAATTAAGTTGAAGAATACCCAAATTTAATTTTTTTAAAAAAATAATTACTGCTCTTGTTTGAGCTGGCTAAAATGGCTTAAAGAAATGAACCACCAAAACTATTGTAAACACTTTAAAAAACAAAAAAAATACTAAATCCTTAACATTCCAAATTATCTGAATTCTTAACATTTAAATATGTTTCCCAAGTAAACCTAAAGGCTCAAATAGGAAATAAGTGTTTAATGGAAGCATGCTTTGATTCCTTTGAACTTGTTGCCAGCTATTGTTCAGCCTCCTTGTTGAGTTTAGGCCTGCAGGTTTTTGCCTATGCTCTTCAAGTTTCAGACCTGTTTCTTCAGAGTGGCATTAGCCTCTGCCTACGTGTGAACCAGACACAACTTCTTTTTTTGCCATGCCGCAACACTGTAGTCAGTACTGGGTGGTCTTTTAAAGTGTTCTGTGTGGAATTTCAAGGGAGAAAAGGCAAAACTCTCCAAAGAAGTACTTGGGCAGCCTAGCATTGAAGACAGAGATGGACTGCAGCAAGAACCAAGCAACCAGTATTTCCTGGTGATCCATTTAAATACGGCCACAACTTTAGTACAATAAGCCTTAGCTACAGTGGCACAGGGAGTTGGACTCAGCTCTCTGGCAGCTGGCACACAAGCTACATTGAATTGGCAGAGGAGGAGGTGGCTTGCTCACAGCCCAAATATGAATGAGGTATTAAGTGTGAGTTAGGAAAAAAAAACCATTTTAAGACATGTGTGGCCTCTTCGCTTTCCTGGCTGTTTTAGAGTCAGTGTTTCATTTATGGAAACAAAATCATAAGTAAAACCTTAATGGATTCTAACTTCTTGATCAATATGAAGCAATTTTTGACATGATCATGTAGCAGCTATTTTCTTCTCTTTATTTTTCTGCAATAACAATGCTTTAAACAAATTAAATAAAGACTTGAATACAGTCTTACTCTGGTTACTTTCTGGCAGGAGAATTCTCAAACATAGTTTGGAAGTGATGTCTATACACATAAAGTTAACTAGACAAATACGTGTGTGTGTGTGTGTGTGTGTATAAAACAACAAATAATAAGTTTATTAAGAAACATAACTAGAAACATGTCCTGATAGTGGTTGTTTAAACAGTAAGACACAGGTGAATTAACACCAGTGTAAATAACAACAAATCATGGGTTTATCAAGAAAATTAATTAGAAACAGGTCCTGATAATGGTTGTTTAAACAGTAAGACACCAGTGAAGAAAGATAAAAAGAAGATATGTAATGGATTGCCTGTTAACTTTCATTTTATTATAATTTGTAAATTTCAAATAAAGAACCTAAACAACACAACAGCTGACTAGGTAATTGATTTACGTTAAGTATTCATTTCCAGCAAAGTTAGTAGATTACTGCATGAAAACAGACTGTTGATGGAGTCCTCCAAGTCCCTTAATTTTGAAACGGTGGTAAGCTTTTATATTGTTATTTTAGGGACACTCTTTTCAGGTCTATAAATGCCTATCTAAAGATTCATGTGAGAGATCATGTAGGATTTTCTTTATTTTCTAGAGTTGGCTGTTAAAGTCTACTGCTGAGAAAAATGAAAGGAATACCTTATGCCTGTTTTATCTTTGTATTTTGGAGTCAGATACCTTGTTTTCTACGAGAGTCTCACTCATACCTGACTTACATGATACAGAAGGTGAGATTTCAGACTTTCTTCAGTTAGTTACGCATGGATGAGATTTTGGATTAGAAGCTGAGGCTAGAATGGGCTAAGACATTGGGGATGTGGGATGGAGGTGAATGCATTTTGTACATTGCAAGAATATAATTTCATTGAACCAGAGAGTAAAGGGTGTGAACTGAATAGTGTCACCCAAAAAGTCTTGTTCAGCTGGATCCTCAGAATGTGGCCTTATTTGGGAATCAGGTCTCTGCAGATATAGTTAGTTAAGAGGAGTCATGATGGATTAGATTGAGCCCTAAATTCAGTATGAATGGTTTTCTTGTAAGAAGACAGAGATGCAGAGGAACACTAGGAGGAAGACTATGTGAAGACACAGGAAGGAACTGGAGTGATGCAGCTACAAAGCAAGAAATGCCAGGACTGCTGGCAACAGAAGCTAAAAAAAGGTAAGGAAGAATTCCTCTCTAGAGCCTTCAGAGGAAGCAGGGTCCTATTGACACCTTGATTTCCAGCTTCTAGCCCCCAGAACTATGACAAAGTACCTTTCTGTTGTTTAAAGCAGAGGTCCCCAGCCCCAGGCCACGGACCTTATAGTATTCTCATAGGAGCGTGAACCCTATTGTGAACTGTGCATGTGAGGGATCTAGGTTGTGCAGGCCCCATCCCACTCTGTGGAAAAATTGTCTTCCAAGCAACCAGTCCCTGATACCAAAGAGACTGGGGACCGTTGGTTCAAGGAGGAAAAAAAAAGGAACAAAAAAAACTCTATGAAAAGATATAAAAGTAGTTCTACTTTGGGGACAGAAATGGATATATATATATATATACACACACACACACATGCATATATATATATATATATATATATAATTGTGCATTTGTAGCTATACATACATAAACACTAGAAAAGGAAACCATAAACTAAAGAAGGGATGACATGTAGAGAGTTCATAAAAGTGAGCGAGAAGAATAGGAATGGGAGTCATGTTTTTATGAGTATTTGGATATTTAAACTCTATAGTAAAAATTAAAAAATAATTAAATCTAAAGAATGAAAAACAAAATTCTGAAATACAATATAAATAGAAATAGTGAATCCAATTATATATTGAAATGACTGATAAACTAGGCAGAAAAAAATTCATACAATTTTGGACATAATGTCTGACTATATATTCAAAATAAATTACATGGCCAGTTGAGAGAATTTAAATATGACTTGTATATAAGATTGTATTATGGAATGATTTTTAATTTTCCAACCAAAAATTTCCTAAATTTCTATAAACATTTCCAAAAAAAATTTTTTGTTTATTTGTTTGAGAGTGGTAATGGTATGTGGTATTCCTTTTTTTGTTTTTTAGAGACAAGATCTTGCTCTGTTATCCAAGTTGAACTGGTCTTCCTGCTTCAGCCTTCCAAGTAGCTGGGACTACAGATACACGGCAGCATGCCCAGCTAATTTTAATTTTTGTTTTTCTTGATAGGGATGGGGTTTCACTGTGTTGCCTAGGCTCGTCTTGAACTCCTAGCCTCAAGGGATCCTTCCAACTTGGCCTTCCAAAGTGCTGGGACTACAGGTGTGAGGCATTATGCCTGGCTGGTATTGTTATTCTTAAGAGATGCATTTTATATTTTTTAGAAAAACATTGCAATAATGCCTAAAACTTACTTTTAAATAGCTTATACACATAGTTAACAATAATGTATACTGGTATCCATAATTGTATACTTGAAATTTGCTATGATATTAGATCTTAAGTGTTCTTGCCACATGCAAAAAGGTGACTATATGGAGTGATTTCTATGTTAATGAATTTGATTGTCTAATCATTTCAAAGTGTACAGGTATGTCATATCATCATCACATTGTATATTTTAAATACATACAATCCTTAATTGTCAATCATACCTCAATAAAGTCAGAAAATATGCAATATAGGGGAAACATATAAATATAATTTTTGACTTTTGAGCTTGGCTTTGTTGCCAAATCTCATCAGTCATCCTAAGAAAATACCACTATAATATAATGATTAAGAACATAATTTCTATTATAAAGACATGTGTTCATATAAGCACATGTATGTTCATAGCGGCACTGTTTACAATAGCAAAGACCTGGAACCAACCCAAATGCCCATTGACGATAGACTGGACAAGGGAAATGTGGCACATATACACCGTGGAATACTATGCAGCCATAAAAAACAATGAATTCGTGTCCTTTGTAGGGACGTGGATGAATCTGGAAACCATCATTCTCAGCAAACTGACACAAGAACAGAAAATCAAACACTGCATGTTCTCACTCATAGGCGGGTGTTGAACAATGAGAACACATGAGGGAGGGGAGCATCACACACTGGGGTCTCTTGCGGGGAGCCAAGGGAGGGGGCAGCGGGGGTGGTGGGGAGGTTGGGGAGGGATAACATGGGGAGAAATGCCGGATGTAGGTGACGGGGGGATGGAGGCAGCAAACCACATTGCCATGTGTGTACCTATGCAACAATCCTGCACGATCTGCACATGTACCCCAGAACCTAAAGTACAACTAAAAAAAAAAATTTGTGTCCTTTCAAGGGGTGGGAGGGATAGCATTAGGAGAAATACTTTATGTAGATGATGTGTTGATGAGTGCAGCAAACCACCATGGCACTTGTATACCTATGTAAAAAACCGGCACATTGTGCACATGTATCCCAGAACTTAAAGTCTGGGAAATAAATAAATAAATAACATAATTTCTGGAGCTAGAAAATCTAGGCTTAATCCCAGCTTTAGCTTTATAATCTCAGGTAAGTTATTTAACTTCTCTGTGCTCAGCTTCCTCATCTGCAAAATGATGGTAACAACAGTACCTAGCTCATATGGAGTTAAACACACAGAAATAGAGGAAACTGTGCACATTTATATATAAATAATACTAGGTGTATGGCAATGACTGTATTCTTCTTTATGCTTTCTATAGGCTTGAACATTTTCAAGATAGCTGGAGAAAAACGAATCAGCTAATTTTTATAACTTGGAATGTGACTGTTTAATAATAGAAAGTTATGAATAATTCTGGAATCAAGTAGAGATAAAAAATAAAGCCAGATATTTAGAAGAAAAAACAGTTTCTACTGGACATGGTTTGCAGCAGCTATTAAAAACCAATTAAACCAGTTTATGTTTGTACCCCCAAAGAGTAGGCTGTTCACCGTATTTATTATACAGGGACCACCATCCCATAAAGGGGCTGCTTTTAAAATTTTTATTGATATTTCTTATAGTATATTCATCCCTGAAACCTTCACAGCAGCCAATTCTAACTTTTCTTGTTAGTAGAGGAAAAAACAATTCAGTGTCATTAAACAGTTTAAAATTTCCATTAGAACTCATTCTCTGATGAAGGCAATATAATGGAAATGAATTGTCAAGGAGAATAGAAACAAAGAAAATCGAAGGGAAATCTTCCAATGATAGAGCACTATCTTTTTACTCTTACCCTTCTCTGCACTGTAACTCAGAGGTGGGAGTATTTGTGGGGTTGGGAGGAAGACTGATGTCTGCAGGCTGCCTTTCAATCCTCTGTTGCCTAGCGTCATCTTTTGCCAGGTTCCAATGACAACTGGCTTGCAGCTGGTTTTTGCCAAAGGAAGAATTAAAAGGAAGTGAAGGGTAGAAGGGATGCGGAGAGAGGCCAGGGTATTTATCTCCCTCCTCTGGCTGAATGACTTCTTCCACAGCATCAGAGTTTCTCGTTCCAGCCTCCCCCAGATAGGCCTTACATAATTCCAGCTTCTACTGCATGAGCATAGGTGGGCTCTGGTAACAACTTACCTTATTCCCTTGAGCTTAGGGGCTTCTGCTGCCTCTTACGGCTGCCAGTTTCAGGGCTTCCTCTCCATCTGCTGCTGGCATCTCATCTTTTCTATTTCCTGTTTAAATAATCCCTTTATAAATTCCTCATGTTTCAAATATGCAGAATTATTTTTTCCTGATTCTTGATGTGACTGGGAAATGAATTTCAGAACAGTGATGTATGAAGACATAGAAAATAAAGAGACAATGGCAAATATTCTGATAGAATATTAACCAATATGTTATTCTCTAATAAAGAGACTTTAACCTACTATTTTTAACTTTTGAACTTGGTTTTGTTGCCAAATCTCATCAATCATCCTATCACAACAGCAATATAGCATAATGGTTAAAAACGTAATTTCTGAAGTTCTACAATCTAAGTTTAATCCCAGTTTTAGCCTTGTAACCCTAGGTAAATTATTTAATCTGTCAATGCCTTCGTTTCCTCATCTGCAAAATGAGGGTAGTAATAGTACCTGTCATATGGAATTAAGCTACGTAAAAAGGAAGCATTCAGTAAATGTTATTTAATGCATGTGTTTACTTATTTTATTTTACATAGTAAACTTATAAACAAACTAATATTGTTAATGCTACATTTTCCATATAATTATTTTTATTTCAGATCACAGCTTTTAAAGTACTTTTAGATACATGACTTCATTCCACTCAATGATTTAGTTGAGGTAAAGTAGGTTTTATTATCCCAACACAGATGATAAAACTTAATCTGGAGGAGATCACCAACAAGAGAGATACAAGCAAGATTAAAACAAATCTGTTAATTCCTAGTTCAGAACGTTTCTGTGACATCATTAGTGAGCTATTTTTGGGATTCTACCATACTTACTTTTAACACATTCTCTTAACTTCATCTGTCCAAAATAATCTGTAAAGAGTAAAAATAGTTGAGAGCCCATGATTAAATACAATCCCATAGGTGGTTTTATTACATTTAATACTTAAAATTAAAAAAAAAATCATCACGTATTTACAATAGCAAGAAAACAAAAACAAATTGGGAGGAGTAATAAATGATAAAACTAACAAAGTAGTTAATATAGAATTCAGAGATGGGCACTCTACAATTTGAAAGCATGTCATTAACCCTCAGTTATAATAATCTGTGGGGAAGGTAGACAACTTCAGAGCTAATATACTGAAAAGACTTAGGAGAAAAGAGAGACATGTAGGTGGGATGTAATTCATAAGCTCTATTACCTCAAGTTAATTCAGTGTAATGAGTTATTTTATTCATCATTGTTTCCAAGGAAACAATAGTTAACTCATCTCATGGTTTAGTATCTTGCAATCACATATACCATTTTATACATGACATGAACATAATGGTTCTTACTCTACAATTCATCTATGTATTTAAAACTCCCACGTACAGTACACATTGAGAGCAGTTAAACAGTGAATGTAACCTGAATCATTACATAGTACTTTTAGCATTTTCTCACTATATTCAATGATCTAATGTTAAAAATAGACCACTATACTCACATTTATTCAATCAGCCAGATTATATTTATTTGCCTTTTATTATTATATTAATATAAAATGTCTTTAAAGATAAATATATTCTTTAAAAATTAATTTTGAATCATGAGTTATCAGTTCATGCCCATCTTTGCAAATATTTTTCTTATACAACTCTCATGATAAAAACATAAACATAGCATGCATATATGCAAGAAAAAGAACAAACTTTGACGGTTTCCAAACTGGGCCACACGAAAACAACATTTTTTTAATATTTGTCACAAATGCATCGAAATGTTTGAGTAAAAGTTTTCTAAACTTTTAATATTTGAAACCTTGTAAAAGCTTACATTTATGATGTTCAGTAATTCATTCAGACATTTGACATTTTGGATAGACACTATTAAATGAATAGGAAAACATATTATCTAGAAAGAATTACATCATAAAATTGATTAGCATCAGGACAAAAAGATAGCATTAATGAGTTCAGTCCTGATAATGAGGACATATAGGTTGCTAAGTAAACTTAGAGGTACTCCACACACAACACTGGCAGAAAAGAAGGACTATCAAAGAAAATATAATACAGTACAATGTGACCGCAAAAATAGAAAAGGACGTCACTTGCAAGATTTCAGGTAGATGCCGAAAGACTTTTAGAACATTGCAGAAAAATAAACACTTAAGGACAGAATTCGTAAACTACACTTTGAGAACATACATAGGTAAATCATGGAAATTTCCATAAATTATTACTAAGTATTCTGATGCAAAGAGTTGACAATTCTAGTGGATCTCAATTTAGGATGAGAATCCTGAGTCATACTCACGCAGAAAAGATCAGTAAAACTGAATTATTCAATAAGCAAATATTTCCCTAGACCAGAACAGATGAAATTCTCAAACTCTACTAGCTAAGGATGTTTACAGTTTCTGAGAGGTGGTAATGGAAATATTTTTAGAGCTCTGGCTTTGTTGATATCTACATCTGTTTATATCTAGGATAGCTAGTTAGCTATTTTTTGCTTTAAGTATATTTTAAATATCCTAAACAAAATATTAGCAAATTGAATATAACAGACATATTTAACATTTTATTAAGAATATTCTTATAGAAATAATAATACACCATGAACAAGTGGGATTTATTTCAGGCATGCAAGGCTGGTTCAACATTTAAAAATGAATTAATGTTATCCATCACATCAACAGAATAAAGAGGAAAAGTCATATATTCATATTAATAAATAAAGAAAAAGCAATTGAAAAAATTCAACATTCAAGATTTTAAAAACAACAAATTAGGAGAGGACTTCTTCAACTTCTTAAGGAACATCTACAAAAAAAACTATAGCTAAAATCATGCTTAACAGTGAGAAACCCAAATCTCTTACACTGAAATCAGGGAAAAAGCAAGGCTGTTCTCTGTCCCAACAGCTTTTCAACATTATATAGGAAATTCAAGCTAATACAATGTTAAAAAAGGAAAAGAAAAGATAGATAAATAAGAAAACAAGAAAGTGAACTGTCTTTGTTTTCAGTTAATATATTTACCTATGGAGAATATCCAAAGAAACTGACAAGAAAAAAAAAAGAAAGAAAGCTGAAAATAATAAGTAATTATTGCAAGATTTCAGAATACATGATTAATGTACAAAAGACAATTACTTTTTTATGCACCATCAATTAAAAATAAGAATTGAATTGTAAAACACAATATCACTCATATTAGCACCTGAAAATGAAAAACTATAAAAATCTGATAAAACATATCTAAGAAGAACTAAATAAATGGAGAGTCCATGTTCATGGATAGAAAGACTAAATATTGTCAGGTTGTCAGTTCCTCCCAACTTGATCTACAGACTCAACATAATCTCAACCAAAATCTCAGCACGTTATTTTGTATACAGCAACAAACCGATTCCAAAGTTTATATGGTGAGGCAAAAGACGCAAAATAGCTAACACAATACTAAAAAAGAGCAAATCAGAGTACTTACACTATACAATTTCAAGCCTCACAGTGAAGTCACAGTAAGCAAGAAGGTGTGATATTGCCAAAAGAATAGACAAATGGATCAATAGAACAGAAATAGGTACACATAAATGTAATCAACCAATCTTTGACAGAGAACCAAAGCCAATACATTAAGCAAAGAGAGTTGCTTCAACAAGTTCTTCTGGAACAAATGGATAGCCACATGCCAAATTTCAAAATAGAAGAATCTAAATACAGACTTTTATACCCTTTACAAAAATTAATTCAAAATGGAAGATAGACCTTAATGTAAAGTACACATCACATCTACAAAATTCCTAGAAGATAACAAAAGAACAACTTTGTGTATGCTATTGACCTTTTACATAAAACACCAAAGGAGCAATCCATGAAAAAAAATTGATAAGCTGGAATTTATTGAAATTAAAAACTTTTGCTGTGAAAGACAATGTCAACAGAATGAGAAGATAAGCCACCAATTAAAATAAATTATTTAAAAGACACATCTAATAAAGGACTATTGTCCAAAATATACAAAGAATTCTTAAAACTCACCGAAGAAGAGCTTTCATATGCTTTGCATATGAATAAAATATTCAACATCACATGTTATTAGGGTATTACAAATTGAGACAATGAGATACCATTCCGTACCCATTAGCATGGCTAAAATCTAGAACACTGACAACATCAAATACTAGTGAGGATGTGAAACAACAAGAACTCTGATTCACTGCATTTGGAAATCCAAAATGATGTAGCCACTTTGAAAGACAGCTGGCAGTTTCCAAAACTAAACACACTCTTACCGTATTATCCAGAAGTCATGCTCCTCGGTATTTACCTAAAAGAATTAAAAACTAATTAACTCACAAAAACCGGCAGGAGGATGTTTTAACAGCTTTATTTATAATTGCCAAAACTGGGAAGTAACCAAGATGATCTTCTTTAGGAATGGATAAATAAACTGAGGTACTCCAGAAAATAGGATATTATTCAGCACTGAAGAGAAATGTGCCATCAAAACACGAGAAGACATAGAGGAAACTTAAAAGCTTTTTACCAAGTAAAATCAACCAATCTGAAAAGACAGCATACTGTATTATTCCAATTATATAACATTCTGGAAAAAGCAAAACTACAGAGATAGTAAAAGAATCAGTGATGACCAGAGGTTAGGAGGAAGAGAGAAATGAACAGGTAGAGCACTGAGGAGTTTTAGGGGAGTGAAGCTTGTTATGACACTACATTGGTGAATACATATCATTATATTTGTCAAAACCCATGGGATGTACAACACTAAAAATGAACCCTAATGTAAACTATGACTTTGGTGATAATTTGTTGGTGTAGGTTCATCAATTTCAACAAATGTACAAATAAACATAAATATCAAAAGTATAAATCTAAATCAAAACATGTCAACAAGCACATTAAATGTAAACGGCCTAGTCACCTGATTCCAAAGGAAGATTGACAGATTGGATTAAAATACGAGATCTAACTATGTGCTGCCTATCAGAAACACAATATTAATATAATAAAAAAAAAATTAAAAGTAAAAGGAGGTGGGTGGCTGGCAAGATGGTAGAATAAGAACAGCTCCAGTTAGCAGCTCCCAGTGAATTCAATGCAGAAGGTGGGTGATTTCTGCATTTCCAACTGATGTACCCAGCTCATCTCACTGGGACTGGTTAGACAGTGGGTGCAGCCCACAGAGGGCAAGCTGAAGCAGGGTGGGGTTTCACCTCACCAGGGAAGCACCAGGGGTCAGAGAACTAACTTCCCTAGCCAAGGGAAGCTGTCAGGGACGGTGCTATAAGGAACAGTGCATTCTGGCCCAGATGCTATGCTTTTCCCATGGTCTTTGCAATAGCAAAGACTTGGAACCATCCCAAATGCCCAACAAGGATAGACTGGGTAAAGAAAATATGGTACATATACACCATGAAATACTATGCAGCCATAAAAAGGAAGAGTTCATGTCCTTTGCAGGTACATGGATAAAGCTGGAAACCATTATTCTCAGCAACCTAACACAAGAACAGAAAACCAAACACCATGTGTTCTCTCTGATAAGTGGGAGTTGAACAATGAGAACACATGGACACAGGGAAGGGAGCATCACACACAGGGCCTTTCGGGGGAAGGGGGCCTAGTGGAAGGATAGCATTAGGAGAAATATCCAATGTAGATGACAGGTTGATGAGTGCAGTAAACCACCATGGCGTATGTATACCTATGTAACAAACCTGCACATTCTGCACATGTATTCCAGAACTTAAAGTAAAAACTAATAATAAGTAAAAGGATAGGAAAAGGCATACCATGTTAATGCTATTCAAAATAAAGGAGATTTGGTACATTAACCACAGTGTGGGTTTAACTATTTAAGATTATTTCTTTCAGAGAAGGGATTTCATTCTTGCTCAGGTTGGAGTGCCATGGTGTGATAATCTTAGCTCACTGGACCCTCAAACAACTGGGCTCAAGCAATCCTCCCACTTTGGGCTCCCAACATGTGCCCATGTTCCCAGCCAACAAAGTAAATTTTAAAGAATAAAATATTACTAGGGATAAAAAGGGTTATTTATTTATTCTGTGGGCAGGATAATAATAATAAACTGGCCAATTTGTTAGGAGCCATAATACTCTAAATTTTTATGCTCTTGATATCAAGCTTCAAAGTATATCAAGAAAAAACTGAGAGAAGTACAAAAAATAATTCCACATATATAATCTAGGCTTTCAGCATCACTTTATCAATCATTGATAGAATAAGAAAAGAGGCAGTCAGTAACTTAGAAGACTTGAAATGAACTATCAACTAACACATCCTAATTTACATTTGTAGAATAAGAATAGAGCAATACTTTTTTTTTTTTTAAGGAAAAAACAGAACATATACCAAGATAAAGCATGTGGTGGACCATCACGTGAGCTTCAATAAATCTTTAAAGATTCTGTTTTCTGAATCAAATGAGAAATTAGAAATCAATAACAAAACTTTATCTGGAACTTCCTAAATATTTGGAATCTGAATGACATACTTCAAGATAACCCATGGGTCAAAGAGGAAATCAGAAGGCAAATTAGAAAGTATTTTCAAATGGAATGAAAATGAAAAGAAAACACATCTAAATTATGGGATGAATCTTCAACCATTTTTAGAGTAACATTTATGTAAGTATATATTAAAAGAGAAGAAATGATTCAAATTGATGACCTCATCTTGTATCTTAAAATAAAACGTTATAAGAGAAACTGAAACCCAAGGTTAGCAGAGGAGAGCAAACAATAAGTCTGAGTGAAAATAAATTAAAAAGAAAACAGAAAAAATAATGGAGAAAATAATAAACCAAATATGGTTCTTTGAAAATATAAAATTGATAAACTCTAGCCAAACTGAAAATTTAAAAAGAGAGGATAAAAAGACACAAATTTTTGATATCAGGAATACGAGAGGTTATATCCTCAAAGATGCTACACATGCGAAAAGATAAGGGAAGAGGATGTACTATCCTATGCCAATAAGTTGAAAGCATATGAAATAAACAGATGGCCGGAAAGACAAAATAACAAAGCTTACTGATGAAGAAATGGTGGAATAGCCTATCAATATTAAATAATTTGGACTGAATTTGTAGTTTAAAATCCTACCAAAAGTAAACTCTGTTCACAAATGGCATGGTTGTATATGTAGAAAATCTAATGCTATCTTCAAAAAAGTAACTAGATGAATGAATTAAGCAAGGTTTTGAAATAAAAATAATCAGTATGCAAAAATTGTGTTCCTATATACTGTTCATAGTAATGGCAATCAGAAGTTAAAATTTTAAATAGTATTTACAATAACATCAAGGCAAATGAATTATTTATGGATATATCTAACTAAAATGAGTAATAATTTTACATAAAATCTATTAGTAAATTGAAAGAAGACTTAAATAAATGAAGAACTATATAATGTTCCTAGATTAATATGTTGTTAATGTGGTTTAATCAGTCCTTCTCAAATTAATATATAGATTTAATGCAATCTCAACTAAAATTATTGGGCTTTTCTCTAGAAAATAATAAGCAAATTCCAAAATTTACATGGAAATGTAAAGATCATAGTATACCCAAAGCATTTTTTTTTAAATTGGGGGGAGGCAGAACTTACTCTGCCTGATTTGTAGACTTATTTTAAAGCTACAGTAAATAATCAAGATTGTATAGTATTAGCAGTAAGGTAGACAAGTGGATCAAAAAAAGATATTAGAAAGTGCAAAAGTAGATTCACTTATATATAGTCAAAGTATATCTGTTGGGCAGTAGCAGACTTTTCAAACAACAGGAGTAGGACAATTGAATACTTATATTCAAATAAGTAAAAAAAAAAACCTTAATCGATCCTCACACGTATAAAAATAGTAAAGTAAAATGATTTATACATCTAAATGTAAATCTTGAAATTTAAAAAATTCTAGAAGAGAGCATAGGATGAAATGATTGTAACTCTGTGTTAGGGGCAAAGAGTTAGTAGATACTCCACCAAAAGTTTGATCCACAAAAGAAAAAATAAATTTAACTTCATCAAAATTAACAATTAGGCTGGGCATGGTGGCTCATGCCTGTAATCCCAGCACTTCGGGAGGCCAAGGCAGGCAGATCACTTGAGGTCAGGAATTCGAGACTAGCATGGCCAACATGATAAAACCCCACCTCTACTAAAAATACAAAAATTCAGCAGGCATGGTGGCACATACCTGTAGTCCCAGATCCTCCAGAGGAGGCAGAGGCAGGAGAATCACTTGAACCTAGGAGGCAAAGATTGCAGTGAGCCAAGATCGTGCCATTGCACTCCAGCCTGGGAGACAAAGCAAGACTCTGTCTCAAAAATAAAAAATAAATAAAAATTAACAATTAAAAACACTGTAAGGAACATTAAAAAGCAACAGACAAGAATAATTACAAACATATTTACACATAATTATTCTGATAAAGAATGTGTATCCAGACTATATAAAAATTCTCAAAATTCTATAGTAAAATTTTATCAGCCATAAAAAGTAACAAAAAACTGTCACATGCTACAATTTGAATGAACCTTGAAAATATGCCAAATGGAAAGAAGCCATACCAGAAATCACCACTATTACATGAATTCATTTATATGAAATTTTCAGAGTATGCAAATCTAGGGAAACAGAGAGTAGATTTGTGGGTTGCCAGAGATGAGTGGAGGAAAAGATTAGGAATGATTGCTAACAGGTATGGGATGTCTTTATGGATTAGTGGAATTCTGGAATAAACAGTCACAATTGTTGCACAACATTGGGTAGATATACTAAAAACCACTGACATATACACTTCAACATGGTGAATTTTGTCATGTGACTTATATTTAAATATTAAACATTATATAATGAAACAGAACTCATTAATAATCCTTTTAATGAAGATTTACACATAGTAAATTAGCATAGAAACAGTTTCTGAACATCGTAAGTAATTAGGGAAGTACAAGTTAAAAACAGAAATGCTAGTACAGACACCAATAAGAGTGGCTAAAATACAAAAATACGGACCTTACCAAGTACTGTAAATGTCAAACAACTGGAACTCTCATGTATTGCAGGTAGGAATGTAAAATCTGACAGTTGCTTTTGAACAAAAGTGTGGTAATAGTTTCTTAAGAAGTTAAACATATACCTCCCATTTGACTCTCTCTTGCTATTTTTAGGTGTTCATCAAATTAAAACATGTATGTTTATACATAGACTTGTACATAAATGCTCATAGTAACATCATTAACATTAACTGTAATGACTCAAAACTAGCAACAACCCAAATGTCCCAAATGTCCAACTGCCTAATTGTGAATGGAAAAACAGTTTGTGGTATATCTACAAAAATACGATGCTTCCCAGCAGTTAAAAAGGCAGGAAATAATGATACACACATTAATATGGGTGAATGTTAAAATACTTGTATGAATGGAAGAAATGAGGCAAACATATGATTTCACTTATATAAAACTATATGAAATTCAGTCATCCACAGTGAGGGCAGATAAAGGATTGCCAGAGAGGAACCCAGAGAGGTGAGGGCTGGAAGCGAGAGGTTGGAAAAGGGCATGAGGAAAGTTTTAAGGGTAATGTACATATTCATTATCTTCATTATGGTTGTGGTTTTACTGGTGTACAAATAGATTATGTTTTACCAAATTATACTTTTAGATATTAACCATTTATAGTATGTCAATTATACCTCCATACACTGTACAAATGAATTAATATTTAAAACTGAATCAAATAAACTGATTTAGTCTAAGGAGTTGTAGTATATAATTAGGGTCAGCGTTCATGCCATTTTAACTACACACCATGTGTAAACAATATTATTTGTATACACATGGTATGTAGTTAAAATGGCATGAAGGGTGCCAGTTCTAAGATTTTCATTTTGGAAGTAAGGCTGCAGCAAAGAAAAGTAAAGCAATATGCAGAAATATATGCACAATAACTCATCTACAAGATAAAAGAGAAAGAATGGATCCCTAGTTATTTTGGTTCAATTGTTGCCAAGCTAAACTTTGTTTCCTGAGACTCTCTTTTATTCACTGGAGTTTCTGCGGGTTCTTTTCATCTTTTAAAACCAAACTATCCATCATTTGAGCTCCTAGGGTGTAAACCTCTACCAAATACTGCTGTACCAAATACTGTAGGCAATTATAACACAATGGTAAGTATCTGTGTATCTACACATATCTAATCATAGAAAAGATACAGTAAAAATGCCATATAAAAGATTAAAAATGATACACCTGTATAGCATGCTTACCATGAATGGAGCTTACAGGACTGGACGTTGCCCTGGGTGAGCCAATGATTGGGTGGTTACAGAATGTGAAAGCCTAAGACATTACACTACTGTAGACTTCATCAGCACTCTACACTTAGGATACACTAGGTTTATATAAAAGTTTTTTTCTTCAATAATAAGTTAATATTAGCTTATTGTAACTTTTTGCTTACAAAGTTTTTAATTTTTCAAAGTTTTTGACTTTTCTGTAATAACACTTAGCTTAAAACACAAATATATTGTACAGCTAGCTATATAAGAATATTTTTTCTATTTTTACATTTTTTAACTTTAACTTTGCTCTTTAAACTATTTTGTTACATACTAAGCATAAACACACAAGTTATACTAAGCCTACAATTTGTTGGGAGCATTAATATCACTGTCTTCCACCTCCACATCTTGTCTTGAAGGTCTTCAGGGGTAATAACACAAATGAAACTGTCATCTCCTATCATAACAAGACCTCCTAAAAGGGCCTACCTGAGGATGTTTTACAGTTGACATTTTTTATAAGTAGGCATACACTCTAAAATAATAACAAAAAGTATAGTAAGTACATAAACCAGTATCATAGTGATTTATTATCATTATCAAGTATGATATAATGTAAATAATTGCACGTGCCAGGCTTTTATAACTGGTTGTACAGTAGGTTTGTTTACACTAGCATCACCACAAATATATAAATAATGCATTGCACTACAATATTATGATGACCATGACCTCACTAGGTCATGGTCAAATTTATTGAGTGCCTGCTATGTGTCAGGATAGAAATTTTTCAGCTCCATTATAATCTTATGGGATCACCATAGTATATGCAGTCGTTCTTTGACAAAATTGTTGTCATGTGGTACATGGTACATGGTACATGATCGTATACAAAACTATTAACAATGGTAATGTCTGGAAGCTGGAATTATGAAGCATGTACATTATGTTTGAAACTCTATGTTGTTTTAATTTATATAATACTAAGGTAGTTTTATAGGATAAAAATAACAATAATGATAAATATAGAGAGAATTAGATTTTATTATAATAAAACCTAATTTAGAAACAGTAATGTGAGAATCCAATTAATTCCTTTTAAATTAGCCAGTTCTAGAAGTTTGAGTTCCATTTAATATAGTATCCTTGTAGGTTAATAAAGAGAGGTGGTAGAGAAAAGCATAATGAGATGCTACGAAGGAAATTGAAAGCATTTTGTATATTTTAAACTGAGACAGAAGACTTGATCAGGAGCATAAGCTGTCTTCAAATTCTTGAAGATTATTTCATGAAAGAGGTCTTAAATATGTTCTATTTTGCCCTTGGGGTTTTACTAAGATCAGTGTGTGAAACTTGTAGAGAAAGTTTTAGATTTAGTGTAAAAAGAGACCTTTTGCATGGTCATCATTCTACAAAGATAGAAAGAACAGGCTCCATGGCTTCCTCATTTTCACAATGCCTGAAGTTATCCAAATGCAATCTGGAAAAACACATGTCAGAAAAATTGAGCAGTAACTCCCTGTCTGGTTAGAAGGGAGGGTTAAATGCTCTATCTAGGCTCCCTTCCAGCCATGAGGTTATGATATTGTGAGATCAGAAGTTTCCAAAAGAGCTTTGTAATTTTTAGGACATGGAAAGCATTTCTATAAAAAAAGTGATTCTTTTTATTAAATTTGGTTCACATTACACAGTTAAAAGCAAAATGAAAAGAAGTCTGGAGACATAGTTCTGTTCCAAACTTTCTAATAAATTCATTCATTCATAAATTCAAAATTTATTGAGTGCCTGCTATGTGTCAGGAACTTCACAAGAAGAAAATAAAGGAAAAAACAGGCACAGTCCAAGTGGTTTGTACTTGAATAGATGAGGAAAAATCTTAAGCAAACTATTACCATGCAATAGTTGAATCAATAGGGGAACACACATTGTTCAGGAGGAACAGAAAGAAGAGGAAGAACCTCATCAAGGAGAGCCAAGAGGTGTATGGGTAGGGACATGCAGAAGCATGCAAATGTGTGAAAAAGGATGCAGATCTGAGAAGCGTAGATGTTTTACTATTACTAGAGCTTAGACCCTCTCTATTTTAAGAGTATGAGACTAAAGAGGCAAAGCCAAGTTAAAGAGTATTTTGAGTACCATTCTAAGAAATGCAGGCTTTTCTTTGAAGGTAATTGGAAGCCACAGGAAAGACTTTAATAATTTACTTAAAAAGAAGACCAAGTATGCACTTTATAAAGTTTGCACCTGTCAGCTACATGAAGGAAGAGATAGTGAAAATTTAGATAAGAAAATGAAAGCCAGTTAATAAAATTTAATTGGCTTTTCAAACTGTGGCCAAAGAAATGGAGAGAGAAGCAAAAGAAAGGAGGACCAATAAGAAGGTAGAATCATCAGGATTTAGTGATTAATTGAATGTGGATATTAAAGAAAGTAGTAAAATTCACTAGGCCTACAGTGATTCTGCTTTTTGAAACTAGGTAGATTATTTGAGACAAGGAATGCAGAAAGAGGAACTCTTTCTGGGAAAAATAATAAATAAATACAAAACAGTAAACCATAGCATCAACACAAAATATTTTCCTGTTGATGTTATTAACCGGACTAAATAAAGATGTCCTGGACACCCTGGAAGAGATGATCTGGAGCTGAATTACAAGATCTGAGCTAGAGACACATAACTGGAAGTCCTTATGAACATAGATATTTGAAAAACTTATGGATATGGATAATATTGCTGGAAAGGAGAGAAAAACAAGAGAAAGGAAAACTGACATATTTACACGTCATAGCTTTAAGAGAAAGCAGCAAAGGTAAGACAACAACTAACTGGTTAGATATCATGCTTGATCATGTGACTTGAAAGCAACCTAAAATGCTAGATACATTTTTTAAAGCATTTTTTTTTTTACTTTAAGTTCTGGGATACATGTGCAGAATGTGCAGGTTTGTTATATAGGTATATACATGCCATGGTGGTTTGCTGCACCTATCAATCCATCATCTAGGTTTTAAGCCCTGCATGCATTAGGTATTTGTCCTAATGCTCTCCCTCCCCTTGCTCCCTACCCTTGACAGGCCCCGGTGTGTGATGTTCCCCTCCCTGTGTCCATGCATTCTCATTGTTCAACTCCTAATTATGAGTGAGAATATGCAATGTTTCGTTTTCTGTTCCTGTGTTAGTTTGCTGAGAGTAATGGTTTCCAGCTTCATCCAGATCCCTGCAAAGGATATGAACTCATTCTTTTTTATGGCTGCATAGTATTTCATGTTGTATATGTGCCATTAAATCCCATTTGAAATAGCTACAGATGAAATAAAATACTTAGGAATAAACCCAACCAAAGAAGTGAAACATAACTACAATAAGAACTATAAAACATTAATTCAGGAAACTGAAGAGGAAACACAAAAATTGGAAAGACATTCCATGTTCATGAATTGGAAGATTCAATATTGTTAAAATGTCCATACTACTAAAGACAATCCATAGATTCAATATAATCCCTATTAGAATACCATGGCATTCTTCACAGACATATAATAAACAATCTTACATTTTATACGGAACCACAAAAGACCCAGAATAACCAAAGCTAGAAAAAGAACAAAACTGGAGGAATCATATTACCTGACTTCAAATTATACTACGGAGCTATCTATTATAATTAAAACAGCTTGTTACTGGCATAAAAATACACACAGACCAATGAAATAGAATAGAGATCCCAGAAACAAATTCATACATCTACAGTGAACTAATTTTTGACAAAGTTGCCAGGAACATATATTTGAGAAAGAACAGTCTCTTCGATAAATGGTGCTGGGAAAACTGGATATCCACATGCAAAAGAATGAAGCTAGACTCCTATTTCTTACCATATACAAAAGTCAAATAAAAACATATTAAAAATTTAAATCTAAGACCTCAAACTATGAAATCATTACAAGAAAACATTGGGGAAAATCTTCAGGACATTGTCTGGGCAAAAATTTCTTGAGCAATAACCTATAAGCATAGGCAGCCAAAGAAAAAAAATAGATAAATGGGATCAAATTGAGTTAATAAAGCTTCTGCACAGCAAAGGAAATAAGCAATAAAGTGAAGAAGCCCTCTTCCTACTCCCCCACCAAAAACTCCACCTCTCTTAACCTAACTGGCTCTAAGAATGCTGTCAATTAGGTCTTTACCCTCCAGTGAAATCTGGAAATATGACAGCCTCAAATGAAAGATCTAAGATTCTGATATCAGAAATTTGCCAAATGAAAGCTCCAGCCACATCATTCTACAATGAAGCTTACAGTCAACAGGCCTCATAGGATTCCATTACTCTTAATCATGTGCAGACAACCGGAAATAAGCACACATCTAGGGAAAATCTCTAACAAGAGATCTATAGAGATAAAAAGAAAATGTATAAGAACAAGCACTTTGCAGGCTACAGAAAGGATACATGGAAAGAAAACTCTTTAATGCAATCATATCTTTAAAGAAAAAAGGAAAGATGGCAAACCATAAAGTAAGAATACAGTACTATAGAAAGGAATACTTAAGGGAATAAAAAGATCTCAGTAATTAAAAATATAATAGCAGTAATAAAAAACTTTGGAGAAGTCCCAAAAGATAGAGTAAAGAAAATGTTCCAGAAAGTAAAGCAAAACATTGTAACTGTAAAAAGTATTAGAAAATGAATGCTAGAGATGTAACTTCCAGATAGAGGTTCTAAAAAGAGAGAACAGAGAAAATTGAAAGAAGATAATCATTGAAATAATTTCAGAATAGTGCCCACAACTAAAGGTTATGAGTTTCCACATTACAAAGATACTTTAATAACTAAATTTTTAACTGTTATTATAGGAAGTCAGTAAATGATACCTAAAACTGACCAATAATAAAAATGTATTATAGTCCTATTATTTAGAAATACAGAGACAAATGCCAAAATAATCAGATATAAGAATAAAAAAATTATTCCTCAGAAAGAAATAAAAGGAGAGCGGTTCTAAGAACTGCTGTTTTTCATAGTTTGTAGAATCATTTGATTCTTTATGCACATTTATTAATTAGATAAAAATAAAAACTAAACTTATAAATAATCCTGGATAGATGTAATGGTAGATTCAACCAATATGGATGAAAAAATACCTAATTACCTAGAAGACACTTCTGAGGAAATTAATTAGAATGTAGCACAGAGGCATAGGAGATAGAAAATATGAGAAGGAGGCAAAGAGGAGAGCATGTCGGGATGCCTAGTGTGTAACTAATTTGAGTCCCAGAAGGAGAGGGAGACAGTAAAGGGGAAGCAACACTTAAAGCAATAATGATTGAGTTTTCAAGAACTAATGGAAGACATCAATGCTTAGCCTTAGAAATTCCAAAAGAAAGGTCAACGATAAACCAGGAAGAACTGGATCCGTAATTCTGGTTATTTTTCTATCCTGTCATCAATTGTTAACTAAAATATATAAACCTACTTGCTTATGCATTTAAAGGATTTATTTACTATGTACAAAATATTTCAATTTGAGCAAATCAGATACACACGTGTAGACACATATCATGTAAACTATTTAGGGGGTTTTTACTAGTAATCTCAACCAAAGTGATCAAGCCAATTTGTGGATATAGACTTTGTCTCGTAACTAAAGAGAAAATAATTTTTCCCTTAGACAGTCTCCCTAGGAAATGTGGCCTGAGATACATAGGTACAGTAGCTCAAAACATATGTTAAGTGTTGTCTCTATAATGCCACAAACAACTAAAGGCAGAACGAACATATCGGGGAATCTGTTCTTTGTTTAGCTTACATGAGAAAACCCAGTCTAACTGATTCAAAATATTAAATTAGTTATTTTTGCATTATGTAGACAAAACTTTGGTTAACTAATTAGGGAGTCAATTTCCTGTTTCCTTTGCTTAGCAACCTGGTTTCCATCTGTTTATTATCCAATCATTATTAGTTTCTACTTGAATGACCAGGTATAATTTAGGCAGTATAAGTATCATTTCAAAATGGTTAACCCTACATCATATTATAATAAAATTCTTTTGCTCATAAAATTTTATATGATTTTGAAAGTTAGTGAGCATGTCAATTGGAATTTCATGAAAGGCACAGGCAGCAAAGAAACTTTTTTTAATGGATATATTTCTTTGTTAATTTAGGACATTTCTCTAGTGGCAGCCACATGTGAATAAAGCATTGACCTAATTGACAGTAAAAAACTTCTTGTATAAACTAGCACAAACTGTGGATAAATGAAAAACATGTGAATACCTGTACTGATATGTTTATAGAAAGGTAGAAGTAAAGTCGGAAAGGGGCAATAAGACCTGTGAACAAATGACAAGGCTTTCAAGTTCCAAGGCTTTCTTGGAAAGAGTCTGGTAATTAAACACACTAACACTGTTCCTTGGCAGTATGTTAGTTTCGCTAAAGCTACCTTACAGGATATTTTACAGAGTACAAGAGTTCATATGCAGCCTTCATTTGACAACTTTTAGGTCGTCACAACTAGGTTATAAAATAATAGAATCTTCACTTAAAAGACAGTATCATGATCAACTTTGTTTTGTAAATGTCCTTCCTGGCTGACTTACATAGTGACTTATTCAATGCAAATATTTCCTGTGATATTTTTAACATAAAAGGATCCCTTCATAGCTAAATTTTTAACTTTTATTCTAGGAAATAAGTAAATAATACCTAAAATTAACCAATAGTAAAAATGTATTATAGTTCCACTATTTAGAAATGCAGAGACAAAAGGCAAAATAATCAGAAAAAAGTAATTACACATTATTTATTTTGGGTTTTGGCTTTCTTTTTAGTTGCTGAAAGAAACTCACAATTTCCTCCTGCTGTCTCTTTGCTTATTTCTTATACTTCAAATAAACAATTTACATGTAAATGGAAGAAGAAAATTATTGTTATTTTTACCTCAGCTAGGTTCTTCTATGACACAGAATTGTTGAATAAATTGTTCTAAAGCTAAAAGTAAGAAACACAGCACTCTGTCTGGAGAAAACTGTGTTGTATACCCTGAGGAAATGACAATAGGCAGTTGAAATAAATGCTGATAATGAATTTTGCTACTTATCTTTGTTTTGTTTTGGTCCAAGTCAATGAAGACAGAGTCAACACGGTGAGCAGTGGGTCTTGGCTGATTCAACTGAAAATCTAATTAAAAGATTTTTCTCATCTTAGGTTATATTGGAATTCTAAAGCACAAAGGATGCTGCCACTAGTTAGAACAATCATAATTCAAAACACTACAAAGAAAAGAAGTGGTGTTTAATTGCTTGTCAACAGGCTATTGTTTAATGTTATTCACCTCAGATCAAACTTGCTCAAAGACAAATGTTCATGCTTTTATTAGCTAAAGTCTGTGGCATGACATTCAAATAAACTATGGACTAATAAGTCAAAGTGTAGGAATTCAAACCACAGTATTTATTCTTTCTGGACATCAATGATATACAAATGATTGATTTGCATTAAAATTCTCAATAAATAAAATAATATTGCTTGAAGCCATGAAATTAAGTTTGCCATGACTCTAAACACACCACCATTTTTGGTACTCCTTTTGGATGTGGAAAATTGGAAACCCTCTTTACTCTAATAATTTCCAGTGTTTAAACATATGTCTGTCAAACAAACCCCCCCTTTTAAACAGAGATTGTTCTTCATTTAAGTTTGCATTCTCATTCAAAACCAAGGGTTAAAACAAAGCAATTACTTCCTAATGTATAGAGACTGGGTAAGTGAGTGAAGGAATGAATACGGATTGGTAGAAATTTTGGAGGTTTGTCTTTCAGTGTCAGAAAGTCAGTTTAAGCAGACCAGCATCTTTCCATGGGCTCTCATATAGCATCTCACTTTAATTCTTATTTTCCCTTTTGTTTTGATGTTCCTTCATCTCCTAATTTCTTTAGGCAAACAAGAATTTATGAAGCATCTTTTCAGTGCTAGGCAATTTAGGTATATGCTAATTGTACTCATGGTTTGTTATGCAATAAGATTCCTGTTTAGTATGGAAGATAAGACAACAAATAAGAATAAATTAAAAAGTTATATCCTAAGAGTAAAGCAAATAAAGTCCTATGGCAATCTCCATTCTTCTAATGACACCATTAATTTGCCACATTTCCTTCATCCTAAAACAGTATTGATTTTCAAGGCATATTGTCAAATTAAGAATAGCATTTTGAGGAAAGACATTATATTAAAATGCACATATTTAAAAACTACTTAACAGTAACGTTCATTTATCTATAAAATGGTATGTCACTTTATTCACCAATATCAGCATCTAAGCCATGACACAGTCCAAGTCTAAAAATTCTTCTGATAAATTTGACCATCAGTGGGTAAGCATATTGTCATAGTGATCACCAGTCCTCATGATACTGATTTCTCTAGGAATTGTAGGAACAACAATATCATTTAGAAACAAATCAGGTAATACTAGAATTTTTTTCTCCATTTACTGTTTGGCTAAATTCTAATTAAGTTGGTTTTGTTTATGGCTGTTAATTAAATAAGTGGTAGTCCCCCAAGAATCAAAAGTTGGTCACAATTTATCTAGCTTTCAAAAATCTACAGTGAATTCCAAAAAATTTGGCAATACTACAACCTTCATTATGCTCGATGGCAAAAAATAGATGATCGTCTAGCTTCACAGTAACTTTTAGTTCTAATGCTCCCTAAGGGTATTATCTTTTTGTGGACATTTTAATTGACAAATGCAGATCCAAATATAAAATTCAACCACTGCTGATTGTATTAAGGCAAATAACCCTTCTCAAATAGCAGCCTGATGGTTTCAAATGAAGATACCTTTAATTCTTGACCATGTTACCATAAACTCAGAAATGACAAAGGCTTTATAATTTACTTCACTGCATATAAGATTTTTTTACATCAATTATGTTTACCAATTTCAGAAATATTAACATTAAAAGTAAATTGAATTTCGTAGAATTGAATTTATTAGAATATTTCTGTTTGAATGTGACCCATAACTTCTGATAATTTAATAAAACTACATTCCCTATTTTTAACATGCTGGACACTTTACGCTTTTGTAATGCACTCAGGATGTTGCTATATTCTGGCCAGTAGTGTTGCACCTCTAATTTCTACTGTTACTACATGTAGATAAATCCCCTTGCTAAAATCACAGAAAATCAACATAAAAGACCTCTTAGGGCAATGAGGGAGGCTTAGTCTGAGTTGCTTGTTGTTCATATCAATCAAAAGTGCACAAAAACAAGTAGAAATGTAAAGCACCCAATCAACTAAACTTGTGTCACTGATATCAACTTTCCAATTTACCTCAAGGTCTAAGTATAAAAGAAGGAAATAAATAAAAGATAAATCAAACATAGGTACATAAAGTCTGGGGGTGTCACTGAAAAACAAACAAATCAACACAACAAAAAAAATTACAAGAGAAATTCAGTCCCAGAGGAAGACGATAAATCTAAATTCAAATTTGTTGTTTGCAGGTAACAAAATAATATTGAAGGAAATAATTACATTGGTTATTTGGTAATGGTAGAAGTTCTGCAATTAAAGAAGTAAACTCTTGGTAACTGTTTGGAATAGAGTCAATAACTGAAGCCACAAAGAACTACTTGCTATCAAGAAATAATGATAAAACATAAATTAGTACTTCTGTTCAAACTTAATGAATATTTTAACATAACCATCAACTTCTATAACATACATATGTTCCTTGAATGCAGCTAATATGATGAGGTCCACTCAATCCTATATTTGGAAACTCAGACCACACTAGAGTGAGTTTCTAATAGTCTGGCATTGCTCTGAACTGCCAGATAAATCCCACAGTGTTTTTTCTCACCTCTACAGATTGTTACCACAGGGTTTCTCCCCAAACCTCATTTACGACCGACCTTTTGCCTTCAGATTGTGGTATAAAGACACTCCTGTGTTCTGGCTTTCCATGACAGCTTTACCTTATCAGTATTTTGTCTGTAGCTGTACAGTCTTCTGTAGCCCTAGGTGAAGCCCTGCACAACAGGACCAACACTCAGGATTCTCTGTCTCATTGCAGCCTCCCTGAGCGTTGTCCTCTTCTGTTTTAGAATGGATCCCTCTAATGAGACCCACATCTATTTGCTTAATTGTAGACCACTAGTTTCCACAAAGACTACAAAGAGCATTAAAAACAGAGTATGTTTCTTGAGGGGAGTTCTAAAAACAAACTAAAAGAGCAAATTTAACATAATAGGAAAATCCTTAGGATAAAAATAAATTGTTCTTAAAATTTTATGTTTGCTCAATGGTTTCTAAAGTACATTTCATCATTAAAGATTAACTTCTCCAAATTCTAAAAGCATAAAAAATGCCAGATTATGAAAGATCTATTCAATTAACTCACATGTACATGATCTGCCACCATCAAATTAACAAAATGCATGAATTCCACAAAGCAATTTTAACAAAATATTAAATCATACATTAAAAAAACAAAATTTATGTTTAGCTACTTATGTATACTTACAAATATATATTAATATGACTATGTATATTAGATAGATTAGCCTAGTATGCACAAACAAGTAAAACAAATACGTGTTAACAATTAGAAAAAATATATTCTTACAGAGCAAATCCTATGCAAATTTAGTAAAAATTTAACCGTTAAAATTTCAAATTATTAGAACAAAACAGGTTTCTTTTTCCTAAAAACATTTTTTTTGAACTTCCAGTATAAGTAATAATCAACCCCAACAGTTTCTAAACAATACTTTTGTTTGAGTCCTGGACTTCCAAGTTAAAAATGGCAAAATAAATCTCCAGTAGAGAAAATTATCTTCATTTTCGAAACTTTTATATTACAAATGCTACTTGAACAATATTAATGTTAATAATCATAGATTTTAATTTCATTAAAAATGTTAAAAGTGATATTTGTAAAAAATGCAAATGTGTGTTAAGAAACTATCTGGATTATAGTTGGGGCAAGATTAACAAAAATATAGTTGAATATTTTGCTCTGATCTCAAATTCATCTCACAGAAAGTAAAATGAACTTGAAATAAAATCAGGAAGTTTTCACAGGTTCAGAGAAACTGAATTCTGCCACTAGTATTACCTATCACTAGTGACCAAGCATCCAGATGGATCCTCTGTTAAACATTGCTTATTCTGAGCTATTAGTGAGAGCCACCAGATCACTGAATATTCTGACAGATAATCAGCCATTTATTGAGAACCTTGGGCATATACTTGTGGCTTAAAGAGGCAAAAAAGAAATACATATTTCCAAATATCATCTCATAAGCATTTAGCAGCAGGCCTGGAATCACTTGATTACCTTTTAATTGAGTAAAGTGTTCTTATCAAAATGACCACAGTTCAAAAGAGGGAAGCATCCACCATCCTTCTTTTCTCAGATTTGTTTCCCATCGTATGCCTGGAAAATCCAAAAACAGAACGTGGAATTTTGCTGTATTTTAAACCAATAGATTCATAACTTGTTACTGTAGGTTGAAAGGCTGGAAAATGGGGAAAGCATACATACATATAAAATTACTTTAATGGTCTTAAACTCAAATCTCAGAGGAAAGAGAAGTGTAGTAGAAAGGGAAGTGAAATTTTATTCATTTGAACAGATAAAAAGGATTATAAAGATATGCATTAGAAATAGATCTACAGGGGTAATGAAATGGCATGTTTATCAAGGGAGCAACAGAGCTAAAGAGGCTTATGTTTAGGAAATAGCCATCCAGATGCAGGAGGGAAACAATAGCTCTCTTTGATGTTTGAGAATTGAGTGCCAGGCATAGCCAATAGTATATAAAGGTAGATCTAATGACTGTGATCTAATTCTCCAATAAGGTTATGAGAGTAGTAATATCAAATTATCACCATTGTGTGGAGGAAGACATTAAGGTACAAAGTGTTCATATAACTACTTCCAAGAGTACAATTAACAAGTATGGGAGTTAGGATTGTGAACTGAGGTGAAGTGACTGTCAAGCCAGTATTCCTAATCACTAGGCTATACTATATTTTGAGGACACAGGAGAAAGTGAACTGGTTAAGTAAAATAAGACTATGTCATGGGGGCCTTGCCTGACTCCTAAAGAATTTGTTTAGGCATGTCTCCTACTGTGTGAGTTTTTGAGATATGAATTAGAGAAAACACAATTGAATAATTAAAGGGAAAGATTGCCACTACTCCAGCAGCTGTTGGATATAATGTTATTGTGACTGGGAAGAAGCACTTTGTTCAGTGGAAAAATGCTACTGAGTAAACAGAGTAGGAACCCACACCTGCTTGTTGTGCAATAAATGGATGCTCAGCTGGTGTTCTTTCTTCTGTTTCCTGCTGGAAGTTGTAAACAACACTAGAATTCATTTTGACTGTACAAAGTTTATTGATTCTTGTCTGATCTTACATGCTCTTCAGTAACTTCCCAGGAACATTTTGGTTTATTTTTGTTGGTTTTGTTTATTGTTTGTAGCTCTCACAAAATACTACCATACCCAGTTTGAATAATAATTTCATCAAAGAAATTTTTAAATAAAATATAATTTGGTTATTGTTGTCTGGTATTATTTTACTCCTTTCCTTACCTTCTCTTAACACATACACATTGAAAGAATTGAGTTTATAATACAATTGTTGAAAATGTGAATTTTCTTAGTAATACTGTTGTCATTAATAGCAAAAAAAAAGGTTTAACTTAAAACACAGTATGCAGTGGTGAAGCATTAGTGGTTTCTGAGAAGGTAAACGTTATACAAAGAACCATGAATTAGATAGATAGATACTGGATAGATGGTTTGCAATAAGGGAGAGAGAAAATAACAGGAGAAAATAAAGATGAGTCAAAGATGACTGCATTTTAAACCATGTGTCTGAGAGAAGAGTAGTAATATTAATAACCTCAGCCATAAAGACATAAGGACAAATATAATAAAACAAATCTCAACTGACCATGTTTTGGAAATACACATTTTATAGGCGTAATTCTCCTGTTATGCAATTTAGTTATCTGTAACAAATACAAATGTCATATTAAAACCATTTGTTTCCCTAAAGGCACACAGCCCTGCCTAAGATGTTACTTACAAGAAACAATTAAAATCAACCCCTTAATAATTTACATTTTCCCATATATGCCCCAATTCCTCTGTGTTTTTGAAAAGACGGCACCTAATATATGAATAGACAATTAATGTGCAATGTCTATTATAAAGTGTTTCATGGTTAAACTAACATACTGCTTGCTGAACTACCATGGAATTTAACTCTTAGTAGCAAAGCATAAAAGCACTACTAAAATTGAACTTAAAACCCATCTACTTATTAGGAGTCTCTTTATTTCTTCTACTGATATTAGTCTCCACACATATTTTCTCAGTAATCAAAATTATAATTTATTCAACAGTTGGAGGTCAGTTATTAATTCTAAATTATTTTCTCACAGACTCAGGCTTTGAAAATTAAAATTAATTATCCAGTTACAGTAGCAACAAATCAAAGTTAAATTCTTACATTATCACAAGGGGACCTTCCTCATAAGATCTAATTATTGATCTTTTTTCTAGTGCAAAGAAGCATACCTACATATGCATAAATGTGCTTTTATAGTTTTTCAGTGGAATTGACAAATTATGGATTAGCCTCACCTCACCTTCCTTAGATCAAGAAATATTTGGAAATCCTCCAAATGCAATAATCAATTGAAACATGTCTGATTAGTCTGACATTATCTCTTGACAAATGCCTTCATTCTCTTCTGAATCAGCATGATATACACCACTTCAGTTTTTCTGTAGCAGACATTTCCTGTGAGGTGAAAACAGATTGCAGCATGAATACATTGTCTAAATTTGTTTAGAATTCTTCACCTAAATTCTTAAATCTTAAAAAAAATTATGTTTGGTAAGGTTTATTTTATCATTTTCCAAGGAAGGAGTAAATTGGGTTCTTCTTATATACCTCAATGAAAGGTTAAAAACTGAAAGTTTTTAATAACATTTTAACAAGTAATCTGGATAAGTGTGTGGGTAGTTTTTTAATATGAGCACAAGCATTTCATTGAACAACTGAAAATTCAACAACCATGTTCATGTTTATTGATATTTTTTACAGTTCATTCTGTTATATCCAAATTGTTATTTGTGTTGGGAAAGTAGATCCAAATACTTAAACACTTCCCTTCCCTCTTTTCTGTGAATAGACCTGCCATAAAACTGACGTTTTCTTCTGTGGTTTCACATAAGTTTCTATAAGAGATCTATAGGAATATAGCAATACCACATACATCACAATGAAGGTGGTTCTGTTTCCTGAAGGTGAAAAAGCTGGTGGGAGGGATGGGGAAAGGAGCAATGCACTTGAAAATACCATACCAAAAGATAGCTTAAGGATGGCCTTTACTAGAAAATATGACTCTGCCATGGTAAGAAGTTGGTGTGGGCCTGGGGAATTACCTATCAATTGTAGAGAAACAGTTAATCTGATAAACGGCTATTTGAAGCAAATTGACCCTGGAGCACTTGTAGCCTGTGTGACAAAGCTGACTAGTCTGGTCCTCTGGGCCACCACTAAGCCTACGCTTTCAAACAACACCTGATAAATACACTCACCTACCTATTATGCCCCTTTCCCTTAAACAAAATTTTACCCTATAAAAGAATGATTTTTTTTTTCCTAACTTGGATGCATATTAAATGCCTAGGAAGCTTCGAATACATGCCTTGGTCTGTGACTTATCCAAGACCCATAAAATCAAGATGCAGTTTGGAGCAGAATTTGTTCAGTAAGAGATCTCCATGGTTGAGAATCAATGCCTTAAGCGATCAGCCTACATGAATCTTCTTCTGCTGGTCACAATCACCTTTCCAGAGCTCAATTCTGCTCTAGGTGAATGCCCATGATCAACTCAAATCACATGCTGCCTGAAGCCCACATCTTAAGCTCCCCATACCTATCAGGGAGCAATGTTCCTGAGATACTGGGGCTGAGTGTTGTGTGTTAGATATACGCATGCTAAAATCAACCCAGGAAGGAAAATTTTGGAGAAGAATTAAAACATAGTCACAGCATAGGAGGACTGCAAACAAATCAGTCTGAAACAAAGAAAGCAAATAAATGCTAGAGAGTTCATGTATAATGTCATACAACAGAAATAAGCCTTAAAGCAGCATACTGTACAGAATTTAGAAATCAAAATCTTTCCCAGTCATGGGTAGGGCTCCCTCCATCTATAACAATCCTCGAAAAGGCTATATAATACAAGATTTAAAAAAAAAAGACAGAGATTAATTGACAGTGATTGAGTGTGTTCAATGGGATAAGAATAATAGAGTTTGCTTCAGAGAGGCACACAAACTACACGTGCAATATAAATTTGCTATTAACTGTCGTTTTTACTTCTCCAACTAATACTCTCACAAAAGCCTTTAACCCCACGAAAGTAAAGTAGTTCCTTCTCATGGGCCAAAACTTGTAGGTAGATTAAAAATGGCAATCTCAAGTGTATAGCCAGGGAGGATTGTTGAGGCTTGAGATTAGCAGGAAAAAAATGCCCTATTGAAATAGCAATGCCTGCTGTGGATGCAGGGGTGTGTAGGCTGGCACACTTGAAATATGCAATCTCACCTGCCTTAGTCATGTTCCTCATCTGCTCCTTCTGTATTTTCTTCCCTTCACCCTCTTAACTGGTTCTACTTAAATTTCTGGTCTTTTTCGGTATTCAAGAGTTTGAACACTTCAACATTCTCTGACGAGGAGCGGGTATTTACTCATAGCTGATATTTTATAATAATTACAAAAATTAGTTTTATGCTAATTATAAAAAAAACTTCATCTTCTTATTGCTAAGTTTTCATGTGTGTCCTTAATGGCTGATTTTTTGCAGGGAAGGGTGGAGAAAGAGGGGGTTGTCTTCCAAGGATCTCTGCTCTTAAAACACCTAAAGAGTTTCTCTCTCTCTCTCTTGAAAAATATATTCTGGAAAATGCCTGTCACCAATAACATGTTTTCCAGAAATAACCTTGTTTTATTTCTGTATAATGCTGTCTTTCTCAGTCTCTACTTGGAGCTGACCTGCTGTGGTGGGAAGGGATTTCTATTCTGCTCTGGGTCTGAGTGGGAAAAAGCAACCTCCATTTCACGTCTAAGTGAAAAATACACCTCCACTAGAAGCCAGGGACCCTGTGTGGCTTTATGTCTGAAGCAAAAAAGAACTTCCCTTTTGATGCTTTCATAACCACTTTTGCTTAGACTAAAGTAAAATTATTGTAGGAATCATGACCTAAATTCCTCCAACATGTTTATTCAGCTATTTCGTAAGTAATAGTTTCATATAACATAATTTCTTGTCTGCATTAGCATATTTCTCAGCCCCACACATAAAATGAGATGGAAAGCTTGATTAAAAATATAATAGAATGGATGAATTTCAGAAAATGTCTGTAAATTCAGCATATAACCGAAAATGAAAACCAGGCCATAATACTTGGTATTTAAATATTCTATGTCCTGTTTCCTATAGGATTTTTTGACTAATGTTTTTAGACTTAAACTGTCCAAGTAAAGAATTCCAAGTCTTCTGTATTCTGGATAAAATTTAGAAGAGTTTTGAATAAATTAGTGATGTAGGATAAAGTCTCTCTTGATTAACCAAGATGCTACAATGATGGAAATATATTAAAGATCTGAACCTGTTAAGAAAATAGACAAAATTGTGACAATATTTAGCAAGTGAAAAAGATATAATGGGCAAAATGAAACAGAGTTAGGAACAAAAAAAGAGTTCATGACCGTAAATTGAGTAAAGTTTTTTTTTAATTATAATGTAGTAGAAAGAGCAACTTTATGCCAAAAAGTTTTAATTAGATTAAATAGATGATATCCTGGTAAATTATAACTCTCAACATAGACACAAGAAGAAAGAGAAAAATCTGAATTAACCCAGATCCTTTCAAATTTGCTAAATATTTATTTATCATGAATTTCTGTTTAACAGAAGGCACCATTAAAAGTATAAAAATACAAGCCATAGAAAACAAAAGTGAAAATGCAAGCCACACAATAGAAGATATTTGTATAAATATATCCATAAAGACCTCAAACTGAAGTGTATATGTATGTATGCATGTGTGTATCTGTAGTGATAGATATTCTTACAACTTTTTGACACAGAAAAAGTAATGGAAAATACTTGAACAAGAAATTCACAAGAAGATATCTACACAGTCAATAAACATATAAAAATATTTTTAATTTCACTAGTGATGAGGAAAATGCAAATTAAAACCTCAATTAGATACCACTATGCACTCACTGAGATGGCTAAGATTAAATGACTGACAACACTAAATATCGACAAGAATGTGAAGCAACTGGAGCTAATTTCCTGCTGGTAGGATTGTAAATTTGTTTGACTCTGGCAGTGTGCACTAAAGCTCCCATATGCCCTCCCTATGACTCAACAATTCTATTCCTAGACATATTCCCAAGTGTTTGTGTGTGTGTGTTTGTATGTATGTATACAAAAATATTAGAAGGAAGTTCATAGTTAGACTCGGTGTAAGAAAAAAAATACTGAAACAATCCAAGTATTTATTAATAATAACATAAATGAATAAATTATATTCGCATGAGAGAATACTATAATGAGAATGAATGTATGGTCATTTATGCAGTTACAAATATGAGTCTCATAAATATAATATTGAGCAAAAGAAGCCAAACACTGAAGAGCACATACTGCATGATTTCACTATTATAGAGTTCAAACTAATCTATTGTTTCAAAGAAATTTTTTGCTCAACTTTGAGCATGCATGCACAGTTGTGTATCCTGAACAATTTAAGCTCTCTGGAATTTTACACAACCCAGTTTTGACTTGATTAAAATCAGGCTTTCAGTTAGCAATGAAGTGAACCTTGATAGTGGCCTCTCACAAGGAAGAGTCTACCATCCACCCTGTAAACCACCCAGAGACCTGAACTCAAAAAGCTGCCTAATTTTATAATCTTTCTCCTTTTTGGATCTACATCAAGCTCTTCCATTTCTAAAAGAGAAACTGAATTTGTACTTGAACAATGCTGCGCTTCCTTGCCAGGCACGCTAATAAATTCAGCCTCATTTTAGACTGTTATTTATTAGCCTTTATTTCTTTTCACTTAAGAAGTTGGTAGATGTTAGGATATTGGAGGCACTTACAAGGAGCAGATATAAGGTGTGCTTGCAGGATGCTATTCTCTCTTCATTTGTGGTAGTGACATAGCTGTGTTAGTTCTGTGAAAGTTTGTTGACATCTACCTTTATGATTTTATAGTGTATAGTGCAACAAAATTCACTGGAAAAATTTTAAAAAATGTGTAGCTGATAAAAATATTTCAAACAAAACAAAACAAACAAAAAAACCCCAATAAAGTGAAACAAACAAAAGCCCCTCAAAAGCATATTAGGCTAAGATGAGTTTACAGGCAAGTTCTGCTAACCGTGTTCTGGAGAACATAGATACAAATATTGTGTCCTTGCTCATTTTTTTGGTTAATACAACCTTGATGGCAAAAACTAGACTGTACAAGAAAAGAAAATTATAGGCCAATCTTACATACGAATATGATTCCACAATTTTTTTATAAATCAAAATTCAGAAAAGAAACTAGCAAACAAGGAACACAGATGTATTAGAGAAGTAAAACAAATGGTAAATAAAATTCAGGTAGCCCAAATTAGAATTTAGAATCAGTACATTTTATAGATAGACCCTGTGTAAAGCTTCAAATAATTTAGATATTCAGGCTGGTCATATTCAGCTCTCAGAAATAACTAAAGACAAGCAAATCTTATAGAGCTCATTATAAAGAAAGATTCAATTTCCCCATTATCCAATTAACCTTTTTCCTAAGAAGCAGCAAGGAGAAAGATCACGGAGGGAATGTTACAGGTTTGGTTAGATTCCATTTTATCTATTCATAATACTCCTGAAGAAGGCAAAGCCTATCAATGAAGCTGGCTGTTCCAACTCAGAAAACACAAGCTTTTGCCCAGGCACAGTGGTTCTCAAGGTGTGGGCTCAGACTAGTGTCATCAGCAGACCTGGGAACTTCGTAGAACTAAATATTTTGGTTTTTCTTTGTTTTATTTTGTTTTTGAGATGGAGTCTTGCTCTGTTACCAGGTTGGAGTGCAGTGGCACGATCTCAACTCACTGCAACCTCTGCCTCCTGGGTTCGAGGGATTCTTCTGCCTCAGCCTCCAAGTAGCTGGGCCTACAGGCATGTGCCACCACGCCCAGCTATTTTTTTTATATTTTTAGTGGAGCTGGGGCTTCACCATGTTGTCCAAGATGTTCTCCATCTGTTGACCTCGTGATCTGCCCACCTCGGCCTCCCAAAGTGTAGAAATGAATATTTTAAGGCCCCACATTGAATCATTAAGTCAGGAACTCTAGGGGTAGAGCCAAAAACACTGTGTTTCCATAAGTTCTCCAGGTGCCATGGACTTTAAAGTCTGAGAACTGCTGTCCTGGGGTAGAAGATTCTGTTGCAAATGGGCAAATGCTATATATTATGCTACATTCTTCTTTCTTTCTATTTACTCCAAGAGTCAAAACAAAACAAAAAGATGAGAAAAGAAGTTCTGAAAGGAAATGTAACCCCCAACCAAATCAAAGCGACATTTAAGCACACAGAAATGGAAAGAACTGAAACCTACCCTTTAGCTTTTCTAAATATGTGAGAATATTGTGAGGTATTAAAAACAACTTATGAAAAGTTATTCTGTTACTTGATTTGAGATTTTTTTTGATATCAACTTTATTATATTTTAAATTACAGAGTAATAGTAATTGTAGAAAAATAAGACTGCAGATAAGCACAAAAAATGAAAAAAAACTTGTAATTGCATTATCCACAGATAATGTTTTAAAAGATTTATAAATTAGTTTAATAATATCTTTTGATAACTGGTAGGACCCATTCTACATAATTACTCATTTGTTTCATAATTTTCCTAACTATACCTGTGATAATATATTTGCGCGTAGTCTTACAGATTTTAAATAAACAGTTTCATACAGTAAATATAATTTTGTAACCTGTATATTATACAAAAAACCATAATGAAACTGTCTACATCTCTTTGTATATAAATATATTTTCTTCTACAGCATTTAAATGTGGCATATCATTTTATTGCTCAAATGTGTCGTAATTTACTCAATCTGCTATTGTCAAACAAGCAATATTCCTGATCGCTTGCTGTTATAAAAACTCTATAATAAACATTTTTGTAGGAAATGCTGCTCATATACTAAAAGTAGAAAGTTAATGAAGGTTTTTGCTTATTATTACTACTCTTTTCCCTCTTCTCTCTCTCTTCCTGTTTTTCTCTCTTAAACACATACACACAAGATTGCTGTTCTATTTTCGTATATATATATTACCAGAATTATTTGTATATTTGGGCCACTCAACCATGGGTGATCTTTTCCAAGTTGATATAAAATAGAATGTAATAAAATGTTGTGTTCTGTCTACATAAATGTAAGTGTGGTTGAACACTTTTAATGTATTCCTTAGCTCTTTTTCTTCATTTGTAACTTATTAATATACTATATTTATTTCCGTATCTTTTAAACATTGTATTTGTTTCCATTGCAAACAAACATGTATATAGATTCCTGCTTTTCTAAAGGGCAAACCAATAGCAGATATAAAATGAAAGTCCCCTTAATGCTCCTATGCCAACTTTAATCTCATTTTCTTCCCCAGAGATGCCAATTATTTACACTCCGGTTATGTCTTTTAAATAGTTTTTTAGTCATTTACACACACACACACACACACACACACACACACATTTATATATACATATAGGCTGTTAATAAAATTTTAGCCACATTGTACACAGAGTTCTCTAAATTGCTTATTTTTTCTTTCCTATTACATTTTGGGAATTTTTTCATATCGGCATACATAAATCATTTTTCTATGGCTTTATTTTTTCCATGGAATATATGTACAATAATTTTTAAAATAATTCTTTTACAAATAGGTGTTTCAGTTGTTTTCAGTTTTTTAATGTTAAAAATAATGTCCCAATCATGTTTTACATATAATTTTGTAATGTAACCCATATGTTACATCAAGACTCAGTAAAATCAGAACATTTCTTTCTGTAAGTTAACTGTACAAACCCCTTCTGATTTTGCCCTACCCCTGTATAAAATCTCTATAAGTCCTTTAATGTTTTCTCTTGGACATTTAGTCAGTCTTCTAGTCATGTGAGTTATCATAATAGTGCCCCAACATACATTCATGCATAGCACGGACCAGGCAGCGTGCTAAGGACTTTGCATGTAAAGTCTTTCGATCATCATAACAGGCCCAGTGCTATGGTTCACATCTGTAATCCCAGCACTTTGGGAGGCTGAGGTGGGTGGATCACTAAGGTCGGGAGTTCAAGACCAGCCTAGTCAACATGGTGAAACCCCTTCTCTACTAAAAATATGAAAATTAGCAGGGCATGGTGGCACTTGCCTGAAATCCCAGCTACTCGGGAGGCTGATGCAGGAGAATTGCTTGAACCTGGGAGATGGAGGTTACAGTGAGCTGAGATCATGCCACTGCACTCCAGCTTGGGTGACAGAGTGAGACTCTTCATAAAACCCAAAGAAATTAGGCATCTTAGATGAGGAAACATAGAAACTTGGCTTACGGAGGGCACACGTAGCTATTTCAGTGTAAATAGCAGAATCAGTTATTATTTACACAATAAAACCAATTATATGAGAAGAATTTATTCAAAAAAACAGATGTCTGCAGTGATATGTTGTTTCTTTCAAAGATAAATACTGGCCCATTGTGGTTGTATTATTGTACGTTGACTTGAATTCTTCACTATGATTACCCAGGAGACTACATGCATTTATGAACATTTGTGCATTTCTCTCCCACTGTGGATGCGTTTAGCTTCAGTGTTAAGCACTGCTGTTTTAACCTAAAGCACTGTCTAAGAAGTCTTAATTCTTAGTCCATAATTACAATACTTGGACTTCATCCACTCTTATACTGATATAGTATTCACTAGTAACATTATTCTGAACAACACAGAAAATGAAACAAAACAAAACAAAAAAGGTCCTCTATCCTTTAGCTTGTATTGATTAACTAAGAAGGAACATTTTCCACGGTAGGCAGACAAGCAACACCTCTCTTGCATAATAATGTTTTTAGTCTACAAAGATTTAGCTGGCCCATAGCCCTAGACTGCATGAAGACACCTAATTAGTCCATCAAATGCTACAACTCAAGGCAGCTCTGCATGTTCTTCTGTGTAAATAACATGTATCATTCCTTAAATTCCTCAGATTAGCCCTCCACCTTGCAGCAAGGTTCATGTTTAAAATCCTACCAAAAAGTCTGGAAAGGGAAAGGGAATTAAATCTGTCTCAAGCTTATTAACTTGTAAAGTTTACACTAAAATAACAGAATGACCTGTCAAATAGTCAAAGGAACACTTTGGCTTTCTCAGACACTAATTAGGTTAATCCTCTGATAGCAGAAAACTTAAAAATGCTCCTCACTTTTGTCAATTTAGTTCTACTATTGTTAGAAGAGGTCATTTTTTAAAATTGTATGAGTTTATTGATTAGGAGAGAATTCACTCATCTTAACATAATTATCCATATTTCTCGTCTCAGACAGTTAAGTCTTTTGGATCAGGAAAAAAATGAAAGGACAAATATTTTCCCTGTTGATACTGTAGTTGCAAAAATATAAAATAATATTTCTAACAAAATTACAAAGATGTCCAGTTTAAGACTTTGTGGCTCTCCTATCTCTCTGGTCCTTCCTGTTTACTATTCTTTCTTCCTTCCTTTTTTTTTGAGATGGAGTCCCACTCTGTTGCCCAGGCTGGAGTACAGTGATGCAATCTCAGCTCACTGCAACCCCTGCTTTAGAGTTCAAGCCTTTCTCCTTCCTCAGCCTCCCAAATAACTGGGATTACAAGCACCTGCCACCACGCCTGCCTAATTTTTGTATTTTTGGTATTTTTAGTAGAGACAGGGTTTCATCATCTTGGGCAGGCTGGTCTTGAACTCCTGACCTCAAGTGATCTGCCTGCCTCAGCCTCCCAAAGTGCTGGGATTACAGGCATGAACCACTGCACCTGGCCTCTTTCTTCATTTTTAAACATCAGTTTCACAACTCAGGCCACGCTCTTTTTCTCTTCATTTCCTTCCTCTCTAACTGCCTTCAGCCACCCCTTAGAATCCGTTTAAATCCCTCACATTTATCTCCGGGCCAGATGTCTTATTTGAGTATGCAGATGCTTCACTCACACACATATGTGACTCATAACGGATTGTCCTTCATTGACACCCCCTAGCACTCAACCCCTTTATGCCTAACACCAAATTCCTGCTTTGGCTGTGCTCAACTTGTTTCCTCAAAGCTTTTCCATCTTAGCAAGGAACTGGAAGTCATCCTTAATAGGTCTGCTTCTCTCTATGTATACGTTCAGATACATCCTAAAAAACTCTCAAGTCTTTCCTTGTATCTCCACCGACAACACACCACCCCAGTCTAAGGAGTTTTGTCTCTTTCGGGGAGAATACTGAAGTGGAACCCTCCTGTCTCCCCGTGGGAGTATGCCATTATTGCACACACTGTAGCCATTGCTGGTATTTTACAATGTGAATCTGACCTTGTCACCTCCAGCCTTATCTAACCAGCTTTGTGGCTTCCTACTGTTCTTAGAATAAAGATAGAATACACTTAGGCTTCCTATAACCTGCCCTCTGCTCTCTCTTACTGGTCTTATTGGAGCCACTCTCCTTTTTTACCATCGTGTTACTTTTCTTTCATTTTCAAGAATATTTTAATCACCATCCCACCTCAGGGCTTTCCTACATGTCATAACCTTGGTCTGACACTGTTTTTACCTCACACTCCCTTATTTGCTGACTCCTATGGTGACACAAAGATCTGCCACTCAAATCCTCCCTCAGGGAAGATGTGATGTCCCAGCTGCTGGGTGTACTAGTGATACACAACTTGAACTGTAAGTCCCTTCAAGGACTGCCTCAGCTGCACGGATCCATCCACCTTGCCCAAGAGCATACCCTTCTTGGAGAGACCCACATCCAATGACTAACTGAGTGGAGCATCTTCCAGCAACTTGAATGGATCACTGTAGCTGCAGAGCTCCCCATGGGGTCCCCTGAGGCTGGCATCACAATTTGACTTCTCCCTCTGCTGAATACTGTTTCTTCCCCCTCCTTTCACAAATGTAGATCCTAATGGTTCTCTCTAATAAACATTCTGCCCACTAAATTGTCTCAGAATCCACTTCCAATATACTCCATTTCCAGAGGTTGGCTTAGATGTCACTTCCTGAAGGAGGCTGTGTATTAATTTCTTAGGGCTGCCAAAAAAAAAAAAAATACCCACAAACTTGGTGATTTATAACAACAGAAATTTATTATCTCACACTTACGGAGGCTAGAAATCTGAATCTTAAATCAGGGTGTCAGCAGGGCCATACTGTCTCTGAATGCTCTAGGGAGGGATCATTTCCTGCCTTTTATAGCTTCTGGTGTTACCAGCAATCAGCAATCCTTGGTGTCCCTTGGCCTGGAGATGCATCACTCTAATCTCTGCCTCCATCTTCAATAAGGCTTTTGCCCTGTGTGTTAATGCCTCCATGTTCAAGTTTTTTCTCTTCATGTAAGGACAGTTATCATATTGAACTTAGGGCCCATCCTCACCCAGTAAGACATCATATTAACTCAATTATATTTGCAGAGACCCTTGTATTAGTCTGTTCTCACACTGTGGATAAAGACATACCTGAGGTTGGGCAATTTATAAAGAAACAGAAGTTTAATGGAATCACAGTTCCACGTGGCTGTGGAGGCTTCACAATCATGGCAGAAGGTGAAAAGTACATCTTTCATTGCAGCAGACAAGAGAGAATGAGAGCCAAGCAAAGGGTAAACCCCTTACAAAATTATCATATCTTGCAAGACTTATTCACTACCAGGAGAACAGTTTAGGGAAAACCACCGCCATGATTAAGTTGTCTCCCACTGGGTCCCTCCTATAACACATGAGAATTATGGGAGCTACAATTCAAGATGAGATTTGGGTGGGAACACAGCTAAACCATGTCAATCCTATTTCTAAATAAAGTTACATTCACATGTTTCAACATATCCTTTTTAGAGGCACACTTCAAACCATGAGCTATATGACTGAGGACATATTTAGATGTAAGTAACATAAGTTATAATAGATATCTGTCATTCTTTTCAGTGATTAAACATCTTTAAACTTTTTTTCTGCTATTTAGGGATTTTCCTAAATCTCACCATAAAAGTCCAACATCTGTTTTCCCAGCCTCCTTTACAGTAAGGATAAAGCACTTAACTTTCATCATCAGAAGCATTTCTGCCAAAAACCGAATTCGAAGTTAATGATGCCAAAAAAGCATACACTGTAAAGAATCTACTTGGGAAGAAAGGTGACAGTGACATCTAACTTCCAGAGGCAGGGGTGTCAGAGTTCAGGTACTATCAACTACAAACATAATATTTATACTCAAGAGTGGTGGCTAAGTTGTCTTCAGCAGACCAGTTATGTTGTGTGATTTGGGGTGCCGATACTGGAAAAGAGTTTCTAAGCAGGGCTCTCTGAAAATTCAGTAAGGTTAACGTACTTTCAAACTGCTTTCTTAAAATAGTCAGAGTTAGTATTTATTATCTGAGACTAAGCCCACAAGTTATATGTAAATCTAACTTCTTTTAGTTACTTAAAAGAAGAAATGAGGATGAAGTAAGTAACTGTATTAGTTTGAACCTCTGTAAGGATGTAGAGGTAGAGTTAGAATCTGGGACTCAAATGCTATTAGGACTTCCTATCGACTTCAGCTCATCACATCTCTGCTTTTCTCTGTGTGACAAATTCATTCTTTCAGGCTGATTATCCCCGCTGGAACCAGGATCAGCAGCAGCCCCTATTCTCTCATCCTGGATTTTGAGAGAACAAAGAAAAGAACTTCTCTTTGCCAGTTACGGTTTTAAAAATCCAGACAAAATCCTTTGATTAGCGATCTTGAGTTAAAATGCTCACTCCATGGATGAATTAGTATCATCAGGAAATTGAGTTACTGTAAGTTAATTCTAGCTGCTGTGGCCAGAGAAGCAAATTGTTGAAATCTCTTTAAGAATACCAACCAGATTAGAGAGTAGAAAGAAATGAGCAGATTCCCCCAAGTGGAAAGGTTTAGGGGTAGAAAGAGAGTGGGTGACATAAATATGGCCAAAGGAAAAAATGACTGTGAGCCTGGCAACTACCTTAATTTGTGTCCAGTGTGGTCGATGTTTCCTTCCTTCTTTCCTTCTTTCCTTCCTTCCTTCCTTCCTTCCTTCCTTCCCTCCCTTCCTTCCTTCCTTTCTTCTTTCCTTCCTGCCTCCCTTCGTTTCTTCCTCCCTTCTTTCCTTCCTGCCTTCCCTCCCTCTGTCCCTACCTCCCTCCCTCCTTCCCTTCCTCCCTCCCTTCCTTCTTCTCTTTTCTTTCTTTTCTTTCCTTTCCATTTCTTTTTTCTTTCTCCAACTCTTGCCCTGTTGCCCAGGACGGAGTGCAGTGGCACAATCTCATATTGTCTCTCTGCAGCCTCCAACTCCCAGGTCCAAGCAATTCTTGTGCCTCAGCCTTGCAAGTAGCTGGGATTACAAGCATGGGCCACCATGCCCAGCTAATTTTTGTATTTTTAGTAGAGACGAGGTTTCACCATGTTGGCCAAGCTGCTCTAGAACTCCTGACCTCGGGTGATCATCTACCTCGGCCTCCCAAAATGCTGGGATTACAGGCGTGAGCCACCGCACCAGTCCACTGTGAATATTTTCTATTCTTACAGATAATCTTTTATCTGTGTCTACAAATAGTATGAAGTACTAACTCTTTAGAACTTAAAATAATTAAATCGACTTTACATACATGAATTTGAATATGGGTTTCATGTATACACAAATTCTGCTAAACACCACTATATTCCCAGTGTCTTAGGGATATAGCAAATAGAATATAGAGACATTGGCATCTATTATCAAATAAGTAAGGAATTATCTGATTCAGTGAATGAATCTAAACCAGATATTAGAGTAACGAAGGGGTAGCATGTGTTTAAAAAAAACAAAAGGTTTGTACCTTTTACCCAATCTACTTCATATTTTATTTCATTTCATATTAAGAGATAATAGGATAAAATTACAGGATCAAAGTGATTCTACTCTTTAATAGATTTAAACAAGTTACTTAAGTTCTCTATGATTAGAATTCCTCATCTATCCAAAGAGAATAATATTAGGACTAATGTCTTAGGATCCTTGCAACAAGTGTGATATTAAGTGGAACAGAGTTTTCACTCAACACACGTTTCCTTCTGTTATTCTATCCATCAGATACAAGTGAGTCCTAAGTGATTTTACTATCTTACTCCCATGATCACATCTATAAGCCTCTGCCTGCTTTGACTCTCTATCCCAATGCTTTTGATTTGTTCCAGTATATCTATACTCTCTTGAATAAAACTTAGTATCTTCTTAAAAAAATAGAAAAGAAAGTAATATTCCAAAACAAAGACAAGAAACAAAAGAAATTTTTCTCTAACTCCGTCTCACTTTGAGGTTGGAAGTGGAAAACAATGAAATGATTTCTTAAATAAATAACAAAGTGTTTTGTCTTTTTAGAGTCATTATTTCCTTCCTTACAACTTCCTTATAGCTCCCAATGAGTCACAGGTGTAGCTCTCATAACAGCAGAAGGTAGAAGAAGATCACCGGGAACGAGAGTAAGTTAAGGGAGAAAAAATATAGGCATAGTCCTCCACTTCGTCATTAAAACATATACAATCTCCAAAAATATGAAAACCCCCAAATATTTCCATGACAACTAAATTTACAGACATGATTAGCCTATATATAATCATTATTCATTATTATGTATCATAATCAGAGTACAGCTCTTGCCAAGCTAATGTGTCCTCACTCAGAGAAAGAACTAACAATGAACAAAGAGGTTGACCATTAGTCTCAGATTTGACGCTATGATTAATGTAAAGCAACCAGTGAGCTTTCTCAGGCCTAAACACATTGATCCTTGCAAGATCCATTTATTTTTTCTCCTTACTGATTTAAGGAAAGAAAACAAAACAAGCAAACAACCACCAAAAAAAAAAAAACGGTCAAAAAACAAAAGCAAAAGACCCTAGAAGTTTTGCCCAGAATTTTCCTGTTTTTCTCTGAAAAGGGACAGTTTGGGTGAACCTAAGTATATTTACACAAGAAATAAACATACGGGAAATGTGTAATTAGTTTGTGATTTTATAATTAGTGTGTTTATGATATTTTCCCTCTGAAGGAGGGAAAATTAATAGACTTACAAGGCTAGAAATTTGTTTGAGGTATTTTTGAACTATTATTTTAAGAGTCTAAAAGAGGCTTTAGGGTTCATCTAAAAGTGGTACCATCTGTTCTTATTACGATCTCTCTCCACTGAAGACTATATTGTTTTATATAAAAGTACAATCTTGTCAGAGAATGAGTTATAAAATGTTAATTTCCAATCTAGCTCTCATTTTATTATGTAATTCTATCTTTAAGCCAAATATATAACAAACAAATTACTTCACAAAATGAAAAGATTGCCTTATCAAATTACTATTTTATTGGCATGAAAAAGAGAAGCAGACTACATTTGTTTTGTTGAATATTTTTTAAGATAGATACATCTGTAAACTTCTTTGGAAAGGTGAAAAACATTGTTATCCACCCATCATCTAAATGTGTACTTACTTCTTCTTACTGCAACGTTTTCCAGTTTATGACCATAAAATAGCTTTCACTCTTGATTTTTAGAAGCTTTAGTTCTGCCATCTGAAAAAATCATTTCTTCATCCATCCATCTATTTTGATTAATTCTGAAATATAATTTTATCACCAGTGGTACTATATGCTAGGTATCAGCATGGTCATGTGAACGAGCTGATTCTCCATTATAACAGGCAGTCTTGTACCAATTTCTTTAACTTTCTTGCCTCTCTATCTAGATCTTGTCCTCACAGATATTAGTATGCCTGGTCTGTCCTTGTCATAGAGTTCTCAGTTGAAATTTCATCTCCCCAAGGTATACCATTCGTCATTATATCAAAGGTGGTACATTCTCAATCTGTCATCTTACTTTACCTTATTGATTTTACTAAGGAAATTACCATCAGAATCTATAATATTCTTTTCTTTGTTTATATAATTATTGTCCATATCTGTGAGCAAGAATATAAGTTCCATGAGAGCAAGAGGCCTAGTATATATTGATCAGTGCTTGGTCTCCAACACCTTGAAGAAAAAAAAAATTAGTGAGTAAATAAATAAATCCTAGTTGGAAATGGATATAGACATTTATCAAATGATAACACATAAATTAAAAGCTCAACAATATTAAGTTCTACAAGAGAGTTGAAAATGGTTTTGTGAGTATGTGTTATAGGAAAGTTTAACCATGTCAAAGCCAATTTGAAAAATAGTGAATTAACCTAGGTGTATGAAGGACTCTACCCTTATCTAAAAAGCCCAAGAAAAGACTAGTTGAAACATACATTGTTGAGCCAAAAAGTTACTTTGGTTACGGTGTGAAACTAGGTTAGGATGAGGATGAGTTTCTGGAGACTGATCTATACTTCACACAAGAGATCAGAGGATAGCAGTGCAAAAGGAGATCAGAAGAACAAATTTGACAAGGATTTAGAGGCTAAAAATCAGCTCAACTTGGCCATGCATTGTATATGAAGACAAGAGGATGCAACATACAACTCATCAGTCCTAAACAACTGCATGGATGGTGGTGACACTCAGTGAGGTGGAAGACTCTGGAAAAAGACCAAATTTAGTGGGTGAACAGATATGCTGCGCTGAGTTGGAGGCATCCTTGAGTATCTGAGTAGTGATTTTGAATAAGTAGTTGAGTATATACATCTCCAGTTCAAAGGGAAAGTTGAAACTGGAGAGCTCGAATTTGGAATTATCTATAATGGAAATAACAAATGAGGGTGATATCACCTGGAAAAATGAGTGATTTTACTTCCTTTCTCATCCAATTTAGATGACATTCTCTGCCATTATAACCATTCTTGTACTTTTTTTAAAAAAAACTTGCCTCTCTTTCTATGATGCCTACAGAGGGAATTCTGAACAAATTCATCTGTTTCCCTTCTTCACTTCTAAATAATACTGGAGAAAATCAACAACCTTGCAGATTGGACTTTCCTTTCCCAGTGTAGAAGGATGGTCACGATGCTCTGGGTCTATGGGCTTTGGATCTCACAGAAACATTGACAAAATCATTTTTGCTTATGATGCTTCATTTAAAAAGGCCTCTTTAGAAAACATAGACCCAGTTTGAGTGCCTGAACTCTGTTTTTCCTCAGAGCAACAGTTTTTCCTCTGTCAAGTAGATCATGTTGTCAACTGCAAATACCCTTTTCCCAAAGTATAAACAGTACATCTTCATATTTAACTGTACTCAAAAGAGGAGAAATATTGCTTAAGAATTATATGTAAAGAGATATTCTCACCTGCCATAAACAGATTTAAGTATGTCATATTATTGCAAAAGGCCATTTTTTTTTTGTTTCTTATGGAAAAGTAAGAGACAGTTGAAAAAATAAAGCTTCAAGTGGGGCCCAAATTTTGAGTGGTAGCCCAGAATGGCAGAAGAGGCAAGTTTGGAAACACAGCAGGCAGAGACACAGATAATCATCATCAGAACAGGCAAGTGCAGATTTACTCTGAAGCTAATGATACTTAAACTATGGAGCCCTCCTATCTGACTGCTGAGTGCAGGGAGTTTCTGGAAATTGTGGAAGGTTCTAGGTAGACAGAGTAAACAACTTTGGATGCAACTCTGGTAAATAACCTTGAAATATCTGGGATGAAACTAATCTCCTTCTCCAACTTTAAAAAATCAAAAACATGATACAGGATATGAAAGAAAAAAAATCTTCAGTGAAATAGCAGAAGTAAAAGACAACCACAACTTCTGGAAATCAAGGATACACTTAGAGAAATGTAAAATGTACTGTAAAGTCTCAGCAATAGAATCAAACAAGCAGAAGAAAGAACTTCAGAGCTCAAAGAGAAGACTTTCAAATCAACCCAATCCATCAAAAACTAGAAAAAAAATATTTTTTTTAAATGAACAAAGCCTCTAAGAAGTTTGGAACTATGTTAAGTGTCCAAACCTAAGAATAATTGGTTTTCCCAAGGAGAAAGAGAAATCTAAGTTTGGAAAACATATTTGAGGGAATAATTGAGGAAAACTTTCCTAGCATTGCTAGAGATCTAGACACCAAAATACAAGAAGCTCAAAGAACACCTGGGAGATTCATCACAAAAAGATCATCACCTAGGCACATAGTCATCAGGTATCAGATTATCTAAAGTCAAGGAGGTGGGGAGGGAGGGCGGTGGTGGGGGAAAGTATCTTAAGAGCTGTGAGGCAAAAGCATCAGGTAATCTATAGAAACAAACAAACAAACACCCTATCAGAGTAACAACAGATTTGTCAGCAATAACCAAGCTAGAAGGGATTGGGGTCCTATTTTTAGCCTTCTTAAACAAAATAATTTTCAGCCAAGAATTTTGTATCCAGTGAAAGTAAACTTCATAAATGAAGGAAAGATACAGTCTTCCAGACAAATAAATGCTGAGAAAATTTACCACTACCAAGCCAGAAGGACAAGAACCACTAAAAGGAGCTCTAAATCTTAAAACAAATCCTCAAGATATGCCAAAATAGAACCTCCATAAAGCATACATCTCATAGGACCTATTTAACAATAACACAATTTAAAAAAAGGTATTCAGACAACAAATAGCACAATGAGTAGAATAGTACCTCAAATCTCAATACTAACATTGAATGTAAATGGCCTAAGTGCTCCACTTAAAAAGTAAAGAATGGCAGAATGAATAAGAATTCACCAACCAAGTTTCTGCTGTCTTCAGGAGACTCACCTAACACAAGAACTCACATAAACTTAAGGTAAAGAGGTGGACAAAGATATTGCATGCAAATGGACACCAAAAGCAAACAGGAGCTTCTTACATCAGACAAAAAACAAACTTAAAAACAACAGAAGTTTAAAAAGACAAAGAGGGACATTACATAATGATCAAAGGGCTATCCAAGAGAAAAATATCACAATTCTAAATATATATGCACCTAACACTGGAGCTTCCAAATTTATCAACAATTACTACTACACCTAATAAATGAGATAGATGGCAACACAATAACAGTGGGGGATTTTAATACAACCATCCCTTGGTGTCCATGGAGGATTGTTTGCAGTACCTCCTTCAGATACCAAAATTTGTGAATGCACAAATCACTGACATAAAATGATGTAGTATTGGCATATAGGATGCACAACCTCCCATATACTTTAAATCACTTCTAGATTACTTATAATAGCTAATACAATGTGAAAGCTATATAAATAGTTGTATACTATATTGTTTGGGGAATCATGACAAGAAAAAGTCTACATACTCAGTACAAGTGCAATTAAAAAAATATTTCCAATATGAGATTGGTTGAATCCATGGCTACAGAACACATGGATATGCAGGAACAGCTGTATTCTCTTCTGCATTGCTCTTATATTGCTCACCACTTTAATTTCATTCCCACACTGACTGGATATTACTTATGAGAGTATTTCTTAATTTTAAGTTAGGCAATATTATTTTTTGTTTTCAAAATGTCACCTTTTAATAATTTATTTCTATTTCTTAATTATGATCATATATAAATTAGATCAATATTATGTCCATTATTTGTAGTCTATAAGTGTCTCTGTATATCTCTTTATTGATATTTCCTATGCATTCATATATATAACGAAACTTGTTGAATACATGATTCATTACCTTATATTTTATCTATTTTTTGCTTATGATATCTATCTAATCTTACAAGAAATATATTAAAATCTTTTAATTTTTAAGGTTTTTATTGCATTATTAGTAGTATGGGCTTTGAATATATTCAACTGTAATTTATTTTGGTGTTTAGGAATTTTTTTATTACAATATTTCTCTCTTAGCTTGGAGTTCTTTATTAAATTCTGCACCTCGATGTTCTTTATTGCCATTAACCTAAAATTCAACTCTACATTATTTATATTGCCACTTTCATTTTGCTTCCCTTGTCTGGTCTCTCTTTGATCATATCTTAATTTTCAATCTTTTTTAATGTGCACTTTTAAGTGTTTCTTAAAAACAGGGAAGAGCTAGGTTTGAAGTTTTATTCCAATCTTGTGATCACTGTTTTTTAGAACCATTGAGCATGTTCCCATTTAATGTAGAAACTTACTTATTTCATTTTAATGTTTTGTCCCATTAATGTGTTTAATTTATTTTGCTTTATTATTTCATCTGTTTTTGTAGGTACTTATGCTATTTCACCCCTTCTTAACTTAGATGTTTGTATATATAATCACCTTTCCTTTCCCCAAATTCATGTATTTCCCCCATCAAGAGGCTCTGCTTTCTTAATGCATAGCCTCCTGAAAATTTTAGAATACATATTTCCCTTCCTCCTCCTGTCATAAGTGTTGCTGAGTTCATTTAGGGCTGACTTTTTTGGGTATTTAAAAATTTTTTATTTTGTTTTATTTTACATTCTGGGATACATGTGCAGGATTTGCTAGTTTGTTACATAAGTAAATGTGTGCCATGGTGGTTTGCTGCACAGATCAACCAATCACCTAAGTATTAAGCCCACATGCATTGGCTATTTACCCTGATGCTGTCCCTCCCCCAGCTCCTCCACCCCCAACAGACCCCAGTATATGTTGTTCCCCTCCCTGCATCCATGTGTTCTCATTGTTCTCACTTATAAGTGAGAACATGTGGTGTTTGGTTCTCTGTTCCTGCATTAGTTTGCTGAGGACAGTGGCTTCCAGCTCAGTCCATGTCCCTGCAAAGGAAATTATCTCATTCCTTTTTATGGCTGCATAGTATTCCATGGTGTATTATGTACCACATTTTCTTTATCCAGTCTGTCATGGACAGGCATTTGAGTTGATTCCAAGTCTTTGCTGTTGTGAATAGTGATACAATTAACATATGCATGCATATATCTTTATAATAGAATGATTTCTATTTCTTTGGGTATATACCCAGTAATTGGATTGCTGGGTCAAATGGTATCTCTAGTTCTAGTTATTTGGGGAATCACCACACTGTCTTCCACAATGACTGAACTAATTTACATTTCCACCAACAGTGTAAAAGCGTTCCTATTTCTCCACAGCCTCACCAGCATCTATTGTTTCTTGACTTTTAATTCCAGTTTTCTCCTTGCAGTGCCTGCCTTCTATGTCAATCTTTATTTATCTCTTAACTTCCACATTCACACTTAGTCTATCTTTTTTTTTTTTTTTACAATTAACTCTATATATTGCAAGATTTTTTTGCTTACCATGGTCTCCTTTTCACTTCATCTTCTGCTATTTGATGTTCCTGTTCTGATTCATTTGGTTTGAAGAGTTCTTTTCTAATATTTTACTTAAAAGTGGTCCTTGCCTAGCCTCAATTTTTTTTTCCCCATGATGATGATAAATGATACTCTGGAAGCATAGAGAGTCTTTGGATTGTCATTATGGCAGTGGTCTGCATTACACTATCTTCTAGCTTGGTAAGTCCAAAGCCACCAGTTATGCTCCGGTGACTCTATCTCATACAAATAAAAACACCAGTTGATAAATACATATGTATAAATATATCTACGTGGAATCATTTATAGAAGTAAGAAGCAACTGCTGGTAAAAACTGTATAGAATGATAACTGATTTAGTAAATTATTATGGTACAAATATACTTTGGATATTATTTGGAATTTTTAAAGAATGAATTAAGGCTCTATTAGTGCACTTGAAAGAATTTATGTGAGTATGGGTTAAATTTTTGAAACTAGAGAAGAGAAGTAATACGGGATCACTTTTGCATAACAATGACAGCAAAGTCTTATATATGACTGTGTGTTTTGTGATTCAATTGTTAAATAAACATAGAGAAGAGTATGGGAAAATGTGCAAAAGGTTATTGATATTGCATAGATGAGGTAAGGGAAATTTGGAAAAGAGAAGGAAAGTTTTATTAAGTAAAAGAATAAAATTTGTGATAAAAGCAATGTATGAAGTATGATTGTGCATATGTAAATATTCATGTGTCAGTATGTGGGTGCCTGCATGTTTGTTTGTATATTTGAAAGGAGAATCACCAAACCATTCATGGTGGTTTCCACAGGGCATTGAGATTTAAGGTGATCTTTATTCTCTTCCTTATAGTGTTATATTCTGTTTGGTATATACATTGAGAATTATGTATTAGTCAAACTAGTAAAAGAAAGAAAGCTGCTTTCATTTTGTTAAATAAAGAAAAAATGTCACAAAAAATAGTGAAAACATCTTATACATACATATTCATCATGGTATTTATATAAATGCAACACCTATGATCATAAAAAGTATAACACTGAATTAATGTAATCATCCATCCATCTATCCATCCAGAAAATAATTCCAATGGACAATCAGGAATAAATAATAGAATGAATGATTTATATAGTATCACAACCGCAAAGTTAGATATCTATACAATGTATACATTTTTGATATTTTATGAATCTATTGATTTACTCAAATATTAATAAAGCATATGCTATGTTTTGTATGAACAAAAATATTTATCAGAATTTTTTATGAGTATATTTCTTCTGTTTTAATGTATTCCTATTTAAACATTCTATAATTACCCTCTGCAAATATTTTGGCTACACTCTCCAAAGGTAGAATTCTGCCATTATAATTTAACACAGACCCTTAATATTTATAGTTTTATATGTCTTTGCTTTCATTTTCTAGAATAATGGCTGCTTATATCCTACATTAATAAATCTAGCTCGGGCATGCTTTTCTTCAGGTGGTAACCTGAACTTCATTTTAGAGTAGTCAGATAGATTTGTAGATTCTAGAGGACAGAACACTCAATGTTGTTGGATTGGAGTGAACAATAGAAAAGGTAACAGGATATGAAGCAGAGAAAAAAATAGGAATTTTAATCATAGAAGACCTTTAAGGTAATTTTCAGGACTTCGTTTTTTACTTGATTAGAATGAGGTATCATCACAGCATTTTGCATAGAGTAGTGACATGATCTGACATAGATTTTAAAGGATCACTACTCTGCGTAGTAAAAAGTGTAGAAGGCAAAGATAGGAGCAGGGAGAATATTTGTGAGACTCTGACAACGATCCAAGTAATAACTAATAGTGGTTATACCAGTGTGGCAGCAGAGCAGGGAGTGAGAAGTAGTTGGAGTCTGGATAGACTTTGAAAGGATATATGAATGGAATTCCTAAGAGGTTTAATCTGAGATTGAAAGATGGTGGGAAAAGCAAGATTGTCTTGGAGAATGAGTAATCAGGACTTGTTCATGACTTGTTTGGGACTTGTGTTTAAGATATATATTACTTTTGAAATTGAAGACACGTAAGACTTTTAAGATATATATATATATACGACTTTTGAATTTTATGCATAAGTGTTTTTAATCACCACAAGAAAATTCTTAGATACTCAGATCTGTTTAATTCTACATTAGAATCTAGCTTCATACTGCTTAAATCACCTGGAATAATTATTTTCTAGGTAAACTTCATAGTGGCTACTTGGCAGCCATTTTCTGCTGCTCTTCTGCAGTGTCTTTTAGATAACTATGACATACCTTATGGTCTCATGACAGACAAACTTAGAAAATGTTTCACTCTTTCAACATTTTTCTATTTTTCATGGTTGCCTAGAGCAAACAGTCTCACTTCTAGTATAAGTAGACATTGTAGTTTATATTTCATCACATTTTCAAATGATATCTTTTTTGTAATGTCACTTGTGTAAGTTCTGTTTCATCCTGATTTCCATCAGTGTCTCATCTCATGTATTATGGAAAGAATAGCCACTGTCACCTACTCTTCTCTGAATACATTTCCCTTCATAAAATATCTATTTTTTTTCTTTTGAAATGTTTTCTGGTTGATTCAGGGAAATTACAGCCAGAATCTTGTTGTGAAAAAGCATCACTTTCTAAATCAAAGGAAACAAGATGGAAGACTTATTCATCCAGAATGAGTGCTGCTATAGTGAGAGAGATAATTCTAAACTCTACAAACGGTGGGGCCTTTGCCTCCTTGGAAGCTCCAGTTTTTCAGAGGCAGTTCTGATGCTGTGCTCTACAAAGAAAGGATTGAATGTCTTCATAAGGATCCATAAATTTCAAGTGTAATCATTCCATCAACCCTAAGCTCACAGGCATCTGAATGACTGACAAGAACCATGAAAACTCTTCAAGTCAAAGATGATCCCTTAAATTAGAAAAGGTTTTGAATATTATTTTCTAGTTAATCGTGGTTCAAGACATTTTCTCTACAGAATATTAATTCTAAACAATGGAAAGAATACTGGATACAAATAGTGATAGACAATAGATAGAGAGATTCCATTTATTGAGCCCACATTAACTGCTAGAAACTCTGTTAAATGATGCTTAATTAATCCTGAAAGTAATCTACGAGTAGGATTTTTATTTACATTTTACAGATAAATAAAATGAGACTTAGAGAAGAAAAGTAATGATAATTCTTGGGTCAACTGCATGTTTTATTTCAAACCGAATACTCATGAACACCACACAACACTGTCTATTGTTTATTGAGCTGATACTGATGATATTTACTCCTAATAAGTATTATTATTCCCATTTTATAAATATGAACAGTTGACCTTGAGGAGATTTTAAAAATTGAGTTAATAAGTTGCAGAACCAGGATTCAAACACACAGTGGTCTGACCCCAGTGTCAGTGTCCTTTTCACTGTGCTATACTCCTGAGTATCACCAAGACCCTCCAAGATTTTATAAGTTAATCTGATAAAATCAGTTCATAAAAGATGCAATAAAACCAAAGGAAAAAACACCCTAGTGAGGGACTGTGTTAAACTTCTCTTCCCCGGTCTGCTAGGGGAGGAATTTCTCTGCTCCATGCCTCCATCCCATGCCTCCATCCGGAGACCAAAGGGGTTTCAAATGCAAAATGTTTTAGGCAAAGTCAGTTGAAGCTCTTTTGTCTCAAATTCCCACCCAAAGCTCTGGGAGGAGGGTGCTCTGTAACTCAGGGTTGTAGAATAAGGAGCCAATCCGGTATCAGAGTCAAAGATCAATCACTCCAGAAGAAGTTTGAAAGACCTCCTCTCATTGGATGAGAACATGAATGGGGCAGGAATAACTCAAGGGTTAAAAACTTCAGCTGCTCCTATCTGAATGGATTTCCAGCTCTGGGTTCCCCTCCCACAACAGCATGGGAGCTGTCTTTGTCTGTCTGTCTGTCTGTGTCTCATTCTCTCTCTCTCCCCTCTCACTCCTCCCCCCCCCCCGCCCCCCGTCTAATGAATCCCTCTTCTGCAAAACTCCTTGGGTTCACAATATTTATTTGAATAGTAAGCTCACCGCGCCTCCAGGGCCCCTTTTCCAATTCTTCACAGTTAGAGAGGCCAAGAACCTATGAGCTCTGGGAGCTGGGTACACTCCCCATGGTTACACTCGGAAGCAGAATAGTTTCCAGTTTACAAACTGGCTACCATGCAAAATGTTAGTGGTATCAATACATCAAGCTCAACTATGTAGCTCCATGGCAGCCAAGTCTTAATGATGACAGCAGATGTATTGGGTTATTATAAGTTGGCACTGTAGCTATTTCAATCGTGCCACAAGCTCCTCTTGTTTTGACTCACTGCTCACCAAGCAACATCCTGATTTTAATTTGGTTTCCTTTGTGGCTTTCTACAGCAACACTAGTTCCTCTGGTGTCTATGACAATTATATTTCTCATTTTAATTTCATGACTAGGCTACTTAGTGAACAGATCATTTCCCTTTTGAAATTGGTAACATAAGTCTCCTAGAGTCACTTAGTAACTAGCTAACCAACTTCTGGTGATGCACTGAAGTTATCATACCCTGAATTGCAAGGATTTACTCAGGTATTAGGTGAATCACTCTGGGCTACACCTCAGTCACTGACTGTGAACCCATTATCTCACTGTGATCCTAAAACTATAGCAAAGAAAAGATCAATTTAGCAATCCATTATTGGTCACTGTGTATATACATACATGAACAAATATGTTTTTTCCAATTTCTTTAACTACACTTTGTTTCAGTGTCCCAATGCCAATAAATAAATATTATGTTTGGATTCCCAAAGATAAGTTTCCTTTCAATATTTACACATTAATATTTATAACTAACACATGTGTGGCTTAATATAATTCATAACCTATTTCTCTCCTTTATGTTAGCTTGAGTTAGATGTATTTTTATATTGTGGTACCTGTTTTATGCTTAGTGTTTTAACAATCGTATATATTATTTTCTCCCATTTCATTCTGAAAATTGAGGAAAATGAGGATTCTGTTTGGCTTCATTAGCCTTTTTGGAAATATAGCACAACTATATAGAGTCTTAAAGAATTAGATTAGATTGTAGCAAAGGAAATTTATTTAATCAAGACTGAGTTACTAAGGAATGCAAAAATCCCTGCCCACTTGTTCCAAACTATCAAATGAAAAAGGATTAATTTTTAATCAAAAGAAATATCATTCCGTATTATTATTAGGTGAAATAATTTTATTCTGCACTCACTAGTGCTTCCTTTATAAACCAGGAAAATATTAATTTGATGCTCCACTAAGTGTTTTGAATTATTGAAAATATTTGCCAACTTCATCTTTCTGAAGCTAATTCATTAATAGCCTGAATATTTTCCAGCTAACAGAAAATATGCTTATAAAAAGATAACATTCAAACCATAACCTGAAAATGCCAATTCATTAGAAGTATATTCAAAAGTACTGTCTACATGTTTAGGCTTGCAATTTTTTTAAATTTTTATAGAAATGAGGTCCTATGTATTAGTAGAAATGTACCAAATATAGTATCAAGAATTATACTGTCCAATGAAGCCATTCTAACTTATAAAATCCTGAAAAAAATACTCTTTAATATTCAAGAAACATAGGCTTTTTAAGGATAATTGAAACTATGTTATGAGTACTTTATATGAAGTCACCATATGTCACTGTGGCAGGTGAAATTTTAACTCGATAAAAATGAGAAATAAAAAAGATTTGAAGTAGATATTTTTTAAAAACTTTAAAAAATTGTTTGCATTGTCTAAAAATTATACACACTCCTTTCCCTAGCCCCAGCAATGTTAGAATTTGATATACATCACAGAAAAATAACAGCAATTACAAAAACTGCATAAATTATAAGAATACAGAAAAATATCAAAAGTTTCTCTCTTGTTCAATGTGGAAACTCTTACTCTACACCTTCTGGCTTGAGCAGTGCTTCTAGGCATTCATGGAGTTTACACAGATAGTAGAATTCTATATGCTTTTCCATGTAAAGGTTAGTATTTTTGAAAAAAACAAAAACAAAAACAAAAAACTTTACATTGATCTTTCCATTCCTCTATACCTCAAGAAAAGTTTCTATGGCAGTTTCAAATGTCACTTGGGAGTAACACTTAGCAGATAAGATCCTTTTCTATGTGTAAAGAAGGTCACAATGTTGAGCATGTCAACTCTTAAAGCCTTCTCAGCAGTGTATGATGTGCAAGTGGTACCTTCAGACTGTTTTAAAGAGCAACTCAATCAACAGACAAAACATATTTTTAAAAGAGTGCAAGGAGGCTGAGGCAGGAGAATTGCCTGAACCCAGGAGGCGGAGGTTGCGGTGAGCCGAGATCGCGCCATTGCACTCCAGCTGGGGTAACAAGAGCAAAACTCTGTCTCAAAAAAAAAAAAAAAAAAAAAAAAGAGCAGACATTTTTCTCTCCTCACTTCACAGGGATTTGGAGTTATAGACTGTAAACTAAATCCCTGAAGAAATGCTTTCCATTGCATTATGCATTCCAGATTCCTCAATATCTTCTGAAGACGCTGCAGTTCGCCAATACCTTTTTTACAGTGGCCTCCCATCTGATCCAACGATCCAACAGTCTGATCCACACAGTGTAGTGACTTGTGTGCTTGCTCTATTAACTTATTCAAAAACACAGTTGCTCTTGACAATCACATCACCTACTGGCTCCTAGAGACCTTATAGCCAGGTAAACCTTCCACGTCTTAGCAAGAATCACTGCTAAGCCGGTGAAATCCATTTTGAGCTACCTTAGGAAAATAAGCAAATAAAACAGTGAAACTACTGCCCATTGTCCATCAGTGTTATTAGTGCTTTAAAAATCAAACCACCCTGAATCATCAAAGTGGAGAGGCACAATTTAGTCCGGAATTGTGAATTTCCAGTATAGTCATTATGTGCAAATGCACTCTGAAGCTACTGTTTCACTAGGTTTACACTTTAATGGCAGTAAGAAAATTAACCTTGATGGCTACAGTAAGATGTTTCTAGAGATAAAAGACATCTCAAAAGGAAGTTTCTGCTATCATTTATAAGGTTGGGTACCAGTAAGCATATAAACACATGGAACACACAAAAACTGGGATCTTTATTCTTTCTGCTTTTGTTCAAGAAAGTGATGGAAGGAAAATGAAGAGAGTAACTAAGACTGCTGTGTTTCAGTGAGATGAAAAAGAAAGAAGCTTGTTTTATGTGTCAACATAATGATTATTTTAAAGAAAATGTAATAATTTCAAAATAATTGTATCACTTTCACACCGCAGAAGTATACTGATTATCTGTGTGAATGGAAAAGACAGAACATAAAAATTTAAAACACTAGACATTCACTAATGTGAATTCAGTATTCACACAGTTATTTCTCAGAGTTAGGCCCAGATCCTCTTCCAAGTTGTTTATAAAAGCTGGGCAGTATAAAGTGTGGTCATATATGATTCAGTGATTTTTCAGCTTATGAAAAAAATGTAAAGGATCAAACATGATTAAGGAATGGAAATTTAGATATATATTCTCTTTTATTGACTTATCAAATCAAAATTAATATTGATTTTCTAATGAGAATTTGTTTTTTATGTTGTTGTTGTTTCTGGTTTTTTTCTTTCTTTACTTAAAGGTTTGTTTCTTCTTTGTTTTCTCCCTCAAATCATGGGATGTTTCTTCTTGTTAAAAAGATGAAAATTATAGTCTTAATTCAGCAAGTAAGGAGAATATATTGCTTGTTAATAAAATGAAATATCTAACTTTACCAAACTTGACAGATCTTTTGTAGTGTAAAGCTCTATGACTCTGAAGCAAAGAGATCTATGTATTTTGATTTTTCTGAAATTCTAGAGTTTCAGGAATCCAGAAAATGGGCAAAATATTTTAAAATTAAGATTAACTGAGAATAACAGTGACAGGGTTAGGAAGTAATAAAGACCTCTCTATGAATGAAATTCAGCACAATAAAAATCATCTGGTTTATAATTTTCCACCTAATGTTTCCTATGTGATTCCTGGTACAAACTTCATTCTTATTAGTGGACTGGCAGCCCCTCTATTTATAAATAGACTATGATTCAAAACTCATTTATCCCTTAGAAACTGCTACAAATGGTTAGGTTTGTTGGTTATTTCACAAAATATATTTAAGCAAGTAACGGAATTACTGCAGTTTTCCAATTTTAAAATGGATTCATATGCAGTTGTAATAATAAAACTAAATAAAACCAAAAATGCAAGGTTTTAGTAGTAGCTTTAAAAACGTATTTTCAGCATCAGTGCTAGCAGAGAGGTTTGAAGAGAAGAGGAGGAAAAGGTGAAGTTGAAACATCTCAGGACTGTCAAAGGTATCATCTATGACTTTCAAAGGTATTAGGAGAAAGTGACATTGCTTTTTTGTTATACGTAATTTCTCTTTGTATGTTGGGATATGCTAGTTCATCTATTATCTATGACTTTCAAAGGTATTAGGAGAAAGTGTTTTTTTTTTTGTTATATGTAATTTCACTTTGTATCTCAGGATATGCTAGTGTCACCTAATGATATTTAGACTATTATTGCATTGTAAATATCATTAAGGCATTTTTTGTGTTTTTGTTAGGGAGGGGATGTTTAGTAAGTCTCAGCTAACAAATTGGATGATATAAAGAAACCTGGAATGGAACATTTTTTAAAATGGTAAAATACAAAGATGGTTATTAGGAAGTCACAGGGAAAAAGAAGGAGAATGAAGAGATAAGGTAAATAACTTGACAAATTAAACTGGTTCCTGAAGGAAAGCTATGGGTTCAGCTTTCACAAGTTGATCCCATTTTTGTTCCTGTAGATGCTGTAATATGAACTCGGGTTTCATTTCTGAAAAGTCATTTCATACAAACCAAGAGATACCAAAAAAGATTATAAAATTAATGGAACAAAAATAAAAACAAATACATATTCTACAGACATGCAATATAGCCACCTGACATGCTACAAAAGCCATGTTAAGATTTTTTATTTTTAGTACAGACCAGACAAGCTGAGGCTTCTTAAATATTTATATATTTATTCAGTGAGTATTTATCGAGCACCTATTCCACATTGAGCACTAGTATAGGCACTTGGAATACGTTAGAGAACAAAAATGACATCTCTTTCTCGAGACTCTTTTCATGATCCAATGGTCTTGCTTTCAATAAAACATTTACTGCTAACTCCAGTTAAAAAAAAAAAAGATCCTATACATCTGCTCTGTAACCAGCAGCATACCTTTCCCTCATTAAGAATGCAATATTGCCAGTGTACTGGCTTTCTCAAAAGTCTTGTTTCATCAGCTTTAAATATAAATTGCAAATGCCTACCTTCCCTTTTAATTATCCAAACAAAATTTTCTGAAAATGTCTTGGCTACTTCTACAGCCATGCTTCAAGTTTTTCCTGAAATGTTGGTGCTAGGCCAACAATTTCTTTTTTGGAAGTAATGAAACCATTCATTCCTGTGTCTCAAGCACCTTTCCTAAAATTCATGGTTTGGTTTAGACTTTAAATTTTATCAGCATATGCATTCTCTGAGCACGTATTCACAGAGCTGCATATGTTCCCACCTCATCATTCAGCCAATGCATTTTCATGCCACCACTGATTGAATTGATATAACATTTTTTTCCTTCAGACATTTTTCATTGTTCTAACACTCAGACCCAAATGAGCCAATTTCAACTTGGAAGTTAGTGCATTCAGCTTAATTCCAGCCTCTGAATCTGAAGTGAGGCTTTTCTTCACTTCTGTGTGATTTGCCATTCTGTGCATCATATCTCCTTTTCTAAGACATGAAGTGGAGGAATTTTATTTTAAAAATTAAAGAAAGTACAGAAGAAGTGAAGAGCAATATCAAAAAACATACTTGCACTAAGTGCAATCGCACACCCAGCCAGCTGACTCACTACTGCCGACAGCCAGCTCCTCAGTGCCTGCACTGGATCTGCTGAGCCATCAGGGAGAAGTGGGCGCTGGCAGGCAGCCTGAATGCAGAGCCATTGGCGTTCAGAAACTGCACTGGGGGCATGGGGAACAAGAGGTTGTTTGGTAGTGCTCTCATAATTCCAGGGCCATCTGTATTTATAATAAAATGCTAGTTTCTACAGTGGTATCAACTGCTGTAAGAAGTGAACGACAGAAGAAACACAAAGGTGAAATAAAGAGGAAGCCCACAGTGGTATTTTGGAAGTGAGGTTTTTATATCTCTGACATGAAGGACTGACTACTTGCATATCTTTCTCATCAATTGTACCTAATTATCAAACATCATCAGTCGTAGGTCTCTAAAACATACATGAGACTAAAGCGATAATAAAAGAACACAGTTGGAAACACACCAACTTGAAATCATTTAGATCAGCTGTCCCATAAATCTAAGAGTGGTTACTACAGACTACTTTCATTATTATTTAAATGCATTTGGAACTTCTTTTAACCATGAGTGATTCAAGTTTATAAAAGGGACATGTCAGTTAAAAGCATGTAACTATATTTATTTTTATAAGTATCAGGTTTATGGATTGCACTTAGAGGCAGCAAATTTCACATTTTACAAATTACTCATAGTAGTAAAGGCTGCTACATTTTGGTTTTTATCTTTTTCTTCTTCTTTTTTTTCTATTTCTTATAAATGCCCCAGTCTCTCAGAAGTTAGTCATTCAGCAATGCCTACTGCATAACTAGAATTCATCAAGATATTTCCAATTGTGATTGTTATTATTATTGTTTTAAAACACTAGCATTAGTTTGCAAATAGATGTCCAGAACCTTTCAAGATGATTGAAGTTTGAACCTACCATCATTATCTCATCCCACACAGAACTGTTCATCTTCCCTGGGAGGTGCCAGGATGTTAGAAATGCATAAGTTCTCAAGGAAAAATGTTGACATAAGCAAACATAAAATATAATTTTGAATACTTTGTATAGAGGAAGGGTTCCACAAAAGCCAAAGTGCCTAAGGTCCAAGAAAGTGATGCAACAGCCCTACCTTTACGCGTGATTTTATTGTTTCCAAGTGTGTTGAGGTGGGTCTCCTAGACAGATGACGAGGTACAGATGTGTTGTTACCTTAGCTCTGAGCTGCCCCAGCAACTCTGAGATTGTCTTTAAGTGGTGTTAGTTTCCCAAATTGCCTAACGCTCCAGTTGCTATGAACTCGTGTGATACCGATTTATATCTGTGCAGAAACATTCTTCCCAAAGACCTGATTCTGTGAAAAGTGTCTTCTAAATTTGTTCTGTCCACTATGATAGCCACTGGCCATATGTGTCTATTTAAATGTAATTAAAATTAAATACATTATAAAAATTCAGTTCCTCTGTCATACTAGCCACATTTCAAACACTCAGTAACTACCTATGGTGACTACTGCATTGGGAAATACAGATTAATGAATATCTCTGGCCTCCTAGAAAGTTCTGTTAGACAGTTCTTTTCTAAAAGCTTTTACATCAGCTTCTTTCTCTGTCTTGTCTCAAGATAATTTAATTAGGGTTTTCCAATGTAACAGAGAATATTGGGGATTCATTCTTCATTGCAAAGAATGCCGTGAAATTCAAATAACCAATGTCCTGTAGATACTTAATATTACATTTTAATTAAGATAATAAAGAAAATTGGTATTGTGGCCACAAAATTATGATGTGATAACACCTTATCAGGGCCATAAAGTTGGAAAGCAACAAAATACCATGCAGAACTACAAATAAAAGTGCAGAGTCCACTAAAATATATGGTGTCATTATTCACGTCAGGCGATCCATTGCATCCTTTTCTCAATGAGTTTCTCAGAACAGCCACATCCCTTCTCCTACATTTTCTTAGAAAATGACTAGTCCCACACCACTACATTGTCATTTGAAATCCCATCTTTTCTACTCCTCAGATGGTACACTGCTTTGTCAAGTCAAACAGCTCATTAATTTTCATAGATGTGGCTGGAATAAGCGTTCACCCCGTGTAGGTAGAAGACAGAATACACATAAGTTACTCAATCCTGCCCAGCCTCAGTTTTAACCTTCCCCAGGACAATCAAAATTTACATTGCTAAGTTGAATCTGTCTCCTTTGTCCCTTTTGAGATACATCACCTCCTTTTCTGTTTTACGGATATAGAAAATATGTGCAAAGCCTACCTATTTTTATTAAAAGTGTGGGGTTTTTTTTTGTAATATTGTGTAGACTTTTAATACCCCAAATAAAAAGTAACTATGTTCTGTTTCCCCAAAACATACAATAGAATGATTTAGAATATTATTGAAATATACATTTCAAGAGAAATATTGTAGTGTGGTAGGCTGAATAATAGTCTCCCAAGGATATCCACATCCTAATCTCTGAAAGATATGATTGTGTTACCTTATATGGCAAAAAGAACTTGGAGGAAGTGATTAAGTTAGAGACTTTGAGATGGGTAAACGCAATGCAATCGCAAGGGTCTTTGTAAGATGGAGGCGGGAGGATAAGAGTGAGAGAGAGAGAGAGAGAGATCAAAAGATGTTACACTGCTGGCTTTGAAGATGGAGAATGCGGCTGCCATTCGAGAAATGCAAGGGGCCTCCAGAGGCTAGAAAGGGGAATGGATCCTTCCCTAGCGCCTCTAGAATGGAAGAAGCCCTGCCGAGTTTATCTCACTGAAACTGGTTTTGACCTTCTGACCTCTGGAACTATAAGATAATACATTTGTGTTATTTTACACCACTCAGTTTGTGGTAATTTGTTACAGCATCAATAGGCAGCTAATTCCTGTAGTTAAACTTGAGCTAAGTCATTTAGTTGATGGTAAAGCATGAGAACTAGTATTAGAGACATTCATGAAGGAAATTTCAGTGTTGCCATTTAATCTGTATAATCTTAGCCAAGTAATTTATTGTCTATGAACCTTATATTCTCATTCATGAAATAAGTATAATAATAGCTACTGCCAAAAGTTGGTGGTTGGTTATAAATATTTTGGTCTGGGGGCACCAACCTCTCCTCTCTCGTGTTCTGCCTAATAGCATATACACGAAAGGATCTGTAACCAAATGGGTAATAAAGTGCAAGTACATGTTCAAGTTCAGAATATTAATTATCTCTACTTTCTGCAGATATGAAACTGTGGAATGTTACCAAGGCAGCTAGTTATCTTTTACCTTTCAGTTCTATACTTTTCTGCATAGTGTATAATTTCCTCCATTTCAGTGTTGTTCTAAGTTTGGTCCACAGGTTGTTGCTGGTCAGAAAACTGTTATTGATCTCCAGTGAGGGAAATACAAAAATTAAGGATAAAGGTCTTTACGTTGTAGTTGTAATGATGAAATATATTTTGTTCCTCAAGCAGTATCATCTGTAAACAAAATATTCAGTTCTGTATTTTTATTTTCAAACCATAGCTACCAACTAGAGCTGATGCCCATCTTGGTTTTGAAAATTAATTCACTTTGGCTTATTTTAAGTCTTAACTCATTAAATCTCTGAAAGAAGCTCCCGCAATGAATAAGAAAGGAAATATTTTATCTGCAGATAAAATCCAGATTCCATATCTACTTTGATTCAAGAGCAGGATTTAAAACCTACCACACAGTTCTAGCTCTAGCATAGTTTAATTCTGGAGGAAAGTCCTCTTATTTTCCAAAGTCTACTCCCTAATGCTGTATTCTGTGATTCTGCAACCATTCACAATAAAACAACACGATGTAATTGTTATCTAATGGTGATCTGAAGTTAAGAGTGTCTCAGAATTACTTTTAAGAATGGCCTGGTTAGGTAGAAGAGCATATAACCAGGCTATTTGGCCTTCTCAGTGTGCTACAAAAGACATGATGAGGCACATGCTTCACATTGTCTGCTTCCTTAAAACAAGTAGTAGTCTGAGCTGAATAAGTGGCCTAACTCAAAACGTCACCTTTATAATTTTTTATCGTTATTAACTGAAGTCCATATTTTATTCATAATTCCTTAGTTTTTACCGAATGTCAATTTTCTTTCTTTCTTTTTTTTTTTTTTTTTTGCACAGATTCTGTGAAATTTTACTTTTTGAATTGCAAGTATCTGGAAAATAGATGCAGACTTTTTAATGAACTTCTTTTTCTTTATTTCTTCTAAAAAACAAACGGGATACATATGCAGAATGTGCAGGTTTTTTACATAGGTATACGTGTGCCATGGTTGTTTGCTGCACCTATTGACCCGTCCTCTAAGTTCCCTCCCCTTACCCCTCACCCTCAAGTAGGCCCTGGTGTGTATTGCACCCCTCTCTGTGTCCACCTGTTCTCAAAGTTCAACTCCCACTTGTAAGTGAGAACATGCGGTGTTTGGCTTTCTGTTCCTGCATTCGTTTGCTGAGGATGATGGCGTCCAGCTTTATCAATATCCCCATAAATGACATGATCTCATTCCTCTTTATGACTGCATAGTCTAATGTCCATTTTCTGTGGCAGAATTCTATTCAAAATATCTTGTTGAATTAGTTATCATGACTCTTTTTCTTTTTTTTTTTTTCTTTTTAATTATACTTTGGAAAAATCTTTATTTATTTAATTTCAGAGCAAAACAGGGATATTTATCCCTTTATTTATATATCAGTCACCTGTGTTTATTTTTTATTTTTATTATTTCCACAAGTTTTAGGGGAACAGGTGGTATTTGGTTACATGTGTAAGTTCTTTAATGGTGATTTGTGAGATTTTGGTGCATCCATCACTTAAGGAGCTGTCTCCCAAGTTTCATCTATCTCTAAGTCTCAAATTTAAAATTAGCTTTTGCAGCAGAGATAGTAATGCAAACTTTGTGTTCTCTACATTTCTTTTCTTATTGTATTTAGGCAGGACCACATGACATGTTCTGGTCAATGCACTGTCAGCAGAGAATGGCCAAATATTAATGAGCAGGTGTCAGCCTTCTTCTCATTCATAGGCAGCATGGAGACCAGCTGTTGAGATGTCTGAGCCATACAGTCAAAGAAATTAGACCTCTGAGTCACCACCTGAGACAGGGGCACTGGACAACTACTTGGCTTACCATCATTATAGGGAAATGAATAAATTTCAGGTGTTAACCCTTGCAATTATGTTTGCTTGGTACTGAAACATAAGCCTATATCCTACTCTGTCTGTGGCATCATTAAAATGTCAAGATAAAATAGTTGTGAAAGTCCTAAGTAAAACAGGAAAATATACCATTCAAAATTCCAAAGTCTAAGAATCATGTAAATCATTTATGTTTTATTTCATGTATCCATCACAAAACACGATTTTATTTTCTATGTAAAAATTGCTAAAATTGCACCAAAAAATCTCTTGAGGTTTCCCAACCATCAAAAAGAAACAACACTTGGAAAAGTTAACTGCAAATTAATGTTAAGTATGCCGCACTCTGAACTTAGTTTCTCCTTTAAAATGAGTTTAAACCTTAAATGTAAAGGTGTTGACAAAATACATTTTTAAAGATTATAACATAAATTGGAGATTGTAAGAGTAACAACAAAATTCATTCGAATTGGCACACAAATACGTTTTAAACTGTGTCACATATCACTACTTTGGAAAGTCTCTCTTCTGTTTTTGTCATATTTGACATGTCAATTGGCAATCAAATATACCTAGATGACAAAGATACTTAAAAAGTGTTTTCTCTTGAGAAAAATCTACTGAAAATGTGTAGACTTTACTGTTTATACCTGTTGCTCCTGATTTTAAAAATGTAAATATATTAATTATTTTGGGGAAAATATTATTTTTAATGAATTAAATATCACGATGATAGTATAGTTTATTCATCAGTAGGTCACAAAAAGCATACCTGTTTACTCAAGATATCATGTTCCAGATGTTTGAACCTCAGTTTTATTCCAGTGTAATATTTTTTCAAAGCCAGAAAGCAGCCCCGAAAGCCTGGAGCAAGGGAAAGAAGGAAATTTTTAAATAAAAATAAGAAATATCTAGGCCTGGCACGATGACTCATGCCTGTAATCCCAGCACTTTGGGAGGCTGAGGCGAGTTGATCATAAGGTCAAGAGATCAAGATCATCCCAGTCACATGGTGAAACCCCATCTCTACTAAAAAAAAAAAAATACAAAAATTAGCTGGGCATGGTGGTGCACGCCTGTAGTCCCAGCTATTCGGGAGGCTGAGGCAGAAGAATTGCTTGAACCCGGGAGGTGGAGGTTGCCGTGAGCTGAGACTGGGCCATTGCACTCCAGCCTGGGCAACAAGAGCGAAACTCCGTCTCAAAAAAAAAACAAAACAAGAAATATCTAATAGTATTCAAGGGTGCCTAGCCACAATAATCTGTTGTATAAATAAAACTGTATTGGCCATCATTATGAGACAGTTGGACCCTCATACCTTCTCTGTTGAATTGATAATACAAGATTTCTACCTACTTCTGGGGATGTCTTGAGGATTATTAGGTAACAAACAGAATGAGCACCATATGCCAGCTATGTAAGAAGAAATGAAAATGTGTGTTTGGCAATTTATGAACAATGAGCAGTGAAAAAGAAAGAAGGAAACATATGGGGATGATCAAGACTGGTACAAAGATAAAGAGAGAGAAAGAGCAGTGTAATGAGGGAAGGATAAGTAATAAAGCTTAAATAGACTCATTCCTGCTTAGAGCAGGTATTTTGAACCCAGGGAGTCCTAAAGGAGCATCCACTGGAGATTCAGAGGACAGTAAAACCTCCAAATCTGAAGGTAAAATACTGAGTGCATGTATCTATTTTTCTAGAGAGGGGAATATAGTTTAAATGAGATTTTTTTTTCAAAGTTTAACTGGGAAAATGGTTGTGGTCTGATGTCAGTCTGAAAAAAAAAAAAAAAAAAAAAGGCTCAAATGAAGCATAACAATGTGGAAAGCTCATCTGAATGTGGCTGATCCTCCAGAGCCAGTAGAAATCATCACAAGGTCAGCCGTGCTGCCCTAGAGAGGAGTGAGGCCCTCCAACCCATCCCCACCAGATGAAATCCCAGCTGTCCTTCAAGGACCAAATCAAATAGTGCTGTCTCTTCACAAATGCCCTGTAGGAGTTCACGTCTACTGGTAAAAAGAAACATGCAAAGAAAATAACCAAATCAACATTGATAAATAATAATGAATTTTTCCAAAAGAAAGGGTTACTAGAGGTATTAGCTTCTTTGAAAGACAGTATGGTGGTTTCTTAAAATATTAAATTTAGAATTGCCCATGATTCAGTAATTACACTTCTAAGTATATAGCAAAACAAAACAAAAAAACTGAAAGTAAGGTCTAATTTTCTAAAAGAAATTTTTATACAATCATGTTCATAGCAGCATTATTCACAATAGCCATAAGGTAAGTAAACAAAATGTTGTATATATGTTCACCCTTAAAAAGGAAGGAAATTGTGGCACATATCACCACATAGATAAATCTTGAGGATTTTATGCTAAGTGAAATAAGCCAGTCATAAAAGGCAATCACCATATAACTCCACTTAAATGAGGTATTTAGAGCACTCAAAATCTACGGAGACAAAAGGTAGAATGCCAGTTACTAGGGACTGGGAGATAGGGGTAGGAATGGGAAGTTACTGTTTAATGGGTTTAGAGTTTCCATTTTGAAAGATGAGGGTTCTGGAGATTGGTTGCAGATTATTGGCTATTAATTATGTGAATATATTTAACACTGCTAAACTACACATTTAATGATTATATGGTAAATTCTATGTTATTTATATTTTATAAAAATTAATTTTGAAAATGTTATTTTAAAGAAATAGATCATTATAATATCTTGACCTAGAGAGGTGTTCATGATGTATTATTAAGAAAAGCAGATTACAAAATGACATCTCAGAATACAATTTTTGAAAAACAAGCAAACATAAATTGATAGTTTTAATGGATTTACAGAAATTTAATAATCCCAATAAAAGTATATTATAATACACATCAAGTTATTAACAAGTTATTTCAAGCAGATGATGGCAGTTGATTAACTTTCTCTTTTACATCTCTATATTTTTTCACTTCAACAGTGAGAATATGTGCTTCAATAATTAAAAATTGACAAAGAAAAATGGCAATGTGATAAGAACTCAAACAGATATAGATATCAAAGTCTATGTACATGAAGGTGGGACCAAATTTCTGGGCCCAGAGTGTCTCTGAAAGGCCTCTCAGCCAGGATCACATGTGAGCTGGATCTTGAACTCTGAGTGGCTAAAGGGAGATGGCCCAGATTCAGAATAACTCCAAATCAGGAGGACATACTTGATGGTATCTGTTGTTGTTGCTAAAGGAATCCAATGAATATCAGTTGCACACTATTAATCTCATGAAGTTTGCAAGCAATATCAGGCTGATATTGGCAAATATTAGACAAATATTTGCCTAATATTTGCAAATAACAGAATTAATAACTTTAAACATTTAATTCTTAAGCCTGTTTTTCTCATTTAACAATACATTATGAACGCTCTAGGATAATGGCTATAAATTTAACATATTCTTTTTCACAAATTCATAAGTGTTTAGAAATATCATTCATAAATAAAAGGAAAATCAATGAGCTAAGCTTTCAATTGAATAAATTGAAAAGAAGCAAAATTTTTAAAAAACAAGGGAAAATAAATTTAAAAATTAATAAATTATTTAAATCTGAGATGAGTGGCAAAATTAATAGAAGACTTTGTAAAACTCTATATACAAACACTTAAAATTCAGGTAAAATAAATAGAATATTTTTAGAAAAACACAAATAACTGAAATGGATCCCAGTAGAGAAAAGTGAAATAAATCAATTTCCGTGAAGTAAATAGAGAAATGTAACAAAATGAATAAAACTCATGATATGTCAAGTGCTCAGAAGTCACAAGGGTTATTAAAAATGGGGGCCAGACACAGCGGCTCACATCTGTAATCCCTGAACTTTAGGAGGCAGAGGCTGGAGGGCGGCTTGAGCCCAGGAGTTTGAGGTTGCATGGAGCAAGGATTGTGTCACTGCACTCCAGTCTGAATGACAGAGCAAGATTCTGTCTCTGAGAGCAATAAATAAATATAATAATAAAAATGAGAAGATGAGGAATGACATCAGCAAGAGGGCTGACTACAGCTGCCTCGTATTTGCCTCCCCAACAACAATAATAAAAGACCAAGGCAACTAATAAACAGCTAAAATTTGACCAGAGTATTGAAAGGAAATTGCTGGAGTACAGGTGGGGAGTGGAGACACACCTGTGGTAACTGGAAGTCTAGGAGGCAGGGTGGTGATCTCTGGCTTCTGCAACCCCATCCACTCACCTAGATACATTTGCCTGGAGTCCGGAGTTATTTTCCATTGCAGGGAAAAAGATAAACAGAAGATCCCCACCAGCCACTATTGTCACCATAAATATCTATAGTCTTTACAACAGGAGAATCCCAGAGTCCTCACAAGTTCTGAGCCCCGTTTGGAGAATTGCTGGAAACTCATGTAGCTGCTTCGGCTCAAATTAGGAGCACAAAATATTCACTTCCCACCCCTATCCTCAGTGAGCAAAGTTGCTGCAGCCCAGTGCAATCTTGAGACCAGAGCCATCTCTGGAGTGCACCTTCCTCTGTGGTCAGAAGCCACTGCCCTTCTCCAGCACTGGGGCTCCATCTCCATTCCACCAAGCCCACATGGGTGGCTGAATGCCACAGCCCAGCTGTGTGGATCCTGGACTCACGATCAGCTATGACTCTGGTCCTGCACAGAAGGAAACCCAGCCCCACTCCTCATCCACCCCAATGCACTTCTAACCAGAGGAACAGTCTGGAGTCCCACCCTGATCAAACTGCTGCAAACCCCCACAAAGTGGGAGAGACACCTGAGCAGTGGTACACCTCCAGGCCAGCAGAAGGGCTACCTGCCAATACTCAGGACCTAAGAAACAGCCCTGAAGCACCCCTTCCCTGACAGATGTGTCCACACATGGGCCTGCACAACAACTCTGTGTCTACAATCAAGGATTAAGAAACAGCCCTGCAGGCCATTCTTGACAGGGATGCCCAGAGGACTGACAAGCATTGAAAAGCCATGTCCCAGACCTGAGGAACAGTCCTGTTTCTCAGTAGGCCACACTTGGCAGACACATCCCCAGGCCAGATGAGCAGCCTTGCACCTTAATCCTGGGCCTGAAAAACAGCCCCACTGGCTCTTCTAGCAAATATGCCCCCAAGCCAGCCAAGAAGCCTCATTCTGGCATTCCAAGCCTAAGAAGCATGGCTGTGGGCTGCCCACAGTATACATGCCCTTTAGCCAGCTGAACAACCATGTGCCTATGCTCCAGGCCACAGTAATAGCCCTGAGACCCCAACCTCACAAGCTAGGCCCTATGTTGGCGAACCTACCATGTACACACACATGCCCCTGACCTGACAAATAACCCAGTGAGCCTACCTTCAGCAAGGCCATACTACTACTGCTGCAAGCTCTCTCAGCCTATCCCACTGAGAAACTCTCAAATGCCATTAATATGTATTACAGATTAAAAATAAATGAAGACTACACTACTGCATCCACCAGGAAGCAAAGTCAATGCCTCCTACCAAATAGACACCCCAAGACCCATTCATATGAATAAGTCTTTCCCTATTAAACCCTATCCATAAAATTAGAAGAGGGGACTTTTCCAACAGTTGCATAGAAGTCAAAGCAGGACACACTTCACATGAAAGATCAAGGAAACATGACACCTTTAAAAGAAAACACTAATTCTCTAGTAACAGACCTCAATCATAACAAAATATATGAAATGCCAGAAAAATAGTTTGAGATAATAATCTTAATGAAACTCAATGAGATGTAAGAGAATACAGATAAACAATTCCATGAAATCAGGAAAACAATTCATGATTTGAATGAGAAATTAAACAGAGTTTCCATAAAAATAAAAAACTAAACAGAAATCCTAGAGCTAAAGAATTCAATGAATGAAATTTAAAAGAAAAATTCAATCAAGGGACTTAACAACAGACTAGGCCAAGCAGAAGAAAAAAATTCTGAACTTGAAGATCAGTCTTTCACAGGAAAATAAAAGAACGAAGAATACAAATAGCCAAAGAAAGCTGTCAAGATTTATGGGACACTATTAAGCAGACAAATGCACTAAAAAACAAAGAGCCCTAACATGCATTTACAAGATATTTCACCCAACAGCTGCAGAATACATATTATTTTCACCAACACATGGAACATTCTCCAGGATTGACCACATGTTAGGGGACACAGCAAGTCTCAAATGAAAGCTTTTCATCCAAGAACTGGAATAAGATAAAGATGCCCCTTCTCACCATTCTTATTAAACATAGTATTGGTAGCCCTAGCCAAGTAAGTTAAGAAAGATAAAGCTATAAAGAGAATCCTTGTTAGAAAGGGAGAAGTTGAATTGTCCCTGTTAGAGATGATATATAATCAATGATGTTATGCAAAAACACTTAAAACACATAAAGTTGCACAATACAAAATCAATATACAAAAAACAGTAACATTTCTATACACTAACAACAAACTAGTTGAGAAGTAAATTAACAAAGGAATTCCATATACAACAGCTATAAAAATTAATACCTCAGAATAAATTTAGCCAAGGAGCTGAAAGACTTCTACAAGGGAAACTATAAAGCACTGATGAAATATATTGAGGAAAGACACAAACAAATAGAAAGACATCCCATGCTCATAAGTCTAAAGAATTAATATTGTTAAAATGGCAATATTACCTAAAACAATATACAGATTCAATGTAATCCCTATTAAAATACAAACATTCTTCACAGAAATAGAAAGAAAAATCTTAAACATTTGTATGGAACCACAAAAACCCCAGAATAGCAGAAAGTCCTGAGAAAAAAGAACAAAGCTAGAGACATCACACCACTAGACTTCAAAATATACTACAAAGCTGTAATAACAAAAACTGCCTGGTACTAGGCTAAAAGAATGACAAATGGACCAATGTCAACAAACTAAGAAACCAGAAATTGACACATATATTTATAGCTAACTGATTTCTAATAAAGGTGACAAAAACACTCATTAGGGAAATGGCAGTTTCTTCAATAAATGGTGCTAGAAAAACTGTATATCCATATGCTCAAGGATGAAACTCGACCCTTATTTCTCACTCTACACAAAAATCAATTCAAAATGAAACAAAGATATAAATGTAAGACCCAAAACTATAAAACTTCTAGAAGAAAACACAAGGGAAAAGCATTGGAACATTGGTCTGAGAAAAGGTTTTATAAAGAAGACCTCAAAAGCACAGGCAACAAAAACAAAAAGAACCAAACTACAAAGTTTCTGCACAGCAAAGAAAATAATCAGCAGGATGAAAAGACAACCTATGGAACTGGAGAAAATAGTTGCAAATTACTCATAGAATAGGGGATTAATGTCCAGAATATACAAGAATCAAACATCACAACAGCAACAACAGCAAAAATCTGATTAAAATGACTAATGATCTAAACAAACATTTCTCAAAAGAAGGCATACAAATGGCCAATAAATATATTTTAAAATGCCCAACATCACTAATCATCAAGGAAATGCAAATCAAAATCACAATGAAGTATCATCTCACACCAGTTAGGATGGCTATTATCAAAAAATAACAAATGCTTACAAAGATACGGAGTAAAGAACACTCTTATATAGTGCTAGTGGGAATGCAGCTTAGTACAGCTATTATGGAAAATAGTATGAGAGTTCCTCAAAAAAAATCAATGCTACTATGGAACCATCATGTGATCCAGCAGTCCCAGTACTGGGCATTTACCCAAATGAAAGGAATCAATATATTGAAGAGACATCTGCATCCCATGTTTGTGGCAGCACTATTCAAAATAGCCAAGATATGGAATCAACCTAGGTGTCCAACAGCAAATGAATGGGGAAAGAAACTATGGTATATATAAACAATACAATTCTGTTCAGCTATTAATAAAATCCTGTCATTCATGGCAACATGGATGGCATGATGATAAGTGAACTAAACCAGGAATGGGAAGTTAAACACTGCATGTTCTCACTCATATGTGGAAACTAAAAAAAAAGTTATTATCATAGATGTAAAAAGTAGAACAGAAGATAGAAGGTACAGGAAAGGGTAGGGGGAAAGGAGGATAGAAAGAGATGTATTAAAGAATACAAAATTACAGCTAGATAGAATGAATACATTTTAGTGTTCTACACTACAGTAGGATGACTATAACTAATAATAATATATTATTTAACATATACTTTCAAATAGCTCAAAGGAGGATACTGAATTGTTCCCAATACAAAGAAATAATAAATATTTGAGATTATGGATATGCTAATTACCCCGATCTGATCCCTATACATTGTATGTATCAAAACATCATTAATTTCATCATGAATATGTACAGTTGTTTGCCAATTAAAAAAATTAAATTATAATAAAAATGAAATAAATGGGAAGATGAGATTCACGTAAAAACAGATAAATTACCAAGGATCCCAGACTCTAGCATTTGAGGTTTTTTGCGTTGTGTCGTGACCATTGACATGGAAAAAGGCATTTGTAATCCTAAGTATGTGTTTAGATGGAAAGGGAACAGAGAAAAGTGATCTCTCCTGTTCTCAGTCATCTATGCCAATTCTATTAGATAGACTGAAAAAAGCATCTGACCAGCTGTCAGCCCCACATTGCAAAAAGAACCCTAGGCAGTTCCTCATATTGGTGATGTTTTGTCCTGTGTGATCTTCCCATTACTGATGGAACCAAGGATGGATCCTTTACCTGAGTAAAGGATAGAGAGCATATAATCCGATCAATAGCCAACAAAATTTTATCAGCCAATCACAAACCCTTTGAACATTTTACTGGTAGCAAATGTAAAAATAGTTATTCAGTGAATCATAGAAGCTGCAGCAGATGAAGCATAGCCAAGTTGTGTTAATAGCTGTTTTGTATTAGCACTATAGAAATATATTTTTTAAAAATCCACAAACTCAGTTGCTTGGTGGCAACATGATAATCCATCTACAGTGGCTCTGGATCTGAATAGCCTTTCAGTAGCCATCCCCCACAAGCTTGGGTTGACTAGAATTCTTATCCTTCTAATGAGGTCCAGTGGATTGCCTTCCTTCATTTCCCACTAGGCTTAACTGCATGGTTGGAATTCCTGACCTCTTCATTTCCATTCACATTGGACAACACGTTTTTCTCATTTAGTTGAGAAAGTTCTGTTCTAAGCTCTAACCTAAGAAGCACACCATCCTCAGAAAACATTTTGAATTCCTGCTGGTGGAATAAATGAAGTTTTGATTTAGCATTTTTGAAAGATTAAAGGAATTGGTCTTTTCTAAGGTTGTGAGAAAATTAATTAATGGCATTCAAGAAAATGATAGATTCTTACACAGGCGATACTGACCAGCTGTTCTTCATCTCTACTGAGAGCAGAACAAAGAAAATGGTGTTAAATTGCAAAATTAGGGATTGTGTCAATTTAATAAATCACCCAGTCCTTATTCTTTCATCTCCCACTCCCTGTCCCAGTTGCTAACCTTTTCAGCTAAGTGTTCATTACTAGGCATTTCATTTTCAATTCCATTTATTCCTAAATGGGAGGATTTGGGCAGCCCAGTTCTTTGATTTATGGAAGTACAGCATACTGCACAAGTCCTCTTCAAATCTACTTCCATGATGAAGCATTGCCTGTCAGAAGCACTATGCTGAGCAGCAGAACCAGAACAAATGCTGACACACTTTTCAATTCTGATCACAGTGAGCCTCTGATGCCAACCACTAAGAGGCATACGATTTCTCACTGTTGTGTTGTCTATTTCCTTCCAAGCATACATATGGTCATGGGACACTTTGCTGTCAGTTCTAGGGCAGCCCTGACAGCTAGAATTTTTAATATTGTAAGGAGGCATTAATTCTATGAAATTAATTAAGGGAAGTAAACAGGCTTAGCAGAGTCTAGGGGCCAAGAAACAAACAGAGGAGATAGGGAACCTGGCCATAGAGAATCCATAGTGCTTACCAGGAATGGTAACACTGACAATAGTTAAGACATGTCAGTGACATCAAGTACAGTTGTGTTGAGGATTTTAATGCTCACTTCCCCAATACCTGCCCCTACATACCCCCACAGCAGCCTTCTTTTGGGACTGGAGAGAGCTGTGGTCTGCTAATATCCCCAGTGCAACCAAACAAAAAGCCCAAAGTGTGTTCCACCCAGAAGAACCAAAAAGTGCAATAAGAATTTAAAGGGGCACACTGGAATTTTTAAAATGGGTTTATATAGAAAGAAAATTTCATGGAATATTCCATTACTAAAGCATGAGAATAAATGCTAACCCATTTCATAATGACTTTACACCACACCAAAGTACAGAGAAGCTGCTTACATGAAGCTTCTAATTTTCTCAGTTTAATTATTCTCATAGAATAAAAACTACTCTCTATGAAGAGATATTAATCTTCCAGTAGCCCTGACATCAAATAACTGCCCACACATTATTAAAAACAAAAAAAAAATGTGTTCTGGTTTTTACAAACACCATCAATATCCCAGTACCACCGAGTTCATTGGCTTTGATTTTGTCATTTCCTCAGACTGTGAAAAGCAAAATAGTCCTATGGATTTATGGCTCTGACACTACTGTTTTCAGTAAATAAGCACACTCCATGAAGACACAAACATAGAAGGGGAAAGAGTCAATGTGAGGGGGGCAGCTCTCTTTATAGTACTTAAAGTCTACTAGAATTTAACTACTAAGTAGCTTAACTATTACTTAGTAGCTTAATTTGTTAACTACTAAGCTTACACCACCACAAGCTTAATAGTTTAACATTGATTTTTGAATGTGAGAGGATCAGAATGAAAAACCACAAAGAAAGCCTTAGACCTTAGACTCTAAGTACATCTTTCTCTTACCATGTTTAGCTACTTAATCAAAGATGAAAATGATCAAGTAATTTAACATTTTTATTATTTAAACCTATATCCATTTCCTTATATATATGAAATAATTTTATAAATGTATGTGTGTGTATATATATACACATATATGCACATATATAAAAAATTATTGCTTCATTTTGACTTTTTAAATCAGCATTTGATTCCATTCTCTACTACAGAGCTATATATGCAAGATATCTGAGTAGAGGATGGGGTTAAATATTGACTTACAAAGTGAAGATAAAGTAAGAAGTCTGATTCTAGAAAACACAGATATCTCTCATTTATTGCCTGTTATAGTAAATGCTAATGGGAAAATCAAAATATATGAAGGGCAGTTTTGAACCTTTAAGCTCTGAAATTTAGGTAAAAGACAAACTGGGCATACAACCTGTGGTTAATTTGAAATATGCCCATGCTGAGAACTGAACAGTGCCTACACACTACATGCCCATCTCACTCTGAAACTGCTCGACAGCCTTAGTGGAACATTGTGGTCAAACTTTCCTATATTTTAAAATTATCAGATAAATGTTTTAGGACTTATATAAGAAATGTCCATATTTTTTGGGCCACGAAACTGACATTGCCTTCAAGAGCTCATAAATTATTCCTCAGAGCCTTTAAAAGTGACAGGTTGTAAATTTGCTTACTTTGTCCTGCACTTACCTCCAGCCTCATAGCAACATTTTCAATTCGGCAGATGATCTTTTGCCAGCCCTGAGTTGACAGGTAGGCAAAAGGGGATGAGAAGCTCTGGCCGCCTAATTATCCCAGTGACCTAACTGCTAAAACTCTGGAGTCTGAAAAAAGAGAATATAAATGCAAGACATTCTCCTTGCTTATGTGGAGGAATGTCATTATATCCTCTAGAAGTATGCTTAATGAGATAGTTTAAATACTTTTGAAAGAAAGGGGCTTGATTACTAAGACAGTTGACGTAGTTAAGAGAACATTTATTGTGGTTTTATATATCTAAAATGCACTTGTTGTACACAAGAATGGAAATCTACTGACTGATAAAGTCTTTTAAAATGAAGATTCTATCATCTACTTAAAATGCCTTGGAGGATACTGAGTGTTCCACATGATAACTATTATAATTATAAGCATTTGTCAAGATGGTTTAAAACACTCTTATCACAAAAAGCTTGATTATAACAGTGGGCTGAGGTGGTTAGCAGCCCTTTCATAGTGCTTGTGTATAACAGCCTACATAGTGCATTTATGAAATGGAAGAATGGTTTTTGTGTTAAATGCTTAAAGTCTAAAAAAGCTTCATTTGCGATTTAAGCACTCCGAGGAAGGATGGAGAAAGCTTAGACATAGGCTTTGAGGCAAAGGCTGACTCTTCATGATTAGGGTTTCACTGGATTCATAATATATCTGTGCATTGAAAAAGGTAGTGATGGGCTGGGTGAGGTGGCTCATGCCTGTAATTCTAGCACTTTGGAAGGCCGAGGCGAGTGGATTGCCTGAACTCAGGAGTTTGAGACCAGCCTGGGCACCATGGTGAAACACCATCTCTAATAAAATACAAAAAAATTAGCTGGGTGTAGTGGCATGCGCCTGTAGTCCCAGCTGCTCGGGAGGGTGAGACAGGAAAATTGCTAGAACCCAGGAGGTAGAAGTGGCAGTGAGCCAAGATAGCGCCACTGCACTCCAGTCTGGGTGATAGAGGGAGACTCTGTCTCTTAAAAAAAAAAAAAAGAAAAGAAAAATGTAGTGATGGAGTTTAACATTGTTCTCAATGGCTGACACCACAGATTTTGAGGAGCTTGAGAACAGATCAACATGTCTGGGTGTTATTTCCATCAAAATGTGATGCAGTAATGAAGTGTAATTAATTATATTTTAAATAGCTTCATATTCACCTTAATCTTCAGTGATTCAATAAACTAAATGAGCTTCTAGGCCAAGTTTCAAGTTCAATTGTTACAATCACTTCAGATCCTTTCATCTATTTTAATTCAACTCTAAGTTACAATTAAAACTCCTTGGAATCTAATGAAAGTTTCATGGAACAGTTGTACTGGAGCAGTACCACTGGATTTAACCAAAAGCCATTTTATTTAACCTCCCAAATTCTTCCTTGAACTAAAAACGAAGAGCAAAACAATAGAAACATACAGATTTAACAAAGTGCTTATCTACAAAAAATTAAAACATAATGCTAATTGATAGACAAGCAAATTTGTGGAGAAAAATAGTAATTTCACAGGAAAATACACAGTTTTAGGAGATATAAAATGATCACTTTTTGCATAAAAGCATTGGAAGGAAGCTTCCCAGATAACTATAGATTATACTCCTGGAAGCAGAAGAAAGTAAATAATTGGAAGAGCATGATATCACTTCAGGAACCGCCCAAGTTCAACTTATGAGAAGCTACATCACCTCTCCATGTCCACTTCTTACCCAGAGGGGGAAATGGCACAGAGACACATCATTACACTGTCATCTGTTCTCTGACTACTGTATATTTAAAGTTCATCAGCTGATGAAATATGATGGAAAATGTCTCGTGTCATCTTGCCTGGAAAAGTAAGTCATTACAGAAAAAAACAAATGAGAAAGCTTAAAGTTCAAACTCTTAAAAGAATTTTTAGGTTTGAAGCTCCAATGGGTATCAATTCTTCCAGCTTCATGAAGAGTACTTACTTTTAAAATGCTACCTAAACTAACTCCTTGGTATTTTTTATTACCTTATATTTTCTCATTACATCATTATAGTATATTTTTATTATTACTATTATCTTTATTTGTCTAACTTGTCTCCAAGACTAGTGAACTCCAAGTCTTCCACAGAACACATGTAGAAATTACAGTCCATGTGCACCTCACACAGGTGTAAGTTGAAGAGGTTGCTTGGGCTGTCCTGAGATCTAGGGCAGGTCTCCAGCTCAGCTCGCCTATGACCCATTCCTGAATCACTTGAGAAACTCTTCACTAGATTCTGAGGTCACTGAAATCAGGGTATTCATCTTCACATACACAGCTCCTAAAAAAGTACCCTCAATAAGCAGTTAATAAAGAAAAAATAAACAAATTTTATTAGGTGGATTACAAAGCTTTTCATAACCCTGGCTGTCAGCCAAGCCCTGTATCTGGTCAGCTTTATCTTCAGCCACTTATCGTCGCTTGTACCTCATCCTGGGCTCTGATGCATTTGCAAGTTTATGTCATAGCCCTGCACTTACTAACTTGGAACATTCAACAAAGAATTCTGAGAAAGTTATCTCCAGCAGAAAAATGCCAGGATATTGCTGTCACAGATCCTCCCACATATACTGCCAGGGACCAGAATTAACACAACCTCTTTCCTCTCCTGCCCCAACATCTAGTCAAATGCCATGTCCTATCATCTCATCTCCTAATGTCTCTCCAATCCATCTATTTCTCTCCATTTCCAGGATCACCATACCACATAAGGTTTTCATCATCTCTCACTTAGATGATTTTCATACCCTCCTAATCTCTCTTGAACTAATCACCCACCTTTCTTCTCACAGCATCCTAAATGAGCTTTTAAACATACAAATATGATAACCTCAACTAAAATTTGTCCATCAGTGATTGATGCTCTTAGAATTAAAACAAAAAGTAATATGACCTTCAGTGCATGATCTCACTGCCAGCTGATCTCACCATGCTTATCTTGCAACCATACTTCCTTCCCTGCTTATTTCACAGCTATACCACTTTGTTAGTTCCCTGAATACGACAAGCTTACTGTCACATTAGAACACACATGTACTCTTAGTTTTATATGATTTACACACCCTCCTTTCTTAAAGTAGTTAATTTTGACTTATTTAAATATAGATCAAAAGTGAACATCTCTAGAGAAGTTTAACTGACATGTATTAAGCACCTAATGTATGTTCTCCTCTGCCCTGGATTTTGGAAGCAAAGGGGTAAACAAGATAGAGAAGGTTCTTGCTCTCATGTAGGCTAGTAAGCAAGATTTCATTTGGCAACAAGCAACTAAAATTCCTATTATAATGACTTAAGTATGTAATATTTATTTCACTTGTACAAGAAGACCACAGGCAAGCCCTACACCGATACAATACAGCAACTAGACAATGTCATCAGTGACCAAGGCTCTTTGCCTATTTTTACTTCCTATGCTTAATACAGAAACCTTGATGTATTCATTCCTATCATTCTCAGTTATAAGGTGATTGTACTTCTAGACTCTAAAGCAATACTGCAGAGAGAAAGGGGTGACATTTATTACCAGGAAAGCAAAATCTCTGGAAGAAATATTGCATGGCGTTTCCCTTATAACTCATTAGCTGGAACTGCCACATCATGCCTCTGTATTGCCGTGGAGACCAGGACATTGGATTTTATTAGCTGGGCAATTGTCATATGAAATAAAACCAAGATGTTGGTATTTGAAAGATAGGAGTTCTCCTGAATAAAACTTCTAGGCTCAGGGAAGGAGACAGTCACTCTGTTGAACAGAATAATGGCTTTCCAAAGATGTCCACATCCAACTCCCCAGAATCTGTGAACATGTTAGTTGCATGGCAAGTGGAAATTAAGGTGGCAGATGGAAATAATTTTGCTAATCAGCTGACCTTAAAATAAGGAGATTATCCTAGGTTATTTACATGGGTCAGTATAATCACAAGGGTCCTTGAACATGGATAAGACAACCAGATAAATGAAAATGAATAACAAAGTGGCAGGAGTACGTGTCTGCTTATCAATAATGACATTAAATGTAAATAGACTGAATTATCCAATAAAAAGACATAGGATGGCCGAATGGAAGAAAAAAACAAGACCTAATGATCTGTGTTTACAGCACACTTCTTAGAAGTATGTTTCTTCCTGTAAAGATACACATAGATTGAAAATAATGAGATGGAGAAGGATATTCCACACCAGCGAAAACTCTAAAAGAGTGGAAGTAGCTATGTTTATCAGATAAAATAGCTTTCAAGACAAAAACTGTAAAAAGAGATAAAGAAGGTGTAATGAAAATATAATGATATACATTATTGCATAGTGATAAAGGAGTCAATTCAGCAAGAGAATATAATGACTGTAAATATACATTTATATATATTCCCACAACACTGGAGCACCCAGATAAATAAAACAAATGTTGTTGTAGCTAAAGAGAGAGATAGGCATCGATACAATAATAGCTGGGAACTTCAACACTCCACTTTCAGCATTAGGCACATCTCTCAGAGAAACAATCAACAAAGAAACATCAGGCTTAATCTACACTGTGGAAAACAAGGGCCTAATAGATATTTACACATTTAATCCGACAGCTGCAATATACACATTCTTCTTCTCAGCTCATGAATTAAAACAGACCATATTTTAGGTCACAAAACAAGTCTTACAACATTAAAAAAATGCAAAAATATCAAGCATCTTCTCTGACCACAATAGAACAGAGCTAGAAATCAGTAACAGGAATTTTGGAAGAAATAAAAAAAAAGTGAAAATGAAACCATATGCTTCTGAATTCCTGGTAGGTCAATAAATAAAGAAGGAAGTTAAAAGCTGGATGTAGTGGCTCTCACGTGTAATCCCAGCAATTTGGGAGGCCAAGGCAGGCAGATAACTTGAAGTCAGGAGTTCGAGACCATCCTGGCCAACATGTTGAAACGCTGTCTCTATTAAAAATACAAAAAATTAGCCAGGTGTAGTGGTGCATGGCTGTAGTCCCAGCTACTTGGGAGGTTGAGGCAGGAGAATTGCTTGAACCTGGGAGGCAGAGGTTGCAGAGAGCCAAGATTGTGCCACTGCACTGCAGTCTGGCAGACAGAGAGAGACTCCATCTCAAAAAAAGAAAAAAAAAAAAAAAAGAAAGAAAAGAAAGAAATAAAGACATTGAAATCTTTCTTGAAACATATGATAATAGACACACAACATACCAAAACACATGGGATACAGTGAAAGCAGTACTAAGAGAAAAATGTATAGCTATAACTGCCTACATCCAAAAAGAAGAAAAACTTCATATATATAAAACCTACTAATTCATCTTAAAGAACTACAAAACAGCAAATCAAATCCAAAATTAGAAGAGGAAATAATAAAGATTAGAGAAGAAATAAATGAATTTTAAATGAAGAAAACAATACAAAAGCTCAATGAAACAAAAAGTTGGTTTTTTTTTTTTTTTGGGCAAAAATAAACAGAATTGATTCTTTTCCAGACTAACAAAGAAAAGAATGGGAGAGGCCCCAAATAAATAAAATTAGAGATGAAAAGGAAGACATTATAACTGATACTGCATAATTTCAGAGAATTATTAGAGGCTACTATGAGAAACTACTAATACATGCCAATAAATTGAAAAACCTAGAAGAAATGGATAAATTCCTAGACACATACAGCCTACCAATATTGAACCAGGAAGAAATTGAAAACCTGAACAGACCAATAACAAGTAATGAGACCAAAACCATAATAAATAATCATCCAATAGAGAAAAGCCTGGGACCTGATGGCTTTACTGCTAAATTCTATCAAACATTTAAAAAAACGAATACAAATTCTACTCAAATGATTTTTTTTAAAAAAGGAGAAGGGAGTACTTATAAATATATTCTATGAGGTCAGTGTTACCCTGATACAGAAATCAGACAAAGACACCTCAAAAAAAGAAAACTATAGGTGAATATCTTCATAAATATTGATGCAAAAATCCTCAGCAAAGTGCTAGCAAACTGAATTCAACAATACATTAAAAAGATCATTCCTCGTGACCAAGTGGGATTTATCCCAGGGATGCAAAGATGGTTCAACATATGCAAATCAATCAGTGTGATATATCACATCAAGAGAATGAAGGACAAAAACCATACAATCATTTCAATTGATGCTGGAAGAGCATTTGATAAAATTTAACATTGCTTTATGACAAAATCCTATAAAAATATATATAGAAGAAACATAGCTCAACATAACAAATGACATATATGACAAAAATATAACTAGTATCACACTGAATGGGGAAAAGCAGAAAGGTTTTCCTTTCAGGTCTGGAACATGACAAGGATGCCCACTTTCACCACTGTCATTCAACAAAGCACTGGAGGTCGTAGCTAGAGAAATCAGACAAGAGAAAGAAATACAAGGCATCCAAATCAGAATGGAAGTGGTCAAATTATCATTGCTTAGAGACGATATAATCTTATATTTAGAAAAACCTGACGACTCTACCAAAAAACTGTTAGAACTAACAAACAAAGCAGTAAATTTGCAGGATAAAAAATCAATATACACTAACAGTGAACAATCTGAGACAGAAATATTAAAAGTAATCCTATTTATAATAGCCTTATGTAAAATTAAATACCTAGGATTATCTTAACCAAAGAAGTGAAAGATCTCTACAATGAAAACTATAAAACATTCATGAAAGAAATTAAATAGGACACAAGAGATGGAATGATATTCCATGTTCATAGATTTAAAGAATTAACATTGTTAAAATATCCATACTACTCAAAGCAATCTACAGATTTAATGCAATCCCAATCAAAATAACATGACATTACTTACAGAAATGGGAAAAAAATAATTGTAAAATTTGTATGGAACCACAAAAGACCCAGGTTAGCTTAAAATATTCCAGCAAAAAGAACTGGAAAATTATATTACCCAACTTCAAAGTTTACTACAAAACTATAGTAACTAAAATTGCAGGGTACTGGCATTAAAAACAGAAATATAGATCAACAGAACAGAATACAGAACCCAGAAACAAATCTACATAACTACAGTGAATTCATCTTCGACAAAAGTGCCAGAAAGATGCACTGGGGAAAATACAGTCTTTTTAATAAATAATTCTGGGAAAACTGGATATTCATATGTAGAAAATTGAAACAAGACTCCTATCTCTCATCGTATACAAAAATCAAATTAAAATGGGTTAAGGACTTAAATCCAAGACCACAAACTGTGAAACTACTACAAGAAAACATCAAGGAAATGCTCTAGAACACTGGACTCAGCAAAAATTTCTTGAATAATACTCCACAAGCACAGGAAATGAAGCAAAAATAGACAAACAGGATCACATCAAGTTAAAAAGCTTATGTACAGTATGAAACAAAAACATTGAAGAGAGAACCACAGAATTTAAGAAATATTTACAAACTATCCATCTGACAGATTAATAAATAGAATAAGGAGCTCAAACAACTCAATAGGAAAAAAATCTAATAATCCAATTTAAAAATGCAAAATAGTTGAATGGACATTTCTCAAAAGAAGACATACAAATGGCCAAAAGGTACATAAAAAGATACTCAACATCATTAATTATCAGAGAAATGCAAATGAAAACAACAATGAAACATCTCACCTCATTTAAAATGGCTTTTATCCAAAAGACAGGCAATAACAAATGCTGGCAAGGATGTGGAGCAAAGGGAACACTGGTATGCTGTTGGTGAGAACGTAAATGAGTACAACCACCATAGCGAACAATTAAGAGGTTCTTCATAAAAACTAAAAATAGAGCTACCATATAATCCAGCAATCCCAATGTTGGATATATACCCAAAAGAAAGGAAATTGATATATTGAAAAGATATTATGTTTGTTGCAGCATTGTTCACAATGGCCAAGACTTGAAAGCAACCTAAATGTTCATCAAGAGACGAATGGATAAAGATAATGTGGTGCATATACACAATGGAGTACTATTCAGCCATAAAAAAGAATGAGATTCTGTCATTTGCAACATGGATGTAGCTGGCAGTCATTATGTTAAGTGAAATAAGCCAGGCATAGAAAGACAAATTTCATATTTTCTCACTTATTTGTGAGAGGTAAAAATTAAAACAGCTGAACTGATGGAGATACAGAGTAGAAGGATGGTTACCAGAGGCTGGGAAGACCAGCAAGGGAGTAGTGGGCTTGGGAAAAGATGGAAATGGCTAATGGGTACAAAAGTAATAGAAAGAATTAATAATACCTAGTATCTGATAGCACCAAGTAGCAACTACAGTTAATAATAATTGAATTGTATATTCTTAAATAACTAAAAGAGTACAATTGGGTTGTTTATAACACAAAGGATATATTTTTGAGGGAATGGATAACCCATTTTTCATGACGTGATTATTACCCATTGCATGCCTTTATCAAAATATGTCATGTACCCTGTAGATATCTGTACCCACTATGTACTCCCAACAAATGAAAAGTGGAAAGTTAAAAAGAAGAAGTCTTATTCTTATTTTTCCTCCTTTAAATATCTAAAAGGAAGCTCTTCTGTCCTCTTAACAGGAAGATAAAGTCCCTTCTCCCCTGACCTTCGGTAGTGACCTTTGGTAGGGCAGTTGTACCACTTCTCCTTGCCCACAGCAATTCTCTGTTTCATGCTTTTGGATTCATGTATTTTAGGCCAAATACGAATTCCATTTGGTACGTAGTCTCAAGTAATTGCTTCTCTTTTAAAGGGCATTGCAAACCAGTGTCTACAATTTCAATGTTCTTTCTGCTCTACAAAGCAGCAGTTGATTTAGGTCAGCCACTGACAAGAAGTCTGTGGGTACCAGTACTGTATTTGCATATCATCAATTCTCTGCCACTAGTTAGATTTGCCTGGTGTTTGCATTAACATTGCCAAAGCTGTCAATCAACCCCCAGCCATTTGGCACTCTAGAGACAAGCCAGAAGACTCAAAGGTAAGAGAAGGAAATGGTCAATTCTATTTTTCTATGGACTCAGAGGATCAGCATAAAATAAAAATAATCATGGAGACATATTACAAGCCATAAATTCATGGGCAATAACCTTAATAAAATAGTCATAATGCAGGCCTATGCATAAGGTGTCATTATAATCAAGACTAAATTGAGGGTTATTTTTAACTAAAGATATATCTGGAGAGGATGGATGCAGTAACAAACATGTAAAAATTTATTTCTGTCTCTACTGCTTTATGTCTTACTTATAGACAGTAAGGATTAGTTGTAATTTCCTTGATATGTTACATAACTTAAAACATCTCTCGGGCCATCGTAGCATAGATAATATGTGACATTGTAGTATGGTGCTGATTACACCCCAAATAAAATAATATTTAATTGAAGTACTTCTTCAATTTCATGGAGAAATGTGGTTGAGGCACATTTTAGAAACTATCACTATTAAAGTATCTAGTATAAACTTGTCTAAAGTGTTTTTGTTTTTATTTTATCCGAAAGAGAAAGCCAAGCCTGAAGTTTTCACTATACAATCGAAGAGTTGAGATTATTGAGGTTTTGTGGTGAGCCATATTTTTAAATATTTGGGGCTAATCTTTTTCTGGGATAAAAATATTAATAACTGGCATAATGGCCAGGCAGACAGCTCCTACCTCTAACTCCAGCACTTTGAGAGGCCAAGACAGGAGGTTTGCTTGAGCTCAGCAGTTCAAAACCAACCCGGGCAACACAGGGAGACCCCATTTCTACAAAAAGAAAAATAAATAAAAATAAAAATGTAAATAACTGGCGGAAATAAATTTCAGTACAAATATCATATTAGGCTAAATCAATTGGTTTTGTTGTTAGTCAAGGAGAGAAGAGCACAGCCTTTCTCCCAAATACTGCTTGACTGTGCAAAAACACAGTGATCTCCATGGCTGTCTACAACCCTACAAGATTATAATGCTAAGACTGACACACATTCTCCTCCCATCAACATTCACATCTCTTTATTGGCTATTGTTCTCTCAATGCTTTTTCACCTGCACATAAAGCCTTTAGGTCTTGTTCTTATTCATACTGATAACTTTCATGAATATATCACCCACTTTGTCGTGCCTTCTTGCCATTTGTTATGGGTTGAATTGTGTCTCCTCAAACTCCATATGTTGAAGTCCCAACCCTCAGTATCCTGGAATCACTTTATTTGGAAATGGGGTCATTGCAAATAAAATTAGTTGAGATAAGGTCATTAGGGAGGGCCCTGGTTCAGTATGACTGGTGTCCTTATAGAAAACAGAAATCTGGACACAGAGACAAACATGTATAGAGGGGAAACCTTGTGAAGAGACACAAGAAGAAAATGTGTTTCTGTAATTCAAAGAGATTACCAAAAAGGTAATCTCCTTTCCTTGTTGTCTTCAAAAGGAACCACTCCTACAGATATCTTGACTTTGAACTTCTAGCCTCTAAAACTGTGAGACAATAAATTTCTGTTTAAGCCAGTGAAACTGTGGTACTTTGTTAAGGCAGCACTAGCAAACTAATATATCATTTTTAAGTATCATGGTATTTCCTAGTTAAATCTAGAGTTCTAGAACTTTATTCAAGCCATATTATGTTCAGTATTCAAATCATTTTTCCAGGATCAAGGATTCCTACTTTTTAAAAAAGGGTAAAGTATATGCTCTTCTAAAAATCTCTTCCCCTCTTTAGTTCTTGTCCTTACTTTAAATGTCCATTTCTGAACATTTTTCAATTTTATCCTTCTTTAGGTACAGCAACCAGAACTAATTGCAGAGTGCTATGCTTTAATGCAAGGATAAATCACTTCGTAACTCTCACTTTCCTCATTTGTAAATGCACTAGAAATTATCCTACAGTATTGTTTTGAGAATTAAACAAAGTAACAAAGTAACACATATGAAAGTGTTTGAATTGCTACTGATGTTTCTGCTTCATTTGCAGCAGCATCTCTAATGATTCACAGAAGAATAGTAACTGTGTTTGCCACCATAGACTTCAGGTGGAGCCCTCCAGGAAGAAAAGATAACGACTCACAAATCTTTATTCTGTGTGATCACTGGTGCTCAAGAGTCATCATCATATAAATATGGTTATTTTTTCTTAATCTACCATATTCTCACACCCGTAGGGCTGTTCGTCTTCTGTGTCCTGACCTCACACACAAGCAGGAAAGGTTTTTCTGCAGTTTATTCTTATCAGCTTGACATTTAATTACCCAGAGAAGCTTAGTGTCATCTGTGAACTTGAAGATTTTACTGGGCACTTCATCTTTCAGGTTTCTTATAGAAACTTTAAATGAAGCTAGTCCTGGCAATAATCCCTAACGCATAGCATCCAGATCTGAGTGTTGGGAATGGGTTACAGATGTGCCTCGACACAGATACTCTCAGCTCTTGGAGTAACAGGTGTCTCCATTCATGAAAATCTTTTTTATGTACATGAATTGTTGACAGCATTATCATTTAGTGGAAGAAAAATCAGGAAGTGATGTTGTAAAGATACCTTCTGTTAAAATCCTTTTATTCATAAAAGTTGTTGGTTGTTCCCTTGCCTTTTCCCATCAATAAACCAGGTGTTTAGCCATGACACCATTTTCTCTTGAATTTTTAGGCAATTTGCTGTGTGTGTGTGAGTGTGTTTTCTATATCTGTTTTTAGTAGAATTCAACATAGAGCATTTTCGGATATGTTGCAATCGTGACAACTAAAAATCATGGGAAAGATGGAATCCAAAATGATGTGCAGAATCAGTTACAGTAATAAATAATTCAGAAGTAAAGGTCAAAGGGCTTGTGTGAGGTATTGCTACCAGATTTGAAAAGACAAAATCGTTTTCTGCTTACTATGTGAAACTGCATTGATACAGAATCTATATACATTGAGAAACCACCTAAATATTATTTTTATTAAATTTACTAGATATCCCTTGCTGCCATTCCTAAAGGTCATCATAATTAATAAGTATTTTGTTTTGCTTAATCCTGGGCAATGTAAAGCTTTCTGAAGATAAGGAGTTCCTTCGCCCATAGAGGACCCTTGGGAAAAAAAGAGAAGTGGTAGTGAGGCGAGTTGTTTAGTGGGAGGATGGGAATTCCTAGAGTATGGGTGAGAGGGGAGACACCTAACAAGGCTGGAAGAGCTGGTAGAAATCTAAGAGGCTGAACAGAGAAGTGGCAATCTTGTTCCATGACTTGGAATCTAAACTTCCCATAGGAAGGGGTGGCCTGGTAAGTAACTCAGAAACAAAAAGGAAAATAAAGGAGCAACAGTGAGAGAGGATAAGAACCAAAATGAGAGTGATAGCAAAAGCAAGAGATAATGGAAAAGAACCTTAGCCTAGGCAAGGCAACCCAGCTCATGCTGCGTCATTACTTTTGTGTTTTTACATTGTATAATTAGCAACGCATTCAAGTACGTGACCTCTCTAAGATAGGACTCAAGGAGAGAGATTAAAGAGAAACAGCAGTATTGAATCATTTGTGAAATAATGTCCCTGTCCAGTGAGACTGGCCAAGGTCCCAACCTGATTTTTTCACTATCTGCTTTTATGGGAGTCTTGTAGATACCTTTGCTGCAGCCTCCTACTGTATACCTGTAATGCACAGGGTGCCTGACTGCTTCTAATACTTGGAATCTACAACCTGTCAGGCCCTTGATAGACTATGTCACCCATGAATTGTTTTGGATCCATTTCCTTTCAAAATGCTTACAGGAAGGCTCCCCATAGCCTAGGTAGGTTGAGATGGGGGCTGCCTTTTGACTCTTTCCACTTAAAGTGTAGCAGGAATCCACTCTCCTCCTACTCCTGGAAGAAAGAACAGACAACTGTCCCCCACATTCTCTAAAGGAAGTCTCCTCCATTAATTTTCTTCCTCTATGCTTTTATGGTTGGAAGTGGGTGATCACTGCAGGCAGAATCAATTTAGGCATCTCTTAACCCATCCTGGATAAAAGATCCAAAACCTTTCTTGGAAACTTTTGGGATAATTGACATCTGTTGCATTATTCCCAGTGTTGAGGTCTTCAGACACAAATGAGACAAAATGAGTTCTAATTATTAGGTTGCTCAATTTTAAATGGGTACATTTGAGGTTAAATTTGATCTATATCAGCAATTTCATATGGCTCAATCTAATGAATTCTATTGCATCAGTTTTTCCCTTCATCCTATTACCATGCAGTTTTGTCAAAATGTAACTAGGCAGCTATTCTTTGTCACATCCAGCAATTTTTTAGTGACCCATGAAAATATATACAAAGTCAACTCTTGCCTATAACCTGAAATAGTATTTCTTCAAACAAATAAACAAAACACATACTTCACGCAATGTTCTCAAAATTACAAGTTTCCAAGGTCTCTTTTATTGTAAAACAACAAAACAAATAGTTATTCACTGCCGAGCTTGAAATGCCCTGGGGAGAAACAAATTTTTTGTTGGAATTTACTGAGGGAGGTATGACTTTTCTGACAGACTGAAGGAATCCTGCTTAGAAAACCATCATGGTTCTAAATAAAAGGCAGGTTCTGTTGTTAGGATGCTACTAAACAATGACAGTCACAGCTGCCAGCCTATGACTTTTACCTAAGCTTAACTACCTTCAAAAAGTGTCTTTGCTACTCTGATCTTCTGTAAATTTCATTTGTTCCTCTCATTTGCTAAAAATGAAAGCTAGAAATATGTTGTTTTCTCTTTTTGACTTGTATTACCATTGAACTATCATGTTGATTTGGTTTTGTCTTCTGATTTCTGTATATCCCATGCTTTTATAACAAGGTGACCTGTAGTACATGGGGGATCAGTTCTGTATTTCTTCTCTGGCCTTTACATAGTGAAGAAACTTAATATATGCATGTTACACGAGACAGGGTGCTACTGCTCTTGAATGCAGCATTTTCAATGTTTGTATTATTCTATTTTAGACTTAATATCAGTTTTTGAGATCATTTAAATCAATCTATCAGAATAGGCGGAAAAGCCACATTTTTACATTGCTGGAAAAGTAGTATGTGTTATGTTTAACTTGACTTGATTTATTGTTCTGACCTTTTAATTCCTTGCAAAAATTGGATCCTTTAAAAATATTCGTCTTAGGGTAAAATCAACAAGAGAATTTGCTTAATATTTAAGCTCAAAGAAAACGGAATTCTTATATAGAGCTCAGTATGATCATCTAAAGATTTATTTGTAAGCCCAACATATATTAAATGTTGAATAATCATATCACAATACCAAAGAAGAAATAAGTACATGATTATATTACAACTTCTGCAAGACAAACTGTTCCAAGATATGGAGGAACCATTGTTTGTTCTCTTCTTTTTAGTTGTTATGAAAGGAGAAATTTAAAAAGCAAATAATACAATGGTAAATTCCAACAGTTTATATCATACTCAAAATAATTTGTCCATTTAGAATCAAACTACACATTTTTAAAAAATGAATAATCACAACTTAGTAATAGAGACAATCTTATAAAAAGATTAGATTAAAAATAAAATACTTTATTCATGGTAGATAGTAATTTTTTTGATAGCTGTTCATTTGCCTCTGGAACTCAAATTGCCTTATCTATGTGTTTTTAAGTGAAATTTACTGATTGAGTTGATGATGGTATTTTCAGGAATCAATGAGCATTTGATAATGTAAACCTCAAACAGCATCTTCTTTGCAAAAACTCTAAACATTTTTATAATTCTTTACAGAGCATCTATGCTAAGTGAAAATAAATTATGAAGGGGAAAAATAAAAGAAACATAAAGCAAATATTCATAGATGGATGATTTTTTATAACTGGCAAGTACTTCACCTGACTATTAGAAATTTGCTTACATTAAAAAAAAAAAAAGCTATAAAGAAAATTGAACATATGACCATTGTCTTTATTTCCCAGGCAACACCTACTATTGTCAGTAAGTGGATGTTTAAATAAGATAGGTCAGAAGTCTGGAAATAAGGAAAATAGATTGTCTTGGGGGAGTCTCAGTGCCAAATTCACTCAGAGGAGATTAAGCAGAGATAAGCAATGTTACATAAAACAAACAGAAGTTTTTTTCAGACTCATAAGCCCTATTATAACCAAGCTGAAGACACGAACAAATATATATATATGTGTATATATGTGTGTGTCTCTGTGTGTGTGTAGTTATTTTTTTATTTTTTGAGACAGAGTCTTGCTCTGTCGCCAGCTGGAGTGCACTGGTGCCATTTCGGCTCACTGCAACCTCCCCCTCCCAGGTTCAAGCAATTCTCCTGCCTCAGGCTCCCAAGTAGCTGGGACTACAGGCAAGCACCACCATACTCAGCTAAATTTTTGTATTTTTAGTAGAGATGGGGTTTCACCATGTTGGCCAGGATGGTCTTGATCTCTTGACCTTGTGATCCACTTGCCTTGGCCTCCCAAAGTGCTGGGATTACAGGTGTGAGCCACCACGCCTGGCCTGACATGAACACATTTAAAAAATGTAGATGTCAATCAAAATGAAGTTGGTAGTAGCACAAAAGAGAAGCATGAAGGCAAACATTCAAAGTAAAAATAAAGTAAACTGCTTTCCAGTATGCAAGGCGGCAGTATTCTTATCATTATGCAAATAAAATATTTGGGTTAGCTTTAAGCCATTACACATTTAAGTCATCCAACAAACTGTCCTTATTCTAATTCTGTGTCTACAAAGAAATCTACTTTCTGTTTTTTTGTTTTTTCCCAGAATGGGGTGGTTCTTCCATCAATATTGTGGTCTATGCTACCATCAATATTGTGGTCTATGTTTGTAATTTGCTTATTACAAACAAATCAACTGATTTTCAGTGGTTATTTACCAGTTTCAAGGACTCATGTGAATTCACCAATATAGTATCTGCTCCTTGAAAACCAGGCAGCAGCCTTCTCCTGGTTTTTGCAAGCCTTTCTAATATCTTATGAGAAAACCCAAGTCTTTTAGACATTTAAAGTTCTATATCTGTGTTTTAGTCTAATCAATCAAAACCCACAATCAGTTGTCTATATAAAGTGAAAGTAATTATAATCAAATAATCATTCTAGTATCCCAAATTCTATGTAGGTATTATTTTACAGCTCTTCTGAGAACCATCATACACCATTTTCAGAATCTAAGACTGGCACTAAATGAAAACATTAACAAACTAAAATGTATCATCTGACTTGTGAACATGTTTTATATGGTGGGAGAAGAATGTCAAGAACAATTCAAATTAATGTGTCTGTTACATATTAACAGGAAAAATACTTTTGCAGACTATATATGCATGTTGTCAACAAAGCATTTATAAAATTGGAGTACGTTTAGTGTTTATTATAACTTAGAATACAAATTCATAAAAGATGGGGAGACTGCTAGGTATGTGCTCCCCAAAACAACCAACTCATAAAAGATATTCATGAAGTAGAAAATTATTATTTTTATTGAAAGTCAAATTTCATTCCTAGGAGAAAAAAAATTGAAGAAAACTTAAAGTTCAGTTATGTAATATTTGGCACAATTAAAAAAAAGTTTCACATAATTGACAGTAAAAAGCTCATATTTGCCTAGATGTGGTGGTTTATGCCTATAATCCTAGCACTTTGAGAGCCAAGGCTCGAGGGTAGCTTGAGCTCAGGAGTTCAAGACCAGCCTGTGAAATATGGCAAATTTCTGTCTGCCAAATAAACAAAAATTAGCCATACCTGTGGTCCCAGGTACTCAGAAGGCTGAGGTGGTAGGATTTCCTGAGTTTAGAGAGGTCAAGACTGCAGTGAGCCATAATTGTGACACTGGGCTCCAGCCTGGGTGACAGAGTGAAACCCTGTCTCAAAACAAAAACCTAACATTCAAATATTGTTAAGTCTTTGTTCTGTCCCTGCAAATTGCATGTACTAGGGAAGACTACTGAAATGGCAGAATGATTTTGACAAGCTAGAAGGAAACTCAAAACTGTTCTGACCACGGATAAATCAGGATAGCTGGGATATGCTACAGTAACAATTTCAAAACATCAACACAGGGATACTTTTTATGCTACATCTATTGTAAGTTGACTGGACTATGTTTTACATAACTGCCTTCTTTACTCTGTGGTCCAGGCTGACGGAGCTTCTATTCCCAGTTGGCATCACAGAAAGAAAAGGGCACATAGTGAAATATTCACTGATGGAAAAGTAAAATTCTACCCTGTCCCCAGAAGGAGAGAAGACAATAAATTAACAATATTTGTTACCAACTTTAATGACTATCAAAGGTAATAATGATAGATACAATTATATATAGCAATTTCAACAGAAGTCTGTTAAATTGAATGGGAAAAGCTCTAGAAAAGCAGAAAAAGCACTATCGTTTAAATAGAAATAAAATGCAAATGATGTTTTTCTTGATGTAAAATAACTTATGAAGTTAAAATTTCATATTAGGTAAAAGTAGAAAAAGGAAAAACAGCAGACTGTATATGTGTCTTTGGGTCTGCTGAATTAACATCTGTATTCTATGTCCAAGATTACCCTTTGATCAATTTTAATTGCAATAAGGAATAACTTCTAGGATATCAAGAGACTGCTGCATGGTTTCCTTCTGCTTTTATTTCCTAACACATAAAATGCCAGCATATTCTCCTTTCTGATGAAAGCTTTCATCTAAGGTGGTATTCACTGGTCTTCATAACTGTCCTTGGTCCTGGGTATGTACCTTGCTGGACATGGAGAACACATGAGGATATTGTCTGAATCCTAAAACAGGCCACTGCCAGATCAACCTTTCCAGCAATGGAGGACAGCAGGTGTTCTGACCCTTATTTTTCTTTTTGTCAGAACTGAAATAAGTGGCTTATAAGTAGGATCCAATCATATTTTATTTTCTGTCTTTATTTGAGATACAAAGGGACTTGTGTCTCACCAATTCTTTAGGGGAAATAAAGCAAACAAACATGATTTCTAGACAAAGGGAACTTATAGATGTTACATGTTCTGTAAAGAACTTATAGATGTTACATATTCTCTTATGCAAACACATAGCTTATCTCTGGAAAGGAGCACATAGACTTTTACATACCTAGCTAAGGTAATAGACAATACCCAAAGTTGAAATGTATCATCTGCTTCCTACAGAAAAAATGAGAACAATTGTTATATGATAATGTTAAGTCTCAAATCTCATTTATAGAATTTTTTCCAAGGGTCTTTCTTAAGGCACTTCAGGCAAATATATTCAGCTATAAATGGAAGACCTCAAAAATATTCAAAAGATGGCCAAAGACTGCTGTGTTGACACTGACCATAAGTCAGTTGCATTATTCAGAAAACGAGATTATTTTCTATAAGGGATAATATATCCCTTATAGGGGGAGTTTCTATATTTTCTATAAGGGATATTATACAATCATAGAACATTTGCTGTGTGTCCTTGTTCACATTTTATTTGTACATTTCTCTTGAGTATGTACCTGGATGTGGGATTTCTATGTTATAAAGCATACACGCACATTTTCTACTCAATAGTGTTATAGCATAGCAGTATTAATGTATCTCCTTCCAGTAACAAGAGTTTCCATTACTCTACATGCTAATGTACATTTGGTATTTTTGTATTTACAATAGTCAAGAAGTCCAATGCTACCTACAGTAATCAGAATTCTAAAATGGTCCCATAATATCAGCCCTGGTGTTGCTCTTATAATATATGATCAAAAGTATTTGGCAGATGTAATGAAAGTTACTAATCTGTTGTCCTTAAAATAAGATTAGTGACCTACCAGTCCAAGGAATCTAAGGAATACAATAAAATGATAGAAGAAGAAAAAAAAAAGATTAGTGACCTAACCCCAAACTAATCACATCAGCCCTTTAAAATCAGACAGTTTTTCCTAGGTGGTTGTAAAAGAGAAATTCAGAGAGATTAAAACATAAGGATTTGGGCATGGTGGCTCACACCTGTAATCCCAGCACTTTGAGAGGCCGAGGCAGGTGGATCACCTGAAGTTAGGAGTTCGAGACCAGCCTGGCCAACATGGCAAAACCCTGTCTCTACTAAAAATACAAAAATTATCTGGGCACAGTGCCAGATGTCTGTAATCCCAGCTACTCGGGAGGCTAAGGCAGGAGAATTGCTTGAACCCGGGAGTCAGAAGTTGCAGCGAGCAGTATGTTGAGATTGCGCCATTGCGCTCCAGCATGGGAGACAAGAGCGAGACTCTGTCTAAAAAAAAATAATAATAAGGATTCAACATGACAGATATTCCATTGTTGGCTCTGAAAATGGAGGGGACATGAAGAAAGGAGCTAAGAATGGCCCACAATTACTGAGAATGTTCCCTGACTTAGTGCCAACTAGGAAATGGGGACCTCAATTCTACAACCACAAGGAACAGAATTCTGCCAACAATCTGGGTGAGTTTGGAAGCAGATTCTTCCCTGGAGTCTTTAGGTAAGAGCCCAGCCTAATTGATATTTTTATTGTGGTCCTGTGAGGCCCTTAGCTGAGATGCCACCATGAAGTAGAGAACAAATTACTATATACTTTTGACCTATGGAACTGTAAGCTAATAAATAGGTATTGTTTTAAGTTGCTATATTTATGGTAATTTGTTATGTATTAATGGAAAACCAATACATGATCTTTGACTAACCAGGTAGTACAGAGTCCATCTGAATGAACCTAGTCTCTACTCAGCTCTAATTGGTTGTTGTCATAGGAATGGGTGGTCACCATTGCACCATGTTTCATCTTTTATAAGATGCTGGAAATTGATATTTTTACATTGGATTTCCAATATTTTAAAATTGCCAACTAATTCAATTTCAGAAAAATTGAATTTATTCAATTTTCAGAAAAATTAGAAAATGTAATTTCAAGCAGAAAATAAATCACTTTGCAGGACAAATAAATAACAACTGAGGGCAATCAGGTTGAATTTCTGGCCTAGATAATGATTAATTCAGTCCTTTTCAATTCCAGTGTTCCATGGATCTACTAAATAAATGTTATAAAGCCTTTTTCTTTTTGTTTCAAATAATAAATATCATAAATGTTGTAATATCCTTAATAGCTTCCAACTTTTTTAGATGAAAGATTTATAACTAATGCACTATTTTTAACTATTCTATGAGATTTCTTCTTGTGGAGGGAATTACAGGAATTGAAGTTTACATTGAAATTTGCTATGGTAAATCATCAGACAATTTTAACATATGAAATATTTACTTTGATATATGATCTTTTTTCTTTTAATAAAAATGTGTAAATACTGTTTAAGAAGAAATAACTATTTTTCTTCTTATCCACAGAGATAGTAGTTAAGAGTTTCACCTTAGACAAGTTGTAAGAACTTGGACAAGTTTCTAAATCTCTATTTGTCTATATTTCTTGATTTTTAATGTGAGTTTATAGTAGTAAGTGATTCATAGGGTTTTGGTAAGGATAATACGAGTCAGTACAATTGCAACACTTAGATTGTTGACTAGAACAGAGTGTTCAACAATGGTTAATGATTTGCAGACAGAGGCATTGGAATTCTAAAGCATAGGGATCATGCCTTGGCTATGGTCAGGAATATTCAGTAGCTTAGTGTTGCTTCCATCCTGTTTTGTACTGCTTTCAATCCAGCCCAAGTACACATTTCAGGTACATTGTCTGCTTAAGTTCAACTTGACTTTATAGTCCAACCGCCTGGCTGCCCATTTTCTAACCTCATGATACACATTCCTTCTTTTTAGATCTCACAATTTGAAATAACAAGAGTCCTACTTTCCTTTGTTCGTCCATCCTGAAAGACAAACCTGTAGATTACTCCCTCACAAAACATCACCAGATCCTGCCAGAGAAGCTTAACTGCTTGTTTCCACAGTCATTGTTTGAACTTCAGGTACTTGGCTGATACCTTGCATTAAAGATATTTACATATTTATCTATATCATTTGTGGATAATTAATTTCTTACAAATAGCAAATTTATTTAGTTGCGTCCCTACAGAGCTTTGTATAATGATTTTATATTTTAGAAACTCAGTAAATGTTAATTGCATTGAATTTAAAATTTAAAAGTAGCAGAAACAATGCTAAGCAATAAATGTAGAAAAAGATTTCTCTATCATTAATATTTAAATATTATAAAATATTATAAATTTAAACAGGCTTTGGTCTGCCATTTTTTAGAGTTCTGTTTTTGTTTTAGTGTGTGTCTGTATGTCTGTGTTTACTTGAATATTAGCTTTTTAAGCTTAAAAGAAAAACAGCTGTTAGGATGAGAGGCATGTCAGAAATAGGCCATTCCAAACAACATAATTATGTTTATATTGTCTTGAATATAGAAAAGTTTTCTTTTCTTAAATAAGGTAGATTTCTATCACAACACAATAGCCTAGACCTCCATTTATAAAACACACATAGGCCTTTGACAACAGGAAGGCCCAAAGGGAAAAATTACAATGATGAGTGAAAGGAAGCATGCCCATTTATTTAAAAGCATAGTTTCTGTTATAATGCAAAATGATGCATTTATTGACAACAGATCAAACTAGGAAGGGTTTCTTTAGCATGCAGACCAACTGTCTAGGTGGAATCCAAATTCTGGATTAAAAAGAGTCTTAGAAAAAAGGATTTAAGTGGAAGTTTTCTTTCTACCTTTCTCAAAGACAAACCCATCAATCTTTATTTAACTTGGGATTCTAATATACCATTTCATTTGGCAAATAGCTACTATTTCTGACTGTATGCAAATCAATCAGATGGCTAGACAGTCTGACAATTTAGGAACTAGTGGTTTACATACAAATTCTCTCTTCTTGCTACCCAGTCTAGACACTGAAATACTTAGATTCTCACTTCTCAGGCCCCACTTCCAGCTAACGCATTCCACTAAATTTATAAGCCAGGGCTGGTCAAGAGAACTCATCACACGTCTGCTGGGCTTCTGGGAAAGATTTTCATATCCAATAAATAAGAATTATTTTTGCTCTTGTACATGTTGTGTGAGGATATGCATGTTGCTCAGTGGTTATTTTGTAGCTCTAAGAATGAAAGAGGGAAAATACAGAAAAACATCCCGGTCCTAAATAACACCTTGACAGAAGTTAAAACTCAAACCAACCAACTCTGTACTTTTTATATCAGATAATAAACTCTTTTTATTTAAGTCACTTTCAATTGGGTGTTCTTTTACTTGCAGCTGTAAACATTCTAATAGATACATAATTTGTCTTTGTATAGTCTATATCTCAGTCAGTTTCAGCTGCTATACCAAACTACCATAGATTGGGTAGCTTAAACAACAAACACTAAATTCTCTCAGTTTTGGAGACTAGAAGTCTGAGATCAGGCTGCCAGCATGGTCAGGTTCATGGTGAGGGCCCTCTTCCTAGTTTATGGATGGCGGCCTTCTTACTGTATCCTAACATGATATGTAAAGAGAGATCTTGTGTCTCATCCTCTTTTCATAAGGGCAATAATCCCATCATGAGAGCTCCACCCTCATCACTTCTTCTAACTCTGATTACCTTCCAATGTCCAAACCTTGAAATTAGAATTCTTTCTTTCTCTTTCTTTTTCTTTTTCTTTCTTTCTTCCTTTCTCTCTTTCTCTCCCTCCATCCCTCACTTCCTTCCTCCCTTTCTTTTCTTTCTTTATCTTCTCTTCTCTCTCTCTCTCTTTCTTTTTCTTTTTGACAGGGTCTCACTCTGTTGCATCTGTCACCCAGGCTGGAGTGCAGTGGCACAGTCTCCCCTCACTGCAACCTCTGCTTCCTGAGTTCAAGCAATTCTCCTGCCTCAGCCTCCTAAGTAGCTGAGACTAAGAGTGTGTGCCACCATGACTGGCTAATTTTAATATTTTTAGTAGAGATGGAGTTTCATCATTTTGGCCACTCTAGTCTTTTTTTTTTTTTTTGAGTTTTACTCATTGCACAGGCTGGAGTGCAATGGAACCATCTCTGCTCAACACAACCTCCACCTCCTGGTTTCAAGGGATTCTCCTGCCTCAGCCTCCCAAGTAGCTGGGATTACAGGCATGTGCCACCACAACTGACTAATTTTGTATTTTTAGTAGAAGCTGGGTTTCTCCATGTTGGTCTGGCTGGTCTCAAACTCATGACCTGAGGTGATCCACCTACCTCGGCCTCCCAAAGTGCTGGGATTACGGGTGTGAGCCACCACATCCAGCCACTAGTATTGAACTCTTGACCTCAGGTTATCTGCCCACCTTAGTCTCCCAAAGTGCTGGGATTACAGACATGAGCCACTGCGCCCAGCCAGTATTAGAGTTTTCAATATAAAAATTTGGAGGAACATGAGCATTTAATCAATATCTAGATCTTGCAACAAGAATGCCAAGTCAAAAGTACTTCCTGAATGATATATTATTCAACATAATCACAGCAGACTAAGACTTTTGTAATTCTGATTGGACTTTTTTTTTTCTATAAAGTCCCAGTTAACAGCAAGATTCAGTTATAATAAAATGATGACTTAAGGGACATTTAAACTGAAATTATGTGACTGTCTTTATAAACTGTAATACTTGGAAAGATAAAATTAATGGTAATCCTGTGCAGTTAAACATTAATATCTTGCTAATCCTGGACCTCCCCAGTGATTTACAGTTTAATGAATACAGCTAATAAATATTCGAGTCTAATGCATGTCGATAATACTTCCTGTGTGAGAAGGACTGTATCAGCTTACTTCCAAATGAAATAGCAAGACATTTGAGCTAGAAATCTTTTGACTTATTTATGACAAAGAAATTAAAGACATTTCTATTTCAAAACTCAATTGATGTGTATTGCTTAATTTGGGATTGTTTGCCCTGAAGACTTATCCAGTCAGTCTAGAAATATGTAGGCCATGTCTTACGTATACAGTCATGCCATACATTCCTATTAACTTCAGGTGAATTAGCAAGTCTCTTAACCTTCACATTCCTATAAACTAGGACAGATACCACCTTCCTATACCAACACAAAGCACTAGAATAGAAGAAAAAAAACAGAATAGAGATCTGGTTTAAATAACAGAAAATGGACGTTTTTTAAGATGCATACATACTTAGCAGTTTCAGAGATAGCTATTTGTCTATTTTATCTATTATCGCACCTTTCCTTTTTGTAACACAAGTTATATAATGCTTGGTTTTGGTACAATGGGGGCAAACAGTGGCTAATCACATATTATAGAGTAAGTGAGACATATGGAGTTTATCTATTTCTTTTGGAAGAGATGGAAATGAAAAATGTAATTTCCTACTTGGTAAAAGATTAGAACTCCTGTGATTTTACATGACAGAAATCTCAACTTAGACTGGCTTAGGCCAAAAAAGGAAACCTATTGGCTCAGGTGTCTGTAGAGATGAGAGCAAATTGTGGTACAGTTTGATCCAAGGACTTGTTCAATGCCATCTAAACTTGGTTTCTTTCCATCTCTGCTTATTTCTCCACTGAGTTTATTTTCAGGTTCCTCTTACTGTCTTCAGTAGTTCCAGGCTCACATCCTCCTCATTACTGACATGATCAGGAGAGAAGAGTCATGCCTTTCTTTCAATAGTTCCAGAAAAAGATCTTGAATTTTATTTTTTTAGATTGGGTTCCTGTTATTCCTGAGTGAAAGTGAACAAAGCAATGCAGTTCCAAAAGGCCAGGAGCCAAAAGGGGTGATTTCTGCACTGAAATCTATGGACTAAGAATAAAGAAGTATTGTTCACTTAAATAAAACTGTAAGTTTGTTACCAGGAGGACAGAGTGAATGAGAGCTGAGCAGCAAAAACATAGATGTTTACTATCATCCTTTCTATTTTAATTAGCATAAAAATAAAACTAAACTGACATACATTGTTTGAATACACAAATAAAGAAAAATTATTTGTCAAGTGACTAAAATGACTTTAAGATTGATTGAAGTTGTACTTTATTCTCAAATATCAGTGTATTAACTAAACATGCAGTATATTTTATACATAGTACTTAATGAATTTAAATGTAATACATTGATAAACCATAAATTTAAAATAAATTTTAATCAAACAAAAATTAAACATTTGATGTGATAAAGTCTATCAAGACTTCAGTTTATAAAGATGATTTCATAGTAATAGAAAATAAGGCATGATTCCAGGTACCAAATTAACCTAACAGAGAGAAAAAGCTTACTTACATGAAGCAAAATTAATCAGTGGAAAGAGAGATTAAATAATATAACATTGTATGTACTTGCTGTGGAATAAGTGAGGTAGAAATAGAAATTTTAAAGAGAATTAAGGATTAAGCTGGATCTTAAAGTAATGTTACGATTTAATTAGACGAAATCAAAAGGTAATCTAGGCTCAAAGAACAAAATCTCCTTAAAAACACAAAACAAAACAACAATGAATAAAGTAAAACTAAATTTTAGCAAAACAACAAGGATGCCAGTTTCATAAAAACAGAATAATAAGTCAGAAAGTTCTACGTCAGAAAACTGTAGAGTCCTTAACAACAGGGAAAAGATTGGTAGAACATCACAAAGATGTGCGTTCTGGAATCACACAGACCTCATCGTGAGTCCCAGCTTTGCCATCTACTAAGTATGTGATCTGGAGCTGATTAATACATCTTTCTGTGCCTCTGTCTCCTTATCTGTTAATGAAGATTAATGAAACCTACTTGAAAAGATTGTGAGAATTAATTGAGTCAACATATTTGAACTTAGCACAGTATCTGACATGGGGTACAAGTAGTAATTGTCAGTAGTTGTTATAGTTAAAGCATCCTTAATCAAAAAATCTAAAATCCAAAATTCTCCAAAATCTAAAACTTTTTGAGAGCTTACATGATGCCATAAGTGGAAAATTTTATGTCTGAGCTCATGTGACATGTGATGGTCAAAACGCATAAAACACAGTTTACTCCATGTGATGGTTTATGTTGAGTGTCAAGTTGATTGGATTGAAGGATGCAAATTATTGTTCTTGGTTGTGTCTGGTGAGGTTGTTGCCAAAAAAGATTAACATTTGAGTCAGTGGACTGGGAAAGGCAGACCCACCTTCAATCTAGGTGGGTACAATCTAATCAGCTGCCACCATGGCCAGAATAAAAGCAGACAGAAAATATGAAAAGACTAGACTGGTTTAGTCTTCTGGCCTACATCTTTCTCCCATGCTATATGCTTCCTGCCCTTGAACATCAGACTCCAAGTTCTTCAGTTTTGGGACTCAAACTGGCATCCTTGCTCCTCAGCTTGCAGATGGCCTGTTGTGGGACCTCACCTTGTGACCATGTGAGTCAATACTCTTAATAAACTCCCCTTTATATATACATCTATCCTATTAGTTCTGTCCCTCTTGAGAACCCTGTAAATTTTTTAAGAGTTGTGATAAACATCCACTGATCATAAAGCTGCAAAGAAATGTATTGACAAGTTTGCCAGGGTTATCACTGATAAAAATTTAAAGCTGAACAGTTCTATAATGCTGATAAACAACATGCTAGGGACGGTGCTAATTTTGGTGCCACTGCCACAGAAAGACAATGATGGCAGTTCATGAGACAGCCCCTAAGTATTAAGGATGCAAAGGACAGAATAAGCTATAGTGGGATGTGCTAATGCAGCAGGCACACATAAGTGTAAACTTTCTGTGATAGGTAAAAGCTTCCATCCTTGCCGTTTTCAAGGAGTTACTTAAGTTCATTATTATACTACCAAAAATGCATGGACCACCAGGAACAGCTCTTCAGATTTATTTCACAAATATTTTGTACAAGTGGCTTATGCTCACTGCAGGGAAGCTGAGCTAGATAATAATAGCAAGATTTTGGTTTTCCATGACAACAGTTATACTCATCCTTCAGCTGAAATTCTCTCATAGAAAATAATGTTTATGCTACATACTTCCCCTCAAATGTAACTTCATCAATTCCGCCAGTTTACCAGAGTATCTTTTGATCAATAAAGACTAACATCCAAACATTTTCTTTTTTTATTTATTTTTTATTTTTTTATTTTTTTATTTTTTTTTTAGTAGAGGCGGGGTTTCACCATGTTGACCAGGATGGTCTCTATCTCTTGACCTCGTGATCCACCCACCTCGGCCTCCCAAAGTGCTGGGATTACAAGCGTGAGCCACTGCGCCCGGCCCACAAACATTTTCTTGAATAGCATACCAGCAACAGTGAACACAGGCATGAGTGTGGAAGGTTTTCAAATGGTTAGCATGAAAGATGTCACAGATGATGTTGCCAATGTTTGGAACACAGTGACTAAAGACACAGTTGTGAGTGCCTCACACAACTTCTTGCCTGTGGCTATGTTCAGTGATAATGATGAACAGAGCTTTGAAGGGTTCCATATGTCAAGTGAGGAAAAAAAATTGATGTCTGACCTCCTTATATATGCAAAATACATATCTTCAGAATCCATCAGTAAGCTGAAAGAAGTAAATATCAAAAAAGCTTTTAATCTCAATAATGAGGTTGCAGTTGTTTACTCATTGACTAATGGGAAAATAGACAAAATGATTCTGAATCAAGGTGATCATGATACCAGTGATGATGAGGATGATGTTAACACTGCAGAAAAAGTGGTGCTGATGATGATATGGTGAAAATGTGTGATGGGCTCATTGAAGGATTAGAGCAATATGTACTCATAAGAGAAGAAGAAATTACGCCAGTCTACAAAATCAAAGAGAAACTTCTAAGGCAAAAAACATTGTTAATAAAGGAAATGACTACAGAGAAAATATTTTAAAGAGCCATCCAGCAGAATGCTTCTTCATCCCTAGAGAACCCATTTCCTGGTTCCTCAACCACTTCTGATGGTATGTTTTCACCTAAGAAAAATCAATGCAGTGTATGCATCAATATGTGGAAAGCATCCAAAAGAAGAATGTTTGTATAAATAAGGCAGATAAGCAAGGAAGTCATTATATTTATTCCTGTATGATGTTTAAAGATCTGAACCGGGACTAAAGGAGTGGGACTTGGTGGAACTGGACCTGAAATATCGAAACAACACTAATACAGCTTGATAAATGACCAGTCATGTGGTAAATAATCATTTTGGCAGAGTAGCTAAGAACACATACTCAGTTGCTTTGGAGTCTGAAAAAAATCTAGTTTCATGTTCCCGTTTTGTCATTTATTAACTGTGTGACCAGAAGAAGTTGTTTATCCACTTCAAACTTTAGTTTCTTCACCTATAAAACAGGGTTATTCACAGCAGCAGCTACATAGTGTCGACGTGAGAAGTGGATTATATCATGCCTGTGAAATGTTGAGCATAGAATGTCACTTAGTAAATACTTAGCACATGTTACCTGTCTTTAATAACTCTATAAGACAAGTCTGAGAACACCATGAGGAATAGATTGAATCCACTGAATCTATGAAAGAGAGGTCTCAGGAGGGAAATTGATCTGAAGGCATCAGAGATTGGGTTCTGTTTTGGAGGTGTTGGGTAGTCTGTAGTACAAAATAATATCCAGCTGGAAAGGCCATAAAAGCACTTAATGCATGGAAGGTTGTTAACTTGGAAGAAGATGAAAGACAGAACAAGAGAATGACATCTAGGAAGTAAAAATGCTGCTGCTGAAAGAGCACAGGTGAGCTCGCTAGAGAAAAGAGCAAGATGACCAGCAAGACGAGACCTCAGCTTGCCCCCAGCTAGAGATAAAAGAGAAAATATGCTAAGAAAATAGAGAAGTCTTTGTGAGAAAGTCCCATGGCTCATTTGTAGAAACATGCAATTTAATATAATTTGAACTATGTTTAACATTGTATTTGTTATTGGCCTATTATCTCATTGCAAAAATATAATACTCTGGAGTTAGCTAAAAATTTCAATAAAATGATTTTAATTCATATAGTGTTCTGTAAACACTACCCTTCAAAATAAATCATACACAAATAATGTTTCTTGAGCACTGCATTATAAATAAGAATACTTAAGGAAATATAAAACAGTGATAAATATTTTTAATTTACTTCTATATTTTGTGTCATGCAATAGCATAACAGAAAATGTAATTAATTCTCATTGGAATCTATCAGTAATTCTTTAATATTTGGTAAACAGCACTGCCGTCCACCTAGCTTCTTTTTTTCCCTCTTTCTTTAACTTTCGTTTTAGGTTCAAAGGACACACGTGCAAGTTTGTTACATGGATAAATTGCATGTCACTGACACTTGGTGTATAATGATCCCATCATGAAGGTAGTGAGCACAGTACCTGATAGCTTTCTAACCCATGCCTCCGTCCCACCCTTCCCCATCAGGCAGTCCCTACCATCCATTATTCCCATCTTTGTGCCCATGTGTATTCAATGTTTAGCTCCCACTTATAAATGAGAAAATGTGGCATTTATTTGTCCCTGTGTTAATTTGCTTAGGGTAATAGCCTCCGACTCCATTCATGTTGCTGCAAAGTTTCTCATTCCTTTATATGGCTGCATAGTATTCCATGGTGTGTGTGTGTGTGTGTGTATATATATATATGTGTATATATATATATATACACACACCACATTTTATTTATCCAGTGTATCGTTAATGGGCATTTGGGTTGATTCCATGTCTTTGCTATTGTGAATAGCTCTGCAATGAACATATACATGCATGTATCTTTAAAACAGAATGATTTATATTCCTTTGGGTATATACCCAGTAATGAGATTGCTGGGTCAAATGGTATTTCTGCCTCTAGATCTTCCAGAACTCACCACGCTGTCTTTCACAATGGTTGAACTAACTTACACTCCCACCAACAATGTAAAAGTGTTGGTTTTACTCTGAAAACTCATCAGCATCTATTATTTGTGGACTTTAATAATCGCTATTCTGATTGGCATGATAATCTCATTGTGGTTTTGATTTGCATGTCTCTAAATGATCAGTGATGTTGAGTTCTTTTTTCATGTTTTTTGGCCACATGAATGTCTTTTTTTGAGAAGTTTCTGTTTACAGACTTTGCTCACTTTTTAATGGAGTTGGTTTTTTAAGTTCCTTGTAAACTAGATATTAGACCTTTGTCATATGAATAGATTGAAAAAATGTTCTCCCATTCTGTAGGTTGTCTGTTCACTCTCATAATAGTTTATTTGGCTGCACAGGAGCTCCTTAGTTTAATTAGATCCCATTTGTCAATTTTTTTCTTTTGTTGTAATTGCTTTTGGCATTTTTGTCATGAAATCTTTGCCCATGCCTAGATCCTGAATGGCATTGTCTAGATTTTCTTCTACGGTTTTTATTGTTTGGGGTTTTACATTTAAGTCTTTAATTCATCTGGAGTTAATTTTTCTATAAGGTATAAGGAAGGGGTTGGGTTTTGGTTTTCTGCATACGGCTGGCTAGTTCTCCAAGCACCATTTATTAACTAGGGAATCCTTTTTCCACTGCTTGTTTTTGTTAGGTTTGTTGAAGATCAGATGGCACTTACTCCAAAATTTATCACATAATTGGAAGTAAACTACTCCTCAGCAAATGCAAAATAATGAGATCAAAACAGTCTCTCAGACTACAGCACAATTAAATTAGAATGCAAGACTAAGAAATTCACTCAAAATCACACAACTACATGGAAATTGAATGACTTGTCCTGCATGACTCATGAGTAAATAATGAAATTAAGGCAGAATTAAGAAGTTCTTTGAAACTAATGAGAATAAGGGAAAATTGGGATGTAGTTAAAGCAGTGTTTTGAGGGAAATATATAGCACTAAATGCCTACATTAAGGAGCTAGAAAAATCTCAAATTAACAACCTAAGATCACAACTAGAAGAACCAAAGAACCAGGAGCAAACTCCCAAAGCTTGCAGAAGACAAGAAATAACCAAGATCAGAGCTGAACTGAAGGAGACAGAGATAAAAATATCTTTAAAAAAAAATCAACAAATCTAGGAGGTTTTTTTTTTAAACAAATTATAATAGAGATAGACTGCTAGCTAGACTGATAAAGAAAAAAAAGAGAAGAATCAAATAGACACAATCAGAAATGATAAGGGGGATATCAGCACTGACCCCACAGAAATACCAGCAACCATCCAAGGATTCTATAAACAAGTCTGTGCACATAAACTAGAAAATCTAGAAGAAATGGCTAAATTTCTGGACACATACACATTCTAAGACGGAACCTGGAAGAAACTGAATCTCTGAATAGCCCAATAGTAAGTTCCAAAATTGAAGTAGTAATAAATAGCAATCAACAAATAAAAGCCCAGGGACAGACAGATTTACGGCTGAATTCTACTAAAGGTACAAAGAAAAGCTGTTACTATTTCTACTGAAACTATTCCAAAAAAAAAAAAAGATGAAAAAGAGGGACTCCCCCGATTCAATTTATGAGGCCAGAATGATCCTGATACCACAAACTGGCAGAGATACAACAAAAAAAGAAAACTTTAGGCCAATATTTTTTTTATTTTCTTCTGCTCGCCTTGGGTTGGTTTGCTTTTATTTTGCTAGTTTCTCTAGGTGTGACATTAGGCTGTTAATTTGAGATCTTTCTAACTTCTCGATGTGGGCATTTAGCACTGTAAACTTTCCTTTTAACACTGCTTCCACTGTGTCCCAAAGATTCTGGTATATTGTGTCTCTGTTTTCATTAGTTTCAAATAATTGTTTAATTTCTTTTTAAATTTCATTCTTTAGCCAAAATTCATTCAGAAGTAGCTTGGTCAACTTCCACATTATTGTATGGTTTTGATAGATTTTCTTGATACTCATTTCTATTTTTACTGCATTGTGGTCCATGGATGTACTTGGTATAATTTTTTTTTTAATTGTTTGAGACTTGCTTTATGGCCGAGCATGTTATTGATCTTAGAGTATGTATCACATGCAAATAAGAATATATATTCTGTTGTTGTTGGGTGAAGTTTTCTGTAGTGTCTATTAGGTCCAATTGTACAAGCATTGAGTTTAAATGTAAAATATTTTTGTTAATTTTCTGCCTCAATGATCTGTCTAATGCTTTCAGTGAGGTGTTTAAGTCTTCCAGTAATACTGTGTGGTTGTCTTAGTCTCTTCATAGATCTCTAAGAACTAGTTTTATAAATCTGGGTGCTCCAATATTGTGTGTGTATTATATACTTAGACCTGTTAAGCCTGCTTGTTAGTTTATGTAATGTCTTCCTTTGTCCTTTTTAATCATTGTTGGTTTAAAGTCTGTTTTAACTAACAATGGCAACCTCTGTCCTTTTTTGTCTTCTGTTTGCCTGATAGATCTTTCTCCATCCCTTCATTTTGAGCCTCTGGGTTTCATTACTTATGAGATGATCTCTTAAAGACAGTAAACAGTTGGACCTTGCTTCTTTATCAAACTTGCCACGCTATGCCTTTTAAGTGGAGCATTTAACCCATAGACTTTCAGGGTCAATACTGATATATGAGGATTTGATTCTGTCTTTGTGTTATTAGCTGGTTGTTAAGTAGACTTAATTGTATAGTTGCTTTGTGGTGTCAATGTGAAACGTGCTGCAGTTTGTTTTTGTGGTGGCAGGTATCATTCTTTCATTTATATGTTTAGCACTCCCATCAGAATCTCTTATAAGGCAGGTCTATTGGTAACAAATTTCTTTAGCATTGGTTTATCTGAAAGAGTTTCATTTTCTTTTGTCATATGAAGTTTAATTTGGTGACATATGAAATTCTTGGCTGGAATTTCTTTTTGTAAGGCTGTTGATGATAGGCCTTCAATCTCTTTTGGCTTGTACAGTTTCTGCTGAAAGGTCTGCTGTTAGCCTGATGGAGTTCCCCTTGTAAGTGACCTTCCCCTTCTCTCTAGCTGCCTTTAAGACTTTTCCTTTCATACTGACCTTGAAGAATCCGATGACTATGTGTCTTGGGTATGGTAATCATGCATAGTGTCTCAAAGGAGTTCTCTGAATTTCTCGAATTTGCATGTGGACCTCTGCAGCAAGATTAGAAAAAATTTTGTGAACTGTATCCTGAAATATGTTATCCCAGTTGCTTGCTCTCTCTCCTTCTCTTTCAGGAAGGCCAATATATTGTAGGTTTAGTCTCCTGACATAATCCCATATTTCTCTGAGATTTTGTTCATTTAAATAAAAATCTATTTGCATTATTTCTGTCTGCCTGTGTTGCTTCAAAAGAGTGGACTTCAAGCTTTGAGATTCCTTCCCCAGCTTAGTCCATTCTGTTGTTAATGCTTTCAATTATATTTTGAAATTCCTGACATAAATTTTTCATTTCCAGATAGTTAAGTACTTTATTAAAATGCATATGTTGTCTTTCTACTGTTGGATCATTTTACAGTTTTCCTTGGATTGGGTTTCAATCAGTTCTTGAATCTTGATTAACTTTCTTGCTATCCAGTTCTGGATTCTACATCTTACATTTCAGTTATTTCAGTCTAGTTAACAACCATTATTGGGAAGCTAGTGTGATTACTTGAAGGTAAGAAAATACTGTGACTTTTAGTTACCAGAGTTATTGTGCTGGTTCTTTCTCATCTGTGAGAGTTAATGTTCCCTTTTCTTTTGAATTTGTTGTTCTTTGAATGGAGCTTTTTCTAAGACCTTTACTGCCATTGAGAATTTAACTGCGGCACTAGTCATTTATAGTTGAATGACTTCATTTCTGGATTCTTTCTGAGGGCCCAGGCTCAGTTCCACACTCCTGGGCTTCATGCTTTAATCCTGAGTGGCTGGGACCAGGTCCGCAGCTCTGTCCTCCGGTTCCTCAAGGTCAAGCCCTACCTGGGTTGGCAGGATCAAGGTGCTTCCAGACCACTGACAACAGGACTCCATCAGGCCTGGCAGGGAAGCTGTGGGCACAACCATTCTGGGGAAGACTGCTGGGGTGCTGCAGTTGGGAGGCACTCTGGTGGGGGTGCCATAGGCAGGAAGCACTCTATGGGGTACATCACAGATGAAAAATGCTCCGGTGGAGATGGCAGGGATGGCACATATGGGAAGTGCTTCAAAGATGCTTCAAAGTAACAGCATCACAGGCAAACACTTTCTGGTGGGAAGCTGCCAGTAAAAGCACTCTGATGTGATGACTGAGGCTCCAGCAAAAACACTACAGTGATGGCCACTGACAAAAGCACTCTGGGGGGTTAGGTGGGCAGCTGAGATACTACCGTGTACAAGCATGGCCAGGCAGAAAATCTGAAAGGAGTTGATAAACAGCAGGGTATACAGATCAAACTCAGCCCAGTTCCATGGCAAAGATAGCCCTGCTCTCTCCAAGTCTGACAGCTTACACAGGTCAGAGCCACCTCTTCCTTAGGAGCTTTTCAGAGTCTGGAACATGTCCTAGCACTTGGCAACCATGTTTGGGTTTTCAGCTGACTTCCCATTCAGCCCTGGCATCTGAGTTATCTGTCGAAACTTTCTCAATGTGTTCTCTCAGATGGTCTGTTCAGATTATACTGGTTTACTAGATATTTTGGCCTGTCTCAGTGGGAAATGTTCTTCCTGGCTGCGGCAACTTAGCCATTGTTTTACAGAAGTGCAATAGTATTATTTTCATCAGTCTTTGTATTTGCATAGCAGAAACCCTGATACTGTATAACCACAAGATGCCAGCTTTCTTATTGTTGATATGGTGTGGCTCTGTGTCCTCACCCAAATCTCATCTTGAATTGTACTCCCATTATTCTCACGTGTAGTGAGAGGGACCCAGTGGAAGATACTTCAATCATGGGGATTGTTTCCACCATATTGTTCTTGTGGTAGTGAATAAGTTTCATGAGATGTGATGATTTTATCAGGGGTTTCCACTTTGGCATCTTCCTCATTCTCTCTTTGCCTGCTGCCATCCACCTAAGACCGGACTTGCTCCTTCTTGCTTTCTGCCATGATTGTCAGGCTTCCTGAGCCACATGGGATTGTAAGTCCAATTAAGCCTCTTTCTTTTGTAAATTTCCAAGTTTCAGGTATGTCTTTATCAGCAGCATGAAAATTAATCCAGTAAACTGGTACTGGTAGAGTGGGGCACTGCTGAGGAGATACCTGAAAATGTGGAAGTGACTTTTAAACTGGGTAATAGGCAGAGGCTGGAACAGTTTGAAGGGCTCAGAAGACAGGAAAATGTGGGAAAGTTTAGAACTTCCTAGAGAATTGTTGAATGGTTTTGCCCAAAATGCTGATAGCAATATGGACAATAAGATCTAGGCAGAGGTGGTCTCAGATGGAGATGAGAAATTTGTTGGGAACTGGAGCAAAGATGACTCTTGTTATGTTTTAGCAAAGAGACTGGCAGCATTTTGTCCTGGCTCTAAAGATTTGTGGAACTTTGAACTTGAGAGAGATGATTTAGGGAACCTGACAAAAGAGATTTCCAAGCAGCAAAGCATTCAAGAAGTGACTTAGGTGCTATTAAAAGCATTCAGTTTTAAAAGAGAAACAGAGCATAGAAGTTTGCAAAATTTGTAGCCTGACAATAAGATAGAAAAGAAAATCTCATTTTCTGAGAAGAAATTCAAGCTGGCTGCAGAAATTTGCATAAATAATGAGGGGCCAAATGATATTCCCCAAGACCATAGGGAAAATGTCTCCAGGGCATGTCAGAGGTCTTCACAGAAGCCCCTCCCATCACAGGCCCAGAGGCCCAGGGGGAAAAAATGCTTTCATGGGCCAGGCCCAGAGTCCCAAGCTCTGTGCAGTGTAGGGACTCAGTGGCCTGCATCTCAGCCACTCAAGCTGTGGCTGAACGGGGCTAACATAGAGCTCAGGTCATGGCTTCAGATGTTGCAAGCCCCAAGCTTTGGCAACTTCCAAATGATGTTGAGCCTGAAGGTACACAGAAGTAAAGAATTGAGTTTTGGGAACCTCTGCCTAGATTTCAGAAGATGTATGGAAATGCCTGAATGCCCAGGCAGAAGTTTGCAACAGGGGCAGAGTCCTCATAGAGGACCTCTGCTAGGGCAGTGTAGAAGGGAAAATGTGGGTTGGGAGCTCCCACACAGAGTCCCTACTGGGGCACCACCAAGTGGAGCACTGAGAAGGGGGCCACCACCCTCCAGACCCCAAGATGGTAGGTCCACTAAGAGCTTGTAACATGTACCTGGAAAAGCCACAGACACTCAACACTGCCCATGAAAGCAGGCAAAGCCACAGGGGTGGAGCTGTACAAGACCATGGGAACCCACCTCTTGCATCATTGTGACCTAGATGTGAGACATGGAGTCAAAGGAGATCAGCTTTAAGATTTGACTGGCCCACTGGATTTTGGACTTGCATGGGTTCTGTAACTCCTTTGTTTTGACCAATTTCTCCCATTTGGAACAGTTGTGTTTACCTAATGTCTATACCCCCATTGTATCTAGAAAATAACTAGCTTGCTCTTGATTTTATGGGCTTATAAGCAGAAAGTACTTGCTTTGTCTCAGATGAGACTTTGGACTGTGGACTTTTGAGTTAATGCTGAAATGAGTTAAGATTTTGAGGGAGTGTTGGAAAGACATGATTGGTTTTGAAATGTGAGGGCATAAGATTTGGCTGGGGCCAGGGATGGAATGAAATGGTTTGGCTCTGTGTCTCTACCCAAATCTCATTTTGAAATGTGCTCCCATGATTCCCAGTTGTTGTGGGAGGGACCTGGTAGGGAGATAATTGAATCATGGGGGCAGTTTCCTCACACTGTTTTCATGGTAGTGAGTAAGTCTCACAGGATCTGATGGTTTTATCAGGGGTTTCTGCTTTTGCATCTTCCTCACTCTCTCTGCCTGCTGCCACCCATGTAAAACAGGACTTGCTCCTCCTTGCCTTCTGCCATGATTGTGAGGCTTCCCCAGCCTCACGAATTAAGCTTCTTTCATTTGTAAATTTCCTAGTCTCAGGTATGTCTTTATCAGCAGTGTGAAAATGGACTAATACACCTTTCATGCCTGAAATTTGATCTCTTCCAGACCAGCAAGAGTGCAGGATCCTATTACAGTCTGCTCAGGGTTGCCACGCTTATGCTTACCCTCCAGGAGCTTGGTGTACCCTGCCCCTTCCCACTACCTTTCCTCCTTAACTTAAGCTACAAACCTAATTTTCCTTTATTCTCAATGATCCCATCCAATAAACACACATACCACATATACACCAACACACAATTAACACCAAGACTCATTGCTTCTATCACTTAACACTTAACTATCTCCCAGAACTGCCCAGACTTCCGTACTAATTACCACTGTCATTTCCCTAATCCAAGTGGTGTTACTATGTAGTATATGTGACATATACTATAAAGCTATGACATACACTACATCTCCCTCAGGTCCACTGTCATGGCCTATAAACCAATACAAACATTTCCACTCTTGTTCTTCCCCAGTCCTTATCTGTGCTGTTATCCACAGACACCACATGAAAGATAAATATAATCATGAACATCCACAACTTAAAACTCAACAATTGCTTCTCATAGGCCTTAGATAAAATCAAATCTCTTTGACACAACTTACATGGCCCTACATGTCCAGCTTTCCACTAATTCTGAAACTGTACTTTCCATTGCTCTCTAGTTGGTGTTCTATGCCCCAGCCATGTTGGACTCATTTTGATTTGTAGCTCATTCCTAATGATCTTCCTTACCACCTGGCCTTAGACACACGTAAAGACAACTTTAGGCATTCTTCAAGTATAAGCTTTTAAATTTTCCTTTCTCCAGGAAGCCCGGAACTTCTAATTAAGATATATTTCCAGTGCTATTCATTCCAGCTTATTTTTGCTTCTCATGACACCTGTCATATTTGGAATTACTTTCTTAATGTCTATCATTCTCATTAAGCTGCATATTCATTGAAGTCTGGGACCATCTCAGTTTTGTTTGCAGCTAAAGCTGTAATAGTAAATAGTTAAATCTATTGTATAGAAGGAACATAATAAATATTTATTGGATAAATTAAGTTTTTGAAAGACTATCAAAACAAACAGTAGTAATCATTTAATTTGTTGAGTAATTCTATAAATCATTTCAATTATTCATCTATAAAGTCCATTATATTATATAATATGATATATACTACAAAACATAAAGGGCTTTTATACATATGCACTTCAAATCAGGTAATAAATATTTATATTCTTCAAAATGCAGACATATCTTTGTAAGATTGTGTATGTTCATTATCTTCATAATCCTTCATATAATTTTAGAAATATGCAAAACTGTTTTGCATAAATATATCCTCTTTGTTACTGTTTTCTTAGCAAGACAGAATCTGGGATTTCCTCTGGATTCTTTTCCCAAACTTTTTCTACAATCCAAATTCTCTATTTTCATTTAATTAATATGATTTTTGTCACTATAGAAGTAATTTCCTAGGAGGAAGCATTAACTATGAGAGGTTGTGCTTGGACATTCCCACTAAAGCTCATGAAATGGAAATGGCAGGAGAATATCAAAAATGCAAATAATGCTTTATTATTAGATATGCGCCAACTGGTATGGTATGACAAGCATGAGTTTTTGAAGCTCAGAGATACAGGGATTTTCAAGGAAACGCATACCCCAGATATTCAAAGGTCACTCCAATTCAATTCTAAAATAATGGAGCCTAAATTATTAAGTAGAATCTGTCCCAGACACCCAGAATTAAACTAGAAGCCAATTAAGTGCTTAATGCTATTGGGTATCATGAACTAATTCTCTCAGACTCAAGGGACAAGTTTCATTCCAATCTGGTTCTAAAAATAAGAAGCTAGAGACAGCCTCGGAATATTTTATTTCATCTCAGGTTATTTATTGACTTGAGACCTCTCCTTATGTGGGGTTGAGGGCAGTGGAATGCATTCTAAAGTGAAAATGCATTTACAATTAAAATTATAATTCATGCAGCAAATTGTAGAGGGTATTTTAGAATGTTTACCTCAAAAATTAAAGCTCAGTAAATTTTCTTCATTGGTGTTAGAAGAAAAAGAGAGAGAGACAGAGAGAGAGAGAGAGACTCCATTTTCTCCATTGCCACCATGAGCCAGTAGCAGGAACAGCAGAAAGTTAGGTATTCCAGTCAGCAAGGTTTTCAGATTTGCACTACAGTAAATTTCTCAGATTTAATCCAAGGTTAACCCTGAACATCCTGCAGAGTGACAGACCAAGTCATCATCTAAGAATAGAGAACCTATATAATCTTTATCCCAGTTTTGGACTCATGTTAGGGAAGGAATCACCACGTCTCACCCTTGCTCATTAGAATAAAGTTTTTAACAAATAGAAAATGGTCATTATTGTTTTACTTCAGAGCACCTGCCTCTGATGCACCCAGGTGGTTTTTTGTTTTTTTTTCCTATTATCAACTTTAGGCCCAACTGTCAGGTCCTCACACCTTTCCTCATTGTGATTCAAGGACTGTGGTGTTTTTATGCCTTATGTTAACTCTGTGGTATTGTTAGCTCTGCCTGCTGAAGATGCCTGTCTTACTCATCCCTTCATCTCTCTTCCTAGTATTTCCATTCCACCTCCTTTTTTCTAAAAGGAAACATAGGCAGGGCATGGTGGCTCACGCCTGTAATTCCAGCACTTTGGGATTTCAAGGTGGGCAGATAACCCAAGGTCAAGAGTTCAAGACCAGCCTGGCCAACATGGTGAAACCCCATTTCTATTAAAAATACAACAAATTAGCTGGGCATGGTGGTGGGCACTTGCAATCCCTGCAACTCAGGAGGCTGAGGCAGGAGAATCACTAGAACACAGGAGGTGGAGGTTGCAGTGAGCCGAGGTCATGCCATTGCATTCCAGCCTGGGCAACAAGAGCAAAACTACGTTTCAAAAAAATAAATAAATAAAATAAAAATAAAAGGAAATATATTCTCTCTCCTTAACAATGTAAGTTCTCTCTTTACTTTGTTCAGCTGGTAACTTCAGATGAAAGCTGAAGTCCAGCAAAAGCAGAGAAAAACTGGCACCCTCTTCTAAAAGCGGGCGGCCAGGGATTCCAGAAAAAAACTATCCTCCCTATATTCCAGAAACTGTTCTTACTAAGGCTTACAATGATTCTCTAACATCAAAACCAAAAGATTCCTCTGGGCTTTCATCTTCCCATCACTTAGCACTGATGACCAGCACCTTTTCCTCCTTTGGTCTTCTTGACCACACACCCTTCTGGTTCTCCTTTTGCCTCACAACACCATGGATCACTTATTCTCTGTTGCTTATAAAGATGCTTCCTTTCCGTCTTGCCCATAAATGATCCTGAAGCATTATACCAGCTTATCCTCCGTTTTTAACTAATTTACTGTCCCTTCACATATGTTACCAGTTTCCAATAATAGCTAAAGACTTCCTCATCTCCATTTTCAGTCAAACCTCCTTCTAATATTCCATGCGTCTATACCCAACTGCTAATTCAATCTATCTGCATTCCAACTGTGCCGCAGGAAATTTATGCTATTAACATGTCCAAAACAAAGTGTACTTCCTTCCACACTTTCCACCTTAAGAATGGTACCACCTTCTACCACCAAGATGTCAAAAATATGATTAGTATATCCTCTTAAAAAGAATCAAATCCCATAGAGTTCACCTCCTTATATATCCCTGTGACTTCTCCTCTCTCTTCTTACTGGTATTGCACTTGGGAATGTCTTCATGGTCTCTTGATGATGTATCCCTGAATGGTCTCCCTTTCTCTCATCTCTTTTTCCTTTTAATCAAACTTTACTAAGATAATATCTTAAAAGACAAACAACATATTATTACTCAGCTTAATGTCATTTTGTGGTTTCTCTTAGCCTAGCAGTTCTTAAACCTTAGTATGTATTAAACCACCTCAAAGCCTGGTTGAAACACATATTGTTGGGCCCCCCTTCCTAGAATGTCTGAATCAGTAGGTTGGAGGTAGACCTGAGAATGGGCCTTTCTAAGATGTTCCCAGATGGTTCCCAGGTGCTAATGCTGCTAAAGTGAGACCATACTTTAAGAACCACTGTGTAGCCTATAGTCCATATTTATTCATTTATTTATTTTTGAAAAAAAAATATATATATATGTCAGTTGAATAGTTAAGCTAAGTCTATATATATATATATATATATATATATATATATATATAAAATTACATTTTAGGTTTGGGGGTACATGTGAAGAACATGCATGCAAGATTGTTGCATAGGTACATACATGGCAGTGTGATTTGCTGCCTTCCTCCCCATCACCTATATCTGGTATTTCTCCCCATATTATCCCTCCCCAACTCCCCACCCCCCGCTGTCCCTCCCATAGTTCCCCACAACAGACCCCAGTGTGTGATACTCCCCTCCCTGTGTCTATACAGTACATATTTAAAACTCCATGGCATGGTGTAAAAGACAGTGTCAACCCATCTCTCCAGCCATATCTCCTGCTCTCTAGATCTCATAAATGAGCTCCAGATAAATGAAAGTGCCTCACTCCTCCTTGCCTCTGTGATTTGCTTTGCTATTACTCCTTTCTCTTTTTTATTTGCCTGCCTATTTAACATCCGTCATGCTTCAAGCTCCAGCTCAAGTGTCACCATCTCATTATGGTCTTTTCCAATACAGCCTTCTCTCCCCCACTATGTTCACACACATGCTGGTAGAACTGGCTACTTCCTTCCTTGCACCTCACATATGAACTGAGCCTACTCTTGTCACAGAACATGCTAACTTCATAACACTTAACTTCCTGTTTTCCCATTTAAACTCTAAGGTCTTGTGGGTAGAAACTCTCTTACTTACTAGTATGTACACTTCCAGTATGTGGTAGACATTTATTTTTTTGTAGACATTTAATATTTCATTGTTGACTGAAAACAGATAAATGTGTGTTAAGTCTTTTTTAAAGTCTTTGTTATTGTTCTACATACATAATTTTGTTAAACTTTGAGTAAGGGAAACATGAATCTGAAAAAAAATGCAAGAGTATTTTACCATTTTAGTGTAAAATAAAAAGTGGACAAGATTAACAGAGAGGATTAAACCTTCTTTTTCTTCTACATAATGAATTTAAACACTGAGAATAACTTGGCTAATGGAATATCAGGTCCTATAACTGACTACATAGCAATTCCATAAGAAAAAAGAGACTCTAGTAATTCTACTGCATTCTTGGCTACATTGAGCAAGGCCAGCATTAATTTATGATGCATGCACCATGCTTAAATAAAAAGGATCTAGGCCATCTTTAAAATGAAGAGAAACAATTCACTCTAAATAGGGCATGGAGTGGGTGGAAGGTTTAGCTCTGAATATAAATTATTTAACTGCCAACCAAATGAAAAATTTTATATTCCTACTTGGCCAAACATACAGATCCCTGGATGTTTCACGACATATTACCAAATGTTTTATATAGTTCATTTATTTATGTCTTTATATTTGTAAAATATGACACAAAGTATAATAGCCAATAATGATAGTGTAAGATATTGTGCTAAGTACAGTGGAGAATTCAAAGAAGAGGTTGACGTTGCTTCTGTTCTATATCTCAACAGACACAGTATTGGTATTTGGGTAGGACAATTCTTATAGCCCAATGCATTCCAGGATGATTAGTATTCCTGTTATTCACCCACCAAATGCTGATAGCATCCCCTAGGCAATGTGACCAAATGCCTCTACACATTCTCAAACACTTTCTAGGGATTGTACCAGCCACAGTTAACTAGAGCTACCATGATGAAGGGGCCCATTGCAAAAAAAAAAAAAAAAAAAAGAAAGAAAAAGAGAAAAAAGTGACTCTCAGGACATCCTACCTCATTTTTAAGGGAGTAAGGAGAAATTGAGAAGGAATACTTCAAATTTTCCTTGTTATAGTTTACACTCATGTGTTATTCATGTAACCCACTAATTAACAAGCTTATATGTGAATGGCAATGGTAATATCTGGTAATGAGTTATTTCTTGAATTGATGTCAATTCCTGTAAATTGGAGAATAAATCATTATCTAGTCTAGAATCAAACAACAGGCACACAAGAGAATGTTTAATTTTCTATCAACACATAAGATATTCAAATATGCTATGGCTGTAAATAACAAGTTTACATTTATTATGTAAACAAACTAGAAAATGTGAGTAGGCTTTGCCTCCTGGTTTAGGTTATTTATTGTGTGATAGAAATTTATTTTTCTCAGTATACTATATAATTAAAACTTGTTTAATCAAAACAATATGAAATATGTTGATAAACCAGACTGTCAATTTGTTAATTGACAATGCAGCCTAGATTTTGTGTTTATGTCTTCTCCTCAGGACCATTTAATAAGCCAAAGTCATAATTAAAAGGCTCCATCTCTACTGCTTCCATGGTTGGCCTAGTCTAGCCTGCTGTGATTGCATCTTAATTTGGTTCTCTGCATCTTGCTGGCCCATCTTCAATCTGTGCTTAACTATGTATCCCTGTGATGAGTGACCTTAAACAAATCAAATGATGATTTTACTTCCTGGCTTAAAGTCCTTTAATGCTAGTCTATTGTTCCTAGGATAAAAGGCCATGAAGATTTTTTTTTCCTGAAAATAAACCTAAAAAACTTGGTAGCTACCAGACCAGAACTCTAAAAACTTCTAAGTTTTTCAGACTGCAAAGAAATGACAACAAACAGAAACTGAAAGCAATATGAGGAGATAAAGAATACTGAAAATGGTATGTGAGTAAATATAAAATCCTATTTTTGTTTATTTAAAAGATATTTAATTTTTAGAGCAAAATAGAATATTACATTGTGTGTTTTTTATAACACATATGTAAGCAAATCATAGCATAAAGAGGTAGTTGGTATTGTACTTTTATAATATTACTTGATTCTATATCATGTGGTACAATATTAAATCCAATTAAACAGTATTTTTTCATAGAGCAAGCAACTGAATAATAAGTACAAATTGCTATAACTGAAAAACTGAAAAAGAATTAAAAACTAATGATAAAACAATGTTTACATAATTTAAAAAGGAGAAAACAGAAAAATTAACCAAATAAGTGAAACAGAGAAACAGAACTGTAGACTAAAATGTGTCATATCAACAGTTACATTAAATCAAGATGGAGAAAATAATTATAAGTCAAAATTTGTCAGACTGAATACAAACAGTAAGAGACAAGCAGACTGCTATCTATCAGGTTGCAGACATGGATACGTTAAAGTAAATGAATAAAAAACCATCAAACAATAAGAAAGATAGTACAGTTATAGAAATATCAAATAATAGAGATTTCAATAAAGAGACCTTACAAAAAAATAAGTGAGATAATTCATCACAACCCCGTAATAATCCCAAAAGTGGGGCACTTAATTATAATTCAAAATACACAAAACAAAATTTGACCAAACTAAAGGAAGAAATATGTAAATCCAAATAAACGATAATAGTTAGATACTTATAAACCGTCTCTCATTAACTTTTGGAACAAGTACTTTTATAGTAATAATAAGGCTACAGAAGAATTGAACAACACCATCAACTATGTGGACCTAATTGACATTTATAGAATATCACTCCCATTCACTGAAAAATAATAAAAATAAGTAACAAAATTTGTGGGTTGCAGCTAAAGAAGAGGAAAACTTTTAGCTTTAAATGCTTGTTGTGAGAAAGATAGACAAAATCAAAGATCTAAGCCTCCATCTTAAGAAAATCATAAAAGTAAGAAAATTATGAGAAAAAAAAGAACAGATATCCGTGAAGTATAAAAGTAATAATAGTGAAAAATAACTATAGTAGGCAGAACGATCTCCCCAAATGTATCTATCCCCAATCCCAAAAATCTGTGATTCTATGACTTTATATGGTAAAAGTGACTATGCAGATATAATTACAATGATGAACCTTAGAATAATGAAATTATCTTGGGTTATCCAGGTCTAATTTAATCCATGAGACCTTAAAAACAGAAATATTTCCAACTGGAGTCAGAGAGATGTGGCAAAGGGGAAGCCAAAGAGACTAGAAGCCTCAGAAGGACTTCTCACATCACTGCTGATTTGAGATGGGCAATGTGACATGGAATACAGGCACCCTTTGGAGACTAGACAGTTCTTCAGTAACAGCCAGTAATTAATAGAGGATCTAGGCTAGATAACCACAAGGAACTGAATTCTGCCAAAAAGCTGAGTAAGCTTGGTAATGAATTCTTTCCCAGAGTCTCTAGAGCAAAACACGGTCCAGTCAATCCATATATTTGAGCCCTCATGGGACCAAGCTGTGAACCAAGTTAGCCACGCTGTACCCTGATTTGTGATCCATGGAAACATGGAGAAAATAAATGAGTGGTTAAGCTGTTATGCTTGTAGTAATTTATTATGGCAGCAATAAAAAAGTAATACATGAGACAAAAATAAAATTTCTTTTTTATAGCTTTTATCATACAAATGAGAAACACCTAATAAGACTGACCAAGATAAAAAAAAGAAAACACAAAAATACCAATAGTAAATATAAAAAGGGGACATTAATGTAAATTCTATGAACTTCATAGAATAAAATTCTTTATAAATAAAATAACAATAAAAATCTCATGACAAGAAATTTTAAAACTTAGGTGGCAAGCATGAATTCCTTGGAAAGGACAACTTGGCAAAACTAATATAAAATATATCTGTGTGTACACACATATATCCCTATTTCCACTAAAGAAATTGAACTTGTAACTAAAATCTTCCAATAAAAAACTCATAGCCAAGATAGTTTCACTGCTGAATTATAGTAAATATTTGAAAAATAAAAACAATCTTACTTGAACCCTTTCAGAAAATAGAGATGGGAATAACACTCTTCAACTGATTTTGTGAAATAAGCATCAACCTGAAACCAAAGACTGACAAAAACAAGTCAAGAAAAAATATTATTAACCTCTACTTTTTCATATAGATGGAAAAATCTTAACACAGTATTAGCAAATAAGATTTGCAAATTTAAATATATCATGTACACAATGACAAGGTGGGGTTTCTCTCAGGAAGGCAAGGTGAATTAACATTCAAAATCAATAGGCGATTTACCGTATCAGCAGAGATTAATAAAAAAAGAAAAACCATGTTATCACTTTTATTTTTGCAGAAGGGTTTGAAAAAATTTCAGGATCCATTCACAGTAAAACTCTCAAGCAATTAGGAATTGAAATCCTTTAAACTGGTAAAGAGCATCCCTGAGTAACCTACACCTAAAATCATAGTTTCTGATTAATAATTGGGCACTCCATCCCTAAGATTGAGAAAAAGGAAAGGATATTTGCTCTCACCACTTTTATTCAATAATGTACTAAAGCTCCACCCTGTTTTTATTCAGAAATAACATGAGTATCTAAGAATCCCAAATAATGGAAGAAAAATATATGAGCACCAGTAAGCAAATTTGGTGGTTACACTATAAAGTGCCAATAAACAAAAAACTATATTTCAATAAGCTAATAACAGCTTTAAAATGAAATCAACAAAATAATATCAACAAAATAATCAAATAATAAAAATAAACTTAATAAATTACAGGTAAGATCTATGCACTAAGAACTCCAAAACATTGTTGAGACAAATTTTAAAATACTGAAATGTATGGAGAGTTTTATCAAGTTCATGGATCAGAGGAATCGATATTTAATATGTCATTTTTTCTCAAATTGGTCTACAGATGCAATGCAAACAAAATTCCAACTTTTTTTGTAATCTGTAAGCTGACTATGTGGAACTCAAAGAATTTAGATGAGCAAAAAAATTTTTTTTAATTTAAAAAATAATGAAATTGGAGAAATGCTACTACCTGATTTCAATATATACTATAAAACTACAGTAATAAAGACAATGCAGTGTGGATATGAGAATAAGACAGATCAATGAAACAGAAAAGTGAGTTTAGAGATTGACTCCCCTACATACTCTTATTTAAAAAAAAAAAAAAAAAAAAAACCAAGACATTTCAGTGAAGTAAAGGAAAGTCTTTTTTAAACAAATTTTGGTGGAACAAGTAGATATATGCATAAGGGAAAGAACAAATTTCCCTAATGTTACACCATACTCCAAATTGATGTTAAGATGATCATTTAATAATGAGCAATATAAAAGTTAAAAGAATCTTGGCATAGGCAAGACTTTCTTAATAAGGATGCAAAACACTAAAGATAAATGAAAAATATAATCTGGATTTCATCATATTAAAAACTTCTGTTTATCAAATGACACAAAAATGAAAAGTAAAGTCCAAATTGGGAGAAAATACTCTCAGCACAAGTGACCAGTGAAGTACTTGCATTCAGAATACACTAAAGACCACTCACAACTGAACAAGAAAACAATTTAGAGATAGGTAAAATCCTTGAACAGACATTTTACAAAGTAAAATATATAAGTAGCCAAGCACAGTGGCTCATGCCTGTAATCCCAGCACTTTGGAAGGCCAAGGTGAGAGGATTGCTTGACCCCAGGAATTCAAGACCAGCCTGGGCAACATGGCAAAAACTTGTCTCTCCAAAAAATATCAAAATTAGCTGGGTGTGGTGGCTCAAGTCTGTAGTCCAAGCTACTCAGGAGGCTGAGGTGGGAGGATCACCTGAGTTTGGTTGGGGAAGTTAGTTAGCCATGATCATGCCACTGCACTACAGCCTGGGTGACAAAGTGAGGCCCCCCCCCCCTCTGGCTATGTATATATTATCAGAGAGAGAATATATAGAGAGATGTCAATATGCTAACTAGGCACAATGAAATTGATGACTATATTCTTTTGATGGACTATTCCTTTGGGGTACAGCTAAATGTGTATTATTTTTAAGGTCTATTTGAAAACAAAAATAATTACCATTCTTTAAAAAGGAACATATTATCTGTTTATGTACTTATTGAACATTTACACATATGTGTAAATATTGGATATTTACATATGCGTAAATATTCAACATATGTAAATATTAATATTCAACATTACATATTCAATATTAACACGTGTAAATATGTAATATAATATCTGATATGTAAACATGTAATATAAATACAAATATGTAAATGTATATTTACATGCATGTAATATTGGACATTACATATATTGAATATTACATATATGTAATTTACATATGTGTAGCATAATATTAAATATTTATATATTCAATATGTACATATATGTAAATATTTACACATATATGTAAGTATTCAATAAGCACATAAGCAGATAATGTATTTATTACTAGGAGAATGAAAATTAAATTCACATTGATAATCTACTTTACACAGTATGAACATCTAATATTCATAAAGATGTGAAATAAGTGGAATGTTAACTCATTCAAGTGAAAATGTAATATGATTCAACCAACTTGGGAAATTGCAAATTTTTTATAATGTTAAACATATATTCAACATATAACCTGAAAATTCCAATCTGAAATATTTATACGAAAAGATTTGTAAAAGAACCTTCAAAGCAGCTTTAGTCATAATAGCCAAAAACTGAAAAAAAATAATAGCCTAAAACTGGAAAAATCCATCAACAGGAGAATGGATATACAAATATATGGTATATTTATTCAATGGAATGTTTTACAGCAATAAAAGAATCAAATTTTGATATATGCAATAACATGCTTGACTATCACAAACGTATTACATAAAATAAGTCAAAAGAAAGACTGCATATTTTATGATTCCACTACATGAAGATCAAGAACAGGCAAAAATAATTTATACCTATAGAAATCATCATTGTGGCTGCCTATGGGAGCAGGGATCACAACCAGAGATGGAGAAAGTAATGGAAATGCTCTGTGTCTTGATTGGGATGGTGGTTACATCTGTCAGAACTCATTATTATACACTTAAGATTCATACATTACAAAACATTTACCTCAGTAAAAATATGTTCCCTTGGAAAATCCAAAAAGGAGCATGAGGAGTTAACTTGTGAAATGTAGTAAAACTGAGAGACAATGTTTAAGGTCTATTTGAAAACAAAGATAAGAAATGTTTAGCTGCACTCCAAAGGAATAGTGCATCAAAAGAATGTAGGTATGAATTTCACTGTGCCTAATTAGCATTTGACATCTCAACTGACTCTGCAAATAAAATACAATAACCTGTTAGGATGTTTACATGTCTGTGACTGATATGCCATGATTTATAAATTAATATATGAATCAAATAATTTATAAAGAATATATATATCAAATAATTTATAATATATTTTTGAATTAATTTGCTAGTCTTGTAAGAGTTTAGATAACATATTAATACAATCCTAAATGCCAAAGTCTATCAATAGTTTGTTAATGTTTCTACTCAAATATATTTCTAACGTTTAAATCTACTATTGGTATTGCTGTTATGTATTCATAGAAATCTGGACAAATATAGTGTCATGTACTAATCTATAAAATATAATTCATGTTGTAAGTTATTGTGCAGCTCAGCTTGCAAAACATTTGAAATATTTTACAACATTCTTCTAACGAAGCATGGGTCATAAGAATAAGCTTAACAGTGTTATTTATTTTAATACATAATAACTCAAGATTTTCTATTTCTTAATATGACAGGTTAAGATAAAGAGATGTATGCTTTTGATCTGAAGGATTATATCCATGAGAAACCTTTCAGGTGCTGATTTATTTGACACATAACAGTGAGAAACAGCTGTACTTGAAGTAGTGAGTCATGCAAAAAAGTGTTATATAAAGGGTTAACATCCTGCATAGGAAGCCAAAAAGTTAAATTATGATCATCAGAACCAAGACTGGATGAACTTTCACTGTGGATGGGATCACCTGAAGCATAGACAGTTGCCATGACTCATTAAGATCAAAATCTGCTTTTTCTCTCTAAAATCTCATTTACAAGGTATTATATGGTGGTAGAACTTTTGGAGAACTGTGTAAAATAACAATTTTTTTCCAGAATCCTCTAGACAAGCCCTTTTTTTTCCAGCTCAGAAATTCATATTTGGGAAAATTTCAATTTGGACATCTGTAGGCTGACAAAGTAATGGTTTCATTCTTTAGAACTAGGCCCATGTTCTCCTTTACATCATGAGGATATTAATTTTGCTTTGTAAAAGAGTAAGCAAATTGAAGAGAGTGCATATGGTCCCTCTGAAGTGATAGCTACTCCTCAATAGGGATGCCACTTGTGTTTACTTTGAGAAAATGACTTACATATTCTGGGTTTTATTTTTCTCCTCTGAAAAGCAGTATCATTGGAATAGGATAGCTTTTCTCCAAGTAGATTCTGTGGATGCCTGCCAGCCCTGTGTGGTGGTGTAGAAAAACCTGCTGCATTGTCAGAATTTTTTAAAAGATGTTGCCATTTATAAGACTTTATTACAGAGTAAAAAAGGATAGTATTTTTTCATCCAAAAGTTGGAGATTCTATGCTCCAGTTCCCTAACATATCAGAATAAGGATTTCTTGCATATGTGAGTATGACCTTAAATCTTTGCTTTGTGGTCAGCTGGGAGGTGGGAACTCAACTCTGAGCAGCAAAAGGGAAGATGGATTTTGTAATCATAAGTCAGCAAACTACAAAAGCCTATTTGGAAAGAGTTTTGCCAACATACATGTGAAACAGGGCCTAGTATTTATACAGTAAAATATTAATCAGCTCATGATGTGTTTCTAGGGGAAAATAACCTCTTTGTTAGTTGAGATTTTAATGTTTTGAATACGTGACATGAAGTTCTGTTGATTTTGGAAACCACTTATCTCTCTAGTGATTCTTTAAGCATGAAGGGTCCAGGGTCAAAGAATTCTGGCAAACAATGATTCCTACCCTTGAGAGATTCACAGTTCATATAAGCACATTGAAGGTTCTCTGTGAACTGTTTAACTCCATGCTTCCCAGACATGTTTGACCGTGCAACCTATGACATGTGCTTGCATTCCAGGAAAATAATTTCCTTAGAACAGTCTTTGGGAAACACCTCTGATGATTTTTAAAATCTAATATGTGTGTGTGTGTGTGTGTGTGTATATATATATATACACATATATATATATAAAATATATCAAAGTATATTCAGGTTTAGTCTCTTGCAAGAGTATATCTAATATATATTTATATATTATATATTATGTATATTAGATATATATATTAATATATAATAGATATATTCTTGCAAGAGACTAAACCTGAATGTACTTTGATTTGTAGCCTTCCAAACTAGTGCGAATATATCTGAACAGTATTTCAATGATTTCTTACAGTTTTCATAATAGTCTCTCAAACATGTTTCAATTAATCATCACAACTCCATGGTAGTATTTTATAACTGAGTTTACAATTCCAACTTGACACCAGAAAGCCAAAACATTCCAAAGACTTCTACAAGTGATTTCAGTGAAAAGTCACCTGACACCAGAAAAATAGTCATAACTGCTCAATTTGCAAGACCTTTTCTGGCCAGCACCACCTCTCTGCTTTCATGTTCCCAAGATTTCCATTCTTTGAAAGCTGAAATCCAAAATGCCCAATGTTTCCTATTCAGGTCTTATGCAATAACTACCCTTGGCTTCAAATAACTCTTGTTTAACTCATCTTTTCGAGATATTAAAGAAATGTTGCATTATGGAAAGAACACTGATTAGAGTTAGACACTTCTGGGTTCCAATTCTGGCTTTGACAGTCATCAGTTTGAGGGCTTATGCAAGTTGCTTTCTGTAATTTTTTTAGTTTTCTTCAAAAGGGAATGATGACCCCTATGCCTCCCAGGGATAATAGCGACTTGATATAGACACACTCAGTACAAATTATTTTCCCTTTACACCTCCCTTCCATTTACACTCCCATTACTAGAATTGCAAACAATTAAACATTTACATTATTTAGGTGTGTATTGATATATAATTTGAGTAAAACAAAAGATTCATAGCCAAAGGGAAAGAGCAATTTCTCAGTGTAACCATTACCCTCATCCCTTTCTGCAGGATGCAATCTTCACTCTAGGACACAAAAGCAGTATTTTTCAAGATTCTGAAGGGCTTTTGTGTGTACAAGGGGTAGAGCAGTTTGCAGTGCTGTCTTATTTGTCAGACAGAGAAGTCCTAGGACCTTACTTGAAAAGGAGTTGGTAAATGAAGAGAAAGCCAAAAACCCACACCACTTCTTAATGAAGCCCAGTAGCACTGCATGGTAGCATTTTGAAAAATAAAGGTACTCATTCATTCATTCATTCATTCATCTTATTTATTGACCATTTACCAGGAGTTGGGAGAATGAAGAAAACTGTGGTTTGTTCATCTTTATCCTTCAGTTACTGCTAGCTCAAGAGGATGCCTTCCTGTGTCACAGGGGAACAATGGAGTTTACAGTGAAAAGCTGCTCATGGTAGCAGCCAGAACAGCAGAGGAGCATGCAGGCAGGCATGGATATGAGAAAACCTCCTTCCTTATTGAATAAACTAGAGGGTTAATTATTCTCTCATAAATGGGGGCTTATTAACCCAAATGGATGTTAAAACAGAGAGTCTGTGGCAATTAATGTTTAATGAGAGACTCCAGAAAGTAACACTCATGAACTGTACATTATTTAGCAATGTATGACCACATTTTTATATATTGGATATATATTGGAAAGGATATATAATCTTGGATATATGTTACATATAAGCTTAAAAAGTAAACAAGAAAATTATGAGGCATAGCACTGCATATTAAATGTCAGAGAAGCAGAACTGTATGTATTATTTATCTCAAACATATTTGTCACCAAAGCCAATTTCTGAAATAAAAGATTCATGGTTGTTTCTTTTGAAGTTGCACAGAAATAACCTCTCCCAAAATTATGGGTGGCTTAGTGTGTAGGCAGTGCAGTCATCAGTGCTTTAATATATGGTTTGTTTTGCAAAGAGTTTTTAACATTTAAAAGGAATGTTCATGAATTTCTAAATGCTATGTTTGCTGTAGCAAGACACTCAGAGTAATCATTACCAACAGCTGTGATTTCCATCTTCCCCACCACTGCCCTCCATGTGTGCTTCTTTGAAAGTTGACAGACATTCTGCATTTTTAACCTCCCTGACAATAATTATGTAGTTGGTGAGCAGCAACCGTTCAGCTTAGGTGCCTTTATTTTCTACTTACTCCCAATTACATGATCAAGAAGCACTTCAAGAGGTGATACAAAGTAAAGCATTATGACAATATAAAACTGAGAATTTAAGTGCAAAAGGGGAAAAAGTTATTTTGAGTGAAATAGAAGACAAAGCATGTCTTTTTATGAAGGTTCTTTTTTAAATAATAAAGTTCCTTGGAACAAATTATTCAAAATAATTTATAACATTCCCATTAGAAGGTATATATAAGCCATAGCAAAACCTTCTAAAATGTTAACATCTTCTTAATATTTTCTTCCTTAGCTATTAAAATGTTTTAACAATATCATCCCAAAAGAGTTATTGCCTAGAAACTCCATGAAGACTTTTTTCTTCTCTAAGAAAATTATGAGGCATAGCACTGCATATTATCCCATTTTAAGGCACCATCCAACATATCATTCACAATAGTTCATTTTATTTTTTTCAGGTATAAAACAAAAGTTAACAATTTGGAATTTGATAATTTTTTAAAAAGTACTACCTATTGTTTTCTTTTTTTTTTTTTTTTTTTTTTTTTTTTTTTTTTTTTTTTTTTTTTTTTTTTTTTTTTTATTGCATTTTAGGTTTTGGGGTACATGTGAAAAACATGCAAGGTTGTTGCTTAGGTGCATACGTGGCAGTGTGATTTGCTGCCTTCCTCCCCTTCACCCATATCTGGCATTTCTCCCCATGCTATCCCTCCCCAATTCCCCACCCCCCCGCTGTCCCCCCCACTCCCCCACAACAGACCCCCATGTATAGTGCTCCCCTCCCTGTGTCCATGTGTTCTCCTTGTTCAACACCCGCCTATGAGTGAGAACATGTGGTGTTTGATTTTGTGTTCTTGTGTCAGTTTGCTGAGAATGATGTTTTCCAGGTTCATCCATGTCCCTACAAAGGACGCGAACTCCTCGTTTTTAATGGCTGCATAATATTCCATGGTGTATATGTGCCACATTTTTCCTGTCCAGTCTATCATCGATGGGCATTTGGGTTGGTTCCAGGTCTTTGCTATTGTAAACTGTGCTGCAATGAACATTCGTGTGCATGTGTCCTTATAGTAGAACGATTTATAATCCTTTGGATATATGCCCAGTAATGGGATTGCTGGGTCAAATGGAATTTCTATTTCTAGGTCCTTGAGGAATCGCCACACTGTTTTCCACAATGGTTGAACTAATTTACACTCCCACCAACAGTGTAAAAGTGTTCCTATTTCTCCACATCCTCTCCAGCATCTGTTGTCTCCAGATTTTTTAATGATTGCCATTCTAACTGGTGTGAGATGGTATCTCAATGTAGTTTTGATTTGCATTTCTCTAATGGCCAGTGATGATGAGCATTTTTTCATATGCTTGTTGGCCTCATGTATGTCTTCTTTTGTAAAGTATCTGTTCATGTCCTTCGCCCACTTTTGAATGGGCTTGTTTGTTTTTTTCTTGTAAATCTTTTTTAGCTCGTTGTAAATTCTGGATATCAGCCCTTTGTCAGATGGGTAGGCTGCAAAAATTTTTTCCCATTCTGTTGGTTGCCGATTCACTCTATTGACTGTTTCTTTTGCTGTGCAGAAGCTGTGGAGTTTGATTAGGTCCCATTTGTCTATTTTGGCTTTTGTTGCCAATGCTTTTGGTGTTTTGGTCATGAAGTCCTTGCCTACGCCTATGTCCTGAATGGTTTTGCCTAGGTTTCCTTCTAGTGTTTTTATGGTGTTAGGTCTTATGTTTAAGTCTTTAATCCATCTGGAGTCAATTTTAGTGTAAGGTGTCAGGAAGGGGTCCAGTTTCTGCTTTCTGCATATGGCTAGCCAGTTTTCCCAACACCACTTATTGAACAGGGAATCCTTTCCCCATTGCTTGTTTTTATCAGGTTTGTCAAAGATCAGGTGGTTGTAGATATGTTGTGTTGCCTCCGATGCCTCTGTTCTGTTCCATTGGTCTATATCTCTGTTTTGGTACCAGTACCATGCTGTTTTGATTACTGTAGCCTTGTAGTAGAGTTTGATGTCTGGTAGTGTGATGCCTCCTGCTTTGTTCTTTTTGCTTAGAATTGACTTGGCTATGCGGGCTCTCTTTTGGTTCCATATGAAGTTTAAGGTGGTTTTTTCCAGTTCTGTGAAGAAGGTCATTGGTAGCTTGATGGGGATAGCATTGAATCTGTATATTACTTTGGGCAGTATGGCCATTTTCACGATATTAATTCTTCCTAACCATGAACATGGAATGTTTCTCCATCTGTTTGTGTCCTCTCTTATTTCGTTGAGCAGTGATTTGTAGTTCTCCTTGAAGAGGTCCTTTACATTCCTTGTTAGTTGTATTCCTAGGTATTTTATTCTCTTTGTAGCGATTGTGAATGGCAGTTCGTTCTTGATTTGGCTCTCTTTAAGTCTGTTATTGGTGTATAGGAACGCTTGTGATTTTTGCACATTGATTTTGTATCCTGAGACTTTGCTGAAGTTGCTTATCAGTTTCAGGAGCTTTTGGGCTGAGGTGATAGGGTCTTCTAGATATACAATCATGTCGTCTGCAAATAGAGACAATTTGACTTCCTCCTTTCCTAATTGAACACCCTTTATTTCTTTTTCTTGCCTGATTGCTCTGGCCAGAACCTCCAGTACTATATTGAATAGGAGCGGTGAGAGAGGGCATCCTTGTCTAGTGCCAGATTTCAAAGGGAATGCTTCCAGTTCTTGCCCGTTCAGTATGATATTGGCTGTCGGTTTGTCGTAAATAGCTTTTATTATTTTGAGATACGTTCCATCGATACCTAGTTTATTGAGGGTTTTCAGCATAAAGGGCTGTTGAATTTTGTCGAAGGCCTTCTCTGCATCAATTGAGATAATCATGTGGTTTTTGTCTTTGGTTCTGTCTATGTGGTGAATTACATTCATAGACTTGCGTATATTGAACCAGCCTTGCATCCCCAGGATGAATCCTACTTGATCATGGTGGATAAGCTTTTTGATGTGCTGTTGTAATCGGCTTGCCATTATTTTATTGAAGATTTTTGCATCTATGTTCATCATGGATATTGGCCTGTAGTTTTCTTTTCTTGTTGAGTCTCTGCCAGGTTTTGGTATTAGGATGATGTTGGTCTCATAAAATGATTTGGGAAGGATTCCCTCTTTTTGGATTATTTGGAATAGTTTCAGTAGGAATGGTATCAGTTCCTCTTTGTATGTCTGGTAGAATTCGGCTGTGAACCCATCTGGGCCTGGGCTTTTTTTGGGTGGTAGGCTCTTAATTGCTGCCTCGACTTCAGACCTTGTTATTGGTCTATTCAGGGTTTCGACTTCTTCCTGGTTTAGGCTTGGCAGGAGGCAGCTGTCCAGGAATTTATCCATTTCCTCCAGGTTTTCTAATTTATGTGCATAGAGTTGTTTGTAATAATCTCTGATGATGGTTTGAATTTCTGTGGAATCTGTGGTGATATCGCCTTTGTCATTTTTTATTGCATCTATTTGGTTATTCTCTCTTTTCTTTTTTATTAGTCTGGCTAGTGGTCTGTCTATTTTGTTGATCTTCTCAAAAAACCAGCTCCTGGATTTATTGATTTTTTGAAGGGTTTTTCGTGTCTCTATCTCCTTCAATTCTGCTTTGATCTTAGTTATTTCTTGTCTTCTGCTAGGTTTTGAGTTTTTTTGATCTTGCTCCTCTAGCTCTTTCAATTTTGACGATAGGGTGTCAATTTTAGATCTCTCCTTTCTTCTCATGTGGGCACTTATTGCTATATATTTTCCTCTAGAGACTGCTTTAAATGTGTCCCAGAGATTCTGGTATGTGGTGTCTTCATTCTCGTTGGTTTCGAAGAACGTCTTTATTTCTGCCTTCATTTCATTGTTTATCCAGTCAACATTCAGGAGAAAGTTGTTCATTTTCCATGAGGCTGTGCGGTTCTGGGTTGGTTTCTGAATTCTGAGTTCTAACTTGATTGCACTGTGGTCTGAGAGACTGTTTGTTATGGTTTCCGTTCTTTTGCATTTGCTGAGGAGTGATTTACTTCCAATTATGTGGTCAATTTTAGAGTAGGTGTGATGTGGTGCTGAGAAGAATGTATATTCTGTGGATTTGGGGTGGAGAGTTCTGTAAATGTCTATTAGGTTTGCTTGTTCCAGGTCTGAGTTCAAGTCCTGGATATCCTTGTTAATTTTCTGTCTCGTTGATCTGTCTAATATTGACAGTGGTGTGTTGAAGTCTCCCACTATTATTGTGTGGGAGTCTAAGTCTCTTTGTAAGTCTTTAAGAACTTGCCTTATGTATCTGGGTGCTCCTGTATTAGGTGCATATATATTTAGGATCGTTAGCTCTTCTTGCTGCATTGATCCTTTTACCATTATGTAATGTCCTTCTTTGTCTCTTTTGATCTTTGTTGCTTTAAAGTCTATTTTATCAGAGATGAGAATTGCAACTCCTGCTTTTTTTTGCTCTCCATTTGCTTGGTAAATCTTCCTCCATCCCTTTATTTTGAGCCTTTGTGTATCCTTGCATGCGAGATGGGTTTCCTGGATACAGCACACTGATGGGTTTTGGCTTTTTATCCAATTCGCCAGTCTGTGTCTTTTGATTGGGGCATTTAGTCCGTTTACATTTAGGGTTAATATTGTTATGTGTGAATTCAATCCTGTCATTTTGGTGCTAGGTGGCTGTTTTGCCCTTTGGTTGATGCAGATTTTTCATTGTGTTGATGCTCTTTACCTTTTCGTGTGTTTTTGGAGTGGCTGGTACTGGTTGTTCTTTTCTATGTGTAGTGCCTCCTTCAGGAGCTCTTGTAGAGCTGGTCTGGTGGTGATGAACTCTCTGAGTTCTTGCTTGTTCACAAAGGATTTTATTTTTCCTTCACTTATGAAGCTTAGTTTGGCTGGATACGAAATTCTGGGTTGAAAGTTCTTTTCCTTAAGGATGTTGAATATCGGCCCCCACTCTCTTCTGGCCTGTAGGGTTTCTGCTGAGAGATCTGCAGTGAGTCTGATGGGCTTCCCTTTGTGGGTAACCCGACCTTTCTCTCTGGCTGCCCTTAGTATTTTCTCCTTCATTTCAACCCTGGTGAATCTGATGATTATGTGTCTTGGGGTTGCTCTTCTAGAGGAGTATCTTTGTGGTGTTCTCTGTATTTCCTGGACTTGAATCTCGGCCTGCCTTGTTAGGTTGGGGAAGTTTTCCTGGATAATATCCTGAAGAGTATTTTCCAGCTTGGATGCATTCTCTTCGTCACATTCAGGTACACCTATCAAACGTAGATTAGGTCTTTTCACATAGTCCCATATTTCTTGTTGACTTTGTTCATTCCTTTTTACCCTGTTTTCTCTAATCTTGCCTTCTCGTTTTATTTCATTGAGTTGATCTTCGACCTCTGATATCCTTTCTTCTGCTTGGTCAATTCGGCTGTTGAAACTTGTGCATGCTTCACGAAGTTCTCGTGTTGTGTTTTTCAGCTCCATCAATTCGCTCATATTCCTCTCTAAGTTGTCCATTCTTGTTAGCATTTCGTCAAGTCTTTTTTCAAGGTTCTTAGTTTCTTTGCATTGGGTTAGAACATGTTCTTTTAGCTCACGGAAGTTTCTTATTATCCACCTTCTGAAAGCTGATTCTGTCATTTCATCACACTCATTCTCCGTCCAGTCTTGTTCCCTTGCTGGTGGGGAGTTGTGATCCCTTGTAGGAGGAGAAGTGTTCTGGTTTTGGGTGTTTTCATCCTTTTTGCGCTGGTTTCTTCCCATCTTTGTGGATTTTTCCACCTGCTGACTTTGTAGTTGTTGTCTTTCTGATTTTGGTAATTTTAAGTCTGCTGTGGCAGAACTCATAAACCCCCTGCTCTTCCCCCGAGGTGTTCTGTCCCAGGGAGTTACTGTTTTCTGATGATCCCCTGTGCGGTTGCTGTTTTCCCTGCCCACAAGGTGGCAGCCTAGTCACACTCAGGTTGCAGAGGCTTCGCTAAGCTGCTGTGGGCTCCACCCAGCTTCCGTGTGAACTTCTGGGTGTAGTTAGAACTGCTTCCGCTATGTTGGCCCGCCCCTGTAGTGACGGAGTCTCTGTAGTGGCGGATTGCCTTGGTACAGAACAGCAGGGTGCCTATGGAGAACGCCCCTCCTCCACAGAGCTGGACCGTCCCGGTTTCAGTTGTGTTTCAGGTCTTCTTGCTGGGTAAGAGGGGACACCGTCTCATCCGATCTGCCTCCGGAGCCGCTGCGTTGGCTAAAGCCGCGGCTCTGAGATTCGTGGCGCTGGCCTGGCTCCCCGTTTCAGCTCCCCTTGCTGGCTTATAGGGGACTCAGACTCTCTCACTTTATACAGTGAGCTGTTGCCTCAGGGTGCCGGCCCAGCGGCTGCGCCGTTCAAGCCAGCGGCGCCAGCGGCGCTGGCGACCCGTGTGGCTTCTCTGCGTGTGAATCTCCTGTTCTGTGGGCAGTAAAAATCAGTCTGGAAATACGGCGTCCACTCACCCTCTGTGCTTTCTCTCGGAGCTGCATTCCCGAGTTCCTCCTAAGCGGCCATCTTCCTACCTATTGTTTTCTTACTAAGATTTTCCTAGAAATAATAATTAATAAGGTCAGTTATGTGTAGTTCAGAAAAATGCAAGCTCAAAGGAAGTTTGACTTCATTATACAGACTATAGGTTTCATATAATTCAGTTGCCAACCAGATAAAGTCAATATATATTTGTGTGTGTGTGTGTGTGTGTGTGTGTGTGTATTTTGTAGACATTAGGATTACAAAGACACAGCTTCAAAAAAGATAGAAAATAGAAAACAATATCTTGATATCTTAGCAATTTAAAGTTGTAAAATATATATATATTCTATTTTTAGAATATTAGAATTAAATATATATATTTAATTTCAGGTTAAGACCAGGTCAGAACACAAAATGAAAAAAAACTGCTTTTTATTGCCTCATTAGTATTGTACAGGAAAGACCTAAACTTGACAATGAGTCTCTTCGTAATTAAGTTAAATAGAAAAGTACATTACCTGGTCAAGATATTATCACATATATGAGAAATATGGAACCTCTAGATTAAAAAACTCATTATTTGCTGGGCACTTCCCCAACCATACTGCTGTTGAATTTTCCTGAGCCTCTTCTCAATGGCTACAAGGGAACTGAACACATAGAAAAATAATAGGAGAAGCCAAAATGAGATCAAATCATTACTGAACCTTTGTTTTTTCTTTTCTCTTCTCTTCTCTCCTCCTCTCCCCTCCCTTCCCCTCCCCTCCCCTCCCCTCCCCTCCCCTCCCCTCTCCTCTCCTCTTCTCTTTTCTTTTCTTTTCTTTTTTTTCTGAGATGCAGTCTTGCTCTGCTGCCCAGGCTGGAGTGTGCAGTGGCATGATCTCAGCTCACTGCAACCTCCCTCTCCTGGAATGAGCCATTTTCTAAGAGCAGCCAGTATGTTATCCTTGATAACTTTATCCTTGATCCATGTTGAAGATCTCTTCATATCAACAGTCTCTACTATCTTTTATTATGTAAAATGTGTTTATTTAAAGCTAAATATTTAATAATTAAAATGAGGAGGACAGGCACTAAAACATACTTGTGGGATATAGGTTCTATTTCCTTCAATTTTAGAATGGAAACTCTTACTTTCAATAAAGTGCCAAAAGACTATGTAGCAGTTCTTGTATTTAAACCCTCTTAACCAGGCTTTCAGAGAAATAATAGATCTGAATGCTGGCTCTTATCAGTAAAAAACATTTCATGGTAAATTCAGAAAGAAAGCATTGAGAGGAACAGATGTATGCTCTTTAAGGACCATTTATTCCACCAATCCTATTAAAAATAATAATGTAGCTTCTCTCTCTTTATAATATTTTGCTCCTTCTTTTGCTATACATCATGCCATAAGTTAATACTTTACATGAAAATCCATTCCCAGGAAAATCCTACTGGGCTGCTGTACTACAGTAAACTCTAATCTCTGGAAGAGAGAGCAATAGCCATAAGGGATAACATTGTCTACATTCTAAATAGGGGTTGCTGTTTTCTTTTGTGGTTAGCACAAAAAATGAAGGAATAAAGGAAAAGGGCACTTTCAAAGACTTATTGAGAACTAAAGAAAATACTAAAAAGAAGGATAATTCCCCTAAATAGAAAATCAAACCACCCAAGCCCAGGTTGGTGAAAACTGATGTTATTTTATTCAATGGAATAAATAAACTCTAAACACGAATATGGCATGTAATGAAGATGGAATTATAGTCTTTAAAAATTTTTCAATTTAAGGCAGGCAGTTTATAAAATAAGGGCATATATATTCATGCAATGCAATTATTTGTCAGCACTTGTACAAATAATTGTATAGCTTACACACACACACATTCACAGGGCATAGATGAATGAGGAACCACTTCAAAGGAAAAAACGCTGTTATAAACTGTGGTAAATGTTATTTTCTTCTTCCCCACTATCTTTCCCACTCCAACTCTTTTAAAAAGGATAAACAAACAAAATCCTTTTTAGAAAATAGGGGCCCAGTCCTGCAGGATGCAGGATGTGCACACGTACCCCAGAGACCAAAGTACAATAAATAAAAGAAACAAAAAAAATAGGGGCCCAAGAGGAAATTTCACTCACTCTGCATGTCTCCTTCTTTGTCCCAATCATTCATTCAGTGAATACTTACTGATCAAACACTATGCCCGGCAAGCTGCTAGGGGTTGGAGATACAATAATGAGCATAACACAGTTCCTCCCTTCAAGGAAATGATCAGCCAGGGAAAAGAGAAATCTACAATATATTATAATACAGTACACAAATTCTCCCCTCTGAATACTGCATTTTCTGATGGCAATTCAAAATGCTAAGAATGCCTGGAATTTGAAAAGCCACAAAAGATTTGTGTGGAAAGGGAGATAGGGTTGGCATAAAGGTGAATTTCATATACCATTTTAGATCAGGAGATGGATCAAGATATTCCGCAACTACTTGTCTCTCAGTGCCTTGTCTCCATTCCTGCATTTCTCACACCCATCCCTCCTATTCAACCTCATTTGTTTGTGTTTTGTAGATAGTTCTTCAAAAATAAGCAGATAAAATCTTTGGGGAAATTTTGGCTACAGCATGTCTGCAAGGTAGCATTTCCAAGAGCCTCCTCATCACCTTAAACAAGTATCACAGGCTATTAAGTAGAAGTTTCATCTGAGACATTAGGATAAATAGACATCACGTCAAGACAAAATGCCATACCAACAAATATATTTTCAAAGGAAATTGGCAAGTAAAATATAAGCTTAAAAGTGTGTTTTACTTATACCCAGATTGAGAATCTGAAAGAATCAGGAGTAAATACTGTGGGAGAATTCATAAGAAAGATTTCTCTTTTAAATATAAGTTCTGGAATGCCTGTGCAGAACGTGCAGGCTTGTTACATAAGTATACACGTGCCATGGTGGTTTGCTGCACCCACCAACCTGTCATCTGCATTAGGTATTTCTCCTAATGAAAGATTTCTACAGTGAAAGAAATTCTACAGGAACCTTCTACACCCAGAGGGGGAGATAGAAGACTAATTTCTCTTCAAGTCAAATGGGATGAGATTCAAAGGGACCACACCTTACAGCAAACTGATCCAGTGGACTAGTACCTGCCTTCCATCTAGGAGGCTTGGTTAACCAGAGAGACAGGGTGGAGAACTGCTGTGGTGGTAGAGAGACTGAGAGTTGCTTCTGTATTGGGACTGGGCTGCCTTCCAGAGTTTGAACAGGCAATGAGTGCAGGAGGGTTTCCTGTTGACCAGATGTGGGCTCATAGAAAAGAAAACTCCAACTTGGAAGTATGTAAAATTGCTCAAAAGAACTAGACTGAGAGATACCATCTGAGAAGGCATTCAAACTCCAACAGAGAGAATCTGGGTAGAAGAGACTTCTGAAACACCAGAACTTAGGGGGCCAACAATAAACAAGAGGAAAAAGCAGCACTCACATCAGGGAAAGGATGACCACACACACACACAGTGGGGGCCTCTGGAAACCCAGAAAAGAATCTTTCAAAGAGTCAACTGTGAAGAGTTGCCAAGCCCACAGAGTGCATGCCAGCTTTTGACACTATCAATCAAGTGAAAATTTCCTAACTTCTTCCTCCTCTTCTTTCCTCAGCCCGCAGAATCAGAAACCAAATAGAGCAAAAGAAGGAGAAGAGGAATAAATAAAAATTCTGGAGTCCAGCCAGTGGCTCACACCTGTAATCACAGTGCTTTGGGAGGCAGAGGCAGGTGGATCACCTAAAGTCAGTAGTTCAAGACCAGCCTGCCCAAGATGGTGAAACCCTGTCTCTACTAAAAATACAAAAAAAAATTAGCCAGGTGTGGTGGCGGGAACCTGTAATCCCAGCTACTTGGGAGGCTGAGGCAGGAGAATCACTTGAACCCGGGAGGCAGAGGTTGCAGTAAGCCAAGATCGCTCCCTTGCACTCCAGCCTAGGCAACAAGAGCGAGACTCCAAAAAAAAAAACTTGGAAAAAAGATGTTAAGAAAAATATTTCAAAATTTAGAAAACAGAGCAAAAAATGACTGCATGTCCTTTCAGTGTTACTCTGGAACATTGTCTAAAATGTTTACTCGTGAGGAATGAATCTTTATTTGACTTAACTATCATTCCTGATTAGGGCTCAAACTCTGGAATTTGAAATTAACTTATAGATTTCTGTCCAGGAAAAAAATATAACCACAAAGGGTACAGTTCAATCAAGAACAACAACCACTTAGGAATTTAGAAAACTTAATTCAACTTTCTTTACATAAATGAACATGTACCTGTTCTTCAAATATTGTTAAACCAGATTTATCAATCCATTGACTCTCTCACTAATAAGTTATATACAGTTTTGAAATGTGCAGACTTTATAATTGCATAAGAGCCATGTTTTAAACTTTTAACAAAATAATTTGACATAGAGACAATCTTTCTCTGTCTCTCATTGCCAACCATCAGCTTGCAGCAGAAACCCAGCCAAGGAAAAGGAGAGGATCTATTGATACTTCAGTTCCAAAGTGTTCATTACTACATGTGACTGTCCTTCTAATTGGTGAACTGCTAATTTAATGAGCAACAGAAAGAGACTTTAAAAGTTTTAGTTACCTGAGACTAATCATAAATGTCATGAATCTGTCGAACTTATCCTTCTAGAGATGGAGGAATACTTCCTTAAAAGTATTATTTTTTAACTAAAGGAACAAGAGGAGATTTAACAAAACAATGTTACTTTTGATTTGAAAAATCTCATTAGTTCTGTTTCTTCTACTTATATTTAACTCCTTGTCTCCTAAACTAAACAAGAATGATAGAGAAGTTTACATGATTCACTGAGAACAAACCAGAATAGACATTTCTTTGTTTTTAGTGATGTTTCGTCTCAGTGGATTAAAAAAAATGTTTTTATGTAATTGATATAGTTTTCTATCAAATATAGTATATTTAAATTCACAAGCACTATACAAGCTAGAAGATAGATTGAATCTATTCATAACATATAAAAAGCAAGTTCCAAAAGAAATAATTTACATCAGTACAATTTCCTTTGAATTCTACTTCATTCAAGTGATACCAATAATGCATATTTCTTGAGCAATTATAAAAGCAGATGGGATTTTATTATATATTTCAGCATATCAACAAAGTAAGATGATAACCAAAGTTGATATAACCTATAAAAGCAGGCACAGGTTATGCTATGCAAGATGTTAACATTTTAATGCCCCAAACACAAAAAGTCAAAGTAAAAGACAGAACTACAAAACAATGAAATTTGATAAGATATCCTTTCACTAAATATAATCTTTGAATATTACACAAAACATTAAAACATTTAATTTGGTAAAAGTCATAACATATAGGTACTTTATGATATAAGTGATTTGAAGTTCACAAAGGAGGAAGTATAATCCTTAGAATCATGTCAGAAATTTGGGGTCATGTAGAAGACACATAGAGATTCAAATTCTATAACTGTGGAATTTGGAAGGTAAAAATTACTTACATTATGTTAACCTCCATCATAACACCTATTGCAATGATTTTTGAGTATGTAAGGTTCTTTATATGCTTCTAAATACTGTGCTCATGTTAATAATTATTCAAGTTTCTATTTTACACGTATTTTTTCTTCTTGGGGAAGAAGTGTCAGAGTAATATAGAGCATTTTTCTGGAGACTGTAATTGATTATAAGGAGAAGACATATGTACTATCTTTGAAAGCTCCAATCTGATTAACTGAGACTTTGAACTGCAGAAATGAAGAAGAAACTGGAGAACTATAAATGGAGGGCTCACTGCTGCTACTTCTGTACACAGCTTCTGCTCATTTCTGGCCAGTGAAATGAGAACACAAGGAACACAGATCACTCCCAAGACAAGAAAGAGCCAAGTGCAGCGGTTTTCATGAACCATGAGTATTGGCTCCCAGATAGCTGCACTCCCAGCAATACACTCTCTGGGTCCAAAGCAGGCAAGTGCTCAGAGTTCTGGCCTTCTTTTCTCCTCCTTTGTTTCCCTGAACCTACTGAAATCCAACAACAGAAGAAGCAGAAATTTAGAGATTGAAGGCTCATCGTTCCACAGGACCAACGTTGCTGACATGACAGAGTAGCCTTTGCTAATATTTAGCTCAAAATGGCTGATAAGAACAAATAGATAACATCTTACTTTTTCAAACTGCGGCTTCTTTGAGTTAAGTAGAGCACACAAAACAAAAGGAGAAAGAAGCTAAAAATCAGAAAGAGACAAACGAGGAACATATGTTTCCAAAGATTTTAAGCATATATCTTGTTTTATGGAGATACATTTTAGAAAAAAATGATTTGAATTCAAATGTTTCATTGCATAAGAAGATATTCTGTAGCTTCTTGCATAAAAACTGGACAGCAAAAAAGAACAAAACCCAACAAATGTAATATTATAAGCAGCAAGCATTTTTTTTTTTACCATTAAGTAACTCAGTGTGTTAAACTAGTTTCTCAGACGGTTCCTGTACAGTCCTAAGAACTACAATATCCTGAAAGATAAATCCCAAATAAGGTATCAGATAATAAGCACATTGCAGATTTATAACTGCTGCAAATAGAGCAAAAGAAGGAGAAGAGGAATAAATAAAAATTCTGGAGGCCGGGCAGTGGCTCACGCCTGTAATCCCAGCACTTTGGGAGGCTGAGGCGGTCGGATTACCTGAGGTCAGGAGTTGAAGACCAGCCTAGCCAACCTGATAAAACCCCATCTCTACTAAAAGTAAAATACAAAAAAATTAGCTGGGCATGGTGCCACGTGCCAGTAATCCCAGCTACTGGGGTGACTGAGGCTGGAGAATCACTTGAAACCAAGAGGAGGAAGTTGCAGTGAGCCAAGAATGCGCCATTGCACTCTATCCTGGGCAACACGACTGGAACGCCACCTCAAAAAAAAAAAAAAGCTGCTGCTTATACTTTTGGAAAACAGTGAACGTGGCCACTTACTCAAATGTGTGTTATGAGGTGTCCAAGGTGCTAGCTCTATGCTATGGAGCAAGCTTTTCAGCTTTGGAGGATGACTATGCAAATTATTTAAAGAGCAGCTAATCAACATTTAAAAAAAATTTCCACATAGTATCTAGCAGTTTCTACATTTTTGACATAAAACAAAGTAATATGAAAGTGATAAATTCCAACCTGTAGAGTCTGTACTGGTAAAGTTGCCAATGATCAGGTTCTGCCTAAATATATGTATATGGATTCCTGTTACAATTATATTTACCTAGGTGGTATCCATTATATTAAGAATTAAAGGGCATTTCTTCACACCTCTACAAAAAATAACCAGGGTAAATTTTGTTTTTAACAAACCCTCATGTGTATTAAAGATGCCTCAGAGCAGCATTAGGATTTTAGCAATTTAAAAAGACAGCTTCCAGATCCTGACTTGAATGTGTCCTCCAAACTCAACTGAGAAAACAAAGGTTTTTACTGCACAGCAAGATTAATGTAGGATTTTATTTTTCACAATCTTGACGATCAATGTTTTAAAAAATGATATGTTTGACCAAACATTTGTTTATACGAATATTCATAAACCTAAAGCAAACATAGGTTTCTCTTTTTCAAATAATGACACTTTGTATTTATAATGACATCTCCTTTTGTTCTTATGTAGGGATGAAGTTTAGAATGAAACATCCTGAAGACAATAATAATAAAAATAGCTACAGAATACGGAAATTTAGACTCCATTTTGCAGGAAGTTAAAGCATCTATAAAACATAACAAGGTAGCAAGAGCAATGAGGTGGGTCAGAACGTCAGCTCTGCCAGCAAGGAGTGGCCTGACCTGCTGTGTCACTTGATGCTTGAAACCTGTGTTTAGTGACCTGGTAATATAATTTGGTTGTTTGTCCCACCCAAATCTCATGTGGAAATGTGATCTCCAATGTTGGAGGTGCTTCCTAGTGGCAGGTGTTTGCTTTCATGGGGGTAAATTTCTCATGAATGAATTGGTGTCATTCTCTTGCTGATGAGTAAGTTCTCACTCAGTTAGTTCACATGAGAGCTCGTTGTTTAAAAAAGTCTGACATCTCTCCTATTCCCTCTCTGGCCATATGATATGTCTTCTCTCCCTTCTCTGCCTGCCATGATTGTACGCTTCCTGAGGGCTCACCAGAAGCAGATGCTGGCCCTACTTCTCTTGTACAGTCTACACAACCATGAGCCAAAATAAACCTCTACTCTTTATAAATTACTCAGCATCTGGCATGCCTTTACAGCAATGCAAAATGGACAGACACACTTGGAATCTGAGGTAGTTAAAAGAGGTAATTACAAAAATCTTCTTAGTTCTAAAGTCTTTTGTTTTAGTATGGAGGACATTAAGTTATAAGTTGCAAAGTAGCAACAACTCCACTTCCTCCAAAAATCAAAACCTTTACAATTGGTGATCTCTCTCCCAGTAACTCACCTTCAAAAACAAGAAGGTTGTACATCTAAAAACAAACAACAAAAAAATCCTATAAGCTTTCATTACATCCAAATTTATAACATATGCATAAGAACAATTTTAAATTCACATTAAAACTACATAGTAATTTGACATGTGCATATATAATTTGTTATTTATGTGTATATACATTATGTGTAATGATCCTATGCTATTGGTGCATTTGTTCATTTCTCCTAGATGTGAACCCAAAGTCAGATGTTAAAATTGAATGCATGTTTATCTAATGAAGAATAGATGGCTGCTAGGTGTATATTTCATGTTGCAGAATATAGTAACCAATGTAGTGATCCACAACTATTTCAAAACATTTTCTATCCAGACATGATACAAACACCTCCTCTTGTTCACAGGACCTACCATCTTATTACGAGTTGTAAACTTGCAATATTTAATGTCTAAGCTGCCTGCATTTAAATTGAAGGCACAATCAGAATAACTAAGTGCATCAACCATATTAATTTGCAATGCTAGTAGGAACTATAAACTCAGAGGAAAGTAATCAATTCACCAAGGAAATAATGTTGATCTCTTAGCCTTATATAATTTTCACCCTGGAATTATTCCACTGCCATCAATCAGAAGGAGAAATACAGCATATGAAGCAGCAGAAACCATCAACAATTCATAAATAGAATAATCTCTGCATATGGTTTTCCAGAAATAATATGCTAAGGTCCTGAATAGTAAGAGGCACTACAATCAAATGCAGTAACTGAGTAAGTTACTACACAATGTGCTTCCCAGTTCAGCAAATGGAATAAAAGTTTTATCTTGGTCTCTCACTCTCTCAGAAAAAGAAAGGTTACTTGTGATACTCTATAAATTACTATAAGAAAGACCATTTCCTTTGTCCATGAAATGGAACTGGGGACTCAGCTGGTTGCTACATCATTCTCCCCTCCTCTGCTGAGACCATCAATGAACTGAAGCATCAGTTTCACATTTTTGCATTAATAGGAATATTGTGCTTAGTGACTGTGGGGCAAGTGTGCTGCTGGAGGGAGTCGGGAGCATTGGGAAATGATAGAATCCACTGTAATAACATAACATGAGGGGTTTACAGCCTTCCCATGAGAAGCAGGAGAGGAATCAACTCACCTAATCCCTTTTTAATTACATTCCCTTTGAGGATTTCTCTGAATAATGGCTTTCAGGGCACCATACCACATATTCTCCAATATGCAGCAGCATCTTTAACAGGAATCTGGAGATATTTATCCTTCAGAAAGTATGTATAGGCTTGACAGACTTAAGTTGAGCTTTAAGAAAACAACGACAATATTCCAAAACAAATTTAATGATTAGTAAAAGGGATCTGTGATATGGATACTTATTGAAAAGGAGGAAAGAAAAGATCAACAAATGATCAAGACACATTTCTCAACATTTGACTTATTTTTAAAAGATGAAGGTGGAGACCAAATAACTTTGTGTTTCTACTTAACTGTATTATGAAGGAGACATAAAAGTTATTGATGCCAGGCGTGGTGGCTCACACCTGTAATCCCAGCACTTTGGGAGGCTAAGGCCGTTGAATCATCTGAGGTCGGGAGTTCAAGACCAGCCTGGCCAACATAGCAAAACCCCATCTCTACTAAAAAAATACAAAAATTAGCTTGGTGTGGTGGCAAGCACCTGTAATCCCAGCTACTGGGGAAGTTGAGGCAGGAGACTTGCTTGAACCCCGGGGGGTGGAGGTTGCAGTGAGCTGAGATTTGGCCATTGCACTACAGCCTGGGAGACAGGGCAAGACTCTGTCTCAAAAAAAAAAAAAAAAAGTTATATTGGATGCTGCTGCTGTAGGCAGCACAAAATTCAAGACTCAGTTTACCTTAAATTCTTCAGGTATATGCCTAATAATCTATATATTGAAGGTTTAGAACAGTGTAATGATGCATTTGATTAGATTTTGACTAAATCAACTATTCACTTATTTTCAATTTAACCAGTTCAGTTAACATGAAGCATGAGGTCAAGGAGGGAGAAGGAGAAGGAAAGGGAGGGAGGGAAGAGAGAGAAAAAAAGAGAGAGAGGTAGCTGTGCTCTTTTTAAATTTATGGTTTATAAAAGATTTGGGATGCCTGGATCCTACAAAATGCATGGCTATGTGAAGAAATATCACCCAATATATCTGAGAGGGAGACACAAGAAAGACTCTTCCTTCACTAAAATTATCAGTAATTATCCAATCCATTAATGAAAGAGCTGCCTAGAAGCAGAGAGAGAATGCAATCAATCTACTTGGGCTTAAGATTCAGGTTTTCTCTATCATTTTCTTTTTCTTGTGCCAGTTGTTTCTTGTCATGACTAATGAATGATATTGACACACTGCTAAGAATTAGGGTTGAGGTTAGAATTTGAGTTCAGGATCAAAATAGCAGTAAGAAACTTACCTTAAACATATCCACAAGTTCCTAAAGGACATTTTCCTGTGGATATTATTCCACTACCTCAGCATTCTGAAAGCCTAACTCATGATCTTCCCAAAACACAGACCCTTCTTCCCAATGTTACATAAGAATTTCACCATTACCTTGTCTTCCAACCCATAAACACCAGTTGTCTTATATCCCACCAAAATCTGTATCTCTAAATCCTGTAAGTAGTTTGTCTGAAAAATCTCTCAGTCATATCTGTACCATCAATTTTTTTTTTTTTTTTTTGAGAAAAAGCCTCATTCTGTCACCCAGGCTGGCGTGCAGTGGTGTGATCAGGGCTCACTGCAGCCTCTACCTCTGGGGCTCAGGTGATCCTCCCACCTCAGCTTCCTGAGTAGCTGGGACCACAGGTGTGTGCCACCATGCCCAGCTAATTTTTGTTTATTTTTTGTAGAGACAAGGTCTCACTGTGTTGCCCAGGCTGGTCTTGAACTCCTGGGCTCAAGTGATTCTCCCACCTCAGCCTCCCAAAGTGCTAGAATTATAGGTATGAGCCTAGCCTCTTTCTCATTTTTAAGGTCTTCCTCAGCTCATCCCCAGGACAACTAAATACAGACTTGCAGTATCACAACATGCATTGCATCAAAAGCTACTAAACAATCTTTGCCTTTCTTGTCCAATTTATGTTACACATGGCCAGGAAACAAAAGATCTCATTTATATCACATTTTGTTCATAAACCCGTACCACATCCCTGCTGTTTTTGAACCAAAGTTAAACCTCACTTGGTTTTGAAGCTCTTAGATACAAGTGCTCTCACACATCTTTGTCATCTAAATGCATCCTAGTCGCAAGAAAAACAATCTCATCATAGCACAACCATGTACCTGTTGATATCTGTGTTTTGACTTATGCCATGCCCTACCTGTAAAGGCTTACTATTTATACCACCTAGTACACCCAACTCATTCGTCAAGCTTCTGCTTAAGTCACCTTGCATCTATTGTTTTCTTAGATTATCGTTACTTCTTAGAGTCTCTCTTTACTGGGATTCAACTGTAATTACAGTCTAAACCTGCCCACTTAGCACTGAATAAACTGTGTTCTTACTATAATTGTTGCCTGTATATTGATATCCATCCACACAGTAGCCAGTTCAATATGCAGAAGCCACTAAATCTATGCTTAAATCATTAATCTATTAATACCAAAAGTGCTCTAATATATACTAAAGTCTAGGCCTGAAATACAGGTAGAAATGAAGATTGATGAGTGTTTTTACAACGCTGAAGTTCTTTTGAAAGTGAAGCAAAAAACATTTCCATGTTTTCGATTGTACTTTGACTGAGTACTTAGTATGTGTAAGAAACACACTGAGTCAATGGTCACACACTGATTAAATGGTAACAGTGTCTCCTATTTAATCCTCACAACAACCATGCGAGGTAGATAATTGATTAGCTACATTTGAGAGCAAAGAAAATGACTTCAAGAAAAGCCATCTGACTTGCCCAAGACTGTCCCCTGGTAGATGGTAGGACCAAGATGCATCTCAAGGTTTGAGGTTTGTCTGATTCTAAGTATGGTGTTATTTTTTCTGCCAAATTAGATGGGATTTAGAAATATAGAACATAATACATTTTTTAAAATGGAGAATATATATAAAAATTAGAGAATGAAATACTAGCCTCTGTTACCTTTTTTGTGTATGAAAGAAAACCAGCCACGATCTTTCTCAAGCACAAAGACTTTCACCCTGTCACCTACCACTCCAGGATTTATGCCTAGACAAAAGAAAATGTGGCTTCCCAGCTGCCAGCTGATGACCACTTCTCCAGGAGAACAGCAGGAGCTGCTTGGAGAAATGACATCTCTGCTATTTCCAAATCAGTACACATTCTAAAGAGGTAGACAATTTTTTCTTTCTTATTAAGGATTTCTTATCATTTTTAAAGAGGAAGTCCACATATGGATTAAAGGTCCCTAATTCCTAACATTCTATATCATCTACCCTATACTCAGGCTGGTTCTAGGAAGTGAAGAAGAAAATGCCACAGAGATGCCAGGGAACTAGGTAGGTGGAAGACTAGGAGGGGGAGGTTTTGGAGAGAATGTGTGGCTTTTTAAGCCCAGGCTGAACAGTCTGGAATTTGTTTGATAGGCAACCAGGAAATATCCAATTTATGCTGCAGGATGGTAACATTATCCTAAAGGGACATCACAATTCTCCAGGTAGCCATGAATAAAAATAAATTGTCTATTCTTGTTGCAATCCAATATTGTAGTTGAATAGCAAATTAGATTAAAACTTTACATTTAAAAACATCATATTTCATACTATCTATTTAACATAAGGCAGGACACTTAAATAAGATGCTGATGTTCACATTTCTCCATCTTAAACATGCACACACTCAAACGCACATACACAAATAAATGACAAAATCTATCTCCACCGTCTAGGAAGTAAAATGTGGAAACTATGAAATAAGATATGCAAAAACATATGTAAAATAAGTTCATAAGCTGTGAGACTCCACAGAAGGGCATTTTATACTCCATTTTTATTATGGGCCAAATGGAAACAAACAGTACTAAAAAGTTTAAAAAAAATCTCAAATATTTAGAAATACTGTGAATCACTATCCTTGATATTCAAAGATGTTTACAGTAGCTTTATTCTCACAACTAGAAGGGTCCTTCTTATATCCAGATTCTCTAATGCTACAGTTTTTATCCACTTTCCAATTTTTTCACTTCCAACAAGTTGCAAATGGTTATCATTTTCTGTATAATAAGCTATCTCATTTTTGAATAATTTTATTAATAACCCTGTGCTTCACAGTCTCAATTATTCTAGTCTCTTTAGTCTTTTCTCATAATGCAATCGTCTACTGTCTGTATAATTTGCCTAATCAAAACTCAGGTTAAAAAAAAAAAACATTTTTGGTTTCTTGATCACTATTAAAAATAACATAGAGAAAATTGGAGCTCTCACTAACACATGCACATGTTGATTAAATGAAGATGAAGCCTATGGTATTTATTCTGATTAATAGTGAAGAGAATTAATATATTACATGGTGATTTTATACAACCACCACCATTTTAATATTCTGTGTGGGCTTTTTAAGGATTTCAGTGCTGAAGGGAAGACAGCAACACTAAGGGGACAAAGAGCGCTCAGCCGAATCCAGAGGATGTCTTGCTGAAGTTGCACCATTGTCAGAGCGACACCCTCACTCATAGGCTGCAGCACAGAATCTGTAATGAGCTTCATCTACTTTTCAACCAAGTTTTTAATTTGTTTGTGCCTTAGGATAATGTGTTCAATTCTTTTTTAGGTTTTGCTCTCTGTTATTCCTCTCTCTCCTTCCAAATTCTGCCATTAGCTTTAAAACTTACTTTCCTACAAATGTGCCCAATTACTTTGTCCTAAATTTCTGTTTTCTGTGTGCACCACATTGCAATTTAGGTTGCTTTCCCTTTTAAATGTTGATAACTGCTTTTAAAGTTTAAAATAAGAGTTCCACTAATCCCTGTCCAGAGTCAAGGTGTCTAGGCTCAGTCAACTGATCTCACCCAAGAGGAAAGACGTTCCACTTATCACTAAGAAGCCAGGCCACCACTCCATTTTCCTTTGATTTATTGGTGCCCTTGAAATGATTAAGCAGTAAGCAGATAGGAACTGGGCCAAGTTAAAATGTCTGTGTAGTGGAATGCTAATAAAAATGGCCCCAATTCTTCTCCTCCCTTAAACTAGCTCTTAATTTTGCAGTTCTTCCCGTCAAGTGGCGTCTCTTTCCCCACTTACTGAATCTGGGCTGGCCTTCTGAGCTGCTTCAACCAATAGAATATGACAGAATTGGCAGTGTATCAAATTGGAGTTTGGACCTCAAAATGCCTTGTGCACTTCCTGTTTTTCAGCTTCCTAATACTGCCATGAATATGAGCATGGGTTAGCCTGCTAGAAGATGAGAGACCACATGGAAAAGATCTGACTCATCAAAGCCGAGGTCACTCTAGATAAGCCAACCCTCAGTTGACCTACCAACCCACTGCAAGTGCATGAAGGAGCCCAGCAGAAAACCACAGCCCAGCCAACCTACACACTCCTGAAAAATAATAAACAACAGTTGTTGTAAATCATCAAGTTTGGGGACTATTTGTCAGGCAGCACTATTGCAGCAGTAGCTAAATAATGTAGTATGGATGGGTATCCTTCATGCTGGAAATTCAGGAGGCAAAGTGCTGTATGCTAAGTGAAGTTTTTAATGAACAATAATAAGAAGGGCTCAAACTCCGGAAAGCGTTTGCTTTAGTGAAGGCTAGGAATCTGGAGGTTATGTCTCAGTCCCACCAAGCTGTAGGGAACTTAAACAATATATCCAAGATTTTTCTTCCCAAAGCTCATCCAACTAATTTTCCTTGGGTCCCTTTCCTATCTTGGAAGCTCTTTGAAAAACAGCTCCCAGGAATCCAGGGTCCACCTGGTTAATCTCTCTTTCCTATGACTTCTATGTAGAACATTATTTCCCTATCTTTTCTTGAGAAAGTAGTTCTTTCTTTCTTTTTTCTTAGGTCCATTCTTTTCTAGTTCTTTCACAGAAGGAGTTGATGGCCCAATAATACCAGATCCCAAGTTACTGGCAACTCAAAAGGGCAGGGAGGTACAATCTCCAGATGTTGGGGCTTTATCTAGCACAGCAAAGAGAGAAAAGAGAAGCTTTTATATTAAAATATTTAATATTCCTATTCTGCCACTTGGTATTAAAAGTTGTCCCTCAGATAGTACATCAAATAACTCTAAGATGACATCACAAAAGTCAGTCTTCTTAACTTTGCTTGGCATACTCCTGCCTTTAAGATTTGAATATTGCTGATAACATTTCTTCAGGATAACTCTGAATCACACAAGGTAAACATATTAAATGTTCACTGTTATCCTGAGACATTTGGTTTATACTTCTATTGCACTCTTTTCTTCTTTTATCAACATGAAACATGCCACTTTATTTATCCCGTGCTAGTCTGTAAACAGGTCAGCTTTAATTTGTTTGGACATCCTTAGTGTTTAGTGTGTACTTAGAACACATAGTTGCACAAAGGTGCACTTCCGTTTAATGAATACGTGAATTTGAAAAAGTCTTAAATTTCTGGTACTGACCCTTGTCAAATTTGTTCTCCAGTAGCCCATTTATTTGATGAGTTTTGACTGTCCCTCTCTTTACTGTTCTTGTCTTGCATGATACCATACTTTTTTCCTCCATAATTTCTAATAACTACATATGTTTTTGTTTTTCCTCTGTACTTACAATTAGACTCAACATCCCTTTCTTTCTCATTTTGATCATTCCTACTACAAACATTCTTTCTTAATGACTCTGTCAAAGTTAGTTTCACTGAAAGAATTTTATACAGTGTCTTATAAACCTATTGGGACTGAGAAACACACATTTTGGACAAAAATAATATATTTTCAAAAACACTGATAAATGTTATCTTTGTTAAAGGACTTTGCAGATTCTTTATTTAAATTCACATTGTGAATCTTCCAAAGGAGAACATAGCATGTACACTTTCCCAAATTATGAATAACAGAACTCCTGTTATGCAATATTTTATAAATCTTCCTTCTTCAGAATGAATTCTAAGTTTCACTGACCTTAACTGTTAATTTAATTAGTTGTCTTAGATTCAGAACTCCAATAACAATGTCTTTTTTTCATAAACATATATCCAGCACATTTCTTTGTATCTCTGCTGTGCCCTTCCCAGCTTGTGGTAAACATCCTTCTAGTCCCTATGTTCGTGAGTTCAATTGCTTTGATTTTTAGAACCCACAAATAAGTGAGAACATGTGAAGTTTGTATTTCTGTGCCTGGCTTATTTCAATTAACCTAATGATCTCCAGTTCCATCCCTGTTGTTGCAAATAATAGCATCTCCTTCTTTTTTCTGGCTGAATAGCACTCCATTGTGTATATGTACTACATTTTTTTTAAACCACTTATCTGTTGATGGACACTAGGTTGCTTCCAAATTTTAGCTATTGAGAATAGTGTCGCAACAAACATGGGAGTGCAGATATCTCTTCAATATACTGATTTCCTTTCTTGTAGCTATGTACTTAGCCATGAGATTGCTGGATCATGTAGTGGCTGTATCTTTCATATTTTGAGGAACTGCCAAACTGTTCTCCATAGTGGTTGTACTAATTTACATTCCAACAGTGTATGAAGGCTCCCTTTTCTCCACATCCTCACAAGCATTTGTTATTGCCTGTCTTTTGGATATAAGTCATTTTAACTGGGATGAGATGATATCTCATTGTAGTTCTGATTTCCTTTTGTCTGCCAATCAATGATGTTGAGTATGTTTTCATATGCATGTTTTCCATTTGTATGTCTTCTTTTGAGAAGTTTCTGTTCAAACTTTCTGCTCATTTTTTAATTGAATTATTAGATTTTTTTCGTGTAGAGTTGTTTGAGCCATCATACATCCTGGTTATTATTCCCTTCTCATATAGACAGTTTACAAATATTTACTCCCATTCTGCAAATTGTCTCTTCACTTTGTTGATTGTCTCCTTTGCTATGCAGAAGCTTCTTAACATGAAGTGATCCCATTTGTCCATTTTATATTAGTTTTTTGAGGGTTTTTATCATGAAGTTATGTTAAATTTTATCAAACGCTTTTTCAGCATCAGTTGAAATGATTATATGATTTTATCATTAATTATGTTGATATAATGTATCACATTGATTGATTTGCATATGTTGAACCATCCTTGCATCCGAGGAATACATTTCACTTGATCATGTTGAATGATCATTCCAATGTATTGCTGAATTCAGTCTGCTAGGATTTTTTTGAGGATTTTTGCATGAGTATTCATCAGAGATATTGGCATGTAGTTTTCCTTTTCTTGATGTGTCTTTGATTTCAGTATCAGGGTGATATTGAACTCATATAACAAATTTGACAGTATTCCCTCTTCCTCTGTTTTTTAGAATAGTTTGAGTAGGATTACTGTTTGCTGTTCCTTAAAGGTTTTGTAGAATTCAGCAGTAAAGCCCTTGGGCTGCAGGCTTTTCTTCACTGGAAGACATTTTATTATGACTTTGATCTCATAATTTGTTATTGGTCTATGCAAGTTTTGGACTTCTTTCTGGTTCAATCTCTGTAGGTTGTATGTGTATAGTAATTGGTTTACTCTAGGTTTTCCAGCTTATTGGCATATCATTTCTTATAGTAGCTCTAGTATTCCTTTAAATTTTGCATTACCAGTTGTGCCTTGTTTTATTATTACTGTTTTTATTTATTTGTATCTTCTCTCTTTTCTTAATTAGTCTGGCTAAAGGTTTTTCAATTTTATTTAACTTTTCAATCCACTGATTTTTTTTTTGTGTTGTTATCTTCATTTTAATTGTACTTATTTTTGCCTTGATTTTTGTTATTTATTTTCTTCTACTAATGTTGGGTTTGGTTTGCTCTTGGTTTTCTAGGTGTTTAGGATTCATCATTCAAATGATTATTTGGTTTTTCCACCCTTTTGATGTAGGCACTTGTAGCTATAATTTTCTTTCTTATTACTACTTCTGCTGTTTCCCATAGGTTTTGGCATGCTGTGTTTCCATTATCATTTGTTTTAAGAAATTTTAGAATTTTCTTCTTAATTTCCTCATTGATCTACTGGTCATTCAGGAGCATATTGTTTAATTAATTTCCATGTATTTTTATATTTTCCAAAATTCCTCATAATTTCTAGTTTTATTCCATTGTGTTCAAAGAAGATGCTTTTTATTACTTCAATTTTTTGCAATGATTTAAGACTTGTTTTGTAACCTAACATCCATTTTGCAATAATTTAAGACTTGTTTTGTAACCTAACATCCATTTTATCTTTCGGAATAATCCATGTGTTGAGAAAAAGAATGAGTATTCTGTGGCTGTTGGATGAAATATTCTGTAAATACCTATTAGATCCCGTTGGTCTATAGTGCAGATTAAGCCTGATGTTTCTTTGTTCGTTTTCTGTCTAGAAGATCTGTCCAATGCTAAAAGTGGGGTGTTGAAGCTTCCAGCTATTATTGTATTGAATATATCTCTTACTTTAGCTCTAATTATATTTGCTTTATATATCTGGGTGCTCCAGAGTTGGGTGCATATATATTTACTGGGTGGACATAAATAGCTAAATTGATCACTTTATCATTGTACAGTGAACTTGCTTGTCTCTTCTTATACTTTTTGTCTTGAAATCTATTTCAAGTGAAAGAAGGGATTTCTTTGGGAGCTGCATTCTGTGTAGCCTGGCGTTAGAGGAGGGGTGATGCCAGCAGTCTCTTAGCCAACCCAGTTAGTACCTCAGTAGGTCACATGCTCCATCCCATCTACTGTCTTCTGGGCCCAGTTCAGCCCTAGGACTTGCCTATGAGTTGCAGTCCGTATGGCCTGTACTGACTTTCAGAGTTATTTAGACCACAGATCACTATAGCCCATGGTGATGAGGTTTGTGGAAACTACAGTTCAGATTGCTGGCACTGGTGATTCCCCCCTGACTAGGGCTGGCTTAAATGCTCTCTCCATGGGTAGGCATCAGCTGAGTTAGGTCTGGTTTTCCTTTCTGCTCTAAGAGGATAGCACTGAGTTCAATGCCTCATAATTGCTGTGTTCTGCCTTCCCGAGAGTGCAGAGATGTCTCTGTAACCTGCCACCTTTGCCAGCGGGTGCTGAGGGTGATGTCAGCAATTCAAGACCATTTTATCTACCTCTTCAGTGCCTCTTTCAAAGATACGAAGTTAAAACCAAGTACTATGAGGGCTCACCTGACTTTTGGTTCTAATAAAGCTTTTGTTTTGTTTTTTTCATATGTGGGTATTTGTTAAATTGGTGTCCTTGTGGGAGTGTGGGGAGAAGATTGGTGGAGACTTCTATTCTGCCATCTTGCTCTGCTTTCCAAATAATTAAGAGTGTTTTGAAATATAAGATAAACCGCAACTAAGATTGTTCAAAATTTTAATAAATTATTTTTCTTATCATCTTTCATTGTGTTTTTTTCTTTTTGTCTAAATAAAATACCTGTTTTTTTCATTGGTGAATACCAATACAGAGTTAGAAATCTGCCATCAGCCATTTTTTGTCTTACTAATATATTTTTTCAATCTTACTAGTAATGAATGTGTTATTTATGGTACAATATACATTGTTAGAATCCACAGATACTGACAGTTTCTGAAGACTAATTTTCAAGAAACTCATCACAAATGTGTAGAAAGAGTGGCATTTTGCAAATAATATATTGTCCTCCTTAATACAGAAATGACCTCTATACACCCAACGGTCTCAGTTCTTCAAATAAGCTTCTCTCCATGCTTGAGAGGTGGGCATTTTATCAAATTAACCAAGAAGTTGATTTAATCTATTTTTAAATTGCCCTGAATTTTCGTCTACCAGCTTTGTTTTTATTTTTAAGTACTTGAAAGATAATTTTATTTCTTTTTTTCTTTTGAAAAAGAGTGATACTTCATAGTTCCTGTACATTTGTAAGTAATTACTTTTACATGACACCTATATTCCTGAACACCCTATCAAAAAATCAGTATAGTCTAATAGCTAAGTCATAATTGGTTTATTTTAGAGTGTATAATTTTATAATATGTTTAATGTTTTTAAATAGGTTGATTTGCTATTAGATTCAATTTATAAAACCTTTCAGACAATTAATATTGATCCTGATGTTACTGTGTTGGCATCAGTACCTGCCATTAACTGTGTACGTTTTTGTCTCATTCCAATAATGCATAAACTGCTTTAGGATGACTTAATGGACTTCAAAGATTTTTGAGCTTTCACTTCATGTTGCTTTTATTACAGAAAAGTATTTTCTTCTGCTATAGTATGCTTATATTAGTTAGTTTGTTTGTTTCATGGGCATTTTTAAGTTATGCCTCTGTGTTCTAAACAACTTTAAAATTCTTAAAAGTTACTTTCTACTTCAAGGACAAGTATATTTCACCAAACCATTTATTTAAAGTGTAAAGTAGCCAGTAGCAGCAGTTAACAAAAGAACTAAATGAACAGCCTCACACTGCCACCAAGTTCAGAAACCAGACCAGTGAGAAGACAGGAGAGACCACGGAGTCAAGGATCTATAAGCAAGGCAGTAGTCCTCACTTACAGGGTTGGGCAAGGAGAAGTTTTACCATGGCATGAAAATAATATCTTAATACCTAGTCTCTTGTCTCTGAAAGTTCTCTTTCACAGGCTTTGGCGTCCCAAAAATTTATGGTGAGATAGTTTTCTCTCTCTCTCTTTTTTTAAAAAAAAGGCCGGGTGCGGTGGCTCAAGCCTGTAATCCCAGCACTTTAGGAGGCTGAGGCGGGCAGATCACCAGGTCAAGAGATTGAGACCATCCTGGCCAATATAGTGAAACCCTGTCTCTACTAAAAATATATATATATATATATATAAAAATTAGCTGGGCATGGTGGTGTGCGCCTGTAGTTCCAGCTACTTGGGAAGCTGAGGCAGGAGAATTGCTTGAACCCGGGAGGCAGAGGTTGCAGTGAGCCGAGATTGTGCCACTGCACTCCAGCCTGGCGCCTGGTGACAGAGACTCTGTCTCAAAAAAAGAAAAACAAGTTCTTTGTCACCCAGACTGGAATGCAGTACCACGATCATAGTAAAGCAGCCTCACTGTCTGGGTGACATCTGAAGTTCACTGCCTTATGGCCACGAAGATCAAGGACATAGACATACAAAGAGTGACGTTAAGAACAGAAGTTTAATAAGTGAAAGAAAGAGAATAGCTCAATGCTACAGAAAGGGGTCCTGGAAAAACGATTGCCAATCTGCAGTGAAATACAGGGGGCTTTATAGACGAGCTGGTGCGGAGGCAGTGTCTGATCTATACAGGGAATGAAAAACTAGTTAGAATCAGGTGTGTCACTTGCACAGGGAGAGAATTTCTGGCAGCCGCCACCACAGTCTTTTATTATGCAGGCGGGTTTTCAGCCTGAGCTGCGCCATGTTGCCCGTTTCTTTCTTACTATACATGTGTCAATGAAAAAGGGAAGATGGAGCTTCTATGGTAGACATGCCTGGCCCCTGGGCAATGCTTTTCTATTGGCGCAGCTGCCAACATTCCCTGTGCAAGATTCCAGCTTCTCTATCTATGTTTGCAGCTCAATATTTCAAGATACTTTTTGTTAGGAAAAAAAATGATTTTGGGGGGGCTGCCTTTTGTTAGAAGGGAAGTTGTGCTGAGGAATCTTTTGCCCTCACTATCTGCCTAAATAATTTCTTTCTATCTCCTGTATCAATAGCTCACTGCAGCCTCGAACTCCTGGGCTCAAGTGATCCTCTCACCTCAGCCTCCCAAGTAGCTGGGACTACAGGCATGCACCACCATGTCCAGATAATTTTTTAAATTTCTTGCTATGTTGCTAGGCCCATCTCAAACTCCTGACCTCAAGCAAACCTCCTGCCTTGGCCTCTTAAACCACTGAAACTTTAGGCATGAGCCACCATGCTCAGCCTGTGAAGAGATATTAATAAAAGAAAAGATTCATTAATCCAGGAAAAATGGTTAGGCCACTCAGATGAGTCATTCTGAACTTTACAGAATTTAAATTTAAATTTAACAAAGTCTTGTTGGTCTCTCAGTAACAATAGTGAAGGCATTTTTCATTTCTGGGGGACAAAAAGTTTTCTATCTACATAAGTAAACTAATTTCATTAAAAAAGTTGAGGACCTAAAACTATTCTTTAAAACTCAATTAAAAAACACACTGATTTTCAGTCTGAGGCTGTCTTTTTGTGAAGGTTTGTGGGGTGGGGGCAAGGAAGGTTGCCTAAGATGCAGAATACAAAGTGCAAAGGAAAATAAAGTAGGCTTGTATAAAGCAACTGAGAACAGAAAAGAGAGACTGGGACCATTTTAGCACAACCACCCTTAGTAATGCTAAGAAAAACTGGCATTAAAGCCAGAAGTGAGATGTAGGATTGTCTTGGAGACAGCAGACTTTGAGGTTATACTCCTAAAGGGAGGTTCCCTCAAAATATCTTCCCCAAATGAGAGGATTAGGAGCTCTCTTTAGAAGAAGAAGGAGGCTGTAGCGGGGAAGAACACAAACGGATAGGACAGAATTTGTTCTAAAGGAGGAAAGAAGACAACATCAGCGCTCTTTGAGAAGACACTGGGGCAGCGGATGGGATGAAGGAGACCTGAACCTAAAAAAATAATTTTTGAAGATTTATGCTGAACATAAATGAACTTAGACTGAAAAATGACCCAACCCAGGTGCACTTCGGATACATATTTCTTATTAAATTAAGAACAGCTTTGCTGCATATTGATTGGCTAAAAGTAAGACAGGCTTTTTAGATCATTAACTAGTCCTTTCTCTTTAATCCAGAGCACTTGATAAGGACATTACTTGTAGAATTATGTGAAAATGACCTCAGATTCACCATGAGAAGCTAAACAAGTGTAGAGTTTAGAATGCTAAACTTGCTAAACCTTATCCCTTGGTTTCCCTGATCCATCAGAGATTGCTACAATTATCTGACCTAGTCTTGTGTTTCCCCTTACTCAGAATCACATACTAACGCCAGTCTCGTGCCCATATATTTGGGTTACTTGCGGGGGAGGGGGTGTGCACACGCACGCATGCGCTTCCTATGATACAGCTGGGATGCTGAGGTGGCTACAAGGTCCAAATAGTCTTAATCGTACAGTCGAAAATTGATGCTGGTCACCAGGTGAGAGCTCAGTTGGGGCTGTCAGCCAAAGCACCCAGTTCTCTTCCATGTGGATCTATCCATACAACTATTAGGGCTTCCTCACAGCCAGGCAATTGGGTTCCTAAAGGGAATACTCCAAAAATAAGGAATAGGAAGCTCTCTGTCCTCTTAAAGCCTCTAGAATGCTATTTCCACCACACTCTTAATTAGAGAAGTAACAGAGCCAGCTCGGAACAGCAAGAGAGAATAATTCAGCTGTACCTTTGGAAGGAGAAGTGGCTTTCATGCACAGTTACAGAGAAAAATGATGACAGCCATCTTTGGAGGCTCCCACCCAGGCTTAATTTCATTCCACTTCTCAACAAGTTAAGAAAAAACAAAAAAGCTTTCAGAATTTCTCTACACTATGATAGTTCTGTAAATTCCAAATCAACACATCTACTCTTTGTGCAATTTGTGTGTATATGTCTTAAGCAGTCTTTTCATTTAGTTCTTAAAACTAAAAAGCATTGCACATTTAACTGTATTATTTTGTGGCAAATAAATCCTTTAAAACATTTCCAAGTAAAATGTTAGTTACTACTTTTATTCTTAACGTTACTATATCACCCACCAATAATATGTTGAGCAAAAATAATTTTTAAAGATTTATGCCCAACATAAATGAACTTAGACTGAGAAATGAATCTTTAAGGGCAACAGAAGTTGCCTGAAATGTTGACTCTGAAAGAGAAACATTTACATATTACCATAGTCAATAAATGATTATCAAAAATTGCAGCTTAATATTTTATGTTTTAGTCACACTTTGAGACTGAAAGAAATGTCTCTTTGAGCTAACATAATGCAGTGCAAAAAGCAAGAAGAAAGAACTACTAAGTAAAAGGCTAGCAGAAAAAAAGTGAGGCCAAAATTGAAAAATACAGCATTTCAGAGAGAATCTTAAGTGTCAAAAAATAATTGAAGAATGTTTATTCATTAGTAAATCACTCTTTTATTTACCCAAAATGAAATATGGATATTACATATGTCAACTCCCAAATCTGTTGAGTTAAATATGCTCAAAAATCTACTTAAGAAATTAAAGAGATGCTGAACTATTTGTCTTATTTATTAGTTTTACAGTTTGAAATGGCACATCTACAACTGGAAGAAAATTAAAAACCCGCTTACCAAGGTGCCAGACTGAGAAACATACGGCACTTCTCAATAACTACTGCCTGGTTATTGGTAGGTGGGAAAAATCTATTTGGGGGACTCCTTATATCTTGATGAGAAAAAAAATTGTATGTTTACTTTTAGGAATTTTCAGTAAGAAGAAATTTTATATTTATTTACAGCATAGAGGAAAAGGTATTACCTTTATTCATGAAATGTGAGGATCATAGGGAGACTGGAGGGAATTCTTTTAATACATTTTTTTAGAAAGGGTTGGCAGCTCAGAGAGAAAACTTTGCGGGGCTTTTAAATATTTAATATCCCACTGCTGCTTTACAGCTTAAGGAAAACTTGTGCTTCTTTATTGGCAAATATTTCAGAGCTTATCTCAACATGTGTGGAATTTTAAAAAAGTCTTTAATATTCCTAAACTCTAAAGCTAGGTGGAAAAAAAATGCTTAGGGTAAAAAGATAGTTCTTTCCTTGCAAAATTAAAAAAACTTGATATTAAAATTTTAACATCAGAAAACTGTACAGCTATATAAATATGTTCTTGTTATTGGGGGTTTCATTACCTTCTAAGTAATAGCTATTGATTGCTTATTGTATATGAATTATTTGAATCAAAGAGTTTGGGTGAGTCAAATAATTATGTGGCCTCTGTAGTTAACAGTGAATAATTGTGTAGATCAGCAAAGCTGTTAGTTAAACATAATTCACCACATAAACAGAACCAAAGACAAAAACCACATGATTATCTCAATGGATGCAGAGAAGGCTTTCGATAAAATTCAACTGCCCTTTATGCTAAAAACTCTCAATAAACTAGGTATCGATGGAACGTATCTCAAAATAATAAAAGCTATTTACGACAAACCAACAACCAATATCATACTGAACAGGCAAAAACTGGAAGCATTCCCTCTGAAATCTGGCACTAGACAAGGATGCCCTCTCTCACCACTCCTATTCAATATAGTACTGGAAGTTCTAGCCAGAGCAATCAGGCAAGAAAAAGAAATAAAGGGTATTCAATTAGGAAAGGAGGAAGTCAAATTGTCTCTATTTGCAGACGACATGATTGTATATCTAGAAGACACCATCATCTCAGCCCAAAATCTCCTGAAACTGATAAGCAACTTCAGCAAAGTCTCAGGATACAAAATCAATGTGCAAAAATCACAAGCATTCCTATACACCAATAACAGACTTAAAGAGAGCCAAATCAAGAACGAACTGACATTCACAATTGCCACAAAGAGAATAAAATACCTAGGAATACAACTAACAAGGAATGTAAAGGACCTCTTCAAGGAGAACTACAAACCACTGCTCCACGAAATAAGAGAGGACACAAACAGATGGAGAAACATTCCATGTTCATGGTTAGGAAGAATTAATATCGTGAAAATGGCCATACTGCCCAAAGTAATTTACAAATTCAACGCTATCCCCATCAAGCTACCAATGACCTTCTTCACAGAACTGGAAAAAACCACCTTAAACTTCATATGGAACCAAAAGAGAGCCCACATAGCCAAGTCAATTCTAAGCAAAAAGAACAAAGAGGGAGGCATCACACTATCGGACATCAAACTATACTACAAGGCTACAGTAATCAAAACAGCATGGTACTGGTACCAAAACAGAGATATAGACCAATGGAACAGAAGAGAGGCGTCGGAGGCAACACAACATAACTACAACCATCCGATCTTTGACAAACCTGATAAAAACAAGCAATGGGGAAAAGATTCCCTGTTCAATAAGTGGTGTTGGGAAAACTGGCTAGCCATATGCAGAAAGCAGAAACTGGACTCCTTCCTGACACCTTACACTAAAATTGACCCCAGATGGATTAAAGACTTAAACATAAGACCTAACACCATAAAAACCCTAGAAGGAAACCTAGGCAAAACCATTCAGGACATAGGCATAGGCAAGGACTTTATGTCCAAAACACCAAAAGCATTGGCAACAAAAGCCAAAATAGACAAATGGGACCTAATCAAACTCCACAGCTTCTGCACGGCGAAAGAAACAGTCAATAGAGTGAATCGGCAACCAACAGAATGGGAAAAAATTTTTGCAGCTTACCCATCTGACAAAGGGCTGATATCCAGAATTTACAACGAACTAAAACAGATTTACAAGAAAAAAACAAACAAGCCCATTCAAAAATGGGCGAAGGATATGAACAGATACTTTACAAAAGAAGACATACATGAGGCCAACAAGCATATGAAAAAATGCTCATCATCACTGGTCATTAGAGGAATGCAAATGAAAACTACATCGAGATTCCATCTCACGCCAGTTAGAATGGCGATCATTAAAAAATCTGGAGACAACAGATGCTGGAGAGGTTGTGGAGAAATAGGAACACTTTTACACTGTTGGTGGGATTGTAAATTAGTTCAACCATTGTGGAAGACAGTTTGGCGATTCCTCAAGGACCTAGAAATAGAAATTCCATTTGACCCAGCAATCCCATTACTGGGTATATATCTGAAGGATTATAAATCATTCTACTATAAGGACACATGCACACGAATGTTCATTGCAGCACAGTTTACAATAGCAAAGACCTGGAACCAACCCAAATGCCCATCGATGATAGACTGGACAGGAAAAATGTGGCACATATACATTATGGAATATTATGCAGCCATCAAAAATGATGAGTTCGCGTCCTTTGTAGGGACATGGATGAACCTGGAAACCATCATTCTCAGCAAACTGACACAAGAACACAAAATCAAACATCGCATGTTCTCACTGATAGATGGGTATTGAACAATGGGAACACATGGACACAGGGAGGGGAGCACTATACACTGGGGTCTGTTGGCGGGGAGTAGGGGGGACAGTGTGGGGGGAGTTGGGGAGAGATAGCATGGGGAGAAATGCCAGATATAGGTGAAGGGGAGGAAGGCAGCAAATCACACTGCCACGTATGCACCTATGCAACAACCTTGCATGTTTTTCACATGTACCCCAAAACCTAAAATGCAATAAAAAAAAAAAGATAAAGTGATAGGCCTAATGGGGAATTCAGCATTATACAGGAATGGAGACAGAGATAATTACACTGGGATGATTGTAGAAATGTTAAAAGAAAAAATGCTGGGAAGTCTCTCTTAATGGCTTTACCACACAATTTGAATAACATATATTATTAACTTCATTAAGTTAGGTCACTGATAGTATGTATTTCCTGGAAGATGAAGCATATTATTTTCTTTATATCCTATAATACATGTGTTATATGTCCAATTATTTATACTGTAAAACCCATCTACTATCCAAAAAAAGATTATCCAAACAACACATGATAAAAAGCATAATGTAAGGGTATTTCTAAGTTACAATGTAATTTTTAGGATTAAATATTTTGTTTCATAAATTTAATAATGGCAGTGGCTATAGAGTATTTGGAGTTGCATTCTTCTTCTTCTAGTACTTAATAGCTGTGTCTGTTAGGCCTTTGTCAATTTAAGTTAACTCACCATGGCTCAAATTTCTCTCTTTAAAGTAAAGATATACCATATTTAATCTACCATGCCTTTGATTGTAAGACACATTATTATTTGATCTACTGCTGCAAAAGAAAAATCACCAAAAACAGAGTTAAAAAGCAAACGCTTTGTAAAATAGAATACCAAAGGGCTATGACTTCAATGCAAAGAAAATAGGAAAACATCTGACCCACAGAAAAGTTTACCGGAAAACTTTTAGGCCTCCACTTTGGCCCAAAGTCGAGAAAGGGAAAAATTATCTTCCCGGACAACATCAACAACAGCCAGTAGTCATGCAGTTCTGCAGGCTAGATTAACACTGCCAGCATGGTCTGAAAAATCAGAAAAGAAAACTGGGGTTGGTCATGCTACAGGTCACTGGCGAAAGCAAATCCCAATTGTCTCTGGAAGAATTTCATGAAAATCCAGGCTGAAGCCACTCTAAGACACTATTAATTTAAGACCAATTTTAGAGATGCTACAATGGGAGGAAAAAAGGTGTGTGGTAGATTAATTGTAATCATGGCCCCAGTTCATCCTTTCCCTGAATCTACAGATTTTGCAAGACGATTTGCTTCTCCTCCCATTAAGATATCTACTTCTCCAACACTTGAATCTCTGCTTGTTTCACGACTTTTTTGTGACAATACAATGTGACAGACTTCATTGTGTACCCATTCCAAAACTAGGTTTAAGAGGTCTTTCACAGTTCCGCTTGGTGTCTTAGAACTCTACTGCCTTCAGGAAGATAAGCCCCAGCTAGTTTGCTGGAAAGACAGAGAACATATGGAATAGAGTCAATTAACCAAGGTCTTGCTAGATCACCTATTCCACAGCCTACAGGTAGCTAACCACAGTTGTATGATCAAGTTCATCTATGAACACCTGAGCCTACCCAGATCAACAGAATCACCCTCTAGCCTCATGGAAAGAATAAATTCTTATTATTTTAGGGTACTACATTTGAGGGAATTTTATAGGTAACAGTAGGTTACTGGAATAAGATATATCTTTAAATAAATGAAATACAGTAGTAATCTCTACCTTATGGGGCTACAGTGGGGAATTAATACCTGCAAGGCACTTTAACTTGTGCCTCACATAGTAAGCTTATAGAAATGCTATATAAATTATTGAAACTGTATCATATTCAGCAGAGATTCTATTGTTTCCAACTTTGTTCATACATGAAATGAGAGCCCTTTGTGTATGCATGAAAGGAGAGATTCCATACATGAAATGCAGAATGTTATAAAGGTCAAATGCAAGTGGAAATGTTTTACAACTGTAAGATAAATGAAATGTGATTACAACTACAATTACACATGACCATATATCAAAATACAATGACTCATAAAAGAGCCATTGTATGTTAAGCCAGTACAAAAAGCAAAGTCAAATGCTTGTCAAGTGAAAAAAGTCAATGAAAGTCAAGCAATGTTAAGCCCGTACAAAAAAGCAAAGTCAAATGATTGAATCTAAGAGACCCAGGAAGGATATCTTTATCGAAAAGATGACATCTGAATTGAATACAGAAGAACAGGAAGGATTTAATAAGATAACAGGTTGTTGTAAAGCAGAAGGCAGAAAGCATTCTAGGTTAAAAAGAACTACATGTGCAAAGGTCCAAAGATGTGAAAATGTCTGCCATATGTCAGTCTTGCCTAACTGTCTGATGTGACTAGGAAAAGGGAAAAATGGCCAAATGTAAACCTAGAAAATAGGTTAGTCTATCTTGTTAAGCAAGAAAGACTTTCTTGTTTAAGCAATCAATGTCACCAGAGGTGTCTAAGAAGGCTAATATTTTAGAAATATAATTCTGCGTTTTAGAAATAAATTCTGGTAATAATAAAGGAAAGATTGGAAGGAGAGAAGCAAACAATCATCAAGGTAAAAACATAATTAGGGTCTGATCTAAGTTCTCCGGAATTCAAAGAACTAGAGACACATTTGGAAGACAAGTAAAATTCTTAAGTGCCATGCTATGTGGCAAGACCTGAGCTAATTGATCTTACATGCATTATTGCATGTAATTCTTCCAAATGTTTTATGAATAGCACACTGTCCATGATAACGCAGCTAGAAGTGAAAACTTAAGTCGGCCTGACTCCAAAGCCCAAAGCTTTTTACTCATGTCTTGCTTACCAATTTACAGAACAATAAAAACAAAAATCAAACATATCAAAAGCCTAAAGTAATACATTTTTTGTAACTGTTTATTCAGCTTTTTTCTTGATACCAAATGAAACCTCTATAAAGCATAAATAACTTGAGGTAATTCATCAAATTGTCATAGAAATGAGTTTTAACAAATGAATAACAGTCAGATAAAGCTTCATTTGATAATAAAGAATCACTACTCGCATATATTAAAGATTCACAAACTGCTAAAAAGTTTTGTGAGTACAGTAAGGCTAGAGGGAGGAAAGTTTTGAGAAGAAAATGGTAGTCCAGGAGATAAGCTATCTGGATGCTAGACTATAATATAATTCTTGAGGAATGTTTAGCCTTAAGAAGAGAAAGAAGGAAAGCGAACTTCAAAATATATAAAGAGCTGCCACCAATCCAATGCTCTGAAGTAGTAGTGAGGTGTTGCAGAATTTGGAACTAGGAATAATGAGTAGAAATAAGAGAATGGCAGCTTTTGACTTACTAGAAGAAAATATTTTCTATTATCTAGAACTATTCAACTATGAAATGAGTTTATTCATGGAGTTCTGATTCCTAACTTTGAAAATATCCAAATATTTTCATTTAAAAAAGGTTAATTGAGCAACTAAATTGTCCTAAATTCACGTTAGGCATTCAGGAACAACTGTGAACAAAACAATCTATCAGAAATAATTTCAGAAGGGGACTCTACATTCTTTATTTAATAGACCCTTATGCAGTGCTTACTTTTTTCTAGGCACTGTTGAAATTTTTGAATATTAATTTAGGTAATACCCATAACAACCTTATAAATGGGGAAACTGAAGGAAAAAGGTAACTTGCTCAAAAGCACACAAGTAGCGAGGATCAGCACTGAAATGTAAATCCACATGGTCCAGGTGGGAGGTCTGTGCTCTGGGCCACTATGGCTACAGCCTGGCCCTGCCCCCATGGGGTGGGGCTAGGCTATCTGGCTAATAAGGTGCTTAATACAACCTCACTCTCAGAAGACTCAAGAAGACCTGTAAACTAGCAGAAGACACTGAAGCCAACTTTTGACAAATTTAACATGTTCCCTGTGACTAGACTTGATTAGGTCTTGTTGTCTTCTTACTTCTTTCAAATATGGGCAAACACATCAACAAAACACATTATACCATTATTCTAAAATTATTTTTTGTTTTACTTATTCCTCAGATAGAAGGAAGTCTGGGTGTCTATGGGAAAGAAGCTTTGAAAATTGATTTTGTTATACAGAATATATTTTAAAGAATAGAAATAAACCTAAGAGTTATTAGTTCTGAGTATGAGATGGGGAAGATGACAATGGGGGTACAAAGTTAATGTTTACCTTCTAGAATTCTGTACTGTTTTCTTTCATATGAGCATGTGTTATTTTCTTAAATGTTTGCATGAGATTTGTGTAAGTAAAAGTTAATTACAAAACAATGAAAAGAATGTCTCATCTTTCACTCATCTAGTAATGAAAGCAGAAACTTGGAATTGTGGACAAATTTTATGAAACTGACTCTAATTCACGTAATTAGAGAATGTAGGACTAGTAGTCTGAAAAAACGTATTATCTCACCACCCTATTTTACAAGTTTCATAGCTCATCTGACTCTATGAAACTTGCATAGAATCAGAAAGTAAACTAATTAAAATGCACTGGAAAGCCATTGAAACTCTAAAGCACTGTACAAATGCAAGCTTTGATGTGATTGATGCCAGAGCCAAAGCTATAACTGATTAAGAGGTTGGTTCCTTGGAAGCTGATTAGGCCATGAGGTGGGTCCCTTATGAATGAGATTAGTGGCCTTACAATAGGACTTTAGGATATAGATTTAGTTCCTTTCACTGCTTCTGCCATATGATGACACAGCCAAAAAAATCAAAATTCTGAAGCAGAGAGCAAGCCCTTCTAACCAAATGGCAAATCTGCTGGAGTCTTTATCTCAGACTTCCAAGTCTACAGAATTGTCAAAAATAAATTTCTGTTGCTTATAAATAACCCAGCCTAATTAATTTTGTTAAATCAGATCACCTGAACTGACTATGGTGTACCATTGTAACTTACTGGGTATAAGGGGAATGGAACCCTGAGTAACTTACTTAATCTTTCTGAGTCTCACTTTCCACATCTGTAAAATGGAATAACAACATCTATATCATGCTGTTGTTCAGAAGATTAAATGAGAAAAATCATGTGAAGCATATGGCCTGGAATAGAGGTAGTATACAGTAAATGTTATTGTGATTATTACTTTTATTATTATTAGTTACCAATCACTTAACATGCAGCTGGCTTCTCACAGCAAAATTATGTTTCCTTTTCATCAGAGTAGTTATATGCTTTTCAAGTGTCCTGGTGACCTTCACATGATAGAGTTGAGAACATGATAGACTTCGAAATGAGGTAGATATGAACACAAATGTCACTGCTACCAAATATTAACTGAGGGATCTTGAGCAAACCATTTAGATTTCTAAGGTGCACTTTTCTCAGCAAAAAATAGTAGTATCTGCCTTGTGGAGTTGTTTCGTGGTTTAAAGCAGAATGCATGGAAAAACATTAGTCTACTGGCACTTATTAAAACCTTCAGGAAATGACAGCAATCAGGATTATTTATTACATCTTATAAGTTCTGAATGGTTTTTAGTTCATGTAAACTGCAGGGTATAGAGAAAGAGCCCCAATGCCAGCAAGATTGCTTCCTCTGAGCAACAGGTTTGTTTCATTTTATTTCCATATATTTGCTTTCTATTTAGCTATTCGACTAATAGGGAGTGTGGGGAGGAAGGTACTAAAGGGATAGATCAATAATTAATATCCTTTCCCTGGGAAAGAAGGTGTATGTTCACCCAGGGGGCTCCATCTTGTTCATTGGTCAACCCCAACCCATGTGTTATAGTCAAGAGGAAGAAACAGGAAATGTCCAGGGGTCTTATCCACTATTTTGTGAAAACGTTAGATTTTGACCTTAAAAAGAGTTTCTGAGTAAACCTAGGATAATTATTCTCAAAGAAATCATTATGAGGCTGCGGGATTGAAAAACACTGGGGAATCCCAACTATGTAGCCAAAGGGGTAGATGAATGCATGTTGAAGGGCTGGAGAAAGAATCTGTGAAGAGCTAAGGAGGCAATAAAATGGATGAGATGAGGTTTTGATGTCTTGCTCATATATATGCTAAAGGACACAACTATTTATTTAAACTGGTTGAACTGAGTGAGTAGAAAAAGATAAAGGGCCAGATGCAGTGGTTCATGCCTATAATCCCAGCACTTTGAGAAGTCAAAGCTGGAGGGTCGTTTGAGCTCAGGAGTTTGAGACCAGCCTGGGCAACATAGAGATACCCTGTCTCTACAAGAACTAAAAAAAAAAAATTGCTGGGCATGGTAATGCACACTTGTGGTCCCAGCTACTTGATTGAATTGGGATGACTGCTTGAGCCCAGGTGGTCAAGGCTGTAGTGAGCCATGATCACACCAGTGCACTCCAGCTTGGGCAACAGAGTAAGAATCTGAAAAGGAAGGAAGGAAGGAAGGAAGGAAGAGAGGAGAGAGAGAGAAAGAGAGAGAGGGAAAGAGAAAGAAAGAAAGAAAGAAAAGAAAAGGAAGGAAGAGAGGAGAGAGAGAGAAAGAGAGAGAGGGAAAGAGAAAGAGAAAGAAAGAAAGAAAAGAAAGGAAGGAAGGAAGAAAAGAAGAAAAGATATATTATATGGAATACAAAAATGAAAGATTAAGATAAGAGAATAATTTTAATTCATTCAGTGCTTCATTTGACTTAAGCAGATCTCAAAGTTTTATCTGCCGACCAGCAATATCAGTTTACCTGGGACCTTGATAGAAATGCAAATTATCTGCTCACTCCAGACTATTGAATCAGAAACCCTGGGGTTTGGGGGAGAGTAGGGGTGGCTTTAGCAATATGTCTCCTCCAAGTGACATTGTTGCATATAAACTGTGAGAATCACCAAATCAGAGAAATTGTCTCATCATCCTTTTTACTTTTTATTACAATTTACAATGTCTTTTTATATCCCCCATGGAACCAAAAAATAAAGGTGGGGCACAAGGGCTAAAAGACTAAGATGGACCTATTTAAATAATTTGCAACTCTGGGGTTAACTAGTTTATAGTAAAGGTGAAGGTTAATTTTTATTCACAGTCATTTTAATTCCATGCATGAAATTGACAGAAGAATAGGCATATTAAGTCCAATGGAATAAATCACAAGATTAGAACAATACAGAACAGTATTTGCTAAGTGGAAAGAAAATGGCACTTGATGGGTTGCAGAATGAACTGGGAATGAGATGTCCTAGATAAAATCTGCCATATCACCACTAGCTCCTGCCAGATCTTTTCCACCCACATCACTGAATGATATTATTTGCCAAAGCCCAGTTAATCACAGGCAAACAGGACAATGCAGTGTAAAGGGTGAAGTTTTGTCCAGCTCTAATTACTACAGAAGTCTAGTATTATCAGAAAAGTTCTGTAGAGGAAGTAAATTTAAAAACGAAGCAAATCAACAAAAGCCTGAGAATTATCTTGTAAGGAAAGACACTACTAGAAGGGCATTGGAGTGAATTTTTCTGCATATCTTGCTTCACTCATTACCACCTAACAAATCTTGCATTATTGGTATAAAGCTTGTCTTTATTCACTTTAATCAGTAGCATGCTCTTCACATGTTCCCTAAGTTGACTCTTGAACAACATGTTTGAACTGTATGGGCCCACTTACATGTGACTTTTTTCAATCAAACATGGATGGAAAATACAGAAGTCACAGATACAAAACCCAAATATACATGAGTTCCACAGGACCGACTGTGGGACTTGAGTGTGTGTGGAATTTGGTAAATACGGGCAATCCCAGAAGCAATCCTTCACATATACCGACAGAAACTGTACTTAAAACTTACTGAATTCAAAACGGGCATTTTAAACTTATTTTATGAATTACTGAGTATACCGTTTCATATAGTTATCAAAGCGCTTAGTAAGTGTTAACAAGAAGTGCCAGCTTGGGCACGCAAAATTTCTAATCATGCTGCATTTTCTGTGTATCCCAGAAAGCCCTACAGAATCATCAGATTCAAAGCCATCTGAAAATATAAAGTAATATTGTTGCATTCTGATATTATAAGATGTATTTCCTGTCATTCACATTTATGGTACTTTAAAAAATTAGTCTATAACAATTTCATGGCAGCTTCAAAGCACTCAAGTCCAGGTAATGGAATGAAATGGCTTGAAATGTAAAATAGTTGTTGAGATTATGCCGATGGCGCAACTAAAATTTAGAGCAAAGAGCTAAGAATCAAAGAGGAAAAATACTTTTAAAAAGTTGCTGTAACCATCTCTTTAAGTATAATGGCAGTGATCCAATGTTCTATTAAACATGTGGCAGTCCTGATATGCAAATCCATGTGTAACCAGGGAGGGCACAGAATTTTTCTTAAGGTGAGAATGACTTGTCCTTGGACCCTTTCTGCTAATAGCTGATGATTTTGAATAGAATGGGAAGCAGATTTGCATTAAGCAGTTCCCACTTGAAGGGTCCCAAGACATTTTCCTTTAACAGCTGTTATCTTCTTGGTCAAGATCAGGGATTACTTGGCTCAGGGGTTCCCACTTTCTCTAGGGTAAGCTGGAGCAAAGAGTAAACAGGTTGAAAGCTTTTAGCTGAGGAGGAAAATAGCAATCAGTGTTGGGGCTGAGGCAGATTCGGTTTTGGGAGAAAGAAAAATTAGAAGCTGATGAGAAAGGAGGCTGAAGAGGAAAGAAAAAGAAGAAAGTGAAGCTACCTGGCCACCAACAGTGCTAGAATAGAAAAGAATTCAGTTCCTCTGCTTGTAAACTCGCTGACCCCCTATTGGAATGACAACCACAGGAACCACAACATCAAACAAACGTGGTTTATTTGAATGGGATTAGAATCAGCAGACTCCAGAGTTGCCAGGGTCTGCATGTCTCCCAGATCCCACCCAAAGCCTATGTTTGTAACATGTGTGTTGACTCCAGGGCAAGGAATCCGTATTTTGAAAGAGAATAGGTGAGACATAGGTGAAATGTCAGTATACATTAACTTTGAAACTTCTTCTAGACTCTTCTTTTTCTCAAGCATGGTTTTCTTTGATGACAGAAAGATACTCTAATACAGATTTTTCCACAAAAAAAGCTTTGAATGCTTAGAAGATTTTCTAGGCATTTGTTTTAAAGACTCACTACAGCTGTTTAAAGCAAGAAGCACAAAATGCATGACTTTGAATGCCCCATCTGCCATCTATTGTAAATTTACTTTGCTAAGTAAATTAACCTCTTTGACTCAGTCTCCTGGCTTTAACATAGAAATATTATCAAGCTCATAGTCTTGTTCTGTTAAGCAACAGACCTACATATTCAAGTATTTCTTTGACATCACAACTTAAAGAGGCCTCAGGCCACTCAAACCATGTTTTCTTAACAGATGTCACCGTCCTTCTCCAAACTTGCTGTCTTCTACAGGTTGATGGTGCTACCACATCTCCCATCCTTCAAGCCAGAAGATAAAAATCTTGCTGAATTTCTCCTAGTCAGTTAGTTAAGAACTTCTGCTTCATTAGTATTTCTCAAGACTGCTCCCTCCTGATTCCTACTGACCCTGTCCTCATTGAGGTTCTCATCACTTCCTACCTGTGTTATTATAACCACAATCAGTTCTTAATTGACCACCCTGACTCCAGTCTTGCATTCTTCCCTCTCCCAAGAAAGAAAATGTTATCTTTTTAGATATTCATTGGAGGGGAGAAACTAGAAAGAGACAGAAAAATAAGCAAGCAGAGGTGATTAGATATTGAAGGCAGGAAATGAAAATAAAGTTGGTGTGGGAATTTGTTCTTTTAGTTTAAATTCATTCTTTCATGTGAATGATTACTGCAAAAAGAATGTTATTAAAGACCAGAAAAAGAAAACAAGCTTTCTTAATTCATTCCAAAATATCTAACCCTTTATCTGTCAGCCACTATCAAGAATAAGACAGTTATTCTTTTTGTTTTGTTTTTTAAAACTCAGATATATTACTGGTTGTGCATAAAATGTTGCTCTATCTCACACTTGTATGTCAGTACACAGAAAACTTTAAAAGCAACAAAACCATTCTCTGTTTTGCAGAGGTGGTGAAATGCAATCTTTCTCTCTTCATTTTGAACTCAGCTGGCAGACACAGTGATCTCATAAACAAATGTGTAGCAATTCTATTATGCATGTCACTTGTCTCAGTAAACTAAGTTATGAAGTCACAAAAACTACCTGGCTCTGAATGGTGGACTCAATACGGCCAGCCCTTAAACCTAAAGCACTGCAAATTTTCTGAGAACGTGTGCCCTCAAATAAGGACAAAAGACAAACTAGGACCTTATTTGGCCTCATTCACCAAAAACAAAAAGTGACTAACAATGCAGCTGACTCTCAGTGTCTGCATCGGTGGTTCAACCAACTGTGGATCCAAAATATTTCAGTGGCTCACACTGTATGCAATCCCAGCACTTTGGGAGGCTGAGGCGGGTGGATCACTTGAGGTCAAGAGTTCAACAACAGCTTGAACAAGATGATGAAACCCCATATCTACTAAAAATACAAAAATTAGCCAGGCATAGTGGCATGTGCCTGTAATCTCAGCTACTTGGGAGTCTGAGACAGGAGAATCACTTGAACTGGGGAGGTAGAGGTTGCAGTGAGCCAAGATCAAGCCATTGCACTCCAGCCTGGGCAACAAGAGCAAAACTCCATCTCCAAAAATAAAATAAAATAAAAATAAATACATAATTATTAGAAATAATACGAATAAAAACAATATAGTATAACAACTATTTACGTAACATTTACATTTCATTAAGTATTATAAATAATCTAAAGATAATTTAAAGTATATAGGAGGGTGTGCATAGTTTACATGCAAATACCACACCATTTTATATAAGGAACTTGGTCATTCATGGGTTTTGGTACCTACAGGGGGTCCTGAAACCAATTTCCCTTGTGCATACTGTAGGACAACTGTAGATGCTTTCTCAGTTCAGCAAGAAATGAGTGGCTTCTGCCTATGTGAAGATCCAAAATACTGCAGGCCTGACCCCTAAAATAGAACCATGAAACTTGGTAGATAAAAGCACGTTAGAAAAGCAACCTCCTGGCTAGGCAAGGTGGCTCACATCTGTAATCCCAGAACTTTGGGAGGCCAAGGCATGTAGATCACAAGGTCAAGAGATCGAGACCATCCTGGCCAACGTGGTGAAACCCTGTCTCTACTAAAAATACAAAAATTAGCTGGGAGTGGTGGCATGCACCTGTAGTCCCAGCTACTCGGGAGGCTGAGACAGGAGAATCACTTGAACCCAAGAGGTGGAGACAGAGGTTACAGTGAGCCGAGATTATGCCACTGCACTCCAGCCAGGCAACAGAGCAACAGAGTGAGACTCCATCTCAAAAAAAAAAAAAAAAAGAAAAGAAAAGCAGCCTCCTCATTTTAGTATAATACCATGTTGAAGCTCAGAAAGCTGGAGTGATTTGCTAAAGGGTACTCAGCTGAGAGTGAAGCAGATGTGAGGTTAGAACCCAGAATTTCTTATGTACAGTAGACAAGTCATTTGCTTATTTCATAAGCAGCATACACTGAGAAGTCCGTTCCTTTTCTTATTCATGACAGATGCTGCATTCTCTCAGCTTCCCACATGTGAACTGCTTTAAGGAGATGCTAAGCCTACTAGTTAAAACACATAGAAGATGCACCACCAAACATGTCTTACCTCTAATAAAATCCTGTGTCTAGTGGCAGAGGCAGGAATATCTCAGTCTAAAACAGGACATGATCTTGAAACTGATAGTCATAAAGTTATACCATCAAAACATTTAAGAAATATTACAAGGGTGCTCCATCTTACCACTTCTACCATTATAGAGTAAGAAGTCCTAGCCAGAGCAATTAGACAAGAAAACTAAGCAAAAGACATCCAAATCAGAAAGAAAATAGTAAAAACATCCTGTTTACAGATTACATGATCTTAGAAATCATAGAAAAGTCTAAAGATTTCTCCCCAAAATCGTTAGAACTAATGAACTATTGTAGTGAAGTCATAAGATATAAAATCAACATTCAAAAATCAGTAGCATTTCTGTACAATAAGAGCCAACTATCCAAAAAAGAAATCAAGAAAACAAACCCATTTATATTGGCATCAGAAAATAAATGAAATACTAAAGAAAAAAATTAAAAGTAAACTGTCTATACACTGAAAATTATAAAACACGGATGACATAAATTGAAGATGACACAAATGGAAAGATATCAGAATGTTGTTTAAAAATCCATACTACCCAAAGCAGCACATAGAGTCAAAGTAATCTCCACCAAAATTCCAATGGCATTTTTCACAGAAATAGAAAAATATTTTAATTTGTATAAAACCATAAAAGATCACAAAAGATTTCAAGCAGCAGAACAATCTTGAGCACAAAGAACAGAGCTGGAGTGATGCCAGCAAGTTGAAATAGGAGGTAACCTGCTTATATTTCCCCACAACAAGAATTTTACACCCATTCGCAGACAAAAGTCTCTCTATGGGAGCTTCAGGATTCAGGTGTGAAACCCAAGTGAAGCCCAAGACCTATGAAGGACATTTAGAATGCAAGACCAGCATCCAACTAGCAGACCCACTAATAATTCTTCAAGACTCAAACCCAGAAACAGTCCTATTTCCAAAATAGCTTGGCTACAACCTCATTTGGCTTCAAGCCTGTAATCAAAACCATCTGCCAAGGGGTCCAGCAGTAATCACAAACACTAGTGCCTCAGTGGAGAGCTTCAGGTGCCTGCTGACATTTGTCTCAGCAGTGAACCTGAAAGTTTTCCTGTAGCATGGCTCCATATCTCTCAGTTGAGATCCCAGCTTAGAATTGCTTGCAAAAGTACCCATAGATAGACTTGCCCGTATCTCAATGCCTGAGGGTCTGAACCTCTGTCACAGGCTCATCACATGTCTCCATTCCACAGCATATCCTTAGGGGATCTAATTTCAGCTCTGGCCAGTCTTACTGCACTCAGAGACCTGCCCCAACTGTGCAGGGACCTACTGAGAGATGTGCACCCATTTAAGCAAGGGGATGGGCTCATTAACCTCTATTCCAGAGCAGTTCTTGAGGGGGCCCAGTCATAGTTCCAGCTCTTCGTGCTACAGTCAGAGACCTAACTTGCCTGTGCAGAAACATGCTCGAGGTGGCACTCCCATTTGGGCTAATGAGATAGGCTTACCAGTGTCTATTCCACGATAGATCCCAAGATGCCCAGTCCCAGCTCTGGCCCCTCTCACTGTAGTTGAGAATGTATACCTCTTATGTAGGGACCTGCTAAGAGACAAGTACCTGCTGAACCAATGAGACAGGAACACCAGCCTCTATCCCACAGAACATCTTGAGGGAGCCAAGTCTTAGCTCTCCCCATTCTCACTGCAGTCAGGAAACTATTCTTCATGTTCAGGGACCTATAGGGAGATGTCTACCCAGCAAAACAAATGAGACAGGCTAATCAGCTTCTGTCTCATAGCCAGTCTTGGCTCCAGCCCTTCTTGTTGCAGTTGAGGAACCATGCAGTGTGTGATATAGTTTGGCTGTATCTCCATCCAAATATTATCTTGAATTCCCACATGTTGTGGGAGGGACCCAGTAAGAGGTAATTGAATCATGGGGGTAAGTCTTTCCCATGCTGTCCTCATGATAGTGAATAAGTCTCACAAGATCTGATGGTATTATAAAGAGAAGGGTCCCTGCACAAGCTCTCTCTCTTTCTCTCTCTTTGCCTGCTGCCATACATGTAAGACATGACTTGCTCCTCCTTGCCTTCCACCATGATTGTGAGGCCTCCCCAGCCATGTGGAACTGTAAGTCCATTAAACCTCTTTCTTTTGTAAATTTCCCAGTCTTGGGTATGTCTTTATCAAAGGTGTGACAATGGACTAATACAGTAAATTGGCACAAGAAGAGTGGGGTGCTTCAGAAAAGATACCCACAAGAGTGGAAGCAACTTTGGAACTGGGTAACAGGCAGGGGTTGAAACAGTTTGGAGGGTTCAGAGTAAGACAGGAAAATGTGGGAAAGTCTGAAACTTCCTAGAGACTTGTTGAATGGCTTTCCCAAAAATGCTCATAGTGATATGGACAATGAAATCCAGGTTGAGGTGGTCACAGATGAAGATGATGAACTTGTTGGGAACTGGAGCAAAGGTGACTCTTGTTATGTTTTACCAAACAGGCTGGTGGCATCTTGCCCCTGCCCTAGAGATTTGTGGAACTTTGAACTTGAGAGAGATGATTTAGGGTATCTGGTGGAAGAAATTTCTAAGCAGCAAAGGATTCACGATATGACTTGGGTGCTGTTAAAGGCCTTCAGCTTTATAAGGGAAGCAGAGAATAAAAGATTGGATAATTTGCAACTTAACAATGCAATCGAAAAGAAAATCCCATTTTCTGATGAGAAATGTAAGCCGGCTGCAGAAATTTGTGTAAGTAACATGGAACTGAATATTAATCCCCAAGAAAATAGGAAAAATGTTTTCAGGGCATGTCAAGGTCTTCACGGCAGCCCCTCCCATCACAGGTCTGGAGGCCTAGGAGGAAAAGATGGCCCAGGGCTCCACTGCTGTGTGCAGTCTAAGGACTTGATGCCCTGCATCTCAGCTGCTCCATCCATGGCTAAAAGGGGCCAATGTATAGCTCAGGCTGTGGCTTCAGAGGGTGAAAGCTCCAAGCCTTAGCAGGTTCCACATGGTGTTGAGCCTACAGGTGCACAGAAGTCAAGAACTGAGGTTTGGGAACCTTTACCTGGATTTCAGCTGATGTATGGAAACACTTGGATGTTCAGGCCGGAGTTTGCTGCAGGGGTGGGGCTCTCATGGAGAACTTCTGTTAGGGCCGTATGGAAGAGAGACCACCAAATTTATAGTGACTCTTGGGTGGAACAATGGTGAAATCACTGATGCTTTGTAAATAGTTTATGGGGAAAATGCCTAAAGAAATTAGTGGCTTACAAATAGATAGCTTGCTTTAAGAAAAAAAAAATGAGATAATGTCAAAAATGAAGCCTGCAGTGGCAGACCAATTATAATACAACATAGTTTTAACCATACAAATGGACCAAAGGCAAGCAGATATTACTCTTTTCTTGTAATAGGTGACAGTTTGGTTGGGCACTGAACTGAGCTCCACGTTTTCTGCCAGTTAGAACACAAAGAATAACATGTTGAACTGCATTCTTTTCATTATCTGACAAACAAAAGTACACAGATTTGTCTTTGCAGTCTGTGTTACTTCCTGGAACTAAACTCAAGCAGGAATTTATGACATGAAAACATGCAGAAGGCACACCAGAACACATCACTTCAATTATGTGATTGAGAAAACACAGAAATTCCACTAAGATCACCCTTTATAAAAACAGCAAGCTTAAGGTTAAAGCAACATTTAATGAAAGCAGTTGATTGGGGAAAGTAAGACAAGGTGGTCTAAAGACTCAAATACAGAGGATCTGAATTAAGACAGGGGATCATTTTAAATAGTGAGATTCTCTCAAATGCCAGATTCCTTAGGCTACACTGACAGAGGCTAAATTTTTGTCAGTTCATGATTAAACTCTCACAAGAAACTGCAGTATAAATATTCTGAGTTGTCAGTTAAAATGGAACCGCCTTGCTTTAGTTATTAGTCAGGACTTGTCACTTTTGTCAACTGCATTTGTTCTCATCACAAACAAGTGGTCTTACTGCAGGAAAGATGCCAGCCTAAGAAAACTGTTTTCCTTATAATTGGCCCAGTACAGGTTCTCAGAGAAGACTCTATCATCTGTAACTTCTAATGTAGGGAAAAGAATTTTAGAATTCTCCAAAGAATTCTTGAAAGAATTTTTTTTTTTTTTTTTTGAGACAGAGTTTTGCTCTGTCGCCAGGCGGCAGGCTGGAGTGCAGTGGCACAATCTCGGCTCACTGCAATCTCCGCCTGCTGGGTTCAAGCAATTCTCCTGCTTCAGCCTCCCTAGTAGCTGGGACTACAGGTGCATGCCACCACACCCAGCTAATTTTTGTATTTTTTAGCAGAGATGGGGTTTCACCATGTTGGCTAGGATGGTCTTGATCTCTTGACCTCGTGATCCTCCCGCCTCGGCCTCCTAAAGTGCTGGGATTACAGGCGTGAGCCACCACACCCAGCCAAGAATGTTTTTTAAGCATAAATAATTAGTGGTTTTTGTGTATGTGTGATTGGTTATTCTCATCCATGGAAGGGCTTTAATGTAATGTCTCTTAAAGATTAAATATTAAAAATTTTACCTTTTAATATATGTAATTATGTGAGAACATTTGACCTCACCAAAATATGTTTTGATACTCACTCTCTCTGCTCTCGGAGTAGAGAGTACATAGGTCATATTCCTCTGATTGTCTACTGAAAATATTTTTTTGTGGAACCAAAATTGAAATTTGTACAAACCAGTAATACTGAGAATTGCCACACTGTCACTGAGAAGTGACAGAATGGAAAGGTGGCCTGTGTGGGGAGAACAAAACCAGTTTTACCAGCATCACAATTTTTTTGAGAAGGATAAAGGGGCATTACTTTATTTTACAAGGGGCCTAGATACCAGTTAGCCTTGTACCTATTTAATTTCAGATGAATTATTAAGCAAACATTTTTAAGTGAATTAATTATTAAACACTATTCATTTCATCTAGTGATAAATGTAAAATTGTCATTAAAATTTTAGGGTCATTTTAACTATTTTAAGCTGTATATTTCTTTAATGCTGCTTACTATCATAAACAAATCAATAAATTTCTCAATTTTAATGTAAAAAAGATTAAATATTAATAATAACACCAACCCAAAGACACTATTAATATAATTGAGCTGAAAAATGTACCCTGATACAGCTACCTAAGCTCTACCTATTAGTTGGGTTAATCTTGATTATTTAAATATTGATGAGCATACAGCAGATTATTTCAACTTATGTCAATATTTTATTGATGCTGAGTTTTTTCTTTATGTAAAAATTAGCTGTAATCTATCTTTTAATATCCTTTATGATTACAAATAGTAAAATGATCACTCTAGAACTATGGGAAGATTTTCATTTTGTATACTATATAACAGAACATGCACCGAGAACTCCTAACAAGTGTCCAAATACAATAAATATCCACTAAACATGAATGAAACGAACAGTATTGTGACATAACTTGTCTACATTTTACTTTAGGAATAAATCTGTTAGATTTCCACTTCTGGCCACAGGGTAGTAATTCAAATTAGCTTGCTTCCCCCAAAAAACAACTAAAAATTTAGAAAAAATTATACCAAGTAACCCTAGAGATATTAGAAAACATACAAGATAGGCCTGTTATTCCTGAGAGAAGGAAAAAAAAAATGAGGTTTTGCCTGGCAGCACTGTCTGACTGCAGTTTGGGGAGGGGTTATTTCAAATGAAGCACAGTAGGGATTTTCCAGTTCATGGTAAATATGAATTCTAATAGCTGCAATCACTATTTCATGCCAAAAGTTAAGTTGTTAACCTTTAATATGATCTAGTGGAACTCTAAATTTTTCAGATGATGTGTTGTGGCAGAAGAATTTGAACTTGATAAGACTTTCAAATATAAATAGGTTTACAAGTAGAAAATCTATTAGAGACAACAAAACATTTTTAAAAATAAAGCAATTGATCAGTTCGGCACATATAGAAGTAACATTTTAAAATTTTCAAATAAACCTTTTATTTTAACAAACTAGACATCAAGAACTTAGCAAAGTGGAAATAGGAAGTAATTATAGAATATGATAAAGAACATCTAAATCCACTGGTCAGTACTATACCAATAATAAAGCACTAGAGGTCTTCTCATTAAAAGCAATAGTAAAATACAAATGCTTCTATCACATTTGTTACTTAATGTTATTCTAGGATGAATAAGATGTCTAATAATAGGAAATTGGTTAAAATGCATGTATTTGTATATATATGAAATAACCATCTAAAATGGTGTTTTAAATAATTAAAAAAGGAAATATCTGCATGAACTTTTAATACTTCATGATATTCCATTTTAAAGATGCAATATCATGTATGTTACTGTTCTATTCAACATTTCTTGAACATAAAAGGTTAATGATAAAAAAATACGGAAAATTTTAACAGTGATTATTTCTTAGAATGTTTTACTTTACATTTTCCAAAATAAGCATAAATTATTTTCATGATTATGATATTATTGCATTTTATATTTTAAAAGCAAAATACCTACATCTGCATAAAAACTCTTATAAACATAGAAAATATGGAAGACTATCCAACAGATTGTTAATATTGGTTATATTTTGAGTTGGTGGCATTGGAAGTATGTGGGTGGGGACAGAGATCTCTACATTATTTGAATTGTTACAGGTACATGCAAAAAAATACGATGAAATAAATTCATTCAAAGAACTATCGTAAATAAAAGGGAAATAATGACACACCATTTGCCAATATTATGTATTACATTTTTAAACTACAGTTAGCAGAGATAATAACAAAAATGTAAGATGAAAACAAAACTATAAAAAATGACAAAATCAATACATACTGAATAGGCTAAAGCTGGAAGCATTCTCCCTGAAAACTGGCACGAGATAAGGATGCGCTCTCCCACTACTTCTATTTAACATAGTATTAGAAATTCTGCCCAGGGTAATCAGGCAAGAGAAAGAAATAAAGAGTATTCAAGCAGGAAGAGAAGAAGTAAAATTATCTTTGTTTGCCAATGACACAATCCCGTATCTAGAAAACTACATCATCTCAACCCGAAAGGTTCTTAAGCTAATAAACCACTTCAGCAAAGTGGTTGCAGCAGTTTACCAACTTACCATGGGGATATGAAATGTGCTATTTCTTCCCATTTTCTTAAATATCTAATATTATCTAACTTCTAATTTTTATAAATCTAATGGGATAAAGAAGAATTTATTCTTATGTTTTAATTTCTCCAAAGTGTAAAGTAAATCTGAACTTTTTTTTTCACACACTTAGGTTTGTCTTTCAGCAATGGTCAAGAGCAAGTGGAAGTCCTGAGTGAGTCCCACGCACCAAGAACACGCATGTCAAGGCCTCCTACCCTTCTCCTGTGGGAAGCAAAAGGAAGGCCAGTGTGTATAGAATTGCAATGCCCATCTCCTAGCCATCTCTACCTTTTGGTATGCCCACTAAGTCTAATCTTCTTATATTCTTATTTCCAGTTAGGCCTGACTCTAATTCCCAGTGGCTCTGTGATTGTGTTTTCATCTCCCATCCTGCCCAAGGACCTGAAATTCTTACTCTCTGATCTCCAGAATTCACAGCAGATCATCAGAAAAATTCCTATGTCTATCTTAAACCTCTTCTCTCAGTGTGTTGTTCATCTTCTGGCTATAATTGAACCCTGGATTCCTTCAGAAGACATGACTTCCCCTGCAGCTCTCACAACATCCCTTCATGTTAAAAACCCTCAACAAACTAGCATTGAAGGAACATCCTTCAAAATAATGAGAGCCAATCTATGACAAACTCATGACCAACATCATACTAAATGGGCAAAGGCTGGAAGAATTCCTTTTGAGAACTGGAATAAGACAAGAATGCCCATTCTCACCACTCCTATTCAGCATAGTACTGGAAGTCCTAGCCGGAGCAATCAGGTAAGATAAAGAAATAAAAGGCATCAAAATAGGAAGAGAGGAATTCAAACTATCTCTTTGCAGACAATATGATTCTATACCTAGAAAACCCCATAGTCTCTGCCCTAAAGCTCCTAGATCTGATAAACAACTTCAGGAAAGTTTCAGGATACAAAATTAATAGGCAAAAATCAGTAGCATTTCTATACACCAACATCAAAGCTGAGAGACAAATGAAGAATGCAATCCTATTCACAATAGCCACACAAAGAATAAAATACCTAGGAATACAGCTTAGCAGGGAGGTAAAGATCTCTGCAATGAGAGTTACAAAACACTGCTGGATCATTCTTGAAAATACACTTAGGTTATTATCTCCCCTGTGTTAATTTTGAAATAAAAATTCCCTGAATAATTTCTGTCTCTAGCTGCTGCCCTATTTCTCTGTTTTTGGTTATAGCAAAACTCCTTGAAAGAGCTGTCTGCACTTGCCATCTTTAATTCGTCTCCCTCCTATTCTCTCCAGGCAGATTTGTCCCACCACCACCCCAAGGCTTTTCTTGTCAAGGCCAAAATGGCTCCCGTGTTGCCATTGGTCAATTTTTAGTCCTCACCTCACTAACAGCAACATTTTGCACACTGGAGCACTTTCTAAAATGACTTCCTTCCTTTGGATTCCTGAATACCACTCTCTTGGTCTCTCTTTACCTCAAGACTCTTTCTCAGATTTTTAGTTGTCTTCTCCTAACATCCCTGGACACTACAGTTACTTAATCTCTCTGAGCCTGTTTGTTATCTACTATGCATAGATATTATGAGGATTGAATTAAACAATATGTATAAAGAACCAAAAATTAAGCTTAGAAGACAGACATTCAATGAATTATGGTTATTATTTTAGTAATAGCAAACATGATATTGTGAAACAATTAGAATTTTCATTGAAGGAATAACAAAGATAACGCCTGCAGAGATTCCTAGTTAGGTTTTCCAGGAGTGAGTAAAAAATAACAGGTCACAAGTTTAAACTTTAAAAGAAATATACACCAATAAAATAATAACCATTTTATTTATCAATATGAAAATGCCTTATTACAGCACTTAATCAGAAAACTGAAATGCTAAACATCACTTTAAATAGAAGATTCTAAACACACAAATTTTAAGAATATCAATGTTATATTAAATCAATTTATAAAACAAAAAGTTGTTAAAGGCAGTTATATAGTTTTTAGAATGTTCATTATGAAATTTTGAGATTTCCGACTAGGGGAACATGATATTGGAAAAATGTTATTAGCTACAATGGGCTAATTTATGCTGCAGTTACAAACAATCCAAAAATTTCAAAGGCCTACAACATCAGTTTGTGAAGATTTTTCCTCACCCATGTCACATGTCATCACACATGTGGCTTGCTTCATGCTGTTTTGACTCTAAGACACAGGCTGATGAAGGAGCCACTCTCTGGAACAGTGCCCATCACTCTGATGGGAGCTGGGGGTGGGAAATACAGTAAAGCACATAATGGCTCCTTAAAACTGCCCCCTGGAAGTGACACCTGTCACTTTCTTCACATATCAAAGGTTAACACAAGTTGTTTAGTCACATGTAATTGCAATTGGATGATATCATGTAGCCCTTTCATATGCTGGGAAGAGGAGAGAAATTGATTATTTATAAACAGCCCTGAGAGCTATCACTCTTGAGATCCATCTGCAGAGTTCAGTACCTACTTTCTTTGACTCCTTTTTTTAAAAAATATATATTTTATTGCACTTTAGGTTCTGGGGTACATGTGCAGAACATGCAGGATTGTTGCATAGGTACATACATCGCAATGTGGTTTGCTGCCTCCATCCCCCTGTCACCTATATCTTTGACTCCTTAAGTAGGAAGAATCCCTTAACCCTCAATGGCCCTTATAAAACAGTCAGGCAAGAACTTTCTCTAGAATTAGAAGACACATCCATACTTTCAGTAGCAAATCTGAATTTAGATCTGCAAAAGAGACAGATTCCTTTGAGGGAGCAAACTATAAATAGTTGGTGCTTGTATCAACAAGTTTGATACAAGTACCAAGCTAGGAATTGGTATTTTTGTCTAAGCTTTACATCTGATATCTTCTATGGCCTAAGGCAAGTTGTTTAATAACACCATCCTTCAAGAGAATAGGGAGACGTAATGAGTGATTGATGGTGGAACATTTCTGAGCAGAGTAAGGATGTGATTGAGATTAATAGTGAAATCTTCCCATCAGATGGAAGCCTGAACTGCTCAGTGACTGACACCGAAGAAGCAAAACACTGACATGCAAAGTGCTTCACATCCTATGTGACGGGCTGTCTATATTGTAAAGAGTTATTATATACGAGTATGTGATATTTCATTCTTGGTTTCACGTTGATGGAAAATGAAAACCCATACACTCAAATCTGGCTCTGAGTTTTCCCTGTGGTAAAAATTGCATTATCAGGAACTAGCTACATAATATTATATTTATCACATATCCCAATACGAATGTTTGCATTACCTAGTAAAGAGTCCCAAGAGAAGGAAGTAGAAATAATTCCTGTAGAGACAAACTATTTCCTATGTAAAGGTTGTAAATACGACACACTGAAGCACACATTGCTAGTAATAAGATGCAGTGCTTTCAGTGATCACAACTCAAACTCTACCAGATTAAAATATTTGAACAAACTATTTGAACAATTTTAATTTTTTAAAAAAGCATTTCAAAACACAGGTATTATGCAGCACAGTACAATATGCATTTTAAAATTTATTTTCTCCATTTTCTGTTCTCTTTTTTCAACCACACAAGTACTTTGCAAGTAGTTTCTCAATGTAACAGTTCAAGCAATAGAGAAATTTATAGGACAATACCTCATCATTCCTCTTCATTTACCCTATCCCCACAGGGGTGGTAACCTCTAAGTTGACAAAAATCATTAGATTTATGTGATAATATGCACACACACCTCATTAATTTTTTAAACATGAATGAGATGAAAATCTATAAACTAAAACACTTGTTGTACAGGACAGTTACACATAGTTATTTACTTAATATTTCCCCTGTTGACAATTGTTTAGGCCATTTTAAAAATCTTTATTATTAAACCTATGGTACATTTTTTTTTTAAATGTAAGGTTAAAATGGCTTTTACCCAAATATCAGGCAATAACAAATGTTGGTGAGGATGTGGAGAAAAGGGATCCCTCATACACTGTTGGTGGGAATGTAAATTAGTGCAACTAATAGGAACAGTTTGAAGGTTCCTCAAAAAACTAAGACTAGAGCTGCTATGTGATCCAGCAATCCCATTGCTAGGTACATATGTAAAATAAAGAAAATCATATATTGAAGAGATATCTGCACTCCCATATTTGTTGCAGTACTGTTCACAATGGCTTAGATTTGGAAGCAACCTAAGTGTCCATCAATAGATGAATGGATAAAGAAAATGTGGTACATATACACATGGGGTACTATGTAACCAGCAAAAAGAATGAGATCCTGTCATATGCAACAAGATGGACGGAACTGGAGGTCATTAAGTTAAGTGAAATAAGTCAGGCACAGAAAGACAAACATTATACATTCTCACGTATTTATGGGATCCAAAAATCAAAGCAATTGAACTCACAGAGATAGATAATAAAGGGATGGTTATTAGTCTGGGAAGGGTCATGGGGTGTTGGGAGGGTGGTGAGGAATGGTTAATTGATACAAAAACATAGTTTTTGAATGAATAAATAAGACCTGGTATTTGATAGCACATAGAGTGATTGTAATAAATAATAATTTAATTGTACATTTAAAAATAACTAAGAGTATAATTGGAGTGTTTGTAACATGAAGGATAAATGCTTGAGGTTACAGATATTCAATTTTCCATGATGTGATTATTATGCACTTCACGCCTATATCAAAGTATCTCAAGTACCCTACAAATATATTCAGCTACTGTGTACACACACAAGTTAAAAATAAAAACATCTATAGGGTTAAATTTTGGTAGTGAACTTGTTAAATGCTAAACTTTTAATAGATTATGCTAAACTTTAATACTTAACGCTAAACTTTTGATAGGTACTGTAAAATTGCTTTCCTAATAGGCTCCACCATATTGCACTCCTACAGAGTGTATGAGAGTGTCTACTTCCTTGGCGACATCAACAGCTTGTGCTAATCTAATGTGGAAAGATATCTCATATTTAATTTACTTTTTCCAGTTAACTATATTAGCTTGTTTTTATTATCTACTTCGATGAACTAAAATGTATATTTTTAGACATTTTTCAACTGCAAAATTTTTATTTTTCTTAGTATTTTATAGCCACTGTGGATATTCTGGATAGCAACCTGTTGGCAGTTGAATATATTGTAAATATTTTTCCAGTATAATAAAACATATTAACGTAATATTTAGTGCATTTTATAGTCCAGGAGGTTAAATTTTCCATATTCAAATCTGGACTTTTTCTATATGGCTGCTATCTTTGTGTCCTGCTTAGGAAGGAATTGCTCCTCTCCAAGCTCACTCAATTATTATCTTACTCTTTCTTCAAATCCTATCTTTTGAAGCCAAGTTAATGAAGTATTATTTACAAGAAGTAAAATTTGTTTTTAGTGCACAAGTTTTGACAAATGCATGCAGTCATGGTACCACTACAATAATCAAGATCGAGAATGGTTCCATCACCATGGAAAACATCTCTCATGTCTTTTCATAGTCAACCTTTGCCCCAGAACCCTGGGTCTGGTAAATACTGATCTTTACTTCTGTTTCAATAGTTTTGCCTCCTCTGTAGAGTCATATAAATGGAATTACACTATGTAGCCTTTAGAGGCTGGCATCTTTCACTTTGCATAAGGTATTTGAGATTCATCTAATTGTGGTTAAAAGTACTAGAACATGGATCCTTTTTTATTGCTGAGTAGTATTCTGTTATATGGATGCATTACAGTTTACCTGTTGAAAGACATTTGAGTTGTTTTCACTATGGATGATAAATAAAACTTCTAAGAATATTCGCTATAAGATTTTTGTGTAAATATAACTTTTTATTTATCTTAGGTAAATATCTAGGAGTTGGAATGCTAAATTATATGGTAAATGTACATTTAACTTGTTTTTAAAATGCTAAACTGTTTTTCAAAGGGGCTGTACTAGCCTGCATCCTCACCAGCAGCTTATGAAAGTTCCAGTAACTCTGTGTCTTTGCCAGGACTTGGAATTATTGATTTGGTTTTTTGATTTGTTTTGTTTCTTTAGTCATTCTAATAAGTGCATAATGATATGACATTGTGGTTTTAATTTGCATTCCCTTTGTGGCTAATGATGTTAAGCATGTTTTATGTGTTTATTTGCCATTCACATATCTCCTTGAGTAAACTATTTGTTGAAATAGTTTGTCAATTTTCATTGGCTTTTTTATTTGGTTTTGAAAATTATTTCCGTATTCTGGATACAGTTCTCTATCAGATGTGTGTATTTTCTTCAGTCTGTGGTTTACCTTTACATTTTCTTAACAGTGTCTACCAAAGACCTCACAGGTTCTTAACTTTATGAAGTCCAATTTATCAATATGTTCTTTTATGATCATGCTTTTGGTGTCTCATCTAACAAATTTTTGCCTAACCCAGAGTCATAGATATTTTCTCCTATATTTTCTTTTAGAAGTTCTCTAGTATAGGCTTTATGTTTAGGTTTATATTTTAAATTATGAATTATATTAGCTTGCTACAGCTGCCATAACAAAATACCATAGACTAGATGGGCTTTAATAACAGAAATGTATTTTCTCACAGCCTTGCAGGCTAGAAGTCAAGATCAAGGTGTTGGTAGGGTGTTTTTTCTCTAAGGCCTGTCCTCTGGGCTTACAGTGGCCATCTTCTCACCATGTAGGAAGATGTTCTTTCCTCTGTGTACACACATCCCTGGTGTCTCTGAATGGTCTAATCTTTTTAAAATTGTCTTTGTTGGCCTGTTTGTTTTCTGACTTACATTCTGAGTCTTGAGGATGAGGCTTTCTAAGTGATCTTCTTTCCCTAGTGATAGAATATTTGAAGGCCCAAGGCATTTTTCTGCCTCTCCCTAAAAGCAGGAGGATTAATAATAATAATCATTATTCCCAAACAACAGTGAGATTTCACTTGTGTTTAGGGTCATCTTTGTTTGCCACTGTTTTCTAGGAGCTTAAGACTTTTGTTCCCTAGGAGAAAAGGACAATGAATTGCTTCATGCTTTTCTCACAGCAGCAGCCACTCCCGTTTTACAAACCTGCCCCCCTAAACTAAGCTTTCGCAAGTCTCCTACCCTAGGAGTACTGTTCCTCTTGAACACCCCGTGAAATACTCTAAGAAGAGCCTCCAAGTGCATGCAAACTCATACTTGACGCTTGGGCATTTTTTAAAAAGCTTAGCTGAAAACATCTTACCCACTTTTTATGATGGACCTGTTTTCCTTGTTCTGCAAGTGGGACAGTGGTGACATCTTGATGTTCCCTGGAGATGTCTTTCTTTCCTTAGATTTCTGGCTTGCTATCTGTCCTGAAATCTCATTTGGGTCTCATTCTTGAACTTCCGTTTTTGAGAAAAATTATGGTTTTGTAGATTTTCTGACTTTTTCTTGTTCTTAGGATGAGAGAGACTTTTTCTAGTTTTCCATATCCTTTCAAAATTCTGTAATAGTATTTTAATTTTTCTACTTATGTACGTTACTTATGAATTCAGTTTTTCTTTTATATAACTCACTAAAGTTTCATTTTTAAAATTATATTATTAAATATATTTTAAAAGATTTATTTCTTGGTATTTTAGAATTTTTATTATTGTTATTTTGCTATTCTTAGCTGCATTTTATTTTCTTATAGCTTTCAGTTGTTATTACTAGTGTATAAGAAAATGAATGATTTTTGTAAACTGACCCTGTAAACTTATTGCATTTTTAATCTAGCATTTCAGTTGATTCTCTTGAATGTTCTAGTCTAATAATAATTACCACAAGTAGTGACAATGTTCTCTTTTCAATATCAATAATTAACTTTTTTACATTAATTACAAATTGCTACATAATTTCTAATATTAGCAGTAATAGCAGGCATCGTTGTCCTGTTTCGAGCTTTTTGCAGACATATTCTCTATATCAGATGAAGATGATTTCTTTCTATTCCCAGGGAATTGATGTTTGTTGTTTTTGTTTTTCAATCTGGAATGAGTAATCTTATTTGTCACATAATATAATAATGATATTTATTTTCCTTTATTAATCTATCAGAAGAGGAGATTAACTGAATTTAAAATAATGAACTGTATCTTTGCATTCCTGAAACACAACCTAATTAGTCATGTTCAATTTTTCTTTAATATAACTTTGAATTTGTTCTGCTAATATTTAGGGTGTTCCAGTATTGTTCATTAGTGCTATTGCCTCACAGCATTTGTATGTGTACACGAGGGAAGGATGAGAGTCAGATTTTGGTATTTGGGTAATGCTAGCCTCATTGAGTTGGAAAGGTTTCTGCATATTACTATGCTCTATAACAATGGCCCCCAGCCTTTTTGGCACTAGGGACTCATTTCGTGAAAGACAATTGTTCCATGGACTGTAGAGGGGGTGGTTTGAGCATGAAACTGTCCCCCTCAGATCATCAGGCATTAGTTAGGTTCTCATAAGAAGCGCACATTCTAGCTCCCCGCATGCACTGTTCACAGTAGGGTTCCTGCTCCCATGAGAATCAAATGCTGCAGCTGATCTGCCAGGAGGCAGAGCTCCAGTGGTAATGCTCACTTGCCTGCAGCTCACCTCTTGCTGGTTCCCAACAGGGCAGAGACGGTTACAGATCTGTGGCCCAGGGGTTGGGGACCCGTGCTCTAGAACATTTTCACAGAAATAGAAATTGTGTTCCTTGAAAATTTGATAGACTTTGATAGTAAATTCATGTTGCACTGATGATACAGTTATTAGGAGTACAATTTTGACTACTAGTAAAACGGTTCTAAATACTATTGATTCAGTCAGGTATTGCGCTACTACTTCGATTATTTTTGGTAATTTATATTTTCTTAAGAAAGTAGCCATTTTATGCAGATTTTCAAGAGTCCTTGCATAAAGTTATACTTAGAATTATGTAATAATTTTAATCACCTCAGTTAATTTAGTTACGTTCCATTCTTTAAGTTGCTTGAGTCTTCTTTTTGTTGTTTAACCAACTCTATTCTGAAGTAAAAATTCCTACTGAGACAGTTGGAAAGGGAGATGACACACAGTAGTTATTACTCATTAGCAGGTAGGCAGGCATTTTGAAAACTCTATATTCTGGTAGTATTTCATTGATTAGAACCCGATTATTCTCTTATCCATTACTGCATGTGACTCCTAGCTCCACTGTGCACAAGTTTCTTTATTGTTCATTATTTTCCATGGATATAGTGGACATTGTGGAACACGATCTTATTACATGCTGTATTGGTATCACTGCACAACTCCTTTTAATGTAAGTTTGAGTTCCTAAGGATGTTTTACAATCCCCTCAAATATTGTGAATCTAGCCAATTCTATGTAACTGTAACTACATTCAAATGTTTTTCTGAGGCATAATTTACAAATTTATTGTCTTTATCCTTTTTTTTAGGTCTTTCTCAACAAAATGGCAGCTCCCTAAAGGTCCTCTAAATAACAGATTTGGAAGGGCAGGAAACTATATTAATTTATATCTTAGTTTACTTGTTTAACTGTGAATTTCTATTTCTTTAATTTAAACTTTTATGTTTAATTTCTTTCTACCTCCCTTGCATTTATTTTGCTGTTTTAACTTCTTGAGCATTTTTTGTTCATTTTCCTAATATGTATATTAAGAATCTCTGTAGATTCACTGTAACCTCTTCTCACACATTTTATGCTTACCTTATCATCATTTATTTTTAAATTATTAAAGAACTGTGTTAATAAGATAAGAACTGGCTAGTGGTGGCAGCTGATGGCATTTGTGTGTGTGTGTGTGTGTTTCCTTTGTTGCTTTTTTAAACTTTTATAAAACAGTTTACATGGCTTCTGCTTTTTACATCTTTTTATTTATCAAAAAAATTTGAAAAATATTCAAACTGATAACATCTTATGTATTTAAAAATAGAATGTGGATTAGATGCAAATATCTCTTAGAGTCACTAGATGCAAAAAACAGGTAAGCAGCACCAAAAACAAAAACAATCTTGATTGATATTCTTATGACAGAAAAGTTAGGATAATCTCATGGGAAGTCAAATAGTATAAACAATGAGAAATCAGAAGAAGTGCCTGAAAAGCATTTTAAATGTTTTGTTATTGTAGCCTCCACCCTTTTCAAATAAATGTGAACAGGATTCTTGTGGTTTCTCTTTTATTATTATTATTATTTATGGTATTTAATTTTTTAAAATTTTGTCTTTGTAGATGAAAACTCACATGATCTTACTTCTTACCATATCTTCTAGGTCTGGTGGCAGAGGAAGCATTAAAAAAGTGGACATTTTTGGCACAGAAGACAGAATCCATGCAAATTTGGGGGATCATATAGAATATGTGTGGATCATATGATATTTCTTTGGAAAACAATGTACATTATTTGGTAGCACATAGTTATCACCAAATATTTTCCCAAAATAGGATAGAGAAGGCTTTATAATGGATTGGTGATTTTTCTTCTTTACTCACTAATATATTTATACCAGCAATATTAATTGAATAAGGAGGTCAATCAATTACTTTGAATTATACGAAGAAGTTATTTCCATTTTCTCAGGCCACACAAGCTTGAAGGCAGGAAAAGAGTGTTAGGATTAGTAACAACCAGCATTATTCTGTCTTTCAATCCCCAGCCCTGTGAGGATAACTTTCATAACTCAGTCACTTGCTTTACTTCCAAATCTCTAAGGACCAGCACAAAAGGGCTTACAGTCCCTTCTTTCAGTAGTCACTAATTCTTCGCACCTTAGCTCCGCCTAGTGTTCCAAGAAGTAGCCTCACCTGCTATTCAGGAAGGAGGAAGGGCAGTAGCTAACACTAAAGGCTGAGTTCCTCTCATCCCTTCAAGTCCCCAATTTCCTCCCAATACTGATCTGATGTGGCTAAGAGCCTCTGCCACCACTATTGTGCTGGAGTCCTCACTGCACCTCACATGGGTTATGTGGAGCTTCAGTTCACCCAAGCCAAAGTGTTCTTCTTGCCAAGGTGGAGGGTTTGTCTCCCTCAATCTTTACTGCTATGTCTATTATCCTAACCCCAAAGACAAGATGCCTTTTGCTCCTAACATGTCACAGAGATTTTGTGTAAAAATATAGTTGTTTCTTGTTTTATTTGTGATGGTATTTCCCCACTAAAACTCAACAGTGGATACATGACCATTGGACTAACATTACACACACTAATGTGCTAGTCACCTCTCCTATCTGATGGCAAAGACATAGCTATGAATTAAACCAAGCCCATGTACTCAATTATCTATAGCCAGGTTGAAGTTTTCCTATAAGGATCCTCAATTCCTAATGCAAAGAGATCCCTGGAAGCCATCTCATTCTTCCGGTGGTGCCTAGATAGTTCTTAATCTATATGGATTTGCAGCTCAGACGACTGAGGCCTTCCTTACAAAATATAGACTACATTTAATCTTCTGGAAAATTAGCAAAGAAAATATGTAATACGTAATAATCCTATTTAATAAGAATTCAGTAGATATTTACATACCACAAGGATATGATGGTGCACAAAGCCGTGATTCATTTACAAGGCTGGCTGATGTCATAAACCAGAAGAGGCGAGGAGGAGAAGTTTATGGGCAGTAGCAGGTCCCTCTGAGTAAATTATGGCTGTGTATTCATTCTGGGACATTTACTACTTTCTCCCATAAATACTATTAATGTGCTGAATTTATTTTCAAAGCAAAAAGCAGAGTTATAACTTATCTTAAAGTTTTTCAGTGGAGAAGCATATAAAACAACTTCAAAGGAAATTCTTTAGGGCTGGCTTATTGAAAATTTAACCAACATCTTCATTTTCCTTTTGGAGACTGTGGCACATAGAAACAGAATTTTCTTTCAGGATGTGGCACATTTTCAAAAGCAACAGACAGAAATTGGAGGCTCAATTCCTCTTTTCCCTTTATCATTCCTGTGTTTCCTCAAAAATCTGAATTTGACTTAAAAACGGTGCTTTTATTTTTGAAGAAGCTTGTCATCATGAATAAAACATGTTTATAAGTAACCAGAAGCCATGGAAATTTACTTCAATTAGTTTTCAATTATCTAAAAATACACAGTTGAAAGGGAACATTCACAGTTTACCTGAAGTCTGCAATAATTTTCCAAGTTTATCTGAAACACTAGATATCCACTAAAGTGTCTAACTTGCATGAATTTTATATTCTTTATTTTTAAATAAAAACTGTGAATTCTTTTTATTAATTGAAAAGGTAAGAATACAGAGAAAACAATGTCTCACAGATTCAGTCTCCCTTTCCCAAAACACATTCTCTTTCCTTTGGTCTTTCACACAAAGTGTTCATTTCCAGTGTTTCAATCAAGGGGCCGGGGGGTGAGGAGGAAATAGTGCAGGTGGGGAATGGGTCCATCAGGCAGGCAATGGAGCATGCAAGCAGGCCACAGACCAAGTACTTAAGCATCCACACAAAACCACATGGCTGTAAATTACTGTCATTACTTTCCAAAAGTTCCCTGGATTGTACAGGATTGCCCATGCAATCATAATTACAAAGCAAGCTGTAGTAATCATTAAGGAAACACTGCAACTTCTGCAGTCTTAAGCAAAATACTTGTTTTCCTACCTAATGATCATGTACAATATAGAAATACCAAGTGGGAGGCAACAGCTCACATTTGGTTCTTAGGATTCAGAGGGTATCATGCTCTCTATCCACCTCATCTTTCTAAGCAATGACATTGCACGGTCATATCTCACCAAAGTGTTGAAACAAAAAAGTAATCCAAGTAGCTTTGGGGGACTATCTAGTAAAAATACCCAAAGCACAGAGCAAGAGTTATCCGTAGGATGAAGTCTTTACTTGGAACACTACTTGCAGGTGATATTTTTAACTTGGTTTTCATGGAAGAAAGTCAAGTTTAAAAACTGACATTAATGAATGCTTATCCTGTGACAGGGTGCAGAGCTTTTTTCATATCTTCTTAAAATCTTCACAACCCTATACAACAGCTTAATTGTCTCATTTTAGAGAAGAGAAAACCAAGGCTCAGTGTAGGGCAATGATTTGCCATGTTCCATCACAAGTATGTGCTAGAACCATGACTCAGTCCCAGGACTGTCTTTGAAGTCAGTGCTGCTTTCACCTGTCCTGTGCTGAGGAGAGAAAATCTAGGAGAGAGCTAAAGGAAAATAAAATGTCAACCATTTCTTTTTAAGATTTCATTTTGGAGACAAGGCAGTTGGCACAAATTCAATAAAACTGCAACTATTATACAAACAAAAGACAATCAATCTAGCTACCACCTGGAAGAACACAGATGCAGAAGTCTGTCACAGGCAAAGGCAAAACTTTAAACACGACATTTATTTACATGTCTTTATTGAACTGATTTGCAAAGCACTGTTAAATGTTGGTGAAAGGAAGATGAGTTTGAGTTCGGTGGATGGTGGAAAAGAACCAAAGCAGAGAAAAATATAACTGGTGCTATAGTTTTCAGTTTCTCAAGAAGAACTCCTCACCTGCACTCCTCCTGCCCTGCTCCCCAAAAGGTGAACAAGCAGGGACTATACACTTGTAAAAATGTCAAGCTGTAAGAGATGCTGACAACCTCATTTTCAAGCTTCTGGGTGGATCCAAAGCAGTGTGAGAGAGAAGAAGGATGCAAAGAACCAGCTAGTAATGAAGCACATCTTCAAAAATTCGGCATTGGATGCCAGCCTACAATAGGAAACTGCCCCTTGGAGTCAAATCTCTATTTATTCCTTCCCCAAGCAGCCCAGAAAGCAATTCCTGATCCATATGCTGTGAATCCCAGTTGGAGAAATAACCTTTGGCTTACCTAAAGTATAAATGTAGCCACTTTCAGCTCATGCATAAGCCCTCACTCCGTGGTAGTATGTCTCCTGGATGCTTAGCCAACCTCCAGCCCTTTGCTAGCCACCGTATGTCCCATTGCCTGCAATACTGAACCTCCTGCATTCCCCAGAGAGCATTTTACATACAGCTATCTACCTGCATGTACTCCTAGACCCGTCTGTTTCCATCTCAGTGTTAAAAATGCATCTCCAGCTTTAATAAGGCTGTTTTAATTCCTCTGGGGGAGTCTAGGTGCATCTGTGTTATTTTATTCATGATTTTCTTCAAAACACATTTACAAACACTGAGGACTCAGTAGCGCACAAGACAGACAGCTTATTTGTTTATATTACAAATATACAGAAAAGATAATTGCAGACACAAGTCCTATTAGAAAAATAAAACAAGACGACATAATCCAAGGTTTAAAATGTGGAGGGGAAAAAAATGGAGGGCAAGGGGTAGTGGTGGCTTGTTTCTCCTAGAGTACTTCTCTAAGAAATAAAACTTAAGTTGAGTTGTGAACTACAGGAGCCTTCCCTCCACCCCACCACCCCCCTCAAAAAAATCAATGGAAAGTTGGTTTTCAAACAATAGCAAGAGCAAGTTCAAGTGCTCTATTACAACGTTTCTCAAACAGCACTCTGCCTCCCTAATTACAGTCTGAATTTTTTGTGGGGATGGCCCATGTCTTATTCATCTTTGTATCACCAGCATATACCCTAGTACCTTGTAAACTGACATTCAAATAATGTTTGCTAAACGAAAAATGACAAAAACATTTCTAGCCTTAAGAAAAAATTTACATGAATGTCTATATATGAAACATTGAAATGGGCATACAATATTCTAATTCTACAAATGTAACAAAGTATGGGGTATCTTGGCAGGACAGAGTCTGTAATGGCTTTGGGTGCCCCAAGTTAGATATACTCATCCTACATTTCCTACATTTCCATCTACTATCATTTGGATGATTGCATCGACTGATGTGCATTGGGGATGAGAAAATCTTCTGGAGGGGAAAAAAAAAGCTTTCCACCACAAACACCACAGATGTTCAGACACACCAGCCAATCTAATGGGCCAGAAGGGCCCAACCTAAGCCAGACTGTAGACAAAAACCATGAGAGCTTTGAAAGAGAACTTACTCTAAGAGAAAAAGAAATGTGTCTCCCAGTATCCAGCCAAGGCATGCACGTCCAAGGGTAGTGGTGATTTGCAGCCATGAAAATCTGTCCTCAGCCAACAACTCTAAGGACACACAAGAGAAGTGTTGTACATATGAGCTGAAAGGATTCTTTCACTGAGTTCTGCATTTTGTAACCAAAACACTCAGATATGGCAAATCCTAACAGTATAATACAGAGAGGGGAAAATTTTTCTGTACATTTATGAAAGTTAGGGGAGCTGAAACAGTGTTATAAAGATTAAGAACAGCAGTGGACCACAGTGACATTCTAGTAGAACCAGAAGCAGCTTAGTTAGTTGGAACTGAGCTCCAGTCCACCCGCGATGGCAACTCTATCATCAGGCATTGGCTATGGAGACCTGGCTTTCTGGGTGTCACAGCAAGTAACAAGAGTATTGAATTTGTAAAGATATGTTTGAGTCTTCTAAAAATTCCCAGAAATTCTAGGAGGGAGAAAACTGTGCAAAGTATGTTTTTATATCCAAGTACATAGAGATTTGTGAATATCAAAGATAATATTCACATTGAAGATAACCTTTTCACAGTTCTGTGAAGGAGACTGATAGAAGGAAAAGTCACTTTAACATAATATAGTTATTCCTAGCTATAATATATACTAGATATTTTTTGTGTTCCAGCTTAATAGAGAGTTGAAATTTGTTGAATCTTGTAGTTTAAATGATTTTGACTTCTTAAACTGGTATTTCTCAATGAATGACAAATCTATGCAGACATATCTAAATCACTTAGGAAGCTTTTTCAAAATACATTTCCTCAGTTTCCCTTTTGTCTACAATTCTCAAACCTCATGATTCCAATATACTTCTCTTCCCAAAGAGCTGAGATAGGATATTGGTGTGTTTGTACTATCTCCCTAGGTGATTCTAACTATACATTTACCCCAACATTACCCATTTCCTGAATTGAGAACTGCCCTAATTGTTTTCTTTCTTTCTTTTTTTTTTTTTCCTGAGAGGAAGTCTCGCTCTCTTTCCCAGGCTGGAGTACAGTGGCGCAATCTTGGCTCAATGCAACCTCTTCCTCCTGGATTCAAGTAATTCTCCTGCCTCAGCCACCCAAGTAGCTGAGATTACAGGTGCCTGCCACCACACCTGGCTATTTTTTTGTGTTATTATTGTTATCATTATTATTCTTAGTAGAGACGGAGTTTCATGATGTTGGCCAGTTTGGTTTTGAACTCCTGACCTCAAGTGATCCACCCTCCTCAGCCTCTCAAAGTGCTAGAATTACAGGCATGAGTCACAACGCCAGGCCATTAATCGCTTTGTAACATCAGTTGCCTCAGCCCAAGCTTTGAATAAAACCACATAATAAATCAGAATTGGTATCATTAGTATGCACCTGAAGGGCAGGTGAGTTGAGCATGTTCCTGGCTGCAAGTAACAGAAAGCAAAATTGAAAATACCTTAAAATCAAAGCATATTAACTATTGTACATAAAAATAAATCTGAAGATAAAGTGACTCTAGGCCAACATCATGAATTCAGACTCTTAACCTTCTTCATCTAAGCCATCCATAGCACATCAACTCATCTTCATGGTTTCAAGGCAACTGTGAGAGTTGCAGGTACCACATGCAAATGTAATATCATCCTAAGGAAGCAAGCTATTTCTTCTTATGGACTACTTAAGAAATGTCACTGAGAAAAATCTTTCAACAAGCCCTCTACCACATGTGCCTTAATGTCACATTGCTGGCATTATAGCACCAGCACAGCTCAAGTCACTGATAAGGGAAGAGCCCCCATGACTGGTACTTCCAATCCTGACTCTTCAATCCTGACTCAAATGCCAATCACCAGAGACTCTAATTTAGTTAAAATAGCATAGGGCTTGAGTTCTAGATGTGCCTAAGTTCCCCAGATGACCCTAGTCCGTAGTTAGTGAGAATCAATCATGATTAACCTCTGGAACTAAGGCTTATGATACTGCAAACACCTGCCCACATAGAGAAAGTAAATGAATAAAAGCAAAGTTGTGTTAAGAAAGAGGAAGAAAAAAAATGGCTATTAGGTGGGCCACATGAAATACCAAAGGCATTCTGAGTTGTTCCTTGTAAAAAGCCCATGAGAGAGATGAGAAACTAATTTCTTTTTAATTCTAAAAGAAAAACGATTTTTTTTTGCGTTCAATTTAAAGTTTTTTACATTTCTAATTACTGAAAGATCAGCCATCATAAAATGAGTGGCGTCTCCTCAATGAAGACTTCTTTCAAATGAAAATATTGGACTGGTCACAGTGGCTCACTCCTGTAATCCCAGCACTTTGGGAGGCCAAGGCAGTCAGATCACAAGGCCATGAGTTTGAGACTATCCTGACCAACATGGTGAAACCCCGTCTCTATTAAAAATACAAAAATTAGGCGTGGCAGCATGTGCCTGTAGTCCCAGCTACTTGGGAGGCTGAGGCAGAAGAATTTCTTGAACCCAGGAGGTGGGGGTTGTAGTAAGCCAAGATCATGCCACTGCATTCTAGCCTGGGCAACGGAGAGAGACTTTGTCTCAAAAAAAAAAAAAAATCTAATATGCCCTTTCCCCCAAATAAAATCAAACTTTTAAATATTTAACAATATTTTTGATATCTGCTTTTGGAAACACTAGTAGATGACATTATGGCCAGCATTTTGGTGATCTGTATGGATTGCTCAAGTTTCCCCTTCTCTCTCCCTGTCATGCCCAGGGAAAACTGATGCTTTAAAAAGGTGTCAAATTGAAGGAGAGGTAGAGGGTATTGAATTTTTGGTGCTAACAGAAATAGTTTAAGCTTAGGACAGTGTGGAGGTGGTTTCTCTAAAAGCTTTAATTTCATAAGCTATAAAAATACGGATAGTAACAATAGCCCTATTGGATTATAATGAGGATTAATTTAGATTAGTGGTTTTTCAAACAGAGCACACGTAAGGATCTCCTGAAGGGATAGTTGAACCACTGATTGCTGGGTCCCACTTCTAGAGTTTCCGATGCAAGAGGGCTGTGGGTGGGCCCAAGGATTTGAATCTTTATCAGTTTCCCAGGTGATGCAGATTCTACTGGTCTAAAAAACAGACTTTGATAACCACTGATTAAGATAACACAAGCATGTTACTTAGCATAATTCTTGTTAAACAGAAGAATTTACTTGGGAATCAAAAATATTTACTTGAAAATAGAAGTACTGGGAAGCAAGCAGTGAATATATTTTAGCTGTTATTATTAAGCTACATTTTCATCTATTCTTAATGCAAAAATTTTAATTATATTTTAGTTTTCTAATAAAGCATCTATTATATCATCTTTATTTCTGGCAGAGGGTATGCCCTGAAGTTAGCCAGTTCTCTTTCATAATGTAATTATAGCTCCATGTCAAGGCATGTAGGAGGTTTCACTGATAAGAGTTTTCTCCTATGACATATTTATTCAATAGTATATGAGTAAGTTGCTAAATCTTTATGTAGAGAATTCTTAACTTGACTTTTTCCTTGCTCTGATTATTTTTGTATTAAAATCTTTATACTGTTAGCCAAGAGTAACAGTTTATTAAACAATTGGACTCTTCAGTACCTGCCTCAAAAACTGATCGGGTATTGTGTGAAGAATCCTGGGAAGTGATAGTTCTGCAGAAAATGAACTACAAAAGAATATTATTTTGTCTGTTCAATAAAAATTTATCGCTCTCTTCAGCAGAGTTAATTGCTCTTCTAGATTAATTAGTTTCAAATGATACTTATACAGTCTTCAAATTACTTTCAAATCCATTATTTTATGTAATCCATACAGTCTCATGGCTTTATCATCACTGTAGCCATCTCACAGCTAAGAAAACAAACAATTGAACTGCTTGTGATTTTGTAATAAAATCTTGTTCACCAGTCAGTTGTAGAACCAAGGATGAAACTTAGATCTCTCAAAGCTAATACATACGTACAATGTGTGCTCAGAGAGAGTGTTTCTCAGGACTTTTAAAAATCAAACATCGGATTAGGTCTCTTTGAGCACTTCATTTTTCATTTGACAGCTTAGTTAAAACTCAAAAAGCAATACCTGTCTATTATTGGAAAGATAAATACTGTTATTGAAAAGAAAAATTGAAACCACACCCAATCCTACCCACCCAAAGAAGACCACTATAACATCTGGGAGAATAATCAATCCCTCAAATTCCCCTCTCCACCACACTACATGAAACTAAACATTTATGAATTTGAAGTTGTACTTATTTACCAAGGTATTATGATCATGTTTCCATGTTAAAAAATGTACTTTTTTCCCCCAGCATAGTGGTTCATTGTTTGAAAGCACAACCAACTGAGTGTTAGGTAATTTCCAGATTTTACTTTTTCAAAGAGTGCTTCAGTGAGTATTCTTGGAGCACAGTCTTTCCCACATCCTGAGTTAAGTCCTCAGGAAAAATACCCAGAAGTGAAATTACTATGTCAAAAACCATGCAATATTTAAGTCTTTTGATACATTTTGCCAAATTGGCCTCAAGAAACGTTGTACTAAATTACTCACTGGTCTTCGACTCATGAGCACACCACTTCCCCTTTTATTGTGATTGCACATTATTTATTTGGCTACTGGTAGATTTTCCTTGGCCAAAGCATCTTGTATTCTGTACTTACACAAAAGAAGCCTTGAGTAGCTCAATAAGGGCCCCTAAAAATCTCTTCCCATAAATAAGATTGGGGGATTGTGCAAATATAATTGGTAGGGTTCTTTCACTTAACTCCATCAGATGATTGGCTTATCAGATTGGCTCCACCAATACCTTCCACCTACACATTCCCACCGATAACAGTCAAACTTTACAATGGGCTACACACTATTCTAAGTCCTTTATGTGTGTCAAATTCTGTAACCCTATAGTAACCTTTTAAGAAGAGATCCTATTATCTTTTCCTTTGTACAGATGAGAAAATGGAGGTACATCTTTGCCCGAGAACACATAGAAAGTAGTAGAATTGAAATTTGAACTGAGGTTTTCAGCCATCATAATAACAAAAAATTAGAAGAAAATGGAGCAAGGAAGAGCAAGAAGGCAGAGTATGAGGGGAAACAGAGTTGCTGTTCCCAAATGCAGAATGAACAATCCTGGTAGTGCCAAATGAGATAATCAAAGTATGTTTTGTATTTATTGTTCTTATAAAGATATAAAGAAAATTAAAATAACATGGTCCGAACTGGAACTGAAAGCACTGCTTAACCAGTTTCTAAAGCATTATTCATCAGTCTTGTAAGAAAGAAAACCAGGGCTACTGGAACTCAAGACCTTTTCATCAGATTGAATCATTTCAGGATCCCTGGCCTACAAAGGGACCAGTTTCATTTCTCTGTCTCCACCAATTTATGGCTCAAAGTGGGCAAACTAAATCATTTAAAGCTCTGATGGACAAAACTTATTTTCTTGACCAGTCATATGCTTTTCAGGTCAGGAAACAGAACAAAATAAGGCAAGATTTAAAAAATATCAAACAAGTTATTATGTCTGCGTTCAAATTCCTGGAGGAGATTGCACAACACTGCTCATTAATTGTGGTGCTGAAATTATATAAGTTGTGCTAAGTCAAACAGAGCTAATCTTTGGGAACTTGAGTGCATTCCTGAGTAGAGGCACTTCTTGAAAGAAAATAAATAAGTAATGTACCCCATTGTTGAGATTTTATTGAGTTGTGTGCTGCTCAAGATTTGGGTAAATGAATAGTATGACTCATTAAAGCAATTCAGAGCATTATCAGGTCCTTTGCAAAAAGAGAATTTTGTCCAGAAATAGCAGATGCTACAGATTGTCTCCTTGTCATGGTTTGATTCTTCTGGCCCTCACCCTGTCTCAACACACTTTTTTCTTTAAAAGTACTGTTTTCCACTGTCCTATGCCTTCTAAATTGGAAATGAGTTTCTAGTACTTCCTAATATCACAACACCACAGCAATAAGTAGATTTGGGGAAGATTAGAAAGGTAAAAGGTGAAGTAAGGTAAGAAGATTTTTTTAAGAAGTAAACATTCTTTTCTGGTTTTGTTTTTTTCTTAAACTTAAATATGCCTCAGGTTTCTACAGATCACCCTCTCTTCTTCTTAGGGCTAACTATAGAAGGCAGTAAAACAGTAACATACTAGAATAGGAGTGGCTGACAAAACAGAAGGTGTTTGTCCTGATGGCTTAATTCTGATGCCACAGAATGGCACACCTGTGGGCCCCACCCCCTGAAGAACGTGTTGCTTACATACATAGATTCCTTTGGGGAGGGTAGAGTTAGACTTTCTTATCTCCTTGAAAGAAGTAGGTCATTCTAGTTTCTGCTCTTGTTGTAGCCTCATTATTCCTCCTTAGTCTCATTCTGAAACAGCCTTTCTAATTTTTTATTCATGGTTTAATTTTTTCTGCCATGTTTTCAAGAGCCAGTAACATTCTGAAATGCACAGAAAATGTAAACCAGATGTCTGTTTAAGGCTACAGGCAGAAACATACAGTAAACTCTATTTTTTTGCTATTTTTTTCTTTCTCTCTTTTTTCTTTTTCCTTTTTTTAAGCAGCCATAGACAACAAACTCAAACAATAGCAATGAGAATGATGGAACAGATGATAGAATGGTGTAATATTTGAATGTAACATTCTTTCTTTCTTTTACTTGAAGAATTATTCCAGCTAGTTTTATGAATCTTTGCCCCAAAGGAGAAAATGAGTAAAAGCTAAAACTTCAGGTAAGCCTTTCTAGGATAGTCAGTAAAATGCCTTAGAATATAAAATAAACAAATACTGAAAACATGCTAAAGTGTTGTGTTAAATGGTTGTGTATCCATTGTCAGCTTTCCAAAGTAACCACGCTGTTCAATACAGGCCTGTCAATTCCCAGGATCATATTATTTGCTGTTTTTACCAAAACGTCTTAAATAAATTGTGCTATTATTAACACCTGTTTACAAAAATGTTTCCTTTCAAGAGTAATCCTTCAACAATAACTAAACAGTTGATGAATCAGGCTCTACTAATGTTTGACTTGGACCAGATATTCAAGCTTCTTGAGCACCTCTGAAATGTCTAGTAGCTTAGTTATGAAATACAATAAGATCTCAGTAATTCACATTATTTGCGGAAAAGCTAATGTATTTAAGTTATAAGATTTTACTAAAATTTAGGTTTGTTATCATGAGACATGATATATGCATGAATAGTTATCACCATGTCAAAATATTACCAGCTTTTATGAGGTCTGTTTTAACTGTGCAATTATTTAGGGGGTTCAGTTTATATTCTCCCTTTTTTAGGTCTCATTTTCACTCAAGGAACAAAATCTATGTTTTAGCCTGAGTAACACAGAAAGTTGTCATTTTATAGGAAAAAGATTAAAAAATAAAAATGCTATAATGTCATGGCGTCTAGCCAAAAGACCAACTTATTCACATCCATAACTTCTCTCATGATTATTACCTGGAGAAAATAAATCAGCAATAAACTTATAAGATGATTCCCCTCCTCTTTGATGCAAAAGCTTTGAGGGGTAGGCAGTTAGGGTCTTATATTACCACCTTTATTATTACACCAGTGGATTAAGAAGAAAGATATAGCCTAAGTAGCTTTAGAATTCCAAAAGATTGTAATAACTTCAAGAAGTGGTTATCTATCACTCAAGAACTTCAAAAGCTTAAAGTGAATTTTCATAAGCAGGAATTTGGATATCGAGCATCATCATCAAACCAAGTCTGAGTCAAAAATACTTCTTTGTCAAGAACATTAAAATAACTGATACTATTTTACATGCCATACACAAGCAAATGTGGAGATACACTTTACACATCTATCTTCTGAAGCTACTTAAAACCAAAGTAGCTACTTAAAACCAAAGATTTTTCAGAATCAATAAAAAGTAAGCCTATTAAGGTTCTTCAAATAAATTAGCACAACATGTGAACTTTAATGAAAGATAAATTATTGCCAATAGTGAAATATATGTGATTACTTACAACTTAGAAGAGACAGAAACCTGGCTCAGGATACATCTGCCTTTCAGTAGTTATCATATTATAAGGATGCTCGATAACTTCATTAGCTATTCAGTTTAAAGAATTTCAAACTGCCCAATGTAATCACCTTCTCTGGTTGGAGAGTCTTTCGATACTGTTTCCCATATAGGCACTGTGTAGAGGAGGTAGGCTAGAGACCCCAGGGAATGATAGTGCCATGAAACTCTTCCTTAAAAACACATCAACTTTTTATTTTATTTATAAATAAACCTAATATTTGCAGAAAAATTGTATTTTCATTTAAGAAAAGAGGAAATTCATCAAATTTTTCTGGAAATGTGTTCTTGAGCTGAAACATGGAAAACGAAGAGCAAAACTAACAAATACGCTCATGGAAGGAATAAATGGAATCATTCCAATGTCTTAAGAGAAATCTCGCCCTTTCGGAAAGGACCAGCCAGGTACAAAAGAGCCAGCCTGAACTGGCAGGAAGGATGTTTGTGTTCTGGGATAGCCAAAAAATAATTATATTCTCAAACAATTTTATAGCTAAATGAAACTTTTTCAAACCTCTTCCCATTATCTTTGTCCTATTACTTTAACTTCATTTTTCCCTTGTCACTGACCAAAGATCAATCATTTATTGCCTTGAGAAGAATTTGGAATCTGCAACTGGGCTCCATATTTGGAAAAGAAGTTATACGGGCATGGGAGTCAAGAGAAATGTAGTAGAGAAAATTCTCACCACTTTGGCTTCTGCCTCATAGAACTTCCTGGCTTGTGTTTTAGAAACTGAAAACCCACATGCAAGGTATAATTGTCTCTGTTCTAAAGCCTAGTTTACCTTCGCAATCATATGACCCAGAAAGATTATTTCCAAAGTTCTTAGCCCCAGAAAGAAGAAAAATTGTTGTAAAGAGAACAAATGCAATATTTTATGTAAACAACTTCTCCCCCAAGGATATATATTTTCATAAAGACACAGGAAGTCATGCATATATGTAGCAAATCCTTATTTACTCAACATTAAGAGGTAATCTGTCATATTTCTTACAATATGCACCAATACTGTTTTTTTAGTCATTTAAACATATTACACTCTTTCCTGCCTTCTAAAACATCATTTTTTTTTGTTTCACTTTTTTAAGATCTTTGTCATCAATTTTTCTACATTGACAAGTTAGAGGCCATTGAAGAGTATAGAATTAGATGCCTTTACACTATCTGTCCCTGAAAAGCAATGTTGTTTTAAGGACTTTTGCACTCAAAACTGCACAACTACATGGAAACTGAGCAACCTGCTCCGGAATGACTATGGGGCAAATAATGAAATTAAGGCAGAAATAAATAAGTTATTCAAAACCAATGAGGACAAAGACACAATGTGTCAGAATCTCTGGGACACAGCTAAAGTGGTGTTCAGAGGGAAATTCATAGCACTAAATGCCCACAGGAAAAAGTGGGAAAGATCTAAAATCAACACTCTAACATCACAATTAAAAGAATTAGAGAAGCAAGAGCAAACAATTTCAAAAGCCAGCAGAAGACAAGAAATAACTAAGGTCAGAGCAGAAGTGAAGGAGATAGAGACACGAAAAACCCTCCAAAAAAATCAATGAATCCAGGAGCTAGGTTTTTTTTAAGATTAACAAAATAGATATACTGCTAGCCAGACTAATAAAGAAGAAAAGAGAAAAGAATTAAATAGACACAATAAAAAATGACAAAGGGTATATCACCAGTGATCCCACACAAATACAAACCACCACCAGAGAATACTACAAATACCTCTATGCAAATAAATTAGAAAATGTAGAAGAAACAGATAAACTCCTGGACACATACATTTCAAGACTAAACCAGGAAGAAGCCAAATCCATGAACAGACCAATAACAAGTTCTGAAATGAGGCAGTAATTAATAGCCTACCAACCAAAAAAAATCCCAGGATTCATAGCTGAATTCTACCAGAGGTACCATTCCTTATAAAACGATTCCAAACAATAGAAAAAGAGGGACGCCTCCCTAACTCATTTTATGAGGCCAGCTTCATCCTGATACCAAAACCTGGCAGAGACACAACATAAAAAGAAAAATTCAGATCTTCTCTAATAGTTTTGTTTTTTTTTTTTTTTCAAATTACCATACAGGCCAAGTTGTAGTATTTCCATTGCTATATGGGCATCTTCCTTGACTCTGTTAAGGTATAACAGACCATTTTCTTTCTAATTGGTTACTTTTGATCTGCTGTAACCTCAGACACCAGATTAAAAAAAAAAAAAACTGGTAAAAGTAAACTTAAACAAAGAATAAATAGATGCTAGGTAAGAAGGCTTTTTGTCTATCAGATTTTTGTTTTGCCAAAGACCATAATATTTTGGTTGATCAGAAGACTTTGTAAGCCTTATTTTAGATTATCAACTATTTCTTGGCCAGTAGAATGTGTCATTTAAGCAACTTTGATACAAGTGAAAGGTTGTGTGGTCTGCATGCCTACATGTGAGTTGTATTGTTACTTGAAACCAATTTCATCATTCTAGTAATTTTTATTCTTAAAGAAATTTAACAGCAGATCTTTCCAATCATGTTGCACATAGATTTCTGACTTCAATGACCTTCTATCAACAGACTAAATTAACTTGAAACAGAACACATGTAGTAAAGATGTAGAGAATGATCTCACACATTCAAAATAAGCCAATGTCAATGTTTAGCTTCAGGTTATACTCTGAATTGACGTGTGGATAATCCTGTGCAAGTTGAGCACATGAACACACTCATACCATATGCACCCACTCATGAATGTACTGACCCTCAGAGGTCTGTGTGGTTTGTTATCCTAGCAACTAAATCCAGTTTCCTCTCCTAACCTGGGTACACGCAAGACTGATTCTCTTCACTTTCAACATTCTGTGTATAATATGTTGTCTAGACATTGCTCTGTTATTAGATGTTATTACGAAAAGCAGAAGACTCCTGAGGCTAACAAATAGGTGATTGCCTCAAAGCATTTGGGCAAAATGAAGAATGCAAAACAGAGCGGTGTTTTAGGCCAAAAAAAATCCATATCTATGGTTCCCTTAAAGAAAATTCAAAATGTCGCTTTCAGAATATATTTTTACTCCACTCCTAATTATAAACTGCTCCCTGTTCACATTTTTCCCTTTCTTCTTCCTTTATTCTTTAAAAAAAAATCTTTATTTTTAACCATTAGAGCATCCCTATGCCTTCCAGCCAATACTAAAAGTAATTTCAGGTCAAGGGATGATTAGAGACTACATCATTACTCCAGGGATAAAAGTGAAAAACATTGTACTGGCCATTATTATCATGCCAAAAAAAGGAGAGAACAAACTTAAGAAATGCTGAGTTCGGCCATAATTTTTATTGCCCAGACAGTTGCTGTCCAAGCAGAGATCTGCTCATCTACTTATCTTTCAATATATGTTAAAAGCTTAGTTTCCCTTTCATTTCCAAAGATTATATCTAATCAGTAGCCATCTTGGAGCACAGAAGAAAGATACAATGCATCTCACATGCTTATCATTAGGCTGGGATTGGTTTTCTTCTATTCCAAACTGTTATGTGTCTCTGAGATGAGGAGGAGGCATTATCTCCACTGATGAGGGAACAAATTGATTTCAAAGCTCTGAAGTACTTGGAACCATATAGAACTAACTCTGGGTTACTCATAAACATTTTAAAACTGTCATAGATTTCATACACTAAGAGATGTGATATCTGCATGTAGACACAGAAACATTCTTGATACTTTTCACATCTCTCCTCTCTCCCCATTTCTATCTCTTCACTCATCTACTAATAGGACTAAGACATAGACATTAAATTGAAGGCTTAAATTTTAAACCTGAATTTAGAGAATATCAATTTTTTCTAATGCTCCATTCATTCATCAAATATTTATTAACTCCAAAGTGTACAAACTCAAGAAAATGATTGGAGATGTATGTTCTGCAGTAAAAGGCAGGAATAACCCAGAAATGGGATCAACATCAGAAAAAGTTTCAAAATAGGCAATTTCTCCTTCTGTAGTCTCCTCTTCCTATCCAATTTTCTCGTTATATATATTGCCCACTCTTCCCCAAATACTTATTTTTCCTTTCTTATCAAATGTTTTCCCTAAAGCTTTTGCCCAATATTTAATTTCATTAGACTCAAATGCTACGCTCACCAACCGTCTCTTCTCTTGCTTCCTGCTGCTTTTTCTTAACTTTCCACTTCTTTGTCCTTCCCATTCTTTCCCATTCACTGTTTCTGCCCTTGGTATCTGTCTCTCTCTTTCGCTCTGTTAAATCTCTATTCCTTTTACGTTTTTGGTAGCAAGACAGAGTATCAGCACATAGTGGGAAACTACTGAAGACTTTTGGAAGAAAGAAGGAGAAAGAAGAAGGAGAAAATAAGCTCAAACTTAAGCTGAATTTTTCAGCCCAGGATGTCTTTTTTCCGAGACCCTTTGCTTCCAGCCCAGCTAAGATGCAAGACATGAAGAATAAAAAGAATGATGTATCAGGAAGGTGAAAGTATTGAGAATACAGTTTTTGTGATACTGTCTTTTTCTGCTCTTTTTGGGTTTAAGGAAGTAGAAGACAGAAGTCACGATTTTATGACTGGGCTTGTTTTGTAAATTCAAGCTTGGAATGGAAAGGGACTAGCTCCCATCATCTTGGAATTAACTAGCCTTTTTGATATCCATTTATGTGAGGTCATCACTCATCATATTCATCAATTATTTGAGTTCAGATTCCTCCACAGTGACTGTATATTCCTTTGTTTTCTATTTTGCAAAGAGCCACCTTTCATTTGTAAGGGCCGCTGAAACTCTTTCTTCTAGATTCTGTTCTCTGTGGCCAGATCCCTACTGATAACCTCCAGTGCAGGTCCTGCTGTGCTGCCTTGGCCTGACAATGAAGGATCCTTCAGCATCCAAGTTCTATTAATACTATTTTCCCCTTCCCCACTTTCCTTTCTTTGAAATTTGATCGTTGTTTTGAGTCAACAAAGAAGCTACTTTTACAACTAATTGTGTTAATATACCTCACAGAACTAAGGAAATCACACAGTATGCTTCATCACCTCAGAAACAAAAATTGCTAAGTTGTGAGATAAATTAATATAGTTAATAGTCACCATAGCTTTGATTAAGGACATTCACTAATAGAGGCATCTCCTTCTGCTTAATCATCTTTTCTTTGCACTAGTATGTTATTTCTGGCAGGAAACCCAAGAATTAAGTTGCTGTATTTCCCTGCTTCATTTCTTAAGTATTTCCACCTGGACTGGATTTTTGAAGATTAATACAAAAAAAAAGTAAAAAATATCTTGTCTTTCAACAAAATATTTGGGTCAAAGAATGAACTGAATTTCTGAATACAGCATTAGAGAAACTGAAAGTATCAGCACAATATTTTTAGAGCCATGTTCATTTTAATCTTCTATAAGTCTAGCTACCAGAAAGATATTGAAAACCAGCTCACCAGTCTTCCCCAGTTCCAGTGTAACTTAGAACTGGTTCTACTAAACTGCATGTCACTCTACTTTATCAAGATGAGATACAAGGGAAACTGCTTTACTGCTTAACTCCAAAGAGAAAAATCATTTATCAAAGAGAGTCAACTTAGGTGAGAAATTACTAAGGCCTATCATACTTTTTTTCTCCTATTGCTAGTAATGATGGGTATTTATTAACTATAATACTGTTGTCAATTGCTAATGAAACAATGATTTGGCTTCTTAAATCTGCTTGTGCTGCATTCTAAAACATTGTTTGAGGATTTGAAATATTTTTTAAATTCTAAAATTAGAAGTTACTCTGATTTGAAAGAACAACTCTATTTAGTACAATAGTAATTCTTTATATTGAACCATATTTCTGTTAGTGTCCTAAAAGAAACTTTAATTAAAGAGTAGTCAAAATAATCCAGAATCCTTAAAAGAAGAAAGATAGACAAACAAGGATACTACCTGTAACCACAATCTTCTATATCTCTGAACATTACAGAAATACCGAAAGAGAAGGAAACGATTAAGGTTGCTGACTGAGCCTATTCAAGTTTCTCTGGATATATAACTCACTAGATATTTAAATAAGCTTGTATTTTGAAAATCCATAACAGCATGACTAAACAAGAAATATTGTCAATAGTGAAGCAGAAATTTGGATAAATCCGTGAAAACTAGAAAATAAGATAAAGTTGAAGAAAGAAACCATGGCTTAAACCACATGCAGATGCGGACTGTGAGACTGGCTTCAGGGATAACTCAGACTTTGCAGTACTGTTGTCAGGGAGTCTCAAGAGGGCTGCAGGACAATTATTGGAAATGAGAAGTATAGAAGCCAATGTGCTGCTTGGCATCTCTCTCCCTCCACATTTGTGTTGAGCAACAGGTAGCAAAAGCACATGTTCAAAAGCAAAGCAGTAAGGATGAGAGTGTCCTACTTAGTTTTAAACTACCAGAAGGCAAGCTATGGGTAAAACCTGCACATCACAGCCCTCACCCCACAAACACCACATTCATTGTAGACAACCACTGGGAATCAGAAGAGCTCCCAGCAAAGTAGGAATAGAGGGTCTCAAATACAAAGAGAAACAGGTAATTGAGAGTCACCAAGGGGCTCAGGAAAAATAACACAATGAAAGGCATCAACAAAATAGCAGACAAAAGAATACTTCTCCCTGAAAAGTAGCAAAGATACTTAAAAACAGAAATTTTTTTTTAAAGGTTCAATTGATCTCTTCAGAGAGAGTTGAGAAGATAGTGTACTCAAGAAAAGAGAACAATTAGAAATGTTAAATTTTTAAAATATATTTATCAAAAGTAAAATTAGCAAATGGACTAAAGGGCAAAATAGAACAAAATCATCAATTAAAAGGTAAAGAGTGTATTTAAAAAGTTTAAGAAATATGAAGGTTGAAATAGTAGAGCAAAGAGGATAGATAAAATAAACATTCAAAAATATTTTTTAAGATATCCCAAAGCTGTAGAGAAACATAAGTCTTCAGTTTAAAATGGCCCATCAAGTAGCAACCAGAATGTTTGACAAGATGCCCTACCTCCCCAAATATCATTCTTAACTTTCAGAGGACAATAAGAAACTAACAAGTCAACTTTCGTAAGGGAGGACTTCAGCATACTTTTCATAGAGACCTACAAAGTAAGATAATAGAACAAGATTCTCTGCCTGGTAATCAAGATAATTCTTGCATATCTTATCCATGACCACCAAGGTGGAACCTCTACAAGGCTGCAATAGCCCAGTGTTATTGTCTTGGGGTGCCCCCTAATGCAGGTACAGCTGCAGTGACCAGAACTGTAGATCTTAACACTCAAGTCCCTTTAAATACCCAGAAAGTCTTCCCAAGAAGGAAAGCCAAACTGTGAAGACTACGATAAATGTCTAAGTTTTCAAAGCTCAGAAATGGAAGAACATCCACAAATATCAAGATCCTTCAGGGAAACATGACCAAATAAACTAGATAAAGCAGCAGTGACCAATCCCAGAGACAGAGATAGGTAACCTTTCAGAGAATGTAAAATAGCACTTTGAGAAAGCTCAACAAAATCCAAGAAAGCACAGAGAAGAAATTCAGAATCCTATCAATTAAATTTAATTATTTAAAGAAATTGAAATAATTTAAAGAATAAAGCAGAAATTCTGGATCTGGAAAAATCCAATTCATGCACTAAAGAATGCATCAGAGTGTCTTAAAGGGAAGAAATGATCAGCCAGAATTATGAACTTGAAGAATTAATGAACTTGAAGACAGGCTATTTAAAAAATACACAGGGGGGAAAAAAAAGGATTAAAAAAATTAAGCATACCTACAACATCAAGAAAATAGCCTCAAAAGAAAAATTTAAGAGTTATTGGGTTGAAAGAGGAAATAGAGAGAGATCACGGTAGAAAGTTTATTGAAAGGGATAATAACAGAAAACTTCCCAAACCTAGAGAAAGACATCAATATTCAAATGCAAGAAGATTACAGAAAACCAAGCAGATTCAACCTAAAGAAGACTATCTCAAGACATGTAATAATCAAACTCCCAAAGTTCAAGAATAAATAAAGCATCCTAAAAGCATCAAGAGAAAAGAAATAAATAACAGTCAATGGAGTTCCAGTGGGTCTAGCCACAGGCTTCACAGCAGAAAGCTTACAGGCCGGAAGAAAGTGGCACAACACATCTAAAGTGCTAAAGGACAAACTCTTTTGTGATAGAATAATATATCCAGCAAAATATACTTCAGATATGAAGGAGAAATAAAGACTTTCACAGAAAAAGAAAAGAAAAGAAAAGAAAAGAAAAAGCTGAGGGATTTTATCAACACCAGATCTGTCCCACAAGAAATGATAAAGGGAGTTATTCGATATGAAAGAAAGGACCTTAATGTGTGATAGGAAATCATCTGAAGGTACAAAACTTACAGGCAATCAAGAGTACAGAAAAAATACAAAATATAATAATGCTTCAATTATAATATATAAACTACTCATATCTTGAGTAGAACTAGTAAAAGACGAATCTATCAAAAATAATTATAGCAACTTTTCAAGACATAGACAGTATAATAAGATACAAATAGAAACAACAAAAAGTTGGGTAAAGTTCCTATTAGGTTTGTCTTTGCTTGTTAGTTACTTTATACAATCAGTGTTAAGCTGTTGTTTTTTTTTATTGCACTTTAGGTTCCGGGGTACATGTGCAGATCACGCAGGATTGTTGCATAGGTACACACATGGCAATGTGGTTTGCTGCCTCCATCCCCCCGTCACTTACATCTGGCATTTCTCCCCATGTTATCCCTCCCCAACCTCCCTATCCTCCGACTGTCCCTCCCTTGGCTCCCCGCAACAGACCCCAGAGTGTGATGCTCCCCTCCCTGTGTCCATGTGTTCTCATTGTTCATCAACCACCTATGAGTGAGAACATGTGGTGTTTGATTTTCTGTTCTTGTGTTGGTTTGCTGAGAATAATGGTTTCCAGATTCATCCACGTCCCTACAAAGGACACAAACTCATCATTTTTTACGGCTGCATAATATTCCATGGTGTATGGAATAACTGTAGATCCTAACACTCAAGTCCTTTTAAATACCCAGAAAGTCTTCCCAAGAAGGAAGCCCAGACTGTGAAGACTACAATAAATGTCTAAGTCTTCAAAGCTCAGAAATGGAAGAACATCAGAAAGGAAATGTGCCACATTTTCCTCGTCTAGTATATCATCGATGGGCATTTGGGTTGGTTCCAGGTCTTTGTTAAAGCTGTTGTATTAGTCTGTTCTCACACTGCTAATAAATACATACCCCAAGCTGGGTAATTTATAAAGGAAAGAGGTTTAATTGACTCACAATTCCACATGGCTGGAGAAGCCTCACCATCATGGCTGAAGATGAATGAAGAGCAAAGTCTTATATTGCAGCACACAAGAGAGAAGAATCAGTGCCCAGTGAAGGGGGAAAGCCCTTATAAAATCATCAGCTCTCATGAGAACTAACTCACTATCATGAGGAAAGAATGAAGGAAACTGCCCCTATGCTTCAATTATCTCCACCTGGTCCCTTCCATTACACATGGGGATTATGGGAACTACAATTCAAGGTGAGATTTGGGTGGGAACACAGCCAAATCATATTATTTTATCCCAGGCCCTCCCAAATCTCATGTCCTCACAATTTAAAACACAATCATGCCCTTCCAACAGTCCCCCAAACTCTTAAGTTACTCCAGCATTAACTCAAAAATTCAAATCCAAAATCTCATCTGACACAAGGCAAATTTCTTCTGCCTATAAGCCTGTAAAATTGCAAACAAGTTCATTACTTTCTAGATACGATGGGGGTACAGGCATTGGGTAAAAACACCCATTACAAATGGAAGAAATTGGCCAAAACAAAGGGGCTACAGGTCCCATGCAAGTTCAAAATCCCCTATGGCAGTCATTAAAACTTAAAGTTCAAAATGATCTCCTTTGACTTCATGTCTCACACTGATGCAAGAGATGGGCTTCCATGGCCTTGAGCAGCTCTACCCCTTTGGCTTTGCAGGGTTCAACCCTTTTCCTGGCTGCTTTATTGGGCTAGCATTGAGTGTCTGTGGCTTTTTCAGGTGCATGGTGCAAACTGTCGGTGGATCTACCATTCTAGGGTCTGTAGAACAGTGGCGCTCCTCTCACAGATCCACTAGGCAGCATCCCAGTAGGGACTCTATGTGAGGCTTCTAACCCTACATTTCTCTTCTGCATGTATGTAGCAGAGATTCTCCACAAGGGCCCTGCCCTTGCAGCAAACTTCTGCCTGGACATCCAGGCATTTCCTTAATCTCTGAAATCTAGGTGGAGGTTCCCAAACCTCAGTTCCTGTCTTCTGTGCTCTACAGGCTCAACACCATGTGGAAGCTGCCAAGGTTTGGGGATTGTATCCTCTGAAGTCATGGCCTGGCTATATCTTGGCCCCCCTTTAGCCAAGGCTGAAGTAGCTGGACCACAGGCACCAAGTAAGTTTCTAAGCTGCACACGGTACGAGGGCCCTGGGCCTGGTGCATGAAACCACTTTTCCCTACTATGACTCCAGGCCTGTGATAGGAGGGACTGCCATGAAGGTCTCTTACATGCCCTGGAGACATTTTCTTCATTGTCTTGGTGATTAACATTTGGCTCCTTGTTACTTATGCAAACTTCTGTAGCCAGCTTGAGTATCTCCCTAGAAAATGGAGTTTTCTTTTCTATCGTATCATCAGCCTACAAATTTTTCAAACTTTTATGCTCTGCTTTCTCTTGAATGCTTCCCTGCTTAGAAATTCTTCCCCCAGATACTCTAAATTATCTCTCTGAAGTTCAAAGTTCCACAGATCTCTAGGGCAGGGGCAAAAGCTTCCAGTCTCTTTGCACAGCAAGAATGACCTTTACTCCAGTAGCCAACAGGTTCCTCATCTACATCTGTGAACACTTCATCCTGGACCTTATTGTCCATATCACTATCAGCATTTTGGTCAAAGTCATTCAACAAGTCTCTAGGAAGTTCCAACCTTTCCCACATCTTCCTGTCTTCTATGTCTTCCAATTCTCTAGGATGTTCCAAACTTTTCCATGTTTTTCTGTCTTCTTCAGAGCCCTCAGAACTGTTTCAACTTCTGTCCATTACCCAGTTACAAAGTCACTTCCATATTTTTGAGTATCTTTACAGCAGTGCCCCATTCCCAGAGCCAATTTATTCTATTAGTCTCTTCTCACACTGCTAATAAAGACAGCCAGACTAATTATAAAAAAAGAGGGAAGAATCAGATAAATGAAATCAGAGATGAAAAAGGAGACATTACAGTTGATACTGCACAAAATCAAAGTAACATTGAAGGCTACTATGAGCAGCTATATGCCAATGAATTAAAAAACAAAAAGAAATGAATAAATTCCTAGACACATACAACCTACCAAGATGGAACCATGAAGAAATCCAAAACCTGAACAAATCAATAACAAGTAACTGGATCAAAGCAAAATTCCTACAAAAATTGGGTATAGAAGGAACACGTCTCAACATAATAAAAGGCATATATGACAGACCCACCACTAGTATCATATTAAATGAGAAAAAACTGAAAGCATCTCCTCTAAGATCTGAAACATGACAAGGACTTTCACCACCGTTATTTAACATAGTATTGGAAATCTTAGCTACAGCAATCAGAAAAGAGAAAGATATAAAGGTCATCCAAGTTAGAAAGCAAGAAGTCAAAATACTATTATTTGCAGATGACATAATATTATATCTGAAAAAACCTAAAGACTTCACCAAAATCTATTAGAGCCGATAAACAAATTGATTGAAGTTTCAGATAAAAAAATCAACATACAAAAATCAGTATCATTACTATATGACAATAGCAAACATTCTGAAAAATCAAAAAAGTAATCCCATCTACAGTAGCTATAAATAAAATTAAATACCAAATATTAATTTAATCAAATAAGTGGAAGATTCCTACAATAAAATTACAAAACATTGATGAAAATAAATTTTAAAGGACACAAAAAATTGGAAGCTATTTCATGTTCATGGATTGGAAGAATTAATATTGTTAAAATTTCCATACTATAGAAAGTAAGCTACAGATTCAATGTAGTCTCTATCGAAATGCCAATGACATTCTTTCTAGAAATTAAAACAAAATCTGAAAATTTATATGGGCCACAAAAGTCCCAGAATAGCCAAAGCTATCCTCAGCAAGAAGAACAAAACTGAAGGAATCAAATTACTTGACTTCAAATTATATTACAGAGTTGTGGTAACCAAAATGAAACGATGCCAGCATAAAAACAGGCACACAGACAAATGGAACAGAGTAGAGAACCCAGAAACAGATCTATAAATCTACAATGAACTCATTTTCCACAAAATAAACATAATCTGGAGAAAGGGCAGTCTTTTCGATAAACGGTGCTGAGAAAAAAATTGATATGCATATGCAGAAGAATGAACCTAGATTCCTATCTCTCAACATATGCAAAAAGTAAAATCAAAATGGATTAATGAATTAATTGTAAGACCTGAAACTATGAAACTACTACAAGAAAACATTGGATAAACTCTCTAGAACATTGAACTGGGCAAAGACTTTTTTGTGTAATAACCCACAAGCACAGGCAACCACAGCAAAAATGGACAAAAGGGATCACATCAAGTTTAAAAGCTTCTGCATGGCAAAGGAACAATCAACAAAGTAAAGAGATAGCCCACAGAATGGGAGAAAATATTTGAAAACTATGCATCTAACAAAGGAATCATAACTTGAATATATAAGAAGCTCAAACAACTCAGTAAGAAAAAAAGTCTAACAATCAAATGGAAAAAAATACGTAGAAGGTCTGAATAGACATTTCTCAACGGAAGACACACAAATGGCAAGCAGGTATTTGAAAAGGTGCTCATCACTGATCAGTGATCACCAAAGAAATGCAAATCAAAACTACAATAAGATACAATCTCACTCAGCTAAAATGACTTTTATCCTGAAGACAGACAATAACTAATGTAGCTGAAGATGTGGAGAAAAGCAAACTCTCATACACTCTCGGTGGGAATCTACACTAGCAAAACCATTATGGAGAACACTTTGGAGGTTCCTCGAAAAACTAAAAATAGAACTACCATGTAATTTAACAATCCCAGGGCTGAGTATATATCCAAAAGAAAGGAAATCAGTATGTTGGAAAGCTATCTGAACTCCCATGTTAGTTACAGCACTGTTCACATCCTTTTATTTCAGTCAGCCATTTAGTAACAAATGTACTACGCAGACCACATTCTACTATGTAAAAGGCAATGAATCATCCATATTGACTAGAATCCATACATATTTTGAGTATGGGTTTACCTTTTCTTCCCTCAAGGCTTCATTCAGCATCACTACCTAAAGCTTAAAATATTTGGTTCATCGACCTGGGACTCACACATATCACCTCAGAATAGGGGAACCAGTTCTATAGCAAAGGACGTGTAGCAATAGATGCAAAATCAGGGAACCTACTGCTACCACCTAGAAACTGTCAGTCTCATAGAGCAATGGAATAGCCTATTGAAAGCATAGCTAAGGTACATACCGGGAAAAAAAAAATTCTGGTTCCCAGTGGAGTAACGTTTTCACCAGCAACACGGTAAAAGAACATTAAAGTTTTAACTACAGTTTTTGCTCAGTCAGTTCAAGTACCTTGTGCCAAGAGACCAGCAGGCAACGAAAAGAGCTCCTTACTGGCAAGAGTAATTACTTCTAATGATCAGAAGGGGTTAGAGCTGCTATAATAGGATCAGAAAGCCGTATTTGGCACCACAGATTCACTGGAGAGTCTCTGTACTCTCTCCTGAAATTTTGACAGTAAAGTGCAAGAACCATGACCTAAAAGCAGCATGATAACTAAGGACTCAAAGATAAGGGTCTAGATTACCCCACCCAGTAAGTCACCTAGAAGAGCAGAAGTTTTAGCTGATAGTAGAAAAGGGTGGCAATGGGCCTGAAGTTTAATTTTCTAACCTTCTTCTTGTAAGTTTCCCCTGGGTAAAAGAGTCATACCCCATTGTCCTGAAGGAGCTGTTCCCATTCTGTTGGCAAGTAAGTAGCACCAAATAACACAAAAGTGGGACTGTAATGGATACTTGTGGCACACTGCCCTCAGCACCCGATTCAGGACTGAAGCACACTAATTACCCCCCGAAACTGCAAGAAAGATTGCTCCCAAACTAGATTTCTTTTGAAGTTTGCCCTGGGCTGATAAGAGCCACTTTATGAATAATTGCACCTCTGCTTCTAGGCCTACATCCTCTACCTGGCTGATGTCAGGTTACAAGGGCCCAGTCCCATCGTCCCAATTCAGGATAACCCCGGTAGAGCCATTCCTCCTGCAGAGCTGTGGAATCATCTGAGAGCTTTGATGTATCTACGTTGAAGCTTATCTTCTCATGCTGTCAATCCTGCTTCCTTCATCTTCCACAAGTGTTGTTTTTGAGCTCACTCCCTGTTAAACTTCCTGCACACAATTCTCCACCTCACAATCTGCTTCTCATGAGAACAAAAACACAGATTTACAAACTTCCAGGTATAATTTACCCACTGTTTACTATAAAACACAGATATATCAATGTCAAGAAACCCTTCATATCTGATGTTCTTACACAACCTATGTATCTAATTAAAAGTTATGTTTCAAAAGCATAATAATCTCGATATGCCAGGACATTTTAAATCACTTGGGAGTGTTCAAATTTAAAGGAATAATGAACTGCAATTATATTTTAAAGATTAATGAGAGAATTTACATCAGAGCTTAACTCCTTTATCAGCTTAACCACATGTCTAAACACATACAGTACTATATAAAACATAGCACCTGGTAAGGTTTTTCAAAAAACCTAATCATCTATCTGTGAAAACATTGCATCAGAGAATATGAAGTTTCTGACTTTATTTGAATGATGGAACAGTTTTGAGTTTTTAAGAGTGTAAAAAATCTAATACTTTCTTTGTTTTTCTCTGGACAATAACAATATTCCCTGAAATCTGAAAGTTTGGAGAATTAACATATTTTCAATTCAAACCTTGAAAACATCCATTTATGTCTCAGTGATAGGAATATATTGTGGCAGAAAAATTTCCTCCACTATCAAACACACTTTTTATAACCAAAGGAAAAGGTCTTAAGTATCGATATATCAAAAACTCACACAGTTCACCCAAATTAATACTTTTACATTTTATTACTAACCAGGTATACTTTAATAAGACCTTAAATAGGCTATGGTTATCAAAAATACTTTGTCTTTTTGTAACTTCTTTCTCCTTGAGGGCTCAAATAATTTTTTGCAGAATTAAAACATTTACAAAGCTTTTAATACAGGTATTTTTTTTCTGCAGGGACAAAATACCATTTTAATATGCAATTCTTTGATATATTATTGATGTCTTTGATAAGTTACATTGTGGTTGATGTTATGAATACCATTTAAAATTACTATTTTCCCTCTAACATTTCATGGGATAAAGGGGTCTAATTAATATTTCATTACCCTGAATGTGAACACAAATCTATAGGAACTAAAGTATTATCAACTTTAAGTATATCTGCCTCTCATTATAATAGATCAATGGTCAACAAATTTATTTCCTGTACCAAGTGTCCAAAACAATAGAATACCCTAAGTCAGGATAATATTAATGAGAATTTAATGGAGGACATTATTTAAATTTTCCATATCTGAAATTGGTTAAAGCTAGGTATTATAAGAAGAAAACTTGAAGATTGTTCTGAATTATTTAAAAGCCTTTTTATCTGGAAAGCATATTAACAAATTAAACCCAATAATTGAAATGTTGATGCACTCTCATCCATTTAGCTGAAAGCAAGGCAATTATTGGTAGTGAAAGCTTTATCACAGCTTTGCAGTTTCCTGGCCTTTAAGCCTGAATCTCGATCAGTTTCTGAATGAGGTGACATTTTAATAGTTATGGGTTCACTTAAATATCATAAAATCAATTGTGATCATTGCCTGCCAAGTTGTTCTATTGCTTTTCTCCTTCCCAATCATAGAGTTCTTTTGACAATTTGTCTGAATCTTTTCTCTGGTTGAGAAAAACACTGCTCTTGGCAAGATGTGGATTTCTCCACTGCCATTCTCATTGCTATGTCCTTTTCCTATTTGGATTGCTTTTTCCAGGGTAGAATTCATGTGATAATCTTGCTTTATCCTGACACTGCTCTGACCTATACTTCACAAAAGACCAGCAGTTAATTGCCATGATCAAGACAGAAAATATAGAGCATACACATGTCTCTGCACTGGTAAAACATTGGTTCTTGCAACAGGAACTCAACAGGAACCTTTGTGTGATGAATCTTTTAACAAATGAGAGATCTGTATACTGTAGATACAATGACCTAATTTAAGTCATTATAAATAAGAATATATTTCAAGGGAGCTGAAGTCTGAACCTCTCTCATAATGATCCAATATACCAATATTTTATGTCTGCAAGACCTGTGATCACCTCAATTCATAGGTCATAACCATAGGGGTTACCCCAAACACCCTAATAAAATATTACATGTCTGACATGATTTCTCCCAGCTGAAGCCATCTCACAATCTAGTTTTTGAGCCAAGTGTTTTTATATTTGGAAGAGCATATTCATCTAAATGATATCTAGATTTACGTTTTCTTATAGCCAGAGCTTCAGTATAAAATAGTATGTCACTTTAGATTCCCACAGGATTATATGAAACAGCAGATAATCATCTTCTATTTCCCCAAAAGAATATCCCACACACACACACATAAAGGCCAAAGAAAAAAATTATTTCTGTATGTAAATAGTTTTAATTTTTGTACTGAGTTTGAATATTCATTTTTATTACAAATTCAACTTTTCAACTACTGTTTGTTTAAGTTGAAACAAAATTCAGTTGTCATTGATCCTTCATTTTTTTCTTAGTGTGAGCAATGCTTAAATTTAATATAATATAGAAATTTTATCCTTGCCTTTTAATGAAGAGAAGAATCAAATTTGCTAAATAGTTCGATAGCTCACTGAACTTGTCTGACAGCCATTATGTGAATATTTGAGCGTTTGCTGGTTATACAGTTTGCATGCTTTTCTAGTAAAACAAGGGGAAATTTCTCTCCCGTGAGAGAGGCATTCTCTGCCCTTGTAGTTCAAGGAAACAGTGCATGAACTTGGTCCACTCTCCCCTCAATTTTCATGTAACATCACAACTCATTTTCTATCCTACCATATTTAAAGAAAAATAAAGTGAGTGGAGAGCCTATTATTTCTCTTCAGCCTCTCCAGAAAAGCAACCATTGCCAACTGTTTCACTGACTTAAAGCCTTCCTTTATTTCTCTTGTCAGATTTACTGTTTTTATACAACAGTTTCCAGAGCATGTTATGAAGCCTTGGAGGCTCATGCTCAGATGGAACAGCTGCTCCTGCTGAAAAGAATCTCTTATTCTCAACATTTCTGCCATTGCTCCTGGGCAGAGTATCAGACAGTGAGCATAACCTTCTGCACATCCGTGGAGTTAGAGCTTCCTCTGGCCAACAGAACATACTACTGACGAAACTCACTTGTGCTAAAGTTTAGCAATATTCTTCAACTTCACAATCATCTTCTACTCAATTTTTTTTTATTTTAAGAATAAAAATGTTTATTGTTCAAAGTTTGAGAAGCACAGCTAAGAATAAAAATAAAAGTCACTAATAGCTTGCTACCACAAGATAACCTCTGGGGTTCATAACCTTAGGTTTATCCTTCCAGAAATGAAATATATATAATCTTTTTTGTTTTCAAAATTGATATCATACTATACCACAGTTCTGAAAATTGCTTTTGTTCATTTAATACATTTTTATATTTGTCCATGCATTTTTAGTGGTCATTTTATGTTTCATTGTAATGATGGTCAATTTTACCATAAAATCTCCCCTTATTTTAGAACATACGTGTTTTCGTTAAATTGTTTGCTATTATAGACAAAGCAGAAATTAGGCTGCCATTGGGAAGTCCCCCAGCAGGGATGGAAGGTTTCTGCGACTCATTCTTTGATAATATGAGGATTTATAACTTTGAAGATAATTTTTGCCAAATTGATTGGTGATGGATGACACTTTTAGTTCTGTTTGCTTGTATTCTCAACTTGGTCACAGAGGCCTTTGGGGAAAGAGGAAGAGGTAGAAGAGTGCTTTGTGCCGAGTTCTGCTAAATGCTTTTACACATTAACTTATTTAACCTTTACAATAACCCTTGACCTTCTATGTTTAATTATGCCATTTTAAAGGTGATAAATTTGAGAAAATATAGGTTATTAGCACATATTGTACATAGCTTGAAGGCTTTTATAGCAAAAAGCTGTACATAATCTTGGAAAATTCGTTTTACTTCTCTGAGACTTGACTTTCTCATTTTTGAAATGAGTGAGACGATCAGATCTCTCACTTCAAAGAGCTTATAATTCTAGTTTTAACAATAAGAGATGCCAACAGTAGACAGCAGGTTTCTCCACATTCCAAAAATATAAGGGTACTAGACCATTTATGAAAGACTTGAAAAAGGAGAGGCCAAAAACATGCTCTGCAGTTGCCAGCCAAAACACACCTTGAGGGTTTGCAAGAGGACAGAAGAGTCTCAGTGGAGAAAATCATCAATGTGCTGCAGCAGTTATCCTCACATAGTCCTTCCCCTCTACCTGTATCACTGCCCACTTTGTGGAGGGAATGAGACGGGAAGAGAGTGGAATCTTTTTCTCTGGCCTCACTCACATGAGAAGAGGCACTTCCTGGGGACTACTCAAAGTAGCCCTTTGGAATTTAGGTTTTATAGTAAAATGGCATCACACTTTTGAAATGGTACTAGCTAAAACCCTTTGTGACAATAATAAAGAGGCAGTAACTGGGAACTGTAGGATTGGAAGTAAAGCTTCTCCTTTTCCCTCAAAAGATTTGCTGAAAAATCAACTCATGAAGGAAGATTAATTATTTTTTAAAAAGGCATAAAAATTATCATTAATGGTGTACAGGAGCCTTCAAAACGAAGTCCCAAAGATACAGGATAAATTGTCCATTTTTATGCTTAGGTTCAACAAAGTATGAATAGCCATGTAGAAATGACTGGATAAAAAGAATATGATCTAACAGATTGAGTGGGGAAATCCAGCAAGATCTGTCTGGCTAGATTCTTCTTGGCCTCTCTAAACAGTATTCCTTCCTTCTGGGAATGGGGTAGAAAGCTCTCTGGAATGAGGGTCTTGGGACCTAAAATCAAACAAGGTAAGTCAGATAATTTTCTTTATGGCCAGTTTTTACACACAAAGGTAGAAGGAAAGTTAGGTTAATATTTGTAGGTTTTATGACTGATTTGGGGGAAAAGGAGTTCTAGTTTCTATGACCAGCCTTGAAAAAGACAGATTCTACTTTCCACAGCTCATTTCAGGGGAGAATGGGATAGAGAGACAGATGGATAGAAGGAGGTCAGAGAAATATTTTGCTTCTGAGACTGCTTCTGAGGCCCTCATCTTGGGGTATTATTTTCTGATTTCCAACAAAACACTGACAGCAGATCAAAGAAGTGTGTATGTGTGGGTCTAAATCCAAATGTGAAACCCACTAAAGGGCGGGCTGTCTGGGCACCAAGCCAGGAGTAGGGCTATTTTGGCAGAAGGAACACTGGGCATGAATATGAACAGCCATTTGCAGGAGAGGTTCTTACCATGGTAGGGATTTGCAGTCTGGACATTGAGGAAAGATGCCCACAGGTGCTCCCCCAAGACAAAATTTCAGCTTTAAATACCTGCCAAGGCCTAGAGAAACCAATACCAGATTTCTTTGGTACCAGCCAAAAACAAACTTTCTTGGCCCTTACCTCTTCTCCCTTCCTGCTTCCAACCTAGAGGAAAGAGTGGAAAAGAACTAGTGCCCTGAGCAGGTTAAAGGAAGCAGAGAGAAAATGAAGTTGCTTTACAGTTGTACAGTATGGAGTCTCACCTCTTTCCATAAATAGATTGATTTAGAATGTATCAAAGGGACCCGAAACCTTCCCATCTTGAGCCTAAATAAGCCTATTGCTATTTCAAACTGGTTGGGGCATGCCTGGTTAACTGGTGAGGTGGCCCTGCTGTGGTGTTTGCTAGGATGCTCTCAGGAAGAGAAAACATCCTAAAGGTAGAGGAAAAATTCCAGGCACGGTGGCTCAGCCTGAAATCCCAGCATTTTGAGAGGCCGAGGCAGGCAGATCAGGAGTTTGACGCCAACATGGCGAAACCCCATCTCAAAAAAAAAAAAAAAAGTTAGGCAGGCATGGTGGCCACACCTGTAATCCCAGCCACTTGGGAGGGTGGGGCACTAGAATCTCTTGAACTAGGGAAGCAGAGGTTGCAGTGAACTGAGATCGTGCCACAGCACTCCAACCTGGGCAATAAAGCAAGACTTCATCTCAAAAAAAAAATAATCATAAAGGTCGAGGAAAAGTTGATCCGAAGCACTAACAAAGCTCTATAGCTCATAGTAAAGAGGTAATTCTAATCTGGTGTTTATCAAAGGGATTTTCTCCTACCTTCTCTAGACTCAAGTAGTATATAAAAAGAAAATAAAAAGAAGACATAAAAATGAAAGATTTGTCTCCAAAATTTATTTTTCCCTGTCCTTGCCATGGCTATGACTGGAATATACACTTCTTGGCCGTGTGACTTGCTTGAGCCAATAGTATGTAAGCATAAGTTGCCGTGCATTCTGAAGTCTTAAGGGGTGTTATCTGTTTCCACTCAGTGCTCTTGAGCTTCTGCCATTTCTGTCAGAAGCACCTACCCCAAGTAACTGCTGAATCTGAAGCAGATGATTTATGGAGTAATGTGAATGCAAACTGCAACCTACAAGCTCAGTCCATCCACCCGAGTCCAGTAGAGTTATAGCCAATCCATGAATCCATAAGTCAAAATTCAATGCTGATTTTTGTAAAACACACATATGTTGATATTGTTTGTGGGACAGCATTATCAAAATGAAAAAGAAAAACTAACTAATACAAGCAACTTCTACAAAAATACTGTCACATGAGAGGGTACACAAAACACTGAAATTAGAAGGAGATATTCTCCCTCTACTTTCCTACTGAACTTTGGCACCCTGAGTGATTCAGGGAAATAGCAGTAGCAGGAGAGCCTGGGAGAGACCAGAGCACGGGAAAATTAGAGGCTTCAGCCATAGCAACATCCAGGCTTGATGCCTGGAATCAGATGGCAGTGGTTATGCTCTTGGGGGTACTGAGTGACAGAAGAAGTGAGAATCTGTGTATGTGGATGCTTAAAAGACACATAGAGGTGGGAAGCTGGGAGGACAACTCCACAGATGCCACATGGTGGCTGACTATGCACGTGTATGATCAGATCTGATATATATCCTGCAGTCTTCCCAAAAGGCATGTGGTCCTACAATGCCAGCCAGAGCCAGAAGCAAAGAAAGTGTAACAAGTCCATAACTGAGAGGAGCTGTTACCTTAAGAAACAAAGCCTTGGATAGAGACAAAAGGTAAACCTAATGCATTTATAAATGGCTCAACTAATGGTGGAAAAGTTGATATTTTTGATAATGAGACTGAAATTCTGAATTTCAAAAGGGTGAAAAGATGGGATAAAATCAACAAAATGAAATCTATAAAGATAAACTTAAAATTTTGCATTTAGATTCAGGAAATCAGATAACCAAATGCAAATGAAGGAATGTAAGACTGTAAAAACAAGGTTAGGAGACATTACGCTATAAGTCGATGTGATTTATAATAAAGCTAATATAATCTTATGTTGTATTAATAAAAGTGTAATGTCCAGATGAAAGATAGACCCAGCACTGGATATAGTATGATGCTGGGTTAAATTAAATTCTGTCAGCATTTATCCATCATTTTGTGCAAGTTGTTCTGCTAGACAAGGCACTTTGAGAGTGTACAGTGACAAAATGGAATGACTCCAAAGTACTACAGTAGGGAAAGTAAGGGGTCTGGACGATACTAAATGAAAGGAATTGTTGAAGAAACAAAAGATATGTAGCCTGAGAAAAGATGACTTTATGGGGAAATTGGGAGAATTGTTTTCAAATATTTGAAAGGCTGTTCTTTGAAAGAATGAATAAACTTATTTTGTAAGACTCCAGAGAATAGGGCAAAGCATTCAATGAGTGGGTGCTATAGAGTCAAATTTTGATAAGACTATTAAAAAATTAAGTTGGCTCTCTAACAATAAAATAAGCTTACATTGTTATAGTATGTAAACAAAACATAAGTAAAGTGGCCATGTTATAAAGGGATGTCTTTCTTGGGTTCTCTCTCTTGCTCTGTCTCCAGACTGTGAAGTCTTCTGACAATTTATTGCCTCCCCAGCATAAAACAATCTTCACAGAATCCCTCTTCTTTATCATCCAGAGGAGCATATGTGGGAAGCAACCCATACAAGAATTTTTCCACGTTTACAAGGAAGCCTAACTTGCCTACATCATATTTTCTTATGTGCTTTCTGGAGATGTGAGCTCAGGAATGGCCAAGGAATGGTTTAAGTGTATTTGAGCTTGCCCTTGTTCATACATATAGTAATACTGTGTATATGGATGAGTGGTTTGATAAATAGAGAGGTGAAGAGAGTGAGGAGAGAGAAAGATAAAGATGAAAACATCTGTAGCCAAGAAGACAAAAATTGCCATTTAAAGCTGCACCTGACTACAGTCCCCAACTCCTGGGAGAATGACATGCTTTTCTCCTTCTGATACACTGTGGGTTTAGAAAAACTGTTTTCTGAATACAAAAGGTGAAGCACTCAGGCACAATCCATCAGTCAGATAAGTCAATCAAAGAGAACTGAAGGATTCAGCAGAATAGATAGGAAGTTCAAGCTTCAAGGGCAGGGGCACAACAAAGGGTCTAGGCAAGAGAAGGAGAGGAAAATGCCCTGCAAAGTAACTGAGTGCCACAGCCCTCTGTGGGTGGAGCTAGGCATCTGTAGGTGGGCAGGGGACAGGGGTGTGCCAAATTCAATCGAGGCAGTTATAAAACAATTATTCTTGGATTCCTCCCAAAACACCAGTAAAAGTTGGCTGATCGTGCAGTCTTGTGAGGATGGTCCTTTGGAAGGTGAAACAATCTGGACAGTCTCCAGTATGCAACAATGGTAGGCAGCAAAACAACAGAATGCCCAAGAGTGGGGAGCTCAGTAGACACAGAGAAATACAGCAAGAGGAGATAATAATGAATTTGAATCCCACAAAGATCCCCTGAAATATTGAGATGGAAAAAGAATTTCTCACAGGGTTTCCTAGTGTTTCATTATAGGAGTTGAAGCAATTTTATTTAAATCCAAATGATCAAAGTCATCTCTCCAGGCTAGAGGACTTGGAACAAGCAAACAATTGAGAACTCCATTTAAGTGTGGGAAAAAACAAGAAGTACCAATATTTGTAAGTGGGCTACTGAGTCGATCAGTCTTCTCGAAACCGAATGAGTAGGTAAATAAGAAACACAATAGTCAGCATCTACTTTGAAACACTTTTCAGTACTAAATTGATTGTTAATGCATTATTAATTAGAGCTCTAATTAAATGGAGGAAACCCAGTAAACACCTTTTATATTTTTGAGGACTTTGCTGGGTAAGAGAATTACAAAAAAAAAAATGAATGTAATTATCTTATGGATAATTCTATATTTTTCTCAGTTATGGACAGTATAAGCAAATATTTAAAATTATTTTGAGGGCCGGGCGCGGTGGCTCACGCCTGTAATCCCAGCACTTTGGGAGGCCGAGGCGGGTGGATCACGAGGTCAAGAAATCGAGACCATCCCGGTCAACATGGTGAAACTCCGTCTCTACTAAAAATACAAAAAATTAGCTGGGCATGGTGGCGCGTGCCTGTAATCCCAGCTACTCGGGAGGCTGAGGCAGGAGAATTGCCTGAACCCAGGAGGCGGAGGTTGCGGTGAGCTGAGATCGCACCATTGCACTCCAGCCTGGGTAACAAGAGCGAAACTCCGTCTCAAAAAAAAAAAAAAAAAAAAAAAAAAAAATTATTTTCATTGTTCTTGACTATTTCTTAGCTAATGAACAATATTATAGTCAAAAAATTTGTATGTTACCTGAGTGTATTATTTTTAAAAAACCAAATAACCATTTAAAAAGTAAGTATTTATAGACTATAATTTTCCTTTTAAAAGGACTTTGACATATATTATTTTAAAAATTATCTTATAGCTTATTTTATTGATGGTTCTTATGATAATCTTATGTTGTTCACTTTATTATTATTTTTTATTGGTCATAACTTCTTCAATTTATTTTGCTGTGTTTTCAGTAATCAAATCTGCATCTTTAAAAATTTTATTGCATTGGTTAAGTTCTAAAATACAATGCTAAACAAAAGTGATGCTAGCCTTTCTATATCACTATATTTATACTTCACTGAATTTTTTTCATTTGTGAATGTGAGACTGTCTCTGCTAGAACATAAACCCCGTTTAGATTTATTTTCATAAACATTACTTTTCTCGGTTTAAGCTATTTTATTTTGTAAGCTTGCTCACATTCCTTTTGTTCCAGCCTTTTAGTTTTTGCATTTTATATTATGCACATCTAAAAATTATTCTTTTATTCTTTTGTTCTCTATACTATATTTACTTTTCTTTTAATCTTCTGATCATTTGGAGTGCATAGGCTGGTTTTTTATATATATATATATAATTGCATTTTAGGTTTTGGGGTACATGTGAAGAACATGCAAGATTGTTGCATAGGTACATACATGGCAATGTGGTTTGCTGCCTTCCTCCCCATCATCTATATCTGGCATTTCTCCCCATGTTATCTCTCCCCAACTTTAAAGTGGAGGCAACATATAAAATATAAAACAATTTGAGGTTTCAAATAATAAGTCAGTAGATAATCTTTGTTTTCAATGTCTTTTTATAGTGAAATATTATGTTGGGGTTTCCTTTCAAATACTCCAGAAAAAATGGGGCACAAGTGGAAACAAATGGCAGGGTGGTGTTAATTGATGAAGTTGGGTAACAGGTACTCAGCTGCATGGCATTATTCTCTCAACTTTTGAGTATGTTTGGAATTTTCCATAAAACAACTTTTTAAAATAGAAAAATAAATAACTGTTTATATGACACAGACTCTTCCTCTGTAGTTTTTTGATAACTGAAAACTAATTAGGAGTTTACATTAATAAATAAATCAAAATTTATTTTTCTGGCATTCACCATCTTATACCACTTCCACTATTTGTAAACCTCTAAGGATAGGAGATTTTGTTGAGCATTTCTTTTTAGCTCTAATAATCTATTACATATAAAAATTACTTAGAATCAGGGAATCTGATTTTTGTTTAAAAGCTGTTCAAAATCACTAACAGAAATCCCTGCAACAGCCTCAGATCTTTGAGAGCCCAAAGAAAGGGGCAATTTTGAGTCACAGAGTTTATAAAATGTGATTAGTCTTCAGATGCTCACTCAAGTATGAGAACAGATAATATTGGTACCTCTGTTTGAGAGAAGAGTCCTTTGCAGACTTTCTTAAGCCAAAACTTTCTCTCCATTTGCAACACTTGACCATCCTTCCCTACATCTGGAATTTGTCTTACTCATAATCCCTACATCCTGCCATAAGCAAGAGACACATTTTATAGACAAAGGTTGCATGCCAATACGCACTTCACCAGAAAGTTGAAGATATTTGTCTTTGTGGTCTCATTCATTGGCTTTTGTGATAAATACCAGATGATTTATTTCCAACTATTAGTCTTCAGTAAGATACACAAAGATTAGTTCAGGAATTTTGCTTAAAAAAGACTGTTATACATGATCCCCTCAAAATTGCAATTTGTGGATTTGAGTTAGGGTCTGATATTGTGATTTGTTTCTCTTTCTTTCAACATTTTACACGATCTACTCTGCAAACCATCTTGGAGATAATTCATTTACAGCCTTCACCAAAACCATGAGAAGATTTCTGAAGACCCAGGCTCTCTAGATATTTTAGAACTAAGAGTGTCTCATGGAATTTCTCTAAAGATCAAAACCAAAATTAAACAGTCTACATATATTCTAGGGGGAAAACAAAAGCCAAACACTTTGAGACAAAAGGGAACAGATTAACACTGATGGCTCTGCTTAATAGATAAATAAATGTGTTAGAGGACTCCACTAGGTCATAATCTAGGAAAAAAATATAAAAAGACATAGTAGCCAGGAGAGGCATGACTTTAGAACCTGAAGTCTAAAAAGGGAATACGATCTAATTTCCCTTTTACTCCCCTAAAACTTGTACTCCCCTAAAAGGTGAATACAATCTAATTCCAACTTAATATCCCATTTAAGTTTCCTTCAACAATATATTTGAAAATACTTTACAAAACATACTAGTCTCTTCTGTAAAGCCCATTTATTTTCTAGGAGGAGCTGAGGGTGTGAGAGGTACCCCTGCCCTCCTGTTAAGGTCATCCAAAGTGGAAGTGGCTTTAGAAATTGGTAACTTAATATTCTGCAAATGGTAAACAGAATAATTCATGAAAAAGCAATGTGGACTTTGGGGCTTCACAGCGGTTGTATTCTTTTTTTCCTTTCTTCCTTCTTTCCTCCCCTCCTCCCTCCTCCCTCCCTCAACTATAAAAGTAATGCATACTTGACAAATATTCAAATAAAGAAGTATATGCTGGACAAGGGAGAATGTGTTCTTCTTCCCACAATCTCACAGATAGTCATGCATTAGAGTCTATCTGGAATCCTATATTGTCTTCGTCAGCTCAGGCTGCTATTAAAAAAACTAGGGACTGGGTAGCTTAAACAACAGTCATTTATTTCTCACAGTTCTGAAGGCAAGGTGCCAGCATGGCTGAATTCTGATGAAGGCTCTCTTCCTGGCTTGCAGAAGGCTGCCTTCTTGCTTCCCTCACATGATGGAGAGAGAGAGAGCTTTAGTCTCTTCCTCTTCTTATAAGGGCCCTAATCCCATCATGAGGCCCCATCCTCAGGATCTCATCTAACCCTAATTGTCTCCCAAAGGCAGGTTAGGGCTTCAACATTTAAATTTTGGAGAGACACAAAGATTCACTCAGTTCATAATAGATGACTTATACGCATTTACAGATTTAACTATATATATACGGGGGTGTCTTTAACAAAAACACAGGAATATGCTCTACGTACCCTTCTAAAATAAGGGTGTGTTTTTTTAACTGAAAAAGTTGGCCATGAACATTTTTCCACATCAGTCCTTATGGATGTGTCTCACGTTTTAAAATAGTTCTGTGATATTCCATAGTATGGCATTTCCAAAACGCATGTAACAGTTTTCCTATTTATGAACATTTAGGTTGCTGTTGATTTTTATTCATTACAAATAATCTTACAATTAGCATATACAGCTTTATGTATATATGGTAATATTTCTATAGCATAGATAGAATGGAGTTCTAGTAAAGCAACAAGGAAGAAGTGAGTCATTACAGGGCACATGCATTTAAGATGCTGATAACACCAAAAAATGGCCCTTCTGAGAGGGCTGTACCATTTTTATTCTCACCCACAAGCTCTTCCATTTACATCTTTGTATTAATCTTTTACCTTTAAAATGTTTATCCCATTAGCTGACACATTATAGATACTCAACCAGTAGTATTTTATGATAAAAATTTAATATAGATTTGATCTATAATGCATTATGCTAGTATTTTACTTTATAATTAGCCATAATGGTCCTCTGTTAAACGACCGTTCACATGAGTTTTTATTAGAATATTATTGAAACCACCCTAGTTACTAGAAAGCATGGAGAAATTTCTAAAATTCCCAGGAACATTAGGAAGAATGAGAAAGTCAAGGAGAGCTGAAGGTTACCTGTTAGGTCTTCATGCTTCATAACACACCAGAACTCAAGTCTTTTCACATATTCCTTACATCTTATGGAGCCAGCAGAGGGAATTCATTCCCAAGGCCAAAACTGAGTGTCACCTGGTGAATAAAATGGGTAAAAAATATTAGCATGAAGTAACATCTGCTGCCATCACAATGAAATACTGGCACATAGACCATCTTAAAGAGACATAATACCCAGAACAATGAAACTATTGTGTGGACAGAAGCTCTGAGTAACTGCCTCTATGTTCCTGTGCCCTCTTTAGATGCTTGCTAAAGATTCTTAGCCCAGATCTGTGAATCATTGGAATTGCTGCAAAAATTGCCAAAGTAACCTCTGAGAAAGCAGATGGTTATAAAGCCTTCTGTCCAGATGCCAGAACCCCATATGCTTGCCAATCTGTGTTTCCAGCATGCACCATTATACTTGAAATTATATTTTTCCTTTCCCTGCCCATGTTCGTTCTACCATAATTAACAAGGTTCTAATACTTTTCCAGAAAAAAAGAAACATCACAGCCTATTTGCCTTCTCTTAATAAAAGGAAAGGTAAAAAAGGCAGTGTCAGACACCTTTACACCTTCAACCTAAGCTGCAACTCCAGCATTTGGTGCCTAAGTAAAAGTGACTGTCATCAGTCTTTCTGCAGTTTTTTATTTCAACTGTGCCATTGTCTTGTCTGCTCATGTCAGTACCGAGAGACCCACTCTCTGATTTCCTTTCCAAGTCTGCTGGAAGAGAAATAACATATATATAAATACATATTATATTTATATTATACATATTATATATTATATTTATATATATATAAACTATATATATATAAATGATAGATAGTTTCTTTCCAGAAACTAGTCACACTTATTTTTTCCACAATGAGATGAGAAAATGGTAAACAAGCAGCTTCTCTACTACAGAACAATAGATTTCTCAAGCCAGCAATGCCAACTAATATACCCCACACATCATAACAGCAAAACTTTTGGCATCCTCCCAGAATTTGAACTTCTAGATATAAACAACAACAACATTTGAGTGATCAACACCCAAAGTTACATGTCACCAGGAGGACTGAAGTGTTTGTCAAACTTGGGTTGACGGTCTTGGGAACTCAGAGATGTCGTGGTTCAGGGGTCAGTCTTTCTAATCATTGCATTTTCTACTGACTTGTTTACTTTGACGTGGCCCAGACTTCCCACCCCCTCCAGGGTCTGGCACCACTGGATATGGAAAATGTCCAAAGCTTCACAAGTTGTATATTTCTCCTAAGTCAATTTGGCATTATGTTCCAATGTAGGCTCTGAATGCCACCAATCATCATAAACAGCATTCTCTCACATGCCTTGCCCTATTTTCTCATAATTTGACTTCCATATCTGCATGCAATATTGGAAAAGAAATACCCTTAAACAGGCAATCGTTCCACAACAACAACAAAATTAAATTGCTTTCAATGCATATTTTGGAGTTGTAGAATAATATGTTGATTGTATTAGTAAATGTAAAACAATGTGGGGTTTTTTTTCTTTTTTGGTTTGGTATAGAGAAGCATGATGCTTGCAAAAGATTTCATTGAGACATGTGGATTTCAATCAGCAATTTAAAAGTACACACTACCGAACTTTAATTACCGAACTTTAATTACATCTTAATGATTAAACCTTAAAAATGATGCTGACTTAATTCAAAATAAGTTTTGAGGTGTTTTTCTTGCCTGATAGGAAGGAAATGGAAAAAGAGAATAAAAAGAGAAGGTGTTCCACATAAAAGTGGAATTTTGTTGTTGTTGTTAATTTTTTGATTAAAAAGCATTTGTAAGTATTTATAGGGCAAATGTGATATTTTTATACAAACATACAATGTGTGATAATCAAATCAGAATAATTAGAGTATCCTAATCACTAACCATGTATAATTTCCTTGTGTTAGGAATATCTTAAGCATGTATTATTTCTTTGTGTTAGGAACATTCCAATTACACTTTTCTAGTTATTTTGAAATATACAATAAATTATTATTAATAGCCACCTTAACCATAGTCACCTTATTATAGTACCAAATACTAAATTTTATTCCTTCTATCTAACTATATTTTTGTACCATTAACCAAACTCTCTCTTTCCCTTCTGCCCAGTTCTCCTTCCCAGCTTCTGATAAACATGCCTGTATTTTTGAGGTGTTAAGCAAGAAATCTCTGCCCAAACTAATCACCTGAAGTGCTTATCCAATATTTTCTTCTAGTATTTTCATAGTTTCAGGTCTTAGATTTAAGATTTTAATCCATTTTCACTTAACTTTTGCATACAGATGAATAACCAACTTTTCCTGTACCATTTATTGAATAGATTGCCCTTTCCACCAATGTATGTTCTTGAGGCCTTTGTTAAAATGACTTGACTATAAGTGCCTAGATTTATTTCTGGGTGTTTATTTATTTTGAATTAGTGTTCATAACCATAATTGAAAGATCTAATCATAATTAGGCAACATTTGGACATGTTTCAGCATACAGGACACTGTATTTGCCTTAAAAAAAAAGTCAACATTGAAGATGAAAAAATTAGTAATAAAAACTGTAATACATACAATCTGTCAGCATGTATACCCTACCTCCCACTATCACGTAATCTTATGTTTAGGTTATGCTTGGGAAAAAAAGAAAGAGAGAGAGAGAGTTTTAAGAGTTTTCTTATCCGAAAATTAAAACAGAAATTTGGGAATAGTAGATCCAAATACTGAGATCTCAGTGCGTTTTTTTTCCCTCAGCATTTCTTCTTCCCAGGAGAAAGATGGAAACTACAGAAATATAAATGATAATGTTTACTTTAAAAAGCTAATAATAATGAGTAAAAGTAAAAGGCTTCTTAAAGCATTGTACTTAAATATATTGGCCTATAAAAAATAAAAAAGGGCAAAACTAGGTCCTGGTGTAGATTATCTAAAACAAATCAGAATAAATAAATGTCATGATTCTAATGGAGAGTCATATTTTAATTATGGTATTTTTTTCATTGATTTTGTTATGGACTTTCTAATAATGTTTTAAATCTTTTTCCTAAACTTAAAGTTTCAACTATACTAAAAATTCCAAATTTCCCAAACCACACTGCTCATGCCTCTGGGTCTGTGTACATGCTGTTTCTTCTGTAGGTTATTTGCATTCCTTGCAACACTCAGCAGAAAAAAGATTGGCCAATAATGAAATTTCTTGTTCAGATACTTGCCCAGCATAAGATAATATTTTATATTATGAAGGCAGCAATTCAAATCATTATGCTAATTATTTAGTCCATAAATAGTATTTGAAGAAATTGCTATGTATTTGGAAAATAAACAAAATTAGATTCCTGCTTCCTGCCTTATTCAAACCTAGATTCCAGAGGTTTAGTGATATAAATATGTAAAATAAAACTATACAAGTGTTAGAATACTATTTAGGAAAACAATTGTTATAATCAATAGGTACAATGAGGAAATTTATGGATGAAGATAAAATAACTAATAAACATGATGAAAACTTCAATATTAATCAAATGAATATAAATTGAAATATCTGTTCTATACCATATTATATTATATTCATATAATATATAAGTTATATGATAGATCATATATTATAATATTAACAGCTGAGGGAGTGAAAAAAATTATTCTTGATGTTGTAAAAAAATTCACTCTCAATATTGTTGGTGAGACTGGTAAAAGGATTTAAAAAGACAATTAGAACAATAACCCAAAATTTCAAATATGCATGTGTATATATTAACCCAGAAATTTTAGCTTTGAGGAATCCATCTTATAAAAATACTCCTACATGTATACACACATATTCACACACACACACACACGAACACACACACAGACACACACAGGCTCATTGCAATATCATTTGCTAGAGTAGCAAAATGGAGACAGTAGAGTCCATTAACAGGATATTGGTTAAATCAATTTGAATCTAATCATGGAACAGATAATCAAATCGCCATTAAAATAAACAAAGTACATCTGTATGTGCCAAAATGGACAAATGTTCAGGATAAAATTTTAAGTCAAAAAAGAAAGTTTCAGAAAAATATGTATTGAATGCCTTCATATACAATTACATAACGTTATTGTTTGAAAGTTTTACATGTATAGCTATGCGTAATTACACATGTATGTTTCAACCTGCTCATGTGTCACCTTTTGTTTTGATTCTTTCTCAGAGTCCCTGTGAATATGATCTCCACCTCTTCATATATGTCAATACTTTATGTATACAACTATAATTCCATTTCTGTAACACCCTTGTAGTTTCTAATCTAATAAAGATTTAAAAATTTTTTAGTAGGCGTAAGTGCTAAACTTTCAGAAATGCATTCTGATCTGCCATACCTCAAATGCCAAACCCATGTTGGAAAAAAATTAGAGGCAACCTTCCAAAAAAATACTTGGAGCCTCAACTATTTACCTAACTTGTCTCCAGATAACAGGAGATGTGGGGATAAGGCACTAGGGGTACAATCAGGGCATTGAGAGCAGCCACTGAGACTCCTGGGGGGAGGGAGGGGAACTCCTCCACTGAAAAACCTGCCCCTTATAATGCTCCCTGATTTTTAAATCTCTCATCAAGGGCAGGCAAGTGGGAGATGAAGAAGGAGAAAGAGTATGAGCCCTTGTATGAGCTGAAGGAAGGAATAGTGGGCAGCTCACATAGATGTTCACAGCTATTCAGCTAACATCTGCTCCTGACAACCCAGTTGCCAGGCAGGGTTTTATAGACTTTAGGATTATGCTATTGACTAGAAGCTTAAAATTCTGTTTAGATTGAGGAGAACAGATTAGAAAGTATGCAATCTAAAGTATAGGAAACAAAACATATAGATGAGTCAACCTAAAGTAATTATTCACATATACTTGCAGTTTTATATTTTTACAATATAATCAATCTCAGGGATTAGAATACCTCAATGCTGAAGCACTTTCATAAAAGGACAGAATTGTTCAAGATATTTGATATTTTAAGATCTCCTATGATTTTTATTTACTATTTTTTTCTGCAAAAGATAATGTATGAGTCACTAAGCTCAATTTAAGAAAACTATGATATTAAATTCTTAGAGATTTTCCTTCAGCTTCTAACCTTTTCCAAACCACCATCGTCAACTTCCAATTTAAAACAACTTAAATATTTACTTTAATGGAAATCAAACAAATCCAGCATAAAGTCATATTTTGATAAATGATAGAGATAGATATGTAATTAGATAGATTAGACATATAGATGCTACATCATTATAAAAAACATATGTTTTAGATATATATTATGCATGTTGGTTGACATGTGTATATAACCAAAATGAGTGTGAAAATAATTTCGGACAGCATCTTGTAGTGATGTTACAAAATGTTAAGGTCATTTTTTCTGATGAGCTTCACAAGAAAAAATTAAAATCTTAGCCCAATAGGAATCTAAAATAAGGCAAAAAATATTTTAAAACATTTTGACATTATCTAAGCAGTGATTCTCCAAAATGGGGTCCCAAGACAGCAGCATGAGCATCACCTAGGAACTTGTTAGAAATTCTGAGGGTGGAGTGCAGGACTATGAATTCAATGAGGTGTTCAGGTGAATCTGATGCCCACTCAAGTTTCTAAATCACTGTTCTAATGGGTTATAGTTTTGTGGGCTCTGATAAGCTCAACTTGAAGTGCACTGACCATTTATTTTACCCAAGGTTTCTGTGTTAGTCCATTTTCACACTGCTGATAAAGACATACCTGAGACTCAGCAATTTATGAGAAAGAGGTTTAATAAACTTATAATTCCACATGACTGGGACGGCCTCACAATCATGGTGGAAAGAAGGAGAAGCAAGTCATGTCTTACGTGGATGGCAGCAGGCATAAAGAGAGCTTGTGTGGGAAAACTCTTTTTTATAAAACCATCAGGTCTCGTGAGACTTATTCACAATCAAGAGAACAGCACAGGAAAGACCGCCTAAATGATTCAAGTATCTCTCACCAGGTCTCTCCCATAGCATGTGGGAATTATGGGAGCTACAAGATGAGATTTGGGTAGGGACACAGAACCAAACCGTATCAGTCTTTTTTCACAGAACATTTACATTTGGCTTACTGGGTGAATCCTCAATAGCTAAGAGTTAATCCCTTGGTCATTTTAGATGCTCACATATATTTTTTAATAAGCAAGTATTTGCATATGAGACATTTTAACAATGAAACATATGATCTATTTTTTATTTATAAATGCTTAAATTATGACTGTAAACTATTATAAAACTATGACTATTGGATCCATTGATGTATAGGTAACAAATCGTCTCTATTAGGGGGAAAAAAGCAACAATTGGACCTGTCCCAATATATTCCAATAATCTTATCTAAAGGAAAAGCTGAGCAATTTCTATATTTATTACAAAAGAAAGTCATTCATAATGTTTCTTCCTTGATCTCAATTCTACTCCTACCACTCATTCTTTCTATCAGAGTAGACGAATCTCTTGATGTCTTCAAGTTATAACAATTCATGTGTGGATTGAGAATTAAATTTATGATGCAGACTAAAACCCAGCACCTTCTTCTTGCAGGTATGCTGGGAGATAACAGTCTTCTACTTCCCATCACAATATACTGTGAGTTTTCAAAGTCTTCGAACTTCTTAATTCTGAATGAATTTTCTATGAAATAACAGTATAAAGTCAATGCTCACATATCTTCCACAAATAGTTTAAACATGATTAATCAAGAAGATGAAAGGCATAAAAATGTATGTGTATATGATGAGCATTTGTCACTGAGTCTAACTGAATTGAAATCACAAATAACACAAATGAAGGCAACACAATAACCCTGATTATAGAAGAAACTATTTTTATTCTATTATCTCCAAATATTTTAACAGAAACACTAATTATATTGTAACTTAATTGAAATGGGTTAGAGGTTCAGATGATGCTGTAGAGGAACAAATAAAAACAAGAAATTCACAAAAGTTTTCTATAATTACTAGAGTGCATGGTACACAATTGACATAATTATTATTGCTGATTTATCTTAAATCTCCACATTAATGTCCCTAAGATTAAGACCATGTAATGGGACATTGACTTAGCTGTCTATATTTTAACTTGCTCTTTATTATGTCTCTTCAATTTAGTCTTATTAGCACAATACATATAAAATAAGCCATAAATATTACAAGCTATTGGGTTAAATCTCCATTTTATTCTTATATAATAAGCCTTTAAAGATTAAACTAATAAAAATTTTCATATTCAAAATGAAATAACAGCCATTTCAATTAAAATTTCTTACCATCACATAGCAGTTAATATCTCAATTTAAATATCAAATCAAAAGTAATATGAATCTTTAGGAAAAGGTAACACAAATTGGAATGTTTTACATATTGGGGATTACATAGATATTTGAATTACTCAACCTCAAAAGGAAAAATATGATCTGTACCCTGTGAATATACATCTCAATTTTTTTCTGTTTTAGTAAATAATTTCAAAAATATTATTTAATGCCTTTCTTATTGGCATTAGTATGTCTCTGCCTCTTTCTCATTCAGCAACACCAACCCAGGGAGACTGATAGCAATAAGAAGGGAAAAGCTGCCTTTGCAATTTGTTTCCCCTCCTGGCTCCTCCAGCTCCGCCTCCTGTTTCCTTGCCCCTGAGCCTGAAATAAGTTGCAGTTGTCACCAGCAGCTCAGTAACAGACAGAAACCCCCACCTGTTCTGAAACCTTGCCAAGAGCAGCAATTGTTCAGCACCAGTGGGTGCAGGAGTGCGCCTGGCACCTCCATCCAGAGCATTCTGAGTTGAAAGAAAAACCTCTATTAATGGTGCATACTAATGATCTTTACATTTTAATTAGAAGTGCTTGAGTTAAGATCACTTGCTGAAACATTAATGAGGAAGGAAAGGTTTGCCTCCTGTTCCTCTGATTTTTGACTACAAGAAAAAAGCTGACCTGAATCGGGTCAGAGCAAATATCAAGAAAACTCATTAGAATTCTGTGATTTTGTCCAAACTGGAAACACCAGATATTTCCATTTCAAAGACAAGAAAACATAAGGTTAGCAAAGAAAATCGTCCTTGGAGTATCATGAAGTAGGAATCGCTCATGTCTCTACCCGTTTCTCTCCTTCCACTCACACACATACATACATTTATATCATTTTTTCATATCCAAATAACTATACTGTTAGAGTGTCCAATGCCTTCAATATGCAGAAATCAAAAGTCACATGCCTATACAAATGTTTTAAGGACTCTACCATGTTTGAATAGGTCTCTATGCAATTTGAAGGTTTTTGTTTGCTTTCTTTATCTAAAGGCATCAGATATCATAATAAATGAACTCAGAAAGGTTCATTTCTTATTGTAATAACCAAAATAATGGATTTAACTTTTGTGGAAAATATTTCTGAAAAATTTTCCTTAAACTGAGATTAATGTGGCCTTTTGAAAATAGAGAAACAGACAAAATCTAAGGGACTTTATTTGGAAGAAGGTCCCATGAGGGACTGGACCAGCAACCCAGTGATTTCTAAAGCACCATCGTCATCATGGATGTTTTCACACTTTGACACCATATAAAGGGATATGGATAAAGCTGGAAACCGTCATTCTCAGCAAACTGACACAGGAGCAGAAAACTAAACACCACATGTTCTCACTCATAACTGGGTGTTGAACAATAAAACACATGAACAGAGGAATAGGAACATCACATACTGGGGCCTGTCAGGGGGTAGGGGGCTAGCAGAGGGATAGCATTAGTAGAAATACCTAATGTAGATGATGGAGGAGAATGCACCACCATGGCACTTGTATACCTATGTAACAAACCTGAACGTTCTGCACATGTACCCCAGAACTTAAAGTATAATAAATAAATAAATAAGGCCACAAATATTAAATGTACAAGAAAGTATCAAGTCCAGGCTCAGTGCTAGGATATGACTTTGAGCATCTACTCAGAAATACATGGGATCGGCATGGTGGCTCACACCTATAATCTCATCACTGTGGGAGGCTGAGGTGGGCAGGTCACTTGAGGTCAGGAGCTGGAGACCAGCCTGGCCAACATGGTGAAACCCCAACTCTACTAAAAATACAAAAACTAGCTGGGCATGGTGGTGGGTGCCTGTAATTCCTGCTACTCAGGATGCTGAGGCACAAGAATCGCTTGTACCCAGGAGGCAGAGGTTGCAGTCAGCCAAGATTGTGCCACTGCCACATGCCTGTAATCCCAGCTGCTTGGGATGCTGAGGCAAAGAGAATCACTTGAACCCAGGTGGCAGAGGTTGGCATGAGCCAGGACTGTGCCATTACACTCCAGGCTGGGCAACAAAAGCAAAACTCTGTCTCAAAAAACAAACAAACAAGATTGTGCCACTGCACTCTACCCTGAGTGAGACTCTGTCTACAAAAATTACACACAAACACACACACACACACACACACACACATATATGCATAAAGACAGGACAATAGTGAGGGGCTTCCCTTAGCTATTTTACTTCAGTGTAATTTTAACCCAAATGCTGCCTCAATTCTCCTTCCTCAATATGTATTATAGATCAGAGTTTCCTCAAGTGACATTTACAGACATCTGGTGGTCCGTAGTGGTCATTCAATGGGTCTGCAAAGAACATGGAAACTTCAAAAGAAAAAGTCAATGAAGTGATTATGTTAACAAACATTTCAGAAACTTATTATGTGAAATGATGTAATTTGCATGGAAACCTTGTTACATGTCTAATAATCATCACCTTCTGAAAAGTTGTTGCAGGCCATTCTTCTTGTCTATTCTTCAGTTAACATAATGTATTTTCATCTCTCCTGATGAATTTGTCACCATTTGCAATATACTTTTTATAACTGTGAATTTAACATTTTCTACTTTAAGTGTCATGCTGAGTTAATGCGCCTATTTAAAATTTTGGATCAATGGCTCATAAAGGGTACAATGATGCATGAAAGTAAAGAAAACAATAAAAAAAATTTCAGTAACCTCCAAGGTCATACAAATAAAAAGAGAATTAAACTCCATTGTAAATATAGAATATAAATTTTATGTATCTGAATATGTGAATCTGCTGGTGTTATGATTTTGCATAAGAAAATGAAAAGGGAAGTGAATATCTGAAAATGGATATCTGGGGGAACAGCAAATCTATTGGCTCCCAGCCCAATTCTATTTTCTATAATGACACTTCTTCCAAATAATGACATAAACCCATAGAAGCTTTATTTCTAAAGAAAACAAGGTGACTTCTTATGGAACAGCCAGGCAATATAAAATTATTTTTTTTCCACATGGATAAGAAGAAAATAAAACTAGAGTCCCATCATTCACAGTGGCCCTTCTCATAAAACTAAATATTTCTAATAGTTTGTTTAAGTCTCTTGGTCTTAAACACTTGTTCATTAAATTCCATGATTTTTCCATTTATATCATCTTGTTATCTATGGATAATGACAGATGCCTCTTCATTTCCAAGAATTCTTTCTTTTTTCTCATCAAATTTACTGTTTGGACTTAGTTATTTAGCACAGTATTAAACATTTGCTGTAATAATTGGCATTTTGTTATTCCTGACTGAGAAAAAGAGAAAAGGAGAGGAAAAGAAGGAAGTTAAGGAGCAGAGGCAAAGGTGTAGGAAAGGGAGGGAGGAAAAGAATAAGAATCTTAGGACCAGTTAGTAATGAATTAAAAGTCCTGTATTTTTCTATATATCCTGAAGCTATCACTTGTTATCATAGCAAAGAAAAATAGTTGATGTTTAAAAGAATTATTTTAACTAATCAAGAGTGGGATCAATTATGATCAGAAAATAATACTAATGAGAATTCTTATTTAAAATGAAGCCAAACAAAATGTGATATAAACATTTTAAAACTTGTGTTCCCAGAGAATTTCAGATAGCTCTGATTCTCTATCACCCAAAGAAATATTCTTGCCAGTTATAAAAATATTCAAGAGGAAACTTTTCAATTTACTGTTTCTAGGTTTCTACAAGATAATAACTTTTTTTAAATTTGTATGAAAACAACACTTGCAGATGCATTGATTAATCCTTAGATACAATTATTGGAATCACTTCTGAAATTTATTTTAAGCAATTTGTTCACACTTTCTTACACTGAACATAGGAGGGGCTTTTTCTTGTAATATTTTTTTAAATAATCATAAACTTAGAAAAATTTTGGAAAGTACAGCACAAAATCTTTTATCTTCCTAAACCACTTGAGAATAAATTGCTAATACCATGTCCCATTGTCCCTCAATCGCAAATGCTGTGTTTCCTGAAAAAAGAAAAACAACTTTATTTTGTATAACCATATAACTATCAACATCAGGAAATTAACACTAATAAAATTATCTAATCTGTAGACAACAATCAAGTTTCTCCAGTTGTCCCAGTAACGTTCTTATAGCAAAATGAGCTAAGCATTCAGATTCACCTGTTGTGTTTACTTGTACAAATTTCTAGTAAAAGATTGCAAGAGGTTTTTACTTTCTCCTTGACTTAGAGGACCTTGATGAGTTGCCAATTACTGGCCAGCTATTTTATAACGTTCTCCAATTTGTGTTTACCTGATCTTATACACATTTCTGGTATTACAATTGGGACATAATTTTAATTTGTCCCATTGATAATAGCATTCACTTTGATCACTAGATTAACATGAGAACTTCCATCCATCCTTCTCCACTGTGAAATCGCTTTATGACTATTTTTTTGTGATGAGGTACTTCTAAACTATTTAAATATCCTGTTTCTTATCAAACTTTTGGTTTATTCATTTATTTAATTATATCACCATGGATGCATGCTGTTTTATTTTATCAGTGGGCTATAATCTATTAAAACCATAATTATTTTAATGCGCAAATATAACATGGCTCAACCAGTGGAAATACCTCCAAGAAGGTCTGAGTTATTTATTTTGCCAAAAGATGACCCAGACCCACCAAACTTCTCCTGCTCCAGACTTGAAAGCAGTGTATCTCAAGAACGCTTGGATCCATTCTTGTAGGAATAGTTATTCCAAAGTTTCTCAGTGGACAGATCAAGTGAATATATGTGTGTATGTACATAACACATACGGAGACACACATACACCAATGTTCAGAGTGTTTATAAACACACAATTATATTTCTGTATCTCTCTATCTTTATTTATATGAAAAACCATGACTTCACACCAATAGTGTTGAACCCAATCTTCAGGGTTCATTCTAATCTTCTGCTTTGCTGTATTTACAACCCCTTTTACAACAGTAAGAAACTGACTCCCATTCTCTTTCATTTATTTATTTATTTAATCAATTCCTCTGTATGTAGCCAGATTCCCATCTCTGCCATCACCTATTCCCCATCCAAGGACTCAAAAGCCAGTTTGCATGTCCCCCTTACCCTACTCTAACTCTTCATCTTAGCCCCACCCCACATGAACTTCCTCCTTAACTTGCTCAGACAAAGACACCCCACCAAGGTCACCCACTCACATGGACCTCTCCCTTACCATGCTCAGGTTCTGCCTCACCATTCAGTGTCACCCTTATAGGTAGATGTCCTCCTCATCCTGCTAGACTTCTGACTGCCAATTCACACCAGACTCACAGTGACATCAACACTATCATTATCAACCCCATCTGATTTATTAGGAATAAAAAGAAAGCAGAAAAACTGTACCGTATGGTATGCTATACTACATTGAGCTTTTATAAGCATTATTAAAAACCCAAGAACAGTTTTGCAAGTACAGTATTTATTTGTTCATAGCCATTAATCAACAAGCATTTATTGAAACCTGCTATGTGCTCAGTGATGTCAGAGAAGAATGAAAAGTCTCCTGTAATGTAGCTACTGGAAATTAGGTTTATGAAAGAAAAGGTAGAATAGTAAAAGTTCACTATATTTTCTATAACAATAGAAACATAAAAAGAATAAGTAACTATTACAGTCTCAAATGATCATAACAGTTTCCTTTGAGATAATCTTTCTACACATGATGTCTATGCCTTTCCTTCCAATTCCACTGAAGCTCACCCAGCATTGAGCTTTCTATTAATGATTCAGAATGGATGATGCTAAGTTTCACTCTGTTAAATTACTAGAGCATACACTATCATTATTTTGGTATGACTGTCATCAGAGTTAACACATAATAGTCTCACAGCATAATGTAAAAAAAAATCAGTTAAAAAATAAAAGAAGAAAAAATGTATTGCAGAGGAAAATTTTAAAAGAGTTTGCCATAGGTTAGTCTGACTCAGGAATGCAATTTATATTTTAAGCATAATTTTTATAAATGTCTACATTTTACTTTAAATGTATAAAGCACAAAGCATGCCTTCATGTTCTGAATCAGAGTGTGGATGTTATGACTGTGGAGCCATGCAGGTCCCTATAGGAGTATTAAAAACCAGAACAAGTACCCATGGGGAGAAGAAAAGTCCAGGAGCCAATGGTAACCCAAGAAGACAACAGTTCTGTTGGGAAGCCCTATAGGAGTGGAGAAAAAGGGAGGTAGCTGCTGCCAGATTCTACTGTGTCCACAACTGTCATCACTCTTGATGGCTCAAGAGGAACTAATAATCATTGGTATCCAAAAAGGTGTTAGCAATGGCTTAGTATTAATGTCATAGCTGAAGGGTAAATACTGACTAGTGTGCACAGCAAGAAATATCAACTATTGTTAAAATCAGTAATTGCTGTTTTCAGATACTTCTTTTATTAATTCCTTTGCACAAGTGTGTTTGAACTTCATTCTTTTGCCTTCTACAAGAGTGATTGAGACTCAGTACTTCTATGCAATGTCATTTATGATCAAGACACAGCCTTCATTAAGGTACAAAATATTTCCTTCTATAACCTAAGAAATAAAACCTAAGTAGTGAATGTCCTGGTTGTTCTCTACATTGCAAATGTGGTCCTATATTCCAGGGGTCCCCATCCCTCAGGCCACAAGCTGGTACCAGTCCATGTCCTGTTAGGAACTGGGTCACACAGCAGGAGGTGAGCAGCAGAAGTGAAGCTTCATCTGTATTTATAACTGCTCCCCATTGCTTGCATTACCACCCGACCTCCACCTCCTGTCAGATTAGCCACAACGTTGGATTCTCATAGGGGTGTGACCCTATTGTAAACTGCACATGCAAGGGATCTAAGTTGCATTCCCCTTATGAGAATCTAATGCCTGATGACCTGAGGTGGAGCTGAGAGGGTGTTGCTAGCCCTGTGGAGCAGCTGCAACTACTGATTAACATAAGCAGAGAGGTTTGACTGCACAGAAACCATAATAAATAAATTGCTTGCAGACTCATCAAAATCCTATCAGTGAGTAGCAAGTGACAATAAAGCTGCATCTGGTGACAGGTTTTATATGGCAAATGAGTTGCTATACTTCAATTGTACAGCTGTATGCAGTGGCAGGCTTTAGGTCAGAATCTGATACACTTTAGTCCATGCGTGGCCCACCCATTATTTTATTTACCATTTCCATCCACACCTCATTCCCATACTGCATACTTGTCTCAGTCACAGTTTTGGTAAGCCTACAAGCTAACCCTAGCCAAAATGAGTAAAAAAGAAAACATCACTGGAGAGTTTCTTTGAAAAGAGGGAAAGACCCAATGATGAGACATCAGAAGACTCTAAGACTGCCAATAAAATAAAACTGCATTTAAAAGAAAATGCCAGGTGTCCTACTTAAATTACAGGTTCATTGCAGAAGTTGATTCACATTTTCCAATCTTGTTTGTATAATATGTGGCAACCAGCTATCCACCAAAGCCATGAAACCTTCAAAACTGCTTCACCACTAAAAGACCAAGCACCCTGCATTAAAATACTAGCCTTTGGAGTTTATCAAAAGAAAGCAATGTGAACGTAAAGAACAGAAATAATTATTGAAGAGCACCACTTCACTAAATGTGTCTGCACGGAGAGCATCATTCTTAGTGGATAACTGCATTGCTAAAGCTAAGAAGCCTTTTACTATGAGTGAAGAGTTGATCCTGTCTGCTGCTAAGAACATTTGTCATGAACTTTTAGGAGATGCTGCAGTCTGCAGTTCAAAATGTGGCACATGTTTCTCTTTCAACTAGCACTACAACCAACTAGATGAAATGATGAAATAGCAGAGGAAATTAAGGCACAATTGTTAGAGAGGATTAATGAGTCGCCATGATACACAATCCAGGTTGATGAGTATTAGGTTAGTCTGACTCAGGAATGCAATTTATATTTTAAGCATAATTTAAAATGTTGGAAGCAAGGCAACAATGCTTGCTTTTGTGCAATGTGTTTTTCAGGAGGACGTGCACAAGTATATGTAACGTGCACTTTTGTTGACAACCAACACCACAGCTGCAAAACTGCTCAAATATTTTAATGATTACATATCAGAAAAACTGAATTGGTCGTTTTGTGTCAGTATGTGCATGGACAGAGTGGCTGCCATGACTGGACAACTTTCTGCCCAGGTCAAAGATGATCTGGGTTGAAGAGGTCACTGTGAGTCTATGCACTGTGTCATTCATAAAGAAATGCTGGCTAGCCAAAAAACGTCATGTGAAGTTAACAATAACTTGCAGGATGTGATTAAAATTGTCAACCACATTAAAGACACATGCTCTTCACTTGTGTCTGTTCTTGCAGCTCTGTGAGGAGATGGAAACAGCACACACGTCTTCTCTCATACATAGAAGTGAGGCAGCTTTCTAAAGATAGATCACTGGCCAGAGTTTTACAGTTATGAGGGCTGATCCAAAGATTTCTTTTAGAACACCATTCACCACTGGCAGCACATTTCAGTGACATAGATGAGTCTCAAAAGTTGCTTGTGTGACATATTCAATCCCCTCAATGAACTCAATTTGTCACTTCAGGGGATAAGGACAACTGTGTTCAAATTGGCAGATAAAGTGGCTGCATTCAAAGCCAAACCGAAATTATGGGGGCAAAAAGTGAACACTGGAATTTTTTGACATGTTTTAAATATTAGCAGAGACTTTGAAAGTGACATGGCTTGGCTCTGTGTCCCCACCCAAATCTCATCTTGAATTGTACTCTCATAATTTCCGTATGTTATAGGAGGGACCTAGTGGGAGATAATTTAAATCATGGAAGTGGTTTACCCCGTACTGTTCTCTTGGTAGTGAATAAGTCTCATGAGAGCTGATGGTTTTATCAGGGGTTTCCCCCTTTGCATCTTCCTCATTCTCTCTTGCTTCCACCATGTAAGAAGTGCCTCTCACCTTCCACCATGATTCTGAGGCCTCCTCAGCCATGTGGAAGTTTAAGTTTAATTAAACCTCTTTTTCTTCCCAGTCTCATATCTGTCTTTATCAGCAATGTGAAAGTGGACTAATATAATAAATTGGTACCAGTAGAGTGGGGCGTTGCTGAAAGCATACCCAAAAATGTGGAAGCGACTTTGGAACTGGATAACAGGCAGAGGTTAGAACAATTTGGATTGGAGGGTTCATAAAAAGACAGGAAAATGTGGGAAAGATTAGGACCTCCTAGAGATTTGTTGAATGGCTTTGATAAAAATGCTGATAGTGATACGAACAATAAGGGTTCAGTTGAGATGGTCTCAGATGGAGATGAGGAACTTTTTGGGAACTGGAGCAAAGGTGACTCTTGTTATGTTTTAGCAAAAGACTGGTGGCATTTTGCCCCTGCCCTAGAGATTTGTGGAACTTTGAACTTGAGAGAGATGATTTAGGGTATCTGGCAAAAGAAATTTCTAAGTAGCAGGCACTCAAGAGATGACTTGGGTGATGTTTAAAGTATTCCATTTTAAAAGGGAAAAAGCATAAAAGTAATACAGAAAGAGACTGAGTCGGGGCCTTTTTTCTCCCAGCTTTCCTCACTCTTCAGCCTGCAGACAGCCTATTATAGGACCTTGTGATTGTGTGAGTTAATATTGAATAAATCTGTGTGTGTATGTGTGTGCACGCGCTCTGTGTGTGTGTGTGTATATACATATATATGTTTTTACGTATATGTAAGTTCTGTAGTTCTGTCCCTCTAGAGACCCTTGCCTAATACAGTGCGTAAAGGTTCACCTTTTGTTTGAGAAACTGTGAGAACCCAATTAGGAAAATCTTGACTTATTAAAATTTGTTAGAAGCTTGATCTATATCGCTTCTCGGCCTTTTGGCTAAGATCATGTGTAGAAGCTTGATCTATTTGGAAAGCCATGTAAAGGATTCCTGACTTAAGACATAACAGATAAAAGATAGCTGAAGTAGAAGGATTACTTGAGCCCAGGATTTTGAGACCAGTTTGGAAGACATAATGAGCATCTGTCTCAAAAAAAAAAAAATGTGTGTGTGTATATATATATATATATATATATATATCAGATAATAAACACTTTAATCATAATGCTAAGCTTTTATTTCAAGTGCTGCTCAAATTTTTAAAAATCTAAAGATAAGATATAAAATGAAGAAACTCAAGCTAGGAGTTATGGGATTAGAGATACAGAAAATATACTTATAGGCTTAAAAAGTAAAACCTGCTACTGTTGCTATTGTCAGGAGTCTACCATGGGTTCAACCAGGAGTTGAATAGTTTCATGCTGTCTTGGGCTAACCAGCTGAAATTTGTATGTTGAAAATTATCTAGGAATTGCCCAGTTTCTGGCTTTTGGCCAGAGGCCACACTTCCCAACTTGTCAGAATGGCCACCCTGCAGGCTACAAACCTTTATGAGAAATAAAGCTTTCCTTTCCAAATTTATGACCCTTATCATTCTTCAGTTGATGTGATTGGTCTATGAGGACAGGATACATGGAGAACCCCACATTACATGGCATGATTGGAAGTCAATGCACCAAGGTCCACAGCTCAACTGTTTCGCCAACCACACTGGGAGGAAGACAAGACTGACTCCAGAACTGTGAAGAGCTCCTGAATTTTGGAATGCCAGATAAACAGCTCTCACTTTACTGTCAAAGAGCTGTTTGATTTGTAGATGTCAGTTCCAAGGTGAAAGGACAACATCCTATTTGAAAGGCTGTTACTCTGATTTTAAGGTACACTTTTGTAAGCAGAATTTACCATTCTCTCTACCTGAGTTCTCCAAAATTTGGGAATGATTCATGAGAATTTTTACTTTATGGTAATATAATTATTTGCATAAGTTGAGTAAGAATCTGTTTTCTTTTATAACAGGACACAAGACACAACTGGAGAAACGATTATTTTACCAAGGCTTTGACTAGAGTAAAGTATTTTAAAATTAAGTTCTAGCAAAGCAAACTTAAAAAGAGCCAATATGGCCAATCTCCTTGCTGCACTTTATGGAAATAATCTGGCCAAATATAATAAGACTAAAACTTATTTTGCACACAAATTGGCCTTGCTATAGCTTCTCCTTAGTAGAAAAGGGGGGACTACAGAGATAGAAATTCTGTTTCAAAGTAAAATTATAATATATCTATTACTAGAATCCAGACCTGACCTTTGTTTTTGAATTCCCTAATGGAATAGGTTCTTATTTCCATTCTGACACACAAATTCTCTTTTGACTGTCCAATTATTAATGTTATTTATCTCTTGTTGCTTTACTTCTTCCAAGAAAATCAGAATCATGGTATTCTGAAAACTAGAGATGATTCAAAAGAGCCTGCAAATGTTCCTCAGTTGGATCCCATTGAGTCCAACCTGCTTTTCGTTGCCAACACTCTGCTAAAACTACACAAGCCCCCGCCCTCTAGGCCCAGGGACTCTCATGAAAGAGGAGGCCATGTGAAATTGTAACGGCTAGTTTTGAGGAATAGAATTGGTTCAGACCCTCCAAATCAAAGATGGATAGAGAAATGCTTAAACATCTGGCAAACTGAGGGTCTTTGTCTTCTGAGCCATTATGTGACCCCTTTCCATCTATCCCAATCATGAAAAAATTCTAGATTCCTATAGAATTAAAAGAGAATTACTGAAGGGTCATCAAGATATCTGGTGACAGAGTCTTCTGGGTATAGTTGTCCTGTGCTTGCGATCAGATATGTCCAAAGTCACCCACCTCTTTGGTGTGCCAGATGATCAGCCTATGTCTGTACCAGCAGCACACTATGGTTCTTAACCTTTCTAGAGTCATAGACTCTGAGAATACAAGCAAACAGAAACACATAGAGAAATAATTTCTTTTGGTAGAGCATAGCATATGCAAACTCATTCCATAATTGAGATAGGTTTTAACACATCCTTATTTTCACCAATATTTCATATAAATCTGTGCAAAATTAAAAGTTTTTTAATGAATAAAATAATCCATTAGCTTTTTCTTTAAAACCCTTAGTTGCTTACAAATTATATATCAAAACATTTTTTCCATCATGTAGAAGTGGTTCTTGTCCCGACATGAAACAAATTAACTCAAAAATCATTTATAGTTGCTGTCCAAAGAGCTCTTATACTTCTCTCCTTTTCCTGGAGGATTTATATTTAGCAAACTACATTTCTTCTTGCCAGTGTATGTGTGACAATATGCTACAAGGGGAAACATAACTAAAACTGTCAAAACTAAGCTACTGACAGCACAACTGCACAACAGGGCAAATCAAGGTTGACATACTGTGATAACAAAAGCAACCCAGTCAAAGGGCCATAGGGCAGTACTCTAACACCCAAAGGATGGTATCATGTAGTAAGTAGCACAAGCCAATTCTTACATGTCAAAATGAACCCACGGTTTTTAATGGGAGATTATGTGATGGTCTTATATTGCCATTTCTCATGTGTATTTATTTAAAGGATATCTTTAATCATATAAAATAAGAAGTGGAAGAACAGCCAGAGGTGAGGAGAGCAGAATTCTATGTCAAAAAACTGGAAAGACTAGGTTAAAAAATTCAGGGCAAAGACATTTGCTCTTCAATCATCTCACACAGTCCTCCAAAGCCTTCCCTCCCACTGCAGCCACAGGAAGCAGACAGCCACATCTGCAAGCAAAATCAGTTCATGTGCCAGCAAACTCCTTGCCCAGGAGCTTCATGTTTAGTCATTATCGTTAGTTTTGTTTTGGAAACCTTGGGAAACAACATGTATAATCTTATCTGCTGGGAATCAGTGCAATTTCTCCCTTTTTAGCACCTTCACTAGTGCAGCTGGCTTTGATCTTCTGTCTTAATGAAAAAATAATTCTTAATCAGGAAACTTTAGAAAAATTGATTATTAAGCTATTTGAAGGCAGATATGAAGAACTGCCAGTTTTTACAGAGAATTTGTGTGGTAACATATTTATGATATACCCTCATGAAGAAGAAACTCCAGTCCAGCCAACCAAAGATTGGAACAAGATGAAAACACGACCTTACAACAAAGTCCTGTGAGACCTACTGTTCTCCTGCCAGCTTGGCTGTTACCTTCTGCCCCTGAGGAGGCAAACAACTGGGAGCCAAGGGTGTTCCAGGGTCTGTCAAGGGCCTGACTAACCCAGATGAGGGAAGAAAATGCTTTGTCCATTGTCAAAGCTGTTATCAGTGTCACTAGGTTATATGGAAATCCCCTACCCATCATTCTTAACCCAAGACTCATCAGGCATAAATGAAAACACATTTCACCCACAATCTACTATTTATATGTGTGGGGTTTCTCCCAGTTTATCACTGGAGTCACCAGATGCTTACTAAACCCTCTTATCTCTGAGCTCTTCCACAATGAAATGGTTGACCAGCAAGTAACATAAAGTATATAATCACCATCCCAAGCCTCTGACAACCAGACTTCCAGCCACTCAATCACTGGAAATAGCTCTATACCTGTATAAAACAATAAGAAGTTTATAAACGAAGAAAAGACTTAATTTCTTTCTATATGGGAGTTGCAGTGAAGCTATTATAAATGTTCCTTTGATTAGAAATGATTGATTTAATATTGTGCATAAAATTAGAGTTATTGATTTAAGAAGTTAGATGTTCATTCTAAGCACTCCTGTCTCTCTACCCTAACAGAGAAGCACACATTGGAAATGGCAAAGGCTGACTGAAGCAGAGCCAACTGAAGTAGGAAAAAATGTTATCTGAGAATGAGAGGCAAGAAGATAAACACTCAAGCTTAGTAGATAAGAGTGTAGGGTCCAGAACCAAACTTCCTGGGTTCAAATCTGGCTTTGCTGTTGTTGCTTTATCAATTGCACAAGATATTTAACTTTTCTGTAAGTTTACTCAGCTATAAAGAGGATTATGCTGGTATGTGCCTCACTGGGTTGTTTTGAATGAGTTTAAGTGAGTTCATACCTGTGAAGAGCATAGAACTGTATTAAGCACAGAGAAACCCCTTAGTTATTATTGAATGTCTTTTATTTGTTAAATTTCTTATAATCACATATTTAAGTTCTTCTTTATTTTTTGCTATTAATAGATGTAGCAAAAAGGGAAATATTGGTATTTAAATTTTCAAAAAGTAACTGGAGCTACCTTTACATATGTTAGTGAAGGTGGTTTTTTATTTAGGAAAATATTTGGAAAAGAGTCTTTGGACATGAAAAGTAAGAGTTCATGTGTGATTTGAAATAAGAGGAAATTAAAAAGAGAAAGGTGAACTTCCCTGCATAGTAAAGTGAAAGGAATTTTGTTTTTCCCTAGGTTGCCCGAGTAGAGTATGTGAAGCCATGGGAATGGAGAGAAGAGGGAGAGGAGAGGCCCTGCGTTAGAATGATGTGACATGTGTTCAGGCTCTAAGAAGGACATGCCAGTAGGAAATCCGCTAAATTATCTGCTAGTCATGGTAAAGTTTGACATCAATATTAAAACTGTTTCTAACGCCATACTATGCTTTCCATTAACAATTACACTTAATTATCTCCAAACGAAAACTTTGCATCAATGATAACTTAAGAAAATGGAGGAAGATACGTATTTAGTGTGAAGAAAAACGGGTCACCAAAAATGATCAACACATAGTAAAGCCAAAGATAATTATAAATACACCACCTCAGGTAGCAAGGATGAAGCAAGTTCTAACCATTGAGGAGATCATACATCTTTTCTAGCAGTAAGATCTTGAGAAAGTACCAAAACACTCTGAGCCTCAGTTTTCATCTAAAAAATGGCAGTAATGTTGTCATTATTTTATATAGTTGTAATGGAGATTAAGTGAGTGAATCAATGTAAAGTTTAAATATTTAGAAGACAGCTGGCAATAGAATATGCTCCGAAAATAAACATATTAACTATTCAAGTCTATACCCATGAATCTTCTACACATCCATGGTTGAATGGAGTCCCAGAGACAATCACCAAAAGAATTTCAAATCCCAATAAAATCAGTTTTGTATTGTTCTGCAGATAGAAGCTGAAATGGAGGGTCAAGAACACAAGCTATACTCGCTGCAGGCCTTGGGTAGGACTCAGAGCCTGGCTGGCTTCAGGTGTGACCCAGCACATTCCCAGCTGTGGTGGCTATGGGGGGAGACAACGTCTACTTCAGGAAAGAAGATGGAAGAGTAAAGGCGACTTAGTATTGAAGCCTGGGTAACAGCTGTGCCGCAGTAGGGTATAGTAACAAGTAGGCTCCTGGGGTTCCTGATTCCAGACCTAGGCTCAAGGACAGCATTCCTGTAGACCTGCCCTGGAACAGAGGGAAGCAAACTGCCCTGAAGGGAGAGATTCAGGAGTGGTAGCATTCACTATACCTGACTGAAGAGCACTTGGACCTTGAGCGAATATCAGTGATAGCCAGGAAGTACTCACCATGAGCCTGGGGTGGGTGAAAGCTATGGGGAGAGACTCCTCTGCTTAAGGGAAGTGGAGGAAAGAGTAGGAAAGACTTTGTCTTGTGGCTTGGATACCAGCTCAGTTGCAGTAGAATAGAGTACCAGGTAAATTTCTAAGCTTTCAGACTCCAGTATCTGGCTCCCAGACAACATCTCCAGACCTGCCCGAGGCCAAGGAGAACTTGCCTTGAACGGAAAGAGACAAATCTGGATAGATTGGCCACCAACTGATTGTAGAGCCCTTGGGCCTTGAGTGAACATAAGTGATAGTCAGGCAGTTGTCAAAATGGGCTTTGGGTGAAATCCGGTGCTGTGCTGGCTTCAGCCCTGACCCAGTGCAGTATCAGTGGTGGTAGCCACAGGGGTGCTAATATCACTCCTTCTCCAGCTCCAGAGAGCTCATCACAGAAAGAAAGACTCCATTTGTTTGGGGAAAAGTAAGGGAAGAGAATAAGAGTCTCTGCCTGATAATCCAACCAAAGACTAGATCGCAAGACCCAAGTTCCTTTGAATACCTGGAAAGCCTTTCCAAGAAGGACAAGTACAAACAAACTTAGACTGTGAAGTCTGCAATAAATATCTAACTCTTTGATGTTCAAACACCAAGGACATCCACAAGCATCGAGATCATTCAGGAAAGCATGACACCACCAAATGAACTAAATAAGGCAGCAGAGACCAATCCTGAAGACAGAGAAATAAGTTCAGACAGAGAATTTAAAATAGCTTCTCTGAGGAAGCTCAACAAAATCCAAGACAACACAGAGAAGAAATTCAGAATCCGATCAAATAAATTTAACGAAGAAATTGAAATAATTTAAAAGAATTAAGCAGAAATTCTGGTGCTAAAAAAGGGAACTGACATACTGAAAAATGCATAATTATCTTAAATAGCAGAAACAATCAAGCAGAAGAAATAATCAGTGAGCATGAAGACAGGCTATTTGAAAATACACAGAGAAAAAAGAAAAAAAATTAAGCACTCCTATAGGGTCTAGAAAATAGCCTCAAAAAGACAAAATTAAGAGTTATTGGCATGAAAGAGGAGTGTATGGGGGAGAGGGGGAGAGAGAGAGAGAGAGAGAGAGAGAGAGAGAGAGAGACAGAGAGAAAGAGACCGACAGACAGACAGAAAGATTAGGGTAGAAAGTTTATTGAAAGGGGTACTAACAGAGAACTTCCTAAACCTAGAGAAAGATATCAGTATTCAAGTACAAGAAGATTACAGAAAACCAGCAGATTTAACACAAAGAAGACTATCTCAAGACACGTGATAATCAGACTCCCAAAGTTCAAGAATAAAGAAAAGATTCTAAAAGCAACAAGAAAAAAGAAACAAATAACATTCGATGGAGCTCCAATGCATCTGGCCATAGGTTTCTCAGTGGAAATCTCACAGGCCAGAAGAGAGTGGCATGATGCATTCAAAGCACTAAAGGAATAAAGTGTTGAAGTGCTGCTGTATATCCAACAAAAATATCCTTCAAATATTAAAGAAAGTAAAGACTTTCCCATACATTAAAAAAAAACAAAAAACAAAACCTAAGGGTTTTCATCAACACCATCAACACTAGACCTGTCCTACAATAAATGCTAAAGGGAATTATTTAACATGAAAGAAAGGATTTTAATGTGCAGGAGGAAACCATCTGAAGGTACAAAACTCACTGGCAAAAGAAAGTACACAAAAAACACAGAATATATATTGTGGTGTCTCAACTATTCATATTTTGAGTAGAAAGCCTAAGAGATGAACCTATGAAAAATAATAATTACAACTTTTCAAAACATAGTATAATAAAACATAAATAGAAATAACAAAAAGTTAAAATGCAAGGGATATTAAGTTAAAGTGTAGAGTTTTTATTAGTTTTTACTCATCAGTTACTTTGTTTATGTAATCAGTGTTGTCATCAGTTTAATACAATAGGTTATAAGATATTATTCAAAGGCCTCATAGTAACCTCAAATTAAGAAACATGCAACAAATACCCTGCAAATACAATACAGGAAACATGCAACCAATACCATGCAAATACAGATGCAACCAATAATTGAAATATACCAACTGAGAAAATCACCTTCACTAAAAGGAAGTAAGAAAGAAAGGAAAGAAAGAAGAAAAGAGCACAAAATGACAAGGAAACAAGTAACAAAATGTCAGGAGTAAATTCTTATTTGTCAAACATAGCATTAAATGTAAATGGATTAAACTCTCCAATCACAAGTCATAAAGCAGCTAAATGAATGTAAAAACAAGGCTGATGATATGTTGCCTACAAGAAGCACACTAAAACCTATAAAGACACACATAGACTGAAAATAAAGGGATGGAAAGAGACATTCCATGCAAATAGACACCAATAAAGGAGCAGCAGTAGCTATACTTAGAGCAGATAAAATAAATTTCAAGACAAAAATTATAAAGAGACAAAGAAAGTCATTGCATGATGATAAAGTGATAAATTCTGCAAAAGGAAACAACAATGGTAAAAATATATGCACCTGTCACTGGAGCATTCAGATATATAAAGCAAATATTGTTTCAGGTAAACAAAGAGATTGATCCCAATACAATAATAGTTGCAAACTTTAACACCCCACTTTCAACATTGAACAGATCATCCAACACAAAAGCACAAATAATTATCAGACTTAATCTGTACTGTAGACCAAATGAATATTTACTGAATATTTCATCCAATGGCTGCAGAATGTACATTCTTCTCCTCAGCACATGGATTATTCTCAAGGATAGACCACGTTAGGTCAAAAAACAAGTCTTACAACATTCAAGAAATGTGAAATAATATCAAGCATCTTCTGTTATCAAAATGGAATAAAACAAGAAATTATTAACCAGGAATTTTGAAGATGATATAAATACATGGAAATTAAATGATACCTTCCTGACAAACCAATGGATCAATAAGGAATTTAAAAGGAAATTTTAAAAATTCTCACAAAAAATGATATGAAAACACAACATACCAAAACATATGGGACACAGTGAAAGCAGGTCTAAGAGGAAAGTTTATAGCAATAAGTACCTACCTCAAAAAAGGAAAAAAAAAATCTTCAAATAAGCAATCTAATGATGCCTCTTAAAGAACTAGGTAAGCAAGAGCAAACCAAACCAAAACTTAGAAGTAAAGAAATTAATAAAGATCAGAGTAGACATTCAAACAAAACCCAGAAAATTAATGAAACAAAAACTTGGTTTGTTGAAAGGTAAGCAAAATTGACAAACGTTTAGCCAGACAAAGAAAAAAAGATGGTATCATTGAAATAAGTAAAATAAGAAATGAACAAGGAGACATTACAAGTGATACTGTAGAATTTCAACAGATCATTAGTGGCTACTATGAGCAACTATATGCCAGTAAATTGGAAAACCTAGAAAAAAATAGATATATTCCTAGAAACATACAACCTACCAAGATTGGACCATGAGGAAATCCAAAACCTGAGCAGACCAATAACAAGTAATGAGATCAAAGCTGTAAGAAAAAGTTTCACAGTGAAGAAAATCCAGGACGCAGTGGCGTTACTGCTGAATTTCACTGAACCTTTAAAGAAGAACTAATACCAATTTTACTCAACCTATTTGAAAAATAGAAGAAGAGGGAACACTTTCAAACTAATTTTAAGACCCTAATATCAAAACCAGACAATGACATATCAAAAAAGAAAACTACAGACCAATATGCCTGATGACCACTGATGCAAAAATCCTCAACCAAATACTAGCAAATTGAATTCAACAACACATCAAAAAATTATTTATGATGACCAAGTGGAAGTTATCCCAGTAATGCAAGGAAGGTTCAACATACACAAATTAATCAGTGTGATACATCATATCAACAGAATGAAAGGCAAAAGCCATATGATCATTTGAACTGATATTGAAAAAGCATCTGATAAAATTCAACATTCCTTCATGATAAAAAAAAAAACCCTCAAGAAACTGGTTAAACAAAGAATATACCTCAATACAATAAAAGTCATATACAATAGACCCACAGTATCACTGAATAGGGAATATCTGAAAGCCTTTCTTCTAAGATCTGGAAGAAGACAAAGATTCCCACTCTCACTACTGTTTTCCAATAATACTGGATGTTTTAGTTAGAGCAACCAGACAAGAGAAATAAATTGTAAAGGAAGAATTCAAATTATCCTTGTTGGCACATGGTATAATCTTATATTTGCAAAGACATAAAGACTCCACAAGAAAACTACTAGAACTGTTAAACAAATTCATTAAAGATGCATACCAAAATTATTAGCATGTTTATAGGGCAACAGCAAACAATATGAAAAAGATATCTGATAGAATACCACAAATACAACAAATAAAATAAAAATAAAAAGATACCAAATACAATACCACAAATAAAATAAAATACTAAAATATTTAGGAATACACTTTACCAAAGAAGTGGAAGAGTACCACAATGAAACTATAAAACATTGATGCAAGAGGACACAAAAAAATGAAATCGGATTTCATGTTCAAGGATTGAATCAATGTTGTTAAAATTTCCATACTACACAAAATAAGTTATACATTGAGTGTAATCTTTATCAAAATACCAATGGCATTCTTTCCAGAAATAGAAAAAACTATCCTATAATTTGTATGGAACCACAAAAGACTCAGAACAGACAAAGTCACCCTAACAACAACAACAAAAAAGTGGATGAATCATGTCACTTGACTTCGAATTATACTACAGAGCCATGGTAAGCAAAATAGCATGATACTGGCCTAAAAACATGCACATAAACCAATGGGTCAAAGAACTCAGAAGTAAATTCACATATCTGCAGTGAACTCATTTTTGACAAAGATGCCAAGAACATACATTAAGAAAAGGACAGTCACTTAAATAAATGTTCCTAGGAAAACTACATATCTATATGCAGAGGAATAAAACTAGACCCCTATCTCTCACCATATACAAAGATGAAATCAAAATGGATTAAAAACTTAAATCTAAGTCCCCCAACTCTTAAACTACTAAAAGATAACATTGGGAATCTTTAGGACATTCAACTGGGCAAAGATTTCTTGAGTAATATTGCACAGGCATTGGCAACCAAAGCAAAATGGACAAAGGGAATCATTTTAAGTTAAAAAGCTTCTGCACAGCAAAGTAAGGCAAAGAGACAACCCACAGTATGGAAGAAAATATGTACAAACTACTCATCTGACAAGAGATTAATATCAGGAATATACAAGGAGATCAAACATCTCAATAGGAATAAAACAAATAATCCAATTTAAAAATTGGCAAAAGATCTAAATAGACATTTCTCAAAAGAAAATATACATATGAAAAACAGATATATGAAAATGTGCTCAATATCATCAATCATCAGTGAAATGCAAATCAAAACCACATGAGCTATCATCTCACCCTAGTTAAAATGTCTTTCATCCAAAAGACAGGCAATAACAAATGCTGGAGAGGATGTAGACAAAAGGGAACCCCTATATTGTTGGTGGGAATGCAAATTAGTACAATCACCATGGAGAATACTTTGGAGGTTCCCCAAAAATCTAAAAATAGAGCTACCATATGATCCACCACCCCACTGCTAGGCTTATATTCAGCAAAAAAGAAATCAGTATATGGAAGAGATATCTGCACTCTCATGTTTATTGCAGCACTATTCACAATTGCCAATATTTAGAAGTAACCTACTGTCAATCAACAGATAAGCAGATGAAGAAAATGTGGTACATGTACACAATGGAGTACTATTCAGACATAATAAAAAGAATGAGATCTTGTCCTTTGCAACAACATGGATGGAACTGGAGGTCATTATGTTAAGTGAAGTAAGCCAAGTTAAGAAAGACAAATTTCACATATTCTCACTCATTTGTGGGAACTAAAAAATTTAAAATAATTGAACTAATAGAGACAGATGGTTACAAAGGCTGGAAGGGTAGTGGTGGGGTGGGGCAACAGAAACAGGGATGGCTAATAGATATGAAAATATAGTCAGAATGAATAAGATCTAATATATGGTAGAAGAAAGGGTGACTGCCACATAATTAAGTAATTATTGTACACTTTAAATTAACTAAAAGAGCATAATTGGATTATTTGTAACACAAAGAAAGGATAAATGTTGAGGTGATGGATACCCCAATTACCCTCTTATGATTATTACACATTGTATGCCTGTATCAAAATATTTCATGTACCTTACAAGTACATACACTATGTATCCACAAAAATTAAGAAGAAAGAAATAGAATTCAATGTTAACACAAACTCTAGAACAGATATTTGATTAAATTTGATGTGTTGTTGAATTCAATTTGCTAGTATTTGGTTGAGGATTTTTGCATCAGTGGTCATCAGGCATATTGGTCTGTAGTTTTCTTTTTTGATATGTCATTGTCTGGTTTTGATATTAGGGTCTTAAAATTAGTTTGAAAGTGTTCCCTCTTCTTCTATTTTTCAAATAGGTTGAGTAAAATTGGTATTAGTTCTTCTTTAAAGGTTCAGTGAAATTCAGCAGTAACGCCACTGCGTCCTGGATTTTCTTCACTGTGAAACTTTTTCTTACAGCTTTGATCTCATTACTTGTTATTGGTCTGCTCTAGAAACTTCAGGGGTCTTATTCTGAGTAATTTTTGCTTGGCTACAAAAATAGCACGTGTAATGAAGAGACACAGACACGAAATATATAGAATGTTAATGGTCCTTGGTAGGATTCTCTCCCCAATATTTATCTCCCATGGATACCTCCTTAAAGAAGGAAATTTGGAAAGATTATTTATGATGACCAAGTATACTACTATGTGCCAGGGACTGGGCACTGTGCGGAATATGTTCTGGTTTCAGAATGTTTTGTTTGACAGAACATGAGACTACATATATATCCTGCCATCTTTTGGACATACAGGGTGTGTTCCTTTTTGCATGCCAGGTGTCATCAAGAAGGACTTGAAAAGATTTCCACAACTTCACACAGAATGGACTGAAGAAAAGGCTTTATTGAGAAAACTTACAAGGCAAGTCTGGGGTTACAAGAAGAGAAAAGCCATAGGGTCTCTATCCTTTCATCTTCACACAGACCGATATGTCCAGGCCAAGGCACTCTGCTGGACACACCATGCATGATAGCTCCAGAGAAGAGTCTCTGCCCTTTTGTTTATCAACCTTCTTATAAGGCAAACATGAAAACAACTATGTCTGTGTGTGTGTGTGTGTGTGTGTGTGTGTGTGTGTGTGTGTGTGTGCGTGTGCGTGTGAGAGAGAAAGAGAGAGGGAGAAGAGGGGATAGGGAAAGACAAAAGAGATTTTGGCAGAAGTAAAGGCATGGTGATCATCAGAATACTGGGAATCAGGCAAACCAGGTTAAGTTTTAGAGGTTTCTGCAGTAATCTGAGAAACCAGTTGTGCAACTCTTAGAGCTCATGAGTAATTTCCTTCAAATATAGCCCCTCCTGCCTGAGGGACAAAACCCCCAGTGTTGTGGAATGCTGAGCTTGGGTGTAGGCATGCCTATGGAGAGAAGTCATCCCTTCTCCAATCTGAGTCCTTTATCAAGTAAACAAGAAACAAGTAAACAATGTCATTGTATTAAATATTATCTGAGCATAATACCAGGGCTGTTTATTAATATAATGCACAAGAGATAATTTTAATTTATTTTAATATGTAATGAAGTAATATAGTGAATTATGTTTTTGCCAATATTGCTTTTAATAAGGCTAAACAACATAACTTTTTAAAAAACTGAGGGAAAGAGCATTGCTTGTTAAAACATGATGCAAATAATAATACAAGTAGAATCCACATATAGGAATTTTTAAAAATCCTCATATGGTATGTAAATAACTATAGTTCAGGAAACATCATTTCCTGACACTGAATCCTCACAAAATCCTGTGAGGTAGGCAGTAATATATATTACTGTCAGAAAGTGGACTGAGAAAAATCTAGAATAGGCCCTCAGGACCTGAAGAACGGACTGCCTGGCTCCACAGTTCATATTCTTTCTATGGTCCCTCACTGACATCAGAAACACCAACGATAGTCAAAAATGCTAATCCATTTAGGATTTTCTCGAATGCTAACCTAACATAATCAACTCTCTATCCCACAGAGCAATCTGAAGCCATCACTCTCTGCATGATGAAAGAAGTTGCAAATGCGAACACAACCCTTTATTTTTCTCTCCATGTATCAATAGCTCAGTTTTACTAGCATTTCCTCTGCCTGTGTCTTTACAACCCAGAAACTTGAAGGAAGTTATCTCAAAATTCAGGAAAATGTCTACTGATAATAGGTTGCCCTATGAAGAAGTTTTCCACCAAAGGAAAAATCAAAGAGAATAGGAAATAACTGTGGACTGAGAAAAAACTGCTGAGCTGGTTTCTACCATGAAAGTCATTAACCAAGTTGGATTACTAAGCCCTTCCAAAGCCACATCTGCCCTATTAAAGCTTTAAGGGCCATATGCCAAAGTGAAAATTAAATAAAGCAACAAAAAGACTGTGCCCAAATGAATTTGGTTTTATTTTTACTACACAGAGTGAGGCTCTGCACTATAAAACAACCGCAGAGAGACCTTGCCAAGTCGTGGTGGTTTCCCAGAATGCATTAAACGCTCAGGAAGTCTCCACCATCTCTACTAATGATGTTTGCTACTGGATCATAAAATGACTTCAATTCTGACTTTTAGGGAAAAGCCCATTTGGTGAAAATTTCATCAAGCAATGTAAAATTTACCCATCAATTTCAGTATAGTTTTTTAGGTATGGCTTAAAATTCTGGAACAATAAAGGTTTTCAAATGCCTGTTGTGATCAAAAAGCCTTATCCCTGTCTTAATTGCCTCTTTTCCTTCAAATATTACTGTTTCATCATATACCAAAATAAGATAGCTTAGCATTGAATTTAGGAAAGGACAAAGGACACACCTCCATGAAATCAGATGATATAGTCTAATGCTATTATGATTGCAAAAGACTGTTTCTATTCTGTTCATTGGTAGCAAGAGGCAACATTGGAAAAAATGTTAGCATAAAATAAATACTAACAGCTGTCTTAGTCCACTTGCTATTGCTTGTAACAGACAAACTGAAACTGGGTAACTTATAAAGGAAAGAAATTTTTTTTTACAGTTATGAAAACTAAGTCCAAGGTCAAGGGGTCACATCTGGTGAGGGCCTTCTTGCTGAGAAGGACTTTGCATGATTTGGAGGCAGTGCAGGGCACCACATGGCAGAGGGGATTGAACATGCTAGCTCAGGACTCTCTTCTTCCTTTTACAAGGCTAGCACTCCTGTCATCATGATAACTCATTAATCCATTAGTCCATTAATTCATGAATGGATTAAGTCATCCATGAGGACCTAACCCTCATGACCCAATCACCTCTTCAAGCCTCTCCTCTCACTACTGCCACATTGGGGATCAAATTTTAACATGAGTTTTGAAGGGAACAAATATTCAAACCACAGCACTAGCCAAGTTGTTTCAAGCATTGAAGTTTAAATCATTTTAAAATTATTTTCCTGTCCATGGCAATACCACCCTGAATGTACTCAATCTTGTCTAATCTCAGAGTCTGGCCTGGTTGTTATTTAGATGAGAGATCACCTTGGGTACTGAGGGCTGCAGCCTTAATAAATAAAATTATTTTCTTGGTATAACTAAAACTTTGTATATCTTCAGTGATTTGGACAGGTGATAAATCTGAATTATGGAATATTTGCTTTGCCTTGCTTTGTTTATTGCATGTTGACATCTTTCTTTCAAGCATATGCAATAACAGAAATCAGACCAAAAATATTTCTAACAATCTATTTCAATAAATAATAATAATAAAGTTGAGTTCTAATTTGTATAACAAATATATTTATTCTCAATTGCCTGAAATGGTTTGTTTACTGGATTACATTTTTTTTTAACAAGTTAGCTTTCCTAATCCTTTTTTTAATAATCCATAAAAAAACCAAACTGGTAGACTATTACATTAAAAACTTCTAAAATTTAGAAAACTAGATAAAACATAACAAATTTGGTTTTTGACACATAATTTAACCTGAGAAGAAGGTGGGCAGTGGGAGAGATCTCAGATGCTTAACATCAAGAGGGTTCTGAAAATCAATATTATGTGCATATGAAAGAACACTGAAGGTACTCAGGGAGAAAGAATCAGTACTATTAATCTAGAGATTTGGGTTTTAATGTTCATGTAGGGACAGAAAAGTAGTATTGGAATTGTACCACTTGAGACTCCAAAAAAATTCTATTGTACTTGAATGGCTGTGCCTAAGGAGAGACTTGATTACAGCTCATGCCACACAAGACTAAAAGAGAAAGCAAACCTTGCTAAAAGTTAGTTTGCAATGAAAGTTAACAAAATATATGGAAAAAAAGATGGACCTGCATAAGATTTAGGAGGCATGACAAACAAGAGTACTTGATTCTGTAGAATTTTATGTAATAGAACAATAACCTAATTCTAGGTAAGCCAGAGTAGTAATTTATGGCAGACTAATATTCCTTGTGAAGACAATAGGGAAAGCTGGATAAAAACAAGAATTACATGTTTGGAGGTGTTACTGGAGAACAACAGAGGCAATAAAATCCAAGGGTCTGGATTTTGGAGACAGTGGAACCATAAGCTGGCTTTTTGCAGCTACTTCCTTCTTTCTATCTTTCTTTCAAGACAAGGTCTCACTCTGTTGAGCAGGCTGGTCTCAAACTCCTACCTTTAAGTGATTCTCCTGCCTTAACATCCTAAAGTGCTGACAGTATAGGCATAAGCCACTGTGCCCAGCATGTAGCTGCTTTCTTCTTAATCTAATTGCTGATTTGGGAAACAGGGCAAAAGGCTAAGAATTGATATTTTTACATGGAAAGAAAAATCCTTCTAAGAATAGAAAATCTAGCATAAATTTTGGTGGTCTAAAAAGATGTAGAAATAAAACTGAAGGCATAATGTTTTTGTAGTTGTGTTTCAGGACTAACATGTTCATATGCCCACTGAGTCATAACAGACCAATACACTGAGACAGCAGGATTTGCAGCAGAATGTTTAATGATCACAGGGCACCGAGAGAAGAGACGGGAGGAGACCCTCATATCTATCTCCCTGAGGAGTTCTGGGCTGGAATTTTTTAAAGGATCATAAAGGGGCTGGAAAACTGGGTGATCAATTGGTTGGGGATGAAATCATCAGGATGTAGAAACTGCATTCATTGGTGAGTCAGCTTCTCTTGGGGTCCTTCAGACCAGCTGACATAAGTAGTTTCACTGGTATACATCACCTAAAAGACTATTTCAAATGGAAAACTTAACATTTCACGACGTTCAAGTTATTGTCTATAGAGCAGGTAAGGAGTGGCATGGCCTATGTGATTCTGGAGCAGGAGCAGTGTACAACTATGAGGAAGCAGATCGGAAAGCAACATAACCTAATGATTAATCCCGAACATGCTGTACGCTTTGTTGATTTTCATTTCTCCCCTTCCCTGCTTCCCTGATTAATTTTACAATGTTTATAGGAATTGTTTTAGCCTGAAACTTGATGGTTTTCTCCCCAAGACATCTGCAAAGTTCTGAAGCTGTGCAGGCAAAGAGGCTAAAGGTCTGCCAAGTGAAGAAATGGGGGCTCAGAAAAGCAGAGCAAAATTTTCTGGAAACCACCATGCCAAGAAGACAAGGACTAGAGTTCTCATCAGATTAACATTCTTCACCTCAACTGATTCACACAGGAGTAACCCTCTCTGGAGGAATATAATATCGTCTGACCTCTACAATTTAATATACATGATGTCCACCATTTTATACAAAATAATTACTTCTCCAGCTTTTAGAGGCTGGCCTTATTCCTTGGTTTGTGGTCCTTCTTCATGTTTGAAACAAGCAGTTGAATCATTCTGACATCTGCTTCTGTCATCACACCTCCTCTGACTCTTTCACCTCTGTCTTCTATTTTATAAGGACCCGTGATTTTACTGGGTTCCCTTAGATGATCCAGAATAATGTTCCTACTTGAAAATTTGTAATCATATCTGCAAAGTACATTTTGTAATGTAAGATAATATATTTACAGGTTCCTGAAATTAGAATATGGACATTGTCTAGGAACCATTGGTCTGCCTATCACTGGAGTAAAATAAAATGTAAAATGAAAAAATGCTATTATACAACAAATTAGAAAAAAAGTATATGTCAGTTATCAGCAAGTGTTAGTGAAAATATAGTGGAAAGGAAATTTTTACACACTTCTGGTGAACATGTAGCATTTTACAGTTACTTTGTAGACTATTAGACAATACCATTTATTGGTATCCACTGTAGAGATAATATCACACATAACAAGTTTGAAGCAGATACTACAACAGTTAGTAATAGTGCAAAAGGGAAACACGTATTTCTTAGTTGTTAGAGAAAGATAAATAACCATAGTTTGTTTATGTAATGAAATCCCATACAATTAGTATAATGAGTGAACTAGATGCATGTATTATAGATAAACTTCAACAGAAAATATAGGAGAAATATTATTGTTAATTTATAGGTAAGTTTATAGACAATTGTTGTAGTCAGGAAGATGAAAGTAGCACTCAGGTCTAGATTTATATTTGCAAAGAGGAATGTCTATATTCAAGTATACATAATAATATAATGTATTGTGTATCGGTATATATTATAAGAAATAATACCTTAAAATGCCAGGATAGTATTCTCAGCAGAGGGAGTATGCTGAAGGAATATAGAAATAGCATTGGATATATATGTCATATTTTAAAAATCTGGAATAATTAATGAAATATTAATTTCTTTAATCTTAAATGAAATTTGAGTGTTTTATTATTTTTCTAAGGTTCTTTATATTTACATTTTTAAATAAAGGTATGCCTTAATAATAACTCTCATTCTATTCCATCTCTATATTATCGTAACTCTAAAATAAAAGGAATCACATTAAAGTAATGATCAACAGAAGAAGCTGCATTGTATGTATATTCATAAATAGGCAATAAAATGAAATATAACAGCACAAGTGATAAGAAAATAGTCCTAAGAAAAGGACTTATCTAATCTGACTGTGTCTCATAATGTTCAATGTTTCTATTTGAAATATTGCTGGAAGTTTATGGCACTTCTGCAGAAAAACTATCTAAAAATGGGGGTGCAAAAGCTTCACAGATCTTTATATCCATAATAAGTTAATGATTCCTCTAGAATATAGTAAAATGAGTTTGAAATCTATGATGCTATTCTACCCCCATAATTTGTAATGAGTATTTTTTTTTTTTTTTTGGTTTTTTGGCTGTCAGACAGCCATGAGCTCACTCGCTCTCTCTCATGAACCTCTCATAGTCCTGTGCCTGAGACTTTATTTGCACAATTTTTTGTCTATGGCAAAAGATGTGAAGGAAAATTTATTGACAAATTAATTCTAGAATATCCATGCTAACGAAATTGCTTGTTACAATCAATTGGGTCTCACAATACTGTCCTGCATCACACACAAGATCAATACATGCTTTGAGCCCGCCTCAACTGTCAAACTGTCCCCATTCTAAGATGTGCTTCTAAAGTTGGTTGATTTTTCTTCATGCTCAACTGTATGAGTGTAAGTCCTGATCTGGTGCCAGCTTCTTTTTCCTCAATACAGAATTTTCTAGAAATTCACCCAAAAACAGACAATAGATGTACTAGTTTGTTTGTGCTGCTCTAACATAATACCACAGCCTGAATAATTTATAAAGAACATACATTTATTTTCTCACAGTTCTGGAGGTTGAGAATTCTGAGATCAAGGCACCAGCACATTTGGTGCCTGGTGAGAATTGCTCTCGGCTTCCTCCAAAGAAGACATATGCTGTATCCTCACATGGCAGGAAAGAGCAGAATAGAACACGCCCTTGTCCTGAAGTGAGTTTTATAAAGACCATAATCCCATTCCTGAGGGCTCCACTGTGATGACTTAATCACCTCCTAAAGGCTCCACCTCTTAATACTATGGCATTGGCAATTAAGTTTCAACACATTAATGTTGGGAGATATTCAGTCCATAGGAATAGTAAATTGAATAACATTCTTGTTGACAAAGAGTCAAACTCTGTAAAACATTCCAAGAAATTTTTTCTGAGCCAAATACGAGTGACCATGGCCCATGACACAGCCCTCGGGAGGTCCTGAGAACATGTGCCCAAGGTGGTTGAGATACAGCTTGGTTTTATGTATTTTAGGGAGGCATGAGACATCAATCAAATACATTTAAGAAATACATTGATTTGGTTCAGAAACATGAGGCAACTCAAAGCAGGGGCTTCCAGGCTATAGGTACATTTAAACATTTTCTGGTTGACAATTGGTTGAGTTTATCTGAAGACCTGGGATTAATAGAAAGGAATGTTCAGGTTAAGATAAAGGATTTTGGAAACCAAGTTTCATTGTACAGAGGAATCTCTCAGACAGCAGACTTCAGAGAGACAGCAGGTTTAAAAATGTTTCTTATTAGACTTAAAAGGGTGCCTGGCTTTTAGTTGACTATCTACTGGATCTGGAAGGAAAGGAAGGAAAACAAAGGGGAAGGGGATTCTCTACAGAATGTGGATTTTTCCCACAAAAGATTTTGCAAGGCAATTTTGATATATGGCAAGGAAATATATTTTGAGTTTAAATATTTTTTCCTTGTCTCATAATGTTATGCCAGAGTCAGACTGAAAAGTAAGTCACAATATATAGGGTCAAATAAAACCCATCTGATGAAAACTTATGGTTTGTAGGGCATGACTCTCTAGACCTCTTAGTTAGGAATTTAGGCAAGATAAAAAAAATCAGAGCTTAGTCCTCACTCTCAATTGTAATATATGTCACTTCCAAAATCCAAGTTACAGTAACTTGTCCTTTACCTTAGCAGAGATTTTACTTGGAAGCCTCCTACTACTAAAACTCAAATTTCAATAAGGAAGCAATCTCTTCGGTTTCCATGAAATTGATCTCCTGTCATTTGACATGCATTTTGTTTGTCTTACTGATATAACCTGGCAAGAACTTTGCTTTTGGTTTTCAGTGTTAGTGAAAGGGGAAACGAGAAACTTCTACATGTTTCTGTCATTGTTGTTTTTATATCATAGTATCTCTCACTCAAAAACTTAAGAAGAAAGTCACTGTAAAAATTCGACCATTTGCTAAGTATATTAACTGTATATAGAGAGGAACTTGGAATATAGCCAGATAAAATGGTTTTACAGTGCCAGTGACCTACCCATGACATCGAATTGGGTCAAAATCCCTTTCATTGAGCTACATAAGCATTTGATTAGGGGACAAAGGTAATGTTCTAGGACTAAGGATTTATGTCTGTTCAAAGCAATTTTCAATAATTTCTTTTCAATAGTTCTCTTTTCCTAGTACCTAGTTGCTCTGGTAAATGGCCACATACTTTTTGGAAGAGACTTAAGTGGTTTTCTGTACATGCTTGTGAGATTTTTCACCTAATCTTTCCTCAAACAAAGTCTTCCCTCTTTTCAGGAACTCTAGATATGGAAAAAGATGAAGGTTTGAGAATTAAATAGAAAGCTAAGACTCTCAGGTCAGACTTCAGTTCACCAGACTCTTTTTTTTAGAATTATAACAATCAAGTATGATCCTAGTGGATCTCTCATCTTTTTATGGCCTATGAGGCAATAACCAGTTACCCATAACCATAAATACCTGTGAGTTAAACCATTCTAATGCCACACCTACCCTTTTACCAATTACCACACTTATGCCCATGCCTTTGCATTTAAGGGCTGCTCTGGGGAATTGACCATTCCAGCACCTGGTTTTTGCATTTAAAAATGAAACATCCCATTTCGACAGCAGGGTCTCCTGCCAGCATCCCAAACGAACAGAGAACAGTTGTACAGCACTTTTCAAAGATGATGGGGCTGCTATCATCTAAGCATTATTGAAGAGAGGTTTTTTTGAGGGCCCTTTTGGGAAACACAGGGAGTAAATGAACATGCTATACGTGAGCAATCCATTGCAAGTTCATATGTCCCTAAATCTAGATTTCTTCCCAAAGTTCTAACTTTCACATAAAAGACCTGACAAGGCTGTGAATTTAACTGAGAAATAGTGGCAGCTGCAGGATCAAAATTTGAATTTTTTATGTATTTTAGCGGTATGACACAATTGAGCTAATTTTTTTTAGCATAGAGCAATTCTATGGTTTTCTTTCTATATATTGAACCAAGAACTTCAGAGTTTGAGTTTGTAATTCTTTATAAGTTCCTAAATGTCATTAGAAGTAAGCACTCACTCTATAGTCTTTGAATTTCTTATGTCTCTACATAGGGCACTCTGGCTGTGGCCTTGTTTTCCTGAAATACTTGTCTTGTGTATTCATTGCAGGTGACCACAGACGAAGATTAGAGGGCTGTTTCACATTGCTTGCCAAGAGGCTTTATATTGGTTAGATTTCAGAGCCTTCAGCCTGAATCAGACCAGATAATCAATTCCAGATACCTCCTATTTGCCTGAGGTTCTGTTTTCTGCAGTGACTTCCGGAACCACAGATATCAATCAGACAGTTAGCAACAAAAGAAGCTAGGTTTGATGATTTGAGCAGAAAATGAGCTTATTATAAAGATATGGAGAGCTGGAAAAATTTTGAGAGGGATGGAGGAACAGGCTAAAGGTTAAGATTCCAGAAATAGTGCCCATAAGCACATCATAGTACTGGCCCAATGAGGGAGTAGTCATTGCTACCATCACTGAGCACTTTGGAGTAGAATTTACAGGACTGTCAGTAGTAAGACTTCATTTGCATCTAATACTGATAACAATTCTGTGCCAGGAATTCAGTCCGGGAGGCAATCCACCCCTGAGAGCCAAGGGCTTAAGTAGTATACTGGCTAGCATGGTTAATAAAATGGATTCTTCATGGAGCCTCCTTTCCAATACTGTTCACTTCTGAACCACAGTCTGGCACCAATGAGTTTAATCAATTTTGCCTAGTCATGTGCTTGTGTCTTAACTGCAAGAGACACTGGCAAAATGAATGTTTTTCCTTTCTACTCTGAGGAAGCCAAACATGTAAGTAGGAAATTCTCCAAACATAAAAAAGTTTTCAAAAATGATAAGAAAATATAACAGATATTCACTATTCCTGATGTGTACTCCTTTATTTTTAATCTTTCCATGTGAATCACTTTTGTCTTAAGGTGTGTTGGCTGCAAACAGCATGGTTTCCTTTTGTTGTTGTTCTTCTTCTTACTTTGTTTTTTTTTTCTCTTATTTGTTTGCTTTTTTGCTTTATTTCTCTTTTCTAATATTTTTATATGACTCAGGTTGTCTCAACATATTTTTCTCAAGTGATCCACCTGCCTTGGACTCCCAAAGTGCTGGAATGACAGGCATGAGCCACAGTGCCCAGCCCTCATTCCCTTTTAGAGTTGCATAACACTCTACTTTGTGGAAACATAATTATTTTCAATGTTTACCTTTAAGTTAAATTAACATTTTAAGTTGAGCTTTCATTTCTCTAGTAAAATAAAAAATGGAAAAGAAACTCTTGAATTTCTCATCAGCAGGATAAGAAATTTAGCTTATGTGTATTTTCTTCTTTTATTCCACATTCAGCTCACGGTTTTTGTGTTCTAATTGTGTTCTCTCTTTAAAATTAACATTTACCACATATTTCATAATTATGTTATTTTTGCTACTCAACTTTCTTATGTAATGTAGATATTTATCTGATTTCATTTATTAAGTAGCTAGAGAAGATTTGCTAGCAATTTTTTCAGGAAGGCTATTTTGTTTGTCTACTTTCCAAATTATTGCCTGTCTAAAATTTATTTATAAAGCTTTAATAAATATAATTACATAGATTATAGATAGCTTTAATGGCAACAATCTTTTTAAAATTTTGAAAAAAAAACTATCCCAATGTCTCCTGCATTTAATTTTACTGAGAATCTTTGGTAGCCGTGGTGTGTGTGCGTGGGTGTGTGTGTGTGTGTGTGTGTGTGTGTGTTTCCTAACTCCCTAGTACGTAACCTGTTTTAGATTGTTAAGTCCAAGAGGGAGGAAATTTCGTCACCTGCAAAAAATGTGTGCAGATTTTCTTTTTGTCCTAAAAATTCAAGTTTTGCCAAGATACATTCTAGATGTGTCATGGTTGTTAGTTTTGCCTGCTATTAAAATCTGAAACTTTGACAAAATTATCTATCAATGAGGCAGATGGGAAACTAGCCTCTCTTATATATTGCTCATATTAATACATCATAATACATAACTTCTATGGCAGGTAATTTGTTCCTATCTAGTGAAATTATTTATACATTACCTTTTAACCAGCAATTTCACTTCTAAGAATTTTCCCAAAGATATGCTGGCAAAAATATGAAGTCATTTACACAAAGCTATTTACTGCTAGATTATTACCTGATAGAAACCCAAATGTCCTTCAGTTGAGCTAATTATATTAACTATGGGTACATCCACAAAGTAGAGTGCTATGCAGCTTTAAAATGGAAGGAGGGCAAAGCACAGTGGCTCACGCCTATAATCCCAGCACTTTGGGAGGCCCGATCACTTCCAGCTGGCAAAGCATCACTGAAGGAATCCTGTATCAGAAAGTACCAATGCAAATGTATGATGAATTTTCCTTTAAAAAATAAAAGTATTTCCAAACTCTGAATACTAAAAAAGCCAGGAAAAAAATGACCAACCCATTCATAACATACACTCTTAGCATCCAGCTGGTGGTCACCACATACCATTCTCCACTGGAAGGAATCAGGGGTCCTGGAGAAATGGCTGGTTTCAGGTGTGGGGAAGAAAATATATAAGGTGATCCAGTATACTTTCCCATACCATGTAGCATGGAAACTCTCTAATACTACTAGGGTTCAAAAGAACTTAGGAGTCAACCCAAAGAGGTAGAAATTTTGAGCATTAATAAGATAATGAAGTGATTTAAAATACATCATAAATGCTTAGATCTATGTCTGTATGAAATAAAAATATATATATGGAATATTAGTGAACCAACTCATAATTTTGAAAACTAGTAAAAAGGGGAAGAATCATACATCTACTCTGCATTTCCTATATAACTGTACAACTAGGTAACCAGATAATAATGAAGGAAATTTTCTTTTAGAGGAGTATTCTAGCTAATAAGGAATGAATGATAGAATCAGACTACCACCATTTTTCAAACCATAATGATTCTAGTCATTGATGATTAATTGCATTTTATATCACAAAAAGACAAAAACCCAGACATTGTATGCTTCCTAATGGAGCATTTATGAAGCAGCATTGGCAAAACAAACAAACAAACAAAAAGGCATCAACCTTTTTCTGGTCAAGCCTTCAGGTCCATATTAGTCTCTAAGAAATACAAAGACTAGAAGATCTTTTTATTCAAAACATCAGGGAGGCAATTCACAGACTTCATAATAAAAAACTCCAGAATAAAAAAGCACAGTTTCTCCAACAAATAATTGTAAAAACAAAGAAATGGAGAGGAAACCTATAAAAGCACTTAAGACACATATCAACCAATTTCTATGCAAGGCCCTTATTTGGATCTTGATTCAAACATATTGAAAGAAAATTATAACATTGATGAGATCATTAGCAATTCAAGCAATAGACAATATTTATTTGATGGTATGAAGGAGTATTATCAATTCAAATTTTTGCAAATCATAATGGTTATGCTTTTTAATGGTTTTATTTTTCTTAGAAATAAAAACTAAAATATATACAGAAGGAAAAAATAGGTTATCTGGAGTTTACTTCAAAATAGTTTGGGAGAATGAAATTGGTTAAGATGTAGATCAGATTGCTCAAAGGTTAGTATTATAGCTGGATGATGGGAGTACATAGTACATGGGGACTCAATAACCTATTTTGTCTACCTTTATTTAGGTTTACTTTTTATAATAAGAAGTTGAAAAAAGAATCTGCAACTTAATGAGTTCTACAATTCTGAAGATTCAAATTTATATTTGAGGTCAACTAATCTGTTACATGTTTATTTTTTTCTATTCTGTCATCATAGTTACTGCCTTTTGGAATTCCTATTTCATGCATATTGGACCTACTGGATCTGTCTTTGTAATCTTTTTGACATATAATCCAACTTTCTTCAACTCCCACTGATTCCTCAGGCAGCTAATATATATTCCACCACTAAAACTCCATACAATTGCTTTTCTTGAGGTCATCAATTTCCTGTGTATTCCCAAATCCAATAATTAAATTTCTTTCTTCATAATTCTCAAACTTTTTGCAGTATTTAACATAACTGATCACTTATTTGTTCACAAACACTCTGTTCTCTTGCCCCATGACTTCATACTTTGCATTTCTTTCCCCTTACCTCTCTGGCCGTTTAATCTTACTCTCTTTTGCAATTTCTTCTCTTCCATCTAATCTATAAATACATGAATTTCCCATGACTTACACCTGAGATTATTTCTAATTTTTGTAAAGCAATTTCTAATTAGATTATTTCATGCTTTGCAATATCCTTAGACAGCTTCTAGATGTTGAAAACTCCCAAATTTATGTCTGAGCCTAAATTCCTCTTTTGAACACCATGTTCTTATCTGACATACCTACTTGACTATGTTCATAGGCAAATTTTTCATTTCTGCTGTTGGTTCCTTATTCAATTCTGATAGCCATTCCTTGGAGATGCAAAGTAAGGGAATTCTCCCAATGACCCTATTTCACATCATTTTCTTTTACTGTATTCGCAACATTTAAAAAATCTGAAGTAACCTTCATTTTTTACATTTACTTGCATTTTGTTTATTTTCTATGTGACCACTAGCATCAGCTTTATGAGAGTAGAAATTTTGTTCTGTTTACTGTTTTATCTTTAGAACCTAAAATATTGCCAGACACAGAATAATAATTTAATAAATGTTTATTGGATTAAAGAATAAATGCTGTCTTTCTTTGACTGGTTTTCTGAAAAACAAGCTGAAATGTACTCAAAAGTCCATTAATTATTAATAGTAATTGCTCACTAACTTATGCTGCTTTACGTTTTGCAAATATTTTCATTTAAAAAATCGTATTTAATGATCATAGCAACACTGGGGTAGTGATTATTTTTCTCATTATAAAAGTAAAGAACATTGTGGCTGAGAGGCCTTATTGTAAATAAATAAATATTGTAAAGCTGAGCTTTCACTCCAGGTTTTCTAATTTCCATACTGATATTTCTATCACACTGTTATATCCATCATTTTTGCCTTAATAAGCCAATAGGTGAAGGTAATTAAAAATGCATTCTTTAGAAATGAAGAAGTTCCATTGTAATCAATCTGCTACCAGAAGGCTGAATGGTCACAGAGGTATAAAACCATATGCCCTAGGTTAGTAGCTGCTTTCTGGTAAATTGGAGTCTCAGTAGAAACAGTGACAGCATTGGCGAGAAGTGTGTGTTCTTGAGCCTAGATAAAGTATGTCCCACAGATATAACCACTTTCTTTAAGAAGTCCTTTGAAAACCACTGGGATGGCCTCAGTAAATGACTACAAAATCAGAGTAAGCATCCACTTCATTATTAAGAATAGTCTTTACAATGGCTAAGGTGAGCATTGGGGGACTAAGTTTGAGAAATTCATCTAGATTTCTATTCTAGATCTTCTTGCCACTATTCCCTCATTAATACTTCTTTCAATTTTCCAAACATGTGGCAAAACCATTAGCTATTGCCCAATATTTATATAAATTTCTACCTTATGCCATCATTCCTTCCAAGAAAAGTAGAGTACTGTGATGCTGGTTGCTTAAAGAATAACTGTTCCACGATAAGCTGGTTATTTCTGGGAAGAGATGGTTGTTAGGCAGCCATGAGGGCCAGAGGGTTGTGGTGAGCATTTGCTGAGCTTTTTTCTTTCTTTCTGTATTTAACTCCCTTTCTAGTATCACCCCAATAATCTGTTTGAGGAACTAGTTCCAACTGAATTATTTGAAATAAATTTAAAAAAAATAAATTTTAAAGCAAAAGATCAAGAAAGATGTGGCAGCAGCCTTACAATTTTCTATTTCCCACCTAACTTGTTTTGGAAGAGAGTGCATGGGAATTTGATGGAGAAGCTCAAATCAGAAATGAAGAGTGTGTATTTGTAAACTACGGCATCTCCTGCAGTTTACTAAGACATTCAAGAATAGCAATTAGCAGTTGTACCACATCTACTTTACAAAAATAACCTTAAATTAGACAAAATCAGAAGAATGGAACTCTAAAATTTGAGAATTGCTAACAACCAGATACCAAAATAACTGCCCTTTCTACAGTATGATGTTGATTCTTAACTATCTTTGTCTATTATTTTGCATATATATATATAGATATAGATATATATTTTTGCTATATCACTTTATTTTGTGAAGATGGGAATAAAAATCTTGAATTCCAACCTGGGTGACAGAGTGAGACCTCATCTCAAAAAAAAAAAAAAGTTTTGAAAATTGCACAATTCTCATAGTTTTCATATATTTCCAGAAATTTATGCATAAATTTACATTCTGCTTTGACATTCAACTAAATTATGTTTCTAATTGTTCTAAGAGCACTACCATGTTTCTATAAATATTAGTAAGAGCGTTAGTGAACTTTCAGTTTCTAGTTCCAATAGTGTACTTGAGAGTAAAAGTTTCTTGGGGAAGATGTGTGATTAAACTTTCATAAAATATGCATTGCCTTCTAAATCATGATTACCAATGACAGTGTATTATTAATCCTGTATAAAAGATGCAGCAATTATTATGGAAACTGTGCATTCAATCCTTTCTCTAAGAATGTAGTTGAAATTTCCAAATCATAGGTGTGGTTAATCTTTCAGTCTAATGAACAGATTTTTGTCACTGTCATTTTTATATTTATCCTCATCTTTTATAATTATGTAATATTAACTTTCTTCTGGCATTAAACCATCTACCTTAAAGTTAGTTTTACATTATAAAAATCTTGCAATGACTGTCTTTATTATATATTGCTGCAACTGCTAAAAAGAAATTATATTTTCACTCCTTTTCCTTTTAAGATTTGACCTGTTTCTAGAAAGGTGAACCATTTTCAAATGCTCAGTGATTTAGATTTATTCCATCATTCTTAAATAGCTTTGGGTAATGAAAATGTGGAAAATTTTAAATCTGCAAAATAGTAGCATTTAACCCTGAAAAAATTTTAGCATGCATGAACATCTGATTTTGTACATGAATATTGACAATTTAAAATTTTCAAATAGGCTCAAATTAGTAAATGGCCAACCTTCAGATCTCCCTTTTTAAATTAAGATTAATTTCCATTTTCATGAGAGTGATAGAAGTTTTCAGGTTAAGAAACAAAGAATATACCAGATTTATAATGAAAATAAATGTTGTCTTCTCTCTTATTTCTTCTCTCTCTCAATCTGCCAACAACTGATTCTCATTTGTAAGAAGTAACCACTGGGCCAGACGTGGTAGCTCACGCCTGTAATCCCAGCACTCTGGGAGGCAGAGGCAGGTAGATCACCTGAGGTCAGGAGTTACAGACCAGCCTAGACAACACGGTGAAACCCCATCTCTACTAAAAGTACAAAAAAAAAATTGCCGGGTGTGGTGGCAGGCACCTGTATTCCCAGCTACTCAGAGAATCACTTGAACCTGGGAGACGGAGGTTTCAGTGAGCCAACGTCGTCTCATTGCACTCCAGCCTGGCAGCAAGAGCGAAACTCCATCTCAAAAAAAAAAAGAAGGAGGAAGAGGAGGAAGAGGAAGAGGAGGAGGAAGAGGAGGAAGAGGAGGAGGAGGAGAAGGAGGAGGAAGAAAAGCAGCAGCAGCAGCAATCACTGCTTCTTATTAGTGTTAATCCATCTTGCATTGCTACAAAGGAATACTTGAGGCTGGGTGATTTATAAAGAAAAGATATTTACTTGGCTAGCAGTTCTGCAGGCTGCACAGAAAACATGGTGCTGGCATCTGCTTAGCTTCCGGTGTGGCCTCAGGAAACTTTTACTCATGGTGGAAGGCAAGGGGAGCCAGCCTGCCACATGGAGAGAAAAGGAGCAAGAGAAGAGAGGAGGAGGTGCCAGGATCCTTTTAATAGTCAACTGTCATGTGCACTCATTACCTCAGGGAGGGCACTAAGCCATTCATGAGGGATCTGTTCCCATGACCCAAACACCTCCCAGTAAGTCCACCTCTAATAACACTGGGGATTCTACATGGGATTTGGAGAGGACAAATATCCAAACTATATCAACACTGTCATCTTTTTTAGTTTCTTCTTAGAGTATTTACATTTGTATGTCAGAATAACATAATTAAATTGCTATTAATTCTCACATCGAAGAGGAAGATTAGCTGCTGTATGTGCTGTTCCCCATACACAAACATACACATAACTGTACATACATCCTTATCCCCACCTTCCAAATGTGGCTATACCATCTTTTGGGAGGCCAGGTAATATTGTTTCAAGTTAAGTCACCAAGTATGCTCTTCTATTTTCTCTCTTATATAAACCTTTGTTTCTCTGATGGTATACTTGCCTTCTATTTTGTATTTGATTTAAAATGTGTGTGTGTACCTAAGTCATCTCAAGGGCTTCAACTGCAATCTAAACGTATTTATCAACTATTCTAGCAATATTATTTATTCATCAGAATATCCCTACTAAACCTTCCATCTGCTGGCTTCAAATTATACTGTTTGCTCTACAGATTTCACCTTGAAATTTGCTTTAATCAATTTCTCTGCAAATCGTCTTCAACTTTTTTAGCTTTATGAGAAATGATGTTCAAGAAGTAAGTATGCACAATTTTACATGTCTGAAAAGGCCATTATTCTACATTCATAATTAATTTTTAGTGTGGGTGGTAATAAATTATCAGTTATAAACCATATGTTCTTATAATTTTGAAAGCATCACTCAGTTATCTTCTCGTTTAGGAAATGGCATTTTTTTTTTCTATAAAGAGGAAGATGTCAAATTTTTAGGCTTTGTGGGCCAACTGCTCTGTGTTGCAACGACTCAACTCTGCTGTTTTGGCTACAAAGCAACCATAGACAACTTGTAAACAAATAAGCCTGGCTGTTTTTCAGTAAAACTTTATTGACAGACAGTTTCCCAATCCCTGCTATAGGTTCTCACATTACTATAATGATGTTATTATTTATAATTCATTTATATGTTACCCTTTTTCATTTTAGAATCTTTTTTAATGTTATTCACTTTGACCATGACATTCTGAAATATCCAGATGACATACATCATTAGGAACTTAATGTTTCTTGAGAGAATATTAGTGGGATCTTCAAACTGGGAAATTTTCTTATAAGTTGATAATTTCCTCTCCTTTCCTTTTTCTGTTCTTGCTTTCTGGAACTAATATTAGTTGAAAGTTAGGCCTTCTGATTTTATGGTTTTTAACTTGTACTTTTTGGAAGGTCTTTTACAATTTATCTTATCTATTTTAATTGATGTTAACTTTTTCTTTTTTAATTTCTAAGAGCTCTTGTTATCCAACTGCTCTTTATTTTATGGTCCCTGATTTTTTATTGTATGTATTCGATCTCTATGAGGACTTTAATTACCAAATGTGTGGGAGGGATATCTGTGTGTACAGGTATATATGTGTCTGTGTATGTGGTTTTGCCTGCTACCTAACTGCCTGTTTCATCTGACTTTTCTCTCCTTCTCTCTCTCCCTCCCTCTTCTCTCTCTTGCTCCTTTCTGCCTTTCTTTCTTACAGAGGTTTCCCTGAAATGTGATTCTTATCTATTCCTTAACATTTTAAGAACAGGGCATAGAAATGATGACTAGAAGCTCTATATACAGAACATGATTGAGCTTGACAATTGGTAAGCTTTACTATAACATAATCAAATTAAAACCTAGGGCCAGGATCAGTGTCTCAGGCCTGTAATTCCAGCACTTTAGGAGGCTGAGGCGGTCAGATCACAAGGTAAGAAGTTCAAGACCAGCCCAGCCAACATAGTGAAACCCCGTCTCCACTAAAAACACAAAAATTAGCTGGGCTTGGTGGCGCATGCCTGTAGTACAGCTGCTCAGGAGGCTGAGGCAGGAGAAGCACTTTAACCTTGGAAGTAGAGGTTGCAGTGAGCCGAGATCGCACCACTGCACTCTAGCCTGGGTGACATAGCGAGACTCTGTCTAAAAAAAAAATGAAAAAACCTAGGCATTTTATTGGTGATCCCAAACTTAGTGTGTAGAAATTTTGTTAGGCTAGTTTCCCCAAAAAAAGCAATTTTCCATCTAATTTCTAGAGACATCACACAGCTGAGAACATTCTAGGGACCAAATAGGGAAAAGATGGTATAAGGATCTCACAATTTAATATGTAGTCTTTCACTTAATTCCTGTGGTTTGTAGCTCATCACAGCAGCCCTTCAAATCAGAGGTGTGTTCAGTATTCTCCAATCAGAACTTGTCTGATTCGACACCCGTAGAGAGAAAATTTTACTTCAGTCTTCTTAATGGGTTGGAGAAATAAAATCACGTGGAGTAAGGGAGGGGATCTGGTGGTCTGACACTTTCAAGACTTTTAACTGATCTTCCTGCTTTCAGTCCAATCCTATGTTCTTCATCCTGAGGTACCTGGTACCACCAACTCCTCAGCCTGTTTAGACATCCATAGGACAGACTGGCTTGGTTTTTGGCTCTCCTATCAGCAGGCTTAGATGTAAGAGTGAAATAATCTGATACGTCAATTACGACTTATCCACTACCTTTCCAGCATTTAAAAAAAATGGTTTATGTTTTTACTCTACTGTAATCTCCTTTATTCTTTCTTTTCTGTGGATTTCTAAATTTATAAAATTCCTTTGGTGTAATTTTAGTAGGGTTTCAGGAAGGACCAAAAATTAATGAACATATTTCATCTAACACATTTCATCTAGATGCATCCCCAATTTTAGAAAACTCATACCTACACTAGCTAGTTTAGAATTCCAAGTGATTTACTTAGCAAGGAGAACTGATGCTTCTTCTGACAGGCAGGGCTATAAACTCCTTAATTGCCCAGACTATGAATAATTCATCTCTTTGTCTGCAACATATAGCCTTCTACTTGGTTCAATGTGGATTCATGTTTAATATTTATTTAACAATTAAGTGATATTAATGAATAGGTTTTAAGAATTAGCTTCTATTTAAAACTTTACCCCAATATTGATAAGATATTTTTAAGCAGCTAAATATAAAATATTTTTCAGAAAAATAAGTTTATTATGTGGCAATGAAAAGAAGATTGTAACAAAATAGAAAAAATTGATCCATGTAATACATATTTAAATGGAAAGGTCACAGAAATGTCACCTCCACAGCAGCTAGAAGTCACGCCATACTGTCCTGAATCCCACCACCAAGTCAGTTTGACTTAGGTACACACTTCAGCCCAGGCTGAAGTACAGTGGTGTGATTCTAGTGCACTGCAGCTATGAATGCTTGGGCTCAAGCTACTCTCCTGCCATAGCCTCCCAAGTAGCTAGGACTATAGGTATGCCACCATGCCAGGCTAATTTTTAAAAAATTTGTAGAGACAGGGCCTCACTCTGTTGCCCAGGCTGGTCCTGAACTTCTGGCCTCAAGAAATCCTCCTGCCTCAGCATCCCAAAATACTTGGGTTACAGGTGTGAGACAACATGCCCAGACTCATAAAGATAATTTTAAGTAAATAAGTGGATTATCTTTTTATGCTCAATAACAGTTAGGAATTGAAAGAGTTGAGACTAAAAGACCTTAAAAAAAAAAAGTGATATTTACAATACAGGAGTAGATTCCTCTAAGCTATCACTTTACAGGAAAATAACACTGGGAAAAAACTTGTCTCTGTTTTCAACTCTCTATCATTTATCAACCAGTTCATTACCTCTGGTTGGCGAAGCATCAACAATCCCTCTGGGTATATCTAGCTCATTTACATAGGCCAGTTGTCCCAGACTCGATGGTCTCATGTTAAACCAGCAAATAGCTAGAAAAAATGAATCCCTTTCAACACATATAGTTCAGAGCCATATTTTTCTGATGTTGATGACTTAGAGAGAGCAAGGCTTTCCAATTTTGTACTAGATGCCTAATGTTATGCAGCATCAGTCAGATCACATTATATTGAGTTACAGAGCAGGTCAGCACAAATGGCCATGTTCAAAGAAGTCTCTGACTTTTTGCCAAGTCATTTGGCAACAATCAAGTTGTCATCAATTTGAGTTACTTGTAGATCATTTCAGGAGATATTAAGATAATTATTGGCTGTTTTCATAATAGTAGAAAGCCAGGAAAGCACTCACTGGACCTCTGTATTCATCTATAAATTGAGAAACAGACACTTTATACCTCAAAACAATACAATTCATGTCATGTTAATGTATGCACCATTTCAGTTTATATTCTATTATCCTATTCTTTGATTATACATTTGGGTAATTTATCCACTTGATATTAGAATACACTCAACTTTGTTGTATCTAAGATGTTTTCTCTCAGTGATTTGCTGCATTTTTTCACAGAATAATTTATTAAATAACATATTGCACCTGATAATGTTATATTAAAGAACAAATTAGGCTTCAAAAATTGCCTTTAATGTAAATATAAATATATATATACACATATGATAACTGATATTACTGAAATATCATTTATATTTAAAGTGAATTGTATTCCAAAGTTCGTTCAAAGGCTGCTTTCCTAAAATGCTTTTTCACATAGAAACAAAATAATTGTGGACTCCACAATCTGGTGACGGTTCAATACTGTATTGATAACCATGTCTTATTTACAATGTTGGTGCTATGAAGAAAGTCATTCTATGCGAGAGAAAGCTCCAAGACCTCATCTCCTGGCATGATGTTCTAACATTAAAAATATTCCATCTCTATACTTCTTCATTGACTTCTGAAGGTGCCAGGAGCATTACAGACAGTAAAGAATCTCAGGAATCTCAGTTATCCCAAGAAACTCAAGGTAAATACAAATAAGATTGAGATTAGCTACTAGTAAAGGTAATTCATATCCAAAGTCAGTGATCATTACATGAAAAATGGAAATGGCACATAACTACTTAACTCATCTCTTAACTTTACACTTATTTCAGTTCCCACTCTATCCCCGTAATATGGTTTGGCTTTGTGTCCCCACCCAAATCTCATCTCGAATTGTAATCCCTACATGTTTAGGTGGGGACCTGGTGGAGGTGATCAGATCATGGGGGTGGTTTATTCCCTTGCTGTTCTCATGATAATGAGTGAGTTATCATGAGAGCTAATGGTTTCAAAGTGTAGCACTTTCTCCTTCTCTCTCTCTCTCTCTCTCCCCCCCTACTCCCTCCCTCCCTCATCTCCTCCTCCTTTTCCTCTCTCTCCTGCTGCCATGAAAAGCTTGCTTCCCCTTTGCCTTCTGCCATGGTTGTAAATTTCCTGAGGCCTCCCCAGCCATGCAGAACTGAGAGTCAATTAAACATTTTTCTTTATAAATTACGCAGTTTCAGGTAGTTCTTTATAGCAAATACACCCCTTGAGCCTCATCCTCCAATCTTTGCTGAGTACCCATTTTAGTTTATCAAGGAGAGGCTGTGCTGAGGTTAAAAGCACAGACTAATGTCAAACCTCTGAGCTCAAATTATGACCCCCATGTTGGAAAACATTCTCCATGGATCTCTCACATTTCTATACAACCTGCCAGCAGAAGCACATATAGCCTTTATTTTGGATTATCCTGCCAACGATATTTGTATAGTGAAAAATCTTGGACAACAGAAATAATCCAAGAGGGCATGTTGATTTGCTGTCTAGTATAATAAAGATAATGTCTCCATCCAAGACAAATGTTGTACAAGTTTGAACATAGCTCATTAAAAGACTGAAATTTTCTAAGCTTGGAGTTTGTCTTAGTCCATTTGTGCTTCTATAAGTGAATGCCACAGGGCGGATAATTTTAAAGAACAGAAACGTATTTCTCAAAGTTCTAGAGTCTACAAAGTTCAAGATCAAAGCACCAGAACCTGAGGATCTTCTTGCTGCATTCTCCACGGTAAGAGGTAGAAGGACAAAAGGAAGCAACTGCTCTTCATCAAGCCCTTTTATATGGGCACCTGATCCCATTCACAAGGGAGGAGTCCACATGGCCTAATCACCTCTTAAATATCTTAATTTTCAATACTATCACATTGACAACACCGGAATTTGGAGGGGACACATTCAACCCATAGCTTAGCAATTTCCTAAGCTTGGGGTTGCTCAGCCATGATGCAAACCCCACCGCATGCACAGCATCCACCTGGTTCTGCCTCTAATTTACTGCCTTGACACTTTTGGGGCAGGAGTAACAACAGGAACATGAAACTCATGCTACCTGTTGTGTCTTTTGACACCTTTGGGTCCAGGAGTTTTATGTATTTTGCCAGCATTCATAAAACTGGAAGAAGCTAACATGTTAGCTTAAGAGTAGGGTAAAATCTCAAACTTGACACCCTGCCATTTAATAACTATGTGACCTTAAAAATAAATGAATCTCAGTATAACTTTAGTGTTCACATCTAACAACTGAGGTTATAATCTTTACCTTACAAAATCGTGAAGTTTAAATAAGATAATGCAGAAGAAATGTAGCATAGTTTCTGGCTGTGAACACTCAAAATCAAGTGAATTGTTGAGGTTTTGTTGGTGTTCGTTAAACATTTCTGGCCTTTAAAATTTTTTTTCTGTTCCTGTTATCTGCACAATTTGTCTTTTTGGAAGTACTTACTCATCTTTTTCTTTTGTTTTAATCATGTGAGCTTTTGTATGGAAGTGGAAAGTAAAAGTATTCAATAAAATATAACAAAAGCTGGGAAGTGCATATCTAAGCACCATCCAGAAATTGCAGAGGCAAGAAAAGGAGTTTACTGTCTTTGGTCTGGGGTATCAAAGCTGTAGGTTTAGCTGTAGATATGAATTACAGGGAAATTGCTATCTAATAGGGAAAAATTCCAAGCCAATGAAATCAGAGGACCTTAGGGCTGGGTTCTGAGCATTGATAGTGTCCCCCAGGTGACAGTAACATTTAGCCGGGTGAAACTACTGTTCTGACCAAAAAGATTTGTCTTTTTTATTCTGACATAGATGTTGAACCATGACTGAAAGCATTTGGAGAGCTTTAAAACAATACCAAAGCCTGTGCCCATTCCAAGAAGTTGTACTTTATTTGTTCTAAGTGAAGATTGGGTATCAGAGAAGTAAAAACGCCCCTGATGAATTCCATCTGCAGTCAATGTTCTAAGAAAAAGAACAGGAAAGAGCTAAAGTCTTCTTCTTTTAAATATTCCAGGGAGATAGAGCAATAATAAAATCACAGAAAATTAAGAGGCTAAATCAACACTTTCTCATACTTCAATGTTTTCAATGTCCAAAATCAAGTTGAAGACTTTCAAAATCATGAGTTTAAATCAACTGGTTTTGCTTTTAATGAGGTCAGAGTGGTCCTGAAATTCTTTCCCAAACACAAAAATTAGATTATGGCACATTGTGAAGTCAGCTTTGTATATGTATATGCTGATGATTCAAACAATTTCTGTGGCCAAATATGCTACAGACATTAGTCAGGCAGGTTGTATAGACAAGTCTGCAGTTGATCCTTGTGATTCAGGAAGGCTATGTTTGTTTTGGATGAAAGCCCCTTTGTTTTTTACATAAGCATGCTTCACTCATATGTTTGTAAAACCTGATACTATTCAGGGTATGAAAGTCAAAACAGGATTGTTACTGAATTATCTGCAAAATAAACGGTTTCATTTGAAACAGTCAGTTTTAGGCCACACACGAACAATAACTTTCCATGGGTCCTTCAAACTAAACATGAATGTTTAAGCTATAAAAGTATAATTTAAAACAAAATGCTATTTTATTTTTAAAATAGCAACAAATTGTGGGAACAATTTGGAAGAAATATTATCTAAAACTTTGATTGGTGAACGAATTCTCAATCATCCCTACAAAAATCAAAATGTAGTGATCGAGTATATTTCATTTTATTCCTTAAATAAACATCATTTAAGTGATATTGAAGGGAAGCATGTTAACAACCGAACAGATTCTTCTACATATGTGAGACATTTTGCTGACATGATTTTATTTTCATGCACACAGCAGCCCCATCAGATTCTATTAAAATTGAGGTTCATGGAGGTTAAATTGCCCAGTAGCTCAACCCCCATATGGTGAAGGTATGAGTAGATCTTGTCAGTCTGGTATAGAAAGTTCACAACTTCCCATTACATCACTCAGCATTAACAATGGAATTACCACACAAATGGGCCCTAATGAAAAGAAGTGGCTCTGTAATTCATTTCTAATCTAGCCTATATGTCTGGAATCATGAATCGCTGAATAGTGAAAAAAATCCCTGGACTGAGAGTTGGAAGATCTAATACTTTCTGCTCAGCATAACAGTAATTGTGGGAATGCCAAAAGCTCTTTGAGCCCCAGTTTCCTCGATTCTACTATCTTCTTGATCTACTCCTCTAAGTTATAATGGAGACAGAAGTACAGATGTTTTATAACTAAACAAGTGTAGGGAAATAGTACCAGCAATATCTCTTCTCTTTCTCGCTCTCTCTTTATACATATATATATATATATATATATATATATATATATATACACACACACACACACACATGTATGACAGCTACCTAGAAAATACCAATTTCTTTTAAACAGGCAAGAAAAATATTTATGGTATCAAGACATTGGGTAGAAATGAAATCTACCCAGAACAGATTTCTGAAATAGATTTCTACTCAGAATAGATTTCAAATGGCCTGTCCTAGCATATAAAATTTAAATTTTACTGTCAAGTGATGACTCCCTAGATAGACTCAGAAGACTTCCCAGGGTTTCCTGATTGAGCAACTGTAGGTGTACAAAGTTACAGTCCCTCATTATATATCACCAGATTTTACATTCCCTTATTAGTCTTCCTCTCAAGGGAATTCTCCTCCAACTGCAGCATATTTTAGTGTTTTGTTTCTTTTTTCTAAGTGCTGAGAATCAAAAGATCTTCATTCTTATTCTAGGCCAACCACTCATTCTAACTGTGGATACAGGCATGTTCAACCTCTGCGGATACTAGCCTCTTCATCTAGAAAGTGGGTTTGGCAATATTTAGGGTTGCCAGATAAAACACAGGAAACCCAGCGAAATTTGAATTTCAGATGAACAAAATTTTTATAGTATAAATATTTTCTGTATTTTTATCTGAGAAATTTGGCAATGCTAGCTGAGTGAATTCTCAGGCCCCTCAATCTCAGCATGGTCTTACTTCAGAAGATACAACTTACAATAGCAATAACAATAGATGATTTATTTAAGATTTACTCTTTGCCATGCACTATTATCAGTGCCCTAACATATATTACCTAAGTTAATCTTCTACAAAGCCCTACGAGATAGCATGAATTTAGAAATCAGTTAATATGGTTCAGTTCTGTGACCCCACCCAAATCTCACCTTGAATTGTAATACCCACAATCCCCACCTATCAAGGGCAGGACCAGGTGGAGGTATCTGAATCGTGGGGCAGTGTCCCCATGCTGTTCTTGTGATAATGAGTGAATCTCATTTGATCTGATGGTTTTATAAGCATGTGGCATTTCCCCTGCTTATGCTCACTCTGTCATGCCGCTCTGTGAAGGTCCCTGTTTCTTCTTTGCCTTCTTCTATGATTGTAAGTTTCCTAGGTCTCCCCAGCCATGTGGAAATTAGTCAATTAAACCTCTTCCCTTATAAATTACCCACTCTCAGGTAATTCTTCATAGCAGTGTGAGAATGGACTAATACAACAGTTCACAACACTGCTGTCATCTCTGATAGCAACAGGTCCTCAAGACTGCCCTTAATATCACCAATTCACCAGAAGGACTCAGAGAACTAACTGAAAATTATCATACTTACAGTTACAGTTTATTATAGCTAAAGAATACAGATTAGAACCAGCCAAGGGAAGAGGCACAGTGTCATGGACAGTGTTAATCCTGGCAATCATGTGTGACAAATACATAGAGAGCATTGCTGGGTGGGGAAGCTCACCTAAGCTCTGGTGTCCAGAGTCTTTTTCTGGGCTTCATTGTCAACTATCCATGCAATTGATCTCAATTTCCAGCCCCTTTATAAAGGTCAAGCTAATACCAAATGACTCAAAGACTCCGCCATAAATCACATTGTTAGTCTTTCTGGCATGATCAATACCCCAGGTAAACAAAGACACTCTTACCAGGCAGCACATCCCAAGGGCCTAGAGATAATCTCCAGTCATTTTTGGGCAAGGTTAAATAATTTATTGCACAGATAGATAACAGTAGTTGTTCTCATTTTAAAGTTGAAAACAACCTTGAGGTACAAAGTCAAATGACTCCTCCATGGTTGTATAACTAGTCAGTAGCAGAGCTGAGATTCAAATTCAGAGCCTGTGCTTTTAATCAGTGAATGATGCCAGATTTGATTTACAAAGAGATTTAGGACTGAGTCACAACAGTCATTGATTCTCCAGCTACTGTGACTCTCAAGCCAAGCCATCAGCTCCTGTCAAACAAAGCCTTATTTAACTCAGGTTATTACAATATAATCCTTCATTTCAATTTTTTAATTCCCTAATTACGGAAACAGCCAAAGACGATTATTTTTTAACTGAGAAGGTACAGCACCCCAGGGTTTTCAACTGCCACTGCAAATGTTGAGCATCCACTATGCACCAGGCACATGCAGAAGACATTACATCGCACACTGTACCAATGTCATTATCGGACCCAGGTAAAGGTCAGTAATGAAAGACATTAAGATTGTTCCTTTTCACAATAATTTCTGAATAGTCAACGGGTAGCAGTGTTGTCAGATTCTTGGTTTCTCTCTCTCTCCTCTCAGTCTCCCTCCCTCCCTTCCTCCTTCTCTCTCTTCTGCTCGCTCACTGAGGAAGGTGACCCAGTTGCTGAGTGTTTGCTGGGTTTCTCTTTTACTCCCTATCCTAAGCTCTATTGGGTAAGAGGAGCAAGGGAATGCTTAGTGGAAAAAATAGGCAAAGTCAGCTCTGGTTTAAAATTCCTTTGACTTATTACATGTTAAAGCAAAACAAAAAAGGAGAAAAAAAAGGAGTCTTTCTCAGGAGTCAACTGGATTCTCAGAACTGTCTAAATTTGGGAACCAAAGCCATTGTGAATTTTATCTGTGTTGCTATTTTACTCTTGGTTTACATTCTGTTTGTTTCAAATAGTAAGCTATTAAGGAGAGAAAATGGTTTAGATGTAGGAATTCCTACACCTTCAGCCAAAATAACATTATTATTAAAACCCAATAGTGATCATTTACACACACCATACTGCCAAAAGAAAACTGAGGACCAGGCATGTCACATGGGGAGGCCAGAATCACACAGAAAGTTAACAGCCAAGTCAGAACTGAAACCAATTTCTCCTAATATAGAACTCAGCAAAGACTATGTTACCTCCTCTATGGACAGTTAGAGAAAGAGAGAGTGTGGGGAGGAAAGAAGGGAGGGAGGAAGAACAGAGGGAAGGAAGGAAGGAAGGAAAAGATGGAAGGGAAGAAAGTCTTTGCTCTAAAAGCAGAAGATCAACCAATAGGCAACATGCAAAGGAAGACACTGCCCTGACAGCCAAACATATGCAGTAACTAAAAGTTGAACAGCTTAGGGAAGATTTTCTGAAAACAACAGTAGATTTTTTGTTTTTTTTCTATTGTTGTTTGTTTACATTTTACAGTTGTCTTTAGACAAGTATCAATACAATGATCTCCAAAAGAAGAATTTTGTTGTTTGAATTGGATTTTCTGGTATTATTTGTTTTTGGTGTTGGCTTATTTATTTGTTTGTTTTTTGAAGATATGTTTAAAAAGTAGGAGGAGCAGAATCTGAGGTAGAAGAAGTTTGAAAATGAAGAGGCTACTCTGTTCTTTTGTTTTCTTAGCCTTGAAATAATCTCACAACTTACAACTATCTAAGGATAATATTAACAAATGTTTAATTACTAATACAACAAGGGCACCAAATTGCCCAGACATCAATCAGTCAGTCCAGATGCTAGTCACAGGTCACAGGCTATTATAAATGAGATACTGGTCACAGTGCCTGACTGTATTTTATGACTCATTAGTTCCAATATTTAATGAGCACTTATTTTGAATTGATCACTATTTTATAAGCATATTATTATACTTAGTCCTTCTAACATTTCATTTTGCAGATGAGAAAACTGAGGCCTAAGAAGTTTAAATAGCTTCACAATATTTCACAGCTAGTAATTGGCAAAGTTAGAACTTTAACCTCGGTCTGGAACTTCAGAACCAATAATATTAAGTACATAACATTGTCTTATATTTGGTGACAAAATAAGATATATTGGCCATTGATAAGAATGTCACTATTGTTTGGATGGTTTGGCTTGATTCGTGTGGGTTTAATTGAATTTAGTTTCATTTTAAGCCAACAGTCCTACCCCAAAATTTTGGTAATCATAATTTTGACTTAAATCAATTTGTTTTACATGAAAGCAAATATGCTTCAGCATACTTAACTTGTCAACAGCAATTTTATTGATAAAATTTCACACAAACTGTAAACATATTTTAATAAATTATAATTAGCAATGTATTCATTTTCTCAGACCTCTGTAATTATTTTTACAGGCAGTTGATAAGTAAACTCAAGAGTGGAGATAATGGTCCTGGGAGAGCTATGCTTCACGGAAGCAGCCATCCCCAAATTACAATATATCCTTGTGTACCCAGTTTGCTGTACAGAGGGGAAATGCCATGTTTGTCTTCTCTCTTACAGTAAGTTCACCTAAACTCAGACTCATAAGAATCTGAGTTCTAGAAACACTGTTGCATTTCCTTCAAATGAGTTAAGGGAATCCAGTACTCACGGAAGTAATAATTTAAATGTGGGTAAATATGAAGAATAAACATCATTGAAATGAAAAGAATCACTGTAAAAAAAAAAAGGCAGAAATTAACACTGAAACTAAATATGAAAGCAGCTTAAAAGATTGCTAAAAAAAAGAGAGAGAGAGAATTTAAAGACAAATAAGTTATTTAGTAGGAGGACAAATAAATCAGCATTTCTTTTTTAGTTAGACCTACATAGCCTATGCCAGGTGTGGGTTGACTATGCTCAAGTCATTAAGGAAGAAAAGAAATGCTGAGAGTCAGAAGTAGATGAAAGAAAATAATCTAGAGCAGAGAGAACGCCATGAAAACAATTCTGTGTGTTGATAAAAATTAAGTGTTTGAAGGAATCTGAAATACTTTCTTTTCCAGTGTTGGTACAGATAATCATTTACCTGCAAACCAATAATTAAAAGAATAGAATAACAGTACGTCATCATCTGTGCAGATCTAAGTTAGGTATCTCTGCACCTTAGAATTTAGCAGTGGGAGACAAAATAAAGTCACCACACATAAAAGATCCCAAACAGTTGGACGCATTAAGGAGTCATTAGCAATCACTCTTTTAACATCCATGTTTGTACATGTGGTATGGTAGGTTGACTTGTAGTGGATATCCAAATCCAAAATTAATGAACCATCAATGTGCCTCTTCTCACAGATAAATTGCGTTCTCACATAAAATCACCTCATGAGTCTGTTCATCATCAGCTGAGCTGCAAAGCCATTCACCCAAGAGTGATTAGACCCAGGTTCCATGATAATATCAAGGTTCATTTCAGAGACATATATTGGCCATTTTCAGTGTTTCTACAACAACTGAGGGAATCTAGAATATTTCCTTCATATCACAATGAAATTAAACCAAATATTATGAAACAAGCTAATATATATTTGAAGCAAAGGGGTCACCTATAATTTCTTTGAAAAATATTCTAACTCAGAATCCAGTCCAGTAATTAGTACAAAATTGGCCCAGATAAGTATGATTGTACTGAAGGTTCACAAAATAAATAGCAGTGGTTAAAATTCTATACCAACTTGCTACTTATATTTGCATACAAAAAATAAATAGATTTAGAGATTTAGAGTTGAGGATAAGTGAGCCTCCTCATTTAGGCGGCAGAAATCACACCAACCATCTTGCCCAAACATCAACTCCAGGCTGTTATAGCAACCTTAAACCAACCAGAAAGTGTAATCCCATCAGGACTCCAAGATTGAAGCCAATGAATACAAGTAAACATCACCATGGGATGGAGACACCTAGAGTTTGAATAATTCATTTTGGAAATGGCAGATTTGTTTTGAAAAGAGAACTATTTTTATCATTTGTTCACTACATATTAAGATGTTTAAGCAGTTTTTTTTTTTACTCTTAAATGTGTCAACTGCTGTGTGTTTTATAGATTACATGCAAGTTGTTCTGCTGTATTTTAAAGTACTAGTTTTTGAGGTTTTTAAAAACTTTTATTTTAAGTTCAGGGGTACACATGCAGGTTTGTTACATAGGTAAACGTGTGTCATGGAGTTTTTTTGTAAAGATTATTTAATCACACACGTATTATGCCTAGTACCCACTAGTTACTTTTCCTGATCCTCTCCCTCCTCCCACTCTCCACCCTCCAATAGGCCCCAGTGTGTGTTGTTCCCCTCTATGTTTCCATGTGTTCGCTCTCACTTATAAGTGAGAACACATGGTATTTGGTTTTATCTTCCTGCACTAGTTTGCTAAGAATAATGGCCTCCAGCTGTGTTTCTGTGAAGGCCAGGGTCTTGTTCTTTTTATGGCTGCATAGTATTCCATGGTGTATATGTATCACATTTTCCTTATCCAGTCTATCATTGATGAGCACTTAGTTTGATTCCATGTGTTTGCTATTGTAAATAGTGCTGCAGTGAACATAGATGTGCATGTATCTTTATAACAGAATGATTTGTATTCCTTTGGATATATACCGAGTAATGACTGCTGGGTCAAATGGTATTTCTGCTTTTGGGTCTTTAAGGAATTGTCGCACTGTCTTCCCAATTGTTGAACTACTTTACACTCCCACCAACAGTGTAAAAGCGTTCCTTTTTCTCCACGACCTCGCCAGCATGTTATTGTTTTGACTTTTTAATAATAGGCATTCTGACTGGTGTAAGATGGTATCTCATTGTGATTTTTATTTGCATTTCTCTAATGATCAGTGATGTTGAGCTTTTTGTCATGTGATTGTTGGATGCGTGTATGTCTTCTTTTGAAAAGTATCTGTTCACGTCCTTTGCACACTTTTTAATGGGGTTTTTTTTTCTTGTAAATCTGTTTAAGTTCCTTATAGCAGATATTAGACCTCTGTCAGATGTATAGCTTGCAAAAATTTTCTCCCATTCTGTAGGTTGTCTGTTTACTCTGCTAATAACTGCCTTTGTTGTGTAGAAGCTCTTCAGTTTAATTAAATCCCATTTGTCATTTTTTGCTTTTGTTGCAATTGTTTTTGGCATCTTTGTCATGAATCTTTGCCTGTTCCTATGTCCTTAATGGCATTGCCTAGGTTTTCTTCCAGGGTTTTTATAGTTTGGGGTTTTACATTTAAGTCTAAAGTACTGTTTTAAACGACATGTGTGGCATGAGTCCTAATTAATCAGGGATGGCTTAAAGGCTGCAGTAGTAGCTGATATTAAAGCTGTCATTTAGTTAAATAGCACTAACCTACAGGGAGAGATTGTGGCATTGGGGAAGGCCACAGAACTCCTGCAGCTGTGTTATTGAGAGTAGAGGCAGGTCGCAGTAGAAGAAGAGCAGAGTATAGACATCCAAAAGACTTAATGTTAAAAACTGGCCCATGTTAATATTATTGAAATTCCTTAATTTTGAGAGTTTATATATAAATATAATAATCTATAATTTAATTTTAATTTGTAAGGTGACATAAAATTTGTTTTTTAAAAATAAATAATATTACATCCTGAAATTTAAACTTAAATGAGAATTTCTGCTAAATTTCAGTATGAAATATCTGGAGGGATTTTACCATGGTACATTATTTCTTTTGCTGTAGTATTTTTGTTTCCTTTTTCTTTTACTCAGCTCAGCCTTCCCCATTTCTATCCCAATCTTTAGGTAAATAATATTAACAGACTGAAGAGAATTACTTTACATTTCTCACTATACATTGTTTATAAAATATAAAAAAAAATACAGAAATATAAAAAAAATTTTTAAAGACAAATTGTTAAAATGATTTACTTTTTTCTCTCAATTAAAAATAATCTTTTTCTGTTTTAAAAAATTGTCAATTTGGAAAAAATAAAATTTCCACAATTGCACATTCTATGACAATCATACTAATATTTTAGAACATTTCTTTCTTAAGTTGCTCCTCTTCACAGATTTGTAATTTTCTAAAGTTATGTTTTATATAGATATATACTTAGATGTTTGTGTTATATTCATATATCATTTTATGTATATTATTTTTAGAGTAGTATATATTGTGTGTATATATAATGTATATTATTTTATAATAGTATATAATATACTATATAGTATATACTATATAGTATATAGTATTATATAGTATATACTATATAGTATATAGTATTATATAGTATATACTATATAGTATATAGTATTATATAGTATATACTATATAGTATATAGTATTATATAGTATATACTATATAGTATATAGTATTATATAGTATAACATATGTACTATTATATTATATACTATTATATTATAGTATATAATCTATATAGGATATAATATACTATAATATAATAGTATATATATCATTGAAAGAAATATAAAAGCTTATTACATTTAATGAATACTATATAGTATAATATATAATATATAATACTATATATTATAATATACTATTATAATATAATATAATAGTATATATCATTATATTATATATTATGATATATTAGTATGTATTATAGTATAATAGTATATAATATAGTATATTATATACTATATGTTATGTAATATATATAATATATACTATATACATTATATATATAGCATATATACCATATATACTATATACTATATACAGTATATAATATATAGTATATAATAGTGTATAATATATATTATATGTTATATACTATTATACTATAATAAATTGTAATAGTATATATACTATTATATTATAGAATAATATAGACAATTATAATATATATAATAGACTAACATATTAGTATATACTAATATATATAATATGCATAATATACTATATATAATATACTAATACAATATACTATTGTATATATTATATATTATATACTATTATAATATAGTATAATAGTATATATAATTATATTATAATATAGTATAATAGTATATATAATTATATAATATACTATATAGGATATATTATAATAGTATATAATAGTATGTATATCATTTATATAAATTTAAAAACAATACTTTTAACGAAATTAAAAATTAACTTTAAGAAAACTTACACATATCTGTATAATATTTTACCTACTGAATATATCGTTGATGTGATAGAATATTAGTCTCAGTGCCAGTATCATTCAAAATGCTGTCTCAGGAATGAGGCTGCTGTCACATCAGTAACCACTATTACCAAATAATTAAAAACCAAATGAAACAAAAAAAATAGAACATTTGGCTACCTAGGCAAGATAGAAATTGATACCAGATATCTGTAGGATTGATAGGTTGTTTCAAGGCAAAATCTAGTAAGACAACAAGACTTCCTAAAGTGGATACAACTAGTTGATGGTAGAGTGCAAAATTCTGAGACTTGCTGCCCCAAAAAGTCAATTCAATTAGCATGCTCACTGCCCAGTGTATGCCAGGTACTTCATGCTTTATCCCATTCAATCTTTAAGATCATTCTCATTTTTTAGGGTAATGCATGATCACCATCTAACATATAAGAAAGCTAAACTTCAGGGGGATAAAAATATATTTCTATGCCTGGTAACAGAACTGAGAGAACTAAGTTTGCTCCAACTGAGACTTCTGGATGCAGAAACAGCTTTCTTTCCTGTACACTTCATTAAACAGACAGTAAAAATATCAGCCGGTTATACACCCCCAAACTAATTCATCAGCCTCAAAGAGGCTGTATTAACACTCATCATCCAAATCTCTCCATTCCTTGGCCCTTTTCTGCTTGGGTTGGACACCGTCCACTGGAAAAGGAGCAAATTTTTCTTGGAGACATGCTCTGGAAAATTTCTCCTCCTACCTGGACACAAATTGTGTGTGATGTGTTCTTTCCTGCCAGGATTCTACTCCATACCATCAAGTCCAACAAACACCACCCATTTTTCATACCCAGATTCTTCCTCCATTGAGGCTCCCCATGGAAAAGAACCTTCTGGGCATCCCACCCCACCAGTGTTTATCAGGTGTGTCTCAGTCTCATCTGAGTATAGTCCCAATATAGCACCATGGGACAATAAAGAGAGCCGACTGTTGAGCTCCTGCTATGGGTAAGCTCTGTGCCAAGTGTTGTGTTTATATTATTTATTCTTATAAGCCTGCAGGCAGGTATTGTTATCTTCATTTCCATATGAGGAAATGGAGTCTCAGAACCTTTAAACTATCTAAGACTATGCAAATGATAACTAAATTATCATTATTTTGTCACAGGTCTTCAGTGTCTGAACCCTACTCTTCCCTTTAGATCAGTGTGTGTGTGTGCGCGTGCGTGCGCATGTGTGTGAAGTGGTTCCTAGGCCATTTTATTCTCCCCACAAATATTGATTTATACATATGTCCCCTATGCTGTGTTTGGAAATGTAATGGGAAAAACCAGACATAGTCCTCACCCTCATGGAGCTAATAGTCCTGTGGGAAAGGTAAACAGAAATCAAATGATCATGTACATATAGAATTTTATGATTACTGATGTCAGGCTCCCTGACCCCCACATCCATTGAGAATGTCTATAGAAGTCCAAAAGTAAATCATAAATGCAGACCAGGATTTGTTTTCCCTAAATATTTCTCATTCCCTAGGTTAATTAATGAATGCATATGAGTATTCATTAAAGAAGAGCAGGGTTCATCCAAACCCACTTGGATTCATCCAGGTCTCAGGGTAGATCTGAACCCTGTGAAGTAGCAATTAGTTTCAAAATGAAAATCACTCTGGGAGATGCAATGCATGACTGTACAGTCATCAAAAGATATAAAATCCTAAAGCCGACATCGAGGGAGAGAGATTTTGAAAACAGGGTATGAGTAAATATTTCCTACGATATCATTTGCTTCACACCAGTATTGGAAGAGAACTGTGACTTCAGAAATTCAATATGAATTTAAAGTCTTACTAAGGTAATTTTACTTCCATTTTATAAACCTTGTATATATTATAAGCAGTTTCAACTGCCCTGGGAAAAAATATTATAAATGAAAGATTGGAACATTTCCTTTGAAGGAGAACTCTCTTGTTATTATTCTGTCTGGGGAAAGGTTACTTATGGCCAAATGATTAGGAGGATTTTAGGATAATTGCTGCTCAGTGCTCCAGTTTAGAATTTGAGGTTGAGGTTTGAAAGGGCAGAGTTGGCAGAAACTTTATGACATCTTAAATAAATTATAAGAGAGCACTTTCACCATATTTAAAAGAGCATTGTTTCTCAGAACCAGTGAAAATCTCTCTTGAGCACACTCTATGCCTTTAACAGCCATAGTGTGAAACAGATAACCTCATTCCTGAGATACCTGCAAAGAAGGGAAGTGGCTGCTGGTTTGGGTCCCTAAGATCTCTAAAGAAGAAGAATAGAGATTTTGATTAGGTAGGTCATAGAGGCTTGACTGACACCGGGTCACATGTAACGAGTGGCCTGTGGTTTGGATGAAGTGATCTTTCTTTTCCATGAGCTGTGATTCTGTTTCCAAAGGAAGATTGGGGATGAAGTTGAAAATAATGTGGCTCGATGCTCTGAAGCTGTCTTCTGTGGCTTGGAATAGCCAAACATGCAGAGATTTGAAGGAGAAGAAAGTGGTTTCCTTATAACTGAGGAGGAAATGATGGCATGCTAGATACAGTGCTTACGTCACAGTCATTCACCTTGCGCTAAACAGTTCCTGAGTACATAGAACCAGGTTACATACCTGCATCAGTTAACCAGTGGCAGAAGGAAGAGCACCATCAGAGCAGAGGACTTATGAAAACAGTGAAACCTACAAGTCCAATCGTGCCACACCCCTCTTCAAAATCCTTCCATGGTCTCCTGATGCCCATCAACTAAAACCCAAACTCCTGTGCATGGCATACTATTACCTAAGTAGTCTTCTATGTATCATTCCCTCTTTCCATATTTGGTGCTTAAGGACACCACCATGCTCCAGTACCACCTCTCCCCACCAACATTTAAGTACCTGTTTGTCTTTCAAATCGTGACTCAAATGTGAAATTATCTTCCTTGCCTGAAGGTGTTCTTTCTCTGCCAGGCTGAGTGACTTGCCACCACTCTGCACCCCACCTTTACAGCACTTTTCATCAGTTTGCATGGTCATCGTTTGTCTTGTTGCCAACTGCAAGGTCCCTGAGAATGTGGCACACATTGTAGTCTTTTAACTGACTAGTGTGTGAATTTGGGCAAACGACTTAATCATTTTGTACCTCAGTTTCCCCACAGGAAGGCTGCTACTTAGGGCATATTTCCTTTTGCTTTGGAAAATAGAGGGCTGGAGATACCGTTCCACATGGTGGTGTTGAGTGTAAACAGACTGCACGTGAAATTTACAGCAGAAAAGGGTCAGTTCAGAAGTGAGGACCGAAAACTAAAGTGACTCAAGAAAAACTAAGCTCTGAGACCTTTGGAGACGTTAATAAGGGCAACAGCCTTGGAATTCAAAAAGATCTTATTAAAATCTTGAAGAATAAGTTTGTCTCAAGAGGCATAAAGATTTAAAGTGGGCAGGGCACGGTGGCTCAGGCCTGTAATCTTAGCACTCTGGAGGCCAAGGAAGGTGGATTACTTGAGCTCAAAAATTTGAGACCAGCCTGGGAAACATGGCAAAAACCCATCTCTACTAAAAATAACAAAAAATACAAAAAAAAAAAAAAAATTGCCTAACATGATGGCACACACTATAGTCCCAGCTACTTTGGGGGCTGAGGCAGGAGGATCACTTGAACCAGGGAAGTCAAGGTTGCAATGAGTCAGGGTTGTGCCACTGAACCCCAGCCTCGGTGACAGAGTGAGGCCTTGTCTCAAACAAAACAAACAAAAAAAAAGATTTAAAGTCATCATCCAACTATTGATTGTGTGCTGATGGTTCCAATTTTCAAGCCATGTCCTAGGAATTAACTAACTTGTTTCATGCCCTCAGCAAGATTATGGCAGTAGCTGTAAGACAGATAGAAAGAGAGAGAGAGAGGGAAAGAGAGAGAGAATCAAAGCTAGACACTGGTCAGGCTTTCATAAAGCCCCCGCTGAGTAAATGCAAGTGACTCGGTATTAATTCATTCAGACAACAATCTCTGTAGAGTATGCCCCAAGCATTAGGTCTGCCCCAGTACTTCAGGTACACAGAGAAATGAAAGGGCCTCCCTCAGTCTTCAGACTATAGCCTAAAAACCTTAAAGGACTAGGAACAGTGAACCCCAGTCTCCTTCAGCTCCTGTAACAACTCTATACCATGATCTGGCAAGATCTTCACATGGTTAAGTACATATTCTATTCTGAGGTGGTAAAATTGGTATTTGCACATCCATGAAGTTGATTCTACTTCAGCAACTGCAGTGTTCTAAGAAGGATTATTCTTACTTTCATTTTGTAGTTTCTGAAACATCCTTAGGAGGTTAGTCTTACAGTCAAAATATCAACCCTTGAAACCTGTGAATGAAAGGGATACTGATAATGCTATTGTTCAGCCAGTCTCACAAATGAACATCACAAGTGAGGAAGAGATCACTGTCACCTTTATAGTGGCCCTCTATGACCTTAACTATAATGGCACAACCTCCTTTCAATGTGTAAAGAACAGATATAGATACAGTAACACCATAATACATCCTTAGCAGTATGAAATATCTTTTTCTAGGACAGAATGGAGACAGCTCACTAAAGTGTTCAACGTTAACCCATCAATCACTCAGCAAGCCTTTAATGAAAGACACAGCACATCTGTTGGCCCAGGTCCTCTGAACACTGGCTTTTGGTTTCCCTAGAAAGTCCTCATGTTTCTTAAGTTCCACAAGAAATGCAAACCATTTAGAAATGAAAAAAGAAAATATTTTTTTTTCCAAAATAGTCTTTTAAAATCAATAATGATTTTTCACCATTTTCTTGATCAACTTGGAAATTTGGTGCCTGCTCTAGATTTGAAGGTCTGATAATTCTACTGTTCAGCCAGTCTCACAAATGAACATCACAAATGAGGAAGAGATCACTGTCACCTTTATAGTGGTATATCTTTTCCATACCATGTGACATTGCTTCCACAACCGGCAGGAGGCAGAAAATGCTTTCCAAGAGTTTGTCGAATCCCCAAACACAGATTTTTATGCTCCTGGAATAAACTAACTTCTTTCTCATTGGCAAAAATGTGTTGATTGTAATTTTTGATTAATAAGGATGTGTTTGAGCCTAGTTATACTGATTTAAAATTCATGGTCCAAAACCGCAATTACTTTTGCACCAACCTAATATTTATTTCACCTGTAAGAAAATGTAGATTCTGTTAGTAAAGTAGAAGTAGAGAATGAAGATTATTTGGTAAGCAGTATTTTTTCCACAAGATGAAAGCATATATGAATCAGAATGTCAAGTTGTTAATTTACAGCAAGAAATATTGCAGCCTTACACTGAGGGGTAGAAACAATTGAGATGAAAAATCAAGTTAACGCCTTCAGTAAAACCTATCTGCAGGTATGCAGATGGAAGTTTCCAAGAACATTATAAACCTAATCAAAGCAGGTAACCACAGTCATAGAAGCAAGACAAGGCACAAGTCAAAAGTCAATAAATAAAGGAGGACAAATAAGAAAATAAACATCAGTATAACAGTATAGCAAGGAAGCCAGAGCAAGACAAGCAAACCAGACCAAAACTCAAAGGATGTATAAAGGAAATACTTGCAGAGCTAAAAATTCTGCATAACAAAGTTTCTCAACTTCACCACTATTGATATTTTAGACTAAATAATTATTTGTTGTGGAGGGCTGTCCTACATTGTGGGATGTTAGCTCTGTCCCTGCTATCCACGAATTCTCAGTTATATGTTCCCCAGTTGTGACAACCAAATGTTTCCAGATATTGCCTAATGTCCCTTAGCTTGAAGCAAAGTTACTCATGGTTGAGGACCACTGTTCCTCAAGCTTTGTTGATGTTCCAGCAGGTTTTACAGTTCCAACTCTGAGAATGCCTTAAAAGCATTGATAAGCATCTAAGAAAAATGATAAGAAGAGAAACCAATAGCCCAGATGGGCCTGGTGGCTCAAGCTTGTAATCTCAGCACTTAAGGAGGTTGAGACAGATAAATTGCTTTTAGCTCAGGAGTTCAAGACCAGCCTGGGAAATATGGCAAAACCCTATCTCTACAATCACACAAAAATTAGTTAGGCATTGGTGGCTCATGCTTGTAGTCTCAGATAGTCGGGAAGCTGAGGCTGGAGAATCGCTTGAGCCTAGGAAGTAAAGGTTGCAGTGAGCCAAGATCATGCCACTGCACTCCAGTCTGGGTGACTAAATGAGACCCTTTCTCAAAAAAATAAAAAGAAAATATAAGGAAATAAATAAATCAATCAATAGCCCAGAGGAGCTTGAAACTTTCATTTTGATAATTTTTGCTTATATTTCCTGGGTCTTGTCTCAGGTCATGTGACTATCAAAAGTATTCATGATGGCATCAAGGAGTTGGAGGCAACCTAAGAGCTCAACAGGGAAGGAGTCAGTAGAGTTGTTGAATGCTATGGATTCCAAGGCAACAGTTAGAAATAAAGAACTAGATGGATGTACAGCAACATGAGTATAACTAGATCCACAGAGTTATGTTTAAAGAAATTCAAAATACAGTTATACACAAAAAAACCTACACATTTTACAAGAATTCAGACCTGTTGAAAGATATTTATCAAACATATTAAAGTAAATTTTATATGAGGGAGAAGAATGGGATTGGGGATAACAGAGGGAAAATAAAATCAAATTAAGATTGAAGCCTTGTATAGTCCAATGGGTTAGTATGCCATGAAGAGGATAATTAAAGTAACTCTCAGCACTTGCTGTTCAATAATTCAAAAAAACAAAGATAAAATAGCATTGGATATATTCAATTCACATTTTCACTGGACAGTTGATGTATTGTCATATTGGAGGTATTCTCAGCACTGAGCAAGCTCATCATTTGTAAATAAATTGTGCAGCATTTTTCTGATGACTTTCTAATTATGATACAACTCCTAAACTTTAAGTTATAAATAATCAAGAACTTATGACAGGTGGTAAGCTAACCTCTACAAGAGTAACCTAGCTCCATTTAGAACATTTTAAATAACCATGCTATTTTGCCACCATTTTTCATGTAGAATCTACATTTTTCCTCCCTGAAGGTAAACACAGAGCACTGGCGTATCACACGTCAGGCTGATGAACAATTATTAGCACTGAACCTGCTCTCAGATAATGGGGCATGTGCACGACTCAACTGTTTACTGGCTTTGTCCTCTTTCAGGTTAGTGTATGATAGTGGAGATGACGTTTTAAACACAGATGACTCTGTACTGAAGCTCCTTCTTCTTGATCCTAAAGTGATGTCGTCTAGCTCCTTGAGCCAGTCTTTAAAATGACCAATGTGATTGAGTCAAGAGGCCTTGTTAAATGGCTTTATCATAAACTCGATATGCAAGATAAACAAAATGAGGAAAATCTCCAAGAATTTCAGTCTTAACACAAAGGTATGATTTTACAATAGTGAATGAACACCCATGAGATACATCCTTGATAATCATGGAAGTTACATTCCAGTTATGGAACTGCCTGTGTTTGAAAGAAAGGGAAATAAATTACTACCTTCAGCCACATTAGCAGGGGGCTTCTGCCACTTCCAGCTCAATCTAATCCTAATCAATCCAGGGTCACAATCTCAAAAAGATTAAAAGCCATGATGCTTTCTTAAATTGATCTAATTTATAAACTTCTTGAGGTCAGGACTATCTCTTATTCACACTGTGAAACACTACCATGCATCTAGTTAAAATTCAATATACATATTATTTTTTCTTAAACGCATCCATAGCTGATCAATATATATTTTGATCTTAAAATATTTATGGTAAATGTTGGGCCCCACATATTGTTTGCAGCTGCACTTTTCTGCTCAAGTATTTCCATTTAATTTGTTTTCAAATTGAATGAAAGCCTCTCAGGCTGTAAATCCCAGGAGGTGAGTTTTTGTCATCACACTGTTGAAATGTCCCAAGATATCTATTTTACCATCAGAATCTGATCTGACTCCAGTATGATTTCAGGGTTGATTTAAACTGTATACAATTATCTGGCCTTTAAAAATGGAGCTGCCTTTTTATAACAGAAACGATGCTCCCTCTATTGAATCTCAGTGAAACAACTAGGCAGATGACAAGCAGTCTGTCCTAAGATGGGGCTTTGGCTGGGAAATTACTACACATTAATGAAGGACCCCTTTTTCTACTCCAGCCAAATCACAGCATCTAGGAATTCAAGGGCTAAAATAAGAGAATTGAAAGTTGGTATATGACAATCACAATAAGGAATATTTCAAAGTTTTTTTTTTAAGTTTTGCTCTCCAACCAAAATTTATTCTCAATCTATTTCACTATCCCACTAAATACCATTCTAGGTTACATCTGAGAAATAAAATCTCCCAGTTTTCTGCTGTTGAATCCTATGTCATTAAGATAAAACAAGTACAGTTTGAACCAAAAGTATCTGCCTAGTTTTGTATGTTACAGGGAAAATCCGAAATTTGAATACAGCAATCATTTCAGTGAAGGCTTTGGAAATGAGTAGTTTTCCTTTTATGGCAACTTGTTCCAGTGACTTCTCTGTTCTCTGGCAAGTCTAAACAACAACTTAAACACTTTTGTACTTTGTTCAAATCTTGGATCAGGAAAGTTATTCAAGGACATAGATCTAATGCGTGAAGTTCCATCACTTTGCCCAGCATAAATTACAACCTCTGCAAGATGCAGAGAAAGTTACAACCCCTGATGTCTTGCTGAGAGGGAGTCTTAACTCCCTTCCTTGCCACCCTGGCCCCCACAGAAGCCTCTTGAGGCTAGCAAGCTGTGTCAGCAAAGTCACACAAACCTCCATCTTTATGACTCTACCTGGTGATTCTGCTAAGGCAAGAGTCCCAGGCCTTCCTCAGTTGTGTCATGTTTGATTGTGGTGGGTCCTGTGCTGACACAGCTGTGCCAATGCTGGCTTCCTGGAGTGCCACAAGATAATTGTGACCAAATGGAAGCCCTGCACTTCAGCAATGACAGAGAAGAAAGAGAGAAAGAGAGAGAGAGAGAGAGAGAGACCAGGGTGAGAGAGAAAGAGAGAGAGAGAGAGAGACCAAGGTGAGGCGGGGAGCTAGGGAAGGAAAGGGAAGAGGGAGGAAAGGAGGGAGAGGGAGCAAGAGAGAGAGAGAGAAAGGGAGAAAGAGAGAGAGAGACAGAGAGAGATGGAGACAGAGAGAGACAGAGACAGATAGAGACAGAGACAGAGACAGAGAGAGATTGACCAGAACTCCTTACATAGTCTACACCTTTGGAGAAGTGGTGGGAGCCAGGCTGAGTGGGTTTGAATACCAGCCCTGCCATTGTGTTGCTGCGTGATCTGCAGTAAGTTACTTGTCTCTTCATGTCTTACTTCCCTATCTGTAAACTGAGGATAAGGCAACCTAATTCTTGGGCTTATCATGAAAACTAAGAGTAAAAATTTGTAAAGTACTTGGAACAATGCCTCACACATGGTAAAATCTATATAAATGTTTGTTAAGTACATTTTTCTTTAGGTTTCATCCAACAGAGGATTCACCCAAGTCCTAGTTTCTTACATAAAAATGGGCTTTTAAATTCAAGTATAGCTTCTCCCAAGAATTTAGTACTATTTCTATTTTCCAATACCGTAGTCCTCACTTTCCCACAGTTTCACTTTCCATGGTTTCAGTTACCTGAAGTCAACTGTGGTCTGAAAATATTACATGGAAAATTCCAGAAATAAACAACTTGTGGTTTTAAATTGCTTGCTGTTCTGAGTCGCATGATGAAATCTCACACCATCCTACCCCATCCTGCCAGGAACATAAATCATTCCTTTGTTCAGTGTATCCATATTGTATATGCTTAGTAGCTGTCTGGGTTATCATACCAAATATCATGGTATCTCAAAGCTTGTATTCAAGTAACACTTCTTTTACTTACTTGTTCTTATTTTATTGTTAGTTATTATTGTTAATATCTTACTGTTCCTAATTTATAAATTAAACTTTATCAAAGACACATATGTGTAGGGAAAAAATAAACAATAAACATAGTATATATAGGGTTCAGTGCTTTGCACAGTTTCAGGAATCTTTGGCAGTCTTGGAACACATCTCTGCAGATAGAGGCGGACTACTGTATAAAATGTATCCCACAGTAAGTATCAGTTTGGCTCATGTCAGCTGATTTACACAGCACCATAAATGAACAAGACACTGGGCTATGTGTCACAGCGTATGGCAAGGCATGTTAGTAGAGGGAATGAGAAACCATGTGCTCTCAGGCAAGCCACTTAACCTCTCTGTGCTGTGTATTTCCCTGTCTATAACTAATTAATCTCAGAGGAGGTGTCTTCCAGCTTTAACAATCTGTAAATCAAATAATGTATAAGTGTATACATGCAATGAACTAAAGACAAATACAGAGTATTGTGAGGGTCCAAAAGAGATAAGATTATTTATTAGTCTTTAGTCTCTAGATTTAGTTATAATTATCAGTGCACACTGTCTCACCTTACACTGTTGTCCCTTCTTTCGTAATTCAAACTTTCAAAGGCATGCACATTAGGGTGAGAAGAAGTATTATTTAGTATAAATTGTAAAATTTAAATTATAAAATATTTCAAGTTTTAATTAGATTCTTGAGGAATGGAGTTTATCAAATAGAAGTCTTTTTTAAAAATAAAGGAGAATTATTTGCACCTTGCCTAAGCAATACAGCTCTCTATGTTATATTACCTAAATTGCCCAGGTTCCAGCTCACGTGAACTTAAGCAAGACCTCTAGCCCACTGCAAACCACCCGTGTCAGGGGGTCCAGAAGGAGTCTCGCATGTGCTCAACCACAAGCCTGCTCACCACTGTCTAAGCTGCTCCCCAAGCACTACTGTTAATCTGCTCTGCTTTGCTTCTCAGAACTTCTGCAGTCATTATCTGGATACAGAAGTCTCCTTGTTACTTGGAACCAGTGCTCTTCAAGGCATAATGCTCACTGCGTTGCTAACATCACGTCCACCGGGCACTTAAGGCTACTTTGTGTTGCTTCTACCTGGAGGGTCCCCCTCCCTTAGAGCATTCTCAGGCTACATAGTCCTGCACAGGTACACTCTTGTGTCTTCAAGGGGTCAGGCTGTGTCATTGTTAAAGCACAATGGGAGGAAAACAGCTCTCCTAGTTATGTTAAAAATCACTGGGATGAGGCTGGGCATGGTGGCTCAAACCTGTAATCCCAGCACTCTGAAAGGCCCAAGCAGCTGGATCACCTGAGGTCAGAGGTTCAAGATCAGCCTGGCCAACATAGTGAAATCCCATCTCTACTAAAAATACAAAAAATTAGCCAGGCATGGTGATACCCACCTGTAGTCCCATCTACTCAGGAGGCTGAGGTAGGAGGATCGCTTGGACCCAGGAGGTAATGGTTGCAGTAAGCCAAGATCACACCACTGCATTCCAGCTTGGGTGACAAAGCAAGACTCCATCTCAAAAAACAAAAAGAAAAAAGAAAGAAAAAATCACTGGAAGGGTTCTTAAAAGCAGCATTGTTGGTCCAAAAATATTACTTTTTGGTAATAGTCTTTTGAGTGTTAGTTACACATTATACTTCCTCCCAAGAACCCAAATGTGCTATCAGTGGTTAAGTGACAACCACCACACTATACCAGCTGCAGCACTCCCTTCCAGTGAGAAAGCCCTCATCCTCAGGCTCTGCTGACCTCAGCAGGCTTCCTGCCTTAGGATGAGGGTTCCCTAGCAGAGCTCTTCTCCCTGCCTGCAGTCCTTTGTGAGGACATTTACCAGTTTCCACACATGCCTAGAGGCCTCTTAAACTCAGCAGTAGACACAGCAGAGGACACATAGATGTCCTCTCCCAGACATCTCCTCCATCCTCAAAAAAAAAAAGGTTGGAATAATATTGCTCGAACATTAAGGGAAACGCTGTGATATAAACCAAATCTTTAGGTTGACATCTAGAGAAGTGGCTAGCCAGAAATAGGAGAGGAAAAGTGTATAAAATAATTGTGACACACTGTGAGTTTTTTCTCTGAAATCCATTCCCACTACCCTTTTTCTGAAATATGAGAGTTTAACTAGGCATTTGGTTGTCCTGGTAGGACTATGTTGCCCAGCCTCTCTTGTACACAGGAGTCACTTTGCAGCTGAATCCTCATGAAAAGAATATGAGTGAAAGTGATCTGAGCAACTCTTGTTCCATTTGCTTAAAATGAAATCTATGCTTCCTCTTCCCCCACTTCCCACTGAGACTACCCAAGCTTCATGTAGAAGACACTGAAGGGATAAAAAGCTAAACTCTGGGAAAAACCTGAAACCTTGAGTGATCACGTAGGGCAAAGGCATTCCTACACGCTGGCCATTCCCTTTAACACACAAGAAGAAAGAGACTTCTCTTTCATTTAAGCCATGTGATTTGAGGCCTCCTTGTTATGGTAGCACAACTGTACCCTAACTCATACTGGAGAGGCTCACTCTTGGGGCTTCTCCCTAATATAAGGGTCATTACCTCAAGGAACAGCGTTACAGGAGAAAGAGTAGAACAAAAGTGTTTCAGAAGAAAAGGGTATTAGAAAGAACTCATGGATACTATGTTTAGAATAGTATTTGTTCAGTAAGGAAAGACTCTTTCTTCCCTCTCTGTCCACAAGATTAGAAAGGGATTCTAATTCAAAGATGTGATGAGTAAGAAAAGTCACAGAAAAGGCTTTAATGGTCTAGGTGCTATGTGAGCTCTGAAAATGGTGCCCTCTTTCTGAGCACCCACCCCAACCCCACTCCTACGCTAAGAAAGAGGGAGAGTGCATAAGACACTCAAATAGGTTTGTAAAACCCCAGAAGAGAGGGAATTCTTCCAGGTAGAGCCCTGGGGAGGTGATAAGTACCCAGAGAAAAAATGGCTGTGCCATGTACATGGGTAGGAGAATGTCTGACAACAACCTCCATGCTCCATCATGACTCAAGAATAGCAGAATTCTGCTGTATCCCAGAGTGCCACAGAAGACAGAAGGAGCCAATGGACCGAAGGGAGATCTTTGAAAAGGAATTAAGATGGAGAGAGCAGCAGCCTGCATACATCGACATCTGAGGAGCAACTTGTGGACATCTCAGCCAATACCAGCAGAAAAAGATGACAGTGGAAAGCTGGAGCACGCCAACACAAACACTGGCACCAGGTAAGCCCCTAGAATCTATACGCAATGGCATGGAAGGTAGGGATGATCTTTAACAGTCTGATTAAGTTTATAACTTACTAGACAGCTTTAACCTGGTGTCTAGAACTTAGAAGGAGGACAAACAATATCTTCATTTCCAATAACTTCTGAATGATATTTGGTATCTTTTTCAATTGCAAAACAAGTCTGCAGAACAAGTAGTTAGGCAAAATCTGTCACTAATAGAAGTCACATTTTTATGTGACATCAGAGTTGTTGCTGATATCTCAGAATATTATTTATGCTCATCATTACAAAATTATGCCAATTTTTAGAACTCCTAGGTCTTATTTTTAATAAATTAAAAAATATGTATCCATTTCTCAAATACAATTGGAGTTCTTACTATTGGAAGTAGATTTTAAAATTTTCAGTCAATATTTATGATTTAATTAATGCTCTTTATATTTCTATGTATTGCATTTTGTCCATTTAAAAAAGTATTCCAAAAAGGGCCCCTGCCCTTTGCTAGACTGCCAGAGGATTCCATAGCACAAAAAAATTAAAACCTAATTTTCTACAGGGATGAGAGCTCATAATAAACCTTGAGCTGAGTTGGACAGAAAGAGAGCAAAGGAGGGAAGGAAGGGAGAAGGGGAGGGAAGGAAGTGAAGAGAGATTTGATTTCTTATGCATCAGTTTAGGGACTGAAATGAATACCTATTACAATTGCTTGTTAAGAGACAATGATGTAGTCACAAGTTAGGTCACTATAAATGTAAGTGATGTAAATTTCTTCTCGAGAGAGGAAAACCTTTTATCCCTGAAAGACAAATGTCCATGATAGGGGTGTCAAACTTCAGTATGAGTGTGAATTACCTGATGAGGCTGCTAATAATATAGATTCAAAGCTCCATCCCTGCAACTCTGACTTCAGTCAGTCTTTGGTGGAGGTCCAAGGACCACATTTTTTAAATGTGCTCGCAGCAGCCACAGCGGCACCATCAAACACCCAGATATGTTTGCAATGGCTGGATGAATCCATAGCAAAGTGGAATCAGAAGACAGTAGAAATCTAGAAAAAGCCTCAGGAAATAACAGGCTTATTTATTATCTTCTAGCCAAAGATAACGCTCATCTTTGGATGCTCATCTGAGTAAAAAGCATTTTCTATGTTTCCTGTAAAATTAACTTTCTGCATGGTATGAATTATTATTTCAATCCTTCTATTATCTTCTTGCTTATAAGTTCTTATATTTGCTACAAAGAAACTCCATTGATAATCTCTACAAATTATTCTACATTGCCAATTATAGAAATCTAAATTAATAAGATTTCCTCTATTTCCCTACTAAATTACTCTATCATTCATGGAAAATTGGTGTTTAGAAATTTTTTCAGTTTAGTCTTTTTTAGAATCAGAGGCTTTGTGCCTTTAGTCCCAGCTACTTGAAAGGATAAGAAATGGGAAGATTTCTTGAGCTGAGGAGGTCAAAGCAGCAGTGAACCATGATCGCACCACTGCATTCCAGCATGGGCGACAGAGTGAGTGGGTCTCAAAAGAAAAATTCAGTGGCTTCACAAATTATGAACTTCTCGTCTGACCACTTACTTGATACAAACTGCTTATTACTTGTTAATAAGATGGTCTGCCAAGTCAGTACTTGGGCCAACTTCCAAAGTTTATGGAAGAGTAGATTTAAATGATCACCTACCCAGGGCAGAGTCCTGCAAGTTACCTGGACCAGTGGTTCTCAAAGTGTGGCACCCAGACCAGCAATGTCAGCATCAGCATACCCTAGGAATTTGTTGGAAATGCAAACAAGTTCCCAGCCAAGGATTACTAGGAGCCTTTGCTCTGTTGCTTGCTAGAGTTTGAGAGCCACTACCCTAAGCTTCTCTCTCTCTCTCTCTCTCTCTCATGCATTTTCTAAGCAATAAGCACAGCCTAATATCATAATTGTTATAATATCATAATTGTTATGTCTCCTATCAGTTCTCTTCTTTCTCATATCCCAGTCCAATTCTTTGTAATATTTTATCCATGCTATGAAAGAAGCCTCTGTATGGCTTCCGTCTCTCTAATCTTGCTCCTTCCACATCCAACCTCCTCAGGGAGCTCAGAGTTATCCTTCTGTGTGCTAATTTACTCATGATTTTTCCCTAATTAAAATCCTTCAAATGCCCACAGGATGTAATCCAAAGGCCCCAAATTCTTGTCATAAAAGCTTTTTATTAGCTGGCCTTCCTTCAAGGTTTTATGTCTTGATAAGCAATACACCTTCCCTTATTCTGATGTCTCTTGGCCTTTGCATATGCTGATCCTTCTGCCCGAAATGAATTATTAAACCAGAACTTTGACATATAAAATAAAATCATTCTCATCTGTTGTCTAAAGCAGAGCTACTTTTCCTTAATCTTTCCCTCTCTGACAACTGCCCTCCATTTCACTCACACTCTATAAAGCAATAGCAAAATCCTCCCCCTATTCTTTTTGGTATAAATTCAGTGAAGTCTCATTTCTCTGGGCAGCCTCCCATAATCACTCCTTGAAGATAAGTTGCTTTGTCCTTTGTGGTTCAATGCACTCTGCAAGAGAGCTATTTTCAGGCCTTTCATGTACTACTACAATTTATAAATATGATATTCTTTCTATTAAGGACAGGACTGTGTCTTGTTCCATTCCAGAGTCTTAATAACCCCAACACCTAGCACACTGCCTGGTCCAAAGATGCCAAATGATGTTGATTAGTAAAAACATCGGTTGAATGAAAGAGTAAATGAATGTCAGGTAACATGTTTTAAACAAAAAAGCTTCGACTAAGAAGTCAGTTGCAAAAGGGGCTTCTGTTTTCTGCTGCATTACTTTCCAGGTTATAAACCAGTGGCCAGGAATCAAATACTCTCCATGTATATCTCTTATTTTGTTAGCATGGTGTTTTACATTTTTAAAAATATGTTTAGATGGGACATGTACCCTCTCTCCAGTTGCCAGTCCCTTCTATCCATTTTTGTCTTGCTTCCAGCAGATTCACACATTCATGTCACCTTTTGGCTCAAGAAAGCACGTGAGTTTACCACCAGCTTTATCTGCTCTTCTGGACCCTGATCTTTGGCTCCTGTTTCTAAGCCATAGCTCTTGTCCTCTGTCACAGTTGCTTCCCATGTCCTCCCCTTGCACCCCCTCACACACATTCACAGATACATACATGCACATTCTAGAGCTCTCAGTATTCTCACTGGCACTCACCATGGGCGTCTCTGGCTGCATGTGAAATCTGCTGCTGCTTCTCTAGCTTGGTGCCTTCTTATGTTCCCCATTCAGGGTTTTCCTAATCCCCAAGGCTTGGAGGGTAACCTTTAGGACACAATCACCAGCTTTGACACATTAAAACTGTTTGACCTTGGAACAGTTTCTGTTTCTAAGCCTCAGTTTCCTCATCTGTAAATGGAGCATTATATCTTCCTTGTAGACTTATTGGAAGATTTAAATGAGAATAAGTTAAAACATACCATATAGTTTTGTTAAACCATGAGAACGTTATTAAATTCTATCTTACTGAAGTTGGTTAAGGCAACACAGCTCCATTAATGTAACCAAAAAGAGCTACAGGTTTAGTATCTCTAATTTGAATACCTGAAATCTGAAACTTTTTGAGCACTGACATGATATTTAAACAAAATGCTCATTGGAACATTTCAGATTTCAGATTTTTAGACTAGGGATGCTCAATCAGTATAATGCAAACATCTCAAAATCTGAAAAAACCCAAAATCCAAAGCATTTAGGGTCAAACTGTGTTTATTAGTGAGCTTCTACTATATTAGTCTACTCAAATACATTATTCAACACATTTTTACAAAATGATAACTACAAACTGTGAGTTAAGTACTGTCATTTCTATTGTACGGAAAAGGGAATTGAAGCTCAGAAAAATTAAAACGTTTGCACATGATAGTAAATGTCATACAACAGAAAGGAGTGCTTATGGCTACAAGCAATGAAAGTATTTTTTCAAAATCATCTGAATAGGAATCAGAAAGCTGGTAACCCCATGACTGGGCCAATGACTCAACAAGGTAGGGGCACTAGGTCAAGGTCACTGGTATCATCTTGTCCTCACCCTCTTGGTCCTAAGATGACTGCGGCCATTTTATCAATGTGCAGATCCAACACAAAAGGGAGTAAGGGTGGTGGCCAAAAAAAAGATTTACTTTCTTCTCATGTTCTCTCTTTTTAATGAAAAGATTTCCTAGAAATGCCCTGGCAGCATCCCCTTACAGTTTATTGGACAGAACTGAGTCACACAGCCTCGTTGGAAAGGAGGCTGGGGAAGATAGAATCTTAATTTCTCAACCTCCCATGAACAAAGAGAAGGAGGCTGGGAATGGGTGTTAGATTAGCCAAACAACTGTCTGCTACAGGTAGACTCGGGAGAATAGGAATTCTTATACAAGTTGTTTGATTATGAAGGCCACATCCATTTTTATTCCTCTATACTTCCTCTTTTGTTGTAGGAATGTAAATTATTTTATAGAAATTTAACATATTAGTAAAAAGTCTAAAAGGTTTTCATTACCATTATAAACGCTTTTAAATAAAATCTGATTTCTGTCTCCAGTGACCTGTGATAGAAATGGCATATTATAAATAAACCATTGTGTTTATGAAATAGGGATATTAACTCTCTTGGAAAGATGTTTTGCCTTCAATATAAAAAATATGAGTGGCATTATAAAGCAGGAGTCATCAAATTGGCAACAGATTTCAGATATATTTAAATTGGAGGGGGGTGGATTATATGCTTTAAAAGATCCATTTGATATTTTGATCATAAATTCATGTAACCTAGGTAACATGTTTCCACTACATCTTTCAACCAAATATGTCTTCAACATTTTCCAATTTCAAGCCAGAATCCTGTTCCAAAGCTTTTTGTGTTTGCTTAAAGACTAGAGTTGAATTTCAATTTATTTTAGCAATCCACAGATAGTTATCAAGATGTAAATATATAAAATCTTAGAATATTTTAATTTAATTTTTTAAAGATTTTAAGTATTTACTTACTAATTCAATTTAATTATTAAAAAGCAATTCAGATCGAATTTTTATTCCAAAGTTAAAATTGCCAGTCAATCAGTATTTGGGGTTTCTTTGTTTGTTTAAATAGAGATGAGATCTTGCCATCTTGTCAGGCTGGTTTTGAACTGGTAGGCTTAAGCAATCTTCTCACACTGGCCCCCCAAAGTGCTGGGATATAATTAGCATATTCATCCCCACCCAAATCTTATGCTGAAATGTAATTCCCCCACCAGGTGAGGCATGTGGGAGGTGTTTGAATCATGGGGGCAGATCCCTCATGAATGGCTTAGGCCATCCTCTTGGAGATAAGTGAGCTCTTTTCAGAGTTCACAGGAAACCTGGTCATTTGAAAGTGTGTAGCACCTTGTATCCCCACTCTCTCTCTCTCTCTTCCTTCTGCTCTTGCCATGTGACATGTCTGTTCCCCCTTTTGCCTTCAACCTGGATTTTAATCTTCCTGTGGCCTGCCTAGAAGCCAAGTAGATGCCAGCACTATGCTTCTTATAAAGCCTGCAGAACCATAAGCCAATTAAACCACTTTTTGAAATAAATTACCCAGTTTTAGGGTTTAGGTATTTCTTTACAGCAGTGCAAAAACAGCCTAATATAATAGGCATGAGCCACTGTAACAGCTACTTTCGCAAGCAATAATTGTATTTGCCTATTAAAGGCAAAAAGAAATGAGTGTCTCCTTATCTAAAAATTAGCAAGGTTTTTTAGGGCATAAGAGAACAAATCCCTCTTTTAGTCTGAAAAAATCACCACAATTAACTATACTAGTTGTCAATAATGGAGTAGTTTCCCCAATTTAATACTTCCTTTTTGATTTCAGAATCACCTTCTATTTTCAATATAAAAGGAAAAGATAAATTATAAATATGGTTCTCAGATTTGCCATCTGAAAACAAAAGATTTATAAAAGAACATTAAAGGAATATTATCTGCAGGAATGCAAAAAATTCCCCCATTCAAAGAAATAAAAAACCTTCAAGTATCTAATAGAGACAGTGTTTTTAACAACAGATGGGTACAAAATAGTAATTGAAAGCTAAGCATGAGTATTGATCTCAGAACTGTCTGATGAGCAGCACTAGTTTAAGGCTGCCTTCATTAGAACAGCCTTCAGCTGTTTGCAACAGTAAACAACAAAGAGTAGCTTCACTGTATAAGAGTTTATTGTTTCACACAGCAAGAAGCTGAGAAAAGGCGGTCCAGGGGAGGGATGGCACCTAAATGATGCGATCGGGGCCAGTTCCACAATCTGAATTGGGCCAGCCTTTATCCTCACACTAGTTGCCTCATAGTCACAAGATAGCTGCTGCACTGCCAGGTAATCCGGCTCCTTCCATGTGGGAGAAAGAAGGAAGGGAGGTGTGAAGTTTAGCCGTTTGCCCTAAATAACTGTCATTTTATGATACAATTTAAAAGCATTGATTCTAGTCTCTCATTTTTGACTAAAAAATAACGAAAACATTGTGATGTCAACTGGCTTGCCCCAGGTGGCTCAGCTAGTTACAGTTTGTTCAAGTCCTCTTAGTCCTTGGGCTGATGTCATTTCCACTGTGCTCACCACTTTCGGGCAGCTGGGTAGACTTCCTTTGGAGTGTCAATAAGGAGAGCACTGGGACTCCTCCATATTCCAAAGAAGAGGCTGGAAAAAGGTTGGGTCTCTGCTTCATAAGAACTTTTACAGCATGAATACCTACCAAGTAGGGCATATTTCTCTATCATCCATAGTCTCTTGGCTCCTTGGCAATAAAAAGCCAGAGCATAAAGAAATCCTGGTGGAGAGAACCATGGTCACAGTTGTAATGACTGTGGCAGTGAAGGTGGGGATGGAAGGGAGTGGGAGGTAAGGGGCTGGAGTGGAGGGAAGAGAATTCAATTTATTTAGAATGTGGAGGTTCTCGGTATCTATTTTTCTCAAATTTGCAGACCACATCAAAGCAGGGAGACAAACGTAAAGGTCTTAATGTGACATCCTATTACTACATACATAGAAACGAAAGCTCGTAATTACCATGGAAATTGTATAGATGGCCTAGTGCTTTAACCACCACCAAAAAGATTAAGTAGTTCTGGTTTAACCGAGATGAGTACTAAGTTTCTGTTATCAAAATAACTGGGTCATGCAGCTCAATAGGATAACTATCGACTAAGGGTGGCGTCATGTAGTTAATCAGAATTCTACTTGGGAAAGCTGAAACACATCCTGCTATGTGTAACAGCAGATGGCCCCAGCATGCCTTCATGCTTGGTCAGATGTTATTAATCTATGACCAAAGGAGCAGGTGGCAAGCAGAGACCGCACGATTTCCTTCAAAAGTCACCAGATCCACAGCAAAGTATGAATTGTCTCAACATTTTACAATCTCCATAGTGATTATTTTTAATAGTTGTACTTTTTAAGCAAATGGAAATGAGGAACTCACATTTTATCTTCATTTTCCTAGTGTCTATGAACAACTCCATAGAATATTTGAGTAATCACTCACTTAAACACTCACTGGACAAAAGTAATTCTAAAATCGAACATTAACTCCACATTTAAAGAAAAATTCATTAAACCAGAGTAGTTCATTATCATGAAATGCATTTGATTATATTTTATAGTAGGAATAAAAGTTTCCCCAGTATAAAGCATTCAACCAAATTTGTTACAGATCAAGATGCATTTGGAATGTAAATTATTTTAAGCCAAAAACTATTTCCTTTCTGGTTCTCTTCTGTACAGCCCTTGGACATTACCCTAGGACCAGATGGATCAATATCTCTGTGAGCCTCCTGAAGGAAGGGTCCCAAAAAGCATCATTAGTCCACATTGGTATACTTCAGTAAAGCAGTTAAATTACTACGATAGGCAATTAAAACCTTAAATGTATTACCTACAGTTACTAAAATGCCATGGTTAGTTGCTATTCGACATTACCCAAATAGCTTTATTTTCACATTATTATTTGTATTAATGGAAGCCATTTAAAAAAATGAAATCCCATTTTAATATATCATTTTATTTACATTGTTGTTCTTGCCTAAGAAGGAGAAAAATAACTAATCTCTTTACAAATGAAAATCTCTTTCTTGTGTTCTGAACTAATTTAATCTAAATTGTTAACTCTGTGGAAGGTGGGTTCAGAAGGGAGAAATCTCATCCCAAGGGCTAGAAGGAGAACAGGTTTATCTTACTTATGCATCTGGTCCCCTAATTCATAAGGGCTTAAACTCTGGACTTACTACTCGTAGCTCACAGCCAGCAGCGGGCCCTTTTATGCAATGAATTCTGCAGTGGCAATGCAATAAGTGAATAAGCTCAACCCAGGGGAACGTCCAAGATAAATACAGAGCTACAGCATAAACCTTTAGGAATTGGAAAGGAACAGCTGTTGAATTATCATGGGAAACTGCCTGGAGGTGATGTTTGGGAAGCAGGGGAAGGGGGCATAGAAAGACAACACCCTCACTTCACCCAGATTACAAAGGGAAAATGCAGCCCTCCAAAGCAAACAGCTCTGACTCACAAGTGTGAAGTCTGTTTTTTCCTATGCAAATGATCAAAATCTGCTTGTGTTTTGGACTCACCTCTGCAAAAATAAATATGTAGCTGTGAAAGGTTTACATTTGGGGTAAAATACTGAATGCTCTTAGAAAACCTGCCTGAGATCTGTTTATTCATGTTTTATGTCAACAGAAAGCCCCCCACAACTCTAGGTTACTTCTATTCCGCTCTACATGTAAAGCAGCAGTATATTTGGGATTCAGAAACTAGACCCTGACAGGCGTTTTAAATAGCATCAACACATCTTTTGTCTGTGGGGAATTAGTTTCTTGCCACTCTTCCTTTTTAGGCTTAGCCCATGACACAGACAATTAGAAAACTCTATTTAACCAGATGGCGGTAAAAAGATTTCATCATAATGTGCTTTCTAATTTCAATTGGATTGAAGGGGGACACGTGAAGGTCGTTGTTAATATTTCTCCAAGACTAGACCTTAAATGAAGTGTCTTAGGCAAGTTTATTCCTGCCTGAATGTTTCATTACCCTTGCAAAACTTCTGTCAAAGTAAAGCTGTTGGACAGGTCCATGTTTAAGAGCCTTAGGAAGCTCCATCTTAGCAGCAATTACAGCACCTACTAAAAATAATTTACAGAGACACACAGAAAGTGTGCATGAAGGTGAACAGTTTGAATGTTTCTGCCTCCTATAGGCAAGATAAACAACTTATCATTGTGGTTGATTAATTCAACAAAATGACTGAACACTTGATTAACTCCGAAGCAGCTTGGATATGAAATAAAGATATGTGATGTGCTGTATTCACTAGGGCTTCTTTTCATTTTATTTTAAGAAGTCTACCTGTCTATATTCACCCATGAATTCGGTGCAGTCAGGACTACAGGACATTGCCTAGAATTGTGTCCTCACTTTGGCCAGTCATGGTAAGTTTATATTAAAGATGGTTTCAGCAGAAAACAAGGATCTTGAGCAGATCCCATCTGGGTCCAATACACTCTGGGAAGCAGACTATGTTCACCTGAGAATGTAAGATCAGTGAGGTGGTGATATACTGTGACTTGACTGCTGAAAAACTGTGATTGTTAAAGTATCTGCCACTTGCTAGTTTTGCTATCTTGGACAAGTTTTTAAGCTCTCTGTTATAGTTTTCTTATCTGTGAAATGTGGGCAACACCTCATGAAATTGTTGCCAGGAGTGAATAAGCTAACAGACAAAATAAGCCACGCAGTGTCTGCTTCATAGAGGGAGCTTTACAAATCTTACCTCCCCATTCTAACAAGATAACTCTCCCTGCCTGTGGCAGGCTGAAGAATGAACCCTTCAAAGTATGTCCACATCGTAATCCCTGGAACCTGAAAAGGTTAATATATTTGCTAAAAGTCTTCTTGAAAATATGATTAAGTTAGGGACTTCAAGATGAGATTATTCTGAATTATTTGGGTAGGTTCTGAGTCCAGTTGCAAATATTCTTACATGACAGAGTGTTAAGGACTGAATTTTGTGATCCCCTGTAATTCGTGTATGAAATCCTAATATCCAAGTGATGGTATTAGGAGGTGGGGCCTTTGGAAGGTAATTACATCATGGTGTGCAGCGCTCAAAAATAGAATTAGTATCCTCAGAATAAGAAATACAAGAGAGACTATTTTTCTCTGAGCCATGTGAGGATATATTGAGAGGACAGCTATCACCATACTAGGAAGAGAGCTCTTACCAGACACCAGGTCGGCTAGCTCCTTGATCTTAGACTTCTTAGTGCTGTCAGAGATAAGCGTTGTTTAAGTCATCTAGTGTGTGGCTTAAATTTGTTATGGTGCCAACTTAGTCCCAACTAACCATGCCAGAGGTGGAAGGAGAATACACACACAGTATGGGAGGTTGCAATGATCATAGAGGCAGAGACTACAGTAATACAGCCAGAAGCCAAGGGTTGCTGACAACCACCAGAAGCTGAAAGAGTCAAGGAGTGGATTCTCCCCTAGAGCCTCTGAAGGGAGCACGGCCCACTGGAGACCTAGATTTTGGCCCACTGAAATCTAGGTGTCCACGTTGGACTCCAGAGCTGTGAGAAAACAAATATCTGTTGTATTAAGCCAATACATTTGAGGCAATTTTTATAGAACCTACAAGAAATTAATACACTCCCTAACTTTATCAGTGCCACACATTGCAGTACCAGATATTGATTAACCTTTCAAAGCCAATTGGCAATGTTTTTCAATGTCCACAAAGACAACCATCTTATCTATGTCAAGAAATGTACTGTGGTTGGAGCACCCAAATGAGAAGTGCCTGTTTTCCCCTTTAATTGCACGTCTTTTTATCTCAAAATAAAAAGAAAATGCTGGGGAGTTTGTGATATACTACACCCTGGATCGTGTTGGTTGGGAGGCAGCAGGGTGCCCTAAACGGCTGGATTCCAATTGAAAGCCCACCATTTGTTTGCTCCGAAGCCCTCCATCACTTGAGTAGTTCCAGCAATGTTCCAGAACCCCCAGCTGGGTGAGGAAACCAGTTGTCTTAGGGAAAACAAATGTATAGTTTCTCCTTAATCAGTATTTCCATTCACAGAAAAATTTACTCAGATAATTTTAAGTAATATACATCACCTTTACAATTGTCTTTCAAAAATATTTACATCAAGGAAAAAGTCTAAATTGGTACTAATTAGTCCTTTAACACTTTTTAGAAACTTGCTGATCTCCCTTCATAAAAAACAGAGGCCAGGCTACAAGTTCAGAGTCTTATGCAGGGAGGCAATGGCAGTTAAATAGATTTTATACTACTATTTTGCTTTTGTTTCTGTATTTATATTCATTATGACCTCCTATTTATGGCAAAGATTTCTTTTTCTTAATCATCGATGATAATCATACAAATTTACATACTTTAACAAACCTATTTATGTTGACATAGTGAATCAATTTTTAAAAATATATATTAAACAAATAACACCACAGGTAGTCATAGTTAAGATCGTCCTGAAATGCTTAAGCTTTGGGACATTCTACCCTAAGAAGATAGAAACCTCTAGGAAGTCCATCAAAGATTTTATCCAACCCCTATATTTCCCAGAACATAAATCACATAACATCAAAACTTTGATTCTGGACTTCTTTAGATCCCAAACTACCCTCAAGTAGTTTGGGTAGATTCTGCTTGAGAATGCTGGTGTGTGATTGAGGACCTCTGTCAACCCAAGAAGCACCCCAGGCATTCACACTATCCTGCTGAGGCAGGCTCTGGAACATCTGAACCACACTGTCCAGCCACTCCCTGGACCTTCTCCATCCAAACAGTCAAGAAAGTCTTTGTCAAGGGCAAATATATATAATTCTTACATTAAGCAATTTTCCCATACGATGTTACTATTCTCTACCCTTCTGGAAATAAAAAGGTAATTGGCTCCTATATTAACCACTAGCATAAATTGTGTGGGGCTGAAGGGACTTGTGTTCTAATTATTACTTTACCAAAAGAAAAAAAAATGCAGTTCAGTAATCTTGAATAATTCAGAAGTCATGGAATAATAGTTTTTATGTAGAAATTGTTTTTACCTAGAAAACAAAACAAAAATACCTAGATAATTTTGGTTAAGTTATACTTCACTCTGGTTTGTAGAAAATGATAATGATACATCAGATGGTAATTTTGTCTCGCTATGGATGATGATAAAACTGTACTGTAGTACCTTTAGTGCACAAAAAAAAAGAAAATAATTTCTAGTCTTTTGGATACTGATGCTGGAACACTTAGATATCTAAAGAAAATGTTGCTCCCTTAAGTTGTCTGTAACAGATTCAGGTTTCTTCCTGAGCCCCACCCAAAGGGTGGCAGAGACACAAAACTATTTTTTAGCCAACAGGAAATTCTCACTCCAAACCCATCATTTGAACCATTAATTAGGTCACACAGTCTTACTGTGATAAAACTGCCATTTAAGTCTTTACCATCTCATTCTCTCCCTTTCTTCCTCAAGTTGGCAGCGGGTATAGATGGAGAATAACAAGCTGGTGGTGTAGCAGGTGAAGAGGGTGGCTTATATATATTTCTGTTCTATCATTTGCTCTTAAATAGTATAGTTCATCATTTCTCTACCTCTTCATTCAATCAAGATTCCACAGTCCTCTCTAGCTAACTCTTGCCACTGCTATGGGCATCCTAGATCTAGCCAAGGCAGTTTGCCCTGCAGCCCTGGTTTATAGGTCACTTCCCTCTTAACACTGGTCATCTCTCAGATTCTGACATCAAACTGTGTGTTTTCAAATCACCACTTACTATTGGTGACCTTGGGTGAGATATTAAAATCCCTCTGACTGGGTTTCCTCATCTATAAAATCAGAAGAAGGTAATAATAATAGTATGTACCTCTCAGAGTTGCTATGAGGACTAATTCATCAACATAAAGTACTTGAAGCAGCATCTGTCACATGCAAGCACTATCTAAGTATTGATTACAATTGTTATTGTTGCATTAGGAATGTGAGAAGCCAGATAACCAGCTAACCTCCACACCTGCCACAGGAGCTTGTAAGAGTGTCTGGATTCTATTCAGATCACACACCAGCCCAATGAAGCTCAGAGACTCAAACTTAGATCTTTCTCTCAGGCTATGCCATGAAGTTTCTCAGCTGTGACTTGTTCCAGGTTAATAGGAGAGCAGGCTGCAAGACAGTCTTCTCATAGCAGCCAAAAAAAAAAAAAAAGAAGAGTCAAGGGAGAACTCTGTCCACAGCAATCCCTTAAGTTTGCATAATCACCATGCACAGGCCAAAACCAGAGAAAGGAAATGGGACTTTCTCTGTCCACCCTTGTCTCTCTCTCCTCTCACTCTTCCTCCTTCCCTGATCCTACTGAAGCTGCTATAAGGAGCTTTTCTTTGCTTTTTTTTTCCTGTCTTCCTTTTCTTATATAAAATCTTTATCAGACTTAGCTTTGTTGGCTGTGCCACAAATGATGGACAAGGTAGAAGAGAATTTACCAACAAAAAAACTTAAATTAGAAAGCTTTCAAAAAATATCACACTCGTTGCACTAGTTTATGCTCCAAAACAGCAAGAACCATCTTCAAGTACTCAGTGATGGAAGGAAAAAAGTAAAAACAACTATGTTGGGCTGGCGGGGGGAAGCTGGAATTCAGGGAAGTAGCAGGATTCCAGTACATTTCAGCTCAAGGCAGTGATTTCCTGAGGAGAAATGATCCAGACCCTCTCCCAGTGAGACTGGGAAAGGCAGTAACATTTTAACTAGAAATAAATTGCCGATTCTAGGTCATTATAAACTAAACTTTTCTGGGAAAATTGGCTATAAGATGACTCTTTCAAAACTATAATGAACAAAACAGGAAGCACAGCACCTGAATGAGAAACAGCCTGGAGTCAGTGTTCCTTACAGACTTTTTCTGCAGGAAATGTCAGTTTCTAGAGGTCATGATCAGTAAGTATTTTCATTAAATGATGTAAAAAAAGGCAAAAAAGAAAATCCCTTGGCTCCTTGGAGAGGCTTCCTGTAATAGCAAGGTAGGCCAAACACTCACACAAGTTCAAGATCTTCCTCTTCAACACTGCCAATACCATGAGGCAAAACCTACTGTTCTGGTACAAGGGAAATGCTTTGGGACTTTCTCAGGCTATTCTCTCTAAAATATTAATATAAAAACAGACACTATTCCATTGAATACATAAATTTAGAAATCAGACATCTCTAAACTCAATAGCTATACACCACCATAAGAACTACCTGTCAAAAAACTGAAGTGTCTCTTAACCAGACGTCACTGCTGATGGCTGTAAGGCTGCTTGCCTCAGTTGAGAGCTGAATGAACACGCCTCTCTCTCCGCGCCTGAAAACTACGTCATCACTCTGAGCGCATTACTCAGCATTTGCCCTCTCCACGCGGGCTCCCCGTACCCGTTTCCGCATTCCAATCTCAGCCCTGCACCTGCCGGGATTTTGAAAAAGCCTGCCAAGGACCTGGCCTATGGTAGCTTCCCCTCTACGTCCTCGACCAGCCCCTTGTCTGTGCCCAGTTCCTTCATGACCAATGGAAATCCTTCCGCTTTGTTCACCTCGTCCATCCCCAGTCCTTTCATATCCAGTGAAATTACCTCCTCTTTGTTTCCCCGCTGTCGATCAGCTACCTCTAGTCCCTATAAAACCCCACGTCCCGAGAAGAGAAGGGCGACTTCTTTGGCCCCTTTCCAGGACCATAGAACCTCGCCCGGGAGCTGAATAAATTGGCTTTTAATTTCCTTACTCCGGTCTCTGTTTCCTCCTTGAACTCGATGAGAAATCTTACAATGGCTTCAGCTGTAAACTTCAGTATCTCTTATATTAACAATATAGCCACAAGAACATTATTTTATATTTCTGAGGTTCTGTATGTGTGTCCATGCACATGATGAAAATATTAAATAGACTCAGAATCAGGAAAAAACTATGGTAATTCCAATTGTGTTGCACATTTCTGTCTGCAAGGTCATTCATTAGCTGTTATTTCATGAAAGTGGCAGGCTTAACTCATTAAAGCTATTTTTTTAATGGAAATGGTTTATAACAGTTTAACGGAAAAAAAAAAAAAAGCCCTGGGGGCATGCAGAACTTTCTTCATTAAAAGAAAATTAACCCTGAATTTGTAGCACTATAACTTAATAAGCAATGGTAATGCTTGCCCAAAACATACAAGATCAAAAACAGTTCCATAAAAAGGCTTGATTATATGCAGCAATCAGGATAGAATGGGAAAGTAATGGAATCATACAGAATTTTAGATCTGAAAAGCTTGCAACAGATACTTCGTCCAATCTGTCTGGTTTTTACTTCCCAACCACCTCTATCCCTCTCCCAATATATATTTTACAAATGAGACAACTAAGTCCAAGAAAAATTAAATTATTTTTTCTATGTTACATATTTAATATTATAATTGAAAGTCATTTTTCACTTCAAAGCACCGAAAATGACAAAAAAAATGCTAGTGCAAACAAAATACAACAAAAATTTGCATTATATAAGATGAAGGAACTAATGTCTTTAACATATAAAGAATTTCTTACTAATTAATAAATATATTTAAGCATACCAAAGAGAAAATAGGGAAAAAAATACTTATTTACAATTTTAAAAAGAATACCTAGGAATTCTCCATAAATGTTCATTCTTAATAGAAAGCAAATAAATATAAATTGAGACAAAATTTCCATGTCCCTGTTTGGCCAGGCATGGTGGCTCACACCTGTAATCCCAGCACTTTGGGAGGCCGAGGTGGGCGAATCACAAGGTGAGGAGCTCGAGAGACCAGCCTGGCCTACATGGTAAAACCCTGTCTCTAGTAAAAATACAAAAATTAGCTGGGCATGGTGGTGGGCGCCTGTAATCCCAGCTACTCAGTAGGCTGAGGCAGAAGAATCGTTTGAACCTGGGAGGCGGAGGTTGCAGTTAGCCAAGATCGCGCCATTGCACTTGAGCCTGGGCGATAGAGCGAGACTCCATCTCAAAAAAAAAAAAAAAAAAAAAGTCCATGTTTATTTATCTACCGATCAAGACTTATTAAAAGATTAATATTCAGCATTGCTGAGGGCCAGTCCCGGTGGCTTATGCCTCTAAGCCCTGCACTTTGGGAGGCTGAGGCAGGTGGGTCACTTGAGGTCAGGATTTTGAGACCAGCTTGGTCAACACGGTGAAACCCAGTCTCTACTAAAAATACAAAAATTAGGTGGGCGTGGTGGTGGGTGCCTGTAATCACAGCTACTCAAAAGTCTGAAGCAGGAGAAACAGTTGAACCCGGGAGGCGGAGGTTACAGTGAGCCGAGACCAGCCACCGCACTCCAGTCTGGGTAACAAAGCGAGACTCCACCTCAAAAAATAAATAAATAAATAATAAAAATGAATATGCAACTGATATTCATATAAACCGCTACATCTTTCTGAACAGCAATTTAGCAATGTGCCAAAAGCCTTAAAAATATTTATTTCCTTTGACTCAATATCTAACTACTTACACTAAGGAGTTAATTAGAGTTGTACACCAATATTTATATAAAAAAGATGTTTAATACAATGTTAAGAAGTGAAGAATTGGAGTTGATCCAAATATTCAATTGTAGAGATTGAGTAAATATGTTTTTATGCATGTATTTAATTGAATACTACCCAGTAATAAGTCATGTGATAAAATAAATTTCATGTCACAAAAATATTTATAAATATATTAGGTTATAAAAGGAAGGTACACTGTGACGTAATAAGTTAATCTATCAATAAAACAATAAAGCATATGGAAGGTAGATATTAAAATGTAAGTAGTAGCATTATGAAAAATTTCTTTATTATTTTCTATGTTTTTTAAAACTTTACCAAAGAATATATATTACCTAAAGACAGAACCTAAACCATTTAAAAGACAACAGAACATTGATTAAAATAAATCTGACTCGCTTATCAATGTGGAGGTGGGGTTTTATAATCTCCAGGAACCTTCCCAAGGATATCACTCTGTAGTTCAAATCTGAGCCTTCAGATAGCTGCACTCTCTCTGTTGAATTCTGCTTGTATAAATATAAGACAAATAACTAAAAAACAAAACAAAACAAACCTAATGGAATTATTTTAATACTGTGTTTAATTTTTTTTGAGGGAGTTGGAAAATGACCCAGTGTTTCTTTAAATCTTAAGCATCACTTTGTAACTTCAATCTCTGAAACAGGGTCACTTGTTTAAATGCCTTTAGCACTTGATTAATTAGTAATCAGGACAGAGTTGATGGTTTTTTTCTGCTTCAGAGCTGGTAATTATCATTCCTGACACAGAATTCAACTTTCTGTAGGCAGCAGGCACCCTGCTGTCACTATTATACTCTGCTCCACGCTCCAAATTTATATTAAGATTTTGTTTGGAAAGAATCCTCATGAAGATTTTACCCATAGCAGCCTCTTCCTGGAGTCACTTTTTTCTCTCATTGCCTCCCTATATTCACAGATGATATAACTGACTATTTGATGAAAGCAAAGAACTTGTAGAACAATAGTATGTAGCCCAGGGAGATATTAAACATTTTAAAAACTCAGTCATGATTATAAAGCAGGAAGGTGGGGGGGACTTGAAAAGACTATTCTCTTGTAAGAAAGAGCCCCAAAGTAGCATGAAAAAAATTAGAAAAGTTGACTTTCCTCTTCGTCTTTGAGCATTTTGCCTGCAATCAAACATGTACTAAATTGTCTAAAGCCATGGTTTACCTAGGGCCTATTAATTAAGGACGCTATTGAAAAAAACACCTGTAATAAATCAATTGATGTTCACATTTGGAGATTAGGTAACCAAATAACAACTATAAATTCATGTTTCCACTCTCATTGTTGAAGACTGCCAAAAAAAAAAAAAAAAAGATAATGACACCACAAAATCCCCGTTACAACTCCTGTTAATGAAAGGGTGGTCACAGATGATATAGCAAAATTTGTGAATTTAAAAAAAAAAAAACAAGAAGAAAAAAAGAAACCAGACAGACCCAGTACAACAATACTCCTAGTGTGGGAATGTTGTATGCTATGGATGGTCCTTTCCCACCTGAAGTAAAGTCCTTTTTTTTTTTGAGACGGAGTTTCGCTCTTGTTACCCAGGCTGGAGTGCAATGGCGCGATCTCGGCTCACTGCAACCTCCGCCTCCTGGGTTCAGGCAATTCTCCTGCCTCAGCCTCCTGAGTAGCTGGGATTACAGGCACGCGCCACCATGCCCAGCTAATTTTTTGTATTTTTAGTAGAGACGGGGTTTCACCATGTTGACCAGGATGGTCTCGATCTCTTGACCCACCCGCCTCGGCCTCCCAAAGTGCTGGGATTACAGGCGTGAGCCACCGCGCCCGGCCAGTAAAGTCCTATTCTAATTATAGCATCATACCTTTTGTGCTCCACTGGCATTTGCTGCCTTCTAGTCATTAATAGAATCCTAGTATTTGGGGAGCCAGGTTCAAAAGATATTTTTAAAAGCAATATAAGCAATTTTATGATTCTATGATCCAAAAGGTTTTTTGCAATGGTCCAAATTGTTAGACCCAGAAAACAACTGCTTCTTATTTGTATTAGTTCGTTTTCACACTGCTGATAAAGACATACCCGAGACTGGGATGAAAAGAGGTTTAATTGAACTTACAATTCCACATGGCTGAGGAGGCCTCAGAATCATGGTGGGAGGTGAAAGGCACTTCTTACGTGGTAGCAGCAAGAGAAAATGAGGAGGAAGCAAAAGCGGAAGCCCCTAATAAAACCATCAGATCTCGTGAGACTTATTCACTACCATGAGAACAGTATGGGGGAAATTGGCCCCGTGATTCAAATTATCTCCCACTGTGTCCCTCCCACAACACATGGGAATTATGGGAGAACAATTCAAGATGAAATTTGGGTGGGGACAGAGTCAAGTCATATCACTATTCCTTTGGATGCTGTGCCCTTAAGAGAGTAAAGGAAGTGAGTGTAATGCAGAAGTGATGGTTTGACTCTCAGAAGAGAAAAACAAGTCCCAGGTTAGAACTGCAAGACAGGGTGGCAGTGACACCACAGGAGTCAGACAACAGTCAGAACATTGTAACGCTACAGCACCATGACCTCATGCCTTTGAATAGGAGCTTTAGACCGAGTTAGGATAAGATATATAAGCTGTCTTGGATTCTAGCATGATACTAATAAAAAGTACTCCTGAAAATACTAAGAAAGTTGTTAGAAAGAATTGTTGGAAGTCAAGTTATCATGAAAATGAAGATATCAGGACCATACTGAGGTAGTCAGCATAGCTTGCCAAGTATGTCCAGTTTTCCATCTTCTCAGAAACTTAAGGCATCCCCATGACTGAACCCATGTAACTATTCCCGTTCAATGAGCTGCAAGCTCAAATGAAGTGTTTCTGGAGCATTTATTGACCACCAGGAGACATTCAAGCTTTTTTTGTTCTTTCTGACATGGTGACTGGCCACATTCAATATGGGTACTCTGTCAACCTGGGTTCCTAAAATGTTATGATGAGCACAACCCCTAGTGGACCCACAATACATTTTACTAAATTCAAAATAAAACTTGGTGATTTGAGGCCACAGATATTTGGAGTTGTTTGTTACCTCAATATAATCCAATATTCTAACTGATACATATAGTGACTTCCAAATGAATATAACCTAATGATAAAGCTTTTGTTAGTCATTCAGGAAATCACTTAAGAATTATAAAAGTCAAAAAAAGGCACAAAAATCATTTTAAGAATCCTAGAATAGTTAGAAGTGAGCAATGCAAAAAGAAAAGCATCCTAAAACTCATGCATTTCAAGGGGAAAAAATCTGCTGGAAGAGGAAAGGAGTGAATCAAGAGCTATAAGTATAAACTCAATAAATAGAAACTTCCTTATGTTTTCTATAGTTCTTTAAGCAAGGTAAAAATAGTTTATAGAATAATTTATCTTTATAGGCACATCAGTGTAAGTTCCTTATTTTTGACACATTGTTCTATTGATAAAATGCATTGTTCTATTATGCTGACACTACTGTCATTATTCAGTTTGAATTACCAATTGAAAACTATGGGATCATAGTTTTATTATAAAGACAAAAAAAAGATTTTGAGAGGAAACTTGGTACTGCTTTAACTTTGTGTATTTAGCATAAAAGTATATTAGAACTATGGTACTCCCATTTCATAAATGAAGAAAGAGAGGCCCAGAAGCATCATGAAACCAACTAACATGCATTTAGGGGTCTATATTTTAGATTTACTCAGTTTCTAAAATTGACATTCATTCATTCAACAACTGTTTAATAAGCCTCTACCATGTAGCAGACACTGGGCTAAGTCAACAAGACATACTGTGATGGAGAAGGTAATACTCAATGAATAATCAAAAATCAGAATAATAAGCCCTAGGCTTAACATCTAGGGAGGGAGCTGTGAGGGCACAGAAAGGGCCACATAGCCCAGCTCTAAGGGGCCAAGAGAAGGATTCCCAAAAGGGGTGTCTTAAAGGAGACCAGACTAAAGAGCACCAAGGACAAGAACTCTCCAATAAAAGCAAAAAAAGAGACTTTTAAAAAGGCCTATTATCTCATATATTTATCATTTCTTTGTGGTGAGAATATTCAAAATCCTGTCTTCTAGTTAGCTTGAGTAAGTAAGGCTGGTAGGTTAGAGTCCACAAGGAAAACTAACTGAGCATGGCCAGAAATGAAACCAAAGAGTTAAATTTGATAGCATTCACATCTTGAAGTTCCTTTGAGATGACATAACAAGACTTGTATTTTCAGCTGAAAATCAGGAAGGCATTGAAGTATTTTAAGCAGAGAGATTGATGTGATTAGATTTGAGCTTCAAGGAGGTCACCCTGACCATGATCTAGAAATGGTCTGGATGGAGAAAGCCTGGAAGCAGAGCAGCTGATTGGGAACCATTTTAAATAAACTTGGTGACAGATAAGTATCCTCCTAACTAGGATAGTGGCAGCAAGGTACACAAAATTGGACAGATTTGAGAGAAGAAAAACACAGTAAAAAGGATGCTTATTGGTCAGAGAATGGGGAAAATGGTCAATAACATCCCACATCCAGCAGCTCTCAGATCACTGCCTTAATCTATGTGTACTGCTATAACAGAATACTACACACAGGGTAATTTGTAAGGAACAGAAACTTATTTCTTTCAATTCTGGAGGTGGAAAAGTCTAAGATCAAGGAACTGGCATCTGATGTCCACTGAGGACCTTCTTGCTGCATGCACACATGATAGAAAGCACAAAGGCAAGCAGGAATAGACATTGTAGCCCCACGTTGCAGAAGGGAGAAAGCCTACTCCCACAAGCCCTTTCTATAGCACCATTAATCTATTCATAAGGGCAGAGCCCTCATGACCTAAATATCTCCCAAAAGGTCCCCTCCTAACACTGTTGCATTGAAGAATAAATTTCCAACACAGGAATTCTAAAAGACGCATTCAAAGTATAGCAGTCACTTATGGCTTGGGATCCTGGCTCCAGCACCTAATGGGTGACCTTGAAGAACTTTCTCAAACTCTTTTGCTTTAGTTTTCTTGTGTAACAAATAGGGATAAAATTAGTACTTACTCTATAGGTTGTTTTGAGATTAGCATTTTGATTAAGGCCTGACACATAATAAGCTCTCAATAAATATTAGCTGTTAGGTTGCAAAGAAATTTAAGTAAAATTAAGTAGGTTTATGATTATAAATTGTCCATTCATTTAGTGACTTTGGAAAATAACTCTGTCATTGCAGGGTGACAACTGAAGTCATATCACAGTAATCTGAGGAGTTAAAGACATAAAGGCGAGATGGCAGGTATGCATATGTGGTTAAAAAAGGAGTTAAAGAGGCGAGATAGTTCTCAGAGGAAAATATTGGACCAAAGAACTTGTTTTTTCTTTATTTTAAGGATGTGATGTTACTCGTGCTGCAAGGAAACAGAAATGGGGATCTAGAGCACAGCTGCAGAAGTGAGCCAAGAGGAAAGACAAGGGCAGCTCTCAGATTCTGGAAATGCCTTTTCTAAATACTTTGACAGACAAATTGTGCATTTTCAATCAATGGAATATTTTTCCTCAACCTTATCATAGAAAAGAGGACACTAAGTCACATGTGGTGTATGACTTAACTAAAAAACACACATAAATGTGAGCACAGTGAATGATCTAGGATTTTAATTTATTTTGTGCCCCTTGCTGTAAGCCTGCACCCTACTCCTCTGGATGTCACTGACAGAGCCACTTTAAGCCACTGTTCAAAGAGTACTGTGTAGTCAGGAAGCAGGGACTGGGGTGGGGGCAATGATAGATTATTCTTAGCAACCAGGATGACTCAGCAGAAATTTAGCATATCTACCGGACAAAAATATATATATATCTCTAGAAATTAAACTCAGAAAGCAAGGATTTGCACTATAAAGATAATGTATTTAGATACAATGAAGAATAGGACAAGGTTCAAAGTGGATTCTTATAAAAATATTTAACTATATGAAATATTTAAACTATATTTTCTCAAAAAAATATTTTTCCAGGCTCTGCTACAAAGCCAAAGCTCTTAGTAGGCCTAGGCTCATAATACCATCTAGGATCAACACCTATCAGAGAAGATATTAATTGAATCTCAGGTGTGATCACTTATAAAGCCGTGGACAATGGAGCAATGCAAGAGTCAGTGGTATACAACTGATTTTCAAGACAACGGTAGACATACGTCAAACCTTATGCATGATTACTTCTAACTTCTCCATCAGGCAACATATTAAAAATATACTTGAATAAGCTAGATATCTAATTTTCAAAATTTTTTAAAGGACTATGTTCTGAATATGAGGGAAAATGAAAAAGATCCTTTAAAATTATAACAACAGCATAAAAACATTAACAGTACTTGAATTTTAAAAGATCAATAAGATATGTCATTAGAATAACAGAGATATCACAGGCAATTTTTTCAATATATTACATATTTATAATGTTAAACAAATTTGTAAATCAAGTAATCATATGCTGAAATATTTAGTAATGAAATATACTAACATCTGCACCCTGTTTTGAAATACATACAAAAAAAGATGCTTTGATGACAGATGAAAAGATGGATAAATGAGATATGTGATAAAGCAAGACTAAGAAATGTGGCAAGGTATTCATGAGTAGGGTTTAGGTGGCGTATACATGATTGCTACCTTCACAATTCTTCAACTTTTCTGCATATAATAAACTTTCCATAATAAAATGGAAAAAAAATACTTATGGGTAGTCATTCCACTAAAGTTCTTGGTTTCATCATCTACCATCCACACAAGAGTGTTATTTATCAATTATCCACATTTATTTGTGTATTATACCACTTTCTCACTTTCTCAGTAGTGGTTCTTTTCTCCTTTTAGCAATTTTAATAGAGTGTGTTTGTGTGTGTCTGTGTGTTCTGTTAAAACAAGAATGTATTCCAATATTCCAATGAGGTTTAAAGAAGAAAGGTTTATACTACTCATAATTTGCAAGTTAAAGAAACCTAACTCAATCTGACTCAAGAGAAATGGCGAATTTAGTCACTTAACTCAAAAGTCTGGCTTCACAGTGGAGAATCTAGAAGCTTCAGGCATGATTAGATTCAGAAGCTCAAATGACTATCAATAATCTACTTTTCTCCATCTCTCTGCCATTTTTCTAATGTGTTGGTGTCCTTTAAGGCATGATAAGATTATCTGAGAAGCGATGTGTGAGGGGGAGGATTGCAGTGTTGTCTGTCATGTCCATTATGGAATCCACTCCTATTCTGGAAAAATTCTTACTCTTGGATCTATCTTCCATTCTGGTTATCACCATATCACTTGCCAAATGTTTTAGAAGTTTTGTCTACACCCATTTTTCTTCTTCCTCACCCTCAAAGCCATTCATAGTTTCCTGCAATCTGAGCAATCTGGATTCTCCTCCTACAGCCTCATAGAAACTGCTTTTATAAAAATAACTCATGGCTTTGAGGAAGCCAGGGGAGACTCTCAGGTTGTTATCTGACTGGCCTTCTGTGTGGTGTTTGGCTCTACTGACTACTTCCTTCTTTTCTTACTTTGGATTCTCCTACTAGCAGACCCTGAGACAAGGACCTGAGTCTAAGTAATTGATTTGAAAGATAATAAAAAACTGAAGTGAAGAAGTAGAAAAAAGTGGGAAAGGAAATAGAAAAGTACTAATAGAAGGCATTAATTTCAAAAATGCCCTTACCAGCTTTCATCTGGATTGTTACAACGATTTCCTAATAGGTCATCTTGCCTGGGTTTTATCTCTCTAAATCCATTCCTCAACATGGATCAAGAAAAATCTACACAAATATGATACCCCTCTCATCAAAGTCTTTTCAGGTTTGCAACCCCTACCAAATAAAATCCAGCCTTCTTAGCATTTAGCACAAAGCCTCCCACCACTTAAGCCTCCTTTGCCTTTCTTATCACTTCTTGCCCTCATTTCCACCTGCAGTTTTAGATTCTAGTAATCAACTACTGCAGTGCTCTCAACAAGCCATTCTCTTGCACAACCTCTTCTCTTTGCCAAAATTACCTGCCCCCACCTGGAGCAGTCTTCTCATCCTCTCTGCCTGAAATGTCATACACATCCTTCACAACCGGGTCAGGTAGCCTTTCTCCATGTTTCATTGCACCTTGAGCAAACCTTTACATTGGCACCACTTAATGCTACTATGTCAACACAATCTGTTCCCTTTTCCCATCTTCCATACTGAATCATAAGGATCTCAAAAACAAAGATCATTTATTATTCAGTTGGCACTTAATAAACACCAAACTGAACTGTAAAAACACTAATAATACCATTACTGACATCTCCTAACTCAAGCATACAAAATTGATTATAATTTCTTTTGGAGAGAAAGTTATAAGAGCTATTTATTATGAGAGGGAAGGAAGGAGGGACAGAGAAGCAAAGATGTCTGTTTTACTCTGCATACCAGTATGTTAAAGCTAGCCAAATGCCTGTGGCATAAGTTGCTGGAGCTGGTGAAGAGGAGGAGGCAATAATCCCACTCTGTGCTCCTTGGCTCTCTCTCTGGCAAATTTGCTAGGGCTTCCAAGATCTGGAATTGGCTCCAACTCCCAGGCTGAAGATTTGCTTTTATAAAAAGGTACTGAGAATTTAAGCTGCTATTTATCTTACTTACCTTAACTAGATGTAAATTTCCACCATAAAAACAGGTGATTTGGTTTCACTTGTTGAGATTCTCAGAATAGTCTATTAGTAGAGACTATTTAGTCAATATTTATTGTTCATCCATTCAACTAATACTTGTTTTAAATAGTTTTTGGATAATAAAACATGTACATACTATAAATATTAAACAGTAAAAAAGCATGTAGATCAGTGCTGTCTAAAACATTATTCTGCAATGAAGGAAATGTTCTATAGCTGTGCTTTTCGTGTGGCAGCCCTATCCACACATGTGGTTATTAAGCCTTGAAATGTAGCTAATGATATTGAAAACTGAATTTTTAATTTAATTTAATTTGAATTAGTTTAATTTAAATAGCAAACATAATAGATAGTGCAGGATAGACTGTAAAACTTCCCTTGCCCTTGTTTTCTCTCAGCCACCAAGTTCCTGTCCTCAGAAGTAACCATTATTATCAGATTCTTGAACATATTTCCAGTGATATTATATGCATTTGCAAACATGTTAATGTGTGAATGTGCACACAAAAAGTAGCATCCAAATTGCAGAGATCACTTTGAACCTTGTTTAATTCTCTTAAAAAGATATGTTTAATATTTTCATATCAATATGTAGGCTTGCCTCATAGGAATATGATATAGTATTCCTTTTAATGGATGTGTCATAATTTGTCCTCTATAGGTGGACATTTTGCTTGTCAAGTTTTGGAAGGGAAAAAACAATGACAATGAATGTTTCCAGGTTCTCCAAGACTGTTCAAAAATTCCATGATTCATTAGAAGGACTCACAGCCTCAGAATATAGTTGTACTAACTGCTAAGGTTTATTACAGCAATGGATACATAGCATGAGCAGCAAGGGGAAAAGTTCCAAGAGGAATCTGGAGAAATACATGCAGAGGCTTCCTATGTCATCTTTCTCCCACGGGACGACACACTGAGTGTGTTCCTTCCTTCAGCAGAAAAAAAAAGTGTAGTAATGTGCAAAGTTTGTTCAAGAAAACACATTAGAAGCTCAGTGCCAACATTTTCACTGGGGACCGGTCACATAGATAGCCCCTGCCTACCAACTACAAACACTCCAAATTTCCAGCAGAAACGCAGATGTTCAGTCCTCAAGTGAGTAAAACAGCTTTATCACTTAAGGAAAGTTTTGTGTCAATGCAGGGAATTGTTTACCAGCCAAATCCCAGTTGCCAGCCAAGAACCAACCCTCAGGCTTGCCATGTTAACTCTTTTCTGTATAAGAAATATTGTATATACCTAATTTTTCACATGTGCAAGTATATCTGCAGGATACCTAGATGTAGAAATGCTGTATCAAAGGCCATAAACATTTCTATTATTAACAGATATTGCCAATGTGTATACCAGCAAGGTATGAGAGTGTTCTGCTAAATTCCCACAGAGTGAGACAAATATTTGTAAATGTTTACTCTGTACAAGGCAATGCCGTAGGCACTGCAGATATAGCATTAAACAAGAAAGAGGTCCCTACTTACACTCTATGCAAAGGAAGGCAGAAATAAAATAAATGAGAAAGTGAACAAAACAATTTCAGATAATGGCTAATCATATGAAGAAGGTAGATTTAGATCACATAATATGTAGGGGCAAAGGGGGTTACTTTAGATTCAGTTGTTGAGGAAGTTCTCTCTGATGAAATATCTTTGAAATAGGATCACAATTACAAGAAGGAGCCAACTATCCAAGTCTGGGGCAGAGACCTACCAGAAAAGTTTGAGGGAATCATACAGAGGCCTTAATGCAGGAACAGAGGTAAGACCTCTATGACAAGAGCACCGTACTGGACCAAAGCGGAGAATAATTCAAGCTGAAGTCAGAGAGATCAGTAGGGGCCAGATTATGCAGAGGCTTTCTACGCCAATGCAGGAAGTTTCAGTTTTATTCGGCATACTGTTGGGAAAGGCAGTCGTGGGCTAGAAATATTTCAATCCCCTCTTGGCTGCATAAGAATGGGCATTGAACCATAATTATTATTATGTCATACATTCTGTCCAATCCCAACCTGTTTCTTACTTTGTAAGAACTGCCATAAAATCACCCAGTTCAGGCTCTAAAACCTTGTAAATATCCTCCCTGACTTCTCCTTCTGAAATACTGCTAAGGATTAAGGTGATTTTTTTTTCCTTTACCCACAAAAGGTTTAACGAACTTAGCCTTGCTTGATCAACAGATCTTCTTTGTTGTCTTTTGCAGAGTTGATCATGTTAGAAGAGTGTGTAGGAAGATATCAAGAGAGAAACAAAGAGTCTTCTGGAAATTACTACCCTACCTCTGTTACCCTAAAACTTTCAGAATCTTAGTATGAGATCCTGGCAGAATGAACTCTGGATTAAAATGCAAAAACTTGATCTCTGGCAAACCCATTGACTTAAACCTCTCTGTGCCTCAAGCTCTACTAAATAATGTAAAAGCCAAAAGGTAAACTCTGGTCCACCTTCAAAAAATATGAACTAATATATGTAAAACATTGAGTAACTTTAGGGAAAATTTGAACTTTATGAAGTAAAAGAACTGCATTATTTTCTGATTGGAGTGGAACTTTTAACTCACAGACATTCAACCATCTCTCCCTTTGAAGTACAAGATGAAGAGGTTTTTCTGATTCCTCAGGAAGTGCCTTGAAACCAACCTAATTACGTTTTTTTGTTTGTTTGTTTGAGGAGTTTCGCTCTTGTTGCCCAGTCTGGAGTGCAAAGGCCTGATCTCGGCCCACCGCAACCTCCGCCTCCAAGGTTCAAACGATTCTCCTGCCTCAACCTCCCAAGTAGCTGGGATTACAGGGAAGCACCACCACACCCGGATAATTTTGTGTTTTTAGTAGAGATGGGGTTTCTCCATGTTGGTCAGGCTGGTCTTGAATTCCCGACCTCAGGTGATCTGCCCGCCTTGGCCTCCCAAAGTACTGCGATTACAGGCATGAGCTACTGCATCCGCCCCCTGATTATATTTTACATGAATTTAGACTCTATCAAAATAGGTGACAGAACTAGAATCTGGGTTTTGTTAATTTTTCTTTAAATAGTAGGAAATAAAACATAATCCAAGAGCCAGCAGGGCCTTCAAAATAGACAAAATCCTAAATTACACAGAACAGATATAAAAAGCAAGGAGTACAAATATTGGCTCATAAACCTATAAGGTTTGCTCAGGTAATGCAAAATTTATTTCAAAATAGCACTTTCCTCAAAATCTGTGGTTGTTATCATAAATATATTAAAGTTTTTCTGACTTACAAATGTATGGAAATCTTTGTTCAAAAAGACAGAAAAACAATTATACTCTTCTCTGGGTTTAAATTTTTTTCAGTCGGTATTTTTCACTATTTGAGATTTTCTTATATATTGCATGGACCAGATGGTACAACAAATCAGTATAAATCTTTTCAATGAAACACTTACAGTTTCTCAGAAAATGAGGATCTATAAACAGTGTGTTGTGGCATGCCATCTTGCAAAATCTAAATATAGTTCTGGGTCAACTCCTTTAGGTCACTAAATAGAACTGCTGGCAAATCCAGACAATAGCTTTTTGTATTTTTCTCCTGAACATTTTCACCACCTGTCTTCATGCCTGACCTCTCCAATTTCAGCAGATCACAAAGGGAGGAAGAAAAAACCCTGGCAAGCCCATATGCCAAACTAGATCATATCCAGGAGACCAAATGCCTTTTAAATTCAAGAAATGGTTATTTATAGACCTGTAATTAGTGATTAAAACCCCAGGGGTATTTGTTTTCCTTTTAACCTTAAACTCTTCTCAGCTTCTGTGCATTCTCATGGTTAACATGATGCTGTACAGCTCCGCTATTTATGAGGAAACAACCCAGTAATTATTGTGGGAAATGTGCTTCTAACTGCACGTTTATCTTTGCTTTGCATGTTTAGTGGTCAATTATTACGGAAAATAAGATCACAGTCTAATTTTTCCTGGTCAACCATCAGAAAACTCAGAAAAATTTCACCATTTAGAAATTAGGAGATATATTCAAAATGAAATACTTACTATGTTACCATCAATTTAATAACTGAGAATTAAGTATTTTAACATTAGGTTAAAAATATGCCAATCAATTATCAATGGTTCTGAATATCTAACAAGGAATACATATTTGCTTAATTAAAATTTGCCAAGTATAAACAGGCACTTCATTTCTAGCATGGAAAAATAGATATAAGAAAACAAAAAATTGACTAAAGACCCCAGGCAATAAATTTTAAGTAATTTATGTAGACACTTCACCCTCAAAAATGGGAACACAACTACTTAACTATGGGCCGCACATCGTGACTTCCTTCCAAAGAGTACAGTGTGGAAATGGGGAAAAGAGGTGAATTTTACAGTGAAGAAACCACACACATAATATCTTAGCCAGATAATTAAGGTCAATATCAATAGTCATAAATCATGTTGACAGTATGGACCCTTGACATGGTGTGATAAGAATGGCACTTCATCTCTGGACATTCTTATCTAAAACCCATAACCACAGCCTAATCATGAGAAAAACACCAAATTCCAACAGAAGGGCATCCTACCAAATGCCTGACCAGTATTAAGTTCATCGAAACAATAAAAGTCTCAGAAACTGTCATAGCCAATAAGACCCTAAAGAGAAATGACAACTAAATGTAATGTGGTATTCTGGATGGAATCCTAGAACAGAGAAAGAATATTAAGTAAAAACTAAGGAAATCAGAGTAAATTATGGACTTTAGTTAATAAAATATTAATATTAATACATTTTATTAATTGTAATGAATATACCATACTAATATAATGTGTTAATACTAGGGGAAATTATGGAGTATATGGGTTCTCTCTAGACTAGTTTTTTGATTTTGCTGCAAATCTGTAATGTAAAGAATAAAGCACACAAATAATATTGATAATAACAATGATATATGTGAGCACACCTAGAACCTGGATTTTGGTTTCTAACACCAAAGATTCCTGGGAGAAATTGCTCATTCTTGGAATAGGGCAGGAAATGAAACCTGGAGCATCTCGTAGTGTCAGAAAGTAAGAATGTGCTCAAAAAAAGAAAAAAATCCACAATGATGGGTATATGTCAAAGGGATACGAGAACCAACTAAAAGAGGTCTCAATTTTGAAAGTTGAAAAAAACTGTTTAGTTTTTGCCACTGATACAATAGGAAGATAAAGGAAGGGGCAAAGAAACTAATATTGACTGCAGGCTGTTTATCGACCCAGCACTGCATTACGTGCCAGGCATTCATGCCACATTTAATCTGTGAAACCACTCTGTGAGGTAGAGGTGATTATCTCAGCTTCACAAATGAGGAAAGTAAAGGCCATCAAGTTTAGTTACCTTGCCCAAGGTCACACAGGTCTCAAGCCAGGTTAGAAGCCTTGGACTGCCTACGTCCTGAGTCCTTACATTTACCCAATGCTGCCTCTAATTCAAGTTCATTCCTACTCTGCTCATAAATCCTAGTCTTAAATTTCCTGAATTTTTCTAGCAAATACCCATTAAATAATTTAAAAATTGGATGGAGAGGGGAGCCTTACATTAGAGTTTATTATTATTCCTTTAATGGTTATAATGGAAATATCACGAACAAAAACAGCTGCAAAGCTGAGGAAATAATAAATACATTGATTCCAATCAAGGTACCTACAGCTGAACTATTCCTAGAACTTTAATTGGAATCCCAGCAACAATGATATTTTATCTGCCCCATAAAAAGTGGACTGTTTGTTGCTGCTTCATGTTCACTTAGCTTCCAGGAGAACCAGTTTCTCTTCCAAGTTAATAAGTAAACAGCTGAAAGAACTTTGGTGTGACCTCATCAAAGTAAAGAACTGGAACACAGCTCATAAGGCTGTTCTGAACAAGCTGCCACGCTGGAAAGACCAAAAGGCATCTAGTTAAACAGAGCATCACAGTGTGCACCAGGAAATGGCTTGATGTGTAATAGAAACACAAGCCAGCATAGCACATACACTGCCCGTATGAGGACTACATTACCTTACACACATCCCCACTCCCACCTCCCCAGCATGTTCCCACTAGTCACATTATGTGGTTCTGGGTTACCTTGTCACCCAAAAACCTAATTATCCAGACACCGACTCAGTCACTGGTCACCTTTGTCTTTAAACAATACTCCTCCATATTGCTTTTAGTGAAGTTATTCTACTTCTCGGATAAATAACTCAGGTTGGTGTTTTTGAACTGTAGGAATTTTATTTAAATATATATTCTTTTCTTTTAGCCTCTTTACCTGGTCTTCTGTTATAATCATGCTTTTATGTCTTGATCTGAGCATTGTGTTGGGAGTCATATAGCTTGGACAATTTAACTGTGCAGTCTGGAAAGTTTAATGATCAGCTCTATGAGATATCTCATGTTGTTTTTTTCACTGTGAGATTGCATTCTTTCAGATTCCATTTTTTCCACAAATAAGCCATTTGGTCATTATTCAATTAGACATTTTTATGTGTGGACATTTTTCATTATTTCCATGTAAACAAGTACTATATCGTATATAAGCTAACATTTCAAGTCTTCTTATAATGTAATTTTCTTACTTTATTTCCAGATACAAACTCTAACTCATTGAAGGGTAGAGTAAGAGGTTGAAAAATATCTGGCACAAATATAGGTTAAAAAAAGCCTTAGCACACTGAGAGGGCACACAAGACCCAGCCAATTGGGCTCCCAGATTCTGGGAAAGTCTTCTGAGGCCACAGTTCATGGCCAAAGTTTACTGATGTGCAGTAAACCAACTCAAGTGTACACATCAAAGAAGAAGGTCTACTATTTTGTGTGACTTGTTGTGGGAAGGATTAATTTATAAATGTTGCTAAATTTTTTGCAAATAAATTATGAAACTATTTTAAGTATTTTTTTCTTTATTAAAAAATGGTTCAGCTTATTTTTAAATAAAATGTATATTTTGCCTGCCTTAAGAAAGTTAACAATATAAATAATAGAATTTTAAGCAGCATTTGAAAAATATTATTTCTAATTCTTTCCCACAGTAACAGTCTGGAGAACATTTTTTCTTGTATTAGATAACCAAGAAACTAACCCTGTATAACATCCTGGCAATTTGCCTCTCTGGACAAGGGTGAGAAAAGCAAGTATTCAAACTCTGGGAAAAGCCATCTCCAAGGAAACCCCCATGTTTACCCTTCTTTGGGGAAAATGTGTGAGTACAAGACTTGCTCCATGTCTGGGCAGGTGACAAGCAGAAAGAGCTTTGAGAGAGTCTCCAAAGCCCCTCCTGAGTGAATGCCTCGGGCAGTCATTATTAGCTTATTAGACTTCTCTGGTAATTGGATGTCTGTGTAACTGCCCAAAGCCACATGCTACCATGAGAAATAAAATGCCTGGGAATTCAGCTCCCGGATTTAATCGTTGACAGAGAAAAATGGCCAAAAAGAAAAAGCGGTTTGAGGAAAGGGTAGAACGAGTCGTAGACAGAGTGGGACAGAGCTTCTCTCATAAAAAGGAAAAATAAATTGAATTTTAGCATCCAGCATTTCTAATTAAATTTGGATTATTTAAAAGCCATCCTCTTTCCTTTCAAAAACTGTTTTTTGAAAAGATTAAGCAGGATGCTAAAAAAGAGATTTGGGGTTCACAAATCATTCAACAAATAGCACCCTTTTTATATAATGGATCAAATATGAGCCTGACTCCCAGTGTGGAAAAAGTCTGAGAAATGTACATACTGGGTTTAACCATAGTCAATATCAGATTTTATAAAAGTAAGTGCAGAAGACAGAGCCAACAGTACCACAACTATAACATACTTGAGTCCCACTTAAGAAATCTACTGGGTGCTCTCATAGAACCAATTTGAAAGATTAAAGAAAAAAATTAAGATTCAGTCATTTGTCATTAAGGAATATGTTGTTTGGTAGGATAATACAGACAGCACATTCCATCACCACAGCAGTAATGGGGACTCAGGGAAGGATGGAGCATGTGTGGTTGGGAGTGGGTTGAAGAAAGCTTTATGAATGAAGTACATTTGGAACAAGCTATGGAGTAGAAAGAGTACTGAGCTTCATTAGATAAGGCTGGTAAGAAATGGTATCCAGGAAAAGCAATAATGACTAACAATAATAATGATAATAAGAGGTGAGTTGTCGGTACAGGGAGTTGGTGATTTGTCCAGGGCAGTGGTTATCAAAGCGTTGGCCCTGGACCAGCAGTGTCAGCACCATCTGGAAACTTACTAGAAATGTGAACTCTCAGGCCCCACCCCACACCTGCTGAACCAGAAACTCTAAGGATAGGGTCTGTAACCTAGGTTTTAAAAACCTCTTCAGGTAAATTGGATACTCAGTCAACTAAAGAACAACTGGCTGATGGCTTGGGGAGAGTGTGGAGAAGGAAAAGGATTCCTACTCTAGCAAATGGGAGAATATGGAGGACCACTTGGATATCTGGCAGTCTTCTGTTGGCTTCTATAGCAGAGACAGAGTCAGAATTTTCCTAAATCCACTCTCATTTTAAATCAAAGTTTGTTCTCTCAGAAATCTTCCCTAAGAGCTTGAGTTGTAAGCATCTGCACTATGTGTAGAATAAACACAGAGCGTTAAGCCATTTACTGAAGTCTCAAAAAGCAGGTTAGGTTTTCTCACCACTATACAATTCCCACCACTATGACTCTCACCTTCATTTAATAAAAGGATGCATCCTTAAAATAGGTATATTATGAGATGTCAGCATTAAATGTTAACAATAGCATCTAAAGTAATATCCAACATTATTCTGTTATCAAATCACACAAGCAAAGAACTCAACATTTGGAGAGAAATTTTCAAGATAAAGCAAAGAAATCAGCACTGTGCTTTAAAGCAGCGCTTTAAAAGAAAGTATGCCCTTTATTTGAATAGTTCTTATGTTATGCATTACAAAACACTGTCCCATGCTTGCCTCATCTGATCTTTTTTTTTTCCTTCTTGAGATAGAGTCTCACTCTGTTGCCCAAGTTGGAGTACAATGGCGTGATCTCAGCTCACTGCAACCTCTGCCTCCCAGGTTCAAGCGATTCTCCTGACTCAGCCTCCCAAGTAGCTAGGATTACAGGCATGTGCCACCAAGCCTAGCTAATTTTTTTTGTATTTTTACCAGGATGGTCTCAATCTCCTGACCTCGTGATCCACCCATTTCAGCCTCCCAAAGTGCTGGGATTACAGGCTTGAGCCCCTGTGCCTGGCCTGATCTATTTTTATCTTACAGATATTAACATCTGGAAGCTGAAGCTCATAGAAGGGAAATAATAAAAATATTTAACACTGAATCCAGTGTTTACACTATGCCAAGCACTGGTCTTTGTTGTTAGGCATGTGAAATCATTCAGCGCTCACAGCAACACTAGAAGGAAGGTAAAGTTATTACCCAGTGAGGTCATGGGGCACTGAGAGGTCTCATAGCCTAGTCAAGATATCACAAGCACACGAGAAGGCAGTAGAAAAGTAGGGATACCAACCCAGCCAGCCCAGAGCCACAGCACGTGGGCTTGTCCTCTGGGATCATCTACTTCCCCCTACATGTGGCAGAAGCAGAACTGAAAAGCCATTCTGTAGATCCCAGGACTTTCCTACCATCCTGTTAGTCCAGATTATTACAGCTATAAGTGATGGTGTTGAAGGGGTGGAAGTAACTGAGTTTTAAAAAAAGTAGATAATTTACCTTCTTGTCTTTCTGGACTTTCATATTCCAAAACTAAGTATGGGCACACATACACAAGCATTTTACTTGTATGAATTTATGACAGAGTTTTATTTTTTGATTACTGAAATAAAACATATAATAATTAATCTTTGATGAGCCACTGTATTAGTTCGCTTTTACACTGCTATAAACAACTGTCCAAGACTGAGTAATTTATCAAGGAAAGAGGTTTAATAGATTCACAGTTTCACATAGCTGGGGAGGCCACAGGAAACTTACAATCGTGGCAGAAGGCACCTCTTCACAGGGCAGCTGGAGAAGAGAAGAAATGAGGAGTGAAAAGGGAAGATCCCCTTATAAAACCATCAGATCTCATGAGAACTCACTCACTACAACAAAAACAGCATGGAGGAAACCACCCTCATGATCAAATCACCTCCCACCAGGTTTCTCTCTAGAGATGTGGGGATTATGGGGGTCATAAATCAAGATGAGATCTGGCTGGGGACACAGCCAAATCATATCAAAGAGGGTATTGTTTGTCTTCCTAACTTCCTTTAAAACAGGCTTCCTGAAGGAGATGAAGAGCATGCCGCCTGAGTAGAGTGGCTGTACAGGTGTAGAGTAAAAGGGTGGGATGCTTAATAAAGTAAAGACATCAAGACATGCTTGCTTTGTTTCTGTTAACAAACAAGTGTCTATAGAGTGTCTAACTCTAGTCACTATAAGAAAAAAAGGTAATTTTTTTCAAAGAGGTTGTACTGTCAAAAAAAACAAGCCTTACATATATATATATATATATATATATATATATATATATATATATATAATATACATGAAATAATTAGAGAATACTGCTAACACAGTGTTAATGTGTGTAGCATTGACAAGCAGTTTCCATCCCACCTGGGTATGGGGATCCAGGGCTAAGTACAGTTTACTGTGCACAAGCTGTGTAGTTATATATGGAAGCCCTGTAGGATCATTTTTAAATAGTATATATATATATGTTTTAAAAGTTTTAAATATCTATATACTACACACACACACACACACACACATGTCTATGATATATATACACATATACACACATACCCACACAAGACAAGGCAGGGGAAGGTATCTTGCTATAATTATACATTTAATCTCTATTGATTGAGATTATACATATATGTATAGATGGACTGAAAAACACGTCGGGATCAGAATGTAACTTGCTGTGGGAAGTTCCTGGCATCTGTTTGAGTCAGGAATTTTTATGTGAGCAGAAGGGAGGAAGTGCATGCTGATTGGTCCGTGGGTGGCCATTGGTGGGCCCAGAAAAAGCACCATGAGTTCTCACCCTGGGCTGTGGACTTCACCCAGAACTGACAGCCCAGGCCAAGGCTTCAGGCTGTCCCTGGCTTGAAGGTGGAGTTTCACTGGGGACCTGCCCCAGAAATTGTCTTCCTCCCACTGCCATCAACATGTCATTTATCGCACCCATTCTGTTTTCATCAAGGGATGCCTGCAGGCCTGCCCTGAGCCACCCTCTGCCCCACTTGGCCTCCCTCCCTGAGCTCATTAGTGCCAAAGTTTTACAGGGGGTCTGGTGTGTCAGTGCTGCCCCAATGATGCACATACCTGGCCAGGTGATGACACCACCAGGCTTGGCTTCAACTTTGCTCCAAAATTGGAGTGGGCACTGGGAGCAGGGAGAAGCCAGAGAGTGAGAGCAGGCACTTCTGAGTCTGCGGGGACAAAAGGGCTTCTCAGGCTCCCAGGAGTGCCGGGATGCCCAGGTCCAGAGCTGTGGCTCGGCAGCTGCAGCTGCTCCCGGGAGCGCAAGGCTCCTGCCTCACCAACACAGTAGGGGTCGGGGCTCCTGCCTATTCCTAGCCCCTGCCGGCTCTGCAGAGAAAACAACCCTGGATGAGCCTCCCCTGCTACAGCTGACATATCTACCGTGGCTGCTCCAGATGGGCCATTACCACCATCAAAAGGAATAGTTAAATTCTTCTCAGAGCACAAAGCAACATTTTCAGCTTTATAACTTGACATCTGAGATCACACACAGACAACATTCAGTTTCCTATATCCTCAGGCTCACCATATTTTACATCCTAAGATAGATTGTGTTGTTTCCCAGCTGTAACTTCAAGACAGAGGTCCTAAAGAGAAAAAGAGATATTAGACTCCTTTTTGTGACCCAAGTGATGCAGAGAAATGGAGGCAGAGCCAAAGTTGAAGAAATTGTATTGCTTCTCATAAGAAAGTAGAACTAAGAGAGAAGGATGGTATATTCGCCAGCTATTGAAGCAATTATGCTGCATAACAAAGTACCCCAAAACTCAGGGAACTGCAATATAAGTACAATTTTTTCTTTAGCTTGGCTGGAGTAAATGCTTCTTTCAGGCTGTGTGTTGGCTCCAAAATGCAAGTTGGAGTCAGATTCTCCCCAGATGTCATTCAAATTCCTTGAACAGGCAGCTTTCTTGAGCAAAGTTCTTACTGACACCCAGCAACCTGGACCATTACAACAAACCAAGAATCAAATGTGAGAAAAAAATTTGGAGTTTCTTAAGAAGCTCTTGAAATCCAGGAAAAAGAAAAAATATGCAGAAAAAGGAAAAATTTGTGACCTGGGAAACATGGTTCTCTACGTACAGAATTCCTGACCTAACGCCCAGTACTCCTCCCTTCCATGTACACTTTTTGATCGAAATCTAAATTTTTTCTATTCCTTTAAAGTCTACTGATGCATAGTTAAATAAATAACTCCAAAAATATGGGACAGTAAAAGAAAAAAAGAAACAGAGAGAGAGGCCACACTTTGAAAGCAAACAGAAGATTCCACTTTATAAATTACACATTCTCTCTGAACCTCATTCTCTGTTGCAAAATGGGAATTTTTGATTATAGACTAGAAGGTAGAAAACACAGTTACAGAGTCATGAGTGCTTTCCTCACATAAATGCTGGAATTAGACAAATTTAGCAATATCTTCTCCTCAAAAAACAGTCACCACCAAGAAATTTCTGAAGGCCAAAGCTGAACCCAAAATAAATAGGTCAATAGATGCTTGTGCAGGACAATTGCCTTGAGAAAGAGGATTCACATTGCACCTAAATTTCTTTTCTGGGAAGAAGGTCAGGATAGGGAGAGCTATCAGAAACAGAAAAGAGTAAGGTTAGAAATAATGTATAGGATGCCATTCTTTTTCTTGAAATAGGCAGAGGCACTGTTAGAAACTCCATTTCTCACCCCTCCCTGCCTCTTGATATCTGTCTCCCCTACTCTCAGCAGGGCTGGGCCCTATGCAAATGAGTAGACAGAAGATCAGGGGGAGTAAACCAGCAAAATCCACTCAGGCCTGCTAGGAGTACTGGACTCCACTGGGCTCCACTTCAACCCGGTTGTGGCCAGTGGCCAGATGCTGCATTCTGCCCTCTACAGAACAACCTCCTTTGTAGAACAAGCTGCTGTGAGCTTCTTCTGCCAACTGCTTTACCACAGGTAATGAACAGCAGAATATGTCAGTGGAGACCCCGGTCCCCACCCCTATCCCCATTTCTGTTTTGATATTTTGGGAGGCATTTTTATATCATAGCCATTAGGCTCAGGGCAAGTGTCTCTACCTGCAGGGACAGAACATTCTGTTAATCACCAGAGAATCCTGCCAACTGCTGGAGGAAGAGGAACTTCATGGACTGGAAAAATCAGTTTCCTGAAAGGCACCTATAAGGTGAGCAAAAATATGTCCTATTCCTTTGGTAACGCCCTGCAGGATGGAGAAGATGGCAGGCTCACAAGCCCCGGGGAAAGCAAGCAAGGGAGGATCATAAAGCTGCCACCTGGATGGTTTCTGTGTTTTGTGTTTTTTCTTAGTTTGCTTTTCTCATGTTCTCCCTCGGTGTTGACTAAATTATATTTTTTGTCTTTCATGTCAGCCTAACGCGAGGATAAAACTTTCCAGAGAAAAGAGGATTCCCCCAAACCAGAGCAGCCTGTGGTGGCAGCCATCACTCCCAAGGAGAGAGACTCAGGGTGGATATAGTCACTGATGCTTAGTTAGGGTGGTTTTCCACCAGGAAGACAGTAAATCTTAATTTTAGGGGAATATTCCTCTCAAAAGAGATAGCAAGTTGTTTGTTGTATTGGGAAGAAGTTCCCTTGGGGGCCAAGGATGTGGTCTCTAGAATTAGACCTAGGAGTGAATTTGCAGCACCTAAGAGTAAGCTTCTTACTCATCTAAACCACAGTTTGCTCATCTATAAAATGGAGATAAAAATTTTAACTTACAAAGTTGTTGTAAGGGTTAAATAAAGTAATGCATGTAAAGTTCTTGGCACAATCAGGAAGAATTTAGTACATATTTATCATTATCACTATTATGCTCATAATTATTACTCCTCATGTTTTCCAGAAATGTGGAGAACAATGATAATACTCTTACTTAAAAAAAGGTAGGATAGAAGGAATTACTAATTCCACTTTCTCTCTCCTACTTCTCTCTCCTCTCATAAGTGGATTGCTGACTCCAAATACATAGACAGACCAAACATTCCAGGGTGGAAGGGAACCATTACTGGAAGGTAGTGAAGCATTTTTTTAAGGCAAGTTGGCTTCTGAGATGAGCAGAAAGAAACCAAATGCTTCTCACTAGCATAATATTGACTTGTGCCTCACAGGGCAGAACTGAGGCCTCGATATTGACTAAATTCTCAGGAAAAAAAAAAAAGAAAAACAAATGAGCCATTCACCAATATTAAAATTTACTTTCAGAGGATAAGCTTTCTTTATTAGGTACATAATGTAAGAGTCTGTGATTCACAGCTCATAATGAGGAACTATCAAAAGGAAAATTTAAACTAGAAAAGCTACATCTCCATTCATGGGACTGAAACCTCTCCCCTCCCTTACTTGAGACAGCAAGATTCACTAAATGAGAGAAGAGAGAAATGATCCAGGGGCCAGACCTCTTCTTTTGAGACAGTGTTTTCAGATGAGGAGAAAAGAACAGGGATGCCTAGGGGATGGCAATGGAGAACGTGAGGGCAGGGAGATTCGAAGTTGAAAGGCAAGACTAGCACTGGCTCACTCTCTGTTAGGTCAGATGAAAAGGGAAGTGTCACCAGGAACTTTCCCTGAACTATATTGTAAAGTCCCTCAAACTTTACCAGGATTTCCCTGAGACCCAGTAGAAAGTCCAGAATAGCTAGACTAGCCTTCCAGTAAAGAAAACTACTTGTACCAGCCCATTGTGGAGTGCCAGTCTTGGTGGGATTAATGACACAGAGTGAAAGGGGAAGAAAGGGAGCCTGTTTTGTCCTGTCCTTTTCCAGGCACAGTGAAGAGGCAGCTTCAAATATGCATCATGCATCGTGTCTCAGTTGCACTGCATCTTGTAGTTATAGATGGAGATCAGCACTTCAGGTTAGTGCGGTCAGCAAACTCAGAAATGGCAGGACAGACACACTGGGGTGGGGGGTCAGGGAAGGGAGCCAGACTTAGTGAGGAAAGCTGAGATCAAACAATACCATTAAAAAAAACGAATCAGTGAGAGAAAATTTCCCCAACCAAAAGACACTAGACTGAGACATAGGCAGTTCTACCAAAACTTCAAGTAACTATTAATTTTACAGAAATTACTTCAGTAACCTGAAAAGGTGAGAAAGCTACTTAACTCATTTTGGTGAATGAGAAAGCTACTTAACTCATTTTGGAATGTCAATATAACCTAGAGACCACAACTGGATAATAACAGTACTATAAAAGAAAATTTATATCTGTGTTGGTTATAAACATAGATTCAAAATACTGAATGATAATAGTACATCGAATTCAATAGCATACTTTAAAAAATGAATTAGAAGGTTAATCTCAGCCTTAATATTTTGGGTAATTATCAAAAGGGAACAACTATAAATTCTTTGAAAATCAGAAGAAAACTGAATTTTTGCAAAACTAACTTGAAGCTCCATTCCATGAAGTTAAGAGCCAGAAAATGTATACAGTGCATTTAAAGAGGACCTTAAAACCATTTCCCTAATGCTTCAGTTACCATGTAGTTATTCCAGCCAATAAGAAGAAAGAATGGAGGAAGAAAAGCATCACCCTTCCCTTTAGGGACACTTCCTCACAGCCTCACAGAACACATTCACTTCCATACCGCTGACCCGCTGTCTGGAACATAGTGAACTGTCTCCTCCTTGCTTTAAGCTCAACTAGGAAATGTGGTTTTTGTTCCAGACAACCATGTTCCCAATTAAAGTTAGCAGATCTCAAAGTAAATAAATAAAGGAAGAATGGCTATCTCAATTTTATTTTTAAAAATTCTTAATAACAATACTACATGATCTGTTATATGGGAACAAATCTAAAAAACAGCAACCAAAAGCCAAAGAATATGTGATAAAAGATAGATAAAATTATTAAAGATGACAAAAAACATTGTAATATAAGATCTTAATAATATAATAGTAGATCTGAATTGGAATAAGGGATATAGCATGCACATGGGTAAAAAGACAATAGTATAAATATTTCATTTTCATCATAGTAATCAGTAGACTCAAAGCAATTTCAATAAAAATCTCAGCTGGGCTTTTAATGAAATTGTGAAGCTAATCATAAAATTCACAAGAGGTCAATAATTAAGTTTGAAGAAGAATCAAGGGGCAAGACTTACCCTACCAGCTATTAAATAATAATTAAGTAGGAAAGGTATTGGCATAGGAGTAGAAAAACAGACAAATCAAACAAGATAGAGGCATAAAAATAGCTAAGCATACACAGAAACTTGATATCTGACAATGAGAAAAATAGGTAGCGCATTTGTCCATTTTCATGCTGCTGATAAAGACATACCCAAGACTGGGCAATTTACAAAAGAAAGAGGTTTATTGGACTTACATTTCCACTCACAATCACAGTGGAAGGTGAAAGGCGCATCTCACATGATGGCATACAAGAGAAGAGTCCTTGTGCAGGGATACTCCTGTGTTTAAAACCATCATATCTCATGACACTCATTCACTATCATGAGGACACTGCAGGAAAGACCTGCCCCCATAATGCAAATCGCCTCCCATCAGGTTCCTCCTAACACATGTGGGAATTGTGGGAATTACTATTAAAGATGAGATTTGATTAGGGACACAGCTAAACCATATCGTATAGCATACAAATCAATGGGTATGTTAGGGATCTATCTATCATCTATCTATCTATCTATGTATCTCTATAAATAGAATTTGCTTACACAGATGTAAAGGCTGGCAAGTTCAAAATCTGCAGGATAATCAGTGGGCCAAAGACCCAGGGAAGAGTTAAAGCTGCAGCATAAATCAGAAGGAAATCTTAGTAGAATGGCCCCTTCTTCAGGGGAGGTCAGTCTTTCATTCAGGCCTTCAACTAACTGGATAAAGCCTACCCACATTATGGAAGATAATCTGCTTTAATTAAATTCTAATGACTTAAATGTTAATCTCTTCCAAAAAAAAAATCTTCACGTAAACATCTAAAATACTATTTGACTAAATATCTGAATGTCATGGCTCTCAGCTATTTGTAATGCTGGGACAAACAATTACCCATGTACAAAAAAGTAAGAGATTCCCAGTCACTTCACTTCAAAATTAATTCTAGATGAATTAAAGTTTCAATGTGAAATGTAACTTTCAAACATTTAGAAAAGAATGCAGGCCATTTTTGTGGTCCCAGAATATGGGTTTATTAAACACAACAAAAACACAAACTATAAAGGAAAATTGATAAATTCAGTTACCTAAAGGTAGAAACTGTTCCTTCAAAAATAAACTATAATCAAAGTCCCTAGACACAGTGACAAACTAGAAAAATATTTGTAATGAAAGAAATAACAAAGTCATAGTATCCATATTTTTTAAATATTTTCAAATTGGCAACAAAAAGACAAATAAGCAAATGAAAATGTAGGCAAAGAGCACCAGAAGGCAACTCACAGAAGAGGAAACTTGGGTGGCCAATAAAAATGTAAAACTTGTTCAATCTCTTTAAAAATCAGGAAAAAAAGTAAGACAATGTTTTGCTATTTCACATTCATTCTATTAGAAAGAGAGAAGTCCAATAATTCCATTTTGTGGTAACAAGAATGTGAAAAAATGTAATTCATGCCCTGCATAATGAAACTACTTTGAAGAAAAATTTGGTATGATTTAGTTAAATTAAATACACACATGCACTTCAAATCAGCAGTTGATTCTTGATATATTTCCTTGAGAAACTCTCCTATCTATGAACAAAAAGCAAGAAGGAATGAACGTGGTGGCATCACCTGTACTAAGACTTAAAACTTTTTTTGAAATTGCTTTGAATATGATAGAGTAGTATAGTGTGTATCAGATGTTCCTTATATTATTCACTGTACTTGTCTGTTATGGTTTAATATTTCAAATAAAAATTCAAGTACTATTTCAAAATATAAAATACTAAGAGTTTACTAGTAATCTGTAATTTTTAAACTGCTTTGTCACATAAAAGCCAATATCTATTCCAAAAACATAATTTTTAACAGATTATTGAACAGGTAAAGTGATTTCCTGACTTGGTTCCATTCAACATACTCTACAGAACATTAATTTTTTAAATTTTTATTGTAAGTTCAGCGGTACAAGTGCAGGTTTGCTACATAGGTACACTTACATCATAGGGGTTTGTTGTAGAGATTATTTCATCACCCAGATATTAAGCCTAGTACCCATCAGTTATTTTTCCTGATCCTCTTTCTCCTCCCACCCTCCAGCCTCCAAAAGGCCCCAGTACGTGTTGTTTCCCTTTATACACAACATCCTCAATATCCATTAAGTACAAATTCTGTTTAACACCACGCTTGTAGATTCTTATGAAACTTTTCCATTGATATTAAAGACCCATTGGTGAACAGAAATATAGTAAATTGTTAAAGGAAAATATAAATATCTAAAGTGTTAATCCAAACAGAAGAAAAATGTATAACTAGTTCTTTTAACAAAAATTTATAATATGCATTCATTATGTTTGTATTCACATTACTCTACTTGTCATGATATATAATAAAACCTTGCTTATATTCTTCGGTTAAATCCTATGTACTAGAAATTAAAGATTGCCACCTTCAACTTTAGAATATTTGAAATTACACAGTATTAAAGAAAGGTGCAACAAAACTTCACTCTCCCCGCTTCCTTTCTTGCATGGACCTTAAGTTGTATCCTCTGTATATAATTAGTGGTGTGAAAACCATGTGGCATCTTGGCCAATGGAAAAACCACAGGTTGAGGAGTAAGAGAGACTTGGTTCCATCACAAGTTTTGCCACTTTCTAAATGTGTGACTTCACTTGAGAGTTTTCCCCATATTGAGCTTCAGCTTCTTTGCCTATAAAATTTACATAATATTACCTAACTCTCAGATTGAAAGCTCAATGAATACACTCGTACATAAAGTGTAAACAGCAATCATACAATACATGCCAGCAAGTTGGAGCTGTTATTACCAGCTTTTAGATAAGTGAGTGTGCATTTCATCTCATATTTGAATTTAGGAATAGCTTCAATCAAATTCCATAATGGTGAAATCCAGATGAAAATTATTCAGTCATTCAAAGTCCATGATTTGCGATCAAACTTTAAAGGCACTTGGAAATCTTGGGGAAAATACATCATCACCTATGCTAATTTTTGGATTTTGAGCAATACCTGCTATGGTTTGAATGTTTGTGCCCCTTTAAAATTCATGTTGAAACTTAAACCCCAAGGTGATGGTAATAAGAGGTGGAGCCTTTGGGGGAAGAATTAAGTCATGAAGGTTCTACCCTCATGAATGGCATCAATGCTCTTATAAAAGAGGGGTTAAATACCCGCCTGGCACTTCCATCTCTTCTACCATGCAAAGACAAAACCTTTGTCCCATTCTACTCTCCCACCTTTCCCACTATGTCAGGATGCTGGAAGAAAATGCCATCCATAGAACAGGACCTCACCAGAGACCAAATCTGCCTGACACCATGATCATGGACTTTCCAGCCTCAAGAATACTGAGGAGTAAATTTCTGCTGTTTATAACACCCAGTCTGTGGTATTTTGTTATAGCAGCAGGAATTGTCTAAGGCAATATTTATTCATGGAAAGGCATGCTCATCTATAAATAGGCCATAGCATGTATATTGATAGAAGCACAGAAAAAAAAACTGCTTTAATTTTATACACATTTTGTTAAACACAGTTCTACTCTTTACATGTTCATATGTTATATCATGCTTGTTGTGGCAGCCATGGAGTGGAGCTGCTTGGCTTTTCTTTCAAGAAGGAACTTATGCAAGAAGTTCAGGTAGCTGACAGCACCCTAATGCAGTACCTTTTTGACCTGGTACAGTCTTTAAGGTACAGCTGCTCTCAACGGGAAGTTTCCAGCCAATGAATAAGTGTGATGGGGGGGCTAGGGCCCAGCCATTTCTGCAAAACATACACCTTCTCTATGGGGCATCTTTGCACCAGAGTTTCTCATTAGTTTGAGAGCAAGATTTGCAGCTGCACCATAGCCTAAGGCTCTTCCCACTCAATCCCTGCTCCTCCCCACTCTCAAATCATGGTACTTGCTCTAGAAGCAGTACATCCTGATCCTAAGGCTTTCCTTCCTACTCTTGCCATTGCTACCCTTCATTTGCCACAAGTGTAACCCCCCCAGCAAATCTCCAGCACTTGCTACTATCTTAACTTCTATTTCTTGGAGGACCTGAATTGACACAGGGAAAATAAATATTGTTGCCCAAAAGGAACTTAGAATCTAGGATTGAATATAAATTGTAATATAATATAATCTTTAATAGAAATTAATTATATTACTATGACAATAGGTACATTTTAAGCACATTATGATCAGTCCATGGAAAAGCAAAATAATTGTAAACCTACCCTCCAATCTAAAAGCTAATGAGATTCAGTGACTTTATACTATGTAGATACATGTTCTGCTGTAATCTCCAAGGAACCAATGGGACAGATGTGGGGCAATGGTTCAGAAAAAAATTTCACCTTTAACTATTGGATTACACTCTGGCTAACAAGAATGGTAACTGTGCTTACTCCAACCAACATTACCCAACACTACTGAAACCTCTTCTTGAGGAATTATAGAGTGTGATTGCCTCCTTGCTTCTGAACTCTGAGGAACCATTCTTTAGACTTATTCATGGCAGTTGAATTGATACATACACATACAAGTAAAAAAGTAGTATTTGAGGAAATATATATAACATATTTACTTATTTTACAAATATTGGCTATGCTCTATGGGAAAAACTCACTGAAAGTGTCTAGCACTACTGGAAAGTTGTAACATTGAAAGAAATATGAATAGTCTTTCAAGGAACTTGGAGTCTAGTCAAGGAATTTGAGATTGTTCGGATATTTCTATTTTTTAAGTCATACTTGCAAATTTAGAAATATTTGAAAATCAAGAGAAAGTAATCAAAAGAAAAGCAGATTAAAACAATAAAGATAAACACATGGCATGCTAAAACAAGATGCTATGGCAGTCCAGAATAACCTTTCCTGGGTTGAGAGCAGAGAAAGGGGATATTACAGAAGATTTCACAAAGGAGATGGAAATCAGAGGGATGGGATTCAGACTTAAGCACAGGCTTGAAGCTGTGCCCGGCACGGGAAAGAAAGTAACAAGGAGGGAAGAGCACAGTGGCAAAGATAGGTGAGGAGGTCTTGGGGGGAGGAGGGGCACCACCTCAGGTTAGCTGTCACAAAGCATAAATCAAGAGATATATGAGAAATATGGTTGGAGAGTTAAGTTGAGCTGGATTTGGAGGGCTTTGAGTGCTACACAGAGAGGTCTTACTTTATATACCCCATATGAAAATCAATCAACGTCTATACCATATTACAGATGAAGGGAAAAAATCATCTTAACTGATGCAGAAATAAAAAAGCATTTGACACAATTCTACACCTTTTCATAATTAGAGAAACAGTAAACAAACGGAATAGAAGGATATTATGTAAACAAAAAGCCATATATGAAAAACCCATGGTGAACATATACTCAATGATAAAATGCTAAAGCATTTTCTTTAAGATCAGGTAAAAGGCAAGAATATCTCCTTTCCTACTTCCATTCAACATTGGACTGAATATGTAACTACAGCAATTAGGCAAAATAAGTAAATAAAATGCATCCTAACTGGAAAGAAAGAAGTAAAATTATCTCTGTTTGCAGATGACATAATCTCATATATAGAAAACCCTAAAGATACACACATACACACACACACCCGTTAGAATTAATAAATGAATTCAGAGAGGTTCAGAAAAGAAAAAGAGAATGATGAAAAATGCACAGGTATGCTCTTTTACAGTATGTGAGCACTAAATTAAAACAGGACGATCTTTGACTTCAATGTCACAAATACCTCTGACAAGCAAGCAAAACTTTTCTACACATTTGAAAAAGAATTACAATAAAGAACAAGTGACTTAGTCAACCTGGAGAGAGATCATGGGAAAGCACTTTGCATTTCCTTTAACTTTTTAAATATGTATTTCTATACTTGATACTGCTTTTATACTGAAACAAAAAGTTTTTCAATACATTTCACCATCAAAATAAGTATCTGATATTTATGTGCAAAGAACATGGCATATTGAAAACATCACTTGGCATGGAATAGGAGATTTAAGTTCTGACTTGTGTCAGAAAGCTTTAAGCTCCAAGTGATGGAAACATCAATTCAACTAGCCAAAATAATGAAGAATTATCATCTCCTATAACTGGAAATCCAGGCCAGGAAATTTCCAAAATTCCTCAATTCAGCAGCTCAACATTAACAAGAACCCCAGTTATTTCTACCTTTCCACTCTGCCACCCTTATCATCCCGGTTTGCCTTCAGGCTAGTGCCCCTCATGGTGACAAGGTGGCTGCCTCAGCTTAAGACATCAAATCCCAAAGGAATGTGCAGACAAAAGAAAAGAGGGTGTCTGTTCTGTGTGTTGTGTCTGTTTTCATGAGCCAGAGACCCTACAGAAGCAACCCTTCAGCATATTTTCCCTCCAGTTTCCTTAGTCAGTTACTACCATCAATTAACATACCCTTCTTAAACTGATCATTGGGGAAGGGATTGGGGTTGCGTGATTGGCTGAAGCCAATTAAGATTAGCTCTGGGTCAGTGAGATGCGATGGACACCTGAAAATTTAAGTGGAATGACATTAGGTTGGTGACTAACAATACTAGCTGCATAACATCCTACCATTGTGTATGACTGTGTATGACATTTAACATCTATGAGCCATAATGTCCTCATCTGTTAAATAAGAAATTACATAAATTCTATGTCATTTTTAACTTTCTATTAATTATTCTTTATAAAAATGTATCATTCTCTTCCAGTTTTTCTTCCCTTTAATTGAATTTCTTGTTTTTATATTGGCTAAAATTTAGAAAGATGGTTTAAAATTGCAGTGTTTCAGATGAAATAAACAGAACAAAAACTAGTTAAAAAACTAGGTGTGGAGGGATTTGAATTGCTAGCTAAAGCTTTGGGTGTTTACTTGGCACACACCAAGAAAGCTTTGGAGAAGATCTGACGGAATTGAAAGAACTTTAGGAGTTAGGACACGTGGGTTCTAGTGCTACTTACACTTATTTAATTTTGGGAAAACTACTCAGTCTCTCTAAGCCTCATTTTCCTTCTCAGATGAAAGATTTCTTCACCCACTGCTGATATTCCAAAGTTCTTCAAGGACTTTTCAGCCTGCCTTGGTTTAAATTGGAATATCATTATATAAAATACGATGATATAAAACAAAATAAATACATTTTATTTATTAAAAATAAATAAAAGAATATCACTATAATCCCAAGGAGGATTATGGTTACCTAAACTAGGGAGGTAACAGTGGAAGGTGGAAGTGGTGTCCACAGTAACAGAATAAATACTGCTCTGATACGGGCTGTACCTTATAGGTTTGTCCAAAGGCAATTGTGAAGAAAGATGAAATGATTGAGATTGGCAAGATTATACCACTGGGGCATAATGAGCAATTAGAAACAGTGGGTAAAGGAGTTAGAAAAATGCAAGATAATTTTAAAATTGTTTAACTACATTACCCAAAGAATTTCAGTACCATTAACAGGGAGATTGGGATATTAAAAGAAAAATCATACAGAAGGAGTGAGAACAGTTTAGGACCTATTAATTTTAAGTGAGTGGAAGAAGATTGTCAAGGTCAAAATGCCCAGCAAGGAGTTGATAATTTAAAACTAAGTTTGAGCATCATTCTTTAAAGAGGGGAAATTAAAGACTAAACATTAATAAATGTTTTCCAAAAGTTTATAAAGACATAGGAAAACACTTTGGAAATATTTTCAGGTAGAAACACAATAAGATGTGTGTGTGTGTGTGTGTGTGTGTGTGTACATAATACACATAGATATATGTCACAAATTATGCATTTATATATTCATAGAAAAAAGTAAGAAAATAATCAAAATTTCACTTATTCAGTCTACATTGTGACTATGAACAAATGAATCTTTATACTGTTTATACTCTTTCAGTTTTCTATAAGCACATATAACTTTTTTTAACAAAGAATATAACAAATGACTTTAATTATTTATTTTTAGCACATTAATTTTATTTCACCTTTTAAGTTCAGAGGTACATGTGCAGGATGTGCAGGTTTGTTACATAGGTAAACTTATGCCACGATGTTTTGCTGCACAGATCATCCCATCACCTAGGTATTAAGTCCAGCATCCATTAGTTATTTTTCCTGATGCTCTGACTCTCCCCACACCCTCTTTCACAGGCCCCAGAGTGTGTGGTTCCCCTATCTGTGTCCACATGTTCTCAACACACAGCTCCCAGTTATAAGTGACAATGTGTGGTGTTTGGTTTTCTGTCCCTACATTAGGTTGCTGAGGATAATGGCTTTTGACTCCATCCACGTCCCCTGCAAAGAACATGCTCTCATTCCTTTTTATGACTGCATGGTATTCCATGGTGTATATGTACCACATTTTCTTTATCCAGTCTATCATTGATGGGCATTTGGATTGATTCCATGTCTTTGCTATTGTGAATTGTGTTGGAATGAACATAGACATGCATGTATCTTTATAATAGAATGATTTATATTCATTTGGCTATATACCCAGTAATGAGATTGACGGGCCAAATGGTATTTTTGCTTTTAGGTCTTTGAAGAATTGTCAAACTGTCTTCCACAATGGTTGAACTGATTTTCACCCCACCAACAGTGTAAAAGCCTTCCTTTTTTTCTGCAACCTTGTCAGCATCTGTTGTTTTTTGACATTGTAATAATAGCCATTCTGATTAGCATGTGATGGTACCTCATTGTGGTTTTGATTTGTGTTTTTCTAATGATCGGTGATACTGATCTTTTTTCATATGTTTATTGGCCACATGTAGGTCTTCTTTTGAGAAGTGTCTGCTCATGTCCTTTGCACACTTTTTAATGGGGTTGTTTGTTTTCTTGTAAATTTGTTTAAGTTTTCCTGTAGACTAAATATTAGACTTTTGTCAGATGGGGAGATTGCAAAAATTTTCTCCCATTTTGTAGGTTGTCTGTTCATTCTGATGATAGTTTCTCTAGCTATGTGGACACTCTTTAGTTTAATTTGATCCCGTTTGTCAATTTTTGCTTTTGTTGCAATTGCTTTTGGTATCTTTGTCATGACATCTTTGTCCATGCTTATGTCCTGAATGGTATCACCTAGATTTTCTTTTAGGTTTTTTATAGTTTTAGGTTTTACACTTAAGTCTTTAATCCATCTTGTGCTAATTTTTATATATGGTGCAAGGAAGAGGCATTGTCTCAGCCCAAAAGCTTCTTAAGCTGATAAGCAACTTCAGCAAAATCTCAGGATACAAAATCTATGTGCAAACATTGCTAGTATTCCTTTACATCAACAACAGGCAAGCACAGTGCCAAATCATGAATGAATTTCCATTCATAATTGCAACAAAAAGAATAAAATACCTAGGAATACATCTAACAATGGATGTGAAGGACCTCTTCAAGAACTACTAACCACTGCTCAAAGAAATCAGAGAGGACACAAACAAATGGAAAAACATTCCATGCTCATGGATAGGAAGAATCAATATTGTGAAAATAGCCATACTGCCCAAAGTAATTTATAGATTCAATGCTATTCCCATTAAACTACCATTGGCATTCTTCACAGAATTAGAAAAAAACTATTTTAAAATTCATATGGAAACAAAAAGAGCCCAAATATCTAAGACAATCCTAAGCAAAAAGAACAAAGTTAGAGGCATCATGCTACCTGACTTCAAGCTATAGTACAAGGCTACAGTAACCAAAACAACATGGTGCTGTTTGGCAGCATTATATATGTCTGGCATAAGAACAGACATATATATCAATGGAACAGAATAGAGAACTCAGAAATAAGACTGAACACCTACAACCATCTTATCTTCAACAAATCTGACCAAAAAAATAAAAAAAGCACGTATTAAATAGAGAAAGGATTCCCTATTCTATTTAATAAGTGCTGGGAGAACTGACTAGCCATATGCAAAAAACTGGGTTTAGGTAACTTTTATAAGTAGAAATAAACACAGTAAAAAGGAAATACAAAAATAAATTGGTAACAAACAAGTTGCTATAAAACCTTGATAAGGCTTTTTTAACATAAATCTCTCTATAAACCAGGTCTCTTTCAGAAGTCCTCATACTAAAAAAAATCACAACTCACAAAACATCATGAGGTACAATGCAAGAATTAACTATTTCAAGTCTACATAGTTCCAGATACAAACATTTAGACATTTGTTCTCACATTCCTGGTTGAAACAAGCATATTCTACCTGTTTTGTTCCATAAAATGTTTCTGTATACTTAAAGAAGATAGGGAAATACATTTGGACGTGGAAAAAATCTTCAAGGGAGAAAAGATAAGTGTCAAGATAGAAAACATGAGCTTCAACAATACAGGACTACTCTATTTAATTAACTCTATCACTAAGCATTAGAATTGAGACTTCAAGTTTATATTGTTTTAATACATGTTGGCAGTATCTTATTTCTTAACCCCTGAAAAAAAAAAAAAAGAAAAGCTGTATCAAATATAAGAGAAGTCTAATGGGAGAAAAGACACTTTTTATTAAACCTAGAATTAAGCAAACTATTTTTTCAAGTCAAATGTAACCAAAATATAAAGAGAAAGTAAGTAAATTGGTTGTGTCTATGACACTCTTATTAATGCTAAAATTAACTATAAATAGGCTGGAGCAAAATATAGTGAATAATCAACCAAATAAAAGAGCCCAGGATTCCACTGTAATTGGTTAGCATTTTTCCTTCCCAGCTACTTGGGAAGAAGCTGCTTGGGTTGTACCAAGTGACCTGAGACATTCATTCCTAATGAGAATCCTCTCAGAGCTGCCTGAATATAATAAAAACGGAAGTAACCCATGTTGTTTTATGATACAGAGGATACATAGTCATGGGGACAAAGGAGAGGTCTATCTTGTATAACATTTGTGTGGGAAGAAGCTGAGGCATCTATACATTTTTTGACCCAATTATAATAATTACTGTGTCAGCTTAGACTGCTAGCCTGATATCTGTAGCACCAATAAGTGATATCCAGCTTGATATTAAAACTACTTTAGAACAATTCTTCAAAAGGAACATTGCACCATAGTAGACTTCCTAATCTCTCTTTGTGATTTCTCATGCATTCTGGAAGGCACATAGCGTATTGGACAGAACACAGGTATGGAACTAGACGGGGTGGGATTTAAACCCTAGTGCCACCATGTATTATCACCACACAACCTTAGACTAATCATTTAATTACTTAGAATATGAGTTTTTACATCTGTCAAAGAGGAGGAAAATATCACAAGGAAAATGTTACAGGGGACAATTTTGAAAATTTAGTGATATAACAGTATACAAATATTGTAAATATATCAACTCAATCTTAATGTAGCAAATTGCTGTGCAACAAAAAAAGTACTGTATTAGTTTCTTCAGAGAAACAGAACCAACAGGGTGTGTGTGTGTCTGTGTGTGTGTGTGTGTGTGTGTAAAGACACAGAAATTTACCTATAAGTTATTGGCTTACACAATTATAAAGGCTGAAAGTCCCAGAATTTGCAAGCAACAAGCTGAAAACCCAGGAGACCCAATGATCTAAGTTCTTGTTCAAGACCTGGTAGGTTTGAAACCTCAAAAAAGCCCATGTTTCACTCCAAGTCGAAAGGCTTGAAAACACTAGTGTCTCAGTTCAAGCACTCATATGAGTGGATCTAGGGGTTTCTGTCTTACTCATAGGAAGGTCAGCCTTTTTGTTCTGTTCAGGCCTCCAACTGAATGGGTGAGGGTCACCCACATTAGGGAGGGAAATCTGCTTTACTCAGTCTCCTGACTCAAATGTTAATCTCATTCAAAATCACCCTCACAGACACACCCAGAATGTTTGGCCAACTATCTGGGCACCCTGTGGCCAAGTCAAATGGACACACAAAATTAACCATCACACCTACAAAACCTCAGTGCTTTGCAAGGACCATTCATCCTCTTTAGACCACTGGCTAGCTGAGGCACGATCTCACACAAATTGCACAAACACAAGAGATCATGCCCAACTGCATAAGCCCGTTTCAAGCATCTGCTCACATCATGTCTGCTAACATCAAATTAGCTAAAGCAAGCCACATTGGCACTCTCAACATTGATAAAGCATGGGAATATACCCACCTATAATAGGAGAAACCAAAAAGTCATAGAACAAAGGGCTTGGATACAGAAAATGGCAACAATTAGGAATAATAATGCAATTCACTATGGTAATCAGCAGCTGGCACAGTTTAGATATTCAACACATTTTATTTATGTGCTTTCCCCAACTCCAGTTCTACTTGCCATTTGCCAAGTATTTTTCCATTTTTCTTTAGTATATTCCACATGGAATATAAATATAACATTTTTAAGATTTAAGATAATGCTTTAAAGAAGTGCTTTTTCACTCCATCAGAGGTCTTATGTACCAGGCAAGCTGCTATTTTAACTGATCCACCATACTGTTAGTTCATTTGCCTGAGTTTTACAATTAATTAGACACATATCATGTGTTAAAGAAATTTAAATCATGTTCCTCCATGTGCCCTACTTCATACCTGCCTACATTGAATTTCACTTGCTATTATTTTTCTCAATTGACTACGTTTGTTCCATAATCATCTATTTATTATGTTCTGGGAGTCTTTGAAGAGCCTTTCTCATCTTTGCCCTGACTAAATAATTTGTCCTTGAATACATTAACTGACATGCAATTCAGCCCTGCTTGTCAGAGAGTTCTTTGAAAATATGAACATTTCAAGTCCCAATGGAGAAGGTGAAGATGTTGTACAATCAATTTCTTTTCATGCTGTGACCTACATTTTCTTCCTTGCTATAGTGATCTTTCAACTCATTTTTAAATCTATAATAGAATTTTACATCTTACCACAATGGCGCCAGCCACTTCTTTATGGAACAAATATATGAAGATCTTATCATGATGGTAACAGTGACAGTTAATACCTTGAGGCAATGTGAAAGTCATTCATAGGGAACTGAAAGGGTCATATGGAATTTTAATCCTTAGAAGCCAATGTTTAATGTTAGGATATGGTTTCAACTCTTAAGATGTCTTATTTCAAGAGAAGAACACTAATATGTTTTGCCTTTTCTGGACAACACCACTGCTGCATAGATGAAGGATCTAAGGTTAATGAATTTAAAGAACTTGACCACCATTACCAGGAACCAAAAAAATAGAGCAAAGATATGAACCTTCTAATGGTTGATTACAAAATATATCCCATAGCAATATTCAGAATTATATCACATTTCAAAAATGAATTAAAGCAGTAGGACAAAATACCATTTTTTTTCAAACAATACTCTCTTTTCTTAAATTAAAATAGCATGCCCTAAGTTGAGGGTTTTTTCCCTCTCATTTTGAGACTCAATCTTTTATAACATTAAAATCAGTCGAAGAAAAATAGTTTCTCCATACAGGTGTTCAAAGTCAGTTGGCTTATTTATTTCTCTCACTATACAGTATCATCGAATGTTTTTGATTACACATCCCTATTAGTAAAAATTTTTGCATATGCCTCTCTAATGTAAGTACATTGATTTATAAATCACTTACATGGACTACGTTGATCTGTATGCTAAATTTCTCATAAAGCTAATGTTGTTTTCATTTCTTAGGAAACAAACAAAATCAGAAGTTTTCATATTTTTTCCTCCACCTCAGTGTGGTGAGAAAAGTAGTTAGTGCTAAATTATAAGCCCCTGGAAGTCCTCAATAATGTCTTATATGACTCTCAAAGACCTAGCACAGACCTGGAACTGCTAGACATGTAAATTTGGCTTATTAGATAGATCATGAATAAATAATAAAACTGACTTTATAAGAAAAATTCAGAATCAAGCTTTTGTTGTATTTCTTTAACTGCAGAATAATATCTTTTTCAAGGACACAAGAGAATTTACATACCAGATCCAAATAACATGAATTTTCCCATTAAATGAATCTACCTTTATGCCACAATTCTCAAATCCCAGCTCTCAGGTGAAATGGTTCATAGGAAAGAGCACTGAAGTCAGATCTCCTGATTTGAATTTCAGCACTGTCCCTGACTAACTTCATGCCCTTGTGCAAGTTACTGTAGCTCTTTCAGGATGTTTCTATAAATCATTATGAATATCCCTTCAACTATCCCAGTCTAAAGAAGAGAATACTTGTAATTTTTTCTTTAAACATTTATATTTTATATATTCTAAGATTTATATATACATCTTGGAGAAAAATAATTGTTGAGCCAGTCCAATATCATGCTGAGGGAAAACAATTTAAAGCTATTCTTTCTACTTCATGTTCCTGAATAAATAATCAAAGGATGTCCAGAAGTGAGTAAGGATTCAGCTTGGTTTGATGTTCTGCTGGATCCAAGCATAGTAAGCTTTGTAAGGCAATTATTCTTTAGTTACTCCCACATGAGCCAAAGCCTATAAATTCCAAACTCTGTGCCCCTATGAAGCCTACCCTTTTCGTAGAACATAAGGAGGGATAGAGGCAAGTAAATTAAGGCCAATACATGATGCAATAAGGGCTACAGTCATACAGCTATTTGCACTGGCCTGTTACTTTCTGTTCAGGAAATGGTTGCAACTTTATTAAGTCTGTAGAAATGCTATCACGGGAAAAGACAAAGAAAGACGGTGAGGGTTAGGGTGAAGAGACTTTCTTAGAATAGCTGAACATTTTCATTTTAGAAAAATTAACATTTGTTTATACAATTATATATACCATATATAAATCATTCTTCCAGGCCTACATTGTATCTAATAATTATCTCTTGGGATATTGTTAAATTTTGATATTTCAAAGACTACACTAATGTGAATGATTGAAATAAGTTATGCTACATAAACGAAAACTTCAGCCACCAAATGACAATTTTCCATCGGAGATCTGCCTTTTATCTCTTGAGTTAGAACTATTCGTCTTTCTGGAAATAAGCATTCTTATCAGTTATTGAAGCAGTCACAATACAAAAGAGAAAGCTTAAATACTCTAGAGTTTCCTAAAGCAAGCTTCTGATCTCCTTATATTTCTTGCTTTGAAGAAAGTAAAATCATGTACAGAATACAGACAAAATCAAAGAGGGTAAATTTTAATGTGCATTCGGCAGAACTAAAACAGAACCCTTAATTTTTTCCTCTCCTTGAAATGATTTCCTTAAGGAAATTCCACAATCAAATGTTCTATGTGAGAAGTGCTGTTATCTGAACAACCTCCTGGGGAATAAAGTGGATTAGGAAAAGTTTCCCTTGGTTTAAATGTTGCATCATTCACAGAAACAGTTCAACTGCTTTTCTTTCTCATTCTAGTAAAGTGCTTCTCCCCACAGACATGGGGTCTAGAGCAAGGAGTCTCCAAATCTAACATTTCAACAAATGCTGTCAGTATGTCAGTTGAGTGTGGGTAGAGTAGTGTCTTAGTCTGTTTTCTGTTATTTATAACAGAATATCTGAAACTGGATAATTTATAAAGAAAAATATATATTTCTTACAGTTCTAGAGGCTGGGAAGTCCAAGGTCAAAGGTTCACATCTGGTGAGGACCTTCTTGCTATGAGGACTCCCTGCAGAGTCCTGAGGTGGCACAGGGCATCACATGGCAAGGGGGCTGAGTGTGCTAGCTCGAGTCTCTCTTCCTTTTCTTATAAAGCCACCAGTCCCATTCCAACGATAATTCATTAGTCCATTAACCCATCAGTGTATTAATTCATTCCAATCCAGAGCGCTCTGACCCAACCACCTCTTAAAGACCCTACCTCTCAATACTGCCACATAGGGATTAAGTTTCCATGTGAGCTTTGGAGAGGAAAAACATGCAAACCATAGCAGATAGTTATTATCCTTTAAAAAACAAAACTGAAGAAATTGAGGCCCAGAAAATTTAAATGACTTGCAAAACCAGACACCTGGCGAATGGCAGAGTTCAGTTTATACCAAAGCTGACAATATCATGTTAATACATGGACAAACTGCTGATGTTCCAGTGTGGTTTTCACCTCAGCAATGGTGGAATAAGATACATATTATTCCAGCTACTCTTGTTATCTTACGCAAGAGTAACCCCTACTATTAACTTGAGTGTATATTGTGAGCATTTTTTAATATTTAAAATTGAACTTTTTTTTTCTCTAAAAACAAATCTAATATAGCCACAATTCCTTAACTAAACATGTACATCCATAAAATTTAAAACCAGGAAAAATGAGGCACCCAGATTTATAAAGAAACCTACTATAGTAAGAGCATTCTCCTTACAATTTTGTGTTTTCATATCTTTGATCTCATTCCTTACAACATCTTTCTATAAAATCTAATTGCCACACCTCATGATTAGTCACAGGCTCCAAAGACTGCCATTTCTAAACTAGTTCATCTAAAGCAGGTACAAGAGAAAGGAAAGATTAATGTCATTGTCTTAGCTAAGGCAATGTTTTTTTTCTAAATAAAAACAAAACTGAAGTGAGGACAGAAAGCACATGTTCTAGTAAGAATAATTCTAACCTGTACCTGCAATCTGATGACTTTTCACTAAGAAATGGCTGTTTTCAGTCTGAAATTGCCTGCTCACCCCTTTCCTCTCACTTTCCTCAAAGAAAACTGGGACAGATTTTAGAATTATAATCAAGTGAATTTCTCCAACATCCCCATAGCATACAATGCATATACATGTACGTGCACACACATGTCTATTTATTGATCTACTTATTTATTTATTAGAAAAGCTACAACAACATGTCTTTCCTTACTTAAGCCAGATGATTACGCAAGCCCAGGCATGAAGAATTTGTGTGATTTTCTCTGGAATTTTCCAAGCTTTGAATTTCTCACAACTTTCTTTTCTTAAAAACTAGTGAGTAAAGCAATACTTTAGAATTATGCATTAAAAAATACAGGCCTTTAGACATACATAGACTGGTAATTAGACTCCAAATTGATAATGAAATTAGCCTCAGGAGGTTTCACATACACTCGTCTCACTCAACATGTCCTTTCCCAGCTCGAGCATAAATTTTCATGGCATTTGGAGAATGATGCCACATTTTATGAAGTAAGCTATTGATCTTGATCATCGCCAAATTTTAATAAGAGGCTTGTGCAACCACAGGAGAACCAAAGACCATAAGGAATCAGTTTCTCCCCTCAAAAACTAACCAATCTAATAGAGAAACTGGACACAAACACAAGATATATAGCAGTACCATGTGCTTGTGATAAATTGTAATATAAAATTTTGTAAGTCAAATTACATTCTTCCATTTCCTTTTTAATTATGTATTTACCAGTGCAAACAAATTGGAATTGTTTGAGCAAGCACAGCAGCAAATCTCACCCATGACTTAATAAGGGTGAGTAGAGGCCAAGTACAAATAGAAAATCCACCTGGAAATTGCTTTTGTGTATTATAGGCTAGTATCAGAGCTCAGTGTACAATAATATATTAACAGGACTTTTATGTCTGGTTTTCTTGCTCAGGATGCTAATTGGTATATTTGTACTAGTAGGTAATGCAATTCCCAGCTGTCACATAGGTTGTTTTATTTTGTTTTCACAACCCTAAGAGATATATTGCAAATTTTGAAGTGAGGATGCAGAAGCCCAGGTTACCTCAGCTGGCCTGCCCAAGGTCACACCACAACTTGGCAGTAAACACAGGACATGATCTTGAGTTATTTCTTCTTATCCACACTGATCTGCATGTCATAAAATCAAGGTAAGCAATGCAATCCTTGAGTGAGTAAGTTTACTTTGTGCAGTTTTTCAGCCAATCTGCACATGAGCCAGGAATCTGTCTCATAAATGTGTTTTGTGGGGCACAAGCCTATCAGTGAAAGAGTGTGGGTGAATCAGTAGAAACAACTCAAAATGAATGTTCTACCAGTTCTGGTCTAGAGCTATGTATCTTCTTCCATGAAAAATGTGCTTATAAATTATATTACAGACAGCCAACTTAAAAACTGGCATTCTTTGGAACTATCTCTGTCCCCAGAGCCTTGGTATGAAGTTTACAAATCTGTTGCCATGGTTCCATGCATTCCCACAATAAGTTCCAATCTGTATGGGTCCTTTCACCATAGACTGTAAAGAGCAGGCACAGAACCAGGACAGTTGTTACAGAGGAGGGATAGAAATGTAATAGCACAGTCTTTAGATTTGGTTGAGCTGTCATGCTGGTGACTCTCAAAGCAGAGTGGTCATGGTCCTAGGGAGACATCAGAACCATCTGGTTGGTAGATTATATCTCAAATAGACAGCAACAAGCCCTGGTATCTCCATATCTTTTCACCCGTATTAAGTAATGGGTGAGATTTGCTGCTGTAGTTGGTCAAACAAGTCCAATTGTTTGCACTGGTAAATACATAATTAAAATAAAATGGAAATGGAAGAATGTAATTTGACTTACAAAATTTTATCTTACAATTTGTCACAAGTACATTGTATTGTTACATGTCTTGTGTTTGTGACTGCTCTCTCCTTTCATCAAGAGGTTATACATACTTCCCCTCTATTAGAAGCTGAGTTGGCTCTGTGCCTTACTTTAACTGGTGCTATTTGAGTTTTGGACCTAGATCTTAAGAGTTTCAAAGCTTCTGTTTGTATTCCCTTGGAAAGCAGCAATCATGTAGAGAATCTGGGGCTAGACTACTGAATGATGAATGACCATCATTCCGGGACGGAGAATGCTCCCAGCCTTCCAAACGTAGCCATCAAGGACCCAACATGTGGCTGTAGGTGGGGCTATCTTGAACCTTCCTGCTCAGCCCAGCTGCTAGATGACTGCAACTTCCTAGTTGAACCAGGGAAGACCAGCAAAACAAACCCTATTCCAACCCAAAGAATCAGGAGAAAATAAATGGTTGTTGTTTTAAATCACTAAGTTTGGGGTAATTACACAGAGAAATACACCCAAAATGTCTGAGAGCTTTTCTGAAATACCCATACACCCCTAATTTCTTCCCTTGGACTCTGACACCCTGCCTATCTTCCCAAGGACCTCAGATTTATCAGGAAAGAACCCACAAGATGACTTCTTCCTACCCTGCAGTTGTTCAAGTGAAGACAATTAATCATAGTACCAGTCAGCTTATGGTAAGTACCATAATGAAGGAGCATGAAAATGTTGTACTTTATCAGAAAACCACCCAACTCTTGAAGTCAGAAAAAATTGAGAATTATTTATTTAAATAACTGATAAAAGTAATTTTCATTAAACAACAACAACAACAACAAACCCAAAGAAAAAATGAACAAATGACTTCAATAGAAATATCTCCAAAATTCTGGAGAAATTTTTATTGGCCAATAAGCACATAAAACAATATTTAACATCACTAATCACTAAGGAAATACATCAAAACCATAATGAAATACTACCTGACATCTATTGGAATGACTACTGTAAATAATAGATAATACTAAGTAGTATTGCAAGGATGTTAAAAAGAAATGTAATCCCTAGCCACTGTTGGTGGGAATGCAAAGTGAGGCAGCCTCTGTAGAACAATATAGTGGTTTCTCAAAAATTACATGTAAAATAACCATGTGATGCATCAATTTCACCTGTTGGTACACACTCAAAGTAACTGAAATTAGGGACTTTAAACAGTGTTTGTGCACCAGTATTCATAGCAGTGTTATTTGCAATAGCCAAAAGGCAAAACAATGCAAATATTTTCATTAGGTGAATAGATAAACAAAATATGGAACATGCATACAGTGCAATATTATTCAGCCTTAAAAAGAAAAGAAATGCTGACACATGCTGCCATATAGATAAATCTTGAAGACAAAAATGAAACAAGTTGGACACAAAAGGACAAATATTGTATCATTCCACTTATGCAAGGTACCTAAAATAGTCAAATTCATAGAGACAGAATGTAGAACGATGGTTACAAAGGGGCTTGGTGGAAGAGGGAATGGGATGTTATTGTTTAATAGGTGCAGAGTTGAGTCTGGGAAGGTGAATGTGTTCTGGAGATGGATAGCAGTAATGATTACACAATGATGTGAGTTGAGTGTACTTAATGCCAATGAACTGTATTTTTTAAAATGGTTAAAATTGTAAACATGTTAGGTATATTTTACTACAATAAAATATTAACTTTAAAAATGATTCTCAACCTGGTTGCACAATCCAGTAATCTGAGGAAAGTTTTAAAAATCCTAGTGTCTGCCAAGTGTGGTGGCTCACACCTGTAATCCCAGCACTTTGGGAGGCCAAAGTGGATGGATCACGAGGTAGGAGTTTGAGACCAGTCTGACTGAAACCCCATCTCTAGTAAAAGCATAAAAAATATTAGCCGGGCGTGGTGGTGCATACCTGTAATCCCAGTTATTCAGGAGGCTGAGGCAGGAGAATCACTTGAACCCAAGAGGCAGAGGTTGCAGTGAGCTGAGATAGTGCCACTGCACTCCAGCCTGGGTGACAGAGCAAGACTCATCTCAAAAACTGATTAATTAATTAATAATAATAAAATAAAAATTCCAGTATCTACCCATGGCATATAATCACCATGTGGGCATTCATGAGAGTTAAATCAGTCTACCCACCCCAGACTAAGTAAATCAAAATTCTTAGGGATGGGGCACAGCCATAAATCTTTTCTATCATTTTTCCAGGTAATTCAAATGTGCAGCCAGTGTTAAGAGTCGCTACTTTAAAATACTGGAATCACTCTATCTACTTTATGCATTTAGATGAGTACACACCCAACACTAAAATGTATGCCATCAATTAAGATGTGGAGAGGATCACTATAATTACGAAATCACATTTACTTTCTTAAAAACTTTTTATTTTTGAGACAGAGTCTCCTTCTGTTGCCCAGGCTGGAGTGCAGTGGCACGAACTTGGCTCACTGCAACCTCTGCCTCCTGGGTTCAAGAGATTCTCATGCCTTAGCCTCCTTAGTAGCTGGGAGTACAGCCACATGTAACTATGCCAGGCTAATTTTTGTATTTTTAGTAGAGACGGGATTTTGCCATGTTGGACAGGCTGGTATTGAACTCCTGACCTCAGGGTGATCCACCCACTTTGGCCTTCCAAAGTACTGGGATTACAGGCCTGAGCCACCACGCCCAGCCCTTAAGAACTGTTTTTGGTAAGTAATGTAATAGTTTGATTGAGGCTATATGCAAATGCTGCTGATAACTAAAGATCATCCAATCATTTGTTCATTCAATTGGGGTACGTATGATTTTAGGAATGGAGTTTTATATAAATTTGGCACCATCACACAGCTGTATATGTAACTAATGTCACCTTCACACCCCCTCCCCACAACTGTGTCCCCAGTTCTGAATTGCCTCCTCTTTCCCATCAGTTCTGTTTATGCTCAATTCCAGTGCTGCCTCAGCACACTAGATTCTGGCCACCTTCTTCTGCACACTGGAAAAAGAGTGCTTTAGTATCACTTTTACTTAGTTATTCACTTGGCCATCACTGTATCTCATCAAGATATCATCTCCATCACTCTCCAGTCTGAGCCACAGTCTATCATTGTGCTGACCATTTTTCCATGATTCTATTTACATGATATTTTAAAAAAAGGAAAACTTTAGGGGCAGATTGATGGTTTTCAGTGGCTGAGGCTGAAGGTGAAGTAAGCTACAAAGGGGACTAGGAAATGTTAGTGGGAGAAAGTGACAGAATTGTTCTGTATCTTGATTGTGGTGTTGATTACATGACGGCTGCATTTTTTAAAATTCTTGTAACTGTATACTAAAAAGGAATAAATTTTATCTTATATAAATTATACCCGAATAACCTGACTTTTTAAAAAATCGAGACCCTCCAAATTAAAAATAAAATCATTCAGAGACAGGCTTTGTATTCCTGATGCTTATCAACATGACTAATACACAGTAGATGTTCAAGTAAAATATAGATCCTCCTGGCACTGTACCAGGATTTTTCACTGGTCACCCGTCTCAGCAAGCTCCACCTGTCTGTTGTGTTGCCCTGTCCCTTCTCTTTCCTTTCTCTCCCTCTCTACCCTTTGTTTCATAGGCTGAGCAGTTTACATTTAATTATTATCACTGCTAACTTTAACAGTGTCTGACACAGAGGAAGAGGTTAAGAAATATTTTTGAAGAAAGGGAGGTAGAAAGGAAGGAAAAAAGGAAGGAAGAAAAGAAGGAGAAAGGTCCTCCTCTAGCATTTGCCCTCAGGACTAGTATATAATTCCAAATATCTTATAAAAGGTTTTTTGGCCTCCAAACTAATTTCTATTCCAAAGAAGAACACTTGTGCTACTACTAAAATAACCTCTACACACACACACACACACACACACACACACACACTACATATTTGTTTTGTTAATGTTTGTTTTTGTTTTTTTTTCTTTTTTTTTGGGTGGGGGAGAGTCTCCCTGCGTCACCCAGACTGCAGTGCAGTAGTGGGACCATCTTGGCTCACTGCAACCTCTGCCTCTCGGGTTCAAGTGATTCTCCTGTCTCAGCCTCCTGAATAGCTGAGATTACAGGTGTGTGCCACCACGCCCAACTAATTTTTATATTTTTAGTAGTAACAGCATTTCACCGTGTCAGCCAGGCTGGTCCCAAACTCCTGACCTCAAGTGATTCAACTGCCTCAGCCTCCTACAGTGCTGGGATTATAAGCATGAGCCACCACACCCAGTCTACCCCACATTATCTTAAATGGGTGTGTTTATGCATAGAATTTCATTGTATTATTTATTTGTTAAGGAGCCTGTAAGAGGAACCAGAGGTAACAAGTTTTGGCCTTCTGAAGTTAGAAAGACAGGACCTTGAAAGACAACTGTAGAACAACAAACAAAATAGCTTATCAATATTTGCACATCTAAGAAGAAGACACCCTTGTTTTCTAGAAGTACTAACAATGCAAATTATAGAATAAGAGAATGTGAGAGGAGAACAAGAGAAGTAAATCTGGTAAACTGTCCAAATTCCCCTGGTGCAAATGAGATCACATTAGGATAGCAGAAATGACAAGACTCAGAAACACATAGAAGATCTTAATTTTGTATGATGTGCCTTTCTACATAGCTCATCAAGCATTGTGACCAGGAAGGTTCCTGCCAAAAATGAACTTGATGTTATGGCTTTATATCAGTTTATCCTCAATCACATTGGAGAAATGAGATCAAGGTAGAAATGAAGAATGAGTAAATAGCCAAGTTCTACCCTTAAAGCTCTCAAACTTTATAAAGGAACTATGCAACAAGCGGTGACCACCTGATATAATGGGGGGTAGCAGTGATATGCAGGGAGTGCCATGAGAAGACAAGAAATGGAGCTGACCCAGAGCATCAGTGAAGACCTAAAAGGAGAAATGATATCTGGGTTTTATTTATTTTATTATTATTTATTCATTTATTTATTAGAGACAGGATCTCACTCTGTTTCCCAGGCTGGAATGCAATAGCATGATTATAACTCCTGGCAGCCTTCAACTTCTGGGCTTAGCAAATCCTCCTGTCTCAGCCTCCCCAGTAACTGGGATTACAGGCATGCTACGTGGTGTGGGTTTTCCTGAAGGAAACTGAGAACCATGAAAAGTTGTTAAGCAAAAGAATGAATTGTGTTTTAGAAAGAATTCTCTGGCAATGTGTAGTTAATTACTGAGGTAGTGACTAGAGGCAGACAGACCAGTGAAAGGGTGGCTGTGACAGTCTGCATAAGAACTGCTGAGAACCTGACACACTGTAGTCGGGAGACAAGAAGGAAAGTATTTGAAATCTAGTTGTAAAAGAAAGTCAAAAAGATTTGAAAAGTCATGTATGATGGCAAATTGCTATGTTGAGAGAATGGATAGATGCCAGTACCAGTTTTAACCTTTGTAGTAAAAACCAGTAAAGAGCAAATTTGTGGTGTCATGCTCATAAAACTGTGCCACTGAGATCTCCTGCTGCAGACAGCATAATCGACTGAAGCCTCCAAATGTTATGAACCCACAATTGTCTTAATACCAAGGCTATGCTTCACTTAGGCTGCTCTCAGCCAAGGACTAATGGCACGGAGCACTAAGGTAAGTCAGCAAGTCCTTCCTGCAAGGCGTGGGATTTCTCTGACAGGAGACTTTGGCTCAAGGACTTCTTGCTGAAACTTTCTCAGAGCCATACTGCAGTTTGAGGCTCAGTCTAGCCTCTCTTATTCACAGAGGTCAGATCCTAAGCTCACAGCTCTTCCAGCCTCTCGCATCTTCCTCCCATTTTTCCCTTACAAGTGTTCCCTCCAATAGATTTATTTCAATCTTATCCCATGTTGATATCTGCTTCTCAGAGGACCCCTAGTAATAAATGGAAAAAAAAAGAGGAAAAAAAATGCTTCTTTCCCATTTGCCTATTGTATTATTTTACATTGAAATTCAACATTCATTGAACAAATATTTTTGAGCACCTATACATATAATGACCCATAGAACAACTGAAATCGAATACTTCTTGGCTACAGCTGTTTTCCAGGGTTCTATGGTTTTGTACAACCTACTAATGGCTTGGTCTTGGTTCAGTACACTTTTTATGTTGTAAAGGAATATTGACTATTACCATAAAAAGAAACATTGTATGATACTAAGAGGAAGAAAAGGAAAATTAGAATTTTAGACTATCTCAAATATTTTAACTGCATTCATATATAAAAAGAGAAAAAGGCCGGGCGCGGTGGCTCAAGCCTGTAATCCCAGCACTTTGGGAGGCCGAGGCGGGTGGATCACGAGGTCAAGAGATCGAGACCATCCTGGTCAACATGGTGAAACCCCGTCTCTACTAAAAATACAAAAAATTAGCCGGGCACGGTGGTGCGTGCCTGTAATCCCAGCTACTCAGGAGGCTGAGGCAGGAGAATTGCCTGAACCCAGGAGGCGGAGGTTGCGGTGAGCCGAGATCGCGCCATTGCACTCCAGCCTGGGTAACAAGAGCGAAACTCCGTCTCAAAAAAAAAAAAGAAAAAGAAAAAAAATCAGGAGACAATAACAGAGAAACTAATGTTGAACTTGAAGTAATATAATTGTGGGTTATTTTCTGTTTACTTCATTACAATTTTTTTAATTTTCCAGAATTTCTGCAATAAACATTTTAATAATAAGTGAGGATTTTGTTTTTTGAAGTTATTTATAGAAAGAGCTAAACTCTTTGAAGTAAATTTTTTTAAAGGTTATTTTCTAGTTTCAAAGACTTTCTATAGACTCTTTTAGTTTGTTGCTATGGGAATGAAAATAAAAATAAAAATTGCTATAACTTTTTAAAAACCTAGAAAGATTCATATATAGTATTAATTTCCTAGATTATTCGAATCATCCCTCTGCAGTTCAATGTAAATGTTTTCATAAGTTCTGTTATTAAAATCAGGTTTGAGATCTAACCCCTACAAACTGTACTAAACTGTAAGAAACTACCCTTTTAAATACAAAAATCGTGCACACCCAACACTCACTAAAACTGAAAGGATATTTAAATAAAATGTAAATTCTCAAAAGAGAAAATTTAAGGACAGTATGATGTCTGTGCCTGAGATACATTTCAGTTCCCTCCCACCTACTCCCACTTATTATGGAGTTGTGGGGTTTTTTTTAAAATTACGTTTGGACTTTTATATAAAACCCCATCCCTTCACCCTTGTTCCTTTTTGCCCATTGCAAAAAAGTCAGATGTGGCATGAGCCTGTACCTAAAAGATAAAACATAAAGAACATTACAGTTTTATTATTTGGAGATTTCATTTTGCTTGCTTCATTATGTCTACAGCAAGCTAGTCTTTCAACATTTGTGCCATTCGATTTCTCAACCAGAAGCCAGTCAAGAATAAAATACAGTTCTTTATAACTCTTGCCAGCACCCAGAACAGTCATTCAAATTATAGAACTCCAGATTAAAATACCCACCAGCTATTAAAAAAATGAAGATTACTATTCAAGAAGTTTGACATAAAAAGGCATTACAGTATAAGAAATAATAGCATGATTAGAAATATGGAATCATTTTCCTTCATTTGAGAAGACTAATTTCAATTTTTAGAAGGCTATATTGTAATTTTTAAGTACAGAGTTCAGAGCCAAAACCTCCAGTTTTAATCTCTAACCATAATAAACTTTGAGCCAAGATTGGTGAGTTCAGGTAGCTCTCAGTAAATGTTGAAAGGCAATTGATTTTTACATAAGTTATTTTGCAAAATAAATTTGGAAAATATGGAGTCTATTTTGGAGTAATCAAAGTAATCTTGTATGCATTGCTATGGATTTGATACAGTGCTCTCAATCTCAAATTAATATATATTTTTTAAAAAGTAAATGCTTCAATACACAAAACCAACAGGACTTGAAATATAAGCAATCTCATTTCACAATACAGAGCAGCAGCAACAAAAATAAAGCAGGTCATCATTACGAAGTTCTATCTTAATTACTCCCATTTACTAAAACGATATTGGACTGAGAGTTTTAAAAGGCCACATTCTAATATCAGACTCACTCTCTACAAGCTGTGCTAATTAGAGCAAGCAAAATAAACTCTCTTGAATGTTTCTTTATCTACAGAATGGGTTTAATAATACCTGCTATACCAACCTCAAGAAATTATTTGAAGTTTGAATTAAAAGGGGGCATAAAAGTGTTTTGAATGTCATGAGGCATTACTCAAAATAAAGATGATATTTTCTTCCAACTCCAGTCAATTATGAATGTACAGCATGTGAAAAAAGTGATAACATAGATTCATATCACATCAGCAATGGCTGATAGTAAATAATAGGGGCCCTAGGACAGAAAGAGCAAGCCACAATAGAAGGCTGCCCCCCAGCACTCCACCCCTGGTCAAAGACAGCTATGTGTAACAACTTAGATGATAAAAGGAAGAGTAATACTTAAAAGCAAATTAAAGATATTTTTTAACTCATTAAAGAAAAAATTCAAGCATGTTATGTTCTTCATATTTAATATTAATTCGAGATAAAATATTCCTTTATTCTCAAATATATTTGAGAAAAAATATGAGAAAAATTATAAACCTATTCATACCATTGACCAAAATAAAATCTACATGATGAAAAGCGTAGAAAATATATATACCTTTACTTAAATATATATATTTTGAACTTACACCAAGGAGAAAGAAACAGATGAGTAAACTTATACAAAGAGTAAAACTTTATATGCATAAAAGCAAAGGTAAAAATATAAAATAAATTATTGATGTAATTGAATAATAAATATTAAAACTTTATGTATATCAGAATGCTATTATTAAAAAAATTTAAAAGTAGATGACAAAATAGGGAAATATCTGTAACTATAACCTGTTAAAGAGAAAATTATTCTTGTTACTTGTTAAAGAACAGTAAGGCACACTCTAAGCATAGCCCTCCTTACTACAATGGGGCTTTGTGGCAGGAAAGAGAGATCAAAGTCAACTCCAAATACAACAAGGACAACTGGAGATTTACAGGCAAGGAGAAGGGTGAGGGTAAGTAGATGGAAATTACTAAGAGGAAACATTGAGGGTTGGAAGGAATCTGGCTAAACCAACCGAACAGAGTTATTGCTAAAGGCAGGTCAGGGGATAAGATATTGAGAGTAGAGGGATAAGAAGTTTCATAAGATATCAAGGGTGGGAGATATTTGCTAAACTGACTCAGCAGAATTTTTGCTTAAACTGGACTAAGTGGACAAAGCAGCTAGACCATGGACAGAACATAAGGTTGGGGCAAAGTCAGAGAGAGGAGTCAGAAGAACCTGACTCAAGTTAGTCAAAGGAGAGAGTCTTCATTACTTATTAACAAAAGATTAATACTCTTAATGTATGAATAACTCAAAATATGAGGTAAACATTCCAATCAAAAATTTAATGAAAGACGGTTCATAAAAGAATAAAAATAGTCAATAAGCATATTTTTAAAAGGTAAATTTTTGGGACACCGAGGCAGGCAGATCACGAGAGGGCAAGAGATTGAGACCATCCTGGCCAACATGGTGAAACCCCATCTCTACTAAAAATACAAAAATTAGCTGGGCGTAGTGGCATGTGCCTATAGTCCCAGCTACTCAGGAGGCTGAGACAGGAAAATTGCTTGAACCTGGGAGGTGGAGGTTGCAGTGAGCCGAGATCGTGCCACTGCACTCCAGCCTGGTGCCTGGCAACAGAGTGAGACTCTGTCTCAAAAAAGAAAAAAGAAAGAAAAGAAAATGTAAATTGACATAGAACAAAACCATTTTTCTCCTACCAACTTGGTGAAGGTCACAGGAAGACCGACAAAACTTTAACGGCAAATGAGAGCGTAAGTTATTACACCATTGCTGAAGGGTCATTTGGCAGTATCAATTATTTCACTGATTTAAGATAAATTTGGTGACTGTCAATAAAAATTGGATACTCTGCTACAGGCTGGGGAGAAAGCAAGATATACAAAATCCCACACATCAAAACGCTTACAATCTGCTATGAAAAATAAGCATTACATTGTTTTACGAATAGCTATACAATCACTTGTGGTTTTAAGCACTATAGTGAAAATGTGTAGATTGCATTAAGGGAAAAAATGAGTGGCTCTAACCTAATAATGGAGTAGTGAAGATGGGTTCAGAGAAATAACATCTAAACTGACTACTGAAGGATGAGGACAAGTAGCCAGATAAAGTAGGGGAGAAGGGGCAAGAAAGAGGCTCCAGAAATAAAGAACAATGGATGAGGACATCTGGAAGAATGGGAAGTGGGAAGTTTGGCAATTCAAGGTATACAATAAAGAATTGTGGCAAAAACATAGTAAGGTTATGGTAGGGCATGTTAAGAAATTTGTGTCTTCGAATAAAGAAGTCATTGAGTTTTAAACAGGATAATAACTTGGTCCTCTTTAAAATGATCCCTTTGACATTGCACGGAAAATTAATTATTTGGGGACAAAAGGAGTTTCAGGAAGATCAACTAGAAGGCTGTTGATAATACTGAATTTGGTCTCAGCCTTGTGCCCCAGGAAAATGACAACAAAATCTCCTCAAACTTTTGTGTTCCAGGAAATGGTTTACTACTAATAACTACCCTTCCCCATGTGAGTTAAACATAAATCCCTACTACTCTTGTAAGATTAGTAGATGACTCCCTCCCATATTTGTGACAAGGTCAACCACAAGCCCTTCCCATTTAGCCCCTCCAACTTCCCATTCTTCTTCCCATGAATTACTAGCTGATATTAGAATGATTTGTTTTATTTCAACAGCCTGATTAAAATCAATCTTCTCTTTTGTTCAGTTTCTGCCTTTGACACAATTAAAATAGTAATGTTATAAGATGATAAACTGAAAGTGGGAGATAAACTTGAAATCTACTTTGGATATAGAAGTCCTAGAACTTGATGTGAGGTACTGCTATCAAGAACAGGTTCCTACCATGAGCAACTGGGTAGATGGTGGTATCATCCATTGAAGGGGGCAAACTTCAGAGGCAGAACAGGCTGGAAGGGAACAAAGAAGAAGATTGGGTCTGAAGACAATGGATGTGATATACCTGTGAGACATCCAAAGTGAAGATGTCAGAAAACAGGTCAGAAAAGCAATCTGTGTGGGAAATAGAAATTATTGAACGTCAATCGAGTTTATAGTTTAAGCCGCAGTCATATATAAGATAGGTTGGTAACAGAGAATAGAGGGAAAAAAAAGGATGTTGCTGTTGAAATTGCCAAATTGTGGGTTTAAAAACATTGTGGTACTCAAACATGTCTAAGAAGTCAGGCAATATAAGAATGAAAGTGTCCTTGGAATTTTGCAAGCTGGAGGTCATTGGTATGTGAGTAAAAACAGTTTCAGTCACTCAATTTCTAGAAACCTATTCTAAGAAAATAATGAGAAAGGTACAGAAAACATTAAGGAAAAAAGATGGCACAGAATTATTTGTAATAGGAAAACAATGGAAACAGTCTAAATGACTCAAAATTAGGTGATTAACTTGTTTTCTTCTTAAATAAAATGCTATTCAGCCATTTAAAATTTTTTTAAGAATGTATAAGTAGACAGGAAATGTTTCATGAAAAAATGTTTAATTTTAAAAAGCAGGATATAAAAACATATAGTGTGATCTCAAATTTTGAAAAAAAAAAAACCACACACACAAATATAGAACACCACAAACAATATACTTGGGGAAACCATATCAAACTTATTTCTGTGTAAGATGAATGATTTCTATTTACTTAAGTTTTTTAAACTTTTCTCAATATTTCTACTATGACTGTATTGTCCTAATAGAGAAGAAACTATATATTAAATATTTCTTTTGTTTTGTTTTCTTTTCTTTCCTTTCCTTTCCTTTTAGAGAAAGGGTCTTGCTCTGTTGCCCAGGCTGGAGTGCATTTGTGTGATCATAGCTCACTATAGCCTTCAATGACTGCGCTCAAGCAATCCTCCCACCTCAGCCTCCTGATATGTATTTTAATAATAGGCTACCCATGCAACTCTGAGTTCCCTAAAGTTTTAGTGACATTAAAATCAATTTCTACAATTTAAATATAAGTTTCAAATGATGTGTTTGATGAGCCCAAGATATTTTTTAAAAATATGGAAAATATTAATCTAAAAGTTTTTACATAAAATAAACAAGTTATGAGGAAGAGATAGGAGAGAATAAACAACCCATGTGACAATTTAGGAGGAAACTGGAAAACAAATGATCTCCAAGGCTTATAAGTATCAAATTCTAGGCTCCGGAAAGCCTGCCCCTCCATTGCCTTTGAATCCCTTAGGAAGAATGACAGGATTAAAGGGTGATTAGACAGCTCTCTTCTTCTGAAGTCAAGATGCCTGCATCTCCATTTTTTTTAGCTGATTCTGCTGCTGAAACTGCTAGCTGGACCAAAAAAACACACTTTCAAAAGTGAAATTTCTGTGTTTCTTTCTTTCTAAGGCGGTCTAAATGAAACTAATAAACTCAGAAAGAAAAGGACAAAAATTGACCTAGGCTCCTGGATTCAAAACCCAATGTTCAAATTCATTGTCTATCAAAAATAACACTTCAAGCAGAAGGCTTAGAGATCTACCTAATAGTTTCCAGCTAAAAAACAAAAAGAGCAATAGAGTAGATTTTGAATGGGTCACTGAGTTTCTAGCCTATGACAAGCCACTGCCTTAAAAAACAAACAAAAAATACGAAACTGCTCTAAGAGTGTTGCTATGCTTCAGAACCAGGATTGGGAAGTTTGTCATAAAATACAACGTCTACTTGCCAAAAAAAAGATACAGAATAGTAAAACAGTTATAGAAAACAGAAATCTTCATTGAACTACCACCATCCCCCAGCATCACCCTCACCACTACCCCCAATACACACACACACACGAACACACACACACACACACACACCCCTCAAAAAGATGCTTGCCTGGATTGAAGAAACACTGAAAACCTGGTGCCAAAAGTTATTGCAGGCTACAAAAATGTGTTAAAATGAGAAACCAATCTTTTGATAATTATCAATATCAGTGAAGATTAACAAACACCACACATTCTGAACATATTCAAATGCATATTTCTCTGCTACATCCAGTCATATACCCTCAAGCCTTCTCGTCATATACCCTCAAGCCTTCTCTAGCACTAATTATCACAACATTTTTAAAAATCTGCTTTATTTGCATCAAAAGCAATTCCTTAACGAAACAAGAACTTGAAACAAATCGCAGTTAAAAGTTTGTTTGTTTTGTAATCACCTTAATCATCAAGGCTAAGAAGGAAACTCACCTTTATGAAATGACATGCTGTGAGGGGTGTAAGGGTTCTTAGATTCTTGCCGAGTTTAAAAGGAAGAGACGAGGCCAGCACAAGAAGATCCAATGCGAATTTATTCGGCTCCCGGGCGAGGTTCCGCGGTCTGACAGGAAGGGCCGGAGAAGTCGCAGGGACTCCTCGCAGACGTGGGGTTTTATAGGGAGTGGAGACGTTTGATTGGTTGAGCCCAAGGGGAGTGGGGCCCAGATAGGACAAACTGCTAGGCAGGGAGTGGGGCCTGGATGGGACAAAATGCTGGGTGGGGAGTGGGACCCGGATGGGATGGGACAAAATGCTATTGGGTAGGTCCTGGCGGGGCTTCTTTTCTGAGCTCCCAGCGAGGGAAGGGGGTGTGTCTGAGCTCCCGGTGAGGGAGGGGGGCGGGTGTCCGACCTCCCGGCGTGGTGACCGGCCTTACAAGGGGGATCCAAGATGGCCAAGTAGGAGCAGCTCTGGATTACAGCCTCCAGCGAGGGCAAGGAGGGTGAGTGGTCGCTTCATTTCCAGACAGATTTTTATTGCCCAAGGCCAGGAGATTCCCAGGCTGAGAAGCGCCATGGGTCTCTAGCGCAGCTGTTTGGGCCTGCGGGGTGGCTCTCCACTCAAAACCCTGATACAAGTCCAGGGGCCCTTTCAGCTGGTGACTGCAGCACCAGGGAGACAGTCACCCGTTCAACTGATGAAAAGGGGACTGAAACAGAGAGACAGGCCAGGAGATTCCCAAGCAAAAAAGCGCCATGAGCCCCCAGCGTGGCTGTTTCAGCTGGCACAGCAGGTTTTCTCACAAGAACTCACACAAATCCGGTCGCTGTTTCAACTGGTGACAAATGCCCAGGTGACAAATCACCCATTCAACTGAAAAAAACGGGGTCTGAGGCAGGGAGCCAGGTGATCAGGCACAGTCAGTCCTACCCCCACAAAGACCAGCCATCTGAAACGCTCTGGATTGAGAGTTTCACAGCAAGCACAGCCGAACCCTGGTTGGCCCAGGTCTGTGGGGGAGGGGTGTCTGCCATTACCGAGGCAGTCTACCACTACCAAGGTAGTCTGCCATTGCCGAGGCAGTCTGCTATTACAGAGAGAGCCCGCCATTAAATAGGTGGGCCGCCATTCCTGAGACAGTTCTAACTATACTCCTATAAACAGGACGGCAGGGAAGTTCACATGGCAGCTGGGCGGAGCCCACAGCAGCTCAGCAAAGCCTCTGCAGGCAGACTGTGACTAGGCTGCCTCCTCGCTGGGCAGGGCATCCCTGAAAAAAGGCGGCAGCAGCACAGAAACATAAATAAAACCCTACCTTCCTGGGACAGAGCACCTGGGGAAAAAAAAGGCTGTTATGAGTTCTGCTGTAGTAGACTTAAATGTACCTACCCAGCAGCCCTGAATGGAATAACAGAGCTCACAACTCAGCACTTGAGCTCCTATAAAGGACAAATTGTCTCCTCAAGCAGCTCCCTGACCCCCATATATCCAAAGAGTCACCTCATAAAGGAGAGCACAAACTGACATCTGGCGGGTATCCTTCTGGGACAAAGATAGCAGAAGAAGAAACAGGCAACAACCCTCACTGTTCTGCAGCCCCTGCAGGTGAGCCCCAGGCAAGCAGGGTCTGGATTGGACCTCAGCAGTCCTACAGCAGAGGGGTCTGACTGTTAGAAGGAAAACTAAGAAACAGGAAGAAATAACTCCATTATCAACAAACAGGACGTCCACTCAGAGACCTCACCTGAAAGTCACCAACTACAAAGACCACAGGTAGATAAATCCATGAAGATGGGAAGAAACCACTGCAAAAAGGATGAAAACACCCAAAACCAGAATGCCTCTCCTCCTCCAAGGGATCACAACTCCTCACCAGCAAGGGAACAAGGCTGGATGGAGATTGAGTCTGATGAAATGATAGAAACAGGCTTCAGATGGTGGGTAATAAGAAACTTCCCTGAGCTAAAAGAACATGTTCTCACCCAATGCAAAGAAACTAAGAACCTTTAAATAAGGTTTGACGAAATGCTAATGAGAATAAACAGCTTAGAGAGGAACATAAATGAATTGATGGAGCTGAAAAACACATGAGAACTTTGTGAAGCATACACAAGTTAAAACGATAAAGGGGATATCACTACTGACTCCACAGAAATACAAATTACCATCAGAGATTACAACAAACAACTCTATGCACATAAACCAGTAAACCTGGAAGAAATGGATAAATTCCTGGACATTGCATCCTGCCAAGCCTAAACCAGGAAGAAGTTGAAACCCTGAATAGACCAATAACAAGGGCTGAAGTTGAGGCAGCAATTAATAGCCTACCCACCAAAAAGGTCCAGATGAGTTCACACCCGAATTCTACCAGACATACAAAGAGGAGCTGGTACCATTCCTTCTGAAACTATTCCAAACAATACAAAAAGAGGAAATCCTTCCCAAATCATTTTATGAGACCAATATCATCCTGATACCAAAACCCAGCAGAGACTCAAAAAAAAGGAAACTTCAGGCCAATATCCATGATGAACACAGAGGCAAAAATCTTCAATAAAATACTGTCAAACTGATTGCAACAGTACATCAAAAACTTATCCATCACAATCAAGTAGGCTTCATCCCAGGGATGTAAGGCTTGTTCAACATATGCAAGTCTATAAACGTAATTCACCACATAAACAGGATCAAACACAAAAATGACATGATTATCTCAATAGATGCAGGGAAGGCCTTTGACAAAATTCAACAGCACTTTATGCTAAAAACTCTCAATAAACTAGGTATTGATGGAATGTATCTCAAAATAATAAAAGCCATTTATGACAAACCCACAGTCAATATCATACTGAATGGGCAAAAACTGGAAGCATTCCTTTGGCATCTGGCACTAGACAAGGATGCCCTCTCTCACCACTCCTATTCAATATATTATTGGAAGTCCTAGCCAGAGCAATCAGGCAAGAAAAAGAAATAAAGGGTATTCAATTAGGAAAGGAGGAAGTCAAATTGTCTCTATTTGCAGATGACATGACTGTATATTTAGAAGATCCCATCGTCCGTCTCAGCCCAAAATCTCCTGAAACTGATAAGCAACTTCAGCAAAGTCTCAGGATACAAAATCAATGTGCAAAAATCACAAGCATTCCTATACACCAATAACAGACTTAAAGAGAGCCAAATCAAGAACAAACTGCCATTCACAATTGCTACAAAGAGAATAAAATACCTAGGAATACAACTAACAAGGAATGTAAAGGACCTCTTCAAAGGAGAACTACAAACCACTCCTCAACGAAATCAGAGAGGACACAAACAGATGGAGAAACATTCCATGTTCATGGTTAGGAAGAATCAATATCGTAAGAATGGCCATACTGCGCAAAGTGATTTATAGATTCAATGCTATCCCCATCAAGCTACCAATGACCTTCTTCACAGAACTGGAGAAAACCACCTTAAATTTCATATGGAACCAAAACAGAGCCCGCATAGCCAAGTCAATTCTAAGCAAAAAGAACAATGCTGGAGGCACCACACTACCTGACTTCAAACTATACTACAAAGCTACAGTAATCAAAACAGCATGGTACTGGTACCAAAACAGAGATAAAGACTAATGAAACAGAACAGAGGCCTCGGAGTCAAGGCCACACATCTGCAACCATCTGATCTTTGACAAACCTGACAAAAACAAGCAATGGAGAAAGGATTCCCTGTTTAATAAATGGTGTTGGGAAAACTGGCTAGCCATGTGCAGAAAGCAGAAACTCGACCCCTTCCTGACACCTTACACTAAAATTGACTCCAGATGGATTAAAGACTTAAACATAAGACCTAACACCATAAAATCACTAGAAGGAAACCTAGGCAAAACCATTCAGGACATAGGCGTAGGCAAGGACTTCATGACCAAAACACCAAAAGCATTGGCAACAAAAGCCAAAATAGACAAATGGGACCTAATTAAACTCCAGAGCTTCTACACAGCAAAAGAAGCTATCATTAGAGTGAATCAGCAAGCAACAGAATGGGAAAAAAGTTTTGCAATCTACCCATCTGACAAAGGGCTAATATCCAGAATCTACAAAGAACTAAAACAGATTTACAAGAAAAAAACAAACAAGCCCATTCAAAAGTGGGTAAAGGATATGTACAGACACTTTTCAAAAGAAGACATTTATGAGGCCAAGAAACATATGAAAAAATGCTCTTCATCACTGGTCATTAGAGAAATGCAAATCAAAACTACATTGAGATACTATCTCACACCAGTTAGAATGGCGATCATTAAAAAATCTGGAGACAGCAGATGCTGGAGAGGATATGGAAAAATAGCAACACTTTTACACTGTTGGTGGGAGTGTTAATTAGTTCAAGCACTGTGAAAGACAGTGTGGCGATTCCTCAAGGACCTAGAAATAGAAATTCCATTTGACCCAGCAATCCCATTACTGGGTATATATCCAAAGGATTATAAATCGTTCTTTTATAACGACACATGCATACAAATGTTCATTGCAGCACTGTTTACAATAGCAAAGACTTGGAACCAACCCAAATGCCCATCAATGATAGACTGGACAGGGAAAATGTGGCACATATACACCATGGAATACTATGTAGCCATTAAAAATGATGAGTTGGTGTTCTTTGTAGTGACGTGGATGAATCTGGAAACCATCATTCTCAGCAAACTGACACAAGAACAGAAAATCAAACACCGCATGTTCTCACTCATAGGTGGGTGTTGAACAATGAGAACACATGAACACAGGGAGGGGAGGATCACACACTGGGGTCTGTGGGGGAGAACTAGGGGAGGGACAGTGGGGGGTGGGGAGTAGGGGACGGATAACATGGGGAGAAATGTCAGATATAGGTGATGGGGAGGAATGTCAGATACAGGTGATGGGGAGGAAGGCAGCAAACCACATTGCCATGTATGTACGTATGCAACAATCTTGCATGTTCTTCATATGTACCCCAAAACCTAAAACGCAATTATATATATATATATAAAGACATGACATGTATGTCATTCTTATATATATATATATATAAAAGAATATATATATTCTTTTATATATATATATAAAAGAAATGACATGTAATGGAAAGTATAAATTAGCACAGCTAAGTTTGTAACATATTAGAATATCTTGCTTACTAATCCTACTGATTCCACTAATATTTTCAAAGCCTATGATTTTTTAGTTATATTTGACTTTCTGCCTTAATTTTTAAGAGAAAATGAATATATGCATTTCATTTTGACAGATTTTAATATCGCTAAATGCCACTTCCAACTTTTAGATTTCCAAAAGTTTTATTAGAGTGGATTGTAAGCAGAAGCTTTTTAAAGATAATTTACTCAGCATCTTCTTTTATTACTATGTATTTAATTTCCAATAGGCCTCTAAAATATATCTACAAAGTAATGATAATTCTTCTCAGCAGACAACCCACTTAGTTTCTTATATCATGGTTAATTTTAACCATAGTAATGCAAGGACTTATGTGTGACTTTCAAAAACTGCCAACTTGTTAAATCCAAGAGAATTTTTTTATATTATTGAAGAACTGATAGATATTTAAAGTTGTTTTTTGACGTCAAAGAGGTGAAATATTTAATTGTCTCTTTGATTTTTCTTGCTCCCTAAATCTGGGCGAAGCCCCAACACAGAGTGACTAAATCAGAATTTCCAAGTGCAAATGCCCATTAGTGTCAGGAAAGTTAAGAATACAAGAAAAGTACCATTCCACTACACAGTACAAGGATATGACCCATCCAACAAAGGTAGCTGCCACACAGCACAAATCAACTCTTCCTGAGAGAGAAACTGGACCAAGTGAAACCAGTTGCTAACTTATCAAGAGAAACGAAAAATTTGGATTTTAGGGCATAATTTGCAAATTTACATATTAGCACATGGGGTTTAAACAGTTAAAACAAACAAAAACTGCTGTGACCCCTATCCAGCCACCATTTTGCTAATTCTGAAATAAGAAATCCCTACATATAAAGTAACTTGCTGAAGGCCTCTCAGTGTGCCTGAAATTCCCACCATAGTTTCTCCTTAAACAATGCTATTTAAACATAATTATGCTATTGGGAAGATAAAAACAATAGCAGTTATCATAGTATCTTAGTTTATAAAATCAGAGAATAATTAATCTGAAACTAACAGAAATGAAACACAAATACTAGGTTATTAGGAGATGAAGGAGAAAGCCTGATTGAGAAAACCACAGTTTTCTCAAAACTACAGTATTTCTCAAAACCACAGGATTATAGCATGAGAAAGTCTAGATGTAAAAGAAGCAATAATCAGGGATTTTTCACACTAATACCTGAACTTGGGAGGCTTTGAGGACTCAGAGGCATCTTAAGCATCCCAAGTAATAGCGATGAGGCCACAAAGCTTTGTTTATTTCTTAAAGTTGCCAGAGGCCACCCCAGCTCTCCAACGCCTACTTCTATTGGCAATTTAATTTAATAAGGCTCAATCAATTAATCCGCTAAGTACTGCATGGGGAAGAGTTTTTAACTTTTATTTTTATCAATCATGTTAAAATTGAACAGTATGTACCACATTTAAACATTTAAGAATTATATTACTAAACCACCACCAAGTCTTGGCAACCAAGATACAACAAGGAATCAAAGCAAAAGAGGAATTTTCATAGTAAAGCTGGTGTTTTTTGCAAGCCAAATTGTTTATAGGCATTGGTGAGCAAACCAGAGAGTTCTTATAGCCCTCAGAAGAGGGCCAAATACTGAGACGAGTGCATTGCCAGTTTCCAAATTGCATATCTCAAGTACCACAAGGCCGAAATGGCCCCCATCTCCACCCCTCAACTACCTCTATTCTCCCTGTCCACTTCACTCTTTTGTTTCTTTTGATAAAGGGCAAAATTTTCTTGGGAGGTTCAGGATGTTTAAAAAAAAAAAAATCATGCTTCTTCATTATGGCACTTACCACAAGCTGGCTTGTACTATGGTTAATTATCTTCACTTGAACAATTGGAGAGCAGGACAAGGTCATGATTTTATCACTAACATCTAGCAGTGAAGCTGATAGAAAATACCACCTCCAAAACTCTGACATGAATCTGATTGATGCAGGCATTTCCCTAATGCTTATTGGTTTCTCTCTCTTCTTTATCTATTCCTAAGTAAATATTTGCTTTGCCTTCTTATCTGGCTCTCCTGCCAGACCTATCAAGAACAGTCTGACTTCTCCCATCAGAATCTGTCATCCTGAACCTGTTTACAAAGTTTACTTTTCATATTGCACTTAAGCTGGCTCTAACTCTGTGTCTTGGTATTGAAAATGATCTTAAAAAAACTAGTTTCCCCTTCACATTTAAAAAATTATTCCTGATACAAAATTCTTCTAATCTCCTATAAAACCTAAAAACCATTCAAATTGCCCTAGTATAGATAATAAACTTTGTAAGGCTTTATAATGATAAAGACTTCAGCTCTGACATCTACCTCTAAATTTTCTAGTATTGCAAATTCCTGCCTCTCCATAACCATTATTTAACTCTCGCATAGGGCAGGATTTGGTTCCTAACAGGTATTCTTCTTTTTAGCAGCTCAAAGACACCCTTATCCATAGCAATAGACAAGATTTAATTTCCTTTCTCTCTGCTAAAATAGCTGATAAGAGAAATGAAGTTGCTGAAATGTGAATCCGATTTTCCATTTGGCCCATGAATCTGCGTGTTCAAGAGGGCGTCCTGAGCATCTATCAGAGACCTCAAGAGAACACAGAACCTAGCAAAAGAAGCACACAAGACCGGTACTTCTCAACTTTAGAGTGCATGTGAATTACATGAGGATATTGTGAAATGCCCATTCTGATTCAGCGGGTCTGAGTTACACATTTCTAACAAGCTCCCAGGTGCTATTGATACTGCTGGTCCAGAAAGACCACTCTTTAAATATTTAGGATCCAGATCACATGCATTTTAAACTCTTCCCCTTGAAATTTTTTCAGTTATTCTTTTCTCCAAAGCACCCACCCATTTACCACTCCTATCCTGCCCACTGCAGTAACCTGCTCAAACCTCCCTCTCATGTAAATCTACCTGAGTACCTCATTATCTATTTATCTTTTGGATGTATATAGGAACCTACTCATATAGAATGTACGTAGGCTGCAACACTGCAAAAGAAAGCTAGTCCACTGACTCACATGAAGCATTAATAGCTGCTTTGTGAGCCATGCTTTATTTTACGAATCTCTAACTGACCTAAGGGCAGTGAGAGAAAAATTCTGAGAATCCTTACACATTAAAAGTCCCTAATTCACTTGTGTCTCCTGATTCACTTTTGCTCTTGAATGTTATTATACTGGAAATTTCCATTAGTTGGCACTTCTCAAGTTCACCTCCCTTCAGTGACTATGATTCTCCTCATTTTCTCCTAACTCCCAGGTTGAGATGCTGTGACAGCTTACTCAGAAACTGGGACTGTTAAAAATGTTGAAGTGCTTCTGCAATTCTATCAGACTTGACAATATTACAGGGATGAATCAGACACAAAGGAATGTTCAACTTTCAGCTGAAATGAGAATGTCTTTATCTAAATTCCACTAAACCTGGCACCTTTCAGAGAGTTCTCTGACAAAAACAAAACTCAAACACAGTGACTGCAAGCCTGCCAAGCTCCCTTTATCAGAATAACCTTCAATTTAGGTCTGGCCTATATCATTGACTTTAGAAAATTACCTGTCATTCCATTTTTGCTTCTTGTGTAATTTAGGTTTTGTTATTGTCAAGTTCAAGTATCATTTACAACATAACATTAAGATTCTCTTTATGGTCATTATTTTAACCTCCATTAACATACATGATCATGGATGAGAATGAGAAGAGATTCTGAAGTTGACAGTCTTAAAGATTGCCTGATCAACTGCCGCTGTATCAACCTCAGTGAACCCTCCGCCCCCAAATATGGATGCATTTGTTCCTGGGAAATGTGTGGGGAAGTAGAGCTGAAGGTTTCATGCTCAATAAGCTGAATAGGGGTACCTAATCTCTTTCAGAGGTTAAACTTCAATAGAAATGGAAAGAACAGGTTTGGTCAACAAAAAGTGATCCATATCATTAGGCAATGAAAAATAAGATACTTAAATGGGAATCAGAGAAAAGGAGAATATTTGTCTAGAATTTTCTTCTTAACCCACTAGCAGGATTCCTATTATAGCTCTAAATTTTTCTTCTTTAAACAAAGATTACCTTAATTATCCTCATGATTATTTTTTAACTTAGGTTACTTAGAAAAGCATTGCCTTATTTTCCCAATTCAGCAAACAAAAATAGGATCTGATTTTGCAACACTGACTGGATGAACTCAGTCACATCTCAGGGTTAGCAAAGCAACATATTGACAATCACAGACTCCGAGCCTCTGCTCCGAATGTCTAAAGGCACATGAAGTATTTCCTAGTATTTCATATTTTGGAACTTACCATTTCCTTTTCCATGAGTACAAGAAAAAGCCAAGATTAAAAATCTCAGGCTTAAATTTGAAACCTCTGTATTAAACAGCATATAATGGGCAAGATAAAGGAATGTGAAGGTGCTCCTGCAACTTTGAGTTGGGAGTCTAAAGCTGACCAGTCTTTTTTTTTTCCAATAGTCCCGCTCTGTTGCCCAGGCTAGAGTGCAGTGGCACGATCTTGGCTCATGGCAACTTCCCCCTCCTGGGTTCAAGAGATTCTTGTGCTTCAGCCTCCTTAGTAGCTGGAATTACAGGCACCCACCAACATACCTGACTAATTTTTGTATTTTTAGTAGAGACAGGGTTTCACCATGTTGGCCAGACCGGTTTTGAACTTCTAACCTCAAGTGATCTGCCTGCCTCGGCCTCCCAATGAGCCACCGCACCCAGCCTAAAACTGACCGGTCTTAAAAGCAGGTATAGTCAGCCTCCCAAAACCCTAGTCATCTATAAGACTTTGAATTATCAAGATAATCCTCAGACAACTCCAAGACTCTGGCTTGAAAGGATCAGGCTGGAAATAATTAGTTATGGAGCATCACACAGCAAGCATGCGCTGCAAGCTATATATACCCAACTAACTCCTGAAATCCCAGATTTAGAACTGGAATCCCAGGATGGTGTCATGGTCTCCCACCAGCGTCCTCTGTGAGATATGGAAAAAGGAAGAATGGAGAAGCTAATGAAAGTTCAAATTCTACTGGTGACCTTGGAAACTGGAGAGACAGTTCTGGTGGAGAGCTTTGGAAGCCTGCACTCAGTGATTGCCCAGCAGCTAGGAAACAATCCTGGAGTCATGGAGCTGCCTCTCCTGAGCATGAGTTGCCCTGCAGGTGCCCTCTATCATCCTCAATAAGTGTGTGCTAGGTTTTTCTCTTGTTCAGGTTTATGATCAAACAGAAAGAAAGATAAGTATGGAGAGATCGTTTCCTTATTATCCTCTTTTTTACTTTATCTATAAACACCACTCAATCCTTTGGCCCTAAAGAAACTCTGGGTGAGCATCTGTTGAGAAGGCACACAGCCCAGATCAGAGAATGGGAGCATTTCGACAGATTAAAGGACAAGAGCCAACAGAATCACTTATGAATTTTTTAAAAATTAGAAGAAAGAATTGTAGACAGAGGTTGGCTTAGTGAGTTTGGAAACTAATCAAGCTCCAGTCAGTATTAGCTGGATTTTAAAGACATGGCATTTTCAAATATTTCCTTCTCTTAAATAACATAATGCCTAAGGTTTTCCTTTCTGAAAATGGCCAACTCATGAAAATAATGTTTTTATGCAATATTTGAAAACACATTTCTCTTCTATTTTTTCACTAACATGAAATCTGGTCTTTTCTGTTCAAAAAAAAAAAAAAAAAAAAAAAAAACACTTACCAAAATGCAACTTTACAAATATTACCAAAAATTTATTGCCTTACATCACTTCACCAGAAAGTGGGCTGAGAGTAAAATGGCAGAAGTCTTCTTTACTCCTCACTCAGCAAGAGCCATTATAATGCCCAAGGCAAGCAATTATTTGCCAGACTGAACTATTAAAATATCTTATGACTCAGAACCAGTTGTCAACATTATAATACAAATATTGTAGAAAGCTTGTTTACATAAGATTAACTGATGAATGAAAATCTCAAAGTATATTTATTTAATAAATATCATTAATATGTTGATCAATAAAATATTAAAGCTAGATTAAGTTTTTAAAAGTATTTCCATCACAAAACACGAAAATATTTATTACTAGGATAGGTTATTTTTCTGCTTAATGTTTTCTATTTATTAGTAAAGTAGAATATTACTCCAGTACCTAAAAAACCATACTCTTTTATAGGTAAAGCCAAGGTCAACACACTTTTTTCTGTTAGAAGGCAGATAGTAAATATTTTAGGCCTTGTGGGTCATATGGCTTCTACTCAACTGGCCAAAACTACTCAATGGCCATAGATACTTACTCTGCATTTGTAGCACAAAAGCAACCACACACGATACATTTAAAAAATGAACACCACTGTGAGCCAATAAAACTTTATTAACTCAAACAGATGACAGGCCAGATTTGATTCATGGGCCATAGTTTATCAACCCCTGAGTAAAGCCAAACCTTAGTACAGAAATCAGGTCCAACAGTGTTGTCAAGACTTACTTTAAAACTTCAATATTTGGGGTTTATTCCTATTGCATTTTGTAATTACACTAAACTAATGTTTTCATAAATATGCAGGAAATTTAAAAATTCTTATATAATCAGGTTAACAGTTTTTTCAATTAACAAGCATTCATTAAACTAGAATTTGTCATATAATACTGTACTATTAGATTACACAGCAAATTCTATTAAAAGCTAATAATGTTCTGCTAAAACATCATAAGCAAAGTACATTTCAGGATCTTAAAGTAGTACTGAAATACAAATATAAACAACCGTAATGGTGTTTCAATATTGTTAAAATATAGTTTCCCAAAAGCCAAATTATATCAAATATAGAATGAACACATGTTAAAGATTTTATTTAACTCATGATTTAATGAGAGAACTGGTAAGATGCCAGAACTGTCCCGAAGAGCATTTGAAAAGATAGGCAATTTAACGAAGTAATGTTAGAATAAGATTACTGGGTCAGATTTATGCTGGTTAAGGCCTGCCAGGGCCATAAACTGTGGTTATCTGTTCCACTGGACAGAAATTACTTAAATCTCTACTTGACAAAAATCTGCAAGTTAACCTTTGTCCTATTGAGTTGTATATGTCTCAGTCAGTAGAAGCCCAGCACTGCACTGAAAGAACACCCTGAAATCTCTTTGACCTATTACCCAGTTTCAAATAATTTTTCTGACAATATTAGAGATTAGTCTATGTCTGTCCTACATCTCTGACACATCTTAAAAGATACAAAATTAAATATTACCTTGCTGTCCTGTATTTTTTCCCATAAACGTAGAGAATAGAATTAGGAAACAAGTGACCTTCCCTGCATCATAGCACAATAGAGACTCAAGAAGAGCAATGATAAGAAACAACCTTCTCCCAAGTTCTTGTGCACTAAGCCTTTGGTTGTGAAGGCTGCACACCTGTGTCCTTAGGGGTTAGTGTTCTGAGATTCTGTATTAATATAGTCAACAATGGACAGCTGAATGTGTGGTGGTACATTAGCAGCATGGAATATCTGCAGCTGTTGCCATTATGTTGTAGAAACGTATTTATTGGCATGAAAATATTTTTCCAATATATTCATAAGTGAAAAAATGAGGTGCTAAATAATATATACAGCCATTGGTTTTCTATGTGCACATTTTCCTGATTTTCGGCATTACTTTTACAGTTTTTAAAGTTTAAGATTTCCTCCCCATTTCTTAAATGTGTGGGTTGAGTTTAATGGCTTCATTCCAAAGAGTCCAGTATGGAAAAGAGGCGGGGGATAGGAAGTAGAGAAACCTGAAAAACACCACTACCTCAGCCAGGACGTGAAGGTCAACATCAACAGTGATGACATGTTAATAGCATGTGTCCTTGATTGCTGTGATGAAAAAGGAATTTATCTCTGTAGACTTCCTCTCAAAAACCCATAACACCCATCTAGTCATGAGAAAAACATCAAACAAATTCCAATTAAGGAGCATTCTATGAAAGACCTGACCTGTAGTCCTCAAAATTATCAAGGTTATCCATAGCAAGGAAAGTCATGAGACAGTCACATCCAAGAGAAGCCTAAAGAAACATGACAACTAAATGTAATGTGGTATCCTGGAACAGGAAAGGGACATTAGGTTAAAAACAAATTCTGAATCAAGTATGGACTTTTGTTGAAATAATGTATTACAATTGGTTTATTATCATAAAAATATATCATGATAGTGTAACATGTTAATAATAGGCTAAACTGGGTGTGGGTATATTAGAACTCTTCTCTGTAATTTTTCTGTAACTCTAGAATTGGTTTAAAATAACATTTATCAAAATGTTCTTAGGTTTAAGATTCTCTATTTTTTCACTTCAATTTCTTTAAAAGTTTTCATTCATTTATGTTTCACCTTCATGAAGTGTTTTAAGTAAGGAAGGCATATTCTGTGAATTTATGCTTCTATATTTTCAAAACTGCATTCTTGAGTCTCAAATTCTCCTTTCTCAAGAAAAATAATACGTATCAAGCCACAATTTTCTTCAATGTGTTCTTAGCGGTCCCCTTTAAGAGATTTCTCTGCACAAATATGAAAAATTGTAACTTTGATATAATGAGATTTAAAATTCTTTATAGGGCTCACATGATTGATTTCCTATCACACAAACTATCTTCTGCAATAATATTTTACTTTATGAATACCACCCTGACGGCTAAGTTAAATCAACACAGCTTTTCCAATCAATCTTGGTAAAGAGAAAAATGATAAAAATATTATACAGGCCCTGCATTATAAACATTAGAGTAGAGTCTGGTGTAACAGAGGAATCTAACAAGCAATCCTGGGATCATAATTGATTTTGATCCTGAACTTCCCTCTACATGTACGAAGAGGTCAAATTATCTGTGTGGTAATTTACTTCAAATATAAACAGTGTGATATGCAAATGTAAATTCATTTACATTTTTATCTCAGTGGTGGCTTATTAGTGGTTGAAAGGACCAGTAAGAAATCTACACTTCAGAGATACCTAATAAGCACTTCAAATGCCATTCTTGACATCTACACCGGAATATTTGCTAATCAATATAGGAGATGTTTAGAAAATAACTTTCATTGGTGAAAAAATGTTGTTCAATGATGGTTTACCCAGATTAAAATTATTATGTAGACTCCACCACCCTTGAATGAACTAAGCAGTAAAAAGTCAACAAGCCAAACACTCTAAGCCTTTTGCTTCCCTGGCCTCTGAGTCCTCTCACTTCCCAGATGATCCTGTCATCTGGCTGCATTAGAGGGTAGGCTGGTTCACCAAAGTGCAGAACACCGTTTGTGGCCACATCAGAGGGAAACTTTAAATAGTAAGATCTAACATTTACTCATCTTTAGTGTGTTTCAGGCACTGTGCTAAGCCTCATACACATAGAAGCTAATGCATTCTCTCTCGATTCCATAAGAAACTCAAAGCTATATATTACATGTGAAGAAACTGAGTCTCAGAGGGGTCACTAAATTTGCTGATAATGAAATAAGCTCTCCTTAACCCACAGAACTTGATTATGTCCTGTGTTCTAACAGGTAAACATTCCAACAACAAAAATCACCTCCAGGCTTGTACTGCCTTTAATAAACTTCATAAAATGACTCCTTCAATGTCATAGTCTCCTTTGTTCTTCTACATTTCAAATGTTTGCTGTGATGCCCTTGTTTTTCAAATGTTTATTTAAATGTCTTTTCAAATGTGTATTTGACTTTTTCAGTGCTGCTTCCTAAATTTGCGAAATAAACATTTCCATTGATTTTAAATTAGTGTGTTTAAAACAATTTGTTATAGTCACTGAACTCTGGCTGGTGGTTGTCAGTCCCATCACCCTCCCCCAAAGTGACAAATGCCATGCTTCATCTTTGCCCACTACACATTGGTATAGTCTTGGCATAACCTGAAAAAGAGCAGGTCCTGAAAAACTAGAGGTAGGCGACAAGACATAGCCCATCTAGCAGGTGGAAAAACTCATAATGTCTTACTTTCCTGAAAATCTTCCCTGAACAGTTTTCAGTTCATGTGCTTTCATTATTTTAGGTAGAATCATACTAAGTCATCCTCTGTGCTTGCTTGTTCTTCTGACTTGCTTGTTTTCTGTTATCTCTCTCCACCACTTGACATAATTTCTGTGAAGTTTCATAAATAATTTTTTTCTAAGCAGCCTATTTGCATCCTTACTCAAGATCCATCTTTTATGGGTGTTCCCCTGTTCGACAATCAAAAAGATAAAGTGTTCTTTCCCTGTGCAGTTACTTTCAACCAAGTGGACTCCATTCTACATTAATTTGACGTACCAGGGATAAGCCAACGTATTCTCTTGATGGCTTTTAGAACCATTATGACCTGAATCAGCTAAGAGAATTTTTTTCTTCCTAATAGAAAAATTCCATTATGGCCAAATGGAGCCTGGTATCTCTGGAAGAAAGCATACAAAAGAAAGCCAATTCATAATTGACTCCCACTCAGATGACCCGGAGAGGCTGCAAGCCTCCCTAAGTATAGAGTGAGACAGAAAAACAGAGACAGAATTAGATAAAGAAAAAGAGAGAGAGAAAATTTAGACACAAACTTGAAAAAGTATCTGCAAAGCCCTCAGGAGTAAAAGTCCTAATCCTCATATCTTGGAGGAGGCCCAGGTCCCTTCACCAGACTATGTTAGAGAAAGTGGACACCTGTGAAACACTTGGCGTTCATAAATGACTGCCCAGCAACCTCAGTAACCTTTGAGCTTTGTTTCTAGACTTATAACCACCCTTGCGGTGAGTCCCTGCAAGCTTTCAGATTTCCCTCCTCAGGGATGCCAAGATAGAGTCTGTGAAATCATCTCAATATAAGATTAAATATTCAAAACATAATTATTGAGGTTTCTAGACCCTAAGGGGTTCACTCCCTTAGAAATAATAGCCAGGGCGGGCCATCCCATTTATAGTAAATAAAACAAAGACTGATCCCAGGAAAAGTCTGTTTTTCAGAAATTAAATGATTTGCTGTCCATTCTTTCACTTTTAAATAATTGGAAGTAGATAAAAATAACCTCTCTCCTCGAGTAAGCCTAAATTACAAAGGACAGTGGAATAGAAAAATGATTAGTGTAGCAGAAAACAGTGAGTACATTCTTAAATCCAAACAGGTGTAATTGTGAGAGCAGCATTGCTTCTGGTTGTAAGGTAATATCTCTTCTATATTGAAGAAAGACTGTATTATCCTAAAAAATAAAATAAATAACCTACTTGAATAATTATAAACATATTATAAACCTGTTGAATTATAGATGATATTGAGAATTTCTTAAGACTTTTATGAATTGTCTAGAAAGTGGTGCTCCAAATTCATTACCATATAAAATTTCTGTTTTAAAAATGTATATAGTTTAAAGGTATTAAATGTGTTGAATCTTACAAAATACTTCATTTGACTGTAACAGTTGTTTCTTAAACTGCAAACACACTGAAAGTCTGTGTATGAAACTAAAAAATATACAAAATAGTTCTCATTTGTTTCCTAGCAGTCTTAAGCCGAAAGCAAAAGAAAGGAAGAAAAGAAAAGAAAAAAAGTTACTATCTTTGGTATGATAAAGCTCAGCTACAGTTAAGGAATTGATTATAGATTAGAGCCTGAGGTCAGGCTCTGAAAGTGAGTAAAAAGGAGGAGGGAGGGAAAACTTCAGTTCTAGAAAACTGGGGAAGGAGGCAACTTAATTACCTTCTTCTTCTTTAATAAATATTTATATTTTATCTTATTTTATTTACAAAACATTCACTGCAATTGTGAGGGGTTTGTGTCTTGGTTTAGTTAAATGCCTTCCTTAGAAAAACTTTATCCAGATGGCGTGGTGGCTCACGCCTGTAATCCCAGCACTTTGGGAGGTCACCAGAGGTCAGAAGTTCAAGACCAGCCTGGCCAACATGGTGAAATCCCATCTCTACAAAAATACAGAAATTAGACAGGCATAGTGGTGGGTGCCTGTAATCTCAGCTACGCAGGAGGCTGAGGCAGAAGAATCACGTGATTGAGGTTGTAGTGAGCCAAGATTGTACCATTGCACTCCAGCCTGGGCAACAGAGTGAGACTCCATCTCAAAAAAAAAAGGAAAAAAAAAAAAGAAAAGTAAAAATTTATCCAATACATAGAAATAAAGCAAAAGGATGGCTGTGTGTTCTTTCATTGTCATACTGGAATGAAAGTCTAAAATGTCATGGAGGCTGGCACAGTAGCTCACGCCTGGTAATTCCAACACTTTGTAAGGCTAAGGTGAGTGGATCTTTTGAGTCCAGGAGTTTGAGACCAGTCTGGGCAACATGTCGAAACTCCATCTCCAGGAAAAAAAAAAAATTAGCTGGGTGTGGTGGTGCATGCCTGTAGTATCAGCTACTTGGAGGCTGAGGAGGGAGGATCACTTCAGTCTGGGAGGTCAGGGCTGTAGTGAGCTGAAATCAGCCACTGTACTCCAGCAAGGGTGACAGAGTGAGACCTTGTCTCAAAAAATTAAATTAAATTATATTAAAATGAAATAAAAATTAAAAAGCTGACTTGGGGAATGTACTTTTGTTGACTATTTCCTATTGATTAAAGTTCAGACTTTGCAAAGCTAGTTATTAACTTGTAGACAATTGATAAGTTGCAAATGACTTTTGTTTGATAAGGATGCAAATAACTTCTGCCTTGTAGAAAATATAAACCTAAAAGTTAAGACTTTATTTTCCTGTTTTTCACCTAATTCAGTGCTCTTATTTCAGCGTTATTTTCTGAATCTTCCTTTGACCCCAGCTTTGTCATCCCGCTGGCTCCCTCACTGATGAGTTAAATTAAACTTTGACTTACTACATATGTATACAAGAATTATGTTAACAGTTTAAGTATTATATTTTGACATCATTAAATTTCAATGATTTAAAAAAATAGTAAGAATAAAATTTCTATTGGTTTACAATAATTTTAAAGAATATAATTTTACATTATACTCTATAGTTACAAATGTAATTACTACAGGATATGAAATCAGAAATCTCAGGCACAACATATTTGTTTCCAGACAAGAATTTGAACTTCTGTACCAAAACTAAAGAGCCAATTAATGCTTTATGACAATATCATGTAAAACATGACATTTTCTTTTCTTTGAAATGAATTGCAATTGAAATATGCTATAATTGTAAATGTGGGTGTCCTTTACAAATAGCATTGTAGCAGGTCCCAGATAATCTAAAAATTGCATGAATCCATAGAAATGTTTCCACTTGAATTTCTCAAGTATAAAATCTTCCACATTTTCCAGTTATTCTTAAACCAATTGCATTCTATTTCAATATGCCTTTGATATGTCTTATAATATTCTTAGGTTTTAGAAGTCTGAATTCATTAGTCCTAAGGTAATAAGTTATCTATTGTGTTTATCAAAAAGCTTCTGAAAAAATAGCATTGTACATTAGAACTTTCATTAAACTAAAGATACCAATAATATATATGCAGTAGGTTTGTTTTTGACCTGTAATTCTAGGCAAATCTAAGTACCTATATATGCATCTTTTGTTCTTTGATAATTATATGAATTGTAATATATGAAGTATTGCCTCAATATCCCAGGGGACAAATTAAAGATTTCCTAAAAATTTAGCTTAGAAAAGGAAACAAATTCAAAAGCTTGGAAGATACAGATACTATTTAGCAGAGTTTAAAATATATTTAATTGAATGTATAAAACACACAGATTCTGATATTACAAAAAAGTCAGTAATACTTACATGTTAAGATATAATGTATATGCAGTCATAATTATATGTTTTTATTAAAGATACTGGTTTTATTATAAATAATGTACAAAATATTGAGACCAACTATTTGCATTTTATTTTACCACATGGCAGAGCAATTTCTTCTCTCTTCTAGTAATTGATGATAATCACCAAGAAAAGACTAGTAGCTAACAACTTTTACTCTCTTAGAATTCATATAATTAGCTGTAACAATGCCAAGGCCCTCAAATTGAAAGCTAATGAAAATAACTGAACCAAACTATCTATCACTAAGTAATTATGTAGCCACACAAAGACTATATACTGTCTAGAACAAAGTAATTTGATTGCAAATCCTTAGAGTAATGCAGTTTATAAACAAAAAGAAATACACAGAAATGTTTGGACTTCAGTAGTTTTATTGTTTGTATTAATGTTGTATTTTTATCTTAGCACTATGGTGTATTAGTAAATATTAATTATTATTACACATTTAGTAAAGTAAATAACTATTTATATTGACTCTGTTAGAAAGCTAGAACCCCATAAGCAATATCATATACTATATATAGGAGAAAACAAAGAAGGTAATATTTTTAAATCAAGAATTAAAATTAGAACTGATAGAATGAGGTTAGAAATTTCCCGTAAGAAATATGTTTATGAAGCAAGATTATCTCATGTCTTTACAGAGAATCTTAAAAACCAAAACAAAGCAAAATCTTTTTTTTTTTTAGCTTTGTAGGCTGAATGTCCCAGAAATAATGCCACTCTCACAAAGCATCCTTGTACCAGGTTCTGGTCTCTAGTAATTTTTTTCCAGGCTTCTGGAAGCCTGATTATGAAGATAATCTTATGAAGTAAGATTATCTCATGTCTTTACAAAGAATCTTGAGAAACAAAACAAAGCAAAACCTTTTTATTTTTTAGCTTTCTAGGCTGAATATCCCAGAAATAATGCCACTCTCACAAAGCACCCCTGTGCCAGGTTCTGGTCTCTAATAATTTTTTTTCCAGGCTTCTTAGACACATGACTAATGCTGTATTTGAGGCAAAAAGGTATAAAGTGAATGGAGATGACTTTATTGTGCCAAAAAGCTAGAAAGCTTTCAAAGTCTATGGGATCATGTCAAAATTACAACAAAGCCAATCTAAACGGGGCTTCCATTAGCTAAAGTCGTGGTCATCTGAGCATCAAAAAGACAAAACTGTCTGGAGTCGACTGCCATACATCAAATCTGAAAAGCCATAAATCCACAATTATACATGGAAAAGTAAAAGCTAACATAAAATCAACTAAGAAAGAAGAACAAAAAAAATGTATTTCTATTTTGTATTAAATCAAGATGATATTACTGAATCATTTATTATGATGAATATGCAAATAAGTAAATATAAATACATCAATTAGAAGTCATTTTCTGATTCAAGGGAAATATCATTAGAAAGATTTCATAAGGTATATCCTGGAGTCAGACAAAGCCACATAAAATAAACAACATTTAATTAAAATAAAAAGTATTTTAAAAGAATCATATGATCCGAAGAATATAGAAGAATGCAAGGTTCCATCATATTCCCAGACCACATTTCTCAGGAATGAGGACAAGATTAATTTATGGGGAAACTGCAGACTCCTACAAGTAATAAAAAGAAGTAGGCTATAAAAATAATGAAATTTCAGGGCCACAGGTTCCATCATTGTCTTGAAGTTATAGAATAATTGGCATAATAACTGCAAATGGGATTCAGCACATTTCTGAAAAGAGCATATGGGTAGCGTGCAACAGTATACAGCACAACATGGAAGTCTGGAAGAACTGCATGGAGGCACAGGACAAATAACCTCAGGACTCCAGCATAAATTGGAAAAAGCATTAGGTTAACAGTGGCTGTAGGATTTATTCCATCTTTACCTCACTTGCAGTGTCATTTGCTGCTGCCTACCAAACAGATCCTCCTTACCCACTTCTCATCATGCCCATCTTCTCCAATGTCTCTTACAGTGAACAATGATAGTGTTTTAAAAGGCAGAGGTAAGGCTAAAAAATATATCAGTATAAATCTGCATATTTTTATAACCAATGAAGAAATAATATGATGATAAGATTAGTCCCACTTAGTCAAAATAAAGTTGCATGGGAGGCCGAGGCAGGTGGATCACGAGGTCAAGAGATCGAGACCATCCTGGTCAACATGGTGAAACCCCGTCTCTACTAAAAATACAAAAAATTAGCTGGGCATGGTGGTGCGTGCCTGTAGTCCCAGCTACTCAGGAGGCTGAGGCAGGAGAATTGCCTGAACCCAGGAGGCGGAGGTTGCGGTGAGCCGAGATCGCGCCATTGCACTCCAGTCTGGGTAACAAGAGCGAAACTTCATCTCAAAAAAAAATAATAATAAATAAATAAAAATAAAGTTGCAATATATGTTCTAAAATTTAAAAATTAATTTTTTAAAATCCTTTTACTCCATGTAACACGATTCATGAGCCCTTCAATATCATATTGCTCTTTATTCTTCCAAATAATAACAACTCTAACTGTTTTCAAAGTATATCTACATTTATTTTGACATCTGTATTTACTTTATGGTCTCTCTCTGGGTTTTGAATGTATATTTTAATTTTTAAAAAATCATATTTGATCTAATTTATTGTTAATACTCTCATTTTCAAAATATTTACTTGAGCCACTTTGAAACTGATGTCCTAAGAATTAAGGTGTCTGGCTTCTAACTGATATATGCTCCCTTCTTTCTTTCCTCCTGCATGAAGATTTTAAATAAAAAATAGGAGCCATGTTTCCAAAAGCCAAAAGATTCCAAATGTAATCTATACTTGTATCCATGGAAGACTCTGAGAATAAAACTTAGTATCCCATTGAACAAATGTTTGAAGACAGAGAGTAGAGCATTTCCCTCAGACCTAATAGGTTCCATGGTATCTCTTTGCTAGTAAGTAATGGTTCACTTGGTAGAATCTGGCATATATATTCCTTCCATTGTAACAACATACCCCTGGTACAAAAGTGTGAATAATCAAAAGCTCTTGATATTTATTGAAAGAACCTAACAATTGCTGAACAGCTGTACTCATAGCACAAGGTTATTTCACTATGCTAAATGTTAATATTCTTATGGACTAGATCAAAATTAATCAGTAATCAGAACTCAGACTTTGCACTTTGCACAACAAAGTTGGACAAAATGCTTCTTTAACTACCTTTGTATGCATTTTTAAAATAAGCAGGCTAAATTTTGTCATTTTGTCAATAAAATATTTTTAAACTTTACCATGGATTAAAATTATAATCATGTAATATAACTTTTAAAAAATGCATATGCCCCTGGAGAGCCAAGAGACCCTTGTGTGACTTCTCTCAGTGCTGTAATTATCTGTAGTACCTTGGGCAAGTCATTCTGATTTTAACACTTTCAACTCTCATTCGTTTTCCTCTGAGTATTGTGGTAAGATCAAACAAGAAAATATATATGACAGTGCTTTAAAAAGTTAAAAACTAATAAGGCTACACTTCTCAACATTTTTTTTCTACCAAAGTTTACATAACAGATGACATTTACGTACACTGTCCACTCCTATAGGAATATTTACGTATTTTATGAACACAGCACTTAGTATGTTCCAGACACTGTTCTTAGCAATTAGTAAATAACAATTCATTTAATCCATAACTCCCTATGAAATATCTATCGTTATAATTCCTATCTTACAGATAAGAAACTGAGACACAGAGAGGTCACATGGCTTGTCCAAGGTCATACAGGTAGTTGAGTTGCAGATCTAAAATTCAAATCTAGCACCATGGCTCCACAGCTACCACAAGAAGCTGTCTCTAATGAAAATAAAGTGAATTATTGTTGCGGTTTCACCCAACTACTTGAGGACTCCAAAGTATCATTTTTCATGGAAACAAAGGAGCTATTTTTAAAGTTTAAACCTTTCTTAAATTGCAAGATTTTAAATCAGCTCCCCTTCAGATAATAATAATAATAAAACAATCACTTGAGAGGCACATGATATACAGGCAAAGAGGAAAGATTCTGGAGTTAAAATTCACAACATTTTAGCACTAACGTTTTCAAAAGATCTTGTAATTGTTGGTCATGAGTATTAAGATCAAAGAATAATTTTTGTGATTTTCCTCGTTCAAGACCTGCTGCTGAATCATTTCCCACAGGTTCAAGTTCCCTAGAGCGTCTCATCTATCTGTTTCCACAAGAGAGAAAAAGAAAAAATAGGCAGAGAGCAGAGTAATGCTTCTCAGATGATAAAATTCCTGTGGCTTATTTTCCGTTCTTCTTCTTAATCAGAAAGCAGTAACTTTTCACTCATAAAAAATAAAAAGAAGCCCTTGTTCCCAGGCAGCAGTTCTAGTGGTACCTGCCAGTCAGATGTTTAGCGAAATTTAGTACCAATGGATTTCCTCTTCAGCTAGAATTGCCTCTAGCAGCAATTTCATTTTATGCATATTTCAGCAAGGTAATTTTTCAGAAATGATACCTCAACAGACTTGCATCCTTAATAGAAGCAGGAGTTTTAAACACTGCAGCAAAAACAAAGCATAATTTCACAGTTATTATTACACAACAAACAGGAGTGTTAGTGAATGCCTACTATGTGCCAGGCCCTGCACTCATCAAGAGAGACCATGACAAGCCAAAGACGCTAAAAGAGGTTTCACAGCAGCAGTGGAAACAGTCACAGGAGTAAGTAACGACAGAACAGTGTGATTCGTGGGCTGACATGGTCATACAAAACACTGTTGAAACGCTGCAGGTGAACAGCTCCATCATCCTGAGGAATCACTGATGAGATGACCTTTACTTTCGCCTTGAAGGGCAGTAGAATTTTAATAGGTGGAGTAGGGTGGCAGAAGGTGTCGATATTTCAAGGAGGAAGAACAGCACAAGAAAGGGCAGAGATGAATGAAAGGCAATAATTTGTTTGTGGAATTGATGATAATTCTTAGTAGCTGAAGAACAGCACCCATGGGAAGAGGTTGGTGAGGAATGAGACCCAAGAGATGTGTGTAGACAACTCGTGAAAAACCTTGTGAGGCATTTTAAGAAGTTTATATTTTATCCCATAGGAAAACAGGAGCTGTTGTTGTTGTGTATATATGTGTATGTTTTTAAGTTTAAAAGCAACTCAAATAATATAAAAGTTTATAGTTTTAGAATATCACTCTTGTTGCAGTGTGAGGGTTAGAGTAAAAGAATAAATTAGAGACAGGAAAGCTTGTTAGGGAAGTGTTACACAATAATTCTAGTGGAAGGTAATGAGGGAGTAGCCAAGGACATCAAGAAGGTAGATTTAGGAACTCTTCATGATGTAGAATCAATAGAAGTCAGTGGCCATTAGGTTAGTTGAGATGAGAAAAAGGATGACTCACAGGTTTGTGGTTTGGATAATTGATACCACTAGTTAAGCTAGGGAGTATAAAAACAGATAGTTTTACTCAGAAAGCAAACACTGAAAAAAAGCATTCCTGATACCCGTGCTCTGCAAGAAGAAAAACAATGGGAAATAACTGAAGCAGAGACTCTGAAGGGGGCTGAAGGGAATGTTTGAGTGCAAAGTGAACAAGGAGACAGGAGTAGGTAGCATGATCAGAAGTGGAATCTCAAAGTGAGAGCAGTAAGAAGGAGCTATGATCCTGTAGAAGTCATGAGGTGTTAGAAGCCACGGGGGATCAAAAACCACGACAAAAGGAGAATGAAGAGAAGTCCACTGGTCCAAGGCAAGAACAATAGAAGCAGAGATGATGCTCAGTGGGTCACTCTCTCATGGAGCCCCTCCAAAGTCAGGATGCTGGCTCCAGCGGGTACAGCTTCTAGAGTGGCTGCTGGGTCGGCAGGAGTACTGTTGGTTAACTGCAAGACAACTGCTGTTCCCCAACGAGTCCTGACCACATGGCTGTTCCAGGTATTCCAGGACTGTACAGAGAGCCCTCTATTCCTCTGCTCTTTCCTGTGTATCCTGACAACAAACCCAAATAACTTGAATCAGCACGAGCACATCCCTATTTCTTGAAAAACAAACAGTGAACAAGAGCAAAATGTGTAACGCCTTTGAGAGTTTCAGAGCAATTATACTTTCCAAATACCAATTTACTTATTTTCTGTTGCATGTTTTTTACTGCCTTATTTGGTAATTTCTACAAGCTTGCCACAAAAGAAGACATTTAAACCCTGCATATCATTTATTTTCAGCTCATGGCATTGAATAATTTACATGGCAAACACCTCTAGAAATTTGACATAGTAGTATAGCATATGTAATACATCCAAAGGATAGACTATCTTAAAAATTAATTTCTGAAAAACCTCATGTATTTGTGTTGAAAATCAAATAATCTTATGTGTATGATTTTAATGCCAAAGAAATTTAAATATAAAAAGCTATTCTTCCGTCTCAAAAAAAAAAAGTATTCTTCAGACACTGTACATTCCTAATTATATCTGTTCATAATTTCTAACATGTTTTTATCTCATGTTAAGTCAGAGGTAGCTGTAATTCTTGAGGTTTTATCTGAATCAAAATTAATAAAGAATTTGCTGTGGGAACGTACAGAACAGATTATGTGATTTCTTCAAAAAATAAATAATAAAGAAAAAAAGTAAGAAGGCATGAAACCCATAATTGAAAGAGGCTTTTTAAAATCATACCAATTATAAAATCATATTAATCATCACGTGTGCACCTGATTCAAATAATTTAAGTAAATTCAAACAAAATTTTAAATAAACATTAAAAATTGTGATTTAGGAGACACTTGGAAATTTAAACACTAATCGGATTTTGATGACAAGGAGGAATCTTATTAATTATATTTATTTTTGGTAATGTTTTTGGTTATGTTTTTAAGAAAACAATTCTTATCTTTTGGAACACATACTAGGATTTATTTCAAAATAACAGATGAGGTGAAAGAATGGGTGAGAACACAAATGAAAGAAGATAGGCCGTGAGATGCTAGCTGTTGAAGATGGGTAAGGGATTCTTAAAACAATTGTGATTCCTTTTGCATATATTTTGAAATTTTTCATGATAAAAACTTTTTAACATCAATGCAGAGCCTGAGCACTTGCATTTTCTGAACCTTGATACTACATAAGTGGGAGAATTTTGGCATCAGACTTCTTCGTGTGTGTGTGTGTGTGTGTGTGTGTGTGTGAGAGAGAGAGATGTGTGAAACTATAATTAGAAGCAAAATGCCAACATAGTAGTGATATATGAGGGTGGTGTAATTCTAAGAACACTTTTTAAAACTTTTCTACTTATCTAGATTATATTTTCTATTCTTTCCCACACTGGATATTTATGATACTGTAATCATATTTTTTCTTTCATTTTGCACAAATATTCATTATACCTGTGATGATAGATGAGATTACAGTGCTGAAATTATGTTGCACAAATTGATGGATTTCCTTGAACTAAAATATGTGTATGTTGAGAGTTCCTGAGACAATCAGACCCTGACAGCGCAAATCCTTTCATTCCTAGTTCTTCCTTATTTCTTGACTCTCACATTGAACATGATATTGTTTCAACTGCTTCGAAGTTTATACTTTCTTCATGATTTACTTTCCCACATTTTCATGTGTCAAATTCTAAATTTTCTGCCAAAAAACATTTTTTTCTTCTTCCTCATGTTTAACTTGTCAAGTTAATTCTTTTGACAAGATGCATTTCCTGAGATCTATAACTTTAAAGACATTTATTGAGCATCGACTAAGGAGTAAATCTGCAGGCAGACAGGAACTGTTTAAAATCTCCCCTATCTTTAATTCACTTACAGGAACTTTAGGTTTACTGTAAAACCTGAGTACTTTTAAGGTTCAAATATATGCATTTAGAAGTTCCTTTTATTTTTTCATTTAATCTAACTCAGAGAGTTTCAAACTCGGTATGCCTAAGAATTAGCATACAGTTCTTTACATACAAAGCTACATATGCATTATTTTATGGACATTTAAAGGATGTTGAAAGGCAATTTTGGCTGAAATGTTGCCTTTGTGCTGATTTTAGAACTTAATTTCTTTGTCAGATACAATAATACTGTACCAGGAAGATAATTCAGCCAAAAAATTAAATTTTACATTGCTGCATTTGTATTAGTGTCATAATGACTTCTAAATGTAATTATGTATTTAATGGCAGCAATCCATACTGTTGAAAATTTTATTCAAGTGGATCCCTCAGAACCCTTGGGGCCAAAACTCTGACTGGCTCAGTTCTCCACTAAAAGTGTTGTTGTAGATAGAATGCTTGGAAATGCTTACATACTTGGGAAGTAGGTAAAATAAGAAGGAAAACTGAATTCATTAAAAGAACACCCCCTTGAACTTCCATCCAGATTTTTGCTTAAAGCTCACACTATTCCTCTGTCCCTCATCCAGTGCCCTCTCTCTGGCGGCTCACTCTTCCCTGATCTCTCAGTTTACATTCCAGTCCCTGCACTTATCTGGCATGCATCTGGACATACTTCAATAACTAAGCATTTGTCTCTAAGGTCACATGAGAAAGAAATATTCTCCCTCTCTGGACTTTATTTTTATACCACCAACACCCCAAAAAATATTTGATAGTAAAATCTCATTACCACAAGCCCCACATGGGATAAAAGGAAAAGCACCATAGAGGATTCTGCCTTGATGAGAGCTGAAGAAATGCACCAGGATTGGTCCCTGTCCACATCCACTGTTCAGCCAGCAGGCCCAACTTGAGGCCAAATGGAGGTGCCGAGAGTGAAAACTTTATGACCAACAGGTTTCTAGTATAAGAAATGTTACAAGGCGGCCTTTGGTAGCAGCTATACAACTGTGAATAAAAACAATAAGACTCAAATGTCAAGCATAAGAAATGCATTTTTCTTACTTTACTCTTAAAGAATGCACTAGGGAGAAATTCAGCAAATAAAACCTATTGAAAATACAAGCATTCCTGCAGGCTTATTTCCAGTGGGACATTAACACTCACTTGCCGTAATAGTTCTATTAATGAAGAGACTGTGACACGCTTATCCATCAGGCATTTCATAAGCAAGACAGAAAAAAATACAAAAGATTGAGGTGTTAGCCTCAGAACTTCATGTAGGGGAGTAAAAAAATATGACATATGGTATGAAAATATGACACAATACTAAGGAAATAGCATCAAATCTGTGGGAAAACATAAAATAGGCCTCTTAAGATTTAGCATAGAAGTAAATGAGGAGAAATCACACTAAAGGATATTGGGGAAGAAATATAATATTAACTCTACAGTCAAGACAGGTGGAAGGTTTGAATAGTGGTTGGTTGGAGAAGGCTCACCAACTGACCTGTCGAAGGGCAGGGTGGCGTAGGTTTCAGTAGGACACTCAAATGATGGCATAGTTTGATGTAGTTCCAGCCACTCCTATAATTGCCAACAGGAACTCAGGAATGGAGGGTGTGTTGGAGGAATATGCTGGGGAAGAAAAAAACTGATGCATCATCTCTCCCCTCTCATTTTTAATAGCAGTAACTCAATTTCACTTTCCCATCCTTGAGAGCTTCTCTTACACACTTCCTTCCCAAGGTCTGTTATTATTTTAAGAGAAAACCTAATCTTTCCCTTCACAATTGAAATGAACAGGTATAAAACTGAAGTTTGTAAGGCATAATGCTGTTCAGGGTAAGACATGTATTAAACACACTTGAGAGTCGGAAGAAGCTCACTCAACAGTCAAAAACTCAAATGCTCACAGGGCTAACTGGTGACAGAAATGAGTGAAGCTACTGAGGAGGGGGGAAAGGAAGAGATGGGTAACTGCAGACAACATGCTTTGCCTGTAGTGGACAGATCATTACCCAGCTTCAGCTGAGGGTGGCCAAGGAAAAGTCTGGATCATTACAAATATTGCAGGAGCTTCTTATATTTCAAAACAGATGATGATCTCAATTTTTAGATAAAAAACTTGTTTTTCAAATGTTAATAACTATTTTATTAAAACAAGCAAATAAAGAAACAAGGTATGAGCAAACAAAACAGTTTTGCTTCCCAAACACAGCAAATGCAAGGCATGGATTAATACTTTGTGACCTGCTCACCAAAGAGTATTCTCTCCTAGTAGTCAACTAGGAGCTGCTAAAATCTCTTCCAGTAGAAGAGAAGAGGGAGGCACTAGCTTAAGGTGGGTAAGGCAAAAAGAAGTGAGGTATATTTTGAAAGCCTCACAATTTTGCTCATTGCAGCCCTGTCTATTTAAGCAGAACAAGCAGAAGCTGTGTATAGACACTTGCTAAGCCCAGCCACATACAAAGCTTTGCTTTTCACAGTTTTAACACTGCCAACTTCATGATAAAGGAGATTAATTACCAGAGTTTTCACTAATCAAGGTAACACGCTATATGTTTTTTGGCATAAAGCATATTTATGAATCACATTAAGTTCTATCTATATGAAATTATTCTTCCTAGATGCAGCAGACTGTGGCTTTGGATTCTGTAGCCCAAACATCAACAATGACCTCAGAATGTTGATTTTTTTTTTTAAGAAATTAAACATAATCTGCAATGCAGCAATAAATTACTGCAGAGCTTTGAGCAAGAAGCCTTCTGCACATTGTCAGTCGGAAACGTGAAGACATCAGCTATCAAGGTCACCAAAAAACACTATAGAAATTTCTTTTACTGTTCTTAGATAGTGAAATGTATCAATCACTTAACTGGTACATAGGACTTATTTTAAGCAAAGAAAAATTTGACATTTCCTATTTATTTGAAGGTAGGCAGCAAGCTAATGAATAGTTTTGGGGATAATAAGAATGCTACAGGGTTAATTAGATGGCAGGAAATACCCATCAGGAAACCCTGAAGTACTGATGTCCCTATGAGTTAGGAACATACACGTGTTTATAGGTATGTGCCTGAAGAATTTATAGTGTATGTGGAGAAAGTGTTCTCTTGGAGAAACTAGAAACATTCATATGGTTTCATGATGAATTTTTAAAAGCTGGTACTGCTTGCTTACATGCTTTTTGCACTCTGTTGTAAATTTATTTTTTATATAAATAAATATTATCTCATTACCAACCACCTCCATTAGAATCTAGCAGACCATGAAATAGGCTTTGGAAGATCAAGCAATGCACTTAGGCCCAGAAAAACATTGTTTTGGCTTCTAGCTGAAGAACTCATGGAAAAATAAAACTTTACATAACAGTTTGGAGAACATACACTATATAATCTTTTCTAGTCAAAGGCGGCAACTAAAAATGAAAGCAGATTACTCATAACTGTGAAAAATAAATCAGTTTCTATTTCTACCTACTCCTTTGTCCACCTTTTTAGTATTTCTAACTCTTGCATTTTTTCAGTAAAGAGCATATTTTCTCTAATACAAAAATAAAACAGGGACAAAGTATCCTGAGATTTATATCTACTAAGTTAAACACTAAGTACATGACTGATCCACTCTCCCGCTTACTCTAAGTATATAAAAATTTCCAAGAATAATGTCACTAAAAGTATTATAAAATTCAAGAGCCACATTCTAGATTCCATTCTGAAATGCTGCTAAACTACAAGTGAATCTAGTTTATATTCCGTTAAATAGGTAAATGATGCCCAATGACAAACATGGTAAATTCAGTCAATTTTGATTAAAATCATTCATTTAAATTTTTATTTAAATTGCATAAATTATATCAGCTTTTATAAAAATATACCAGAAAGTCCATGTGCCCAGAGTTCAAAATTCAAAAGAAATGTTTAAGTACCCTCCCGAAGAAATATTAAAGAGTAATGCATTTATCCAGGATTTAAAAAGTGAGCAGGAAGTGTAACAACACGAATTTTATAACACAAGTCCTATTGCCAGGTTTAGGAACTGGCAAAGCCCAGAAATCGATGCAAGAGCCTGGCACAGCAGGATCCCAGAAGCCGATGCAAGAGCCTGGCACGGCAAAAGTGACTGCAGTTGCTTTTGACTGGCAGAAGGCACGGTTTGAGAAGCGCAGCAAAGCACACAAAGCACAGTTGTGTTCTATGTCCTGAGAGCCCCAGAAAAGAGACGCTGTAAGGACCTCTGAGTGCCTACACAGCAAAGCTATCATAGTTTTTGCAGCATAAATGAAATGTCAGTATTTATATTTAGTTGAACACAAAAGAAAGTTTTAAAAGAATTTTGAGTTTATACTTCAGGAAAAATTAATTTGTTAAAGTGATTAGTCTAAAACAGTGTTTCTATTACTCACTATAGAAAGTTGATGTTAGATGGCCATATTTCAAAGTCAAGAACTTTTTTTTCACATACTCTAGGGGCTTTTCAAAATTAAGTGTATTTAAATATGAGCTTATATAAAGATGTCTATTTTCAAAAAAAGTAGTCATTCTTAAAATCTAGCTACTGAGTGGTGCTAAAGCATTGCTGTAGAGACTGTTGGTTGGAGGGGAAGAATGTGGCTTTGAGAAGTATCTGGCTGGGCCGCCTTGACTCGGGTCAGTCATGGCATAACAGTGGAGAGACAGCCAGACATCATGAATCTCGGAATAGCATACAACACAAGGTGGGAGACATTACTCATAAAGCATTAACCCCACAAATATTCAACCTGAATATAATCACTCTTAAAGACTGAGCTTCTGGTTTATAAAAAAATATGAAAGGACAAGTTAAAGCAACACCACTGGGAAACAAACAAATTCAAACAGCAGTCTTTTCTACAACACAATTGGCTCAGTCACATCAACAAGTTAATATCGTTAAGATGAAAAAAAGAGGAAAGGAGAAAAAATGAATGTTCTAAATTAAAACATACAAGAGACATCACAAATAAATGCAATGTGTGTCCCTCATGAGGATCCTGGTTCCAATAACTATAATTGTAGAAGGCATTTTGAATGAGATGGAAAATTTGACTATGAGCTCAGTAGATAGAATAGGGTAACTATTATTATATTTTTAACTGTGATAATAGAATTATAGTTATTTGGAAAACTGTCCTTATTTTTTAAGAGATATACTCTGAAGAATTTAGAGATAAATGTCATGATGTCCATAATTTATTTTTTAAAACTTCATAAAAAATAGATAAAGCAAATATGGCAATAGTTTTAATAATTATAAATATAACTGGTAGGTATATGGGAGTTTTTTTGTAGTAGTCCTTCTACTTTTTATGTTTTAAATTTTTAATAATATAAACAAAACAAAACTGCTCAATTTTTTAAAGTTGTTTCTATTACATCCTTTTCAAATTTCAGTTATTCAAAGCAAAATATTATTTATTGGATTTAATTGTTTTCCTGTTTGGTAAATCCTAATGAATAACTTTTGATCTTCCATTTATTATTATTTTTTAATTGTTTTCAAAAAAGCAGGTATCTGGGCCTTAATTCTATAACTTTTATAGAACACTTAGCAGTATATTTTTTTCCACTCCACTGAAATCTAGCTAAAAACACTATGTGGATTTTATTTTGAAAAATGTTTTAAAGCAAATACAATCTGATCAAATGTGTTTGGGATTTCAAATGCATATGACTTCCTTGATTTTTTTCAGCTCATTATTTACATTAAAATATTCAAAGTTATTTTCAGGCTAATTGTGCATGAAAATATAATAATTATTACTATTGCAAAATGTGTATATGAAATTTTAATTTGGGCCTAGTCATGGTGACTTTTATGTTACATATCAAAACATTTTGTATTTTTTTAGATATCAAATATGAACATTCCCTCATATAAAACTGAGACTTATAACACATTGCATTTAAGTACTCCTGTTGACCTAGGCTACAACAGGTATAGAGAAAGGAAAGAGGATATCAAAGGTGAGCAGCAGGGGAGTGGAAAGTTCTCCAATGCAGCAGAGGAGAAAACAGTGCAGGTCACAGCATTTTGATCTTGCATGTGATACAACCACTCAGCTAGAAAGAATGGAGTGACCACACTGATTTTCAGAGTTTGTGTCTAGACATCATAATTGTTAAGATTCGAAGTGCTTATTCTATCAAAGTCCCGAATGCTTATGTGCCTTATCCCTATATTTATCATATCTATCTGTCTATCTATCTATCTATCTATCTAGATATGCCTTATGACTATATCATCTATCTACCTATTTGATAGGTATTAGGTAAATAGGATAGATAGATAGATAGGTAGATAGATAGATATGTATCTAGATAGGGGATGGATAGATAGATTGATGATTGATTGATTGATTGATTTCCACAATTTCCCCATGGATATAATATCAGAATAAGAGAAATAAAAGTTGATAAAGGCTGAGCATGGTAAATCACACCTGCAATCCCAGCACTTTGGTAGGTCGAGACCAATTTGGGTAACATGGAGAAACCTCGTCTATACTTAAAACACAAAAGTTAGCTAGGCGTGGTGGCACACACTTGTAGTACCAGCTACTTGGGAGGCTGAGGCACAAGAATCACTTGAACCCAGGAAATGGAGATTTCAATGAGCCAAGATCACAACACTGCACTCCAGCCTGGGCTACAAAGTGAGGCTCTGTCTCACAAAAGAAAAAAAGAAGTTGATAAGTTGGGAGACACCCAGCAGTACCTGATGGCACACTCACTGGACCTTTGCTGACATGAAAAGATGAAGCATGGAATGAGTTACAGGTCATACAGGCCATTCAACCAGCTCTCAAACCCTGCTGTTGTGCTGTTGGGGCCAAAACTGGGCCCAACACCTCTCTGCCCATCTCTTGTTGCTGAGCCTCTGTGGTGTTAATGAATGGAGCACTGGGTTTGGCCACTAACATCTTACTGGTGGAAAGAAAAGCAGCAGTAGTTAAAACTGTCAGTTCATTAATCTTCATGTCTATTGGAGAAGTCTGCCTACACACACACATGATCATGCACGCATGCACACACACACATGCATACACATGCAAACACACACACACACGTGCACACACACATGTGCACACACACACACAGACACCCTGGGAGCACTTTGGAAACGTGGGAACAATGACATGGGCTCTATAGAGCAGTGTTGCTGGCAAATCCAGATGGTGGTGTTGTAAAACAACACAATTGATAATCATGGTTACTGTCAGCTGTACGTGGAAGTACCACTTCTTACTTTCACTCCATGTCCCCTTTCCCACTTCCCCATTTAGCCTCTGTAAGTTATTCTCATTTTATAAAAATTCAATCATTTTCTTAACAAAGATTTACTGAGTTCCTACCACATGCATGGAACCAGGAATTGGGTGGTCAACAAGAGAAAGACCCTGTCGGCTCTCCAGAGGCATACCTTCTAGTTAGGGAAACAATTATAATTTAGTAATTTAGTATAACTTCAGACACTGAAAAATCACTCTGGAAAAAAAACAAAACAGAAAAGCGACAGAGCAGAACTGAAATAAGATCAAGGCTATTTAATATAGGGTGGTTAGAGAAGGCCTGCAGAGGAAAGGACGTTTACGCAATATGAGAATAAGGAATCAATCCAGTGATGCTCTAAGAAGGGAAAATTCCAAGCAAAGGGAACAGCAAAGTTTCTGAGCAAGACAGCTTGCCAGGTTGTAGGACCAGATTTTGTAGCCTAATTATAGTTAATAAAGATAAAGTGATAGAATAAGAGGACCCAGAGCAAGTCTCATAGGCCATCGTCAGGAGTTTATATTTTATTCTAAATGTGTTATTCACTGGAGATTTTAAGAAGTTGGATTAAAATGCCTATGTTGTCTCTTCTATGGTGAATAGGCGTTCATGATGCAAGAGTGGACATGAGAAGTAGAAAACAGGTTTTGCTACTTAGATGAGAGGTAACAGTTAGGTGGGAGGATAGTTGAGAAGATGGTGAGAAGTCACAGGATTTGGAATATATTTTGAATATAGAATTGACAAAATTTCTGCCTATGGATTCAATTTATAAAAGGGCTGGTGAGGAAAAAAAAGAAAAAGCAAAGATAACTCAAGTCTTTGAATTTCACTTATAAATCTTCCTAACGGGAATGTGATAAGAATGTCATTGGTGTAAAATACATATACTATATCATTAGTGATACAAATAAATGTATATTTATTGAATGAAGAAAAAAATTATTTTCTTCCTGCTTTCCTGTATAAATGGCTGATATTAACCATGACTTTGTCTGCATTATATTTTTTAAGTGAACAATATATCCCAGAGATTGTTACATAGAACTATACAGAGGTATTCCTCATTTCCTTAAACAATTGAACAGGATTTTTTGTATGAATACAATATCGTTTCATCAATCAGTCCCAATTGATAGACACTGTCATTTTTTTCTAGTCATTTACTATAAATAATTTTGCAATAAATAGCATGTAAATATGTCTTTTAACTTTTTGCCAGTGAATCTTTGAGGCAGATTCTTAGGAGTGAGATTGCTAGGTTACCTAAGAACCCAAGATAAAGAACAGCAATAGACCAGCCTAGGTGGCTTACATCTGAAATCCCAGAACTTTGGAAGGCTGAAGTGGGGAGATTGCTTGGGGTTAGGAGTCTGAGACCTACCTGCACAATATTGCAAGACACTTTATCTTAAATTTTTTTTAAAAAAATTAGACTAAGTGATACGGTTTGGCTGTGTTCCCCACCTAAATATCATCCTAAATTGTATCTTCCATTATCCCCATGTGTCATAGGAGAAACTCAGTGGGAGGTAATTGAATCATTGGGACAAGTTTTCTCACACTGTTCATGCAATAGTGAATAAGTCTCACAAGATCTGGTGGTTTTATAAAGGGCAAGTCCCCTGCACACACTCTTTTGCCTGCTGCCATATAAGATGCATGATATGGTTTGGCTGTGTCCCTACCCAAATCTCAACTTCAGTTTTATATCTCAGAATGCTCATATGTTTTGGGAGGAATCCAGGGGGAGTTAACTGAATCATGGGGCCAGTCTTTCCCATGCTATTATTGTGATAGTAAAAAAGTCTCAGGAGATCCGTTGGGTTGATCAGGGGTTTCTGCTTTTGCTTCTTCCTCGTTTTTCTCTTGCTGCCGCCGTGTAAGAAGTACTTTTCACCTCCCACCATAATTCTGAGGCCTCCCCAGCTGTGTGGAACTATACGTCCAATTAAACCTCTTTTTCTTCCCAGGCTTGGGTATGGCTTTATCAGCAGTGTGAAAACAGACTAATGCAGTAAATTGGTACCAGTAGGTTGGGTGTTACTGAAAAGATACCTAAAAATGTTGAAGCAACTTTGGAACTGGGTATCAGCAGAGGTCAGAAGAGTTTAAAGGGCTCAGAAGAAGACAGGAAAATGTGAGAAAGTGTGGAACCTCCTAGAGACTTATTGAATGGCTTCTGTAAAAATGCTGATAGTGATATGAACAATAAGGTCCAGGCTGAGATGGTGACAGAGGGAGATGAGGAACATGTTGGATACGGGAGCAAAGGTGACTCTTGTTATGTTTTAGCAAAGAGACTGGTGGCATTTTGCCCCTGCCCTAGAGATCTGTGGAACTTTTTGAACTTGAGAAAGATGATTTAGGGTATCTGGCTGAAGAAATATCTAAGCAGCAAAACATTCAAAAGTTGACTTGGGTGCTGTTAAAAGCATCCCATTTTAAAAGGGAAACAGAGCATAAAAGTTCAGAAAATTTGCAACCTGACCATGCAGTAGGAAAAAATATCTTTTTTTTGAGGAGAAATTCAAGCTTGCTGCATAAATTTGCCTAAGTAACAAGGAACCCAATGTCCCCAAGACAATGGTGAAAATGTCTCCAGGGCGTGTCATAGGTCTTCATGGCAGCCCCTCCCATCACAAACCTGGAAGTCTAGGAGGAAAAAAACAGTTTCATGGGCCAGGCCCAGGGTACCCATGCTGTATGCAGCCCAGGGACTTGGTGCCTTGCATCCCAGCTGCTCCAGCCATTGCTACAAGGGGCCAAGGCACAGCTTAGCCCATGGTTCCAGAGAGTGCAAGCCCCAAACCTTGGCAGCTTTCACATGTTGTTGAGCATGTGGGTACAAGAAGTCAAGAATTGAGGTTTGGGAACCTCCACCTAGATTTCAAAGAATGTATGGAAACTCCTGGATGTCCAGGTGAAAGTTTGCCACAGGGACGGAGCACTCATGGAGAACCTCTGCTAGTGCAGTGTGGAAGGGAAATGTGGGGTCGGAGCCTGTGCACAGAGTCCCTACTGGAGCACTGCCTAGTGGAAGTCTGAGAAGAAAGCCACCATCCTCCAGACCCCAGAATGGTAGATCCACTGACAGCTTGCACCATATGCCTGGAAAAGACATAGACACTCAACACCAGCCCGTGATAGCAACCAGGTAGGAGACTGTACCTGGCAAAGCCACAGGGGCAGAGCTGCTCAAGACCATAGAAACCCATCTTTTGTGGGTTTCATGACCTGGATGTGAGACTGGAGTCAAAGGAGATCATTCTGGGGCTTTAAAATTTGACTGCCCCACTGGATTTCAGACTTTCTTGAGCCCTGTTACCCCTTTGTTTTGGCCAATTTCTGCCATTTGGGATAGCTGTATTTACCCAACACCTGTACCCCCACTGTATCTAGAAAATAACTAACTTGCTTTTGATTTTACAGGCTCATAGATGGAAGAGACTTGCCTTGGCTCAGATGAGACTTTGGACTGTGGACTTTTGGGTTAATGCTGAAATGAGCTAAGACTTTGGGGGACTGTTGGAAAGGCATGACTAGTTTTGAAATGTGAGGACATGAGATTATAAAGAAAAAAAATTTAATGGAGGGGCCAGGGGTGGAATGATAGCATTTGGCTGTGTCCCTACCCAAATCTCAACTTCAGTTGTATCTCCCAGAATCCCCATATGTTGTAGGAGGGACTCAGGGAGAGGTAATTGAATTATGGGGGCTGATCTTTCCCATGCTATTCTTAAGATAGTGAATAAGTCTCAGGAGATCTGATGGGTTTACTGGGGGTTTCCACTTTTGCTTCTTCCTCATTTTTCTCTTGCCATCACCATGTAAGAAGTGCCTTTTGCCTCCCATGATTCTGAAACCTCCCCAGCCACATGGAACTGTAAGTCCAGTTAAACCTAATTTTCTTCCCAGTCTCAGGTAGGTATCAGCAGCATGAAAATGAACTAATACAACATGCCTTTGTTCCTCCTTCACCTTCAGTCATAGCTTCCCTAGCCATGTGGAACTGTGAGTCCATTACATCTCTTTTTCTTTATAAATTACCCAGTCTCAGGTATGTCTTTATTACCAGCCTGAGAATGACTAATATAGCTGGGCATGGTGGTTGATGCCTGTAGCCCTATAGCTACCCAGGAGGGTCAAGATTATGGTGAGCTATGACTGCACAACTGCATTCCAGTCTGGTAACAGAACAAGATTCTGTATCTAGAAAAAAAAGATAAAAGGAAAAGAAAGAAGAAAAGCAATAATTTGAAAGTCATAGGCTATGTTCTTATGTAGCTAGGGGTAGTCATCTTGGGATACAAGGCTGTGGAAGAACCTCTTTTTGAAGTGTGAGGTCAAAGAAAGAGGGAGCCAACATGCTTTGCATAATAAGATAAAGCCTTCTAACTAGTTACGGCCTCAGCCATGAGCTGAAAATGGAGGAATAACTTAAAATATGTATTTGAAAATTAAGTGTACATTTTATTCTGACTATGAAAGTAATTCTTATTTATTGCAGACATTTTGAGAAGCACTAAAAAGTATTAAATTAAATTAATTAATTAATTAATTTATTTATTTTTGAGACAGAGTTTTGCTTTTGTTGCCCAGGCTGGAGTGCAATGGTGTGATCTCGGCTCACCGCAACCTCCACCTTCGGGGTTTAAGCCATTCTCCTGCCTCAGCCTCCCAAGTAGCTGGGGTTACAGGCATATGCCACCAAGTCTGGATCATTTTGTATTTTTAGCAGAGATAGGGTTTCTCCATGTTGGTCAGGCTGGTCTCAAACTCCTGACCTCAGGGATCTGCCCACCTTGGTCTCCCAAAGTGCTAGGATTACAGGCATGAGCCACCGTGCTCAGTTTAAAAAGTATTTTAAATGATAGCATGTCACTAATAGTATTACCACCCAAAATGACCACTGTTGTTATTGATATTCTAGTCTTTTTTTGAGTACATATGTTTTTACATACTCAATAATTATTACATATGAATTTGTATTCTATCTTTTTTACGGGTTATAATAGAGTCCAGATGGTACTATTTTTCTAAATATTATTAAATTGTCTTAAAGGATTCTCAAACCACAGAGTAGATTATACAACCACAATGCATTTAAGTGTAAGGAATAATTTTTTAAGTCATTATTTAATTACCATTTTCCATTAGAGAAATCCCTATTGGGGAAGCCACAAAGAGAAAAATCACAGTGAGTTGATAATCACCAAGTTATATTACAACTGGAATCATGGCTTCAGGGCTCCCCACTGCCTGGGTCCAGGCAGAGATAGAACCAAAGTCTCATTCCTGTTAAAGCTACACAATATTGGCATCTAATTTTATAACTTCAAACAACTAAGGCAATACCAAACAATTTTGGCCTGGGAGTATGAGTATGCTCCTTCAGAGAGAAATAATTATGAACTGACATAGTCAGATCTTAGCTGGACCTGAAAGAAAGCATGGCATAGGTATCTGGGTTGAGAGTTAGGGTAAAGGTAAAAGAACAAGAGAAAGGATTGACCTGTAGAAGGGTTTGCAAATCATATCTCTGGCAGAGACAACAGAAGCAAAGGTGTGGCACTGGGAATATGTCTGTAAATACCAGAAACCAACCTAGTTATAGCAGAAAGTGCATTCTGAGAATATTTAAAAGACAAATTTTGTATGTAATATTAGACCAATGATAAAAGAATAATAGTCTAATACAAGTAGATTTCAAACTTCAAGCAACAACCAATTACTGTGAGTCCTCAAGCCGAAGAAAGTGATAGTGAAAACAATATTTCAGAAAGATTAAAGTATGGGAAAGAACGTATGGTGGTTTAAATTGGGGGTAAGTAGAATCTGAAAAAAGGGTTACATATCTACAACAATGAGTGAGCTGAGGGCGATAGCCATGAGACTAGGAAGGAGGAGCACTGTAAAGAGAAATAAACAGGACTCTGTGGCTGCCTAGGACACATAGTAAAGGTGAAAAAGTCAATGATGATGGAGAATGTATTCCTTAGTGACTGGGAGAACGTTATACCACCAACTGAAAAGTGGAGCAAGCAGATGGGAAGAAGATCACAATGACAAGTTGGCTTAATTTGGGATATTTATTGCACTGATTGTGGGGCATGCATATGAAAATGCTCTATAGGTACCTGGAAAAGGTGAGCTCAGAAATAAACTGTAGAGTGAAGTCTGGCAATAAAGAAATGTGAAGAGTTTCATGAGTCGTTTGTAGAATCCATCATCTACAAACAACACATTCCATCCTTTTAAAAATACCTGTTAATAAACTATCTAGATACTCCTTAAATAGGCCAGTAGCTTAAGTAATCTTGAAACAGGGGTGAATATAATCTTCATTAATTGATTAATTCATTTACTTATTCAACTACTTACTAATTCATTTACTTATATATCTTCTAAGTATAAGATATATATGTATTTCATCATGAATGACATATTACATTGATTCTACATCAATAGTGTTCTAATCCTATTCCCATTAAGAATATTTATAAGTAAAATTGAAAGCAGGCTAAAGTCCATCCAAGATAATTAGGGAATGTGTGCCGTTATCTGTATGTTGGAAATTACTCATATATTAAAAAATCAAGACAGGTTGTTTTCATCACGGAAAATATCAGTGTGATTCTATCTCCATAATTTAAAACCACATTCTATCCTTTTAAAAATACCTGTTAATACACCTGGTCTTAAAATGCTATTGCACCTAGATTTGATATTGCATTAAACCCATTCATATGAAATTATCTGCCATCAACTTTGCCATAATTGTCAATATTACTCAGCTTCAACTATCCGTGATATTATTAAGTTCCACTGAGTCTATTCCAGCTCTCTTACATGTTATTTATGGTGTTTCTGCCATGTCTTTAACCCAGATGAGTATAAGGTCACATAACAATTCACAAAACTGTCCAAATAAAAAGTAAATTAAAAAGACATTAGTGTAAGGGCTTAATCATCCAGCGTTAGCTTCACATGGCAAGTCAGCTGCCTCTTTAGAATTCTTTTCCCAGAGTCTCACATTCTTGATTTTCTTTTATCCTGTGCCATGATTGTAAAGGTCTCCCCATATCCTTGTTAACATTTTTGTGCATAATGTCAATAAAAGCCAACATGTCAAAAATAACCATTTTTTAATGGTTCATTAGCTGGTTGGTATTAGCTTTCAGCTGTAAATAATAAATTGACTTCAGCTGACTCGAAGAATCTGTATTGACTCACATATCTAGAAATCCAGAGGAGGGCATAACGTAGGCTTGGAACAAGCCAATAACTCTAGACCAGTTTTTCCGTAAGTCCCACTAAGTCATCCACTGTGTATCAATTTTGTTCGTAGATTAAGTTTCCTATGGTGGAAAAGTAACTGTGGTAGTTCTGAGTTTTTCACTTGCAACTCCATGGTGACTAGATGAAGACAGAGTATCTTTTCCAGTGGTCTTTTCCTCAGAAGCCCTTAGCAAATCTTCTCTCATGTCTCATTGGCCCAAACAGAAATTATCTTAGGTCTGTGATATCAATGCCTAGGCTGAGGAGAAAGGTCTTGTTTCCCTGAAGTCCATGGGCTGGGAGGGAGAAAGAGAATATAATAACAAAAAAAAGGTGATGCAGTGGAGGAGGCAGGAGCCTGTTACAAAGAGGAAAGGAAAGAATGGATGCTATGGCAGACTAAGGAGCTCGGCCGCTTGACATTATTTTTGGTTTTTAAGTGGGAAACTTTGGTGTGGAGTAACGGAGAAAATGGAAAAGAAGCTATTTGACAGTTCTTATGGCTACCTACTCCCACAATTGCCTTCGTTTTTCTCTTCATATATTTCTCAAAATATTTTCCCTGTCATTGCTTTCCATTTATATGCCTACTTGCAAGTTTAATTTTTCAATAAGACTAGTGATCAGGATCTAATATACTGGGACTCCCAGTAACTTTTTTCATGTATGCATTTTTCTTTCCTCTAGTTTCGGAAACATTAGTCAACTTTCTAATATTTGAAGGGAAAACTCATTAAGAAATAAAGGCTTTCTATGTATAATTTCTAATGCTTTTTCAGGGATGCAGGTATATATGCCATTTCTTTAAATAGCATCAATTTATCTAAGGCGATCTCATGTTTTCACTGCTAGAGTAAAAGGTAAAATTTTAAAACAGTATACTTGAAATTAGCCACTTTAATCTTTTATCTGTCTGCTGTACACTGCTTCTGAGAAGTGCATAGTTTTATCTCTTCACTCCAAAAGGCCTCTAACCCCTAGGGGTCTGATAGCAATGGGCATCTCTCCTTCTTTTCCCGCTGATATGGAGGATCAATCTCCTGGCCCCAGACCTGAAATGCATTATAAATAATAACTGCTGCCATTCGTTGAGTTTGTTAGAAGTTATCTCAGTTTATTCCTCATAACAATCCTGCAAGGTGAATATTGCTCACTCATTTTATTCATGAGAAAACAGAGGTCCAGCAAATTTAAATTTCATAATTGTTAGACTAAATATTGGTGGAGTCAGATTCAATGTCTTTCTTATTCCAAAACCCGTGTTATTTTTAACATGTAAAATAGTTTCTCATATAATTAATAAACTTTATTTTTCAGATCAATTTTAGATTCACAGTGAAATTGAGCAGAAAGTACAAAGTTCCTATATACCCCTTTCCCTACATATGCACAATCTCCGAAGCTGTTACCATCCCACAACACAATGGCACCAATTGGCTGAAATCAATGAACCCACACTGACATCATTATAACCCAAAGGCCATAGTTTACATTAGGATTCACTCTTGGTGTTGTACATTTTGTGGGTTTGGACAAATGGCAAATGACAGGTATCCACTATTATAGTATCATAGAATATTTTTACTGCCCTAAAAATCCTCTGTGCTCTGCCTATTCTTCCCATCCTCTTAACCCCTGGCAAGCACTCATCTTTTTACTGTGTCCATAGTTTTACCTTTCCCAGAATGTCATATAGTTAGAATCATAATATGTAGCATTTCAGATAAGCTTATTTCACTTAGGAGTATGCATTTAAGTTTCTTTCCCTTCTCATGGGAAAACACCTCATTTTCTTTTAGCACTGAGTAATATTCCACTGTCTGGATGTGACACCATTTATGTATTCATTTTCCTACTGAAGGACATCTTTGTTTCCTCCAAGTTTGGGCAATTATGAATAAAGTTGCTAAAAAACATCCATGTGCACGTTTTTATGTGATTCTAAGTTTTCAAAGCCACTATAATTTTTAGTGACTTTCAACCCCCAACAAATGCCTTAGAACTACAACAGTGGTTACAGAGATTTACTGTAGGCTTTTCTTCTGAGTGGAGTTTCCCAGGGACATAACAAACTCCCTAAATAAAAAGTAAAATGTTTTAGAAATAGAAATTTGCAATTCACATTTTATTAGAAAATTCATATAAAAGTTTTACAAATGCTTAATACGGATGGCTTGATACAAGTGAAACTGTTGAAACATTACAAAAATGCAATTTGAAGACTATTATATATAAAGATCAGTTTTCACTTTTTCCAGCTGATAGAAACCAAAGTCTCAATGCCAAATTAAAATGACAAAGGGGAATTATTTTTCAAGAATTACATATTCTTATATTGTTCATTTTTGGCACATATTTACGGTGAACATATAAAGAAAAAGAAAGACTGCAAAGCGAATGCAAGAACCTTGACCTCACTGGCTTTAGGTCCTGTGCTTCTGTGGGAAGGCGAAGGGTACGATAGCTGCAGCGCGAGAGAGCACTACCATTAATTCCAAATCATAAATTCCACTGAGGGCTTAATGTCCAATACGAGTCAAGACAGTAATTTTTAAACAAAGAGACATAAAATAAATTCTGTTTTCAGTACAATTTTAGGAGTTTAATTTGAATCAGATGAATTATGCTTAACATTTATATGAATTTTTTTTTATAGAGCTTGTTATTTTAGATCATTCTTTTTATTATGACGGATAGAGATAAGAATCGCCTATAGAAAAAGACGTATTTAATCTAGCCCTTACAATTGGACGTTTCAAAGTCACTGATGGCCATGTGTAGCTATGCAAGCTGACACAAGTGGACCTGTTTTGAAAGTAGGGTCTGAAGAAAGGGCAAGAAAGGAGGAAAGAAAACTGACACTCCTCCAAATAACAATGTGAAATACAAACTGTACAGTGACTGAAGCAGCCTGGTAAATGAAAATCAGTTTCTTTCTCCTTCTGAACTTAGAGCAGAGAACAGTCATGTAACTCAAATGTCTACAAGGAGAGGCAGGTAACAGGCAGGGACTGAGGAAAACTGGAAAATGCAGGCACAATCTAAGGTGGCAACTGCTACCCAGCAACAGCCAATTGCTGCCAGGCAGGAAGGAGGACTCAGTGTGTTAGAGTTAGTTACTTTTTTAAAACATCAAGAAGAATAAAATTTGATATGTAATCTCTTGATTTTATTCATTTATTTTTTAGAGACAAGTTCTTGCTGTCACCTAGGAGGTAGTACAGTGGCACAATCATAGCTCATTGCAGCCTCAAATTCTTGGCGTCAAGTGATCCTCTCACCTGGGCCTCCCAAAGCCCCAGGCATAAGTCACCACACCTGGCCCCAGATTTTTAAAATACCATAAGGTCATCCAATAGGACTTCATGCCAAATCTAGCTTACATGACATTACTTTACAACCCCCACTCTGCCATCTATGAGAATGCATGACTAACTTCGATAAGACATTCGGGAAAAGAAAAAGGCAATCCTGAAAATCATAGTGGTGAGATCTTTTTTCTTTTTAATCACAGTACAATCAACATACAATAAACTGCACCGACTCGAAGCATAAAGTTTGTAAAGTTTTGATGTGTACACACCTATGAAACTATCATCACAAGCACAATATAATAAATATATCCATGAACATCACGTTTCTTCTTACCCTTTTGAAATCTCTCCTTCTGCTCCCTGCCTGCCTCTCCTCACCCCTGTCCCCAGGCAACCATTAATCTGTTTTCCGTCATTATCTATAGATGGAATCATATAATAGGTACTTGCAATAATTTCCTAGGGCTAGTATTTTAAACGTGCCACAAGTTGGGTGACTTAAAACAACAGAAATGTGCTCTCTCACTCTTCCGGAGGCTGGAAGTCTGAAGGAAAGGTGTCAGCAGGGCTTTGCTACCTCTAAAGGCTCTAGGGAAGTATCCATCCTTCCTTGCGGCTTCTGGCTTCTGGTGGTTGCCAGCAATCCTTGGCATTCCTTGCCTATGGCAGCCTAACTCTAATCACTGACTGTCTTCACACAGCCTTTTCCCTTCTATTTTCTCTGTGTCTTCAAATCTCCCTCTTCCTGTAAAGATAATAGTCATTAGACTTAGGGTCCATTCTAACCCATCATGATCTAGTTTCAACTTAATTATTAATATAAATACAAAGACGCTATTACAAAGTAAGATCACATTCACACGTAATGAGATCAGAACTTCAGCATCTCTTTTTGGGGAACAGAATTCAACCCATAACAGTATTAACAGTATTTTTTTCTTTTGCTGGTTTCTGCAACTATGAAATTATTTTAAGATTTACCCATTCTGTTGCATGTTTTAGTTTATTCCTTTTTATAGCAGAGTGCTATTCCATTGTATGGATTTACAACAATTTATCAATTCAGTTGTTAATGGATATTCGAGTTGCTTTCAGTTTTTTACTATTACAAATAAAGTTGCTATGAACATTTGTGTACAGGTGTTTGTATTCACATAAGCCTTATTTCTCTTGAGTAAATACATAGACATGGAAGAACTAAATCATATAACAGATTTAACTTTATAAAAAATTATCACTGTTTGCTAAAGTGACTGTACAGTTTTATATTGTGAACATCAGGTATATGAGGGTTCTGGTTTCTCATCAACAATTGCTGTGGTCAATCTTTTTAATTTTAACCAGTCTAATGTGTACATAGTAGTATCATCACAATTTAATTCTCATTTCTCCAATGAATAATGATAACAAGCACCTTTTTATGTGCTTATTTTTCATTTGTATGTTTCTTTTGTGAAACATCTTTTCAAATCTTTTGCCCATTTTTTTTTGAGTTGCTTGTTCTCTGATAAAGTTTTGAGCATTTTTTACATGTTTTGGATAAAAGCCCTTTACCAGATATGTGCTGTACAAATATTTTCTCTATTTCTGTGGCTTGTCTTTTTTTTTCCTTCTCTCATGGCAGTAACTTTTGAAGAAAAAAAAAGTTTTAAGAAGTACAATTTGTCAGTCTGTTCTTTCATGGATTGTGCTTTCAGTATTATATGTAAAAACATTTTCCATAGCCTAGGCCACATATATTTTCTTTCATGTATTCTGCAAAAAAAAAAAAAAAATTACAATTTTAGGTTTTACATTTTGTTCTACAATATATTTCCAGGTAATTTCATTATGTGATGCGAGTTATGATTGAGTTCTTCATTTTTTTTGCATGTGGATTCCCAAATGTTCCGGCAACATTTTTGAGAAGACTATTTTTTCTTCACTGATTTAAGTTTGCAATTTTGTTAACAATGAGTTGCCAAGACTTTTGCCTTTAGAAAATAAAGTAAATATACCTTTCGTGGTTGTCCAGTGACATACAACTAAAAACCCTGGGCATTTTAGATAAAACAAACATAAAAGATCCCGAAAGGTGAAGAGAAGGCAGACGGCCTAGGGAACTCAGGACCAAAAGAATGACAAATTGGTGAGTTCTAAAGGTTTTCTTTTTTTCCTATATATCACAAACTTGGAGTCTGAAGCCAGTGATCCAGAAAGACCAATGGGTACAAGACGGAACTCTTTAGACAACTATCACTATACTCCAACCAAACACCATGGAAATGTCCTCATAGTATCCATGCCAGCAAAAGTTAAGTAGTGAGCCTGGACATCTTGCTTTGTGAGGCTGTAATGAGGTGCTCCCACATCCTCTTTGGAGTAGTGTCAAAGAAGGCAAATCAGGAAGCAAAGCCAGCAAAACTCTCCATACTGGAGCAGACATACAGACTTTGCATTGATTCTTACAAATAAATCTGTTGTCCATTTATTTTTATTCATCTATGGCATTTTTTTTTCTTTTCTCTTTTGGTTGCTTTTAAAGTATTCCTTTTATCGCTCCTCTTAGTTAATTTAATTCTGATGAGTCTTGGTGTACTTTTCTCCAGGTTTCTCCTGCATGGAATTCATTGTGTTTACTGAATCTGTGGGTTTAAAATTTCAACAAATATGGAAAATTTTTAGCCATTATTTAGTTAGATGTTTTTCTACCCTCCCTTAGAGACTCTAATTACATGCATATAAAGCTGCATGAAGTTGTCCCAGCTTCACTTGTGGTCTTTATTTCTCTCTATCGTTCACTTTGGGGAAATTTTATTATTACGTCTTCAAGTATACTGTTCTTTTTTTCCTGCAATGTCAAATCTGTTATTTATCCTATGTATTATATTTTAAAATTCTAGCAATTGTAGATCTCCTCTCCTGAGGTCTGATTTGATTTTCAAAGATACCGTACTTAGCTTTTTGAACATATGGATGCAGTTATAATAACTGTTTTGATATTTGTATCTTGACCCAATTTTGCATCAGTTTCCATTGATTACTTTTTCTCATTATGACTCATATCTTCTAGTTTCTTGGACTGACTGTTAGCATTTGATTGGATGCCAAATATTGTGAATTTTATGTTTTGGGGGTCTATATATTTTTGTATTCCTATAAATACATTTAAGCTTTCTTTTTCAGCATAGTGTGTCATTGCCTGATGTCCAGTGCCTTGAAAACCATTGTTTCATATATTTTGCTTTGTTTTCTTGTTTGTTTTTGACAAAAGGGTAAGTTCAATATCTATTATTCTATCTTAGCTGGAACTAGGAAGCTGGTAAAAAGATCCTGAAGGAAACCAAATATAGAAAATGTATAGTCAGGAGAGAAAGAAACCCAGCTCTGTCTATTCCTCTTTCCCTTCAGTTGAATCTGGCATTCTAGCAATTGCCATCAATGAACTTTCTTGATGGCAATTGCTCTCTAGAATCAACCAACTAGCAGAATACCTCAACTTCAGCAAAATGTATTATTAGGAAAAGGGGTCTAGGATACTTACATCCTACTTCTCTGTATAGGCATTGGGCTTTTCTGAAAGGTCAGTGAGATTCACCCAGCACAGTTTTAACAGAAGTTTGGAATGGAAGATGTAGAATTGAGATTAGTACCTGACATATCTCTGTGAAGACCTAAACATTTTGAGTGTGTTTTCACACCAGCCCTGGGAAATATTCATGATCCTAAAGTGTAAATTCTTCTAAGAGGATAACTTAGGAGGAACATATGCTAAAATCTCCTCTTTCCTAATCTTTCCTAATATATTCTAGAATAAGCAGTTCTTACTTGCATGACTTAATTTTCCCCAGAATAGGGTATAAATGATGAATTCATAAGCACAGGGAAAAGAAGCTATTGTGAAAGCCGCAAGTTCTTAAAGTTAAGCTCATTTGTTTAGTCTAAGATTGCTAAAACTTGATATTTAGAGAGCAGTGCTTTCTGGCTCTGTAAAAACAAGCTTATTCTTAGAGCAAAACAAAGAAATGACCATTCCAGAAAAAAAAAAAGATTTTCAGGGTAGGTTTTTTTTTTTTTTTTGCATTTCTTTTTTTTTGTTTCTTTTCTTTTCTTTTTATTTTTTGTTTTCTTTTAAGACAGAGTCTCACCTAGGCTAGAGTGTAGTGGCACGATCTTGGCTCACTACAACCTCTGCCTCTTGGGTTCAAGTGATTCTCCTGTCTCAGCTTCCCAAGTAGCTGAGACTACAGGTTGCAATGCATTTCTAATGCAGTGTTAACAGAACATACCATTTGCTTAGAAGTTCTAGTAAAATGTTAATGCTCACAACTAACCAGCTTCTCTGCCTTCTTCCAAACTCTGCTCTGACTTTTCTTCTTGAAGAAACACCTTCTGTTTAAATGAAGATTCATTTCCATCTTTTTATAAAGTTAATTCCTCAGAAAGCCCAAAATGAAGAGAAAAGAAATAAAGCTGAATATTTACATTACCTTGTTTGACTTTCATGATATCAGACATGTTGATAAACTTTATGAGATAGAAATTATGTCCTGACATCAAAACTCAGGCTTAACAGCAGATATACTGCCTGTTCATAGAATCTAATTCAAATCCTTCAAATATAGAGAGATGACTTACATTTTTGCTTCATTAAGCACCACAACCAATAATGACAAAAAATCCTTATTAGAAACTCAGTTTTATAGCTGTAGCCACGTCTTCCTTAACCAATAGTCCCATTTGTTTTCCCTTGAATCTGGGAGGCAGTCAATAGATGTGAAACAATAATCTGTCAGAGATAGCTGAACCCTTCTTCATGGAGCATAGATGTGCCCAAAGGCCCTCTATACTCTGAGCACAGAATCCCCCGTTATAAATTGAGATTTGATCACAAACTGGCTGTCTGATTTCCCAACCTCACTAAAACACAGATATAATAATCAAGTATTTTTAGGCCCCAGAAACATGGAAGGGGAGATTCTGCCTATGATAGGACTAGAAAGATTTTCACTCAGCTCCAGAACATTAAGGCACCATGCAATCTCCTAAGTCCTGGAATTACTTACTGATATTAGGTTCAATTCTACAATAGCAATCTGTGCTCCTAGTCATCCACTGAACAGATATTTATCATGTTGCTGAAATGTGCTAGGCATTGTGCTAGCTATTAGACTCAAAAAAGAACAAGTTGGAAAAGACCTCTGACATCATGAAGGGCAGAGGAAAGTGAGAACAAATGATAAGCAAACAAACAAGATAATTTCAGAAAAATAAGTGCTTGTAAAGGAGACAAAAATGGAGTCATTATGAAAGAGTGCTTTTTAAAAATTTTTATATATATTTTATTGCATTTTAGGTTCTGGGGTACATGTGAAGAACATGCAGGATCGTTGCATAGGTACTTAAATGTGGTGTGGGGGTTGCTTTAATTAGGGTGGTCATAAAAGGCCTCTCTTTGCATGTGACATTTGAGTTGACATTGAATACAAGTCATATAAGGAGCCCAGGTAAGAATCTTCTCCCAATTAAAAGAGAAGGAAGGTCAAAGGAAGGTCCTGTATTCCCCTAGCCAAGCCTCCAATTCCTTCCTAGAGCCTCTGGCCTCCTAGACATCAGATTTCATGGACACTGACTTTCTGACCTGCTGTATTGAGTACAAGCCCTAAGGTTTCTTATTAGAAGAGGTCCCCACACCAGGCCCTACCTTCTGCTAGTAACCAACACTCTATGAACTGCATTAGCTTTATCTTACAAGTCTACATAGAAATTGTCTTTGGGTGTCTTCCCAGCCAGAAGCTAGCTCTGTGTTAAAAGTACACTTGCAAGAAGCTGAAACAAGAAAGGAAGAGAAAGAAACTGATACTTTCCGACTCCTGGCTTCACTTCTTTCCTGAAGCCTGGTCATCTTTCTATTGTTGGAATATGAGACACTAATAATACTTACATTACAAACATAATCTAGTTTGAGTTACTCTTTGTTACTTTCAAAGTATATTACCCATAATGCACCTCAATTTTTTTCCTCTTATCATGGATTTCTATTCAATGCCAGTTCTGAAGTATGCACCCAGTAGTTTAATATAATGAGTGACCACACTTGGGCAGCTTTCCTATGTAGTTTCTTTCTAATGGTGAAGAAGTTTCACTATACAGCCTGTCATTTCTTAATGCCGGTGGCTTATACGGTTTTCCAAATATGATATTGGCAGCATCTAACCTTCAAATTGTCCAACTGCTATACCGTATCTTTCATCTAAAGACTTTGCCTGTTGATAATAATGTGTCCATTCTCTTGGTTTTGTCATGTTTACATATTCTTCTTAATGTTCACTTTGATATTAGAGTTTGGTTGCTTTATTTCCTCTATAAGTATTTTAATAAACTTGCTTATATTTGCCTTAATATTACTGTAAGTCTCAAATGAAGAATTCTATTGCAGAACAATGCCCATGCTCTATTATTTGATCAATAATACATGAAAGAAATGTAATATTTTCCTTTCCACTTGTTAATTCAGTTCTGTGTATTTAGTGGATATTGTAGAATCCATGAATTATAATCCCATGTACAAATGAATACACAATAAAAGCAAAATCAGAAATAGAGACTAAAAACTTTCAAGAAAAGAGACATTGGAAACTATTTAAAAAAATAATTTAGAATATGTTCCTAGTGAGAAAAAGGTGATCCGAGAACACAAATTCTGTTTTAATAGTAGCCATCATCATTTCTATGTATATAGAAAAATTTCAATAGAATAAAAATTGTTGGGAAACAAAAATTGTTGGAAAGATTAAGACTTTGTCTCTTCCTTAGCTGAATAAATGATCTTTTGTTACTTTTTTTAAGGTAATTCTAGTAATCCACCTACATTTGATTTAATTATGCCAACAAAGATTTTTTTTGATTAAAAGATAACAAATCACGTTTAGGCAATTGTTGTCTAATGGAAACCCTAATTTGAAATACAGACAGTCCCTGGCTTGCAATGGCTCAATATTATGATTTTTCCACTTTCCCATGGTGCAAAAGTGACATGCATTCAGTAGAAACCATACTCATACAACCATTCTGTTTTTCTCTTTTATTACACTATTCAATAAATTTCATGAGATATTCAGTACTTTATTATAAAACAGGCTTTGTGATAGATGATTTTGCTCAAATGTAGGTTAATGTAAGTGTTCTGAGCACATTTATAGTAAGCTCAACTGATCTATAATGTTCAATAGGCCAAGTGTATTAATTTTTGACTTACAATATTTTCAGCTTGCAATCACTTTATTGGAACATAACACCATCATAAGTAGAAAAGCATCTGTATATTTTTTTAAAATACTAGAGGAGTGCAGTGTTCATATTTTGGTGTTCACAATCTACAATGGGCATGTAATGGGATAATTTAGCCTAGCACAATCACTCCATATATTGAAATGGCATTACTATTCTCAAAGCATTAGACTAGCCCATTTAATTTTCTGTGTAACATAATCACTTCGTATAACTACATGAGATTGTTTATTTTCAAAGTATTAGACCAGCCCACTAGCCATTTACCCCATTCTCTTTGAAATGTTCTGGAAACACTGGGCTGAGATCCCAGCCATATTCGTATTATATAAATCTGTCTACTTGAACTTTGTTGATTGGACCAGGAGAAGAAATGTAAGAAAAAATTAGAATAAAATATAATTTACATCAAAGCTATTCTGTGAAGCTTTTTTACTGTAAAGTCTATTTCAAGATCTTAAAATCTCTCCAGAACAGTATTTCAAAAGGATGAAGTTTTTCAAGTAAGGGTTTGTATATCTCAAATTATTTTTTTTAATTCCTTACAGAGAATATTATAGTGCTTCATTCAAACAATACTTTTTTTGACTGGACTTAAATACAACTTTATATTATATAGTAATGATCAATTTGTCTTGTCCCCCAAATTGTTAATGTGTTTGATTTTCTATCATAAGAGTAAAATGCAATTAAATATACATTTCTTGGTTTGCACCTTGTGGTTATTTGCTTGCTATATAACGACAGTTATTATATGTTTAAGGCTTGCTTTTAAATACAAAACAGTAAATCATAGTCTTTTAAAGTTCTGAAATGCACTCTCATTCATTCATTCAACAGATATTCCTTGAGTGTCTTTCTGAGCAATATTCCAACCATTGGGGTTAAAACAGTGATAAAAATAAATGAAACCGCCATGGAGGTTACACACCAAAAAAGGGAGGGGAAAAGTGACAATAAGCAAATAAATAACTAAAATATGTAATACATCAGGTGATAAAAAGTGTCATGGAGAAAAATAAATCTAGAAAGAGGTATAGTTATATTTAATGCACCTTTTCCACAGGGGAACATTTATGTTCTATTTCAAATGTGAATATAACTCTGTTTTACAAATTTTTTTTTAAATGACAGGATCAGTAATGAGTTCAGGATCTAATTGAATACATAGCTATTTAGAGACTTGAAGAATGTGGAAAGGAAATACAATTGTATAAAGCTTTATAAACAGCTCCTATAAATAAAATAAAGCCTTACTAAATTCTAGTGATAGCACTTATGTAGCAACAAGATTATCCTTTACGCTTATCTCCATCAATGCCACACTCCACTCCAACAAACTGAATACACACACACACACACACACACACACACACACACACATCTATGGAAGCAAATATATTTCATTTAGGTATTAAAAACACTCATAAGAGTATGAGAAAACAGATCTAAGAAGAACTTTATCCATCGGTCTTACTTTTTGTACTAACGTATTTCTCACAAAATCTGCTATGACCTATTACAGTTTACAAAACACATGTAATCCTCATGTAAATTTTTAATATAGATCATCTTGTATCACATTAGAGTTATGAATGTTCAGTTCCCATCACCTGATAGGCTGAAAGTTTCTTAAGGAAATAGATATTTATTGAAAGAATATTTTTAAATATTTGACAATTTTAATGACTTGTTCATTCTGACGTATTCCATCATGTAATAATTACTATTTTAGGAGAGATCTTTGAAAATTATTACAATTCTTAAAATATGATATTTAAGTATATTTTAGAGACCACACTAAACATATGAACTTGAAATTATAAAAAACTGCAAATTGTCCTTAATAATAATTTAAGCCTACTTAACCCTACTTCCTTTTAAGAGCAGAAAGTTTAAAATCCAAGAAATGGAGTGACTTTACCAAGATTATTCAGATTATTATTGGTAAGGAGACAGCTCAAATATAAATATCTTGGCATCCAAATCACATCTCTTTTCTCTAAGACTTCATAAATGCCCTAAATCTTAAAACTCAATAATCTGAATTATGATCCAGCAGACAAACTGAATCTTTAAAGATTTGGGTTAAAGAAAAAAATCCTTAAAATGCTTAAATATGAAATATGTCCTGTCAATGTATATCCTTACATTTACTGCATAGGCACCATTCATTTTATCACAGACAAGCAACAGCATTTAAATCTTCTCTACAAAATCATATTTAACAGAAATAAACACAGTCTTTGGCTTGCGGTTGCAGCCATTGTAACCTTGGTACACCCATTGTCGAAGATAAGACATTTTAGTAGACATTGCAGTAGCTCTCAGCAAAGAATATCTGATTCTGAAATCTAACAAGCTAATTCAACCTTAAAGCTGGGACGTTTTCTTATACTGTCCTCTAGCACTGACCCAGCCTCAAAGATGACGAGTTTATTCATGGTGACTCAGATTTGGAGTGGCAGCAAAGGAGCTGAAAGGTGGGTATAGATGGTACTTAAATGTGGAACATTACTATATAAAACAAAAAATTAAAAGGAGTTATTTTAAGGCCACAGAGTCCATATGGAAATTACAGTGGAGATTTTTGTCAAAGATTTGATAAAATCCTTGCATTTTGCAGAGAAAAGCACACAATTAATTCTTTTTTCTCAATAGAAATCATAGAAATGTCCTAAACATTCTCTTTCATTCAACCAACCTCACTACTAACCACAGATGCCAATTATTTATAAAGCAGCTGCTCAGAGGAGAAAGGGGGAAATCCAAGCATTTTTTTCAAACTTTAAATAATGTGATTAAAATACATTCTAGATGCAAAAATATTTTCAATAGCAAAAAAAGAAAATAAAGGCAAAGTTCATGAAAGATTAGCTGACCTAGAGTCACATTTTATTTAAAGATACCCATATCTGTCAGGCCCTTTGTATTAAATATTTTTCAAATTACAGAGGGAAATAGAGTGCCCAAGCTGAGATCTAAATGTGTTATGGTTAAAAGTACAATATTCCTTTCGTCTAAAATATGTTTTACTTAATTATTCAACCATGTCAGGAAAATAACATGGGCAAATGCTCTAAATATGCATTATTCAACACAGTAGCCGCGAGCCTCTGTGACTACTGAGCATCTAAAATGCGGCTAGAGTAACTGAAGCACTGAATTTTTAATTTTATTTAATTTTAAGTAATTTTAATTAGCCTCATGTGGCTAATGGCTTTCATATTGGACAATGCAGTCTATATAAACGTAATCACTTGACACTAATGCCAATGCAAGGGTACAAGTAGATGAGGCATTTGAACTGTTAGGAAACATACCTCTACACTCTTCAGAAAAGAGCTCAACAATTAAGAAATTCCACCTAAAACTTGTTGTTAACTAATGGACTAATGGTTAGCTATGATAAGACAGCCCAAATCACTTTACAGTGGTAAAAGTGAACTTGCTTTCCTGAGGACTTGAAATGTAAACAGACAAAAAAAATTAATGACTGTGTCTCACATTTTCAGATTAGGCTTTTTCTTCTTTTGAGAATGATTTTTTAACAATCTCTTGTTTGGTCACAGGCTGAACATTTCTTCTTGGTCTTGTTGAAGACAGGTGGCAAGCAGATGAAGGATGAGTTCCTGTGGCCACAACTCCTCTTTTCTCTGTATCTCACTTATGTAACTCTAGGTACATTCATCCACAAATAGAAATGCTTACAAAGAGAGAGTGACCTCTCAAAACATGGCAACAAATATGAGAATACATTTTGTTTAGCTCAAGGCCTGATACAAGCTAACTTTTTAGTGTCAAGAAAATAAAATGGTGAAGGCAAGTATTGAGGATCACATCATAGACATATATTTTTTAAAACATCAAGTTGTCAGAAACTTGTCAAGAGAAAACAAAAATCACCCACACAAAAAAAATCGTGCCAAAAATTTGAACGAAGCTAAAAAATCTGCAGACATAAAATTTTATGCAAGTAGCACTGAATATAATGAGGGGACATGTAAACGCAAAAGGTAATCTCATCAAGATAAGTTATTTCCTAATATTTGACTTGAGTATTTTAAAAGGAAACATGAAACAGATATGAACATTACTTTCAGCTGTTGTCAAACTTCAGATTTAGAATTTTTATTAAAATCATACATGAATAAATAACAAACTGCTTGAATTCAGAATTTTTATAAAGACACTTTTTTATTCCCATAAAACACACCAAAAAAGGCAGTAAGTAGATGTTTCTTAAACAAAACAGTATTAGTTCAGTAAAAATACTTTGAGGCCGGGCGCGGTGGCTCAAGCCTGTAATCCCAGCACTTTGGGAGGCCGAGGCGGGTGGATCACGAGGTCAAGAGATCGAGACCATCCTGGTCAACATGGTGAAACCCCGTCTCTACTAATACAAAAAATTAGCTGGGCACGGTGGCGCGTGCCTGTAATCCCAGCTACTCAGGAGGCTGAGGCAGGAGAATTGCCTGAACCCAGGAGGCGGAGATTGCGGTGAGCCGAGATCGCGCCATTGCGCTCCAGCCTGGGTATCAAGAGCGAAACTCCGTCTCAAAAAAAAAAAAAAAAAAAAAAAAAAAATACTTTGAAAAAGTAATTTCTGGGAATTTTAAGTGGAATCAAACAACTAAACTATTTACTTAATGGCAAAGGAAAGGGTTACTTCTTCCAAAGACATTATATGAATTACTTTTTCTTCAGGGACTAAATTACCTAAATATGCTTTTGATAGCCTGGATAGCTTTTTGGAACTAAAGCTTTGCTAAAGATCTACAGAGCTTCACAATTTTCTCCATGATTGCCAAGATTCATCTAAATTTTCAAAATGTAACAGCATACTTATAGTTCAAAGCTTAGCTTTATGAATCCAGTAAAGAATGAACAAATCATTTCTCACTAAAATATCTGTACTTGAGAAAAGTATGCATCCTAAGAATGAGAATCAAGTGAAAAATTTAAAGATGTTTCTCTACCTTCCAACTTAGATTTTTTATTGTGGCTACCATTAAAAATCAAATAAATCCAGCTGGATGTGGTGGCTCACATCTGTAATCCCAGCACTTTGAGAGGCTGAGCGGATAAATCACTTGAGGCCAGGGGTCCGAGGCCAGCCTGGGCAACATGGCAAAACCCCATTTCTACTAAAAATACAAAAATCAGCAGGGAGTAGTGGTGGGCACCTGCAGTCCCAAGTACTTAAGAGGCTGGGGCAGGAAAATCGCTTGAACCTGGGAGGCAGAGGTTTCAGTGAGCTGAGATCGTGCCACTGCACTCCAGCCTGGGCAACAGAATGAGAGTTTATCTAAAAAAACAAGAGAGAGAGAGAGAGAGAGAGAGAGAGAGAGAGAGAGAGAGAAATTCAATATTTACAGTTTTAAGTATTTCTTCACCCACTTCTTTTATTAACTATACCTTTTTAATATCCATCATCCCACTATGATGATATAAAAAGCATATCCATTTTAAATAAATCTTAAAATGAGTAAAATAAAAAAGGGATCCTCAAATATTGATAAGACTGGAATTATGAAATATTATTTAGTGAGAGGAGATTGAATAAGAAATACGATGCACGTGAAAGCAGCCCTGAACTGAAGCAGGATACCAAGGTTCAAGGCACTACCATCAGCTGCCCCAACTGCCTGAGCAGACTGACTTTCACCATTCCTGATCTGCTTTCTTAGGTACCAAATGAAGAACCAGATTCACTGAATATTTTTAAAACTGTTTTTCAGAGTAATAGAGTTCTGAGAAAGTGCCTATTTGGGGGCCCGCCCTAGAGGTGCACTAGGTGATGGCTACCACATCAGTCAGAGTAGGTTTGTATTTATCTGGCATATCTATTGGGAATTCATCAGAGTTTTTGTCTGCATATAAATTTTCCTTTGCCCATAATAGTTTCAAAAACTATTGGACTAAACTTCTTACATCCCTTTCCAGTCCTAACTTTGAAAAGAGCAGAATTAGTTATGTAGTTTTAAAGTTTCTGCTGTAATTCCTCAATGTGATTGAATTATCTCCACTAAACAGTGTCCTATGGCTGCCTTGCCATGGGTTTAAATACTGTTCTTAATCCAGGTGTTGCTTGGATTTTGGTGGTTTTTCACAGAGATGGACAGTCTATGTGTCAGAGAATGTAATTTTAGTACCAAAAGATAATCCCCAAGACTGGAGAGAAGGGGATGCCTTTCTTATAAGTTCTGTGTCAGCACTGACATAGCAGGTCCCAGCTGACCAGGCTTACACCTGTGATCCCAGCACTTTGGGAGCTGAGACAGGTGGATCACTTGAGGCCAGGAGTTTGAGGCCAGCCTGGGCAACATGACGAAACCTGTCTCTACTAAAAATACAAAAATTAGCCGGGCATGATGGTGGGCACTGGAGAAAAAGAGCAGAAGCATCAAGTGAAAAGGTGCAGAAAAGAATACACAATAATCCAGATACAGATTGAGACAAGAAAAAAAGAGATGACAGTAATCAAAAAGTATAGAAAATATCCTGGTTTTTAAATTAATTAATTAATTAATTAATTTTTAGAGACAGTGTCACGCTCTGTCACCCAGGCTGGAAGTGCAGTTGAACCATCAGGGCTCACTGCAGCCTGGCTCTCCGGGGCTCAGGGGATCCTCCCACCTCAGACTCCTGAGGAAGTGCTGGAACTAGAGGTGTTGCCACCATGCCCAGCCAACTTTTGTATTTCCTGTAGAGGTGGGGTTTCACCATGTTGCCCAGGCTGGTCTTGAACTTTGGGCGCAAGTGATAGGTTCACTTCGGCCTCCCAAAGTGCTGCAATTGCAACACTTTAGGGTGAGCCATCACACACAGCCAAAAAGTTTCCAATTTTAAAGCTGAATCCAAAAATTAAAATTAAATTTACAAAGAAGCCAAATAGGGGTCATGATGGTTGAGGAAATGCTGTGAGGTGGAAGTTCTATCTAGTCACTTATTTACAAACGGAACCTCTGGCTATCTTCTGATATTCTAAAGATCCAGCATCCGGAATCTTTATGAAAACCACGTAAGATTTAAATGTCTTAACACAATAAAATGGGTAAAATTAAACAAGATATTTTCAAATATAAACCTGCTTGAAATTCATATTTGAAATACATTCAGCATGAAATTTTCAAAATTGCTTGACTTCATATTTGTATAAAGAAATAGTAGCACTGTTTATCATGTGACCTGCAACAGTTTTAAGTTGGCTGATCTATAGCCTTATAGGAAATATTTTTAAAAATTGTGTGGGGTAAGTTATAAGAACCTCCTTGAATGTAAAAAAATGCCTAGGCTGGGTCAGTGCCAAGATCATTTATATACTGCTACACCAAACTTTAAATATAGAGATAGAAGCATAAATCAACCACTATTTTATATGCTCACAGTTCGGTGGGTTAGCAATTTAGGCTGCCTCAGCTGCACAGTTCTGTAGGTTTTGCCTGGGGTCAGTCATTTGGCTACAGGTATTAGGTGGTTCAGCTAACGCAGGTTAGTCTACGATGGCCTCATGGACATATCTGGCAGTAGATAGATGCTCCCTGTTGGCTGAGCCACATGTCTCCAGGTAGTGTGCTCAAGCTCCTTCTCAGGAGCGGCAGTGTGCCAAGCAGGCAAGAGCAAAAACTGCCAGGCCTCTGGAGGCTTAGGTCCACAAGTCACAGCATTCTGGCACATTCCATCTGCCCAAGCAACAACAAATCCAGTTTTAGATTCAAGGGGTGGGAAAACTCAATCTACCTCTTTATGCAAGGAGAACAGTCACATTGCAAAGGAACCTGTGTATACATAAGATGGGCCTTCTATCTTTACAAACAATCAACTACTAAGTCTTTAGTGTATATTTCCCCAGTCATATCTGGAGTGCCAGCTCCCAATAATATAAACTGGCATTTAAAGAAAACTGCTGATGTAAGTCACCTTGGAAAGTACTATTTTGACTGGAAACCCTAAGACTAAAGACTAATACATAAACACTGTAGGTAGGTTGGTAAGCACATTCAAAATGCATACAGATGTATTTTGTGTATATACATAATACACATGTATAATCACTACATTGCAGAGACAAAATGAAAATAAATACACCAAAAGTAAACATACAACAGATAACCTCAGTTAATAGTCCTCTACATCTCCAGTCAGGCTCTTTTGATATAAACATATACATATATTTTATTGTACGTAGGCATTTAAAACTAAGAACAGGGGCTGGGTGAGGTGCCTTCCGCCTATAATCCTAGCACTTTGGGAGGCCAAGGCGAGTGGATCATCTGAGGTCAGGAGTTCAAGACCAGCCTGGGCAACATGGTGAAACTCCATCTCTACTAAAAATACACAAATTAGTCGGGCATGGTAGCACGTGCCTGTAATCCCAGCTGCTTGGGAGGCTGAGGTGGGAGAACATTGAACCCAGGGGCCAGAGGTTGCAGTGAGCTGAGATTGTGCCACTGCACTCCAGCCTGGGTGAAAGAGCAAGACTCCATCTTAAAAAAACAAAAACAAAAAAAAAAACTAAGAACAAAATTTTACATGCTGTTCAGAAACCTACTTTCTTCAAGAAGCATGTTTATCAAACTTAATCTTCAAAGCCCCAAGTATCTGAACCTATTTTTTTCTTAAAGATAGTTTCTAAATTATGTAAACTTCAGGTCCTACAAAACCTGCATACACTCCTGTTTCTAAATGAATAAATATGTATCTGCATTATCATTTTAAGCGGCAGACAGTAACATACCATTTTACTGCATAAAGGGACCATCCTTTTTTTTTAATCAATCCCTTAGAAAGATGTTTACGTTTTCTAATTCTGTGGACTATTACCCAGCACTTCAGCCTGGCTGTTGAGTTAGCATCCTCTGAGACGCTTTCTCTATGTCCTGAAGCCCTACACTCAGTCCAAGCTCCTTGCTACTGCTCCTCACCCTGGTGCTCCTGACCTGTAACAGTCTTGAGGGGAGAACAGAGAGTAAATTTGGGACAGTAGAAAATCAATACAGGTTCTTGAGGAGAAATCAGTGTGAGGGAGCAGTGTATTGTAGAATGTTATGACAATCAATTTATCAATAAATAAGTAATAGGGTGTTTGCACTGTGCAAATGTAACTATCAGAGTAGTAGGAAGAAGAGAAACAGTAACAAATCTGCAGACCCCTGCAGTGACAGTTGCAACCCAGAGGCAAAAGGCCCCTTGATATGGTTACTAGGAGACAAAATTTCTTTAAAATGAAAAATAAAGTAAAAAGAGAAATGGGGACTCTGTTGTGAGAATAGAGGTGGGGTATGCTGGCACTTTAGGAAGGCAGCCCTGTATGTCACATATTTTTTCTTCCAGTGAAAACACAGGGCCTCCTTATGAAGCAAAGAGTCACAGCTTTTTTGATGAGGGAGAACTTCCAAGCTCAGCAGACATACCTCACACATTGAAGCATACCAAAAGTGGACAGAGAAGGTTAGAAGAAAGCAAAAAATCAGCAGCACAAGGGCCCAGTTTGAACTTGGGAATGAAGCTTTGTACTTCACTAATCAGACACTGGACACACTAAAGGAGTAACACACTGTGGGTAGTCTCACAGCAGAAGAATGGCCAGTCCCCATGGAAATCTGAAAGGGAAGAGAGGGGACTCACTCTTCCCAAAACAACTGCACACAGGAGAGTGTTGGGCAAAAACAAACTGCATTACTGGAGCTTGCAGGGTTTGTGCGGCACTGTAAAAAGGGCTTGGGGGCATGAAAAACCACAGAACCCTAAATTCTACTACCATCTTCGCAGCTTACTGGCTCTGTAGCCTTGGACAAATCCCTTAACCTCTACGAATATAGTTTCTTTACATGTAAAGTGAAAATAGCATACCTATCTTAAAGATCAAAGTATGTAGCACAATGTCTGTTACTTAGAGTATGCTTATAAGGAGTGGTATTCTTTATTTTTTATTGTTTTAGATTTGAGAGTAAATGTGGAGGTTTGTTATATGGGTATATCGATGCTAATACATCTAAAGTTATTGTTCCTTCTCTCTCCATCTCCTCATACCAGACTCTTCCCTTTACAAGCCCCAAATGATGCCTTTGGTTTCTCAATCTCTCTCCTTTTCTCAAGCAGTCATTTAACACTTTCCCACCTACCATTTCAAACCTTTAAAAAATGAATTTTCAGTATCTCTGGGCCTAGCCCTACTCCTTAGATTTACTTATAACAGTATCTTTGTTTCTAAAGATGTAAATAAAGAACCTCTGGCAGCTCTTGCAACTGTTAAGACATAAACCTGCATGAGTACTACTGACAGATGGGTCACTCCCAATTCGCTCAGTCAGTACTGCTTCCTAACTAGCACTGTGACAAGGATGGACAACTTTCTACTCATCCCCACAGTGTTAATCACATGTTAAAGATAAAAGATGTCTGAAAGGTTAGCGGTTCCTCAAAAAGTTAAATGTATAATTATCATACAACCTAGCAATTCCACTCCTAGGGAATTGAAAATAGGGACTCAAACAGATACCTATACACCAGGATTCATTGTGGCATTGTTCACAATAGCTTAAAGGTAGAAACAAACCAAATATCTATTAACGGGTAAGTCGGCAAACAAAATATGGTACATTATGCTAAGCGAGAGAAGCCAGGCACAAAAGAAAAAATGCTTTATGAGTTCACGCATATAAAATATCTAGAATAGGGAAATTCAAAGAGACAGAAAGTAGATTAGAAATTACTAGGGGCTAGAAAAAGGAAAAATGGGGAATTATTGCTTACTGAGTACAGTGTTTCTGATTGGAATGCTAAAACGTATTGGAAATAGATAGTGGTAATGGTTACACAACATTGTGAATGTAATTAATTCCCCTTCATTGTATTAGGTTGGTGAAAAGTAATTGCCGATTTTGCCATAATGGCATAAATTACATGCACAATGTACTTTTAACAGCAAAACCACAATTACTTTTGCACCAACATAATACATTTAAATGACTAAGACGGCAAATTTTGTTTTATGTATTTTACCCCAAAATAAGGAAAAAAAGACATACTGGAAAAAAAGCACTATAATTCATCAGTTATAATTTTTTTTCCAAATTTTAACATATAAGAAACCAACATTAGTTTTACAATAAATGGTGTCTGTTGTTAGCCAGGCAGTAGTTGTGTTGAGGCACCAATGCCTGCACATGTTCAAATCTGGTTGTTATTCCAGTTACTGGAAAAGTGCAACCCCTAACGTTTCAGTCAACAAACTACTCAAAAACCATTTAACAAGGAAAATATGGGACCTAGTTATCTTTTTTTTTTTTTTTTTTTTTTGGTCTGAAACATTCTTACATCTACTGGGGAGTTTAAGAACGTACCAACATCAAAGCTTACATAGTTGGTGGCTATGGCGTGAAGAAAGTTTTAAGACAGTACTGGAGCACTCTTCTGAAAAACATGGTTTCACCAGTGTTCTTGATAGCACAGGGACGATACACAGTGTGGAAAAACATGTACATGAGGGCTCTGGACAGAAAAGTGAGTCAAGAGCGTAGGTGAATTCAACATAGAATGTTTTGCAAATACCTTAGCCATTTTGCTTTTGCTTTTATTTTCCCTTTTCAATAAACACAAGCTTAAATGAGCTTTAAAGTAGTGTAAAATAAAAATTCTAAGCACAAGGAAGCTTAAATGAGCTTTTTAAATAAGTATCAAATAAAATTTCTAAGTGATAAGAACTTACCACATCTGCTTTTAGGACGGGCAAAAGATAAAACAAGCAGTTCACAAAAAAATTAAATGGTCATCAAACTCATGGAAGACATGGTGAGCCTCATGAAGGTTGGAGCTAGTATTAGGGGAAGATACTGACTTTCTACTTCTCAAGTTTTAGCGGAAGGACTTCCTATGAGTAGCACTCCCAATCTGTATTTTCCGCTTCACCAGTGACTCATCTAAAGGGTGAATTTGAGACAAAGAACTGGGTATGTGCAGTCAGTCACTTTCTCTTTCTCTTCCCTTTTAGTATGACTGTCTCATGAATCACAAATTCTCTGCTTCTTCATGTATGTTTCTCAAGGAGAGATTGCCAATGGCAGAAGGTGTCTGGTTTCCCCACTCTGTGACAAAAGTGGAGAGGATTTCTGGGACATAGCATTAGGAAAACTACTGTTATCTTGGACACAAACTACACTAACAGTTTTAACACGCATAGATGATATTCCCTAGCTTCTTTATTCCTACATCTGTTTCTTATTCTAAATCAAGGAGGAAAGTAAGGGGATGTTATTAGAATTTTTAAGCCTCATGAACAAATTAAGCAGTTTCAAACTAAGCAGTTGCAAACAGTTGCCTGTTTTACAGGTAATAGTGATAATATTTATAAAAATCAACAAATAATAGCCAGTGCTGGCTTGGCCTAGAAGAAGCCATTCTCATACACTGTTTTGGGAGTCTAAGTTGGCAAAGATCTTTGGGAGAGAATTTGGAAGTAATTTACATGATTAAATATGCACACCTAATTGCAACTAAAGCAAAAATTGACAAATGGGATCTAATTAAACTAAATGGCTTCTGCACACAAAAGAAACTATCAGCAGAGTAAAAAGACAACCTACAGAATGGGAGAATGCTTTTGCAAACTACATGTCTGAAGGAGTCTAATATCCAGCATCTATAAAGAACTTAAACAAATTTACAAGAAAAAAGCCATCAAAAAGTGGGCATGAACAGACACTTTTCAAAAGAAGAAATACATGCAACAAACAAGCATATTAAAAAAGCTCAATATCACTGATCATTAGAGAAATACAAATCAAAACCACAAAGAGATACCATTTCACACCAGTCAGAATACCTATTACTAAAAAATCAAAAAATAACAGATGCCAGAGAGGTTGCAAAGCAAAGGGAATGCTTATACACTGTTGGTGAGAGTATAAACTGGTTCAACCATTGTGGAAAGCAGTGTGGCAATTCCTGAAAGAGCTGAAAATAGAACTACTGTTCAACTCCGCAATCTCATATACACCTGCAGGAATATAGACCATTTTATCATAAAGACACATGCATTTGTATGTTCATTGCAGCACTACTCAAAATAGGCAAGACATGAAATCAACCTAAATGTCCATCGATGGTAGAGTGGATAAAGAAAATGTGGTACACATCATGCAATAATATGCAGCCATAAAAAAGAATGAAATCATGTTTTCTGCGGGAACATGGATGGAGCCGGAAGCCACTATCCTTAGCAAATTAATGCAGGAACAGAAAATCAAATACTGCATGTTCTCACTTATAAGTGGGAGCTAAATTATAAGGACACATGGACACAAGAGGGGAACAACAGACACTGGGGTCTACCTGAGGGAGGAGGGTGAAAGAGGAGCAGAAAAAATAACTATTGGGTACTATGCTTAGTACCTGGGTCACAAAATAATCTGTGCAACAAAGTCCTGTAACCCAAGTTTACCTATATAACAAACCTTCACCTGTACTCCTGAACCTTAAAAAAAAATTTGAAAAAATATGCACATTTTGACCTGTAAATTTTCTTGCAGAAGTACTCATACATGTGCAGGGTTATTTGCATAATGATATGCATAACAGCATGTTTAATAGTGAAAAGTTGGACATTAACCAGATAAATGATTAAATGAAGTATGGTATATTTTTATGCACAAATACTAGGCAATAATTTAGAATGCAGGTTAGCAAACTGTTACCCACAGGCAAACTCCAGCCTGTTTTTCTTTTGGGGTTTTGTTTAGTATAGGCATCCAGGAGCAAAGAAGCATCTGGATCCACCCAAGGACTTCTCTCTTTGCCTTATAGCACCCCTGATCCCTCCACCACCTCCTTGCCTAAGACACATGTTCTGCCAAGCCAAGGAGAAAAACTCAACCTGATTCTCTGCCCATTTTTACTGCTACTGTTTCCTTCCAACGATGAGGGTAGAGATGGAGTGACTGATTATTTGATTTTTAATGAGCTTGCACGATTTACCATGTTAGCTTCTATTGTGTTTTCTCTTTGGAGAACGTTAAGATTTAAGTTAGACTTACTGGTTTCGTATACTATAACATATTTAATATAACACATATACACTTTAGCATAATTTAATATAAATTTATATATACCTAATTAAAACATATATAAATTAATTTATAACATATTTTTACTTATAGCAAAATGTTTCCTTTTGATATTTCAACTAAAGATAGAAAAGTTAGCTTCAAGAATAATTTGACAATAGTAATAGTCTTGGAATAGTCCTCCTCCCTGCCAAATTTATTATTTTTCCCCCAGCTGATTATAAATGTTTATCCTATGAAATGCTAGGAATAAGAAACTTAAAATCTTCATGCCAAATCATATCTTTGGCAAATTCATCTAAACCACAGAAAGTTTTCTGAAAGTATCTGCTGAATGCCTCTCTCCTGCTAAAACTAGTTTACAGTCTTGAGTTATAAAGAGGTAAAAGTCATTGGTGGCTGTGCCCTGCCAACTAGCAAGAAACCAATTATTTATTCCTTGAATGAAGTTCCTTCTTTCTCTCTGGGTAAACCATCAGTGTTTATTTATTATTAAAATATTCTTGTATAGCACTTCACAGCTTACAAAGTGCTTTCCTATACATTGCCCGATCTGTTCAGTGACCCTGTAGTAGAGTCAAAGAGGAAATTCTATGTGTGGGCAACTGTCTCACAGATGTTACATGATTTGTCTAGAACCACGAGTGGCAAGTGTCAAAGAAGAGATTCATTCTCTCTCTCAGAAACATCTAAGTATTCATTTAAAGTAGTTCAAAGATGTCTGTTTCCTCTTTTTAACTGCCTTTTATTAAATGGCATCAGAGAAATATTCTCTCTCTCTTGAAAACAAATGAGTACCAACTGTTTGAGATTTCTATTTATGGTTTTAATGACAGCAATGACTTTAACAAATAAGGAAGATACAGAAATATCCTCAAACCTGCATTATATCTCACAAAGAGTACACCAATCTATTTAGGTTTGTATGACCAAAACCTGCCTGTAATCTTATACTCCTTCCCCAAATATTTGAATCTAATTTGTCTGAAAGTCATATTAAAGGACCACAGAATATAGTGTCCCAATGAGACGAAAAAAAGTCAAATAAACTCTGTCCATGGTATTACCATAAATATATAAGCAATGTTTTATAAAGCAACTCTAAAAAAATTGACTCTCAGAATTACTGATGACACTATTGAAAACACATATTTTAAGGTAAGTCAATATATGAGTGGGTGTGTTTTCCTTATCACTCCTCCCTACCCAAAAATATTACTGATTCTTCAAAAAAAGGAAAGAAAATTGCCATGGAGTCTTAGGAGTGGTTTTTTACCTGTCAAGACGCAAAATTAAAATGGATGAGCTTACACAAGACATTCACCTTATCGTTCAGTTGTTCAAATTTCAACTTTTTCAAAAAATTGATTTATTCAAATCAGGATACAAAGGTAACACTTGCATTTTTGTGTGTTTCTTATATATTTTAATACAATGGTCCCTCCTCTTCCCGAAAACTTGTTAAAGAAAACCAAGTCATTTCTCCTGTAGAATCACCTGTTCAGAATTTTGTTGACTGCACCCCCATGGTGGCCTTTAACACGTTCCTTTGTGCTGTTCACTCTCCATTTACCGATAGGTATAGGGGCTTGATTTGATTCACGGTTTTTGTATTTTGGCCAGACACTTCATAGGCGATGCTGGGTACCTGTTGAGTCCTATCAGAAGACACATTGCTGTAAGATTGACCAGTGGGTTCCGGTGTTGCCATTCTCGTCTATCCATACAAGGTTTCTCATCAGCTTTTCAGCTAATAGTCTCTGAAGCCATTGATGATCGTTGCTTGGATTTGTCAATTTAACAGGAATTGAAGAACAGCGATATTCTAATACTCCTTCTGCATTTGTTAATTGAAATAATTCTAAGTATTCTACCAATGTTTCCCCTCATAATTTGGTGATCCTGAGGTAAGGTAGGATAAATGTTTTTCTCCAATGTAGCAGTTTTCAGAATCCTTTCAAAGGTGACTGAGGTAGTTTGTTATTTTTGGTTGCTGGTTTTAGTAGCATTTTGAATGCATAGATTTACATATTTATAATGACATGTTGCAATAATTGCAGTTATGTCTTATTGATCCTGAAATTGCTCCATCTGTACAGTCAGTGGTACAGAATCCCTGCAGCTGGATCCAGAGTTTTTGAGAAAAACAATGGTGTTTGAGAGTTTTCCTGCTTTGGTGATACTGAGTTTTTATTTTTAATTTTTTAGATGTAAAATAGTACTGTGAGGCTGGGCATGGTGGCTCACACCTGTAATCCCAGCACTTTAGAGGGCAGAAGAAGGCTGATCACTAACAGTCGAGACTAGCCTTGCCAATGTGGCTAGAAACCCCGTCTCTACAAAAAATATAAAAATTAGCCGGGTGTGGTGGTGGGCGCCTATAATTCCAGCTACTTGGGAGGTCTGAGACACAAGAATCACTTGAACCCAGGAGGCAGAGGTTGCAGTGAGCCAAGATCATGCCACTGTAGGCCAGCCTGGGCGACAGAGTGGGACTCAGTCTCAAAAAAAAAAAAAAAAAAATTAGTATTGTGTTTTGCTAGGAGAAAATGCCTAACATAAATCCAATGATACATCTCAGATTTACTTCAAAATAAGCTGGAGGCAAGTTTGGCCACGTGTTAACTTTTGACGTTAGTATAATGATAGTTATACTATTGTTCATTATGTTATTCTCTTGCATACATTTGAAAATTACCATAATGAAGTTTTTTTTAATTCCATTTTAGTAGCAAAAGTTTTTTAAAATTCAGTACTACAGAAAAAGAAAACACACATAACCTTAAGCCGTATACATCCAATCAGATAGTTCCCTCAAAATTCTAATAAAGTGTATGCAAGAGGAAAAAAGTAACTTATCTATACAAACTCACTTTCCACTCCAGAAAAATGTGGATATCTGAAGTTAAGAAATAGTCTGAAAAGTGTGATTCTTAAAGTATTCTTTATTAAGATCATTAAAAGTTGTAGAAACAACTTTATATTATAAAGGCACAGGGAGACAGTTCGATAAAATATTCAAATTAACAGTAACTTACAGTACAAAAGACAATTTTAATGCACATACAAACCCCAAATGTCTGATTCAAAAATATTTTACTGCGTCTATTAATGGGCAATGATTAAAAATATAAATTGCTGCCATATAATAAATATCTGATAGTGAACATCTTGATAGCAAAGTGAACAAAATACTTATTGCTTTTTCACTTACATATTTTTCCCTGTAATTTTAAATTCCTAATTCTTTTACTATCTTCTCAACTTTTCCCAAAGATAAAATAAATTTCACATAATTTCATGGAGGGGAAATGGTAGTTATAAAAAACTACCTCAAGTAGCAATCACTGCTGGCAGTGTTTTCTCACTTTCTGTTCTGCAATCGCAATCACACTTCCAAAAAGAAAAGCAAATGTTCACTAAACTGTAGACAGATGACCTCTTTGTGACTGGTATTGTTAAGGTATATAATGAAAACTTATCAATATAAAAGGTGCTCCCTTTTGAAAAAGTGTACTTTATTTGAAGTTTTGAGTAAGAGGTGAGTGTTTGACAATTTTAACTACTCCCCTCAAAAATTTCCCAAAGTTGCAAAAAGGGTCAGTTTAGTAAATTTCTCAGCACTTATATGCCTCATTGAGGGCCAATTGATATAGGCAATGCACTAATGTGTAAAAATTAACATAATGCAACTATTTTATGATGGAAAGCTCTTACCTTTTCCTTTCAGTTTTTAAACTAGGATTAACTTTATTGACTTCACCCCATCCTATTTTTATAGCAACTTAGTTTTAGAGGGTACAAGTTGAATTTCCATCACAAGACAAAATAACGTCAAAGTATTATCCTTGTTAATGCTATTTCAACTTAAGAAATATCTACATTGAAGTATTTGCTAATAATTGTAAAGTTACTTAACCGTATGTCATGTTCAGACAGTATGTAGCAGCTAATAACGTGCCTGGCACAGAGTTGATGCTTAATAAATAGTTACTGAATAAACGAAAAAGAAAAACCTGGCTTTGGTTGTGCATACTTTAATCACTTTCTGATTTAGAATAAGATCAGTCTAGAACTCACTACCGTACACTACATCAAAACTTTGCTGTAAACAAAAGTAACAACTTCAAACAGAAAAATATTACCTGTTAGTGACAGTCAACTTATATACTATAACATTTTTTAAAGAGCCCACACATTTCCATCCAAATACTTAAATTTGATGTTTGGATGTTTAACCATTAGGTAAAGAAGACCAAAGTGGGCTGACTGGCTAACTTGTCTGCTTTACAGTAATAATGGTTAGTTCATCAATAAATAAAAGGTTATGATGCCTGATTAAGTTCAAACAATGGCTACCATGTAAATTTTGCAAAACTACCAATGAATAAAAGGTAGGATAACTTTAAATTACTTGAAAGCGGTAGTTTAACTTTCAACAGAAAGAATAACCAGGAAGATCTGAATTTAATAATGACAGAGCTAAAATACTGGAAGTAGGGTGGTAAGAATAAGTATGTCATCAACTCTATTTTAAATTCTAAACATGAGACTAGGTGTAATATTTCTTTGGCATATGCATTACTATCTTGGACTAGTAAACACTTTTTAGATACTGGATTGTATTTTTTTCTGAATCAAAATGAACATCAAGGTATAGATTGCTAGTATATTCTTCTTAAAGTCTTCAGTAAAGGATAAAATGACATTTTGCAACATATGCCGAACTTCACGTTTAGTGTACACTTGTAATTGTTGGCATGGAGGGATATAACTTTTAAATAACCTGAAATGATATCATGCAATGGTGAAACTACAGAAGGTGGTGAAAAGAAGTATTTACATAATATTTAGGTTTCTTTAAAAAAAAACAAAGTAAACCTGGGAATCCTGCCCTAACTGTAAGTAACATACCAAATAGCACTGAATGATAACTAGTCAAAATTTAAATGAACACCTACAGTAACCTGAATGTTCAAAATTTAACTTAAAAAAATAACAAAAACGGGGAAAAAACCCTACATATCAGAAGGAAAAAGTGGCCTATAAAACAGGCCAATCTAACTTGACATTCAAAGTAAATGCAAGAGATTCACAAAATCAGGATAGTAAATGCAAACTAAGTACCAAGTATCCTTTGATACACAAGCCAATGTACTATCAGACTCATTTCCAATAGCTTAACAATATTCATTAATCCACTCAAGCATTCCGGGGTAGGGGAGAGCAGCTGCTGACAGCTCAAGCCTCCAAAGTATAAGAACATACTTTTTTGCAGAAGCATCATGTGATTTTTGAAGTAATGTCTTATTTTGATGGATGTTAACATTAAGATCTATCAGTGCAAGTTTATCATCCTCTGAATGTAATACTTCCAAATTTCATTTTTTCAGATAGTTTTTGGTGGTTTAGTGTTAGCCAGTGCTGTTTAAATGGAGAAAAAAAGAAACATTCACCATAGACTACCTCACATTGTTACTTAATTGTGCCAGATATTCACGCAGTTCTTTTGCAGCCTGGAATCTGCCATAGCGCTTCTTTGGGTTGGCACACTCATCCAGCAAGGCCTCGAGGCGGCCATCTTTGGCAATTTCACTTGGTGGATCATGAAGGAGTCCTCCAGAAGTGCCACGCCAGGTGGCATGTCTGGATAAGAGGTTCTGACAAACAGCATAGTAATTGTGGTCCACAGTGGCACGAGCACAAAGAATTTCTTTTGAAAATGATAAGCAAGCCTCCTTATCACAGTCATCAAATTTGCTTTCATACCACACATCCCAATTTTCAGGTTTATCTGTGAAAGGAGGAAAAGCAGAGGTAGAAAAAAAATTAAAATAGTTTTCATTGCTTCCAAAAACGGAATATTTCACTAATTAATAGTATTTGTTGTATACTTTTAGGTAAAAGTATATTATAACTTTAAACATTTAAATATATAAATTCATACAAACATTCACTGGGAACTCGTCAATGCCAGGCAGAAGGATTCAAAAAGGTCCCTACCACTTACAGGTTTAGCCTAGTGACTTTCCATCATACACAGAAAGTGCCATAAAGAAATAGGACACAATGTTACAGGAATAGTGGGGAATTAGCACTTTTCCCTGGGGCTGTAGAAAGCTGCAAAAAGGAGAACGTCTTATTTAGGTCCTAAAAGATAACAAATCTGAAAAGAAACTAGGAAAAACAGCATTTTAGGTTCAGAACACAGTGTTATACAAAGGCATGGACTGGAGAGATCAGTCCAGTTGGTTCACGAAGCAGTAAGTTCACTGTGCGGACTGTGAGAAAGGTACTTGGCAAGGAGCTACAGAAAATATTGTAACTGTGTAATCATAACCATAATTTGTTTTATAGAAAGATAACTCTGGGTTGAAGATTGGAAGGATTAAGATCATGACAGCAACTATAGAAAGCCCAGAATGAAAAGTTAGATTGGAGAAACATTTCAGGCAAAAATTAATAAGTATATGACATATGGTATATGACATAAGTGTATGACGTTAATAAGTATTTGACATCATAGTGTCAATATTTTATATATAAACAAAATAAATATAAAGGAGCTATAAGGTGTCAAATGGGCATGTCATATGCGCAACTAGAACTAGACTTGAAACTTATGACTTGGAGGGAAGAGGAATAACAGGCTTATAGAGAACACATAAGCATGCATGTACTTGAAGGAGCCAAGGCTTGAAAAACAAATAGCTAGCTGTATACAGAAGAGGGAAGAGGCATTATTGGAAGAGGAAACTGCATATGGGAATGCCCAGAAGTGGGCCGATTCATTCAGGAAAACAAAAGGCCATTGTAGCAGAAGGAGCAAGGGCAATAGACAGAGGGGTATTAAAAATGAAGTACTCGAAAAAAAGATCTCTCTCTCTCTCTCTCTCCCCCCCTGCACACACAAGGCTGGTCAGGGTGGCTCACATCTGTAATCCTAGCACTTTGAGAGGCCAAGGTGAGAGGACTGCTTGAGCACAGGAGTTTCAGACCAGTCTGGGTAACACAGTGAGACCCCACCATTACAAAAAATTAAAAAATTAGCCGGGCATGGTAATGTGTGCCTGTAGTCCCAGCTACTTGGGAGGCTGAGGCAGGAGGATCACTTGAGCCAGGGAGGTCGAGGTTGCAGTGACCTGTGATTCCACCACTGCACTCCAGCCTGGGTGACTGAGATCCTGTCTCAAAAAAAGAAAGAAAAGAAAAAGAATGAGAAGAGGGCCAAGTCACACAGATTATGCCCTGGTTAAGGAGTTTGGATTTTACTTGAAGAACAATGGAAAGTCATTAAAGCTATTTAAGCAAAGGAGTAGTAAGATCAGATTTATGTTTTCTGAAAGTTGTTATTTCAATAGAAGGAAGGTTACTATTCCAAAGGAGGAAAGAACTTCAAAAAGTTGATGATAATCACAATCACTTCACAAGTTTGCCAGTTAGGTGGTTGCTAATGGCAAGGCAGATGTCTAAGTCAGGTTTTGATGGAGTAAGGAATGAACAGAGGCCAAGGAAGCAGAGAGGCAATAAATACTTTTAAAAACAGTGGACAAGCAAGGAGAAGCAGAAGAGTCTTATATATTCTCTTCATAGGGAGGCAAGAGAAGTTGCATATTAAAGGAAGGAGGTGGGGCATTGAAGAAGATAACTGATGCAACAAGTTCTGAAGAAGAATCTATCTGAAAAAGAAAGATGAATGTGTGTTGTTTTAATGAGGTTTAGATGATAAAGAAGGATACTGAGGGAGTTGCCACAGCAAAACCTCAATTTCTCTGTGAAGAAATAAAATAAAGGTCATTTACTAGAAAGTGGAAAGAAAAGAGAGTGAATGAATAGACAGAAGCTTTTGCAAAGTGGCTATTTAGAGGACCCATGACACATTTGAAAAGAACTGACCAGAGTTAAAGTAGCACTAGAGCAATGCTCACTGTATGAAATGCAAGAATACAGAAGCTATATGGTTGGACTCATCTGAGGTCAGGAATTAGTAACAATTATTCCAGGAATGTCGGCATAAAATGAATTATAAAATTATTTTACAAACACTGGAATAATTTTAAGTTTAGGACAATCGCACGACTCTATGAATATACTAAAAACCACCTGCTTGTGTATGCTTTAAAAAAGAAACCACAGTATATGCTGCTACAACATTCACAGATGTAGGAACAGGTAAATAGGGAGCAGAATACTCCAGCAAGGTGTTCACTTCCTATAGGAGGATCTACATGGCAAGTCAAGAAATAATCAGAAAGTAGTCTGGTAAGTATAAAATCTGAACAAAGGAGTGGGAAAAAATCAAGTATTTAACAGTGTCATGCTAAGATCATGCAAAAAGTAAATGTTAACCTAATATATGGCTTGCACATAAACTTTTCCCCAGGTGCCACAGATTTTCAGCCTTTGTTTGTCAAAAGATACTCATATCACTTTTATCAGAAGGAAAAGAGGTGATTAAAAAATGTTAAGACCCTCACCATGGAGCAACAACCCTTTGGTTTCTTTTTCTAACCGAAGTGGTTATAGACTACAGCCTTTGTCCTTGATGCTTTAAAATTCTATGGCATTTAATTTTCAAACCACTTCAGACACTACCCATCTACAGAACTCAAAAATAAACGGAAAAGCAAAGTTTTTGGTGAGATGTAATAATCAGAATGTCAAACCAAACTCAGAGCTGCAGTGCCAGGAATCATCAAAATGGTTAAAAATAAAACAAAACTATTATTGTAGTGACCCCCACAGAACAACAGAACATCCCTGTAAGAGGTCCCATAGAAAAACGAGGCCTCCATGAGAGCAATACAGTTACTCTGGTAGCCTGTAACAATATATTAAATTTATTGCTGCATTAGATTCTTAAACCACAGAATAGCACACAGTATGCAAAAGACATATACATACACATAGAATATATTTGTGTCCAACTGAATACAAAGAATATTTTGCTAAACATGGAGAAGCTGTGACTGAAAGTATAGAAATACAATGATTTAGTATAATTGGTTCCCAACTGCTAATAGTTCAACTTACGATTTTTCGTTGTTGCAGTGGTGCAAGTGATACTCATTCAATACAAACCATATTTCAAGAACCCATACAACCATTCTGTTTTTCATGTTCAGTACAAAATTCAATATATTACATGAATATAATTATATTCAACAGTTTATTATAAAATAGACTTTGTCTTAGACAATTTCCACCCTAAGCTATGATGTCCCATAGGTTAGATGTATTTCAAATTACAGTATTTCCAACTTACAATGATGTTATAAAGATGTAACCCCCTACTAAGTCAAAGAGTATCTGTATTTGTTTATTGACAGTGGTTATATAAAGCAAAGAAAGACGCTTAAAGTTGCCATCTAAGGAGGAAATTCAAAACTCATTTCATACAAGTATAAACATTATTTTGACATAGGAAAAAATGAGTATAAAAAATCTAAAAATTATATACTTACTTTGTCTAATTAATCTTTTGTCAGCAACCAAAACATTTTCAGCATCCACAATGATTACCTTCCCATCTCTAGGACCAACTGCAAAATTGTCAAAGCTGACGTCCAGGAGGTAGAGTGCAAATTCAAAGTCATTGTTTGTAAGCTGTTCTGCTATTTCCATTAATTGCCAAGCGAGGTCAACTCGTTTCTCCCATGGCGCATTAAAGTAGCTCCAAAGTTCTTCTCCAACATAATTTACAGCCACCATTCTTCCACAAGCTCCAAGATACTTTGCAAATGGCCAACCTTCATCAGACGGAAAACTCTACAAAAGAATTGTCTTAATATTATAAGAGATTCTGATGAAGATATCCTAGGTCTATCCTCAGATTCTTTAGTAGAGATAGCTACTAGTATGAATTTGGATTTTCTTATTACATTCAACAGTTTATTAGAGATTAACTTCATTTTTTCCTAACTCATACCAGTACTATGGACCTGAAAAAAATTTTAAATAGATAACTTTACATTATAAAGCTAAAACAGAATGACAAGTCTTTTTATCAAAATCTAAGAACCAAACTGATCAATAAAAGGGAAGATACTGTCTTTATTACCAAATTTAAAAGTATTTATGCTTTCCTTTATCTTCTTCACTTGCGTAAATGTAATCAACCAATCCTTTTATTTAAAAAGACAGCACTGCAGCCTATTAACCAGCAGTTATTTACCAGTTATCAGGGCACTGTGTTACGGTGGCAATTAAGGATGAACCAGTCTCTGTTTAGCCATGGGCTTTTATTTTAAAAGAGCATGCAGACACCGAACAAATAATTATGAATATGAAAAGTGTTAGTTACTAAGCAGTGGTACAGGTCCCAAGGAAGCATTTAGTAGGGACTTACCTAGGCAGGAAAGCAGGTGGTGGACTTCAGGGAACGATTCTTTTTCTTTTTTTTTTTTTTTTTTTTTTGAGACGGAGTCTCGTTCTGTCTCCAGGCTGGAGTGCAGTGGCGCCATCTCAGCTCACTGCAACCTCCACTTCCCAGGTTCAAGCCATTCTCCTGCCTCAGCCTCCCAAGTAGCTGGGACTACAGGAGCCTGTCACCATGACAGGTTAATTTTTGTATTTTTTACTAGAGATTGGCCAAGATGGTCTCGTCTTGATCTCCTGACCTTGTGATCCACCCGCCTCGGCTTCCCAAAGTGCTGGGATTACAGACATGGTGAGCCACGACACCCAGCCTAGGGAAGGATTCTTGAGAGGTGTCTTTTACCCTACATCCAAAGGTTAGGAAGGGACAAACTGATATCCTATTAATGCAACCTCCACTCTGAGCACATCTGGTCCAAGTTCATCTTGTTCCCCTTTCACAGCCATATTTTCTGTTCTCCTTGGCCCAGCCTCAAAATTATTCTCATCTTAGCAAGGTTTTCTAATGGATTTTAAAACTACTGAGAGGATTATCATCCTAAATAATAATTAAAAAAAAGTCTTCCATGACCATGAACAGTCATTTTCACCTCAGGTAAAATAATAGGCTTTATCTAAGATACTTTCCACTGCTAAAATATGTAAATAGAAAATGAACATTGGAGAAAAAAAGGAATCAATAAATGTGTGTGTTCTGACTGCTCTATCAACCAGCTGTTCCCCCGTCTCTCCCCTCTTCCTGGGCCTCCCTGTTCCCTGAAACACAACAATATTGAAACTAGGCCTATTAATCCTACTATGGCCTCTAAGTGTGCAAATGAAAAGAGTTGCAGGTCTCTCACTTGAAACCAAAAGCTAGGAACAATAAGGCATAGTGAGGAAGGCACATCTAAAACTGAGATAGGCAGAAAGCTAGGCTTCTTAAACGAAACAGCCAAGCTGTGAATGCAAAAGAAATGTTATAGGAAGAAATTAGAAGTGCTACACCAGTGAACACACAAATATTAAGAAAGCCAAACAGACTTATTGCTAATAGGGAGAACGTGTTAGTGATCTGGATAAAAGATCAAATCAGTCACAACATTCCCTTAAGCCAATACCTAATCCAGAACAAGAACCCAAGTCTCTTCAAATCTATGAAGGCTCAGAGTTTCAAAGAAAAGTTTGAACCTAGCAGAGGTTAGTTAACACAGTTTAAAGAGAGATTCATCACCATAATATAAAAGTGCAAGGAGAAGCAGCAAGTGCTGATGTAGAAACCACAGCAAGTCATCCACAAGAGCTAGGTAAGATAATTAATGAAAGTGACTAATCAATAGATTTTCAATGTAGATAAGACAGCCTTCTATTGGACTTTTACAACTAGAGCAGAGAAGTCAATGCCTGGCTTCAAACCTTCAAAGCAAAGGGCAGACTCTTATTAGGGGTTAATGCAGCTGGTGACTTTAAGTTGAAGCCATTGGTCGTTTACCATTCCAAAAATCCCAGAACCCTTAAGAATGATGCTAAATTGACTTGCCTGTGCTCTATATATGGAATAAGAAAGCCTGCATAAGAGCACATTGGTTTACAGCATACTTTACGAAATACTTTAAGCCCACCATTAAAATCTACTGCTCAGAAAAGAAGGTTCCTGTTGAAACATTATTGCTCATTGACAATGCATCTAGCTACTCAAATGCTCTGATGGGGATATGCAAGGATATTCATGTTGTTTTCACGCCTGCTAATACAACATCCATTCTGCAGCCCACAGATCAAGGAGTAATTTCAACTTTCATGTCTTATTATTTAAGAAATACATTTTATAAGGCTATCACTGCCATATATAGTAATTCCTCTAATGGATCTGAGAAAAGTAAACTGAAAATCTTCTAGAAATAATTTGCCATTCTAGATGCTTTTAAGTGTATCTGTAATTCATGGGACAAGGTCAAGATACCACTATTAACAGTGAGAGTTTGGAAGTAGTTGATTGGACTTTGAGTGGTTCAAGACTACAGTGGAGGAAGTAACTACAGACAGAGTGAAAATAGCCAGAGAACCAGAATTAGAAGTAGAGTTTCAAGATGTGGACACTAAACTACTGAAATCTCATGATCAAACTTGAACAGATGAGGAGTTGCTTCTTATGGATGAGCAAAGAAAGTGGTTTCTTGAGATGGAATCTAATGGTAAAGATGCTGTGAATATTGGTGAAATGACAACAAAGGCCTTAGAATATGACATAAACTTAGTTGACAAACAGCAATAGAGTTTGAGGGTACTGACTCCAATTTTGAAAGAAATTCTACAGTGGGTAAACTGCTATCAAAAACATGGCAAGCTACAGAAGAATCCTTCACAAAAGGAAGAGTCAATTGATGCAGCAAACTACACTGTAACCTTATTTTAACAAGTAACTGTCCTACCCACCCTAATCAGTCAGCAGCCATCAACATTGAGGCAAGACCCTCTACCAACAAAAAGATTACAACTCACTGAAGATCTGGCTCAGATGATCATTAACATTCTTTAGAAAAAAAGTATTTTTAACTAAGATATGTATATATTTTTAAGACATGATGCTTACATACTTAGTAGACTACAGTATAATGTAAACGGAACTTTTATATGCGCTGGGAAACCAAGAAATTCACGTGACTCGCTTTATCATGATGTTTGCTTTATTGAGGTGGTCTGGAACTGAACTCTTAATATCTCCAAGGCATGCCTGTATCAACATGGCCTACTCTATTGCTAGAAACTGAATAATCTACAATTTAGTGACTACAAAATGAGGCTCTTCTTGTAGCTCTTAGAAAAATGGGCAATATTAATTTTGCCCTGAGTTTTACAAAACTGTCCAAACGCAGTAATATCCTTGCATTAGTTTTTACCAACTTTAAAACAAAAAACAAATTGAGAATTATACTTCATCCAGAATTACCCAATTTCAATTGCTCCCTTTCAACTATATCAATGCACAATAACTGTATTTGTTCTTTGTCTGTATAACCTGTTTCTCTCAAATTTTAATATTGTAGCTTTGTGATGAAACCCTAATAATATAAATGAAAAACTTAAATATATATGAATCTTTAATTATAGTAATTTAATTGATTCCATTTTAGTTAGGCAATCATATCTACTGGTTCTTTAGAAATTAGAGGTAAACACATTTCTAATTTTGTACCTGAGAATTTTAAAATTTCTTTTGGGCACCAAAAAAAAGAGATTACTCATGTCCAATGTGCAGCACAAAAACTGTTGAGGAACCAAACACCATTCTCAGCTATGTTCCCCAATTTCAAATACCTCCATGACCATGAAATTTTTGTTAGACAATTACAAAAGATTTAAATATTTCCCAGAAACATTCATGTATAAAGACCCTGACATAAAAATGAAAGGACCAAAATAATATGTAAGATTACAGTTTTGCCATGTAAAAAGTAAAACAAAAAACTCCTCCATACATTATTGGTATATTATTCACATGCCATATTGTAGAACAGATACAAACATATCTTTGTGAAAATAAAATGGTCTTTGACAACAGGAGAAAAGGGGAACCCTGCCAACACATGCACATGTACAAATGCTTCCTTGTTTTGGGAACCTTTCCAACTGACAAACGACAGTCAAAACTACACTTCATTACCCAAGTCCCCCATCGAAGAGGGTAAAATACATGAACAAATGTCACATTGAGAAACTTTATATCCATAGAGTGGTTTCTGACAGTGTTAACTGAAATTCTGTTATGCCTCATTTTAGGAAGAGCACTATAGTTCTTTCATATAGTTTGCTACCTAATCTTTTGGAGGAACGTTAATAAATGAATTCACACCATTTGCTCAGATGACAAGAATATTTCATTGTCTAATCAAAATAGTCAGATTTCATAACTGATAATATAATTCTATCAAATATACTGTAATCCAGAGAAAATGCTCAAGGAAAGCCAAAATAATTGTAATTTGCACTTAATGCACTTCTGGCTTAAAACCAAATTACCATGGTCAAGCAGAGTTTGAGAGACAAAATTTATATACATTAGAACTTCAATTTATTAAATATATCAAGCAGTAAGAAAACAACTTATTCCTCATTACCAAACTCTCACGGTACATAAAACACATTAGGTAGGATAGAAAGTTTACTGCTAAGGTCTACATTTTTCTATTTAAAACAAAATTGAAAAATCAGATTTTTCAAATTGTCCAGCACAAGCATATAGTTTAAAGTAATCTGAAATAAAATGTGATTATTTTAATAACTTATTTACAATTGAAAAAAATGTACAAATACTTTCTAATTGAAGAAAGGTATATTTAAATTTAGAATGATACCAATCCTAACTGGATTGAAGGCACTTCACTTAATTTTGCAAGGCTTTTAATCAGGATTGAATTTATGTCATAAAGTATAATATGTAAAGTTCGTAAAAGTAAATATTAGTTTAAGTTTGTACAAAGGCCCAAAACAGTTATATATTTACTTTTCTATAATTGAAATTTTTTTACAAAATTAAGTTAGTAATACCTAAAGAAAATGTCTTTAGAAAAGCAGCATGGTGGTCAGGCATGGTGGCTCATGCCTGTAATCCGAGCACTTTGGAAGGCCAAGGTAGGCAGATCATGAGGTCAAGAGATCAAGACCATCCTGGCAAACATGGTGAAACCCCATCTCTATTCAACATACAAAAATTGGATGGGCATGGTGGCACATGCTTGTAGTCCCAGTTATTCGGGCAGCTGAAGCAGGAGAATCACTTGAACCCAGGAGGCGGAGGTTGCAGTGAGCTAACATTGTGCCACTGCACTCCAGCCTGGCAACAGAACAAGACTCCGTCTTAAAAAAAAAAAAGCAGCATGGTTAACTGCTGAGAGCTGAAGAAACATTAAATGCTTTCACTTTAATTTACAAAGCAAAATTTATTTTTAATATGAAACCTAATACAAATCACCATGACTAGGCATCTTTTTAAAATTTGGTAACAAAACCTCAACCTACTTCTTGGATGGCATACAACTCAAATAATACTAATAACAATACTGTATGCACTGACAGTATCTTAAAGCCAAGATTTCTGGAACAAAACCACTAAGGGAACCTTAAGAGAAGATGATTTATAATGTATAGAACGAATATTAAAGACTGGACAATTCAGCTACCTTACTCTTTTTATAGGAATGTAATATTTCATAAAATTTCTACATTTAAAGGCCAATATAGTATATAAGTAGAATAATGAACCTAAAATTACAATGCTAGATTTTGAAGTCCCTTCCACCCCTACATCTCACTAGCTATAACCATGGCAAAGCAGCAACTTCTCTGAGCTTTGGTTTCTTCCTCTGTAATAAAACTGGAATAATATTTGTATCACCATATTCATCAGGGCAATATAAGGATCAAAGAAAAAAGATATGAAAGGTAATTTGTAAATTTAATACTACTTAGAGTAAGGAATTATTTACCAAAGTTTTTATACTCTCTTTTTTAAAAAATTATACTTTAAGTTCTGGGATACATGTGATGAACGTGCAGGCTTGTTACATAGGTATACATGTGCCATGGTGGTTTGGTGCATCCATCAACCCATCATCTACATTAGGTATTTCTCCTGATGCTATTCCTCCCGTAGCCCCCCAATCCCCCAACAGGCCCCAGTGTATGATGTTCCTGTCCCTGTGTCCATCTGTTCTCATTGTTCAACTCTCATTTATGAGTGAGAATATGTAGTGTCCGGTTTTTTGTTCCTGTGTTAGTTTGCTGAGAATGATGGTCTCCAGCTTCATCCATGTACCTGCAAATCATTCTTTTTATGGCTGCACAGTATTCTATGGTGTATATGTGCTATATTTTCTTTATCCAGTCTATCACTGATGGGCATTTAGGTTGGTTCCAAGTCTTTGTTATTGTGAATAGTGCTACAACAAACATACATGTGCATGTTTCCTTAGAGAAGAATTATTTATAATCCTTTGGGCATATACTCAGTAATGCGATTGCTGGGTGAAATGGTATTTCCTGGTTCTAGATCCTTAAGAAATTGCCACACTGTCTTCCATAATAGTTGAACTAATTTACACTTCCACCAACAGTGTAAAAGTGTTCCTATTTCTCCACATCCTCTCCAGCATCTGTTGTTTCTTGACTTTTTAATGACTGCCATTCTAATTGGCATGAGATGGTATCTCATTGTGGTTTTGATTTACAATTCTCTAATGACCAGTGATGATGAGCTTTTTTTCATATGTTTGTTGGTTGCATAAATGTCTTCCTTTGAGAAATGTCTGTTCATATCCTTGGCTCACTTTTTGATGGGGTTGTTTTGTCCTTGTAAATTTAAGTTCCTCATAGATTCTGAATATTCGCTCTTTGTCAGACAAACAGATTGCTAAAATTTTCTCCCATTCTGTAGGTTGCCTGTTCACTCTGATGATAGTTTCTTTTGCTGTGCAGAAGCTCTTTAGTTTAATTAGATACCATTTGTCAATTCTGGCTTTTGTTGCCATTGCTTTTGGTGTTTTAGTCATAAGTCTTTCCCCATGCCTATGTCCTGAATGGTACTGCCTAGGTTTTCTTCTAGGGTTTTTATGGTTTTCGGTCTAACTTTAAGGCTTTAATCCATCTTAAGTTAATTTTTGTATAAGGTGTGAGGAAGGGGTTCGGTTTCAGTTTTCTGCATATGGCTAGCCAGCTTTCCCAACACCATGTATTAAATAGGGAATCCTTTCCCCATTGCTTTTGTCAGGTTTGTCAAAGATAAGATGGTTGTAGATGTGTGGCATTATTTCTGAGGACTCTGTTCTGTTCCATTGGTCTATATATCTGTTTTGCTATCAGTACCATGCTGTTTTGGTTACTGCAGACTTGTATTACAGTTTGAAGTCAAGTAGTGTGATGCTTCCAGCTTTGTTGTTTTCACTTAGGATTGTCTTGGCTCTGTGGGCTTTTTTTTGGTTCCATATGAAATTTAAACTAGTTTTTTTCTAATTCTGTGAAGAAAGTAAATGGTAGCTTAATGGGGATAACATTGAGTCTATTAATTAATTTGGGCAGTATGGCCATTTTCACAACATTGATTCTTCCTATCCATGAGCATGGAATTTTTTTATTTGTTTGTTTGTATCCTCTCTTATTTCCTTGAGCAGTTGTTTGTAGTTGTCCTTGAAGATGTCCTTCGCATCCCTTGTAAGTTGTATTTCTGGGTATTTTATTCCCTTTGTAGCAATTGTGAATGGGAGTTCACTCATTATTTGGCCCTCTATTATTGGTGTATAGTAATGCTTGTAATTTTTGCACATTGATTTTCTATCCTGAGACACTGCTGAAGTTACTTATCAGATTAAGGAGATTATGGGCCAAAATGATTGGGGTTTTCTAAATATACAATCATGTCATCTGCAAACAAACAGAGACAATTTGACTTCCTTTCTTCCTATTTGAATATCCTTTATTTCTTTCTCTTGCCTGATTGCCCCGGCCAGAACTTCCAATACTATGTTGAATAGGAGTGGTGAGAGAGGGCATCCTTGTCTTGTGCCAGATTTCAAAGGGAGTGCTTCCAGCTTTCAGCCATTCAGCATGATATTGGCTGTGGGTTTGTCATAAATAGCTCTTATTCCATTGAGATACATTCCATCAATACCTAGTTTCTTGAGAGTTTTTAGCATGAAGGGGTGAATTTTATCAAAGGCCTTTTCTGCACCTATTTAGATAATCATGTCCTTTTTCTCACTGGTTCTGTTTATGTGATGGATTACGTTTATTAATTTGTGTATGCTGAACCACTCATGCATCCTAGGGGTGAAGCTGACTTGATCATGATGTGCTGCTGGATTTGGTTTGCCAGTATTTTATTGAGGATTTTCACATCGATGTACATCAGGGATATCGGTCTGAAATTTTCTTTTATTGTTGTGTCTCTGCCAGGTTTTGGTATCAGGATGATGCTGGCCTCATAAAATGAGTTAGGGAGGGGTCCCTCTGGTAGAATTCAGCTGTGAACCCATCTGGACCTGAACTTTTTTTGGTTGGTAGGCTACTGACTGCAGCCTCAACTTCAGCCCTTGTTATTGGTCTCTTCAAGGTTTCAACTTCTTCCTGGTTTAGGCTTGGGAGGGTGCAAGTGTCCAGGAATTTATCCATTTCTTCCAGGTTCACTGGTTTGTGTGCATAGAGTTGTTTGTAGTAATCTCTGATGGTAATTTGTATTTCTGTGGAGTCAGTGGTGATAACCCCTTTGTCATTTTTTTATTGCATCTATTTGAGTCTTCTCCCTTTTCTTTTATATTAATCTGACTAGCAGTCCATCTATTTTGTTGATCGTTTCAAAAAAACCAGCTCCTGGATTTATAGATTTTTTTGAAGGATTTTTTTGTGTCTCTGTCTCCTTCAGTTCTGCTCTGATCTTAGTTATTTCTTGTCTTCTGCTAGCTTTTGAGTTTTTTTGATCTTGCTCCTCTAGTTCTTTCAATTTTGATGATAGGGTGTCGATTTTAGATCTTTCCTCGCTTCGCTGGTGGGCATTTATTGATGTAAATTTCCCTCTAGACACTGCTTTAAATGTGTCCCAGAGATTCTGTTGTGTCTTCGTTCTCATTGGTTTCGAAGAACATTTATTTCTGCCTTCATTTCATTGTTTATCCAGTTGACATTCAAGAGCCAGTTGTTCAGTTTCCATGAAGTTGTGCGGTTCTGAGTTAGTTTCTGAATTCTGATTTCTAATTTGATTGCACTATGGTCTGAGAGACTGTTTGTTATGATTTCTGTTCTTCTGCATTTGCTGAGGAGTGATTTACTTCCAATTATGTGGTCAATTTTAGAGTAGGTGCTATGTGGTGCTGAGAAGAATGCATATTCTGTGGATTTGGGGTGGAGATTTCTGTACATGTCTGTTAGGTCCACTTGGTCCAGATCTGAGTTCAAGTCCTGGATATCTTTGTTAATGTTCTGTCTTGTTCATCTGTCTAATACTGACAGTGGAGTGTTAAAGTCTCCCACACAATAGTAGTCTAAGTCTCTTTGTAGGTTAAGAACTTGCTTTATGTATCTGGGTGCTCCTGTATTGGGTGCCTATATATTTAGGATCGTTAGCTCTTCTTGATGCATTGATCCTTTTACCATTATGTAATGTCCTTCTTTGTCTCTTTTGATCTTTGTTGGTTTAAAGTCCATTTTATCAGAGACTAGGACTGCAACTCCTCCTTTTTTTTTTGCTCTGCATTCGCTTGATAAATCTTCCTCCATCACTTTATTTTTAGAGGAGCTGGTACCATTCCTTCTGAAACTATTCCAAACAATCCAAAAAGAGAGAATCCTTCCCAAATCATTTCATGAGACCAACATCATCCTGATACCAAAATCTGGCAGAGATTCAACAAAAAAAGAAAACTTCAGGCCAATATCCATGATGAACATAGATGCAAAAATCTTCAATAAAATACTGGCAAACTGATTGCAACAGTACATCAAAAAGCTTATCCATCACCATCAAGTAGGCTTCATTCCGGGGATGCAAGGTTGGTTCAACATATACAAGTCTATAAACGTAATTCACCACATAAACAGAACCAAAGACAAAAACTACATGATTATCAATAGATGCAGAGAAGGCCTACAACAAAATTCAACAGCACTTTGTGCTACAAACTCTCAATTAACTGGGTATCAAAGGAACATATCTCAAAATAATAAAAGCTATTTATGACAAGCCTACAGCCAATATCATACTGAATGGGCAAAACCTGGAAGCATTCCCTTTGAAATCCGGCACTAGACAAGCATGCCCTCTGTCACCACTCCTATTTAAGATAACATTGGAAGTTCTAGCCAGAGCAATTAGGCAAGAATAAAAAAATAAAGGGTATTCAGTTAGGAAAAGAGGAAGTCAAACTATCTCTATTTGCAGATGACATGATTGTATATTTAGAAGACCCATCATCTCAGCTCAAAATCTCCTTAAACTGATAAGCAACTTCAGCAAAGTCTCAGGTTACAAAATTAATATGCAGAAATCACAAGCATTTCTATACACCAATAACAGACAGCCAAATCATGAGTGAACTCCCATTCACAATTGCTACAAAGAGAATAAAATACCTAGGAATATAACTAACAAAGGACATAAAGAACCTCTTCAAGGAGAACTACCAACCACTGCTCAAGGAAATAAGAGAGGACACAAACAAATGGAGAAACATTCCATGCTTATGGTTAGGAAGAATCAATATCGTGAAAATGGCCATACTGCCCAAGGTAATCTATAGATTCAGTGCTACCCCCATCAAGCTACCAATGGCCTTCTTCACAGAACTGGAAAAAACCACCTTAAACTTCATATGGAACCAAAAGAGAGACTGCATAGCCAAGACAACCTTAAGCAAATAGAACAAAGCCGGAGACATCACGCTACCTGATTTCAAACTATACTACAAAGCTACAGTAATCAAAACAGCATGGTACCGGTACCAAAACAGAGATATAGACCAGTGGAACAGAACACAGGCCTTGGACGCAACACCACACATCTACAACCATCTGATCTTTGACAAACTTGACAAAAACAAGCAATGGGGAAACCATTCCCTGTTTAATAAATGGTGTTGGGAAAACTGGCTAGCAGTGTGCAGAAAGCAGAAACTGGACCCCTTCCTGACACCTTACACTAAAATTAACTCCAGATGTATTAAGAACTTAAACATAAAAACCCTAGAAGAAAATCTAGGCAAAATCATTCAGGACACAGGCATAGGCAAGCACTTTATGACTAAAACACCAAAAGGATTGGCAACAAAAACCAAAACAGACAGATGGGACCTAATTAAACTCCAGAGCTTCTGTACAGCAAAAGAAACAATCATTAGAGTGAACCGGCAACCAACAGAATGGGAAAAAATTTTTTGCAATCTACCCATCTGACAAAGGGCTAATATCCAGAATCTACAAAGAACTAAAACAGATTTACAAGAAAAAAACAAACCCATCCAAAAGTAGGAGAAGGATATAAACAGACACTTTTCAAAAGAAGACATATATGAGGCCAAAAAACATATGAAAAAGTACTCGTCATCACTGAATATTAGAGAAATGCAAATCAAAACCACATTTGAGATATCACCTCACGCCAGTTAGAATGGCGATCATTAAAAAATCTGGAGACAACAGATGCTGGAGAGGATGTGGCGAAATAGCAACACTTTTACACTATTGGTGGGAGTGTTAATTAGTTCAACCACTGTGGAAGACTGTGTGGTGCTTCCTCAGGGACCTAGAAATAGAAATTCCATTTGACCCAGCAATCCCATTACTGGGTATATACCCAAAGGATTATAAATCATTCTATTATAAGGACACATCCACACGTATATTCATAGCAGCACTGTTTACAATAGCAAAGACCTGGAACCAACCCAAATGCCCATCAACAATAGACTGGACAAGGAAAATGTGGTACATACACATCATGGTATACTATGCAGCCATAAGAAACGATGAGTTTGTGTCCTTTGTAGGGACATGGATGAATCTGGAAACCATCATTCTCAGCAAACTGACACAAGAACAGAAAATCAAACACTGCATGTTCTCACTCATAGGCGAGTGTTGAACAATGAGAACACATGAACACAGGGAGGGGAGCATCACACACTGGGCTCTGTTGGGGGGGCAAGGGAGGGACAAAGGTGGGGGGTGGGGAGGTTGGGGAGGGATAACATGGGGAGAAATGCCAGATATGGGTGATGGGGGGATGGAAGTATCAAACCACATTGCCATGTGTGTACCTATGCAACAATCCTGCATGATCTGCACATGTACCCCAGAACCTAAAGTACAATAAAAAAAAAAAAAAGAAATAGAGCCAAGAACCACTAAATTAGAGAAACATCTTTACTGATCTCTAGTAGTTTCTAATTCATAATGGAATATATAGACTAGTCACCAAACTTTTAAAATAATTGATGCTACGAGAAATGTAGAGAGCATCCACAAGCACTAAGAAATTTAAAAATTGGAAACATGAACACACATAAACATTGTATTTTAACTTGCTTTTAAATTTATTATTGATAAGCACAAAACAAATTCCAAATGCTGATATAACCTATAATCTACTTAGATCAAAATCAAATATTATATTTTATGTGATCAATAGAGGAAATGTAAAATCAAAGAAATTTAGAGTTTAAAAGTACCTCAATTGTAAATCCAGTTCAATCTTATTAGTACAGTGTTAAATGATTTACCTAAAGTCATACACATAGTAAGAAGCAAATTCAGGCCAAGCTATAATTATCTTTGCAAGAGTTGAAATGGATTCAATACAACCCCTCAAGTCAATATCCTTCTGTTGAAGTAAAGGCATACAGTCTTTATTAGTTTGGGGCACTTTTTTGTTTTGTTTTGTTTTGCTTAGTTATGATTTGTTTAAGAATTTTTCAGATTTTATAAAGGTAACAGTTTATATACTACACAGAAGCATTCCAGAAGCAAACCTCATGCTGGAAAAATAATGTACGATTATTTACCCTAAATGATCTCCATCTAGGATGAGACCTAAAGGATGAGTTTAACATTAAGCAGACTAGAGATGGGGCAGTTTAGGCATATGTTAAAGCCAGAAGGTTATCTTCTCAGAAATGAATAAAAGACTAAAGTAGCTTCAGTGAAATAAATGAGGAAATAGCTTGAGGTAATGGAATCTGGAGATTGAAGCAAGGACCAGATCATGCTGGGACTTATAGAATCAAACAGAAGTCTTCAACACATCTTAGCATGGTCTATATGTCATGCAAAAAACAAATATATGCCAAAATCTTAACGCTTAGCATTATTTTTACGTATTGAAATCAACCAATATACTGTGGTATATTATGTTATTCTAAAAAAAAAAGTTTTAAAAATATCAAAGTTACACCCTTTGATCCGTATCCATCATCCTACAGTTAATAAGGCCATTTTATTCTATCATGCTATAACACAGTCATGAAAAAGGTGGACATGGAATATATGAGTAAAGATACATAAAAGAATACATTTTGTTTTTATTTATTTATTCATTTACAAACAATAAATGACATGAGTCTAATAGATTAAAATAAAGTCTATTTAAAAGTGCTTGTATTCTTTTTTCTCCTACATGACCAAAAATATTGTATACTAAATTTAAAAGATCAAAATTCCTTTTATACAAGAAATATAAAATATTTTATAATAATTCATAACCTCATAATATTCCACTAAAAGGAACACAGCTTTGCAGTTTACCTTAAGAGAGTAAAGAGATGTGTTACCATGAAAGACTAATTTTTTTTAAAGTTGAAAGTTCTTAGTATAAACAAACTAACTTCAAAAAAAATCTATTAATAAAACATACAATCTAAAATCTGAATAGCTATTTTCTACATAACGGGCATTTTTACAAAAGAAAAATACAAGGTTTAAGCTTGAAAACACTCTTAGAAAGTATATGTTATCAAAAGCATACAAAATGTTTACAGGTTCAACTTAAGTTTTAAAGTTATTTTTTAAAGCCCAAATTTGAATGAAATCCCATTGTAGTAACGCATGTTGTAACAGCTGTTCATAGAGATTAGTCAACTGTACTGGTGACAGATTAATGTGTTCACAGTTTGGTGAACTGTCTGGAGGGGAGATGTAGTAAAATTACTAGAATGATTTAATGGTTACTGAATTTTTGCTAAAATTTCTATAAGATCGTAGCTTCTTAACTTATACTGCTAAGTAACAGCCAAAATCCATTGCAAATACTGTAGAAGCTTAACAATTTCAAGATTTCTAAGTCCTAGCATATGTCCCATTTATTTCACGAAATAATTTTCTGGATGCCATTTTCCACCCACCTCAAATTCCAACAATATTAAGCAATGCCTTGAAAATAGTAAGGTTGTGTTATTTTACTGAATATCGTGTCCAACAGCTATATCTAAAATTGGAAACTGATGTCAAAACACATTTAAAAAACCTAAACGTAATAGAAATAAAGATACATAAATTTTTTAGCTATTCTTTTAGAATAGCTTAAGAAATGCTTCCCCCCAACCCAAAAAACAAAACAAAATAAAAAAACTACACTTGGCCAAAAATTTTAAATATACATAAGTTTACTAGTCTCAATTGACCCTCACTGTGTCCCAAGGGTGTACAGATCAGTTCCTGGCACTACTGACCAATGCCACATAATCAGTGTCAGATCTTTTCACTTCAGAGTTAAAACCACAAAAAAGCACTAGAAAGAAAAAATATGAAGACACTAAAGCATAATACTTCAGACTATAAATCTTTTAAGATTCTGTCTCATAGTCTAAGGTCCATAAGTAACCCAGACTTAACCTCTGTTTTTTTTTTTTACTACCATTTACCAATGTACTAAACAGAATCATTAAACTATAATAATGACTTACAGAGAAAAAAGTAAACTATTTGCTTTTTCTTAATCCTTATCTAAACCCTCTTTCCTACCATATTCATTCTATTCATTATACTTTATATAAGACAAATCCCTAACCCCCTTTTAAACTACTATTCTTAAACTCTATAGCCTGAATAGTAGGTACATATAATATATGTAAGGATAGTGACATTTGAATGTCTGCAATAAGAAAAGTATAATTTTTATATTTCTAAGACAGATATCAGCATAATGTACTAAAGAACTTGCAACTATTATAGCTGTCTAAAAATGAAATCAGCTGATTTTCAAAGAAATAATACATTGTAAGAAGTTTTACAACTTAAAACATTTAACAGATATTACTTGAATAATCCTGTCTCCTTTAATCTTTAAAACAATCCTGTTAGGTAAGTATTAGCATCCCCATTTTACTGATTAAAAAAACTCAGAACCTGAACATTAAGTGACTTGCTCAATACCATCCAACAACCTTGTGGTCATACAGAATGTGAACCAGATGCTCTATCAATACTGTCCCCTCCACCATACAATGAGATGTCCCTGCCTAACTATCTGACAGTGTATATATACACCTTTTATATTGGGCTTATTACATTACATTGGTTGTATAATAATTAGTCATTTGTGCACCTACCTCCTACATAGTAAGTTACTTGGTTCCTAGGATCATCTTTCCATTCTTTCAATCCAAATGACTTTTAATAGATTGTAAAACAAACAGCCAAATTTAGTTCTTTTGGCTATAAATCCTAAGAGCTCCCAAGAATTTCACAGATGACTTCCTAACACTTTACACTACCCTCACCTTAACACTAATAATTTTCCATCATTTTATAACCATTTACTAAAGTTCATCAAACATTAATAGAAGAATGCAGGATTTAAATTCTAAGGCCATAATTTAATATATAGGTAATGAATGAAAGCTGAAGAAAGAAAAGGTCAGCATTCTGTGAAAAGTCAGCAACAATGACAGAAATACAGGAAGTAAGCCAGAGACCACAAACCAGAAAAACAGAATAAAAACCAGCCTGACAATCCCCTGGGAAACTGAACACCCATGTCCAGAAGACCTATAAAAACAAGCTATTTCCCAACATGTGTGAAGAATAAGTGCTAACCCATGCAGTGGAAATATAAAGAATAGTTCAAAGACTAGATAAAAGTACAGAAAGGACAAAATTCACAATGGTCAAAAGATACAGATATGTCCAGAAACTAGACCAGGATGTCAAACCACTTTCCTCTACTGAATGTGAAGTGATACTTTCTTAAGGGAGATTGTCTGTTTCTAGGGTCTTTCTAAAATAAAAGTCCCCACCCCCTTTTTGGACTTGAGGTACACAGAATTGCTGTATTATTTTTGTTTGATTATCTTGAAGGGTGTTCAAATGTCAAAAGTGTCAATGGACTCTCAGATGAAAAGCCATAAAAAGTTCAAAAACTAAAAAAAAATAGTAGATTAAAAACTGCTCTACTAAGAACCATCTCTAATGTGTTATGAAGCCAAAATCTAGGAAGGTAGTTACTAAAGCAACAGCCAGTGAAAGAGAAGTGGTGGTTCCCTAAGCTGTTGTTTGAAAAGAAACTCCTGAGACACACTGTGGAACATCCTTTTGCACACTATTGCCTCACAAGATCCTTGGCTACCCTTAACTCCACATATTTCCCCTGAAAAGAAGTTTTTGGTTTTTGTTTTGTTTTAATCTGATTTCATGTGTGTAAAATTTGGGGGTAGGAAAAAAGGCTTGAAAGAGAGCATCCAACTCCCAATCTTCTTTCAGAAGAGCTTAATTAAACCCACCCATTAAAGTCAAGTTCAAAAGAACACAACAACAAAAACAAAAAAACCCAGATTTCTCAAGTCAAGAGTTTGGAAATCCTAGAACGTTGGCGCTGAAAAGGATCTAATCCAATAGCCTCATTCTATAAACAGGGAAGTGAGTCTAATAGTAAAAATCTATCAACTTTTCTAACGTATCATTAGCTAAACAGTCATTATCTTTTATTTACTTCAAAAGCTGTATTTTCACCAGTGAACTTAAAAAACACGTTGTCCCTATATAAATTACTTTTAAAGGCAAAAACAACATTCACTGAAAGTTTTCTACAAAAAAATTACCTCAAAGTAATGGAAAAAATATCAGTATAACTAAAGTATGGTCGATACTCACAATCACCATTAGTTTTAAGGTGATCCATACCCAAAACAGGCTTCAAAACAGCTGATCAAGCACCAGGCAGTAAAAGTTACCTTTATTCAATATCTAACATTTATTGAATGCTTATAATTTATCAGACATTACGAGATATGCTTTGCAGGTATTATATCATTTACAAGAATAGAAAAGCAAGCTTAAGAGCCACAGCTTAATGATAGTCATATATCATAACAATAAAATAAATCCTATTAAAACCATGATTTGGAAAATTTAAGGTAAATAAAGTTCCACAAATAGTACAATTTTCAGCTCTTCCCCCTAAACAAAGAGCTTTCTTCATTTCCTACAAACAAGACCATCTTCACTACTTCCAGGTTATAAAGTCAGAGATTCTGTCTGAACTTCAAGAAATCCAGACAGCCTTTCTTTATCTCTCTCTCTCTCTCTCTCTCTCTCACACACACACACACACACAAACACACACACACACTCTCTCTCTGTAAATTCAATAGATTAAATACAAATACTGATAGAAAATTTACTAATTATAACTTGTCATCTTGCCAGTTACTTCAATATCTCAATTTTTGAATACTTCAAGATTCCTGTTACATCATATAAAAATCAACATAGCTCCTTGCCTCCAATTTATTTCCATAGGATTACAGCATAATTGGCACCAAAATACACCTCTTAGTGAAGTAAAAATGTGAAGATGAAAAGAGGCCATCAGAGTAGAAGATAAAAGTACTACTCGCATTATCTTGTTGCTTGATGTATATAAATATTTTTTAGAAGACAATAATTCTATGGGTAAACTGTTGTAAACTAGTGAAACTATCCAACAATAGGAAGAAAGCTGTACTCTCATGCCTTTTCATATGGGGAAATTTATATTACAAATCTATGTAGCCTTAAATAGATAAGGTATGTGTGTATACATCTTACAGACATTTAATACCTTTCACTTCTCCTTTCAAGGCATAAATAGCAACTTTAATTTTTTACCATTTTTTCAAATCAGAAGAGGTGAGTTTAACGGATTAAATGCCTATGTGTCTTTCAGTTCTTTAAGTACCTTATCGAAAGAAATTTTTACATGCTTAATTTGAAGCATGTTTACTATACTGGAAGTTTTGTTAAGAATACTTTGATGACGTCAGTTCAAAGACTTACTTTCCCCCTAAAGTTGTTAATTTTTGGACAATATAAGAAAAATCTAGTTTGCCACCAGCTGTCCAAAAATTCGACAAGTAGCTCCCCCTCCTGGAGGAAAAATAAAAGTGAGTTCCTCTTCAAACTAAAACACTAGTACAATAAAAAATGTTTTAAAGACATGAAGCAAAAAAACAGCCAAATCTGAGTTTTTCTATAAGAATCAATATCCCAATACTACTGTAAACAGCTATAAACAGTTTTATAGAAACATGTATAAGTACTAAAAATGCAGTTTCCTAGCTAACAGAAGTAATGAACATCATTATTTGACTTACTACACAGCAACCTTTTTACCTGATCACAGAATGCTGACATTCCTTTCATTTTGGTGGTTGTATACAATCATCAATCCTCAAGTATATTGTTCAGACTTTCAAACTCACTAGCTTTTACCAAAGATCAAGTGATTCTACAAAGAAAGTAGCAGCTCTATGAAGACTCTTAAAAATATCTTCTTACTCTACTTGCTTGTTAATCAGGTTTTAAAAAGATAAGATGACTGAGTGGTACTATTTACATACTGTGAAATTATATTTCACAGTATGTAATTAGCTATAATTATGATACATATATTAGTATTAGTACTATTCCTGGGAACTGGGTTGTGTAAATTAAAAATGTAATTAACAAATCGTACACTCTAAAACGTGGAAACATGTTTCATCACATACTAAAATTCTTATCCTGTGACCCATCTATTTACCCACTCAGAGCAATTGTGTCATTATGTGTAATATATAAGAAAATAATGGTGCTTTTTCAAAAAAAGCTGTTTAATCACTAAAGATGAGAACAGATAAGGAATAAGTTTGAGGAAAAAGTTATACAGAAAACAAGATACAAGCACACTTGACTATCTCAACTACAAAGTAAACTAAGAATGCCAAAAGAACTTCAAACTTAAAAAAATATAAAACCTTTCTGCACAAAGCACAAATTTACCTTAGTGTAAATCAGATACCAAAGTTTCTCAAATTCAGATGCTATGACTACATTTATAAAGAACTGGCTACATAACGTTCTTAAAATATCGATTCTAATATTAGTTGTTACAATACATGACAATTCAAAATTACCTAATAAAAAAATCTTTCAGTATGGACGCCTGCATTTTAAGTACAATAAATGTGTATTACTAAGATAGCTCCTTACTAGCTTTTTGAGTCTTAGAGAATCTGTCAGGGTATCTACTTCAGCAAACTGCTAACATGATCTCCATGAACCAACCTTGCTAATATAAACAAGATTTTTTTTCTTGAAAAGATAGCTTAATGAGAAACTTCAGTTCACGTGTATGTACATAATAAATATAGGCTAACCTTTAGACATTGACTAGTTTGGGAACTACTGAATTAAGCAAATTCCTTCAAGGAAAGTTTAACCAGTTTTATGCATTCATTCAGTTAGGAGATACAGCAGTATTTAATACACACTCTGACTTTAAAATTAACCCAATACACATAGACTCTGATGTCCTAAAATTTACTAAGATCCACACTAAAGTTTCATTTGAGGTAAAATATTTGTGTTACATTATTTGGCTCAACTAATGAAACGAAGCTGGTTACTTTTAGCTAAAATGAACAGTGTAGAGCTTGAGAAAAGAAATATAAATAAATCTGCACTTTCCTGTTCATGCATTTTAGATTTTTAAAAAACACCAAAAAAAAAAAAAAAAAAAAAAACCACCCTGTATAAACCCTCCAGCTCTCAGTGGCATTCTTAGCAATTCAGAAGGAATGTGAAGTATACCAAAATTACTTGTGAACTTTAATTTTTCTCTCCTGTATTTGAAATAACAGCAAAAGTGTCATGGAAAGGAGCACGGTAACTTTTCTGCAGACAGAAGCAGAAATCACAACCCCACAATTGTAAATCACTGTCCAAGGACACCGCACTGAAGCCGGGTGGGAATGTGCAGAAATAAGTAAATACTCCGAAAGTAAACAGTGTTTTTGTTTTTTGTTCTCTTTTTGCTGTCACCAGTAAAAAGATTTCATCCTATTCCCCTAAAACCACATTACTTTTCAAAATAAAGTCAGACGAGAGCAAATAACGCAATTGGCAAAAGGCAAGAATCTCCTTCCCTGATACTCGCCCTGGCCTAACATTTCATCTCCCTTCAATCAGATTACCAGATGAATAGGGCAGGTCACAGGATCAGGATGAAAATGTCTGTCTAGCCTTAAGCCCTCCCTGCCCCAAGTCCAAAGCTGCCTTACTTTTCCTGTTTCTTTGATTCTAATCCAACCCAAAGTTTGGCTCAAGGATTAACCCCACCCCGACCACTGTCCCATTCTCCGACTTTATCCTGCCCAACCAGTACCCAAATTAGCTGTCCAAATGACTACCAGGTAAATGAGGGAAAACAAAGACTCTGAGACCTAAGTTAGGCCAGCCACTAGCGCCAGAAAAGGAAGAGCGAACACGGTGTAAAACACTTCAGAAGAACTAAGAAAGGTCCAAGGGTTCGTGAACAGTCTGCGCCGCGGACCTGCAAGGCCCGGCAGATAAAAGCAGAAAGGCAGGGAGCAGAGCGGAAGGAAACTCACTGGAGAGACATTTTGGGGAGCGTTAAGAGACGCACTCCCTCTGGCGTTGAAGGATCCGCAGTCAAATCCGAGATAAGCCCGAGTCTAGGTGACAAAAGCAGACTCTCCATCGGCCGGATCACCCTCGGCCTCCCTGCGCAGCCCCGGGGCTCCCTTAGAGCTGCCCCTTCCCACGCTGCAGCCTGGCCCAGCCCGGGTCCGGATGGAACCGGCAGCAAGCGCGGGCGGGGCCCCTTCTCCTTACTCCAGTTCCCACGCGCTGCCCCTCCCGGCAGGACGCCCCCCGCCCTGGCTCCGCGCCTACCTGTAGCACCAGCGGCTCAGGGTTGAAGGCCAGGGTCAGCAGCAGCTGCATGCGCTCCGAGTCCTTGAGGTTGCGGAGCAGGAAGCTGCCCGAGTCCTTGGTCTCGGCGTAGCGGCGCACCAAGCGGTCGAGAAGGCGCTGCGAGGGGCAGTGCACCAGGTCCGACCAGCCCTCCACCGCCTCGGGCGTGAGCAGACGCACGTCGCCGTTGAGGCGCGCGAACTCGGTCCGGGGCATGGCCTGCAGCAGGTCGCAGCGCGGCCGGCCGGTGGCCCGCTTGCAGATGCTCTGGTCGAGCTGCGCCAGCTCGCGCTGCGAGCCGAGGCGCTTGAGCACCACTCGGCGGCGGCCGCCCTCGCGGGGCTCCCCGTACTGCGCGAAGTACACGTTCTTCACGTTGAGGAAGTCCAGCAGGCGCAAGCGGCCCCACGCCTCGAACACCACCTGCCCGTTGAGGAAGCGGCGGCACCAGCTCGTGCCGAAGCACGCCGGGCACTTATTGAGCTGCAGGAAGCGCCGGTCGGCCAGCTCGTTACGCTGCCAAGAGGCGAGCAGCGACGGCGAGTGCAGCACCATCAGCACCAACAGGCTGCCCAGCGCCGCCAGCTTCAGCGAGCGGGACAGGCGGCCCAGCTTCGGGGGCACCAGGCGCCACATACCGCCCGCCCGCCCGCAACGGGAGGGCGAGGGCACCCCCGGGGCGCCCCCGCCGCGCCAAGATCCGGAGAGCGACCGACAGGAGCCCTGGGCGAGAGAAGGAGCAAGCGCGCGGTCGGGTGCGCAGGGCGGAGTAGGTGTGTGAGAGAGGGAGACGGAGAGCGATAAGGCGCGGGCCAGAGCAGGCTTCGACTTCTCCCAGTCACTAGTCTCTACAACTCTCCAGCTCCCTCCTCCGAGCTCCCCGCCCTCCGACTCCGGCGGCGCCTCCTCCTCGCCAGCCAAGTTATAGACGAGAGGGAGGGGGAGGGAACGCAGGGACCCGACGGCCGCGCGCCCGTGCCCGCGCGCGCGCGCACTGTGGGCACGAGCGCTGCAGCGGTAGCCAGCCACGGCGAGTGGGGTCTGCGAGGAAAGGAGGGACTCGTGGAAGGGGAAGAGTAGCTGGCTGTCTGACACCCACAAGTAGCAACGCGCGCCCCAGAGCCACACGCCCTTGCCCGTACTCGCTGGCTCCCCAGAGACAGGGAAGGGGGCCGGGGCCGGACCGGCGGGGCGGAGCGAGCGCGTCGCGCGCCGCCCAGAGAGCGTAAGCGCGGGCTCGCGGGAGCGGTTGTGGGGGCGGTTCAATGAGGGCGGAGCTAGAGCTCTTGAGGTGGAGGCCTGAACTCGCAGGGTCTGGTAGCAGAAAGACTTTATAGTCATCTTTTGTGAGAGTTGTGGTTTGCTGGTGCCTGGCTTTTTGGAAACGGTCCTTTAAGGAAGGCGGGAAGGAGAAGAAATGAACCGCGAAGTCTATTGGAGCCCCTTCGCTGATGGCGCGGCCGCCTTCTCTCGCCTTATATGGATTGGGTGCGCGCCTGGGGGCGGGGCGAGGCCCAGGAGTGCCGGGCGAGGGCTCGCGTTCCCCCTAGGCTCGCGCGCCTCACAGTAGTGGGTGGGGCCTGCGGAGAAGACGGTGGGAAAAGCGTGAGTGGAGGCGGGCTGGTTGGAGCTTAATTTTTGAGGTTGTATCTGTGAAAGCATTTAAGATTTTCCGGAGTGGGCACAGAAGAAAAGTTCTCAAGCCACGGTGTTAAAGTGAAAATAGGATGAAGGGGAAATGACGCGGCCTGGTGTCGCCAGGACGTCTGCCCTAAGCGCCGCGAAAAAGCGGGGAAGAGCTTGCCAGGCTTGCCTCTGCTCCCCACAGGCTGTCCCAGCCCGGCCGCGGAGCCCTGCGGTTCCTCTCCGCGAGGCGGATTTCCTGGCGCCGCCCCTGAGAGTCCCTGAGGAGCGGGCCTCGAAGCGTTGCCTTGGCGGTAACCGTGGAGACCCGGGGCTGCTTGGTGCTCCGCACGGTCTCCTTGACTCGGTCACCCCAGACTGCAGAAGTAAGGTGCAGATGCCGCACGAAAGCACCGTGTTTAGGTATAAGTTTCAGGGGACCCGGACTGTTTAGCAGTAGGGCTAGTAGGTATCTTATTATGCTTTTGACTTGTAGCGCTAAGATAGTTAAAGTGAGAAGTGGTTTTTAGCCTGAGGGGACAGGTGGTTCCTGATACGTTAGTAAACATCTATGTCTTAACTGAGTTAATTTTAGGGATTGAACAGTGCTTTTAGAAGACCATGGTAACTGGCATGTATAGATCAACTCTTTACGCGAGTTAATAAGAAACATCTATACCAAGTTATCAAAAGTAACAATACTTTCTGTATTGTTTGATTGTAACAGGCATTTCTTACAAATTCTTATAAGAATTAAGATTTTGAAAAAAGTCTTTGAGAAATTTGATAAATTTAAAGTAGGCGTGATTTTGTAATGATTTGCATTGAAGACAAAGACAAATTGGAATAATCTTCAAAGCTTTGTAGAATTTTACTCTACTTAAATTTGGCTTCTGCTGAGTGCATTATACCATCTTTGGTGGGAATTTTATTTAACTTGCTTTCAAGTATTCTCAAACTCCTTACAATATAGAGTTAAAAGCTCAAGTGAAATTTTCTTATGAAAAAGAGTTTGTTGTGATGGTTCTAGAGACCTGTGCTGTAGTTCAGCTGTGAGGCTGCTGCTGAATTGTAAACAAAGCAAGTTATTACTTAACTGCAAATTTCTTCTTTCTGACATCTTTTCTGTCTCATAAATTTGTTCGATTAATAGTAGACTATATATAGAATTGATTTAAAACAATAAATGTACTACATAAGTTGCCATTAAACTGATTAAACTGTGAGAACTGGGGCATAGTGAGACTATTTAGGTAACTAGTAACAGGATTAAGGAGGTACCTGTACTGCTGCTTTGTATGGAATAGGTCTTTGGAGTTCTTAAACTATTCTCAGCCTTCAGATGCTTGGAACTGTACAGGCATCATTTGAAACATGGAAATAAAACACGCTTACTAGTCGACACAGGTTGAATTTTGAAAAATGTTTGCTTTGCATCTAAGCAGTTTACATTTGTTTAAAAGCTCCGATCTTTTCAGTTAAATTTTCTAGACATTTATCAAGATAGTTTTCAAGAGCTTAATACATTCATCAAAAGAAAAAAAGTCTTAGAACTATATGAGATAAACGTATAGTGTTCTAAAGTTCCATATTAGGGTTTGTAAAAGATCTCTAAGTGAGGCTGGGCGCGGTGGCTCAGGCCTGTAATCTTAGCACTGTGGGACACCGAGATGGGCAGATCATGAAGTTAGGAGATTAAGACCATCCTGGCCAACATAGTGAAACCCCATCTCTACTAAAACTACAAAATTAGCCAGGCGTGGCGTCGCACACTGTAATCCCAGCTACTCGGGAGGCTGAGGCAGGAAAATTGCTTGAACCTGGGAGGTGGAGGCTGCAGTGAACAGAGATCATGCCACTGCATTCCATCCTGGTGACAGAGAGAGACTCCATTTAAAAAACAAAAAAATCAAAGTGAAGGTTAATGTACATTACTCACCTTTCCTGTAAACTGCAGGATGCTTTCAACCAGTGGATCATCCAAAGTTCTTGACCGTTATTTTAAATAACGGCAAATAATGTAATTTCCAGTGCATTGTAAAATGTCATTTTACAATAACTCACTGTTTTAAATGTATCAGATGGAATTAAATACCATAGTGGTTTGATACTAACATCCATTTTGATAGTCAAAGTTTTCCATTGTATTACTTATTCTATTCTCTACAGCAGTGGTTCTCAGCAAGGGACTGTTGCCTCCCAGGGGACAGTTGGCAATGTCTGGAGACATTTTTGTCTTCATAAACTAGGGAGTGGGGTACTACTGGTGTCTAGTGGGAACGTGCCAACGATGCTGCAAAATACCCTACATTGCAAAAGACAACCCCCAACTACAAGGAATTAACTCACTCAACATGTCAATAGTGTGCTGTTCAGAAACCCTGACTGACAAGAATTCTATGTAGTATGGTTTTAGGCATAAGTCTTACTGGTTGTCATACTTTCCTGCAACAAAAAACGTGTATACCATTGTCCCTTAAACAACACAGGTTTGAATTGTGTGGGTCCACTCATACACAGATTTTTTTTTCAACCAGACGAGAATCAGAACTATAGTAGTTGCTGGATATGAAACCCAAGGACAGCTGACTTTTACTGTAAGCAGATTTTGCAGGACTGGCTGCAGAACTTGCATATGAGAGAGTTTTGGTATACCGGGGGTCCTGGAACCAGTCCCAGGTGTATGCCAACAGACAACTGTATTTAAATTTTTTGCATATCCTGTGATCATAATCTTCTGAATGTTAACACAGGAATTTTTTATCATTACAACTATTATTGATGTTCAGCTGATCAAAAAAAACATAAATATCCCAATTTGAATAAATAAATATAAGAAGTAGTATTTTATTGAAATGTATTTCTTATTAAGCTTGGACATTTTATAAAATTAGATTTCCATGAACAAATATTATTTATTGCTAGAATCAGACAAAGTCTAACATCAGTTTTCTCTCTTTTTTGTTTTTAGAGTTGTAAGGGCCAAAATATCTTGTTCATTTATGTTGAAGAAAAGAATGTTTATACAGCAATTATATTTATTTCATTTTATTCCTTCTGACTAGAATAATTTAAATAATTTACCAATAGTGATCTATCATCACAGTATTCTTAATGACATACCAATTAGGTTTTCCAAGTTAGTTGGATTTAGAAGCAAAGCATTGGAAATCCATCTTGGAAAATGATTTTTTTAAAACTTGGTTACTAGAATTATTTTCTCATATTGACTCTATTTAGTGCCCTGGCAGTCATGTCCTGGGACAGTGCACTATAGTAAGATTCAGATGGGTTAGAGTTATTCCTTTTGTAAAGGCCAGAAAGACAATTTCCTGTGTGCTAAAGAACCCAGAACAGTGTCTAGTTTGATTAGTTTGTTCCAGTAGTGTTTGTCAGATGGGTGGATGAACAGTTGAAGGAATAAACACTTTCAAATTATTATTGTAATAATCTAAACTAGAAATGATGGGTATTAAAAAACTAGCACTTTCTGTATGTATTGTGAACATAGAGCTAACAAAATTTAATGTTAGAGAAAGGCAAGCATCAGGTGTCATGGCATGGTTTTTATCTTAAGCTATTGTAAGAATTACCATTTGTCTAAGCCTGTGGGGGCTTCTGGAACAAAAATATCTTAGACTAGGTCACTTATAAATAACAGAAATTTATTTTTCACAGTTTTGGGGCCAAGTCCATGATCAGGGTGCTTGCAAATTTTGTGTTGGGTGTTTTCCTCATTCATAAATGTTTCTGGTGTGTCTTCACATGGCAGAAGGCAAGGGAATCACTCTGGGTTCTCTTATAAGGATACAAGTCACCTCCCAAAGAATCCACCTTCAGATACCATCACATTGAGGATTAGGCCTCAACATATGAATTATGGCACAAGGGGGTGGGGGTGCAGCTGACACAACCGTTTGTATCCTAGCACCATGTGCTGAGATGGGGGAGATGGAGAGGAAAAGGATGAGAAAGATGCAAGTGCAGTTCACCTGTCCATATTCTTCAGTGTCACATTTATGTTTCAGTTACCTGATGTATGTGTGTTAGGAGATGTACCTTAAGGACTGATTTTGTTAAAGGGTTTTTTTTTAAAAGCTGTTTAGCATTTTAATAGAATTTTAAATATATTTTGTTGCATTTATTGTATTTTAAATCCATAACTCTACATAGGTATTTTCTAGGACAGATTCTGTATCAAACAATTGCCTTCATTGGTTGTAAATATAGAATTGTCAAACATATACACTAAAACCATGATTTTGCTTGAAATAATTGAATCATATAATTTTCTGACCTTGTCAGAATAATGCACATTATCCCAAATGCAACTGTAACATTATAATTCATGATTTATATTAATTCAAAATATCATCCAGTGTTAGAGTTTTCCACATTGATGAGGATCATCCTACGAGGCACATTTTTCTTTTGCTCAGTAAATTTTTAAAACTTGTTTTTTTCTAGTTTGTTTCGGCACAGAACATAATATATGCAAATATTTTAAAAATTAACACATCACTAAAAATTAACAACATCACATACCCAGTTGTTAAGATCTTTTGAAAAGTTAACCCAAGTCATGTATACAGGTGTAAATTAACATTATTATCATCTATTTTAAAGGTTGGCATACATTCTAAAAGTGTGGTTTATTCAGTTCCAACCAAGTACAAGATTCTGGGTGTGTGAGTTCTCAGAATCCAGTGGAGGAGGCAGATATATGCATACCAAAGTTCATTACATGATCATGACCAACAGTGAGATGAAAGTAAATATGAAAAGAGCACAAAGAAAAAATTCCTGTAGCTATAGATGTTATCTTTGCATTTATATGACTCCCCTCAGGAGAATATGCTATATACACTAGGATAATTTTGCTTTGTCAACTGTTTTTCTCTCAAGCCTCACATCCTCACATCCTTTCCTCATTCTGACTTGTGCAAATGGTGTTCCTGCTACCTCTGTGGATGATGGAAGCTACAGAGCTCTTCTCTCTGGGCAAGCATGCCAGAGATCTCGGAGAACAGCAGCTGCCTGTTCAGAGCAAAAACATCCTTCTGGATAACAAAAGTGCTGCCTTGTTTCTGACTCAGTTCTATCTTTACCAGGTTCCTTTCGTGGAAACCACTTGTATAGGTAAAAGACCGGCTATAGTCTTCAATCTAATGCCTGTGCCAGTTTTAAAGGTCAGCCATAGCTAGGAGAGAGGTCAGGTAAGTGTTACACTTGGGTATCAAATACAATGTGTATTTAATGTTCAAAATGATATAGTCCAGAACTGTCAATTTTTGTTTTTTTCTTACGAAAGGACTTACAAAACTCTGTAGGTAAATAAGTAAGATATCTAATTTTAGGGAACCAACCATAGAGATACCTTATTATCCAGTGTAGTCTATTCAGAGTATGGCCAGTAGAATTATGTCTTCACCAAAGAGAGTCCCCATCTTTGAGCTATAACTGGTACACTGGTCTATCTGATTTGAATCATCTTCTACTTCTCTGTCCTTTGCAGCTCCATGCCTTTCTGTAGATTGATATTCAGGACATTTTTCCTTTATATTTTGGAAATAGTAGAGCTCTCATTATTTTTTGAAAAATCAGGAACTAAAATTTAAATCACATCAAATGAAAAAGAAATAGGACATACTGTTTTGTTATAATCAGGCTTCCTTGAAGATTTGCCTGCTACTTAAAAACTTAAATAATTATAAATAAATGAAATATATTTTGTGCCGACTTAATCATAAGATGAACAGACCATAAGAACTTGTCAGCAAACTGAAAGTAACAATTTCATGGATTAAACTGGGATGTCATAGTATATTTAACTGTTCTAAGATACAGTAACCCCATAATTGCCGTCACCAGTATGCAGATTAAATAAATACAGTTATTGGAATTCTAAAAGGAACTTTAAACTCTATTAAAATTATTACATCATTATATAGTTAATGTGTATGTCTGTCCATTTTTTAGAATGTATCTTCCTACCAAAATGACTACCAATGAATTGCATTTTTACATTGTTTTCTCACATAACACTGGGAATGGATTGCAAAGGACATTTCAGGGAAAATTCTAAGAAAATAATTGTTTTAAAAATTACTTTCCTCCAGCCATGGTGCCTGATGCCTGTAATGCCAACTCTTTGGGAAACCTAAGCAGGCAGATCAGTTGAGCCCAAAAGTTCAAGACCAGCCTGGGCAACATGATGAAACCCTGTCTCAACAAAAAATACACACAAAACAAAATTAGCCAGGCATAGTGGTGCACACCGGTTGTCCCAGCTACTTGGGAGGTTGAGGTGGGAGGATCACTTAAGCCCAGGAGGTTGAGGCTACAAGTGAGCCACGTTCCTACCACTGTTCTCTAGACTGGGTGACAGAGCAAGACCCTATCTCAAAAAAAGAAAAAATACTTTCAGATTCCACAGATCTTTGTAAGTCCTGTATTAAAAGAAAACTATTTTTCAAATAAAACAGCCTGTCTTTTTCATAATTTTTCTATTTGTTGCTGGTATATAGACATAAAATTTCTTTTTTAATATTGTCTTTGCCATTGGGAAAATTACTATGTTAATAGTAATAACTATTAACTACTGCAGTAGTTTCTTTTGGGTTTTCCATACAAAAAATTATGTAAATTACAATAGGCCAGGTGCAGTGGCTCATGCCTGTAATCCCAGCATTTTGGGAGGCCATGGTGGTTGGATCACAAAGTCAAGAGATCAAGACCATCCTGGCCAATATGGTGAAACCCCATCTCTACTAAAAATACAAAAGTTAGCTGAGTGTAGTGGCGCATGCCTGTAGTCACAGCTACTCAGGAGGCTGAGACAGGAAAATCACTTGAACCTGGGAGGCAGAGGTTACAGTGAGCCAAGATTGTGCCATTGCACTCCAGCTTCAGTGACAAGAGGAAGACTCAGTCTTAAAAAAATGCATTACTTTTAAACATTTCAAATACCTAGGAATAAATTGAAGGAAGGATGTACAACATCTATGCCCTGAAAACTACAAGTCAATATTGAGAGAAATTAAAGATCTAAATAAATGAAAATATATATACTATGTTCAAGGATTACTGGATTTAATACTGTAAAGATATCAGATGTAAAAATGTTAATTTATAATTCAATATAACCCTCTTCAAAATTCCAGCAGGTTAAAAAATATATATTGACAAGCTGGCTGAGCACAATGGCCCACACCTGTAATCCCAGCACTTTGGGAGGCCAAGGTGGGCAGATCGCTTGAGCTCAGGAGTTCAATACCAACTTGGGCTACATAGTGAGACCCAGTCTCTACCAAAAAAACAAACAAAAAAAAAAAACAATAGCAAGAGGTGGTGGCATCTGCCTGTAGTCCCAGCTACTCAGGAGGCTGAGGTAGAATGATTGCCTGAGCCTGAGAGGCAGAGATTGCAGTGAGCCAAAATCACACCATGCACTCCAGCCTGGGTGACAAAGCATGACTATCTTAAAAAAAAATTAAAAACGTTTAAAAAATACTTAAAAATCACATAGATATACAAAAGGCCACAAATAGCCAAGCCAATTTTGAAGGAGAACAAAGCTGGAGGGTGTAATGGATTCGAAGTACCATTATAAAGAATTAGTAATTGAGATATTTATTCAAACAGAAAGATGAACTAATGGAACAGAATAGAAAATAATATAGAAACACATACAGATCAGCTGATGTATGGCAAAAGTGACATCAATGCAATGAGAAAAGGTGGTCTTTTCAATGAATCATGCAAGGTCAAGTGAATGTCACATAGGGAAAAAATATATCTTGACTTGTAATTCATATACCACACTGTACACAAATAGTGCTCTAGAGTGATGGCACAACCAATGTGTATAATAACAAAGCCTTAAAAAGATATTTGCATGACCTTTGATAGGCAGCAGTTCCCCCACCTCAGGTTCAGTAATTCACTAGACAAACAGAACTCAGCAAAGTTATTATACTTATAGTTTGCTATATAAAAAGGTTATAGATTAAATAGGAGGAAGCATATAGGGCAGGGTCCAGGAGAGACCAGACACAGAGCTTACAGCTGTCTTCTTCCAGTGGAGTTGTGTGGACAGTGCTTCTCCTAGCAGAGATGTAACGGAACTGTATGGCGGTGGAACCAGGGAATCTCAACCACTCCTTGGTGTCCGTTGTTTTGTGGGGACTGAAGGTGGGGTGGGGAGGGTATCAATGGCATAATTATGGCTGGCTTCTCACATTGCTGACCTTGGAGCTACCAGCCTCTCCAGAGGTCAGTGTGATACCACGTTACCCAAGGCTTCAACCATAAATAACAGTGTTAGCATACGCTGGTGATACACTTTGGTATTTGTCTCTACCCAAATCTCATGTTGAGTTATAATCCTCAGTGCTGGAGATGAGCCTGCTGGGAGGTGTGTAGGTCATGGGGGCAGATCCCTCAGGGCTAGGTGCTGTCTTTGTGATAGTTCTCACAAGATCTGATCATTTAAAAGTGTGTGGCACTCCGTACTCCCACTCTCACTTGCTCCTGCTTTCCCCATGTTATGGTTCTGTTCACTCTTCTGCTACCATGATTGAAACCTCCCTGAGGCTTCACCAGAAGCCGAGCAGATGTCAGCACCATGCTTCCTGTAAAGCCTGCAGAATCATAAGCCAATTAAACCTCTCATCTTTATAAATCACCAAGTCTCAGTGATTTCTTTATAGCAGTGCAAGAATGAACTAACTGTTGGCATGGTCCAAGGCATGCGGGTAAACAAAGATACACTTATGAAGCAGGACATTCCAAGGGTTTCGAGATTACCTGCCAGGGGTAAGGGCCATAGCTTTCTTTGGACAAGCTCAGTCCTTTACTACATGTAGGCAAAGACAAAATACTCTGACAATAAAGATTTTTAAAACGAGCAACTGGCCTATATTAACCTTTATTCATTAAAAGAACGATTAGGCAACTCACAGAGCGAAAAAGTATTTCCAATGTATGTATTTGACAAAGGACTGGTATCCATCCAGATTATATAAAACACTCATGTAAATTATATAAAATTATATAAAACACATGTAAATTATATAAAACACATGTAAATTATATAAAACACATGTAAATTAAGAAACACTCATGTAAATTAAGAAACCCAAGTAAATTAAGAAACTCATGTAAATTAAGAAACCCAGTTGGAGGGTCAGGAGGTAAACAACAGGTAAAAGATTTTTAAAGGCACTTCAAAAAAGAAGATATTCAAGCCTCAACTTCTTTAGTTATCAGCGTAATGTGAATTAAAACCATAACGTAATACCACTGTATACCTAGCAAAATGGCTAAAATGAAATAGATGGACAGTAAGAGAGTTGGCAGAGATGTAGAGTAATCACACCTCTCATACACTGCTGTTGGGAGTCTGAATTAGTGCAGCCACTTTGGACAACTGTTTGGCAGCATGTACTAAAGATGAACCTATGCGTACCCTATGGCTCAGCAATTCTAGGTGTATACCCATGAGAAAATGCATGCATTTGTTTACCAACAGACATATATTAGAATGTCCATAGAACACTTCATAATAGCAAAAAACTAAAGACTAGTCAAATGTTCATTAATAAAGACAGTAAGTTGAATGTTTACACAGTGGAATACAATACAATGAAATGGTCTACCACTATAAAAAAAAATGGATGAATCTCAAAATGTTAGGATAAAGCCAGACCCAATAGAGTACCTTAGGATTCATTTATGTAAAGTACTAAATCAGTAATTTGAAATGAGTATAGCAGTTATCCTTGGGCAATACAGGAGGCATGTAGTGAGTGGAGGGTGCACAAAGAGTTTCTGGGATGTGATTCAAGTTCTGCTTCTTGAGCTATATATTGGATATGCAAGTGTTTTCAATTTGTTAAAATTAAGCAGTTCACAGGTTTTAATATTTTCATTAGTTAAATTTACATCTATCGATAATATTATCAGAAACATACTCTAATGGAAACAGTAGGAGTGATTTACTCTGCAGCTGATAAAATTTAAGTTTCAGGTCCCCTCACTTTCACGAGACGCTGTAAGTGCAGGGAGTTTCTGGGAACAGTAATGGGGCCTAGGTACAGAGTAGAAGCCAGATTTCAGTCAGAAGCATTTCTGAGTAAACATGTCTGGTTAAATTACTTAAAGAGACCTCAGAAGAAACGTATCTGAATTACTTCACTGATGTTTTCTCATTCTAAATAAATACTCACTTTGCGCCTAATTTTGTATTTATTTTGTATTCTTTTTCTTAAATATGAATGACTACCACCATCATCGTCCCTCCTCCACACATAAACACGGTGTAAACTTCAGGTCTGGCAAATCTTGATCTATAAGGAGTCAGAAAAGTTAGCCATGGTTTGATTTTTTTAACACTGTCATCAAATTATTTTCGTTATTTTTCTTGCAGTAATAGACTTCATTTCTGTTCAAGAAAATGTCTTAAATAATCAGAATAAATAATCATACTTATTGTTTCAACTAAAACTACAAGAAAACCCCTATTTGAGCTTGCAACTCAAAGATTTACACAAATGCTTTTCCTAAAGATACTGTACTTCAGTATTACTCATGTTTCCCATTCATTGCACAAAATGTTAAAATAATGTGTACTCAATAAAATGAATATTTATTTTTGTGTCTCATTTTGTCACTTAAGCTGGAGTACAGTGCTACAATCATGGCTCACTGCAGCCTCAAACTCCTGAGTTCAAGTGATCCTCCCACCTCAGTCTCCTGAGTAGGTGGGACTACAGGCATGCAACACCATGCCGGCTATTTCTTTTTCTTTTTCTTTTTTCTTTTCATTTTTTGTAGGGACAGGTCTTGCTATGTTGCCGAGGCTGGCCTTGAAATCCTGGCCTCAGGGGATTCTCCATCGGCCTCCAAAGTGTTGGGATTGCAGGCGTTAGCCACTGTGCATGACCAGTAGATCTTAGTAAGATTTTAAAATACATTTTTAAAAGAAACTGTCTTTTTTTGTGGTTTCTAAATAGCATGTATGTTCAAGGAAAAATACAATAACTTGATTCATGCTAGCAGTTTTACTCACTTGCTTTTGAACTGTTGATGCAAATGTCAACACAAGAGTTCTGAAATAAATTATGATGTTCAAAATATTTATTTAACATTTGAATATTTTAATGCAACTTACATTTAATGCCAAGTATTCAAATAAAAGATCTTTGATGATTACTTGTGTTGATACTAGACAAATACAAGCAAAACAGCAAGTCCGGCAAAATCTGTAGACTTGTCCAATTTTTAGAAACAATTACAATTCTGTAGACATCAATCCAGTCTTCATTTTTGTAATTAAATCTTTCATTCAAAAAATTAACTATGTTTGGAGCTTTCGTGATTTCCTTTAGTGACTTCTTATCCAGCAGGTATTCAACAATGTAATCTGTACACAGCTTAATATTTGTTGGGCTCCAGCCAATGCTATACAATAATTCACCCTGTAAAATGTTTCAGTAGCTTTTTCACTTGTAATTTCAAATGCCTTAGTAATTTTTGGCTTTAAGGAGCTTATCTCTGTTTAAATATTACATTTCTTTTTTATAAAACTGTGATCTCAAAATGAAACTATAACTTACCTGAAAAGGTTTTGTTATATAAGACACAATAGGATAATTTATTAACATCTACAGGGCCAAGGAAAATAGAGCTTTTCTCATATTTCATATTTCTTATTTACATCGTACCCAGTTTATTTGAGTAGATTACTTCCTTCCGTGAGTCAGAGGACTCTCTGATATCTGAATTTTATTTTATTTTAATTTTTGGTATCATTAAACATAATGCAGATGTAGGTTGAAATAATAAGCAATTTTTCTAATCTCCCTTTTTAAATCAATGACCTATTTCCCATGCTCATTTCTTTGTGTAAATTCCAATGTCCATCTGGTGCCATTTTTCTTTTATATTTCTTCTTTTACAATTTCTGGTACTGCAGTTTGTTAATGATGCTATCTCTCAAGTTTTTAGACTGAAAAAGTATATCATCTCAAATTTTGACAGATATTTTCTCTAGATTTAAAATTGTAGGTTGATTTTTTTCAGAAAAATATTGTTTCATTGTCTTCTGCCCTGCATAGTTTCTAAGAAGTCTGCTGTCATTCCTAGCTTTATTCCTCTGTTTGTTATGTGACTTTTTTTCTCTGCATTTATATTTTTTTCTTTATTGCTGATTTTCATCAATATGATTATTATATGCTTTGGTGTAGTTTTCTTCACACTTCTATTTGTGAAGTATTGAGCTTCTTGAATATGTAGGTTTCTACTTTTGTTAAATTTGGATTTTTTTTACTCAATATTTCTTTAAATATTTTCCCCCATCTCTTCCTGTGACTCCAGTTGGATATGTTAGTCTTTTTGAAAATTTCTCACAAGCCACTAACACTGTTGATGTTTTCTTCTCCATCTGTTTTTATGTTTCATTTTGGATAGTTTATACTGCTGTCTTCACATTTACCAGTCTTTTCTTCTATAGTATCTATTCTGCTTTTAATCTCATTCGTTATTTTTCATTTCCGATAAGTATTTTCGAACTCTAAAAATTCTGTATGGTTCTTTTAAATGCACATAAAAATGAACACAGAAAAACTACTGAAGTAAAATACCATGCAAGTAACTACAAGAAAAGATGGCCATAAAGACAGAAAAATCCTGTAGACAATGAAACAACACTAGAAAGACATACTTAACATATGAAATCATTTTAAAATGAACTAAATTATGTTAAGAAAAACAATATGAGACATTAAATAACAACATAAATCTGAATTAGAAAAATTCAGAAAAGAGCTGATTACAGCTCACAAAAGAAAAGAATTTTTCAGAAGTAATGAATATACCAGAAAAAATATAAAACAAACAAAACATGTGCACACACATACATACAGCAAACACAACAAATAATTCCTGGAATAATAATAAGTTAAAAGGAGGGAAATGTTTAAAACCAAACACAAGACAAAGAGGCAAAAAGGATTTGAGAGAATGTCAGAAACTGAAGATAAGAAGATTCAATGTACCTACATAGGAGTCCCTAGCCCTGCAAAAAAATCTAGGAAATAGAACAATTATTTAAAACTTGCTGAAAATACCATTGTGAATATACATTAAAAGATCACAATCTTATCTGAGAATAACACTCCAGAAAGAACAGAACCAATGCATATCCTAGAAAAATTACTAGACTTTAAAGAAAAAATAATTATTTGGGAATCCAGAGGAAAATAGCACATCTTATATAAAGATGTCAATATTATCAAATAGTCTTAATTTTCTTGAGACAGTCAACAAAAGAAAATTTGAGCCAAGGATTTTATATCAAGCAAAACTAATCTCAAGTATAAACAACAGGGTTAAACTGTAGAGCATGAACTCAGAAACCATTTTTCCCATGAGCACTTCTGAGGGAATCTGCCAGACAAGCAAGCCTTAGACATCCAAAATGACTTAACAGAGCAATCCAAGAACTGGAAAAGGGCATTAAAGATACAGTTACTTTTAGAAGCAAGAAGGAATAAAAGCTAAAGGGAGATATTATAGTTTGTAATGGTTATATGATCTGAAAGAGTAGATATTATTTTTTAAATGGAGGAGTAGTGAAGAATAGCTATAACATATGCAAAATCATTTTTGTTTAACATTCAGTAATCATAATTAGTAGTTGTGTTATTAATAGTGTTATTCTAAGCCTGTTATATTATAAAATGGGATAAAGCAAATGAGTAACTGTATTCTAAATATGTCATTTCCTGTGACCTTGAGAACCAGGATTCTCAGTGTGAAAGAGAGGTGATACAGATGTAAAATAAAAGAAGTAAAAACCCTGTAGAAAAAAAAATTCTACAATCCTAGAAAAAAATCTAGAATTTCAAAAAAAAAAAAAAAAAAATTCACCAAACAGTAGCAAACAGCAACCCTAGCTCCCAAAATTGCAACAGGAATATGGTCTTGTTACTGGATCCTGGCCAAAGTTATATGGTAGAAGCGATATACCCACTTCCAGTTCTGGCAGTAAAATGTTTCATGAGATCTTCCACTTTCTTGACAAGCTAAAATCAGGATACAAAAATTTCTGAGGAGACCATATGAGTTAGCTTGAACTAATTTGTTCTTTTCTAAATATGAATATATCTAGTTGATAGCTTATATTTATTGCTCTAGAGGGCATAGCCTTTTATACCAGAAGGTAACTGCTTCAGGGGTAATGTTCTAGTTTCTGACGCCTGGGTATGCTCAAATACCACCTATCATATATCCTTAAACTTCAGGTAAAAGATAATACTGAAGTATTGCTGGGTAGTTCAAATATAAAACATTTTCATTTGCCTGCCTTCTACCATGTAGTGATCCTGAATCATCAACACCTTCCATCTATTAATATTTTTAGGTCAGCCCAATCATTTGATAATAATCTCATTCTAATCATATCCCTTTGGATAATTTCTTTTTCAATACTGTGTACTGGCTCTTGACATAGGGTTATTGTTTCTTGTTCTGGATAAAAACACAGCTATCTTTGCATCCTCATGATATTTTAATCGTAAACTGATTGCTGTCTCCCGGTTACCACTTTCTGTTACTAAATATATTGCATTTATTATTGTTTCCTGAAACCACTTTTGACATAGTTTTTTTTTTTTTTTCATAAAATGGAGTTTTCTGGTTTTTCTCTTAAACATGGAAATAATCTGTGGCTATGGCATTTATATATATTTTTTCATATATATAATTCATATTTTTTCTGGTTGTAACTAATGATAAAGTGCTGAATTATATCGATATATTAAAATGTGCTTTAAGCAGTTAAATAACACTGCATTTTAAATTTCAAAGTTCCATTGAACTGCTCTAAAATCTCAGACTTAACCAAATCACTGTTGACAAAATGATGGATGTTATACTTCTTTAAGAGTTTCTTTATGGGATTATTTAAAATTTCTCTGCCTCCTCCCCCATCCGTCTGGAGTGCCTGTACTACCTTGGCCCAAATCAAATACTGTTTTAAGAGTTTGGGTAACATAATAACCTCCTTTGTCTTTTAGGCCCTTGGCTCTGGTAAAGTTTTAAAGTACATCATTGGATGTTAAAGCATTCCTTATTACAGTTGTAACACTGGCTCATATTCTCCAGGTTTGTGTGTCTGTATAATTCTTTATCTAGAATCACCCTATTGTTCTCTTAAAGTGGAAAAAAAATGTGCTTTATTGTGGAGAGCATAAACATTTTTTCACTTAAAGATTGTACTATCCGATTCATATTTACCTTTCTACCCCTCCTAACTGCTTCTGGAAGACAGGAGACATAGCCCCTTATCCAAGAAATCCTCTAAAACAGTAAATCTTCCTAAACAAATACTATGGCTTGTTTACATCTGGAGAGTTTATTGAAATAGTAGCTATATTCATTTCCTAGGCTGTCTTAATAAAATGTCACAAACAAGGTGGCTTTAAAAAATTACCCAGAAATCTATTTTCTCAGAGTTCTCGAGATACCTAAAACCAAGGTGTTAGCAGTCCTCTATTCTCTTTCTGAAACTTGTAGGGAAATCCTCCCTTACCTGTTCCTAGCTTTTGGTGGTTTGTCAGCAATCTTTGGCATTCTTTGGCTTGTAGATGCATCACTCTACTCCTCTGTGTCTTCACGTGGTTCTCTCCTGTGTCTCCTGTTAGAAGCATTCCTCCCTGTGACACTTGAAACTCTGGACCAGCAAAGCATAAGGTGCAGGAATTGCTGTGCTTTCAATGTGTCACCTCCAAGATTCAGGCATTGCCAAGTGATAGTATTAGGAGGTGAGGCCTTTAAGAGGTAATGGGGCCATGAGGGCGCCTCCCTCATGAAAAGGATTAGGTGCCTGTGTAAAAGAGCTTGAAGAAGGGAGTTTGTCCCTCTTGCCCTTCCACCTCCTGCTATGTCAGAACAGTGTTCTTCCCCTTCAGAGGATGCAGCGACAAGGTGTCATCGTGAAAACAGAAAACAGCCCTCACCAGACAACTAAACCTGCCTGTGCGTTGATCTTGGACTTCTAAGCTTTCAAAACTGTGAGATATAAATATTTATTCTTTGTAAATTGCCCAGTCAGTGGTATTCTGTTACAGCAACATGAATGGTTGGTGGCAGAAAGAGAAGGAAAATGTTTGCTAGTGTATCACTAGAAGTAACTGGTGCCACTTGCATGTTCTCTAGGAGAGTGTTTATATCTAAATCAGTGTCCAATATATGGTGTCTTTTTCTTCCATAGCTAGGAGTCACAGGTCCAGGAAACAAGGGGTAGAAATGGGAATTAATGCTACTACTGTTTAGTGCAACTGTTTCCATACTCTAAATGTTGACCAATAATAGAGCTTTGCTAACTAGTTAAAATTAACTCTCATTAAAAAAACCTCTCAGCCATAAATATATCATAGTTACTAATATAAATATATAATTTTGTTTATACTGTTGAATTTAAAGGACACTTGAATTGCAGCTTATTTGTGCCTTATCAGATGTCTTTACAGTTATTTTATTTCTCCCATCAGTCAGTAATTTTTAGTCTGTCCACCACAAATACATGTGTTATTTCTTCATGAGAGAGGAAATAAGGATAAAACCGATCACATTAACAGCTCAAAAGTAAACAATAAACTTTCACAGAAACAACTACAAAAAGAAAACAGGTGAGACTTTTAGACTTCATGCTCTTGATTTTAAAATGCTTTTCCACAAATGTATCCTAGTGAGGTAGCATCATTGGCATTTGCCATGAGTTCTTGAGTACTAGATTCATGACATTTACTAATAGGAAAGAATGGGAACAGTATGCCTTGATTTATTGTATCTTTCTTTCATATATAATGTTGTTGTTTATAAAATACCTTTACAAGACTCTTTTCCTTATAATCACAGAAGACTTTTAAGATAGATTGCCTTTTTACAAATAAGGAAGTTGAGGTTCAGGGCAGTTAAACAATTTGTCTTCAATCACACAACCAGTTTAGTGGCAAATTTGAAAATTAAAGTTCTGTTTTTTTCTACTATAACTCAGCTTTTCAACAGTTTTACAAACAATATCCTCTTGTGACTATTGTAATAGAATGTACTTGATGTATTAAAATTATTCATTGAAGCTATCAAAACTAATGCTACTTTTATAAACTCATTCTAAAAATACAATAGCTTAAAAATTAATTTTTATCCATAATTTACTATTTAAAATGCTTTTAGATTATTTGAAAATTAAAATATGGGATAAAACCATTTTAAGAGAAAACAGTTATAGCTGAAAATGATCATTTCTTTGTCATAAGGAGACCTTTTTCGTTATAGTTTAAAAAGACCCCATGCATCATCCAATATACTTTTCACAGTTGCTTCACGTGTGCCTAGCAAGAACATTTTAAAATTGTAGGGGATAATGTTTTTTTCTGGGGTGGGTTATATTTTCTGTAGTAAATGATTGTAAGTTATAAAGTGCTAGTATAATTAAAGATCACAGGTATAACTCCTAGAGAAAGTAATTCACTTTAAAAGGAAATGAGTGCCCCACTTTGTTTAAAAACAGTCCAATATGTTAAACTTGAGGATGAAAGTACTCCTCTGTATAACTGATGATCTAAATTTATATCTGCAGCCCTGATTGCTTCTCTGAACTCCAGATGTACGTATCTGCCATGTGGTCCTGCACACTAGGATGATCGTTAGACCCCTTTAATTTAACATAGCCCTACTAGAACTCATGTGTCAGCTTGTTATCTCCATCTTGGAAGATGGCTAAAATTCAAGATATTCTTATTTCTTCTTTCTTTCACATCCACATTCAACCTATCAGCAAGTACTGTTGTACACTTTCAAGGTCTAAGTCCAGTCATTTTTTGAAACCTCAACTGCTACTACCCTAATCCAAGTTACAGTTATCTCTCACCTGACCTATTGAATTTATCTCCTAAATGTCTGTTTGCCTCTACTCAACACCCAGTCTCTAGATGGTAGCTAGAGTGATATATTTATTATGTCAATTAGAACATATCTGTTACTCCACAGCCCAAAACTTTTTAATGGTTTCCCATCACATCTGGAATATGGCTCAGTGTCCTTACCTTGGCCCAAGTGCCTGCACACCATTCTTTCTGGCCTCATCTTATACTGCTGTCCCCTTAACACTGGCCAAGCCATACTATCCTTCCAACTCTTACTAGGAACATACCAAGGCCTTTCCACTTGCTATTTCTTTTACCTGTCTATGGAAATGTTTGCATGATTCAGTTTTTCACATCATTCATATGTCTGGTCAAATGTCCTCTATGAACCTTTTTTCTGATTGCTTTATTTAAAATGCAATGCTCCCTACCACTCAATTCCTTTTTACCCCTTTATTCATTTTCTTCCTTGCAAGTATTTATTTTCTGTTTTCATATGAATTGTCCCTCCTACAGGAATAGGAGCTTTGCCTTTTTCGTGGCTCCATCCCCAGTGCCTGGTACAGTGCCCAGTGCTTAGATAGAAATAAGCATTTTTGAGTAAATGGATGAATGCATTTATTTAAATAATTCATAGTTCTAAAATTGAGGTAAAATGGTTTAATTTTAAAATGTGTAATGCTAGCTTAATAAAGAGTTATTTTGCTTTGGAGAAATTTCAATCAGCTAAAATTGTAAGCCAATTTGCTTCTCTGAAAAGAGTTGATCTGCTCAGTGAAACAAGCATTAATTGGCACATCTGGTGGCAGGTGCAGGCATTGCAAAGATAAAGCCTAAGAAAACCTAATTTGTCTTCATATACAGCAAGTGACTCTCAACTGTGGCCACACATTAGAATCACCTGGGGAGGTTATAAAATCTGATGAGTAGGCAAAACTCGAGAACAAGTAATTCAGAATATTTAAGGGATGCAATTGGGACACCATTAACTTTTTTTTTTAAGTTTCCCAACTGATTACAATAAACAACCAAAATTGAGAATCACTGATGTTCTATGAAGTATAGGGTTTGTGGAAAACTATTCCTGATGCTATCACAGTTCGGAAGGTATTCAAATACTTGTTAAATGAATTAATGAGTGAGTGAATGTAAAAAGTGTTGATGGCCAGCTGACCTCACGAACACTACTTGAAAAACCATTCAAAGACATTAGGCTACTGATGGGGTTGCCAGATTTAGCAAATCAAAATACAAGACTACCAGGTAAATCTGGAATTTAAATAAACAAGAAACTCTCTTTAGTAACATATATCTCAAATATTACATGGGACCTACTTATACTAAAAACCATATTCATTATTTGTGTGTAATTAAAATTTGACTAGGCATTTGTATTTTATCTGGCAACTCCACATACTGATGAGGGAGCAGTTCTCCTCTAAAAATCAGCATGTTATTATACATTTTAAACAATATACTGAGGTATATTGTTGAAATATTAGTTTAATCTCTTCTATCTTCAACTATACAAAGCTACTATAAAAACAGTCTCTGCTTAGGAATAAATTTAATTTTGCCTTTTAAAGCTTTTAATGTAGTAATCATATAAATGAGTTCTTGTGCATTATAAATTATCCAGATGAATTTGGAATTTAAATTCTTCAGAATCTGCTTTTGAATTGTCAAATCTCATACCCTAGAATGGCAAAAAAGAGGAAAATTCAGAGTTTTTAAGACTTGTGAAATCCACTCTCAATGCTACCTCTGAATCAGGAACTGCATTACAGATACTGTGTCTTCAATTCTCATTATGCTCCTAGGCAATGTGAGAAAGACAGGAGTCCCTCAGGCTGTAGAACTTTACCTTAGTTATTTTAGGCTCATTAAACAGACCAGCTAAAACAACATTCACATGGTAATAATGAATAAGATCTGACTGTAAAGCTGAAAAACAAACTATTGGAACAAATCAGTTTAATAATTGATAATGCAAGCAAAGCCTCAAGATACTGATTTTTCTTAAAGGACCCAAGAAGTTTCCATCAATTCTTTGCAAAACCTATCCACCACCAGGTGGCATGCTCACATATTCAGAAATTCACTGATGAGTGGGTGACTTATGAATGTAGAAAGAATGGAATTATGGGAATGCAAAACAAAAAAGAAAGACTAGTCCTTAACTATTTGGATTTCTAACATTTTCTTTCCAGGTCACAAGGTATATACTGGTCTTGTGCTTCCTGCAGAATTTGCAAAGTGGCTTGCTTAGAATGGGTCAACAAATATGTGATTTTATTTGAACACTGTATTTTATTGTTTGAAAACATATTCTTCAAAACTTGTCCAAAGGTAATAAAAACCAAAGTTCTTCAGCAGTTTTCCTGCTATATGTCATTTACTTGCAGAAGTTTTAGCAGCCATGCAAATAAACAAAAAATCAGAAGAGAAAAAAAAATGCCTATTCAAATTGAAATTCTAATCCATCCGTTCCATAATATCAAGACTATTTGTGTAAAGGCAAAATCAGGCAAGCTATGTATTTTCTGCATATCACTTGGCTGACAATCTGCAGTGAGGTTACAAGAACAAACAAAGGAACTCCAACTGATTTTTCTGACATTAAGTACATCTGGCATCATGTTCTTTCATAAACATTACTACACCTTATTTTTTCAGCGCTTGAGAATTGACAAAGCCCATAATAGCTTTGGGCTTTGTCAGTTCTCAGCAGCACATACTATTTAAGATGTTTGATGTGAATGCAAGCATAACTTTAGAATAAAAATTTCAAATTTTGTTCCTCGAAGGCTTAGGAAAGTGCATCCAGGGGTGGAGTGTTTATTATATTTTTACTTTTAGAAGTTGTCTTCATATCTACTTTGCAATTCGGTACCAAGTTGGTTGCTCTCAATTCAAGAGATTATACTTAAGATTATTTGGTTCCCTAAATATGTCGAATTTCAAACATACACATCACTGCAGTTTTTTAGTGCACTGATACTTATGGCAATAATAATAATATTGTCTATGCCTTGTTAAGGCAGTATAGGAAAAGGACCTGGGAATTTATCTTCCTGGAATCTGATCCTAGTTCTGAATCTTACTAGCCAGGTAACCATGGCAAATGATTTAACCACTTTAAATCTCAACTTTCTCATTTGTAAACTGGAGATGATAATAACATCTACTCCTGTCACTGCATACTATGTGAGAAAATATATACAACTCCCTCCACCCCAGCATGTAGTAAGCACTAGATGATCAATAGCTGTTCTTTGTAAACTAGAAGTTAACACTTCAACTAATTGGTGAATTAGATATAATAATGGTAAAGTATATGACACTGAGCTTAGTGGCTGGCACATAGTAAGTTGATAAATAAGAGCTCTTATTTTATTATTCTTTTTCAGGCAGTATACATACCATGTCTCCAAGAAAAATATTATCCAATATTATCTCCATTTTATTGGGTGGAAATTTAGGTTCAGACAAGTTAGAAAGTACTTGGGCCAGCAGTCAAGCCCCAGTTGGGTCCAAAGTCCCAGGTCATTTCAAGATAGTTTGGTTCTAATGATATCTTGAACCAAACACCATTCTGACATTAAAAGAACTGACATTGAAAGACCAAGAAATATGTTTTATTTCAATTTAAGTACTCAGAATGCTCTTCATACCACTTGGCTGATACTCTAATATATAATAACTGAAAAATACATTGTTTATTCTGAGTTTTCAGGCCTTTTGTAAAATATCACAATTATTTCTTCTATTATTCACATAATTAAAATGCAAAGATTGTGTCACCAGAGAAAGAAAAGAAAAAAGATAATATCAAATTTTTTTTTAATTTTCCAAAATCTCTGACAGAGTTGTATAGTTGTTGGTACCTCTTGGTGCACTTCATAAGGGCAAGAAAGCTTATATTTAAAATTAGAAATATTTTTTACAAAGATGTTACATAAAATTATTATTTTTATCTCTAAGGCTTTGTTTTTATGTACAGTGTTTATAAAATGCACTTGCCTAACTATAAATGATTTAATCAGGTGGTGTTCTATATGTCTTGGGAAACATCCAGATGTTTGTGGCCTTAAAAAAAAAAAAGATATTTTCAAAACAAACATTTTATTTTCCCACTTTTCAGCAGCATGTGCTAGCCTCACTATTACAAACTTAACAATAATTTGATTTTTAGTGTAAAATAACCTGAATCGTTTCACAGAGCAAATCCAATTCAAAAAATAGAAACTTTAAGTCACTTTGAAAACATTCTGGTAAATTAGAATGGAACAAAAAAGATAAGTTCTGTCTAAACCAGGGGTTAGCAGTCATTTTTTGTTGACGACAAGATAGCAAATATTTTAGACTTTGTAGGACACGTGGTCATTCTTCAAACTACTCAGCTTTGCCTTTGTAGAGTAGGCAGGTGTGGCTGGATGCCAATCAAACTTTATTTACAAAAGCAAGCAGCCAGCCATGAGCTGCATTTGTTTGACCCAGTCTAAAACACTAAAGATATCAGACACATTTTATTTTGGGTAATAAGTAAACATTTGCCATAATCTATTAGAGAGAGAAAATTTCAAAATGATGGCATCAATCACAATCCAATTGACTTTGAAGATATGCTGATTATTCTTCATTTGCTCCTACTCCCTACTTTCCCTTTTCTACTCCCCAGTGTCTCCTGGAAGACTGACCTTAACAGACAGTATCACCCTTGGGTTTTTGATTGGCATCAGTAGGAAATGAGAAGTCAGGAGGAGAGAGAAACTTCAACTTTTGGGATGCCTCATCCAGACACAGATTCTTCACTGCTTGCCAAACCTGGACTGCTGTCTCCTAATGGAATCATGTACTGTGCGCAAATCTTTCCCCTCTCTTCCGAACTAAAGCTTATTGCTTCTCTATTTCTCCAGGACAAGTTGCCTGCTTATTCTCATTTAGAGAACATCTGATAAGTCTAAGTGTTAACCCTCAGGGTGGAATTTCTTTTTTTAGGAGCCTCCAAGAAATGCCTTAAAAAATAAGAAAGAAATTTATAAAGGTAGTACCTAAAGCTGCTCTGCAGAAAGTGAGGGAAGAAGAGCCATTCTGGCAACGCTTACCCGCTTACCATGGAAAAAATTTTCTTTAAAGTCAACCTTGATACTGTAAATGAACCAAGATTTGGGGCACAATTTTGTTTTATCACCTTACCAAACAGCATTATAGCTTTAAAAATAAGTTGTATGATGTCTATTCATGTTTGACAGTACTTTAGTCTTCCAGAGAAATCTTTAAATTTTTCTGCATTGTCAGGTGTTGTATTACCCATGATATAATTGAGAAATTATAAAATGGAACTCAGGTGTAGTGATTTAGTTCCGTGTTTTCTTAAAGACAATACAGATGTTTCTGGTTTGACTAGATATGTGTCTCCAAAGACTCTGCTCTTGAACAAAAAATTATTTTAAAATTCTGTTATTGAGCCATTTGGACGTTTGCTTCCTGAAGTGTGCTTCTTATAGCACTAATTCTATGAGTCTCTGTAGAGTATCTTGGACATATAGCCTGCTCTGAAAAAATCACAACGCATAGGAGCAGAGTAAATGCCCTAGGAAGAATTTCAGTAACCTATTCACTTTCCTCACTAAATGTTTTCAAGTTTACTTACCCAAGAAATCTTGATTTGAATGTGATATTAACATTCCATGTAATTTACTTCGGTATATGCTGTGATACGGTTTGCCTGTGTCCCCACCCACATCTCACCTTGAATTGTAATAATCCCCACGTGTCAAGGATAGGGCCAGGTGGAGATAATTGAATCACAGGGGTGGTTCTCCCATACTGTTCTCATGGTAGTGAATAAGCCTCACGAGATCTGGTGGTTTTATAAATGGGAATTCCCCTGCACAAGTCCATTCGCCTGCCACCATGTAAGAGGTGACTTTGCTCCTCATTTGCCTTCTGCCGTGATTGTGAGGCCTCCCAGCCATGTCGAACTGTGAGTCAGTTAAACCTCTTTCCTTTATAAACTACTCAGTCTCTGGTATGTCTTTATTAGCAGCATGAGAACAGACTAATCATGCTGGCATAAGGTATTAAATGTTTGGTTTTCATCACTAGCAAAAAAAGTTACTATTTTACTCAACTTTTTTGCATTTATCAATTGATTTGAATATGGATACTTATTACTTTAAATGCTTGTCTTTGAAAAGATTATAAGGAAGCAAGAATAATAAGATATTTCCTCAAATGTCGGTAAACACAGCTTTTGCCTAACCCTGAGTGTTAGGCCTGCTAAAGTCAAATCGCCAATACTGCTTGACAATAAGCACTTCCTACCTATGTTCAGCATCCAACTCAATTATCACGACTTGGAAGCTTTTTGAATCCATTACCGCGTGACTTGCTACCTCTTTTACGTTTCGCATATTGTAACAGTTAATGGTAGTGTTTACAGTTAGTGATTTACTTTTCCAATTGCACTCCTACTAGACTATAAAATATGAAGACAGGGACTATAATAATCTTTGTGTTTCTAATATTGAACACAGCACTTGCTTTTAGTAGATGCTTAATAAAGTGAATTCTGCAAATTCTATAGAAATAATTTGTAATCTCACTAGACATTTAAATAGTGGTGTTCTGGAACTGGCATGTACCAGATCATGAGAGTGGGTTTTTAAAATTTGAGGAATTTTGTAAGTCTGTTAATTTCACATTAGTACCTCGATAATGGGCCATGATAAAAGCATTTGCATTACAGAAATTGGCAAAAGATATGAGGCTTTTCTTTTTCCTAGAGCATCAGTTGTTAAACATTTACCAGCATACCACTATATGTGATTATCATATATATTGTAGCCATATATTATCTATATAATATATATTATGTATTGTCTTCTATTTTTTCATTAGATAATAATTTAAGAATAAAATAATGTTTATGTGTTTTACATTTTAAAAAATAAGTTGTCTAGTCTCCTCGTTTAGATTGCAAAGTCTCTGGGGAAGGGGCTGGTACTTTTATTTTTTTAATTGCCTCAATGCCTAAGAATTTATAGACACTCAATAATTGAATGTGAAGGGGTTGATGTCTTAAATAGTCTCTGTTTTGAGCAGCTGGTGCTGATGGAGAGTCAAAAAAATTGAAAAATACAACAAAATGATTTGAGTTGACCCCAACACTGAATTTTGTACTCAGAACTTTGATTATACTATATATTGCTTTTTTCTTATACTTTCATATTCTCAAATTTTCTATATATCAAAACAGTTGTATGAAACTCAGTGACATAACCATAGCCACAAAATTACAGTCTCTGAGATATAGGATTTTGTTATGGTTGAACTTGAAAGATATACTTCTACTGCCAGAAAAATGCAGCAAAATTAGTTGGAGTTACAGAATTCCTCTAACTTTACATTTTCAAAATTTGCCTTAAGAAATCATTAATTTTCAGGAACAATAATTGACCTTATAAATCAGTTAATTGTATGTAATGTGAAATGTGATATTCCTGAAGAATTTCAATACAAGTTTTTGTCCATACACAAAGAAAATATAGTCTAGCTTCATGCCCAGCTAAAACTTGTTTACTAGGGAAGAAAGAGAAGTAGATTTAGGAGGACAGCAGTAACCTGTGACAATTTGGTTTTCTGTTACATCCAACATCAAAAGTTCTAAGATACTGTTATAAGAAGCGGCATCCACAGTAACATTTGTATGCAATGAGGTGCTATAGAAACACAAAAAGTGAAGCATGTTTCCCCCTTAAGCATTTTTTTAATCCTTAGGCATTGCCTTAGGATTAATTGCAATCATACAGAGTTATTTCTATCAAAATTTGCATGGCAAATTTAAACCATTGTAAGAGGCTTGGGGGAGGTATATAATAATTATCTCTGTTGTCTCACTATTTCCTCTAAACTGATCTATTATGTGATTTTCATGCAGTCTCCTGTTTTACTTCAAAGCACAGGCTCCAAAATGGCCTTTTATTGAATATGGTGAAAAATTGACTTTTTGAGTACACTCAAAACTAAAAATGTTTCTCAGTTAATAATTACTTTTATTTATTTGAATAAGAGTACAGAAATAGGAAATGCCATGTATAGAAAAGTACTTCAAGCAACCAAAAGTTGGTCAATATTTATTATATTCATTGGATTATCTATATGTAAATGACTCACTGAGCCACATAATTTTAATGTAAAATTACAGTAATCAAATCTTTTAGTTAAAATCTGAGGAATTGATATTACCATTTTACTTATGAAAAAGGACTATTTGCTACCTATTTTTTCTCTAAATATTGATAGAGTTAAATTGTGTTGCCAGAAAGAATAAAAGCAGGTACAGTTATGGACCACTCGTTTCTCATTCCTTGGCCTTAACATACTCTTCCCACTAACTCTCTTTCCTTTCCCTGGGAAAACATATACCTGAATGTTTTAGACTCAAACATATTAAAAGTAAATGTTGTTAAGCCTGCTCCTATCCTGGCTCTTCTTTGTAAGCCCTTAATTTTAGTCTGTTACTCCTCTCAGTTATTAAATGTTTAATAGTCATAATTAGATTCATCTGCAGAATTCCAGCTTTTCTTATTAACTAGGTCTCAAATCTGCATATTTAACATGCTCTGGGTGACTCTGGTATGCTTGGCCCTAGAACCATTCTGTGAAAAGCACTTCAGTTGACAGAAATCCAGCCCAAATTAGCTTTATTAATAACTGGTGTACTGCTTTATACTGAAGTACCTAACCCTCAAGCCCCAGGACAATAAAACTACAGTGAGGCCACAGGAACAACTCAAAGCTGCTAAATGAATGTCACCACAGCTCCTTCTCTGTCCTTATTTCTGTCTTTATAAAAAATACAGGCCTGACAAAGTATTGATTTGTACACCTTAGCACTAGCAAGGCTGAAGATTTAAAATATCTCAGAGAGGTATTGACCCTACCTGGAGCTATGATCAGGAAGGCAGAGTCATGTAGAAACAATAAACCTTCTGCCAGAATGAGGGGATGAACTGATGGAAGAGAGGCAATTGCTAGAAGAAGGAGATCGTTGGTAGAGAGCAGTAGCTGATTGGGTAGAAGTTGTCATAGATACTTATGGCAACTGTATTTAATGTAATTCTATTATAACTTCACGGTGTCTTTAAACCAATAACACTGAACACCTTGGCTTTCAAATAGCACGTCCAAGTTTAAAAATTTCCTTCCAGAACTATGGAGATGTTATAAGATTACATAAAACCAAAGTCAGTGTGCTATTAGATAAAAATTATAAGCAAAGACATTTAGTGAAAAAGTATAGTAGCCCAGTAATAATTATTTCCCCAAGTTACAATTTTATGGTGATTTACACTTCCCAAAATGCTTTCATTAAAACCTCCTCATGGATCACTCTTATCCTCTGCCAAATAGCTAACTGCATACATGGCAAGATATCAGGGATAAAGAAATGTGGTAGCTAAGAAAGACTTTCCAAAATATCTCTCTTAGATATGGATTGATAATTGAAATTTTACATTTAGAGATTTATTTATTCATCTTCAATGCAATTTCTCCTAAAACAAAGCACAATCATCTTTAGTAATCATTTATGCCTCTTTGTGAATGAACTGAGCAGATCCTTCCCTGAGAAGGCTTTGATGGTATAAAAGGAAAAATACAAAGGTATAAAGGAGGGAAGTGGGGGAAAAAAACTGTTCAGCAGGGAAAGGTTGAGAAAAGAGAATCCTGGGTTGGTAATGACAAAATTCTCCCCAGTCAAAAATGACAGCAACTTGGCCATTTAGTACTATCTATTCAAATACATTCTACATTGAAAAGAAATTGACCAAAGTGTTCATCCCTTCTGATTGGGACCATATTCATAAGATAAACATCAACGACCCAACTCTTCGTATCATTTTTCTCCATTCATAAAGATGTGAAGTTCAGTAACTTTATCAAGATATCTTAAATACAGGCGTCTCTACTTTTTAAAATATTCTAGCTAATAATTTTTACTTGAGATAATTTTTTCTTTTTTCCATTTATATATTCTTATTCTGCATTAGATCTAAAGCAAGGCTTTTGAAGGCTCTAGGGAATAATTACTGAGGTATCTAAAGAAGCTGTTTTCTCCCTTTTGACCTCAAATTTTTTCTTTTCATCCTTAATCTTGAAGATTTGAGTACCTACTACAAGAATTTCCTGTGTAGAATCACTTCTATCCTTTTGTAAACCCTGTGGTTTACAGATAGAAACATACACATATATACACTTATTTACAGATATCTATATGTTTTAAAACATAAGATTTTAAAATGATAGGACATTTTTTTGTCCAACCTATCTTCAGCAACTGGGTCTGTTGTTGTTGCCCTTTTTGTTCAAAAAGTTTTCCAAAAGAATTATTATTGTAGTAATAAGATAAATTATAACAATAAACAAGAAGACATTCATTACTTTTAAAGAAAAAATTAGTAAATAATAACAATTATTCAATATTTTATTAACTGCATATTAGACACTAATACCTATAGTATGTATATATTGGCGTGTCATTGAATTTAATGCATATTGATTTGTACAAAGATAACTAGAACTATGAGAGAAAATATTTATATTCTCCATTAAAGTTCCAAACTTGGATACTTACTTCATGTTATATATTATTTCAATTACCAATCTAAAATCATAACATAATTTTGTTTCAGGGAAATTGAAGAAGTTTGAGAAAAAATATATTTCTTCCTATTTTCCTACATGGACATGTGTTTATTAAATTCACATTGCATTTTGAAAGACACTTAGTTCGTCTGTGAAATAGTTCAATGAGTATACTTTCACTTTACAAATTCATTATTTAAATTATTAAGGTCAAATGCATTAAACATTGGTGAACAGGTTTGGTAGTCTTCAAAGTACTGTGCACATACTTTAGTTGCTGTGCAAATGGATTTAGTGTGATGCAGGAAGAAACTAGAATATAAGTTTCTTGTTAATTTTTTAAAAGTTCATTAATTTAAAATGGCTATTTTTTATGAATTCCCATAATGTATATTAGTATAGAAATGCATGTATTTAATTTATAAATAAGTTATATTAATGGATATATTGGTACACAATTTAATTTCCTTGTAGCATTGCACAATTTAAAAATTTTGTAGTTTTATTTTAAACTGAGGAAAACTTATAGCATTTTTCATAATGGCTGTACCAATTTACATTCCTATCAACAGTGTACAAGCATTCTCTTTTCTTCACATTCTAGCCAACAAATTTTTTATTTTTGACAATAGTAATTCTACAAAATATGATGTGATATCTCATGATGGTTTTAGTTGTATATTTTCCTGATGATTAGCAATGTTTAGTTCCTTTTAAAATATCTGTTGGCCATTTCTGTATCTTCTTAGAAATGTTTACTCCAATCCTTTGTCCATTTTTTAATTGGGTTATTTGTTTTTTTGCTATTTAGTTGAGTCTCTTCCATAGTTTGGATATTAACCCTTTATCAGATATATGGTTTGCAAATATGTTCCTTCATTCTGTAGTTTGACTTTTTACTTGATCACTTCCTTTGTTCTACAAAAGATTTTCAGTTGATGCAATCCCATTGATCTATTTTTGCTTTTGTTGCTTGTGCTTTTGGTATCATAACCAAAAAATTGTCAAGACCAATGCCAAGAAGATTTTCTCCTATCTTTTCTTCTAGTTTTGCAGTTTCAGGTGTTACAGACTGTAATACATTGTGAGTTGATTTTTGTATATGATAGGAGGTAAGGGTCCAATGTCATTCTTTTACATGTTAATATCTAGTTTTCCCAATACCATTTATTGAAGAAACTATCCTTTCCCTGATTATGTATTTTTTGGCATCCCTATCAAAGATCAATTGACCATAAATATATGGATTTATTTCTGAGCTCTATTCTGTTCCATTGGACTATATTGCTGTCTTTGTTTGTTTTTATTATACTTTAAGTTCTGGGGTACATGTGCAGAACATATGGGTTTGTTACATAGGTATACAAATGCCAAGGTGGTTTACTGCACTTATCAACCCATCCTCTACATTAGGAATTTATCCTAATGCTATCCCTCCCTAGTTCCCCACCCCCCAGAAGGCCCTGTATGTGATGTTCCTCTCCCTGTGTTCATATGTTCTCTTTGTTCAACTCCCACTAAGTGAGAACATGTGATGTTTGGTTTTCTGTTCTTGTGTTAGTTTGCTGAGAATGATGGTTTCTAGCTTTATCCATGTGCCTGCAAAGGATATGAACTCTTCCTTTTTACAGCTGTATAGTATTCCATGGTGTATGTATGCCACATTTTCTTTATCCAGTCTATCTTTGATGGGCATTTGGGTTGGTTCCAAGTCTTTGCTATGTGAACAGTGCTACAATAAACATACGTGTGCATGCATATGTCTTTATAGTAGAATGATTTATAATCCTTTGGGTATACCCAGTAATGGGATTTCTGGGTCACATGGTATTTCTATTTCTAGATCCTTGAGGAATCGCCACACTGTCTTCCACAATGTTTGAACTAATTTACGCTCCCACCAACAGTGTAAAAGCATTCCTATTTCACCACATCCTCTCCAGCATCTGTTGTTTCCTGACTTTTTAATGACTGCCATTCTAACTGGCGTGAGATGGTATCTCATTGTGGTTTTGATTTACATTTCTCTAATGACCAGTGATGATGAGCTTTTTTTCATGTTTGTTGGTTGCATAAATGTTTTCTTTGAGAAATGTCTGTTCATATCCTTTGCCCACTTTGTGATGGGGTTTTTTGTCTTATAAATTTAAGTTCTCTGTAGATTCTGGATATTAACCCTTTGTCACATAAATATATTGCAAAACCTTTCTCCCATTCTGTAGGTTGCCTGTTCACTCTAATGATAGTATCTTTTGCTGTGCAGAAGCTCTTTACTTTAATTAGATCCCATTTGTCTATTTTGGCTTTTGTTACCATTGCTTTTTGTATTTTAGTCATGAAGTCTTTCCCCATGCCTATGTCCTCAATGGTATTGCCTAGGTTTTCTTCAGAGTTTTTATGATTTTAGGTCTTACATTTAAGTCTTTAATCCATTTTGAGTTAATTTTTGTATAAGGTGTAAAGAAGGGATCCAGTTTCAACTTTCTGCATATGGCTAGCCAGTTTTCCCAGCACCATGTATTAAATAGGGAATCCTTTCCCCATTGATTGTTTTTTTCAGGTTTGTTAAAGATCAGATGGTTGTAGATGTGTGGCATTATTTCTGAGGCCTCTGTTCTGTTCCATAGGTCTATATATGTGTTTTGGTACCAGTACCATGCTGTTTTGGTTACTGTCCTTGTAGTATAGAGTGAATTCAGGTAGTGTGATTCCTCCAGCTTTGTTCTTTTTGCTTAGGATTGTCTTGGCTATGAGGGCTCATTTTTTGGTTCCATATGAAATTTAAAGTAGTTTTTCCCAATTCTGGGAAGAAAGTCAATGGTAACTTGATGGGGATAGCATTGAATCTGTAAATTACTTTGGGCAGTATGGTCATTTTCACAATATTGATTCTTCTTAACCATGAGCATGGAATAATTTTCCATCTGTTTGTGTCCTCTCTTACTTCCTTGAGCAGTGGTTTGGAGTTCTCCTTGAAGAGGTTCTTCACATCCCTTGTTAGTTGTATTCTTAGATACTTTATTCTCTTTATAGCAATTATGAGTGGGAGTTCACTAGTGATTTGGCCTTCTGTTTGTCTGTTATTGGTGTATAGGAATGCTTGTGATTTTTGCACATTGATTTTGTATCCTGAGACTTCACTGAAGTTGCTTATTGGCTTAAGGAGATTTTGGGCTGAGACAATGGAATTTTCTAAATATACAACCATGTCATCTGCAAACAGAGACAATTTGACCTCCTCTTTTCCTAATCGAATACCCTTTATTTCTTTCTCTTGCCTGATTGACCTGGCCAGTATTTTCAATACTGTGTTGAATAGGAGTGGGGAGAGAGGGCATCCTTGTCTTTTGCAAGTTTTCAAACGGAATGCTTCTAGGTTTTGCCCATTCAGTATGATATTGGCTGTGGGTTTATCATAAATAGGTATTCCATGAATATCTAGTTTATTGAGCATTTTTAGCATTAGGGGCTGTTGAATTTTGTTGAAGGCCTTTTCTGCATCTGCTGAGATAACCATGTGGTTTTTGTCATTGGTTCTGTTTATGTGATGGATTACGTTTATTGATTTTCATATGTTGAACCAGCCTTGCATCCCAGGGATGAAGCTGACTTGTTTGTGGTGGATAAGCTTTTGGATGTGCTGCTGGATTTTGTTTGCCAGTATTATATTGGGGATTTTCGCATTAATGTTTATCAGGGATGTTGGCCCTAAATTTTCTTTTTGTTGTGTCTCTACCAGGTTTTGGTATCGGAATGATGCTGGCCTCATAAAATGAGTTAGGGCGGAGTCCCTCTTTTTCTATTGTTTGGAATAGTTTCAGAAGGAATGGTACCAGCTCCTCTGTGTACCTCTGGTAGAATTCATTTTTGAATCTGTTTGGTCCTAGATATTTTTGGTTGGTAGGCTATTAATTGCTGCCTCAATTTCAGAACTTGTTATTGGTCTATTCAGGGATTTGAGTTCTTCCTGGTTTAGTCTTGGGAGGAGTCCAGGAATGTATCCATTTCTTTTAGATTTTCTACTTTATTTATTAGAGGGGTTTATAGTATTCTCAGACGGAGTTTGTATTTCTGTGGGATCAGTGGTGCTATCCCCTTTATCACTTTTTATTGAGTCTATTTGATTCTTCTTTCTTTTCTTCTTTATGTATCTGGCTAGTGATCTATCTATTTTGTTGATCTTTTCCAAAAACCAGCTCCTGAATTCATTGATTCTTTTTTTTGTATGGTTTTTCATGTCTCTATCTACTTCAGTTCTGCTCTGATCTTAGATATTTCTTGTCTTCTACTAGCTTTTGAATTTGTTTGCTCTTGCTTCTCTAGTTCTTTTAATTTTGACATTAGGGTGTCAATTTTAGATCTTTCCTGCTTTCTCTTGTGGGCAGTTAGTGCTATAAATTTCTTTCTGCACACTACTTTAAATGTGTCCCAGAGATTCTGGTACATTATAGTTTTGTTCTCATTGGTTTCAAAGAACATCTTTATTCCTACCTTAATTTTGCTATTTACCCAGTCATCATTCCGGAGAAGTTTGGTCAGTTTCCATGTAGTTGTGCAGTTTTGAGTGAGTTTCTTATTTCTGAGTTCTAATTTGATTGCATTGTGGTCTGAAAGACTTATGATTTCTGTTCTTTTGCATTTGCTGGTAAGTGTTTTACTTCAAATTATATGGTCAATTTTAGAATAAGTGTGATGTGGTACTGAGAAGAACATATATTCTGTTGATTTGTGGTGTAGAGTTCTGTAGATGTCTATTAGGTCCACTTAGTCCAAAGCTGAGCTCAAGTCCTGAATATCCTTGTTAATTTTCTGTCTTATTGATCTGTCTAATATTGACCATGGGGTGTTAAAGTCTCCCACTATTATTTCCTGGAGTCTACATCTCTTTGTAGGTGTCTAAGAACTTGCATTATGAATCTGGGTACTCCTGTATTGGTTGCATATCTTTTTAGTATAGCTAGCCTTTCTTGTTGCATTGATCCCTTTACCATTATGTAATGCCCTTCTTTGTCTCTTTTGATCTTTGTTGGTTTAAAGTCTGTTTTATCAGAGCTAGGATTGCAACCCCTGCTTTATTTTCTTTCCATTTCCCTGGTAAATCTTCCTTCATCCCTTTATTTTGAGCCTATGTGTGTCTTTGCACATGAGATGGGTCTCCTGAATACAGCACACCAGTGGGTCTTGACTCTTTATCCAATTTGCCAGTCTGTTTCTTTTAAAGGGGACAAAGTTCTGGTTGTGCAAGATAAACGGGTTCTGAATAGCTAATATATAGCATGGTGACTACAGTTAACAATACTGTACTGTATACTTGAAATTAGCTGGAGAGAGTAGATCTTGCTCTCATTACAAAAGGAAGAAAGAAAAAGGGAGAGAGAAAAAAGAGGAGAGAAAGAAAGGAAGGAGAAAAAAAGTTATGTGAGGGTCATAAATTTGTTAACAGCTTTATTATGGTGATCATTTCACAATATATCACAGCAGCAAGTATGTACCTGAAATGTATACAATTCCTATTTGTCAATTATATCTTAATAAAGCTGAAAAAAATTAAAACAACAACAAAGCCTGTTGGAATTTTGATAGGAATTGCTTTGAAGTCAACAGCAATTTGGGGAATAGTGACATTTTCTTATCTATGATAAGCATGTCTTTCTATTTTTTAATGTTTTCCAGTAAAGAGCTATAGTTTTATCAAAAAAGATAAATGTGAGTATTTAACTTGCCATATTTAATTAGCCACAGCTTACATCTTGGTACCTAGCTGTTTATGTTATCATCTCAAAAACATAGTAAGTTCCTTGAGGGTAGTGACTGTGACTCGTTTCTCCAATAATGTTTATCTCAGTGCTGAGGTCTCATAAATGCTAATAAATCCTTCTGTACTGACTGTAATTGAAAAAAAAAAGATTCTAGCATTGATCAGGAAGTGATAAAAATGTTAAACCATAAACTAATAAATAGTAAATATTATAAGAAGTAAACTCAACAGTAATATTAAAATAATATATAACTAAAAATGTAAACAATAGTTTGTTAAATCACATTCCAAGTACAATATAATTCTCCGTATCATATGTATTGTTGATTATCACGCAACTCTTAGGAAAATAATGTTAAATGTCAAAGGAAACTTTGTAGATTTGTAAACATTTAACTCTAACTGTAAGCTTGTTCTCTATTGTGTGTCTGGTATGTAATATAGTGCTTGACATAGAATAGAGATACTCAGTAAATATTTGTGAATGAATAATTAATAAAATGGGTAGAGAAGGACTCCATGCATTATTTACATTTTGGAATGCTATAGGACTAGGCCCAATTCACAAATAGATAGAATCAATATTTCCTACACTTTTTTTTTTTTTAGGCACTTAAATTTAGTGTATGCTATAATACAGGATTGTCTCAGGAAGTAGTACTGAGCCTTCTGAAATGCATTTTTTTGAGCTTTACTGTAGAACAAATACTTAATGAAAAGGAGGTTAGGAAAACATTTACTATTGCATCTAAAAATGTTGAAAAGGTGCAAAATGAGGTGCTGACAAAGGGCTCATATCCAGAATCTATAAAGAACTAAAACAGATTTACAAGAAAAAAACTAACAAGCCCGTTCAAAAGTGGGCGAAGGATATGATCAGACACTTTACAAAAGAAGACATATATGAGGCCAACAAACATGAAAAAATGCTCATCATCACTGGTCATTAGAGAAATGCAAATCAAAACTACATTGAGATACCATCTCATACCAGTTAGAATGGCGATCATTAAAAAATCTGGAGACAACAGATGCTGGAGAGGATGTGGAAAAATAGCCAACACTTTTACACTGTTGGTGGGGGTGTAAATTAGTTCAAACATTGTGGAAGACAGTGTGGCGATTCCTCAAGGACCTAGAAATAGAAATTCCATTTGACCCAGCAATCCCATTACTGGGTATATATCCAAAGGATTATAAATTTTTCTATTATAAGGACACATGCACACGAATGTTCATTGTGGCACTGTTTACAATAGCAAAGACTTGGAACCAACTCAAATGCCCATCGATGATAGACTGGACAGGGAAAATGTGGCACATATACACCATGGAATACTATGCAGCCATAAAAAATGATGAGTTGGTGTCCTTTGTAGGTACATAGATGAACCTGGAAACCATCATTCTCAGCAAACTGACACAAGAACAGAAAATCAAACACTGCATGTTCTCACTCATAGGTGGGTGTTGAACAATGAGAACACATGGACACAGGGAGGGGAGGCTCACACACTGGGGACTGTGGGGGAGAACTAGGGGAGGGACAGTGGGGGGTGGGGAGTAGGGGAGGGATAACATGGGGAGCAATGTCAGATATAGGTGATGGGGAGGAAGGCAGCAAACCACACTACCACGTGTGTACCTATGTAACAATCTTACATGTTCTTCACATGAACCCCAAAACCTAAAATGCAATAAAAAATTATTTATTCTTCAAAAACTCATAGCAATCTTAAAGTCTCATGTTATAGGACATTCTTTCAATAGTTTCATGTTGAATGACAAAATAACTGGGGAAGATTTGGGGAAAATTCTTGAATCGGCCTCAATCAGTGTTAGTTTCAGTTGTTTATAAAGGTTACCCAAGAGAATTGGTTACAGAAAAGGAGCCAAAGAAATTTAACCCAGCTATAGTTATTATTCCCCACCACAGCCTCTCAATTGCAAGTGTTGAATGTTATTGAGAATAAGACTTAAAGGTCACTTGAAAAAGCAAATTAAGTGGTTAAATTATGGAGAACATAAATAACAAGTGTTCATTTTGAAATTGGATAAAATTCAGTAAAAGCAGACTGATTGGATTAAAAATATGCTATACTGGGAACTAGTTAGAAAGAAATTAACTTGACGTGTATGATGGTTAATCCTGAGTGTCAACTTCATTGGATTGAAGGATGCAATGTATCATTCTTGGGTATGTCTGTGAGTGTGTTGCCAAAGGAAATTAACGTTTCAGTCCATGACTGGGAGAGGCAGACCCACCCTCAATCTGTGTGGGCACCATCTGATCAGCTGCCAGTGAAGCTAGATTAAAGCAGGCAGAAGTTGGGAAGAGCAGACTTGCTGAGTCTTCTGGCCTTTATCTTTCTCCCACACTGTATGCTTCCTGCCCTCAGACATCAGGCTCCAATTTCTTCAGCTTTTGGACTCTTGGACTTACACTAGTGGTTTGCTAGGGCTCTCCGGCCTTTGACCACAAACTGAAGGCTGCACTGTTGGCTTCCCCACTTATGCGGTTTTGGAATTCAGACTGGCCTCCTTGCTCCTCAGCTTGCAGACACCTATTGTGGGATTTAACCTTGTGATCGTGTGAGTCTATACTCCTTAATAAACTCCGCTTCTTGTATACATCTATCCTATTATTTCTGTTCCTCTAGACTACCCTAATACAATATGTTTTGGAAAACTGTGATGGATGACTTAACAATGGCTCTATTGATGGCAAAGACACCCATGCCCAATGAGAAAAGTTTTCATGAATGGTGAGAGTGGGAAAAATTTATATTTTAAAAAACAGTGTATTCCTGTATACTGTGTTCTTTAAATATAATTGTGTGATTAAATTGATAAACTCCATACTGTGAGAAGACATTTGATTATTTCATCTATATCCATCACTTACATATTTTAGTTGGCCAAAAACTTTATAAAGGTGATATTCTCTTTTGGAAATATATTCTTGGATCCGTTACATATGTGGGATCTTGATGAGCATCTTTTTTTTTTTTTTTTTTTTGAGATGGAGTTTCGCTCGTTACCCAGGCTGGAGTGCAATGGCGCGATCTCGGCTCACCGCAACCTCCGCCTCCCGGGTTCAGGCAATTCTCCTGCCTCAGCCTCCTGAGTAGCTGGGATTACAGACACGCGCCACCATGCCCAGCTAATTTTTTGTATTAGTAGAGACGGGGTTTCACCATGTTGACCAGGATGGTCTCGATCTCTTGACCTCGTGATCCACCCGCCTCGGCCTCCCAAAGTGCTGGGATTACAGGCTTGAGCCACCGCGCCCGGCCTTGATGAGCATCTTACTGGATAACATGTGACTCTGAAGATGAGAGAAAAGTTTACCCAAGAGAAAAAGGGGCAAGATGGGAGGAAAGCAGCAGGACTAGAACCACCCAAAGGTATGGATAGGAAACTCCATGAAAAGAAAGTCCAGTGCACCTTCTCTTTGATGGGGACACTGAAAGATAGGAAAAGAACAAAGGTGAGTAACGCTCATCTGAGGTTAGCTGAATGCTGTCATGTAAACCTCTTCTAAGTCTCCCATTACCTCCAGATCTTCAGAAAGCTTGGTACACTTTCACATGCTGTGTATGAGCAGTACTTTTTGTGGAAGTTAAAGAAGTAGATGTGTTGTATCTGAGTTGACACTGGAAAATTGAGGCAGATGGAATCTAGAGGCTGAAATGACTTAAAGAACATAGAATATTTTTGTCTTCTCACCTCGTACATGAGGGGAACTTGAGGAAGAGGTGGAGCTTTCATCAAGCAATGGTCAAGTCCTGTCTCTCAGGTCCCACAGGAGAGGGGCCTAGATGATACCTGGGCCACAAGCAGGTGGGAGTCAGGAACACTAAAGTGTCTTATAAAATTAAGATAGTATTATTCTCAATCTGATAACTTACATCAAAAATTTAACATCTGCTATAACTACAATGGAGTATTTTTTGTTCTATGACTTTAAAAATAATTTGAAGCATTTGTGTATTATTATACTTCAGATTAATTCTCTCATCTTTTTTGAGCCCTATTTTCAAATAAGGACTATTTGGGTAACCAATTTTTCATTTCAAAATAAATATTTTATGAAATAAGGACAAAGCATCATGTTTTTAGTGAAGAGAAACATGTCACTGAGATAATAATTGGTTTGGATCTTCCTTACTTGATTTTTACACAAAATTTCCATGCTTATGCTAGAGCCACAAGCTTGCTACAATTTTTTGTGCCACAGTTTGATAGTTATTGTCTTCATTTTAAAAGAGCCATATTAGAAATTCAACTGCATTATTTACTTTTCCAGGGAGTTTTCTCAGGAACATAAATATTGGGTGTAGAGAACATGTGGCTCATAGCACCCAGGTAAAAGGCAGCTGAGGCAAGATCGTCAGGAAAACTGCTTTTAAAAGTTAATGGAAAAAGCATCAACTTCTAGAATCATAACTTTAAAAAAATGAGGAATTAAAACATTCTAATTGTATCATAAAATAATGTCCTTTATATATATCTGGTTTACATGACAATAAGAATGCCTTCATCATTTTAGGTAAATGAAAGTGGCAATTTATAAGCTTTAGGTAAGAAAAGCAGTTGTGTGAAGTCGTGTCTGCCAGTAACTATTGCCAAATTAGCCAGTCTTGTTTAAGCTACCTTAAATCTTAAATAATTCTAAAATTATCTGTTTTGAAAGCATGAGTTTACTTTATGCAAGACTGAATGATAAGAATTCAAATTAAAAGCTGAATGCGCTTTGACTTACTGTCCTCTACAATAAGAATTTGTTTTGGAGGAGGTTTAAAATGGAGGAGTGGAGAGGGGTAGGATACCACTTCCTTAGTCACAAGGGTTCTTACCGTGTTCCTTATGTCTCTTGTTATCATGGATCTATTCCTGTAAAACTTGTAGTCATTATTTTCTAAAAAAAGACTTTGAGGCCTAACTGCTGATATATAATTACAGTAGAATTATTATGTCTCTTGGTAGAATCCACTATAATCACAGTTGTATACTCTCTGATTACATGTGCAATTGTTCTCCCAGTTATGAAACAGTTGCTGGGAATGTTTTTGAGAACCAGTTTTTCCCTTTCTTATCAGTCCTTCATGAAATCTGCTTCTGCATTTACTGGAAAATCTTAAAGACTTTGTTTCCTCAAACACTCATTATCTTCTATATAAAGCTTCATGGGAGGAATTTCTTCTGGAATTTGGTTTTGAGGTCCTAACTTTTCACAACAACAGAAAAGAATGAAAAGTCAGAGACGCTACCAGAGAGATTAAATAAGAATTCTAAGAGAAAAAAAATTGTCTTTGACCAACCTTATTTATAATGTTTCCATTCCTCACACTGGAAGTTACTTTTTTCACCCACAAATGCTCCATTTCATCCTGAGGGTTGGAGTAGCAGCAGTGTTCCTAAGTTCTCAAGCTGCACACTCCACTTCCTGTGCTTGTGGCAGGCATTATTGGTTGATCTAGGTATTCTGTGTTGCGTGGCCTCAGACTCTTTGTCAGTACAAAGGATTGGCAGCCAATCCCAGGCAGTCACCATTAACTTACAAGATGAAACCCATCTGTCACCTTTAGGTTAGAAAGCATGACTAAAAATTCTCCCTTTAAATACTTTGATAGATGTTTGTGTGAAGACATTGAAACCTTATCAGATTTGCAGAAGACATCACAATGTGAAGGTCTACTTGTGAGAGCAGCTTAGTGTTAGGCAAAGAAAAGTGATCTGGGTGCAAGCTCAGACTCTGACTCCCAGGATGATACTGTGCAAATTGCCTTCCATCTTTTCCCCTTTTGTAAAATGTATACCTTAATGTACCACTTGGATCTGCAATTAGGATCTAATTTAATAAGGGTGAGAAAACTCTTTATAAAGTGTTCATTGATAGACACTTGGAAGCCATGTTATTTTTATATGTTCCTTGGAAAACTGTGAGACAGGGACATGTTTTACTCATCTATTATCCTAGTCTGCTTAGGCTGCCATAACAAAATACTGTAGATTACACAGCTTAAATGAACAGAAATTTATTTTCTCATAGTCCTTGAAGCTGGAAAGTCAAAGGTCAAGATCTGGAAGCTTCAGTCTCTAGTGAGGACTCCTTTTCTGGCTTGCAGATGGCTGCCTTTTTACCGTGTCCTCACATCATGGAGACAGAGCAAGCAAATTCTCTGGCGTCTCCTCTTGTAAGGAAACTAACTCTACTGGATTGGGATAGATCCTTATTTATCACCTTGTTTAACCTTAATTTTATAAAGGACTTATCTCCAAATGCAGTCACTGTCACATAGGGGTTAGGAATTCAACCTATGAGTTTGGGAGGGACACATTTAATTCATAACAACTGTGTGTCTTGAACTCCTGGCTTAGAAGGGCTGACAGTCATGTCACCAAAACTGAACCCAGGCACAGAGGAGCAGCATTTATTTTTATTATACCAGGGAGATGCAGGGAGTTCTGGCCCAAGAGGAGCCAGGCTGGTTAGTGTAGTTCTTATAATACTAGGGGGCTCCGTATTAGATTCTGAGCCAAGTGGTCCCAAGAGATTGAGTTTAAAGATTCAAAAAAAAAAAAGAGAAGTGGGATCCAGCTTTGCAGTCTGGCTGAGGACACATGGAGATCAGGCCCTGTTTACTTCCTCACCAAGGCCCTCTAAGAAATCCCATAGTGGAAGGCTACAAGGCCTAGAGGGACCTATCCCAAAGATAGTGAAGCCCCAGAATGTAGCAGACATCATGAGACACAAGGGGTAAATATGACTAATACTGTTATTTGCTCATTATCTAAGCACGGCTACAGTCAAACAGACTACTCACCCCTAATAGGCAGCTGAACCAGTTTGGCCGTTAGATCCAAAGAGTCGGAAATTTTTCCTTTCTTTTCATTCCCCTGTCCTTCCCCTTCCCTGTCTGCTTTCTCCATCTTCTTTTCCTTTTCTTTCTCCTCCTCCCCCTACTTCTCCTTTCCTCCTGCTTTTTCTTCTTCTCCTTCTTCTACAATATATTAGCAGAAGAGAAGACTTTCTTCTCTTCCAGGCCTCAACTAAATGGATAGATACTTTTTATATAGTAATGAATAAAACATTCAAAATGCCAAGTGATAAATTTATTAGTCAAGTTTCTGAATGAAGTTGCTTCATTTTCTACTCAAGAAAAACTGAGGTAACAGATATTACCTGCACTGGTTTCTCAGCCCTGACAGGTGAGGCCTTACTTCATGTATTTCACGAATGAACAAAAACCCATCTTAGGAAGGAGATACTCAAAGAGAGTCATCCATGGTCAGGCTCTGCAACACAGCCTGGTCACTTTTTCTTTCCCCTTAAAGTGAACTGTCTCTTTATAAGCAAAATAGATAACTGAAAATGAGGACTTCATGTCCAACTTTCCTGTTCTTATCTGGGGCAATGATAGGCCAGCTTCCTCTACTCTCTGCCAGATTTATAATGTCACAGGCATGGAAAATAATCAATTACCCAACAAAAAGCAAGCTATAAAGCATCTTACACATTTATTCTCTTTCCCTTGATCTAATTTATGTAAGTAATTTATGTAGCTTGTGGGAATAGACCACCTTAAGCTCACCACATTGGGCTTCCTGAAGAGTGGGCACTCACTGCATGTGTCCACAGACTTCCCAGGGCTGGACAATCTCTGTATGCCTTATGGGATTAGGCAGGGGTCTCTTCAAATGGAACACAAGAGCCCATTCTGAAAATGAAATCTCTCTTAGGATCTCAATGTGAAGGGCAGATGGGTCTGCTGTATCCAGAGAGAGGAGAGGGATGAGGAATTCAGGGAAAGGTGGTGTACACTCTGAGAGGTGCACTTTAAGAACCACTGCTTTGGGCAAGTTTTCATTAGCAGACTCACTTACTGGATTCTATCCAGGATGGTGCTGCTAAGAGGAGAGTCTAGATGTTATAAGACAGATTTTAGCTCAGTTTAGAAAATGAAACAGAAACAGAAACATCCTTGTTTAGAGCTATGTAACAATGTAGTAGGTTCTTTCACTAGGCAGCAAAATTCCTGACACTATAACATTGAAGAAGGGCTGGTTGACACTTTTTAGAGAGAGAACTATAGAACTTTCCTTATCAGGTGAAACTGATTCAGGTGACATCTGGCTGTTCATTATAATATTCATAGGTTTTCTGGTGGTATTTGACATCTTAACAGTGTGCAGAGGCCACAGGCAGCTGAAATATAAAGAATTACTTGAGGAAAATATTGAGTGTGTAGAGTATACAATTATATGAATTATGACTGTAGATGCCAGTTCTGGCCAAATAACCAACACACAAAGGATGCTGGATGTCAGTGATGGCCACCTCAGCTTTTCAGCATTAACATATTAGGTCAGTCCAATTTGCATATATTCAGCAAGAGCAAGGGTGAGAAGAGCAGTACTCCTAGGTACTCATATGTGGTATGCAACATTGGTCTGGGAAACAGTCCCAGAAAGAAGCACTTCACTACAGGGAGTAGAACCCAAAGCTTCTGTGGCTGGATAGCCTTGCTTCTACTACAGAGGTCTGTGCCATTGTTCTGCCATTGTTCATGATCCTTGTCGCAGAGTAGACTCATAGACCCTGGGGTGCCCACTTGATCACTGCAGCGTTGCTGGATGTGTGGTCCAAAGCATGGCTTACACAGTCAAACACACTACTATGCCTGTGTGTGTATGTGAATGTGGGCAGGAAACATGGGACTTCTAGATATGCATGTTCCTTTTTAGTGTCAGAGACAAGTATTTATAATTTAGTTTGAGGAAAAATCTTAATATAACTTCAGAAATAAAAGTGACAGTCAATTTCAGGTATTAGAAAATGAAAAGCCTGTTTCCGTTTTGCTGCAGTTTCTCTCTCTCTTCTTTTTTTCTCTCAGCACTTTAAGTTTGGAGTGAAGCAATTCAAATTATGTTCTGTAATGGTCTTTGGTGTGCATTTTACAAATTGAAGAAACAGAGCAAAACAGAAGAGTGATGCACCAGTATAATGGATTTCATTTTTCTTCTTTCTTTTTTAGTCTTGTTTTTGAAGTGGATTCCCACAGGTATAGAATTTCCTTCATGAAAGTTGAAATGAAACTGAAGAGCACTTCACACAGAGAAGGCTGTGTGATATGAAACACGTCTTCTATTTCATCTCCACCATGAGAATGGATTTTTGGTGATACTACTCTGAGGAATTTGGCTCAGATCCGACTTACAGTGGGTCCAATGGGTCCCCCGACTCATCCTGTGGTCATTTCCCCAGTGCCAGAATGGGCAATTGATATAGACATACTTAGCAAATGGCAGAACCCCCACATTGGCTGACTGGTAGAGTGAGGGCTATTATGGTGGGAAAGGCCAAATGGAAGCCATCAGGGCTGCCTCTACGTAGAAAAACAGTACATCAAAAACAATATCACATCCCTAAAGGGATTGTGGAGATTAGTGCCACCATCAAGGACTTGAAAGAAAGATGCAGGGGTGGTGATTCCCACCACATCCCCATTCAACTCTCCTATTTGGCCTCTGCAGAAAACAGATGGATCTTGGAGAATGACAGTGGATTATCATAAGCTTAACCAAGTGGTGACTCCAATTGCAGCTGCTGTACCAGATGTGGTTTCATTGCTTGGGCAAATTTACACATCTCCTGGTACCTGGTATGCAGCCATTGACTTGGCAAATATCTTTTTCTCTATTCCTGTCCATAAGCACAAGCAATTTGCCTTCAACTGGTAAGGCCAGCAATATTACCTTTCCTGTCATACCTCAGGGTATATCAACTCTCCGAGTTTGTGTCATAATCTTATTCAGAGATACCTTGATCACTTTTTGCTTCTGCAGGATATCACACTAGTCCATTACATAGATGACATTATGCTGATTAGATCCAGTGAGCAAGAAGTAGCAAACACACTGAACTTATTGGTGAGACATTTGCGTGCCAGGTGATGGGAAATAAATCTGACTAAAATTCAGGGATCTTCTACCTCAGTTAAATTTCTAGGGGTCCAGTGGTGTGGGGCCTGTTTCTTCTAAGGTGAAGGATAAGTTGCTGCATTTGGCCCACCCCCTACAACTAAGAAAGAGGCACAACTCCTATTAGGCCTATTTGGATTTTGGAGGTAACACATTCCTTATTTGGGTATTTTACTCTGGCCCATTTATCAAGTGACCCCAAATGCTGCCAGTTTTGAGTGGGGTCCAGAACAAGAGAAGACTCTGCAACAGGCCCAGGCTGCTGTGCAAGCTGCTCTACCACTTGGGCCATATGACCCAACAGATCCAGCAGTGGTTGAGGTATGAGTGGCAGATAGGGATTCTGATTGGAGTCTTTGGCAGGCCCTCATAGGTGAATCACAGAAGAGGCCTCTAGGATTTTGGAGCAAGGCTCTGCAATCTTCTGCAGATAACTGCTCTCCTTTTGAGAGACAGCTCTTGGCCTGTTACTGGACTTTGGTGGAAACTGAATGTTGGACTATGGGTCATCAAGTCACCATGCAACCTGCACTGCCTATCATGAACTGGGTGCTTTCTGACCCATCAAGTCATAAAGTGGGTCGTTCACAGCAGCATTCCATCATCAAATGGAAGTGGTATATATGTGACCAGGCTCAAGCAGGTCCTGAAGGCACAATTAAGTTACATGAGGAAGTGACTCAAATGTCCATGGTCTCTACTTCTGCTACCCTGCCTTCTCTCCCCCAGCCTGTACCAGTGGCCTAATGAGGAGTTCCTTATGATCAGTCAACAGAGGAAGTGAAGACTAGGGCCTGGTTTACAGATGGTTCTGCACAATGTGCAGGCACCACCCAAAAGTAGAGAGCTGTAGCACTATAGCTGCTTTCTAGGATATCCCTGAAGGTCAGCAGTGAAGGGAAATCTTCCCAGTGGGCAGAACTTTGAGCAGTGTACATGGTTGTGCACTTTACATGGAAAGAGAAATGGCCAGATGTGTGATTATATACTGATTCATGGGCTGTAGCTAATGGTTTGGCTGGATGGTCAGGGACTTGGAAGAGCATGATTGGAAAATTGTCAATGAAGAAATCTGGGGAAGAGGTAAGTGGATGTACTTCTCTGAGTGGTCAAGAACCATGAAAATATTTGTATGTCATGTGAGTGCTCACCAATGGGTGACCTCAGCAGAGGAGGATTTTAATAAGTGCATAGGAAGACCCATTCTGTGGACAACACTCAGCCTCTTTCCCCAGCCACCCCTGTCATCACCCAATGGGCCCCTGAACAAAGTGGCCATGGTACCAAGAATGGAGGATATGCATAGGCTCAGCAACATGGACTTCCACTCACGAAGGCTGACCTGGCTATGGCCACTGCTGAGTGCCCAATTTGCCAGCAGCAGAGACCAACACTGAGCCCTTGATAAGGCATCATTACTCTGGGTGATCAGCCAGCTATCTGGTGGCAGGTTGATTACATTGGACCTCTTCCATCATGGAAAGGGAAGAGGGTTGTCCTCACTAGAATAGACACTAACTCCACACATGGGTTTGCCTATCCTGCAGGCAATGCTTCTGCCAAGACTACCATCTGTGGACTCATGGAATACCTTATCCACCATCATGGTATTCCACACAGCATTGCCTCTGGCCAAGGCACTCACTTTACAGCTAAAGAAGTGCAGTAGTGGGCTCATGTTCATGGAATTCACTGGTCTTACCATGTTCCCCATTATCCTGAAGCAGCTGGATTGATAGAACGATTGAATAGCCTTTTGAAGTCACAATTATAATGACAACTAGGTGACAATACTTTGCAGGGCTGGGGTAAAGTTCTCCAGAAGGCCGTGTACACTCTGAATCTGCATCCAATATATGGTACTGTTCTCCCATAGCCAGGATTCATGGGTCCAGGAATCAAGGGGTGGAAGTGGAAGTGGTACCATTCGCCATCACCCCTGGTGATACACTAGCAAAATTTTTGCTTCCTGTTCCCACGACATTACATTCTGCTGGCCTAGAGGTCTTGGTTCCAAAAGGAGGAACACTACCATCAGGAGACACAATAATTCCATTAAACTGGAAGTTGAGATTGCCAGCTGGACACTTTAGTCTCCTCTTACCTTTAAGTCAACAGGCTAAGAAAGGAGTTACAGTGTTGGCAAGGGTGATTGAGCCAGGCTATCAAGATGAAATCAGTCTACTACTCCACAACAGAGGTAAGGAAGAGTATATGTGGAATACAGGAGCTCCATTATGGCCCCTGTTGGTATTACCATGCCCTGTGATTAAGGTCAATGCGAAACTACAACAGCTCTATCCAGGCAGGACTACAAATAGACCAGCCCCTTCAGGAATGAAAGTTTGAGTCACTCCACCAAGAAAAAAAAACACTCAACCTTCTGACATTCTTGCTAAAGGCAAAGGGAATACAAAATGGGTAGTAGAAGAAGGTACCTATCAATACCAGCTACAACCATGTGACCAGCTGCAGAAATGGGGACTATAATTGTCATGAGTATTTCCTCTTTCTTTTGTTAAAAACATGTTTGTGCATGTATACACTTGTACTAAGAAAATATCTTCATTTTATTTCCTTTATCCTTTATCATGTGACAATAAGATGTATTGACTTCACATCAGTATTTAAGTATTAACTTTATGTAATAGTGTTTGGGTTGAGGATTGGTGTGTTTCTGGCTGTACAAAGGATAGTTGTATTATGTGAGGCATAATTATGTCCTTATTGTGTTTATTTGAAGATGATGATCTCAGGAGATGTGTATGGGTTCAGGTTGACAAAGGGTGGACTTGTAATGGTTAATACTGTCACCTTGATTAGATTGAAGGAGACAAAGTATTTATCCTGGGTGTTTCTGTGAAGGTGTTGTCAAAGGAGATTAATATTTGAGTCAGTGGACTGGGGAAGGCAGGCTTACCCTTAATCTGTTTGGGCAAACTCTAATCAGCTGCCAGCGGATATAAAGCAGATGGAAAAATGTGAAAAGATTAGACTGGCCTAGCCTCCCAGCCTACATCTTCTCCTCAAAACTATATATATATACACACACACACACACACACACACACACACACACACACACACTTTTCATTAATTCTGTCCTTCTAAAGAACCTGACTGTTATATCATAGATGGAGACTATCTAATAGAGCAAGGTCCATCTCAGGCCAAAAGAAAAGGAAGACAAAAAGTGAGCTACAAGAGAATTTGCTTTTCCTAGTGCCCTTTGCCATGCACAGCTGGTAATTCATCAAACACCATGTCTGCCCTTTCAGAGGCTTTAGTGAGGGGGTCCATGTGGGGACAGTGCTGAGCTGAGCTCATTGTAACACAAAACACCAGAGCAGCTCAGGAGGAGTGTTCAGATACAAAACTACTCCTGCAGTTTGATTCAGGGTACTAGATGTCTGGGCCTGAGAAAGTGTGCTTCATTCCATGGCCATGAGCACATTGCAGAGGTGGGGAAATCTTCACTACTAGATTTGGTGTCTTTCTTTAACTGTCTTGCATTTTCGGGATGTCTTGAACTCATTTCTGGTCACTTCCTACCATTCTGTCCAAAGAGATAATTCTGTTTCCTTGGCAGCTAGTCTGAGAGCTGCAGATATCTTTCCAAATGGCTTTATGCCTTCCATCCACTTCTCCCATCCTCCTACCTGCCCCAGGCCCAGGCTTGCCTCTGGGCAATGGTAAACACCTCCTTATGGGTCTCTCAAGCCTTGCTCAAATCTATGCTCCATCCTGGAGCCAAACTGTCCTACAGGTAAAGCCCCATATTCTTTCTAGGTCTCATAAAATAAGAGCTAGAAATTAAAAAAGAAATAATAAGGCCTAGAAATAAAAAAGAAACCAATAAAATGCATGTATTTTATTTGACAGACAACAAATAAAATACAGGACATGCAGTTAAATTTAAATTGCAGACAAGGAATTTTTTTAGTATAAGTGTACCCCAGTATTGCATGGGACACACGTATACTAAAAATTTATGTTTTTATCTGAAATTAAATTAACTGGTCATTCTGTATTTTTATGTGCTAAATCTAGCAAATCAGGGCCCTGCATATTCTGACCCAACCTTATTTTTTGCTTCTTACCTTGCATAATGCAGGTTCTCTCTCTTACTCAGCTGCTTGCAATACCCTTAACAGGCTGCTCAGCCTGGGCTCCCCAGAGCAGACCCTGTGAAGGACTGGAGTGCAAGTAGTTTATTTGGGAAACATGAAAACACTGATAGGAAGTGGGGAAGCAACATAAGAAAAGAAAATCAGAACTCATAGTGGGTGACTGGCACTGAATCCTGTAGGGAAATAGTGGGAAGCATTGTAAAACTCACTCAGAATTTTCCCACTTGTGGGAAAAAGGACCTGGGTATTTACAAATCCACTATCCCAGGCATTGGTTGAGGGCTATTCTTAGTGTGTCATTTCTCTCATGCATTTTACCAGCATTTCACGGGAGAAGGAAAGTGGCCTCTGCCACCAGGGGAAAGCTCTCCAGTAGAGATGCAGATGCAGGCAGATGGAAATGCACTGCTGGAGAACAAGGAAGCTTTCAGGCCCCAGGGGCATGGGCAAATTCACCACAGGCTTGCTACACAGGTATTGCCTTTCCTCTTTGCTACTCTCTACTTCCTCAGGCTCCTCCAACCTCATCCCTCACTGCCCTTTCTTCTACTCATTCTAGTCAGTTTAGATGTCTCTTCTGGTGGAATACTTCTCCACCTCCACACCTACCCACCATACATCTGAAACTCAAGTGCTCCCCATATTGTTTTGCTTTTATCACAACTCAGTGATTTCCATTGCAATGTTAAAAAAAAAAAAGGAGGAGCTTTCAGCCAATTTCATTATGAGCATATGTCCAAATTTCATTATAGCTTTGCTTCCAGGAAAACAAGGTCTGTGATAGAGTAGGGCAACTTAAAGATTCTTTCCTGGTAAGAAATTGTATTGTTAACAAGAATGGTTAGATAATTATTGTTGAAGTAGATACAAAAAGAAAATAAGATTTGTTTAACGATCACCAGGCTCTTAACTGACAGTCATCCAGGTGGCAAATCACTTAATTTCCCAGAACAAATTTTTATCAATTAAAATTTATAAGGAAATTATTTAAGCATTAATCAGGATGTCCTCAAAAGAGCATCATGAGTTGCATTATTCTAGATATATTCTTGCTTAGATCAGATTTGGAACAACTTGTTCTTTTTCAAATAGCAATTACATGTTTCCTTCTAACTTGCCTCCTTCTAACTCCTTGAGTTTGATGATTTGCTTCTCTGTCATATGTCCAGTAACTCCTGCAATTGCAGAGTCCTCAATGCAAAACTGAGTGGGGACTCAATAGATACATGTTGAATATATAAGTATTTAGTATTGCAGATACTGGCAATGAAGTACCAGTTTGGCCTTATGACTGAATTTTGTGGCTCAGCGCTTATTAAAAATGTGTTTCTAAGAAATTTCAGCAGGGACTGCCAGCTTCTAGTTCAACATGTAAAGAACTTAAAAGTTGCTACTTTGTCCTAAGAGCAACTAAAAGCTAAACAAACTGAAAAAATTAGCAACTCTTCTTGGACCCATCAGAGAAGTGAGGTCATAGGGTAAATTGATGCTCCCAGAAATGGAGAGACAGAGAGGCAGATATAGAGAATCACACCGTACCTGAACAGAAACCTCCACAGGAACCAGCGCTGGTGTAGAAAATCCTAAGCTATAATTGATGATTACTGGAAGCTCAGTGTGGACAAATCTGAGAGAGAAAAACTTCAGGGGTCCCACATTTCTGTATGGTTTACTTCTAGGAGCTCCACAAGGTTCTCACAGCAAATATTGAAGAAAAGTATCCTCATGGTTTGGAAAGAAGGGAAAAGTAACAATTTTAAGATATGCCAGAACAGTCTGTTCCTAACAAGACCTGCCCTTAGGAGAACTAATGTTACCAGAGCCACATCTGCTGAGGTTTTATCAGAGCATAACCTGAGTGAAGGGGAGGGAAAAATGAAACTCCTGCTCCCTCTAAGATGGGAAAAAAAGAAGTACTGGTGAAGTTCATGGTCCAGAGACAGGCTTACCAAAAGAATGAGACCTAATGATGGGACAATAAAACACTTCCCCTCCAACAAATATCTCACCACTACATCACTAAAGGCCTATTTATGCCAATTCCTTTTGCCTAGTATATCATGCCCACCTTTCAACAAAAAATTATAAAGCATATTAAAAGGCAAAATACAGACTTCAGAGAGACTAAAGAATCAAAAGCACAGTCAGATCTGACAGGAATGTTAGAATTATTAGACCATATATTTCTTTAAACTATGATTAGTATACTAAGGGCTTTGATGGAAGAGGTAGATATCACACAAGAAGAGATGAATAATGTAATTAGACAGATGAAAATTCTAAGAATAAAAAAGAAATGCCTGAGAGCAAAAAAGAAAAAATTATTATAGCTATAAAGAATTATTTTGATGATTTCATCAGTGAACTGGGCACATCTAAGGAAAAAATACTTGGAACTTGAGGATATGACAATAGAAACTCAAAAAATGAAAAAGTTGAAAAAAGGCTGGCCAGGTGCGGTGGCTCATGCCTGTAATCCTAGCACTTTGGGAGGCCGAGGCAGGTGGATCCACAAGGTCAGGAGATCAAGACCATCCTGGCCAATATGGAGAAACCCCATCTCTCCTAAAAATACAAAAATTACCTGGGCATGGTGGCATGTGCCTGTAATCCCAGCTACTTAGGAGGCTGAGGCAGGAGAATCTCTTGAACCAGGGAGTTGGAGGTTGCAGTGATGTGAGATCCTGCCACTGCACTCCAGCCTGATGACAAAGGGAAACTCCGTCTCAAAGAAAAAAAAAAAGACTGAAAAAAGAAACCCAAAACAGAATATCCATGGGGAAAAAAACTGAAACAAAAAAAAAAACCAGAACAGATGTAACATGTGTAATGGGAATACAAGAAGGAGATGAAAAACAGAAACAGAGCAGTACTTAGAAACAATAATAACTGAGAATGTCAGACAACAAACTACAGATCCAGGAAGCACAGAGAACACCAAATAGGATAAATGCAAATGAATGAAGGGACAAAAACAAAAATGCATTTTTTAGTCTTATACAAATTTCAGAAAATCAAAGCCAAAAAATCTTTAAAAATATTTCTTAAAATTTTTGTGGGTACATAGTAGGTGTGTATACTTACCAGGTACATGAGATATTTTGTTACAGGCATGCAATGCATAATAATCACGTCATGGAAAATTGGGTATCCATCCCCTCAAGTCTTTTAGTTGTTTTTAAATGTACAGTTAGACTGAGTGTGATGTGTGACCCCTATAATCCCAGAAATTTGGGAGACTGAGACAAGAAGATTATTTGAGCCCAGGAGTTTGTGACCAGGCTGGGCAACATAGCAAGACCACATCTCTACAAAAAAAAAAAAAAAAAAAAAAAAAATTAGATGGGCATGGTGCACCCGCTGTGGCCCCATCTAATTGGGAGGCTGGGAGGCTGAGGTAGGAAGATGGCTTGAGTCCTGGAGCTTGAAACTGCAGTATGCTGTGATCATGTCACTGCACTCTAGCCTGGGCAACAGAGCAAGACCCTGTCTCAACAAATGAAATAGAATTTATAATTAAATTATTATTGACATAGTTACCCTGTTGTGCTATCGAATACTAAATCTTACTCTTTTTAACTTTTTTTTTTAACCCATTAATCATCCCAGCATCTTTCCAGCCCCCTTCCTCCACTACTCTTCCCAGCCTCTGGTAATCATTTTGTTTACTCTCTGTCTCCATATGTTTTATTGTTTTGATTTTTAAATCCCACAAATAAATGAGAACATTTGATGTTTGTCTTTCTGTGCCTGACTTATTCTACTTGACATAATGACCTCCAGGTTCATCCATTTTGTTGGAAATCACAGAATCTCATTCTTTTTATGGCTGAATAGTATTCCATTGTATATAAGTACCATATTTTCTTTATCCATTCATCTGTTGATGGACACTTAGGTTACTTTCAAATCTTAGCTATTGTGAACAATGCTGCAACAAACACAGGAGTGCAAATATCTCTTTTGACATACCTGTTTCCTTTCTTTTTGGTATATACCCAACAGTGGGATTGCTGGATCATATGGTAGCTCTATTTTTAGTTTTTTGAGGAACCACCAAACTTTTCTTTATAGTGGTTGTACTAATTTACATTCCCACCGACAGTATTCCTTTTTCTTCACGTACTCACCAGTATTTGTTATTGCCTGTCTTTTGGATAAAAACCATTTTAATGAGGGCGAAATGTTATCTCATTTTAGTTTTGATGTTCAGTTCTCTGATGATCAATGATACTGAGGACCTTTTGATATACCTGTTTGTCATTTGTGTCTTCTTTTGAGAAATATCTGTTCAAATCTTTTGCCCCTTTTTAAATCTAATTCCTGTACAGTGTTTGAGCTCTGGTGATTAATTCCTTGTCAGATGAGTAGTTTGATGTGTTTACTTTGTTGATTGTTTCCTTTGCTATGCAGAAGCTTTTTGACTTGTTGTGATGCCATCTGTCCATTTTTGCTTTTGTTACCTGTGCTCATGGGGTATTACTCAATAAATTTTTGCCCATACCAATGTCTTGGAGTTTCCCCCATGTTTTCTTGTAATAGTTTCATAGTTTGAGGTCTTAGATTTAAGTCTTTAATCCATTTTGATTTGATTTACATACAAGGTGACAGATAGTACTCTAGTTCCATTCTCCTACATATGGATATCCAGTTTTTCCAGCAACAGTTATTGAAGAGAATGTCTTTCCCCCAGTGTACGTTCTTGACACCTTTGTTGAAAATGAGTTCATGGTAGGAGTGTGAATTTTTCTTCTGGATTCTCTACTCTGTTCCATTGGCCTATGTATCTTTCTTCATGCCAGCACCATGCTATTTTGGTTACTATAATTTTGTAGTATAAAGACAGATAATGAGATTCTTCCAGTATCATTCTTTTTGCTCAAGATAACTTTGGCTATTCCTGTGTGTGTGTGTGTGTGTGTGTGTGTGTGTGTGTGTGTGTGTGTGATTCTGTATATATTTTAGGTTAAAAAATTATGTGAAGATGTCATTGGTATTTTGATAGGTGTTGCATTGAATCTGTAGATTGCCTTGGGTAATATGGACATTTTAACAATATTGAATCTTGTACTCCGTGAATATGAAATATTTTTCCATTTTTTGGTGGCCTCCTCCATTTCTTTCATCCATGTTTTATAGTTTTCACTGTAGAGATCTTTCACTTCTTTGGCTAAGTTGATTCCTAGGTATTTAATTTTATGTGTGGCTATTGTAAATGGGATTGTTTTCAGATTGTTCACTGTTAGCACATAGGAATGCTACTGATTTTTGTATATTGCTTTTGTATCCTGTAACTTTACTGAATTTGTTTATCAGTTCTAATAGTTTCTTGTGTGGAATCTTTAGGTTTTTACAAATATAAGATCACATCCAAAAACAAGAATAATTTGACTTCCTCCTTTCTTCTTGTCTGTTTACTCTAGCTAGGACTTCTAGTGCTATGTTGAATAACAGTGGTAAATGTAGTCATCCTTGTCATACTCCAGATCTAGAAGAAAGGCTTTCAGTTTTTCCCATTCAGTATGATTCTAGCTGTGCATCTGTCATATATGGCTTTTATTCTGTTGAAATAGGTTCATTCCATACACAGTTTTTTTGAGGATTTTTATTACAAAGAAATGTTAAGCTTTATTAAATGCTTTTTTGACATCAATTCAAATAATCATATGGTTTTGTCGTTCATTCTATTGGCATGATGTATCACATTGGTTTGCATATGTTGAATCAACCTTTCATCCTTGGGATAAATCTCACTTGGGCATGACAAAATGCCTTTTTAATGTATTGTTGAATTTCGTTTGCTAGTGTTTTGTTGAAGATTTTTGCATCAATATTCATTAGAGATATTGGCCTGTAGTTTTCTCTCTTTTTTTTTGATGCATCTGTGGTTTTAGTATCAAGGTAATACTGGCCTCATAGAATGGGTTTGGAAGTATTCCCTCCTATTCTGTTTTTCAGAATAGTTTGAGTAGGTTGGTATTAGTTCTTTAAATTTTTGATAGAATTCAGCAGTAAAGCCTCTGGGTCCTTGGCTTTTCTTTGCTGGAAGACTTTTTATTACAGCTTTAATCTCATTATTTGTTATTGGTCTGTTCATGTTTTGAATTTCTTCAAGGTTCAGTTTTGGTAGGTTGTATGTGTCCAGGAATTTATCCATTTCTTCTGGATTTCCCAATTTATTGGCATATAGTTACTCATAGTAGCCACTAATGATCCTATGAATTTCTGTATTATCAGTTATAAAGTCTCCTTTTTCATCTCTGATTTTATTTATTTGGGTATTCTCTCTCTTTTTTCTTAGTCTGGTTAAAGGTTTGTCAATTTTCTTTATCATTTCAAAAATGAACTCTTTATTTTATTTATATTCTATATTGTTTTCTTCATTTCAAATTCATTTGTATCTGCTCTAATCTTTATTGTTTCTTTCCTTCTAATTTTGGGTTGAGTTTGCTCTTGCTTTTCTTCTTTTTAAAATTGTATTTATTTTACTTTAAGTTCTGGGGTACATGTGCAGATCATGCAGGTTTGTTACATAGGTGTACACGTGCCATGGTGGTGGTTTGCTGCATCCAGTGCCCGTCATCTACATTAGATATTTCTCCTAATGCTATCCCTCCCCAATGCCCCCACCTGCTGCTATTCCTCCCCTAGTCACCCAGCTCCCAGGCCCCGGTGTGTGATGTTCCCCTCCCTGTGTCCAAGTGTTCTCTTGTTCAACACCCACTTATGAGTGAGAACATGCAGTGTTTGGTTTTCTGTTCTTCTGTCAGTTTGCTCAGAGTGATCGTTTCCAGTTTCATCCATGTCCCTGTAAAGAACATAAACTCATCATTTTTTATGGCTGCATAGTATTCCATGGTGTATATGTGTTACATTTTCTTTATCCAGTCTATTATTGATGGGCATTTGAGTTGGTTCCAAGTCTTTGCTATTGTGAACAGTGCCACAATAAACATACATGTGCATACATCTTTATAATAGGATGATTTATAATCCTTTGGGTATATACCCAGTAATGGGACTACTGGGTCAAATGGTATTTCTATTTCTAGATCCTTGAGGAATTGTCACACTGTCTTCCTCAATGGTTGAATTAATTTATACTCCCACCAACAGTGCAGAAGTGTTCCTATTTCTCCACATTCTCTCCAGTATCTGTTGTCTCCTGACTTTTTAGTAATCACCATTCTAACTGGCATGAGGTGGTATCTCAATGTGCTTTTGATTTGCATTTCTCTAATGACCAATGATGATGAGCTTTTTTTCATATATTTATTGGCTGCATAAATGTCTTCTTTTGAAAAGTGTCTGTTCATATCCTTTGCCCACTTTTTGATAGGGTTGTTTGTTTTTTTCTTGTAAATTTTTTTACGTTCTCTATAGATTCTGGATATTAGCCCTTTGTCAGATGGGTAGATTGCAAAAATTTTTTCCCATTCTGTTGGTTGCTTGTTCACTCTATTGATAGTTTCTTTTGCTGTGCAGAAGCTCTTAAGTTTAATTAGATGCCATTTGTCTATTTTGGCTTTTGTTGCCATTGCTTTTGGTGTTTTAGTCAAGAAGTACTTGCCCATGCCTATGTCCTGAATGGTATTGTCTAGGTTTTCTTCTAGAGTTTTTATGGTGTTAGGTCTCATGTATAAATCTTTAATCCATCTTAAGTTAATTTTTGTATAAGGTGTAAGGAAGGGATCCAGTTTCAGCTTTCTGCATATGGTTAGCCAGTTTTCCCAATGCCATTTATTAAATAGTGAATCCTTTCACCATTACTTGTTTTTGTCAGGTTTGTCAAAGATCAGATGGTTGCACTTGTGTGGCATTCTTTCTAAGGCCTTTGTTGTGTTCCATTGGTCTATATCTCTGCTTTGGTACCATTACCATGCTGTTTTGATTACAGTAGGCTTGTAATATAGTTTCAAGTAAGGCAGCATGATGCCTCCCGCTTTTTTTTTTTTTTTTTTTTTTCCTTAGGATTGTCTTGGATATGCAGGCTCCTTTTTGGTTCCATGTGAAGTTTAAGGTGTGTTTTTTTTTAACCAATTCTGTGAAGAAAATCATTGGTAGCTTGATGGGGATAGCATTGAGTCTATAAATTAATTTGGGCAGTATGGCCATTTTCATGACGTTGATTCTTCCTAACCATGAGCATAGAATATTTTTCCATCTGTTTGTGTCCTCTCTTACTTCCTTGAGCAGTAGTTTATAGTTCTCCTTGAAAAGGTCCTTCACATCCCTTGTTAGTTGTATTCCTAGATACTTTATTCTCTTTGTAGCAATTGTGAATGGGAGTTCACTGATGATTTGTCTATTATTGGTGTATAGGAATGCTTGTGATTTTTGCACATAGATTTTGTATCCTGAGTTGCTTATCAGATTTTCTATCCTGAAGTTGCTTATCAGCTTAAGGAGATTTTGGGCTGAGATGATCGGGTTTTCTAAATATACAATCATCTCATCTGGAAACAGGGATAATTTGATGTCCTCTCTTCCTATTCAAATACTCTTTATTTCTTTCTCTTGCCTGATGACCTTAGCCAGAACTTCCAATACTATGTTGAACAGGAGTGGTGAGAGAGGACATCCTTGTCTTGTGCCAACTTTCAAAGGGAATGCTTCCAGTTTTTGCCCATGCAGTATGATATTGGCTGTGGGTTTGTCATAATAGCTCTTATTATTTTGAGATACAATCCACTGATACCTGGTTTATTGAGAGTTTTTAGCATAAAGGGCTGTTGGAGTTTGTCGAAGGCCTTCTCTGAATCTATTGAGATAATCTTGTGGTTTTTGTCTTTGGTTCTGTTTATGTGATGGAATTACGTTTATAGATTCACAGATGTCAAACCAGCCTTGCATCCCTGGGATGAAGCCAACGCTATCGTGATGCATAAACTTTTTGATGTGCTGTTGGATCTGGTTTGCCAATATTTTATTGAAGATTTTCGCTTCAAGGTTCATCATGGATATTGGCCTGAAATTTTCTTTTTTAGTTATGTCTTTGCCAGGTTTTAGTATGAGGATGATGTTGATCTCATAAAATGAGTTAGCGAGGATTCCTTCTTTTTGTATTATTTGGAATAATTTCGGAAGGAATGGTACCAGCTCCTTTTTGTACCTCTGGTAGAATTCAGCTGTGAACCCATCTTCTCCTGGACTTTTTTTGGTTGGTAAACCATTAATTGCTAACTCAATTTCAGACCTTGTTATTGGTCTATTCAGGAATTCAGCTTCTTCCTAGTTTAGTCGTGGGAGTTTGTGAGTGTCCAGGAATTTATCCGTTTCTTCTAGATTTACTGTTTTATCTGCATAGAGGTGTTTGTAGTAATCTCTGATGGTAGTCTGTATTTCTGTGGGATCGATGGTGATATCCCGTTTATCATTTTTATTGCATCTATTTGATTCTTCTCTCTTTTTCTTTTTTATTAGTCTGGCTAGTGGTCTATCTAATTTTCTTGATCTTTTCAAAAAACCAGCTCCTGGATTTATTTATTTTTGAAGGTTTTTTTGTGTCTCTATCTCCTTCAGTTCTGCTTTGATCTTAGTTATTTCCTGCCTTCTTCTAGCTTTTGAATTTGTTTGATCTTGCTCTTCTAGTTCTTTTGTGACATTAGGATGTCAATTTTCTATCTTTCCTCATTTCTATGGTGGGAATTTAGTGCTATAAATTTTCCTCTAATGGCTTTAAATGTGTCCCAGAGATCCTGGTATGTTGTGTCTTCACTCTCATTGGTTTCAAAGAAGAATCCTTATTTCTGCCTTCATTTCATTATTTATCCAGTAGTCATTTAGGAGCAGGTTGTTTAGTTTCCATGTAGTTGTGTGGTTTTGAGTGAGTTTCATTTTTTTTTTTTTTTTTGAGATGGAGTTTCTCTCTTGTTACCCAGGCTGGAGTGCAATGGCATGATCTCAGTTCACCGCAATCTCCGCCTCCTGGGTTCAGGCAAATTCTCCTGCCTGAGCCTCTTGAGTAGCTGGGATTACAGGCATGTGCCACCATGCCCAGCTAATTTTTTTGTATTTTTAGTAGAGACGGGGTTTCACCATGTTGACTAGGATGGTCTCGATCTCTTGACCTCATGATCCACCCGCCTCGGCCTCCCAAAGTGCTGGGATTGCAGACGTGAGCCACCGCACCCGGCCTTGTGTGAGTTTCTTAATGATGAATTCTAATTTGATTGTACTGTGGCTTGAGAGACTATTTGCTATGATTTCTGTTCTTTTGCATTTGCTGAGGAGTGTTTTACTTCCAATTATGTGGTCAATTTTAGAATGAATGCAGTGTGTTGCTGAGAAGAATGTATATTCTGTGGTTTTGGGGTGGAGAGTTCTGTAGTTGTCTATTAATTCCTCTTTGGCCAGATCTGAGTTCAAGTCCTGGATATCCTTGTTAATTTTCTGTCTTGTTGATCTGTCTAGTATTGACAGAGGGCTGTTAAAATCTCCCACTATTATTGTCTCTTTGTAGGTCATTAAGAACTTGCTTTATGTATCTGAGTGCTTCTGTATTGGATACATATATATTTAGGATAGTTAGCTCTTCTTGTTGCATTAATCTCTTTACTGTTATGTAATGCCCTTCTCTGTCTCTTTTATCTTTGTTGGTTTAAAGTCTGTTTTATCAGAGACTAGGATTGCAACCCCTGCTGTTTTTTTGCTCTCCATTTGCTTTGTAAATCTTCCTCCATCCCTTTATTTTGAGTCTATGTATGTCTTCGCACATGAGATGGATTTTCTGAATACAGCACACTAAAGGGTCTTGACATTTTGTCCAATTTGCCAGTCTGTGTCATTTGATTGGGGCAGTTAGCTCATTTACATTTAAGGTTAATATTGTTATATGTGAATTTGATCCTGCCATTTTGGTGCTAGCTGGTTGTTTTGCCCGTTAGTTGATGCAGTTTCTTCATAGTATTAATGGTCTTTACAGTTTGGTATGTTTTTGCAATGGGTGTTACTGGTTATTCCTTTCCATGTTTAGTGCTTGCTTCAGGAGCTCTTTTAGGGGAGGCCTAGTGGTAACAAAATCTCTCAGCAGCTGCTTGTTCATAAAGGATTTTATTTCTCCTTTGCTTATGAAACTTAGTTTGCTTTTCTAGGCCATTGGGATGCATCATTAGGTTATTTGAAGGTTTTCTTAATTAAGGAGCATATTATTTAATTTTAATATGTTTATATAGTTTCCAAAATTCCTCTTATTATTGATTTCCAGTTTTGTCCCATTTTGATCAGAGAAGATGCTTGATATAATTTCAACTTTTGAATGTTTTAAAACTTGTTTTGTGACCTAACATACCGTCTGTCCTTGAGAATGATCCATGTGCTGAGGAGACAAATGTGTATTCTACAGTCATTGGATAAAATGTTCTTTAAATAGTTATTAGGTCCACTTGGTTTATAGTGCAGATTGAATCCTACATTTCTTTGTTAATTTTCTATCTGGGAAATCTATCCCATGCTAAAAGTGAGTTGTTGAAGTCTTCAGCTATTATTATATTGGAGCTTATCTCTCTCTTTAGCTCTAATAATATTTGCTTTATATATCTGTGTGCTCTAGTGTTGGGTGCATATATATTTACAATCATTATATCCTCTTGCTAAATTGACCCCTTCTTCTTTGTCTTTGCCTTTTCTTACAGTTTTTCTTAAAATCTTTTTTTTTCTTCTGGTAGTAGAGCTATTCCTGTTCTTTTTTGGTTATCATTGGCATGGAATATCTTTTTCCATCTCTTTATTTTCATTCTCTGGGTATATAAGATGAAGGATGTTTCTTGTAGGCAGTGGATCAGTGGGTTTTGTTTTTCATCTTTTCAGCCCTTCTATATCTTTTGATTGAAGAGTTTAGTCCATTTATATTCAATGTTATTATGGGTTAGTAGGGTCTTGCTCCTTCCATTTTGTTATCTGTTTTCGTGTGTGTGTGTGTGTGTGTGTGTGTGTGTGTGTTTTCAGTCTTCTCTTTCTTCCTTCCTTTCTTCCTGTCTTCCTTTTAGTAAAGGTGATTTTCTTTGGTATGTACTTTAATATTTTGCTTTCTTCCTGTCTTCCTTTTAGTAAAGGTGATTTTCTTTGGTATGTGCTTTAATATTTTGCTTTTTATTTTCTGTTTATCCATTCGATATTTTTCAGTTGTAGATTACCATGAGGCTTACAAATATGATCTTATTACTCATTATTTTAAACTGATGACAACTTACCACTGATTGTGTAAACAAATATGCAAAAAATAAAAAATAAAAACTCTACATTTTAAGTTCTTCCTCTGATTTTTAACTTTTTATTGTTTTTCTTTATATCTTATTGTACTGTCTATGTCTTGAAAAGTTGTTGTAGTTATCATTTTTGATAGGTTCATCTCAGTATTTCTACTTGAGATGTTTACACAGCACAACTACTATGTTATACTAATCTGTGTTTTTCTGCATGCTTCCTATTACCAATGAGTTTTGTATCTTCAGATGATTTATTCTTGCTCATTAGAGTCATTTTCTTTCAGATTGAAGTACTCCCTTTAGTATTTCTAACAAGAGGTCTGGTGTTGATGAAATCCCTGAGCTTTTGTTTGTCTTTTATTTCTCCTTCATGATTAAAGCATATTTTTGCCAGATATACTGGTCCAGGGTAACAGTTTTTTCTTTCAGCAATTTAAATATGTCATGTCACTCTCCTAGACTGTAAGCTTTCCACTGAAAAGTGTGCCGCCAGATGTATTGGAGCTCCATTGTATGTTATTCATTTCTTTTCTCTTACTGCTTTCAGGATCCTTTCTTTATCCTTGACCTTTAGGAGTTCGATTATTGAATGCCTAAAGGTAGTCTTCTTTTGGTAAAATCTGCTTGCTGTTCCATAACCTTCTGGTAATTGAATGTGGATATCTTTCTCTAAGTTTGGGAAGTTATTATTATCCCTTTGAATAAATTTTCTACCTCTTTCTTTACCTCCTCTTTAAGGCCAATAACTCTTAGATTTGTGCTTTTGTGGCTATTTTCTAGATCTTGTAAGTGTGCCTTGTTGTTTCCTGTTATTTTTTATTTTGTGTCCTCTAATGATGTATTTTCATATAGCCTGTCTTTGAGCTCAGTAATTCTTTCTTTTACTTAATACTTTCTGCTACTAAAAGACTCTGTTGTATTCTTTAGCATGTCAATTACATTTTCAACTCTAGAATTTCTGCTTAATTCTTTTTAATTATTTCAATCTTTTTGTTAAATTTATCTGATCCAATTCTGAATTTCTTCTCTGTGTTATTTTGAATTTGAGTTTCTGCAACACAGCTATTTTGAATCATCTGTCTGAAAGGTCATATATCTCTGTTTCTCCAGGATTGGTCCCCAGTGACTTATTTAGTTCATTTGGTGATTTCATGTTTTCCTGAATGGTGTTGATGTTTGTAAATGTTGTTCAGTATCTGAGCATCGAAGAGTTACTTTATTGTAGTCTTCACAGTCCGGGCTTGTTTTTGTCTATCCTTCTTTGGAAAGCTTTCCAAGTATTCAAAGGAACTTGGGCTTCAAGCCCAATAATGCTGTGGTTTTTGCAGATGCAGAGGTATTGCCTTCATGAGCTTGGATAAGATCTGGAAGAATTCTTTGGATTTCCAGGAGGAGACTCTTGTTCTTTCTCCTAATCCTACAGCGTCCCCCTCTCTGTGCTGAGCCACCTGGAACTGGGGGTGTGGTGAGGCAGGCACCCTTATAGCCACCACCACTGGGAGTGTGCTGGGTTAGACTTGAAGGCAGCAGAGCACTGAGCCTTTTCCAAAGACCTTTCCTTTAGGGTGGTGAGTTCCCCCAGGCCCTGGGCATGTCCAGAGATGCTGTCTGGGTGGCAGGGTTGGAGTAAAAAACCTTAGCAATTTACCTAACATTCTATTCTACTGCAGCCCATCTGGTACTCAAACCATCATACAAAACCTCCCTACTCTTTCCTTCCCTTACCACAGGCAGAGAAGCCTCTCCCTGTGGCCACCACCACCAGTCCACAGGAAGTTCTGCCAAGCCACTGCCAATATTCATGTTGCTAAGCCTAGGACTCACCCTTCAGAGTTGTGTGCTCCCCTCTTCCCATGGCATGTCCAGAAATGCTATCCAAGAGTCTAGGCCTGGACTTGGCGACCCCAAGAGCCTGTGTGTTGCTATATCCTGCTGTGGCCTAGCTGGTACCTAGGATGAAGGACAAAGTCCCCTTCACTTTTCCCTCTGCTTTTCTCAAACAAAAGGAGTCTTTCATCATAGCCACCACACCTCAGAATGTACTGAGTCTCTTCTGAAGCCAGCATGTCTCAGAGACCAAGGCCCGTGGCATTGTCCCTGGGTACTGCTGATGGCTATTCAAGACCCAAGTGTTCTTTAGTCAACAAGTGATGAATCCTGCCAGGACTAGGTCCTTCCCTTCAAAATATCGGCTTCCTTTTTGGCCCAGGGTGTGTTTAAAATGTGTCCAGAAGCCAGGGCCTGGAATCAGGGCCTCATGACTCTGCCCAGTGCCCTATCCTACTGTAGTTGAGTTGGTAACCAAGATGCAAGATAAAGTCCTCCTTACACTCTGCTGTCCTCTCCTTAAGCAGAAGGAAGGATTCACTTCATTGCTAGGAGCTGCACTGCCTGTGGTGGTAGAGGGATGGCATAAGCACTCCTATTACCATACCAGCTGGTATCTCCCTAGGTCACATGCCACCCTAGTTCACTAGCTCTAAGCCCAGCCTAGAACTAGGAGTTTCCTGGGAATTGCAGTCCTTGTGTCCTAGATTGCTTTTCAGGTTTACATACGACCCCAGAACACTTCAGCCTGTGGTAGCAAGGCTTGCTGAGAAACTCGAGTTCTGACTGCTGGAATTGGCAATTATCCTCTGGGTAGAGCCAATTCAAATGCTCCCTTCAACCACATGCACATGTGCTGGCTGAACTCAGTGGCTTTATTCTCCATTTTGACAGGGTAGCACTGAGTTCAATGTAAAGTCCTCCAGTCACTGTGTTCTCCCTCTCCGAAGTATACATATTCTCTCTTTGAACCACACAGCCATTGCCAGGGGTTAGGGGAGAAGTGGCATCAGTAAATCAAGATTGTGTTCTGCCCTTCTTGATCCCTCTTTCCACAATAGAAAGTTAAAAGCAGATACTGTTATTTCTCATCTAATTTTTGGGTCTTGTGACAGTACTTTTCCGTGTGCAGGTAGTTGTTAAATTTGGTGTTCCAACAAGGGGGATGAACAGCATGGGCTTCTATTCTGCCATCTTGCCCCACACCTCCAAAAACAAAAACAAAAAAAAAAAAAGAAAGAAAGAAATCTTAAAATAAGCCAGAGGGGGAAAAAGCTTACCTATAGAAGAAAAAGGGTAAGAATTACATAAGACTTCTCCTCAGAAACTACATAAGCAAAAGGAAGATGGATTGAAATGTTTAGCATTGAGACAGCAAAACCATCAACCTAAAATTCTGTAGCTACAGAATTTTTCTTCTAAAGTGGAGAGGAAATAAAGACTCAGACAAATAAAAATTGGGGCAATTTGTTGCTAGTAGACCTAACTTGCAAGAAATGTTAAAGTAAGTTCTTCAGAGAGAAGGAAAATAAGATAGGTCAGAAACTCAAATCTAAGAAAGGAAGAGCACTGGAGAATGAACAAGTGAAGGTAAAATGAATATGATACACATTGTTTTTATTTTTGATTGAACTAACAAATAAGTTTTTTCAAAATATTAGCAAAATATTCAAAATAATAGCAATAATGTATTCAATTTTGTATGCTTGTAAGTAAAATGAAGAGCCAACAAAGAAAAGAGAGAAGAATTAGTAATATTTTGTAATTACAAGTTATTTTCACTATCCATGAAATGTTATACTATTATTTGAAAGTGAGCTTGGATTAGTTGTACATAGAGTATTACAAACTCTATGGCAATTACTTTTTAAAAAGATATAATTGACATGCTAAAAATGAAGAAAAAAATGGAATTATATAAAATGCCTAATAAAAGTCACAAAAGGCAGAAAAAGTCTGAAAAACAAAGTAGAAAAAAATACAAGAGAAACTAATAGAAAATAATAAAAAATATGGTAGATAGTCATCAAACTATATCAGTGATCACATTAAATACCCATGGTCTGCATATATCCATAAAAAAGACATTGTCAGGTAGATGAAAACACAAGAGTCAACTATATCCTGTTTACAAGAAAACTGTTTTGAATATAAAGACACGTACAGATTAAATGTAAAGGAAAAAGTTTATACCATACCAACACTAATCAAAAGAAAGTGGGAATAGATATATTAATTTCAGATAAAAGACTTCAGAAGAAAGAAAATTATCAGGGGGTAAAGAAAGCATTACATAATGATAAAGGGGTAAATATTTCAAGAAGATATAATAATTCTTAATGTGTATGGGCATAACAACTGAGCATCAAAATTTGTGAGGCAAAAACCGACAGACAGCAAGGAGAACTAGATAAATTCACTATTCCTGTTGGAGACTTTAACACTTCTCTATCAGAAATAAAGATCCAGCAGGCAGAAAATTAGTAAGGACATTTGATATTTGGATGTTTTGTCTCCTCCAAAGCCCACATTGAAATGTGTCCTGCAATGTTGAAGATGGGCCTAGTGGGAGATGTTTGGGTTATGGGGGTGGATCTTTCATGAATGGCTTGGGCCTGTCTTCACAGTAATGAGTGACTTCTCCCTCTATGAATCCGTGTGAGAACTGCTTGTTTAAAAGAGCCTGGCACACTTCCTTTTCCTTCCCTCCCCCACCCCTTGCTCCCTCTCTCACCATGTGACACACTGGTTCCATGCTCTCCTGCCATGAGTAAATGCTTCCTAGGCTTCACTAGAAGTCATTCTTGCTGGTGCTATTCTTGTACAGAACCATGAGACAAATAAACCTCTTTTCTTTCCTTTATAAATTATTCAGGCTTAAGTATTCCTTTATAACAATCCAAAAGGACTAACATAGACCTAGTTGAACTCAACAGCACAATTAATCAATGGATATACTTGACATCTATAGAATACTTCATCCAACAACAGCAGATTACAAACTCTTCTCCAGCTTACATGAAACATTCATCAAAATAGACCACATTCTAGGTCATAAAAGACACCTTAACAAAGTTAAAAGAATAAAAATGATATGATGTCTGTTCTCAGTCTACAGTGAAATTAAACTAGAAATCAATAACAGAGTGATAATTGAAAAATACAAAAAGTATTTGGAGGTTAATCTACACACTTCTAAATAACACATTGGTCAAAGAAATCTCAGGAGAAATTTTAAAAATATTTTGAACTAAATGAAAATGAAAACAGTTAATCAAAATTTTAGGTATGCAGTGAAAGTAGTGCTTAAAGGGAAATGTTTATCATTAAATGTATATATTAGAAAAGAAAAAAAAATTAAAATTTATAATCTTGGCTTCCACCTCAAGGAACTAGAAAAAGAAGAAGAGCAAATTAAATTCAAGGTAAGCAGAGAAGAAGTAATAAAAGTTAGAGCAGAAATCAATAAAATTCAAAAGAGGATATCAATTAGGAACATCAACAAAACAAAGGATAGTTTCTTGAAAAGATAAATAAAATTGATAAGCCTCTAGTCAGGTTAACAAAAAAAAAAAAGATGAGACCAATTACTAATATTATAAATAAAAGAGGATATATCATTACAGATTTCATGGACACTAAAAGGATAATGAAGGAATATTATGAACAACTCTATGCCTACAAATGTGATAGCCTAGATTAAATGGACCAATTCCTTGAAAGACACAGTTGCAAAAACTCACACAAGCAGAAATAGATAATCTGAATAGGTTTATAGCTATTAAAGAAATTGAATCAATAATTAATAACCTTCCAAAACTGAAAAAATTTGGCCCAGATGGTTTCACCAGTGGTTTCTACCAAAAGTTTAAGGAAAAGTTACACCAAATTCTCTACAATTTCCTTCAGAAGAGAGAAACAAAGGAAATACTTTCCAATTCATTCTATGGGGCAGCATTAACCTACTACCGAAACCAAAGATGTTATAAGAAACAAAAACTACAGACTAATATTTCTCTGGAACATAAATACAAAAATCCCCAACAAAATAGTAGTACATTGAGTCCAAGAATGAATATAAAAATTATACATGCCAACCAAGTGGGATTTTTTTTTCCCTAGGTATGCAAGGCTGTTTCAACATTGATAAATTAATTAATTAATCACATCAACAGGCTAAAGAAAAATCATGTGACAATATAAATAGATGTAGAAAAAGCATCTATCAAAATCCACACCCACTTATGACAAAAAGTTTCAGCAAGCTAGGTTAAAGGAGAATTCCTCAACTTGATAAAGAGCATCTACAAAACCCAAAAAACTACAGCTAACCTCATATGTAATGATGAGAAACTTTAAGCTTTTCTGTTAAAATTGGAAACAAAGCAAAGGTATTTATTTTTGCCACTGCTTTTCAACATCATATTGGAAGTACTAGCTAATTCAGTAAGACAAGAAAAGGAAATAAAAAGTATTCAGATTGGGAAGGGAGAAATATAACCATCTTGTTTGTAGATTACATGATCATCTCTATAGGAAATCTGAAAGAATCTATGAAAAACTCTTGGAACTAATAAGCGATTATGGCAAGGTTGCAGGATGAAAGTTAACATATAAAATAAATTGCTTTTTTATTTATGAGCAGAAAAATACAAGTGGAATTTCAAATTAAATACACATTATCATTTATATTAGCACCCAAAATTGTATACTTAGGTATAATAAATCCCACAGAATAAATATATATTATTTTATAATTATATTTATAATTATTTTTAAATTATTTTAAATTATATAATTGTAAATTATTTATTTGTAATTTTATAATTTTATTTATATTTTATAGTTATATATGGAAAACTATAAACCTCTGATAAAAGATATTAAAGAAGAATTCAATAAATGGGGAGATAATCCATGTTCATGGATAGAAAGATGCAATATTGTCAAGATATCAATTGTTTTCAACTTGATCTATAGATTTAATTTAATCCCAATCAAAATTCTGGTAAGTTGTTTTGCAGATATTAACAAACTAATTCTAAAGTTTTTATGGAGAGACCAAAAAAAAAAAAAAAGAACCCAGAAAGCCAACTTAATATTGAAGGCAGAAACAAAGTCAGGACTAACACTGTCCAACTTCAAGACTTACTATAAAGCTACAGTAAACAAGATAACGTGGTATTGGTGAAAGAATAGACTGCTAGATCAATAGAACAAATCAAATGAAACAGAGAGCCTAGAAATAGACTTATATAAGTAGCACCAACTGATCTTCAGCAAAGAGCGAAAGCAGTACAATGGACCAAAAGTAGTCTTTTCCAAAATGATGATGGTACAACTGGATATTCACGTGCAAAGAAAAAAAAAGACTCTAGACACAGAATTCATACTCTTTACCAAAAAAAGGCCTCAAAATGGTTGGTAGACATAAATGTAAAACATAAAACTGTAAAACTTCTAGAAGTTAACAGAAGAAAACCTAAGTAACCTTGAGTATGGCAATGGCTTTTTAGATAAAACACCAAAGGTGTGATTCATGAAAGAAATAATCAAGCTGGACTTCATTAAAATTAAAAACTGCTCCAAGAAAGGGCAATGACTCTATTCTGTATGCTACCGTATTATGCTTCAATGGTTGATACATGCCACTGTGCATTTGTGAAAACCCATAGAATGTACAATATGAAGAATGAACCATAATATTAACTATGGATTTGGGGTGATAATGATGTGTTAAGATCATCAATTGTATAAATGTACCACTGTGATGCAGGATGTAGGTAGTGGGGGAGGTTGCACATGTGTGGGGACAGGGCTATATGGGAAATCTCCATACCTTCTGCTCAATATTCCTTTAAACCTAAAATTTCTCTAAAGAATAAAATCTATTCATTAATAATAATAATCATCATCATCCCTGTGGCACAGGGGTTTTATTTTTTCCTCCTGTGCCTCCATAACCTTCCCTGAACCCAGTCACTTACTGAGGTGATAATGATAGACAAGTCCTTTTAATAAAATAGGCTAAAAGAAATGCCAAAAAAAAGAAAAATAAAGTAAATATCTAAACAGAGTGTGTAATTACCTTTTAGGCATCTCCTAAAATAGGATTGGAAGCTCTTTCTATTCCTAATGCTCTTTCTAACTTAAGACCAACTAGCTGCCTAGCGCTGCAATGACTGTTGCTCCAGTGATGGATGCACTGAAGGTCCTGATTTCATCACAATGCAATATATCAATGTAGCAAAATTGCACTTGTACCCTATGAATATATACAAATAAATGAATTTTTAAAAGACCAACTAGCACCAGAGGCTGAACAAGAATTAGAAAAGGGAGATTCCACAAAAGAAAGTGAAGTCCACATTATATGATCCCATTTATATGCAATGTCAAGAATACGCAGACTCGTAGAGACAGAAAATAAATTAGTGGTGCTCTGGGATTGGAGGGAAGGGGCAGTTAACCAACTGTGACAGCTGAGAAGTATATAGGTGTTGGGAGGATTAGAGGTGATAAAAATGTTCTAAATTTATTGTGGAAATGGTTGCACAAGTCTGAATATACTAAAAGCTATAAAAATGTGTGTTTTAGGCAGGGTATGGTGGTTCATGCCTGCAATCCTAGCACTTTGGGAGACCAAGGTAGGCAGATGACCTGAGCTCAGGAGTTTGAGATCAGCCTGGGCAACATGGTGAGACCCCGTCAGGTTACAGTGAGCCAAGATCATGCCACTGCACTCCAGCCTGGGAGACAGAGCAAGACTCTGTCTCAAAAAAAAAAAAAAAAAAGAGAGAGAGAAAGAAAGAATAATTGTATGCTTTAAACAGGTGGACTTTATGACATGTAAATTATACCTCAATAAAGTTGCCACAAAAAAGAAGTAATTGAGGCAAACCAACAGTGAAAATGACCAAATGACAGAGGGATGGCAGGAAGGGGGAGGGCCAAGAGAGAAAGAATCAAAAACAAAGCGTTTGCTTGCCAAATTCCAACCTCAGAGGAGTGGCCACATGAAGACACTTTGGCTTCAAGTTTTTAAGGAACTGCAGACAAATAAGAGTCAAGAAGCCAATCCTAAATCTCAGTTCCTCTGTGAAGTATGTAGGGTTTGGATTAATGGACCTGAACCAAAAGAAAAGACAACTTTGCACACACTGTTGAACTCTCTCTGTCTGTCTAACAATGCAGTTGTTTGCTACCATCCTCCTATTATTATAAAGGGAGTACCTTTAAACTCACAATAAGGAGTGCCTATATTTTAATCCTTCTTGATGTTTTATATTTTAACAGAGGATTAAACATGAACCTCAGAGAGCTGTGTACCCGGACTGTATATTCTTTTTGTGTATCTAGACTGTATATTCTTTTTGGCCATATAAAGTTTCTTTAATTGTTTTTTGCCATTATGTCATCTGCTTCTATGGAAGAATGCACTGAAAAAATATCTCTTGAAACTCAACATTATCTTTATTGGAGGAGTGGTTTCCCCAAAGCATGTCCATGGACTTGACTACATCATAAGCATCTGAAGTTCTTCTTGGCCAGGAGCGGTGGCTCATGCCTGTGATTCCAGCACTTTAGGAGGCCAGGGTGGGCAGATCACTTGAGATCAGGTGTTTGAGACCAGCCTGGCCAACATGGCAAAACCCTGTCTCTATTAAAAATACAAAAATTAGCCAGGCGTGGTGGCATGCTCCTGTAGTTCCAGCTACTTGGGAGGCTGAAGCATGAGAATCGCTTGAACCTGGGAGGCAGAGGTTGCAGTGAGTAGAGATCACGACATTGCACTACAGCCTGGGTGACAGAGCAAGACTCTGTCTCAAAAAAAAAAAAGTGGCATCTAAAGTTCTTGTCAAAGCTACTGAATCATAAGCCTCAGACTGTGACTTAGGATTATGATTCTATATGCTAAAATGTAAGTCTGTGTATTATCAAAGGCCTCTTCTAGTCCTATCCCAGTGAAAAACTATGACACATCACCGATCTCTCCCTTATAAGAAACCATGAGAAACATCTCTGATATGGTTTGGATATGTCTCCCCACTCATATCTCACATTGAATTATAATTCCCAATATTGGAGGTGGGTCTGGTGTGAGGTGAATAGATCATGGGAGTGGATTTCTTATGAATGGCTTAGCACCATCCCTCTTGGTATTGTCCTCATGATAGTAAGTGAGTTCTTATGAGATCTGGTCATGTAAAACTGTATAGCACTTCCCCTCTCCCTCCCTTGCTTCTGCTCCCACCATATGAGATTCCTGCTCGCCCTATGCCTTCCACCATGATTGGAAGCTTTCTAAGGCCTCCCCAGAAGCAGATGCCACTATGCTTCCTGCAGAGCCTGCAGAACCATGAGCCAATTAAACCTCTTTTTAAATAAATTACCCAATCTCAGATATTTATTTATAGCAATGTGAGAATGAACGAATACAATCTCTTACTTCAGTTCTAGGAATAACTGTCCTAAGCAAATTACCTCACCTCTACTTATACAACAGCCAGCATTACCACACACAGTACTTAAGAGATACAGTGAATTTTGTAGTTGACTATTTCTTTTTAATTCACCTACAGGAAGACTAGAATCCGATTTTCTACCTCTTTATATTTTATTGCCAGTCTTAGACTAAGCTCATTTTCCTTTTAGTCTAATTACTTTAAATTATTTTAATTTACTAGTTATCTAAGTCACCTCAAATACATTTTGCAACAAGATGGTATAAATAAGTTATTAAGAAAAATCTTTAACAGTCTAAAGCATCAGAATCCTGTAGTCCAGGAACCAGAAGCTCATTTACATAGTCAGTTGCCATTTATCCCTTGAATGTTTTATGGTTTTATGATTTCATGTCCCCAGGGGACAACTGTACATCATTCTTGTCTGAGGAGCCAAAATGCAGACTATTTATTTCTCAGTTTATTAGCCATAATATTAGTGATGGAGATGCTATCAAAGTTTTACCTGAAACATCCCTACATTTTTAGAAGGAACTAAAACCCCAAAATATTAACTAATTGGCTCAAAATTGTTCCTAGAGTTAGAAAGCTGGGATAAGAAATCAGGTCTCTTGATGCTTCACCTGTCCCTTTTCTTACAACACCATACCCATAACACTTCCCAATTTGCCAATTTCTAAGGATAATTCAAGGAGGGTTATTGTCTCTTACTGCAAATGCTCTTGTATTCTAAACAGTAACCTAAGGATGCACTCTGGATGACCCAAGACTTAAGCACTGGGAAGACATCCTCTGTTTCTTGCTTTCTGGGGTTGGTTCATAAAAGTAGCTAGAGCAGAGGGACCAGAGTGACCAGGTGATAAATAGCTCAATAATCTACAAGCCATTTCTTCATTTCCCACTGGGTTAGTCTGGCCCTTCTCCATATTATCTCTAAAATTCCAATCTCTGCCATCCTTTCAGTGAGAGCATCTCTTAGAAATTTGAGAATCCTCATATTTCTATGGCGAGACTCAGTATTACATGAGCGTGTTCAAAGAGAAGACAGTTCTTTGAAGAATATTTTATTGATGAGTTTTTTTCCCCCCTTAAGAAACATGAAAGGCTTAGTCTGAGAAACCCAGGTGTTAGATGGAATTATTTATACTTTGGGGTTCCCAAGAGCCAAAGTGTATGCAAAGTCACAACACTCAGAAGGGCAATTTATTTATATTATATGTCAATTAGTAATATGCAGATGTCCTAAAATTGGTTGTGGTTATATATTGCAATAATTTCTAATCCGTTACTCATAAAATGACTAATGAAATTACAAAATACAGCAACAGATCTGATTCCTCTTGAGTCATTCTGCTCCTATTCTTACTCATTTGCTATTTTTTCCTCTACACACACGCGCGCGCACACACACACACACACACACACACACATACTCTTCCAGCAATTCAGTCACTCAAAGCCGCAGCAGTTTAGAGATCAAAGTTTCTACATTTCCAGTTTGAAGTTTCCTTGAATAATTAAATCTAGTCTAAAATCACTTAATGTTTCATAAATCTTATTTGCATTCTTCAGCCACATTATACCTAGTTTATTAAGTGGGGGAGAGTAGTGAAGAAAAGTTCTTGGGGTTGATGCCTAGATAGTACAAGAAATCAACAAGCCAAATTAAAGATAATGTTCATTTCTAACAATTGTTCAGTTAGTTGGATTTAGTTATTGTGATTCCAGAATGTATGCAACCGAATATGGGGCCAACCTTAGGGTTCCTGGTATGCTTCTTTGACTGATCATGTTTTAGGCTGTGGTATCAGTTTACTTTCCTGAAGGGAAATATTGAAAATGTGACCAAGTTAGGCAAGTTAACTTACTTCTCAGAACTTCAGTTTCCCCATCTACTGGTTTCTTATCTTTCAAGTCTGTAGTGAAAATTAAAGACAATAGGTATCTGGCAGTGTGCGGTGGCTCACACCTGTAACCCCAGCACTTTGGAAGGCTGAGGCAGGCAGATCATCTGAGTTCGGGAGTTCGAGACCAGCCTGGCCAACATTGGTGAAACCACGTCTCTACTGAAAATACAAAAATTAGCCAGGTGTGGTGGTGCACGCCTGTAATTCCAGCTGCTCGGGAGGCTGAGGTGGGATAATTGCTTGAAACCAGGAGGTGGAGATTGCAGTGAAATTAGATCACACCACTGCATTCCAGCTTGGGTGACAAAGCAAGACTCCTTCTCAAAAAAAAAAAAAAGGTGGGGGCCATCACTTACTTAACATAGTGGTGCCTGGTACACAATAGGAAGTTGTTGTTATTGTTATTAACAATAATAACAGACTGGCTCTCGTTTTACTATGATAAGAAAAAGAAACTAGGTTTGTAGCAAAATTAGAGCAATGATAATAACCACAAACTACTTTTCATATCACTCTACAAGCAACATCATTTACTTGAAATTCTCTAGGAATTGTCAAACAATTTCAGAATATTTATACCTTTAATTTTCTGGAAAAGTATGCCCTGGGAATATATAATATTGACACTGTTTTTTAAAAAAAAATATTATGGTGCCTCACATCTGCTCAAATAAGTTAATGTTATCTTTTTTTTTTTTTTGTGCAGTTCCAACACAGCTGCATTTTGCCTTTATTTCTCAAAGCTTAACATACACAAGGCACCAAGCTAGACCATTAGCACAACTTTACCATTAAAGTAAGAGATGGCATTATGACCACTCTCAGGTGGTGTGTGGGAGGTTAATGTTATCTTGATTGACACCTTTGGTGAAAGCAAATGTAGGAGCCAATGAATAAATTTATCCAATAACACATCATTAGCAAAATTCTGTGTTTTGCTATCTTTTACTTTAACACACTTTGAAACATGTCAAGTTTGTCTTCCTGCTTTCTGGTTGTACATGGTCAGTTACTGACCTTCATCTGACACTTTGTATAATAGAATGTGTGTCACTAAAAAGTCTTTTTATATTAGTCCTGAGCAAGCTTTGATGCTGTGGCTGGTCCCTTTCTTCATATGAGTGGCACAAATGGGAGGACCAGTGTGAATGATTGCAAGCTGTCTAACTTAACAATCTAGGGAGGTAACACAATTGCAACAAAAGCAAAATTCTGTACCAGCTTTCCATGACAGAGTTATAGTATCTATAAAGATGGAAATAGCTACATATTTCTTTATATATTTTGTGACTAAAAAAGCTGTAGCAACATCAAAAGTGATCACAAAAATGCAATAAACGTGACATTTTGAGACGGAGTTTCTCTCTTGTTGCCCAGACTGGAGTGCAATGGCGTGATCTAGGCTCACTGCAACCTCTGCCGCCCAGGTTCAAGCGATTCTCCTGTCTCAGCCTCCTGAGTAGCTGGGATTACAGGCATGTGCCATGATGCCCATCTAATTTTGTATTTTTAGTAGAGACAGGGTTTCTCCATGTTGGTCAGACTGGTCTCAAATTCCTGACCTCAGGTGATCCGCCCGCCTTGGCCTCTCAAAGTGCTGGGATTATAGGCGTGAGCTATCACACCCAGCCAAATATGTCCATCTTTATCTTCTGGTTCATCTCGTATTCTAAGACAAAAGACTGATAATGCACATTGCAATATTCTGTGGTTCTCTTATTTGGGTATATTCCCAGAAATTGATGTCTCTAAAATCAAAAGCACTTAGCTCTTAATGTTAAATAACATTAGGGTTAGGAAATTATTCGTCATTTTGTGCTGCCATGGTAAATACCATAGATCAGGTGGCTTGAACAACAGAAATGTATTTCCTCATAGTTTTGATGGCTGGGAAGTCCAAGATCAAGATCCATCTGATTCAGTTCCTTGTTAGGGTTTTCTTCCTGGCTGGTAGGTGGCTGTCTTCCTGCAGTGCCTTTTTTTTTCACTTATACTTTAGTTTCAGGGGTACATGTGCAAGTTGGTTCTATAAACTGTGTGCTGTGGGGGGTTGGTGTACACATTATCTTGTTACACAGGTGATAAGCATAGCACCCAAAGGCAGTTTTTTCATCCTCCCGCCCTCTACTCTCGAGTAGGCCTGAGTGTGTATCATTCCCTTTTTTGTGTCCATGTGTATTCTATGTCTAGCTCCGCTTATAACTGAAAGCATGTATCCTCTTCTTATAAGGCCACCAACCCTATCAGATTAGGGCCCTATCCTAACGGCCTCATCTAGCCTTAATTACTTCCTAAAAGCCCTATCTCCAAAAACAGTCACCTTGAGGGTTAAGGCTTAAACACAAGAATTTTGGGAGGACACAATTCAGGCCATAGCAAGCATATTTTTAATACAAAAAAATTAATAGATTAGGAACAGAGAGCAAGTAAAGTCAGGGAAGAAAGAGGAATTTTGCCAGGTGTGAAGAGTAAATATTGGTGTCTCTGTGTTTTAGTTACGAAGAATGAGACGCTGTTAAGTTTATGGTCTTAAGTTTTAGTACTAGGAGCAACCATTAAATAAGAAACATTTCCTGGCAAGCTGTCCCACAGAAAGGTGTGAACTACCATCCTTCTCACAAGTTTCCATAGAATTCCCCACTAACTGGTATTGTTATAGCAACAGTAGTGCCAATGGAAGCAGTCATGGCCTTTGTAATCAAGTATCACTATGGCAACAGGAGCCTCCAGAAAGTGAAAGAAAAAAAAACCTTAAACTGTCAACTGGAATCAAAGACGTTTGCAAAGGAAAAAAGGCGGAGGCTGAAACGAACATGAGGCTAGAGCAAGGGCCGGAGCAAAGAGAAATGATTGTACAGAAGCTGAACAAACAAGAGAGAAGGGAAACAATAAGCAAAACAGAGGGCGGAGACGTGACTCGCATTAAAAGAGCAAGGCAGGAAGAGACACGGAAACAAAACAGTCAAAGGCATGTTCAAATGAGAAGACTCATAGTGCTGACCAATTCTGATAGCTCAGCGTCAGATAAGCATGGAATGTTAGAGTCTGTGTTGAAACTCTGTGATATGCTAATAGAAGTATTGAGGAGATATTTAGAATGAGGCCACAAGATAGTCAGAAAGGGGAAAACCATTTGTGGAGTGCTTTTGGCATAGCATCCTGTTGACTAGGAATTCTTGTAATATTTGCTGTTCAGAGGTACCACATTTGAATGTGAATCTTCTTTTATTGGACAGCAGGATTGCTTCAGACAAGGGCACATTGCCATTAGGTCCATTACAAATATATATTTTCTTCATTAAAGGATGTTAATGGATTTTTTTCCATGAAACAATTAAGGGAATTACTCTAATACTATTAAAAAGTAAGTGGCAATGTCATTTGGAATAAAACATCTTCACTTGATATTTTCTGTGTTTTATTATCGGTTAGGACTGAAGTTTTTATGGCCCAATATTAACTTTTTGGGAAAGGAAAATATATGTTTTATTAAAAGATGCACTAAAATGTCAATACTTTATTTTTGGAATTAAGAAATGATTTTTGTAAGATATTTACAAAGGAATGAAAAGAGAGAGAAAGAAGTAATAGATAAAATCATAAATAGTCAAGAGAAAAATAACACAAGCTTGAGATTAAAGCATAGAAATAAAACCAGCAATCTGCGTGCTTTGCAGAAATCTGGTCCCAAGAATTATAATAGGATTAAAAAAAAAATAACAGGCATTTCTCTCACTGTATTTTGTGTGTGATTTGCTAACATGGCAAGGGGTGGTTTGTGGTCATTGTTTCTTCTGCTTAGAATAAGTCCACTGGTTGACAGCCAGAATGAACAGACTTCTTCAGGAAGGCCCAAGTTTTCAGCCAGAGGCCCTGTTGACCTTCTTTCAACAGAAGTAGAGACCAAGACACAGATCACATCACAGGGCCATTATCTATCTGACCTTTGGGATCCATCCCATAAGCTTGAGTGCCAACAATGATAGTGTCTGCTTCTGAGAGTTCATGATTCAAAAACCAGTACAAAGCTTTTTACTGGATAATTCTCATTTTAAAATTCAGTTTTTTTAAAAAATATATTGCAGCTATGTTTTCTTTTTTTTTCTATTTCTCTACCAACATACATACCAAGCATCATTATTTGTAAAATATGTATAAAATTCAATGAAATACATAAATAAAATGGCCAAAATTCCTAATGTTCTAGATACATGAGAAATGAAATAAAAAAAATCAAAGAAACATATGATTAAAAGTAAAATTAGGAATTGTACCCTTAAAAATAAGCTTTTTAAAAGTATAATGTGTAAACATAAAAGTACCTAAATCATAAATTTACTACTTGTTGAATTACCATATAGGGAACATACCAGTTTAATCATCTCCCAAATCATAATATAAAACTAAATGTCTTTTCAGTGATTTTCTAATAATATAAGAATTTGACATATTTTGCAATCACATTCATTAACACTGTAAGACGGATAAGCACTGTAAGACGGAAAATATTGCACTGTGACTGTTAAGAATTTTTTGTACCATGTGCAAAGAGAGACCCCTGCTGGAATTTTTTTTTTTAAATGAAAATGTCTAAACCAACTCAGATGAACCGTATGGTTAAAGAAATGCACAGGTAAACCTGAACTTAAAGTTTAAAAAAAGAAATAGCTATGATTCTGCAAGCTTTAAGATAAAATTTCTGTATGCATTTCATCCCAAGACAAAGGAAATTTTTAACCTCTCCACAAAAAAATTTCTATAGCAGGGGAGGTTTTAGAGGTTTCCTTGATAACTTCCTTCTTTGCTTACTTTCTTTTTATCTACAAGCTTGAGTAACAGTAGGTTCTAGCCTGCCTTGACATGTCTGTGGAGGTGGTAATTGACTCCAAAGTAAAAACCAGAGTTTCATAGCCAGATGGATCCATATCACTCACACTTTCTCTCCTATGTGACTTGATTTATTCTGGAGTTCAGTACTGCATATTCACTCTATTCTGGGATTTTCTTGGTGATATATTGGGAATGTGTGGGTATAAAGGACAGAAAAGGGATTTCCAGTCAGTCCCTTGTGGTGAGATGGGCCAATGGTGACAAGCCAAGGAGACTCTGGAATTGGATCAATAAATGCATGGGGTGTTGTCCAGCCTGAAGTAGGAAGGTAAAAGCTGGAACAATTCCCTTTCCCAACTCCCAAGCTCTTGTGAAGGCTTTGTTAAGGCAGAAAATGTGGCATGCCCAGAGGGATTCAGGTGCATAAGACATGGAAATGATAAAACTTTTAGAACCTGAACTGCTCTAATTTTTTCTAAAGCTCCTCACAAACCCCACTTCATGCATAGCTTCTCTATGTGTTTCCTCTCTCAGAAAAATACTACAGAAAAACCCTCCACCTGCCACAAACCCAGGATGCTAACATACTCACATCTCCATCTTCACTTGACCACCAGTCATCAAGTTCTATTGATCTCCAATTCTTAATATGTTCTATATTCATTTATTTCAGCTTCTGAAATGCTCTGGGGATGCCCAATGGGTCATAGTTTTTCATGTGGACCACCATGACAGTCTAGGAATTGGTGCCTTGACCTTATCAATTATTCAAATAGCAGGGATAAAATCATAGCTCTCTTATTATTCAAATATTTCATCTCAGTTCTTTTGAGGTCAAAACTTCTTGGTACAACAGAAAAGGCCCTTTCTCATCTGGAAAGTTCTTAGGGTTTTTGTTCTATCTCTTGGTAGACACTTTCTGACCTTTCTATACTCAGAGATTCCTAGCTGCATGGGGTTTTCTGAAAACATCTGCATTTGCTGTCCTAACAGGAATACGCTTTGCCTGTTATTTATCATGCCAACTTCTAGTAATGACCTCATTTTTGAAGCTTTTATAATCCTTTTCTTCCAACCCCAGTTGAAAAGAACTATTTCTTCATGCTACAACTATAACCCATACATACGTGCATGGTCAACCCTTTGCCAATTTCTTGAACCTATTTATTTACCTGCCACTTTCTCCAAGCTAGAAGGTAATCTGGGCCACTCCTGCTTCTGACTGATATTCTTAGTGCTTAGCCCAGGGTCTGGCTCCTAAAAGGAGCTCCTTAAATACTTGTTAAGTGTGTAGTAAGGGGCTTCAAGACTGAAGCCCAATGATTCTGAATGAATGACTACTAGAAATGTAGACAATTATCTGTTGTTTTGGCTAAGAAGCAGCCTAAATTTATTTTGCAATGATGTATTAATGGGCCTTTTGTTATGCAAAGGTAAAGACAAATTAAATTTCAGAATGTCCAAGCCAGGACACAAAAATGCTAAGCTGAACTTAGCAAGTGCAGTACATTCTCTCCATTTTTGTCAGAGTGGAATTTTTGCAGAGATTATTATAGCATTCAAGGGGCATCACGCTGGAGATAGGTTGGGATAAGATATTAGGTTCCCCTCCCTTGTGACATGGTCAAAGACACTTAAGGGTACAGGCAGTAAGCTGATCTCTAAAACATGGGGGATAAAGAGAGAGATGGGCAGCAGACCTGACAAAGGGAAGGAAAGAAAATCGAAATGTAAGGATATTTACTTTTTCCTTTCCTATATTTTAATTCCCCTCCATAAGCTCTGAGCCTTTAGTTGCATTAAGCGCTCCAGCTGGTTTCAGTTGAGCTTCAGGGAAATATATGAATGACATTGTCTTCTCTCGGGATAAAGCAGCTTAGGAGCAGTCAGGGCATCTCATAATGTCGACTCATCTGGACTGAAGGAGTGACAGAAGAAGCTCTTTCTACCTCTTACAACATCCTTCTAAGAACTAGTAGGAAAAGTGCCCATTCTTCTTCAGAGGTAACTCTTTACTTGCCTCTGCCAGGAAATGGAGTTAATATGTTAGTTTGTTAAATCAAAACCCTTCAATCCCATCTGCCAGAAAATCGTTACAAAAAATCTATGATGTCTGTAATGGAAATGGTGCCCCTTAAAAGTGGTGCCCTTGTGCATTACAGAATCTGCATAACCAGATACAGCATATGTGTTAATGAGAGAGACAAAATGCAAAACATTAACATGTCCTGAAGATCCTGAGTACTATTTGAAAGTGAGAGCCTGCTAATCTGGGCAGGTGAGGGTTGACTAAGAGCTTTATCACTTCTTTTGCTTATGTGAATGAATGATATCTTTAAACAATTGCATAATGTGTACACTTTCCCCAGACTAGGCTGCAAAATAAATAGACTGCTATAGCTATAGTTCAGGGCATCTACAGTTACAGAAAAATTCCCTTTGAAGCCAGTCCAAGACCTTTCTCCAGATACTTCTTAACAAAAGAAGGGCTGAAATGTCTGGTCACTTTGTTCAGATCCAAAGAATTGGATTCCTGATGATTCTGACTTAATCTTTCTCTATTTGAAAGTTGTAAAATACCCAGAATTTTCTCTTTATGTCTGAAACTATCCCCTCTTACTTTGCAGGAAGCAAACAACTGGAATGCTAAACCACACAGTGGACCAGTGCCAGGGCTAAGTGTGAGAGCTGGTGGGTTGGCCTGTGGACTGTGAAATGCAAAAGAGAATTAAATTTTGCATTCAGGGATGGGGATGTTAGGAAGAATGGGGCAATATGGAACATTTGGTCTAACAGGAAATATGGGGAAAACAAGCACACCGAAAGCAAAGGGTCTACAATGGATGAAGACTGACTTGGCAGGGTTAGGAGACAGAAGTGGAGGAAATAACTTGGGGTGACAATGCATAGAGGGGGACACTCCACCCAGAGAAACCCAGGAGAGGAAGAGAGCTGCTAAGGCCGAGTGGGTTCAGAGGGAACATTTGTCACCATTATGCCAGTTCAAAATCCAAATGTTCTTCTTACTTGGGATTAATCCAAATAGTTGAGAGGCAGGACTTCGCCTCTCATCATAGCATCATAAGTGAGACAGATGTTCCTTTTCCCAGTTCCCTGGCAGCAGGATGTGGCATGTAGCCCAGTATCAGCCAACTGACTGCTCCAGTCCAGAAGTTTAAAATGTAGGGTGTGACACCAACTTAGCACGGGTTCCCTAGGAAACAAAGCCTGGGGAAAAAAAGCTTAGATGGTATGTTTTTATTGAGGAGGTGCAATTCCAGGGAAGCAAAAGCAAGAGGGAAAAGGAAAATGAGACAAAGGGAAGAAAAGGGAAGGAAAGGAGAGAAGGAAAATACAAAGGGATGCATCACTAGGCTACCCACAGCTCTCAAGAAGACACAATTTGTTGGCTTAGTTATGTGAGACATGTCGCCACCAGGAACATGGAACCTGGCTTAGGGGCAGCTTCTGGGCAAGGCTCTGTGTAGCTATAAACAGGTTGGACTAGCCCTCAAGCTGCTTTGGCTTCTGCCACAGTGACAAGATATTGACCATGCAAAACCCAACCCTGTCCTGGGGGCGCCTGATCAATCAGGTGAAGTAAGAGACTGATAAAATATGAGATATGATAATGTTTGCAGCAGAGCTTTTTGCACCACAGGAATAGCATGAGCCGTCTCTTGAACTATCTGCCTGGAAAGCCAGGCAAGTGGCAGAAGCCCGAAGGATGAGGGTTCAGCAGCTCTGAGAGAGTACAGAAATAGGGTCTGACACTAATAGATAGTCAAGGAAATCGATGAAAATTTTTAAGCACACATCTGGTATTCCAGGGTGACCATGCCAGCAGTGACATTGTAACAATTGCCCCCATAGCTAGGGGAAAATGGAAATGGGTGTTTATTTTTTAATCCCTGTGGATTCTGCAAGCTCCTGGTCTTCTTTCCAACAAACCAGCTTTCAGCTTAAGTACCTAGAGTAGAATTGATCTCTTTCATAGTCCATTATCTTTTGGCTTGCAAAATGCAATAGTCTTGCTTGCTTTGCGTGAGGGTGTGTGTGAGCACATGTATGTATATATAGGAGCTTGTGACAGGCAAAAATTATTTTATATGGCTCCAGAATAAATCATCAATGAAAACATTTGAAAATTATTTCAAAATTTGAAAACAGTGGGAAAAAGGTGTTTTATTGTTTTGTTCATTGCAGGGTATGAACAGAGGCACTAGCATTTGCTGGGGGTTACTCAACGTACCAGGTGCTTTATGTATGTTATTTCATTTAAACCTCAGAACAACAAATGCAATAGGCATTAAACAGAGTCACCACAGAGTATTTCAACAGAGCCAGGACCGTACAAATACAGTTAATAGCCATTTCTTGGAAATCTAAACATCTGTGTTTTGTAAAACCCTCTCCCTCCTACATCTTTGTTCTTATTTTTGTTGGTATCTTCGAATCCCTCATTGTATTTGATACAATACCTCTCACATAGTAGGCCCTCAAAAATGTTCAGCAAATGGAGATGGAGTCATGCCATATGTTGCCAAAAAAAAAAAAAATGCCTTTTACACATTAAGCAAAAAGCTTCTTTGTATTCATTCTGCATATTGTAGCAACGGGTTTTCATTTTCTTATGGACCACGTACAGCATAGCAATCATGATGTCTCATCAAATTGGTTAAAAAAAGAATTTACCTGTCTGCATATGTCTGTGGATGTGTAAGTCTTTTGTTTTAGAAAATGACAGGGACTGTGATTACTATCTGCAAAGCACTAAAATGACTGCTCTGTAATTAACAATCATTTATACATTGTACACACAAAAATTCCATTTGCTATTAACCCATTGTTACTATTAGTGAGCTGCTTGCTCTTCTCATGGTAAGCTGTAACATGCTACTTAGATTCACTTTCAGGCAGATTATTCTATGGGACGGTGGGCTATCTCTTTCCTCAACAGTTCCTAGTGGTGCGATACTCATTCATTTAGTAATTATTTAATATTTACGGAGCACCTCCTGAGTACCCGTGGGGCTTTGGTGCTATTTGGGCTTTAGTGAATTATAAGCATGGCTTTAATTCCCCACATAGGCCCTTGGTTTTTATATTGGTTACGTGAAAATGTGTTACTGTAACAAAGACCTCAACAAATCAGTAGATTAAGGAAGATCATGTCTCTCACCTAATGGTCCAGGACAGGTAGGTGGGCTCCTTTGTCTCACATGCCATTCAGAGACCTAGGTTCCCTTTCTCTTGCTTCAACACTAGGTTGTGGCCTCATTTATATGGTCAAAGGTGGGTCACAAGCACCTCACTGTTCCAGCTCATGGGAGGAAAAGTGCAAAGGCGGCTGTATATGTAATGTTTTAAGGTACAGGCCTGGAAGAGATACACATATGACTTCTGTTCACACTCCACTTGTTACATCTAGGTGCAAAGGGGCCTAGGAAATGGCAGTCTCCAGCTAAGTGGCCACATGCCCAGGTACAACTGTACTCTCTTGGAGAAAAGGAAAGAGTGAAACCCCATGGACAACCAGTGCTCTGTCACAGCCCCTCAGGGCAATCAGAGCTCCTTATGCTTCACATTTTTGTTGGTTCAACACAGTAGATCAGCACATTTTTACAATCACCGCCTCAAAAGCATTCTGAAACCTCACTGGGAGACAAATGTTTGGATGACCAGCTCCTCTAAATGTTCGTGCTGGTACAGGGAAGCCTCATCTTTCTTCCCGACACTTGATGTAGCAGCTTTCTTCCACCTGTTATCCTGCTTTCCTGGTCTCATTCCTAACTCCTAATCCCAAGCCAGCCCACCGCTACCACCTCTTGTGTTTGGAACTTGCTATTTCAGAAACCTATTATTGGTAAAGTTAACCCTTGTGTGGTAGGATAATTTATTAAAACATTTATTGAGATATTAATTTGTGTTTTTGTTCTCCTATTATAGAAAAATCAGAAAGAGTGAAACATGCTTATGTTTTATGTTTAGTGTCTGTTTTCTGAATACAGCCAGGCCTCCTCCTCTTTCCCTTGCCTTGAGTAGGGCTGAGAGTAGTATATTGAAGGCTGAAAACAGAAGTTGCCTAACGCTTTCGTCTTCAAAACTCAGGGTTAATTGATAGATTGTGATAGGTCAGTTTTTCTCAAAATTTAGCTTTGCTTCAGAATCACCTAGAGGGTTTGTTAAAACACTTATTGCTGGGCCCTTAGAGATTCTGATTTAGTCGGTCAGGGGTAGAGCCTGATGATTACATTTCTAACAAGCTCCCAGGTGCTGCTGCTGCTGGTCTCAGGATCACTCTTAGAGAGCCACTGTGATAAAGGCATGTTAGGGCAAGAGGGTTCTGAGGGTACTTCAGAAGCAGCATAAGAAAGCAAAACAATCTCCCCAAAGGAGAAAGGGGCAGAGATCTATAAGGACCCGAGGCCTCTTGGGTGTCTTGGGAGATATCAGAAAATCAGTGTCATCAGAGTCTCATATCTTGGCTCAAGCAGGAGCAGCACCTCTGGCTTTCAGTGACCGACCATATAGTTTTTGCTAATGCATGTAAGAAACACAGAGGGCTCAAGCTCCTGAATGCTTCTCACACCTTTGAAACAGTCTTCTCTGTATAAGATTGCCAGAACCACCCCGAGCCTGATAGGAAAGCCTACTAATCCTAAGATTGAATTTCCCAACAACTCTGACAAATCAAGACACAAACTAAAATTGAATTTGATTTAAATGAAGAAACATGACATTCTGGCACACGTGAGTCTGTAGGGTAAGCTTTCTATGTGCTTCACACATTGCTAGCTGGGAATTTCTTAGGGCATTAACCCTTCTGTATACTTGTAAATTATTCCAACGTACCTCCAAAAGTCACTTGTAGCCCCATGATTTAGATCTGGAAGAACACTGGGGTAGAAGGAACATTTTCCAGAAGCTGTGCTCATGACCCTGACCCTCTTCTTGTCTGAACCCAGCATGCACATATGTCCTGAGGTTATGAGGGAGATGGTCTGCATTCTGCTTCAGCAGAGCTCCATTTGCTTTGAGTCTCAGGACTACACTCTGCTGCATCAGCACTTCTGCAGACATTTTGACATGTAAGCAACAGGTAGAAACCTTTTGCAAAAATTGTTACTGTTCCCTAAATCTCCCAAACAAAAGGACGCATTAAGATATTTTCAAAACAAATGTTCTAAATCAGAAATATTTTCTATCCACACATTATTAAAAAAGAAATCTTTCCAGTTTCCATGCACATACCCAAATAAAGTGTGTTTTGGAAAGCATGTATAATGGAAATCTCCAAAATATCAGGAGTGTGCCGTATAATACTTTTGCCTGTGCCTTTCAAAATTACACTTCATTTTGGCTTTGGCTGGCTTTTTATTGGCTGAAACTCTAAGTATAGCCATGTATGTTTTCTGAGTTGTTTTCTCATCATTTTCACAGAAACATGGAAGGAGATGGTCACTATATGTAGAGGAGCCGGCAATGGAAAAAGATGATATAAATAAGGTTTAAATACTTATCAGGTGCTGACAGTGGGACTAACCACTGTGAGTGAAAGTGGAAAATATCTCCATTATAAAAGTTCAGTGTTCATGTTGGATCATTAATTTATATCTTGCTGTATACAGACCACATGACTATTTGATAACGGACCAACCAAGATTAGTCTTGGGCTGAGCTTTGTGTTACCTATGTGGAGAGCATTCCTCACATATATGAACTCTTTTAGGACACACACTGTAGTATTGGGTATGGCATAAAATAAATATGGCATGCAGGACCTTTTCAAAAAGGCAACACTGTGTTATTTGTTTATATGCTTTCATAGATTGGGTTCAATACATTTTTAGTAGCTATTAAAATCAAATTTCTGAATATAACTGCACACTGGGTACTGGTATTGCTTCATATTTCAAAATGAACTAGTAAAAGTAAAAGGTTTTGCTGCTATAAATGCATCACTGGACCCCCAAACTTTCAGCAACAGAAAAAGAATGCAGTGTACCGGAGAAACTTCCAAGTTAGCTGAATAGTCAGCCTCTATTCACTGTGGTTTCAGGTTCTGCCTTTTTTGGTTAAAATGTAGGGAGTTCTTAGACACTGTGCTAGGAGTTATGCATGTATTTCTCATTTAATCCCCCCAACAGTGCTATGAGGTTGGTACGATTGTTGTCCCATTTTACAGGTAGAGAAACTGAGACTCAGAGAGGTTCAGCTAATCAGTGGATGAGTCGGGAGTTGTGCCTGTTCTGCCTCCACCTTCTTGTTCCTTTGTTAATAGCCAGGCTACCATCACTGAGCCACCCTTGGGACAATTCCTCACTGGCTGATGTCAGTATCACCTAATTCCCCAGGCCTTAGCAGCCTGTGTGTACAAATGGAGACAAGGTTCCAACTGGATCTCTCCTTTCCTGCTCATTCAGGGCCTCATCCCTTATAAATTGCAGCCCCTCAGTCCTTCTGGCAGATGACAGGGAGATATCACCTATGCGCAGCAATACATCAGCTTCAGCAGGACAGTCTGTCCTCAGGCAGCTCCCCTCCCAGTCCCCACGCTTCACCCTAGGCTGCGATCCTGAAACTGTCAAGCTTTATGACTTCCTACTGGAAATGATTATTGAGTGCCTTCTGTGCTCCTGGCACTGTGCTTTGTTCTCCCACTGCGGGCAAGACATAAAATAAGTAAAAATATATATATATACACACACACACACACATATATGTGTGTGTTTGTATACGTATCCTACAAATTACCACACATGTGCAGAAGGTTTCAAACCTATATGCTTGCAAATGTGGGTGAAGGGTACCTTTCTCTCCCTTTTTCGGAGTGCTATCATTTGAATGTTTGTGTCCCCACCACCACCACCAAATTCAGACATTGAAAACTCATCAATGTGATGCTATCAGGAGGTGGGACCTTTTGGAAGTCATTGATTATGAGGATGATGTTCTCAAGAATGGGATTAGTGCTCCATTCTATATAAAAGGGACTCAAGAAAGCTGCCTTGATGTTTCTGCCATGTGAGGACACAGCTAGAAGGTACCATCTATGAATCAGGAAATGAGCCCTTAGTGATGCCAAATCTCTTGGCACTTTGATCTTGGACTTCCCAGCCTCCAGAACTGTGAGAAATAAATTTATTTTTTATATGCGATCTTGTTTATGGTATTTTGTTATAGCAGCCAGAACGGTCCTGAGTATATCAGGAAAAATCATCAGAAATTTCTTTTAAAATCACACTAGACTTGGTGGTTCTCTAACAGGGGCAATTTTGTCTTCCAGAGGTCATTTGGCTAAATCTGGAGATACATTTAATTGCTACAATAGGGAGAGGAGGTGCTACTGACACCTAGTGGGTAGAGGCCAGGGTTGCTGCAGAATATCGTACAACATACAGGACAGCCCCTGACAACAGTTACCGGCCCCAAATGTCAATACTACCAAGTAGTGACAAATACTTCTCAAAGTTGAGAAGCTCTGTACTACAGCATTGTCTACCAAGCCCGATTAAGGGTCATCTGATGCTCTAGGTAGTTTTAACTTTGTTTTACTTTTCATTGATTATGTCTTAGACTCTGCAAAGTGGGATGCAAATTTATAGAAGATTGATAAGCAGCTAATAGGTTCTGTCTAGTACAAAAGTTTTATTGTTCTAATAATCACTGACCAGCTTTTAAAAAATCTAGCTTTGCCATTTTACTCCATCATTCTTGTTTTCCCTGAATGCATATGGAGTCAATGCTCATCATCTTATTCACTGCCTTGGTAGACCCCAACTGGGAACTTGTGTGTTGGGTAACCCAAACATTTTGCTGCTGTGCACATGACTTGTACAGGCCTGTAGGAACTCTGAATGTGACTGGGAAAGTGCTGTGAGTCTTGATTTGGGGTTTACAAATACATTTTAGCAAGAAGATACAAACATGGAGTACCTTCTGAAGCACACAATCTATAAATGGTAAGAATCAACTGTATTAGTTTTTAATATTCTGTTTTGAACTAGCTTCTCATTCTGTTGCTTCCTTCATCACTGAATCAGATAAATATTTGACACATGCTCACTATATTTGTGTGAGAGTTGTATTTTTAACTTTCTGAAAGTCAAAACAGAAAATTAAACACTTTTCAATGTTTAACATTTCTTTTTTAAGTAGAAAAAATGCTTTCTGACTTATGGTGTTTTAGAGCAATAGCTCTTCCAGGTTTATTTTAGTGGCCTGAGTCTCAGCCTCGCTGGGACTGGGTTTAGAGACAAATGTACGTGGCAGACAGCTCACTGTACTCACAGCCTTCTCTCCCTTCAGGTGTTCCTGGGCTGAGCTCATGGGCTTGGCACCTATTTCTCTTAAAATAAGTTCTCCCTCAGGAAGCTCAGGCCAATGCACTGCTACTAAGCCCACCTACAACTTACAGAAACACCAGACATATCTGCATCCCAGACCAAACTTGAACTGGGAATCCTAGAAACAGCTGGGAAGCTGGTCTTTAGGATCAAAGCAAGCATAAAGTCAAGAAGGCTGAGGTCAGGCAAGTTTCAACAGATTAAACCGGAGAAAACACTGACGAAAAAAGCTTCTCCTCAGGGTGAATCTCTTTCAGCGTAGAGCTATCTGGAACCTAAAGAAATAAGGCCCAGGGCCCGTATCCTCCTTCTCCTCCCCGCCTCACTCCTCCCGTCCTCTCCTCTTCAGTTCCCCTCTTCTTTCTTCCCTATAACAACCTGAATTGTCCTCATAGCCTCAATTAGGAGGAATTTTGCTCCCCAGGAGATATTTAGCAGTGTCTGGAGACATATTTTATAAGGGGAGGAGTAGAGAATGGTCCAAAATATTGATAGTACCAAGGCTGAAACACAAGGATTTACCCAGAGGTTAGCAAACTTTTTGTTTTGGCAAAGGTCTAGGTAGTAAGTATTCTATTTATTTTTTATCTTAGAGATGAGGACTTGCTCTGTTGCCCATGCTGGACTCTAACCCCTGGGCCCAAGTGATCCTCCTGCCTCAGCCTCTTGAGTAGCTGGGACTACAGATGTGCACCACCATGCCCAGCTGATGATTAGGTATTTTAGGATGCTCTCTGTTGCAATTACTCAACTGGTGATGTGAAACTAGACATAAACAGTATAAATTAAAAAGGTGGCTGTGTTCTAATAAAATTTCATTTACAGACACTAAAGCTTGAATTTCACTTAATTTTCATAAGTTAGGAAATATAATTTTTCATTTGATATTTTTTCAAAGATTTAGAAATAGAAAAACATTCTTAGCCTATAGCCCATATTATAACAGATAGTGGGCATGATTTCACCCAAGATCCTAGTGAACAGAAAGCTTTTATTCTTCCATCTATTTTAGAGCAAGCATAGTATTTTCATTAAGCAAAACTATGTATTCTCTTTTTTCTTCTTATAACAATTTAAAGTATGATTTGTGTTGTGTGTTAAATACCAGTGATTCAGCTAAGAACCGTGGATGAAGAATAGTCCTTTTTATGTAAGCGATGATGTTATGTTCTGGTCATTAAGAAGTGAATTTGTGATAGTTTCATGGACTGGGGAAAATTATTCCTTTCCTAAGAGTTTATGATTGTTTACTTAATCTTGGTCCTCTCTTTCAGCTTTCTTAGCTTCTGTTGACTCTGTGCTAGATTTTCAGAGTGAAGCCAGACACAATTTTCTGCAGGGCTGAAATTTCACCAGAGGCGAGTTCATTCAGATTCTGGGTCATTTACATTTCCAGTCTGCAATTTGATCACTGGTTGAGGTGAAACATTAAGATCTTTATTTATCATGTGGGCTGAGCTGGATAAACCATCCCAAAGGCTACGGTAAAGGCAAAGAGAAATTGGGAGTTAGGAGAACAGTTGTTTTCTTTTTATTTCTCAGCAGTAGAATAATAGTATGGGCAAGTTTCACAGACATCATGTTTCAAAGGACAATTGAGAAAAGCTTGAAGTTTTTGCTGAAGAACCAAGAAGAGAAAACACTTCCTGGTATCCAGAGCTGCCAGGGTGGAAAGGAAGGAAGAATGGAAGGGGAACAAAAATGGCCTATGATGGGGAAAGCTGAGACATGCCTAAGAAAAGGGAAGCCCTGAACACTGCACTTCCAGTACTTTCCTAAGTACTTTCCTAAGTAGTGTAAAGAGCACCTGAAAAACTCCTAGAATTGATAAGAGAGTTTGCTGCAGTGGTCAGATACAAGATAAAATATATCAAAGTCAGTAATTTTTCTAAATTTACCCATTAGAAGACTTGATAAAGAAAACAAAGGATACAATTTCCAATGTCTACAAAAGACATAAAATAGCTAATTATCCTATCAAGAAATGTGCAGAGCATACATGATAAAAACTGTAACATTTTACTAAGAAGTACTTTAAAAATGGAGTGGATGGATAGACACATAATACCAGTCAGTGTTCTGTCAGTGAAGGAGAACCCTTGAATGCGGTAAAGTAACAGATTTATCCAATTGTCAAAAGCAGTAGAGAAATCAATGCAAGATTGTGTTTCTGCATATGGTGCTGATGTCAAGTCAGCAGAGCTGGCAAGTTGAAAAGAAAGATAGTCTTAAGTAGAGGAGAATAGGGATGAACTGGAATCTGCATCTTTCATCACCTCCAACTTCAACGACAGGGATGAGATGCAAGATAAACTGGCACCTTTCAGTATGCGGAATGCACCATACAAACCCACCCTAGATTTGGAGAAGCTGAAGAAGGAGATTCTGCATGAACTGGAGGAGCTGTGAATCCAGCCACTGCTTCATTTCCAGCCTCCAAATCTTGCTTAAATTTCTCTCGTGGTCACCCCTAATTAGAACCATATAGAGGAGGAAAATCTGAGATGCATAGTTCCGCCTTAGCTAAATTGATCCTGTATAAAGCAACCATACATAACATGTCTCTGGGTAATAGTAAGAAGAAATACATAGCATTTGTGACATGCTAGACACTCTCCAAGTGTTTTACATTTATTAACTCATTTTAATCCTCACCACAACCCTCTGAAGTAAGTATGACTATTTTCCTCATTTTATAAATGAGGAAAGTGAGCCTTAAAGTTACATAGCTTGCCTGTGGCCACATAGCTTGCAGGTGGCAAAGCTATCATTCCAACCCAGACAGTCTGGAAAGACTTTTAAAAAATTGAGCCTCCTCCGATTAATGTATTTTAATATTATCTCAGTTGAAACCCTAATGGGCTGAGCCTTGAGAATTTTTGAAATTTTTCTAAAGGGGTAACTTGAAGAGATAAACATATAACCACACACTACAAAACTCCAATAACTAAAATGGAATCTTTCCAGAGGAATCAACGGAGAATGAAAGGTAACCCTAAAAACAGAACTTAATATGCAAACTTAGAAAAGAAGGGTTCACGTCTGTAATCCCAGCACTTCGGGAGGCCGAGGTGGGCGGATCACGAGGTCAAGAGATCGAGACCGTCCTGGCCAACATGGTGAAACCCCGTCTCTACTAAAAAATACAAAAATTAGCTGGGTGTGGTGGCGTATGCCTGTAGTCCCAGCTACTAGGGAGGCTGAGGCAGGAGAATTGCTTAAACCCAGAAGGCAGAGATTGCAGTGAGTGGAGATTGTGCCACTGTACTCCAGCCTGGTGCCTGGCGACAGAGCATGACCCTGTCTCAAAAAAAAAAAAAAAGAAGGGTTAAAGCTCGGCAAATGGACCCATGAAAACTGGCTCCTGGGGAAGAATCCAGTGAGACCTTAATATTCCCTGCATCACTCTGTGACTGGGGTGTCAAAAAAGGCAGGGGAGTCAGTCAGTTCTCTGTTTTCTCATGGCCGTCTGCAAATCTGCCATGTTGGCCCCTTTCTTTTGTGTACTTGGGTACTGTCCTGGAAGGTAGGTCCCAACATTTAGCTAACCATTTCTAGATAATAAAAGTCCCTTCAGTCAGATCTATTTATTTTATCTAGTCGTAAAATTGGAGTGGTAAAGGGCAGAAAGACGTAACGGACAGGCACTGACGTAACTTGGTGTTGGTTCCCCTGGCTCTCGCAGATGTTTAAAGGTGGCTCTTTATTATGCAGAGGTTTGTGGGGGGTGGGGTTACCCTAAGATTTCCCTGCTGGGTCCCCTCCATTGCAGATCGCTTGAGGGGCAGAGCTTCTCCGTGGGCTAGTTCTTGGTTCTTGCCTTAGCCTCTTGCTCCTAAGGGTTGCCCTGCCCCTTTTTGCTCAACTTCTTGCACGAGGTATAGGATGGAGAACCATCCTGGTTTGTCTAAGACTGAGGAGTTTCCCAGGATGTGAGACTTTTAGACTGAAACTGAGAGTCCTGGGCAAACCAGGATGGTTGTCACCATAGGAGGTCCCTTTTAAACAACACAAGTCTGACTTCCTCACCACTAATCCTGTCCATATCTGGCCCCTGAGAAATCAACACTCTGATTCACTGTCACTTCCTCAGTGCAGCCCTCTGCTGCCAGGGGTCACTTCAGCCACTCTGTACCCAGAGACTACTGCGGGGTGGCTTGAGTCAGACATGGTGCACAGTAGCCCATGAAGATACACACCATGCTCCCAGAGTGGCCTCTTGGAAACCCTCAGGTGGGCAGGAGGTGATGGGGAAGAACCCCCAAATCCTCCTTTCAGAGTAGTGTGGGACCCACCACAACAACTCTCTTCCGAGAAACCCACTGTCCCTTGGCTTTTTTGGAGTCAGTATTTTTAGGCCTTTTTCTACATGCCACATGGGGTGTCTGTCGCTCCTTCTCTGGTGCTGCTGAGGCACCCTACTTTGGATGAGGGAGTACTTGCCACCTTTTAAAAAAATCACAACTCTTTCCGGTCTTAGAAAACACTGTGACAGAAAGTATTAGAGTTTTAATGTCATGTTTCCTAAAACCACAACAAAGAAAATTTCTGGGCAAAAGAGGATTACGAAGCATAAAAATAATTAATTTGATATATACTGCAGAAAAGTTAAATTTCTGTATGTCAAAAATCATATGCAAATATAGAAGTAAAATGACTAGAACTATGGGGTTTCCAACAAAATAGAAATATATTTCCAGCAAGGTAAGAGGTGAATAAACATAATTATATTTAAAAATACTTTTGCAAATAATCATCTAGAATCCATATCTTATGTCTGCCCCTCCACCTCTCCTGTCTGAGCCACACTTACCAATATTTTGTCCTAGAAGCATGGGGATTGAGAATAATGAACACCTCTTTTGTCTTCCTATATTCTACTCACGACCCAACGCTTAGAATGATCCTTTAAAAACGTAAACATCATCATGCCATTGCTCTATTTGGGCTTTCTTTATGGACTTTCATTACATTTAGACTAAAATTAAAGTCCCTACACATCATGGCACAGAAAGCCTCATCCCATCCAGTGCCCACAGCATTTCTGACTTTATTTGTATCCTGTTCCTTTGTGAGGGTAAGGGCTCTGTTTTATGATTACAATCCCACACTTAGAACAGTGCCTAGCACAGAATAGGCAGGTGCTAAGTTTTCGGTGAATGAATGAATTAGTGGATGGATGTCTGGGGGAAAAAAAGGACCAATGAAACATGCAGAGTTTTTTTTTTTTTTAAGAAAGGATAATATTCATTAGTGGCTAGTTGATAAGGACATTCTCACACTCTTAGAGAAGTATAAATTTAGACAACATTTTTGGGAAACGATTTGACATTAAGAGTGTAAAATATATGAAGTTCAGACCTTCTTAAAACTTAGTACTTTTGGCCAGGCACATTGCCCCACACCTGTAATCCCAGCACTTTGGGAGGCCAAGGCAGTCAGATCACGGGGTCAGGAGTTCAAGACCAGCCTGGCAAACATGGTGAAACCCTATCTCTACTAAAAATACAAAAATTAGCTGGGCATAGTGGTGTGCACCTGTAGTCCCAGGTACTCGGCAGGCTGAGGCAAAAGAATTGCTTGAACCGAGAGGTAGAAGTTGCAGTGAGCCAAGATTGTACCACTACACTCCAGCCTGGGCAACAGAGTGAGACTTCATCGCAAAAAAAAAAAAAAAAAAAAAAAAACTTAGTACTTTGAATTCTAGAAATCCAGACTATGATCTGCCAATTGATATAGCTAAAAGATGTTTATTACAGCATTATTAATCATAATTAAAAACTGAAAACAATCTAAATGTCTAACACTTAGAAAAATCGTTTAATAAATTTTACATTTTAATAGGGGCAAAGTTTAATAAGTTTTGATTTACTCACATAATAGAACATTAACTAGGCATTAAAATGATTGCCATGTGATCAACTTTTTTAGCTTCCACATTCAGATGAGAACATGTTGTGTTTGACTTTCTTTTCTTGGCTTATTCCACTTAACATACACTTCCAGTAAGAATAGAACAGAGTATACTAAAGGCTGAGAAGGGGAAGGAGAAGGGGGACGATAGGAAGAGATTTGTTAATGGTTATAAAATTACAGCTGGATAGGAAGAGTAAGTTCTACTCTTCTACACAACTGCCAGTTGACTATTAAACAGTATTACATAGTTTTAAATAAATAGAGGATATTGAATGTTCCCAAGACAAAGTAAAAATAAATGTTTGAGATGATGAATATGCTAATCACCCTGATCTGCTCATCGTACATTGTATGTATTGAAGCATCACTATGTATCCTGTAAATGCATAATTGTTATATGTCAACTAAAAAAATTAAAAACTAAAACAAGTTCAAACCAATTTTTACTTTAATTCCTAGAAAAATGTGTATGATACAATGCTAAGTAGAAAAGAAAAATGCAATATCTTATAAAATGTATCATACATAAAAACAGTAAATCTTTTAACTGTGGTTAAAATTCTGGTTGGTAGGGTAAGTGGTGATTTAAATTTTCATCTTTATATTTTATTTATATCTCACACTTAATTGTCTTCAGAATCAAGAAGTATATATAATTTATCTTATAACTCATTGCAGTTGACAGAGAAACTGCTGCTCAATGAATGCTCATGGTCATTAGCACTTCCACTGACAGATGTGGACCAGCAGATGAATGAACAAGAACCAAACATGCATAAAATTCAATTCATTGCCTTACAAAGCAAGGCCAGATATCCATTTAGCAAAATTTAAGTTCATTTTTATGGCTCAGATGTGCATAAAAAGGAACTTTCTTTATTTGCCATGATGGGTCCCATTTCACACCACCTTTTCTCATGACACTTGATGACAGAAAATGCTTAGTTTGTCAGCTAAAGTCTCTATCTCGTGTAGCTTAAAATAATATGTTTGGGGTAATTCCTCCTTGTTACTTTTGGGTTTCCATCTCTTCTTTCTCTGATTGACATAAATCAGGTGAACATCATCCGTAAGTTGTCTCTAGAGAAGTGCCACTGGGTCCTTGCTGGCCCTGGTTACCTATCTCACTTCATTTGGCCCCTTGCCACATCAGCCACAGTATCTCTTGGCCTTTTGGTCACTTGAGTCCTGCTCTGTGAACCATGAGGGTGAGCCTTGTCTCACTTGGTGTTTGGGGCAGTATTTGCAATTGATGTTTATAACAACTAGGTTTCATTGAGCACATAATATGTGCAACAGTGTTGTTCTAGCACCCTTAGGTGTCCTAGTTCATGTAATTCTCAAGCCAGCTCTGTGAGGTAAGTATGGATAAGAAAATGGAGACTTAGAAAGTCCGAGTATCTTGCCCACAGCCTATAAGTTTCAAGGTTAGAATGCCCATGGATCTTGCTACCAGTTGTCCAGACGCCCAAGACTTCTCATTTGAGCCCCGGTCTCCTCTGGATCCCTTCCTCAAAGGTCCAGGAAATCTTGGCAGCTTCTCCACAGGTTACTGGAGTGACAGGCTCTGTGAGTGTGCTCTCATCTGCCTGTGCCTAGGCTCCCCACCCATGGCTACTTTGCCTTTCCCAGGCTTGGTTGGAAGCAAAAATGAGAGGCTTGCAGTTTTCCCAGGCTTTTTACAGGGAAACAAGGGAACTTGTCACAATGACCCAAACTTTCCAGAGCCTTCTTACCATGAGCTGAATGTTTGCCTTCCTCCCCAAATTCATACATTACTCATACATTATGGCCCTAGCCCCAGTATGATAATACTTGGAGGTGGGGCCTTTGGGAGGTAATTAAGTTAGTATTAGATCATAAGGCTGAGGCCCTCATGATGGGATTAGCTCCCTTATAAGAAGAAGAGACAGCTCTCCATGAGCACACACCATGGAAAGGCCACATGAGGACACATAGCAAAGATGACTATTTATGCACTAGGAAGCATGCCCTCACCAGACACCAAATCTGTCGTCACCTTGATCCTGGAAGTCCCAGTACCGAGAACAGTGAGAAATACATTTCTGTTGTTGAAGTCACCCAGTTTATGATATTTTTTATATTGCCCTCCTTAAAGCTTTTTAGTTCTGTTGCTCTATCCCCTGAATGAGCTCTGTGCTTTCTCCTCCCTGTTTGATCTTCAAGTTTTGGAACTTAATGTGTGAAAACACAGCTTTGGGACAGTCAAGAAAATCTCTGATAACACAAATTCTGAGGAGAAAAAAATGTCTTGCTAGGAACTTGGGAAAAAGTCCAAACAAGCCTTGTTAATTTCAGGTGTTACCATTTTTTTTTTTTAATTTGCTTTCCTGGATTGGTCTTTACGGTATGTAGCCAAAGAAAAGCCACCTGAATTATACAGAAAGAAAGCTGGTGGTACTACCGTCTGGTAGAACCCCTTCCTGTCTCAGGGATTTCCTCTCCTGGGCCCACCAGTACACACCCCAGAACCATGGGTACCTAAGTTCTTATGTTCAAAGTTGGCATTTGGAAGCCTCCTGAGTTTCAAAGGTCCTTACATAAACTCCACAGTGGCTGCGGAAGTAAAGCCTGAAGTATCAAAAGCTGACATCCTAGCTACAATTAGCTTGTGTGTTACAAGTGAGAGTGGGAGGAAGAACTCAGAAAGGGAGCCCATAGAGGGCCAGTGACAGCATCAGCATTTTCCCCAGAACTGAACGTCTTAATTCTAATAGGAATGTTCTCATTACCCCAAAAACATGTTGTGTTATATCGCATGCAGAAAAATACTTGCAGTTTAATTTATCTGTGGGAGTCAGGAGGCTATATGGAGATAATAATGAGTCTTAGTTGGTATCTTTCCTTTTGTCTGTATATCTAGATCCAGAAAATGTTTTCCTCATGTAAAGAGAAATAATCAACACTTTCTTTTTATATCAAAGGGTCAGACTCACACTGTGAATTCTGTAAAAACTCTGTGCTGCTATTTCTATTTGGAGACAAAGACATATACAAGAAGGTTGGGTTTCTCCTACGCTCCACCACCCCTAGGCAATTGGAGTGGCAAGATTATAAAACACAAACACAGGCAAATATAGACAACTCAGTTTGGGGTTTATTTGGGTAACTGCCTTGTAAGCACTTCCTCAGAACGTGGCAGAGCAAGGAAGGGGGAGGGAGTTCAGTTAGTTACTTGGGTTATTTATAAGGTCAACAGGAAAGGCTTCAGATAATGGGAAAATGCTCTTTTTTTTCTCTTTGTGTTTTCTGTGTAGTCCACTTTCTAGTCTGTCCCACTGTCCCAGTTTCAGGAAAATCCAAAGTTGGCCGCATCCAAAGCAGTTGCGTCACAGCCTGGTAACATGAGCCTTACCAGCTCTTGGGTCTTAGTTAACAATAACTCCCCTTTTCCTCCCATATTCAGGTTCATTACCACAAGGCATCCCCCAAACTGCAGCTGGATGAGACCCCCATTCCAAGCCAGATATTTAGCAGATGATTAGAAACCCAGAGAATACTATTCTATAGTAATGATTATTATTATTTTGAGACAGAATTTTGCTCTGTCATCCAGGCTGGAGTGCAATGGCATAATCTGGGCTCACTGCAGCCTCTGCCTCCTGGGTTCAAGTGATTCTTGTGCCTCAGCCTCCCAAGTAGCTGGAACTATAGGTGCATGCCACCACACTCAGCTAATTTCTTTATATTTTTAGTAGAGACAGGGTTTCATCATGTTGGCCAGGCTGGTCTTGAACTCCTGGGCTCAAGTGATCTGCCTCCTTGGACTCCCCAAGTGTTGAGATTACAGGTGTAAGCCATTGTGCCTGGCCCTATTCTATAGTTAAATAACATATTTTTAGCTTGGGAACATTCTTAAGATGAATAAAAACAAATAGCCGAACAAACTAAAACCCACAGATGGTGTTTACAGTAGAAAATAATAACCAGGAGAATCATTTTTCAGTCAGGTATTGTTACCATTATAATTTTAATCAAAACAATCTTGCCTAAAAGTTGAGTCAACAGACAATCCATGCCTCTGTATCAACAGACAATCCACAATCCATTTCTGCCTAAAGGGAGGAGCAACCCCTCAAGAAATCTCTTTTTTCTTAAATACAAAGTTCCAGAGTTTGGAAGTTCATCTAAATTAGCATTTAATGGTATTCCTCCTCCTTTGAATATATGGCATATATTTCATATCTCCTTTATTGAAGTTACTAAAAACAAAGAACCACTCCCCTATGCCTCTCTGAGTAAATGGCTCACCCAGAGGCATTTTGACAATTGAATCATGAAATTTTTTTTTAAACCCTCTTAAAGATATTTCTTCTACTCTGATGTCCATGTCTGCTGTCCAAAGTTCTGCCCATCGTAGGTCCTTTCTCTGTCCTTCCTTCCGACTTCTGCACTGTGAGATGCGTAGGACAGTGGTTGCAGGTGTCTGACGGTGGGCCAGAACCAGTTCACTGCAAAGAAGCAAAATAATAATGAGATTGTTAATAATGATAAAAATAAAGTTTTTGCTAGTCAAATCACTCTTTGAAAGACAAATAATATGAGCAGACAGTTCAAAGAAAAGGAAATAAAAAGTTCTCAACACAAATGCTGAGCACCATTCATGATAAGAGAAATGCACGTTACTCCGGTAAACCATTTTTTTTTTCACCCAGCACACTGACAAAGATCAGAAAGTCTGATAACCCATTGTGCTAGGGAACATGTTGCAAAACAGACACTATCAAAATTAATACTGAGATTTGGAAAAATTGAACAAAATTGCCCATGCATTCATTGACCTGTAAGTTCCACTTCCAGGAAATTTATTCTATAAATATATTCACACGCATGCCAAGTGGCAGACATGGAACGTTATTTACTTCTGTATTGTTTGTAATAGCACTTTATTAGAAACAACCTTAAATGTTTATTGATAGGTTACTAAATTAATGTTCATTCCCACATTAGAATACTTAGCAGCCTTAAAAAATGAAGAATTCGATAGATGACAGATAGATATAATGATTTTTAAGTGTAAGTGAAAAAAAATGCCAAAGGGAAGGATACCATTTACATAGAATGAGTGGAGGAGAGGTCTGTGTACATGCACAGTATTTGCTTAAAGAAGCAAAAACTACCTCTTGATGGACACACAAGAAACTGATAGCATATGCTGCCCTCCAAGAAGGGAACTGGAAAACTGGGGCTAAGAAGGGAGTGAAACTTTCCATTATATTTCTGTCTACACACACACACACACACACACACACACACACACACACACTCTTATGTATATGTTTGAATTTTGAACTACAAATGTATTATCCATTTAAAACTTAAAAACTCTTGTTTGTAAAAAGCAGACATTTTCATTTTTAAGAATGACAATTGTATCTCCTTAAACAGAGCATGGCAGATCAAATTTTCCAAAGATAACTATATCAATATATCAAAGGCCACATGCTCTTCTTACAAGGTGACAGTGACACTCCCCTTGAATCTGGCTAGGCTTGGGACAATGTGGAAGTGACTATTTGAATTTCAAGAGTAAAGTTATTACAAGTAACAAAGCTGCCCCAACTGCCTTCCTTTCACCTGCCCTCAAACTGCTTGTTCTTGGTACTCAGCTACCATGTTGTAAGGAAGCCATGCAGCCCCATTGAAAGAGTTGGGGTAGATGTTCCTGCACCACCCCAGCTTAGGCCCCAGCTGACAGTCAGCATTAATCACCAGACTTGGGAATGAACCAGCCTACACATACATAGCTTTCAGGCCTCCCAGCTGGTGCTGACCAGAGCAGAAAAGACCTGTCCTTTCCTAGCTCTGCCCCAACTGCAGATGTATAAACAAGATAAATGATATATTGTTTTAGGACACTATTTTTTATGATGGTTTGTTCCTATAAAGTGATAAGTTACTAGACCAAAGAAACAATTTTGGATGTTTTTGAGAAGACCTCTGGGATGCCTTCCTAAAATAAAGTAGAGGCAGGGATGCAGCTGGGCACAGCTAGAATCTGCAGTTGTCATTTGCAGGATTTTCGCTCTCCCAATCGGTTTCTTTCTAATCCTTCTCCCTTGGCCCCCGGGAGCTCCTCCTGAGAATTAGTGCTATTTTGTGGGAAGAGGAAATTTTAAAACGAGTAGTCTCCACTTCTGACTTTGAAGGAAGTTTTACCAAAATAATAAATTGCTTCGGGTATAAATTTAAATCTCAAGAAGAATGTCAGGCAAAATACAGCTTTAATTTTATTTTTAATCTGAATATTTAGAAATCAGTGTCAAATAGGATTAGTTGAACAAAATTCTTATAACAATATCATCTCGGATTATTCCTATAAAAGTCATCAACATCCATTAATCATGGCACTACCAGGACATTAATAGTAAATCGAAACAGAAATTGTGAAGGGCAAATTCCTCCAGTTGGCTCTATATTGTAACAAGCTTTGTGGAGCAGGAATTTACTATAAGTGTTAGGAGCCTGGACTTTGGAGCCAGACTGCTAAATATGGCTCCAGTGGTGGATAAAGTTCAACATTATCTTTATAATGTTGAACAAATTATATTTCTGTGCCTCGATTTCTTCATCTGAACATTGGCTCTAATAGCAGTTCCTGTCATAGGATTATTGTGAGTTTTGATAAATTACATTCAAAACACTAATATTAGCACCTGGTACACAAGAAGTCCTTAATGAATAGCAACTGTTACTTTTATGTACCAAACATGAGATCTGATATCCTGTGAGATTTATTCTAAATTAAGCCTTTGTCCCTGGAATTTATAGCCAAGGCAAATTGAGACACTGTGAGCAAGTCCAGGCCAAAAGCTATATGCTAATGGAAAACTCCTTTCTCTTGCTAATACTTTGGTTCCTGTTTCTGTCCATATTTGAAAGAGACAGAAATGTTACGTATGTGGTAGAGGCACTCCTCTACCATCATTTCCAACCTTCGGCAAGTGTTCCTAGAATCCTGCAAAGGCTGGTGAACTAAAACCTAGCTTTCCCAAACTCCCATGAAGTTAGTGTTCTGAATACACATTAGGTTTTCCAATCAAATGCATTTATGCAGAGTGTTTAAGGTGTTGGGGCCATTTTTCTGTTACTTTGACTCTTCCTACTGGCAAACATGGCTGTCAGGACTTTGAGTTTTTCTGGAGCAAAAGCCCAGTATCTGCTCACTAATTTTGTGTGATTTGAAGAGGCAGCTGTGATGGGGTACGAAGGCAGTGTCTGCAGCTTCCTGAACCCTGGATCACATGCATTAATAGTCATTTTGATGCCAACCAACCAAAAATGTATCTCCTGAAGTCCTACATGTCTGAATGTGTCAAAGGTAGCAGCTCCCTTGGCAGACCTGTTCTCTGATCGTGGCTGGGAATCATTTCTAGACTCCATGCATCCAGTCCCTCCAGCAATTGCGTAAGCACCCAATTCCCTGAACTCTATCCTTTCATCTCTTTTTAAGTTTTTTTTTTTGGTACCCAAGTTCTGTCTAATTCAAACAGGGAGTCACAAAAGTTGTCTTCCTCATGGCAGTCCTTTGTCGAGTGACTAATTTTTCCAAGTTATTCAGTGTGAACTTCCAGAGCTCCTCTTTATAAAATAAAGTAGAATAGGAATGGAAGGAGCAGACCAAGGTGTTAGAATGCTGATAAAGAATATTTCCTTAACAACAACAGCAAACAGGGCTTACGTCTATAAGGGGGAAAGCTACTCTTTTGCTGTAGCACTGTTACGGGGGTGCAATGGAGTCACATCTGGCAAGAGCACTCAGACTAGCCCTCTACATGGTTACTCCTTAAAAACATCAGTAGATTTTATGAGGTACTGTTCGATATTTCTGTTTGATCAGAGAGATTCAGATCTAATTTAATGTCCTCTGCTGTGCACCTGGAAAAACTGACTTCTTAATGCCTCTCATCCTTCATTAGCACTAGCACTGGGCTTCTCCAAAGCTGTTCACAACCCCAATTTTTTCTTGCCACCTTCCTCCACAGAGTCTAGAAAGCCATACACTCACTGTCCTCACTTCTTTCGCCTTGGTCATATGATCCAGTTCTAGAGGAACTCTGCTTGAGATAGCTTCTGGAAAAATTTTTGTTTTCCTTACAAAGGAATAGAAGTGGTTAGAGGAGTTTCTCTCCTTCCATTTCTCCTACTTGAAAATAAATATGATATCTGGAGCTCTAGGAGCCATTTTTTAAACATGAGATAACAAGCCCGTTCACTAAAGAAAGCAGAGGGAAGAAATAGGAGCCTGGATCTTTGATGACAGCCTGAGACTCTGCCCTGGATTCTTCCTTAAGTAGCGATAATAAACCCCTGTTTGTTTAAGCACACATTTGTAAGGTATTCTATTTCTTATAGCCACATTGCCACAAAATATGTTATTTATATCTCCTGGAATTTTTACAGGAACCTAACAAGATAACTGGTATGAAACTACTTTGAATACCCTAAAAAGAGAATTCATTTTAAAGTTCTATTTTTAAAAGGAATCAAATTTTTTTCTGAGTAGCTCAAGCTTAAGATAGAGAAAGTTTCAATGAAATGATAAATGGTTGAAATAAATATGCCACATATTCCTTTCAGCAACTCAGATGAAGGCTTGCTTCTTTCTTAAATTATTAATAACCCCATTTAGTATTTTCAAAGTGCCTTGGCATCATTTGATACTTAATCCTCTGAATTTCCTAGAAGAGTGTAAAATTTCATTTTACCAGGGAAGAAGTGAAAACAAGGTTTTCAAACACTTTCTTTGAGACACCATATGCCTGTGGCAGACTCAGAACTAAAAATCAAAGAATCGAGCAGTCCAGTGTGTAATTGGCTTTCTCATGTAAATTTGATATGCAGGGTATGACACAGCTCACAGAAGCTCTAAGAATTTTAAAAATTTTACCTTACATGTATATTCAAAATAAAGTCCAGCTAACCATATAGGATTCCGTATGTGGACAAAATGCCTTCATGCCCAATATTAGAAGTGAACAAGGAAAGAATATATTCCATCAGTAGTGAACTTAAATCTATTTGTATACCAAGAATCTCACCCAATTCTGGCATAAAATAAATCATGTCAGATTAACTTCTTATTTTACTGATGTATCTGGTAATAAACAGTCAAAGAGTAGCTCTGAAACACTAAAGAGAAATATGCCGAGCACAGCGTCTACCCCTGCAATCCCAGCATTTTGGGAGGCTGAGCTGGGCGGATCACCTGAGGTCAGGAGTTCAAGACAGCCTGGCCAACATGGTGAAACCTTGTTTCTACCAATAATACAAAAATTAGCTGGGTGTGCTGGCGCACGTCTGTAATCCCAGCTACTCTGGAGGCTGAGGCAGAAGAATCACTTGAACCCAGGAGGTAGAGTTTGCAGTGAGCCAAGATGGCACCACTGCACTCTAGCCTGGAAGACAGAGCAAGACTCCGTCTCAAAAAAAAAAAAAAAAAAAAAGAGAGAGAGAAAGAGAGAGAGGGAGAGGGAGGGAAATATCTACTTGCCTAAACGGGAAGTAAGTTCATGATCACACTTCAAAAATGAAGCAAAGATTTATTTAGGACTAAAACTTCATTTAAAAGTGTGATACTCAGAATCTTCCTTCACCTTCAACCCAGGAAAATGTTCTGGCAATGTTAAACATGTTTCACTTGATGAAACAGAAATTTGGCCTTTAATTAACAATGCTATTTTTAAGAAAAATTTATGCATTTCAAAGCCTTTTATCCAAATTCTGAACAAGATTTACATGATATAAGATTAATGAGAAACAAAAAAGAAAAAGCAGCTGAAACAGAAATACAAAAAGCTCTTAATTAGCCTATATTATTACTATTTTTATTTTCAAATCCAGAGGGGGCCAATATAAAGATTTCCTATGCCAGCTCTATATTACTTCCTGCCCATGATCCCTTAACCGAGTTACCTCCTCTCTCTACATTTAGTTTCCTGATGTAGTAAATGGGCATAATAATAATGGCCACTAAATTGGGTGGTTGGGCAAATGGAATGAAAGAGTACAACACCAACAATGTTAGCTATTATTGTGGTCTGAAAAAGCCATAAAACACTGGACACAACTAAGAGATGGCCATAAGATAAATACTATAAAAGCTGTCTAAACATCTGACCTGATGGGAGTGGCGGTAAAGGTGGTTTGACTTTCAGGATAGCACTGCTCAACAGCTCCTGCTGGGATTTAAATGACTATTGTTTAGCCCTTTTCTCTTGTTAGCAAGTGTCTGGCAGGGCCTATCTCACGTACATTTTGTAAAATACTATGGGAAGTTCCTTAAAAAATAACCAAGTGCATGCTTGGGTCTGGTCTGATATTAAGGGCAACAATGGTCACTGGGCATTAAAGGGGCACAAGTGAATTTGAGAGATAAGGAGGGTGGTGTTTAGCAAAAAACAAGGGTATTCCTGAACAGAAATCTACTGTAAAAGGGAAAGAGATTATTGAGAAATTATTATGTGTCACAAGAAGCAGATGACTGCCCAGAAATGCACTTTCCAGAAAGCTAGAATAGTAGAATTCTGGCATGCTCTCTGGATTTCTAGCTGAAGCCTATGAGTACATGGAAACAGTGCACACCTTGGGAGAATGATAGTTTTGTGAGATGTTTAAACCTCTGTCACTTGGATATTTAAAGGTTGTTGTACGTGCCTGTTTTATTTGTTATCTCTTCTGCTCTAGTGTTATACTGGTAAGAACAAGGGAATGAAGGCTGCAATTGCAACAGGGGCTACAATCTTGCCTGTTTCATATAGCAGATATTCCATCAGTGCTGTAAAGATGAGGGAGGAGGAAACTGAGGCCAGATAAAGCTTGAACTTGAAACTGGAAGCGCCGAACTGGGCAAACTCCTGAAAAAACAGAATGTAAATGTCAGACCAATCCTGGCTTCTAAATATTGTATTGTGAGGAGTAGCCAGTGAAAGATGGGGCCCTTCACCCTCAGGGTGCCAAGTGTCCTCCATGTCCCAAGGCCTCTTCAGTGTGTCCATTTGCCTTCCAGGTGGCTCAACTGCAGATCCACTCAGCCTCTGTTGACTAAAACTGAGCTGAAAGCAGAAATAAGATGAAAGAAGGGTGAAGAAGAGAAAGCATCAGGGAAAATAAAAGGATCTGATGGAGTGTACAGAAGGAGTGAGAAAAAATCAAGGTGAAGGGAGAGAGAAAATAAAATCAGGATGAAAATAAGATAAAATACAGGGAAGAAAGGAAAGAAAGATGAGAATGGGATAAGCATAGGATTCAAAAGACTTCACTAGGGACCTAGGATCAAATTGTTGTGCTAGAACTGGGTACAGAAAGGAAGGATAAAAAAATGTATCTTGGAGGAGCTTCTGAGAGTAAAAGAGATAGAAGGAAAGAAAAGATAGAAGATTAAAAATGTTATTTGTTATTCTAAATGTCTGGATAATAATTAATCATCTTTGTGTCTGTTGTGTTAAAGCTTTTAGTGGCACTGTGGGCAGAACCACAATCAATATTATTTCAAAACAGTGATGCCCTTTGAGGAATATATGAAGGGGAGGAAGAAATCAGGTAAACTGTGCAGGAGGAGAGAAGAGGCCAGTCCTGTGGGATATTGCAGAGACAGGCTGACACTGAACCCTTGGGAATAGAAGTGATGCAATGCCTGTAAGAAGGAGAAGGATGTTTACTGTTTTCTGCATTAAAAAAAAAGAAAACAGAAAATAATTATGTCACTGGCTACACACAACTCTTTCTTAAAGAAGAACACATTGGCATCTGATTCATTGATCACTGAGTTAATTAATTGTCATCTTGAGACTTTGCTATGTATAGTAGTTATTTACATGTGACATTATCTACCAGTTATTTTACTATTGTTAAAAACAATTGAGGACCCATTAGTCTGAGACAACTTCAGTGCCTTGTGTTTCTACAAAAGCAAACTGAAAGGAACTCAACGTAAACAGTAAAATAAAACATAAGCTTAACTAATCAGAAACTGCCAACTAACCTCTAACTAGACACTTTGCACATTAACCAAACATTTTATTTGTCTTCCTTCTGTGAAGACCTTATAAAAGCTTTCACCTGAAGCCCCTTTGGTGGGGCCTAAACCACTCTCAGTTTGGTGCTGCCCAGTTGATGAATTCTCATCAGCCCAAATAAATTATTTAAAAGTTTAATGTGCCAAAGTTTATCTTTTAATGCTATTTATTTTTAAGCCAGCCTTTAGTACTTTTTTTGTTTGTGTATTTGTTCCGTTTACTTTATGGCATGAGTCATTTATTGCTGTATCGATTGAGACATCTATTAAGTCATCTCTTAGGCAAGCAGCCCTCAAACTTTAATGAGCATCAGGATCATCCAGAGGACTTGTTAAATGCACATTTCTAGACTTTATACCACCAGAGCTTCTGATACAGTGGGGCTGGGGTGGAAGAATCTGCATTTTAACAGATTTCCAGGTGAGGCTGATGTTGCCGATCCAGAGACCTCACTTTGAGAAGGACAATATTTGAAAAATGATAGAGTGCTTCTACTATGTGTAAATACTATTACTGCAGTGATGTTTAAATACAAAACTGTATTTCAAGGATAAAGTTTTTAGAGTTCAGAAAAAAATTATTAGAAGCATTAATATACAAAGTAGAGTTCTGTGGTGTTTTGAAGGGAAAACTTCTGAAATTTATAACTTTCTATAATAAGATCACCTGCTTGAAGTTCTGAACTTTTCAAGATAGTATCTCCAATTTTGCAACCTCAAACTTAAGAGTTGTAGAGAAAAATGTTTTATTTTCTTCACATGATCCCAGCTTGGCCCAGAGAGAAGGACATATTCACCAACACTTCTGTTCTCTTCGAATAGTCCTAGTGAGGAATCCTGTGCCTCTTTCCATCCCCTCTGGGGGATGTGCTACTTTTAGGCCATGGTGCACACCTAGGGGACTATGCTCCTAACAGTGTAAGGTGCCATCTTTGTCTATTTCTTCGACTTCCTAAGATTTAGGTGCAAACAGGCTTGTCTCCACCCTTGTCATCATGAAGTAAGTCCATAGTCAGTGGACAGTGTTCTTCCATAGTCAGAAGTCCCTGCTGAAGACAGAGTACAGTAAGTCCACACAGCCAGTGGGGTGAGGGGACTCAGAGTCTTGCATGCAGGCTTGGATATGTACTCAGCGTGAATGTGGATATTCTGTATCTAAAAAACTTTGTGTCTAAGCGACATTCTCCATTCTCCATTCTTTAACAGAAGCCCTGCTAAGCCATTGATACAGTTGCCCTTTGAGTGTTTACTTCATCAGTCAACATCTTGGAAGGAAGTGAGAGAGAATTTTAGAGCTGCTAGATCTCTAAAATACAGGCTGGGAAAGCATAAGATGGACACTTGGGCAGCAAAGGGCAACCCAGGGAGAATGAGTATCTTCATATAGGCCAGCTTGGGCTGGGGCAGCTCACAGTGGTTTGTAACACAGCCACAGCTAGTACATCAGAGCCTTGGAGGACTCCAGCTAAGTGCTACCTCAAAACAGATGGGCTTCACTATGTAAGGCCTTTTTAGGAGTTTGTGGAAAGAATGATTATTACTTTCATAGCTTCTCTTTCCCCATACAGTGCTGCTCAGTCAGACCTGCAAAGAGAATTGAGTTTCCCATGGGGCACTGGATACACTGTGTTCATGCTGACCTTCAGGTTGTCAGGGTCAGGCTGAAGCAATCTCCAGATTAGTTAATCCAAATTCAGACTTTTTTATCATTCTGTAAATGACATCAAGATCTAAATAGTCTCTTGGGCTTGGAAGGCTCCTGCATAGGGTCCTGGAAATACCCTACTTCTATCACCAAGTCTTAAATTGGTTCTAAACTGTGTATGTTGTAAAATCTGCTTATTGATGTGGATTTTAGAGACTCTGACTGAAGCTTCAACCACAGATGGGTAAGGGGATAAAGAAGAATACGAATTTTCTCCTGTAGGGCATATGCCACATTTTTAAGCAGAAGTAGAGGGCCAAAACCAACCAACTCATTTAAATGACCCAGAGGGGCCATTTAAGATTTTCCATTGAAAACTCCCTGTCCTTAAGAATTTGATTGCATAGTCACATAATGGGGAAAGACAACTCTGAAAAAAAGGTTTGGTCTTGCAATCAGAAGAGCAATTAGAAAAAATTAAAGCAAAATAAAGGTATACACGTTGAGAAGTAAGATGGGTTGAATAAACAGCTTTATCCTCTAGAGAAAGACTGAATTAAAAAAAGATGGGTCTAAAAAATGAGAAATATTTTAGCTGTTATCTTTTTAAAGAGTATTAGGGCAGGGAAGCTCATAAAGATCAAATAAAAGAGGCAAGATCATGACAACTCACTAGGTTAATGTCTCCAGTGAGAGCCCTGAGAGAGAAAACTATTGAGAGAGGTATTTGTCTTTTCTTTTAGTCTTCTTATTTTTCAAAAACTTTTTTATTATGGAAATTTCCAAGCATATACAAAAGAAGAGAGAATAATATAATGACTCTCCATGTGCCCATCTCTGTACTCCAGCGGTTATCAACATATGGCTATTCTCATTTCCTGTGTGCCTCCCCACTCCTCCTCCAAATCCCAGCACCTGCTGGAGTATTTTACAGTTAATCCTAGACATTAAATGATTTCATCTATATTATCTCAAAGAAATAAGAATTTTAAGAAGTTTAACGACAATATCATTTTGCATCTAAAATATTAATGTTTTCGTATTGTGTATCTAGGTAGTTTTCTAATTTCACCATTTAAAAAATAACATAATCTCTTTTTTATCTTTGTAGATTTGAGGGTACAATTGCAGATTTCTTATATGTATATATTATGCAGTGGTACAGTCTGAGCTTCTAGTATACCCACCACCTGACTATAATTTCACCATTGTTTATAAATATCATATTAATATATGGCTTGTTTGAATCAAGATAAGAAAAAAAGTTTCCATGTTGCATTTGGTTGATATGTCCTTTAAACTTTTTAAAATGTATTTATTAACAGCCTCCAGCTCCCTCCTTTATTTTTCTAATTAATTTGTTGAAGAAACTTTGTCATTTGTTTTCTAGCATTTTGAGAGGTATCCTCTTAGAGTTGCAAGAATAAGAGAGCAGTAGGAAAACTTCATGGAAGAGCTACGTGGGGTGATTTCAGAAACACTGGATAACATTTATTATAGATGGGCTGAGAAGATTAAGAGAGAATACATGAAACATCATTAGATGATGAGTTTGAAGGTGACACAGTCATTTCAGGTGGCAAAACGTCTATGGTCATGGTTTGGGGGAAGATTTCCAGGAAACACAGTTAGGACTCTGTGCAAAGGTTTAGGGAAGATGAAGCACAGTAAAGGGGTATACAGGAGGTACAAAGGAGATCAATTCCAGGCCAGGGTTAGCTGTTGGGCTAATGGAAGGTAGCTTATGGACAGAATTCTCCAACTTGGCTTGGTGATGCCAACTGATGTATTTGAACAATGAATGCAGTTGACTGACTCAGAACTCATTGATTTCATATGGGGGACTCCAGAAGAACTGCCTGGTTCTAAAGAAAAAAGAGGACAGGAATTCTGGTCCAGCAATCAGTGCTACACACGAGAGGGGGAAAAAGGAAGGCTCTGCTGATCTTGCAGAATCCATGGAAGAGCAGAAGGAAATGGAACATTAGGGTGTATTCCATTGCTGCAGGAAAACATGTAGCTGAGAGAATAGTTCTACTGCTGATGATGTGAGATAAAGGTTTTCAAGGCTTGGAAATTCAAAAGCCAGGAAAAGGAAAAGTTTTTGGGAAAAGTACATGAAAGAAAGCATAATGGAAGATCCAAATAAGCTCAATTAGAAATGAAACTGAAGATGTTACAACCAATACCACAGAAATACAAATGATATAATAATTCAAGGCTACTATAAACACCTTTATGCACATAAATTAAAAAATCTAATGGAAATGGATGAGTTCCTGGAAATATACAACTCTCCTAGATTGTCAGAAATAAATAGAAACCATGAACAGACCAGAAACAAGCAGCAAGATTGAATGAGTAATAAAAAAAATAATGTGAACGAAAAAAAGTTTAGGACCAGTTGGATTCACAGCTGATTTCTACCAGACATTCAATGAAGAATCAGTATTGGTCCTACTGAAACTATTCCAACAAATAGAGACAGAGCGTATTCTCCCTAAATCATTCTATGAAGCCAGTATCCCCTAATACCAAAACCAATAATGAATATAATAAAAAAAAAAAAGAAGAAGAAGAAGAAAAAGAAAGAGAAAAGAAAACTGCAGACCAGCCAGACACAGCGGTTCATGCCTGTAATCCCAGCAATTTGGGAGGCTGGGGTGGGAGGATAACCTGAGGTCAGGAGTTCAAGACCAGACTGGCCAACATGGTGAAACCCCATCTCTATTAAAAATATAAAAATTTGCCTGGCATGGTGGCAGGTGCCTGTAATCCTAGCTACTTGGGAGGCTGAGGCAGGAGAATTACTTGAACTCAGGAGGCAGAGGTTGCAGAGAGTCAAGATCACACCACTGCACTCTAGTCTGGGTGACAGAGCAAGACTACATCTCACAACAAAACAAAACAAAACAAAACTACAGACCAATATCACTGATGAACATAGATGCAAAAATCCTCAACAGAATGCTAGTTAGTCAAATCCAACAGCACATCAAAATGATAATACATCATGATCAAATTTTATCCCAGGAATGCAGGTATGGTTTAACATACACAAATAAATAAATGTGATACATCACATACACTGAATTAAAAACAAAAGCCATGTAATTATCTAAATATATGTAGAAAAAGCATTTAATAAAATTCAGCATTACTTTATGATAAAAACCCTCAACAAAATAGGCATAGAAGAGACTTACCTCAAAGTAATAAATGCCATATATGAAAAATCCACAGCCAATATCCTACTAAAGGGGAAAAGTTGAAAGCATTCCCTCTGAAAAATGGAACAAGACAAGGATGCTCAGTTTTATCACTTCTCTTCAACACAGTACTGAAGGTCCTAGCCAGAACACTCAGACAAGAGAAAAAAATAAAGGACATCCAAATTGGAAAAGAGGAAGTCAAACTGTCATTGTCCACTGATGATATGACCATGTACCCAGAAAATCCTAAAGATTCACCCAAAAGGCTCCTAGATCTGATAAATGAATTTAATAGTTTCAGGACACTAAATCAATGAACACAAATCAGTAGCACTGCCATGCACTAACAATGACCAAGCTGAGAATCAAATCAAGAACTCGATCCTTTCTACAACAGCTGCAAAAAAATAAAATATTTAGAAATATGCTTAAGGATGTGAACGATCTCTACAAGGAAAGTCACAAACACTGCTGAAAGAAATCATAGATGACACAAACAAATGGAAACACATCCCACATTCATGGATGGGAAGAATCAATATTGTGAAAATGCTTGTGCTTCCTAAGCCAATCTACAGATTCAATGCAATTCCCATCAAAATAATATCATCATTCTTCACAGACCTAGAAAAAATAATCCTAAAATTCACATGGAACCAAAAAGAGTTCACATAGCCAAAGCAATACTAAGCAAATAGAACAAATCTGGAAGCATCACATTACCCATCTTCAAACCATATTACAAGGCTATAGTTTCAAAAGCACCATGGTACTAGTATAAAAATACTTACGTAGACCAATGGAACAGAATACAGAACCCAGAAATAAAGCCAAAAATTTACATCCAACTGATCTTTGACAAAGGAAACAAAAACATAAATTGGGAAAAGGACACCCTATTCAAGAATGGTGCTAGGAAAACTGACAAGCCACCTATGGAAGGATGAAACTGGATCCCCGTCTTTCATCTCATACAACAATCAACTCAAGATGGATCAAAGACTTAAATCTAAGACCTGAAACCATAAAAATTCTGGACGATAACATAGGAAAAATGTTTCTGTTTATTGACTTAGGCAAACAATTCATGACTAAGACCCCAAAAGCAAACGTGACAAAAACAAAAATAAACAAATGTGCCCTGGCTTCTGCACAACAAAAGAAATAATCAGCAGGGCAAATAGACAACCCACAGAGTGAGAGAAAATATTTGCAAATTATGTAGCCAACAAAGGACTTGTATCCAGAATCTACAAAGAACTCAAACAAATCAGCAAGGAAAAAAAATCAAATAATCCCATCAAGAAATGAGCAAAGGACATAAATAGACATTTTTCAAAAGAAGATATACAAACAGCTAACAAATATATGAAAAAATGCTCAATAGCACTAACCCTCAGAGAAATGCAAATTAAAACCACAATGAGATACCACCTCATTCCTGCAAGAATGGCCATTATTAAAAAGTAAAGAAAAAATAGATGTTGGTATGGTTGTGGTGAAAAGGGAACACTTTTTCACTGCTGGTATAATTGACATTGTATTAGTGTAAATTAGTACAACCACTATGGAAAATAGAATTGAGATTCCCTAAAGAATTAAAAGTAGCTCTACCATTCGATTCAGCAATCCCACTACTGGATGTCTACCCAAAGGAAAAGAACTCATTATATGAAAAAGATACATGCACACACATGTTTATAGCAGCACAATTCTCAATTGCAAAGATATGGAACCAAACTAAGTGCCCATCAGCCAACAAATGGATAACGAAAATGTGGTATATATGTACCATGGAACACTTCTCAGCCATAAAGCAAAATAAAATAACGTCTTTTGCAGCAACTCAGATGGAGCCGGAGGCCATTATTTTAAGTGAAGTAACTCAGGAATGGAAAACCAAATATTGCATGTTCTCACTTCTAAGTGGGAGCTAAGCTATGAGGACGTAAAGGCATAAAAATGATATAATGGACTTTGGGGACTCCAGAGGGGAGGGCTGGGATGGGAATGAAAGATAAAAGACTACACACTGGGTGCAGTGTACACTGCTCAGGTAACGGGTTCACTAAAATCTCAGAAATCACCACTAAAGAACTTATTCATGAAACCAAAAAGCACCTATATCTCATAAACTATTGAAATAAAAAATATTTTAATTCTGTAAATAATAATATAAACAAATATATGGGAAGAGAAAACAATGAAATATAAAAGATAAAAGAAAAGAGCATAATGATTCCTACTTAGAAATATCCACATGGCTTTAGTTAGGGCTTTGCTGAAGGTAATCCTCCAAATGAGACCACTAGAGTAATGAGAGAAAACTTTATCCATAAAACAGAGTTCCCAGATGAAAGGAACTCCAGGACCAAAGCTGCTGCAGTGCAAGGTTAATACCCTCTTGGAATTCTACTCAAGATGGAGCAATAGAGAAGGCACAGAGGGTGGGATTTCAGAGAATGCATATCATGAATGTGCTTAAAGAGGGAATGGAAGATAAATTACTAGGCAGCATTCAAGCCCAGGGAGGAACTGGATTCCCCAAATGTGACAATCAAGAGGGAAATAAAAATATATTAAAAAATTGTATTATGAAAATTTTCAACCACTCACAAAAGTAAAGAGAAAAATATCATATGTTCCCATCATGTAGCCCCAGCAATCATAAAATTGTTTTCACTTCCTTTTTAACTATTATCTCACAAAATTTTATGAGAGAATATGTTAAAAGTCCAGATGACACATTATTTAACTAATAAATAATGAAGAGGCTTTTAACACAGTAGATGAACACAGAGGGAACTGACAGAGTCTTGCATAAGACTGGAGGAACAGAAGTATCAAGCTGGCACATTTCAAAATTTTAGAAGAGAGTATTTGAAGTGCTACTCTTTAATGTCAAGATAGTGTATACAAGTGATTTCCCCATTGGCACAGAGAGCTCCATCTTACAATAAATGATCAATTTCTCTCGTGGGTTTAAATTCTCTCATAATGACCTCTGGACCACATGCCCGGTTGATGTCTATATTGGTCAGCCTGAAACAGAAAATATTTCATCTATAACTTTGCATTTTCTTATGTTCCTGTCTTTCCCCAAATTGTACTATTTACAAAACTAGAGACAGGCGATTTGGTTTAGGACAGCTGCTCTGGGGGCATAGAATCTGCTCATGCTTCCTGTTTTTTGGCGCAGTGTAAGTAATCTGTAGTTGGGTCCATTCAACTCCGTCATTGCTGAAGAGTCTATAGACGTTCTAGCGCTCCAAAGACGGCCCCAAACATCACAGCTGGTGAAGAAAATCTGGCATCATGAGACTGAGCCCAATCCAACAAAATTAAAAAGCAAAATCAGAAAAAGTTCAAATTCAGCTTACAGGAAGAAGGGAGTTTGATTTTGAACTTTAGTGCTTTTTCTCACAATTTAATAATAACATTCACATTCTGGTGTTTGAATGGTGCATCTACAATGCATTATTGAGTATTTTTTTAAATGGCATACTTTTTGCTGACCTGGTTAAACACAACTTGTGATCAACACAATTAAAAAAAAATGAATAGGAGGAAATTTTAAGCCTTTAGTGTGGGTGAAGTTAAGGCAATTTCACCGAGTTTCTATTCTCCTTACAGACTTCAAGACAACAGCTAGGCCACTCTTAAAACTAGTCCTAGGAGGATACAAAACACACATCTACGTGAATCGAGGGGCAGGCTTGCTCAGACACAATGCAGGTTTCCTCTTCCAAGGGGGTCAGCCCTGCCCCAACAGGTTTAAATAAAAAAGAGCTGAGGAGAGTTAACAGGGAGCCCTTCACTCACATGGGCAGCATTCGCACCCAAATCATCATAGAAAAGTACTACACATGCCCGGGAAACGACTTGCACGTGAACAAGCACGTGTGCAAGAGATCGCCGTTATCCTCAGCTAGAAGCTCTGCAACAAGATAGCAGGCTATGTCACACATCTGATGAAGTGGATTCGGAGGAGCCCAGTGAGAGGTATCTCCATCATGCTGCAGGAGGAGGAGAGAGTAAGGAGAGACAATTATGTTCCCGAGGTCTCAGCCTGGATGAGGAGACCATTGAAGTAGACCCTGACACTAAAGAAATGCTGAAGCTTTTGGATGTTGTCAATCTGTCCAACCTGCAGGTCACTCAGCCTTCAGCTGGGATGAATTTCAAAATGCCTCGGTGAGCTGTTTCAATCTGTCTGCAATGCTGTAATATTTTCAATAATCCTGGGACAACCACAAAACCCCCTCTCCCAAAAACACTAAGAAAAAACAGGGAGCCCTTCTGCGCCTATCCCTACATCTCCACAGTGGTTCATGAAGGAGGATACTTCTACCTCCACTTCTGACCTCTTGGAAGAGTCATAGAAAGCTTTCCTCACTCTTAATCCCTTGGAGCAGGGATGGTCAGTGAGTGGTCCAAGCACCACATTAGTTGGGCCATGCCTTACTAGAAGTAAGTTTCCTGGGCTCAGGTTCAGAGAAGGTTGAGCCTTTTATCTCTTTCTCTGGTCAGTCAATATGAGCCAAGAAGTTTGAGGGGTGGTGCGTGGACCCCTAAGATTCTTTTCCTGACTTCTGTCTCCGCAAAAGGCAATCCTTCTCTAGAGAGGCTGAGTACTTAGATGTGGATTCTACTGTGCAGATAGGTTTTACCCCAGCAAGTGTGTCTCACAGTATGCTGTCCTAAACTTTCCTGCAGATTTGAGGTGAGATGTGGGAAGCATCTGGTCTAAGCCACATTGTCAAAGTTCACCAAAAGCCTTACATTCTTGGTATACCCTGTTCTTGTCAGCTGTCTGTTTTGTGTGTATTCTCTTTTGGTTATGATGGTGGAAGGGAGAGGCAGGAGGTTTTGGCTGTTGAATCTCTAACAGCAATTTTGTTTTTCACTTAGAAATAAATCTAGTTTTAAGAGTAGATTTTGGTGGAATCCAATAGTGTTTGAACCTTAAACTGCTGACAATTAATTGGTTCTGCTTTTTCCAATTTCAACAGTTCTCAGATTATAGTGTTATAACAGACATGGCTTAAGTAAGAAGCTAGGAAGACTTTTTTTTTTTTTTCACAAAGAGATTATTCATTTAACATTTAAAAAACATATGTTATTTATAGTCCCTCAATTTTGAAGCCCAAATGCCTGAAATAACTTTAAATTACCCTTTTACCAAGGATTCAAAAGATAAGCAAATATTCATAATTAATCGTCTTTTTAGTGATTTTGTTGAGGATCTGGGAATCTGGAAGAGCCTGTCCAACAGCTGCTAGAACACAATGTTTCTGTTACAGCTTTAATTGAGATGTATACATTCTGATTATATTCTGAGAAGCAGCTCTTTCCCACATGTAACGAAAGTCAGTTACTTAGATACTGGAGCTTCTGACTGGATAGTGTAAGTGTCCTTATTTGCGAATTCATATTTAGCCTAGCCAACAAAGAAACATTCTTGAAGCTAAATATGATGAAACCAAAAAATTGTCATCGCATGCTCTATCTTGCTTTGTTAATTTGGGCTTTTTTCCCCACAGTAATGGAGGACATTTTTATAGAAATAAAATCACATTGTTCTATGACAGCTCTTAAAACCTGTTAGTCTGGATTTAAATGAATACATAATCACCTGTTGATTTAAAATTCATTTGGAGGAAGACCTTGGGTGGTAGTGTAGGGCATAGTGTATGTGTTTGTGTGTGATACACCAAGTTACACAGTCTTCAAAGAATCTCAGAGTAGTTTTAAACTTTTAACTTAAAATTTATACCTTAGATATAGTATTACCATCAGAAAATGGTATTTCAAAGTAAATTGAATTTTCTCTGCACAGGTGACATGTGGTTTTAACTCTGCTGACCACGGGACATGATATACCTTCTTATCTAGGATAACCAAGGTGTTTATCATAGAATTTATTATGCAATTTAGTTGGCTTAGGAATAAATAAAATTCATCTTAGGTGCTACTTAAGGATTGCTTTGAGCATAGCTATAAATTATTAAAGTTTCAAAGTGCATAGACCATATACAAAATTGAATGAAATAAAGAATAAATGAAGCTTCGTCACAAATTAAAATTTTATTTTTGAAAAATGGTATTTTCTAGTCTTTGTGCAAACTTCTTCACTTGAGATTCCTTGTATCACCTCCTCAATAAACTACCTGCAAATCCTTGTATGAAGGTCTGCCTTGAGGGAACTCACATGGAGATGCTCTCTAACAAAGGCTGTCTCAAAGGCTAGATTTTGAATTGATTTTGGAAAAACTAAGAGGTGACACTTGATTTTGACATATTTCATTTCAGAAAATATTTCCAAGCTTATTCAACTTCTCCTTGTCTGGAACTCTGTCTTCTCTCCTGTGTCTCTTTTCTCTTTAGAGAAAAATGTAGAGATCAGGGAGAGGCGGGTGCATGATGCCTTTCTTTGTTAGTTTATACGAAAAAATTATGATTTAACACAAAGTCTCTTTTAGCTAGTGAGGTCAGAGCTGTTATTTTGTGAAACATAGATTAGCAGTTATATCCTAAAAGAATGCAAATTTATCAAGTGAACACTTAATGGGAGATCAAAGAAATGAGATTTCCCAGCTCTTATTTCAGAAATTCTGTGCTAAAACAAGTCGCAGCATGTAGTAGCATGTCTCCATCTTTTCCTCCCTGCCCTTGGCTCCAGAGCTCCTACGTTTTTTATCCCTGAAGTCTTTATCTTGGGTTAGGAGCAGGCTCCAGCCACTGCGACGAACCTCCATTACCCCTGCCTTGTGCAGAACTGGCAGAGACTGAACAAAACAAGAAGCCAATGAGTGAATTTTTTTCCCATGATGGGCCTTCCAAGATGTGCAAGACAGGAGAGGGGACCTATAGACTGAAGTTTATTATTTCTATTGAAGAGGTGCCCTTTCCAAAGGAAAAGACATGATGTGCTGTGGACAGAAAGCTGAGGACAAAAGCTGGGACCCTCCTCATTCCCCAGGCTTCTGCTATAAGGCGGTCACCCCTTTGATGACATACGGATTACATGACTGGATCACAGGCATTGTGTCAGATTTGCTCTAATCTGGCTCTATACAGCATTGGGACTCTTCAATGAAAACAAAAATGCCTAAATAACATCCAGTACGTGTTTGGTGGGGCAAAGCCAGCCAAATACCCTCTGGTGCAGGTGGAAGAAGATTCTCCTCCTCTCTGGTCATCACTGAGTGATAGATAGACTTCTGAGCATCAAGAATCAGCACAGAGATAACAGTTCACAGAGGAAAACTGTGAGGTCTGCACCCATTTTTCCCTCTTCAGAGCATGGCTGGAATGCATGGGGGTGGGGTAGAAGAAGGAAAGGACACCTATTCATGCCACACACATTTCTACACTGGCATTGTTTAATAAAATGATACAAAGTCTCTGATTTCACTAGTTTTCAGTGACTTTTAATCTCACCTCCCCATGATAATGAAGATCAGTGGAAAGAACATGGAGTTGGGGTCACATCCTGGGTTCATGGCCCTGGATCCCACAGACCAGACTTTGTAGAGGTTGAAGAAAAGAAACCAAGCATTGGACCATGAATTTGGGGTGGGCTTAATATTGTCCAAGTGTTTATTATGGGATTTAATTACCTGTGAAATTTTTGAACTTTCATTTCTCTATGGAAATGAACTAATGGGAGGGGTTCATATTATTCAAATTTAGGGGCAATTTATGCTAACATGTGACTTTTCTCAGGTGGGTGCAGCTAAGATAGGTCTATGGTAAGCTTGAAACTAGAATAGGGGGTGAATTTTTGGATGAGGGCATTGTGTGGCTTTCGAGCAAACTTAATTACAGTGCTGTCCTGGCCCATTTCAGAAGTTTGGGTTGGCGTAGGGCAAAATATGAAACTTCCATTTCACTGGTCTGAGACTGATAAACAGCAAGGGAAAGGCCACATGAATGAGACAGTGGAATTTTCCTTTAACCCAGGGCCTGTGTTGTCTTAAGCCTTCTCTGTTAACCCTAAGGGCTGAGATAGAACTAAGACTGGACGTTGTAGAGCTCCAGGGAGTGGAGAGAGGACTTCTCAGTATCTCTCCCTACCCAAGGCAAACTTCGCTTCTCAATACTCTGACCCCACAATCTTCAATAACCTCTTACAAGAACGAGGAGCTCTCAAGTGATTGGTTAGATTCTATGAAGCCGATTGGGTCCCATTCACTAATGGGTGGGATTACCACACCATGCAAAGTTACCCTGGCCTGGAACGTTCTACTCTTCAATTCTTTCTTTCTTTCATTGTGGCTAGATGGGCAAGCTGAGACAGGACACACTGACTGCAGCAGGCTGGGCCATCCTGTTCTTTCTCATTGCTGCTTCTCACCTGCATGTTGCATCTTGCAGTGACCAGAAGGTATTAATATTTAGGGACAGTCAAGAATTCCTCTTTGATCCTTGTGCCTAAGTTTTGAGTCCATCCCAATTTCATCAGAGAACCTGGGACTAGTGATTCTGGTTACCAGGCCATAAAGCAGTGCTGTAATTTTTAACTATATTCTTTTTTGTGTAAATATTTCCTTTAGAAATCTCATGAAAAATATTATTGACAGTACAGGATTTGAGAATTGGAGGAGCTTTGGCTGTTAGAGTAACCAGCTTATCTGGTTTGTCTGTGAGTAAGGGGGTTTCCTGGCACACACAACTTCCAGTAGTAAAACCAGGGAAGTCCCTGATAAAGTATGATGAGTTGCTCATCCTGGCTGAAAAGCTATCTAAAGGCCAATACACCCCACGTGTAATTTAACCTCTACTGGCTGTGCGACCTTGGGTATGTTGCCAACTCTCCCTGAGCCTCAAATTGCTCACCAAAAGAAGGATGAGTATTTTCTGAATATTCAATTAAACTAAATTAAATTCCTTGGCATATTTTCTGATCCATAGCAGACTCTCTATTGTTACATGTTTCTGTTTTATTTTCTCGCTTATATTGGTGCAGCAGAATAAAAAATGATATTCTAAAAAGAAAACACAAAATAGGAGAAATCGAATTACTTTTCTGGGTGGAAGAATTGGAGATGTTTCCTGAACCCTCTTTTCTTCAAGCTTTTCCCCACAATGTGAAGCAGCATCAGGAATGAACAATGGAATAGTGAATGTACTCAATTCCTGGAATAAAGCAGGGGTCATACATTCAAACAACTGCAGGGGCCACACAGGGACAATGAATGAAAGAAGAGTGATTAATGGACTAGTGGCAAGCTGGTTGCAAATGCAGCAGGCAACCACTCAGCCCCAACAGATTGTGGCCACGTGAGAAGGGCCCACTGTGCCAGATCTTACAAACTTCTCTTGCAAGAAGCCATATAATTTTTTAAATGTTAAATATACTGATTTATATGTGTTGACATCAAACCTAAAACTTTTTAAAAAGATGTATAGGCCAATCAAAACATTCTGTGGGTCTTTAATCTTTTGTCAAGTTGCTTTATTGAGTAAGAGAGTGAAATTGGATATCACGAGACAACCAGAGAATGTTTATTCTACTCGGATGGAATAATTGTAATAAAAGAAAACCAAAGTAATTCAACGATGACAAAAAAAAAAAAAAGAGACAGGAAGTTCCTAGGTTTTGAATTTGTGTTATCTTGTATATCTGACAACTCAAGACTGAACCTGTGGAGTTACAAAATTATAAAGGTAGAATCTGCTAGCAAAGCTCCATGAAATGCTTGCAAGCATTAGCTGACAGGTTTCAAAACAGTATGAATATTAGTCATCACAGATATGCTGCCAAAAAGGGTAGCACGTTAGAAGAACATCTGCAGCATGCATGAATACCCTCTGCTAAGTTAAACTTAGAGAGGAAATAAGCTTCAAAAGTTGCACAAAGCAAAGATGCTGAAACAGCAGAGTTTTATATTAAGGGGTTGATAGACTTACTCTCATGGTGAAACTGTTTGTTGAGGAGGTAGTTAACTCCCAATAATATTACATGTTTGACCTTTAGCTTTAAGTGACAAAAAATTTTTCAGGATGCATTTGGGCTCAGCCTACTCAATAAGAAGTCACATTGTATAAACTGAGTATTCTGTCAAAATGTGCGTCATAGCTAATTAATACTCCTAAATTACAATGATATTGTAAAATGAAGAAAAACATCACTTAATCCAGGATATAGCCAATTGTGTTATAGGATCAAGTGTTAAAAGCAAGCAAGTCATAACATTTGTTAAGAGAAAAGAGAGAAAAAAAAAAAAGCTGCAGAACCTACGATATTATCTTGAACTATTTTAAAGTATAAAAATACGAAATCAGACAGAACCTGCTGCATGGAAGATGATCTGAAGAATCATCATTCTTATGGTCAGAATCCTGTGACACGAAGCTTCCATTTCTGGTGGCAGAATCAGTGGGCAACATTGTCTTGCCACAGGACAGAGGGGGTTGTGATCTGCTACAGATTTCTGTGGTCCAGGATGCCTAGACCAGGTACCCTACAAAGAGAGATCTATGCATGTGGCATTGCTGAGGATGGCTGTGTGGGTTTTTCTTTCAAAGTTGTGTGTTTAGTTTCTTTTCTTTGTCGTCTCAACATATCCAAACAGTACAGTTGTAGAGATGGGGATGGAATTTTATTTTTGTCTTTTGCTTTCATTTTTTTCTCTTGTTAAAAGAAAAACAATTTATTTAGAGTTTAAATGCTGCTCTGCAACTGTCAATTACATAAAGCCAAACAGAGTCATATACTAAATCCTTTCTTGCTTCTCAAGAATAAAACAAAGTCCAGTGAAATCACTTTAGGTTTGCTTAAACAATGTATAGTTATGATTTGAAAGCATGAGAAACCCTATGCCTTAAGTGAATCCTATTGTGAGATATTTGAGCTATGAGGCGGAAGTTTTAGGCTAAGAAGTGTAATATCTTTTCAGGAAGCTAATATGCTGACCCATGCAGAGCACAGAGGCTGATGGATACAATCCCCATCGCTAGCTTTGGTTAGAGAGGAAAGATCCTGCATTTAGGTGAAGTTGAGTCAGGAATTGGCTTTTCAAACTTAGAAAACGTTGCTAGTGTAAGGCTATCTTTTTTTATTATTAATCTACAGTTCATATTTATGAAGCTTAAGAAGACTTGTTTGGAACAATAAGACCAGGACTCAAAATCTCAGAATTATTGCTTGCAGATTTATCCAGTATGACAAATATTTTCATGAGATGAATCGTTTAAAGACATTACGAGTCAGTGATGAAACCACACACTCTGGAGTTTGAAAAGAGACAGGGCTGCTTTAAGAGAGAAACAGGAAGTTGTAACTAGAAGCCATCTGAATACTAAGCCAGGGCAGAATGCTTGTGAAGTAGCAACTAAATTGGCAGTGTTTCTTCTGAAATTCTCAGGCAGTCGGACCATCTTAGGCAAATCTTGATAAAATAGCCGTTATCCAGGTTTTTATCTAAGGAATTCCAAAAAGACTGGAGAATGGAGAGACAGTCAAGGGCTGTGTCAGAAAAGGATGAGTATCAGTTTCAACATCAGGGAGCGGTGGAGCTGCTTGTCTTCAATTTTTTGCTCATCCTTACCATTTTGACAATCTGGTTATTTAAAAATCATCGATTCCGCTTCTTGCATGAAACTGGAGGAGCAATGGTCTATGGTGAGTGCCTAAATTGTGAGACTGATGTGAAACTTGTTGCTTGAGCGTAATTAGAGACTTGTGTTCACATAGCAAAGTACCGAAACTGGAGGAAATGTGCTGATGGAAATGTCATTAGCTTGATGAAAGGTGCTGCAGCATAATGAATGCTAACCTCTTTCCAGACAAGCCGCCGAAATTTGCCATGTCACCAGAGCAAATGCCATAGTCATGTTCTCACGCGGCACATAATGCAAGTCTGTTGACAGATGCGATGCGGGTCCATTGTCATGTGGGGAGTCGAGGGCGAGCTGTTTGTTTTTGTAATGATGTTGGGAAGTGATGGCTTGGCAGTCACAAAGAGCAGCCTTCTCTCTCTGGCTGCAGCAATGAACATTACAAAGTTCTAGAAAAAACATCCCTTCAAAATGTATGCCACAAATCGTCTTATATCAACTAATTTCAAAAAGAAAAGTTGCAGAAACTAACCCCACACCTCTTATGAGAATATTATGTCCAAGTCCTTTTTATTTATATGAACAATGTTTAATTTTCTTATAATAAAATGTTGTAAATAAATGAGAGTTTCTTTATGCAGTACTTTTTACTTCTTAGCCTGATTTCAGATGTTCTAACTTATAATTATCATTGCTGGGGTTATTTGTTATATATCTCTTATTTATTTATTGGAGGCCAAGTTGTGAAAAACTATTTGTTTAACATCCAAAGTATTGCTCTTTCTGGGCAATTTACCATATTATTCTTTCCAGAAAGTTTAATAAAGTATGACAGAGATTATCTAGTCTGTACTCTCATCTTTTAAATTAACATGAAAGACACCAGCTTTTATTAACAAACTGGTGTTACTGATAAAATAGTTTGCTTCACTGCTCTTATCTCAGCCTGATAATGGATAGGAAGTTTGAACACAATGGTGACAGGCAAGGCATTGCTATAATTCATAGCAAATAACATACTTTTGTATTTGGGCTTTCTTCATTTTAGAAATCCTGAAACCCTTTCATAAGCCTGAGATTCAGGGTACAAGATCAATGCACATTGTATATGCTAACCCTGTGATGTCCCGATATTAACAACGTACAGTCATGATTTGAGAACATAAGAAATCCTATGCCTTCGGGGGATCCCAATGTGAGATATTTGAGTTGTAAGCAGAAGTTTCAGGCTTAGCTGTGTAACATCTTCTCAGTAAACTGATATGCTGATCCATGCAGAGCACAGAGTGAAATTCCTTGGTATTAAGGGTCTTTTGAAAATATTTTGCTTTATTTATTTATTTAAATTTAGTGGAGACAGGTTCTCACTACGTTCCCCAGGCTGGTCTCCAACTCCTGGCCTAAAGAGATCCTCCAACGCCGGCCTCCCAAAATGCTGACATTACAAGCATGAGCCACCATTCTTAGCCAGTATTGAGGATCTTAAAGCACACAAGAATACTCTCATTTAAGAGGGGAAAAAAAAGTCACAATCACGTGGGAGAGAAATAGCCAAACAAAAAGGAAGTGATGCCATCAGATGTGAAGCCCTAGGTTCCTGTCATTTTCCTATCTCCACCACGAACAGAATCTTTCTCTTGACTTGACTAATAAGTAATCCACAAGGATACGGAATGGAATCTGAGAAGCCAGAAACAATGTAATTCTTGTTATCGTATTAAAGGGACGTAGGTGCTTTAGCAAAACTACACAGATTTAATAGATTGCCAACCTTTGTTAAAAGGAAAGATTTCTTCACATCCCTGAATTTGAGTGAACTATGACTAGTTTACCAGTTTCAATGGTGGGGATATTGTTTTTGTAGAAGTTTTGATAACCTATTAAAATTCAGACATACTTTGCATTCACAATACATACAGTAACTCTTACTTTTGAACCTGAAAAATTACAGATCACCTTTAATCCTGAAAAACGCTCTGAAATATTTTTTAAATTGTGCTTGAAATCATAAAAATAATAGTTCATTGACCACTGCTGTTGAGGTAGCATTTCTCTTGCTGTTCTTAAGGCAGATAAGGCTTAAAGTTTCTGAGTGGAATTAAGTTGGGTTCTCTAATTTCTGTTCTTCTTTCATGATTTTTTTTAATATAAAAGTTCTTGAAAGCAAATTCTGAACCAGTGAAATATAAAAGGATTATAAATATTATGGAGATATGCATATATATGTATTCTATTACTAGAAATTTTGAGTATCTTTCAGTTATCTTGAACTATATAAATCAATGAAAAACATATTTTAGTGATGTTTCACTTTTTCTTGGCATAGAATCATAATTGTTGGGATGTCAGAGAATTTTAGAGGTTATCTTCTCTATCCCCTTTAGTTTACAGAGGCAGAGAAGTGAAGGGACTTTCCAAAACTGAATAGCCACTCATGGCTGGTCCACGTGCTTTCACTCATACACAGGTCTTACTGTGGTTCACATTCACCTTGAAAAAACTCTCCCAATATTCTCTGAAAGTACTCCATATGGGTGGCATTCGTGACTTGTCACGTTTCTTCTTCAGGGACTACCTAAATGCTATATCTTAGGTGCTTATTGGGAACTTTCTGTCAGTGATGTAATAAAATAGTCTGAAACTACACCAGAGGAACAAGATGGGATACTCTAGTAAATACGTTTTAATGATAGGGGAAAGGAGCTACCACATGAATTAGTTGTCCAACAGCTATAAATGAATTTGGAATTCATAGAGTGGGAAGGAGTCTTAATAATCATAAATCCAGCATTCTCATTTTGCAGACAAAGAAATGAAGATGCAGAGAGATGAAAGTCGTGTAACTAGTTAGCTATTGGGGTGGGATTCAACCTCCATCTCTTTAATAAGAGATGCTATTTAAAGATAAGTAAATTATTGCGATAATTTTCCTGGAGAAAGGATGTGTCTGTGGGATCTAGATGCATTCTCATATGGTTAAACTTTCAAGATTCGCTAGATTCTCTTTTCCAGGTGGTCTAAAAGAGTGAATTTTCAGCATCACACACAGTGCAAATCCCCTTTTTCCATTAGAGGATTAAACTCACAGCTTTTGCAAGAGCAGGGGACATGGTGATAAACAATGGGGAAGAAAAAAAACAAAACTGTGTTTAAAACCTAAGCTTTTTGAGCTATGATTGTGTCACTTCACTCCAACCTTCACTTGAGCCTAGGTGACAGAATGAGGCCCTGTCTCTAAAAAAAATTTCTTATTTTTTAGGAGATGAATATTTAAGAATAGACTGTAACAGTCATCTCCATGCTACAGACACATTTGCTTGTAATGAAACATATTGCATGACGTAGCGGACCTGCACCTAATGGTTATCGATGAATTTGGCTAGCAACTCCCCTACTGCACTGAGTTCTGCTCTTGCTCTCACTGACTATTTGTACAATGTATCATTTGTCCTGTATCAAGAATGATAAATGTTCTTCCCCAGCATCAAATTTCCTATAATACTTCAGCCTGTTCTACCATCTGCTTTTCTGCCAGTGTTCCTTTGACATGTGTCAAATGTACTTTAGAAGACTCAATAGATGTTGCGTCTATTTTTTATCAGTGTACCTGAGAGTCCAATTTAAAAATTCTAGAGAACAGGGGCTTAGAAAAATGAGCCATTTAAAAAATGCAGAGAAAAGTGATCAAGCAGAATGTTTAATATTCTTTTACAGTTATTGTTAGAAATAATTTCCAAGTTGTTAACCTTAAAATATCATATGAAGGGTTGTAGAGACCGAGAAAAATTGTGTGGCGTTTGGCTAGACTCTGTGACAATCAGAGATATATATGATACTCCAAATAGTATAAATAATCCATTAAATGACAATACTTTTTTCTTGTTATTAAAGGTCATAGGAAGTATATAAACATTAGTGGCAGCTTTGTAACAATATTTTTGCTTTACCGGGAACAGTAATGGATAATCTGTTATGATATTCAATGGTTCTTATTTCAAAATTGAAGGATTAGAATCCATAACTGGTTCAAAATGTAAGCCATAGTGATATTTATTTAAATTGGACTGAAAGCATAAATGACAATTAGTGGTCAAAATATTGATTGGCAGCAGCTGGTGCACTGAGTACTGCTCACTTAGGGCCTGTATCCCCTGCTCAATGCTCATAAAAGAAATGTGCTCCTTGCTCCCTGATAGCATTTAGAATTCCATTATGTGTCACTGGGGGCCGCCATAATTTACAGGACATTTATAATGCCGTGCATTTGAGGGCTGGGATCTGAGCTTAGGGATGGAGCAATTTAAACCTCTTAGAATTCTGCCTTTGATTTCCTAGCCTTTCCATATAAGTTAGTCTCTGAATTCATGTAAAAATTGCGCCAACTGTTAAGTTGGCAAAAAACAAATATCAAGACACAAAGTTTACATTTTGAATTCATTAAACTATATCATATTCAAGCGTTTTCTGATTCTTTAGGAATATGCTTACCAGTTTAATAGGACCAATTTGATTCACTCAACAACATGATTTTAAAGAAAATACAATTACATGGTGAATCACAAAGGTTGAAAAATTATCTTTTCTGAAAAATCTTCTGCAGGCCTTAATTTCTTCCTAGCACTCCCTGCAGATTCCTCAGGATTAAATTGGGTTGTTGGGCACGTGTGACTGCACCCTCCAAATCCGTTTTGCCCTCCTCCAGGACAGCCCGTCCTCCCTGACTGCCAGGCTCATGGGAGGTGCTTCCTACCGCTTCACCCTCTTCCTGATGGCTGAAGGTCTTTCTAAGGCTCTACTTATTCCACTGTGGCATGTCTTATAGAGAAAACATTGATGCGCTCCCTGGAGATTTAAGTTTCTTGATCTTCATGATTTGTTTTTCAGTAGTTAGATGCATTATTTTGGGCAAGTGACATAATATCTGGCTTTATTTTTCTCAACTATAACATGGGGAAGAAAGGAATAGATATCACACATCTCCCTTTCAGCTGCAAAAGTCCTTCAAAATTCAGGCTGAGACTGAGTTCAACCATCAGGCATCTTTCAGCCATTCCAGCCCAAACCAGAAGCTTTCCTTCCAGAACATGGCAGCCTATAATGATATCCAGTCCTTTCTCTCAGACAAGATTTTAGTGTTACTTGGCCACTGTTAGTACTTCCTGCTTCTGCTCTGATTTTTCAATGAGTGCTCAGTAAATTCTGTTGAATTCTTGTCAGAAAGGTGAGGAGAACAAGTTAAACTACCAGAACAGTGAGCGCTGGCTGTATATTCCACAGTTTACAGATGCAGTTTTTTATGAAAACCAGAGTAGCTCTGGTTTAATTTGAAGAGATCTGCAGGAAAGGTAATCAGGGCTAGGAGCCCAGCATACTAAACTTCTTCTCCCTTTTGGTGTAAAAATATTTGATTTTTAAGGAACTTCAGAGATTCGTGCAATGTTCTCCATGCGTTAATACATTTGCCAGAGAAAGGTAAAATAATGAAGGAGTGTAAGGTATACTGCACTCTGTATGTTTTTAAAAGTTGATTTTAAGAAAATAGCCATGCTGGACACAGTGGCTCATGCCTGTAATCCTAGCACGTTGGGAGGCTGAGGGGGCTGGATCACCTAAGGTCAGGAGTTCAAGATTAGCTTGACCAACATGGTGAAACTCCATTTCTACTAAAAAATACAAAAATTATCCAGGCATGGTGGCAGGCGCCTGTAATGCCAGCTACTCGGGAGGCTGAGACGGAAGAATCGCTTGAGCCCAGGAGGCGGAGGTTGCAGTGAGCCAAGATCACGCAATTGCACTCCAGCCTGGGCAACAGAACAAGACTCCATCTCCAAAAAAAAAAAAATAGCCTCTTTATTTTGAATAAATAAATAACTGAATAACCTATACATTCTGAATCTCAAAGAACTATAGATGAAACTTTACTACAAACTATTATGGCAACTGAAGGCTGTAACACTTGCTACTGGCTAATCGTAGCTTTTAATGTTTCACTTCTTCAGGTTCTTAAGGGATTCTCCATTTTGGTTCCATTTTGTACACGTTTGGAAAGTAATCTGCAGAAATGAGCTGTGCTTGCAAGGACTTCATAGTTCCCAAGAATTAAAAAAAAAAAAATTCCACTTGATAACTTAATTCCTTTTCTTTATCTTCCTTCCCTCACTTCCCTTTCCTCCCACCCTCTTTTCCAAGCTGTTTGCTTTGCAATATGTTACTGGTAATGAATTGCAGGATAATGCAGTCTTAACTTGTTTTCTCCTAAGTATTTGAGTTCAAAACTCGTGTATCTAAAGAAATATGGTTGGGGTCATTAATAAAGAAAATCTATTCTATCAAAAAAAAAAAAAAGAAAAGGATTCCCCCTCTCACTGTTTGAAAGGCTAATGAATGTGCATATCAAGAAAACAGATTTATGATTCAAATTATTTATGTAGATATTATATACAGTCTAAATTGGATTAATGTTATATGGTTAACAAAATGGGGATATGGAGAGCTGATGTTTACTAAACATCTAAAATAGATGTTTGTTAAACATCTCTCATGTCAAAAAGTTGATATACAAAAATAAAAATAGCTAACACAAATAGCATTCCTGATATAAACTACGCTGTTACAAGCACTTTACATATATTGACTCATTTAATCCTCACAACCACCATTTTTTAGGTAGGAAAACTGAAGTACTAAAACATTATTAAGTAACTTGCCTGAAGTTGCACATCTACTAAATGTCAGAGCTGAGTCTCAAACATTGGCAGTTTAGCTTCATGTGGTCATCTGCTACCTTAAACCTGGGTGTGTTTGTTGTGGGGGGAGGGGATGAGTGGGGGACGTGTTACCATTTTCATGTTACAGATGAGGAAACCAACTCTGAGAGACAGAAAGTAACTTGCTGATAACCAACAGGGCTGTACTTCAAATTCAGGACTATATAACCTCTGTTCTTTCACCTCTATCACTTATGTAGTCCTAGAATAATTGCTGTTTATTTATTAACTGTCTGCTCTGTGTCAGATGATGGTATCTTAGGAAGTTTACAGAAGAGAGGTGGAGACTGAGATATGTAACTATATACATTATCCCTAATCCTCACAACAACCATGCTAAGCAGGCAAGATCATCTTTAGTTTGCATATAAGGAAACAGAAACTCAAAAAACGTATGACTTAACCAGCTCTGCCCAGAGTAATTGGCAAAAATGCTCTTTTGAAAGCAAGCACTCTCAAATTCTGGCTGCAGTCATTCTCTCATCCAAGTCTACTCTTGATATGTAACTGTCCCATGAAATCAGGATAGGAAATGACTGAGGGTAAAACTAGTTAAGTTTCTCCTCTACCTTGAAGCCTCAGAAATGTTACACGGTCTGTAGCAGAAAGCCCACTGTGGGCAACAGAATGGAGCAATACTGTGAAAATATATCCATATTAAGTAGCTGGAGTTGAAATAGTCCAAGCCTACCTGGAAGCACTGTCACAGCTTGCGGGGTAGTCATGTTGCAAGTTCATGGTCTTTCTGGTTTTAAATGACTATGGTTGAAATAATGGGTGTGACAGATACTATAAATAGTTTGAGAAGGGACTGTAAATTTATATGAATTGTGCAAAATAGGCTTTCATCATATGTTAGTTAAACTGAATTTAATTTTTGGAAGAGACTGAAGGTAGAACCATTAACTATGCATCTGGGTTTTCCAAACTCTGAAAGCTGTGTGTATGAGCCTACGATGGTATGGATTTTGATGGAATTTCAAAACTGTGAGGACTCATGTTGGCAGGAACTATTGTCTTATAGGACAATGCTTCTCAGTGTGTTTCCTGACCAGCACTGTCAGCATCATGGGAGAACTTGTTAGAAATGCAAATACGTAGTTCTCAGCCCAGATCTAGGGAATCAGAAACTCTGGGGTGGGGCCCAGCGAACTGTGTTTTAACAAACTTTCCAGGAGGTTCTGATGCACTGAAGTTTGAGAGCTCCTTTGCTAGGAAAATAAAATTGAAATGTAGTTCCTAGTTTCATTTTCTCTGTTTTTTCTTATTTCTTTCTTATCCCATTACTCTCCTATGGTGAAAGGGTGAGGGTTGGAAGACCATTTCCCTTTATTACAGAGTCCTTTTTATACTGTTTGTAACACTTTGTAAAGTCTCTACCTCTGGTTTGAGAAAAAAATAAACTGTGTTATATAAACATTATAAAGTAAGAAACCACATTTGTTTATTCATTATACATCTAGTTAGACATTTCTGTTTCTATGTTTCTTCTGTCAACTTCCTAAGATGATTGCAAGGAAGAGTATTAGCTATATATAAGCTGATGGCTGAGATAGTTTCTAAAGAAAAGTTATCTATTATATGGTTAGAAATCCCAGAGTTTTGTGAAGTGTGTACATTGTGTATATGTGTATGTGTGTGTTTATATGTGCTTGCATATGTATGTGCATGTGTGTACATATTATATATGTGTGCATGTGTGTGCTTGTGATGTGTGTGTGTTGTTTGTTGTGAACCAAGGATGGATTGTGAACATTGGACACCCCACTCTGATGGAGAATCTGATGGTTGGGACCTTCTGGCAGTTTTCAGATGACTCTATCCTGGGAGAAGATAGAAACTTTGAACAAGGCATCCCAAGGTGAATTAGCTTCATGGACCACTTTCCACTTTGGAATTTAATGAGATACTCTTATTGGCATGTGCCCCAGACCTGTTCTGAAATCATTCTGGGACTTTTCACCAAAGCAAGTTGATGGTGAGCTAGCACAAAGCAATAAATTGTGACAATAAAAGTGCAACACCTACACTTTCCTTTAGTTTTTTTAATTTAAAAGGTTGGTGGGACCCAGCAATCCCATTATTGGGTATATGTGCAAAGGATTATAAATCATTCTATAGAGACACATGCACACATGCATTTATTGCGGCACTATTCACAATAATAGCAAAGACTTGGAACCACCCCAAATGCCTATCAATGATAGACTGGATAAAGAGCATGGGACACATGTATACCATGGAATACTATGCAGCCATAAAAAAGGATGAGTTCATGTCCTTTGTAGGATGAATCTGGAAACCATCCTTCTCAGCAAACTAACACAGGAACAGAAAACCAAACACTGCATGTTCTCACTCATAAGTGGAGTTGAACAATGAGAACACATGAACACAGGGAGGGGAACATCACACACTGGGGTCTGTCAGAGGGTGGGTGGGGTAGGGGAGGGATAGTATTAGGGGAAATACCTAATGTAGATGATGGGTTGGTGGGTGCAGCAAACCACCATGGCATATGTATACCTATATAACAACCTGCATGTTCTGCACATGTATGCCAGAACTTAAAATATAATAATTAAAAAAAGAAAACTAAAAAAGGTTGGTGAAAGAACAGAGAAAGAACAAACTCCCCCACCAGAAACAGAAGGCATTATATGTTGTTACCGCATTATATGTTTTTACTTTTGGTTCCATTCCTGACTAATCTCAGAGCAAAACTAAAGTGCTAAAAAAGAAAACATTAGGAAATGCATTTAGATATTTGAAGTTCAAACCATGTCATCTCTCTAAATTCATGTTCTAAAAGAGACTTTGATAAAATGGGAAGGGATAAACATCAAATAAAAAGTGAAACATTTTGTAGATGCAGTTGAAGTCTGATCTTTGTGAATATCATCTTATAGTTAAATGTTGTTCACTGACTTGGTTTCCTTAGATTATTTTTCAGACTATTTCCTTCTTCTTTATGTTCACATTGGAGTCCCTAGTTCATATTTTTTTAATCTGAGTGATTGAAATAACGATGTCACAGATTTCCTACCTTAAAGTCTCGCGTTGTAAAAAGTTATAATGATGGTAAAGAACATTCTTCCTTGAGCTTTGTTCCTTTCATCCTGAAATCCCTTCACTCAGATGTTCTAAATTGTCCCTTATGTAAATATAAACTAAATATGATGTTATCTTCCTCTCCTTGTCCTCTCTGTCCCTCAGTTGTCTTTCCTGTCTTCAAATAATTATCTCCAAATGCTGTTTCTTCTTGCTCTGAAACACATCAAATCTGCCTCCCAACAAGGAAGTCACTCGGTTCTTCCTCAAGGCCGCCTTGCCAATCACTTCTTTCTCCTGAACACTCTCCAGTCCTCTGCTGTGCCAAGGCCCTTTGCCTGCACTGCCCTAAGCTCCCATCCCAAACTGCTTGATGTGCCTGACTGACACTGGGCTCCTTGATTTCTGTATACTTTTCCCTAGAAAAGCATGCCCTCTTCTCTACCCGACGAACTCTCACACATCCTCGAGAACATCCTCTATTAAGTCTCTTCCAATACTATAGGGAGGGGGGTTAGTTGGTCTTTTCTTTAGGGTCCCTTAAAACTTTGCGCATTGCTTTGTGACACAAAAGCCAATGGCTTTTCTCTCTGTTAAGGTGCATTTAGTTGCAAGTAACAGAAACCCTGACAGAAACAGAATTAAGCAATAAAGACATTTATCACCTCCCATAACTGGAAGTCCAGAGAATAGTCATCAAAGCTATTTGATTCAATACCTACTTTTGTCATCAAAAACCCAGATTCTTTCCTTTTCTCTGCTCTACTAACCTCAGTGCTGACTTCAATGTCAGGCTAGCAGTGAAGTGGCTATGGCAGCGCCTGGTGTCCTAACCAGGCCCATTAATATCCCGGAAAAGAAAAGAGGTCCTCTCTTCTGTGTTTCTCTTGCAGGATGTGAAAACCTTTCTAAGAAGCTCCCTAGCAGATTCCCTTCACTTCTTATTGGCAGTAACAGGGTCACATACCCGTTCCAGAACCAGTTATCAGCAGGGAGAGTGAGAATATCCCCGGAGCTGAGAGTGAGTTCAACTGAGCATATGGCTATGTGGGGAGGGATGGACAGCAAATAAACCAGGGCTTTGTGGGGTAAACAGGGATAGACACAGGGCCTGATATATTTACAAGATTGAAATATAATATGATATAACATTACATAGTTTGAGGCTGCATCTTCTTAGGGAACTGGCGATGCCCCATTAATCTAGATTATTCTTGGTAGCCACTCAATGCAGTGAGAGGGAAACGACTGCAGAACTCAGTTCTCCTGCAGTCTTCATGTGTTAACTGCATTTGCTTTAGGCTCCTAAATTCTTCCAACATCATGTAGCACTTAAATATATACTTTTGTAAATGTCTAATTAGGCACATGTATATAGTTGTGCTTGCTGCATTGTGCAACTCTGGGGAAGCTCTGTTTCTATAGGAATGGAGTCTAAAGCAATCTGGCCAGAGTTGTGCCAGGTAGCGGGGAACTCTGTGTGATGGTGTCTGGACGCAATTGTAGTGTTGAACACAGCCAACGAGATTAAAATCTCCTTTAAAGCGCATTTGTGTTTTTAAAAACCATTCTGAAATCTGCTTCATTAAAGATTTTTTAAAAAGTATGTCTCCATCTTTTATTTCTCTAAGAAAAGCCACTTGAAGAAAATGCTTCCCCATCATGAAAAATGACCATAGATGAGATGCAAGGGAAATTGGTTATGAAATGCAGACTTCATATAGCAAATTTAGTAAATACTTGTTCTATCTTATTTTTACTGGAAATTAGGATGGTAGGGTTGGGCAGAAGGGAAGGGGCTGGTAGGTTAAGATATTTTAATATCGTAGGGGCAAAATCATCTTTTATTCATCTTTATAATAACTCCTACAAGTCCTAGAGCAATGCCTTAGGTGTCTGCGGCATGAACACACAATGAGGGAGTAATAGAGAAAGCAGGTGGAGTTTTCTCTTATTTTCAATGTGGATAATGAGATGAGAACCAGTTCAGGACGATCTTCCCAATGTTCCTTGGTTTGAGTATTCCTGAGGCTGTTTCTTCCTTCCTTCTGCCTCCTCTCTTCTTTCTTCTCTCACAAACTTCACGCTATCAACTGTATGCCATGCATGTGCTCTATAAGAGTTATGTTGAATGCTCTGCAAGGACAGGGACCTCACAGCATTTGGCGTGATGTTCCTTATTTGTGACACTTTAAAATGTTGGTAACTGACTACGTAAACTCGGAGGATCCTTTTTTTCTTAACTCCAGGGGAGCTTGTGAACTTGGAGAAAGTTGGGCTACAATTCTGCAAGTGTTTGGCTTTTCTAGAGGAAAAGAGATAAAGAATAGCACAGAGCCTCTGCCCTAAACAATCTCATTGTCTAGTTGGGAAGAAAAAGCCAAGATCTGTAAAGCAGCATTGAATATGTCTTTATAAAACTGGCCTCTAAAGTGTGTGGTTCAAACAATAAGTGTTGTCAGATGCAAAGATTAAGGAGTCCAATGAGCACAGACTCTATCAGGGTTCTGGTGTCCACAGGTGAGACTTGAGAGGGACTTTTTAGGATAGTGAGTGCTCTAGGAATGAAGTCCATTGTCCATGTTTCTGTGGGACCTGGATGCTGTGGAGAGAAGTCAGGGTTCACTAAAGCGCAGCTACACTCTGCTGTCACCTTCGGTGCCCAGATGCCTAGACCTGAAGAAGCAGGGGATGCATCTAGACTAGAGTTTCTTCCTAGAGAAGGAGATGCCACCAACTGGCAAGGTGACAGATCTCAGAGAAGTGTTGTATATGTAGGAACCACAACCTGGGCCCGGGGCTGTTTGCACACGGACTGGGTGGGTATCCCTTTGCTGGGGCAGGCTGGCTTCTATTCTTCCCCCTCAAGGAGGGGACTGGTTTCATGGTTTACCAACAAGAGTGGTGCTTTTGTGCTGTTCATAAGCCAGTCTCCTCTTTCCTTCTGTGCACAAATGATTGGTGGTTTCTTAATCTTGTATCTTTTCATGGTTACAAACAACCCACTCTCACTAACATTTTCTTTCTACTAGCAGTCCTACTTTATCCATCACCTACTCATACACAATATTGTGTCAGTATGCATTAATTCAACACTCCGTATTTGTGTCAGCATATGGCTAAAACACTGAGTAAATGTTTCGCTATAAAAAGCATTATGAGGCTCTGTGGCTAAGTAGCCTCTGACAAATAAGGATTTTCCAGCTGCCACTACTGCAGCAAGGGTGCACAAATGAGAGCATGGGTTTTTTAACCAGATGTGCTAGGAGGCTGAGGTTTTCCCACTGGCTCTTACCATCTGGCAAGATGTTGTTTCTTCTCAACCCTTGGAGGGCCGAAGCCTTTTGGCAAGTGTGTTAATTTGGGTCCTCCAAGAAGCAGATGCTAGAAAGAGATTAGTTGTACAAAAGGTTTTCTTTCCTTTGAGAAAATGTGGGAAGTAAGCCTGAGGATGCCAGGACAACTGTCAGGTTTTGATGCAGGCCCAATCCTGTGAAGAGAGGACAGGAAGGAAAGCTGGGTAGGAAATCTTTAGGCTGTGGTGCAATTCTAAGAAAAGTTTGGCAAGATTAACAATGCGTCCTTGAGCCATGGTTGCCCTTCAGAGGAGTCCCCATCTCCCCGCCTTAGTATCCCTGCTGTGTTCAGTCATTGGCTAGGAGCCTGACCTCAGTGTGTAAGTCACTCAGTGTGGATTTCAGAGTGCAGAAGCTGAGCCCATTGGTCAATTCCCTCCTCAGAGTGGGAGATCTATCTGAGAGACACATTTTCATGGATATTACATCTGCTCACCTCTGGCGGCAAGCAGCTTCCTCCATTCACTTCAGTGTGCTTCTTCTCTAAGGATGAGGCCAGAGCTGGCGCAGAGGGACAGGCAAGGACACTTAGGTTTGGATGCCTTGTGCGAATTTAACCACACTGGGCACTAGGCAGTCACTATTAGGACAAAGACTTGCTTTCTCTGCTTGGGAAGTAATAGTGGACACTTTGTGTTTATTTCTTGTTATTTCATTGAAAGCATTTTGTAAAAGAAAAAAAAAATGTGGCTCACCCACTGGGAATTTCAAATGGCATTAATATGGGTTCTTTCAATTTAGGCCCCATGCAGATAGTATCTTGTGCTTTGCTTCTTTGTAGAAGTAGAAAGATCAGTAATGGTGTCACTCATGGTACTTGCTGAATAACTTTTAGGAACTGAATCCTTTCGAGGCAAAGTGTGTTGAAAAAATGATGTTCTTATGCGAGCACCCTAAAACCACTTCGAGTGTAGATGATCTGTCTTCCCTTCTTGCTCCTGACTAGTTTTATTGTTGTCATTCAACACTGAGCATGGAAGGTTGCCCACCGTGCTGTGGTAGATCGATCACTCAGTGAGGGTTACATGTCTATCACTGATTTCTCTTGGTCCCGGAGATTAGGTTACACATTTTCTAACTATTCTAGAGGAGTCAGTCAAACACTGGAGCAGGAATAATAAAATAAAAATATTCTTGAAAGGAATCTGTTTGCATTCTCATCTCTCACTCTGATTAGCTCTCACATTGTTGCCAAAGTGATAGTTCTTACAAGAAAGTCTGATTGTTTTACTCTGCGCCTAGAACATTTCAATAGTTCTACATTACCACTGGGTTAAAAATGAAAACCTCTCAGCATGACGGAGGGATCCTCTTTCTGACCTGGCCCTGCCTGTGGTCTAGGTCTACATTCTCTCTCTCTTTCTCTATATTTATTCTCTCTTTAAACCACAAGTGGCTTTCTAAATGTACCAGACTTCTTAAGTCTTTCAGCCTTTGTGCGTTGTGTTAGTAAGGTTATCACTAGTGATTTCTTACACAGTACCCCAACACAGCAGTGACTTTGTACAACAGAAGTTACTTTTTATTCACATACCGGTCCAATGCAGGGATTCCTTGTTGGTGGATGATTTTCCTCCACTTAGGAACCCAGCCTTTTTTAGTCCTTTGGCACTGTCTATATTTACAACCTTTGATTCCTTCTCACCCAGCTGATAGATGGGAAGAGAAGAAAACTCACCTACATCCTCCATGCTGTGGCCTGGAAGTGACACACTCCACTTTTGCTAATATTCCATTGGTGAGAACCAGAGTGGAATATTAGCAAAAAACTGTGTGCTGATCTGTGGACCAGAAGCATTCCCAGGGGAATTCCATCTCCTAACTGATTAGAGGACTCAGTGTCTATCACAGAGCAAAGGTTTTCTTGAAGTATTTGGATGGATAGGAGCAGTGAGGTCTCTTTTCTCTCCAAAATTGGTAGGTCTATTAGAAAGAAAAAAATGGGAAGATATGCTGAGTCTTCAAGCAATGGTACTCACTACAAGCGTTTTAACACTATATTGTGTTGAACTGATATCCATGCAAGAGTGAACACTTAACCAGGAAATAACCCAAAACTTTCTCCTGCCACTTCTGAGGGTTCCAAATTATATAAGTTTCCAATAGTGACATTTTACATTGCCTTCCTCCAATACCATTATTTATTCTGTTTTTTTAGGCCTCATAATGGGACTAATTTTACGATATGCTACAGCACCAACTGATGTTGAAAGTGGAACTGTCTATGATTGTGTAAAACTAACCTTCAGTCCATCAACTCTGCTGGTTAATATCACTGACCAAGTTTATGAATATAAATACAAAAGAGAAATAAGTCAGCACAACATCAATCCTCATCAAGGCAATCCTATACTTGAAAAGGTAAGGATCCTGTGTGGTCGTATATTTTTGTCTTACAGTATAAATAATTGCATTTGAGCCTTTATACTTTAGATATAGTTCATTCACACACACATATGTGCCTTTTTTAACACCACACTATTGGAGATGTTAATTGACTAGAGAGTCAAACCCTGAGTTATGCTCTTATTACAAGCTCAGTTGTCTGTATTTTTTTTTCCTAGAGATTGGGAGGGAAAGGTTTCCTTTGTTCTTTTTCTACGAGCCAGTTATATTTGGTTAAAAGAAAAGAACATTTAACAACTCTGCCTGTCCTTGCTTGATTCAAGTTTTCACACATGTGTTTGCATCACCATTGTATATATTGCCAGCTGAATGTGCAGTTCAAATCTTTCTTAAGCCAAAGGGAAAATGGAGTGGAATAAAAACATTTTCACTTGCAAACCTTGATCTAGGATGACTGGCTTCTGCTACCAATGCAAAACACTGGCCACTTGGTTATTTATGAATACACTGACATGCAGTCAGTCTCAAGAAATCGTGACTCTATCAGTTTGGTTGGGGAATCTTAGGTAGAAAAAAAATTGTGAAATGACTCATCCTTTAAAAATAGTTTCATGATTGCAAATTTGTGAACTACTTCAGTTACTGAAAGGAAAACTTTCTTCTGCTCTCAGGAATCTGGGTCAGAAATCAGGTGAGGTTACCTTTTGTGGTGCTCGTACACCCCGGATCAGTCTTTGGAATAACTGACTTCCTGTTTAACAAGTCTGTACTAAGAACCAGCATCTCACACCAGTTACTTGGGATTTTTTCAGGTCAGAACTGAGAATTTTCTGATATTATGGAAGTCCATCATTTCACTTTTATCCCATATGTACTTCGTTTTTCTGTTAAAACACATCTTTTTTTTTTTTTTCCATTTTAAGAGGTTTGGGGCAGTAGGGGAGGCACTTGGTCTGCCATTTTCCCTTAGTCAAGGTGACTAATTTGTAGTCATTGTTTTCATATTATCTTCTACTAGCACATTGTTAAATTAGCTTCCTCATAGCACTTGGTGAGGGCTCAGGAAAGTCAAACTAATTATAATATTAGCCTAAATCAGACTCAGGAAAGTGAATGGAAGCACACAGAAAGCAAATTAGATGATGTATTTGTGAAATAAAAAGGAGCAACTTCTAGATCTGCCACTGCTTTGGGATTACCTGTTTTGGATTATCTCTTCCATGTGTTTCTTTTTGTTTACACAATAATAAAAATTCTCTCTTTTAAAATAAATTTTTTTAAAACTTGCTAGCAACATAGGATTTAAATTGAGATACACTCTTGAGTTTTACCTTTGATTAGTACCTGGACACAAATGAAGTTATTTCTCTCCTCACTCTCTTACACATTTTTATCTGCATTTCTATACAGCACTATTTCTTCAAACAGGTTGACACTTCTCCTCCCACCAAATGCTGATAATTATCCTTGTTGCTTAGCAATTATGTTCTTGAACAGGATTGCCAATAAACACCTGATCAGAAATTTTGTTACTGAATTATCGACACATTTATTCCTTATCAGCATCTAGAGTCAAATGTTTGCTTTTAAAAAATTAAGGCAAGAGATAGAGAGAATATCTAAGTTGCTGGAGCCTCTTGGTGTTTTCAGTGAGTGCATTATACATTCTACAAGTTCGGTACATAGAACGTTTACTTGCCCTTGAATGGCTCAAGTAGTTTCTAGGTGAACTTGTCAATCATGGCATCTGGCGATGGCAATAGGTGACTCAGCAACCTAAGTCCTCCTCTCATTGCTGGTATAGAAAGGGGTGTCTATTGATATACTTACTATATTACATAGCTTTAAGGGGCAAAGATTTTGTTTATAAATGTCTGGAGTATGTCATCATATACATTTGTTGCTTATGTGCCAGTGCTGGGGGACACCAGTTAATCTGCAAAACTGAACAACCTATAGCCTATCTGCCTTACTTGGAATTCTCCTTTGGGAGGCTTATAAGGAGGTAACATTGAGTAATAGTTAAAAAAAAGTTAGGATTAGACAGATCTGCCATCCCTCTTCTGTAAGTTTCTTAAGCTTCCTAATCCCCAACTTTCTTATTTGTGAAGTGGGGAGCTTAAAACCTGTTCTGCAGGATGGTTTTAATGTTTAAATGAGATGATGTATATAGAGTGCCTGGCTAACATGGGACCTTCACATTGCACCATGATTACTACCACCACTGCTACTACCAATACTGGTGCCACTGAACTACCACCGCCAACGTCACTGCCACTTCCGCTACCCCCAAAAATAGTGCTACCACTGCTACTATTAAAGTTTGAATGCTTAATATATGCCAGGAATTAATAAAATGTGTATTTGTTTCATTAATTTATTTAACATTCATTTGGGGAGATAAGACTAATGTATAATAGATACCGGTATGTAATTCAGCCCTTAGTTGTATCATATGAATGATGAGGACTATGAAACTTCACAGATTAGTTGTCACAGATACTTGAGCTTGTTACATAGGCTTCTTGGGGAGGTGGCACTTGAGAAGGGCTTTGGGTAGGCAGTGGGAATTGAACTCAGAAAGGCTGTCAGGGCAGGGTGGATTGGAAGGTGAGACAGCAGTAAGTGAGTGTCTAGGTAAGAATTGAAGAGGGCTTCATGAAAGTCCTGGATGCTTTGGACCATCAGAGCCTGCTTGATTTGTAGAAGTAGCGTGAAGAGAAGAGTCTAAGATTCTACGATTTTAAGCCTGGATGAAAGAAGATGAGATTTGTAGGGTAAAAGTTTGGGGAGGAAAGAAAGCTTGAGGAAGGGGTGGGTGAAAATGCCCTGAGTCTGCATATTGATATCACATAATTTAGAGCAAGAAAGAGACCTGACCCCATTAAATTGAATCTCATCATTTTATGGATGGGCAAAACAAGAAATTAAGCACTAAAATCAATTTAAGTCAGTGGTTCCCAAACTGTCCGCACTTTGGAATTAATTATTGGGAAGCTTCTAAACATACTGATGACTGTGTTCTGCTTCTGGGCTTGTGGTTTGACTGATTTAGAGGGTAGCAAGAGTTGTGGAATTTTTAGAAGATCACCAAGGTGATTCTAAGGGCAAATGAGTTGGGGATTTAAGTCCTACTTCAAGTCCCGGGGAAATGGTGAGGAGAGAGATGCCACTTTTGCTCTTCTTTACTTCACATCCACTGCTGCAGATGTACCAGTCCCTTTTATTTTGTTCATTCAACACACCAAGAACTTCCTTGCTTCAGGTCCTCTGTCCCTGTCATTCTTTTCACCTAAAATGGCCTCACGTCTACTCTTTGAATATCAGCCTACTTCACATCCCTAGAGTTTTGGCTTGAAATACCATCCTTCAGAGAGGGCTTGCCCCTGCCATTTTCTCATGCTGTGTCCTCCCTCCCTTCTCTGTCTCTCTTTCTCTCTCTCTCTCTCTCTCTCTCTCTCTGTGTGTGTGTGTGTGTGTGTGTATGTGTTGCGGGCGGTGCCTGTCTTTTTCTCTCTTATTTCATAGTAATTGACACCATCTGAAATTATACATTTATTTGCTTGCTTTTTATCAGCATTCTTACACTGCTTATTGTTCACTAGACTGCAAACTTCACAAAGGCAAGGACCATACCTCTTTTATTGACCAATGTATCCCCAGAGCCTATCCTGGTGCTCCATGCCTAATAACTGCTAATAGTGAATGCATGAATAGATAATTGAATGAATCTGAGATCTTGGCAGAGCACGTATGGCTGGAGAAATATACAGTATTTGGAAAATATCATCATTCTTGGAGCTGGTAGAATTGTCGTGTCCTGGATGCTTAATCCTTGTAGATACCTGAGACATTCTTTAATCTTAGCTGTGCACATACAGATGATATATTAATGTCCAGAGAAAGTACATGGTGAGTCCATGGTCCCACTACTGATTACAACAGAGATAGAACTTGGACTATAGCACTTAATTCTGAGTCCTGAGTAAATTATTTTACCCCACACTAGTGGACAGGCTCTCCGGAAGGCCTCATGGACAGAGAAGGGCAGGGCACCTGGGGCTGAGACCTAGGGAGTCTCACAGTTAGACAGGCAGAAGGAGATGACCAGAGCTGGAAAGAGTGCAGGGAGGTCAGAGTTGAGGAAGAGGTCCAGCTCAGCAGAGTCACAGAAGCCATTAGCGTGGTTCCATACTGGGTCCTTTTCCTTTGTGATATATTTTAAAGGGAGTATTTGGCTTTTGTTTCTAAACATTACATGATTTGAAAGTGGGTTTTACTCTTAGGAAAATGTAGTTTTGCATCTTGCATGAAATTTCTGACTTCAAGATTTGGAGAGGCTGGAATTAATTCTTGTGCTGTGTAATTGCCTCTTAGAAGATTTTATAAGAGCACGTGTATTTCTGGGATGGTTAGGCATTGATGTGCTTAGAGACAGAACTGGCTTGATGGCTGTGTGAGTTATTTCCAATAAGAAGGTATAAAACTGGAACATATGAGAGCTGTTGACATTTATATAAACAACAGCGTACTGTGATTTTATGCCATATGTAAACATATAAAAATTTCAGGAAACACCACACGCCAAGCTTGTTTTGTTCATGCTCAACACAGATAACAGTGTAGAAAAGAAAAAAAATATTTTCACTTAAAGATTGGTGAAAATAGTATTCTATATATTATGAGCAGATGACATACTCAAAACAACCTTCTGAGAGGATAACTAGACTGTGTTGCTCTGTATCTATTCAGCTAATGTTTCTAACACCATTTGTCAAATTGTTCTGTGTATACAAGATACCTGAAACTGGTTTTAACCCTTTAGGGCCTATATCCTATTACATGATAGCTTTGCAAACATTAATTTGTTATGTAATACTTAAGAATACCAAAATGTCTACCAAATATTCCTGAATTTTATGTCAACAGGAAGTTCCAAACCTGCTCTTGAAGAGAAGATGATAAAAGAACTTTCTCTCTCATGCTTTCATTCATTTATTCTTTCAATACAAATGAACTGAGTCCCATCAATTTCAATTCTGAAATAAGATGTGGTCTCAAAGCGTTTAGTAGTAAATCAGAGAAAAACACAACACATGGATAAATAAATGAGTAACACAAAAGGCAGGTATCTAAGGAGTGGGACAAGAACCACGGGCACCCAGAACAGGACAATATGGTCTCTTATTAGGAGTACTAGGAAAGATTTCAAAGAAGGGCAGTTGACCAACTCTGGTGATAGGGGTATGTGTGGGGATGGGGAGGCATTCCATGCAGAAGGAAAAGCATGATATCAATGTGGGAAAAGGGGTAGATAACATTCCAGGAAAGAAAAAGCATTTCTATTGTGTTGAAGTATGGAAGACCAGTGAAATTGAGGGCTGAAAATGAAGGCAGACTTTGATTTGGGAGCCCCTGAATGCCAGGCTGAGTAATGCCCACTCTGTTTGTAGTCAGAGGAACGGTGTAATGTTGACAAAAGCAAAGGGATAGTGTGCCTGCTGTGTACAGGATAAAGAGTGAAAGCAACGAGACAGATGAAGTCTAGACTTGGATGGTAACCAAGAGGCAGATACAAGAAAAACGAGGAAGGAAGGCTGTGAAGAGCTTGGCCCAACTAGTCAGAAGAAGAGGAAAAACAGCTTCCTCTGCTACCCTGGTCATGTGGGTTCACTGCCTCTGCTACCCTGGTCATGTGGGAAGTGTGGTGAGGCAGAAATGTGGAAGTTAAAAGTTAGAAGAAGGAATTGATTTGTAGAAGAAAATCACAAATGACAAATACTGTGGGGTTTTTTCTTTGTTTGTTTGTTTTTTGAGATGAAGTCTTGCTCTGTCACCCAGGCTGCAGTACAGTGGCACCATCTCAGCTCACTGCAATCTCTATCTCCTAGGTTTAAGCAGTTCTTGTGCCCTAGCCTCCTAAGTAGCTGGGACTATAGGTATATGCCACCACGCCCAGCTAATTTTTGTATTCTTGGTAGAGATAGGGTTTCATCATGTTGACCAGGCTGGACTTGAACTCCTGACCTTAAGTGATCTGCCCACCTCAGCCTCCCAAAGTGCTATGATTATAGGTGTGATCCACGGTGCCGACCACAAGTATGGTTTTAAACTGATGAATGAATGAATCAATCTATCTCATCATTGATTTCACACATTATGCATTTATAATACTCAGTTGGAAGAGTCAGTGGGCCAGTTGGCTGGCAAGGTATTCCAGATATAGTAATTTTTCAAAAAGTTGTCAACACAGTTAAATTTATACTTCCTATCACTCATAAATAAGTTGCCTGTAATGTAAAAAGTCAAAGGAAACTACCCAGCAAAAATTTTGCCAACTCTTCACTTCCTGTGTGACAAGCAGACACTATTGCCCGGTACAGGAAGTTATTTCGAAGTAAGTTACGTTGCTGAGCAATCTGTCCTATCTATTGTTTCAATAAAGAGAATTGCAAAGCTGCAAATAGGTCATCAGAGCTCATTTCAACGGTGTTGATAATACTATATATTTTAGAGATATTTTAACAAAGCTCTTATAGAAACAGCTAACCATAAGACTTTTAAGAGTAATTTTGTTTTTGAAGCACTAAATAAATACATTAATTTTGTTTTGTAGATTTAAATAAATAAAGTCATTTTTTTCCTCACCATCTAACTTATTACTAATGGTAATTCTGATATTTCAGCATTGAGAGTTTCAATTCTTATATATTTGTTTGTAACCTTTACTTGAGCTTCAATAAGGCCAGGGGCAAAGCTCTTCCTATAACAGGAATAGCTTGAGCAGAAAGAGTCATTGGGCCATGAGATAAATATGTACTGTTAACATTAGGACACTCTTGGGGAGGATAAAGAAAGGACTGAAAAGAAATATTAAAAAAAAAAACTTTTCTAGGCACACCGAGAGAAAGCAAACTTCATGATGATAAATCAGCATTGTGGCTTTGGAAAAGCATGTGTAGGATGTTATCAATTATTCTTCCTCTCCACGGAGAATAGGGCTTCAAGATTTGTGTTTCTCTATCATGACAAGTCTTGGCTCTTACCACGTGAGATGGTTCCAGATAATCTCAAGTTTGGCAGTATATGGGATGAGGCTGTTTGGGCGGACTTAGCTGCTTTCCTCCTAAACCTTATTTAAGAGATCTGCTGTTAGTAAAGAAACTAAAAATGTATTTGCTTTAGCTGTTTTTTTCCACTTCCATTCAACTTTTCTGGCAAAATGTTAGCCTGTAAGATGACCTCAGAAATGTATTTAATGACTCTAAATATTCCACATGGTTTTAATTTAGTCACTGAACAACACAGATTTTCTTGATTCCTTTAGTCATTCAAAAAATATTTACTTATTGAGCGCTTGCCATTCGCCAGGCATTTGTTCTAGGTGCTGCAAGCATGGCAGTGAACAAAACAAAGTCCCCGTGCTCACGGAGTTTAGCTTCTTGGAGGGGGATAGGCCAAGGAAGTTCAGCACACGCATTTGTAATCCAGAGCCAAGTGCAGGCAAGCGCTATGAAGAAAAGTTAGCAAAATGAGAGGATTCAGAGTGAAGGGTCTTTAGATACGTCCTGCAGAGAGGGGGCTCACTGAGGTGAAGTTGGAGCTGAGACCTAAGTGAAGTGGGGTACGCCATGCAGAAATTTGGAAGAAGAGAATTTCAAAGCAGAGGACAAAACTAAATAACAGTAAGTGCCCACTGCTTTCTGGAAGGCTTTTTTTGCTGTTGTTGCCAGCTCTTTGCCGTTTTATTCATGAGTATTCCAAGATCATTCTGTCTATATAAAAAGTTTCAGAAAAAACATAGTTGTTGCAGTAGAGGAGGGCAGAGAAGTAGAGAGGGGTCAACTTGGAATAGGGGTTGAAAATCTTGAAACACAGGGACAATCTGCTTCTCGGGGCATGAGGTACCATGAGGTACTATGGCCACTTTTGAAAATTTGCCTTCAGAATGCATCACACAAATACTAACTTCCAAATTTTGATTATGCACCCCACCAGTAAAATACCTTTGAGCATATGTACCTAATATATGCCTTTTTATTTACAAGTTGGATGTAAGTACTACGATATCAATATACTCTATACATTGTAAAGCAGCTATCAAACTAGAATTTTTTTAAAGGAGATAAAATGAAATATAAACAGAAGTTCCAGTGTGTCCTTTGCACACCAAAATCATCCTTTCCACTCTCTAGGATATGTATACCTCATCTTAGAGATCAATATAACAGCTTATATTTTATTAAAATTTTATTATAACTATTAAACTTTTTATAACATCTGTCTTTAAAAATTCCACTCTTTTCTGAAATCTTTTTTTTATTTTTAGTTTTTGTGGGTACATAGTAGATATATATATATATATATTTATGGGTTACACGAGATGTTTTGATACAGGCATGCAATGTGAAATAATCACATAATAGAGAATGGGATAGCCATCCCCTCATTCATTTATTCTTTGTTTCTTTTCTGAAATCTTAAATTCTGTATTCTGAGTCTTGCAGCACCAGTATGCATGGGCTGCTGGCTGGACATGAGGATGTTCTTAGGGGCTGATTAGCTCTGTGAGAACATTCCTCTTCACCCCGAATGTCCCCATGCTACTCTACTACAGTATCCAGGTCTTTTGTGTCATAGGTCTGCAGTCTCATAGCTCCACCTGCCATTCCCCTACTGCATTTTAGCTGAGTCATAAGTTAATATTTACCTCTATAATCCTTTGATTAATGTCTGTCTTCTCAATGTCACTTGTCTACAGTCTCACTAGACTGTGGGCTCCAGGAGGGCAGGGACCAGGTCTGTTTTGTGGTCACATTTATTCCATGATTCCTGGCAAATGGCGAATTCTCTGTGGACCTTGGTAAATGAATGGATGATGTAACCAGGTATCTATCATTCCCTGCTTCTCAGTAGCTCCTTCTCACTGCTACTCTGTCCTGTCTTAATTGCTGGCTATTTTGTAACCAAGCACCTAACACAGATTCCTTCTCAAGGTAAATTACGTGTAGTCTGTGATGCTTGTTTACTACTCAGAGGGCTGATCTCCAAATAATTGTGTAGGGATGGAAGGAGGCAGAGAGAGATGCCAGGCAGGGAGAGAGGCTGAGCAAAGGACAGAAAACAGAGGGAGAGTGGAAGGGAAAAAAAGAGATTTCCCATTGTACTTTAAGTCTGAGTAAATAATATTTAAAGTGGATCTTTCCATTCTTTTCCCCATTGCTTTGCTCCTTCTAAAATATTAAACTGTGGCAAGAGTGCACATTTATCATTGCTGGTCTCCAGCGAGTTGTTATTTAAAGTTCCACCCAGCTGCGTTTCCCTGTTCTGTCCTGAGGTCATTAGGAAGCTCCTGGTTAGTAGCGGATACAGCCTGAGGTAGGCTCCGCAGACAGCTGAGCACAGGAGGGGTCGGGACCTGACAAAGCTGCTCGTTCAACTGGTTGTCTCTTGTTGCCTTTTAAGCTTGTCCGTAGTGACAAAGTCTCCCAGCTGCTCCCTTCACATCCGTTTCTGATCACAAGGCTAAGTGGGCTCTGATTTATCAAGTTCTGCCCCAGGTTGGGGTGTATGGAGCAGGAATGTCCTGCAAATTCAGGTGATCTTCACCTTTCTTTCTATCTGTCACATAGTGGGTTCCCGGAAGAGCAGTGGACACTGAGGTAGAGTGTAGTGAGCAGGATGTTTATCAAGTGCCTTGAGATTGACAACTTTCAGTAGAAGAGGAAAGAAACTTGAGTGGGTAGAGGGAGAAATGAAGCTGAGATGCAGGCCCAACGATTCTGATTGCCTCCTTGAAAAGGTATGAAGCTAGAATGAGCCTTCAGAGTCATTCTCAGCGGGACTCAGAAGGCTAGGCCTGTAAAACACCAAATTCCTCTGCTCTTTGATGTGGGTCACTCTGGAAAGGGCACGACTTTGGGTGAGGTGGTTGTCAGCAGTCTTGGCAACCCCTGAAGAGACTGACAGCATTCCCTGCAGCAGGGGCAATGCGGCCTTCATCTAAGGGGAATCAGGGTGGCACAGCACAGTGCCAGGCATGCTGGGAAGCTTTATCTAGATTTGACTCCCAAGAGCAGTACCTAGATGATAAGCTTAACACATGCAGTGGAGTGCTGGAGTAGGCTTGTCCCAGCTTCTGAGAACTGATTATTAAATATTCAACAATTTTGAGAGCCTGTTGAAAACTTGAAATGGGCCATGGTAGGAGTATTTATACCACAGAAAATGGCAAATGCTACGAATCAGAGCTCGTGAGGTTTTGTTTTTGTTTTTCTCCAGAAAGATGGTTTACAAGCCCATCACTAAATACAGGCTTACCTAATTTCATTTTTAAGAGAATTGGAAATATCTAAACACTTCACTGTACACCTCCCCAGAAAGTCCTTTCCTACTTGATAATTGTCTTGAAATTTACTGTTAGAGCATGACATCTTCAGCTCAAACTCTGACTCCCTCTAAGGTCACATGGTGATGTGCATAAGGTTCTACAGTTACCTAATTGAATCCCATCTCTGCCACTCCTAGCACTGAGACCTTTGGCAGGTTAATTTCTCTGAGCATATTTTTTCTTATTAATAAAGAAGGGATTATTGATAACTAGAGAGTTACTTTTCAGAACTAAACAGAAAAGTCATGTTTAATATTAGGTAAGCTATGAATATTCGTCTACATCCTTTTCCCCTTCCATAATGTCTGCCCTTAATGGGCATGAATTTCCCCTTGGAGTAAGAAGTCTAAGGAGGGCATGATGGAGAAAATTTGGTGTTGCTTTTTATTGTAACATTTTTCTAAAGAGGAATGCATTTTTTAAAGTACATTTAAAAAATATGTATCACTTTAATTTTAAATCATGCTTTCTGCTGATTTCAGCACACACAGCTCCCTGTTCACCCCCATACCTTCAAGGGTGCCTTGAAGCTGACTCAGCCCTTCCCAGTCCAGCTTCCCCAGGCCAGTTGCTCCCTGGTGAGGTCATGTGATGGGGGAAGCTGCATACACACTTCAAAGCTAAGGTCTGAAAAAGATAATGCCAACTCAGAACAAAAATTGTAAGGCAAAGAAAGAAACTCTAGGATTGAAACGCTCCTGTATATCCTGAAGTGATAGAAAGCACTTTCTTTTGCCTGTAATACAAAAAAACCAAGATTAAGATCTATTCTAGATTGGAAAAAAAGAAATCATTGTTGATATGCAAGGTTTTAATTGTGTTGGATGCCTGGCTCCTGACTCCTGAGGAATGAATAGCTCTTGGTGAGATACAGGACCAGGCCTTATCACGTGCACGTGTTATTTTCTCTTCTCCTGCTGGTATCATGTCAGTCTTAGGCTGGAGTCACATGGTTATGTCAATACCACAGCTAGTGAGGGGTGGTAGGGCAACCGCCACACGAATAGCAGGCCCACAAGGGACCAGCAGCAGCCGATCCAAGTGTGCAGAAAACGAGAAGGCCTGGAGTCTGGGCATCTAGGTCCAGGGATAGGAAACCCAGGATGTAAGGTATTGACCTTAGCAAAGAGTCACAAAAATAGCAAAGGTGAGTTCATGCATCAAGAATCTTACACAAAACAGGAGAGTTTCTAGCCATTGGTGGTTTGTTGCCATGGCAATGATCTAGAAAACTTATATGAGAACAAATTCAGCAGTTGAGTGAGTGACCTGAACCCACCTGTGAATAGGAGATGGGATATAAAGTTAAAAGGCCAGTCTCTGGAGCCATATAACTTGGATCAAATGCCGCTTACCAGTGGTGTGATCTTAGGTAAGATAATTAACCATCCTATGCTTCAATTTCCTAACTACTTTGTAGGGCCATTGTGAATTGCAAATGAGAAAATTCATGTGAAGCACTTAGAGTCATGTCTGGCTCATAGGAAGTGCTCAAAGTATATTAACTGTTAATTAGATGCTGTTGTTATCAACAAAGCAAAGGACTTGCAATTAAAAGCTGTGATTTGAGTCCAGGCCTTGGCTATTTACAAGGTAGGTAACTTAGGGCAAGTAACATACCTAATAAATAGCTAAGGCCTTAACTCTGAGCCTTGGTTTCACCTCTGTAAAAATGAGGTGCACATAAATACTTAACTGGAAGGATATTGTAAAGAAAAAGATGAGACACTGTGTATGAAGGAAACTTTAAAACTCTAACAGCCTTATGGAAAGATCTTTTTTTATTACTTACTATTATGATTAATTGGCAAATAGTAAATGTACCCGGTTTTATGTGAGAAAGTCAAATCCTAAACTTCAGCCCTGCCCAAATTATAATATAAGGACAGTGTATTTTCTTTTCCAGGGAAATTTTTTATTTACAAAGGCTTCTCCTATTGCGTTGCCTATTCAATCTCACCATTATTCCGTAAGACAAACAGATATGATCCATATTACAGATGAGGAAACCACAGTTCTGGAAGTTTAAGTGACTTCGTCAAGTTTGACTTACAACAGAACTAGGATTAGGACCAGGGCTTCTGACTCCAAGTTCAATGTTCTTTCTACAACTCCATGCTGCCAAGCTCAATGTTTAGACATATGTAAATGTTTTGGTCGTAATTCACCACTTAATTTTGCCTGCAGTCATAGGCACTACCTACCTCCAATGAAATAACAGAGTTTATATCTGTCATTTTTGCATGTATAATGTTCACAGTAGGACATTTCTAACTTGTAGCATTTTAATGACTTGAAAAGTAATTATAGTTTTGTGGTATTCTATTCTCACAAATTCTCAATGATTATTTGTTATTTTTCTCTACATTGCTCTCCTGTCACTGTTTCCCTGTAATTTAGTTTTGCTTCTGTGAATTTCAGTGAAAATGTATACATATCAGTGATCCTCCAGTTTTTAACTGTATACATATCTAGTTGGAGGGACTTGCTGCAGACTTCCAGTAATTTTTGGAAAGAATGAAAATAGCTGAATAGGTTTGGACACTCAATGAGTGTTTATTGCACACCTGCTTGGTTCTGTATTAGATCCTTTCAGATATTTTATCACACTTAAAAATCATGGCTGGGCATGGGGTGGCTCTCACCTGTAATCCCAGCATTTGGGGAAGCCGAGGCCTGTGGATCCTTTGAGGTCAGGAGTCCAGGACCAACCCAGCCAACATGGTGAAACCCCATCTATACTAAAACTACAAAAATCAGCCTGGCATGGTGATGCATGCCTCTAATCCCAGCTAGTCAGGAGGCTGAGGTAGGAGAATCGTTTGATCCCAGGAGGCGGAGGTTGTGGTGAGCCAAGACCGTGCCGCTGCACTCCAGCTTGGGTGACAGAGCAACACTCCGTCTCAAAAAAAAAAAAAAAAGGCATAACAAGTCTGAGTCTCCAGTCTTAACTTTTTCTTATATTCTATTTTTCAGCTTTTATTATTCCTTGATATTTAAAAGATAATTTTTAAAATATATGTAATTTTCATTAATGATTCCATTACATTTGTAGAATAGCTTCGTAAATGGTAACTTTACATGAAGTTCATTTAGAATGACAGGAAAGTATTTTATCTGAAAGAATTAAAATGATCTCACAATATTATATAACCACTATAAATTTTGTAAATTTCCATCCAGTCATTTTACATATTTTTTTCCTGTGTAGCTTAAATCAGATGGTCTCTAAAGCTTTGTAACTTGCTTTACTTACTTATTATCATAACCTAAACCTTCTCTCAGGCTTTTAAAAATTAAATGTAATGAAAATGTGCTTGATTTTTTCGTTGTTTCTAAATTTTCACTAATATAAATAATACTTCAGTGAATACCTACCTATATAAAACCGTTCCTGTATTTTGAAACATTAAATAGACTATTAAACATTAAATAGCTATCAGATAACAGATATAAAATATTTATTAGAATAAATGTCTTCTGGGTCTTTGAAAAAGCATTGGACAATGGCAGAAGAGCTAACTGAAATAAATGGGAAAAGGATTAATTACCAAATACCTATGAATTTTCCTGGAACAAATGGCTGTCAATATGGCATAAAAAGAATTAGATCCCTATCACACGTCATATCACAATAAATATGAGATGGATTAGAGACTTAAGCAAAAATCAAACTATACAACTTTAGGAGAAAATATGACATCAGGATAGGAAAATATTTTTTAAAGATATCACCAAAAACACAAATAATGAAGTAAAAATGGAATAAATTTTACTACATTAAAATAAACTTTTGCATGAAAAAGACACCATCAACAAAGTTAAAAGATAAAGTTTAAAAGCTTAAGGAGATCACAAGAATAGAATAATGTATTTGAAATCTAAATGAACAAAGCAGAATAGTAACCAGATTATATTAAGAACTAATCATTAAGAAAACTAATACTGAGTAAAAGAGATCATAAAATTCACTAAGGAGATACCACAAAGGCCAATAAATGAGGAATACATGTTCTTTTAATTAGTAGGGAAAAAATTTTAGGTAAATTATCATGTGATATCATTTCATACTTATCACATTGCCAAAAATTAGGCATTTGTCAATACTAAGTATTGGCTAAAATCTCGGGAAATACTCTTACACTTTACTGTGGGAGTGTAAATTGGCGTAGCCACTTTAATTTTAGTGATACCTACTAAAGTTGAAGATTTATATACCTCATACCCCAGCAGGCCCACTTCTAGGTATTTTTCACTTCTGGAGAAACTCTTACGTGTATACGCAGACTTAAGCACAAGAATATACAATGCAGCATTTTTAGTAATGGTAACAAGAGAAGGGAAAAAATCAAATCATGATGTATTCATCCAATAGAACATTACACAGCAGTTGAAGTGAATGGATGAGATTCACTCCTATATTAATATAGATAAATCTCAAAAACTATGTTGAATGTAAAAGGCAAGAGGATGCCTTTTATATTCAATAAATGTAAAAGGGTATTTATGATAAAATTTTAAAATACACAAATATACAAAAAATAAATAAAAATTAGCTGATTGTGGTGGTACGCACCTGGGGTCCTAGCTACGTGGGAGGCTTAGATGGAAGGATCACTTGAGCCCAAGAGTTCCAGGTTATAGTGAGCTATGATGGTACCACTATACTCCAGCCTGGACGGCAAAGCAAGACCCTGGCTCAACTATAATAAAGTAAACATGCACAAACAATACTAATTATGGTTATGACTACAGACATATGAAATATGTAAATATAGTAATGGAAGGAAGGGGTACTGACTTCAGGGCCTTGATTACTTCTGGGACTGGGGGAGAACAAAGAGTAACTTTGGCTCTGGCATATCACTTAAAACTTGTTTGAGGTGAAGTTAAGCACTTAACGTATAATAAGAGAAAAACATCTCTGGTTTAGAATTTCCAAGCTCGGTGCTGCCTCTGAACAAGTTGGACCTTACACATGTCTCTCCATCTCTCTGGAGGATATTAGGTCCAGGTTTTAAACCATTTTTTGTTTGTTTGTTTGTTTGTTTAGCAAAAAGCGCTTCATTCAAAGAAAATCTAACAATAAAAGTGCTTCACAGTATGTCATACAGGTGAGGTCGAAACTGCTCAGACAGGAACGGGGATGGGGCAGTTGTCCCTACCTTCCATTACCACCACTCTTCTCTGCAACTAGGTGGCCTCTAAGGCAGCTTCTCCCTTTAACGGCCTAGCTGTCAATGGCACTGGCTGTTAGTCTGCACAAGGTATGACCCATTTCCCTGACAAGTGCCTGCCACATACAAGGGCTCTTCAGCAAACACCTGGAGAAATGGAAGAATGCTTTTTACTATGAAACCATTTGCTAATTTGACCAGTCCACAGATTTGAATGTCTTGGGTAAAATTTCTCCCCATTTTATTAATTTTGCTGCCCCTATCACTTCTTTAATTTTCTTAACTTATTTTTAGCACATCTTAATTATTTTGGCCCTTACCACTCTGTCTCCTGATGTCCTCTCCTGCCTCCTTCCTTCCCTTTTCCTCCTGTTCATCCAAGAGCCATTCATCAGGTTCCTGAAAAAGCCACTGCTCAGCCTGCCCCGTGAAAAGGCCCAGAGCCCACTTCTCCTACCTTGCCATCACTCACCTTTTCCTTAACCTCCCGTACCCACTTCTTGGTGTAAGTCAGAAATGATCAAAAATCTCTTCCTAATTATGAAACCCAAAGGATCTCCCCTTGGTCCTTAAACTCCTTTATTCAGCAGCTGACATCAGAGTAGGGAAGGTGGAGTCAACTCCTCCCCAGCCATTCTCTTGGTCAGCCAGGTGCAAAAACGGGTCCACTTTGGGGGCTGGCATTCTTGCATCTCTTTCTGTTTATTGAATTTCAGATATATAATCAATGATTGGGGAAAGTTATATCTCAAATGCAATACTACAAAGTTATTCTGAAAAAGTGTTTGTTTTTTATCGGAAGTTCCAGTTTCACTCCGTGTCCTCTGTTTGTATTGCTAAACCTGGCAGCCCTGCATCAGGGAGTGGCAGCTCCTTCTCATCCTCCACCTCTCTCGAGCGTATTTCCGAGGGCGTACAGGCACCTCCAACTTAGTGAGCAGAAGCCTCCATAAGCCCTAAGCCTTTCTGACCCCTCTTATTCCTGCTGAGTCAGCTCCTCCCTAGCCATATTCTCTCAGTCACTCACCCAGGTGCAAAAACAGGTTCCTTGTGGAGTTTTTCATTTTTCCCTCTATTTTACCCACAAACCCTGCTAGTCCTCCCTACCATATGCCTGGCTTATTTTAAGGAAACATGTGTTGAGTGAGTGAATGTCTCCTGGGCTTCTTTCTTTCTTTCTGTTCTATCACAGCCACTTTCATTCACATTATCATTACCTTGTGCTCATTCTGGTAACTGTAGCCTGACAATGGTTTCCCTTCATCCAGGCCAATCTTGAGGTCTCTGCAAACTAATCTGTGCCGGCATCTTCTTTAAAAATATAGATATATATTTTTGACTAGATAATACATTCACATGGCCTAATGTTCAAAAGATATAAAAGAATATGTGGAACTCTTGAAGGTTCGTTCATTGTCATATCTTTTGCCTACCTGATGTAGCCAGTGGATAAATAGACACAAGAATGAGAAAGATGGACATCAAAAGCTATACAGACTAATCGGGCTTGGTCTGGGGGCTGCCTTGCTCACCTTTACACCAGAATTAGAAAGACTTACATACCCAGAGAGACCCAGCTGGACAGAATTGGCCTCCATGCTGGGCTCTGCTCTTACGAAGCTTGAGGGTGGGAGGAAGAAAGTGGGGTTTTACTCATCAAGCAGGCTAATTCCAATGTGAACAGAGGAGGAGGCTGACAGGCACACACTTAATTCCCCTTCTCCAGCTCACCAATCAGACTAGTCACTCTCTATTCCCTAAAAAGGGGTGATTTAAAGTTGAGACCAGGATCAGGGTGTTAAAGCCTTTCCGGTACTCCCAGGCTGGTGTGCTGACGGTTTACAGGTGTGTCATGAGAGAGAAATCTTTTCATCCTTGGACCAAAAATAAGCAGAGCCCCAGACTTGTCCTCTTCAGCCATGAGCACCTTCATCAGAACCCTAATTTCCTTCCAATTTAGCCTCATTAACCCAATGTTATCTTTTTCCGTTTGTATCATATTGGGGAAAATTCTGGAATGTACTGCTCTAAGCAGTGGTGACTTCCATATTTATAGATATGAAACCAGCACAAAGAACATCACCCCAGCCCTTTACTTGTACACACAGAAAATTCTTCAGCCAAACCCCCTTCTTCCTGCCACCAAGTTCTCCCTAGCCTTCCCCAAAGCAACCAACAGTTTTTCTTTCTATATACAGGTAAATATTTTATGCCCTTCTTTTTAAAAAAAGTAATCACAAATCACAAATAGGCCAAATACTTTAATAAAATACTATCAAATCTCAGCGGCTTAATGTAATAAATGTTTATTTCTTGTGCATGTCTCAATCCAGCGTGGCTTTTTGGATCAGTGACGGGGCACTGGGTTCCTCTCCTGGAGCCATTCATGGTTCCGACTTCCTTTAATCTAGTGTCTCTGTTAGTCTCTAGGGATTCACAACTGCTGCTGAATGCTCTACAAGAGCTGAAAAAGGAAGGAAGGAATAAAGCATGGAAAATCTGGGGGACTTTTAGGGACTACAAAGTGATAAATATCATTTCCGTCCATATTCAGTTGGTCGGAACTCAGTCATATGGTCCCATTTGACTACAAGGAAATGTAGTCTACATGTCTGACCAGGACAAAAAGGAAATGGAGGTAGTAAGGCCGTAGAGATTTCTGTTACACATGCCAGGCATGCCGTCTGCACCTTGCTCTTTTGACCTGACAATACATTTTAGAGCACAGTCACATTCGTTCATGGGCAAGCAGTTTCCTCAGCTTTTCTAACAGGTACATTTTATGCATTATACCACAATTTATTTAACTAGTCCATGGTCCAATCATGCTCAATGCTTCGTTTCTTCCATTATTTCATCTGCAATAAATACTCTTGTAATTATATTATTCCACACATGTGTAAGCATATCTGCAGCATAAATCCTCAGGTGAAGTGTTGCTGAATCAAATGATATAAACAGTTAGCATTTTCATAGCTATTACCAAATTACCCTTCTTTGAAGTCATACAAATTATACTCCCAGTAGCCATCTTATTATTTAATTCTGCTTGTGTAAAATATCTCAGCATGTTTGAGTAAGTATAGTTAAATCCAATGGCTCTGAGGGAGGCCCACAATCTTGCTTGTATCCTCCTGTTGGGCTTTCCCTTCCCCTCCATTCCTTAGGAACCCGACATTGTCTATTTCTGTTCCCCAAGTGTTCCTTGTGCCTCCTATCCTCAAACCATTGTGTCAATATTTTCTTTCATTTAGATTCAGATCTAGTGAACTAGTAAACACTGTTTTCTTTTTTTTTTTTAAGATAAGATCTCTCTCTGTCCTCTCTCTCTTGCCCAGGCTGGAGCACAGTGGTGTGATCCTGGCTTACTGCAACCTCTGCCTCGCGGATTCACGCAATTCTCGTGCCTCGGACTCCCAAGTGCCTGGCTAACTTTTTTTTTCTTTCAGTAGAGACCGGGTTTGCCATGTTGACCGGGATGGTCTCAAACTCCTGGCCTCAAGTGATCCGTCCACCTCGGCCTCCCAAAGTGCTGAGATTATAGGATTGAGCCACTATGCCAGGCCAGTGAACACTTCTTGAAAAATAGGGCTGGGTACCAAGCAGAACCCTTTAAATTCATTATTACATATAATCCTCAGAAGCAACTAGAAAGTAGGCATTTTCATTCCCAGAGTACAAATAAGGAAACTGAGGCTCAGAGAGGTTAAGTAAATAGACCAAGATCATCTAACTAGTATGTGGTATATTTTCATTAGGTTTTCTGAGAGTATTCTTTTTTCTCTCACTCTGGTACTTCTCAAACCAAAGCATAACTTAGGACAGAGGAAAAGAAACACACACACTTGAGCTGTCTCTACATGAGACCCAAAGCTGCCTGTGCCAAAATGTTTCCTTTGAAGTCTCCTATTTGTATTAAAAATGGATACAGATTTTTAATTTCACTTTTTAACATATCTGCATAAATTTTAATATTTTAAATTCCTTGCTACCAACTGTAACTGAAATCCCAGGAAGCTACCAGTGTTCTCTGTGGTTTGGGGAACTCTGGCCCACTGTCCCCAGGGCAGGCAGGAAAACATGATTCTGCATGTCAATGCCCCACAAATAGACTCTTACCCATTCTTCAAAATCCAACTCATATGTCAAAGTTTCCTGGGGGGTCAGCAAGCCCAGAACGGTGTCCCTGTCATAGAAAACTGAATTACAGCTTATTCCAGTGCCTTATACTGTAATTACACAGTGTCTTTCCTTTCTTGGACTATTCGTGGAGTCAGTCTCTCTATAGCTTCAAGTTCTTTGCAGCAAGAAGAGGATTGTTAATTTTTTAATGAATCAAGCATTGAAGATAATTAACACATTATTGTTAACAACTTTTACTTTTCCAAAAAAAAATCAGCAATTACAAAATAGCAAAAGTCAACTTCTTAGTTCCAATTTCTCTTAAATACTCCTAAATCTTGCTTAAAATGGTTGTGTTAGCTTCGTGTTTCCTTGGAAAGCACACATTTCATTTGCCCGTGCATGTATATCCAATTCCCAGTGATAGTCCTGTCTTATTGATTGACAGTGGGTAAGCCATTAATTTCTTCTCCTGTCTCTGAAAAATGGGGATAATTGCATTTGCCAGCTACCACTTGGGAATGTTGTCAGAATTGATGAAACAATGTTTTTAAAAGACCACTTTGGAGGGAATATACTATATAAATCACCCTCCCTCACTAGGATGGTTACTTTAGTGCTTATTTATTTAATAGTTCCGCGGAACACTGATATTTCAGATAAGTCATATTGAGTCAATGATTCCTTAATACTCAGGCCCATAACCTTCTGATGAACTTGTAAATTAACTTGGTACATATCCTTTCTACTCTTGGAAGTTTTCAAGTTGATTATCTCTGTAATTATATGTCTGGGCCATTGCTAGCCAATAGTGGTAGACATATGAGATAATATTTAAAATTTGCTGCATCCTCATGAACACATAGATATTTTTCTCTCTCTCATATATCTTTAAGAATTGAATTTTAATAGTTAAAAATCTCACTGCTTTCATAAGGCATACATAACGTTTCCATCTCAGAGTTGCAGGTCTGTTGTCACACCTTGTGTAGTGTCATAAAACAGCTAAAAAGGAAATGGTATAAATTTCAAATTCTAGTAACCATCTATAAATGGACCCTACAATTGCCACTAGCCACCAGTGTTAAAATTAAAAATTCAGTCCCTCAGTTGCACTAGCCACAGTTCAAGTGCTCAACAGCTCGTCTGGCTGGTGGCCACCGCATCGTATAGCACAAGGACAAAACATTTCCGCCATCACGAAGAGTTCTATTAGGCAGTGCTTGTCTATAAGATTTGTATCTTAAAAAACTAATGAAGGACTTAAGCTGGAACATTTTTATCTTTCTGCTTTTCTCACCCATCCCTTGCTTAGATTTTTTTCTCCTCGTGTTACAATAAATTTTTTTTTAAACTATTTGGAGCTTAAAAGCAGCCCACCTCCAAGACCACGATTTGAACACAAAGTCTAGGGAGAATGACACGTGGAATTCCCATCTGGAGGTTAGTACAGCAGCAGATCCAGCCATTTCTGAGAAATTGTCTGGGTTTGGAGTTACTCCCAGAGCTCTGATTTAGCAGTTCCTAAGCTTACAGCAAGTCTGAAAGGAACACAAATCTGTTTTGTATATACAAATAAATCCTCGCATGCTGCATGCCATTCTCAGCCTGCCAGTTTCATCTGGCTGCTCCAGAAAATATAATTCAATAGCATATTAGTTAACCTACATGGAGGGAATGGGGCATTCTCATTATTGAAATGTTCTGGTTGAGTGATTAACCCGATTTTTGCAGAAAAACTGCTGATGCAAGGGATTTTCTGTCCAGGAGGGTATCTTCCAGATGATCGCAGCTGCACTGCTTCATCCCTCAAGCACTCAGATATATGTCTCTGTGCTAAAAACTTTCAAATATGCATTGATATATTCTCAAAGAAGCCTCATAAAAATAGATCAGTAATGGTGTTCCTGATACTCTTAGAAAGGAGTAAACTCAAAAGAAAAATTAAGGTCTATCCTCAAATTTTGCACAGTTGTGTAACCTTTAGGAATTTCTGACAATAGGGCAGTTTCTTCAAGTGATATAATTTGAAAATACTTATTCAATTATTTTATTTTCTTTTGTAATAAATGCAATGTGCTTACTAGATGTCAGGCAATACTTTGAGGGCTTTACAAATGTTAATTCATTTAATTCTTATAGCCATCTTAGAATTAGGTACCAGACTATTATGTCCATTGTAAAGATGAGAAAACTGAAGGACAGGGAGGTTACATAGCTGTCCAAGTCAAGGACAGCTTAGGATTTGAACGCAGGAAGCTTGCCTCTGAGTGACCAGGCCCTTAAACACTACTCCAAGTAATTTATATAACAGAAGGAACCGACATCATGAAATAAAATGATTTGTTTTTCTCCTTAGTGCCTTAGTTTTTACATATTAAAAGACAGAGATCAGTGAGGTAAGAATAGAATCAAAACATTGATACTTCTCTCTAAAAGATAATTACAAGCAGCTGTGTGCAGTGGCTCATGCCTGTAATCCCAGTACTTTGGGAGGCCGAGGCGGGCAGATCATGAGGTCAAGAGATCGCGACGGAGGCTGAGGCGGGAGAATGGCTTGAACCCGGGAGGAGGAGTTTTCAGTGAGCCAATATCGTGCCACTGCACTCCAGCCTGACAACAGAGTGAGACTCCATCTCAAAAGAAAAAAAAAAGTAATTAAAAGCTTTGTACACCAAAAGTCAAATGTATTCACAGCCCAGAATCAATTATAAAACACAAAAAGTAGAATTAGATTGATTTTCTGAAAATTAATTAATGTAATACATTGGTTTTAAATACAGGATGAGCAGATTATCGTTTTTAGCTTCTGTGTTGATTGTTGCAGTCAAAAAAATTTTTTTGTTCAGGTTTCTGAATGAGTCAGAGTAACAAAAGAAATGACTGGAGTTTAATCATGTCTGATTCATAATGTAAGTAATATAATTTTTCTAGACGTGTAGAATGTGTGATAGTGAGAGGAACCAACATTTAACAAGCAGCTACGATTTAGTAGGCATTTGACCTTAGGCTTTCTTACTACTTAAGCAAAAAAACCTAGAAGTGATTTCTTCCTTTCCTATCATCCCCAACACCTAACTTGTTGACTGCTCATTCCGTCTCCTCGATATACTTGGGTACCGCCTTCTCCCTCCCCAGCTCCAGGCCACCATCTTCTCTCATCAGGATTCTGCAGCAGCCAACTCAAGTGACTTTCTTAAAGCATCGATTAGATGCTCTCTCATCCTCACCCAGCACTTTACCAGCACTGTCTCCATTTAGGATCACCTCCCAGTACTGCCCAATTCCACCTCTTCTTCATCCCCATCTCCCCATGCTGTGGCTTTTGCCTACTCTACCCAGTCCCTCTGGCCTTTGGGTTTCTGAATATACACAGCTGTTTTATTTTTCTTTCTTTTCTTTCTTTGTTATGTATGTGTGTATTATTTATTTATTTATTTTGAGAGAGAGTCTCACTCTGTTGCCCAGGCTGGATTGCAATGGTGTGATCTCAGTTCACTGCAACCTTTGCCTCCCAGATTCAAGCAATTCTCCTGCCTCAGGCTCCCTAGTAGCTGAGATTACAGGCACCCACCACCATGCCTGGCTAATTTTTGTATTTTTAGTAGAGACAGGATTTCACCATATTGGCCAGGCTGGTCTCGAACTCCTGACCTCAAGTGATCCACCCTCCTTGGCCTCCCAAAGTGCTGGGATTACAGGCGTGAGCCATTGCACCCAGCCTACACACAGCTGTTTTCTACCTCAGATATCCGTGCATGTTATGCTCTGCCTGGGATCCTCTTTCCTCTACTCGTCTCTTGTTTTGGTCCCTTTTCTGCCTTTGAATCTCAGCTCAAATTTCACTTCCTTGGAGAGCTCTCCCTGGGCACCTCACCTAAACTCTATCCCTTAATGTTATTCTCTGTCTCAGTCCCTTGGTCATTTCCTCAGAGCACTTACTACAACTCAGAAAGATTCTTGGTCAGTTTAGTTGGGAGGTAGGTAGATAGGTAGCTTAATCTGTCTTTACAACCAGCAGGAAAGCTCCAGAGGGCTGGAACTTTGGTTCCCCACCGTGCCCCTGGTGTCTGATGAAGGGCCTGGCCCAGAGAGGTCCTTTATGACTATTTTGCAAACAAATGAATTTTCCCATTTGACAGGATCTGCTCATTTTTAGAAAACGACCCTGAGGTAAACTGTCTAAAGTCACAGAATGAGCAACCTAGTTTGTTTACAACTCTGATCACAACAATTCCCCCAATGAAAGTAAAGTGTAGGCAGAGTAAAACTTCAGTGATTTATGATGTTGGAATACAGGGGGGACTTTTCCTGTTTCTCAGGTTGCAGTATGCGAACATTCAGTTATGCATTATTTAATGAAGATGATATGTTCTGGGAAATGTGTCATTAAATGATTTCCTTGTGTGAAATCATAGTGTTCTTACATAAACCTACATGTAGGATGTAGGTTTATATTCTAGCCTATAACACACTTAGGCTCTATGCTATTGCTCCTAGGTTGCAAACCTATACAACATGGTATTGTCCTGAATACTGCAGGCTATTGTAATGAAATGGTAAGTATTTGCGTATCTAAACATCTAAACATAGAAAAGGTACAAAAACAAGGTGATATAATATTATGGGATCCCTGTCACTTATGCCATTTATTGTGAGTAAAATGTTATGTGGCACATGATTGTGTAAAAGAAATATAGGCAGGCTTTGGAGACAAAATCCTGGGTCTACAATCCCAGCTCCATCATTAGTAGCTGCCTGTGCTTGAAAAGTCAAAACCTCTCTAAGCATCAGTTTTCTCCTCTGTAAAATTGATTTATTCATCATTTGATTCCCAATGTCTGGAACGAATGACCTCATGACCACGCCAGTGAAATGGATGAATTCTTCCCTGTCTCTTTTCCTGTGGGGACTGAATGAAATGCCATGCGTAAAACATCCAGTGATGTGCCTGGGGCAGAATAGGCACTGGCTAAAAAAACGTATCTTCCTTCCTCCTAGCCAGCCTCTCTCTTTTTCTCAGGTGTTGGATCGTAGGTAGTATGCTGGCACTCATATATGATCTTGGTTTTGGATAAGCCAAGGAAAGGTTTGAGAGAGTTGAGGGATGCTTTTCCACTGAGATCTTTCCCGGCACCCTCCCCAATCAATTAAGAATCTGAAAAATGTATTCAGCCCCTGTCAGGTAATAAAGTAGTTGGTATGTGGAGAAACAAATAAATATAAAGACGTGCTCTTAGCTGAAGAAGTTCACCTCTGATTAGGAACAAGTAGAGTAATATGAGTAAAACAGTTATCAAGACAAGAAGGCATGGGGCCATTGCTGATCAAGAGCAGGGCAAGGTAGGACAAATTCTATCATGCTCCCTCTATCTTTATGGAGAGAATCATGCTAAATGACCAAAGATGAGTGTATAGGGCACTAAATGAGAATCTTGCCACAATGTCCTTTCCTCCGGAAGGAAGAATTTGTGTGGACTCCAGGGCCCGTGGCTACTGGGTCAAGAAATTGTCACCTATCCAAAATCAGCCAATCTGTAGTCATGTAATTGCCAGGGGACCCCTAGGCCTGATATGAATAGATGGGCTGAGCCCATCACAGCCCACTTCTCATGAGTTTAAATCATGATGAACTGACGTCAGAGGATCTAGAAGGGCAAAAGATACCATAAGAGCAAAGCCACGGGGGGAGCTGAGAATGCAGCAGAGGGCTCAGGGTCAAGGATAGGACCATAGCTGACCTGCCTGAAGGCTTGTAGGAGGGGTTGTGGTATCAAAAGGTGCCTAACTAGGTTTGTGAGAGGGAACCAGGCTGAGTTAGGTGGCTTCGACTTCCTCTACCTTCCCCTTTCCAAATGTGAATTAGATGAGCAAACTTGAAGGAGCAGTTGAGGAAGGGTGAAGGGAGGCTCTGACAAGGCCCAACCATGCCCAGAGTAGAACATGAAACCAAGAGAGGCTTTTAAGTTTTTTTAGTGGTGAAGCTATCCATCTCCTCAAGCGTTTATTATTTCTTTGTGCTATACACATTCCAATCATACTCTTTTTTTTTTTTTTGAGGTAGAATCTCGCCTGCTCTGTCACCTGGGCTGTAGTGCAGTGGCTCGATCTCAGCTCACTGCAACCTCTGCCTCTGGGGTTCAAGCGATTCTCATGCCTCAGCCTCCCGAGTATCTGGGATTGCAGGTGTCCACCACTACGCCCAGCTAATTTTTTGTATTTTTAGTAGAAATGGCGTTTCACCACGTTGGCCAGGCTGGTCTCAAACTCCTGACCTCGTGATCCGCCTGCCTCGGCCTCCCAAAGTGCTGGGATTACAGGCATGAGCCACCGTGCCCGGCCAGTTATTTTTAAATATACAGTACATTATAGTTGACTATAATCACCTTGTTGTGGTATCAAATACTAGATCTTATCCATTCTATTTAACTATGTTTTGTACCCATTCACAATCCCCACTTGTCCCCCACCCACCCCCACCCCATAATACCCTTCCCAGCCTCTGGTAACCATCGTTCTCCTCTTTCCCTCCATGAGTTCACTTGTTGTAATTTTTAGCTACAGAAATGAGTGAAAATATGCAAAGTTTGTCTTTCGGCTTTTTAAAATTTTTATTTAAACAATCCTTACCTGTGATGTCAGTATACTTCATTCTATTTTAATACATTTGACTCTCAAAAGTAAGGCTTTTTTTTTTTTTTTCCAATTGAGCAAATGTACATTGAGCAACGTGCTAGGCACTGGCAGAGGAGAAGGTAGTGCGACTAAGACATCACTGTGACCCTCGATACGATCCCAGTGTAATGGGAGAAACAGTCAAACACAAGCCAATGATTTCAAAGTCCGTGATGAAACACAGATGCCACAAAAGAGGGGCCGAAGTGCTGAAAAAAGCACGGAACAGACAGTGGCCAGTTGGGAACTGCGAATCAGGCAGATGTCACAGGGAAGTAACTTTTGAGAGGCAGCTTGAGAGATGAGTAAGAATTCAGGCTTAAAAGGGGAAGAAAATTGTAAGTTAGTGTTGTGAAACCCATACATTTGATTTTGATGAGTAGTCCAATCGTGAGAAGCCCTTAGTGATAAAATAATGAATGCCTGTGTGCGTGGGAGGAAGGCGGGGAGAATAGGGAGGGAAAAGAATAAAGGATAAAGAGAAGTAGAGAAATAAGAGAGTAAGTCCAAGAAAGTTTTAGAGATCAAGTGAGTTTTTATTTTCAGATTACCCAGCAAAGAGCAGATAGATACTGGATTCAAGAATTTCCACTTCATTTCACTGTACTGCATACCAAGTCATACTTGCTTTATGGCCAAGTTTATTTTAACATTTAAATAAAACCCAGTAAACAAGGACTAGAAAAATCAATTTTCAATTTCAAGTGTGTTTTTCCATGTAGTCTGGAAAGTGTTTTAAATTTTGGAATGGAACAAAATAAAGTGAAGACCCAATTTCCAAACAACTTTAGATGATAAATCCTTGTCAGAAGTCAAAAAAAAATTATATATACATATATAATAAAAATATGAAGAATGGATAATTAATTACAATAAAAGACATTTTCCTCCAGAGAGATTTCACTGAGTTTTTGTGGTTGTTAGCTATAATGTAGAAGTATGTATATTTTACATTTAGAATTTACAGTTATACCGTATTTATGAATTTCCAAATTTGCATTTTTCCTACCTTCATCTCTGCAAAGTTAATAGTTAATATACCTCATACAGGCTTAGGAAAAGCAACCATAACTGGTTTTTGAAACATATTTTTTTAATGACCCAAAGGAACATAATTCTAACTGTACTTTTTTTCCTTTCTGGCAGATGACATTTGATCCAGAAATCTTCTTCAATGTTTTATTGCCACCAATTATATTTCATGCAGGATACAGTCTAAAGAAGGTAAATATATAGTGATCATCTTCTTCTTTTATCATTAAGTAGAGACCAGCACTAATGAGAAACAGTTATTTTGACAGGCTTCTGTATTCGGTAAGAGTATCATAATCTTACATTTGTGTTATAGTTTCAAACCTGACATGCTTAGAATTCTAAAATTCTTCTAAACCTATTCTGTCCAATACAGGCCACTAGCCACAGGTAGCTATTGAGCTCTTGAAATGCAACTTGTCTGAATCGAGATGTTCATTAAGTGTAAAACATACACTGGATTTTAAAGACTTTGTATTTATGCAAAGAATCTAAAATATCTCCATAATGTTTTATACTGATTTCATGTAGAAATGTTAGTATTTCAGATAGATTGGATTAAGCAAAACATTATCAAAACATATTTCACCTTTTAAAAGCATTTTAATATAGCTACTAGAAAAATTAAAAAAATTTTAAATATGTGACTTGCATTATATTTCTATCCGACAGCACTATTCTGGATTATTGTAACCAAAGACTTTGCTTATTAATTAACATTGTTCATCCTTTAAAGTGAAAATTCAAGAATGCTGTTGATGCTCATAGAGCGGAAAGTCCAGTTTTGCAGTTTCTATGCACTGGTCTAACAATACTTAAGCGCAGCCTGACTATGCACATTTTGTACATTAGTAATTCACATAATTGGTTAAGTGCTGGCATCCTCCGAGCCACAGAATGAGGCTCCAGAATGGTTTTTGAGATACAGAGGTGATATAGCTGCTCTTCTGCTGCTCAGCTCCCCCTCTAGGAGATTCCTGGGGCTTCTCTCCCTTTGACCAGTCATCTTCAGCAGCTTGTTCACTACAGACCTGATTTTCCTGTGTGTACTCCAGGCTCCCTCTTGCTGTCAGGGCTGGCTACTCAGATCCCACTGAAAAAACTGCAACTGAGTTTTCCCTAAGCAAGCAATTGAAAAAGTTTAGAAGGTTGGATTTGTTCAGGTCACCCTTCCTCATTCCCAGTCCCAATACTAAGCATCATTTTGTAGCTGACTCATTAAAATAAAATGAATTGTTGTAGGTTTGGGGAATTTGTTTTGTTTTGTTTTTGAGATGGGGTCTCCCTCTGTTGCCCAGGCTTCAGTACAATGCAGCCTCAACCTCCTGTACTCAAGTGATCCTTCTTCCTTCAGCCTCCCAAATTGCTGGAATTACAGGCATGAGCAACCCCACCCAGGGTGTTGTCAATTTTTAACGTTTAGTTTCAACACATTCAGAAGACATAAAAGAGAAGTCAGAGATCCAGTAAAATCAAAAGGCAACTTAAATCTCTTAGAATAGTATTTTTTTAAATGCTAAAGGAGCTGCATTTACAACAAAACTTCATGAAAACTGTGTCTTCCATTATTGCAGTGAGTCCAGCATAGACATTGCCCTAGTCCCTCCTTCCCTCTCAGGTCCAACCAGTTCTGGGAGATGCCTCTCTCGTTCCTACCTACTCATCTTCCAGTGGGTTTTTTTTTTTCCTGCTTCTTGCCTCCTCCATCCCCAGCAAAGTCCTTTGCAATGATAATCAGTTAAGTCTCTATTAGCACAATAAGGCCAGGAATGAGGCTCCAAAACCAAAATTTGCCTAAGCAGTGAGGGGCCTGTGAAATGCATACATTTATTTTTATTTTCTGTTGCACTAGGAAAAGATTTTGATGTACTCTATTAACTATCTTTTTTTTCTTTCCAGAGACACTTTTTTCAAAACTTAGGATCTATTTTAACATATGCCTTCTTGGGAACTGCCATCTCCTGCATCGTCATAGGGTAAGTGACACTTGGAGTTCAAGTTGCAGGTGACTGCGGGTCGGTGATCTGTGTGAGGGATCTCATACTTCCGGGATTCTTGCTGGCTGGGAAAATTGTCTATTTTTTTTTTAGTATATCACATCTTTGTACATTTTTCTGACTTAATTCTGAGGCTTCTGACAAATACAAGGCTTCAAATCAAAGCAAACTAGAGGATTGCCGGATATTTCTCTGTGAGTTCCAGACTTCTGACTTAGGGAATGTGGATTACTTGCCTTGAGTTATATGAAGCACATTGCATGCTTCTTTTAGTTTGAATAATGCAGATATACTCACTGCATTCTTTTTCATATTTTCTGAGGGACTTTACCTGTATTTGGCAAGGGTGCGAAAGTAACTGTATGCCAAGGGTTTTCTTTCTAAAGGAAAGTTTACAAGACAACAGTCTGAAACAGATGTGTCCAAATATCAACAGAGTTGCTTAATACTGGGATAGTTTTCAGTTAATACCCTGTAGAATGCAGACTCTTTTTGTCATTATATTTTCTTGATTATGCTACTGTGCCCTAAGTCAAACTTTATATACTCTGACTTGCAGCTCATCATAAATCAAAATGTGGTCCCGAATGGGGAAGGCAATCCGTCCACTGATAATCCCATCCAATACATTAAAACTCCACTAGAAAAAAAAAAATTCAGGTACCACGACTGTGATGATGCAGATGTCTTCAATTGTCTGATACAGTCAACTCTACCCTTGATTTTATAACTGCCTACAGCTGTTATAACCCAACACAAGAAACTGATGCTAAAATTATACAACTGTTCATGCCTCCACTCCTCTTATGGAGTTTCTAGTGTGTGTCAGTTGAAGGCCAAGGAGGTGTCAGGTGGTGTCTTTACTTGTGTCTGTCAGCAGAGGGATTTTGTGTTGAATGTACTGCTAAATTTCTGTTGAGTTGTGCCTAGAACAAGTCAGGCTATGTTATATAAAGATATTCAGCATTGTTTAAGACAGTGAGAAAATTAAAGATTTTAGCACCTGAAAAGGGAGGTTTGCAAGTGTGTAGATTAGGGAGCTCCATTAAGTCTGGACACTTAAGTGGTCTTTAGGCTATGAGTGACCTGAGAGACACAGGGTACTTGATCCTTCTCAAAGCATGTTCTAGGAGGGCTTGTCCTTTCTGTGAGTATGCAATAGCTAAACATTCACATTTCTAAACTTGGCAGGGGCCTAAGAGATCTATGTAACTAAAGCTGCTCATTCTGAAGATGAGACACCTTGAATAGTTAAATAATTGGCTCGATCTTACCATCTCTGAGGATCAAGGCCATGGTCAAGACAGAACTCAGAACTTCCGCTTCTGACCCAGCAGGTCTTCACCCCCTCTTCCTCTAGCAATTTCACTTGAATTCTTATACATCCCTATACATAGTTTCTACACATTGAGAGAGGGTTCTGAGACATGTGGGCTCAAAACAAATGTTCCTTGGTTTATATCAAAGATTTATTTTAGTGGTTCTATAATACGGGTAACTGAAATTTATAATGGATCCAAATTCTAAGCTCTTGGACAGTGCTGCCAAATTATACAGTAGTGAGTTTTTATTATTACCTCATTTCTTTGGTATGACTGGTTTTAAGTATATTTAAGTGCATTTATTTATATAATATGTTTTCACTGTCATGAAAAATCTTAATTCTTTCTTAGATCTTTCAATATCCTTTTTGAAAAAAAGCACCAATATATACTGTGTGTGTGTGTGTGTGTGTAATTGCCTTTATATAAAACATTTCAATTTAAAAGATCCAACGATTTTCATTCACCAGAGTCGAGAACCTATTTTGATTTATTTTAAGACAAGATTTTAAATTGTTGGTTGTCCAACAACTTATAATGGAAAATGATTTGAATAAAAGAGTAATCCTAACAAAAATCTTAGAATGCTGTTCTTAGTTTGAACTGGGTATAATCTGAGCAACAAAAACTTGTAGATACTTTCTTATTGTGAGTCATTAAAGTACAAAAGGGATAGATAGCTTAAACATTTTAGGAGCTTATCTAGTGAGGTAAAGAAAATCATTGAAATGTTTTAGCTTAAAGATGAAAAGTCAGATTCATACTTTAGGAAGGTCATTTTGGTGGCTGAGTGAGGGAGAAATTTTAAAGTGGGTACTATTTAAGAGATAATTTACGTGGGCCAGGTTGGAAATGATAAGGGCCTGGACTCAGGCAGTGACAGAAATGGTAAATGTGGAGCCATTAGCTTGGTGAAATCTTGGGAGAGTATGACATCACCCAGGGCAAGTACATGAAATGAGAAGGAAAGAGATCTAGAGAACACCACTATTTTGAAGAAAGGGAAGAGACGCTTACAAGGCACTAAAGCATATTGGACCCCCAAAACAGGAAGAAAACCAACAGTGTGTTTGTTCTGGAAGTCAAAGGAAGAAGAAAAGGGAGGGTCCACAGAACCTGTGACAGGAGAGGTCAAATGGGATAGGAATTGTGGCACCACTGGATTTGACCCCTAGGAGGTAATGGGTGACTTTACACTCGTCTTGTGGGCAAAAATGAGGGAAGAGTATTGGCAAGTCCAATTGTTTGGGGATCCATATAATAAGAAACAAGAATTTACTTTTAAGCTGTCAGTCTCCATATATAATTTCAGAACTTCTGAGGAAGAGGAAACATTCTTAAATTCAGATCAAACTGACATCTTCATAACTTGGTAACTTCCATTATATTAGATACAAATTGTAGAAAATGAGTGGCTATATTATTCTTATAAATAAATGGTGATAAGAACAACAGTTTATGGAGTTCTTGATACATATCATGCCTTTTTAAAAAGTACTTTGCATGGGTTACCCAATTAATCCTCAAAATCATCTTATTAAGTAGATACTATTTATTACTCTCATTTAACAGATGAAACAACTGAGGTTTAAAAAGAGTAACACAGTGGTAAGTAATAGAGCTGGAATTAGTAACTGAATCATTTGGGTCCAGAGTCAAATTCTTTATGCCAAAAACCTGCTTTACTTCTGTTTGTTGAATATTAGCACCAAAAACAAAGAAATTGTATAAATCAATCAGTATTTACCAACATACCACATTTCATCGTTATCCCAGTAGGAGTTCTCATAGACATGGGAAATTTTTACTTGGGAAATCCATCCAAAAAGAATTCACATTTTTAAGGGATGCCTGAGTTTATGTGGATATACTCAAACTTGCATGAAATGGGCAGGGGGAGGGATTCAGAATAGAAGTTAGATCAAACTCTTTGAGAATAATTTCATAGAGGAAGTGGATCCTGGGCAGTCATTTAATAGAGAAGGATAAAGAAGTCAGATTTTCCATGTCATTAAGTGCATTAGTCCTGGTGGGTGCAGGGAACATTGTGCAAGGTTCCAGGATGGAGAGTAGGCTTCATATAGTAGTACCAGAGATTGTGGGAATGAAAATGCTAGTCAGCTGACAAAAGGCCATGAAGCCCAGCATCCGAAATGTATGAGAGTGTGAAGGCCATGGAGAGAGATTGTGGAACATGAATGAAACTCAACTAGTGGACTGTGATCTTCTGTAGCTAAGCACCATTGGTTTTAGCTGGATTCAGATCCTTTACAGGAATGGAGATCATTGGGTTTATTTGCATGAATGAGTTTTTAAAAGTCTTATTCATTTCGTATCATTTCAGAAATTAGATGTAAACCATTTTTCATATTGCATGGGAAAGTTTAACAATATTCCTTCTGGTAAAAAATGTCGAAGAAATGTTTTTTATTTCAATGATGGATTGCTGTGAAAGAATTCATCTACCTTGTCTAGTACCCTCTCCCATTTTATCACTTGAGAAGTAGTATCTTACATCCATCTCTTTCTAAAAAGAAAATCCTATGTGTTTGAAATCTTTCCCTAGTCATGGCCTGCATCTTGGGGAGCTAGTCTCTGATCTTTGACTCTGTGTCTCCACCCTGTACACCATGCCGATATGTCACAATGACAGCCTAGCAGAAGCTCACTGTCAGCACATACATTTTGTTCTCAGAACTCATCAGTATTACAAAATGCTTCTTTTTAAAGAGCAATAAAAATTATATTCTCTTAGTTTCTCTGTTAATGAGGAATTAAAACAAATTCCACATTTTCAAAAATATGTGAAGAAATGGACAGTGGTCTAAATGATCAGGAATGAAGAATTAATTTTAAGAATAGCTCATTTTAAAAAATTATTTCCTTGCGCCAGACACTGACTTATGCTTTTACATGTATTATCTCATTTTAGCTTATACTACCCCTATGAGGTAAATACTGTTATTATCTTTGTTTTACATATGAAGACACTGCAGTTGAGACTTGTCCAAGGTTATACAGTAAGTGGTAGTAAATTCAGAGCCAGTCTGACTCTAGAACACATACTCTTAGAATGTGCTTGTCCTTCTCCTCCTCCTAAGATGACACTTCATGTGTCCTGCAGTATTTTACAATCAGTAATAATATCTGTCTGACAAACCAAGACCTCAATAATTTCAGATTCTTACATTTATCATTATGGTTGGAAATTATGAAAAATCTAAATATTTCAGAATTGGCTGGTAATATAATTGCAAACAGGAAATCAAACTTGTCTTTTCTTACTGAAGGTGATTGGAGGGATGGTATGAATCCATTTTACTTGCTTAGTGTGTTAGTCCCTTCTCACGCTGCAGTGAAGACATACCCGAGACTGGGTAATTTATAAAGAAAAAAGATTTAATTGACTCACAGTTCCACATGGTTGGGGAGGCCTCAGGAAACTTACAATGGTGGCAGAAGGCACCTCTTCACAGGGCAGTAAGAGAGAGAATGAGAGCGAAGTGGGGAAACGCCCCTTATGAAACCATCATGAGAACTCACTATCATGAGAACAGCATGGGATACCACCCCCATGATCTAATCACCTCCCACAAGATCCCTCCCCCAACATGTGGGGATTATAATTCTGATTACTATTCAACATGAGATTTTGGGTAGGGATGCAGCCAAACCACATCAGCTAGAACTCAGGAAACCGTTGATTTATAAATGTGAGATTGTTTACATTATTCATATGAAGATTCCTGAAGAGTATTGACTTCTCACTGGGCTTCCTCAATATACACACCATAGAACTGTGCCTGACACTTCTGCCCATCTGTCCATGAGGCATAGGGGTGAGGGGGCCTTGTGGATGCTCTCCCTCCACTCTCTTGTGCCATTGTGCCTGCTCACCTGGGGACCTTAAGATCTAAGTGCCCTTGGAACAGGTTGTGGAACTGCTCTGGAGTTGCTCTGTTCTTAACTAGGATAGATATGGTGAGTCTCAGTAGTCCCAAAATGCTGACTTCGAAAACTGGGTGACGGGACATGTTTGCTAGTCTAGAACCCAAACCTGAGGATGTGTCCTTCATGGATGAAGGCCAGTCTGTACCTCAGTGCCTTACTTAAGTTCTAACCCTGGAAACAGAATGATTTAGAAGAGGGTTTCTAACCCAGGGAAGAGATACCCTGAGACGTTACGCAGAAGAACTTCAAGGAAGCAGAGAATTTTTCATGGGAGAGAGTCTGCATAGATTCTACCAGTTTATCAGATTTTCTAGGAAGTTGCAATCCGCAAAAGCACAGAAACAGCATGTTTTTCAGGAGGCTGTGCGAAGAGTCAGGACAGTGAGAATTTTACGTATCTCCTTGTTTAGCTAGAACTAAAGGCTTCTCTAGGTTGCACTCAGGGTGGCCATAAAGTATGGAGATATGCATGCTATGATTTTACCATGTACTGTGAGGTAATAACAATAAACTATTTATTATGTACCTATCTGTGTTGCCAGACTTGGTGGCCATCCTGGATACACACCTAATAGTGGATGTGCTGAGTTTTAGGGTCTACAGATGAATTTATTTTTTTCAAAATATGCCAAATTGTTCTCCAAAGTACTGGTATCAATTTTCCCTCTTAATTTTTGCCAATCTAGTAAGTATGAAATAAAATTTTATTGTTGTCTTCATTTGTATTTCCATTGTTAATATAGTTGTTTACATTTTCCTATGATACCTTTTCAAGCTTTTTGTCCATTTTTCTATTGAGTTGTTTTGTCATACTTTCATTAATTCTCCAGAGTTCTTTATATGTTCTTCATATCAATCTATACTCACTTATTTATTTTGCAAATATGTTTCTTAGTTTGTCTCTTGTACTTTTACTTCATACATGATGTCTTTTTTTTTTTTTGAGTTGGAGTCCCACTATGTCGCCTAGGCTGGAGTGCAATGGCATGATACCGGCTCACTGCAAATTCCACCACCCAGGTTCAAGTGATTCTCCTGCCTCAGCTTCCCAAGTAGCTGGGATTTACAGGCATCTGCCACTTCACTCAGCTAATATTTGTTTATTTATTTGTTTGTTTGGAGATGAAGTCTTATTCTGTTACCCAGGCTGGAGTGCATGATCTGGGCTCACTGCAACCTCTGCCTCCAGGGTTCAAGCGATTCTCCTGCCTCAGCCTTCTGAGTAGCTGGAACTACAGGCACGCACTACCACACCCAGATAATTTTTATGTTTTTAGTAGAGACAGGGTTTCGCCATGTTGGCCAGGCTGGTCTCGAACTCCTGACCTCAGGTGATCCACTCACCTCGACCTTTCAAAGTGCTGGAATTACAGGCATGAGCCACCGCATCCGGCCCATATATGATGTCTTTTAGTGAACAGAAGTTCTTGATTTTAATGTAGTCAAATTTATAAATATTTTCTTGTGAGGTTGGAATCTTTGTATTTCTTTTAATATGTCCTCCCCACCCCAAAGTCAGAAAGATAATCTCTTCTAAAGTATTTTAAAGTTGTGCCCTTCACAGTGAATTCATTTCCTGGAACTGATTTTTGTGCATGATGCAAAGTTAACATCCGATTAATTATTTTTCCTCCAATGGATAACTAATTACACTAATACTACTTATTATCTAGCCCTGCCTTTTCCCAAGATCTACAACACCTCTTCTAGAATATATTGTGGTATCTGTTTCTAGACTTTTAATTTTATTTTATTGCTTTATAATCTACTTCTGCACCAATACCACACTTTCAATTATTTTAACTTTGTAATAAGTCTAAATCTTGTAGGATAAGACATAGAGGATCTTCTTCAGGAGTGCCTTGTCTGTTATTACTGTATTTCTTTACTGTTTCATATAAATTTACTCCAAGGTATATGAGTATGTATATATTTACATTTATAAATGTATTCTTATAAAATTTGTTTATATTTGTATACCTTATAACTCTATTATTTCTAAGTATTTTTCTTGGGGACCCACTTGCATATGAGCACTAGGAGACACGTATAAGGATATTCGTAGCAACACTATTCACAATAGCAAAACTTGGAAACATTCTATTAACAGAATCGGCAAATAAATTCACATAAAATAATATTACACAGCAGTGAAAAACAGTGAAGTAAAGTCATTTGTGATGACATAGATAAATTTCAAAAACAATGTAAAATAAATCAAGTCCTGTAATATCATATGTAATACGATATCTTTTCAAAATGTTCACAGATGACCAAGATTAAACAATTTCCTTTAAGCATGCAAGCATGTATGGAGGTATGAAGGTATACGTGCATGTATGTAGTAAGTAAGGGAATTAAAACAAAATTCAATGGTATGATTATTTCCAGGAGAGAGGCAAAAGAATGGAATGAAAAGAAACAAAGATAAGTGATTGATAATGTTCTGGCTCATGGGTTGGAGTGTGTTTCTAGGTATCAAAGTATTATTACAATTTATAACTGTATATCTTCTGTATATTCTCTTGCATGTATCGATTATATTAAAAAGGAAATAAGAGACAACAAGTGAAAGGAGCTATTTAGTAGATTTATAAAACTCTGATTATGCTGCTTACTTCCATTTCTGGGAAACTCTGATTCTTCTATTGTTTTTGTCTGTGTGCTTTAATAAGAACAACTCGGGTTGGCAGGCAGCAGCGGAGAGGGAAAAGTGCCAAGAGTGATACTGCCAGTTTTCCTGGGTCAGTTCTTATCGACAGCAGAGCCACCATATTTTCATTCTCTTTTCCCAGCTGTCTTCACCTTCTCTCTTGTTTCTCCTCTCTCCCTTCCATTCTCTCCAAACCATGTCTTCCTCACTGCCCCTGGAATCCACGTCTGGGCTGCTGCTCTCTGCGATTCCGTTTTCAGCCACTGCAAAACAACAGAGCTTAGGGAGGCTGTGTTGAATCAGACTGGAAGACCCCATACCTCCTCTGTGCATTAATTTACTCTCTGGATTCTGAGTGGACACAGTAATGGCTGTCAGTGGTGTCAAAGAGAAAAATAAATATACTGCTGCCCTGACACAGCCAAATAAGAAAAAATAATCTCTAATCTGTCAAGCACAGCCTGAGCTGCTTAGCAGTGTGGTTTCTCATATGCATATCACAGCATGCGCGTGCTGTATTTCTGGCAGCAGAGAGTGGAGTATTGGGTAAAAGAAACAAAAGGTAGAATGGAGAGGACTGTGAGAACATCAGAGATATAGTTTAGAGGTGGAAGAGGTGAAGCCATCACAGCTGCCTGAGCCCGTGTGATCATTCAGCACTTGGCCGTCTATCGCAGCCTTGAAGATGCTGCAATAGGGATAACAGCACAGGGGAGAGAAAATGAAGCCATCCCCGAGGGAATCAAAAGGGGAACAAATACTAACTCCAAATTAGGAAATGTTGAAAAATGATGTGTAAGATTGTTGTGTAAAAAAAGAAAAATGCCTAATAACCTAAGAAAAATGTGTAATAATAATGGAAGAGTACTCTATTCTAAAGGAGAATTTATCTGAGAAGTCTCATTATTAAACAACCTATTCTAAGGATTCCAAATATGGTATTCCTTTTAAATAAAATATTAAAATCTTGGAATTACTCAGCTCACCTTTATTCTTCAGTATCTTCAAACATAGTCAAATTTTTTTCTTGATTTGAAAAAAATCAAGAAAATTACCAAGTTACAGTAAATGTGACTCTGCTTCTACACGCACATCAACTCCATTCAGATAAAAGGTTAAAAAAAAATCGGGAGTATATCAGTTATCTGTTTCTATGTCTCAAACTACCCTAAAACATAATGGCTTAAGACTGCAGTTGTTTCGTTAGCTCACAACTCTGTGGCTCAACAATTTAGGTTGGGCTCAGCTGGGCAGTTCTATGGCTCTCATCTGAGGTCACCCATGAGACCACAGTCATCCAGTTCCTTGACTGGGATGGATGGTCTAAGATGGGTCCACTCACCTGTCTGGTGGTTGATTCTGACTGTTGGCTGATTGTTCTGCGGGGGAGGGCACAGGTGGGATTGTTCATCTTTAACCCATGTAGCTTCTCATTCCCTGGTGTTTCTTCATTTGGTGCTCACAAGTCAGCATTGCAAGATAGTGGGGACAGAAGTGCAAGGTCTCTTGAGGTCTAGTCTCGGAAGCCAGACGACATGGCTCTCACTGCCTTATATTGGTCAAGTTATCACAAGGGCAGCTGAGATTCAATACATAGGGAAGTAGACTCCACCTCTTGCTGGGAAGTGTAATAATGTCACATTGCAAAAGGGTAGGCATACAGGGAGGAGAAGGCTTATTGTAGCTGTATTATTTCAGGTTGCTATAACAAAGTACCAGAGACTGGTGGCTTGTAAACAGTAGCTATTTATTTCTCACAGCTCTGGAGGCTAGAAGTCCTAGATCAGGGTGCTGGTATGATAAGGTTCTGATGAGGGCCCTCTTTGCAATTGCAGATGAACAGTTTCTAATGTATCTTCACGTGGTGGAAAGTAGGTGAGAGAGCCTTCTGGCATCCTTTTTATAAGGACACTAATCTCATTCATGAGGGCTTATAACGTAATGACCTCCCAAAGTCCCTACCTCCTATTACCATCAGCTTGGGTGTTAGGCTATCAATATAATAATTTTGGGGTGATACAAGCATTTATTTGATTACATTAGCCATCTTTGCAAATAATCTACCATAAGAAGGGACTATAAAATATCTTCAGAGATATCAAGGTAAGAGCTTGCACTAGAAAATATGACTCAGGACTGGGCATACTGGCTCACGCCTGTAATCCAATCACTTTGGGAGGCTGAGGAAGGTGGATCGCTTGAGCCCAGGAGCTTGAGACCAGCCTGGGTGACATGGTAAAACCTCCTCTCTCAAAAGAAAAAAATTAAAAATTTGTAAGAAAGAAAAGAAAATAAGACTCAGAATCTGATATGAAACCTATGGCTACAAAAAGTAAAACATGGCAGAGAATCAGGTTGACCATAGAAGGACTAACTCACTGGCCCCTCCATTAGAATTCCTGACATTCCAGAGCCAGTATATAGTGAATTCCTCCCCTTTTGACTTAAGTGGTGAATTAAGAACTATTTTATAATGTTCTTTGTTTGGGTAAAAAATTTGTGTGGGAAAATACGTAAACCTAAAAGAAAGGGAGATAGAGAACATGACTCACTACGTTTTTATGCTACCAAAACAAAGGGTATTCATGGAAATTTGACCCCTGCTCAGCTGGAATGGGGAATTATGGGAAAGTTTTATTTAAGTTGATCACTTCAGTTGATCTGTTTACCACCAGTGATGCAGAGAATGTGGAGCTGTGGCCATATTAGCTGTAACTGCAGCAACATCTCTGCTGAGGGACTCTCTTCTGTGACTGCATCGTTCTTATTAAGGGCAGTTGTGTGAAGTCTGGTTTGCACCTATGTGTGTCTGGCTGGTGCTGGCGCTTTGGAAAAGGATGGAGCTTTAGGGACGATGAAAGCTTGATATTGGCATCTTATTCACTTTTCTTAAACAATTGAAGAGAGATAAGTTTAAGGATCTATGCCATATAGCCTTTATTACACCTTTCCTAGGCCTTGGAGAGTAACTTAAAAATGAAAATTCATGAATCTTTCAGCAAACTATAAACTACAATATTACCAAAACTGTCCACCATAACTGTTTGCTTCTCTCTATTCTCTTTTCCTTTCCACTCCCAGAGGTAAATCGTATTCTGAATTTTATTACAATTTTTTGATGTGCTTTAGAGCTTTATGAAAATAGTTATATTCTGTGTTACTAAACCATTTTCATTTTTCCTCATTTATGATTTTTATGATTCATCCATGTTATAGTTTTCGCTGTCGTTCATCCACTTTAGGTTGATAATATACAAATGTGTGAATATTCCATAGTTTACCTATTGTCCTGTTGACCACGTGATAAGTCAGTAAGTGCTGTGCCAGGGTAGGACACTTAGGGGGCTAGGAGAGGCTTCTGGGGAAATGACTCCTAATCTGAGACCTTAGTTTATTTCAAAAAGAGGGAGCCAGGCAAAGACATGAGAGGAGGCATCCAGGGAGAGGGAAGGCATGTGGGAGGGCAGCAGCAAGGTAGAGCCTCAGTGTTGACTGTTGTTCAAGGAGGCCAGAGGAGGGGTAGGAAGGAGCAGGAGATAAAGATGGAGTGGAGGCAGTGTCAGCTCAGTATTTGAGACCTGTGTTCTGCAGTTTGGATTTTTAAAAGCACATGTCCTCTGTTTAGCATCCTATAGCCTGCATCCTACTCTGCAGGTTGTAGGATGCTAAACAGAGGATATACACTTTTAACAGTCGTTCTGACCAGACAATGCAAATGGATGTAAGGTAGCCAAGGCAGGAATCAAAATTACAGGAGGTTATGAAAGTTTGAACCTGGATGCTACTCAGTTGGATCTGAGAGCTGTTTGAATGATGGAACTGACAGAATATGGCTATGGATCAGATTTAGAGCAATTAAGGCCTCATGGGCAACTATCAGTTTTCTGGCTTCAGCCATAAGTTCATTCAGGCTTTGATTGTCAAATATATCACAATTTGGGCCTCATGTACTATTTATTTCCATCCTTTTCTATGCTTCCTACTAGGCTTAGTCTCTTAGTTATCATTTCTTTGCTTTTAATGAATAACTTTTAACTGCCAAATGAATCAATGAATTCATATAAAGATTTGAAAATACATATCTTTTCACTGACAAATAGTAGGCATAACAAAAGTGGCAAGAGCTAGCTCTTTAAGTGCATTTTTTAAGTGTGCTTGACCTTAAACTGACCAGTCTGCATTCATTATCTCATTTAATCTTCACAATAAATAGTAGAGATAGATAGTTTTTATACCCTTTTTGTAAGTGAGAAAGCTGAGGCTCAGATTGCTTAGGCAACTTTTCTAAAGTGTGGCTGACTCCAGAGCTTGTAAAGCTAAACTTACCCTTGCAATTTGAATTGCACCCTTGGACCAACAGCATCAGTGGCACCAGGAACCTGTTAGAAATGCAGAGTTTTGAGCCTCACCCCAGAGCTCCTGAATCTTTATCTGCATATGTTAACAAGTGTCTTAGGTGATTCTTAGGCACACTAATATTTACTATCCTGCACTCCCAACCTAGTAAAGAGATTTAATACCTTACTTAGGATTTAGTACAGACAGACTGTAGGAATGAAGATAATTTTAACCAGCATTTAATCCATATTATCCAGGCATCATTGAAACTAAACCAAATCAATTAATTGTGTAACTCATATCCACAAGATTTATATGGCTGTGTCTGTGCACATATCTGGGTCAAATATTGTATGTGAATCATGTAGAAGATAATTGGTAGAATACTGTTAGGCACTTAGAACCATCACAGTGAGAAATGTCCAGTGTTCTGGTCTAAGGATTTTAGCGCTTCAAGTGTGGGAGGTGTTCACCCTGATTTAGCAATTACACTCTAATGTCATTGAAATGAAATGGCCCCAATAAAAAGAATAGAAGTCAATCTTAACTACAGCTCTGCATGGTTTATTGCTCTATTTCACCCTTACTTACTAATTCCCGCTGCATGAGAGGTAGCTGTAAAGAAAGTTTCCAAAAGGCAAGCTACATTATCAACAGAATCATGAACATGAATTATGACATCATTGCCTTAGTATTGATGAACACTTGTAATCTTGAAGGTCATTGCTACTAGATGATACAGGTGCCTACAATCTTTATTTTCATGTAATTATTGGCTATTTGCCCTGGGGTTGCATATGTTTCCTTAAAACTGTGTGATTTCAACACCTATATGAATTTGTTCTCATTTTACTGGGTTTTTCTTGGAACCTCTGTTGCAGTGGTTTGTGAAGTAGCTTACTCAATGTTTTCTCCAGCTTGTCATGGATACTATATCACCTCTTCAAATAAGTTCTACAACCTATGAGAAACATTGACTATAATGATAAAAATTGTTTGCACTTATTAAGCATTTACTTTGTGCCAGCCACTACTGTGCCCTTGACATGCACTGAGTTCATTTACTCCCCTAACTCCTCATTTAAAGATTTTTGTCGTCAAGAGAATAGGTATTTATTTCTATAATAAAAATTTCCCCAATTTCTTTTATTGAAGCAATTTACCAACTTTTCTTTAGAATGCTAAAGAGGTTAGCAAGGTATTTTATGGGTGTTTTTATTTCTAGAAGAGACTCTTGCAGAATATTTTGTTAATTTACATTAGAAACTTAGCACTCTTAAGCAAGAAGGTACAATGCAAAGCATGAACCCTGATGTAAACTGTGGGCTTTAATTAGTAATAATGTACCAATATTGGCTTATAAATTGTAACACATATACCACACTAATTAATGCAAGATGTTAATAATAGAGGAAATGGGGTGTGGGAGTACATGGGGACATATTTTTAATACTTTTTGCTTAACTTCATACATGGGGAATGCATTTTGAATACTTTCTGCTTAATTTTTCTGTAGGCCTAAAACAACTAAAAAATATAAATTATGTTAATTTAAAAAGGAATTTCCATATTATTGACAGCAAATAGTATATACCAGATTTCCCTATGGCCCTAGAAGATTCTCAATTCCTCTCTGAATCTAGGACTCTGTTTACTTGGCCTGTTTTAGTAGCAGCACCTTGGTTGACCAGTCATCCCTAACACTGTAGAAGGCAGACGCTAGACAGATTGGGAAAGTTTCCCTTTGATTAACGTGATATATATGGTGGCTCCCTTTCCTATCCCTTAGAATATATGTTATGAGGACAATCCTCTCTTGACTGCCCATATTAAACCTTATATTAGCCTTCTTGGGGTTTGTTTTTCCTCGTTAAGTGTCCAAACTACACTTTCAACAAAGCAATGATGGGATAAAAACTTTTCATGAGTGATCCTTTTGTATCATCAATCCTCAATTGACTACAATTCAATAATTCTATTCCTGAAGCTAATTTTCTCCATGGTTATGATCATAATATCTTCATTATACTTTTTGGTTGCATGTAATGTGCCAATATCTTCTTCCTTCCAAATACTAACCATCATGTCATCTCCTGTTACCAATTGGTTCTTTCTATCTGGTCTTATATGCTGTTCGTTTCAAGTTTACATATGTGTCTAGTTTTTCCTATTGGTTTTGTATAATTTGGCATTCCTTTACTGGGCTCTTCTCTACCCAGGCAAATCTATGGCTTCCAACCTATTTAGATAAATTGCTTACATGATTGGGAAGGTGTTACTTTTAATGTACAGCAAAAAGGTATCTATTCTAGGTTACAAATTTAAGGCCTCCACAGAAATCAATAAACTGATTATTTTACAGGTTATCCGCTGAGCGCCACAGGGCTAAACACAATTACAGCCTTATCCTAGCACAGAGAAATAGAGGGTGTAGGAAAAGGTAAACATTATCCTCGAAGAGTACAGAGTAAATGGAAACTCATTTGCAAGAATATAAGTGTTTCTTGTGGATGGCACATGCTTTAGGAAATAATTTCACTTCAAGACCTTACTGCATACGTAGGAAGTCTACACTAATGTTAGAAATATGGGCAAAATATATGAGTTTCAGAGCTTTTCGGCCTCTTCACAATGTGTTTTCACATAGCTCACCATATTTGCGTTTCACAACTATGTGAGATAGGCAGGGGCAGGAATCATCTTACTTTATGCATTTTAAAACTGAGAATTAGGCTGAGTGTGGTGGCTCACACCTGTAATCCCAGCCCTTTGGGAGGCCAAAGCTGATGGATCACCTGATGTCAGGAGTTCGAGAACAGCCTGGCCAATATGGTGAAACCCTGACTCTACTAAAAATACAAAAATTAGCCGGGCATGGTAGTGCATGCCTGTAATCCTGGCTCCTCTGGAGGCTGACGCAGGAGGATTGCTTGAACCCGGGAAGAGGAGGTTTCAGTACACTGAGATCGTGCCACTGCACTCCAGTCTGCACAACAGAGCGAGACTGTGTCTCAAAAAACAAAAAAACTGAAAAAGTAAAGTGTTAAATTACTTTTTCAAATACTGTTAGTTAATGTTTGTCAAATGGAAAAGTGTATCTATTTATTCTAATTCTTAGATCTCTTCAAATGCTTTTCATACTTGGTTAAGAGGCCTACCCCTGCCTTGAAACTGACCGTCCTATTAATCACTCAAAACAACAGTAAAGTTTGACTTATGATAGATGTGATAAATAATAACAGTATGATATATAATTTTTAACATAGATTATTTCAATGGCCGATTAATCCAGCTGGGATACAAAGTTTCCCCATAAGCAAGATCCAGAAATTATTGTAAATCCAGTAAAATTGTTTAGGACGCTGGAGGTATAACTTCTTGTTATTGAAAGAATCTAACATTGGTAAATAGCACTCTGTTCACAGAAGTTTGGAGCACTGAATGTGGGTAATCTCTAGAGAAAATTACATACACAGAGCATGCAAGTCAACCAGCATTAACTGACTCAATTGCAGCCCAAATTATACTTTTCAGGAACTGGGTCTCTAATCTTTTCTTAGACTCAACTGATCTATTACTTCCATTGATGTGCAGCTTAGCTTGGTGACTTCCAATGACTAACTTTTTTAAGGAATTTGGTTTTCCTGTTGGAAAGAAAGGTACATAAATCTCCCCAAAGGTTTTTCTCTTTTCCTTCTAAATTTAACTAATTTTTCCATAAATCTGGTTAGGAAAATACAGCTACTTTTAAAGGTATTTTCTTACACAGTTTCCAGATGATTTCTAACCCTCCTCTTTTTTCTTCCTCCTTGCCTTCTAGTTGTAGGAGATTACAAGGGACCTACTTAGGCATTGATACACAGTTCTGAAAACCATCTTTGCTCTCATTCCCCCGGTATTAAAGGATTCCAGTATTCTCCATAGTAAAATTGCTGTGGGATATTTGTTTTAAAATTCCACAAAATAAATGAGACTTCAGTTAAAACTTGAGTAGTTAATAGCTATTTAGATAGTTGAAGCATATTTTGAGTAGTGTTAATACATTTCCGATAATTTAGTTAGGAGCATAGATCAAAGTTTTGTTACAGTCTTGCTATAAAGGGAAAAAGGCCATTAGTACAATCATACTGATAGTATTGTCTGCAGACCAGTGCTGGTCTGTGAGCTTGGTGCTACCGGATTGGGAGGAATAAGTACACGAACTGAGAATAAGTGTTTAAAAACATTCGCAGTGACGGAAATAATTCCGTGTCTGTTAAATTTAATAATAAAAGATTTGGATTTATATCTTGTATAATATAAAATGTCATTGATTCATCGTCTCATTTTTTTGCATTTTATAAATGTATCAGTGACAATAGTTTGGAAATAATAATATTAATGAATTAATTAATGGCCCTTCACCACAGAGAGTTTGAGAAACAGTGCTGAGGGAGGCCAGTTAAAAGATTTCCTCGTGGTAGGTGCATTTCGTATAGAAAAAGAGAACAGTTAGAAAACCATTTTTAGGTTATGGTTTTAAAATATTTAAAGTTCATTAAGTGGATCACTAGGTAGATAAGTAGTTCACTAGGTAAACAGTTTCTCAAAACAAATCTTGATTCTATTAAAGTTAATCAGAAAACTACTTAAACTTTTTTTTAAGGGATGGCATTTTTTTCTATAGAAGGGAGTTTTTGATTAAAACAATGATTCTGACTCAGATAAACTTTGATCGAAATTTTACTTTACTGGAGTCAGGGAGAAGAGAGAGTTTGATACTTAGAATTTGGGTTACCTACATTTCTTCCGATCTTAAGCTTTCCATGTGGACTAAGTTTGTTTGAGGTAGCCAATCTTCGAGTAACTCTGATTGTCCAGTTTTAAATAAAAATGGCTAGTTATCAGGAAGGGCCCAGTAAAACTGGGTTTCATACATAATCTCTGTGATGGGTACTCCAACACCAGGGTGGTATTTCTCAAAGAGAATGGGGTCCAAGAAGAGGCCACAAAATGCACTTTAGTGACCCTATTTGTTTTCCCTAGGACCCAAATTGACAAATCTTTCACCAGATAGATATTCAGCTCCCAAATGTAAATTATTTGCCTCCCCAAAAGATGATTTTTATATTGAGAATATATTATAACATTCTCCTAATTGAGTTTACAAAATTCCTACAATGGGAAATGTTCAAAATTTACTATCTTTTAAAAATAAATATATGTAGAAATACATTCTCCTCCATCAAAGCAATATTCCAACCATTATTATATGTGAAATACATTCATGTCAAAGGGGAAATAAAATATTGCTTTAGAACATTACTTATGGCTGAAAAGAATTCTGTTCTAGAAAAATAACCTGCCTTTAGAGAGTCTCCCTGATTTTTAAATTAACATCTGATCATATTTGTGAGTCTTTTTCATTTTATTAATTTTAACTTTAGTCATTTTCTCCAATTAGACAATTTATAAAAATCCTTCTCTGTACAGAGGGAGTTACAGTTATAAAAACAGCTTTTATTTTGAATGGCATATTGCCCACTCTCTCCCTTTCAAAAAAAAAAAAGGGGGAAAGCCTATCAGAAATTATATTTCTTAGAATGAAAGAGTTGGTTTTATAGTGCATTAGAGTTTGTTTTCATCACCTGCTTTGCTGTTTAGACTTAACATTTTCTCACTAGTCTATCACTCCACTGTATGAGTCCATTAAATCACTAGCAAGAACATCACAGTACTAAGGGGAAATGCCCTGAACAAGCTTTGGTTTGAATAGATGAAGGAAAAATTCTATCATTGGCCTAAAGATTGAGAGTACTGCTAATAATGACCTTTATATCTATTCCCTTCTAGGAGTAGCAATAATACATATTTTGTTGTTATATGTATTAACATCTTGTCAAACTGCCAATATTTTAATTAAATGCATTATTTGGAGAAAGCAGAAAACAGTCCAAAATTAGGCCAGAGAATTGTGGTATTTTAGACATAAAGAATATACTTTTAAATTTTGAGGGTGATATATTTTATTTAGAACATGATAAAGAACATGGACATTTCTTAAATGTCCCAAGTATTTGCATATAACCCAGATTCATAGCACAAAAGACACTGATACAATTATCCCAGTGCTTTTAACCATTAACACCCATGCAGAGTTGAAGCTAGATTTTTAACGGTGCTTAAAGGCACCACAGTGTGTTATCATAAGTTTAAATTTCAAGATGGTTTCAAAGTTAACAATCCCTTTGCCTATTGGAAAGAAAAGTTGGAACTTTAAAAAAAAGGTCTGTTCCAATAAGCAGATGTGAAAAGCCATTTTGGTAAAATTATTTGCGGGTTTCAGTCAAGCACACCCTAAACATGTGAAGAATAAGGCTGGATTGTATTAAAATGGATGTTAAACAGGAGGGGGCAACTGTCACCACCTAGGAGGCTAAAGCTCCATTCCAAAAGCAACGGAATGAAGCAGTTATACCTGGTGAATAGTAAAGGGTTCACCAGCTGCAGCTCAGCAGCCATTGGCTTTTATATTGTGCCCTCTGGTGGGAGCATTTATAAATCACAACTTTAACAGTTAAACTGACTCAGTAAGGCTGTTGTTTCTCCTGTCAGGGCTTTATGGCTTTAAGTAAAATCAAACTTCCACCTCAGGGAACGTACATGACAACTTTTCCAGTCAGAGTTGACTTAGGTATTAAGTAATGCAACTTCTTAATTTTTCCTGGAGATAATAAATGAGTAATGAGGCTTGAAAGAAGTGAGCTATTTATTATTCAGTTCTCTTGTGTCCCAGGTAAGGTGTTAATGACTGAATGCCTACTAAGTGCCAAACACTATATAAGCATTAGTTCGTTTAATCTCATTAATTTTGATTTTAGTCTAATGCTTTTCCTCTTTATTTTCTGTTACTTTAAGGTCTTCCCAGGGCTACAATTCTATCTCTGGTCTACTGATCCTTGCATATTCAGGCTTCAAGTATGTTGTTTCTGATCCGCTTGGTGGGGGAGGTTCTAACCTAACTGATCCCAGGAGGTGTGGTTCTTTCTAAGGTTAGACTTGAGAACTGGAGTCTGTTACAAAGATCAACAGTGGGATTGGGAAACCCAACTCCAGGCTACCTATTCCTACACCAGGTGAAGACAAAGGTGCTTGGTGGAGCACCACTGTGGGATTAGAGAAGCCAGAAAAGCTGAGGAGAAAATGAACTGAGGAGGTAACCGAGTGGTTGGGGTGAAGCAGACGGGGTCCCAAAGGGGCAGGGGAGTGCACTTGGCATTTTCACCCAACCTTCTGTGGGCTTGTAGAGATATTGCCAGGTCAATTTGAAAGGTTCAGAATAGGCAAGCAAATCTATGTAGAATACAAAAATTTTTAGAATTAGAAGATGTTACAGTTATATAGTTCAACTTTTGATTCTCCAACATCATCTTACTTTTTTCTTTGTTGTAAGATATAGTACATGAGACACACAATAAAATAAGAGCTAACACCTACAGGCTACTTACTACGTGTTATGCTCTAAGCACTCGGCATATATGAATCCAGTCAGTCGTCACACACACCCTATGAAGTGGGTACCGGTGTTGTCTTCAATTTACCTATGAGGAGACTGAAACTCAGAAGGAGTGCCATCCCAAAGATCACGTGGCAAATGGGAAGAGCTGGGATTAGAACCCAGGCCATCTGACTTCAACCTGTGTCCCTAAACAGTGATCAGTGCCTATATGAAGTTAGGAAGCATAATAATGATTCAAACACCTGTAAAGCTCTGACTCAACTTCAAAAATAAAAAATATCATTGACCCCAGTAAAGGCACCTCCCACACACCTTTCCCAGACATCCCTTTTAGTTGAGTCAAGTCCCGAAAGGTGACATGGTTGACCCACAGTTAGTTATTACTTATTAGATCTTGCTGAGTTTAAAATCCAACTCCTCAGTTGTGTGGATGCTACATAGTAGCATAAGTACATAAATAGATGTTTACTAGTTCACTGATTATTTATTGAAGCCAAAAAAACAGAATTTTTGCCTTCTATGCCTTTTTGGCTTTTTGTTCTAAATGTGGGAATTACCCCTTATTTGATGTTAAACAAACATATCTATTATTGCATTTGTATTTGAAAAACTTTTAGGGTCTAATAGTCACTCATTCATTAATGAATGGATTAATTCACCAAGCACATGTAAAACTCCTACTCGGTGGCAATCACCATGCTGGAGACAGGGAGACAACGAGCCTCATGCTGGAACTGGCTTGTACCACTCATGAGACCTAATGGTTAATGTTTCAGGAACTTTCTGAACAAGGCATCAAACACAACCATTGTTAAAAATTAGGGCCAGGCACAGTGGCTTACGCCTATAATCCTAGAACTTTGGAGGCCAAGGTAGGCAGATCACCTGAGGTCAGGAGTTCAAGACCAGTCTAACTAACATGGTGAAACACCATCTCTACTAAAAATACAAAATTAGCTGGGTGTGGTGGCGCATGCCTGTGATCCCAGCTACTTGGGAGGCTGAGGCAGGAGAATTGCTTGAACCTGGGAGGCGGAGGTTGCCATGAGCCAAGATTGTGCCATTGCACTCCAGCCTGGGCAACAAGAAACTCCATTTAAAAAAAAAAAAAAAAAACAGAAAAAGTAAAAATTAGATTACATAAACATACCAATATATAAATTATATTAAAAGCAAAGTTAATAAATACTGAAAACTCATAGCTTCCCAGTTTTTTTCTACATTTTATTATTATTCATGCTCTTGAGGTGGTGTACATGTATTGTAGCTGTAAGGTGGAAACGCAATGTAAGAATGTGCTACTGAGCATCTGTTTCCAGCCCCATGTCCAGAGACCTCATTGGTAGTTTGAAATTGACCACTGTGTGAATATTTACTCCATGGAAATTTACAAATGCTACAAATCAGGGCTTTTCCTCCCCAAAAGCCACTTATTAAACATTTAGCAGCACACCACTAGTTACAATGAAGATTAATATACAACCTCTAGCAAAATAGAATTCTTGATCTAATGGGATTAGTCATTTGAACAATGCATACACTCAAAAAATTTTTTTAAAGGCTGAACATAACTAACAACTCCACCATGATTTCCTACAATGATCTTTTGTATAGAATTTTGCATCTCATTCAGTTCAGCTTGATTTTGGTTATTTCTTTTCCCCTGTGTCCAACAATGATAACTTAGAGTTTCGTCCTTTAACATAGTTAAAATCAAACCAGTTTCCATGCTTTCTCAAAAGTTGTCAGTGTTCTCTGAAATCTGCATATGGAAATGCAGAGTTGATATGATGCTTCTGAGATTGGCATCATCCAGGTGGGACTTTTTGGCAGTAGCATCTGTAACATTTTCAATCACAGCTCTGTGACCTGTTTTTCACAAACCAGACTTGGGGCAACGACTCAGCTTATTAATCAGCACCTCACAATAGCTGTCACATCTTTTGTTTAAGGTGAAAACGCATCTGCCGTGTTTATCTAATAGCATGTGAGTGCCATGGTAGTGGCTACATTTCCTTCCTAGACCAGCTTGTACTTCAGCTAGGCAGAGAAAATGCTCAGAAACATCCACGGAGTCTCTGGGCTTCCATAATGAATTACACATGATTTAGCTTGGAATTTAAGCCCCTTCTAACTAGAACCTTCTTTCCCAAATATCTGTACTTGAATACATTTTAATCTTCAAGGCTGAATGTACTGGAAATAAATTTTTTCTTACTTTTTTCTGTAACTAAAATTATTTTCTATTTTAATACTTTTTTATGCTGGGTGACTGAAACTAAATCTCTTTCCCTGGGACTGTGTTCAATTTCTAGAGGCCTTGGAGCACAAAGGTGTCGGAGACAGGACCCTCTGGTCTTGGTTGTTACTTGGGTATACTGATTCACAGAGGTGATATAGTCTGGATTTCAGGCATGTGTCCACACACTTCACTTCTACAGCCGTACTTGTCCTGGCAGCAAAGCAGCACCAGGGATACCAGCAGGCTGGGGCATGTCTGTGCCACTCTCAGGCTGTGGGAAACATTCTGCTCACCCCTCCCCCATTGTCTAATACACACACACACACACACACACACACACACACACACATTCTGGGGGTGTTCTGAGGCTATCTTGTATCCGTCATACCCATCTGCACAGCTTAAAGCCCAGCTGCAGCTCAACAGCCCCTCTGACTGTCCTGAGCATTTCCTCCTCCATCCTCCTGTTCAACCTGGAGGGTGCCTGGAAAGGAGGCTGCTTCTGCTTCTCCATCCACTCAAGAATGAGCTGTGGTCCCTTCTCCACCCCCTGGTAAATGAGATGAGGAAGTGAAGTCCTCTGCTTCCTGCCTCCAGGTGATGACAAGAGGACAAAAGAGTCTGGGTGGTCTCCACTCCTTTCCCAGCAAGAAAGGTGACGAAGGACAGCAGCAGGGAGGAAATCATGTCTTATTAACCAAATCTACTCCAAATGCCAATAAAATTCCCAGTTATAATTAAGGTGTTTCCTGCAGTTTAAATGACAAGTTAGGCTTACAGGAGACAGTTAAATATAGAGAATAAATCCCCATTCAGTATCTTAGGCTGTATTTGAGCTTGAGATTCTAACTTTTCTCCCATGGCACCTTCTCTCTGTGACTTCAGAGTGTGTGTCTATGTGTGGGTGTGTGTGACTAATAAGATATTATTAATCTGGAAAGGCAGGCTTCATCTAATCTAATCACTCCATCATTGCCCTTCTTTGGTTAACATCATACACTAGACGCAGTTGAATCATAATCTTGCCCAAAATGTCACAAAAAGAAAATAAATATCACAATGAATAACTGCATCCTAAATAGTTAGCACTCAGTGAATTTTGGTTCTATTTAGAGAACACTCTCCTCCCTGTTCCCTGCAGATGGTCACATCAGCCTTACAATTCAGACCCATTAAGAAACCCCCTTGCTTCTTCATATTATTGTGTGCTCTGAATCAAGGCTCCAAGTAGAATGCTATAGGGCAGGCATTTTCCCTTCTACAAACCTTTTAATCTCACCTTTGTCATTTGGATATGTAGAAAATAACCTCTGACTGTAGTGTTCACTTACATTTCTCTTATTGTAAGGCTGAGGGGTTTTATTATTATTATTTTACTTTAAGTTCTGGGGCACATGTGCAGAATATACAGGTTTGTTACACAGGTATACACGTGCCATGATGGTTTGCTGCACCCATCAACCTGTCATCTAGGTTTCTTTAAACTTGTTTAAGAGCTAGTTATATTTCCTTTTGGTGCACAAACGTTTGTATTTTACCTATTAAGTTGCAGGAGCTCTTCTTACATCAATGCGATTAATCCTTTGTGATGAGACTTGCAAATATTTTTCCCAGTTTGTCATTTGTTTATGGAGAGTTGTTTTTTTTTTTCAGGGATATTTTCTTTCATATAATTGACATTATCAAGACTTTGTTTTGCAGGGTTTAGATCTTTGTCAGAAAAGCTTTTCCAAGTCTGAATCAAAATTAAACATTTTCCTCTTGTTTTTCTCAAGTACTTACATGTCTGTTTGTTTATATTTGGATTATTTGATTTGTCTTCAATTTCTGGTATGGTAGTTGTGACGTAACCTAGATATTCTTTTCTTTCTTTCTTTCTTTTTTTTTTTTTTTTTAATTGAGACGGAGTCTCACTCTGTCGCCCAGGCTGGAGTGCAGTGGTGCAATCTTGGCTCACTGCAACCTCCACTTCCCAGGTTCAAGAGATTCTCCTGCTTCAGCCTCCCAAGTAGCTGGGACTACAGGCACCCACCACCATGCCTGGCTAATTTTTTGTATTTTTAGTAGAGACGGGGTTTCACCCTGTTAGCCAGGATAGTCTCAATCTCCTGACCTCGTGAGCCTGCCTCGGCCTCCCAAAGTGCTGGCACTACAGGCATGAGCCACCACACCCAGCCCAGATATTCTTTTAGGAATACTTGTTGAATAATCCATCCCTTGCCCACTGGTATGAAATACCATCTCTGCTGTGTACCATCTTCAGACAGTTATTTGGGTCCATTCTTGAATGATATATTCTGTTTTATTGATTGTCTTCATTTTTTCAAGCATTAGTATCTTACTATCTTAGTTATTTTGCCTGTAAAATATGTTTTAATATCTGTTAGGAATACTGCTTACTGTCTCTTCCTTTTTTCCCAAGAATTTTTCTGCCTATTCTTGCTTGTTTATTTTCAGTATTCAGTAAGGATGTACCTGTTGAATCTTTTACCCAGATCATCTAAAACTAGATATTTTCATTGGAATTGCATTACATTTCTAGATTAACTTGTGGAGAATTTATATATTTATGAGGTTTTGTCCCCCTATTCAAGAAATATGCCATGGTATACGCAATTTATTGTGAATGATAAAGTATCAACAAGAGAGAATTAGTCATATTTTTAATATGGTTAGAATAAATTTCAGGCTATTTATAAGCACTCTTATTGCATTCAGATACACGTCTCTTGAATGAGAGAAAAAGGAACCACAGCTGCAGTTAACTCCCGAGGGATTCCACATACCCCGTGGCCTATTTTACCTCTGCACTGAAGGGAGTGTATTCTGCATGTAAACACCATCCATCCTGAGTCACACTGAGAAAAGGTTTTGAATTGCAGCTAGAGCATATGCTCTTCTTTATCTAATACAAATTGCCGTGCTTTATTGACCTTTTCCTGGGATATTAACTTTTCACATCAGTATTGGGCCTAACCTGCTGCCATATTCTTGTATTTTTGTATGGATTTTTTATTCTTTAGCTCGCATGGAATTACAAGTTAGCATAGCTTCCTGGAGATTTGGGGGCCACAGGGCTACGCTTAAAAAATAGCAAAAGAGAGCATTTATAACAGTGTAGAAAAAGTTCTCAAGTTTTCTTACATTTTCTTCTGGTTCTGGTTTTGTTTCAGAAGAATACTTTAGGGAAAGAAGAATAAAACATTAAGTAGACTGGACGGGTTTGTGCAATTGAATTCAACATGGGCTTGTTTTGACTAATGTTAACATGGGTAGAGATTACATGAATCCGTAAAGGGGAATAAAGAGAAGTTAGATTTCTGAGTATAGGAAACATATGATACAGATATTGCTTTCCCAGAGCAGGGTCTCAGGTGAGTTTAGATTGTAGTCAGGGTTAGAGAAACCTTTTATGTATTTTAAGATGACAAAATACAATTTTATTTGCATTGACTTTGGCATCTCCTTATTTCATTTTTAATTGTGAGTAGTAATAATATTTACTATCCATAATACTGTGTATCACTTGCCAAGTATTTTATATACATTTATCTCCTTTAATCCTGATAATGCTATCATGTTGTTTCTTCTCCCCATACAAGTGAGGAAACTAAAGCATAGAAAAGGTAGATAATTTGGCCAAAGTCACAAAGATAGCAAATGCAAATGGGGCAACCTGAGTAGAAACAAGCTCTTAAACACTCTGCCATGCTTAACCTTCTATGACAGACTAAAAGACCTGATTATATTTTAGCTCTTCATATGTCAATATAAAACATTGGGTAAAATACAAACATTTATAGTCACTGTTGCACAGTGGCAAGAGTCTGATCTTGTTTTCTTGTTGCTGTTGTTTGTTTGTTTGTTTATCGTACTTTAGGTTCTGAGGTACACGTGCAGATCATGCAGAATTGTTGCATAGGTACACACATGGCAATGTGGTTTACTGCCTCCATCCCCCCATCACCTCCATCTGACATTTCTCCCCATGTTATCCCTCCCTGACTTCCCCATTCCCCCGCTGTCCCTCCCTTGGTCCCCCAACAGACCCAGTGTGTGATGTTCCCCTCCCTGTGTCCATGTGTTCTCATTGTTCAACACCTGCCTATTAGTGAGAACATGTGGTGTTTGATTTTCTGTTCTTGTGTCAGTTTGCTGAGAATGATGGTTTCCAGATTCATCCATGTCCCTACAAAGGACACAAACTCATCATTTTTTATGGCTGCATAGTATTCCATGGTGTATATGTGCCACATTTTCCTTGTCCAGTCTATTGTTGATGGGCATTTGGGTTGGTTCCAGGTCTTTGCTATTGTAAACAGTGTCGCTATGAACATACATGTGCCTGTATCTTCATAATAAAATGATTTGTAATCCTTTGGGTATATACCCAGTAATGGGATTGCTAGGTCAAATGGAATTTCTATTTTTAGGTCCTTGAGGAAACGCCACACTGTCTTTCACAATGGTTGAACTAGTTTACACTCCCACCAACAGTGTAAAAGTGTTCCTATTTCTCCACATCCTCTCCAGCATCTGTTCTGATCTTGTTTTAAATTAAATAGCATTAAAATGTCAGCATTGGAAACTTTCCCAAGAAATCCCACTGCCCTTCATGGGCTCCACATTTTGCTGAATGAAGACACATGCACAAAATAAGTGATATTTTTTGATTACTTATTATCACAGGAATCATTATTATTTTTTAGGTAGAAATGTTTATCTGATTTTCCTTCTCGCTGAGGAGCCCCTGACGTGTGTACCCTGAGTGTCTGGCAGTCCATCCGTGAGCACTGTATGACAGTGAGAAGAGAAGATAGTGTGAAGGATAAAGAGGAACAGAAAGGGGTGATAAAGACGGAAAAGTCTGGCCGGAAGGGCGAAGGTAGTGGGTATAGAAAGATCTCAATAGCTGCTGTCTATTTACCTTGAATTGCCTTGTCCAAATTTTACAGCAAACAGAGCAAACATTAGCGTTTACATCAGCTCTCTTCAAGAAAATGTATTTTGACGATTAAAAATCTTCTGAGGAAGTGAGAGATATAATTACTACCTGTATAGTTAATTCCAAATCATGAAATTTTGTTTTTATAATCATTAGGTTCTAAGATGGAAAAAGATCATAAAAATGCATGAAGTGATAAAGATGGTTGGAAATTAGACATCTAAATAGCCATTCCTTTAAAAGTAGGCAATTTTAAAACATGTATTGAACTTTTAAAAAATCCTGTTGTAAAGGATGGACAAACACACTTGCTATTGAAGAAATTCTAAACCATTGTACCTCCATTTAAACAAGACTGTACTAAAAGATTCTTACCACAAATGAATATAAACCAGGGAGTCTACAGTGTTCTTTTCAATAGGTGTGATGCCACAGGTATATAAAAATGAGATGAGTCACTGGCCAGAGAGAGCTTTGTAGTTGAGGTTAACAATGACCTAAAACACATTTACAAGAAAAAAACAAACAAGCCCATTCAAAAGTGGGCGAAGGATATGAACAGATACTTTACAAAAGAAGACATACATGAGGCCAACAAACATATGAAAAAATGCTCATCATCACTGGTCATTAGAGAAATGCAAATCATAACTACATTGAGATACCATCTCACACCAGTTAGAACGGTGATCATTAAAAAATCTGGAGACAACAAATGCTGGAGAGGATGTGGAGAAATAGGAACACTTTTACACTGTTGGTGGGAGTGTAAATTAGTTCAACCATTGTGGAAGACAGTGTGGCGATTCCTCAAGGACCTAGAAATAGAAATTCCATTTGACCCAGCAATCCCATTACTGTGTATATATCCAAAGGATTATAAATTGTTCTACTATAAGGACACATGCACACGAATGTTCATTGCAGCACAGTTTACAATAGCAAAGACCTGGAATCAACCCAAATGCCCATCGATGATAGACTGGACAGGGAAAATGTGGTACATATACACCATGGAATATTATGCAGCCATCAAAAATGATGAGTTCGTGTCCTTTGTAGGGACATGGATGAACCTGGAAACCATCATTCTCAGCAAACTGACACAAGAACACAAAATCAAACACCGCATGTTCTCACTCATAGACGGGTGTTGAACAATGAGAACACATGGACACAGGGAGGGGAGCACTACACACTGGGGTCTGTTGGTGGGAAATAGGGGAGGGACAGTGAGGGGTGGGGAGTTGGGGAGAGATAGCATGGGGAGAAATGCGACATACAGGTGAAGGGGAGGAAGGCAGCAAATCACACTGCCATGTATGCACCTATGCAACAATCTTGCATGTTCTTCACATGTACCCCAAAACCTAAAATGCAATAAAAAAAAAATAAATAAAATAAGACATTTGTCCATGAAACTATCCTCCTTCCCTCCAAAATGAACAGTTAATGTCACCCTTGAAGTTAATTGTCTGTTCTCTCTCTCTCTCCCCACCCCCTCTTTCTCTCTTTCTGTTTCACAAACCAAATCACCTGAAGGGCAGTGCCATCTCATCTGTGTATGTGATAGGGAAGGGGTAAATGTATTTACTCAATATGCGAAATTCATCTTCCAAGCTGTTGTTGCCCAGCCCTGCCCAAAGATACCCTGGCATGAATCACATGCAGGAAGTTGGACATGTTACTCTCGCCCAACCTCCGTTGCTTCACTCTGTCCTCTGCAGAAATATCTAGAGATCCAGGCAAGAAGCATACCTCCTGAATGAAACATGTGTTCAAAACACCATAACCACAATGTTAGCAGAATTCTCATGGCATAATCTCTAGCTCGAGCACATTCAAATCATAGCGGTATTAATGCTACAGATACTGCTTTCCCATTGCTTACAGCAATTGTGGCCATGACTACCACACTTTTTAAGAATAAGTTTGCAAAACAGTAAAGTAGTATACTTAAATGATATGGGACATGTGGAAAGAGCTTTAGAACTCTTCCAGTCTAAGTCTGGGTGCAGTGGCTCACTCCTGTAATCCCAGCGCTTTGGGAGGCTGGGGCAGGCAGATTACCTGAGGTCAGGAGTTCTAGACCAGCTTGGCCAACATAGTGAAACCCTGTCTCTACTAAAACTGTTTTTTTAAAATTAGCCGGGGCCAGGGATGGTGGCTCACACCTGTAATCCCAGCACTTTGAGAGGCTAAGGCTGGATCACAAGGTCAAAAGATCAAGACTATCCTGGCCAACATGGTGAAATTCCATCTCCACTAAAAATACAAAAATTAGCTGGGCATGGTGGCACACACCTGTAATCCCAGCTACTCAGGAGGCGGAGGCAGGAGAATCACTTGAACCTGGGAGGTGGAGGTTGCAATGAGCCTAGATCATGCCACTGTACTCCAGCCTGGGTGACAGAGTGAGACCCCATCTCAAAAAAAAAAAAAAAAAAAAAAAAATTAGCTGGGTGTTGTGGTGGTACCTGTAGTCTGAGCTATTCAGGAGGCTGAGGCAGGAGAATCATTTGAACCCGGGAGAAGGAGGTTGCAGTGACCCAAGATAAGGCCACTGCACTCCAGCCTGGGTGACACAGCGAGACTGCATCTCAAAAATAAAAAACTTTTCCAGTCTATCCTCCACCTACAGCCAAGAAAACAGACCTAGTTGTTGAAATAGTCACATTTGCAATTCCTTAATGTTTAAAGCAGTCACTGCCACTATATTTAAATGTGTGATGAGAGCAGATCTTATGTGGTAGCCATCCTCCAACATCAGGACTTTCTTCCTTGCATACATATTAGATAAGTGTGTTTATATTTTTTCTGGCCTTGTTGTCTGACTTTACATCCTTTCAAATTTTCTTTCTTCAAATGTCAACTTATCCTCAATATGAGGCACTTTCTCACCTTTGCTCTCTCTGACTCCCGTCTATCCTACACCCTAAATATCCTAAATTGTAGTTGTTCTTTGTTTACAGCTCACCATTGTCTAACAGAACCTCCTATGCTATTCCAAAACTTAGCATGCATCGTCTATCAGGTATCTATTGCCTCAATAATGCTTTTTGACAAACCAGCACAAAACTCAGTAGCTTAAGACAACAATAGCTCAAGAGTCTGTAGGTCAGGGCTTTAGACTTTGCTCTGCTGGGTGATTCATCTTGTATCAGTTGTTTTCATTCATGTGCCTAATATTTGGCTGGTATGACATGAGTGACTGGGCCACATGCCTCTCATCTTCTAGCAGGTTTGCCTGTAGAGTTGTGTTTTCATGGTTTTGGCTGAAGTGTGACAGAAATAGCAGAAATTTGCAAGGCCTTTTAGGCCTCTGCTTAAGCCAAGTCTGCTAACATCCTATTGGCCAAAGCTGGCTACATGCCTGAGGCCACAGTCTGAGTGAGAGGACACTGCAAATGTGCATGCAAAAGGATGGAAGGGTGAGGAGGTGGGGTTGTTAATGCAAGCATTTTACCATATATCCTGAATGTAAACTTAATTATGACATGAAAGCAATATTGAATTTGGCTGTATAGAACCCAGGGCAATATTCAGGCATAGATTTATATGGGTCACTCATATCAACAATCACGAATTTATATTTGTCACAGAGAGCAGTCTTTAGTGCCACCTGACAATTGATGCTTTCTTTTGTAATAAAGAACAATCAGTATATAAATTAAATGTTATTTAATTCAATTTAATAAACATTTATTTACCAAATATGTTGCATGAATAAACAGCCTATTGAGCAGCATATCTATAACAAGAGATTCCTACTGAACTCGAAATGGTCCCCATCTTTTCTCAGCAGCATGTCGACAGTGTGACACTCATATGATCTGAACCCAAGAAGTTCAAAAATAGGAATCTTGGCCAGGTGCAGTGGCTCATGCCTTTAATCCTAGCACTTTGGTAGGCCAAGGCAGGAGAATCCTTGGAGCCCAGGGGTTCAAGACCAGCCTGGGCAATGTAGGGAGACCCCATCTTAAAAAAAAAGAAAGAAAAAAGAAAAAAATAGGAATCTTTTCTGGTTTAACTGGTGATGGACTCACACACATGAAACAAAATACCAGACATGGCCAGCCCTGGTGGCTCACACCTGTCATCCCAGCACTTTGGAAGGCCACAGTGGGAGGATCTCTTGAGGCCAGGAGTTAGAAACCAGTCTGGTCTACATAGTGAGACCTCATCTTTACAAAAGATAAATAAATAAATAAATTAGTTGGGTGTGGAGGTAGTGCATGCATGCAGTCCCAGCTATTTGGGGGGTTGAATAGGAGAACCACTTGAGTTCAAAGCTGCAGTGAGCCATTATCACACCACTGCACTATAGCCTGGGCAACAGAGCACGACCCTGCCTCAAAACAAACAAACCCATACATAATGAAGAAAAGATAGAAAATTCAGGGAAGGAATTCTTAGCCTTTCTGGATCACTGGGGTGGCCACATGAGGTGGTGACTATGCATCTAACAGTTTTTCAAAGTTATTCTGAGGGCAACAGTTGGCACTGCTTGTGGGAATGTAACTTGCATTGCATATATTACATTCCAAGGACGGGAAGAATCAGGAATGTTCTATCTGGAAAATAAACACACCATCATTGATTTTTCTTCAGTCTGCTACACAGAAATAGACTGTGTTCACCCTGAGAAGCAGATGTGGGGGGTATGGCATACAGCGCGTGACTTATTATGACTCTTTATCATACCCGAGAGAGCTCACATTGTATGTTACACACCATCAAAAACTTTCTCCATTAGACTGTTAATGAGAATTAACAACTGGAATAAAAACAGCTTTTCCTGAGGTTTTTTTCCTTTCTCTTTACTTACCTTGTCAGAGTGGATTTTTTAAAAAGAAGTGAAATTATATAATACAAGCTTGGGAAAGAGAAGGAGAAAGATCCCAGGTATCCCTGTAAACGAAATGATAAATGATGGTCTTTTATGGTTTGGAGACCTTAGTAGAGACTGACCTATTAATAACTGTAACCCAGGAAACATGGATTCTCCTAGTTAAAAAGAAGCAACACACCTTATCATATTAGACTCTTGATAAATGCACGTGTAGAAAAAAAAATTGTCTTATTTAATAGCCCCATCCCCAACTTTCCAGTGCTAAGAGATTTTCCAGCAGTTATCACCTTAAAGATTCCACTAGATGGAGATCCTGAGCCATATTCCATGGTTTATGAAAAAAAGAAATGTGAAAAAAAAAAATTTAATTTTGCTTTTTCTTTATTTTTCATAGCTTTTCTTGAAAGATTGCAGAGTAGAATTATTTATCGGTTGGTATATTAAAGAAAATCTGACATGTACAAACAAGCACTTCAAAGGTTTTTAGTAACGCCTATCTATCACAGGAGGCTGAATTGATATCAGAAACCAGGAGTGTAAAAATCCATGATGGCATTTTATTATCGAAGAGAAATGGAAAGGGCTTCTGCTTTTCTTTAAAATTACACTGACAAAATAACACATCAATTATTTGAACTTATTTGTTTATGAAGACATTTACCTTAACTCAGATTATTGGATTCTGTCAACTCAAAATTTCTTTGTTCCTAGTCTAGTAAGTAAGATAAAGTCAAGATGAAGAAAGTAGAGGGATGTAAAGTTCTAAGGCTGTGCATTAAATGGCTCCGGTTATAATTACGGACAGATATTTGAACGCCATTGTGGGTTGATTCTCATGCATGTTACCTGGGTTCTGAAGGGAGAGAGTGTCATGAACTCCTTTAGTCATAAGAAGAACATATGCATTTCCAGTGCTGCACACTGATTAGGAGAGCCACTAGAAGCTGCCACCAAGATCCTAAGTGGTGGGGCTATCCAGGTTTTCTGTAGACGTAAGGACTCTCCAGGACGTCATGAAAACCTTAAGAACAATAGTTCCATCCCGTCCTCTTTTTTACACATGAAACCCAAAGGCCCCACATAAGTGAATGGCAGAGCCTGGACCAGAAGGTACCCTCCCAATGTCTGGCATTCTGCTGGTTGCTTCCACTGTTTGTCTGAGTTGATCTGAGTTCTTCCACAAAAAGCTTAACTTCTAAGGTGATGAAACCAGTAAAAGTCAGCCACACAGCCTTCTCAAGTGGTAGGATGTAAAGAGCTTTACATCGGGGAGACCAGCAGAATCAGAGGACAGTGCCACACTGGCCATATATTGTGGGATTCTTGTTCTTCAGGCCTCAGTATCTTCGTCTGAAAATTGAGGAGTGTGGAGAAGACAATCTCCTTGTTCTGTGTTCATACACAGGTCATCAGTTGCTCTTGTAAGCTCAGATAAAACTCGAGAAAATAATTCTAGGTAGTTTTATTGCCTCTGTCTCCCTCATAAAAACATTGTTCACTTGGGGAAATTGCTTTGCTGATCACCGCACTACTAAAGCAACCCATTACAAAGATTTATTTGAGAATATAGAAGTTAATCTTCCATCAGGAGCTATTTTAATTACTTATTAAGGATTCCAGTTGAATTCTATTGTAAAGAAATTGGTAGGCCATCAAAATAACCCAAATACCATTCCACAAAGAAAAGGCATATTTAGGTATTAGATATGATGGTGGTGGTTATTATTAATTTTTGAACCATTTCCATAAAGCCAATGTTTACTGTCTTCATATTTTACAACACTCTAAACTCAAGATAGCAAACAATTTCGGGAATTTCAAAGGAAGGTATGGCTCTGAATTTAACCATTTGTTCAGTTCCTAGGTGGAAGTGCTCCGTGAATATTCACAATAAACTGTGTGAGATTTGGGTGTGGAGATCCAGCCTTCAAGGGGCTTGGTTGGGTCATTTTGTTGCCAGTCTTTCTAATAGAAGATGGAGGTCCGCTGGTACCTACGACATTGTTTTTACTCTAAGCCTAAATCTCAGTGGGATTTAGGAAAGCGTTTCTCAACTGCAGCACAACAGAAAATGCTGTCGAAAGGGACAAGTGCTTAGGATAGTAAAATAAATATGGGGAGATAGAAACCACATATTGGAGGTCTGTATGGTGTTTTAGTTATGACTCTCATTGTAAGTGACAGAAACCAACTCAGGGCAGCTTGAAAAAAGAGGGTATTTCTTATGAGGATAGAGGATGTCTCATTGCATCTGATGGCAGGAAAGGAGCTGGACCTCAGGTAGGACCTAGTCTAAGGAGCTGGACACCCGTTAAGATTTAGAAAGGCTTACTTTCTGTCTCTTACCCATGTCCTTCCACTCGTTCCTCTCCTTCTGCCTTTCAATAGACCTGAAGAGAACAAGGCAGATATTGCATAGCGCCTGAATTGACAGTTTCTCAGCAAAAATGCAAAGTAAGACCAATCAGACTGACTAACTGGTTATTTCTATACTAATCCCAAATTCTCGAGGAGTCAAATCTGAGTGAACTGACTTGGGGCCATGTGCCCATCTTGATTTGAAGGACTGTGTTCTGGGGAGGGGATAGGACAGACAAGGCTTCTGAAGCCCCCTTTTGGGGATGTCATGGTAGCTCTCAAGAGGTCTGTCATCCAGGAAATAGCAATGTTAGATGGGGAAGGACGCTGGGTAGCCTAATGGGATCAGATACTTCCATGTAAATCTTCGTTCTCTCCCTTAGTACTCACGGACTTCAGACAAGTTATTTAACCCTCACCTCCTTCGTTTCTTCAGCTGTAAAATGAGGGTGTCCATAGCATTGTTGAGAAGATGAAAACAGCAAATCCATGTAAGGTTGGCAGCACAGTGCCAAGAACATAACTAATAAATATTGGTTTTGATACTCTCATTATTAAAAGGTACAGATATTTTAAAATATCCAGAGTGACCTTGAGTCAATTTCTGAGGCTATAGAAACTTGTTAGTAACCTGTTCTTTTGCAGTCCTCCCTTTTCTGTCATTAAGTGTAGACATTACATTCAAATTCAAATGCCCATTTTATACTAAGGCTTAGAGTAAGCTTCGGAGGACTCTTTCTCCCTCGCATTCCCATCACCCCTGCTAGTCTTGGCTTTTCTGCCAAAACCAAGCTTTGAATCATTTACACTTCCTGACTTTCCCCCAGTCTGAGTCTTCTGCTCTGCCTTACTTATCTCTAACTCTCCTCTATTTTGAAATTATCTGACACTTATATTCCCACCCCACTACCCCCACCTTGGCACTTTTTCTCTTCTCTGTTAACAACTTTATCCCCAAACAGCTTCAAGTCTGCAAATCCCTGAGACCTTACTGCCTTCCTTAAAAATGTGAGGGCCATTGCCCTATCAGGGAGAATGCCAACGGCCAGTAAGTCCTATAGGTAGCAAGAACTCTCTACTCAAAAAAAGAAAACAAGAGAAGCCTGATTTTGAGAATTGATGCCAGATTTACTAAGAATATTATAACATGTGATCATTCTAAAGTAATTTCTATTTTTGAGTGTGACACTATATAATAGGCATATTAACTAGGTTGGCTAGTAAATGAACAAGGACTTTAGAATACATCTGTTCTATATAAGATTTTCATTTAAGGGAGCTAATTATATCCTTAGCAGCAACCTTGGGTTAGTGTGTGCTATCGACCATGAGTTGGCAATGGCCTCATTATGTAGGACTGAATGTTACAAATGATAGTCATTAAGACAGGGTTTTACCTTTATCTAGAGGCCAAAGATACAAAATGTAGAGTTTCGCAAATTGGGCATTCTGAGAAAGTTCCAAGCTGATAGAAAAGAATGAAAGAGAACAACTTTGGAAAACTGTGTGGTGGTCGCGATAACAAAGATGACAGGTTCATACTTTTGAACCTCCCCACATACTTTTCCGGCTGTTTCCTTTACCTGTGACTGCACTGACTGCCTTTGATCTTTCCTCCTCCTCCTCATCTCATTATCTTCACATTTTCCGCCAACCTCTTCAAACCCACCCCACCCTTTCTAATCCAGGGTAAGACAAAGGAACGGGTCACCTATTAGACTATCCTTAAATCCTAAAAATCATGTTGTACCTTTATTCTGAAGAAGCAAAAATACAAGGTGAAACATGAAAACGTCAAGAGATAGAATGAGTTCGCCAAGGAACTAGATGCCCTAGTTCTCACCCTGGATGAGGGGGTGGGGCAGGCACATGTTTGAGAGGTTGCAAGAGGCCACATTTTTACTTGTCTGAAGCGTATTACAGTTTTTGGTTCCTGGGAGAGCCAGACATCCATTGACTTGCAATGCACAGGAAAGTCCTGCACAGTAAAAAACTGTCCCACTCCTGTAATCCCAGCACTTTGGGAGGCCAAGGTGGGTGGATCACGAGGTCAAGAGATCGAGACCATCCTGGTCAACATCGTGAAACCCCGTCTCTACTAAAAATACAAAAAATTAGCTGGGCATGGTGGCGCGTGCCTGTAATCCCAGCTACTCAGGAGGTTCAGGCAGGAGAATTGCCTGAACCCAGCAGGCGGAGGTTGCGGTGAGCTGAGATCGCGCCATTGCACTCCAGCCTGGGTAACAAGAGCGAAACTCCGTCTCAAAAAAAAAAAAATTGTCGCACTCCAAATGCCAGTAGTTCTACTGTTGGGAAAACAGTGGAATGAAATCTACTGATTATTTAAATCAGGGGTCACAAAATGGGCATTGAGCCATTGATTGTGGCCTGCAGATGTGTTTTGTTTGCCCTGAAGCATGTTTTAGAAAAATTTGAATTTAAATGGTGGAGAGACACATTTTCTATTTCTCCATAAGGCCTACCTTGCATTTCCCTGTTGTTACTAATCACATCACTTATTTATAAATACTACCCACTTGGAACTTGAAGGCATTTGAATCTGTCTGGTGATTTTAATTTAGGTGTCATGAATCTATATTGTTGAAATGAAAAGCAAACCCTGAATTCTCGCTGGTATTGGTTTGATTTTTCTCTCCCTGGCATTTGTGAATTGTTTGGCTTCATGGATCATCTCTGCCATAGTTTACAAAGCGGCAGTTCCTGGGACATTGCAAAGAGCTTTCATTCTCCAATTTCTCTTGTACTCTGATATGAATTTATTGGTTCCTCCTACAATTTACCTAAGCCCCTGTAGAAAGTATTTGTATTTTATACATTTGTTTATACATGATTTGTGCCTTTTCTAAAAGGCTTTGAGGCAGCTTACAGTAACAGGACAATTAAAAATAAAAACAGAACCATTTACGAGATCAATTAAGAGGAGTGGAACTACCAGGATTAATTTGTCACTTCAGTTAAACATTTAATTTAGCTCGGTGCTTCTTTGGCTAAACCAAAGGATGGATTGTGTATTCTTATTGTTAAATTAAAAGACGCATACACCTTTGGTGAGATAGACCTCTTGAGCTGATATTGAAGTCAGAAAATATATTAGACTGGTTATTTTATCATATGGATTTTTATAATGTGACTATTCCTATTAATACTTACAGCCTGTCTGCATTTATTCCTATAAAAATAGATTATCTAACAAAACAATATTCTCTCCAGAGTGCACTGGATTCTCTTATGCACAGGTGTGGAAGACCAATAAATGCTTTTGAAAATAAGTACTTTTAAAAATCTTTGGACATTGATATTCATATGTTTAATAGACACAGGACAAAGATTATAAGGCAAATGGATGTTGATACCAAAGTTTGTGAAGCAACTTGGGGCATAGATGTTTTTTAGAAAGCACATTAAAAATATGGCACTAGATTTAGGTAGCGTGTGGAAATGACACCGATGGGTAACCCTCCTTTTGTGTTAAAGCCTTTGCCTGGTCAGTCTCATGCTTTAATTGGTTTATTTCAGGGATTTATAAAGCCTGGTCACAACCACTGTTGTGAAGAACAACTTTTCTTTTCTGAATTTTGAGGTCTAATTATGGGATTGTGGCCTTCATATTCAGTAAGAAACCGAGCAACTTTCTTACTGAAACCTCAGTTTCCCCAATAATTATATAGTGTTTATCTTCTTTTCTCTTCTTTTCCTAAGAAGTTTAAGGAGAACTTTAGACGCAAGTTGCTTTAACTTACTTTTTGATTGCCAACACGGTTCCCTCCCACTTCTCCTCTGACACATTCAAAAAATCACACACACACACACACACACACACACACACAGACACAAATAATAAAATATATTTTATAATAGAATATATTTGGTATTTATATGTATCATGGCATTGTATTCTAAGTGACTTCAAACTTTTTGGAAGTCAGAAGGTATATGTTATAAATAAATTTGAGAAATAATAGAATTTGTTTTCAGTGTTTTTTAGCAATCCTGTCTTATTTCTATCTTTTGCTTGACTGTTTAACTGGACAATTCTATGTGGCCGCAGTGGAGCCTCACAATAAATATCCGTTGAATGTCTTGTGCCCTCTTGCTTCTAATAGGGCTCTAACACATTTTGAAAACAAGAGATCTTATAAATTTTCATATTAAATGACAGAGATCAAGGTTGCTATAGATGTAGGCATCCCCTCCTCCTCTGTGCCCTTGGATGTGTTGTATAAAACTCCTCTTTACTCTGAGATGCTTGTGAACATGTTACACACTTGAGAAAATACCTGTGGTCACATAATTGTTTTGGGGGATGGCCAAGTCTTATAGATGTGTGTACCAGTGTGGATTCAAATATGTTCAACTTGGAGAAACCTTGACCAACTGCTGAGAGAGGAAGTGTCTTTGGTTTCACTAAGAGGTGGCTTGGGGGCTGCTGGGGATCTTCCTGGCAGGCCTCCTGCTCTCTGAGAGGTGCCGGAGACTCCTAAATTACCCATTGTGCAAACACGATTTCCTAGCAAGCTGTGGTTATAAGATTATATGTCCATATCAAGGTTTTGATGGTGCCATAAACCACTCAAGCTCAGCTCTTATAATTTATTGAAACATCAGCTCCCCTCAAGGGAATTATAGGCTGATAATTACCATTTGTCCAGGTGCCATAAACCAAGTCAAGCAAGGTTGGATTTCTCTATGGCAGAACTAAATGCTATGTTAGGGGACGGGGGGGGGACTTTTATTAAAACTAAACAGACGGGAATCCTGCCACCCAAATGAGGTTCTTTTGATATACATACTCTCTTATTTCTCCTCACCGTACACCACTGGCTCAATGCCTGAACAGATCTGTTTTGGAGGAGTTCCTGTGATAACCAGTTTTCCTTTTGAACATCTCCAGACGCTTTTGTTTTTATCATCATGGGCTTTGTCTCAGGACTTCTGGCTTGGTTTCCACCCCTCTGCTTTCCCCTTGTCCTTTCCTCTCAAGCGTCTGCCTCTGTTCAACGTGCCCTTTTCAGCAACACAGTCTTTTCAGTAGCTCGCTCACATGGGGAAAAGTCTGTTCTGCACCGGGACCCACCGAGGCTCTCACATCAATAAAGCAAATTGATGGCAGGCTTAACACATTCCTCAATTATCATCTACAGATGCTTTTCAGAACAAACAATCCCTGAAACCCTTCACACACAAGAAAACACTCCCCTGGCAAAATAATCTTGTTTGGAAGCTTGAAAAGGAAAACCATAACAAAGAAAGAATAGAAAATATTCACTGACAGGAGCTTCCCAGCCATAGACCTGACACCTGTTCAGAGGGATAAGAGCAGAATAAAAGTCCCAAGGCATCATACCCTGACCCTGGGGTTACCATACTGGGACTAACTTTTACTGAAACAGAGAATGGCTGCAGGAACATTTTTCCTTAGCTTATCATTGCCGTGGTTATGTTTTGCTATATTTTCCATTCCCTCCATCTCACTTCTCCCCTGCTGTGGAATCAGGTGGTTAATCCCACCAGCTGGTTGTATCTTTCTCATACCTTTATCTGGAGAGTCTCTTAGATGTGATCTCTGAAAGGCTGATCCAAAACTGGAGATGGCTGGGCCTCAAGCCCTTCTCCTGGCTTCCAGAAGGAGAAAGAGAAATCCTGAGATGTCCAGACATGCCTGATTATAGGGAAAAATTGCACATGTCGTTGGTCTGTCCCCTGTCGGCAGGCAGTCTCTTGTGAGTTAAATGCGATAAACTTCTTCGCTCTTTATTAAAAATCATTTTTTAATCCACTTTTTCTTCCCCTTCCTATGTGAAGTATTGGAACATTAATTTGAAGACCTTCTCTTACATCTATTGGTATTACACATCCATCAGGGTAGCACTGGTAATGCAGGTGATCCCAGAAAGGCTAGGGCTGGCCATGACTTCAGGCTCCAGAGGACTAAGTCCCCTCCACGCTCAGTCACTCAGCCACGTCCATCTACAGTGAGGGGTAATCAGGCCCTGGCCTGCTACAGCACAGCACAGCACAGCACTCATCCCCGCAGCACCCTCCAGGGTTGCCAAGATAACCACCATGCTGAAACTCAATTACTGTAGCCACTGAGTGTCCTAAAGGATCCTAGGAAATAACAAAATGCTTGTGCTGCATTAGGCAAGTGGAAGATCTTTGTTGGCTTCCTCTCTTTTCCTCTCTTGAGATAAAATTCCACCTTGTTCTTTCCTCCACCCAGAGAAGGGCCTGGAGCTCTGTATGCCTTGCAAAAATAGGGGATGGGGAAAAGAAAGCAGAGCATTGAATCAATGTTTCGTGTCTCTACAAAGTCCAGCCAGTCCTCGATTCTCCAACTTGTATGCATTTGGTGTGAACAGAGTGATATATCTACACTTTTTTTTTCATGCAGGCCAAATCCTAATTTCAAGGAGGCAGAAAAGCTGTCCAAAGGTCGCAAAATATAATAAGGCAGAGCTACACCCTAGAGGCAGATGTGCGCTTTCTAAAAGCAGAGCAAAACTTGGAGCCATTCTGCTCCAAGGGAGTAGGGAGAGAGGAGAGAAGGTCTGAACTTCAAAGAAATATAAACAAAACATTCCTCCGGCTCTGATTTTAATCTGTCCATTGGCTGCTTTCTGGGATGGGGTACCTAAGTGAGTGGATTTGCCTACTCCTTCAATAAATCAAAGTTTTTCAGAGCAGGATCATCAGTGGGGACTCCTTACCCCAGGAAACTGTAATTGGAGGTAAATATTAATTCCAGAGGAAGGCCTTTGAGCCCAGTAAGTGCAGCCACAATATGTCTCCAAGGAGCCACTTCTTTTCTTTTCCGTATCCGTTGGAAGCAGATTGTGGGAGCAAAGCTTATCTCCCATTTTTATCCATTTTAACAATGTTCTACCTACTGCTAAACTGAGCTGCCTTAAGCTCAGCACAAAAAGCCTTTTCAGAGCATCTAACAGATAACTTTAAAAAAAAAAAAGGAAAGAAAGAAAAGAAACCTTTTCACATAGCTCTCCTGGTACCTTTTCAAGAGTTGGGGCTCTGTGCAGGCAGCCAGGCTTGAGCTGGCTTTTGGGGACAAAGGCACACCAAGTATTATGACTACACTCATTCTTTTAAGTTGCCGCCATACTCCTGCTCCTACCTTCTTTCTTTCTTGCAATGTCCACCCTTACCTGCCTTGAGTTGGGCAGGCCTAAGGAGACCGCTATGTTTTTTCTTTGTTCACTGGTCGGGAAAGCACAATGATTATTGCCTCTGTTAAATCATCTCAGCTTTATCAGGCTACAGTGCCTAAAATTTACAGTCTCATCTGGAGATGCACTAGGCTGCCTGTGGCTAATATGATAAAAAAAGAGAATTCAACACAGGTGGAATGGGGGCCAGATGCTGCTAGAAGCCTGAGAATAGTTTATTTCCATATCACCAGTGATAAAGCTGGACTGCTGTTCTCTCTGCTAATGAGACAGATCTCTGGAATCTCATTTTCTTTCCACATAAGAGCAGGGGTGGTACCCACTCTGCTGCAGCAGCTGAGGAGATTTCTGAGAACTCTGTGGTTTAAAATCTCGGAACATCGCTTTGAAGTAAGTCTACTTTGAAGTAACTCTGAACCTGTTTCTGAAGAATCTGATGTGTGTCTGAGAGGCGATTACAGTAGTCCTAGCCTCCCAGCCCTGTTCTTCCCTCTCCCCAGCTGCTATGTTGGCCTGAACAGGTTTTCTGACAGTCAGGCTCACTGAGGATGCCCCAGGCCCTGGCCCAGAATCACACTTCACTCAACTCAGTGCTGAGGAGGAAGGCAAACATAGCCTATTTCATTTGAGTCCTTGCTGTGGTCAGCTTCTCCCTGCACCCCCAATTGCTTTCTTTCACTTTCAGCATTTGCCTGTTAAAGCCGTGTCCGCCTGACCTTGAACAGTGTCATACTGTTTACTTCCTATCATCTCTGTCACAGATAGGCTCCCTTGGAAGCCAACTGTTCTTATGCAGAGAGTAGAGAGTGCTTTTGGGATCAGACCTGTGGAAGGAGGTGAAGGGAGGTAAGAGGGTGCAGAGGAAGTTGAACTATATAATGCAGCCCCCCACAAAGCCCCAGCTGACCCCAAGAGGTGGGGACCTTGGAGTCAGGCTGGCCCCTCAGAGCTTTCCTAAACTGGCATGGGAGACTAGGCCTTCATATATTTATAGTATCGGATGCCTCTGGAAGGCAGCATGCCCTCCAGGAAAGATGGCTTCCTTCAACCAAAGAAATCTCCATAGGGAGTTCACAGCTAAGGGCTGTCTTTGCTGCAGCAGGGGGAATAAATCCTACATCTTCAAAGGGAAATGAAGACTGGTCATCATATCATCCACCACCACCTCCCAGTTAGACAATTAAGTGGATCTGCCGGTAACCTCCTTCTAGTGGTTTCAAGGTGAGATACTTAGAGAAGGTGATACCTTTAGAGAGTCTGCCACCTCTTCCCCACACAGCGTGAGCCTGTTTAGACAACACCAAGAACTTCACCCTTGACTCACCCTGCAGTATCAAACTGTGGTCCCAGTTAGCCTGACTTCAAAAATAGAACTGCCCATTAGCAATGAATACCTATCTCCCTGAAGCAGCGTCTGACATGCATCTTCCCCAGCAGCTCTGAAAACCTGTTCTGCCAGCTGGAGAGGGGAGAGCCAGCATTTAGACTTAACAGAAAGCTTGGATTTCAACCGAGAAAAAATATATAAATATTTATCTAATCACATAATTAAAGGAAATCTACTGCCCCATACAGTTGCAATCTAAATAACCCACTTCATTAAAATGCAGAAGTTCTTGTGAAATACTTTAAAATTTTTTCAACGGGGTCTTTCCTCCATGGGGTGGTTTTTTAAAAGAAGAAAAAAATAAATATTTGTGATAAATATATATGATATATAATTGTATATGTGTGTATATATCGTATATTTGTGATAAGTATATATGATATATAATTGTATATGTGTGTATATATCGTATATTTGTGATAAGTATATATGATATATAATTGTATATGTGTGTATATATCGTATATTTGTGATAAGTATATATGATATATAATTGTATATGTGTGTATATATCGTATATTTGTGATAAGTATATATGATATATAATTGTATATGTGTGTATATATCGTATATTTGTGATAAGTATATATGATATATAATTGTATATGTGTGTATATATCGTATATTTGTGATAAGTATATATGATATATAATTGTATATGTGTGTATATATCGTATATTTGTGATAAGTATATATGATATATAATTGTATATGTGTGTATATATCGTATATTTGTGATAAGTATATATGATATATAATTGTATATGTGTGTATATATCATGTATATTTAACAGCATTTTGTTTTTACTCTGCACTCTCTTCCCATTTGACTATACAATATTATTAGTTATTAGCACTTAATCAAGATATTACCAATGACATCACGAAACATTTTCATCCTTTTCCATTACAGGACAGCAGGCAGATTTGTCTACACAGCTGAGGAAAATGGAGAGCTGAATTATTCAGTGAATTTGATTAATGTTTATGTCAGAGCAGGAACAAATGTATCAGTAATGGGGAAGTTCAATTAGCGCTTTAATTAATTAGGTTCCTGTTTTTAGCTCTATTGTGAAAGATAATTATTTGTTAGCTTTGCTTAGGACCTGGGCTAGGGCCTTGATTACAGGTATTAAAAAATATAATGCAAGAGAATTGGGGATCCGAAGAAACTTAAAGCTTGTGAGAATAGAAAGCGCCAGTGAAAATTCAAGCACATTGTCATTTACTGAAGTCATTAAAGTCTCCACTGAAAGGTAGAACAAAGTTCAAAATAAATGATTACAACCGAAGTTAGAATTGTAAGGCCCTTTTGGTGCATTGTCTTCCTCTTCCATGTGAATTTAGGGCCACTTTTAACTGCAGTATCAAGACAGTACAACATTATGCATTTAACCAGGAAGCTGACTTTGGAGTCTCTTTCTCTGTGTCTGGTAGGAGCTTTTATTTTTACAGTGATAAACCTACTTGCAAATAAAGATCATGGAGGCTTAATCTTATAACAAAAATGCAGTACTATCTGCAGGGGAGGCTGCATAATTTAGATTTCTCCTACTCACTGGTAGGTTTCAATCATATCCGAAAGGCGCCATGATTTGAATGCCTAAGCATCTGAATATAGACTTTTCCTTCTGTTCCTCGTTTTAGTCTAGCCTACATTTCTCAAACTTCAGTGTGCACAAGGATTTCCATATAGGAATATACTCTTGAAACCAGGATAGCTGTACCTCATGGACCAATTAAGAGAATTTCAAGGGCAATTTACACTATCTGAGAATTTTAAGAAGCAGATCAACTATTGAGCCACTTCAGCCTGGAAATCAACTAAAGATGAAATCTTTTGTCCCAACTAACCATCCTCCGCAACTCTAGCTTTAACATGACACAAATGAGAGACTACTGATAAAGTGCTGAAGTTTATCAATGACTTGCTTTTTAATTTTGAATTTAAAGAGCATTTAACATTAGTCCTTATAAAGTAGCATGTGTTATCTTTGGCATCTGGGGATGTTTTGATGAGTGGGAGCAAGAGAATTTCAACTAAGTATCCAGACATGGAATTTTTAGCTTAGCTGTTCAATGCTGTAGCCTTTTCTAGTGGGTTGTGACTCTTTTAAATTACTGTTGTGTTTGTTATGTTACAGCTAATTTTCTTCTTAATGTTAACCATGGATACATTTTTCTAAAGGGAAGAAAACAAGAGTAGAGAAAGAAAACATCTAGATTCTGTGTGATAAAGAATGATACTATAGCTATTTTTGTTCTTAACACGATAGCAATGCTCCATTGCTAGATATGAGCAGCATTTATAAATATTAATTTAAAATATTATGCAAATATATAAACATGTGTTTACAATGTTTCTAACATGCTTTCAGTTTTCTTCATTAGTCTATATTTGCACCTTTATTAATATTATTCATGAAGCAAAGTTAAGGTCTAGAAAAAAAGATTTGAAATTCAGTTAAAAAGTTTGGTCAAAAAGAGACTCTGTCAGTCTCTCTGTTTAAAGAAAGATGACATCCTTCTTTCCTTTGAATATTGTTAAGTCCATTTCTCATTCAGTTACCTTTTGTTCATAAAGAATCAGCTGAACCATTTGGTAGTAGAGGATATTTGCTGGATGGTCAGAAGGTAGGTGGCCATCTCACCAAGCTCAGGGAAGTGCTGCTTTTCCAGCAAATGAAAGGTAAAGTGGGAAGATACTGAAAATAGGCAGAAGGCCAGATCCCTACAGAGAATTCTAGAAATGAATAACTGAAAGCACAGCATGGTTGTATTCATTTATCATAGCTGCTGCAACAAATTACCACAAATGTGGAAGCTTAAAACAATCAGTACTGGAGGCCAAGGTCAGTTTCACCAAACCAAGGTATCAGCAGGGCTGCTTTTTTTCCAGAGGCTGTAGAAAACTCGTTCTTGTTCTTTCTTCTTCCAGCTTCTGATAGCTGCCAGCATTCCTCAGGTTATGACTGCAGTACTCCAGTCTTCAAAGCCAACGTCCTTAAATCCCTCTCTGCTTCATCTTCATACCTCCTGCTCTGTGTGTGTATTCAAGTCTCTCTGCCTGTCCGTCATAAGGATAGATGTGATTGCATTTAGGGTGCATCTGAATAATCCAGGATCATCTCCTTATCTCAAGATTTCACCTAATCACATCTGCAAAGCCCTGTTTTTATATAAGATAACATTTACACGTTCCAGGGATTGGGACCTGTATCTTTATGGGCCCATTGTTCAGCATACAGCATTGTCATTGTCTGCTGATTTAAATGATGGCATGGGCAGGGGGGCTTGAAAATGTGTTATTTTTGAGGAAAAGAAGCATTAAACTCACTACCTGGTTTAAGATGAAGAGAGAAATATCTTCATCTTAGACATTGTAAAGAATACCATCAGTGATGAGAAAGTTTTAATTTTGTCACCTTCTTCTATGGTTAAGGAGGAAAACTGGTAACAAATGAGGAGACAGCAAGACATTTTAGCCAAATGTTTTTCTTTTTTTTTTCCCAGAGTATCACTCTGTCACCCAGTCTGGAGTGCAGTGGCGCAATTTTGGCTCACTGCAACCTCCACCTCCCGGGTTCAAGCAATTCTGCCTCAGCCTCCTGAGTAGCTGGGATTACAGGTGCCCACCACCACACTCGGCTAATTTTTGTATTTTTAGTAGAGATGGAGTTTCACCATGTTGGCCAGGCTGGTCTCGAACTCCCGACCTCAGGCAATCCGTCTGCCTCAGTCCCCCAAAGTGCTGGGATTACACGTGTGAGCCACTGTGCCTGGCCTAGCCAAATGTTTTTCTAATTTTGTTTATATTAATCAGTGCTTTTTTTTCCCTTTGTTTGAGAAAGGAATCTTGCTCTGTCTTCCAGGCTGGAGTGCAGTGGCATGATCTTGGCTCAGTGCAACTCTGCCTTCCAGGTTCAAGTAATTCTTTTGCCTCAGCCTCCCGAGTAGCTGGGACTACAGGAATGTGCCACCATTGCCTGGCTAATTTTTTTTTTTTTTTTTTCTGTATTTTTAGTAGAGATGGAGTTTCACCATGTTGGCCAAGCTGGTCTCGAACTCCTGACCTCAGGCAATCCGTCTGCCTCAGTCCTCCAAAGTGCTGGGATTACACGTGTGAGCCACTGTGCCTGGCCTAGCCAAATGTTTTTCTAATTTTGTTTATATTAATCAGTCTTTTTTTTTTTTTTTTTTCTTTTTTTGAGAAAGGAATCTTGCTCTGTCTTCCAGGCTGGAGTGCAGTGGCATGATCTTGGCTCACTGCAACCTCCGCCTCCCAGATTCAAGCAATTCTTTTGCCTCAGCCTCCCGAGTAGCTGGGACTAGAGGAATGTGCCACCATGCCCGGCTAATTTTTTTTTTTTTTTTTTGTATTTTTAGTAGAGACGGGGTTTCACCATATTGGCCAGGCTGGTCTCAAACACCTAACCTCATGATCCACCCACCTCGACATCCCAAAGTGTTGGGATTACAGGCGTGAGCCACCGCATCTGGCCATCAGTGCTATTTTTGTCTTTGATGGGCAGGTAGCAAACCACACCACACTGAAAAGAAATTATGCGAGCACTTAAAAAAAAGGTAAAATGTATTCAAGTTGGCAGGGCCTGATGACAAGCTTTTATCCTGAGAATTTGAAATAGAAATCTTGAATTCAATTCAACTTTTCAATTAAACTCTAAAACACATTTATTGAGAGACTGCTAGATGCCAGGCACTGGGTTAGGTTTTGAAAATAGATAAATTATATCCTATACATGTCCTCAGAGAATTCATAATTTAACATGTGAGAGAGACATAGAAACAAACAATTAAGAAAATGAAAATACGGTGTATTAAGTACTGTGTGAGGGTTATGATTGAAATGTTCAGGATAAAGTTTCCAATGGAGAAAAAAAGAGAACCTGGAAAATTATCTGACACTCAGGGGACAGTCGATAAGTATTTGAATAAATGAACTGCCACCCTTTCTTCCCCAACTTCCCCAACTCTAATTTAAGCTACCATTATCTTTTGCCTGAACCACTGTAATAGCCTCCACGCGGGTCCCCCAGCTGACACTGTTGTCCCCAGATCCATGCATGTCTTCTCTGCTTCCAATTGTTTTCCACCGTATTGGAAATATGATACTGTCTACTTGCCATGGCCTACTGGGCTGGACGTGACCTACACCCTGCCTACCTTTTGACTTTGGCCTATGCTCACCATTTTCCAGCCACACGGGCCTTCTTTCTCTTCCTGGAAACTCGGAACCTCATTCCTGCTTCAGGGCCTTTACTCTTAGAGTTTTCTTTGTTCTAACTTGGCTCTTTCTTTTCATCCAGGTCTCTGCTCCAGCATCCCCTTGGTAGAAGGAACTCATCAGACCCCCCTATCAAAAGACATTCCCAGTCCATGTTTTTGTTCACAGCAATTATCATTTTTCAAAGTGATCTTTTCTGTTTATTTTCTTTCATCCTCCATTGAAATGTAATTTCTTTGAGGCAGGACCTTGTTAATCTCCTGCAACATTTTATTCCCAGTGCCTGTCACACAATAGATGTAAACTTTGGCACCTGGAATGATATGAAAATTCAAAACCTACATGGCTCAAGGTTGGCACCTTGATGAAAAGAATTTCCAAACAATACACAGCGGCCCTAACGTTCTAGGCATTGGCACCATTGGCACCCTGAGACTTTAAGTAGGCTTAAGAGTTTAATCCCATAAAGGCCACGGTGCACAGCTGTAAAGTTTTCGTGAAGGACGATTTTGGTGCTCTATTCTTTCCAGACTCCTAGCCTAGTCACTGAGCTAGAATTATGACATAAGAGTAAAAATGAACTTTAAAAAATAGTGTTGCTTTAAAATGAGAATAGCCCAAGAGATAAAATTGTGGTGACTATTTAAACTAGGTTTTCAAAAATGTCTCTTCCTTCTTTCTCTGGAGCCTTTTGCTGTACTTCATCAATAAAAAAAAATCTGTAAGTGCTTTGCAATCAGAGAAGCTTATTATAAAAACATCTTAGTTTTAAAAAAAATACTCAGCGATCAGTATTTTTCATTTACCCATTTCTATGCTGTGTTTTGTCTGGAAGCCTTATCTTTTCTTTGAGTTATTGCCTGAACATCAAACTAGTATATTTCATATGTCAGTCCTATTAAATTAGAGGTTAAATTGAAAAAGCTCCTTTGTGTAAAGGTCAAGCTCTTTTTAAAAACCTTCTGGCATTCAAAGTTGAAGCAGTAAACAACAAAAAAGGATGGTGAAGTTGAACAAATGGGCCTTAATTGGCCATTAGACTTGGACTGATTTGAAAATGAATACCTACCTCTGCATTCTGGGCTGTCCACCATATCTGAGATCCTCTTAGTGGGCACACTTCAGATAAATATCATCTCATGCCTGCCTCATTAAAAACTTCTGGATGTTGGCATGCTAAAAACCTGGTATAAAGAGCTATCCCTGGCTCACACCTCTTTCCTCTGATTCTCCACTTAATCAGACTTAATCATTATTCATTTGCCTAATTCAGGAAACATTTAAAGCTGTTTTTCACTTAATTATTTTAACTAAAAAAAAGCGAGACCAGTGGAGATTTTTGAAGCCTGTTAAAATCATTAGAGCATAAAACCTTATGTATCTAGATAAGGTAGACAGAACAGGAATCAGGAGGCTTTTTTACTGATAAGAGAATTGCAGGCGGGGCTTGGGCAGGCTGCTGAGTGGGGATGGGACTGAGAGAGATATTTTGTTATCCTGTTTTCAGTCCTGAAGCCGTTTTGAGTTGACACCTGCATGGAAAACGGCTAATAGGTGACGATCATCTCCAATCAACAAAGCCTGGAGACCCAAGATTAAAAGCCTCTTAGAGAGTCAGTCTCCCAATCAGGAGGCACCATGAGGGATGTCTTTGACAGGGGTGTGAAGTGGCCATATGCCCAGGTTTCTAAAGAGCCCAGGGGTATCAGCAGTTTCCACCAGCAAATAGGAAGTCTAAGGACACCAGAAGCAAGAGATGCAACTGGCACATAGCTAGGCTTTAAAGCAAAATCAAGAATTTTTTTTTTTTTTTGCTTTAAAATTCTTTAAAGGTGGGAGCACTAAAAATTCTGGACTGTTCAAGGCTAAAAATTACCTTGAATTCTATGTTATCAGTATCCTGGACACGGTAACTATTTAATTGATGTTAGCTAGTATTAATACTATTAATCCTATTAGCTGCCTGTTGCCTGCATCCATAGAATTATAAAGACAGAAGTTTGGTCATTTGCTCCAAACTTCTGCCTTTAGGGGCTTACAAATGTCAAAAGTTATTAAGCTGAATTTCTCACTTGCATTCATATCCAAAGAATTGTGTAGCAGAAAAAAAATAGGCTTCTCCTCACTCTCATGCCTTTATACGTGACATAATTATTATGTCACGCCGTAAGAAACTAATGCACACCTGGCACATAGCAATCACAGGAAGGTTCTGTGATCATTAATTTTAGGTGTCAACTTGACTGGATTAAGGAATACTTAGAGTTAGTGGACTGAGTGGGGAAGACGGCCACTCTCATTGTGGGCAGGCACAGTTCAATCAATTAGAGGTCCAGATAGAACCAAAAACCAAAACACAAAACAAAACAGAAAACCAATGTCCTCTCTCGCCTGAAGTTGGAACACTCTTCCCCCATCCTTGGACATGGAGACTCCAGGCTGTTAGGTGGACTCCAGGACTCACACCAGTGGCCTGCTGAGTTCTCGGGCCTTTATCCTTTGCCTATTGGCTTCCATCTCTGAGGCTTTTGGACTTGGACAGAGTCATGATATGGGCATTCCAGGGTCCCCAGCTTGCAGACAGAGTCAGTCCCCCTAACAAATCCTCTCTCTCTCTCTCTCTCTCTCTCTCTCTCTCTCTCTCTCCATCCATGCTTCCTTCCTGTTGATCTGTCTCTTTGGAAAACCCTGACTAATACAGATGCCCCTTTCCTACTGATGGAGCCTATTACCTGGGCCATGGGTTTTGGAAGTGGAGTAGTGGCTGAATTTCAGCACCCAATCACTTTCCTAAACTGGCATAAACTGGCAAAGCCCTCCACAGCAGTCCTATTGAAATGATCTGAAGAGGACCTTCTGTGAACAAGGCATCAAGCTTCCTTGGAGAGGTGTAATGCATTTATTTCAATGTTTAAATAATATATTTTACGTTTAGAACAGTTTTACGGAAAAATTGAGCACATAATACAGAGAGTTCCCATTATAAACAAACCCCCCATCACACCCTCTCACACCCCACAGATTCACTTATTATTAACATCTTACATTAATTTGGTACATTTGCTATAACTAATGAACCAATATTGTACTTAATTATAAACTAAATTTTGGTATATTATTATTAATCAATAGTTTATTTGACTTTTTTAGTTTTTACCAAATGTTTTTTCTGTCCCAGGATCCCATTCAGAACACCACCATATATTTAGCTGTCATTTCTTCTTAGGCTACTCTTAGCTGTAATGGTTTCTCAGACATTTTCTGTTTTTTGGTAACGTTGATAATTTTTAGGAGTACTGGTCAGATATATTGTAGAATGGCCCACTACTGAAATATATATGATATTTTCATCATAATTAGACTGGGGTTATGGTGTAACTGCCCAAGGGGTTCACCTTGCCTGCCGCCTAGACAGAGCCAATCCTTCAAGACAGGGGAATTGTAGTAGAGAAAGAGTAATTCACGCACAGCCAGCTATGTGGGAGACTGGCATTTTATTATTACTCAAATCAGTCTCTCTGAGCATTCGGGGAGCAGAGTTTTTTAAGGATAACTTGGTGGGTTGCGGGAAGCCAGTGAGCCAGGCATGCTGATTGGTCAGAGATGAAATCATAGAGAGTTGGAGCTGTCTTTTTGAGCTGAGGCAGTTCGTGGCTGGGGGTCACAGGATCAGATGATCTGGGTGGTGCCAGCTGATTCATCAAGTGCGGTGTCTGCAAAATATCTCATGCAGTGATCTTAGGAACAGTTAGGAAGGGTCAGAATCTTGTAGCCCCCAACTGCATGACGCCTAAACCATAATTTCTAATCTTGTGGCTAATGTTAGTTCTACAAAGGCAATCTAGTCCCCAGGCAAGAACAAGGTCTGCTTTGAGAAAGGGCTGTTGCTATCTTTGTTTAAACCATAAACTATAAACTAAGCTTCTCTCAAAGTTGGCTGAGCTTACTCCCAGGAATGAACAAGGACAGCTTGGAGGTTAGAAGAAAGATGGAGTCAGTTAAGTTAGATCTCTTTCACTGTCTCAATCATAATTTTGTAAAGGTGGTTTCAGTGGGTTGGGGGATGATCACAGGGGTAAAGTGCCATTTTCATCAATCATATCAAGACTACATACTATCAGCATAATTTATAACTATTGATGTGACCTTGATCACTTGGCTAAGGTAATGTTTGTCTGATTTCTCCACTGTTACTATTTTAGTTACTAAGAATAGTAACTAAAGTTACTATTTTCCCCTTTCCATACTGTACTCTTTGTAAGGAAGTCATTATGCATAACTCACACTTAAGAAATGACAAGTTATGTTCCCCTATGTAACTCTGTGGACTATCTGCATTTAAAAAACATCTGCATAAAGAGATTTGTCTCTTACTATCCATTTATTAATTTATTCAATTATTTATTTCTATCAGTGTGGATTTATGGATATTTATTTTGATTAATAATCCAATATTATTTATTTTGTTGCTCCAAGTATTTTAGCTATTTTCGCTTTGGCTACTGGTAGTTCCTTCTGTTGGTTTCTGTTCCCCTTTGACATAATGGGGTGATTTTTTGGGGGGAGAGTCACTTTCTTACTTTCTGGCACTACAAAATGCTCCAGGCTTATGCTGTATATTTCCTACCTAGTGGTAGGAACAGCCATTTCTCCAAAGAGATTTAATTCCTTTTACTGGAGAATGAGATTAGAAACCAGGATCTTTGGTGGTTTCTTTTAGACCCTCTCAGATGATACAGAAAAGAAATATATGTGTGTATACTAATGTGCATATACACACATATCTACAAATCATCCTATATGTAAGCATCTATACCTTTATTAAGTTAAACGTGAGTTTTTGCTGATGTCTTGAACTCTAATCTACATTCTAGCCTCCTCCCCTTGCTGATCTAGAAATTTTCACTCCAACAGTGAGAAGCCATTTACTTAATTGTTTAACTCCAATTCGCATGAATAGTAGTGTCAGAATTTTTAACCTACGTCTCTGTGGAAAACTAATTTATCAACTAGAGTATAGTACTTCATGTGTAATTCTTTTGGCCTTTACTCTTACAGACTGCATTTCCAAAATCTTTTAGGTCAGCTCTTCTCCCCATCCCCTTTAGCGAGGTGCTTCATACATGTGTAATACAGTCAGATTCCCTCCTCAGTCTGCATTCTTTCCTGGGATTTCCCAGTTGAGGGGTATGACCGTTTATCAAATAAATTAATCATTTATTAAATAAATTAATTAATAAAGCATATCCCTAATTGTATACAAGATGTTTTTAATGGACTTCTTTATTTTATGAAATATGCATGCATTTTAATTTTAATAGAAGAAACAATAACTAGCCTACTGAAACTGTGATTTCAAGAACATTATTAATCAGGACAAATATCACTAAGTTTAATTTTAAAACTGAGTCATATTTATGAAAATTGACAGTAACAGGGAAATACCTGCAATTTGGGAAATCCAGAATGAATTTATGCATAGGGTCCATTTATATCCTACCTAAATCTACTTTCAATGCATTGCTCATTGAAAGTCCTACTTCAGCTTCAGATCCCTAACCATTCTTGGCATTTGAAAACAATAATCTGGTGTATATATATATATATATGATATATCTTTTTTTTTTTTGGTCTAACATAGCAATGCTTCTCTTCCTCCTTTACTCTTATATAGTTTTAAGCTACATGAAGCAACAGTTAATTCATAACTTTGACCCACTTCTAACCAAGTTGGCAGCTTCTTCAAATGGTGTAATCTAGGGATCTCCAGAATCTCTTAGTAGAAGCTGGACTTTGTCAGCATCTTTAATAAGACAGCCCTGATGGCAGTGCTCTTGCTCTGACTCACCATATGAAAACCCAGCGGAGAAATAGCATCTTGGATACAGCATGGATAGGACCAAAATATCTCAACAAGGATATGGACACTGATAAAAACAAGCAAACAAATTTGAAGGGTTTATTAAGGCACAATTTGTTGGGGCTTACTTCCAGAGTTTCAAGTTCTGTAGATTTGGGGTGGGGCCCGAGAGTTTTCATTTCTTACAAATTCCCAGGAGATACTGAGGCTGTGGGTATAGAGAGCACACTGTGAGAACCATTGGTCCAGTTGTTCAGGCAGTGGCTTAAGGGAAGCAAAAAGACAGATTAACCCTGAATATGTTATTATAGAAAATATCATTGCCTGAAGGCAAAAGCCTCAAATAAAATTGTTGGAGAAAGGAAAGGAAAGGAAAGGAGAAGAGAGGGGAGGGGAGCGAAGGGGAGGGGAGTTGGACCTTGGACTTTATTTTTATTGTGGTTACTGAACACAAAATAAAGTAAGATTAGTAAGAATGTATTAACTTTGTAAATAAGTGACAATTATCAACATCATCGTCTTTGTTGTAGTTATTTTCTTTCATAGAAAAGTATTTCAGATTTTTAGCACATATAACACAAACCTCAGCTCTAACACTTTCTAGCCAGCTGGTCTGAATTAAGCTTCTTAATCCTTTTGTGTCCTTCACTATGGTATGGAAGTATGGAAGTTATGGGATAGTGGGAACTATATACTTGGTCTTTTCCCTGGTATCTGGCACAGAACTCTTAAAACCCTTGGCGTCTTCTGAGTGACAGGAGTGATGAGAAAATCATTTCTGAGTGATAGGAATGATGACAAACTTGTTATTCATAACAATCCCTTTTCACCTCTACTTGCATTTACAGTAATGAGGTGACTTGCTGGGCCCCTAGAGAGCTGCAAGGTGGCGACTGGTCATCAGAAAGATAAAGGCATGATTAGAGGGTTGGAACTTTAAGCTTTACCACTTACCTTATACCATTCAACCCTAGGGCGGGGCAGGGGTCGGGCAGAGAGAGGGGCTGGAGATTGAGTTCAATCACCAATGGTCAGTGATTTGCCCAATAATGCCTATGGCTTGGGGATGCCAAAAAAAACTAGAAGGTGGGGTTCAGAGAACTTCAGGCTGAAGAACACATCGAGGTACTAGGAAGGTGGTGTACCTAGAGAGGGCATGAAAGCTCCATACCTGCACATGCCTTCTCCCATGCATCTCTTTCATTTGGCTGCTCCTGAGCTGCATCTTTTCCAATAAACAAGTCATTGTAAGTAAGGCACTTTCCTAAAGTCTCTGAGCTATACCAGAAAATGTTTGATCCGAAAAGTAGGTCATGGGACTTCCAATTTCTAGCAGTGGATCAGAACTACAGGTTGTCTGGGTCTTGCAACTGGCATCTATAATGGGGACAGTCTTGTGGGACTGGGTCCTTTACCTTGTGGGATCTGACACTAACTCCAGGTAGTATTGTAACTTGGTATTAAATTCAATTAAATTGCCTTTAATTGTTGGATATCTAGTTGGTATCTAGAGAATTGGAGGATTGGTTGCTGAAAACAGCCCAGGAATAATATTATTATTTAACTATAACAATAAGGGTGTCACCAGGGAAACATATACACTCTAGGTATCACAAACAGAAAAGGATGTAACAATATTTGGGAGCTTATAAAACTTTTGTAAGGGCTAGAGAAAGAAGTCAGGGTGTGGCCACTAGATTTTATATCAGTGTCCCAGAGAGTGAGGGAATTGAAGATCCCAGCCAGAAGCAAAAGATTGTAGGAAACCTTGTTAGTATCCGGTAATGTGCCCTAAGCCCTTCCGAGGCCATTGTCAGAGCAATTTCTGTTAAGGCCCACATGTCTGCTACTGCAGAAGGAAGAATGGCTTCTGACTTCTTTCTGTTTCCTAAGTTTAGCAGTGGAGCATCTCACTGGATGGCAAAATATAAATTACATGCAGAACATAACTGGTAACAGAGTCTAGGAAATGTGGTTTTTGGTCTTCCAACCCCTGTAATAAAGGAAAAAGCAAAAAAAAAAAAAAAAGCATGGAATAAAATGTTAATAATATAAAAAAAATTTAAATTCATCAAATATTTTCATAGGGTTTTTATGGGGATTAAATGAGAGAATGCATGTAAAATATTACCAGAGCATATGGACACGTCTTACGTATTTAATAAGTGCATACATTCTTGCTGCCGATGATGATGATGGTACGGTCTGGGGGCGGGGTGACTGAGACTGGCTAGTCTGTCTGGCTTCATTGTTTTCTCATACTTTTGAATTTTCTACCGTAAAAAAATTCTTATTTAAAAGAAAATTAACAGCAACAGAAATGCTAGAAAATCATGTTTTCTGTAGCTGCATATAAAACATTATTGTAGGATAGCATATTAGAAGAAACTGTAATATTAACTAATAATTGAATAAGGAATATATGTTTTCTACACAAACCTGGTAAATAGAGCTTTATTCTGAACATGTTTGAAACTCAAAATGAATAGGTGTTATCAGGGAAGTCTTCTCCAGCTTTGCCATTCATGGGAGGGGTGTGTGTGTGTGTGTGTGTGTGTGTGTGTGTGTGTAACTCTCATTACATGGGTTATTTTAGGTATTGAGCAAATTCTGAATCAAGTCTTTATTTCTATGATTCAAACTTAATTATTCTAACTTCTGTCTTCCAAAAATAAAAATGCTTCCAATTCCTGTGAAAATATCATAGTGAAAATTGGAAAAGGCAGATGACTCACAGGGAGCACACTAAATGTACCTGGAACATAATGAGTAATAGAACAATTAAAAGAGCTAATTTTTCAATGAACCAAGAGAGAAAATTCCAGTAAAAGGACTAATTAAAATACTGGAGCAGAAAATGTTGTTTTCGTAACAAAAGAGATCTAGAAAGCATGCTCCTTGCAGAACAAATCTTAACATGTGACTGCTTTGACATTATTAATGTGGCATGAAGTCTACTGAGTTATTATTACTATAAATCTTTAATAATATAAAATATTGTAACTTGGTATTTTAATCAAAGAATATTATTAGAGCCTTGCTCTACTTAGTGTATTAAAATAATTCTTTCAAATACACCAATTATGATTGTCAGAGTAAGTGGGAAATAATTTATTTAGGAAGTAACTGCATTCTAAATGTTCCCTACCCACTGACTCAGAGCTGATTAATACTTTACAAACCAGATGTGATTAGCTGACAGCCTAGCTCAGAAGAGTCGTCTCATTACTAGCCCATTATCATGTTAGCCCTTTGCTCAAGAACTGATTATGAGCCAATTAACTACCCTCGCCTTCATATGCAGAAGCACAGAACTGTGGTATGTTCGTTTTCTGTGATATTATCTATCATAGTCATTTATTTTGAACATTATAAGAACTCAGAACAAATAGAAGAGAGATTTCTCCATCTTCAATTTTCTCACTATCGTTTAAAAAAATACTCCACAAATTTACCTAAATGATGAAAGGAGGGGTAGTTACTTCCACAGAGGTCTCTATTGAGTGTGTGCTCTGTACCTGTTCAAAATTTATTAAACATCTGCTTTCACTAGAGTATAAGTTCTAGGAGGTCAGGATTTTATCTTGTTTACCTGTCAATCCAAATGTGTAAAATAGTGCCTGGCATGTACCAGGTGCTTGTAAATGTTTGTTTAATGAATTATTGAACACTTAGCACAATACTAGTGTATAAAGGCAAAAAGAACATGGTTCTTGCTTTTAGAAAACTCCTATTCTAGGAGAGAAATAAACATATATACAAATAGAAGGTAGTAGGTGATGAATTATTGCAGGCAGGTACAAGGAAGAATGTGGGACAAGGAGAGACTAAATTTAGTGTCAGGAGGAGGTAGAGAGTTAGAAACAGAGCAAGCTTTCCACAGAGAGATAAATAGGCTTTAAAGAATTGTTAGAAATTCAGTGAGCCAACTGCAAGGTGCCAAAAAAAGAACGCAACACATATGAGGGTATGGATTTCTATAAGAGCATTTTCCATTAAATATAACATGGGAAGTTGTTTGCATAACCCATAACTGTTTGATATGTCATGGTCGTTATTCTCAAATAGGGAAATAATAACACATGGGAAAGAATGGATAAGCCAAAAGGAGAATCTGAAACTGGCCCTGTTACAATTACCATTGAAGAAATCAAGACTTAGAGAGGCTAAGCAGCTTGCTCAATGTCACATGGTAGCAAATAGCAAAGCAAGGACTTGAACTCATGTCTCTGTTACTCTAAAGCCTGTAGTCTTTCACACTAACATTATGCCTTTGGCATAATGCCGTTGGCAGTACTTGTGAGGCATCCACTCAATTTATCCTTTCACTGAATTATTATACCTGAGAAATCAAATTAGTGATTCAAAGACTTATTTGGTTATCAAGAAATCAAAAGGCAGCCTATGGTTTGAATGATTTTACAGAATCCTATTTTCCTTCTAGCTTTTATCTGGCTTATTGCTTCATTCATTCATTCATTCATTCATTCAGCAGTTCCTGAGTTCATGCATGCCAGGTACTATACTAGACATTGACTCACAGCACTTTTTGTCCTGGGCTTTGTTGGGCAGGCCATGAGAAAAGACTTCCTCTCCAACCTTACTTTTCCCACGCTCACAGGAGTGTTAACGCAAATCTAATTTTACTAATAGTATAACTTTTTAAATCTAGGATTGCAGGGATGAAAAAATATGACTTACTGAGTAATTCCTAGAGATCCCCAAAGGGCAAGAGTCCTTTTTACTTTAGGACTTTAGGGGTCTGTTGTTCACTCTGCTGCTTCACATTATTGACTGCAGAAGCTTTACCATTAGCAAGATTTTCATTTAGGTAGCTGAGAAAGAAGCTACCCAAATGAAAGGTAGAGAGAAAGAAGATAATTTGTTTTCATTTTTATTTTACCAAGAGGACAGGAAGTGTGGCTGTCACACACATTAATGCTGATTCTGTCAGGGATTGCATTCTGTGTCCTAGAGGAGTCGACAAGTGTTCGAATCTGAGTATGCTAATTATTGTCATTTCTTAAATGAATCCAACTGGGCTGTAGCCAGATTGAATCAATGTATCTCAATCAAAGTGCAGGTGACAACACAATTTACAGTCTGATTGTCTTTATTATGCCTTAGCCACAAGATACTTACCTGGGATTTTCTTTAGCAATCTGGAGAGGGAGAGTAGATAGAATAAACAGGATGGTCATGTTATTTGACCTCAGATCACCTCAGCTCTGTCACCTCTGTGACCTTAAACACATTGCTGAATTTCTCCATAAAAGAGTCTACTTATCGATCACCTCCCCACCCAGATTTGTATAGGGATTTTCATGTATTTTTTTCTATAAATTTTATACACACACACACACATGCACAGACATAAATCAGTCAACAAGCTCAACTGTATAAGCCATGTAAATTTGTTTTTCAACTGAAATCATCATTATGCCTGGGGGCAAAACAAAAAATCTTTGTTAGTTTCAATTCAAGGTTTTCTTTTTTTTTTTTCTATTACTATTTTATTTAAAGACAGGTCTTACTCTGTTGCCCGGACTGGAGTGCAGTGGTGCAATCGTAGCTCACTGTAACCTCCAATGCCTGATTTAGGCAATCCTTCTATCTCAACCTCCTGAGAAGCTGGGACTGCAGGTGTACACCACCACACCCAACTAATTTTCTATTTTTTGTAGAGACAGGGTCTTGCTGTGTTGCCCGGGCTGGTCTTGAACTCCTGGCTTCAAGCAATCCTCTTGCCTTGGTGTCCCAGAGTGCTGGGATTATAGGTGTTAGCCACTGTGCCCAGCCTCAAGGTTTTCTTAGTCAATTCGAGTTATCCTCAGTCAGTTCAAAGGGTTTCTCTCTCTCTCTACTTGGGGATAATCTACGTTCCAAGTGTTGCAGTGTTGGTGGAAAGTGAGGGCGTCTATTCTCTCATTGCCCTCTGTGTACAGTTCGAGGCTAGATCTACATCCTGGAGACTTTCTCATCCTTGATCCAAGCAGATGACCACCATGTTTTCATGGTTTGCATACAGCAAGGCATCTTGGGTCTGCTGGCTATCTTGCCTGTCTCTCTACCAAGGAGTCACACCAGGGTGTATGGGAAAAGTTGCCTCAGGCTCATCTGTGTGGGAACCTCACATCCCTCTTTCTACTCTACTCCTGTCAAGGTAGGCCCCACCTATGACCTCTATGAGGTGGACTCCCTTACTGGGGTTCACCTAGAAAACAACTTATTAGTCCAGTGCTCTCAAATTGCTCCAAGTTTATGTGAGGAGTGGCCTTTATCTTCCCATCTGCACACTCAACCCCCCACTCAGGGACACACCGATGTGTAAAATCTTCTCTTCACCCTCCTCCTACCCCCATTATTCTCCTCTTCTACCTGGAAAACTGCTTTTGATCTGGACTTGGGTCTGAGGGTGAGAGGACTTGAAAACTTGGCATGGCTGACGTCTTATTCTTCTGTGTCTATGCATTGTGACCTGGTCCTTTATGGCCTTTGCTCTGACACTCAAAACCTAGGCTTTTGAGAAAAGACTCAAAAGCCATTTTCTCTCCAACCTTTGTCCATTTTAAAGTTCGAAATCTGAGAATTTTGAAGCCAAAACTGACCTGAGATGAAACTAAATGGAAGTAATAATAATTCATGGAAGAAATTACTTGGGGAAAATGCAAACAGCCAGTTCTTGTAGAGAGTAAGACAAAGTATGTTTATTAGCTAATGATACTCATCAGGTCATTGATGGTTTTGATGACTTTTTGGCCTTAGTTGCACCACTCAGAATACTGGCTAAGGGTCACTTGGCATATTCAAAGACAGACAGCCTTATGTTGTGATTGAATTTGCCCTAATGATAATCATGGTATATTTTACCACTTTTATTTCTCTGATCCAAGTTTTCTTTCTCTGGAGTTCACAAACTGGTCACCATTACTTTCTGTGAGAAAGAAAATCTTTATAAAGGATAACTCCACATGCCTTGGATTCCGAGGAGATGTGCCTGGGAAAAGGTTAATAAAGTATTTAGATAGACTCTACTGAAGTGTGGATTTTTCTATTGTAAAATTGCACATTAAACGTTTAAGCAATAGCTTTGTTAATGGGAAGTTAAAGTCAAAGTGGTTAGAGGTTGTCCTCAAATCCCCACTTGAAATTCCCATGGGTCTCATTGAGACATTCACTTGTGCAACTGAAGGCAACATTGTAGAATGCTCTTTCTTTGAGGTTAAGGCCATAAACACACACTCATTTGTGAGAAACAGGTCGCTAATGGTATTTGAGGCATCTCTGACATGTGGGAAACGGGTAATGAAGAGCTGCTCTACTTTTCTTTGTAGACTCTCTGCTTTATCCATGATTAGATCATACATTAAACCCAAAGTAAGATCATTTCAGATTAAATACTAAATAGGACTTGGAAATCTAAATTAAGCAATTTGTGGATTTTTGACAAAGACTCATACACTGCCACCAAATTTCAGACAATGTAAAATATTTAAAATTCATGTCACAGTGCGCTTACCTGTTGAGGTGTGAGAGCTGGGCCTTCTGTTGTCATCAAGTTCATCCTCTGAATCGGTGGCACATGCTCCAATAAACATCAAGTGACAGCTCCTAGTCACTAACCAACACAGGGTTCCTGGAGCAGATCCAGTCCTCAGGAACAGAAGCCATGTAAATAAACTCTGTTGGGCAGGTCATGTGCTGAGAGTGAACCAGACTAAGACATCAAGGCAGTTCCTGGACATATTGCAGTAGCTGAACAGATGGCAGGCAAGAAAAGTGCTTAAAGCGTCACTGGAGCACAATTTCAAGTGATGTCTCACATCCGGTGACAGTTGGAGAGTGATAGAAGCAAACAGATCATGGGGATATATTACCTCTCAGAAAAAAATGATTTGGCTCAAAGATAACCTAGAAAAAAGACAAAGTAGGACTTGTTCGGAAAAGGGCAATGGATACAGAGGGGTGACTGCAGCTTAGACATCAAAAAAGGACAAACAGTGACCTTCAGGACATATCTTGGGTCAGGAATGTAGCAAGAGTCACTTTGTCACGTCTTGGGGAGCATCATGTTTGTCATGGGGCACTACATCCAATATCATATTGACAGTAAGAATACTTCATATTAGAGATGGATGGGTACAGTCAAGCACTTCCTGGCTCAAAAGTATGGCTGAGGACATGTAAGGAGGCTGAGCCTGCTGGTGGGAAGATAGTGAGAGCAGCTATGGAGCTGGAGAATTGAGAGACAGAGGAAATGAAGTGAGGGCTGATAGCTAGCAGAAGCACCGTCCCCATCCCTTTACAGACCCTACAGAGGCCTAGGAAGGAGCAGCAGAGTTCAAATTCAACCTTAGTTAGGTGTATATGGAATTAAGAGGACTGATTGGGAACTGACACTTGGGGATCAGAGGCCTACTCAGCAGCCTGTCTTCCTCCCTGCTGCTAACAGAACCCCTATGTTGTTTTGTATTCACCTGTTATGCACATGGCTCTTCTCTCACTTAATAGTAAATCCCTATTGGTGAGACCTAGCCCCTTGCCAGAGAATGATTGTGATCAAGCATGTACTCCTGTTCTGGCCAATGAGACTTGGGCAATGTCTCCCAAGCGCTTCTGGGAAAGGTTTTCTCTCTGCTAGGGGAGATACCCCGTTAGCTTCTGGAGGCTGTTGTATCTCTGCGTAATAGCTGGAACAAGATGCTTCAGCCATCTTGTGACCACAAAGGCATCAGTCTGTTGATATGATGAAAAAGGAAGAGCTGAAAAATATGCAATGTGAGCCAAGATGTTTTGTCAGTTGTAGCCTATGGCCTCTTTAGTTTTAATTTTTTCTAAGTCATGCTGACTTTTTTTTTTTTTTTTAATAGAGATGGGGTTTCATATGTTGGCCAGGATGGTCTCAATCTCCTGACCTCATAATCTACCCACCTCGGCCTCCCAAAGTGCTGGGATTACAGGCGTGAGCCACCACGCCCAGCCCATGCTGACTCTTTAGAAAGCTTGGTAGTGGTGTGGGTGTAAGACTTTGTATTCTCTTCATTCATCCATCCATCCATCCATCCATCCAACCATCCATCATCAATCCATCCATTTATCTATTGTTTATTGTTTGCAATATGTTCCAGGCATTTCAATAAGCACTGAAATTTATGAAGATAAATTGGAAATAACCCCTGCTTTTGTAGCATTCATGCCTTGTTAACAGATGATAATATGATATAATAAGTCATTTAACGCAGGAATATGTAAGATATCATGGTAATCCAGAGTGAGAAATGATGAGTTCTTATCTCCAGGTCAGAGTTAGGTCATACGGGTCATGCAGAGAATGATCAGAACTTGACCAGAAGAAAGGATGCTCTAGGCAGTAGGAACCACGGAAGCAAAGAGGAGAGTAAAGAAATACGAACTGCTTCATCCCCAGGTATAAATTCATGCAGAAGGGCAGGCCTTGTAGAAATGTACTGTCTGCATCATAAGGAAAGCCCAGAGAATGGTAAACGAGCAAAAGAGATGAGTTAACTTTATTTAGATCCTGTAAGGAGGAGCAAGTGGGTTTGAGGAAAAGTGAGAGATGAGTTGTAAGACTAATCCTTGCTCTTGAATTTCACAATCATGCTAAAGTCTCCAAAATACCACCCTTTTAAAGGGGCCCAACAAATGGACACACTCCCTGATGTCCTCAGGACCTCCTCTCTGGTTCTGATTGGCAGAATCAGATAAGTATTTCCTTCTACCCCACTTGGCCTTGACATGTGCACTTCAATTCCTCTAGCATTTATTTAAACAACTACCTGCTATTTGTGTGATACAGTTTGAGGAACAAGATACAGAGATGGATATCAGACGCTGTACTTTAGCTCACAGGCTGCAAGGGAAAACACACACATAACAAGTAACTATCATACAATAGGAAGTATTATAATAAAATATATGTACCCAGGTGAAATCCTTGAGGGATATACTAGGGAGTGGTCACCCAGGAACAGAGAGTAGGTTATATTTTTGTTGATTTTGAAAGATGAGTAACAGTAAAGGTTACCAGGCTGGGAAAGGCCTTAAGTAGCAGACACAACGATGACAAAGAAACCCAGAAGAGGATGTCTAAGGTGAGAATCTTCTATGGGGTAAGAAGTCACAATAAGGTGAGCTGGGGGCAGAGAGGAGTGAGTGTACAGGAGCCTGGGGTGATACAGGACAGAGAGGGCTCCTGGGAGGGTAAAGGTGTTTTGTGCCGTTCCAAGGAGTCTAGATTTTATTTGTTATATATTTGTCTCCTGTATGCCCAGAACTGTGTTAGGATCCACAGATACAAAAAGACAAGGCACAGTCCTTGCTATCATGGAGGCCTGGCCCAGTGGAGGAGACAGACATGTGGACAGGAATCGAAGGGCTAGCTTGTATCGAGCCCTGACCTGTGCCAGCGTACCACCTAGATTATGTCATCTATTCCTTACATCAGCCAGTGGAGTAGACACTATTATGCCAATTTTACAGAGAGGCACTGAAGTGTCAAGAGGTCAAGTAATTTTTCCAGGACTTCATAGCTGAAATGTAGATGAGTCTGGATTCAGACTCATGTCTGTCAGATTCCAGGGCCAACACGGCCACACAGAAGTTTGGAAGCTCGATGGAATGGTGTTTAACTCGGCTGGGGGCAAAGAAGACTTCCTTAGGGAGTTGATGCGTAAGTGAAGTTTTAAAAATGAGAAGGAGTTGGCCAGGTGAAGAGTGAGTGTTCTAAGCAGAGGGAATAAGGCGTGAGGGTGGAACCGCCTGGTGGTAGGGGAACTGGGTGTTGGCAAAGTACTTCTTTTCATTATGAGGCAGGGAGGCGCAGAAGATGAGCTGAAGCAGGGGCCAGCTTAACAAACTTTAGATTATGAGGAGAAGTTCGGATGTTGTTGATCCTAACATAACCACTGGACATTTTAACCATCACCCACTCCCCTCTATGCGTCTCCACCACATCAGTTACTGTGACCACCATCCATCTCGTTGCCAGAGCTTGAGAGTCATACTTGATTCTTCCATCTCCTCCACCCACTAATTCAATGAGTCAGGACTCCAGGAGATTTCTTCCTTCTAAATATATTTCTAATGTGTTCCCCTTAACGTCCTCACTGCCACTTCCATCCCTGAAGCTGAGGCACTGTCATTCTTCTCTTGGAATATGGCCATGGTCTCCTTCATGGCCTCTGCACTTCCACCCAGCCGCCACAGCAACCTTCTGCAGAAACAGGCCACACGACTTCTCAGGCTGCTTGAAATTCCTTGCCTTCTCTTACATTTCAGAAAAAATCCAAATGCCTTACCGCCACTGGCAAGGCCCTGCCTTCCTTTCCAAGCTCATCCATCCCTCTCACCCCTTGCCCACTTTGTTCCACTTCCTTTCGGATCCCAGAAGATGTTATCTTCCTTTTAGCCTAAAGGCCTGTATCCGTCCACTCTCCCTGCCTGGAATGCTCCTCTCCTAGATCTTCACGTGACTTCCTCCCTCTCACCCTTCCCGTTGCAGCTTCAGTGATGTGCTCCAGGTTCCACCTCCAGTTCCCTCCATCTCAGTCCAGTTTGTCCTCCACCACTGACATGTTGTTTTATCCAGTGTCCTCACCACAAGTCATGGCTGCCTCCTCTCTTGGTGTAAACTCCCAAGGAGGCAGCACCTTGTCTCTTTGTTCACACTCAGCCTCGAGTGCCTCTCCCAGAATAGTTGCTATCCTTAGAAATGTGGTTATCCTCTGTTAATAGTTTAATAACACCTCAACCCACTAACAACTAGCACCCCAAAACAGCTATCAGGGAAAATACTCGATGGAGAAGGACATAGAGACGAAATAAAAATCTCTGCAGGCAACAAGGGGAAGCCTGGCCATAACTGTGACTCGGCAGGCATGGGGCCATGGCAGCTACTCTGGACAGTGTCTGGCACAAAATAAATGTCAATAAATATTTGTCAAACACATTAATGTTGGCTAAATGGTTTACTAACTCATTTAACAGAGACAAATAATGCAGTAGCAGCAGTCTCTACAGTGGCAAGCAGAAGTGACAGCCCAAGTATAGATGGGTCATTGTCAAAAGCATTTTCTTCGTCTATGAAGGGAAAGCGCTCAGCAAAATAATCTGTTTTATTTTCTCAGCTGTCTTTTTTCTTTACTATACAAATTTGAAGCCAAGATTTACTTTGTTATAGAAGATGAGTTCTGCCAGCCATAAAATGTTGGCAGGATAAAGGCAGGAGGCTTTTCCCTCAGTAGTGAATAAAATATGATTCACTAAAGAGTAATCTAATAATAGTAAGAGAAACTGGTGTTGATCCAAAGGAGTAGCCAGATAAATTTTGGTCCTTTTCGGCTAATGCAGCATGGATAGGGATATGTTCAAATTGAAATGCTTATAATTCAAAGGGGACAGTGCACCAGGTCATCAGAATGGGTTCCACTGATGCCCCAAGTTGTATTCATACAGAAGGTATTTCATAAGATTTTCTTCATTCACCATTTACATTTGGAAATGTAGTCATGTATTTTCACTACTTTGACTAGAAATAAAAAGATTCTGTTTTCAACTGTTGTCTCCTCATCTTAGAGTACTCAGAGACTATTTTTTAATCTCTAGGTATCAATCAATGAATATTTATTATTAAATACCTGCTATGTGCCAGATGGTGTTAATTATAAGTTTGTTCTCTTGTCCTGTTACCTAGGCTTTTATCATTGTGTCTTAAAATTAGGGAAGTGGCTCCTTTTCTTGCAGCTAATTTTTTTTTCAATTTACTCTTGACTTTTTGTGGAGGCGGGGATCTCTTCTGTTCAAAATTATCTATGATTCACCTCAATCCTCCAGTGATTTTTAAGAAGCCTCACAGTTGCAGTAAGTTCAATCATAGAGGCACTGGAATGAGTCCTTTAAACTTGATGCTGCTGCTTTTGCAATGATGGATTCCTTGAGAATTAAGGAACGATAACTACTCTCTTGGTCACTATATTTCCAATCAGCCATATCCTCCCAGAATATAATTTTTTCCCTCAGGAATTTTAGAAAAGAGACAGAATTTTTTTTTTTTTTTTTTTTTTTTTTACAGCCAATGAAGATGTTATTTAATTAACTGGGTCAATACATTTTAGAACTCTGGCCACAAAATGTAAATTCACCTCTGGTAATCTCCTACTCTAAAAATACTTATATTACAGCTTATTCATGGAGAAGTAGCTTATCCCTTGAAGGAATGTGTCACAGACTATGTCCAGAATACTCAGAGATGCCCAGGCATGGTGGCTCACACCTATAATCCCAGCACTTTGGGAGGTCAAGGCAGGCAGATCATGAGGTCAGGAGTTTGACACCAGTCTGGTCAACATAGTGAAACCCCGTCTCTACTAAAAATACAAAAAATTAGCCACGTGTGGTGGCAAGTGTCTGTAATCCCAGCTACTCGGCAGGCTGAGTCAGGAGAATGGCTCAAACCTGGGAGGTGGAGATTGCAGTGAGCTGAGACTGCACCATTGCACTCCAGCGTGGGCAACCATGGGAGACTCTGTCTCAAAAAAAAAAAAAAATACTCAGGGATAGCACAATTCTAATGATGTATTATGAGACAAAAAAATTAATATGTGGTGGTATTTTTTTTATCTTAAAACAAACTTTATTGAGGTATAACTTGCATACGATAGAAGGTACCCATTTTAGGTGTACAGTTAGAGGTGTTCCAACAAACTTATATCTCATTTAAACACCACTTCAATCAAAATATAGAGCCTTCCCGTTACGCCCAGAATTTCCTTGGAGCCCATGTGCAGTCAGTTTCCCTGCCCCTGGCCACCAGCAGCCATTGATTGGAACTGTGTTTCTGACTATGTGCCAATCGCCAGGCTAGAATAAAGGAAAAGACACCTCTTCTGTCTTCAAAGCCTTTAAATAACATTAGGAGGAAAAAATGAACCCTAAAGAAATTCAACAGCAAAACAGTGATATACTCAAGTCTGGAGGATGTATCACAGGGGCTCAGGCAGTTGGGGCTGGGGACAGGGATGCAAAGGAGGCTTCACCAAGCCATGCAAAGCCAAGGCTCTTGTGCAACCTCTGTTTCTGACTTTGTGTCTTGGTTTTCATGCCTATATCATGAGAAGCTTGAGCCACCTAACACTGAAAGGCTCTCCTGGCATCCTACCTTTGATATTATATGTGAGGGATGACTGCTCTAGCCCTAGGAATGGCATTCATGAGAAAGTCTCTAAATACTCTGTGGCAGGTAAAATGTCTGACTTGTCTCACCAAATGCATTTTCATAAAAGTTAATTGTTTTCGTGTTTAACACATTAGACTCTTCTCATCAGAAGCAATCATTGTAGTTTTGTTTCAGTCTATTTACATAATTTGAAATAATTTGAAGGAGCTACTTTTTATTTCGGTTTTGAGAAATATGTTAATTGATGTTTTCCAGCCAGGAAATAACTATATGAGGCTGTCCTCAATTGTCCATCATTTCCCATGCTGGCCGGCCACCTTTACCCAAAGAGAGCTTTCCATGAAGTTAAATTTCCAGAAGGTTACAACACATTCAAACAGGGAATAAGATGGGCAATGAAGGCATGTGTTTTAGTCCATTCTCACACTGCTATAAAGAACTACCTGAGACTGGGTAATTTATGAAGAAAAAAGGTTGAATTGACTCACAGCTTTCCAGGCTTAAAAGGAAGCATGACTGGGAGGCCTCAGGAAACTTACAATCATGGTGGAAGGTGAAGGTGAAGCAGGCACCTTCTTGACATGGTGGCAGGAGAAAGAGAGTGTGTGTGTAGGGGAGTGAGAAACCACCAGATCTCATGAGAACAGCATGGGAGGAATCTGTCCCCATGACCCAGTCGCCTCCCCACACATTGGGAATTACAATTCAACATGAGATTTGGGTAGGGACGCAGAGCCAAACCATGTCAACATGAGAAAAACAATCTATGCAGTGGGCTTCAATCCATCTCCAGAAACCAACTAAATAATCGAGCTAGTATTTAAATGTTGTTCTAGTACCTCTGACCATCTGGGGTGTTTATTTTCCTCCAATAGGCAAAACTTCTCAAACTTTGAGTTGAATTTACATTCTCAAATTCTAATCACCTGGGAATCTTGTTAATCTGCAGATTCCAGTTGGTACTCCAGCCTGGGATTCTGCATTTTTAACACACCCCCAGACAACCAGGATGCTGCTGGACCAGGGAATGCACCTGGAGAAGTGAATGAAGTGCTGAAATATCAGAGGAACCAGCTGATCTGGAAAACTGATCCCCTCACCATGCTCCCTCAAGTTCTTTACATTCTAAAAGGCATATAGTTTAGAAATGTCATGTATTCAGGGAATATGCTTCCTGTAAGTTGAGTCCAGTATAATTCCTGTGAGTATAACATCAGTGCTCTGATGGTGCTGAAAATGTTACTGAAACTACACATTTTCAGTAGGGCAACCAACCCATTAGTCTAGCCTTCTGGCTAAAAATGTTATCCTTTGGATTAACATGAAAAAATGAAAATCATCTTCTACCCCCACTCCCTGGGATGCGCATACCAGGTGTAGAGGTGCTATCCATCACCATTCTGGCCTCTTAGTGGACTTAAATTTGAGGCAATAGCAGGTTTGGGTCTCTCTACTCAAGACACCTGGCCACTAAGGTGTCTGACTCCATATGTGCAGAAGTCTTAAATTTTTGTCCTGACCTAGCTTTTCAGAAACACAGGGCTTTGTTTTGTTTCATTTTGTGTTTTTTTTTTTTCCTGCTTATTGGTTTGTTGATTTCTAGAAGCAATCTTTGTTCTATCAATCACATACCCAAGGAGACATATTATTTTTATCACCTGAAGAAGGCAGATGCTGAAACTCAGACCAGATTTATGTGTTGTTGCGTTTATTTATCTGTAGGGGTACCAGAACTAAATCAGCCTGTTGGGTTGAGTAGGGAGGAGTGAAGTGGAGAGTAATCATCAAACTATAGTCAGGAAACTGAGGGGAAAAAATTTACAATTTGGATGTTGTACAGAAAACAATAGGTAGCATTGGCAAAAGCTACAGCTGGTGATATGGGATAAGGGCTATACAGGAACTCACTTTTAAATAAAATGGAGAATTAGGAGACAGCCAAGTTATTGGTGTCCTGAGCCCTTTTTGTACTCAGCAAATATTAAAATAGCCATTATCAGAAATAATTGAGCTTGATATAGAGAGAACAGGTAAATAAACAGAAAATGGTCTTGGAAAATGTAGCGCAGAGACCAATCAGTGGCCCCAAAAGAAAAAATTGGCTAAGAATGAAAAAAAAATTGGAGAGTGAAAAGAAAATGTTGCCAGACACAAGGAAGGGGAAACAACAGGAAACGAAAGTTAAGGCCAGAGGATTTTTGACTAAGTAGAAAAAGAGGGAAGTCACATGTGAATTCTGCAGCTTTTATGAGCCTCTGGGAAACCAGGCTTTGGTACAATGACTTCCCCTTAGGGTGCACCATCAATTTTTATTGATGATGATGATGACTTTTTTTAACCTGAAAAAACAAAACAAAACCCTGGATTAAAAGAATGGGGAGTGGTACCCAATTTTAAATCTAACAAATTTGCAGTTTGATACCCTTCTCCCTGATCCGTCAAATTCTGTGAAATTTAACATGATACTGCTACCCTTCATTCACTTAAAAAAATACTCCCTAAAGTAATTTATAGATTCAGTGCTATCTCCATCAAGCTACCATTGACCTTCTACACAGAACTGGAAAAAACCACTTTAAACTTCATATGGAACCAAAAGAGTGCCCCCATAGCCAAGACAATCCTAGGCAAAAAGAACAAAGCTGGCGGCATCACACTACCTGACTTCAAACTATACTACAAAGCTACAGTAATCAAAACAGCATGGTACTGGTACCAAAACAGAGATATAGACCAATGGAAGAGAACAGAGGCCTCGGAAGCAATGCCACACAAGCATCTGATCTTTGACAAACCTGACAAAAACAAGCAATGGGGAAAGGATTCCCTGTTTAAAAAATGGTGTTGGGAAAACTAGCTAGCCATAGGCAGGAAGCTGAAACTGGATCCCTTCCTTACACCTTACACAAAAATTAACTCCAGATGGATTAAAGATTTAAACATAAGAACTAACACCATAAAAACCCTAGAAGAACACCTAAGCAATACCATTCAGGACACAGGCACAGGCAAGGACTTCATGACTAAAACACAAAAAGCAATGGCAACAAAAGCCAAAATAAACAAATGGGATATAATTAAATTAAGAGTGTCTGCACAGCAAAAGAAACAATCATTAGAGTGAACAGGCAACCAACAGAATGGGAAAAAATTTTTGCAATCTACCCATCTGACAAAGGGCTAATATCCAGAGTCTACAAAGAACTACAGCAGATTTATGAGAAAAAAACATACAAACCCATTCAAAAGTGGGCGAAGGATATGAACAGACACTTTTCAAAAGAAGATGTATATGTGGCCAACAAACATGTGAAAAAATGCTCCCATCATTGGTCATTAGAAAAATGCAAATCAAAACTACATTGAGATACCATCTCACACCAGTTAGAATGGTGATTATTAAAAAATCTGGAGACAACTCAGATGCTGGAGAGGATGTGGAGAAATAGGAACACTTTTACACTGTTGGTGGGAGTGTAAATTAGTTTAACCATTGTGGAAGACATTCTAAGTCTTCAAGGACCTAGAAATAGAAATTCCATTTGATACAGCAATCCCATTACTGGGTACATAAACAAAGGATTATAAATTGTTCTATTATAAAGACACGTGCACATGTATATTCCTTGTGGTGCTGTTTACCATATCAAAGACCTGGAACCAACCCAAATGCCCATCAATGATAGACTGGACAAAGAAAATATGGCACATCTACACCATGGAATACTATGCAGTCATAAAAAAAACGAGTTCGTTTCCTTTGTAGAGACATGGATGAATCTAGAAACCATCATTTTCGGCAAACTGACACAAGAATAGAAAACCAAACACCGCATGTTTTCACTCATAGGCGGGTGATGAACAATGAGGACACTTGGGCACAGGGAAGGGAACAACACTCACAGGTCTAGGTTGGGGGTGGAGAGGAGGGGAGGGGAGGGGAGGGACAGCAGGGGTGCAGAGAGGATGGGAAGGGATAATACCGGGAGAAATGCCTGATGTAGGTGACTAGGGGTGGGGGGATGGAGACAGCGAACCACTATGGCAAGTATGTAGCTATGCAACAATCCTGCAGGATGCGGGATGTACACCTGTACCCAGAGCCCAAAGTACAATTTTAAAAAAAAGGTTTCTTTTTTAAAAGGTTTCTTGAAGGCCATCTTTAAAATAATGCTTTTGTTTTAGATGCTGCCTAGTCAGATTGCTGAAATGTGTACACCTTCTGTTTAAAAAAATAATAATGTGTTTGCTAGGCTTTTCCACATTTGCTTCTGTCTGATATCCATTGGACTCCAAGTGTATCAGAGTTCACCTCAGCAAGGGCTCCCCACTTTCTCTTCCTGCTCTGAGTTGTTATCATGTGGCTGTTTTTCTCCTTCCTCCCTCTCCACCACTGCTGAGCCTTGTAACCAAGGCATTCCTGGATCTACCTGTCACTTCTGCCCAAGGCTGCTGTGAGGGACTCTGTAAAGCCGTGACTGCTTCAAGGAAGTTCTGGGGCAGTAGCTGAGGGGGATGTTTCCCATCTCTATGGCCCCATCACAATAATGCACTCTCCTGAGTGCCCAGGGGAGGACTATCAGGGCTCACCTCCAGATCTTCCTCTTTACTCTTGATGACCACCTCTCCAGAGACTGTCTACCTGCACCTGCGCAGGCAGCACTGAGTTTTCAGAGTAGCACAGACTGGAAAATTCACCACTTCTAAGTGTTTATTCAATGCCTAAAAGAAACAAAGAAATGGAAGTCCCAGTTGAACCCTTCCTGTCTGCCCACATTAGGGGTTTCTAGCTTGGTTCATTTGTATGTCTTCCTCCCACATGCTGTGAGGACCTGGCCTGGGGTTGCAGGTAGGAGATGATGGGGATTTTAAAGAGGAATTTAAAGAGGCAACTTCTTTAGGGTACAAAGATTATACCTGGTAATGTGGACTTTTGAGAGGGGAGTTTGGAGATAGTGTCTCACTGTTCCCCACACCCCACTGTAGGCTTGGCCCCCTAAACTCGAGGGGTCTTCCCACTTCTGCCTCCCAAGTAGCTGGGACTACAGGCATGCGCTAATGTACTACCACACTTGGCTAATTTTTTCTATTTTCTGTAGAGACAAGGTCTCGCTATGTTGCCTAGGCTGGTCTCAAACTCCTTATATCAAGTGGTTCTTCCACCTTGGCCTCCCAAAGTGCTTGGATAGTAGGCCTTGGACTTTGTTCTTTTAAGCATGATAAGGCTTAAGAAAAATACTTAAGGATTGAACTACACATAGGCAATAGCTTTAAAATAGTAAATTGGTTATTCCCATCCCTAGACAGCCAATATTTCATTGCTATCCCTTTGCCTTCCTAAACTGGACCCAGAAAAGAGATTTGAATGTGAAGCAGAGCACCGGAAGACAGGCACTTTCCTGTGCTCTGTCCATGTCCCAGCTGAAGACTACAGGCACTCCTTAGGGACAGGTGACTGCGGAGGTTAGGAGGGGGAGCTCAGAGAGATCGTTGGAAGAAACAGAAGGTGGAGAGAGGAAGGGATACTGGCTCTTTGCAGGTATAAAGAGTATTTCAGCACGCCCATAAGCCTAGGAAACATTTCAAGGAGGCTTATATTGGCAGGAAAGCTTGGTTTCCTGACCCTTAGTACACCTGGTGAATGAAAAAATAAAACTGCACCTGCTCATTTGTTCTTTCTTCAGCAAATGAGGCCGGAGGCATTGGTAGCCAACTGCATTCTCCTCGGGTGGCCCCAGCCTCATAGTGCTAGTGCTGACTTTGATTGGCAGGAAAAGAACAGAAGAGAACAACCCGAACCTAGGTAGAAATCTGTTTTGCTTTTTCAAATTGCTTGTCATGTGTATAGTTATATGGACAGAAATCTTGGAACATATGCCTCACAATTCCAGTAAAGAACGCAAGTGTGAAAAAATATATATAAAATACATATACACATATACATGTACACACATACATATATACATTTCATATAAAATAGCTCTACATATATTTTACTTCATATACAAGATATAAGAGATGTTAATATCTCATATATAATATATGTTATATATGTAGTATCAGCGTCTTTACAGATATCAATGGGGCTTAGTTTAGAATATTCATTTGGAAGCCTTTTTAAAATGCTGTCAACTATTAGAGTTAGGAATTACAGCAAATTATGAGAGAAAAAGTAGATTTATTGTATAAATTGAATAATGATCGGGTATCTACTGAATTGTGGGAGCAGTTTTCCAGGAGAAAGCTATAAGGGGTCTCGCTGTATGAAGGTCTCTGACTCTCTGATTGACTTCTCTGATCGCAGGCCTCTACACAAATTGCCTGCAAAAGGTATTACTGTCTGATCTGCATATGGGCTGATGAATGAAGGATGGAAGGTAATACTTAGATTGGACGGCTTATGCAGGATGAGAATTAGGGATAGTTCAGTACTACTATCTCAGTATGGCTTCTTTTTCATTTATTATAAATGTTCTTAACAAAAAAAATGTTCAGCACCTGTTACACTCCTGGCACTGACCTAAGTGTTGAAGATCTGAAGAAGAATAACATATGGTGCCTGCCCTAGGGCACATCATTGTAAAAACTCTCACCATCTCCCTGTTAGGGAAAACAAATCGATCCTCAAATAAAATAGTGTCTAGATGAATTAGGGCAAAGGCAATTAAATGCTGAGGACCCATAACTCTATCTTTTAACAAATATCTACCCTTTCTGAAAGGCCCTACTTGGGCCTTTCATCATGGGTTTTTATTAAAGACACAAGAAAAGGTGACATTTTTCCCCAAGTAAAATCAGGGTTTAAATATACAATTGATTTCATCATCAAGCCTCATGCCTATACATTTGGTGCCCTGGGCTGCTGCATCCCATATGTTCCCCAGTAGAAATGGAGGTGTGTTGAGGAAGCTACAAGCCCTACCCCAAAGTTCGTAGACTAACTTCAAAGATCTGTCCGCACAAGGAAAATCTGGACCCTTCTTCTACCATGGAACGTAAATGCCCACAGTTAAAGCTTCGCAATAAGTGTGTGTTGTGTCCTATAAGAACCAAATACAAATTTATAGAACACATTAAGAAATTAATGTTCCATTTATCTGTTTAAGATTAAACAACCATTTATTGAGCTACTTACTGTGCAGTAAGCATAATAGACCTCTAGGTTGGTATTGTTTTCATTGGGCAGAGGAAGAGAATGACATTCCGAGAGGCTAAGTTGTCCTAGGTTAAGTAGCTAAATAGCAATGCTTAGAGCTGAATTTGGAATTGGATTGCAAGTCAAATGCTCTTTACCTCACATTTAATTGTTACCTCAAAACTCAGAAATCAGGGCCCTAAAGAAATGGAATTCATGACTGATAATTTTTGATAAAAGGAGAAAAAAGAGGAAATTTTTAATACACAAGATATTGCCTGCATGGGCTGATGCAGGTGAGCAGCTGCAGAACTGAGCTGGAAAAGCCCATAGGAGGCGCTATTAAGGGCTTAAAGGTCAATAGCAGAACCTACCTGTTTAGCTGTTACGTGGGAAGGAGCAGAAAGGTGGTGGAGCCCACGCATTTCACTCCACGAGGGTTTCAGCTCCAGGTGAGAGCTGCTGGGATGGCTGGGACATGGCTGAACCTGATCCTGTCTTGCAGGCACGTTGGTGTCTGTGCCTTTAATTCAAACCCCTTCATTCTCTAACAAAGGCAGAAATGTTCTTTCTGTGAGGATGCTGTTGGTGTTATGGATACTGTTTCAAAAAAAAGCATGAAACAATTATGCAAAGAAAGCAATTTCCCCTGAGTTTCTTCTCAAAATCCTGTGTGTGGGGGAGAGAAATATGTCAGAGGAATAGAAAAATGTAAATAAACAGTGCAAATCAAACCAGTAGGTGAGTTTGCACATCCAAAGATTGCAAAGAGGAAAAAAGGGTTATTTCAGCTTTATGCTGTTCTCTCTGAACGTTTCTTTTTGTTCTTAATGTTTTCAATTCAGAGGCTGGCAAACGTGCCAATTCCTATGAAATGGCTTAGGTTGGATGCACTATCTTTTTTTTTTCTGTTTATCTCCACATTACCTATTTGATTTTCAACTTCCGTGGCTTGAACTTTCTGTCACCATCTGGATTCTTCAGTTGTTGTTGAACATGGTCAGCTGATTAATTTTTGCCACTTGAGAATATTGCATCCACATTGTGAAGTGTAGATCTAACCTTGCCTCTGTACAACAATTCATTTTTCCTTTCGTTATCTGCAAATGGACAAGGCCATTTGCAACAGAAAATGTGGTGTGTGTGTGTGTGTGTGTGTGTGTGTGTGTGTGTGTGTGTGTGGACTTGTTTCTCAATCCCAGTGACACAGCTCTCTCTGAAATGGAGGATTGCATTGACTACTAAAAAGACTTTACTGGAAGAAAAAACACCGTTCCAACAAATGGGGTGCATCTTGGTTCGAACTAGTATATCAGAATTCACAAACACAAATGCAAAAAGGGAGTAGGCCAGTGATGGAAAAGACTGAAACCACTTAGATGTAAGAGTAGTTCAGCCTGGCAAGTGTAGAAAATGTCCCCATTAAAAGGAGGCAGCCAGGCAGCCACCACTGAGCCCCAATGGATTGTTTCCATGAGGAAACAATGGCCCAACATTGCCAGATCTTATTTTCCAGGAGAAGCTCATAGTCTGAATTTTTATGTATAATCTTTTTATTGTCAGCCACTAATTCTAACAATTTCATAAACACTCACTGTCACTTACCAACCAGTTTTCAACTTCTATAGTAGCTGAGGAATTAAAGAAAGGAGCCATATTCAGAGCCACTGATTGGGAAATCATCACCCTATATGTAGTTTACAACCTTGAACAATGCATCTGGTCCAGTGACCAGCAACACAGTATCACCTGGGTCTATATTAGAATTCGTAATCTCAGCACCCACCTCCCCAACAGATCTACTGAATTATAGTCTTCATATTAACCAGACACCTAAATGATTGATATGCACATCAGAGTTGGAGCAGCACTGATCTATATGAGGTTATGTTTAGTGTAAGGACATCCCTGATATCCCAGAGGGGGTTCTGCCATGGCCTACCCACCCTGGGAGCCTCTAGGGAAGGCCTTTTTAAGCTCTAGGAGCTACTGATTGTGAAGCAGCTGAAGGCTGTGATTCATTTGCTGTCCTCTCTCTCCATCCCTCCTCTCCTTGCCCTTCCTCCTTTGTCCATTCCTGATCTCACAAGTTGTGGTCAGTGAACACATTGCTGTTGCCTCCCACAGACCTCTTGGTTGTCCAAGGAAACAGCAAAAGAGGCACATAAGTGATGTTGGTACCATCCTACACTCCCCTTGGGAACTGTCTCTTTTCTCTCCCTCTGCCTGCTGCATATTCCCTCACTCAGCATCTACCCTGTGGTCATCATCTTGGTTGTTTATTTATCTGAGGATTGATTTATTTTGTTTTTGCGTCAATCCTTTGTATATCACCATTTGAAATGGCAACCCTATTCTGGACTGATTTCCTCACTTCGACCTACTACTTCCCTAGGGTGTTTTTTCTGAGTGCCCTTCTTCTTGTTAGTTCTCACAACTTGCCGAAAAGAGAAACTTGCCTGAGTCCCGCCTCATCTCCCTGACCAATGTTGGGCACTCTTCTCCACTTGACAGGAGTCTGGGATAAGACACTCTGACTTCTTTGATGTGTTAACTGATAATTAACTGATAAAACTTAATAAGAAACTAAGTGTGTGATTTTCCATTAAAAAAAAAATACTGACATTTAAAAAAAATACTGACATTTAAAAAAAGACCAGGTGCAGTGACTCATGCCTGAAATCTCAACATTTTGGGAGGCTGAGGTGGCAGAATTGCTTGAGCTCGGGAATCTAACCAGCTTCGACAACACAGGGAGATCTCATCTCTACAAATAATAAAACATTAGCCGGGCATAGTGGCACACACCTGTTGTCTTAGCTACTCAGGAAGCTAAGGTAGGAGGATGACTTGAGCCCAGGAGGTCAAGTCTACAGTAAACCGTCGTGGTGCCAGTGCACTCCAACCTGGGCAGCAGAGTGAGACTGTCTCAAAAAAACAATGATAGTTGAGTCTCAAAGAAAAAGCACCATTTATCTTTTGAAAATGGCTAAAAAATACAGTCAAGTTGTTGTGGACCATGTTGGCTTGGTGTATCTTGAGACAGAAAACAATTTACCCTTTTGGGTATAGACATCACATTTTGAAAATGCATTTAATTGAAGACATCCTCTCTGGCAAATCATACCTCCTTGGAAACTGTGACCTACAAAACAGTGTTTTGGTGTCATACCTCCCTGGGTTTTCTATGACAGTGAAAGGACGCTTGATGCTGATCTCACTTGGCCTTGCAGTGTGGGAGCCCTTGGCTTGTGATGTTTCTCATCACTCTGATCAGGACAGTCTCATTCCTGCCTTGGCCTTCCTCCCTAACTCTTCCTCTCCCCACTCTCATCATTCCTTTCATTTGACAAGTAGCTTCTGAGCACCTATGTGTCTGTGATCCAGGGATTTGGAGATGGCTAAGACAGAGATATTCCCTGCCCTCATCCTAGCAGGAAAGACAGACACAAGAAAATCAATTACACAATTAATCATTTGTCCTATACTGAGTGCTGTGAAGAAGTATAGGCATTATAAAAACTTTCAATAAGGAGTTACTACTCTTTCAGCGGAGTCCAGAATGGTTTCCTTAAGAGAGTGATGCTTGAAAACTATTTAAAAGATATGGGCAGGGTAAAGAAAAAAACCATAAGAAATAGTTCAGTTTCCCAGGGGTAGTAGCAGTGAAATACCATTAATATCTGAAGTCAAAAGGGATGAAGTCATTATTAGAAACCTGGAAAAAGAACTGTGTGGACAGGACCACCCGATTGGAGCAGTGGCCTTTGAACTAAGGACAAAGGGAACCCATATAGGCCCTAAAGAGAGGGAACTGAAAGAAAAAGAATAAATAACGTGTGTTAGTCCATTTTTCTGCTGCTGATAAAGACATACCTGAGACTGGGCAATTTACAAAGAAAAAGAAGTTTAATGGACTTCCAGTTCCACATGGCTCGGGAGGCCTCACAATCATGGTGGAGGGCAGGGAGGAGTAAGTCACATCTTACATGGATGGCAGCAGTCAGAGAGAGCTCGTGGAGGAAAACTCCAGGAATTAGTGCCTCATGAAGAAAAGAGACACTGTAATAATGCAGGGGTCTGGATAAGGCTTGAGTTCAGACTTCCAGCTGGTGAGTTTGAGGTACCTGCAGGTCCTCCTAAAAGTCAGAAAAGGATCCTATGTGTTAAATGTGATGGGGAGGCTGCTAGACTTTCTGTAGGGTCATCTGGGAAAACAAAACATGTTATGTCCCAGTTTGGAGGAGTTAAATGAGTTTTACAAATGCCACCGCCTATCTTCTGGGAAGGTTGAGTTTTTCGACACAGACAAGAATAACTTCATCTGTTGTCATTCTAATCCCAAACTGAGAATTTGTGAAGAAGCCACTGTCAAGTTTGGAAAAATAGGGCTGGTTAACAAAATCAGTATCCGGTGCCAGATTTTGAGTCTTGTCAACCTTTTTAAAGTGTTTGCTTTGATAACTGCCTAAATGCTAGAAGTATTGTTAATTATACACTTTCCCATCTTCCTCTCTCAGTCTCTGCTTTTAGTTCTTCCTTCAGCTTTTTATAAAACCACAAAATTTTAGTTTAAAATCACTTAAAAAGTTATTAGTTTTATTTCCCAGATTTGCTCCCTGTATCATCTGTTTTTTGTTTGTTCTTTTGTCCTACCCACACCTGACCATGGCAAGAACAATACCTGTATCTGTTTTCTGTTTTATAGAATAAATCAGTATCTTTTTTACAGAATACTTAAGTAATGCTTTAATTTCTTCAGGAAAGGAAGCTCACTACTTCTTACAATCATCCATTTCTACTGCATTCTTTGGACAATTTTTCAATAGGCTCATCTGACTCTTTGTAACATCCACCTCTTCCCCCTTCCCTGCCTTTCTAGGACAACATAGATCAAATCTTTTTTCTTTCTTCCTTATGATCACCCTCTAGTTCTAAACTCTGGATACCATGTTCCTTCTTGGCTTTCTACCAGCCAACAAACACAGTCCTACAACTCCTGCCACCTAACATGTTTCTAACCTCCTGTAACTTAGGAGGCATTTTCCAAACAAGGTGTTTTGAATGAGGAACTTTGTTAGCTGAGATCTGGCCAATGTCGAGTACAGTGGATTTAGTATGTCCCAAGGTCTGCACAATAAGTTTCCACTGATACAGGTCTCTTCTGCTCCATCCTCCCACTCCTTTTGCAATAGATCTGCCTTCTCTCTGCATCTTCTCTTGTCACTTCACTGAGTCCTGGGGATTTTGTGTCATTTGAATATTTTTGTGATGTGAAGGATTAAACCTATTAAGCTATTTATGACTTCCTGGAAAGCTTGCCTTTACAATCTTCTGTTTGGATTCTTCCCCTACTTTCTTCAGGGGGATCTGAGATTAAATGTGATGGTGGGTGGTGTTGGGAGAAGTGGTCACTCCAATACATGCCTGAAACAAAACCACCCATAAAATCCCAAGATCCAATACAAAGAATCATTTAAAGGAATAACTCTTCCCAACAAGGTCTTGGCAATTTTCTGCAGTGCAATTAGATTTTTAAAAAACATATCTGTTTCTTTGTTGAAAACAACTCATTAGAGGGTTTTCTTGACAGCTTTCTCAACTCACTGGTTCTTTGCGGGAGATGGTTAATGCTATCTTTTGTTTTCCAAAGAAAGTAATAGCTGGAAAAACTAAAGAATCCTTTGAGTCATTCAGCAGTGATTGGTAACAATACTAAAGGAGGACATTGTGCCCATTTTATGGACAAAAAAATTGAGGAAAAGAAGAAATAGCTAACTTGCCTAGGGTCAAAGAGGTAGAAAGTGGCTTTCTACACTGGATTGTAATAGTTTGTTTACTTCTCAGTTACCCCTGGTAGCTTGCCCATTATCTTTTTCATTCTATACCAAGCAACTGGCCAAAGTGCTGGGCATATATTAGTAACTCAATTAAAAGTATATTATATGGCTTAATAAACTTCATTCTTTCCTCTTCCTCTGAACCTCAGCTTCATAAAGGAAGGAGCACCTATTCTTTCTGTGCTGCATTCTTAAAGATCAAATCAAGCTTGATAACAGAGGGTGCTTTGTTCCCTAGAGAAATAGACTTGTTAAGAAATCAAATCATCAACTATTGGGTCATTTATTATTTTTGATCTCTATTATTCTTATAACACCAGGTTCTGCCTTACAACTGAATTCAACGCCTATTCAACTCAAATCAAATGGGGACTTGCAGAACTGTGTACATTTCAGTTCAATGCCTACCAGTATAAAGCCAGTCCATATATTGAGGTGGTAAGGGTTAGTGGGCAGGTTTCAGGGACATAGATAAAGAGTAAGTTATAACAATTGTCTGGTATTGTGTAGAACAGATGACTAGGTGATTGTCAGAAATATTTCCATAGATTGTTGAGAACTAGCCCCATGTAGATCTAGCCTGGAGTCTGGCCAGTTAGTATTATGTCAGAGACACTTGCGAATAACAAGCCTTAGCAAATCAAATTACCTTCCTTAACAGATACTCCTATTGCTGGAGTGGTGAGAAACAAGAGTAGATATCTGAAAGCTCAGGATCTATAAGGAAATAATTACTTTATAAGAGGAAATGTTTTGGCCTGGACCGGTGGCTCCTGCCTGTAATCCCAGGACTTTGGGAGGCCATAGTGGGAAGGATCATTTGAGCCTAGGAATTCAAGACCAGCCTGGCCAAGATGGTGAGTCCTCATCTCTACAAACAAACAAACAAACAAAAAAGTCGTTTTTAATTAGTCAGGTGTGGTGGCACTCGTCTGTAGTCCCAGCTACTCAGGAGGCTGAGACAGGATACCTTGAGCCCAGGAGTGGGAGATGGCAGGCACCACTGCACTCCAGTCTAGGTGACAGAGGGAGACCCTGTCCCCAATAAAAAAAAAATTATCTTTAATTTTTTTAAAAAAGAGTAAATGTTCTATTGTTTTTTAAAGCATTTTGGTTGTTTATCCTATATTTGATTGGTGAGTAAAACCTATTATTATAAGAGAAGCCTATACAAAGTCAGTGTGCTCTGAAAAGTGATTCAAAATATTACAGAAGAAGTTCACTTTACAACTGCAAAGAAATTTCAAGTAACAAGTTGTATTACATGCATCATAAACAAAACAGATCATTTGAAGCTCTCCATTCTAGATTTAAAAGGATTCAAAGATATATTTATATGGTTGAAAACCAAGAATCAGGGCAAGGAATTGATGTTTGATTTTTATCACTCACAAGATAAATTGTGCATTCTATCTTATCACTAATAATAACATATTTTAAAGCCATCAATCAAAGAGTAAATAGTGTAACATCCTAATTTGAGTTAAGTGTGTTTAAAACATCCACATTATTTATGAGTTTGTTACTTGTTGGAAAATTGATCTGATTGGGGAAAATCCAGAGCATTGCATTTTCTTGTTATTTGCATTCTATTGCAACCAGCATTGGGCTTTCTGTTTCCAAATGCTACAGCTGAAGAACATAAATATACCTGAGGGGATATGAAAAGGGATGGAAATTTTTCTGGTGTGATAGATTAGACAAGTTATATTCAAATCACAAGTTTTATTCCCTTGCTGAAATCCCAGACAGCAGAGAGTCTGCAAAAAAATTCCAGTTCTGATAAACACTCTTGGGGGAAAACTGAGATTCCAGTCCTTTTTCTGCTACCAACCAGGTTCAGTGTGATCAAGCCATTAACCTGGTCGGGTCTTGGTTTCTATAGTTTTAAAATAAGGGATTCTGGACTGAATAATTTCTAAGTTGTTTTTCCCCAAACCTAAACAACTGATTCCAAACAGTGTTTCAGCTTCATATTTGAGGAGAAATGGCAGCACATGGTTTGTGGGGTCATGGATAAGCCTCCAAGCCCTTTGTGGTGGTTACTTGGTCTGTGGAAGGAGAGTAATGGGTCTCAATTTTATTCACCTTCCAGGACGGATGGGAAAACACAACCAAGCATGTGTTTTTAAAGGTGAAAAGTCATGGCCAAGGGCTGTATGCGAGTGCACAGGGTAGCAGGATCCCCTCTTGCTGCTTTTGCCTGGCTGAATTTTATACTTTGAGATACTTTTGAAAGCTTCCTTACTTGTTATTAATGAAAGATTATATGTGTGTGTATATGTGTGTATGTAAATGTATATGTTTGTGTTTACACACATGCACACACACCTCCATGTTTGTGCTGGCAATTAGAGCTTCTGAGTTGACACAATTCATCCCAAAGCAAAGAAACTTGGTTTTCTTTAATGAATATGCAATTTCTGCTGGGATTTTTTATATATTTAATATGAAACTTGGAGATTCTCTTTACCACTTTTTAAAACTAGGTAGGACATTACAGTGCTGAGCATCACATGTGATGACACCAACACAATCATCTGTCTCTTTCTCTACTGTCGGGGAAGGCTGGGTCTCTGTCCCTAAATACAAGTCTTTGTGGAGCTACAGATCAAAGGAATAATGGAGGTCTGTTAATTTTAGTGGATGGCACATTATTTCACTCCCTCTCTCCCACTCCTTTTTTCATTTTCTACTATGAGGAGCTCCAAATTGGAGTCAGGAGGTAACAACGCCTTGGATCCTCACATGCTGTTCAGTAATAATGCTATTCAATAATGATTGTCTCTTATCCACAAATCAGCAGGGAGATCAAGTCACCAAGCAGTGGGTATTGAGTGCTTATCTATCTGTGGACCTGTATTAATTGCTTCTCAGGCATCTCCATTTGTGAATTCAAAGTGCTGCCCCTTAAGGAAATTACCATCAGGAACACTAACGGCTAAGCTATTTTGCTTAAACAGCACCCTCATTTGGAGTTTCATGCTCAAAGTGTGGCTTAGGACCAGTAACAATGATACTACCTGGAACCTTACTAGAAATGGAGAATCTCAGGCCCCACCCCAGACCTCCCAATCCCCGGGTGTTTGGTCTGGACATAAGATTCCCCAGAGGTGGTGATTTAGAGCACTTGTTCTGGCCTCTGGCTACATTTTGGAACACTGGAGGAGCTTTTAAAAATACTGATGCCTGGGTCCAACTTACAGAGATTCTGATTTACTTGATCTGGGGTGCAGCTTTGACATCATGATTTTGAAGATCCCTACATGATTCTAATATGCAGCAGAATTTGAGATGACTAAATTATACAATATAGCAATACACAGTAGAAGAATTCACCAATAAATTACCCAGCTTTTGCTGTCCACATCTGCAAATTACTACTCACTTGTGTTCAGTGATCCACGTTACTTTTTCCAATAGTGACTCCCTCTGTTCCTTCTCCTCCTGCTATAACTCATGTCTGAGCTTGTCTGCTCTGCAGGACAGACTCACCTTTAATGTCTTCTTCCCCCAGACCATGGCTCTCCTTCCCTCCTCTGAACCCTTTATCACTTTAGCTTTAGCTTGCCTACTAAACTTGTCCTCTTTTCACTTAGTAGTCATTTATTTGCACATGCTTCTTATCCCTCCTCCCAAGCTGTGAGTCCTAGAGGACAGAAGCCATGCCTTCTGAACCCCTTAACACCTTGCAGGACTGGGTAATGGGTACATGGAATGGAAATGGGAACAGAAAAGACAGAAGGCAGAATAGCCCAAATGGGTTATCTTTCTAAATTAGTGACATAAGAATATTCTAAGAATCATCTTTTAAGGTTTTAACAATGTTTAACTGGAATTTAGGACTTAAATGAAATAGAGAGAGCTTTGCAAAATGGTCAGTGAGTGGAGACTGGGGATGCCGGTTGGGAAAGGAATGGCGGTGAGAAAGGAATGCTTATATCCAGTGAATACTAAACACAGTTTCCTAATGGGAGAAGGTGGGATACCCAGAGAGGAGAAGAAGGTGAGGAGCTAACTCACAGCATTCTAGTGTCCACACATCCCAGGATGGTGGTGCAGGCTGGCCAGTTCTGCAAGGGATGTTGTCATTTGAGATACATGGTGCCTTTAGTGAATGTGACCAAGTCTTGCACTGCCTTCATTGCTTCTCTCATTCTTCTCCCCTGGGTGTGATTTAGATAAGTCAGAGAGTGACCAAGTGGAGCTCTGTGGACAAGATCCTCTTTCACAACTGAATGGGCTGGCGTGCTCCCAGATAGTGGATATGATAGACAGATAAGTCAGAGAGTGACCAAGTGGGGCTCTGTGGAAAAGATCCTCTTTCACAATGGGCTGGCGTGCTCCCAGATAGTGGATATGATAGACACACAATCAGGATGCCTAGTCAAGTTCTTGCCGATGTTTAGTTCATCTTTGAGCAGATCTCTACCTCCCACTACCTGTCAACATTGTGATTTATACCCATTCCATATTCATTCTTGGCATTTATATCTCATTTCCGCTGAGAACCTTGAAGCACTTCACAGAAGGGAGGCTTGGTCCCCTGCAGGCAGCTGTGTGGGTTGCTATAGCAGCAGAAATTGGCCCCAACATGCAAGAGCAAGTGAGGGCTTCGGGGAAGGCCCAGGAAGGTGACAAGTTTGAGGCAAGTGGGCAGCAGAGTGTGTGGGAAATGCACTCGCTTAACTTTGTTCTAAATGTCTCTGGGTCCTGGACCCTGGGACCCTAGTCATGATTAAGGGACAGTTTACTCCATCACAACCTTCTGTCTGCAGTCTTTTCTATTCCTAAAACAACACGGTGGCCACTCCTAGACCCACATGAAGCCAGATGTTGAACTGGCTTGCAGGAGAAATGTCAAAGACATGATGTTTTCCATATCCTCTTACAGCCAAGTTAAATGTCCAAAGGGAATATCTAATAGAGTATCCCTAACACTTGAAGAGCTCATCTCATTGTGATACTCTGTCAAAGATATTTTACCAGAAACAATGAACATAGTAATTAACTTTAAATTTGGGAAACAAAGGCAAAGCCATCTTAAATTTTCTACTTAGTATTAAATAGTAACAAGTAGAAAACATTTGTTTAAATCTAATTTCTGTCACTTGTTGGTTTTACTTGTTTATAAAATAGGAATCATGATGGCTTCCCAGCTGGGGCGGGGGTGTGTGTGTGTGTGTGTGTAGATTTTAAACTATATCAAATGTACTAATATGGTGTTTGACACAGAATCGGTACTCAAAAAATGTTCTCCCTCCCTATGTATTTTTATTCAGACCATAGGCTTCCTAAGTTCTCAATACTGGAACTCCTTCCAATGATAGATAAATGTCCTGAGAACTACAGGACAGAACACAGCTAAGAAGAGAGTAGAGGCCAGGGAAAAAGAGAACTATGGAGTTGTAGTTGTTTGGGTAATGGCCCTTGCAAACAAAATTTTGGGTGGTGGAATGTCCTGGCACAGAATCTCCCAACCTCAACATACTCACTTATGCTCCTAACAATGAACCTTCCCACTGCTGCTCTCCATCTTCCCACTACCCCCACCCCATTCACTAACCAGCCTCCTCTTTCAGACTGGGGACCAAAAATTGGAGGCAACTTTCCCCTTCTTCTATGCAGAGGTGTCTAATCTTTTGGCTTCCCTGGGACACACTATAAGAAGAATTATCCTGAGCCACACATAAAATACACTAACACTAACAATAGCCGATGAACTAAAAATAAGTCACAGAAAAATCTCATAATGATTTGAGACAGTTTACAAATTTGTGTTGGACCACATTCAAAGCTGTCCTGGGCTGTATGTGGCCCATGGTTTGTGGGTTGGACAGCCTTGCTCTAAAGCTTGTCTCCCTCTACTCCTTTCAGAGGAGAGAGGATTAAGGCCAGGAAATCTGCAGTCTTCATGGATCCTTGTTCAAGGTATCTGATATAGGATTTGGACGGGGGCTCGCTGTCACCACAGCAGAGCTGGGTGGGGCTTCACCTGGCTCCCTACTTTCCTTTAACATGCTGTAAGCCATCAAATTGACTCCTTCATCCTCTTTCTCCACAACCTTCTAATTAAACAGAAAGAACAAAGTCTAAGTAGAGTGGGCCAAATGGATGAAATATTACTGTGAGATCCGAGCACCTGCTTTATCTACAGCAGGGCTCCAGGAGCCTCTTGCACTTCTTGAGGGAAGAACAGCCCCTACTGGACCCTAAAGCAAATCCACAAGTGGAGGTACAGCTCAATCAGGGCAGGCATTGCCCTGCTCCCCTACCTCTGCAGTGGGTGGCAGATGGCAATGGTTTCCCGGATTACTAGAGAAGGGTTTCTTTTTTTCCTTCCTTCCTTCCTTCCTTCCTTCCTTCCTTCCTTCCTTCCTTCCTTCCTTCCTTCCTTCCTTCCTTCCTTCCTTCCTTTCTTTCTTTCTTTCTTTCTTTCTTTCTTTCTTTCTTTCTTTCTTTCTTTCTTTCTTTCTTTCTTTCTCCTTTCATTCCTTTTGGGTTTTGTACTATTTTTAAAAAAAACCACCTTCAGTAGGAAAGGTTTTGCAGTCCAGGGGGAAAAAAATCAGAATATGGGTTATCCCTAGTATAGATGAAACATTGTGGGAATTCTCCTTACCTGGCTGTATTTTTAAAATTCAGTAAATATGCTGTGTTCCCCGAAAAGCCTTTCCTGAGTCCCCAAGTAAAAGAGAGCTGTTTTTCTGTGGATGTAATCTATACCTCTCACAGGACACTTAGCACTTTCCACCATGTGCTGTGCTTATTTAGGTGAATTCTCTCTTTTTTCTGGAAGACAAAACCATGTGTCTGATTCACCTTTTCATTCTTCATGGACCTAGTAAATTATATCATGGACCTCATAAGTATATATATACTTTATATAATATATACATTATATACCTAATAATACTTTACTAGATATATAATATATATATATATACTAGGTATATAGTAAGGATATACTTTTATTATATACCTAGTAAAGTATACCTTTACTATATATCTAGTATATACTAGGTGTGGTGAAGTGTGTGTGTGTGTGTAGATATGTGTGTGTGTATATATATTTATAGCTATACCTAGTAAAGTGTATATATATATATGACTTTAAGTATATATATACTTGAAGTATATGTATACTTTACTTATATAAGTATATGTATATGTATACTTTACTATAAAAGTAAAGTACACACACACACACACACACACAGGATATAAGAAACAGTGATTAAAAAGGAAAGTCATTTATTTCACAACTGTAGGAGCCACAGGGTCCTGCACAGCCTCTAAGGCCTGCATCCTTCCACCACCTCAATTCAGACTCACCACCTCCTGCCACTAATCTTGATAAAGCAGAGCTATGATTTTGTGACTTCTGTTTGTAAGCCCCCATGAGATGTGAGCTTCTTTGTAGCTTCTCCTCACTCCTTTGCAACCATGTCAAGTCTCACCCCAATACCACTTTTCTGTCTGGAGAAAGACCTGGCTCCCTTATAGCCAGACTTCTCGGAAGGATTGATTGTGTTGCTTATATCAGTTTCCTCGTTTTCCATGGACTCTTCAACCTATTGTAATCTTGCTTTAGTGCCCGTACATCTAATGCCCTAAATAGTAATAAAATGACTGTCTTGGCAACATCCAGCTTTATTCATTATGCCCTTCTTGAAACACTTTCTTCCCTTGACTTCCGTGACATTGTAGTAGATTCCCACTCATGTCTCTGTCGACTCGTTCTTGGTATCCTCTGCTGCTTATTCTCCTCAACCTGCCCTCCAAATGCCAGAGTTCTCCAGCCATCAATCATGGGCTCTCTTTCATTCTGTGATCTTTCTGGACTTTTATTCACACCCAAGGTTGCAATAACATATGCCACACAGTGGCTGCTCTCAAATCTATCTTCCTAGAAAACGCTTTGTTGTGATCCAAATCTGTATACCCAATAGTCTGTCACATCAGCTCTTCTATCTCAATGTTTCTAAAACTAAATTTGTAATCAATTCTGTAAAATAAAGTCCCTATTCAATGTTCCCCAGCTGGTGGAAGTGTGCATGTGTGCAGTCTGTATTTACCTCCATAGAACTTAACCGTAATATGAATAAAATGACAAATCATAGAAGGTCTTTTAACTGACTTCTCCAATAAAATACAAGCTCTTTTTAAATTTTATTTTTTATTTTTAAATTTTGGAAATACATAATGTATATATTTATGGGTTACATGTGATTCATTGATACAGGCATGCAACATGTAATAATCACATCAGGTTAAATGGAGCATCCATCACCTCAAACATTGATTCTTGTGTTACCAACAATCCAATTATACCCTTTCAGTTATTTAAAAATGTATAATTCAATTATTTTTCACTGTAGGCACCCTGTTATGTTAGCAAATATGAGGTCTTATTCATTCTTTCTAACTTTTTTCTTGTACCCATTAACCATCCACACTTCCCCTCCTCCTCACCCCTACTACACTTCCCAGCCTCTGGTAACCATCTTTCTACTCACTATTTCCATGAGTTCAGTTATCTTAATTTGTAGCTCCCACAAGTGAGTGATAACATGTGAAATTTGTCTTTCTGTGCGTGACTTCTTTCACTTAAACATAATGACTTCCAGCTCTATTGATGTTGCAAATGACAGGATCTCATTCTTCTTTATGGATGAATAGACCTCCACTGTGTATCTGTACCACATTTAAAAAAATCCATTCATCTGTTGATGGACACTTAGGTTGCTTCCAAATCTTGGCCATTGTGAGTAGTGCTGCAACAAATATGGGAGTGCAGATATTTCTTCAGTATACTGATTTTCTTTCATTTGGGTATATTCCTAGAAGTGAAATTGCTGGATCCTATGATAGCTCTATTTTTTACTTTTTCTAGGAACCTCCAAACTGTTCTTCATAGTGGTTGTACTAATTCACATTCCCACCAACAGTGTACAAGGATTCCCTTTTCTCTACACCCTCGCCAGAATTTGTTATTTCCTGACTTTTGGCTAAAACCCATTCAAACTGGGCTTTTATATCTAATTGGAGTTTTGGTTTGCATTTCTCTGATGACAGCGATTTTGAGCATCTTTTCATATACCTGTTGCCACCTGTATGTCTTCTTTTCAGAAATGTCTATTCAGATGGTTTGCCCATTTTTAATCAGATTATTAAATTTTTTTCCTATAGAGTTGTTTAAGCTTCTTACATATTCTGGTTGTTAATCTCTTGTAAGATGGGTAGTCCCATTTGTCCATTTTTATTTTTGTTGTGTGTGTGCTTCTGGGGTATTACTCAAGAAATATTTGCCCAGTCCAATGTCCAAGATAGTTTCCTCAGTTGTGGGTGGGGGTTAAACCAACACAAATTTGTTATTTTACAGTTCTGGAGGTTAGAAGTTCAAAATGTGTCTTACTGGGCTAAATCATCAAGTTGTCAGCAAAGCTGAATTTACCTCTAGAGGCTTGTAAAAAACCTTTTTCATTTCAATAGGTTTTGGGAGAACAGGGGGTGCTGAGTTATATGAAGAAGATCTTTAGCAGTCATTTCTGAGATTTATGTGCACCCATCACCTGATCAGTATACACTGTACCCAATGTATAGTCTTTTCTTCATCACCCCCCTCCCACTTTTCCCCCAAGTCCTCAAAGTCCATTGTATCATTCTTATGCCTTTGCATCCTCATAACTTAGTTCCCACTTATGCACGAGAAGATACCATGGTTGAAATTCCATTCCTGAGTTACTTCACTTAGAATAATGGTCTCCAGTTTCATCCAGGTTGCTGTGAATGCCATTATTTTGATCATTTTTATGATTGAGTAATATTCCATGGTGTGTTGTGTGTGTGTTGTGTGTGTGCGTGTGTATTACAATTTCTTTATCCACTCATGGATTGATGGACATTTGCACTGGTTCCATATTTTTGTAATTGTGAATTTTGCTGCTATAAACATGCATGTGAAAATATCTTTTTTATATAATGACTTCTTTTCTTCTGGGTATCTACCCAGTACCCCCTACACAGTAGGGGGATTGCTGAATCAAATGGTAGTTCTACTTTTAGTTCTTTAAGGAATCTCCACACTGTTTTCCATAGTAGTTGTACTCGTTTTCTGTTATTAGTTTCATAGCTTGAGGTCTTAGATTTGTCTTTACTCCATTTTGATTTAATTTTCATATATGATTAGAGATGGGGTCCACATTCATTCTTTTGTATATGCATATACAGTTTTCCAAGCACTATTTACTGTAGAGACTATTGTATGTTCTTGGCAACTTTGTCAAAAATGAGCTCCCTGTAGCTGCATGGATTTATCTCTGGGTTCCATATTCTGTTCCACTAATTATGTGTCTATGTTTATGCCTATACCATGTTGTTTTGGTTACTGTAGCTCTGTAGTATAAAGTCAGGTAATGTGATTCTTTTAATTTTGTTCTTTTTGCTTAGTATAGCCTTGGCTATTCTGGATCTTTTGTGATTCCACATAAATTTTAGAATTTTTTTTTCTATTTCTATGGACAAACATGTCATCAGTATTTTCATAGAGATTGCATTAAATCTGTAGATAGCTTTGGGTAGTACAGACATTTCAAAAACATTCACGTTTTCAATCCATGAACATGGAATATCTTTCCATTTTTTGTGTGTGCTCTTCAATTACTTGCATTAATTTTTTTATACTTTTCATTGTAGAGATCTTTCACTTCTTCAGTTAAGTTAATTCCTAGGTATTTTATTTTATTTGTAGCTATTGTAAATGGGATTACTTATTTCTTTTTTTTTTTTTTTTTTTGAGACAGAGTTTTGCTCTTGTTACCCAGGCTGGAGTGCAATGGTGCAATCTCAGCTCACCTCAACCTCCGCCTCCTGGGTTCAGGCAATTCTCCTGCCTCAGCCTCCTGAGTAGCTGGGATTACAAGCACGTGCCACCATGCCCAGCTAATTTTTTGTATTTTTAGTAGAGACAGGGTTTCACCATGTTGGCCAGGATGGTCTCGATCTCTTGACCTCGTGATCCACCCACCTCAGCCTCCCAAAGTGCTGGGATTACAGGCGTGAGCCACCACGCCTGGCCGGGATTACTTATTTCTTTTTCAGATTGTTCACTGCTGGCATATAGAAATGCTACTGATTTTTATATATTAATTTTGTATCCTGCAACTTTTCTGAATTTGTTTATCAGTTCCAATGGTTTTTTTGGAGGATTCTTTAGATTTTTCCAAATGTAAGATAATATCATTTGCAAACAAGGATAATTTAACTTTTTTCTTTCAAACTTTTGATCCTTTCTTTCTCTTTCTGATTGCTCCAGTTAGGATTTCCAGTACTATGTTGAATAACAGTGGTGAAAGTGGGCATTCTTGTATTGTTTCACATCTAAGAGGAAAGGCTCTGTTTTTCCCCATTCAGTATAATACTAGCATATGGCTTTTCTATATTGAGGTATGTTCCTTCTATGCCCAGTATTTTGAGTTTTTCTCATGAAGAGATGTTAAGCTGTATCAAATGCTTTTTTGCCATTAATTGAAATGATCATATGATTTTTGTTCTTTATTCTGTTTATATGTATCACATTAATTTATTTGCATATGTTGAAACATCCTTGCTTCCTCGGATAAATCCCACTTCATCATGATCAATGATCTTTTTAATGTGTTGTTGAATTCAGTTTGCTAGTATTTTTATTATTATTATTATTATTATTATACTTTTAGTTCTGGGATACATGTGCAGAATGTGCAGGTTTGTTACATAATTATATATGTACCATAGTGGTTTGCTGCATTCATCACCCCATCATCTACCTTAGGTATTTCTCCTAATGCTATCCCTCCCCTAGCACCTCACCCCCCAACAGGCCCCGGTGTGTGATATTCCCCTCCCTGTCTCCATGTGTTCTCCTTGTTCAACTCCCACTTATGAGTGAGAACATGCAGTGTTTGGTTTTCTGTTCTTGTGTTAGTTTGCTGAGAATGAAGGTTTCCAGCTTCATCCATGTCCCTGCAAAGGATGTGAAATCATCCTTTTTTATGGCTACACAGTATTCCATGGTATATATGTGCCACATTTTCTTTATCCATTCTATCACTGATGGGCATTTGGATTGGTTCCAAGTCTTTGCTATTGTGAACAGTGCCACAATAAACATACATGTGCATATGTCTTTATAATAGAATGATTTATATTCCTTTGGGTATATACCAAGTAATGGGATTACTGGGTCAAAAGGTATTTCTAGTTCTATATCCTTGAGTAATTGCCACACTGTCTTCCACAATGGTTGAACTACTTTGCACTCCTACCAACAGTGTAAAAGTGTTCCTATTTTTCCACATCCTCTCCAGCATCTGTTATCTCCTGACATTTTAATGATCGCCATTCTAACTGGCATAAGATGGTATCTCATTGTGGTTTTGATTTGCATTTCTCTAATGATCAGTGATGAGCTTTTTTTCATATGTTTGTTATCTGCATAAATATCTCTTTTTAAGAAATGTCTGTTCATATCCTTCACCCACCTTTGGATGGGGTTGTTTACTGAAGATTTTTGAATCAGTATTTATCAGGGATATTGGTCTGCAGTTTTCTTTTTTTGATGTGTCATTGTCTGGTTTTGTTATGAGGATAATACTGCTCTCACAAAATGAGTTTGAAAGTATTCCTTTCTCCTCTATTTTTCAGAATAGTTTGAGCATTAGTTCCTTAAATTTGTTGGCATTAGTTCTTTAAATTTTTGATAGAAGCAGTAAAGCCACTGCCCCCCACCCCCCAGGCTTTTCTTTACTGGGAGACATTTTATTACAGTTTCAATTTTGTTAGTTGTTATTGATCTGTTCAGGACCAATCTAAATCTGTTGGATTTCTTCAAGGTTCAATTTTGGTAGGTTGAATGGCTGTAGGAATTTATCTATTTCTTCTAGGTTTTCCAATTTATTGGCATATAGTTGCTCAGGGTAGCCACTAATGATCCTTCAAAATGATCCTGTGGTATCAGTTATAATGTTTCCTTTTACATCTCTAATTTTATTTATTTGAGCCTTCTCTCTCTTTTTTTCTTAGTCTGACTAAATATTTGCCCATTTTGGGGCAAAATAAAACAACTGACTTTTTGTTTTATTGATCATTTGTATTCTTTTCTTCAAATTCATTTCTTTATGCTCTGATCTCTGTTATTTCATTTCTTCTACTAACTTTGGGTTTAGTTTGCTCTTTCTTTTCTAGTTCTTTAAGATGCATTATTAGGTTGTTTATTTGAAGGTTTCTTTTCTTATTTGATATAGGCACTTTTAGCTATAAACTTCCTATTTAGTACTGCTTTTGCTGTATTCCATAGATTTTGGTATGTTGTGTTTCCATTATCATTTGTTTCAAGAAATTTTTCAGTTTCCTTCTTAATTCTTCATTGACCCACTAGTCATTCTGGAACATACTGTTTAATTTTCATGTGTTTGTATTATTTCCAAAGTTCTTCTTGTTATTAATTTCTAGTTTTATTCCATTGTGGTCAGAGAAGATGCTTGACATTATTTTAATTATTTTAATGTTTTAAGATTTATTTTGTAACCTAATATATGTCTTATCCTTGAGAATGATCCATGTGCTGAGCAAAAGAATATGTCTTCTTTAGACATTGGATGAAATGTTTTATGTCTATTAGGTCTATTTGGTCTATAGTGTAGAGTAAGTCTGATGTTTCTTTATTGGTTTTCTGTCTGGAAGATCTGTCAAGGCTGAAAGTGGGATGTTGAAGTCTCCAGCTATTATTGTATTGAGGTCTATCTTACTCTTTAGCTCAAATAATTTTTGCTTTATATATCTGGGTGCTTCAATGTTGGTTATAAATATATTTACAATCATTATATCCTTTTGCTAAATTTACTCCTTTATCATTATATAATGATCTTCTTTATCTCTTCTTACAATTTTAGTCTTGAAATCTATTTTATCTGAAATAAGTATAGCTACTTTTGTTCTTTTTTGGTTTCCGTTGACATGGAATATCTTTTTCCATTCCTTTATTTTCAGTCTATACCTTTATAGATGAAGTGTGTTGCTTATAGGCAACAGAACATTAGGTCTTGTTGTTTTTTTAATCCATTCAGCCACTGTATGTCTTTTATTGGAAGCTTTAGTTCACTTATTTTCCATGTTATTCTTGATAAGTAGGGACTTCTGCCATTTTGTTATTTGTTTTCCTGTTGTTTTGCAATCTTCTATTCCTTCTTTCCTTTCTTCCTGTCTTCCTCTTAATGAATGTGATGATCTCTGGTGGTATGATTTAATTTCTTTTCATTTTCTGTGTGTTTGTTGTAGGCTTTTTTTGGTTTTCATTAGGCTTGAAAATACTATCTTATAATCCATTATTTTAAGCTGATAACAACACTGTTCGCATAAGCAAACAAATAAGCAAAAAGAGAGCTTATAACTTTAAACTTGTTCTCCTGCTTTTTAACTTTTTGTTGTTTCAATTTATGTATTATGTGACTATGTCTTGAGAAGTTGTTGTAGCTATTGTTTTTGATTGGTTCATCGTTTAGCCTTTCTAATTAAGATCAGAGTAGTTACTAGACCATAGTTACAGTGTTATAATAGTCTGTGTTTTTCTGTGTTCTTACTATTACCAGTGAGTTTTGTACCTTCAGATGATTTATTGCTCATTAACATCTTTCTCTTTAAGGTTAAATAACTCTCTTTAGCATTTCTTATAGAACAGGTCTGGTGTTGATGAAATTTTTCAGCTTTTGTTTGTCTAGGAAAGCCTTTATTTCTCCTGCATGTTTGAAGGATATTTTCAGTAGGCATACTATTCTAGGGTAAAAGTTTCTTTCTTTCAGCACTTTAAATATGTTATGCCACTCTCTCCTGGCCTGTAAGCTTTCCACTGAAAAGTCTGCTGCCAGATATATTGGAACCCTATTGTATGTTATTTGTTTCTTTTCTCTTTCTGCTTTTAGGATCCTTTCTTTATTCTTGACCTTTGGGAGTTTGATTATTAAATGCCTCGATGTAGTCTTTTTTGGTTACATCTGCTTGATGTTCTGTAACATTCTTGTACTTGGATATTGATATCTTTCTCCAAGTTTTACAAGTTCTGTATTATCCCTTTAAATAAATATTCTTCCTCTATCTCTTTCACTACTTCCTCTTTAAGACCAATAAGTCTTAAATTTGCCCTTTTGAGGCATTTCCTAGATCTTGTAGGCATGCTTCATTGTTTTTTATTATTTTTTTCTTTTGTTTTCCCTGTGTATTCTCAAATGTCTTGTCTTGAAGCTCACTGATTTTCTTCTGCTTAATCAATTCTGCTATTGAAAGACGCAGATGCATTCTTTCATGCGTCAATTGCATTTTTCAACTCCAGGATTTCTATTTGATTCTTTTTAACTATTTCAATCCCTTCATTAAATGTGTCTGATAGAATTCTGAATTCCTCCTCTGTGTTATTTTGAATTTCCTTGAGTTTCCTCAAAACAGCTATTTTGAATTCTCTGTCCGAAGGGTCATATATCTCTGTTTCTTCAAGATTGTTCCCTGGTGGCTTATTTAGTTCACTTGGTGAGGTTATGTTTTCCATGATTGTCTTGATGCTTGTGGATGTTTGTCTTTGTCTGGGCATTTAACAGTTGGATATTTATTGTAGTCTTTGCAGTATGGGCTTGTTAGTACCCATATTTCTTGGAAAAGCTTTCCAGGTTTTCTGAAAGACTTGGGTGTTATTATCTAAGCCATATCTACATTAGGAGGCACCCCAAGCCCAATAACATTGTGGTTCTTCCAGACTTGAAGACATACTGCCTTGAAGACCTTAGATAAGATCTGGGAGAATTCTCTAGATTACCAGGCAGTGACTCTTGTTCTCTTCCTTTACTTCCTCCCAAACAAATGGATCCTTGCTCTGTTCTGTGCTGCCTGGACCTGGGGTTGAGGTGAAACAAGTACCCCTGTGGCCACCACCAATGAGACTGTGCTAAGTCAGACCTGAAGCCAGCCCAGCACTGGGTCTTGCCCAAGACCTGCTGTAACCACTCCCTCGCTGCTGCCTATGTGTGCTCAAGGCCCTTGGGCTCCACCATCAGCAGGTGGCAAAGCCAGCCAGGATTGTATCCTTCCCTTCAAAGTGGCAAGTTCCCCCAAGCCCAAGCCCTGGATGTGTCCAGAGGTGCTGTGTGGGAGCCAAGTACTGGAGTCAAAATCCTTACAAGTCTACCTGATGTTCTGTTGTACTGTGACTCACCTGGTACTCAAAGTGTGAGATATAGTCACTTTCACTCTTCCCTCCCCTTTCCACAGGCAGAGGGACCTGACCCCACGGTCACCACCATAGTCCCACAGGAAGTACTGCCAGGCTACTGCCAATGTTCCATTAAGGCCCAAGCACTCTTCAGTCAGCTTGTGGTTAATGCTACCTGGTCTAGAACTCACTCTTCAGAGCAGTGGCCTCCCCTCTGGCCCAGGGAAGGTCCACATATGCTATACAAGAGTCCAAGAGTCTGCTTGGTGCTCTGCCCTGCTGTCGCTGAGCAGGTACCTAAGATGCAAGTCAAAATACCTTTTACTTTTCCCTCTACTTTTTTTCTCAGGAGGAAGATGTCTCTCCCCATAGCCACCACAGGCTGGGAATGTGCTGAGTCTTACCTGAAATCAGCAAGTCTCAGAGTCTCACCCAAGGCCCATGACATGCTACCTGGGTATTGCTGCTGGTTATTTAGGGCCCAAGGGCTTTTGGGTCAGCAGGTGATGGGTCCTGCCAGTACTGTGTTCTTCCCTTCCAGGCAGTGGGTTCCCTTCTGGCCCAGGTTGTATCTAGAAATGTTATCTGGGAGCTAGGGCCTGGAAAAGGGGCCATACAACTCTGACTGGTGCCTTATCCTACTGCAGCTGTGCTGATATACAAGATATAAGACAAAGTCCTCCTTACTCTTCTCTCTCCTCTCCTCAAGCAGAAGGAAGGGATCTCTTTTGGATCCATGAGCTGTGCAGCCTGCGGTTGAAGGAGGGGTCACACAAAGACCCTGTCAGCCACCCTGACTGGTGTCTCAGTAGGTCGCATGCACCCAGCCCACTGACTCTGAGCCCAGTTCAACACTGAGCTTCAGAATCATCTAGGAGTTTGGGAGTCCTTGTGACCTAGACTGCCTTTCAAGTTTATTTAGGGCCCCAGAGAAATTTGGCCTGCAGTGGAGAGGGTTGGCAGAACTCAAGTTCTAATCGCTGGGATAGGCAATTCCTCTCTGGCTAAGTCTGGTTTTATACTTCCTCTGTGAACAGGTATCAGCTGAGTTCAGCTCAACTTGGCTATTGCAGAGACCAGCTCCCAGTATATCAATGTGAATTCAAGATCTCTCAAAGTGATCGAGTGGTCAGTGAAAAAGAAAGAGAGACAAGGAAAAAGTTTTCCTTAAAGCTGGGCCCAAAGGAGATACCACATAATGCTGCTCCGTGGATGTCTGACATTCCCCTGAAATCCATAGCTTTTATTATGCTCTTTCAATAGGCGAGGGTGAGCGAGGTTGCACAAAGTTTTAGTGATAATTATACAAAAAGAATACATGCAAAAACTGGTGTACAAAAATCACAACATGGTATTATAAAAGCAGAACAATGTAAAGATAACTTTTCTATGTGTCAGCATAGAAATCATACACCTTAGCAAGAATATAGGTTAAACATAAGCTTATGATTATCAGCAAGAACACATTGGGCTCACAGCTGCAGGGGGAACAGGATCTGACACAGGACAACAAGCCTGACCACAAAAACTGCAAGAGGAGGGGCCTCCGTGCAGGCCTGGAGGAGCAGTGGGAGAAGAAAGATTTTTACATCCCTATCTCAACCACAGAGGTTTTTCCTCATGACAGGCGCCCCTCACACATCTGTTTATAGGTTCTCCATAAGGGTCGCGTTCCCTTTCCAGGGCCCTGATCAATATGCCTTTCCTGGGAAAGGAATCCAGGTAATAAGCCTCTCCATTACACGTCCGTTTATAGGCTCTCTGCAATGAGAAGCCCATTATGTGCTGTCGTCTCTCTCTGGCAGTCAAGCTATGCGGTTAGTCCCTTTCACAGGGTTCCTGTTTGTACCAGAACAGTTCAGCAGAGCCAAAGTTACAAGTTGTAGCTCAGCATTTCACATTATTCTTCATTTTCTCAAATGTAGTCAGTACAGTAAGTAACAAACATCACAAAGCAAATAGCTCATTTTGGGGAAACCACATTTTAAGAGAATTTACAGGTTAAAAATCAACAATTTCTTCTTGTCATTTCAGATAGCTCGGGTTTTGCCAATTCTTCCAGAAGCTTGGGTTTGCTCAGTCACCACAGTGTTCCCAGCAGGCGTTCTACTGTGACAGGGCACCACTGAGTTCAATGCCATGTTTTGCAATTGGTGCACTCTCCCTCTCCCAGATGCACAGATTCTCTTTATCCATGCTATACTACTGCTGCCAGGAGATCGAGGAGGGGTGGCATTGGCATTTCAAGACTGTTTCCTACCCTTCTCAGTACCTCTTTTAGCTATATGAAATCAAAACAGGTACTGTGATGCAAACCAGGTAGTGCTCACCTGATATTTGGTTCTTATGAAGGTGCTCTTTTTGTGTAGAAAGTTGATAACTTGATATCCTTGTGGGGGCTACAATCACTGGAACCTTCTGGTCTGCCATCTTTCTCTACCTCTATCTCAAAACATAAAGCCTTTTAGAACAGGAATTATGTTGTTATTATTTGTTGAATGAATGAGTTAATGTGTAAATTAAAGAATTCATGAATGAATGAATTTCACTAGGGGAACTTCTCAGTCCTATCCAGCCTATCACAGTTTATGAGTTCTTCTGAGCGGGATTGCCCTTGAATGCATGCTTCAGAAAAAAGAAAACATGAGATTGAAACTATCCATAAAATCTGAACATATAAACAGGGAAAGATATTTTCCCAAAGGACACATGGGTGTAGAATTCAGAAATCTAGATGCAGATCACAACTTTCATATTGATTCCAGTACATGCAGGTCCTGGGTTTCCCCACTGCAGAGCAAGCTCCACATCATGGCCTATTTCACATGTTTTTGCAGTCAGGGATGTGGCTTTTCTGAGTTAATGGGATGGATCCACACAGCTTCGTCTCCACACTGACAACTTCCTTTGCTTATCCCTAACAATTCAAAAAACTGTCTTTTCTGCTAATCTATTCATAAGTTAGTGAAGGCTATTTTTAAAAAAGAAGAGGGAGGAGGAGGAGGATCCTTTTTTAAAAAATGCAGAGATTAAGGTAGCATATTTTAAAATCATCCACATGATTAAAACTTCTGGAAGTTTTTATGTTGAAACATTTTTACAACATAGCTTTAAGTGTAGGGCTTTAATAGTGTGAAACCAGCTCATGAAATCTAAAATCAGTGTGTGCGTCATAACTCTCAATCAAGTGAGTATGTTGAGCATTTTCCCAAATTGCCTTGTATGCAATGCCTTCTATTAGAATAAAATTCGTAGCTGCCATCCTGTGAGTCTCTACTCCTTGAGGGCAGGTCATGAATTTCTATCTGTATATGCTCTATGGCACCAGAACTCTGTTTTTCAAAGGATATTACTAATTGGATATTTGTTGATATCAATGTTATTAATGATTTTACTTTATATGAGACAGTTTCTGCTTCTGTCCACCCCTGTAACCCAGTCTGTCACTAACCTCAGAGTGACAGTGGGAGGACATCTGACTCAGGTTTGCCATCTTCAGGGCATTGTATGTACTAGACTTGACCAGATTCCCTCTCCTATCAAACTGCATCTGTCCTATCCTGAGACATCTGAAATGCCTTCTATGAAGTGCTAAAAAAATATACTCCTCTGTGAGGATATGGTGGCTGGTAATGGGTGGCTTCATTTATTAGCCTCCCAGTTAATGTATTCATAACTACTTGGTTTTTATTAATATTAATGTAGAAACAATAATAATAGCTACCATTTATGAGTGCTTGGCACATTGTAGGTGCACAGTAATTGTCAGCTTACTATAATTAGCACTGATAATGGCCATTGCTATATTAGTAATAATAATAGTTACCATATAAGCTTGAAGTGAACAGGGCTTTTTTATTTTTATTTTTGGTATTATCTCAAGTAAGTGACTGATGGCATATTTATTTTAGGTCAAGGAGTTGATTTGAGGTAAATAAGTAATTTCCTTTCTTTTTTGAACAAGCAAACTGTATGTGGTGTGTGCGTGCGTGTGCGTGTGTGTGTGCACGCATGCACTCATAAAAATGCATGTTTCTCCTGATTTTAAAAGCATTATAGAGTTGGTGGTTAAGTATGTAGGCTTCGGTGTCCAACTGTCTGGATTCAAACTCTGATTTGTCACAAGCAAATTCTGTGACCTTAGGCAAGTTAGTTAACCTCTCTAAGTCTTAATTTTATCATTCATAAAAGGAATAATTATAGTACATAGATCATAGAATTATGAGGATTAAATGACACAATGAATAACTATTGTGTCCATAATAATACTCACTGATGTAAATTGTTCTTTGTTTTTATTATGGCTGTGATTTAAAAGAACTGGAAAAATGCAGAAAAGCAAAAGGAGGAATCATTTAATTCCATTATATAACCACTATTAACAATAACACAGGGCTGTATGCTTCTAACTTTTTCTGTTTATATGTATGCCTAAGTATACTCTATTTTATAAAATTTAGATATAATCATTAAGTTATTTTAATAATTTACTTTTCTGTCCCTAGTATAATTTATTTTATATATCACTTTATAATTTCTGTTATCAATTTACTTTTCTTTGTCTAATATATATTATTATATAGTTTTAATAGTTGCATATTAGTCTGTCATCATATGTATTATATTATTCATTCATTGGACATGTAGATTGCTTTGAAGATTTCATTATTGTAAATAATAGGAATCCTAATCTAAATTCACATCTTTTGGTACATATTTGATTAATTTCTTGGTATAATTTTATAATAAATCATTTAATAAGCCATAGAATATTTTTTAGAATTAATACTTTTGGAATAAACTGCCAGATTGGTTTCCATAAAGACTTTAATTTCATTTCCAGCAATAGTATATGAGGTTCTAGTTTCCATGTAACCCTGCCATACCTAGGTAGTATATACACATAAATGTTTTACATTATCCAATTTAATGGCTTCTGTAGAATATGGAACAAGTCATTTTAATTCTGAGCCTCAGATTCCTAACATGCAAAATTAACTAATGGGTATGGAATTCAGAAATATAATGATAGATCATAAAGTTTATATTGATTCCAGAACCCACTGATATTCAATATTTGAAGTGTAGTTCAAGTGAGAAACGGCCAAGGTGACGTTGGGCTAATGCCAGAAGAGGCTGAAGGGATGAATACGAAGGAGCATTTTTCTGCTAATGCCATGACTGTTCAGAATGTCCCAGTGTTGATCAGAAAGTAGTGCAGATAACAGTCAAAATTTGAATTTCTGATTGTGTCTAATTGCTGTCTATCCTGCTAAACTGTGTGCTCCATGAGAGCAGGGATCTTTGTTTGTTCACGGATATAATTTATGCCTTCAGCACGGAGCATGACACATAGTAGGGGATCAATAAGAAGCACCTTATATAAAAATTAACTCAAGATGGATTAAAGACTTAACTGTAAGACCTAAAACCATAAAAACCCTAGAAGAAAACCTAGGTGATACCATTCAGGACATAGGCATGGGCAAAGACTTCATGACTAAAACACCAAAAGCAATGGCAACAAAAGTCAAAATAGACAAATGGGATCTAATTAAACTGAAGAGCTTCTGCACAGCAAAAGAAATTATCAACAGAGTGAACAGGCAACCTAGAGAATGGGAGAAAATTTTAGCAATCTAGGCATCAGACAAAAGTCGAATATCCAGAATCTACAAGGAACTTAAACAAATTTACAAGAAAAAAACAAGCAATCCCATCAAAAAGTGGGCTATGAACAGACACTTATCAAAAGAAGACATTCATGCAGCGAACAAACATATGAAGAAAAGCCCATCATCACTGGTCATTAGAGAAATGCAAATCAAAACCACAACGAGATACCATCTCACACCAGTTAAAATGGTGATTATTAAATAGTCAGGAAACAACAGATGCTGGAGAGGATGTGGAGAAATAGGAACACTTTTACACTGTTGGTGGGAGTGTAAATTAGTTCAACCATTGTGGAAGACAGTGTGGGGATACCTCAAGCATCTAGAAACAGAAATACAATTTGACCCAGCAATCCCATTACAGGGTATATACCCAAAGGATTATATATCATTCTATAAAGACACATGCTCACGTATGTTTATTGCAGCATGCTTCACAATAGCAAAAACTTGGAAACAACCAAATACCCATCTACGATAGACTGGATAAAGAAATTGTGATACATATATACCATAGAATACGGTGCAGCCATAAAAAAGGATGAGTTCATATCCTTTTTGGATATGGATAAAGCTGGAAACCATCATTCTCAACAAACTAACACAGGAACAGAGAACCAAACACCACATATTCTCACTCATAAGTGGGAGTTGAACAAAGAGAACACATGGACACAGGGAGGGGAACATCACACACTGAGGACTGTTGGAGGTGGGGGACTAGGGGAGGGATAGTATTAGGAGAAATACCTAATGTAGATGACGGGTTGATGGGTGCAGCAAATCACCATGGCATATGTATACCTATGTAACAAACCTGCAGGTTCTGCACATGTATCCCAGAACTTAAAGTGTAATTTTAAAAAAAGAAAGATAAACATTGAAAAAAAGAAGTATCTGTTGAATGAATAACTAAGCTGAATGAAGCTACCCTACACTTGTCAAGAGACTGCATCCAGTAACCAGCAGTGTGCAGTCCGCTGGATAAGTGTGGATGAGCTGTTATGAATGAGGCCTCTTAGACTTGCCTTTTCCCAGCTCCCATGTTGTGTCCCACTGGTAGTCTTTCTCAGATATTTAATACCTTCAACCTGTTAAGATTCAGCCTCCCCTTCTAGAATCCATGATTTGCAAAGGAATGTTGGGGCCCTGTGCACTAAACCATTATGGATTGGCTTAATAGTTCAATTCAGAGGGTAGAATTATTTCTAAGTTCTTTGGGATACTTTATTGCTGTCCTTTCGACTACCTAGAGGAACTACATCATAGGGTGGTTGAGGGTATATTACATGAGATAACATACCATGTAAAATATAGAACTATTGATCTAGGCAACTGTGCGATGATTAAAAGCCCAAGCTTTGGAGCCAGACCTTCTCAATTCAAATCTGGGCTTCACAACTTAATAGCTGTATCACCTTAAGCAAATTAGTTAATCACACTATATTCAGTTTTCTTGCTAAAAAATACAAAAAATAGTACCAGCGATTTGGGGATTTAATGAGTTAAAGCATATGTAGAAGTAAAAATGGTAAGTAAATGTTACCTACTATTTTGATCATTATTGATAGCCTCAATAACTTCACTGAGAATTTGGTATGTGCCAGACACCAAATGTGTATTATCTTAGTTAATCCTTAAAGCAGTTCTGTAGGCTATTACTGTTATCCCTACCTCATGAATATTCAGGTTCGGAAAGTTTTAGTAATGCCTTAAAATCATGTAGATAGTAGGTAGTAGAGCCTGGATTTAAATGCAGCTAGGTGTGAAATATGCTCTCAACAATACTTTTCTTAACATAATTTGAAATATCTGCATTCTTATTGCCATTATAATTTTTAATATCTGATTTTGAGCCTTTTTAGCTATGCCCAAACCTTAGAACTAACTTTAAGTTCATGTTGAGTGTTTAAGCGTCCATCTAATGGTTTGATGGTCTACACTTTCTAAAGACTGACAGTTCTTAAGCTACACTGTCATCCAGTTCACCCACCTCTCTATTTCCTCTACTAGGATCTTAACAAACTCAGTCAGTTAAATAATTAAATACCAGTTTAAAACTATAGGATGGCAAATGATGACCAAAACAGACAATTTGCATGCCATGGTGTGGGGATAATAAGGTTGTAGAATCTTCCCTTGAAAGATCACAGTGCAGCTATTTCAGTATTCATTTTAAACAGTGAGCTGGAGTTATGCATGCTCTAACCTAACAGTGATTCTTTACTCAGCATGAAAGTGTCCTGATATCAGTAGCAGCAGAGACTCATCCATTATAAAGTGACTGGTTGACTGAGTGCCCTGTGATTGACCAATATCCTTCTTATCACAGTGATGGACTTAAAATTTGAACCCTTTTCAGACACCCCCAGCAGACGAAACAAGGAAAACTGAAAAGCAATCCATTTACAGATGTCAGCACGGCTGCTGTGTTTTTGGATATGATTTGCTCTGCCACATTTGACAGATTATTTTTTATATCTTTGAGATTTATCTTGTTTTCATTGGAATACACTATAAAATGTTCTGTTACCTTTTACAAGGTGAATGAATTGTGATATTTAGTAAAATTGTCTTTCATAGCCAAGAGATTCCTGGGTACAGAGAGCTAGCATGGCTGTCAGTTGGCAGGGTGGTGGCAATTTGTGCATGATACTTATTCAGGAAAAACATTAGCATGTAGCCACATGATAGCATGGGTTTACACAGAGTTCATCTGATGTCTGAAGGTCATGTTTTTCTCTTTAACAGGTTAATTATGTATGGTTTTGTGAAGGCTATGATACACGCTGACCAGCTGAAAAATGGAGACTTTCATTTCACTGACTGTTTATTTTTTGGTTCACTGATGTCTGCTACAGATCCAGGTAATGGCTCAAATAATATATTTTCTTCTTTTAAGAATCAAACATTTAAATTGTATGTTTCTCCCAAGACCATCACCTGAGTCCACATAATAATTTATATTCCTCTTCACCTTCAGTTGACATAGCTGTTAGTAATTACAAAAGAAAAGAAGAATATTTTAATAGTGCTAAAAATTGGTTAAAAAGTAATTTTAGTAGTAGGAGAGATCTTTAACGTCATTATAGTTTATTTCTCTAGAATAAGCTTTTCCAACCAGCGGCCCATGGGCTGCATGTGACCCAGGATGGCTTTGAATGCTGGCCAACACAAATTCATAAACTCTCGTAAAACATAATGAGATTTATGCACAGATCTTTTTATTTGCTCATCAGATAGCGTTCGTGTTAGTGTATTTTATGTGTGGCCCAGGAAAATTCTTCTTTCAATGTAGTGCAGGGAAGCCAAAAGATTGGACACCCCTGCTCTAGAACATGTAGCCATTTTGAGTTATCATCCTGAATTTTTCTCCAGTCAATGTAGCTTCTCTTCTTTTGAGATTGTTGTATTAAATTAATGGTTTAAAGATATTTTAAAACATTATTTACTATGGTACTTTTCAAGCACATCAAACATAGGGAGATAGTAAAAAGTATTGGCATACACCTTCAGCAGTTATCAAATACGGGCACTCATCTTGTTTATACCCCTCCACACGCTCTCTCTCTCATCATGACTGGATTACGTTAGAGCAAATTCTAGCCATCATATTATTTTCTTTGTAAATGTTTTGAAAAATGAGAATTGCCATTGTAAGACCTAAAAATATTAATAATCATTCTTTAATAATGTCCAGAATCTGGTCATTGTTTTAATATCCCTGATTGTCTTATTGTCATTATTTTTATAGCAGTTTGTAAAAATCAAGATCCAAACAAGGGCTGCATATTACAATTGATTGATATGATTGTTGAACCTCTTTTTATCTAGAAGTTTCCCTTTTATTTTTTATTTTCTTGTCATTTATTTGTTTTAAAAAAGAGGTACTTTGTCTTGTGGTTGAATCGAATATAGTTCCTTAAAATATTCCTCAGTGCCCTGTATTTCTTATAAACTGATGGTTAGATCCAGAGGTTTAATCAGATTCAGGTTCAACTTTTTGGCACGATTACTTTAAAGGTGGTACTGTGAGCCTTCTATTGCATCACCTCAGGAGGCAATAGTGATTGGTGACTCAGCTCTCAGCCTGATCCATCACATTATTGGATTGCTATTCTAGCAAAGACTACCAGAACACACCTGTAGTTAAACAAGATGGTTTTATTACTCGTTGCAATAAAAGTGGATAACATAGGGAACCATGTTACATCTCAGTGGGTATTAGAAAGGACTTATTATAGGACCTGGGTGTATGTTTGGTTATTTTAGTGAGGGTTTAAGGCATCAGGGCTTTGGTCTGGATTCGATGCTGTCAGGAAGTGGAAATAACGCCAAGACTGGGCATCTTAGTTAAGTCTTATTTAGAAGGAGGAAAGACTTGATTGAGCCTAAAGCTACAATTGGTAAAGAAGCAGTGGTGATTCACAATAGCCAGGATAGGGGGATGTGTGGTCAGTTTTGTGGTTTGGACAATGTTCATTATTTGTGTTTGGACATAATTACATAGTAGTACTCTTTTTGTCTGGGTCCATCATGGTCACAGAATAACCTTGCCTGATGTCATTCTGTGAAGTTGTTTTTGTTCAACAGGAGAATGCCAAGGCCTAGCTAACAGTATCAGACCAACTGTTGAATGTTGGGCTGCTTTTCTCTTTCTTAGGAACATGTAAGAATCTTTCTCAGCTAGAAGCAGTGCCTCACGCTTATAATCCCAACCCTATGGGAGGCCAAGGTGGGAGGATCACTTGAGCCCAGGAGCTCAAGACCAGACTGAACAACGTAGGGAAACCTTATCTCTCCAAAAGATAAAATAAAATACTAGCCTGGTGTGGTGGTGCACACTAGTAGTTCCAGGTATAGCTACTTGGGAGGCTGAGATGGGAGGATCACTTCTCAGGCCAGCACGATTGGCACCACATCGTGACTTGTTATAAATGTAAAATATCAGGCTCAACCACAGACCTAATGCATCAGATGCTAGATTTAACAGTATCCTCAAGAGATTCATATGCACATTAAAGTTTATGAAGCTTTACATTTTAGAGTTGCCCATTTTACCCAATAGCTTTAATATCCATTGATGGTTTTTCCTTAAGCCATATTTATTAGGGGTTACAAAGCTAGTGGTATGCTAATCTAATCCTACCTTTTGCATTTATTAACTGGTGGTACTCTCCTTAATGAAGTAGTTTTCCAGTTCAATTATTTCAGTGCCCAATGGTATAATTTAAACAACAAAAGCAGGGCAAATAATCCATTTTTTTCTCCTTATTTACTAATTTTCAAAGGAATATGTGTGGAACATTCTGCACATGTGACCAATGAGATGAGCTTTTAAAAATGTATCATTATGAGCACATGGATTTTTACATACATGATACGTTTCAGTCTACTCTTGTCATTATATTCTTTGCATGATCAAAATATTCCATTTTTTATAAGTGAGAGCCTCTTCAAGTTTATCCTATATCCTTTTATTATAACCCCAACAGTTTTTGATAGGTTTCCTGCTTTTGGGTAAGACTAGATGTTTCAACCTTACCTTGTATATTTCCTGCACCCTAACTAGGAATTACCCATTTCTCCAAATACCTTAGCTCTTTCTAAGAGGGAAATTTAGCTGAAGACCCTAATCTGGGCACTAAAAGATTGCATTGCTGCTGGATTGGTAATTGTTTTTAGACCTTTTATTAAAAGGAGAAATTATATCACAAATTCATGACATTTTCAGTTAAAATTTAGTATTATAGGAACTTGACTGCCTTGAACTTTTATTTACATTTTTATTTTCTTCTGCCTACTCTTTTTCTTCCTACACATTAATATAATTTATTACTTGCTTAAAACATATTCTCAAAAGCATTATATATACTGTTGCTAAAAATGTAATAACTAAAACTGCTTAAGATTTTATTGTGGTTATTTTTAACCTTTGGATATATCCTGCTAGTGATGTACGGTTAAAAATGACTCCCTTTTTAAAATCACTTGAAATAATTTCTCTGTGTGGTTAAGCCACAAGTCAACATATAATAATGTTCACTTGTTTTATTTTGTTCTTGATTTTTGTTTTAAAATTAGATTATTTATAGGATTCTAAAAAGAAAACCACAGAACAAAATAAGAGAAATCTAGCTTCCCTCCCTGTCTCCTTTACCCTAAATTTTCAGTGATTTTGGTTGGTTTTTGGCTTACCCTTCTATTTTTAAATTTAAGCAAATAAACATGCACACATTCCAGTATATGCTACTATGCACATGGTTCTTCACCTCACTTTTGTTTAGTTAACAATATTTTGAAGATCTCTTTATAGCAACATTTAAGAATCTTTCTCACCTGGGACCGGTGGCCCATGCCTATAATCCCAACCCTATGGGAGGCCAAGGTGGGAGTATCACTTGAGCCTAGGAGTTCAAGACCAGCCTAGACAACATAGGGAAACCCTGTCTCTCCAAAATAAAAAATTAAAAAATAGCCTTGTGTGGTGGAGCACACCAGTAACTTGGGAGGCTGAGCGGGGAGGATCACTTGAGCCCAGAAGGTTGAGGCTGCAGTGAGCTATTATCATGTCACTGCACTGCAGCATGGGTGACAGAGAAAGACCCTGTCTCAAAATAGATAATAATAATAATCTTTCTAATTCTCTTCGGTAGTTGAAGATTACCCCATAGTTTATTCAATCAGTCTTCCATTGATGAAAATTTGGGTTCTTTCTTCTGCAATTATGTATGGCATTGAAATTAATAGCTTTTCACATTTTGACAGTGTTTCTTTGGGAGAAACTTCTAGAAAGAGATAATGGTAAATGCTTTTGTAATTTCCCTAGATGCCAAACTCCTCACCATAAAATTTGTACCATTTTGCGTACATACCAGCAAGGTATGACAATACCTGTTCTTCACAGTCTTGTCAAAACTTGGTGGGGAGGGTTATCCATATGAAAGGTGAGGGTTTATATATCCCTGTAGCATGACTTCGTACTTTTTATTATGAGTATTTCTATTATGAGTAGGATTGTATGTTTGTATTTTTGTATTTTATTATGAGTAAGATTCATATGTTTAGGAGACATGAAATTTTTGGAAAGAAAAATTTTCTATTATGTATATATGTATATATTATATATTTTCTATTTGTAAGATATCCTTTTCCAGTAGAGTCATTAGACATTTCAAGGTTTAGATGCCCTTAATATGTTAGGAATATTAATCTTTTGTCTATAATATAAGTTACAAATAGTTTTCCTGATTTGTCATGTTTTATTTTGCTTACGGAATGAGGGGTGGGGGCAGTTACTAAATGACGAAAGAACATGAAATGAACGTGAGTCTTAAGCTTGGAGCCCATGGTGTAGATTGAAGATCAGAGCTGCACAGTGGTATACAGGGATAGAATGCTCTAGCCTCAGGGTAGAAATGGCCTTGTCACTATGTCATTGCCAGAATATTTCACCCTCATATAGCCCAAGGGAATGCAGAAGTCCCTTGGCAGCTACTGGAAGCGTGAACTCAAGACAATATATTTTCAGCCGATGTAGCTAGTTAAGAATGTTCTCTTCTGCCATACATAGATATTCTAAGATATTCTGCCTTTCAGGGTCAGGTCTCATTTTGTATCGCCTTTGCACAAATCTGCAAGTTCAAAAGCACTGCCACTAACATTCCCTGGTCCCAACACTGAAGGCTGAGTTTGTTGCCTTCTACTGAGTGACTCAGCTAGCTCTAAACACAATTGAGTTGTATTCAAGCCTTTCTCCTTCCGTGGCAGGTGATGCCCCTGAAGTTATGTTTAAATAGCACAGGAAAACCAATTAAAATGGAAAAATAAAACATCCAGGCCTGGCACAGTGGCTCATGACTGTAATCTCAACACTCTGGGAGGCCAAGGCAGGAGGATTGCTTGAGGCCAGGAGTTCTAGATCAGCCTGGAAAACATAGCAAGACCTTTTCTAAAGAAAGAAAAGAAAAGAAAGAGAGAAAGAGAAAGGATGGGAGAGAGGGAGGAGGGAAGGAAGAAGGAAAGAAGAGCAGGAGGAAAGGAGGGAGGGATCCAACCTGGTAAGATGGTTATTTATTTCCATTGTGTAAAACAACTGAGCTGACTGAATTTTTAAAAATACAATATTGGCTCATAACCATAAAGAGCATCCTGAGGCCCAAGTCCACTTTCCAATTTTGGCATGGACCCAGCTGTGCATCTTTGGGCAGCCACTTACCCTCTCGAGATTTTATACATTCTTGGAAGTAGAAGATATTGTTTCTCATTGCTTCCAACTTTTTTTTTTTTTAACAGACAAAACTGACTCTTCATCTGCAAAATAAAAAGTTTTAACTAAAGGTCTAATACCCTTCCAGATCTAACATTCCATGATTTTTATTCTTGTAAGACTGGTTTTTATTTAAAACATGCTTTTATTTTGGAGAAAATAAAAGTCAACCCAAAGACTGCTAACCTTATATTCTGAGGTTCCAACCTCAAATCAACAAATGCTAAAGATGATCTCATAAGGTAGAAACCCACACATGAATAGGAACCCTTAAATTCTCCACTTTTACTGGGAACTAATTGTTATATTAAAACATGCTGAACCCACTCTCTGCTAAATTGGTGCAATTTAAGATCTTCAACAACCTTAAAACACCTAGTTAATCTTAACCCACAATTATTCATTTATTGCCTAAATTATTGTGACTCATTAATTTATGAGATGGAACCTGCTCTCCAGGTCTGATATTTCTTGGCCTTTTAAAATTAATTCTTTCCCATTTAGCCTTAGCTAAATATTAGCTAGGTGTTATTTCTTTTATATTCATTTTTTATGGATATACATTTAGTCTTAAATTCTTCCTTCATGTTTCAGACTCTTAGCCAATTTTTGATTTAGCTCCATTTGGGATTATTTGACTATCATTTGATTCATTTTATTTCCTCTTTTTCTTACTGATGAAGATCTTGCTGATGATGGAAAGGTCATCAGCGACAGAGAGAAATACACAGAGGGCTCAATCAGTGAGCCAGCTCTTCTGGTATGTGCGAAAAACAGAGACTAGGAGGATGGGGAATGGGAGAGAAAAGATAAACAAAACTCAAGAGAGCATAAACCCCAACAACTGGAAATAGATGATTTGTTTAACAGCTCTCATTTTGCAATTGGCCAAAGCTTGTCAAGGAGCTGTCTAGCTTCACACTATCCTCTTGTCTCTTTCACTGTTGTCTTGGGTTCCCATTTGGTAAATTTGACTATCCAAGACAATTTTGATTAGTAAGTCAGAAATATACTTTTATATTGGGTAGGTGAGATAAAGAGGGAGGTATTTAAGGTGTGTAAAGACACGTGGAGATGCCAGCATATCCGTGTGCCTTGATCATACCAGTTTTGTGGCTGCTTCGGGGTATTTGCACTTGTCGCTCCCTCCTCACCTTCTTCAGGTCTATACTCAACCATCGCCTCAGTGAGAGCCTTTCTTGCTCACCCTATCAGATATTGCACCCCTCCCCAAAACACCCCAATCACAGAGCTTTCTATCCCCTGTCCATGCCTTACTTTCTTCCCATCTCTAATCACTAATAACTATTGATCTGTTTATTTATTTACTTATTCCTTTGTCTCCTGTGGGGAAGATGTTTTTTTCCCATTTTTCTGGATTTCTTCCTATCTTTTAAATCTTACAGTTCTGATATCTAGAACAGCAGGTTCTTAATAAATACCTGTTAAATCAGTGAATTAATATAACTTGAGGAAGAAACTACTAGGGTAAAGTGTGTCACGGGAAAGGGGATCTCTTTTTAATGATGAAATGTGAAGCAGTTGAGTATTCTAGGTCACCCTAGAAGATGAGGTGTCTTATGGCCCCTGGAGGGACATTCTCCAAAGATGAGGGTGGACTTCCAGCACATAGATGCATTTCTAACATATAGCTGGACTTCCAGCACATAGCTGAGTGGCGATATCAGTTTCTGTCCACCAAAGAAGATATATTTAACTAAAACAAAGATATGTGCCTTCCTTCTTGTCCCACTGTGTAGCAAATAATTCTTTCTCCTATTTACCTGGTTGTCAATGGCTGAACATTTTCCAGAGTATGCCAAGCTATGGTTTGTAGACTTGCAAGAAGCAGTTATAACCATGTGATTTTTCTAAGTTGGAAGATGTTCAAAATAGTAGCTTCCTTTGGAAAAGGAAGAACTCAGCACATTGCGTCAAGTATTAAATAATCACCCAGAAGATGCCAGAAACTCATCCTGATATTTACAGAACTGACATTTCCTCCAAAGTCTTCAGGAAGCCACTCATTTAAGTACGTGTGTTCTGTGTGTTTTCTCACTCCATCAATTTCCCTTTTCCTATTTGGATTAGAGTGTCTTCATTTTACATGATGCAGCTGCATTGAGACTCAAATACAGCTGCACTATTTTGAACTCCAGAAGTATTAATCCAGTATTCAAAACAAGAGAATAATTCTTAATTCAGAGACTTGTCCAATTTTTCCCCTAGAGAATTAATCCAGGGTGTCTTAATATAGGTAACATTAGATAGGGCATATTCTAGAGTTGCTGTTTCTGCTATGATACTTACAAGATTCATGTGGCTACTGAACCCTAGATATGTGACTAGTCCAAATTGATATGAGATGCAAGTATAAATACACCCTAGATTTCCAAGACATCATTCGAAAAAAGTGACACATCTCATTAATAATTTTATACAGTATTAATCACATGTTGAAAAAATAATATTCACTTAAGAATGAGTTAAATAAAATATTCTATAAAACTAATTTCCTCATTTTTTAAACTTTTTTAAGGTGACTAGTAGAATATTTAAAATTACATATGTGGTTTGCATTATATTTTATTGGACAGCACTCCTATAAATACATATAAAAATGAAACTGTTGGAAACTAAAACCATGATCCTTAATAGAAATACTGTAATAATTTAAAATTGAGTATTAAGTACAGATGGAGTGTTAAGTACAGATTCGATGCACAGCATAGACTATGCCATTTGGTAAAATATAGGCAATTTATTTTTATGAGATTGAATTAATATGTCTGAGATTTTCTTTCTAAAATCTCTCCTCCCAGTCTCATTTTTCTGCTCCAATACATAATAACCTATAAAATGCTTTACACCCAAGCTTCAGAAATAAGAGGGTAAATATCTATATGATTCAAGTATCATATATGTGCCATTTAAACCATGAATACTGTAGCCTTTGACTTGGGGACAGCAGATTAAATAAACTCCTGTCCAAACATGTCAATTGTACTCTTTTTGTTATAATATAAATAAGTTTTTAAAGCTTGACAATCTCAGCATTGTTTTTGGAATGCCCATTACTGTTTTGTCTTATATAACTTATCACAGGTTCAAGAAAAGTGATATTTATATTATGTTACCCTGGCTACAAAGTATGTTGACACATTTAATATTCCTGAATTGGGTAGACTCAATATCAAAAGTAAATATTTATCTAAAATGAGTAAATGGAGACAACCTGCATATCCAATTGGGAAATACAGTCCATGGTTTTTTCATCAAGTTTAGATTTAAAAAATCTATTTGATGTAAATTATTAGTTTACTTCTCTCACCAAACAAGGTAAAATACACAAGTGCTTAATAGGATCTATTTCTTTATCTGTATCATCATCAACACTAGATAATATTTAATGACTAGATCATCAGAGATGCTTCACAATATAAAAGGCCCATTGAGTTTTGCACAGTACATAGTAAATACTTATCAAACAAATAGAGCAGTCATTGACTATTGATGAAGAACACTGTTCATGGTGTGGGACAGTCATGTTTAAATCTTCATTTTATCTGACTCACTTGAGCCTCAGTTACTCCAAATATAAAATGGGAATATAAGATTTATTTTAAAGGTTCTTGATAAGGATTAAATAAGATAATATGTCTTATTTTTATTGTTATGTTGACATTATTTTTAATCTGCACTAAGTAGGGGCTGCTATTTTAGCATCAGTATAATACAGTGAGATGTGTACATTTTTGCTTGTTTTCATGATAATAATGGATTTCCATGATTCTTCCTAGCTGGTGAGTTCTCCCGTGACCAACTATATTCCTCTGTGAGTTGCTTGGTTAAAGTTGGGAGTGTGGTATATGTAATGTGGTAATTTTGCTTTGAATGAAACACAAATATATTTTGACATCTATTCTTATAGATGAGAGGCAGTAATTTTTAAAAGCAAATCTCAGACATTGTCATTTTGGTACGCATCTCTAAGATTAATTAAGGACGTGGTTCTTATGTCATGAAGCCATTATCCAACCTGAAAAATGTATTTTGGTACGCATGTCTAAGATTAATTAAAGACATGATTCTTATGTGTCATGAAGCCATTATCCAACCTGAAAAATGTTCCGTAATCCACTGGTGTCATCTAATAACCACTCTGTACTAAAATTTTCCTTATTTTTACCCTTTGCCTTTGATAACCCAAACCGGTTTCACAAATAATATTTAGTTGTCTCATCTTTGCATTCTCCTTTAATCTACAGCAGTGCTCCCTCCTACCTTTTAAAAAAAAATGCTATTATTGAGAAAATTGGGTTGGTTATAAAAGATGTACCACATTCTGGATTTTTCTCCTTCCCATGATATCATTTAATTGTTCCGATATCCTCATATTTCTGTAAGTGAAAGTTCGCTTCAGAGAGCCGTGATTATTTAGATTCAAATTCATCAGTTTTTGCAAGAATATTAAATAGGTGATGGTTGGGCGATCGTGTTACATCATATTAGAAGCCACACAATGACTTAGTCAGACTAAAAGTCTTGGTGCTGACTTTACTGATGCTGAATGTGACCAATGGGTTCAGGTGGTGACAGCCTGGTTCCTCCTAATAAATTTCCCTATAAAACTTTCGTACAGTGGTTTCATCCATTGAGGCTGATTGTTTGAACCTATTAATTTCATTAGAATTAACAAAATGAGATTCTTTTCTATCACTTCTTCCAAATTATTAGCTAGAATTATTCTTGCAGCAAAAATGTCCTATATTCTTATTATTTTGAGCTGCAACTTGTATCATCTAAATGGGATGTAAAGATCTTATCTAGATCCTTGGTCAAATAATGTAGCCATAAATAAATTTACATTTTAAACATACAGTTTTAAACAAAACCACAATTCCATCATCACACCTGAAATATTAATAGTAATTTTGTGGTAAGCAAAATAATGACCCTCCAAAGATGCCCATACCTTAATCTTCAGAATCTGTGAATATATTACCTTAAACAGCAAAAAGGGATTTACAAGAGTGATTAAATTAAGGACCTTGAAATGTGGAGATTACCCTGGATTATCTGAATGGGTCCAGTTTAATCACATGGGCCTCTAAAAGTTGTGGAACTTTTCCTGGCTACAGTCAGAGGAAGATGTGACTATGAAAGAAGGGTGCTGACTGTGAAGATGGAAGAAGGGGGCTATGAGCCCAGGAATGTGGGTGGCCTCTGGAAGTTGGAAAGGGCAAAGAAACTGATTATCCTCTTGTGCAGCTCTGCTGAAATCTTTGATATAACTGAGACATGTGTTGGACTTCTAATATACAGAACTGTAATAAATTTGCATTATTTAAAGTCACTAAGAACAAAAATGGCAAACTAATCTAATTTTAAATATTATAAAATATATAGTTTAGTTAAAATTTCCAAACTTATACAAACTTTTATAGCTGTTTTCATTGATCCAGACATTGTGTATGCACAATGTATTTAGATATAAAATAGAATGATTTAAAATATTAAAATTGTAGGACACTTTTGTGGAAAGAGATGCTTCTTTTAATTTACCACCCTTATTTTATAAAGGAGCAAACTAAGGTTTAGAGGTTAGTGACTTGGCCCTAAGACAGTCATTTCAAAACTTAACATTATAGTCAGTCTTAAAAATTCATGAAGGTCAGCAGTGGATCTGGAAAAGTAGTGACCTTAACTTGGCTTTCTTGCCCTTTATTACTGTAATTTATCTGATTTTCCTAAGGCAAAGAGCTGTTGGTTCCTATATGCAATCAACTGCTGGTGAAGCCTTGAGCTTTGTGCAAACCCTACAGAAAGAACAGATACTGAGCTTTCTCTACCATGAGTAGCATGAGCCTCTAGATACCAGTTTCAAAGAAGTCTTTAGGTGGAGATTGGAAAGCTATGAATCCTAAAAAGATGTTTGGGTTGTAGAAATCTGTGGACCTTGGTGATAGGAAGGTGGTAGTAGTTGACATCAGCCTGCATGAATGAATTTGATTCCTTGCTTACTGGGTAAGGGAGCTATCTCCTCCAGGTGCCTGAAGGGTGGCCCATCTGCTTCTCCATCACTAGCCTATCTTCTGCCACTCACAGGACTGCTATCTTCTGCCACAGAACTGCTATCTTCTGTCCAACAAACAGTCTTAAACTCCAAAAAGCAGACAAAGATAAAAACATGTCAAGACTTTTCAGCAGCCTGAGAGAGGAAGCCTAGTCAGAATAAACAGAGCACACACCCAGGGAATAAATTCCTGAAATAATCAGAACATAATTTGAACAACCTTATAAAAGATCTTACAAAAAGAACTCAGCAATGTTAGTTGCACATGGTCAGAAATGTTGTTCACTAATGTATTCCCAGTGCATATACTATAAGCTGTCTCAGAGGAGACAATCAGTAAATACTTGTCAGATAAATTAATCCATCAAAAAATAATAATGTTAGGCAGAATATACCATGAAAGTAACAGTGGTACAATATCATGAAACCCATTAACATAATCTATTACATCAATACATTATAAGAGAATAAAATATATAATCATATCAGTGAGGAAAAGACATTTAATAATATGCAGCAGAATTACTAGTAAAAATTCTAAGTAAAAAAGAAAAAACTATTTAAATATAATTCAAAGTATTTCCCAAAATCTAATATCAAATATTATCCTAAATGAAAACTTGAAATTGGGTAATTGACAGAGGTTTTATTTATAGAGGACTTGTTGCAAAGTTTATTTGTAGAAGAACTACAAGGAATAGTGCAGGTCTGGAACTTGGGAGTAGCCAAACAGTTATCACTCTTAGGTTCAAAGCAATAAGAGGAGAGAGTGGTCACTAGAACTCAGTGGGAGAAAGTTTGTGGAATACATCACCCAGTGGAGAGGAATAACCTTCTGTTCAGGGACACTTTTAGTTCAAGGTAGTATTTCAGGGGAAAATGACAGGGAATAAATATCGAAGTCTTGTTTTCTACCCTTCCTCTGATCTCTTCTGGGGCTCCTCATTGGCCAAACTCAATTAGAAGCTAGAGGGCATGGGCACCTGTTGATGTAGTTCATGTGGTCAGTGTCCTAAAGCAGAGAATGTGTAAAGGGAAAAATTGAAGAAATGGCATAGAAGTTCTAGCAAATGCAGTAAGAAAATGAAAAAAAATAAAACTTTGCATAAAAGTAGAAATTAGGAAATAAAGCTGCCATTTTTGTTGATGTTACTATATTTAAAAAAAAAAAACTATTAGAATTAAAAACAAAATTTTGTGAGGTGCTCAAGTATAAGATAAATATACAAAATCCAATAGCATTTAAAAAATTTAGCAGCAAGTTTCTAAAAATAAAATTCAGTATCTGTAAAACTTACAACTATTTGGGACTAATTTTAATAAAGAATAAAGGTATAAAAATTTAAGGAATACAAAATATAAAACAAAATATGAACAAATGAAGTCACAACATGTTCTAGGATGGGAAGATTTAATTATGGACATACTTTCTCTTTTTCTTCCTCCCAGACTTTTTTCATGGAGTACTTTTTAAACAATGAAAAATGTAGCAAACTATATATAGTCCCTGTTACTTTTCATAAACCTTCCAGCAGTTTCTAAATTTCTCATTCTATCTGAATACATCATTTAAAAATATTTTTAATGTCAGTTTATGTGTGACAATCTTTCCAAAGCCTTGTATGCCTGAAATTTTTTCATGATGCCCTGACATTCCATAGTAATTTGTTTAGATATAAAAGTATAGATTCAACATTATTTTTTTTTAATTCCTTCAAATATTTATTTCTCTTCATTTTATTTTAATCTATATCTGGTACTTTTATTTATCTATATTTTACACCTCTATTTTTATCTTTCATGTCTCTTAACATTTTAAAAATGCACTTTTATCTCTTCAGTCTTTCTTGCTTCCTGCTGGAAGAGTTCCTCAATCAGGCTTCCCATTTATCTAGCTCATTTCGTCAATTGTATCCAGTATCCTATATATTCCATCTATTATGATCTTTCTTCCAACTGCTGTGTTTTTCATACCTGATGCTTCTTCTTATTTATTTTTATTTTCTTCTGTCTCTTTGTGTGTTTAATATACTTATTTAAAATGTTTTATGTATTTATTCTAATACTTCTGTTTTTTGTTGATTTTCTCAAAGTTGTTATAACCTTCAGGTGTCTAGTCATTTTTCACTGTTTGCTCATGTTCCTTTAGGAGTATCAACTATTGAATTGGCAATATGTGTTGGAGAAGGGCCTCAAAACTACAGTTATCATCCCACTAACCCAGTGTAGTGACTTTAAGCCTCAGAAAATATTAATTGTGGAGACATTTTTTGCTAGTTACCACTGGGGGAGTGCACTACTGGCATTGGACGGGTAGGGGGCAGGGATGCTGCTAGACTTTGAAAATACACTGGACAGCCCCCAACAGCAGATAATTGTTTGGTCTGAAATATCAGTAGTGCCAAGGTTGAGAAACCCTGCCCTAGCCAACTTCTCAGGTTGGGGTTCAGGCCCTAAGGGAGAAACAACATTGATAATCCATTAGCCCAGGATTTGTAGAGAAAGAGAATGCCTAAGGTTGCTCAGTCTCTACCTGTTCTTATCAACTCCTTACCCTAAAAGATCTTTTGCACTGATGCTGACATAACCCCCATGAACACCTGCCCCAGTGTTTAGCCAATTGTGTGTGCTTTGTGTGGCAAGGAGTTAAGCAATGATTACTCCATGGAAATGCCACTGAGCCAAATGGCAGAGCTTAAACAGTTTTTTTTTGTTTCCTGATTTTTTTCTTTCTCTCTCTCTCTCTTTTTTTTTTTTTTTTTTTTTTACTGCTGTATGTAGCTCCTCATTGCTGGATTTGCTGCACTCTTCCCACCTCCCTCGCCTCTTTCCTGCACACACCAATCCAAAACGGTGCTTGTTTTCCCTGGGGATTTCTTTTGGCTTTTGTCGTTATGTTAGTTTCAACTCCACTTTTCTCTATATACTTTCTTTTATTATTTTTATTTTTTTCTTTTCAAGACTTTCCATCCAGTAACATCTATATACCTTCTTCACCATTGACTTTGTAGAGGAAGGCAGTAGCCAATGCTATTATAGTTCACCATCTTGGTGATGAAAAGAAAGCTTTCACAAAAGTTCTACTTTCCTCCAAATTCATATAAAAACTTAATCTAGGCTGGGCACGATGGCTCAAACTTGTAATCCCAGCACTTCGGGAGGCCAAGGCAGGCGGATCACCTGAGGTCAGAAGTTAGAGGCCTGGCCAACATGGTGAAACCCCGTCTCTACTAAAGATACAAAAAAAAAAAAGCTAGATGTGGTGGCACATGCCTGTAATCCCAGCTACTCTGGAGGCTGAGGTAGGATAATCACTTGAACAAGGAGTCAGAGGTTGCAGTGAATCCAGATCGCGCCACTGCTCTCTAGCCTGGCAATAGAGCAAGACTCCATCTCAAAAAAAAAAGTAATGTGGTTTAAATGAAAAGTTACCACTTTAAACATTGAAACTGGATAAAATTATCTTAAAGCTTATAAAGTGGAATAAAAGCATGAGGTAATCTGCGTAATCAAATATAAGAACATACTACAATGCCATTATAATCAAATCAGTGTGGTATTGTCCTCAGAATAGCAAGACCAGAAAAAAATAATAGATGAGCCAGATGCAGATTTCAGTAAAAAATAAGAATTTGACAGAGGTGATATTTCAATTTAACAGGGAAATGATGGTTTATTTAACAGATGGTACTAGCACAATTCACTGGCTATCAATTTAGATGATAAAATTGAACACATATAACCATTTATAAAAATACATTTAGAAGAATTAAAATGTAAATAATGAAAATTTTTAAAACTACTGCAAGAAAATCTGTAAATCTGTATCTACAGATTATGGATATAGAGACTCTTCTTAATAAAGAATGGAAAACCAGAATTCATAAGTAAAGCATAGACATATTTGAATATATAAAAAGAAAATACATTTAAGTGGAAAAGACATTATAAACAGTCAATAGATAGCAAGACACTGGGGAAAAATTATTTAACTACAGAGGACAGAATATTACTATTTCTAATACACAATGAATACTTTAAAATGACAATCTGGAAAGAAGTAACAGAAACACTGACAAAGACTATGAAGAGGCAATTCATAGACACACAAATCCAGTTGTGCCACAAATGTGAAAACTTATTCCAACTCCCAAGAAGTCATGGAAATGTAAAATAAAGTAACAGTGTATCATTTTACCCCGAGCAGTTTGACAACAATTATAATACCAAGTAACAGTCATTGCTGGCAGGGATGCAGGAAAGAGTGGACTTTTACACATTTCTAGAGAACATTTAAATCATTAACAGACTTCTGGAAAGCAATTTGGCAACAGCTATCATACCTTAAAATATATAGCCCCTTTTGACCCAGCAATCTGACTCCTGGGAGGCTATCTCACACAAGTAAAACCACGGGCGCTTAAGGATATATGAACAGGGATGTGTACTGCATCATTTTTAAGAGGATAGATTGTAGGACATCTACACAAAATTGTGTATCTATTTAAAAAAATAATCAGTGCTCTTCCAGTTGACTTGAGAGTTTTCCAGCAGGCATTGTTTACTATGTAAAGTAAAATGCAAAAATGTATATAAAACATGATTCACATTTTTAAATGCAGAAGTCACCCTTATGAATCTATATGTAGGTAATTGACCCGTGTGTGTGTGTGTGTGTGTGTGTGTGTGTGTGTAGCTTTTCTATTGAAAAGTGGGACTTGTGAGATATAGCCACAGAAACTGCTTTTCTTTTCTCCCACTCTACCCTTAAAAGTATTGTGTGGGACTACTCCTTTCCCACTTGCTGGAAAAAAATATTTTGTTTGTGAGTTGTAATCACAGACTCAACTCAGTAATGAACATGTGCAATCCCATCTAATAATACAAGGCAAGAATCAAACAGCATCCCACTGTGTCCCCAAACTTCATGTGTGTCATCTTAAGCTGTCTGACGTTCTAGAGGAAGTCTCTTTTCATAGGCCTGAGAGGTGCAAACAACCCCAGCCCACCCCATGTGGGAGTGGAGATTTACAACTCACGAATAGTAAAAGAACTCCCTTCAAAAATCTTAACCTCTAGTCTAGGATCTTTCACATTCATAAATGGCAGAGAGGTTCAAGGGAGTCATGTAACTGGTTTTCGGACATGTGCTTTTAAGATTATACATCTCACTACATAAGATGGATTTTTGCTTTGTTCCTCAGTTTAAACATCTAATTTAACATTGTTACGAGTGTGTGTGTAATTGTTATAATGAGAATTTTAGTATAAAGAGAAATTGGGAGGATATGTACTAGGTCAAGGGTCTCCAACCCCCTGGGCCACAGACAGGAACCAAGCTGCAAGGCGAGGTGAGTGGCAGGCCAGCGAGCATTACCACCTGGGCTTCATCTCCTGTCAGATCAGCAGCAGCATTAGATTATCATAGAAGCGTGAACCCTATTGTGAACTGTGCATGTGAGGGAGCTAGGCTGTGCACGCCTTGTGAGAATCTAATGCCTGATGATCTGAAGGTGGAACAGTTTCATTCCGAAACCATCCCCACCTTGCCTTCCCCCCGCAGCACCCACAGGAAACCTGTCCCTGGACCACTGTACTACATTGTAAAATTGGGTTCCTTGGGAAGAGAGGAGATACGAGTTTAAGAGAGAAGGAGGTGGAAAAAAGAGAGACATACCAAAAAAGTAAAGAAAAAAGACTATTTAAAAAACAACTAAACTAAGGGTTTGCATATTATGATCATATTTATGCATTTATATGGAAAGACATCGGTATACTTGAAGACTTCAAAATTTCATAAAAGTGAGAAAATCAACCAATCATTTTTATATCATATTAGTAAATCACTCTGAAGTGTAATGAAAAAAATCTTAAAAGGAAAGTCTTCAAACTCAATATAATATTGTCTCTGCCATGAAGTGAAAAAAAAAAAATCAATGACTTCTCATATTACATGTAAGTCACACATCTCGGCTTGCTCCAGCAGCTAAAGTGTGCTAAGAATCCCAATTCTTGATGAAGCCCTGAGCCCTCGTTGTTGGCTTTCATAAGGAGACGACTACTGGCTCGTGTTAATTAAATTTAGAAAATTTACTGTGGCATTATCCTGTCTGGTGCCTAAATTAAATGCATGGATGATAATTCATTTATTGAAATTAGAAGCCAGGAGGAATATAGATACAAAGTCAAAGTCGCTGTTTAGCTAATGTTTTGCCCAACCAGCCTGTACTTGACAAGTGTCATAGCACTATGCTATTTTTATTATTGGGAGTTAGAAGACCTCAGGTCTAATTCAATCCCTGTTACTATGCACAGGGCATATGACTGATGCGCAGGGAAAACTCAAGGTGGCCACTTAAACTTTCTAAGCCTTATTTGCCTAATATATTCCTAGAGGAATTAGATGATTTTTAAGACTACTTCTTGCCCTGTGTTAGTAGGTTCTCCAACGTAAGTGAACATAAAACTCGCTTGGAGAGTCTGAAAGTACAAATTACGGGGTTCTACCTCCTGAAATTCTGATTCCATAGGTCCAGGGTCAAGTCCAACACGCCGTTTCTAACTAGCGTCTCGTGGATACTAGTAGCACTGGTCCACAGCCCTGATGAATATAAAAACTGAATGAAATATTTGCTTTTCTTAGTAAATGTCATGAATTATTGAGATGAAGGAGGCTCAGTACTGATGTTTTTGGACTGAAATAAGTATCAGTTATTGCACTAGTAGAACCTGTATGTAATTTCAAGGGTGCACATCTTACATTTTATTATAATTAGAATCTTTATTATCATATAGTTCCTCCTCAGAGAATGTGAACTGCAGGAGTCCTAGTTCCCAGTAGAAAGTGCTGTTATAAAACTCTGAGGCATCTACCTCTGAGAGTAGTATCCTCTTGAGATGCCACCAGCTGGGATGTCTCTTGGCCATCTTCCTTGCCCAAATCAGCTTTCCTAGCATGTACTACCTAAAATCACGGCTAGGTGTCGCTCTAATTCTGGGGCGCACTGGTTTCAAGGGGAAATGTGAAGCAGGGCACTGGCCTGCTCCTCTGTTTGTGAGTGAAAGCATCTAAGAGAGGCCCTGGGAAACTGCCTGCATAAAAGGATCACAGTTAGGGATGTCTCATAAACTAATCCCAAGAGGAATCTTCCACTAAAAATAAAATAAGCACGTAATGGGGATAGAAAACTTTTCTAAAAATGAGTTTGGGATCAGTGGTCAGGGCATCCTGGATATTGAAAGTGTCTGTTCATTAAGGCAAGATTAGTGTCACGGTGAATGGAGCAGCACAGTTTAGTGCTTTAACTTCTGGGAACCTCACTTTCCACATCCTTAAAATAGAAACTATCAAAACGAAACAAAACAGAAAGTACCTTCTATTTCTTCAAAGAATTTTTGTCAGATCAAATGAAGTGCTGTATAGAAAATTATTTGTAAATTTCTAAGTGTTTTAAAATAAATTTTTATTAACAGTAAATTCTTCTCAGGCACTTTATTGGCTTTTTAGATAATGCTATCATAACATTCTTATTTATTTATTACTAAACATAAAATTTCCAGATATCCATCTTCTTCCTAAGTGGCCATAATGAAAGAATTTGTTTTCTTATGTTTTCATTACTTGTCCATCCACTTCCATAGTAAATCTCAAATGTAAAGAGATTAAAAAGAAAAAAATTAATAAAATTATATTTATCCTCACGTGGAATTTTCTTTTTGTAATAGCTACTATATACTTAAATGTTTAAGTTTTAGAGTATTTTCTTCTTCATGTTTCCAGATGCTACCCCCCTAGTCATATCAAACGTTAGAAAATGTCAGAAAGACTTTTCTACTAGTCTCTGTTTGGGATTATCTAGATGATAGTTCGTCTGATAGAATATTCAATATTGTTAATATTATTAATTATCAATATAATTAATAAGTATGGTCTTGCTAACTGTTAATGCCCTGCCCTCTCATCCTTCCCTACTCCATCCTACAACCATAAATTATAAAGTGAAATACAGATTTGTATTTGGGTTGGTATTTCACTGACATTTCAAATCAGTTCTACTCTATACCCTAAGTTACCACCTATACCTGATCCCAGATGATGTGTGTCGACAGTCATCATTAACCATAGCCATCCTCTCACTGAGTGCATGGACACAGAATATGCCTTCTCGTCCAGGGCTCCTGAGGGTGGGGTTTTCCCTCTGTGAATTATCCAACTTGGCAAAATGATGATTACTGTCCCCTCAGCATAATCAGATAGAAGCACTGGAGAAATGTGTAGCATTGAGTTTTCATCTTTTCAATTATTAACACTCGGAGGAAATAAGAGTCTTCCAAAATGAAAGGCATTTCTACATACTGTGCTTGCAAGTCATTATTTTCATTTAACATTTAAGTAGTAGGAATAAAAGCCACCTTTATCCTTTAAAGTTTGCTGCAGTGTAACTATTCCAGAGGCACATGAACTATCTTACCTTTGATCGTGTTGATAATCTGAAGCCCCTTTCTATTTGGGGTTACTATGGTTACGGCTGCACGGGTGATGTGTGAGCTGCACTGCTGTTTTGATAAAAATAGGTATTAACTACGAGTCATAGAGCTTTTCATTTCACAGTAGTTCTTGTAGAAGCACAGCATATTTTTTAAAGGTTGGGGGAGAAATGCCTTTTCAAAGAAGTATGAGGGAACATCTGCATAAATAATGGTGATTGGTCATGTGTATAAAAATATTTTTAATTAAATTCATTTTAATTAAACAGGGCATTTTGCTGAATCCGTCTCTGCTATTTGTACCAAGCTTAGCCTTGAGGAAGATGGCTGATTAACAGACCCAAGAACCTATAATTAAAAGCAGAACTGTTATTTTTGGAGAAAAGCCTCTTCAATAAGGGTGACTTAATTGGGCTGTCTCTCATATTTTTTCATTCGTCATGGAACTCCAGATTTGAATATTTAATTTTTTTTAACACAGGAGAAATGATTACTCACATTGGCACAATCAGAAAAGTTTTTATTTTTCGGGTTTGCTTTCCTTCAGTTTCTCTGATCATGCTCTCTAATCACTGTTGTATTTCAATATTTAATTGTGTTCTTCATTTATTTCTTTTGTTTGGATCACATCTTTTTAAAATCATGTATATTGTTCTTTTTCACCTTCTGGCCCTCTCTGCCTCTGCATTTCAGAATTTTAGACTATATTATATTTGTGGCTTCTCATCACTGTTGTTATCAATATTCTACACGAGAATTCAAGAAGAAACTGAGTAATTTTCTATTCACAGACAAAAAAAAATTTAAGATGTAATTGACAAAGCAGTTCCTTCAGTACCAGGGCTGGCTTAGAGAACAAAGAAAGCATTCATTTAATATCTGCTAAGCAGCATAGGAAGAGATCAAGATGGTTTTATGCCACATTATAAATTTTAAAAAAAATGCTCACATAGAGTATAAAGTTCATGTTTCTGAATTATTTGCTCTGTCATCTATAAAGAAAGTTGGATGACTCTACTTTTAGAATCTAATATTTGGTAGAGAAAGATTGTGTTGGTATTGCTGTGAGAGAACAGAAGCAGTGAGAGATATTCGTATGTTTTTATTGAATTCCAAGGGGGGAGAAATTACACCTCAGAGGGAATCAGAGGATATTAGACCAGAGTACCTCCCACTGAAGCCAGCTGCTTCTAGACACCACAGACATAACAGCCATTTTTATTATGCAATCTGTGTTTCAAACCTGCACACAATGTCATTTAGCAGTACTTGGCCGTATTTTCTGTGTCTTTACAATTCAGTGTTAAGCACAGTGGTATAGTATCAGTTTAAAACCCACTACATAAACCTGTGTCTATAAAACACCATCATATAAACCTAAATTCTATTATTGAGCAAATTTACTCAGAAATATAAATAACAGCTTTGATTTATATTGTGTGACTTTCCAAGAACTCAAAGAGCTTCTGCATACGGTATTTCAGTTGTGTTCACGTTGTGTTCTTGGGTAGAGAAGACCCATTTCTTAGGTGAAATAATTGAGGTGCAGCAAATTTTAAGATTATTTCAAGGTTTCACAGCAAGTCAGTGAAACATAGGTATGGAACCCAGGACTTGTGTTTCCTTAGATTTCTAGACTGTGTTTTTGCTAGATACTAAACACTAACATCTATCTGGAGAAAAAAAAAAATGGACTGACTTTTGCTAACTTGCAGTCAGCTTTAAAATCAGTAATGTCCTTATTTTACCCATCAAAGCAATGGCTGTACTTGAATCAATATGTAGAAGCAACCCAAAACCATAGATTGGCAGCAAATTAAAAGCTCTAGCTGAACACATTTACTGCAAAGTATGTTATCTAGTGAGAACAGCCATTAACCAAGTATGTACAAATATATCATCTAATTTGATCATCACCACAGCCAATCGATTTTCTCCATTTCAAGCAACAGAGGTTCTAAAAACTTAAGTGGGATATTTACATTTACAAGGCTCATAAGTGGCAGCGATGGGAGACAAATTAGGTCCAAAATTCTTTGTCCTACAACATTGCTGTTTCTCAAATGTTGTACAACTGCTGATCCTGCACTTACATAAGTGCAGGATGTGCCAATCAAGCTTTGGATGAAAATGAAATCCAGGAGTCAAGAGTCAAGTTCCCATTTTATAATTGATTTTATTTAACAAACATTTATTCATCGCCTGCTATGTCACAGGCACTATAGGAGCAACTGAGGGAAGGGATAATAAACCAGACACAGGCTCTGCCCTCAACATGCTCCCAGTCTAAAGAGGAAGGTAGATACAACTGGCAGTAGTTTAAAGACAAGACAGAGGTAATCCAGGCAGCCAAGACAGAGGTAATCCAGGCAGCCAAGACAGAGGTAATCCAGGCAGCCAAGACAGAGGTAATCTAGGCAGCTTTGCAAACACAGAGTACCACCTGGTGGGGAGAAGGCTCTGAGAATGCTTAAGGTCTCCTGTACCTTGAGCCAATATTTTGCCTGACCGAAGAGGATAACACGTCAGCTGGAAGAACCATGAGCCATATTTCTCTCCAGGGCCACAGACAACGTGACCTGCAGAACATTAGCAAGGTCTCCTCAGGCTCAGATACTCTTCGGAGTGTCCTGTCTTGGGAACCCTTGGAGTCAGAGCCAAAACGAGGGCATATGAGTTTGAAATTATGACAATCCTCCCCTCATTCATGCAGAGAAGAGTTAAGCTCATGATCACTCTTCTTGACACTGTTCTGCCCACTGCACTTGCTGCTCTGTAACCCTACAAAGGACACCCCTGATCCCAGCACTGCATTAGGGCTCCGTCCTCATGATTTGGGAAACACGCACATTCCACATCTGGAGACTACAGTTTGGAGTTTGGAGCAAGACCCATATAATTTTAGATGTGGAAGGACCTTAAAGACAGGCTTGCTCAATGTCCTCATTTCAGATGAGGACTCTAAGACTCAGAAAGACAAGTAAATGCACACAGAATAAGAAATAGCTGTTCTTTCCAAATACAGAAATTCAAGAGGATAATTTGTGAGAAAGAAAGAGAGATAGAAAGAGTTTTTAACACTTCTCTGCTTGATAATATCTACTTTTTCTCATTTGAAGTTATTTTTAAGTGTTAAGGGAAAAACAAGTAGAAAATGTCATTCCATTTTATACTGGACATTTGATGGCATGAACAATAGCAATACAGTAACCACCACTGATTAAGCACTTACAATATCCCAAACATTTTGCATAAATAAGTCCAATCAATTGTTCTCCAAAAACCCAAGGAAGGGTTTATTTTATCCCCATTTTACCAAGGAAGCTTATTTGAAGCTTAATGAGGTTAAGTAGCTGGCTCAAGATCACCAAGTTAATTTGCATAACAGCTGGGGTCTGATCTGAACACAGGTTGGTTTGACACCAGAGTCAAGTTTCCAACCATGATTTTCTACTTTAGTACAGAGCTGTGAATAGCAAGGTCTTGGCACAAAGGTCTTGCTTCAGAAGTTGGAAGCCTAGTTATGGAAAGTCACCTCCACAGAACAGATTTGGACACAATAATAGATAACAACCTATTATATAAATGCTTCAGGATATTGAAAGTGGATAAAGCAAGGCTCCAGGTGTTCTGAAGATGAAATTTCAAGAACATACTGAAAAACCATTTGAAGCAATTCAACAGCTCCGTGGACAGCTGGAAAACAGCTGTGGTTGACAGACCTCTCTGGCTCACTGCTTTGGGGAACAGAATGGCTCTGTTTAAATGAAAGCAGTTTATTCTCAGTAATGCTCAAAGACATATAGGATAGAAGTTTTGAAAGTCAGTGTCCAACCCACACATTCCATTTCTGTGTTAAAGAAGATATTGTACACTGAGACAGATTGGATTTGGTAATTCTTAGAGAGCATTTTCTTGCTGTCTGGTTCCTTTTAGGACTCAGCTAGGTTGATAAGATCAAAACCATGGAAGAGTGAGGCAACTAGGGAGTAACAATTAAGAAGGCACTCACTCTCAGGATTATGTAAGTGCAGGATCAGCAGTTGTACAACTCCAAAGTGAGTGCTTTCTTAAGAGAAAGCTACCGAGGGTGGGAGAGCTGCCACTAGTGCCAGACTGGGATTTGGTCCTCTTGTTCCACAAAGACTCACAGGTGCCTCCTGGGCAGGATTTCTTGAGAAGCAGCTTCCCTCCTTCTAAAGCACAGCCAAGAAAGGATGGGGATTGACCTTTTATCTGGGTGCTACAGATGAGGAATTGTGTTGTTCAATTTATTATTTTGCACTGAAATGGAGATAGATTTTTGGAACAAGTTCTGTCAGGTCAGTGAGTGGGCAAAGAAGTGACTGATTACAAGGGCAGAATACAAGAGAAAAAGGAGCCGTTCTGATCCTTGAGGTGTTAACCACATGGTGGATGACCTTCAGAGATTCACTCATTCATTCATTTATTTATTCAGTAAACAGAATTAACTGCCTATGGCTTGCCAGAAACTATCAAAGGCATTGACAAATACATAGATGAACAAACTAATACCAGTGATATAATCGACTTTTTAGGCAAGAAGTTCTATTCAAACAAAGAAGTCAACGTGCTTGTAGGCTATTTATTGGGGGGTTGTTTTTTAAAATGCTACTTTCATATAAGAAAATTCATTTATCTGGAACTGAAGTTCTTCATTCTTATATTATTTTTCAGTCCAGAAAGGATTACTATTGAACTAAAATTTCAGAAATAACAGACCTAGTTTATGCTGCTGTATCTGGTGCAATAGAATATTTCCGAAATGCTGCTGCTTCTCTCCTTGCCTGACCTTATAAACCACTGAACTACAAAATGTGGCTTGCCTCTTAATATAATATTCTCTAAAGCTGGAGATTTTTCAGTTGTAACTAAGACAAGTGACACCACTAAAAAAACAGACATAAAGTTTGTGGGTCAGTGATGGTTCTACTCCTTGAGATGGTAATTCAAGTGCAAGAGCAGCAGAGTTGCTGAGGCCAGTTAGGGGACAGGGAATGTGTAAGACATTCATGCCCAGCGCCAGGCACACAGCGGGTGCTTGATAAGTAGTTGTTCAGCTAGAACAACTCCAGTTGGAGTTGTCTTGGCAGTGGTTAGATATGGGAGTCTATAGCTAAGGAAGACGAGGGCGGGCACGGTGGCTCATGAATGTAATCCCAGGACTTTGGGAGGCCGAGGTGGAAGGAGTACTTGAGGTCAGGAGTTTGAGACCAGCCTGGCCAACATGATAAAACCCCGTGTCTACTAAAAATAGAGGAAAGGATGGACTAGAAAATATGGATAAATTTGGTCAAGTCGAGTTTACAGAGTGAGAATGGGACTGGAGATGTTTTCCTGGGCAACACCTGTATTAAAGGGACAGGTTTACAAAGAAGAGTGAAGAAAACCCGGAGGGGTTGAAGATAAATCACAAGGGGCTAGTCTCCTTAAAACAACAGAGGAGAGCACTTGGAGAGACAGGAAGAGTCCACAGTGCCTTGTCCCGCAGTGGGGTCAAGCAGTGTGGAAGCCCAGGGAGAAATCCTGAGGAAAGCAGGGTCCTCACAGACAGCCTCTGGGGCCTTGGGGAAGAGAATCTGGGTTACATGCTTTATGTTTTTTTCTTACGTCTTACCAGTTTCATAAGTGGTTTGGTGTCTTTTCTAATTCTAAAATTAGTGTACATTTATTGTAGAAAATTTAGAAAGTACAAAAAGCCCAAGAAGAATATTAAAATGGCCACTGTTGGCCTCTATGGTGAGAGCTGCTTTATGACTTTTGGCCTGCTCCCCTCAGACTTGGCTTGCCTGGTTTGTTAACTTTCCGTCCTAGCTTGGACTTCACCATTCCCATCTCAGCACCAATTCTTCATAGTGATTGCACTCAACGGCACAGCCTAGATAGGGCAAACGCTGGCAGATAAAGTGATTTGATGAGCTATAAAATGGTGCGTTCTGAGTAAATGAGTGATCTGTGGCGTGTGACAATGGTACCAAGAGGGACACACATGGATAATTACATCAGCAATTGAGGACCTCATAGGCACACATATTTGAAAATCTACAGCCTCATCATTGGTCCAGGTCTTTCCTTGCTAAGCATAATCTAAAACGTGGATTTGTTTAAGTGACTTATTCTTTCCTGCCAGTGGTGGGGCAAGGGGAGAGAGGGCTGTGCTATAGCTAGGAAGACATTCTAGCCACATCTCCACTCAGTAACTCATGTATTGAAAAGTCAAATGTCTGGGAGCTTGGCCTGCCCAGCATTTTGTCATTCTTATTGTAAGAGGGGAGCAGAGTGTATTTGTTTGCTAGAACTGCCATGAGAAATGGCCACAAGCTTAGCAGCTTAAGACAGCACAAATATATTGCCTCACAGTTCCGTAGGTCAGAAGTCCAGGTTGGCTCAATTGGTTTCTTGGATCAGAGTCTCAGAAGGCCAAAATCAACATACTGACTGGTAGGACTCTCATCAGGAAGCTCTAGGTTCAGGTTGTTGACAGAATGCAATTTCTTCCCATCAGAAGACCAAGGTCTCTGTATCCTTGGGGCTGAAAGTTGGGGTCACTCTTGGCTCCACGAGGTTTCTCTCTCTCTGGCCCTTGCAAGTGATCCCCTACGTCTCAGAGCCAGGAACGGTGTGTTGGATCCTTCTTACAATTGGAATCTTCCCAACTTTCCCTTTCTTTCACAGCTCTTCAGCTGCCTCTCTCTGAATATAGCCTCAGATATTTTTCTGCTTTTAAGAGCTCGAGTGATTAGGTTGAACCTGCCCAGATAATCTAACAGAATCTGCCTATTTTAAGGGTCATAACTGTATTGGTCTGTTCTCATGTTGCTAATAAAGACATACCCAAGACTGGCTAATTTATAAAGGAAAGGGCTTTAGTTGACTCACAGCTACACATGGCTGGGGAGGCCTCACAATGGTAGTGGAAGGCCAATGAGGAGCAAAGTTACGTCTTACATGGTGGCAGGCAAGAGAGAGCTTGTGTCCGGGAACTTCCCTTTATGAATCCTTCAAAGCTTGTGTCACAAGAACGGCACAGGAAAGACCCGCTCCTCATGATTCAGTTACCTCCCACTGGGTCCCTCCCATGACATGTGGGAATTATAGGAGCAATAATTCAAGGTGAGATTTGGGCAGGGATACAGCCAAATCATATCAATAACCTTAATTACACCTGCAAAGCTCCTTTTGGCATGCAAGGCGACATATTCATATGTTCCAAGGATCAGTGCATTCTTCAGCTTACCACACAGGGTGATGACAAGGATGAGGGGATTTATCATATGCCCCCTCTCTTTCTGTCTTTTTTTCTTCCCTGATTCTCACACAGGCCCAGTGTTGACTCCTCTCAATATTACTCTTGTTTACCCTTGGCAACTTTCTAGTCTATTTAGGGAGCAGGCATGTTCATTTTCCACTTTGAAACAGTTCTGTAATGTCTCTGCGGGTCCTGATCCACAGGTTAGGAAATGATGGTACAAGATAGCTGCTTGTTTCATATCTTTTAGTAGCAAGAGAAAAATTTGTCTGTGAAGCCCTCTTATTTTGTGTACCATCATCATGACTAACACAGTTGTCTTTTGAACATGTGTCTTTCCTCACAGTTGTTACATGTCATGGGTCACAGTGATATTTTTACCTACAAATGTTGATTTTTTTGGTGACCCATCCTAACTATGGCTGCTTTTTGACTCCACTGGGCTTTTTTTTTTAATGTTTTTTCATGATTTGTAGATAAACTCTTGCCCACTATTTTCATTTTTAAAAGGCAAAATGCCGAAGTGATCATCCTGATTGGAGAATGCTTGTATGAAGGGGTGAGTCATCGTCACTCAGATACTGGGCATATTGCGCAGATTTCCTGTTAAACTGCACCATGGCTCATTAAACCTCATTGGTGAGAAAATTGAATCTTTGTTAAATGTTTATGTTCTTTGCTAATGTTAAATTTAGAATATCTCCGATGTAGCTACCCTTGGGGAAGATTTTAAAGCAATAGGTAAAGCACCAACAGATTTCAGTCCGTAAGTTCCCAGATACAAGACCTGGAAAACATTCCCCACCTGGATTTATTTCCAGTTTCTCCCTTTCCATTCTTAATATAGTCTACTTTTCTTAATGCCAAACCGCATGACCTTCTGATTGCCTTTTTCTACTCTCAGTGACTTCTAGGGATTGTATTTCTGGTTTGTAAGCAGAAAAAGGGAGTTGATTATTCTCAATCACCACTCAGCCATGTTTGAAGTCAAGGGATGGAGATGAGATTGTCAGTGTTTTTATTATGCACCCATAAAAATCTCTGCCCACAAAATGCTTACATTTAAAAAAAAGGCTTACACAAATATAAATACCAGCAACAGAAATATGATGCTATAAATGTGATAGTGGAGTTAATATAAAAAGAATAATTTTCGTCATTTAAAAGTTATTAGAAATCCTCTACATGTATACCAAAAGAATCAGCTCATTATTGCACAGCAAAAGATACTAATCTCAGGAGCCCTTCTCAACAAGAAAATTAAGCTCTACTGAAGACAATTTGAGGGAATATCTTCTCATTTCTCTCAAGGATGTGCTTAGCTAGTATCACTTTCAATAGAGAGGAAACAAGTTAATTTATTACATGCAACAAATGCCTTAGGGCAGTGGTTCTCAAGATTTTTGGTATCAAAACCTTTTACAAGTCATTAAAATTAGGAAAGACCCCAAAGAGTTTTTGTTTATGTGAGGTGTATCTGTCAGTATTTACCATATTAGAGGCCAGGCACAGTGACTCATACCTATAATCCCAGCACTTTGGGAGGCCAAGGCAGGCAGATCCCATGAGGCCAGGAGGTTGAGACCAGTCTGGCCAACATGGAGAAACCCTGTCTCTACTAAAAATACAAAAGTTAGCCAGGCGAGGTGGCAGGCAACTATAGTCCCAGCTACTCGGAGGCTGAGGCAGGAGAATCACTTGAACCCAGGAGGCAGAGGTTGCAGTGAGCTGAGATTGCGCCACTGCACTCCAGCCTGGGCAACAGAGCGAGACTCAGTCTCAAAAATAAACAAATAAATAAATAAAGTATTCACCATGTTAGAAATTAAAACAAATTATAAAACATGTTTTCATTAATTTATTTAAAATAACAATCATAAAACATTTACATGTTAATATAAATAACATATTCTTACCAAAAGTTTTCCAAAAAAAAAAAATAAATAAAAGAGTGGCATTGTTTCACATTTCTGCAAAGCTCTTTAACATGTAGTGCAATAGAAGACAGCTGGATTCTCATATCTTGCTTCTGCATTCAATCTGTTGCCTGATGTAGCCTCTGGAAAATTCCACTGTACGCTAACGAAAGAATTAGAATGAAAAACGCAAGTAACATTTTCATATTATTGTGAAAATAGTTTTAACCTTGGGGATCTTCCTGGATAGATCTCAGGAATCCCCAGGGGTCCCTGGGCCACACTTTGAAGCCATTGTTCTGGGGCGTAAGAGCTTGTTTTCCCCAAGGAACCCTGTTTCAGGAAGGCTACAAGTGTTTGCATGCATATCATATATTCTCCACTATTAACTTGGTATCAAAACGATAGAGCATATTGATGGTTAAAACAAAATTGCTAAGTTTTTGGGCTAAATTCTTCATGATGTTTTTTTCTAACTTAAAATTTAAAATGACCTCAACAAAGTAAATGACTAGTCATTAGCTCTCTAGATCTGGCATTGTTTCTCTGATGTAACCCAGAATACTTAGTCTTTTCCCTTGTATTTTAGGATTATGAATGGCAGAACTTGCCTGGCAAAACCAATCCATGCATCGATTTTGCTGCTGGGTCTTCACTGAGAATTAAATAATTCTCAAAATAATTCCCATATTTCAGCCTGTACCCAGATACCACACCTTTTTTGAAAGCCTCTCCTTCAAATCTCACCGTATACAATATTTCAGGAAAGTGGGAGAAGTAACAGGAGAATTTCCTCCTTCTCAGAAAAAGAAAATACATTTTCACAATAATCATTTTTGGAAATGGAAAAATGCCACCTCATTTATGAGAATCAAGGTTCTCCACCTGTCAGGCCTGACACCGATTCAGCTGCAAAAGCTTCAGACGTTTTTGATTCTCCACGTGTTGCGAACAAGTGTCATACATACTGATTTGCACAGAAAACCATAGCAAGCACTCTCCAAGGAGAGCCAGCATTTTGACGAGGCTGAATGACAAGGTGGAAGGACGGGGTAGGAACTTTTGCTTGTTGTTGTCCTCCCACCCAGGCAGATCTTGTGCGAGGTTGCTGAGAGCCGCCACATTAAAGTATCATTTGAAATTTAAATTTCTCGTAAAACACTTACAAAACAGGGGACACAGAGCTGCTAATGGAGATTCTAGGGAAGGGGCCGTCACTAAATCACCCTGAAGACTTAGAAGTTCTGAAAGGGTTGCAGCCTACCCATCTGACAAAGGGCTGATATCCAGAATTTACAACGAGCTAAAAAAGATTTACAAGAAAAAAACAAACAAGCCCATTCAAAAGTGGGCAAAGGACATGAACAGATACTTTACAAAAGAAGACATACATGAGGCCAACAAGCATATGAAAAAATGCTCATCATCACTGGCCATTAGAGAAATGCAAATCAAAACTACATTGAGATACCACCTCACACCAGTTAGAATGGCAATCATTAAAAAATCTGGAGACAACAGATGCTGGAGAGGATGTGGAGAAAAAGGAACACTTTTACACTGTTGGTGGGAGTGTAAATTAGTTCAACCATTGTGGAAAACAGTGTGGCGATTCCTCAAGGACCTAGAAATAGAAATTCCATTTGACCCAGCAATCCCATTACTGGGCATATATCCAAAGGATTATAAATCGTTCTACTATAAGGACACATGCACACGAATGTTCATAGCAGCACAGTTTACAATAGCAAAGACCTGGAACCAGCCCAAATGCCCATCGATGATAGACTGGACAGAAAAAATGTGGCACATATACACCATGGAATATTATGCAGCCATTAAAAACGAGGAGTTCGCGTCCTTTGTAGGGACATGGATGAACCTGGAAACCATCATTCTCAGCAAACTGACACAAGAACACAAAATCAAACACCACATGTTCTCACTCATAGGCGGGTGTTGAACAAGGAGAACACATGGACACAGGGAGGGGAGCACTATACATGGGGGTCTGTTGTGGGGGAGTGGGGGGGACAGCGGGGGGGTGGGGAATTGGGGAGGGATAGCATGGGGAGAAATGCCAGATATGGGTGAAGGGGAGGAAGGCAGCAAATCACACTGCCACGTATGCACCTAAGCATCAACCTTGCATGTTTTTCACATGTACCCCAAAACCTAAAATGCAATAAAAAAAAAAAAAAAAAAAAAAAAAAAAAAAAGAAGTTCTGAAAGGACATCAAGAAAGTGGTCAGTCGAAAAGACAGCAGTTTAAACAAAAGTTTTAAAACATCCAAGTGTAAACACATTGACATACTCATGGAGTCAGGTAGTCAGTATCTGTATTTTTATCACTAGGTGTGGTTGTCACCTTTGAGGTGAAAAAGGATTAGTTTTGATGCTATAGTGGAGTTGTAGTGGGGAAAAGACCCTTGGTATGATGAAGAAATCAAAATATTGTATCATTTTAGTGTTACAGTTTTTCTTTTACAGATTGAGAATTATCCTGTGTTTGACCTTAACAGATTTTCATGAAACTTGCATTACCTGCGTCCAAGATGCTCTGCACATTTTCAACCCTCCTCTAGCCTGTAACTCACGTGTTTCTCTCCTGACTCTCAGCAGATGATCTTGCTTTACTTGAAAGACACATTTCCCTTCTGCCCCTCAGTTTTCTTCTGCCTTCTCTAGACTTTGCTTCAGCAGTTTTCTCATTCTTTTTCTCTGTCTTCAATCTCTCTTTCCTCTGGCTTATTCTTGTCAACCTATAAATCAGATGTCTAAGAGAAAGCCTCACTTAGACCTCGTGAGTTATGGCTTTCTTCTCTTCATCCCTTATCAAAAGCTTCTCAGAGTGCAGTCCACACCACTGGCTCCTCACTCATTGCCCCCAAAGCCCCTTGCCATTGATGACTGAAATTATTTTCTCAGAGATCTCCAAGGATTCAGTGGCATTTCTTAATGATCATATTCCTCCACTATAAGGGTGTGTGTGTGTGTGTGTGTGTGTGTGTGTGTGTGTTTTCATCTGTTTGAGCATAAGATCATATGTGCTTGTATCTTGTATTATCAATTTGAAAGACAAAGTGAATTTTGTCTAGCACATCAGGTAGAAAGAGGGTATGCAGAGGAGAAGGAACTCCAAGCCACAAGTGAAGCATGAGAATCTGCCGCTAAAAGATGAGTGGAACTTAAGTGAGATAAAGATGAAATGACCAAATCCTCTGATAAAATCAGAGGTTTAAGAAATCGGATTGCATCTTTTCCCCTTCCTATCCACACGATGTCCAGAGCATTTTCCTTTTGTGGTCCCAGGAACTCTCATCTACGTGGGCATTGACTTTCAGTCCTGCCTTGAACCAGGGTTATCCTTACAAACCTAGCAAGGTGTGGGCAGAGCTGGTATGAGCATGTCCACAGCTGTCCCAAAGACTCTTTCCTGGGGAGGTGCTGCAGAGATCCTTGGACATTGCATGTAAGATTGAGCCCTGCCAGGGAGGTAATTAAATGAGGTTTTTAAAAGCTCCAAGCTCAGCAGCAGAGTGGGTGGCTAATTTCCTGACTCACCTATTCGACTCATTTGTGTTCCCAGCAAAATACTCCCTCTTGTAGGACACACTGCCTAGCTTTATTTTAAAACTGTTCCACTTCTTCACAGGGTAGACAGGAATGTGCAAAGTAACAGTTTTCTCTTTTGTGTGGGATATTGTTTATGAAATGGAGTTCAGTTCTTTGTTCAAAAGGAATTGTGGGAATGTCAGAGCAGTTCTGAACAAAACTGGATATTCAATTAAAAGCCTTTCCTCTTAAAAGCTCAAAGCTTTTGTTGGATAGATGCAAAGTCCATCCCCCTAGGGCAGAAGGGTTCTGTAAGTGGGAAGGTGGGGTAAGGGCCTCACATTCCAGTTTGCCAGCCTAGGAAACCTCCCTGGAAGTGGAGATGGGCTGCAAGTCATCTTCAGAACTCAATGATACAAATCAACAGCTACAGAGACTAAAGTTAACAATAGAGAGGCCATGATAGAATTTTCTAGTAAAAAAAAAAAGTTACTTTTATTCCACAATATCTTAGCAAAAAAGAAAATGTTGCTAACCAAACCCCTCGGTAACCTTTTTGTTTTGGGTAGATGCAGTGTCTTAACTCCATCCAAAAAGGAGAAAGAGGTTACTTAGCAGAAGTGTTTGCTTGCTCCCTCCCACCACCTGCAACGTCTAAAGGCTGTGGCAAATGTTAACAGCTACATGCTAGTAGAAAGCAGATATTTGCCATTTTACCTATCATGTTAATAGGACCTATTCAGCTAGAATAATAAAATTGATTCTATGCCTGGTAAAATGGGATCTGGCCAATTGCCATGTCAATTCATGGCATTTTCTTTCTCTTTTTTTTTTTTTGGATTTTGCAGTAGCTTCTTTAAAAAAAACGTTTTAATTGACAAATATTGCATATATTACGGTATACAGCATAATTTTTTGAAATATGCATATCTTGCAGAATAGCTAAATCAGGCTAATTAACATATGCATGACCTCACATGCTTTTGTCATTGTACTGAGAACACTTAAAATCTGCTTTCTTAGCAATTTTCAAGTGTACAACACATTGTTATTAAATATAGTCATATGTTGTATGATAGATCAAAATCCAGAGTCATTCCTTGCTGTCTCTGAAGCACCAACACCCACCAATTTTCCATCTCAAATATCTCTGGGGTACTGTTACCTCTGCTCTATCCTTCTTGACGTTATATCTTATTCATTCACTCATCAAAGGCTTACTGTGTTGCCTCACTGTGCGAGGGGCTTGTGGCACACAGAGAAGATGAAACCAGTGAAGTATATTTGCGAAGTACAAAGCACAGTGGTCACTGGTCTGTTAGAACTCCGGGCAGTGGATGTGTAGGAGTTTGGGAGCATGAATCCAGGCCTCGTCCTGTCCTGGTGCAACGCGTCTCTTACTTGAATTACTGGGAAAGCCTCCAGCCATGTGTCCATTCTGCCCTCTCCCCTTCTGCCTGAACCTTATTTCTAAAGTTCAGATTGTGTCATGTCTCTTATTAAAACCCTTTATGACTCTCTATTTTTAAAGAACAAGCTCCAAACTTCTTAATCCTACTTACAAACTTCAAATTCAACTTGACTTTCTTGCTTTTTTTCCCTTGTAGCACTATTTTGTACAACACAGTTACTAACCTCGCCGTCCATAAAACAGGCAGAATTTAAGTACCCACTCTGCGTTAAACATTTGCCATCAGTATCATTTTCAACCTCTCTCTTTCCCCCTTGGCAATTAATTCAATGGATCATTTTCCTAATGATTGCTGTTCACACTCTGCTTAACTGTTTCCAATATCAAGATATTGAATAGTTTTGATGAACACAGATAATCAGAGTGTGCTTATTTACTGCCCTAATACACTCACAGAGGCTTGATACAAGTACATGGCATATAGTATCAGGCCATGCCGCAGGTAACCAGAAACAAATCCTCATCTTCTGTTCTTAGGAACAGTGAGTCCATCTTTACAGGCGAGTGTGATTTGGGGACAGAATTAGACCCAGGTGGAACCACCTCTCCCTTCACAGAAGTAGGCCAGTGCAACAACATTCATTCATTCATTCATTCATTCACTCATTCATACATCAAGCAGTTATTGAGTATGGTCTAATACCATGTGTCCAAAGATGAGCCCCATCCCCAGGGAGCTCCCAGTCTTTTCTGTGGTAAGTTCAGTGATTTGATCCAAATGCTGGGATCCAGAAAGGATTGAGCCAGGTCTCTGCTGAGGCAGTCAAAGGGTTAGGAGGGGGACACTTGAAAGGTCCTTAAAGAATGAAAACAATGAATCTTTGGTATCAAGAAGTGTGTGTGTGTGCACGTGTGTGTGCGTGTGTGTGTGTGTGTATTTAAGGAGTTGGAGGGTGGTGGCAAGTGGACAAGAAAGGAATTGTTGCCATAGTAGAAGGAATCAAAATGCAAAAGTAGTTAAGAAACTATACAGTGTGTTTGGGAAATTGTGGCAAGTTCAGTGGGACTTGAGAAAGGCAGCAAAGGGTGGGCAAAGGATGCAGAGGGAGATGGGGCTAGAAGGCAAGCAAGGTACAGATTGTAGGGGACTTGTACTTGGGAGCTCAAATTCTATCTGTAAGCAGTGAGGAGTCATGAGAAGCCTCTAAGCAAGGGAGTAACACAATCAGATATTTTTTGAATAAAAGTCTGGTGTTAGTAGAGGCATTGGATTTGAAAGGATGAGCGTTTAATTAATGTTTTGAGAGGTGACCATAGCCAAGGAAAACTCCATATCTGCATCCCAGCTAACGCTGCATGTTTGTGTGTGTCTTCCTAGTGACAGTGCTGGCCATTTTCCATGAACTGCACGTCGACCCTGACCTGTACATACTCTTGTTTGGAGAGAGTGTGTTGAATGATGCAGTGGCCATAGTCCTTACATAGTAAGTACCAGAACTTGGCCTGTGTTTCTTTAACCATGTGAAATATGCTTTCACTTGTATCTTTTCTCTTATGTCATATAGATACAGGCAGTCTCTTGCTTTTTTTAAGGACTTGTTATCACAGAAGATCTCCAATAATGGGCACAATTCATTAGGCATCTAATTTCTAATATTATTAATGGGTTTTAAGTTTCCAGCTTATTACAAGATAATACCTAGAGGGTAACTTCTTTTTCTCAGTGCATATATTTAGCTGATTCACTTAAGCTTCCTAAAATGCACATAAATGAGTTTTTTTCATTTCAAATCAATATCATTTAATTTTTTGCCTTATATAACTCACTTTCCAGATAATAGACTGATAGAAACCCTTGTATTTATGGACAGATTGGCAGATTGGAGCCAGAACCTAAGGGGCAGCATACTCTTTATTTCTCAGTGCAAATGTAATACTGCAAAGGAATGCACACATCTTTAAAACATCATATGATGGATGAAACTGATGGAGCTTCAGTTCAGCACCAGTGTAATTTCCCTTCAGGCTGGAAGGATTTTGGCAGGGGGGATGTAAGCCAGTGCTCTTTCCTTACCTCCCCTTTAGACACTTACCATTTATATTTAATAAATGCCACTTTGGTGGCTTTCACTCTGTCAGAGGTCTCTTCTTGGTTTTAGATTAAGACCAATATTTTGGGCAACTGTCAGATATCCCAAAGGAAAGTAGATATCTGATAATTAAATGTGACAAAAAGAGTCTATTCTGGGTGTTAATTACTTCAAATGCCGTTGAAAATGTATTGTGGAGTAACAAAGGATTGTTAAAAGTCAGATCTCACAGAGGGGAGTAGGAAATGACAGAGCAGCACTACTCATTTTTTCTTTCTTTTTGCCAGTTGACATTTCTTAAGGCTGCTGCCCCAAAGTTGCCAGTGAATTCAGCAACTTTCAAGTGTGTCTCCAAATAGATTTCACCTGGCCACAGAGAAGTGTCTTTCATGCTTTAAAGGAAAATATCAGCGAGTGCAAATTAAAAGCAAAAGCCGTAGGCAGATTCACAAATGCTAAAGGATGCTTTTAAAGAAACACCAAGAACAATTAATTAGGACATCAGAAATCCCTGTCCAAGAAATACTAGCATTAAAAGAACATTTGGAGCAAAAAATTTTTTAAATGTGCTGAGTTCCTCATTTTTACTTTCTGAGCTGCCAAGTCGGAAAAGGCCAAGCAAAGCAAAACCACTAATGTGCAAATGAGCTTGGGAAAGAATCATGCAGACACAACCAGGGAAGGTTTGGCCTTTCTGCTTTCTGCACTACCGTTCACAGTAGTTTTCCGTTAAAAATGCAGACTCTAAAGATAAATGTTGATGCTGTCGAGCACAAGCCTGGGAGCATTTGAAATAGCTCCTCAGGTTAATACATGGTTGGTATTGCAGGTGCCTCTCCTACCCCTCTACCCATGTCTTCATAATGTCTTAATAAGAAGATGTGTTTCAACCACAGCAGGAGCTCTTCCTTTCTAGGAATGAGACATTGTCATTCTAGCTGAAATCTTGTGCTCCTCAGCTTTGGCAATTCTGGTATCGTGCAGTGACCCCAGTGAGTTCCAATGTAATATAAGGAGTGATCCTAAGTAAAAACATTTGACTTCCAAAGCTTACATATTCGAATACTGGCTCTTTCTGAGCTCTACTGAGTGGTCCATAGTGCTGCCATATCCTGGTCTAGGCTGTCCACCAGAGCTGTCTGCTGCTTACCATTTCCTCCTCCTTGTGAATTTGTATGTGCCATTCTCTTTACTTCTTCTCAATTGCTCATTTACTTCTTAAAGTTAATTTATAGCACACATAGTAATCTCTTTGTACATCTATTTACATACGCATATTTCCTCTCCTTGCAATGCCTTATCTCCACACATTCTCTTCCAACCATTTTCTGGTTCCCTTAGGAAAGCCATATTTAAATATCATTTAAAGGTTTTCTGTGACTTTCAGTCTAAAAGTTCAAACATTGTCTCTCCATTTTTCTTTCCCTTCACACTAAACCATGTATGCACCCTGACACAACTCTCTGGGTGGTATCTCGGTGCCTTTGAACAAACTTCACTCTTCCTGGGTTGCCGTCCCCAGCTTCTGTTTCTGCCTAATTAAATCTTTCAACTCCTCCCTCAGTCTCTTCCTTTGGGAACCACCAACCCACAGGCTGAGCTAAATTGGATTTACATATATATTTGCCTTTCTAGATAGTAACTTTTTGAAAGCAGAGTCTATGTACTTGAAGTGTGTCTTAAAAGAACAAATGAAAACCTCTTTTGTGCTTCCCTTACTTAGCTCCATCTTTGTGTGGTTTTGAAGTTTAAGAACGTGATAGTTATTCTTGTGTCATGGGAAAAAAAGGTTTCCATTCTGATGTGAAACTCAATCGCTGATGACTATGGCCCCTGGCCAAGCCCCCAGAGCCCCTCTGAAATAGCCACACATTCTTACTTACCTTCCCATCTTCTGCCAGCACACCTCCTTGCGTAAGAACCATCTTTTTTAGCTTTAGAATTTTTACACTTTTATAGTATTGTAGCAATACTGTGCTCTAGTGTGTAGCCGCATTTTAGATTAAAGCAGGTTTTCTTTGCTAATCTAAAAAGCAAATGATTAATTATAATACGGTTTATTAGGTTAAATGTGCTCTGAATTTTAGATACCTAACATAATTAAATTTAATGGCCACAACTCTTGTACGTAGCAGCAGGTGGTGGGTGCTATATCATGTTCTTGTGATTTAAAATGATCCAGAATTGTTTGTGCTAAAATGCAAGTAATTTTATTTAACATAAAAATTTTGAAATTAGCTTGTCCCTAACCCTTAGCATTATTTCAAGCAGAGAGGGAATGTCATGCCCAAACATGTATGCATACTGCCTCACAAATGAATTCCACGTAATAGATTCACATTTCTAAATGTTACTTAATAAGCTATGAAGGAAGGCAAAAGATACATGGAAGAGATCTCAAGGGGTGTGTGTTTTTGAATCCTGAACAAAAACATTGATTTCAGAGGCAGCATGGTAGAGTAGAAAGAAGCCTAGATTAAAAGTCACAAGATCTGGTGTCACGATTGCCATTAATTAACTGTGCAATTACTACAGTTGACAGGAAACCAACCCAAACTGAAGTAAACAAAAACAGAATCTGTACGAGCTGATGTGACAGAACAGCAGTAACAGAAATGGCTCAGTCAAGGATCCAATGAAATGAACAGCAATCTTTCTTCCCTCAACTTCATGGTTAGCGCCCTCTTCTGGTTACAAGATGGCTGCCAGCAATTCTCCGAGCTGTCTGACCCAGAATTTTTGTTCCACCATTCCCAGACTAAATTTTAGTGCCTTTTATAGATTCGGATGCAGTTTCTCTTGGAAGAATCACTATCACCAGTAAAACATACAGCATTTATTGGCTCGAGTCTATGTCACCTGCTCCGTGAGTTCAAGGGTGTAATCAACCTCATTGGTAGCACATGAGCTGAGACTGGGGCAAGGTGGAATTACTGCTCAGGTAATACTGCCATGATAAAGGAAAAACGGATGCTGGATAGAAACGCAACAATACAAAACCTAGATCGGGGTCCTCAACCCTCAGGCTGTGGACCGGCACGGGTCTGTGGCCTGTTAGGAAGTGGGCCGCACAGCAGAAGGTGAGCAGTAGGCCAGTGAGCAGAGAACTGCCTGAGCTCCGCCCTGTCGGATCAGCGGTGACATTAGATTCTCACAGGAGCGCTAACCCTATTGTGAACTGCGCATGCGAGGGATCTAGGTAGCACACTCCTTATGAGAATCTAATGCCTGAGACTGCCTTTCATCCCGAAGCTATTCCCTCCCACAATCAGTGGAAAAATTATCTTCCTCGAACCTGTTCCCTGGTTTCAAAAAGGTTGGGGATTGATGACCTAGATGCCCACTACAGTGATTTAGTATGGCCATAAACTCCCTATGCTTATTTCTTTATCTTGAAAATGCAAGAATAGTTGTTCTATAAACATCACAGAATTATTCTGAGTAATAAATAAAGTTATGCGGTTAGAAAGGCTCTGTAATCGACATAGCCTATGCTATATAAACATAAATATAATTTATATCCTTATTTATATCAATATCTTTCATTCTACTTAGAGTTCTCTCTGGTTTTATTAAAATGACTAAAGATAAACCTGCTTCTAGTGAAGCATTTCTTCATAAATATGACATTTTATGATCCAGGAAACAGAGAGAATAACCATTTTTACACCTGATTTCCGCTATTAGGAATGAATCACTTAGTTAAAACATACTGTCTAAGTTGATAAATGAAGAAATAGAGGTTGAAATATTAATATGTTACTTAAAGTTATGAAGGTGCTCACAACCAAAACTGATATTTCTTGTGGAAGCTAAGCAGCGGAAAAAGGGAGAAGGAAAGGAAGGGAAAAGATAACTGAAATTCTACATCTGGTGTACTAGGAAACCAAAAGATGCTATGTGGAGTTGCTGAGTCGAGAAATAAAAATGTATGCATATTGTTAAGAGTCATAGAACAACAATCAGAAGAAATAAAAACACAAATGGTCAAAATCAGATACCTTTGCTGTGTAGGATCATGACATAGGCAAAGGTTGAAAAATAATTTAAATCTTTGTTTTATACTCTTCTATGCTGTCTGAATGTTTTTAATGTGTTTGAATTAAATTTATTTATATCTTCTTCGAGTGATCAAGATATCACAAGCAGAAACTATAAAATAAAAGCCCATTTGTTTGATGACAGTAGAGTCAAACAATCTTAGCAGGCAAAAACCACTATTAAAAAATTAAATGACGAATGATAAACCAAGGAAAACATTTTCAACACACATGTTGATCAGTTAATAGTCTTTGTAAAATATATGATGAATTGCTAATCTCATTACTATACCTAATTCATTATTTACGTTACCTTGGGCAAGTTGCTCAACCCCCCTGCGTCTTGGCAGCCTCATTTTAAACTAAGGACAGTAATAGCACATACCTCACAGGATGGGATTAAATATAAAACACCTAAATCAGAGCCTGGTGCATCATGCTCAATACACGTTAAATGTTAACTGTTGCTGTTACTCCTATCATCAAAGACCAATAATAAAAGGTAAGCATAATATAAAAATAGACAAAGGATATAGTTAATGAACAAAAGAAGAAACATAAATGGCCAGTAGCTATACCAAATAAGATCAACTTCACTAACAATGAAATAAAACAAATTAAACCAACAATGTAGTATTTTCAACCAACAACGTAGTAATATTTGCCAATATATACCTGGCAAATATTCAAATCTTCAGGATTCAAAAAAGAATAATCATACTTGGAGTAAGTCAGGGATTGGGAATTGAGAACCCTCCTATATGACTGGTGAAAAGGGAAAGTGATAAAACTTTTACAAAGGCAGTATTTGCTGAGGCATTAGAATATATAGATCATTTGTTCCAGCGATTTTGTTTCTAGAAATTTATTCTAAGAAGTAATTAAGGGCATATGCAATAGTTTCTTCATGGAGATGAGTGCACTGATTTGAGCAAGAAGTTATGCACAATGGTTACTAGCTGGTTGAAGTGAATTACAATATATTAATATGATAGAATACTATGAGTCATTTAAAAAATGATAAAGAAAAATATACTGATGGGAAGAGAGATTCACAATATATTTTTAAGTAAATAAGAAAATTCAATATATAATATTTATAACTATTAAATAAGAAAATTTAATATATAATAAGCTCTAGCTTGGGTAAAAATTCACAGCCAAATTTATATGTGCAACTGCATCTGAAATTATATATTATATATGCTAATATACATTACATATACTATATAATATGTAATTATGTATAAATATAATTATATATTATTAAATTATATGTATTTTTATTGTACCTATATAAAAATAACATTTATATTATTTATATATAAATTACATGGAGTCAGAAGTGTTACGTGGAATCACAAGTGATTTTTATTTTTTTCTTTTGGCTTGCATATGTTTATTTAAAATAGAGCAAACTACTTATGATAGACTCTGGCCCCCCAAATCCCCATTAACAAACTTAATAATTGGCAACCTTCATTTAAGTACAAATTGCACAGATGTAGAAGTGTGAAATTCTTTTTCTACCCATGATAGAGGAAAAAAAGGATGTTGGAGGTTTTGGGCCATTTATCTGCAAAACAGAAATATTGCCATTGTTGTACTAAAACCTACTTGTAAAATAATTCCACAGTGGGCAAATCCCTCTAGGTTTTCTTAGAGATAAAATAAGTATCTCATTAAACAGATGACTCTTGGATAACAACAAATACATACTAGATGTTTATATTCCCTGTAAATTAAATGCTTATAAGGAAATTCCATGTTGCCAATTATTTTAAAAGATGAAGAAATGGAGCATCCGTTTTGTCTTTTTAAATGATACTCTTATGCTGCTTAGGAGTTCTTACTAGATAATGTCATTTAAAGTGTGATACCAGAGAATGCTTGGCACTTTGAGTGAGTGACATTTTGAAAGACTGCATTTCTTACCGCCCGTGTGTTTTAAAGTATTATATTTGGAAGATAATTGGATGGCTGTGAGACTCAAGCAGTTATGGATCTGAAAGTAACCTTGAGCTATCATCCAGCCATTCAAGAGAAACGTACTGAGGATTAGTATGTGCCAGACCTTATGCCAAGTGTTGGTGATATAGATTGGGTGGGCATAGCCATTCATTTCTGCCCTCAATAACTCCTCACTGAAGTAGGCAAACAATAGCTACAAAGGAACTTAATATGCGTAACAAAAAACCATCTCAGAAAATAGCTTACGTGTATACGGTTCAGTTATAAAAATATGTTCCTAAAATAATTCCAGTATTTCTCTTGGTAACATCATCTTGAAGTAGATTTCAAGTTCCTTGATGGCAGATTTTCTCCATCCCTCACTACCCACAGGCAATTATTTGGTAGGTTCTCCAGTAACTACTGAATGAATGAGTTCATATACCCCTTCAGCAGCAGATGGGGATGTTTTATAATACTAATCATTAAAACCTATTCCAGAGATAGATATTTAATGTTCATTCTGCTTCTTTCAACTATTTGAAAACCCTTGTTAGATACCCTCATTAGCGTTCCTTCTCCCATTTGACCCATAGTTGTAAACACAGAGGTGATGAGAAGCTGTCCCCTTTTCATCAGAATTAACTGAAACTGTTAACACAACCAGAAGGTATAATATTTCTCATGAATCTGCTTAACTTAAGAACAAGTTTCTTATATCTTGACACATCTATCTGGAGGTAATTCACTTTGATATTTGCCTTGGAAACTGATAATCAGCATGAAACTCATTTATTTTGATGCCTGTCTAGATACTGGGGTGATACCTAATAAAAAAAAAAAAAGTTATGGCCGTTTTTGCTTAAGGACTCCTTGTCCTGGCAGTCATTTTCATGCTGACTTCATTTTTCAGACACCAGGTGGCATCCCATGGCAGGAATGGGAAGGCCACCCTCAGATCTTTAAACAGAGGCTGAGAAGCAGGGCTCAGCTGACTTCCAGCTTTAACTGGAGCACGCGGCATGCTGGCCACAACCCTGCCTCCTGCTGCTGTCTTGTTTGTTCTTCTCTTATTCCTCTTCCCTGTTTCCTGACTCTAGCATCTTCTCTACCCTACCTCTTAATGTCCCTGTTCAGATTACTGGGACTTGACCTTGGTTATATCCTGTGACTCTGTCTTTTGTCTCTTGGATGAGATCTGTCATCACTTGCAGCATCTCTGGAACTCAGCCCCGTGACTTAGAATTTGCTTTGCTCATGTCAACTCATGCATGAAAAATTGGCCTACCAAAAATAAATAAAAGAAATCCATGTCGATGGTTTCTTATCTCAGTTGCAAAGTACTTTAATTTATTGGTGTATAAGTCAGATGCAAGTGATGAAAGTGACAGAAACCCAGTTCAAATTAACTTCAGCAAAATGTGTACATTGGTCTGTTTAGCAGGGATTGAGCTGACTCTGGACATGCCAGGCTTAAGACTTCAAACATGGCTGTCTATCCTTTCTTTTTCTCTCTTGGCCCTGATTGCCTCTGAATGCTAGCCTCATTCTTTCATGGTGCAGATAGATGGCTTACTCTAAAAAGCAGGAGAAGGTGACTAGTGGCATCTCCAGGCTTACATTTTTTTTTTTTTTTTTTAGCTCAAAATAACATTTCATTCTCCCACTATTTGCATATCAGTCACAAAGACTCTGGTTGCCTCTGCTTGTATCAGAAGATCACCTGTAGGCCAATCACATAATACTCCAAGGATATCAAACACGGTAACTGGTCACATCTGAGTCACATTCCCATCCCTGCAGCCAGTGACACAGAATCCATTATTGGTAGAAAGTGGTTGGAGGACAAGTAAGAATAATGACAACCATATTTCACGATACGAGAATGTTCAGAACATGGTGGATTAAAATGAAGTAGATAGGCCCTGTGCCACTAAAAACTCAAAGAAAGGCTTTATCTGAAAAAGCAAACATTATTTTCTAAACGTAGAGTTGATTTTGAAGGAGAGAGAAGGAAATTCTTCAAGTGTGAGAAACAAGAGAAAAATCACAGCAAGAGTGGGAAGCTGTCACTGTCAGTGGCCACATGATTTTATATAGCATATACCACCCAGGAGGTTTTGGAGCTGGAATCCCATTTCCATATGAAAATGAGAACCCTGTCTAAAGGTTCACTCATGGTGATACAACTTGAACAAAGCTCTTTGAATAGGGCCTGCAATTTCAAAGTGTTCCTTCAGCCACAGAGACTGTGTAGGACAGCCTTAAGAAATAGCGATGAAACTTGCCATCTATCTGGAATTTGAGAAATCAAAATCCCTGGCCTGGGCAGTTATGATACAGGAAATGTAAGCCAATAAATTAACATGGAAAGTTTTCAGGACTATTGAAACAACTGCCCCAGCCATATCCCTCCTTCCTATTCCCAAATACACCGAAACTGCCCTGAAGCAATACTTTCACATCCCAGGTACATAGAAATCCCACTAAAAAACACATTCTTTCCTAAAATGAGGTCACAATAAAAAATGTACAGGGTGCAAAGAGAATAACTCCACCATGAAGGAAAGCCAGGAGATAAGCAAAACAAAAGTAAAGCAGAAGAGCAAGCACCTAAGGAACTGAACAAAAAATTACAAAAACATGAGAAAGATTATAAAATGAGTACACTAAAGAGACGAAAGAGGTAAATGGTAGAGTGGGGAAAAATTAGAAAATAATGATATAATAGGAGAAAAAGAACTTTTAAAAATGAAAAATGCAAATATTAACATTAAAAACTAAATGGAATGACATAAATGTCATATTAAACCCACCGATGAAACAGAAAATAAAGTTGACATATGGCCCAGCATGCAGCACAGATAAAAAATATGAAAGGCTAGGTAAGAGATAATGGAGGATAGAATTTTTTTAAAAACCCAGAACTCATCAATAAAAATTTCAAAAGGAGAAAATAAGGAGAATTGAATTGTGGCCACATTTAAAGTGATAATGGATGATAATTTTCCAAAATTAAAGAGATAAAAGGAAACATCACATCACGTCTAGAGCTGGATAAATTAACACTAATTCACATTCAAATACATTGCAGTTTTTAGGTTTATTTTGTTGTGTTTTTAATTTTAAAGAGTTTATTTGAGCAGACAGTGATTCGTGAATCAGGCAGCTGGAGACCTCAAGTGGTTGAGCCTCCACCTGGAGGAGGGGAGAAGCTTTGTAAGACATCTGAGGAAGCAAGACAAAGAAAATATTTGATTGATTATTGTTGTGAAATGTAAGATCCTCAAAGAGAAAGAAGAAAATTTAAAAGCAGGCAGAGCGGAGAGATGGTTTACTTCCAATAAGGATTACTCACACTTACTTAAAATTTGTATGACAATACTTTTCTCATTGGCAACAATAGCTGCTTAATTGCTAGAGGATAGAGGAATAATAGGTTCAAAGTATTGCAAGAAATTTATTGACCGCCCAGGTTCTAAATTCAACTAAAATATCATTGAAGAATAATATTAAATACATTTTCAGATGTTTTATCATGCATCAATGATAGAACTTCCGAAGAATATAATTGAGTAGAAATAAGAAACTAAACTCAGAATAAAGGAGAAGCAAGGAGAGTCGAGCAGAGAAATTGGTAGAAACATTCATGAATCTAATAAGGAATGGCTGTGACAATAATAGTGATGATAGTTAATGGGAATGGGGGGTAAAATAAGTTAGAAACAATTATCCATAATCCACTACAATATTCAAAGATGGGGGATACTGAGGTCACAGAGGGAGGAACAGTATATAGGAAGTGGAGGAAAAGTGAAGACACAGCAAAAGACCTGTTTATTAAAGCAATCACATTTTCACTATGAAAATAGCTGCCTTCACCAGAATGCTTCTCAAAATGGTTCAAAAGACTGTGACAACAGAATCCTTTTCAATTTGGTCAGGAAATGCTGAAATCAATCTATATCTGCTATAAGACCATAGGTAGTCTAACAATTTCGGACTGTGCAAAGGATACCAATTTATTAGGACACTAGCAAAGTACCTTCCTTGAGGCCCCTCCATTTTTTTTTCTCCAGAATTTTAGGCTCTCTTGTTTGTGGTTTTGGTGTTTCCGCTTGTGGACATGTCATGTTCTCTCTGAAGGCTCTCCATCTTTCACTTTGTCCTCCTGGTTTGTCTTACTCTGTTCTGATGTCCTCATGTTCTCTTACTGTCAGATTTATAACCCACACTAGGAATCCACCTGTTCAGTAATCTCCATTTTCTGGGGAGAAGTTACCTCTGTGGATGGTACACAAGGGATATTTTTGCCACACCAGTGTTGTTAATGCTGTGTAATGGAGATGCTCTAAACATTCTTCTTTATGTGCACAGATGACTTTAAGATGATTTTTCTAGGCAACAAACCAGTTTTATTTTGTTTTGTTTTGTTTTTGAGGCTCACTCTGTTGCCCAGGCTGAAGTGCAGTGGCGCAAGCTCAGCTCACTGCAACCTCCACCTCCCAGGCTCAAGGGATCCTCCTACCTCAGCCTCCCGAGTAGCTGGGACCACAGGCACATGCTACCACACCAGGCAAATTTTTGTATTTTTTGTAAAGCCAGGGTTTCACCATGTTGCCTAGGCTGTTCTGGAATTCCTAGGCTCAAGCAATTGTCCTGCCTTGGCCTCCCAAAGTGCTGGAATTACAGGTGTGAGCCACCATGCCCTACCTAAAACCAGTTATGAGAAAAAGTTGAAGGAGGAAATTCTGTCTTCTGCTGTATATCATCACTCAGTCATAGTAGCTCCTCATTCATTTTATCACCCTCTTTAAAATGTTGTCTCTCTAGTTTGGAGTGCCCAGTGGTGGTCTCTAGTCTGGGCCCAATATAGCCAGCCATGTACTAAAAGAATGAAAATAGTGGCTATATTGGGTTCATAGTACACACGAGGCAGAAGTGGAACCAAGGTGCTAACATAATAAACTCAGAAATTACTGACCCGGAGACCAGAATATCGTGCTGGTATGATCAGTTCATTTTCTTTCTATGAACAAGGTACTTAAGAAGATGAATTATAATCAGCATCCACTTTATTAATTCACCACAGGAAATTACTGTCATTGGATTTCAAGCACCCCAAACACCCTATGATAAAAGCAGCCTTTCCCATAGGCAGGCTTGTATATGAAAGCAAATAATATCCAGAGGATTGTGTAGTAAGCATAGGGACAGATGAAAGGTAGATTGGTAGATTGATGTGTCTAATGTTTCTCTGCATCCTCCACACAAAAGCTGTTGTTTATCCAATGGGTCTTTTAAATTTTGAAGTGCTTGGTAATGACCTCTAAATCCATACGAACATTCAGGATAAGTTAAAACTACTCACTTTTAGTAAGATGAAAAAATCTGGCTCTCTCCCCACTATACAAAGCTGGGAGGATCAAATCAAACTAGCAGAGTTTGATTCTGTGATTCTTTTGTGACTACCCAATCCTTTTTCTAAATAATGCAGTATACTTTTGTCATGATGCATGAGTGTCATTTGTCTCTATTTAATCCTTTAATATCTGGTCAGGGGTTGATGGCAATTCCCTCTTGTCTCATTTCTTCTGTTGTAACAGGTGGCATGAATGCCCACAATAGTGCCTACTAACAGATAGTAGTTGATAACTAGGCATCACGTTGTCTGTGAGAGAACCAATCTTGACTTCTGCTTCATGCAAGGAAAGATTTCCAAAGGTTGCCACACCAGCTTCTAGTATAATATAAAATAGTGCATGCTAAGTTTTTTGGTCAGAGGTTGAAAGAGTTGAAGGAAGCTATGGCTCTCACTTCAGGGGTAGGTGCAGCTAAGCAAAAAGATAAAACTCTATAAAATAGTTTCAGGAGCTCTGAATTAATAATTTTTCATCCGAAGTTATATTTTCTTTCTAATACACTTAAACCTGGCTTCTCATTCTGAACAACCAAGAAAATATCTTTTATTTCAGGTGATCAAGTCTGATTTTTTTTTCTAAGAAAAAACTTTCTGGAGAACAAGGGGCCAAATCAATATACAGTAACAATTTTGGTCTAAATTAAAAGCTGTCTCTTGGCCTGGAGAATATAATCTGTTCATATTACTTGAGCTTTGTAATGAATTTACATGGCAGGCTTATTGCTGATTTTATGTGAGCTCTGCCTTACTGGGACATGGGATGCTTAGGGAATCTGATTAAAACCTTGGGAAACAGCAGCTGTTCAGCAATAGAGGGTGAACTCAGGGCCCATTTTTCTGTGTCTGACTGCAGGGCCTGACACTTTTGCCAGCTATTGGAAGATAAATGAACTGTCTTTGAATGCCCAGCTCCCGTGTTAATAGCTTTAAAATATTGGTTGTTTATGGGAAAGAAGTTGGGAGCTCTTATCCAGTCTCCTGCCCCAGGGGTCCTCAAATACATCATTTTTGCCATTTCTAGAATGGCAGGCAATATTGGAGGAAAAAGGAAGAAATTCTTTCACTGTTCAGATGTTCTTCATGGGTTAACAGCAAGAGATTTTCAAAAGTTAGAGTGAATGCTCAGTAAATTATTATATGAAATAACTCATAGAATTTAGACTTCCCTCTTCCTGGCATTATCCTGTAGTCTCAGAATCACAATGTAGTTTCATCTGTTTTTTTTTTCCTAAAGGTAATTAATTCAAATTGTATATATGAAAGTCAATTTTTAAAGTCTGTGCCAAATGGTTTATTTTCAGAATGGTAGATAAATGGTCAAATTTTATTTAATGACATTAAAGTGAACATGCTATATTTTGAGCCATTAAATTATTGCCCTAATATGTTTTGAGGTTTATCTTTTTTCATTTTTATCCCCCATTCCCATTTTCACTCACCTACTTTGCTTTTTATGGCGCTCAGAAAATCTTCCTGGCAGAGTTAATTCTTACTTATATAACAGTTGACTAATTAGATATTCAGACATTGTTTATTCTTATAGGTTCACTTTTAGCCTTTTCTTTAGCATATTTGTAAGAAAATGTTATGAAAAGTAGAAAAATATATACATCTATGCATTTGCTTTTCTTTTTATTAGTAATTCTGATTAAAGTTTTCATGGTTTTCATGGAGAAACTTTAATCTTAGAACATACCTCAGATGTGGATAGTGTGTGTTTTACTTAGAAGTAAAGGTTGGGTTGGCAGTCTGGATTCTGACTTTTATCATTTACTAATTTTATACCAATGAGCAAGTCAGCCAACCTCTTTAAGTTGGCTTTCTCATTTCATCAAGATGGCAGCTTTAGTATATATATCTATTCTCACCTTTAAAAAATAAAAATCTGTTGAGATTTTAGATGTAAGTTATATACAGCTATAGATTATGAAAGCAGATAAGATCAACTTTAAGGGGAAACAACACTGTAGAAAACTAAAGCCCAAAATATATGTACTTACTAAGATGAATATAAAATGCTGTTATATCCACAAAACAGGAATAAATTGAAATTTAAAATATAAAATCATAGAAATTTAAAATAGGAAAAATCCATATTTCTTTAAGGCTTTCTTCAGTTTTTAAATCCTTTTGCTTTATTTTTGTCTGACTGGGTTAATTTAAAAGATGTGCATTCTAGCTCTGAAATTTTTCTGCTTTGTTTAATCTATTGTTAAAGTTTTCAACAGTCTTTTATAATTCCTTCTGTGAATTTTTCATTTCCAGAGTTTTGGGTTTTCTTTAAATATCTATCTCTGTAGTAAATTTTTTATTCATATCTTGAATTGTTTTTCACATTCCTTTGTATTGGTTTTCAGCTTTCCCTTGGATCTCATTGAACTCCCTTATAATCCATATTTTGAATTCTTTATCTGTCATTTTAGAATTTTCATTTTGGTTAGGATCCATTGCTAGGGAGCTAGTGTGATCCTTGAGGGGTGTTACAACACTGTTTTTTTATGGTGCCGGAATTCTTATGCTGGTTCCTTCTCATCTGGAGAAACTGTCACTTCTTGTTTTTGAATTTACTTTCATTTTAATGGGACTTTATTCTTCCCCTTGAGGGTGTGACTTTTGCATATATTGGGTAGGGTCATTTGGCTTTGCTTATTTAGGATCTTGGGGTGGAGGCTAAGGCTCTATATTAAGTCCTTGGTTATAGGTAGCCTTAGTGTCGTGATTTTCTCAAATGCTGGTTGTTTGTAGGTTATAGTAGTGTATACTCTGCATGTTGTCAGGCTCACTGTCTCCTGCAGAAATGGGTAAGTGGAGGTCTCAGGAGGTTTTCTCATTTCCCAGTGCTTTGCACTTCTGTCTATTCTCACTTATATATGGGAGCTAAATAATGGGTACACATGGACATATAGAGTAGAATAATAAACATTAAAGACTCCAAAAGATGGGAAGGTGAGAGGTGATGAGGCTGAAAAATTGCCTATTAAGTACAATGTTCACCATTTGGGTGATGGATACATTAAAAGCCCAGACTTACAACTATGCAACATACATCTGTAAGAAATCTGCACTTGTACCCCCTAAATCTATAAAAATATTTAAAAATTTAAAACTGGGTAAATCAAAGTAAGATACCTAATAGAAGAGCTGATATGATTGTCTATTTAGAAAATACAAGAAACTTAAATGGCAAAATATTAGAGAAATCAGAAATCTGGCTAGACAGATGATTGACACACAAAAATCATAGCTTTCCAGGATTTCAGCAAAAATTAATAATAACATGTAATGGGAAATGATTTTATTCACAATGGCATCTTACAAATCTAACATAATTAGAATAGCATTAAATAATAAATGTACAAGACATCTGAGAAGAAAAATTTTAAATTTAGTAAAGGACCAAAAAGACACCACAAAAAATAAGATTCTGTGAGATAGGATGAAAAGATTCAAAAGTCAACTCTCCCACAAGTAAACTACATCTTCAGTGTAAACTCACTTCTAAAATCACAACATATATTTTTAAGCCGATTCTACAGTTCATGTGGAGCTTCTGCTTAAGACAGCAGGATAAAATATTTTTATTCTACTAGACTTCCTCAAAACAAACTAAAACTAAGAAAAACACTGAAAAAATATAGAGAAAAAGAAACATAGCCCTTGAAACAGGAAAGTATTCACAACTCCAAACTATAAACTATGAAATATTTAAGTATGAAGTATTGCTGCTGAATAATGTGAAATCTTAAACAGGAAATGGTAAGATGCTGAGCCAAGTCTGTTTCTCTCAGACCTGACAGCACATCATACTACTGAAAGGAGCATCCAATATTCTGTTGTTTGGAGCACAGTTAATATCAGCTGAATGGGTCAGGGGAAAATGGAGGAAATAATCTGACCCCTCAAAACAGCAGTCAAATACAAATCGTGCTGACACATTCTGATTTCCTAGCCAAGGACATTGCTGAAGGTTATTTACATGAAAGAAGAGCAGAAATTTTCAAATTAAAACATAACTCATCTGCAACTTCTGGAGTTTTTCTCTATGCCACCTCAATTTAAATGCCATAAACTACAAAAAGATGTATTCCCAATAGGAAGGAAATAACAGATTTGGTGACAGATGCTTGAGATAATGTGTGGCAGTTTTAAAACATGGCCCCCAAATTCATTGACACTCCTATCCAGAAATGGGTCTATGCCCCTCCTTGAATGTATAGAATACGGAAGAAAGGATGCTGTCCCAGTTTCCAGGTCCAGGCCTTTAGTAACTAGGAGCTTCCACTTCCCCTCACTTAGAGAACTTACTCTTGGAACCCAGCCACCTTGCTGTGAGGAAGCCAAGTCAGTCTGTGGAGAGTTCCACCTGGAGAAGGAGCGACAGCCAGCAAGACTTGCCAGACATGTGGGCGATCCATCTTTGAAGTGGATTCTGCAACCCCATTCAAGCTGCCCCAGCTGATACCATGTGGAGCAGAAATGAGCTGGACCCACTGCACCCTGCCCAATTTGCAGAAATGTGAACAAGATAACTGATTGCTATTTTAAGCCACTCAGGGTTTGATCTGTGATAATAACCAGGACAAAACCCAAATTAAAACAGCAGTCAGCCTCAGCTTACTCTACCCTATTTCACCCCTCTCCCTATACTATTATTTAATAATCAGGCTTTTAAAAAGATGAATTGTCATCAAAAAGGAGGGAATAGTACATATTCATTAAAACTGCAGAGTGAATGTTTATAAATAATGGATGGAATTTAAGCCAAAGAAGAGCCCATAATCGCCAAACAAATATATCAAACTATTTCAGAAAAATTTTAGACAAAGAGTTCTCCATTATTCTGAAGTACTTACAGAAATATATGTGTGTGTGTGTGTATATATATATGTGTGTGTGTGTGTGTATAAATATATGTGTGTGTATATATATATATAATCTGTGTCTTTCTGTGTGTGTGTGTGTGTATGTGAAGCAATAAACATCAAGCAAATGCTGTTAAGTATCAAGCAAGCAAAAATATTCAGAGCAAAGACTCAAAATTTTATAGAAGAGATGTACAATAGTTAAGGAAGATTAAAAGTGTGCTGGAAATACTCAGGAAAATTGTTAAAGCAATAAATAAAATCGCTAAAGAGACAAAGGCACTCTAGAAGCCACAAAAAATACAATGAACTTCTCTGAAAGCATTAAAGGCATAAAAGATACATTTGGGGAAATAACACAAAACAAAGTAGAAAAGAAAAAAGATATAATGACTCTAGAGACTATATGACAGAAATGAATGACAGATAGTTGGATGGTTTTGAAGAAGAAAACACATGGAAAAATATCATAGAACATGGTAAAACAGTATTCTCCTGAAACGATGTAATAAATAGATAGACGTAAAGGACCCAATGGATTCCAGAAAAATTTTATTTGGAATCATCAACACCGTAAGATAATCTGAAAACATTACTGAATTTCAAGCTCAAAGAAAGCATTTATGGGAGCATATAGGCAGAAAATTCAAGTCACTTACAAGAGCAGAAATAATCAGGTTGGCCTTCGACTTGACCACAGTGACATTCAATTTCAGAAGATGGAAAAGTAGCACATTTTCACTTCTGAGGGAAAGAATGTGAAACTCGAGCCAAATTGTTCTTCCAATATAAAGGCAACAGATTGGGTGTTTTAATAAATAGTGTGTGGCAATGGGCTATTCCTTTGGGAGAAAAGTTAAAAGCCTAATTCACATCATTCCTAAAATGAAACTAGAAAGATTACAGAGCTAAATGTTAAGAAAAACTACGGAAACATTGGAAGCATGTTTTAGAATTTTGGAATATTAATAGTCTTCCTAAATAAAATTCAAATCCTAGAAACAATAAAGAAATAGATTAAACAATTTAACTAGACACAAATGCTAGAAGACAAATGATGGACTAGAAGAAATATTTGCAATAACTTTGATGGTCTTAATGTCTTAAATACACAATGACCACATACAAATAAATGTGAAAAAGACAATACAATTAAAAATTGAATTAAAAATATGAACAAGTATTTTATAGATCTTGTGTGTGGGTAGCTATAGATATGTTCAATGTTGGCAAGAATATTTTTGCCTGTATCAGCCAAAATTTTAAATGTGCTTGGTAAAGGTACTTCTAGCAATCTACCTTGCAAAATATTTGCTTACATCAACAAAGATATATATACACTGCATCATTGTAATAACAAAAAAAGTAAACAGTCAAAATGTCTATTTATAAGAAAGATTAAATATGTTGTGCTACATACACATGATGGGAAACTTTCTATCTATTAATGACTGGATGGATAGGTACATAGTAAGAATCCAATGAAAGGATGTTTGTAAAAGGCATAACGTATTTGTATGACAGCAAAACCTGACTTTAAATGATGAGAGTAAAACTCTAGGAATGTATGTGTCTCTGATGCCAGGACAATTGATCAAAAAGTGAAATATTTGGCCAACGAACCAGTTGTTTAGCTGATTAGTTTGGTGACTTTGGATAGAATAGGCCTAATCAGACCTGACAGAGCCCTAATGTGTCCATGTTTGTGAAACAGTTACCTCTATCTTTCAAACCATGGGAACAGTTTATCAAACCAGACAAATGTGAGATTTATCACTTAACCTGTGGACTTCCAAAAATATAAATCAAACTTTCCTCTAGCTTCAACCCTAACCTCAAATTTACTATTTCTATTATTTTTTCTTTAAGTTCCAAATTCCTAACCATGTAATAATGTTCAAGAGGTATTCGATTTATGTACCATAAATTTGTCTCAGGAAAATAAATTTCTATAAAATCAAAATGTATTGTTGGGGTAGAAAATCTAAGAATTGTTGGGATCAGTTGGGTAATGTTACTGTGTGATGGTCCAGGATACAAGATGAGAATTGATGGCGTCAGTGTAGGGTACATGTCCTCAAAAAGTGCTTCAGGTTCAATTTTAATTTTCAACCATGTGATGGCCAAACATAATTGGATATGGCCAATTGTGACCCCCAGGCTTAATTGCCATAAGTCCTCCATCCCATTAAAATCTTTTCACTGTGACCCCCACCCTAGGCCACTCTCCTTTCCACCTTTACTCCTTTGCTGTTTGTCAACCAGAAATTCCCTCCAAGTCATCTGCCTCCAAATGGCAATCATTTTGCAAAGCCGAGATCATACTGTACCTCTCAGGCAAACACTCTCAAGAACTTGCCAGCCACTGATTTTCTCCCCTGAATCCCCAGAGAAAGCTTTATTTGGAACCATAGACTCTCGAAGTGAGACAACGAGTTAAAGGTCAGTAATCCAGTCATGGATATGACTGATGTCCAATATGATCACATGAGGTTGCTCTGCTCAGATTTGATGATCTCAAGAGAAGGCGGGCAATTGAGAAGTAGCAAGTTCTTCCTTCCACTCGTCTCTTGCCTGTTTTGCTATATCTTCAAGTCATTGGTTCTGGTCCAGCCTCTGGGAATCATAGAGTCAGGAGCAGCTTATGTGTTGTTGGGCCTGCCCACAATTGACTAGCGAACTGTTTTTTTAAAAAATATAAATTTACTGTTCACATTCTTAAAAAATCAAGAGAACTAACATAAAAATCCAGGTTTCCAGTTTTTTTTTTTTTTCCAAAAAAAAACTGGAAGATATAGGAATATTGGGAGAGTGTAGATGCATCTCCTCTGACAACAATTAGCTGGCATTAAGAAGTGGCTGTCCCTCCCCTTAACCCAGGCATAACACCTCCAAACTGAGCCTAGGGACCATTTGCTATGGAGTATTGAGTTTGAACGGTGGCCTTTTATGAAAGAGATAAGAGGAAAGGCAATATGTTTTGTGCTCATGTGTCTATCCAAGAAGGAAATCTGAAAGAGTGAGACCATCCTCACTCACATTGGCCCACTCAACCCCTGTGGAAATTTGAATTTGCCACCTATAATATTGAACAAAAGTACCCTCTCCTTGATATGAAAATCATTTAAATAACAGAAAAAGTAAAACTATCAAAAAGAATTAAATGTTGTCTCCTCTGCAAATTCCTACTTCAGTTCTATATAAGACATAGTTCTGATTCCCTTCATCATCTTAGTTGCTCTCCTGTGAACAAGTTTGCTTCTATATTTTCAAAAGTGCATTAGAATTTTTGACCCAAATTCAGGGATTATTTTTAATCCCTACTGAGTTTTGTTTGGATTTATGCAAGGCACCTGGCCTCTCATCAGTAACTTGTGGACTAGTTTGAAGGATTTAGAGTTATATGTAGACAAAATTAAGTAATTGGGTATTGATTTATCTAGCAATAAAATCCAATATTTCTAGTAGCTTGGCAGAGAGTTCTATTTAAGAACTTACTCTGTTTAATATTTTTATCAGTGACTGAGATCATGGGACAGGTTGCAGGCTTGTCAAATTTGCAATTGAGATCAATCTGAGATGTATAGCAAGTATACTAAATAAAATGTCAAGTTTCCCAAAAGATAGCAACGAGCTGGAAAAATAGACTCTTTGTGTATTTAAGGTTAATTTGATATAACTAGTCTCTGAATTATTAATTATATTTTAATCATCCTACCAGATTTTAAGTTATTAATTGATAAATAATCTTAGGTAACAGCATTTCCAAAGAAACATACTTTAAGCAAAGTATACAATATTCAGAAAATACATTGAAATATGAAATTATTTTTAAATTTTTTTCAAATGATCAAATTTAAAAAAAACCTATACATCAGAATTCCATTTTACCCCTCAAATTTTCACTTAGTAAATTCAATCTAGGGCCTGAGAGTTAAACTCTGATTATTTTTCCCCATGAACTGCATTATCATTAATAAAATGGATCTTATCTGAAAAATCTCACTGTTAATAGTCAAGGCAGAAAGAATCTACCTTAGTTTCTGTGATAAAAGGTTTTGTGCTCTTATCCACAAGAATCACTTCTTCACCCCAAATAAACTGGCATATTCAGAACAAAAAGACAACCCACTAAAATGGAAGGTATTTGTGGTTATCCTGCAACTTCCTAGAAAGTGGTTACATTGCTAGAGCATCTCTGCTATTCTTGAGACACAATTAATCAGACAAGTGGTTGTTTTCTGCTGTCGCTTTTCTGGGTTTTGCCTTTTTTCCTGCTTAAATGGCTTGGTTTAAGGAGTAATTTAAATAAATGTGAGATCTCTATATTTCAGTTCACTTCACTTTTCATTGAGTTCAAATCATCTCCTTGTTAAGTAACCCCAAGATAATTATTATAAAGGATAACAAAATATTGTCTGTCAGTTTCTTTCTTTTTCTCTTTATCCCCCAGGCCAAGTTGAGGATAAGTGGTGTTGAATTAACAAAAAATACATGTTTTTGTTTTTTCATTGAGCTTCATCTTAGCCACTAAGGAAATAAAAATAATATAGTTGGATTATCTTTCATCTCCTTGCCAAAAATGATTTCTCTCCTGCTGTGTCTTGACATCCTCAATTGGTCCTTCAGATTTACAGCTCTAAGATGACAAAGAGTGCTTCTGTTCTGCACACCACTGAATCCCAGTGCCTAATGCCTGGCTCATAATAGATTCTTAATAACATTTGTTGAGTGAATGAACATCTCAGGGCCTTTGAACTTGCTTTTCTTTTTGTCTGGAATTCTCTATCCCCATTGCCACCTACAACATCCCACCACTCCACCCCCTTCCTTTCCTGGACGGCTCTTTCTCATCTGTCGAATCTCAGTTTAAATGGAGTGTCTGGGTGTGAATTCTGCCAGACTATTACAGCTAGTAGATCTCTCTCCCATTTCCCCCACTACACACACACACCCCACACACAGGCACACATACATATACAGGTAGGGTTGCCAAATTTAGCAAATAAAAATGTAGAACACACAGTTAAATTTGAATTTGAGATGAATAATAAATAACGTCTTAGTGTTTAATATTGTCAACTCTAAATCCTATGCCCCAATCATAGCACTTATCATAATTTATAATTATATTTTATTTACTCATGTATTGTCTATTATTCCCTAATATATTTTAAACTCCATACCAGCAGGGACAATGTCTGTTTTCCTCACTAACCTATCCCATTATTCAGCACAGTTCTCTGCACTAGTACATACTCAATAAATATTTGTTGAGTTAGTAGTTTGGACATCAGATGAGCTGTCAAGCTTATGATTATCTATTAATGGATTAATGATTTGGGTGGACAGACCATTTATTTATTTAGTGGTTCCCCCGTGTGGTTACTGATTACAGTCAGTTACATTTTAAAAATATTACCTTGTCTCTTGATGATGTCACCTCAAAGGTAACTTCTGTACATGCAGATGTTACAGAGGAAAACAGGGAGATGGTCATAAATTTACCCCAAAAAGACTAACTAGTTAAATGTTGACAGTATGCTCCTCTGCTGATGGTATTTGTATCTGATTTAATCTTTTGGCAAAAGTATATATACTTAATTGAACCACATTATTATTATTTTTGCACAAGAAGAAGTTTTGAATATATTAATCTGGGAGAAAATAAAATAGTATTGACTATAATATTTTAAATACATATTTAAATACATCCCTTGGACCTGATTCACAGAATCTATAAAATGAGACTGTTGACAAAATGTCTTCTAATTTTATGTTACATAAATCTAATACCACCAAAGTTTATGCCATAAAATTATTTCACAGTTCAGAATATGATTACTCTAACAGAAATAATCAAATACAGTCATTTAAATGACTCAACTATGTCTCTATAGTCCATCTTACTAACATTGAATATTATAGAGTGACTGTTTTTAATACAGATGGTCTCCAGTGTACCCTGGTTTGACGTAATGATTTTTCAACTTTACAATATTGTCAATTTAAATACTACAGTGTTTAGCGATATTCATTTAGTAGGAAGCATACTAGGAGTACCCCTATGACCATTCTGTTTTTCACTTTTGGAACAGTATTCCATACATGGCATGAGATACTCAACACTCTATTATAAAATAGGATCTATGGTAGAGGATTTTGCCCAGGCGTAGGTGACCTGAGCACATTAAGGAAGGCTAGGCTAAGTCATGATGGTTCATCAGTTAGGTGTATATTAAATGCATTTTCGACTTAGTGATATTTTCAGCTTACCACAAGGTTATTGGGATTTAACCCCATCTTAAGTGGAGGCACATCTGTACCCTCTCTCTCCTTTTATCTCTCCATCCCTTCATCCTCCGTCTAGTTTTGTCGCTTAGGAAAATAGATTCTGCTCCCTAATTGCTCACATTCTAAACAAAAGCATGCTCCTTCCCAGCAGTTACAGTGAGAAAGTAATATTTTCCTAATGGTGTTTAGAAGGGTAAAATATATCATACATTAAATTAGATAAATGAAATACAATAAATACAGATACATTAAGTAAATAATGGCCTGCCCTCCTGGCAGCTCATAGTTTAATTGGAGAAGTAAATGTTCACCTCCACCCAAGCTCGTTCATTACCAGCTTCCAGCTACTTTTTTTTTTTTAGCTTTTTGTATTTTATTAATTATTTTCGTTGGTCTCATTCACAGATGAAATTTTTCACCTGTAATTCCTCAGCACTAAATCCATTCATAGGGAATTCAGAGCAGTGCAAATGAATATCACGTCATAGAGTAGAAAATGACCACAACAATGAAAAGGAGCAAGAGGGGTCTGGGGTCCAGCCAACGGGACCAATTCTGTTCTCAACTGGTATTGGGTTTTGAAAAGGTTGCCTCACTATAACCTGTACAGCACAGTCCTTTGGGATCTTCGGCTCTTCCAATTTCATTTTGTTAGTGAAAGGTCTGCCAGAAAAGAACCACCACTGACTACTGCTGCGAGTCACCGCCTCTGCATGTGGCATACTGTGTCTGTGCTGCTCACCAAAAGTTTGAGGGCTTTGCCTGTGGGAAGACAAAAATGGAGCTGACATTCATATCTAGAATTGGGTGGTGGCCGAGGAACGTTGAGTTTCTATGTTCTTTTCCTCAGTTTTGTTGATTTCTGCTGCCAAGCAATAGATTGGAGGCTGATATCCATTCCCTAGTTCATCACGGCACTTGTAAGTGCACACCCTGTTAATGTTACATTTACCCCATCAATGATTGCTTGTGCAAGTTCACAATAACATCTCTCAAAAACATGTGCAGCAGCATTCAAGACATCCCAAATCTCCTTACAGCCTTTAAAAGCTAATGTAGTCTCTCAAAATTCGACCCTCTTGCTGCCCAGTTGTCTGTCATAGGATAATAGGTTTTCCTTTTTTGCTTCTCCTTTTTCAAAAGCTGCTTACCGCCTAAAGCAACTCTGGTGCCCTCCGAGTTCTTGTTGAGTCTGCCTGAGGAGTTGTTCTGGTTGCCCACACCCATGTGGGCTCCTCGCTGCTTTTCCACCACCTCTGGGCACTTGTCTGAGCTCACCGCCACAGGGCTCCATACCAGGTGCACTGCTCCACTCACCCAACACAGTGCAGCCCCCTGCTAAGTTTCTAATTTTGACAGTTATTGAGTGCTTGCTATATGTTATTTACATGCCCCAGCTCATTTAATCCTCCCAACAACTATGCTATACTTATTTCTTACCCTATTTAATAGGTGAGAAAACTGAGGTTCAGGGAGATTAAACTGCTTGCCAAAAGCCCTCAGCTAGAAAGTGGAGGAATTTAGGATAGATCAGATATATGGTATATTTTGAAGTGAGATAAATGGACTACATGTCAAATGAAATAGATCAAAAGTCTTATAAAAGTAGGATTCTCTCTGCAAATGAACAACAACAAAAAAACTATAGCATGACTCACGGAGGCAGGGGCTAGAAGAAGAAGGATTCTCTCAGCCTCTCACTTCCCTTCTGTGGCTAAGACACAGCTGTGATAAGGGGTTTAGTGGGAGGGTCTTAGGTGACCCAAAGATCACCCAGGTTGAAGCTCTACCTCTGCCACTTCCTGATGTTCCTGGACAAGTCCCCTACCCGATTTGACCTTCAACAAAATACAGGTGCAACTTTGTGAAAACTTAATGAGACGGGCTCTTTGTAAACTGTAAAGCATCATGAAAATGGTATTTATTACTTGACCTCTTCTGTTGGTGGAGCCAGAAGTTGCTGAGATACTGCGGAAGAACAGGCTATGCTTAGAAGCGCTTCAATTCAATCCTTTCCCAAACTGCTGTCCGTGTGGGTGGTCCTCTGGATTCAGCTGGAGAATAGTGGAGATTAAGAAGAGCTAGTTTATCCTCTTACCCAAAGCTATTGTCCTGGTAAAATGAGGATTTATTTGCCTTTCCTCAGGATTGACACAGCATGACACCACGAGATGAATTTTTATCTAGGGCAATGCAAAACATTGTATACATGCATTACACAAAATAAAAGCTTCTGTAAAGATTTTAATATTTGACTGCTGTGCATGGAAAATGTGTCTGCATTATGTATACAATGTAAATTTTTGCAAATTTGAAAATCCCATTTTCGTCAGATAAGCATAATGGTTCTGGTTTGCTTTGAGTAAGCTTCCCTTTTTCTAAGTATTAGTTCGTGTTTGGAAATGCTTTTTCTTTCTTTATTACCCCTTACACAAACAAAATTACTCTGCTTAGAGCACTTAGACAAGTACTCTCAAAAACTGAACCCTGTCTGGGATTTGCTTGAGAAACTATGTAATCTTTATAGTGACAGCATCTTCTAGGTTTTCTTTTTAACCTCCTTGCTTTTCCTCTTGTCTTTCAGTTACTCCTCGTGGACATTCTTCAATACCTCTCTGTAATATCAATAAAATACAGGGCTTAGAAAATTGCCTCAGCGGCTCTTCTGAATGAGTTAGATAGAGGTGTGTGGGTTGCTGAGGAACAATTCTTTTCACTATTATGAAGAGCTTGATTGGGGAAGCTATCCCAATTTTCAAAATGCAGGGTATCATGGTTCTGCAGTCCCTTTGATGTGATGCTCCGTAGAAACTACCAATTCTCCTCTTTTCAAAGGAATGATCTAAACCTTCTGAGTCTTTCACTAGGCCAAGTAGATAGGAAATTCTATCCACTTGCTTTATTTCTCCTTCAAACAAATAGCTATTTTGGGATTATTTCTGTGTTCACAGATGAAAGTGGCATTTCAATTTTGTAAGGTGATACTTCTTACTGTTTGATGAGAATATCTTTGAAGGCTCATCAGGATCTTTCCATCAGGGAAGAAGTATCTCCCCTGTAGTGTATCCAAGGAGGCTGAGAAGAATGGTTATTCTCCTGTCATTGTGCCAGGTTGGTCCTAAGGTCACTTCTCATTCACCATCAGGGATCACCTTTGGTCTTCTAGACAGAATTAGGAATGAGTGGGAAGCAGTACATGAATTTTGCACTGTCTTTGAGCCCCTGTGGGGTGTCTACGGTTTCCTACAGTTACCAGACTTTCCAAATCTGGAATGAACATTGGGCCCTGAGACTCCTGACAAAGCTCCTACTCCCTTCAGCTACCCTAATATTCTGTGCCTGTAACAGAAGGCTGTGACCATTGGCATCAAATACTTTTCTTTATACTCTCTTCCAAAGACCCTTGCTATACTGCTACAAGTTCTGATATCCAAAGCTCCCAATGTGTTTAATATAAAACTCTCTTGACACAAGTTCAATTAATTGGCCACATAAAGTAGGCCCTATGCATCATTGACTCTAGAACTCTGTTGAGAATTCCCTAGGAGGGCTCAGGAAATGGTCAGTATTAATGCTTTTCCTCCCACTATTCCAGTACCCCAAGACCTCCTACTTGTATCTCAGTCTCAGCTGTGTTCTTGGCTGTCATGCAGATATTCCTAGGATCCATTTTCTTCTTACCTTCACTCTGATACTACTTTATGGTCTCCTTCAATCCTTTCTGGACTTATTCAAAAGCCTCTTACATGACCTCACTGCCTCTGGACTCTCTCTTTAGTCCATTCTTTATGCTGCTATCAGTCTTGTTCTCTAAAATACCAGTCTTGTCAGGCCAGAGGCCAGAGGCCAGTGGCTGCCTGGCATCTCAGGATCAAGTTGAAAGTTCTTAAATATTTCCTAGCCCTTCATTGAATCACTGCTACCTTTATATCCAGCCTTTTCAGGAATTTGTAAACTTAGATTCCTGCAGGGCTTAGATAGATAAGTGAAGTAGGCTGGGAGAGAGTGGGAAGGACAATGGGAAAATGGAGAGCTCGTTCCACACCTGAAGGTGCCTGCTGCTGCTTAGCTCTGTCTAATTCTTGCCACGCTGAAAAGTAGATCCAAAATGACAGATCCTATTTTTAAAGAGGAGTTAAAAATCTGGATTTTTTTTTGCGTGAATTCTCCTAATTTTAAAATGTTAAACATATCTTCTTTTAAACTAATAAATGAAAGGACGATGAACAGACTAAATTAAAAAAAAAAAGCAATCAGCTGAAGCCCATGGGCCACCAGTGTGCAATCTGTACCCTGCCTCCATCTATTCTAATCCAGGGTTCAGCCGGTGTTTTCCTGTAAATGACTAGATGGTAAATATTTTAGGCTTTATGGGCCATAGGGTCTTGGTGGCAATTACTTGACACTAATTGTAGTGCAAAAGCAGCCATATACACTAGGTCAATGAATGAGCATGGCTGGTGTTCCAATAAAACTTTATTTATAAAAACAGATAGTAGAATGTATTAGGCTGACTATAGTTTGCTGACTCTTGCCTAACCAAACTAAGATATCTGATACTTCTCTAGAGACTCCATGTGATGATAGATTCTATCCCTTTACCCGAAAAGGCATTTCCTTCTTCATTCACCTGGCTCATTCCCTAGGCATCCATCAAGACTGAACACAAAAACACCCGTCTTGGAAAACAAGCCTGACCCCTTCTAAAGCCCAGCTGTGTTAGGTGCCCCTTGGCTCCCATTTCATCCTGAACATTCTTACCACACTGTGCTTTCTCTTTTATTTCTTGGTTTCTCTGCCTGGACCATGTTCATCTCTCAGGCAGGCACTTATCTAGTATCTAATTTATTGAACAAAAATGAGCAATTGATAAAACATACAAGTAAAATTTAGACATCTAATTTAGCAATGTCAAACAAGGAGATCTCTTCTTTAACCATATTGATGAGAGGTTTCTAAGGTGTCACTAAACTTGGGAGAAGCCAGGAGGAGTTGTTAGCCTCCAAGGCCAGGATTTAGGGAAAGTGAGGTCTGTGTGAGGCTCTGCCAATGACCAGCACTTGGCTGAGTCAACTCTGTCACCTTCTAGACCTTGATTATTTATGTCCACAAGTCAGCTCTGAATCATGATCCCTAAATGTCCCTTCTATTCTCAAAATTCTCTAGGAAATTTTATCAACATTATAAGCAGCATAGACTGTATATAGGCTAACCCTTTTTAATGCCATAATCCAGTGATAACCTCAAAGATTATGAGGGACATATGGAACTATTTGCCTCTTCACTCACTGTCCCCAGGTTATTTGTTTTGAGGAGTTTTCTGGGGGTGTTTTTGGTGTTTGGGGATGTTTTACAAAAGTTTTCTCCTCCTTCAATTTTAGTCATACATTTTTGTACTTCTGGTAGTCTCACAACTCTTTCTAATTCACTGTTTCTGATGTTCTACATTATAAAATCAGGTAACCAAACTTCTCTAAACTTCTTAGACTTCTGCAGCTAGTAAAATGAATGAAAGCAGAATACTGTAAAGAATGCGAAATTTAAAGTTAGTCAAAATGAATACTCAATTTTTCCTTCTGTCATTGACACTGTGCAGCCTTGGAGAAGGTGCCTAAACTCTCTGAGCACCTGTTTTCCTCATCTATAAAATGGGGATAATTATCTATATCTCATGCAGTTGTTTTGAAAGTCAACAATGATAAATTTGTTTCTAGTACCTAATAACAAAACACACCAAACGATGCTTGCTACATTTATTTAACTATTATTATTGGCTCCGAGTTATTGTCACGTTCAGGCCCCTTGAGTGGTCTTAGTTAACCAGGTTGTGGGGGGATGCTTTTCCTCTTCCATCCAATTCCAATGATGAGTCTTAGATATAGTCTGACGTTCAAGCAATTTTGTTCTGCTAGCACTCTTACAAGACAGAGAGGAGGAGCAGGTGGCATAAGGGCATGGGCAAGATACAGCCAGGGATCAGATGACTGCTGCCTGATTGAGAGGGTCTCCGTCTGCAGACCATTCTTAGAGTTTGGAGGATTTCTGCTGTTATACCTATATTCAATCTGGGTCAGTTACCAGGTGTTTCATTCATAAAGTGAGTTTGAACTATTCTTGGAAGGAGAAGCTTTGTTGTAAGGCTCATGAAACTTGCATTGAGCCAATAATAATGTTTCTCCTGCTTTCTTAACCATAGGCCCGGTGGTAACTGTCAGGCCCTGTGGTGTGGCCAAGTGCACTTGGGATTATCATTCTAAATTCACAGGCCTCTGGGTCTATGTTAGTAATGAGACTGAAGCAAGCTGGCTGACTTGGGTATGCTGTTCATGGGCTGCTGCGAGCAGCACCCAGCAGGCATCATTGTGGGTAGCACACCCCCGAAGAAGACATGTTGTCTCCCTGTCCCACCCCCAGTGTCCATACGGACCTATTCCCAGGACCCTGTCTCTTCTTACTTGCAAGGGGACCAGTGCACTCTGAAGGACTCTGAAGAACTCTGAACATGACAGTTACTGCCTGTCATAATTTCAATACATAAGCTTTCATAACTTTTTTTTAAGTTTCAAATTTCTGGGCTCATGGCTATCTTTTGAAAAGCTTAGTCAGAGAGTATCTCAGAAAACACCAGTACTCTACCTGACACATTAAAGGTCACCATAAATGTGGAATCTGGATTGTTAGTTCTATTCTCCATCATGAGAGTAGAAAGTTTCTGATTTTCTAACTGTGGTTTATATCTCTCTCACACTAATAAAGAGATTAAAAAAAAAAAAACCAAACCTTAAACCATCCTGGATCCCTATTGAATACCATGTGAGTAAAGACATGATCCAATTACAGCACATTCAGAGAGCAATTTCTCCTCTTTTTATTAGGCAGTTTGTAAGATGTACTCTATTGTCTGTTGGAGAACTATGAATTAAAGTGCCTGGAATCTGAAGAGAGCTCTGTACAGTCTATTTTGCCCCAAGCTGGACATATCCTTGAATATGCTCTGTGGCTCATTAGAAAAGAGAGGCAGAAATCATTGCAAGCCTGATCAAATCAAGGCACTGATCAAAGGACTAAATATACAGCTTGCCAAATGATGCGTAGCAAGGGTGAGAGGGAGAGAAAGGATCAAACATTGATATAGGCATACCAAAAATGAGTACTCGGCCTTGTGCAGAGAGCTAACTAGAAGCACGAACATGACATTGAGCCTAGGAAATACTGGAAATACCAGTCTTAACCTTCAGAGATGGTAGGCTTATTGCCTGCCTTGGTGAAGTCTCCCAGCAGAAACCAAGGAAGGACTAAGGTCCATTCGGGTGATATGTTGCTACTGTGGAGCTGGGGGACAACTAAAAGCACAGCAGAGGTAACGAGAATCTGTAGGAAGGAAATTATGACATTTGAATAGAGGAGAGAGAAGCTATGTTGTTGGATGGGAAAGCTCAATATTAAAAGTGCTAATTTTCTCAAAATTAATTTTAAAATATAATTCAATTCCCATAAAAATAATAGAGCCTTTTTTTCTAGAATGCACAAAATTATTTCAATTTCATATGAAAGAATAAGTGAGTTACAATAAGGTCTAAAGCAATTTAGTAAAAGAAAGAATAATGGAGTAAAACAATTATAATTATTGCAGTGTGACATCGGGATAGAAATGGAGAGGTCAAATGAACAGAACACTCAGAAAAAACAAAAAGAGGCATGTCTGTGGACACTTATGCAAATGTACTCCATGTTTAAAAGTGGCATTATAATTCAGTGAGAAGAGAGGAAGGAGTTGAAGTTGAACCATTTAGCTGTCCAATTATAAAAAGACAAAAGAGAGTTATAATTCTACCATCATACCTTACATGAAAACAGATTCCAGATGATTTTTAAAATGTAAGAAATTCCAGACTTATTACTGCTTAATACTACCTGGTGAGCACTTAGCATATTTTTCTGTAAGGTTTTGTGGTCATAAAATTGGATTGTAAAATTTGAGAAGTTTTAACATATTCCGGAGATTCTGGTTGCCAGAGCCTTAAACATATAAAAACTACAGACTGTTTCACAACAGTCTTAATTTTCTATACAGTGAGCTAACATCGATAATTGCTAAAAATTAAGCCACTTGCTATTGATATTTGAAATTCCTTTTTCACATTTTTTTAATTCTAAGATGCTTTTTGAAAAGAAAGAAAGGGAGAAAAACACGGCACACCTCAGACCTCTTTGAGTTGAAGACTAATCATGTAATTCAAACCATAGCACAGCGTAAAGATGGAAAGGTAATTGGTCATGTTAAAAGCAGTTTGCCATAGAAAATGTTTTGTATCTTTCCAGTACCTCCTGGAGTCAAAGAAGCAAACTGAGAAGAGAATACAAGCAGTATATATTATTGAGAGACTATTGCAATCAGCACAGCTGTTTCCAAATTGTCACATATCTCAGCCCCTGTTGTGTTTTTTTATATATATCTTTCTACATTAGGGGAAAAATCCATATCAGTCCAATTTAGCATTCTTGAGGTGCTTCAGGTTTATAAGATGCTTCTTTAAGCAAGTTGCTATTGAGATACTTCTTTTTGTTTATGTGTAATATTCAAGGTGAAATCACAGTAGTCACCTCTACCTGGCAGGCTGGAACATTCTGGTGAGAGATGCTACAAAATTTGCCCTTAGGGATGTAAGAAAATGTAACTTGGTACGAATTCAACTGGGAATTCCCATACCTGTCATTTCAAATCAGCTCAGACTAGTTGCAGGTATTTTGGTCTGTTTTGCTGTAAATAAAGGGATACTATGAAATGAAGGTTTGATAAATACACACAGTTCTGTTAGGGAAACTTGAAATCACTTCAGAGAAGCAATTATTTACCTCTGCTTTTGATCAGGCATCCATGTTGGTGGTCTGGCACCCGAATACCCAGATGCCTCTTGGAAACATGTTGGAGCACAGGGTACCACCCCGAAGGTCAGTGTGAGCTCAAGCCAGTTCTTATTCACTTCAGATTATCCTATGAGTGAGAGAGACCGTCTAAGGACGATAGGATTGCATGGAATTTGATTCTTCCTCTTAGACAGTATTCCATTTCAATGGGTTGCACTCATGAAAGTTCACGTTGGTTCAGCGTTTGAGACTTTGAAAGAAAAAGGTTGAAAATGCAAAATGTAACTGCTATGTTGCTGTAGCGATTTCTATTTCTCTTCCAACTTGACACTGACAATGGCAATCACTGTCTGTACAGGAGGATAGAGCCAATGCCACTCCGTAGTGGCCCACCCTCCACAGGGGCAAGCTAAGATGCTGTCTTGGCTAAGTCTAGTACTCACTATCTATCTTTTAAGTTGTTTCTGACATTGACTGACCCAAAGCTTTAACTTCAAAGTGTCCTAGGCCGGGCATGGTGGCTCATGTTTGTAATCCCAACACTTTGGCTTGAGGCATTTGAACCTAGGAATTTGAGACCACCTGGACAACATAGTGAGACCCTATCTTAACAATTTTTTTTTTTAATTAGCCAGGTATGGTGGTGTATTCCTGTAGTCCTAGGTACTCAGGAGGCTGAGACAGGAGGCTCACTTAGACTGAGGAGGTTGAGACTGTAGGGAGCCACGGTCAGATCACTGCACTCCAACTTGGGTCACAGAGTGAGACCCTGTCTCAGAAAAGAAGGGGGTTCTTTCCTTTAATATCCAGTTGCTTTGTATAACATTATTATCCTCGATTTCTTGACCTTCCATCCAAGATCCACTCTGAGTCTACCTACTATTTTTATTCATGCTCCCAGGCTGTAGAACACTTTCCTATCATCTTGAAGAACAGGATCTAATTTGAAACTACTTGAAAGTCAATTGGCTGCAAACGAATTGACCTGTCAATAATTTTCTTCCATTAATGAATATTTTATTGTTTTTTCCATGTATTCGTGATTTTCGAAGTGCCACAGGTTGCTTGTATAATGCTTTGTTTTCTTTTTTGGGCAGTTCTGTGATTTTTTATTTTTGCTGGCCCTACACCCCCAAATACAGAAGGAACTAAATAATCCAAAAAGTATATTTATTAGGAAAAAACTAAATGCTCAGTGGTTGGGGATTATGCCTGCTACAATTATTTGAGAAGGTTTTTAATAAGTTAAGAGCAAAAGTCAGTTAAAAAAATGTTTTCCTTCACTATAGAATGGTTTTACAACTTTTTGTATAAAGGGCATTAGGTAGTGTTTGAGGTGAATATGGAATAGGCCTAGCAGCTTAGTAAACATACTTGACCAAGAATTAACTCAAACTTTATCAATTAAAGAAAAATATCCGAAACACTCAAGTCTGAAAACTTTTAGTATATTTTTCTTTTATCCTTTCCAACTTTAATGAATATATATGCTTTAGAAGAAAATTACAAATAATAGGCAAAAAAAAGTACATTAGGACCCCACTGTGTTTCATTCTACTTAAAGACCACACACACACACACACACACACACACACACACACACATTTATAACATATATATTTTTTAGATCGTTTCTTTGCACATATATATATGTAATACATATGTATATGCCTTATTCAAAAATTATACCCTATCATATTTACTGTTTGCACTTAACCAATAATCTATTATTGGATATTAGTTTTATTTTATTGTGTGTGTTTGGGTAAATTTTTACTATTACAAGGTGTAGTAATAATTAGTAAAAATAGAAATTAAAAGTGTAAGAAAAGTAAAAGGAAATAACATATTCTGGAAATGAACAAAATATCTAAAAACAAACTAATGTCCAAATTACCTATTCATGATAAAAGTGTATATGGTTGATAACTTTTTTTCAGCAATACATTCTAAGTTATTCAACAAATTTCTGGTAAACAAATTATTTTCAACTATTGAATTCTTTTATTGGGTTCTCTTAGATTTTTCACTGCATCCAGCTCTCACTAGGGCTCACAGGGCACCCTTTTAAGGTATTTTAGATTGATTTCTTTGATCCTTAAACCTCCAATTCTTTCACCCTTCTTCTGAGTTACTCTACTTGGCAATAACTTCAGTTCTTATTAATACAAATATCTGTCATTTCTTATAAATAAACACTGTAGAACCCACTGGACCCTAACTATCATTGTTCTTACTTTATCTTCTTAGTCTTCAGTTTCAGAGAAATTATCCCTCTTCTTTGTTAAATACTTCACCTGGGTTTCCAACCCTTTGTGTTAATTTTAAAAGTGTTTCTAAATGCATTTCTTCCCTATAGTTTTCAATCTCCTCTTCTGTATTATCTTTTATTTCTTTCAGTTATGCCTATATTTTCCTCTTCTTAAGCAGTATTTTCCTTATCCCTACTCTCCGCTTTTACTATTAATATATTTTCTTCTCCCTTTCATCACCAAAACTTAGCACAAATTGTACTACTCTACTTTCTCACGTTTCTCTTTAACTCATGTAAACTGGCTTCCATCCCATTGACTCAACCAAACCTCCTTCTCCATTGCTTTTATTCTATGCAAATCGCCTTTTCAAAGAACTTGGCCTTCCTTTCTTCTCAAAGCTTCAAAAACTATTTAGCCACCTATCTTTGACATCTGTTCCCATTTCCGTTTATTCCAGTCCTTTGTTAACCTAGATCTCCATCTGGCTTTCCCTCCTAGACCCCTTGCGTTTTGTTTTTCTGCCTCGTGCTCTCCTGACACCAAAAGTGAATGAGACTTATGTCTCTGTCCTTGGTTCCATTTCTCTCTTGGCCCTTATTTGCTACTCTCTCAACAATTTCCTTCTAAATGTCTCTCTTGGCCCAAATTCCCCTAAAGATTCAAGATTCTCACAGTTTTATATCCACCCTCTTTATTTTATCTATCTCCTATATTTTCATGGAACATATCCTTTAATAGGTTTCTGCAAAGGAGGCATGAAGATTTCTGTTTGTTTGTTTGTTTGTTTTAGATACTGCATGGTGAACATGGCTTTATTCTTTTCAATTGCTTGGAATGATACCTTGAATAGAATTCTAGGTTAGAAATCACATTATCTCAAAAATTTTAAGACACACTTCCTTGTCTTCTAGTTTTCAGTGCTGTTTTCAGAAATTTAGTGCTGTGTGATCTTTATCCTTGCATTTGTGATTTATCTTTTGTCTCTCAAGAAATCATATAGACTCTTCTCTTTATCTATTTTACGTTGAAATCTCACAATAATGTGCCTGGTATAAGGCTTGTTTCTACTCATTGTGTTTCATGTTTGGACCCTTCAATTTAGAAACTCATATCCTGCAATGTGGAAAATTTTCTCATGCCATTCCTTTGATAATTTCATCTTTTCTTTCTTCTCTTTCTTATGGAACCTATTTGATAAAATTGTTGGACCAACTGATGTGATCTCTTCTCATCTTTTTTCTTCTGCTTTTCAATTCTTTATACCATTCACTCAAACATCTTTTTATCTATCTTCTATCTATATAAATATTTTATGGAAGATTTCCCCAACTTTATATTCCAATTTTGAAATATGCATTTCAATCTTTATCTTTTAATTTCTAAAAGCTTTTTTTTGCTTTTCTGAATTTCGTTTAGCCTCCTATGCACTTTCATGAATGCAATATCTTCTCTTGCCTCTGAAAATATTGATAATGGTTTTTTGAAGATTTTTTTCGGCACCTTAAATTGTGTTTGCTTTCTGCAATATTTTTCCCATCCTTTTGTTTTGATTCTCTGTTTTTTCTCACTTCTCTAGAAAGGCCAGACTGAATAACCATGTTTAAGTGTGAGGGGGGAAAGAAAGAGGGGCAGGAGCGGGGCAAGTTCTAAGCTCGTCAACTGGTGAGCCTCACTGTAGGACAACTGGGAAACCTGGCCTTTATTTGAAGGCGCCTCTAAATCTCACTATCTGTGAACCAGTCTATTTCTCAGATCATTTCTCCCATAGGAGGTATAGATTGAGTGCCAACACTCTGGGAGCCCGACGTGGAAAAGGGCCTGGGGTTCTCACCATTCATTCTGTAGACTTTCACTTACCTCTAGTCAGTGCGGCATCCCACTCTTCCTGCCTCCATGCCTGCTGTCCTTAGTCCAGAACCCCCTTGGTTTCATTTTAAAGAAAGGAAAGTCTACAAGGTGGGGTTTGCAATCATGGTTGGCTGCTCAGAGAAACTGATGGGATATTTTAAACTTGATGAAATGATGCTAAAGTTCACCTGGAAAAATAAGCATTCACAAATAGAAATGTGGGCTGGGCATGGTGGCCCATGCCTGTAATCCCAGCATTTTGAAAGGCAAAGGCGAGAGGATTGCTTGAGCCCAGTATCTCAAGACTGGCCTGGGCAACATGGCAAAACCCTATCTCTACTGAAAATTTAAAAATTAGCTGGGTGTGGTGGCGTGCTTGTAGTCCCAGCTACTGTGGAAGCTGAGGTAAGAGGATTGCTTGAGCCTGGGAGGTCAAGGCTGCAATGAGCCATGATTGCATCACTGCACTCCAGACTGGGTGACAGTCTGGGTGACATACATACACATACATACATACATACATACATACATACATACATACATACAACTAGAAAGGAAAATTCCGTAAGTTCTAGGTAATGCTAAGGAGTGGACTCAATCAGATACCAAAATGTGTTATGAAGCTCAGCCATTAAACTTTGGTGCTTGTGAAGGAAAGGGCTGGAAGATTTATGAAAGAATAGAGTCAGAAGAAAAATCTAAACAAATACCTGTGGGAATTTTGAATATGATAAAATGGCTTTTCGTATCTGTAGGGAAAAGATGAGTTATTAAAATTCATCAGTACAGAAGTGGTTTAATAAATGCATTAACTGCGTATAACATTTGTAAATGTTGAAGACAGGTAGATGCATCTATGTGAGCTGATGTGGAAAGATACCTAATATATAAATTAAGTTAAAAACCAACTTATTGAATAATATGTATGGTATTATCTCATATTTCTAAAAAATAGGATGTAACTTGGCTAATCTATGCATAAAATCTCTAGAAGTGTAAGAAATAGTTACAGTATTTAGCTCTGGAAGTGAGACTTGGGTGTCGGAGAGGGAGGAAGAGTCTTTTACTTTTCACTTTATACTCTCTCTGTTCTCTGAATTAAAAAAAAGAAATTCCCCTGAGAATGTATATGTTTGATTGATAAAATTATATTAGAAATTAATAACTACAACATACCTAGTTTGCTGCCCAAATACTAGATTGTGAAAAAAAATTTTAAATGTAATTGAAAAAGTATTGATTCTAGGCTCTCCTATTCTGTAGAAGATTCGCCCAGGAGCTGGGATTTCTTCAAGCTTGTTATTATTTCATATCTTTGTCTTTACCAACTCCAAGTGCCAATCATCATGTTTTCTTGCTTGCATTCTTTGGATCCAGTCATCTAATGTTTTTGGAATACTCTGTCCTGAACTTTTATTCACTTGCCCTGATGCAACATAAAAGCTTCCCAGGAATCTGTTTTCTTAGGTCAACTGCTAGGGTTGCAGCGGATCTGTACATAACACAGTCTGACAGAGAACAGAACTCATCTTCAACCCCACTTTCACTCACTGGAGTGAGAAAATGGATCAGATAAGGGAAGTACAGAGCACTATCCACAAAAGACCCACAAAAAACGAACCATGTTCCATCATAGACAGCTAAGGAGTTTAAGTAATTTCAAATTTATTTTGTTCTAGATAAAACTTTTAACATAATTCATTTATATACAGAAAAAACAAGTTCTCATCCCCCAGATTCTCTTTTAACATTGATATTCAGAACTCTTTTCTAAAAGAAAAAAATATAGCAATAGTCATGGTCCTGTTCTATTCTTTCCCTTCCCCTAACATCCTTCTCTGCACAGGTAACCACATCTTAACATCAATATGGGTTCTTCCTGACCAGTTTTTCATATGCCTTATGTTTGTCTATACCTGTAAGCAATACATAACACATTTCTATATTTTTAAAAATTTATATAAATGGTATTATACTGTACTTATATATTTCAATTACATTGCATTTAGCTACAAGAACCAGAAAAATTCTTCTACAGGATATTAATAACTAAGAATATTTTTTGTCTTCCACAACAAGAAGTCTAGGGAAAGACCACCATGGTGGCTCTTGGCCCGCTGATGTTACCTATCATCCTGTTTCACTATCCTGGTGTGTGATTCTTCACCTGTTGCTTGCAAGTTAGCTACTAAACCTCAGAAGTTCATATTCCAGGGAGGACAAAGAGGGAAGACAACAGCCAAAAGCCTTGTTCTTGTTAAGTTTTATCTTTCTATTTGGGAAGGGCAAAACACGCTGAGATGTTTACTACACTTATACAAATATAAGTTAAGTATATTTGTGTAATAAAACATAACACATTTAAAACACATATAAACCATGTGCCAAACATTTATATGTTAAATCTATACCAGTTTTATATGTATATCTAAATATATCTCACCCCTTATTTTGTGTTTGCAATATAAAATGCTTTTTCTAGGCTTCCTGTTTTCTTCTTTCCCGATTTTGTTTGGATTGATTATTGAATTCTCTAGATCCCTTTTATTGTTGTTGTTCTATTATTGTGGAATGATTCATTCCGTTATTTTAGTCACTATCCTTAAATTTTAGCATACATAATTAACATAGAATATATAATTAACAAGATCTGAAATAAATAAATATTCCTAGCATCATCCTGGACACTATGTGGAAATTAAAATGGTTTAATTGTTTTCATCCCTTCCATTATTCATGCTTTCAATTTGCTAGTGTTTTAGTTCCACCTTATTTTTAAGCATTCCGTCATCATTATTATTATGTTGGCTTTTCTATACGTTTAGCAGTTTGTTTGCTTAACAATGCTTCGTGCACCTACTCTCTCCTCTGTGTTCAGTTTCATTCTTTCTGAAGCATTTCCTTTAGTGATTCTCTTACTAAAGTATGTGATTAGTAAATTATCTTGGTAGTAGTAATTTAGCAGTAATTATTAGTCTTTGGCTTACAAATCTATTTGTCCTCACTTTTGAAAGATAGTTTATCTGGATATAGAATTCAAAATTGACAAATATTTTCCCTCAGGAATTTGCTATTAGGCAATTATATTTTATATTGTTTTGTATTGATTTTGCTTTTGATATTGATTTAAAATATGCTCTGTAATTGTTATTCTTATTTTAGCTAATCTGTCTTTTCTCTCTGGTTGATATTTTACTTTCTATGTATTGTATTGTACAGTTTTACTACAGCAAATCTAAGTGTTTATTTTACTTATTCTACTCAGAATTTGATATGATTCTTCAGTTCTACAAAACAAAATTCTCAGAATAGTGTCTCTCTCACCTCCCTTCTTTGTGCTGCAACAGATATATTTTGGACCATTTTTTAATTATTCTGCATACCATTAACATTCTTTTACACTTTCCTTTCTATCTTTTTTTTTTTTAACCTGTGTTCTGGATGATTCCCCCAGATCCTGTTTTAATTCTCTGTTGAGCTGTTCCAACTGAGTTTTTAATTTTATTTCCTATAGTTTACACTCTAGATTTTGATTCTTCCTTTTTCAAATTGTCTAGAGTCTTATTCTTTCATTTTATGTTATATTTAATTTAATGATATTTTTAATCGTTTTAATGCAGTTGTTTTAGAAAATCTTTCAGACTGTGCTGTTTGTATTTTTTACTGTTCTAGTTCTTCTTTTTAATTTTTTAAAATTCTCTGCCTCCCCTTCATAGTAGCTACTCTTTTTAATATATATATAAATTTTTATAAATATATATGTGTGTATGTATATATGTATGCATGTATATATTTATAAAATATATATATGTGTGTGTGTGTGTGTGTGAGTGTGTGTGTGTGTGTATATATATATATGGAGAGAGAGAGAGAGAGAAAGATGGAGAGTTTCACTCTTTCGCCCAGTCTGGAGTGAAGTGACATGATCTCGGCTCACTGCAACCTCCACCCTCCTGGGTTCAAGTGATTCTTTTGCCTCAGCCTCCCAAGTAGCTGGGATAGTAGGCACCTGCCACCATGCCCAGCTAATTTTTGTATTAGTAGAAATGAGGTTTTGCCATGTTGGCCAGGCTGGTCTCGAACCGCTATCCTCAGGTTATTCACCTGCCTCAGCCTCCCAAAGTGCTGGGATTAAAGGCGTGAGCCACAGCGCCCGGCCTATTTATATTTTAATAATATTTTTGTGAGACAAAGTTAGAATGAAATAAGAAGGATATTAATTTATATGATTCTTGAGGTCAGTTAAAGCGGCACACATACCTCTTTTGTGAGGGTTTTCTTTATAAATAGCATAGAGCAGAGCTTATCATTCTCACTGTGGGTTTTCCCTTTGTTTCTTACTTCTGGGGATTTGAGTTCAGCTATGTGTTTAAAACATTGTTATAATTTATATACACAAATGCAGGAGAGATTTCTATATCAGCTTATTTGTATCTGGAACCATCTTTTAATGGCTGAGGATGCATAACTTGCTTAACATTGCTCTATACTCCTGTCAGCACCAAATGATGTCACAAGGTCACCAAAAACAAATTTGAGGTTTTAAAAGTGGTTTCTGTACAATTCCTTCAATATGTGCCAGAAATAATATCTGGTAATATGATCGTCTAAAGCTTAAGTGACAAATGTGTGGTCCACAGGTCAGGCCAGATGTGCTTTGTTTAGTCCACACACAGCTTAAATCTTTTATATGTGATGCCAACATTTAAAATTTGGCAAATTTTACATAATGGTTTAGATTTTCAGTTTCTCTTAAACAAGCAAAAATAGCCAGAAAGTTGAGTTGATGTTCCACCACTGCAGTCCTGTGCCAGTGTGTGTGAATAGCTGCTGGCTCGGTGTGTTGGGGTTTCCATCATTCTCCTGGGTTCCACAGACAAGTTGTTCCTTTATATTATAGGTGTGGCCTTGCAGGCACCTGAGTAGGTAACTTCTGTTCTAAATATTAGAACAAGTCATGGTATACCATCAAAGAAGTCACCATTAGGATCCTACCAAATGTGTGAAGGGCTGCTGAGTCTGGTTAGCTGCTGAATGTTTCAGCACGCAGGCACTTCTTTAATACACAGATCAGGATGCTGACCCTACTCTACTGATGTGCTCCAAAGGAAGTATATTTATTATTTGGAGGAACAATCTAAAGTCCCCATAAAGAAAATATAGAGACTACTTATGGTAAATATGAACATAACAGGCTCCAGTGTGGTTTAGACAAGCAGAAAAGGGGCTTTCACTTTTGCTTTGCGTTGGTGCATTTGTCCCCTTGTGAAGCTTAATGGTTCCTGTGGAAGCAGAGCCTCCAGAATTCAGTCTCTAACTTGTTTTAACCAGAGAAGACCTCATTGAAAACTTACCAGAATCTGTGGCCAATGAACTGTGTTTCCAGTTCTAAAGTATTGCTTCTTTCTTGTTTTGCAAGAATTCAGCAATATCACAGTTGAATGGGAGAACTGTAAACTGTTATTAAATAGCTTTATTATTCCCTGGTAGGTTAGCTATTTATTAATTTGGCCAGTTCCTATGTGGAAAAAGTAGCCTTTACTATGTTGCAATCTCTTCCATGTAAACTGTGTTCCCACATACTCAGAGGCATATTTATTATGTTTGATCTGTACCTTATCTACTTCCACCTTTACTCTACCCCACTTCAACCATATTAAACTTCTCCACCACATCCTAGACAGCTCTTATTTTTCTGAGCCTTAATGCCAGCCTCTCCTTCTTCATCAGGCCCAGCTCTGGTTACCGTCCCAAATCAGGAGTCATCGTCTCTCAAAAGCACTCCCACCTTACTGCATTTACTCTATAAAGATGTGTCTGTCACCTAGTTTTATGGCTGGTTCTCCACAGAGTTCTCCATCACTAGGTTTTGAGCTCCATAAGAGAAAACCTTACTTCTTGTCTTATTCATCTTTGCATTTCCAGAGCCTTGCACTCTGCTTGGCATCTAACAGGAAATCAACAAATTCATGGCACTTTGAATTAATTACTCCCACAAAGAACTTGAGTGGGCTTACAGGGCTAAGAAATATTTATTTGAAAAAGGATAACTAAAAGTAAATATCTTTCTTCAAAAAAATGTGTATCGGGAACAAAATAGGCCTTAATTTAGAAATAAATTTTATTCAGAGCCTCCTGGCAACAAAGTGAAAAAGGAAGTATGTCAGTTTTTATGATTCTGCAGGTCAGTTAAAGAAAATACACAAATTATCAACAATGTGGTTTTTTTCTGTTATTGAATTCTGTGAGAAATAGAGGATGAAGTGATGTCATAGACAATGTTCTTGATATAGTCTTACAAAAGACACAGAATTCTTCAAATGCACCTTGTAAAAGTCACCCCTCTGTAAAAGCAAAAAGTAAAGCAGTGGCCCCTAACTTAATAAAGCCACTGCTAAAATAGTCATGTAAAGTTTCATGTTTATCTGCTGTGAAACAAAGGTAGAACTTCAGTAATGGTTATCCATTTCTCTGTAACAAAATACATCACAGTTTTTCTGCCTAATATAGCAAACATTTATGATCTCATGGTTTCTAAAGGTCAGTTTAGGCTGACTGGTTCTAGTTATGGGACTCTCATGAGGTTGCAGGCAAGCTGTTGGCCAGGAATGCAGTCTCTTAAGACTTGACCAGGACCAAAGGATCCACTTCTAAGCTTGCTCATATGGATGTTGGCTGAGGACTTCAGTTCCTTGCCACACGGACTTCTCTGCAGGGCTACACAAGACTTGGCTTCCCCCAGAGAGAATAATGCAAGAGAAATACCGTGAGGAATGAGAGAGCAACCAACATGGATTAAATTGAATCTCAGAACTGATATCCTTTCACTTCTGGCCAACTCTGTTGGTCACGCAGACCACCCTAGTACAGTGTGAGAGAGGACTGTAGAGGGTATGAATACCTAGTGTGAGGGATCACTAGGGCCATCTTGAAGGCTGCCTACCACAGTGACTGCCTTCCAGTAGGAAGCATACTTGGATCTCACATACTTTAGATGGTCCTTCTAGAATCTCAGATGTGAACACTTTTAAGTATTGAATGAAGACCATTCAGAGATGACTTCTATGGCTGAAAGCCAATATTTATGTTGTTGATCAGTGAGAAATATATATACTTCCAATCCCAGGAGACAAAGGTACCTGGACTGAATGGTACAGGCCTGGTTTGCATATTTCTTTCCCACCTCTGCATTGATAAAGTCAACAGTTTCCCAAAAGAAACTTGGATGTCCTCAAGAATTTAAGAGCTTGAGACTGCAGATCTTTGTATATAGAATATAGAAGAGGAAATCCTGACTTTAAACACCATTATGCTCACATGTGGTCACCAGCATTCTTATCCACAAATCTTGGAAATGCTACTTCAAATGCTAGATTTTTAGGAGGGCTGTATCTTAAGTTGCCCTCAGGGACAGAGTTGAAACTGAATGAAGGGAACAATTTTCTAAAGTTAAAGAAGGTCCTTTGGAGAAGTCCAGTACTATCATCATCCTATTACACAGGTAGCTTCAGCAACTTACCCGGTATTACAGAGCTAAGTGTCAGATATCATATTCAACCAGGAAAAACAGAGTTAGCCTCTCTCATTTTAGACTACAGAATTGCCCCATTTGTGTCTATATTTCCTTTTATTATAACTATTTAATAAAAGAAGTTATAAAACATTTTAAAAATAAATGAAATATTTATTAAAGTAAGTAAAATAACTGTTATTAAACAGAGTTCAAGATACTTAAGCATTAAAAATGTCTAGAGGTTAAAAGAATTGGTAAAATTAACTAAGTCCTTCTAAAGGCAGCTAGTGAGTGTTTTGAGCAATTGACCTGTTCCAGCTGGCCTTCCTCACTGGGGAGAACATCTTAAGAGGTGGACATTCACTGAGATCTCACATTGAGATCTTGAGAGGTGTTGACCTAGAGTCCTTGGGTCTGAGCCAGAACCTCAGCTGAGGTCAGGAGCATGCACAGGAAGGAGGCCCTTTGCTTCAGACTGGGCTACGTGCTGTTGGTCCCATAGTGAACAAGCTCTGGACTTGCCAAAACAATATGGTCAAACAGCCCTCCTCTCCTCTAACTCTTGGCTGATTTGAGACAATAAATGACACAACACCAAAGTTAATTTCTTATATGATAATATTAAATGAAACGTATAGGAGCAATTAGTTTTTAAAACTTGAAGAAAGGCATTGGCTAAGAATTTAAACAAAAACTACATGGGAATACTGCTGTATACATGCTGGAAAGGCAACGAAGTAGAATTTCTCCAGGAACAGCAGAGCAAGCAGTGTGAGTGCAGTGATGATGGCAGTGAGGGGTACTACAGGAACAGTGAGGGTGGAGGGGGGACATGGGAGCAGTGAGGGGCATGGCACATGCCATGCAGCAAAGTGAGAGAGTCTTGGGACCAGTGAAGGTGCTTCCTCCAGAAAAGTCTATATAGAGGGCGGTAATCATGCAAAGTCATGTTCACATTCCAGCTGATGCTGGCACTTACCAAGTTACCTTCCAATAGATTCTTTATAGTAAACTTAAGTTGAAAGTGATGGTTTGCTTCAAATCTGCAGTGCCATGAATTGGCACTAGAGGTGGGAGGGTTAAATACATGAATTTGGAAAGCTGTTTAAGACCAGATTTTGAAACTGCACATAGAGGCACGCATGTTAAAAAGAATCTATGGAGGTGGTGTGTCATACAGTGAAGGAGCAGAAGTTCTGCAGAATAGAAACGCTGGCTCCCATGGACTGTTGAAATGGATTTCGTCAAGTCATTTAACTTGACTGAATTTCAATTTCAAAATCTGCAGAATGAAGATTACCACAAAACTTGCTTCATAGGAATACGAAGACATGCAGATGAGATACTGTTGAAGTCACTTTGTAATTCTAAATTCTGAATTATTTTAAATTTGGGGGTGGGGAGGGTCACAAATGATTTCCCATCTCAAAAGACTGATTGTTAATTTGTTTATTTATTGCCTGTCTCCCTGGGTCCTTCCATGTCATATTCTCCTGCATATCTCCAGCGCCTACAACAGGGCCAGGCCCTCAGATGGTATTCAGTAAATATTCATTGAATGAATACACATGAATCTCAATAGAAACAATCATATCAGAATTATATCAAAGACAAGACATTTTGAAAAATTACTCCCCTACTGTCATTATTGAGACTGTTTCTCCCCTCAGCTTCCCGTGTCTAAGAGAAATGAAATGTGTGCTAACACAAATACACCTGCAGCATTTCTGCTTACATCCCCATTCACTACTTTGTTATGCTCAGTTAAAATAAATCACACAGAACTTCCTCCCTGCACCATTCTTCTGATCTTCAGCAAGCCTTGCCAGGAGTGAGAGCGGCAGCCCAGTGGGTCCCCTCTCATTCAGCCTTAGGCACAGTGAAAAGAGGATTTTATGTAGTTGAAAACATGTGTGGAGAAAATATTTCCGCCTTATGGTCAATTTAACAGTCTGTATCTCCTGTATTTCATTATCTTAGCTCCTCATGATGGCTATGAAATAATTTCCTAATTCTTTCCTTGGCCAGGGTTGCTGACCAACATGAACATTTTCATGCTGATCCACCTTTCTGATTTATTGAGTTTTGGGAGGGTGATCTCAATTCCAAGTAGGGAACAAGAATGTCACCAGTCTGTGCAGATCATTAATAATTAGAAATAGTAGAGTTACTAGCTTTAAAGCTCAATTTACCTACCAATGTTAATATTGAAATCTGATAAATTAATGAGTTCTACTTCTGTTTTGTTTTTCACATACTTAGAGAATTCTAGTCCATCCAAAGGGAACTTCTCTCGGTTCTTGCTTCTCTTTAAGATAGCAAAACATCTAGAAGCAGCACTGGGCTGGTAATAAAAGGCCGGAGAACAATAACCGGGACAGCACCTGTTTAGTTGCTCTTTGTGGGACAAGTGCATTCTCCATAATTTTTTGTTCTGGCTTGGTTTCTGGGATTTTTCTTAAATGGAAAGAGGCATTGACATCTTACTTAGATGATAAGGTAGATGAAATATTCTGAGATCCTTTGATTTCTTACAGGTCTTGAGGGATCCATAAAATTTGTGTTTGTTGTAATTATTTCAAGTTCATTACATATTTTGTTTATGTATGACATTTTAATATTTAAGGATGCCTTGAAGGAATCTGGATTCCTTATTGCTCATAAAGTTTGTCAGTGGCCAGCCAGCAGCACCATTTGCATCTCAATAGTACAAAAGAGTGAAATGATATTTTGCAGGATCGTGGAGAGCATCCCTGGCGAGGTAGAATCAAACACGGGCAATTGTTTTGCTCATAAAGCCCCATGGCTTCCTTGGATTATTTGTAGGTCACATCTCAACCACAATTAATAGCAACCACCACCACAAAGATTGCTGACTACTCAGACATTAAACATAGCCATATTTCTTTGCAAACAAAGGCCCTCCTTATAGAATAAAAGAACCACTTATGCTTTCCAGGAAAACTCCTTTTATTATTAGATTTCTGGGCATTTGGCGATCTGTACTGTTTATAATTCAATGCTCTTAGTAACAACAAAATAGCTATAACTGATAGTTTGGCAAATTCAAAAACATAATTACGTTTTTTAAGAGTTAGTTATACGAGACGGGGGATTATTGACAGGAAATAGAATTTCTTTTAAAACTCTTTCTCCATGAGGCACAGGTAGGCTTTCTTCACCTAGCTGTTCTGCTGCCACAGCCCCATCTGGCGCACTGCACCTATGTGACACAAGAAATAGCTCTCCAGGTCAGTGAGGGGGTAACTAGGTTGAATCTTGTTTAGAATGAGGGATTGAGGCCACCTGGGGGTTCTACTTATATAATTTTCAGCATCTGGCTTGGCTAGCAAATCAATGGCCTCGAAACAAAAACAGAAACAAATAAAAGATTCCTGTTCCCTGAGAAAGCTGATACCATTGTTCAGGAAGTGGTGAGCTTGACAGGTATCTTTTTGTCCTTACTGGTGCCTACCAGAGCACACACAGAGAAAAGCAAACTCCCTCCATATTAAAGGACAAGGGCAGCAGCAGGCAGCACGCTTCCTCTAATGGGAAAGTGGAGAATGATTTAAAAAACTTGTGTTGACTTGCTTGCTTGCAGCCTTTTAATAACGTGTAGGTAGGAGGCCATGGGACTTCAGATAAACAAGCACTGAGCCCCATCAGCAGTGCTTGTTCCTGTAATGTTCTGGGGTAGCAGTGCGGATTGAGAGGAAGAGGGTGTCTTTTTCAAAGGAGGCTATTGGAGGAAGTTATGTACACAGTGTAAACAGTGATGAACTGGTACAAAGAATCTGCCTGAGAAAACTGGGTAGAAATTGGACTCTCACTAGCTCTAATTTACCCTCCGTTTGTATCCTGAGCTTCAGATGAAAGCAGGAGGCTCCTCTCAAGGCACAGTTATAGTCCCATCCTTTGGCTCTATCTGGACTTTTAGACACATCTCCTTAATTCTGGAAAAAGGCAGGAGTGCCATTACATCTGGGCTTATTTTGTAATGCTTCATGGAAACAGCTGCATTGCCTGTCTTTGTGTGGATACAGTTTTTAAAAATGAAAATTGCCATGGCAACAGCTGCAGCCACTTATAACAGAGCAGTGGAAATGACGCTGGTATCGGTGGGGAAAGCTATGCTCTCAGAATAATGTGTCCCTCATACTGGATTTTACACATTAACATTTTCATTTTTTAAAGAAAAAAGTATGAGAATGTGTTCAAAAGAAATTTACCAGGGACTGGAGAGCTCAGGGAATTGGTAAGTGGGAACAGAGCTTTTATCTGCAGGCCCTGAGTTAAAAATCCAGCTGTTTGGCAAAAGCTTTTAATACTGCGATTCCAGGGAGGGCAGTGCCCACTGCTTGTGTTTAACCCCACCGTGCCGAATATGCCACTCTAAACAGAGTTGCATGATGGCATTGGCGGTGATGATTAGAATGTTAATTGAAGCCAGTTTTCTGCATCTTTTAGCACTACACCTTCCTTACAGCTTTGGTAAATCTCTATCTACCTTTGAGACTATAGGAACCACTTCTCCCGCCTGCCGGTAAGCATAAAATAGTTTAAAAGTAACCTTTAATTTCCTCTTAACTCTGTTCTGAGATTAACAGCATCTTTCCTGGCTGTCAGATCCTGGGGTCTGGGTGAGCCCATTCTGAAGTCTGAGGGGAGTGGGTGGGTGAGCAGAACGAACACTTGGGGGGGCGTAGGCAGGTGAATCGGTTTTATTCAGCAGCAGCTCTCATCAACAGCTTTCTTAAACTACCTCGCTCAAGAGCAGCTTTTCTTACACTGTGCGCTCAGTGCTCAGTCTCGGCTGCTTGACAGGCCACCCCCACACAGCTGCTAGGCCTGCTCTTCCTTGCCTTCGGGGTCAGCAGCTAACTCTCTCTCTGAGCACAAGCAAGCGAGCTGTGTCTGGCCCCCTCCTGTTCGTCTGCAAGAGGGATAGCTTTGGCTCTCTCTTTCTCTGGGTGCTAGCATGTCCGCCATGTCAAGCCTTGTTGAGCAGAGCTGAGTCCTCCAAGAGCTAAGCCCCATGCACAGCGTCAACAGGGCAGTTATACCTTTTACAGACAATAGTGACTCCAAGCCGAGTATGAACTTACACAAACAGGTTAAGTGGAAGTGTGTGCACGCACCAAACTCGCTAACTCATACAGACCTGGGTATCCACCTTGGCCTATTCCTTGACCAAAGCCCATCGAAGCATCTTAAAATGGCTCATGCTACATGTTCTGGCACTTTCTTTTTACTGAACATGAAGAAGTTGAGTGAAGAGGAACCAGAGGAAGAAGATTTACCGTGACATATGCTCAAGACTTCGTACAAGGACTGGGTGTGGTGGCTCATACCTGTAATCCCAGTGCTTTGAGAGACAAAGGTAGGAGGATTGCTTGAGCCCAGGAGTTCAAGACCAGCCTGGGCAACAATGGGAGACCTCAGTCTCCACAAAAAATAAAAAACGTAGCCAGGCCCGTGGTGATGCACACCTGTGGTCCTAACTACATGGGAGGCTGAGGCAGGAGGATTACTTGAGCCCAGGAGGTCAAGGCTATAGTGAGCCATGTTCATGCCACCGTATTCCACCTTGGGTAAGAGAGTGAGATCCTGTCTTAAAAAAAAAAAAAAAAAAAGACTTCATACATTGTAGGGGGAGCGCCTGCATTTTGAGTTTTTAATGAGTTTTTAAAATATTCTGTAAGCATGATGCATGATGTCACATCATTTTAATGATCCCATAGACCACGTCAATGATAAAAGCAGTCAGATGATTCAACAGAATCTATGAGGAAACAGAAAAATGCTATCAATATTAACTTATGGAAATAATAAAACTTCAAAAAGCTATGGTCTCTAAGGCTACAGATAAATAAGCCTTGAGCATAGCAAGAACATCCATCAAAAACAAAATCCTTCACTTACTTCCAAAGAACTCTGATTCCTGATGAAGTGACCCAGGTGTGTGTGGCTCCCTGTGGGTGTGTGTGGGTGTGTGTGCATGCACACACACCCACACACACACATTGAGAATAGATTAAAAGATTGAGAAGAGATTAATATTTATATTATCTGCTTTATCTCTCACAAGCTTCAAATCTCTTCTAAAAAGTTATTCCAATTTTTTTTTCTTTAGTTATGGGCCCTAATGCTTTAGAGTATGTATTTTACCACCAAACGTGTATATGATCCAGGCTTTACTAAACTATGTCACACCCTGATTTGTTTCCCTATCATCACTCAGAAGAGGTAGAGAAGCCCATGGAGAAAGTTTTTGCCCTCAGCTACAGGAAATGTAGTGCAAAAAGCCTCCATCTCATCCTGGTTCAGAAAATGACTGCAAAAGAAAAAACTACCTCCCTCAAAGCCCAGCCACTAGGGATTATTTTATTTTTATTATAGCATATTGGAATCTATTGTACAACAAGGAGTAGATCCATCTCCCTCCTTTCTGCTGCCAAGTCTGTTCCTCATTCAAACTAACCAAGTAACTGTACACCCAACAATGCCAGCCTCAGAGATGAGAACACCACTTGAAGGAGTCTTTCCAGAGAAATCTTCATTACTGTTTAATTGCCCACATTTATCCCACATGTCCTTTGTCTTGCCAATTGTGGCTAATTTTTCAGTTAGTACAAGCTTCTGCCAGTCTTGTAGTTTCTGTCCAGTGCTCTCTCTTGCTCTCACTCCTCATTTCTAGACTTCACCCATATCACCCTGATCAGTTTATGCATAGCATTGTATCTGATCTTAATTGAGAGACTCAAGAGAAATACAACTCTAACAATCTTATTTTCACTAAATTAAGCAAGATTGAAGGATGTGTTGGTTTAAACCCTGATTCAGGAGGGGGAATGTTGAAAGAAATGCAGCAATGAAGAAGGGAGCTATCGTTTTCTTCATAAGAAGTCAGAACGTTTCCCTGGATAGGGTAACCTCGGCAGATGCTTGATAAGGACTGTTGGTAGAAAACGGATCATCACCATCTGAAGTGAAATACATTTTAGTATAATTAATTTTTCATTTAAAAAATGTACTCAATTTCGCTAAACTCTGAAGCCAAAAGGAATATGGTTTTGTGGAAGGATCTCCCCAACAGCTCGGCAAAGAGGGCCAAGTCTACTAGTTCCATTCAGTGCCTCTGCTGATGATTAGGTCACAAGAAACCACTGTCCCATATCCTTGTGTTTTTCGAAGCAGAAGTCATGCATTCAAAGAGACCTCTTCCAGGTTCCAGTTCTTAGTAACATCCTCTCTAGAAGTACTCCAGTCTGCTTCGGTGGTATAGGTTTCCACCATTTTGCCTCCAAAGGAATCTCCATTTGGCAATACATTCTGTTCCGATAGAAAAATAATGTTTTAATTATCTGTGCAATTTAGTAGCAGCCAAGGACCGGATATACTACTTCCTCCCAGAAAACAAGCCAAACATTCCACCTTTCAAACATAAACATTTTGCTGTGCCTAGGGAAAAGTCTGGAGGCAGGCTCATCCTTTTCCACTTCTATTTCAAAGGCTCTTTTTTCTCAGAATAGCCCTTGGGGCCACATTTTTTTTCTGATTTGATATTAAATAAACACACAATGAAAGAAAGAGCCAAGAAAATGTGCAGATACAAGTTAAACTAGATAATTTAGAGACCTTACCGGGGGGGACTATCTAGGACCCAAGATAGGAACTTACAAACCTTTTGTTGATGCAGAAACTTGCCAACATACAGTTCTCTTGGTGGGAGCATCAAAATAGGAGCTTTGGAACCAGATCGACTAGGATTCTAATGCCAGTCCTACCACTTGCTCACCACGTGACTTTGGCCCCCTCATTAACACTCTTCAATTTCCTTTCATGATATGTAAATAATATTATATCTGCTATGAAGTTATTGTGAGGATTACAAATAATGTAAATAAGATACATATCACAGTCCTGGCTTGCAAGAGACCCTCAATAAACGGCAGCTATTCACATTGCAATGTAGAAAGCACAAAGTCCAAAAGAATTTCAACATCAAACGTTTTGCCGAAATAGATCATACATACTTTCCAAATTCAGTATTTAAGACTCTGAAATTAAGCTGGGATTGCACATGGTGATCACTCAATTTACTAACAAATTACCTTTTTATATCTTACTAGCGTACTCTATTATGGTTTGCAAAGCCAGGGGTTATTTTTTTCTCTCTCCTCATTTTGGGAACTTACCAATTAAGTTCTTATTTTAAAATCCAGAATTTTAAGGGCCGAACATTTTTAATGTAAATAATTTAACAGCACCAATACCCTCCTTCCTCTCCACTGCCACCAACACAGACTGGCTGGTGGCACAGCAGAGGATTGTCAGGCAAATCCAAGGCAGAAGATGGCAGGGGTACTTGACTGGTTCTCTAAGACTTCCTTTTATTATCGTCCCCACATTTTGGCATTAGGTTTGTGGGGATTATCTTACCTCTCCCGTGGGAAAGTTACCTGGGTCTTCACAAACACATTTCACATGAAGTCAAGGTGCTATAATCTCTAATTATGCATCGACCTCCTTTTAATGACGTTCATTAGCATTAAGTGATAAGGCAGTTTTTTCATGAATAAAAACAAGGATTTTGCTATTTCTCACTATAAATTTTACAGCCCCTCTCCCTCTTTCTCTTTTCCTTTCACACATGCACAACAGATCCGAAAGGTGCCGCAGTCTTCTATTTTGTTTATGTAAATGACATTCTCTCCTCCTATCACTGGATCACCTCTGCTTCTATTTGCATGTTTTCTAACAACGGCCCTGAGGTATTTTTAACTGTATTTTCCAAGAAGATGATAATAGGTTTGAATAAAAGTCTAATGAATACACTTAATCCAGAGGAGACCCTGGAGTATAATTATTGAATTCTACCTTTTGTATATACCCTTGGTTCCACCTGAGAAGTGTAATGCAACAGTAGCCACTAGCTGGTAGCTCATCCATCAGATGGTGAGAATGGTAATACAAAAGAAAACCTGATCGATAAAAACCACAAAGAGAGAAAGCAAGAGGCTTGCTATAAAAGGAGTAGAGGAAAAGCATCGAAAAGCAGTCCTCACTCTCTGCTACTTGTGCTCCAAGGAGGAGCCCTACTTTGGACACCTTGTACCAACTCCTCCTTCCGGCCCATTCTTTCTTCCTTGTGAACCATATACACAGTTCTCTAGTTTTAATCCACTTTAGACAAGGCATCTGCATTCCAAATGTTTTTTTAAAAATTACTATTACCAGGGTGTTACTTATTTCATAAAATTTCCCTCAAGGAACACTTCTCCCCCATGTTCCAGGGAGCACAGGCCTGTTTCTCTCATTTGCTCTAATGACACGTATACGCAGACAGTGTATCTTTTGAAGATCTAGCCATGGGTAAATTGAACCAAGGCCCGGGAGCTGCAGTGTTTCATACATTCTGGTTGACCTGGAGAGAGCTGAGCCCTGGTAGTGGTGGCGGGTATGGTGAGACCTCGCCACATAACCTTGGATATATTGAATCATACGGTTAATATCATTTACATCATGAATAGAAAGTAGAGTTGATCCAGGCCATACATTAATGTGTGCTTCATGGTGTTCCCACTACACTTCCCAACTCTGTCAGTCACTCCCATGTAAACACAATTCTCAAAACCTCTCTTTTCTATCTACATATACTTAGGTGTCAGGAACAGCCACTCTTTCTGATCTATCATTAATTTGTGTTTTCACATATGTTGTCTGCTAGCCTGGAGTAGCCACGTATGATCCCAGCCAAGCAGGAAGAATGCAAAAGGTCATGGCTCAGAGCACAGGGTTTCTTCTATTATCAAGGCCCCAAGGCCCTTTTTTTTTTTGAGACAGAGTCTTGCTCTGTCACCCAGGCTGGAGTGCGGTGGTGCAGTGGCCCAACTCGGCTCACTGCAGCCTTGAACATCCGGGCTCCAGTGATCCTCCCACTTCTGCCCTGCGAAGTGCTGGGATTACAGGCATGAGCCACTGCGCCCAGCCACCAAGGTACACTTGTTTCATGTGCCTTGCACTGATTATTCGATTCTTCCTCTTGTCTCACCTTCTGCTAGTTGCCGTTCACCTCAGCTTTTGAACACTCCCTCCTTGTTCTAACATCAGTATTTGTAGATCCCGACCTCAGTGGCTTTTAACCTTTTGCAGGGTTATGGACCACATAGAGAAGGTGATGAAAGTTCAGGTATCTTGGCCAGGCGTGGTGGTTTACACCTGTAATCCCAGCACTTTGGGAGGCCAAGGTGGGCCGATCACAAGGTCAGGGGTTTGAGACCAGCCTGGTCAACATGGTGAAACACAATCTCTACTAAAAATATGAAAATTAGCCGGGTATGGTGGTGCATGCCTGTTATCCCAGCTACTCTGGAGGCTGAGGCAGGAGAATCATTTGAACCCGGGAGGCAGAGGTTGCAGTGAGTCTAGACTGCACCATTACACTCCAGCCTGGGTGACAGAGCAAGACTCTGTCTCAAAAAAAAAAAAAAATTAAGGAACCTTCTTCCAGAAAAATGCATGTGTGCATTTATGGATGTTCAGTTTACACTCAACCCCAGGCTCCAAGAATATTGATTACCTGAGTCCCTTGCTTGTTGTTCACATACTAATTATAGCTTGTTTACCTGCTTTTAAGTTTCCACTGACCTCTCTCCTTCCAATGGCTATGTAGTCTTTCATCTACATGTTCTCCAAGCCTCTGACCTATTGGCCAACTAGATACATAAAAACTATCCTCTTGGTCCTTCAAGGCTGCTTCAACACACAGAGCCCTAGTTCCTGGCACCCAGCAATAGCTTATGCTCCTCCATAGCATGGCTGTGGTCTTGACAGATGAACTGTTCTTCCTTACATCTAGCCTCTGACTCTGTTTTAGTAACTATCTTTATTGCGTAGACAAGACAGGTCTATTAATTGCTTGAGTTAGGAATACATCAGTTCTTACAAGCTATATTGGCTTGAGATTCAAATATAAGGTCCATATTCTTATTCCAGATAAAGCCATGTCCTGAAGAGCTAGTGCCAGAGAGGACTTCTCTGTAGAATATCCACTTCATGGCAACTCCTAGAAACATATAAGTTAAGAACATTATGTAAAAGCAAAACTTCCTCTGATAAGATTTGCTGGTCTGCAGGTCCCATGCTTCACACATGACACTGAACTCTGTGGGAATGAGGCAACTACCCTGGTGGAATTACATTAGTTTAGGAAGATACGCTTTCCTTCCAAAGATAACTTGAACTAAAGTGAAATTATCTGCAACTCTAAGAAGATGGATACAGATTCTTAATTAAATTAAGCTATGATAGGGGCCCAGATGCTCACTTAATTGCTAATAAATGGGAGATCAGGAAAGGGTCTGGGGGAATGAGCCTATCAGTGCAAATATTTTCCAGGAGTTGGCTTGTCACCAGGTGAAACTCCCTCAGGCTGTCTCAGGCAGCTGTTTATAATGGGAGTGGGGTTTATCTAATGCAAGAATGAAAGGCACCTGGATTAAGAAGGCAGCCCATTGTGTCTGAAGAGCCCTTTGACCCAGCCAGATGAAACTAGCAGTTTATTCAGCCACTCATCGCAGTCCTCAGCGTGCAGCATTTATGAAACACTGCAGGCTCCAATCCAGGCAAGCACCCCTTTGCTGATTCTTCTTTATCTCTATGTAGCATGTGGTGAGCTGTGAATTGGTGTTCTTGCCATGAAAGCAAAACTCCATTGTTTTCATGTTTTTTTCCTTGACTGTTGCTAATCAGTAAGTCTACAGAACTTTATTAAACACCTTTCTTCACAAACACATTTGCTTTCAGGTGTAGCAACAGAATTTCTGTGGTATGTCTACCTGGGTGTCCCCTTCCCTGAAAGGCTGCTGGAAGTTCAGCTTTGTTAGATTTGCAAACCCGTGAATCGTCCATGCTTAGTGATTGTTAACAATTTACATGGATCCCCTTGTTTGATACTATCCCAACAGACTTCTGCTCTATAGGCCTTATTAAGAAAAAGGTGAATTCAGTATTTAACCAAACTCTAAGGCTATTGCTCATTCTACTCCCAAAGGTTCTTATAATGTTCTAATATACTAGTTGGAATTCCCAAATGCCTTTATTTATTAGAAGTAGAGCTTAGTTTTTATTTAGTTTCTTTTGAGCTAATGGTGAAAGATATAGCAACAATAATTCCAACAATATTAATGCAAATAGAAATAATAATAATAACAGCTAATATTTTTGGAATGCCATGTTCTAGGTAGCATGGAAAGCACTCCAAAAATATTAGCTGTTATTATTTTTGATATGTGTATTTAAGCCCTATACATATATTAACATATGTAATCTCCACTCTATGAAGGAAACACAATTGTTATCACCATTTTCCAAATGAAGATGCTGAGACACAGATAAGTAGTTACTTTAAATAGGCAGTAGTCACCACTTGGAAAAACAGGACAAACTGCATAGGATGGCAAACCTAAGTTGGCATTGGTATGAATGCCGGGAGATATGAGATCTAGTTTCATATTAAAACTCATTCATTATAGAGGAAAGGTCTCCACTAAAAAACTCTTGGCCTGTAAATAGCGCTAGGTTGTCGGCAAAACTCCTCATATTGAAATGGATATTTTAACTAGTGTAATTTCTTTTTCGCAAATAAGTACTAGAAATCCTGAAATTTTCAACTTCCAAGAGTGGACTTTGCCTCAGTCTTATGAAGATGGGGCATACGTTCATGTTATTTCTCTGTGAGTACATTCCAGTGGTAGAGCCCGGCATTTCCACTCCCCAGTCACAGGCTTTCCCTTGGTGAGATCTGAATCTAATGATGCTCCATTTACCTGAAAATTACCTTGGGCAGTGATTTAACCTCCCTGAGTCTATTTATCTCTAAGATGAGAACAATACGGTCATGCATCTCTTAACAGGGATATATTCTAAGAAATGCTTTGGTAGGCTTGTCATCATGTGGACATTATGGAGTGTACCCAGACAAACCTAGATGGTATAGCCTACTATACACTTAGGCTATATGGTATAACCTATTGCTTCTAGGCTACAAAGCCTGTACAGCATGTTATTGTACTAATATTGTGGGCAGTCATAACCAAATAGTAAGTATTTATGTATCTAAACCTAGAAAAGATACAGTAAAAACAATACCATATCATAATCTCATGGGACCACTGTTGTATGTGCAGTCTGCTGTTGATTGAAATGTCACTATACAGTGCATGCTGCACTTTTTTCATTAGATTATTGGAAGGATTAAATGAGGTGAAATTTTAAAAGTTACTTTATCTAAGACATAATTTCCTTATCTATAATGGAAGTAATGGTAGCACCTTCTTTGGGGTTTACTTTGAGGGTTAAAGAAGATAATGCTTATTAAAACACTTAACATAGTGCTTGACACATAGTGATGCTTCATAGAAATGAATACAGGGAGTAGTATTTTTGAGGCTCAGTAAACATGGGAGAACTTGACCTCCTCTATTTTCAACCTTGGGGATTAATATTTGGTCTTGCTTGTACCTGTTTATGATTATATTTTAATTTTAGCTGGATTTCCATCTTTGGTGGCTATTAACCTACTTTTCTATATCTTTTTATATCTATTATGACTAAAATTTCACATATCACAGCATTCTTTGGAGCCAAGATTTCATTAATGAGGATTAAAGAAATTGAAAAGTTGGAGAAAGGGTAGAAATTCCCATTAGGCCATGAGAATTATTCTCTCTTTCTTAAATGAATAGGCTCACAGCAGTGGGATTCAAATTCCTATCTCTGCTTTAAAGAGAAATACAAAGAAAGAAAAAGAAATGAGAAGAGAATTTTCAAGTTGCTTTTATCTTCAGGACTATCTCAAATTCACTTTCCTCTCAATATTAGGTATAAGAGAAAGTTTCTCAAAGCCCACAGATTAATTCAATTCTGACAAGACGCTTCAAGCTAAATCGCAAAGTAATTTAAGATCTCCTTTCAAAGAAAATGCACATATAATTCATAACAAACCTCCTTTAACTCTTCTTCCCTTTTAACCAATTTTAAACTCAGAGCACTCTGTGTCACCTTAAAGTTGGAACTTAATGGACTGGAGCCACTTAGGAATCTGTCAAAGGTTTTATTCTGTGCTGAAATTTGTAACTGTTCTTGATGTCATTATCAACCTGGCTCCAACTTAAATCATCGCATCTTCGTTGCATCCTCTGCTGAAGTACTGCTCCTTACTGGCTGCATGCTCAGACATTTCCAATGTCAGGATTTGGATGAGCACAGGAAAGCCAAGTACCTTACTATCCTTCCTGGCAGGCCTGCAGGAAATTGGAAAATAGATAGGGAGTCAGTGACCCTCGGGGTGAGAGGTGCCTTGAGGCCACATTATAACTGTCTAGTGCATGAATGTCCTCCACAGCACCCTGGCAAGTAACTCTCTTATTCTATGTTTAAGCATCGCCAACTACAGAGAACTCACTACCCTTTTATAGTACCCATCCCATTTTCCATCAGATCTAAGAATTAGGAAATTTTGAAATAGAATATAAAGCTGGGAATCTGTCTTCCTGTGATATTTAACTTTTAGACTTTATCTCATCTTCTGGAAATACAATGAGTCCAGTCCTTCCTCTGCACAGCCACCTTTCAAATGCTCACTGCAGCTGTTGCTGCTACATCCATCTATACTTTAAACTCCTGTTCTTCCCTCAGTCTTTTTCCTCACCACCCTACTTTTTCTCCTGTGATCTGCTGTTCTTTGCTGGGTCTCATTTAGGTGGTGGCATCCAGGCTGATGAGGACAGGCCTGGCTGCTGCAGCCTTTGAAGAGTGCCATGGGATTGTGCTGTCTCCCACTCACCTTCCTCCACTGTGACTGACATAGACTTCACCTGGAATATTTCATCACCAACCCTCCAGCACCTGCTCTTTCACCCTAGAAGAAAATCCTAAGAATGTCCTGAAAGTCTCTGGAAGACCTGGCCCTGTCCCAGCTCCAGCCTGATTCCCCCATCATTCCCCATCATTTCCCTTCAGCCACACTGGCCACTTTGTAGCTTCTCAGACCCACTGAACAAGCTTTGCTTTGGGACCTGGAAAGCTCTCCCTTTATTTCATTCAGGACTTCATTTAATAATCTTTGTCAGAGAAGCCTTCCCTGACTATCTCAATCCTCTCTGTCCCATCATCTCATGCTGTTTTATTTTTCTTTTCCGTCCTTGCATTGAATTATACATTTATTTGCTTAGCTGTTCATTATGTTGTCTTCTCCCCTGAAACGTAAGGAATATGAGGTCAGGAGCCATGTTTTGTTCCCTGCAGTACCTTCAGTGCCAACAACAATGTCTGTAGTTAGTAGTTGTTCAATAAGTATTTGTGGATGGAGTGAATCAATTAATTCAGCCTGAGATTGCATTATTCCAGAGGAAGCCATGAAACACTAGCTTATCCTTCCCAGAGAATTCCTCTTGTCTTTTTCTCTTGTGCCTGACATCAAAATGACAATATGATATTTGTCAAGGATTTGGAAAATCACTCTCTGGTATACATTCAGATTCTTAGGGAGCAGTCATTACATGGTCCCTCAGAAGTGGAAAGAGTTAATTGATGTTCTCCCTCAAACGCAGCTCTTGACTCTGCAGGGTCTTTGGCCCTTGGGAAGGTAAAACCCTATGGTCCTCACTCAAGCTCAGTGAACTTCTGGCCGGGACCTCTTATTATTATCTTAACCTCCCAGGGTGCCTGGAATGCCCCCAATTCCTGAAGTCATTATGTTTTACAGCAGGTTCTCTTGACAGAGATCACTGGCCTTTGGCAGAACATAAGCCAGAATAATGGGCAGGCAGGTGCCAGAAAGAATTCCAATGTGTACACACAATTCTTGGCCTTATAAAAATCAATTCCTTATTCATAATTAAGCAACTTCTCTGAGAAAGAGCAGGTTGGTACAGTTATTAAAAGATAAATAATAGATAGGGATCCACTTTTTTTAAAAGGCAAAAAGAATTTTAAACACCAAATAGCATTGTAATTTTTTTTTTAATCTACTTACTTCTTACCTGTGACACCCATGCCCAACAAAACGGAGCAGCTTTTACACATTTTCATTGCCCTTTTATGTTGTGTTTGTCCTTAAAATGTGTCTTTAAGAGCAAAATGACAAGGCAGCTCCAGATACGGAGAAAAGAAACTAGAAGCACTCCACATAAATGTCACGTGATGATCTTGTGGGTCTTTTCCTGTTTACCAGATTGGGGTTAGGGATCATGGTTGAAAACAGAAGTTGCTAAATGGGTTCTTACTAAAAAGAGCAGCAAGTCTCCCCAGTACTTAGGATGCTCACCTCCCAACTGGCTTACTTGGCGACAGAAGCAGCCTCATTTCCCCCGCCCCCACCCCCACCCCATCCCCTTTGCCTCACGTCTGTATATGACAGGGTGGGGAAGGAAGGGGGTTATCCCTGGGGAGAGTGCAGTGTTTGAGATGTGAACTGTTACCCTGTTATCCCGTCCCATGGAAGTTCTTCCTCTCCCCTAAGCCGAGGGGAAGGGGAGTCTACTCTGCAGGAATCACAAAGAAAAACTGGTGCTACCTGCAAGGACGGGCTGTGAGCTCATCCCCCGGTGTAGAAACTGCAGTGGAGCCAAAGCCCTCTCAGAGCAGAGCAAGGGGAGGGAGTTCTCGGATGTGGCTCTCAGAGTGTGAGATCATACAAAACACAGAGACCAGCGCCTCTTCTAGCCTAGAGATTTCTGAAAGCAGGAGTCGGCAGGAGCAGAACCTGAAGGCTCTTAGGTTTGATGTGTCTGCAGAGTTTGTGGGGTGAGCCCACCCAGCCCAGCGTCCTGTGCCTCATGGAGGGTACTCAGGGGAATCCCGCATTAAGGAGATTGGAGGTGTTAACCTAAAATATCTGTGACAAGTCTCAGTCAATTCAGAAACTTTGACCAGGTTAAGGACACAACCGTGACACAATCTCAGGAAGTTCTGATGACATGTGCCCACAGTGATCGGGGTATAGCTTGTTCTTATATGTTTCAGGGAGATGTGTGTATAGTATGTGTAATATGTACCTTGGTTCAGTCCCGTAAGGAGGGAGAGCTGGAAGCGGGGCTTCCAGGTTAGAAGTATGTAAGAGATGGCCGGGCGCGGTGGCTCACGCCTGTAATCCCAGCACTTTGGGAGGCCGAGGCGGGTGGATCACAAGGTCAAGAGATCGAGACCATCCTGGTCAACATGATGAAACCCCGTCTCTACTAAAAAAAATACAAAAAATTAGCTGGGCATGGTGGCGCGTGCCTGTAATCCCAGCTACTCAGGAGGCTGAGGCAGGAGAATTGCCTGAACCCAGGAGGCGGAGGTTGCGGTGAGCCGAGATCGCGCCATTGCACTCCAGCCTGGGTAACAAGAGCGAAACTCCGTCTCAAAAAAAAAAAAAGAAAAAAAAAAAGAAGTAGGTAAGAGACAAAAGGTTGCATTCTTTTCCGTCCTTGATCAGCCTTCCGCTGAATACACAATTGAGTCTGGCTCAGTGAATCTGCATTTTTATATAAACTCTAGGGCAGAAAGAATCAGCTAGGCATTTGTCTCAGGTGAGCCTCAGAGGGATGACTGGGTTTTGTCTGTCCTTTGTCCGCAAGGAATTTCCTTGTGCGCAAATTGTGAGGGAGGTACGTTTGCCCTAAGCAGTTCCAAGCTTGACTTTTCCCTTTAGCTTAGTGATTTTGGGGTAAGAAGATTTATTTTCCTTTCCCAGAGGTCTGGAGAGGGGTGAGAGGCACTGAGCTGCCCAAGTAGCTACTGATCCCAGCCTTGGAAATGGGCTGGAAATGAGGATACCTGGAAGATCCTATGGGAGCTGTGAGGGGTTCTCAGCAAAACGGAGGCGTTGCCAGGCTAACAGAGGTCTCTAAGAGAGGGACCAAGCAGCAACCAGAGTGAGGCCAGGGATGCTGTGCACCACTGGCACGCAGTTGGGCACATAAAGAGGAGAGCTGGGCTCCCCACCCCGTCTCCAGGCCTCCAGCACCAGCAGGCTCTGGCACCAGGTGTGAGAAGGAGGAGCGTGCTGCTTCCCTTTCTTCCAGTCATCCTGGGGCTGCTCTAGAATATTCTGCAGGGACAACAGGGAGAAGACTTAGGTTTTAAGATGGGCTGCACTAAGTTTTAATAACTGAAAGGCACTCAGTAATGGGATTTGACCAAGATATCATTAATGGAACTACTTACCTAGCACAGGGGGATTCGATACAGTACAGCTGGAAGCAGTGATTGGGAACAAAAAGTAAATAAATAAACCATTTCATATTTATGTACGTCCCAGCCAATCAAGAACTTGTCAGTGAACCGGTGCCAATAATTTTTTTGTTAGGGATTAAAGATTTGGCAGAGAAAATGGAAGGTTCTTTTGTATATCTTTGGCTATAGTAATCATTTTCTCATTTTTTTCTGTAATGACTAAATTAATAGAAATCCTGAAAGAGATACAATGTGTTCGTTTAATACTCTCTTTTCATAAGCTTTCTAGCGATATTGATTTCATGTTAACAAAGGGAGTGAGGCTGGACTGAGGCTGGAGAAGCAGGCTGTTCTGATCGGCACAGGCACCCAGGAGGGTGGGTGGGCTGTGGGGTTTGGGAGGACCGGCCAAAGGAGAGCATCCTGTGGAACCAGGGCCGCCAGGAGCTTGAGGTCGCTGGGTAGTTTCTGTGGGTGACTGTGCGGCAAAGTATCTCAGCAGTCCCAGTGAAGAATAACAGGAGATGGTGTTGGAAACTGGGAGACCTTGAGGAAGAGTGTCACGATCAGGAGAGAGATGACTCCGAAGGGCCACAGCGGAAGGGCAGCCAGAGCCACAGAGGGGAGGGCGTTGTTGCGGTGCCATCTATGTAATATTTTTCCTACCTCTTATTTTATGTTCACTCTCAGCAGCATTTTACTAACAACATCTCTTCTTCCTCATCTTTTTCTTACTTCTTCTCTCCCTCCTCCTCCTCCTTCTTCATCACTAGCACTTATCGAACATTTTACTATGTACCATACACCATTCTGGACAAAACAATCCATATGATCAGATGATCCCTGCCACCCAAAGATGGAAAGCCAGGGACCAGCCAGTCAGTGTGAGAGAAAGGTGGTAAAATCTTAGTTCTGTTTGGGTAGGGGTTTTGATTGAACATCTGTTTGAAATGCTTCTTTTAGAACTAAATGAAACACGCAGAGAGAGAGAGAGAGAGAGAGAAAGAAGAGAGCAAGGTGATTTGTTTAAGAAATGCTTATCCAGTTCTTACTAGGTGAAAGGCACCATTTCAAATGCTTTATAAACACTAATCCATTTAATTATTATAGCCACCCAGTGTGGTAGGTAATATTATTGTCATCACCATTTTATAGAAACTGAGATACAGGTGGTTTCAGTAACTTGCTCAAGGTCACGTAGGCATAAGTGGCAGTAAACTGAGACACCCAGAACTCAGATTTTATTCTATGCTCTTAACACTATGAACATAGAATAAAGCTATGAGACCTGTTCCTTGCAGGAGCATCATATAGAAGAAAAGGTAAGTTGTAGAGAAACACTGCAGTCTCAATGATGTCTATGAATGTGAAATGATACAGTAAGCAAAATGATCCTTATTCATGTTGCTTTCATCAAAGAATTTAGGATACTTCATCCATTTCAAAATTTTTGAATAACAGATGCTGCACACATTTATTTTTGAGTATAGATCCAATACACTGTCATCAAGCTAATTTTCCTGAGTAATCTGTTGTTGAACAGAATGAAATCCTAGACTTATTTCCAATTTATTTTTTAATTGTAATTTATATATTTATTTTGAGACAGGGTCTTGCTCTATCACCCAGGCTGGAGTGCAATGGCCCAATCATAGCTCACTGCAGTCTTAACCTTCCCTGCTTAAGCAACCCTCCCACCTCAGCCTCCTGAGTAGCTGGGACTACAGGCATGCACCTTCACACCCAGCTAATTTTTGTATTTTTTTGTAGAGACGGGGTTTCGCCATGTTGCCTGGGCTGGTCTCACACTCCTGTGCTCAAACAATCCACCCACCTTGGCCTCCCAAAATGCTGGGATTACAGGCTTGAGCCACCCCTGCCCAACCTGGCTTCTGTTTATTTTGCCTCATTTCTTACTAGAAGCCAGAGGACTTTGTTTATAGAACGTCTTCCACTAAACTTGGAGAGATGCAACTCAAGCTGAGTCTCCTGGCCTGTTCTTGTCCCTGCAGCAGACCCCTGCCCACACAGCTGAGGGCACTCCTTCCCTCCTTGATCCACTGAGTCAAGAGCTTTATGAAGTACATGAGAACATTTTAGCCCCACTCCTATGGCCATTTCTCTGGGGTACCTGCCTGGTACTTTTTTTCCCAGACACCCTGTTGTTCTTATGCAAAAGTGACTAGTTCAGCCTGAGCAACCTCAGAGCTAGGTGTGCCCTGAGGGCAGCCACATCCCATTTGCCTGTAGTTGTAACCAACCACTCTGTTGTTATTGTGAGACTTGGGGAAGTTCTCAGCAGAATGATGATGATGACAGTGATGATAAATAACATTCAATGAGTATTTATTTTGAGTGTACATATAAGCACCCAATGAATGACTACAATCCACAAGATATAGCTAAGAGTTTTTAATGTTTCTCATATCATCACAACATTTCTATGGGATAAATACTATTATTATGTCCATTTTACAGATGAGATAACTGATTCTGAACATGAAGTAACTTGCCCAAGGCCATATAGCCAATAAGTATTAGATCTTGGGCTCAAATTAAGAGGCTTAAGTATCAGTTTTAAGATTAGACTGATATCCATAAAAGTCTCCACAATATGCCTGTGCATAGTCAATGCCTGCTAAAAAATCTTGTGGGTGATGATTCACTTCAAGAGATGATGAGCTTTTGCAAGCCTCCTTCCTTCATGCTTTTTCTTCCTTTTTTCTTTCTTTTCTTTTCTTTCTTTCTTCTTTCTTTCCTTCCTTCCTTCCCTTCCCCCCTTCCCCTTCCCCTTCCCTTCCTTCTTTCTTTCTTTCTCTTTCTTTCTTTTTCCAGTTGTCCTGCACCTTCGTTCCATTAGCCTTTATATAGCCAGCTGTGTGCCAAACAACAAACTGTGTCCTGGGCATCCACAGAGGAGCAAGACCTAGTCCAGTCTCAGCAAAGCCAGGCAGGAAAGCAGGATTTTCTGTTGCCCAAGCCCACATACTCTGCTCCTGTGCTTGAGTGCAGGAAGATGCTGCCCCTTTCCATCCAGGCAGGAAAACAAATGTTCCAGTCCCGTTGTCCTTACAGTCAGCGTCACTGTCACTCAACTATCCTGATGTGGGTTTATGTTTCCCCCAACATGATCACCTTTTTAAAGGTAGGAATAAAAAAATCTACCTTATGAGCTTAGTAGCTGTGTGATCTTAGTTTCTGTGATTTTTTTAGTTTTTCTTTAATTCTAAGAAAGAAAGAAAAGACAAAAGGAAGGAAGGAAGGAAGGAGATAAGGAGGAAGGGAGGGAAGGAAGGAAAGAAAGAAGGAGGGGGAAGGGAAAGGAAGGGAAGAGAAGGAGGGAGGGAGGGAGGGAAAGGTAAGGAGAGAGAAAAAACATGACTTGCTTACTTCACAGAGCTATTATAGGATCAAATAAAGCTATACTGTAGGCACAAGAGGACTATTATGTAAATGTGAGGGCTTTAGTATATTATCAACATGGAATTTGAGATTCTGAGTAATGCTGCCTCACCCATCTTTACCCCTGCACACGTGCTCACATACGTGCTCCCTTGCTTCCATCTGTAACCACACAGCCATGCCTTGCAATTGCCCTGAACTCACCTGCCTTCTTGCCTTTCCTTACACTCTTTCCACTGCTTGGAATACTCTCCATCTCTGTCTGCTGACGTGCTACCTTGCTCAAATGCCATCTCCTTTATTCTAAAATAGTATCCCTTTCCTCTTTTTACCATTGAATGCTGTATATTTCTCATAAAATCACACTTAACACTGGGACTAGAGCTAGTTGTCATCTATATCTTAGGCTTCTCTCCTGAGGTATGCCTTGCATATATCAGGTGTTTGATAAGATGTTTTTTGAATCAAATTCTGCTTCCCTTCTCTATGCTCTTCCCTCTCTGCCTCCCACACCCTATACCTACTTAATATATCACTTGGCACATGGCAGGCACCCAGTACATGTGTCCAGGCAGCTCTAGGGCCAGCAAATTCAATGGACAATCTCCATAGGTCAAGGAGAGTTAAGCCTTTCCCCTCAGTTAAGTCAAACATCACAGGGAGGGTATAAACGTTAGTGAACAAAGTGATCATACCCCATTGAGTGGGAAGGAAGAGAACATCTCCCAAAGTGCAGACTGCAGATCAGCGGGCATACCCAGATGATTTTAGGTGACATACAGGTGAACTTTCTTTTTCTAAATCACCTATTTTTACATATATTAAAAGAAATATAATTAGCACATCAAACTTATGCTTTCATGGATATTCTTTAAGAAAAGCTCCTGAATTTGAATAAAAATGATTTAAAGAAAAACATACATAAATAACGGTATAGAGTATGACCAAATGGTGTGATGGGGGTGCTCCGAGTTCCAGAAGCACCAGGACAGGGAAACGCTTCTGGAAGCCATGGAGCTGGAGAGAGGGATGAAGCCACGCTTGTTCTATGGCTCAGATATACTAGTGGCAACCTCAGGTTAATAGAATTACTTCCAAAGCTGTGCTACTGTGCAAAAGCCTTTGTTTGAAAGGCCGAATGCAAATGGAATGCTTTCTCGTCACTATTGTTTCTCCACTGGAATGAAGAAATATGCTGGAGAATGTCAGCTCAAACACATCAGACCTCACAGCCTTGGGCACCAGGCTTCCTAACAGCCAGTGGAGTTTTACACCTTTTCCCAGGACTTGCAGATACAAAGGACCCAGATATGGATTTCCTTTTCCTTTTTTCCTGCAAAGCACAACACTTTACAAAAAAGAAAAACACTTCAAAGGCAGTCCTCTTCTCGTATACATTTCATTCAAGACCCACATTCATCTTCCTTATCCAATTACAGGATCAAAGCAGGAGTGTTTGGCCTACTTTGGGGGTTTAAAGACATCCAGGGAAAAACTAAGACCATTTTAAACTACGTTTTTTAATGCCACAGGTCTTCCTGTAGGAGAATTGGAGTTGGCTCCCCCTGCTCTCTCTTAAGTCATCTCTGGATACAAAAAGTCAGGTCAGAGAACTAACGTGCTCTAATCATTGGCACCACAAAAGATTCAGTTACGTCTGTAAAACCCAGTCTAATCTCAGGCAGTGTGTCTAGTGTGCTTTTTGCTGTCTACACTTCTGCTTTTGGGGCTCCTTCCAAAACCCACTGCTAAACTCTTGATTTTTCCTGATGAGTTTTTAAAATTTTGCGTTAAAATAAAAACTGCAAAAACAATCTGAAATGTCATTTCATTAGTCTCCCTAAAGCTAGTGGATCTAGCACATATGTTCATTTTAATGCTCAATATGGAATTCATATTTCCTAAAATAGGACAGGTCTTATCCTTCATATTCACGCTCTGGGATTTGAGGCTCTGGTTTTTTTAAAAAAAAAAAAAACAGCGTCTATGACATCCTCAAAAATATTTAAGTGAACAGACTCCCTATTGGTGGATTGATTTTTCTCCATGGAAATAAATCTGTTGGCAGAGGCTAGAATTGGGGTATAAAAGATGACCTCGGGCAGCTGCTACCATTTGTTTCGGTGGGAAAATGAGGGTTTTGTCTCTCCCTGGGGGTTAATATTGTGATGTTCTGAACATCATCAATGCCCTGTTTCTGAAGGGTTACACTGGAGAGGAGGGATGCTTTGTGGTTTATGACAAGATCACGGCAGAATATTTTGTGCACGCTGTGATTTGTATCACCCATTTGTGCACAGGCCATAAAAGTGTACTTTTTATCAGGAACATTTGTGAATATATAACAGCACTGAAGACATATGGCCACTAAATAATTCACAGTTATCTATCTTCTCAGCAGATTCCTTATATACCTACCATGTTTTAATGCCTAGTTTGCTCAGAAACAATATTCTTTATGACCCTTCCAATATAAAAATGTTTACTGACTGGTAGCAATATATGGATCCCATGGGAGGGGGCGCTAAGGAAGGGGGAAGATGTCTGCATTTGCCGTGTCTCCTCTTCTGTATCTGTTTTCCCCTAACCCTTCCAACCAGCGCTCGACATTACAGGAAAAGATACCTTGCCCCAAAGTGGATGCAAAATCCTATCTGGGCTATGAGATGAAAGTCACTAACTAACCTCCACCCTCTTCTCTTTTCAGTTCTATATCCATTTACAGTCCCAAGGAGAATCCAAACGCATTTGATGCCGCAGCATTCTTCCAGTCTGTGGGGAATTTCCTGGGAATCTTCGCTGGCTCATTTGCAATGGGGTCTGCGTATGCCGTCATCACAGCACTGATATCCTTTGTCTGTATGTGGAAACCTGGGACTGTCAAGAACAGTCAATATCCATGGAATGCTTCTGATGATGGACAGCCTCCAAGCCCCTAAGTGGCTGGATAGTCTGGTCCAAGTTTCATACAGCACCACTTGGTTCTGAGTCACTCCTGGAGGCATAGGTTGGTACCAGTAGCAGAGGGGCCCAAGCTCTCTTCTTGTCCAAGGTCATTTCTAATGCTGTTGACACTATCTGATCCTAGGACATCAACTGCCTTAAATAAATACTACCTACGAAAACTAGTGAACAGGAGGCATCAGGCCTTACTAGGGTCAAGAGGAAGAACTGAAAGAACAAGACAGTTGACTAAGGGTGATAAATTGGGTATGATCTGCCTCTTTTTCAGGCTTATTCAATCACTAGCTTATAGGGTAGCCCAAGCCAGAGGTCACTGTGGGTTTAAACAAGCATCCACAGCTACTTTATATAAGGGAACCTGCAAGCAATGCTGAAATGATATGCATGCCATACCTGAGCAGTCATGTCATTTGATTCCTTTTTGTTGTTCTTAGAAAGTTGGGATGATAGGTAGAGTTTCTAGAGAATCTGAGCCAAGGAAAGAAGCTGGTCTGGTGGGCTGTTTCCTTCGAACGTCCAGATAGGGCAACAGTAAGTCAGAGTAGAGGAGGAAGGCCAGAAGGCCAATGTCAAGTATAAGGGCTGGGTGGAGCCACAGAAGAGAGGCAGAACAGAAGATCTAGAGCCAAAGACATCAGGGGAAGGAGAAGGAAGAAGTGTGCCAGAGGGGTGAAGGCCCCAGGCAAAGAGAGGGCAAAATATTAGGGGCCTTTTCCTATGAGGTCTCACCCAGACATTCACTGAGCAGCTGTTGAAAAGCTTGATTCTACTGAGACTATCTAAGAAGAGTCGGGAGATATGTAAAACAAGATCCCTGCCCTTAGCGAGTGACAGGCTTGGAAAGATGAGCTCTACATTGAGTGGGATAGAAAGTGAGTGCCAGAGCCACATCGAAGTTATCACACTGTAAACACTCAAACTGGGACGAGGCCATTGTGTCTGCAATAGAATAATACCCTTGGCCAGCCTTATGATTCCGGAAAATAATTGGAAGAGCAGTATATATAAGCAGAGTGGGTTTGGGGCACAGCCTGGAATATAGGATAAGGGCAAAGGCTGAGCAGTTGGTGATTCAGAAGGCGAAGACTAGCATTCACTAAGATATGGCAGTGGGACCGATGTGGCATCTGGAAGACATGCCTGGGAGGACATGGGCTCCAGCTGGTGAGAAATGGAGGATGAGAGGACACAGGTGGGATGGACCCAGCTTGTGGAGTATCTTGAAGTGGTATTTCAAAGAGTCTGAGCCTCTTTCTCGAGTCCACAATTAGCTGCCAAAGGTTTCTGCCCAGGAGAGTGACACGCTGACAATCCTGTTTTTAAAACGTAGATGAGGAACTGGCACAAAGGATGACTCAGAGGACGGGGATTAGAACCAAGGGAAACTGTGATGACGAACTATGAGGGAAGCATGAGGAAGGGGACTGATGTTTAGAAGGAAAAAATCTCTGTGACTTAATGATTGGCTGGTTATTAGAGATAAAGACGAGGAGACAAAGGCTACTCCGGAGTTTCATCCTGGGAACCTTGTAGAATGGCCTTTACATGGACAGAAATAAAGTCAGTCAGAAGAGGCAGTGCTGGTTTCCAACAAGAAAAAGTGACCTCCCCAGTACCTATGCTGTGGCAGGCCCCCCACGACGTGTTTTCCGGGTCGTGTCTCATCTAACCTTCACAAGGATCCTATCGCCAGATGCTATTTTTATTGGATGTGAAGCTTAGAAAGGGTAAGCTGTTGCCCAAGGTCATGCAGTCAGCAAGTGAACCCAGAGAGAGAGAACCGAGAGGCCGAGCATGCTCTGCTCACCGCTCCCTGTTACCTCTTAATTCTTAGTTGGAACTACGTGGAGGCCAGGTGTTATTTAGAATAGAGTGATAGCAACAAAGATCGGAATATTTCATGAGTGTTTACCATGTGGCAGAGCCTTTCTCTGCATCTCTTCATTTGAATCAACCCTGTAAAGTTATTATCCTCCTCACCTTACACCTGAGGAAACTGAGGCTCAGGGAGGATACAATACGTTAGCTCACTCTGGATCACGTGTCAGTAATAGTGAGCATGGTAATAACCATATCATCTAAAATTTATCGAAAACTTTACTAAGTGCTAGCCGTTGCCCGAAGTGTTTTGCATGGGTTATCTCAGATAGCTTTTACAAGAACTCTGGAAGGTAGATACTGTTACTATCTCAATTTTCAGCTGAGGAAACTCAGACAATTAAAGTTAAACAACTTGGCTAAGGACAAACAACTAGGACATTTCGGGGCCAGGATTCAAACCCAGGCTTCTTGGTTCTGGAGCCTACACTAAGTGGAGAAACTTAGATCAGAATTCTCTGCCTGATGTGAGGGGAAGGTGTAACATACGTGAACAGGTTGATAAAGGAAGAAAAAACATTCTGGTGATTGGAAGTCTGGCATAAGATCGGCTCAGAGCTGGCAAAAGAGGTTGTAGAGATGGAAGAAACGGGGCTCAGTAAGTGGTGACATTGATCATGGAGTATCTGGTGGTCTTTAACGGGCTCTACAGACACACACTGTGAAGGAGGCAAGTGCTTACGGTCGTCCTCTTCACCTTCCTAAGCCCATACCTCCTTCATTCTGAGTCTCCTCAGGTTGTAGGCCCCTGGGCTCTGCAATTAGGGATTGACCCAGAGCTGAACTACTTTCTGAAGGAGGCTGAAAGAAAACAAAGCTCCATAGCTGATCGCTATTCTGTTACTCAGCTGAACATTCTCTTTAAAACAAACTAGAAGAGGGAATTCTCACTAGAAACAAAGACTTCCCTCTAAGTAACAAAAGGGAATCTTGTAAAAGGAACTCAGGGTAGCCCATTCTTTACACCAGATAAAAAATTGCTTCCAGGTCCTTACTGATTCTATTTCCCAAAAAGATGTTTTACCAAAAAACCAAAAAATTAATTCAGACCATAGTAGTAGAAAAGTTGTATATCACTTGTTACATGCCAGGCACTGTTCTGAGTACTTAACATAGATTAACTAGTTTATACACCTCTGAGGCAGGTTGCATTGTTATTCCTGTTTTCAGACAGGAAAACTGAGGCACACAGTAATCAAGAGATGTGTCCAAGTGAATACCGTGAATCTGAATCCAGGTAGAGTTAGCTTCCAGATGCTACACTCCCAACCGGGATATTATTCTGCCTTTGTGCTTTCTAAAACTTTACAAAACATGTTTAACATACTTCATCACATTTCACTCTCCTCGTGTAGGATCAGGTATTATTCTCATTTTCGATTCACGTATAATAGAAATGAGGCTCAGAGAGGTTAATACACTGCTGAGAAATCACACAGCCAGTGACTGGCAGAGTCAAGAATCAGAATAAAATGTTCCAATCCAGAGGTAACACTTTTGCTTCCCTGCCCCCCTGCTAAACATCTCTTAATGTGAAATTTTCTCTAGATTTTGTTCTAGCAATATAAAAATGCAACATGATCACATCTCTTTATTTGTCAGGGCATTTTATGCCCAATATTGCAAGGTAACCCTTTCCCATTGATCACATACTCCTAATCATCTCCCCATAATCCATTCTGTGTCCAACTTGGATCACTATTCCTTTGTTCTATTTGTAATTTATAGACTATTATCCAAGTGTCATCCTTGTCAAAATGAACCATTGCCTGGCAAAGGGCATCTTGTCTGACCTAGAAGGAATATACCTCCTCCTCCATCTACTTATACCAAGAGGGCATGGGCAGCTCCCCTGTCACTGAATGGAACTTCTGATGCTACTTCCATTCCCAGGAGAGAAGGCTCTACCAGGTGGTCTGCGCACAGACTGCACTCCCCAGGGAGCGGCACTCCTTGGTGCTGACATACTGGCAGCATCTCGTCTCCCCATACTCTCCTTGGCTTTGTTTTTGCCTGCCTGCTACACCTCTCCTGAGGGTTACATCCCAAGGGATGAGGCTGAGCCCACAGGTGGCTGAATTTATAGTCTCAGTAAGATACCTTTTTAATCTGAACACAGGTCTGGATTTTTACAGGCATGTTCAGTCCCCGCTGAAGCACGGAACTCATGCTGGCCTTCAAAGTAGGTCCCAGTGAGAGTTACCGCCTTCCAGTCAGGTCTGAAAATCAGTTCTTTTACTTTGCTCTGGAACCATCAGTTTTTATTATCAGCCAGGAAGGAGCTGTAGCTGTAAAAGCTGTTGTTGTTTCCCTTAACTTGTCTTTCTCACTTGACCAAGTTTACCAAGCTGTGCGAGTTCCCCATGCTGGAGACTGGTCTGTTTTTCCTGCTTTCTTGGAGTGCCTTCCTGTCTGCCGAGGCTGCCGGCCTAACAGGTCAGTGTTTCATGCCGCACGGCCAACTGGATGTGTGAATATGTGTGTGGCTCCGGTGTGCGCCTCTCCCTGACCTAGCAGGAGATGAAATGAAGTCTCTCTGAAATAGTGCACGTGAATTGTTTCGGTCAGAATCAGCCTCTCTCGGGTACCCCGGAAAGAAAAAGATAATAGTAATTCATCCATTTTGTACAAAATAGCTTAATGGAACATCTCCTAAATGCTTTCCTCTTTTCTCCTGGCTGGACAGGAGGCATGTTGAAGAGACTGACTTAGAGAGTGATGGATGACTTTCAAATGGAAGTCTTCATTCACAGTATGAAAGGAGACCCACAACTGCTTTGTAGAGAAGAGTGGTGGCTTCCACTGGCTTGTAACAGCACGTTCCAATGTAAGCCGCTCTCTAGGGTGTGCATATCTCCACACACATCAGTGTTTGAGATCTTCACATACGTTCCACAGCAGGCTGGAAAACAAATAGCAAATGTGGTGGCTCTACAGTTTAATGTGTCTCACCACAGAAAGTCTATAGAGAGAGTCCTCTGAGGTGGAACAGTTGATAGGCAGGGGACAGTTTGTTACACCGAAGGGCTGCAGATCCTGGGATCTGGACTGAGCAATTAGTGCCTTTCTGTGACCATGAGGGTTTGCGCATGGGTTGCTGCAATGATTGGGTGCTTTTCCATGGAGAAGAATCTCTGTGGCTTCCAGCAAAATGTTAACACTATTTCTCTCCTCGAGCCCCATTCCCTACTTCTCCTGTGTTTCGATCCTGGATCTCTTTCTGTTCATTTTATCTGACATTCAAGTGGTGAGAATCCTTCCTAACTGATAGCAAGGTATACCTCCCTGGGTGTTTGCATTTTAATAGGTGATACTTTAAATCTAAATAATAAATAATAATAAAAGTTGACATATATTGAGGGTGTACCATGAGCCAGGTGCTGGCTAGCTGCCTTTCATGGATGATTTCATCAATCTGTAGAAAGATTCAAAAGTAAAAGACTATGCCCAGTTTACTCAGCCAACAGTAAGTGGTGGAGATGAGATTTAAAAGTAGGATATTCAATTTTACAGCCTGGGTTCTGGGGAACCAAGCATTTCTACCTTAAATGAAATTCCATCTGTGGAATATCAAGCAGCCCTCTAAAGGTTGGTAGGAAGGAAGTAGTTAAGGCCCCAGGCTCCTGCCTGGTTCAGTTGCTCCTTGGCTAGTCTTGGTTCTCCTGTGAATGCCGTGGCAAATCTTTTTAGAAGTGATAACCTATTGCTTTAATCAGCTGGCCCAACTTACTGCAGAGCCACACAGGCCAAGCTATTCCCACGGGCTTCAAGGGTGTCTGTTGCCAATACAGAAAGCCATCCACCAGTTATGATACTATAATGAAGACTGCATTACTGGATTCCACCTTATCAGACCTTTGCATCTAAGTTATTTCAATACAAAGTCTGTTATTTTAGTGCATTGCCACTTTATTAAGGAGTTAGCTGGAAAGCTTATGCATTTCAGAAAAAAATAGTCATGTCCCTTCAATGAAATAATGTAGGCAAATCATTTACATCATAGTCATTCAAAAAACGTTAGTTCCCTTTCTTCCACATTCTACATTCTATTCAAGTTTAACTTGTAGAATGATCTAAGTAATATTGACAATAAGAAGAAATATTTGACCTTCTAGAAAGGTAAAAAAGTATCTTAACTCACCTAATATTTTTTAATCTACCGCTGGATGTTATAATGAACACACACACACGCACACACACCATTGCCTAAGAATTGGCAATTTGTGTGAAAATTGTCTATTTCCTTGTCCCTTTCAGCAAGATCTTGTTCTGTTAACTATATTAACGGCTAAGATCCATGGGAAACTGAATAAATTGCTAGTTTACTTGATCCTTGCTCTTTCACATCCTTTCAACCTGATATCCTTACTGAGCTGCCACACAGACCACCTTCTAAGGAGCCAGCATCATGGGATGGGTGAATATAGGTATGAACCTCAGTAGCAGAAAGACCCAAGTGTCCATGGCTGCACCCAGGTACAGACTCACTCCTGAGGAGTACACCAGATTAAGGTGATGTGCCTAACAGACATTTGCTACAAACCAAATTCAAGGTGTGAGCATTTTCTATTGCCAAAGACCAAGCCTGCTTAGTCCAAATTACTTAAGTGTTTGTTTGTTTATTATTTAATCCTTGCCTATTTCCAAATTGGATTTGTGACAACTCATAACATAAGCTATGCACATCACAGGACCATTTAGTTGAGGGTAAACACTCAAGGGCTCTGGGACAGAATTTTTCTGCAAAATTAGGCAGCTGTTCATTACTGTGGTTTGGCAGTAAATATAGCTCTGAGCTTTCTAGCAGTCAAAGCCAAAAGGGAAACATGATGAGTTATATAGAAACAATACAGCATTATTTTTTTAAAAGTCATGCTTATTTATTAAAATGGGCAAACTTTTTTTCCATACTAAAATTTTAGGAGAATTTATTGCATGCATCTGTATGTAAGAGACTTTGAACACCAGAATGGACAAATATAATGTATTCAATAATAATTTTAGTGAAGATAAATGTTCATTCTTCATATGGTCATTTCTCATATCAGCTTTCAATAAAATCTGAGGGTGTGGCATCAAACTATAATTTTCTAATTATTTCCATGTAATAATAAAATCCTTTTAGTTCAAATGCACAGGTAAACTAATATGATACAAAATTAAAATCTGGAAAACTTTTAAAAAATGATTTCTGAATGAATAGACAATGAATGTAGTAAACTAAAATGGAAAGAGCTATTAAATAGTTTATGAGTAACTACAGAGGTAACCAGCAATCATGGGGCCTTGTATGGGTTCACTAACAACACTTAATGTAGCTTCTAGAGATGGTATTAACATGCAGTGATTTCTCAGCAGAATTCCCCGAGCCCTGACCTTTCAAAGTGGGCCCTCAAGGACGTTTGCCTAGTGAGCAGGGCTCTCAGCCACCTACCCGTACTTCACCCCTTTTACTGTTTCAGAAATTGGGATTCCACATACAATTCTATTTGAAAAAAGTTCTGCTACTTTAAACAAAGTACATCTGTTTTTAAATATATTTCAGTTTTTTTCTTACACCCAAGGTAATACATATTCACTGCAAAAAATTTAGAAAATGCAGATTTACAGAAGGAAATAAATTTATAATCATTTATATTCTTACTGCATATTAATAACAATTGTTAATATTTGGCTGTGTCTAGCTAACTATATATATATATTTAAAATTTTACACACACATATGCATTTAAATATGTCTACCTAAATATACTCATGAATACATATATGTATATATTTTTTATTTTTAAGTAACTTCTTTTTTCATTCAACAATTTATAGTGAAAAAAATGCCATGAATAGAGCACTAAAAAATTTATAGTGAATTTTTTTGAGACATTAAATACTACATCATGAGAATTTGCCATAATTTATTGTAACAGCCTTTTGATTGTTTGTAAGGTTTAATATTATTATTATTACTGCAGTGATAATCCTTACAGCTAGAGATAAGAATTTTTATTTATATAACTGCCTACAGATAAAATGTCTGGTTTAAAAAACTCTAAAATTTAAATTTTTTGAGAAATTTGTCCAAATTGTCTTTCAGAAAATTTGTATCCCTTTGTACTTCCACCAACAATGTGAAAGCAAGCCCATTCACTCACATCTTCACCAGACCAAATCTTACTGATCACTACTAATTTGATATTCAAGTTCTATTTTCTTCTGGTTTACATTTATTATATTTTTAGAAAGGAAAGCTTTTTAAATTACATGTCATTGGCTGTTTGTATTTCTTCTTTGGTGAGCTACCAGTTTATGCCCTTTGTTACTTTTTTCCTGTTGAAATGCTTATCTTTGTCACATTGCAGTTTAGTTACTCTATTGAGAAAATTGGCTAGGACCAATGACTCATTGACTCATTTCTATAATCCCAGCACTTCGGGCAGCCAAGCGGGGAGGATTGCTTGAGCCCAGGAGTTCCAGACCACATTGGACAACATAGTGATAGTGATACCCTGTTTCTACAAAAAAAAAAAGAAGAGAGAGAGAAATTATCCAAGCATGGTGGCATACACTGTAGTCCTAGCTACCAGAGAGGCTGAAGCAGGAGGATTGCTTGAGCTCAGGAGTTCAGGACTGCAGTGAGCTGTCACATGACTGCATTCTAGCTGGGTAGCAAAGAAATACTCTGTCTCTAAAAAAACAATTAAAGAAAATTAACCTTTTGACTGTCACATAGGCTATAAATTTTCTCCAGTTTATACTTTACCTTTTAACTATGTTCTGTTTTGTTCATTTGGGTAAAGGAAAAGGGTTGGCCTAGGCATTTTCAAGTTTCATGTGGTTAATTTTATTGCCTCCTTCGAAAACCCAAGTAAATGATATGTCCACAAACTTAGCAGCCTAAAAAATAAAAGAAAAAAGAAAAAACATATAGAAAACCCAAGTGTTTCTTAATGATAATGTATAATTTCTTTTAAAAGTTGTCTGGTTTTGTTTTTGCATCAGAAACCAACTGGAATTTGTTTTGATATGAGGTGTGGGGTATAGTATCAATTTGATTTTCCTCCCAGATGATAAGTCACTTGTTTTGACACCCACCAACTTTTACCTATTTAAAATGTCTGTGCATGTGTACACATATGCATGTGTATGTGTGTCTGCGTGTTCTGGGCTTTCCATTGTTCCACTCAATGTTTGATCTTCACTCTGTCAATTATTTTAGTTTCACTTTTTATTTTAATATCTAGTAGGTCAGTCTTTCACTTCTCTTCCCCATATTCAAAAGCTCCTTTGCTATACTCATGTATTTATTATTCCTGATAGACTTGAAAATAACAGGTTCCAAACAGAAAATAATTTTTGAATTATAATTGGGGTACATTAAATTTTTAAATTAATTTGAAGAGAAATGGCATTTTTATAACATCAAGTCTTCCCACCCAGGAATATGTTATGACTCTCCATCTATTTGAGTCTTATTTTATGGCTCTCAGTAAATTTTTATAGTTGTCTTCATATTAGACTTACACATTTCTTGTTAAGTATCTTTTTAGCTACTTTATATTTTGGGGTATTATAGTAAATGGGAACTTCTTCCTTTATAGTTTCTAACTGGTTATTATTTGTATATGTGCATCTAGATTGCACTGAGCTATTTGATTTACTCTCTGTAGTTCTAAAGCACAAAATTAGAGCTGATAAAGAATTAGGATTAATGGCAGAAGTTAGACTGTCAGATTCCAGAGGGCTTTATCAGCACCGAAAGAATGACTGAAGCATCCTAGGCACAAAATAAATACTGTTTGAGCAGTAGAATGAATAATTTTCTCTCAACAAAAGAAAAAACTTGTAAAATCTGAATAATAGATCCCTTTATACTGTAGTAAGTGTTCTGTGCCTGATAATATTCCTATAGATTTTACACATCCACCAGCCCTAATATTTCACAGCAGATCCATACATCAAGTAAATGATGCAAATTTTATTATTCTATAACTTTATTTTCCCAATTATTAAGTTAAAAAGTGAAGACATCCAGGCAGGAAAGGAAGAGCTCTGTCAGAGGAATGTGGTGGACATGTGTTGATCTGGCTGCTCAGCACACATTCTCACTTCCACTGGTAATAGCATCCTGATGTTTCTGAGGAAACTACCCCTGATTCCAATGGATAACATCTTCTAATCAACGTGTCCCACCTTCCCCTGACAAAGAGAATGACGACATCTGAATCTAGGTCAACTAGACACTCTTCCCCTGGTATGTAAAACTTTAGGAGGAGACAGCAGGATGTATAACTCCTGGCACGTATCCTTTCCAATAGCAGAGCCCTGTTGAGACCCTCTGTTTATTTATTCCTTCCACCAGATCCCTGGAGCAGCCGTGATGCCTCTTTTCTAAGAGCTGTTATACTTCCTTCCAATAAATTCCTTTCTGATTATGCTAGCCAGAGAATGTTTTTATTACTTGCAAACAAAGAAATCTAAATGGTACAAAGGAAGGAATAGTCCATGAGGTATTTCAACCAAAGAAATTGTATAACTTTGTGACAGATCAGAAGGGAAGAGAGTCTCAAAGACAGCACATCCTCTAGGCCAGGATACTTGGGACCATCTTATGCCAGGTGCATACTGATAAACAAACAAAAAGAATCAAGCTTTTAAAGACAGTTTCATTATCCTTTCCAATTCAGCTTCTTATCAGATTCATCATGAACACTTCAGTGTAAGCAGCTCGCTCATTAACACGTCGCATGCATTCACTTTCAGTTGTTACTAATTTGATGATGATCATTTGATTTATTTTGATCATCTTTTACTTCAAGGGCCACATTTGCAGCCACCTCATCTCAGTCTCTTGGAAATTGCCCTGCCAATGTTCAATAGTCACATAGAAGAACTTGGTTTTATAGAAACAAGTGGCTTTTAAACATGCAAATGAAAGTTGCTGTTTCTACCCAGAAATATGAATCTCTGCTACTTGAAATATACAAGTACATTGAGAAAACTTTTATTTGGGAAGATTGGGCAGAATATAAAATGCAAGTGAGAAGTCTTTCTAGAGGATGAGACACATCCGTCTATGTTCTCTTCTTTCTTTGCTCTCTGGGTTTGGGAGAAGTCCCTAATGTCAGAAGAGAGATGAACATTAGGGACTTCTTGAAAACCCAGAGAGCATAGAAAGAAGAGAACGTACACGGATGTGTCTGCTCTACTTACAAAAGCAGCCACCAAGGGATGTGTCTCTGGTTTCTGGGTCTTCAGTTGACTTGATAAAGGATTGGAATAATTCATCCTTTTAATTGGATCTCTATTTTCCTTACTGCTAAAGTCCAAGGACTTTATTACTTTGTAATAGAAGGACGTTGTACACATATAGAATGTGGCTTTGGGGTAAATTTAAGGAATTTCAGGAATTCTCTCCACAAGGTACCTGGTATACATGCCTACCTAATTTTGGATCAGGTGGAATTTTTCCTGTGCCTGTTTTCTAAAAGTCATTGGGTTACTGAGCCATCATTTTAAATTGAATATTGAAAATACTTCAGCAGTATTGTTTATAGCATAATCTCTAATGGAATTGAAACCTGTCATAGAAGCTGTGTTTCAGTTTATAAAGATAACTGAAAAGCACACTGGACAGGTTGTTTGAAAGTTCATTTTTATAATCTGTTTCCCAGCTGAGACTTTGGGGGTCAGGTTTTTGCCAGAAGCAAACTTTCAGGGACTGTCATTAAACACCCGAAGAGTAAGATTTCTAATGGCAACATTGACACCATGTCTAATGATTTCCCTGCTTCCAGGCATTGCTGTAATAAAGTCAGCTTCCATTTTTAGATTCCTAGGGCAATTTTATGTTCGTGGGAGGCAAAGGAGGGGGAAGAGGGCTGCTGGCATCCCTCATTTTCTCATACAAAAGTTAAACAGTATGGAACACAATTTACACAGCTTAGATGGACTTCCATCTAAGAAAACAGGCGTCCAAAAATATGAAGAAAAAGTTCTGATTATTAAGTAATGCTGCTGGGCTTTATAGTCTGCTTCTAGAGCGTAAACGATTCTTAAAAAAAATTAAAGTGTAGAAAGTTAAAAACAACTAACACTGGCCCATTCATTAAGAAATTGACCAAGATATCTGAAAGAAAGAAGTGCTCAGCACACACAAGTTGTGTTTACAACATAAATAGTTAAGTCATCTCAAACCCTTCCTCTAAGCCTGTTCTCCTATTGGTTTCAAATCACAGGGGTCTAATTACATTGCCATGAGAAGGAAAAGCTGCACTTGGAAACTCAGGTGCTATGTATTTATCAAGTCCGTTCTTGAAAGGCTTTTGCAGAGTAAGCAGTCAGGAAAAGGAGGAACTTGAGAAAGTCTATTTTGTAATAGATAGGAGAGATTTCCAAATGAAATGACTATTACTGAACATGTTGAGATTTCACTTGTCTGAGTAAGTTGGCTTATTTCTTCTCATCTCATCATTTCTCACTTGGGCAAAAATTGTTTTCAAACTCTTAAGAAGGCCTTTAGCTCAGAGGTGAACATGTTCCATTTGGCTTGCCACTGATGCATTACATGATTGGATAGGAAATGTATTTCTGGAGCTCAGTAAATAAAACAAATCTCCAGGAGGGAACTTAGTTTGAATTGTTTCTCAAAACAAATCTGGCCAGTTTTAGCCTCCAAGTACATATCATTAGCCAACATCTCTTACCTTAAAACTGGTTTGCTTGCATATTGACAGGACCCGATGAATCCAACTTAACCAACAATTCACCAACAAATGAGGTGAAGTGAGTGTTTTCCAAGCCAGAATAAAAAAAACCCTGAGGCTCAAAATATTAGGTGTTCAAGCTGCAGAAATAGCGCCTAAAATTCTCAAGGGGATTAGTTAACCAGCACACTGAACCAAAGGCAAACATACAACGATGCCATCTCAATAAACACAGGTGTAAAGCATGTCTCCTCACATAATAACTCATTAACTCACACTTGCACTTCCTTGAACCAAATAGCTCTTCATTTCCATATTCAAACAACCTGCACATGTAGCTAAAGTAGTGGACAGATTTACCTCTGCTTTCTTCACTGTAAATGTTTTCAGTCATTATTTAACATCTCTTCATGGTGCCAGGAGACATAGGGGAAAAGGGAAAATTCTTTCCCAAGACCCCATATTCTGCACAGGCATGTAGAAAATTGTCAGAAGATGGCACAAATAACTAACGTGGAGTGAAGAAGAAAAAGGAGTCAAGGATAATTCGCAGGTTTTTATGTCTGTTGGGTCAGTGGTTCATTTCACCAAAATGGAGCATGGAAGTGAGTGAATACATGCAGCCAAAAGCAGACACAATAATCAGTTCATGCCAGAACCTTCAGAATTCTGCACAAGGGTTGAGTATCCACATGGGAAAGTACAGTGGGCAACTAGGCCTGGACATCTGGGGTGAGACTGCTGATCAGAGATGTAGGCAACAATGAGGTAAATGTGTTAGCTGACTCCAAGGAAATGGGGACCAAAAAGAGACCAGGACAAGGAGGGTAGGCCTGATGAACACCAAAACTTGAGGTGACATCCCAGGGATCTAAGCAAAACATGTTTTTCTTTCTTCTCCAGAACTCAAGTTAATTTGCATAAGTACTCATTACTATGTTATGAAGAATTTACATAGAGGATGTTTTTAAGCAAAAATTTCTAAACCTGGCAATATAGATATGAAGTAAAACTTAAATGCATATCTATACTCAGCATTGGAGGAATCAGAAATAATAACATAGATTCATGCTGTTTTCTGTGTTGATGTTCTTATGTTCCACAGATGCATTATTAATCTGCCAACTATGGAGTTGCCAAATATGGTGAATTAGACAGTAATTGTACTCTTTGGAAAGTTGGATACTTTCATATTGCCTGAAGGAGTTTTCCATTTTGTTAAATCTTTGACTTCTCAGTTCCAGGTTCACTTTCAGTAGTTGTAGAAAACCTGTCAGAAATGTCTCTTTTTACTAGATCAAAAATAAATAAAAGTGTGGCATGGAAAAATAACCCATCAACCTCTTAAACCCCTCAGAGGACCATCTGAGAGCAAGACACATTTTTTTCTTTCTTATTCTCTTTCTGTGTTCTAGTGATATAATCAATATTCCTGTCCAAAAATGCAGTATTCTCTAGTCTTAGAAACTCTTCAACTCCGCATTTAATGTCAAAGCAAAGCATGCTTCATGTGACAGACACTTATTTTTCTACTTCCATATCTGATGGCTTCATCAACTTTTAATGAGAAAAGAATTCTGGAATAAGGTTATCAGAAGCAGAGACTGTAGGTGGCAATAGTCTTCAATAAGAATATTTAAATGTTAGAAGACAATGCACCCTGCCTGGAATAAATTCATATAAACATTTGTTTGTATGTGAGAATCAGGATTAATCTCCCTGTGTTCTTTTCAAAGCACATAAACATTTCTTGAAGTAGAAGTTTGTTCCTTTGACAAATGTGTATTTGAGTACCTGATGTGTGTTGGGCACTGTTATGGGTCAGTGATAATACAGAAGGTCAGGGACCTAGCCCTTGAGGAGGTAGAGGTCAAGAGGGAGACACTGGGTAATCTAGTTGACAGGAAGTCAAGTGACGCTATTAAACTCCATGCAGTTCTTCATTCCCATGTATGCAGACCTTGAAGCAAATGTAAAAACTGAACCATTTATATCACAGACATTTACAACTGGAACGTGCTAGAGGTCATCTAGAGCATTGCTTGCCAGAGTTTCTTGACCCTTATTGGCAACAAATAAGATAAAATGGGTTTATTATGTAACATGTGCTTGTATATTAATTTTCATTCTTTTGTCCACAAGGGTAATTGTGTTACCTTAGAATATACAAAGGTGCTTACTAAAATTATGATGGTCTTTCTTCCCCCTTACTTGGATTGTCTTATATACCCCTATTTGAAGACCACTAAACAGACCACCTTCCTCAATTTAGTGAGGAGAAAACAATGGAACAGGCAATGGATTTAAATTATACCAGTCATCAAACTAGCCAAGTGTCTGAACTATGACCAGATAGATCCTATGTCTTCTGACTCCCAGTATTGTACGTTTTTTTCTTACATAATTTACAACCACACATTGAAGTTTGGTCTTATCAGCAAGCAGACGTATACTGTATTTAGTAGCACTAATGCTCTCTGAGAGGGTCCAGAAGTAGAAGTCATAGAGAACAGTGTAAATGGTACTCTGTTAAACAAAAGGAATTAATTGTTCTCCGAAAATTGATCTCTCTGGAAATAATTTACTTGCCAGCAGAGTTTTTATTTTTCCCCAAGAATCGTAGACCTCCTTATGCTGTTTCCTAAATTTCTTTGCTTGCCAATTAACTTGAATTTAACTGTGTGCCTCTTTGTGGTTTTTCAAAACAGTTCTTTTAGATAGTATCAAAAAGTGTTAGTTCTAGTTCTTACCTAAAATTGCATAAATGAGTCCCTGCAGCCAATTTTTGGGGGCTCTTGTCTACCACTGAAATCTCACTGTGCAAACACTGAAAGGCAGTGTTGTGCACAAACATGAGTCAGATGCTCTTACTATTTTTTTGTAAGCCACCCCCTGATTTCTTTCAGAGCGCCTTATTTATTTTAGGTCCCAGATATTGTTGAGCATGACCCACTCCACATGGACCTAGATGTATGTAGTTGAATGCATTCATCATTGCTGCAAGACCCCATACGTACAATTTAAATCTAAGATCTTGGACATGTAATACAAGAATTGCATTTAAGGATTGCTTGTTTTTCCAGCAGAGATGGAAACAGATGATCAGATTTTATTTTTATTGGAAAAGAAAATGAAGAAATATTTCACCAGCAGAGGGTAGACATACTAGGTATTTTATATTTCTAATTTTATGAATACCAGGCCTAACAAAACATGCAAAATAAATACTTTAGTGCTTATAATAATTAGTGTAACAATTAAACATAGAGTTTATTAGTTGTTTCTCCTGTTAAGTTTTGTATTTAAAAAATTTTTAAATTAATTCATGTGTATTTATTCCCTATCTATAATGGATTAAAACCCAAGTGTGCTGGTGAAGTACATGTTTCTCAGACATGCCCCCAATCACCTGTCTCTCTCCCTTTGCTCTTACTGAATTTCCTACCCACGAACCTGCACTCCCAAATTTTTCTCATCTTTCAAGACCAAAATGCCTTCTGTATCCCTCTCCCAGCTTTTCTAGCCTGAAAGAAATTACTCCCTTTCAGAATTCCTTTCTTATCACCCACTTTTCTACCCAGTTTTAGATGTCTTTGTATATGTCTTTTCTCTGTTAGGAGACATAAAGCTGCTTGAGGCCAAGGCCTGCTTTATTCATTCTTCTGTTCCCCATACCCATGGTCAGTGCTCTGCTCAGTATAGGATCTCAATAGATAACTAGCAATCAAGTGGATAAATAGCAGATAACAACTCCGTCATGTAAGTCTGGTGGCATTACTGAGAATTGTCTAAGTTTAGGTTACTAGGATTAGCGAACACATTTCTACCTGCTTTCCTTGATGTGGGAGTTAAAGGTGAAAAGAAGACAACGAAGGTGAAAAAGGGCATAGAATGTGCAAAGCATGTACTATTTCATCTCCCAGTAACTTGTTAAATAGGACTTGTTGCCGTGTTTATCCCTGAAATGAGTTTCTCCAAGTCGTTCTTCCTTGTCTTCTTCCTTTCATCTACTCCTAATAATTATAGCAAAACCTTATATTTACGTATTAGTACTTAGTTTGTAAACCATTTTAATATCCATCATTGTATTATACTCAAAACAGACCTGTGAGACAGTTAGCCACTAGCCAGATAAGAAAATTAAGTCTCGGCTGGGTGAAGCTCTTGGCCAGCATCACCCGTGTTATGCCTGTAGCCATGGCCAGAGAATGGCAACCTGGGAAGCATCCAGGCCCAAGATGCCACAGGGGCTGAGAGGCATGGACACTACTCTTACTTTACAACTCTATTTTACTGACCAAGTCCTCTTTTCCATATATTCTCTTTGGCTACTTTTACACTTTTCTTTACGTTTTTTCTACTTACATGGGATCTATTTTTATGTTCCTTGTCCAGTTTCTTGAGGTAAATAGTCTACTTATTTTCAGCCTTTTTGTCCTAATAAAATGCATAGAAGACGATCAGTTTTCTACTAAATAATGATTTGGTTTTTATTCCGTCGGTTTTGATAGGATATGTGGTATAAACTTACTGTTATTTACTTCTAAAGGATCTGAAATTTCACATTTTATTTCATCTTCAACTCAATTTTTTTTTTTGACAGACTTTCACTCTTGTTGTTTAGGCTGGAGTGCAGTGGTACAATCTCGGCTCACTACAACCTCTGTGCCTCCCAAGTTCAAATGATTCTCCTGCCTCAGCCTCCCAGTAGCTGGGATTATAAGCTCACACCACCACGTTTGGCTAATTTTTGTATTTTTAATAGAGATGGTGTTTCACCATGTTGCCCAGGTTGATATTGAATTCCTGACTTCAGGTGATCCTCCCACCTCAGCCTCTGAAAGTGTCGGGGTTATAAACATGAGCCACCACGCCTGGCCTCAACTCAAATTTTAGTTAGAAAAATGCATTTTAAAATCTCCAATGCATACATTTATTTAGCCTATGCTTTGTTGTTAATTTTCAATCTTATAACTTTGTACTAAAAAATATGACAGCCTTATAACGTTGTGATTAAAGGATACAATTTGGTTTTTTCCTTTTTTTTTTTTTGAAGGGAAAAGTTTTTTTCAATTTTTTGGTGGTAAAGTATATCATCAATTTTGTTTTATGTGAGCAATTCTTTCACATCCCAATATTGTTGGGATGTAAAGGAAATACTTTTAAAATAAAGTAAAAAAATTTTAAAACCCCTCAAATTTTCTTGATAATAATTGCTTTCTGAAACTAAAATGACTTCACAGAACCATGTCAATTCTGGAAAGCTAGAAAAAGAAAAAGAATAAAACACAAAAACATAATGTTAAAACATTTTTTGAAGTTAGCAAAAGATATTTATAAGCCAAAAGAAAAGGATAACAAAAATTGTGCTACTTCTTTGAAGATGTCTTATAATTGTCCCAAAATGCTAAAAGGTGAAGAACAAGGAGAAAATCTCTTTTAATATTTTAGTATTTAGTATCTACTAAAAGAACCAGCATCATGGACATCCCTTGATAGTATAAAAATGCAGAATTGGGGGCTCTACCCCAAATCTACTGAAGCAGAATCTGCATTTTGACAGGATCCCCAGGTGATTTGGTGATTCAGATGTACATTAATATACAAGGAACACTGTGCTGAGTCCTGAAATCATTACCACCTGTGGATTCTTGGGCCACAGTTGCACTTCCAGGTAGGGTCCAGTGGCTTCTGATATATAGAGAGAACAGTAATATAAGCTGTAAATTAAGTAAAGCCTGGAAGTGACAAGAACAAGCAAAGCAAAGGAGTAAGAAACAGCTGTCAGAGACAAGGAGACAGGGAGTGGATTCCTTTGGGGTGAATTGCCTCTGTCATTTGGGCAGAGTCATCAGAACCCACTATTTTCCATGCCCTCTGACCTAAAGCTTTGTGGTCTAGAGATTTAGAAACATCCTTTTCCACATGAAGAAGACTTTCAGAGTTTCTTTTTAAACCTCCTAACTTATTTGAAAAAAATAAGTTCTTATGAGTAGAAGATAGGGTAAGAATAGATTTTAAAATTTTACATTAAAAGACTTGTTTAAAATTGAAACAATTTTGAAAGCATATACATTTATCTTGTCTTCACTTATTGAGAAAATTGGCCTCTATACAAAATGATTAAAGGTTTCAGTTGAAACCAGTATTATTTCTTTGACCTAAAAAAAAAAAAAAAAAAAAAAAAAAAGAAAAGACTAAATTGAAGTGTTCATCCTAGTGGATTATTGAAGTAATACACAGGAGAATGACAGGCCTGCAGAATTGGAGGAAATCCAGACTTAGTAAAGAATTCTTTCTATGACAATGCTGGCAGATGATCTTTCACCTCAAACATATGATGGGAACTTCTCACACATTGAGGTAGCTACTCCATCATAGGACAGTGCTTGTGTTTTGGAAGTATGGGATTGGTGTTCCAGGATAAAAGCTATTAGCTCATTCTCACACTGCTGTGAAGAAATACCCAGGACTAGGTAATTCATAAAGAAAAGAGATTTAATTGGCTCACAGTTCCACATGGCTGGGGAGGCCTCAGGAAACTTACAATCATGCTGGAAGGCAAATCTCTCAGGGCTGCAGGAGAGAGAATGAGTGCAAGAAGGGAAAATGCTAGATGCTTATAAAATCATCAGATCTAGTGAGAACTCACTCACTATCATGAGAACAGCATGGGGGAAACTGTCCCTATGATCCAACTACTTCCCATGAGGTCCCTCCCATCACATACACAAATTATGAGAATTATAATTCATGATGAGATTTGCATGGGGACACAGCAAAACCATATCATTCTGTCCCTGGCCCCTCCCAAATCCCATGTTTTCACATTTTAAAACACAGTCATGCCCTTCCAACAGTCCCCCAAAGTTTTAACTTATTCCAGCATTAACCCAAAAGTCCAAGTCCAAAGTCTCATTTGAGACAATGCAAGTCCCTTTTCCCTATGAGTCTGTAAAATCAAAAGCAAGTTAGTTACTTCCTAGATATAATGAGGGTACAGGCATTGCATTCCAAATGGGAAAAATTGGCCAAAAGAAAGCCACTGTCCCCTATGCAAGTCCAAAATCCATTAGGGCAGTCATTAAACCTTAAAGTTCCAAAATGATCTCCTTTGACTCTATGTTTCACATTCAGGTCATGCTGATGCAAGAGTTGGGCTCCCACAGCCTTGGGCAGCTCTGCCCCTGTGGCTTTGTAGGGTACAACCCTGTCCCAGCTGCTTTCATGGGCTGGTGTTTAGTATCTACAGCTTTTCCCGGTGCTTAGTGCAAGCTGTCGGTGGATCTACCATTCTGGGGTCTGGAGGACGGGTCCACTAGGCAGTGCCCTAGTGGAGACTCTGTGTGGAAATTCCAACCCAACATTTTCCTTCCATACTACCCTAGCAGAGGTTCTCCATGAGGGCTCCACCCCATGGCACACTTCTGCCTGTACATCCAGGCATTTCCATACATCCTCTGAAATCTAGGCAGAGATTCCCAAATCTCAGTTCTTGACTTCTGTGCACCCACAGGCTCCACAACACGTGGAAGCTGAAGGTAAAGCAGCTGGGACGCAGGGCACATGTCCTGAGGCTGCACAGAGCAGGGGGTGGGGCCTAGACCAGGCCCATAAAACCATTTTTTTCCCTCCTAAGTCTCTGGGCTTGTGATAGAAGGGGCTGCTGTGAAGGTCTCTGACATGCCCTGGAGACATTTTCCCATTATTTTGATGATTAAAATTTGGCTTCTCATTACTTTTGTACAGTTTTATAGTGGTCTTGAATTTCTCTCCAGAAGGTTGTTTTGTTTTGTTTTGTTTTCTGTTGCATTGTCAGGCTGCAAATTTTCCAGACTTTTTTTTTTTTTTTTTTTTTTTTTGCTCCAAGTCCTCTTGAATGCTTTGCTGCTTAGAAATTTCTTCTACAAGATACCCTAAATTATCTATTTCAAGTTCAAATTTCCATAGATCTCTAGGGAAGGGGAAAAATGCAACCAGTCTCTTTGCTAAAGCATAGAGTCACATTTGCTCCAGTTCCCAACAAGTTCCTCATCTGAGACCACTTCAGCCTGGACTTCATTGTCCACATCACTATCAGCATTTTAGTTAAAGCCATTCAACAAGTCTCTAGGAAGTTCCAAACTTTCCCAGATTTTCCTGTCATCTTCTGAGACCTCCAAACTATTCTAACCTCTGCCTCTTACCCAGTTCCAAAGTTGCATCCACATTTTCAGATATCTTTAAAGCAGTGCCCCACCCCAGTCTTGGTACCAATTTACTGTATTAGTCCATTCTTACATTGCTATGAAGAAATACCCAAGACTGGGTAATTTATAAAGAAAAGAGATTTAATTGGCTCATAGTTCTGCATGGCTGAGGAGGTTTTAGGAAACTTACAATTCTGGCAGAAGGCACATGTTCACAGGGTGGCAAGAGAATAATGAGTACAAGAAGGGGAAATGCCAGACACTTATAAAACCATCAGGTCTAGTGAGAACTCTCTCACTATCATGAGAAGAGCATGGGGGAAACCACCCTCATCCTCTGATCACTTCCCATTGGGTCCTTCCCATGACATGTGGGGATTATTGGAACTACAATTCAAGATGAGATTTGGATGGGGACACAGCCAAACCAAATAACCACATCCCTTATTTAAAATATCAATTCCAACCATAGGTAGGATTGAAAAGAGGATGAGTCCTAGTTCTCTGGGACTTGGCACAGGGTCTTGGCTGCCCCTGGTGTTCCCCATTGTCTCAGTTATGACAGGGAAGATACAAGTTGGATCTTATTTTCAAATGGAAAACTGTCAATCATTTCTGAGAACTATCAAAGTTTAGAAAGAGAAGATACCCACAAGAGAATATCAGTCAGGATTCACTCAGAAAAAAAATGAAACAATCTGGCTAGTGACAGAATTTAATTCAGGAAATTGGGTTAGACGGTAGAGTTCTGAAAAGGTACAAAGTGTGCACAAAGGTAACAGAGGGGTAATACTTACAGGAAGCAAGTGTGAACTCTAGGAGTAGAAGTACCAAAGGAAGTGAATCTAAAAGCTCCTAAGAGGAAACCACTGGGCTGGGATCCAGAATTCTGAGGACATTGCCTGACTGCCACTGCCCTCTCTAAGGGATGTCATTGCCGAGATGAAGCTAACAGAAAGAGCAAGCAAATAGGAAAAAGCAAGTCCTTTTCTCTCCCACTAGGTTCTAGCCACCCTCTGGCACTTCATACTGGCAGAACCCAACAGCACTGGCAAAGGAAAGCATGGTTTGTAGGGCCCCATGTACTCAGGTTCACAGAGAGCGTTAGGTTTTGGAGCTGAGACACTAGTTTGATGATTGGCACAAAAAGAACTTCTGAGTCCCGTGAGGGTCCCCTTCACCCTCTTTCTTACACATAAGAATCTGAGGTTCAGAGAATTTAAGAGAACTATCTAGGGCCTCACATAACAGCAGCACAACTAGTGCTCACAGGCGAGTATAAAACCATAGTGACAATTAAAATGTACTTTCATAAGGTAGAAAACAGTCAACTTTGAATTTGTTTCTATGGCTTAGAATTTTAGAGATAATAGATGTATTTAGATAGACATTTTCAAAATGTGTTTGGCTTGTACGAGTCATACTAATTATAGTAATTTGTGTGATTGAATTAATTACTAAGCTATAGAATTATGATTGTTTATGCTAATACTAAGGGTCAGATAAATTTTGTTGCTTAATTTTTTTTTCTGAGTTTATATTAGTTCTTTGTGTGTATGTGTGTGTGTGTGTGTGTTCTTTTTTTTTTTTATTATTGTACTTTAGGTTCTGGGGTACATGTGCAGATCATGCAGGATTGTTGCATAGGTACAAACATGGCAATGTGGTTTGCTGCCTCCATCCCCCCGTCACCTACATCTGGCATTTCTCCCCATGTTATCCCTCCCAAACCTCCACACCCCCCTCGCTGTCCCTCCCTTGGCCCCCGCAATAGACCCCAGTGTGTGATGCTCTGCTCCCTGTGTCCATGTGTTCTCATTGTTCAACACTCACCTATGAGTGAGAACATGCGGTGTTTGATTTTCTGTTCTTGTGTCAGTTTGCTGAGAATGATGGCTTCCAGATTCATCCATGTCCCTACAAAGGACATGAACTCATCATTTTTTATGGCTGCATAGTATTCCATGGTGTATATGTGCCACATTTTCCTTGTCCAATCTATCATCTATGCGCATTTGGGTTGGTTCCAGGTCTTTGGTATTGTAAACAGTGCCGCTGTGAACATACATGTGCATGTGTCTTTATAATGAAATTATTTATAATCCTTTGGGTATATACCCAGTAATTGGATGGCTGGGTCCAATAGAATTTTCTTTCTAGGTCCTTGAGGAAGCACCACACTGTTTTCCACAATGGTTGAACTAGTTTACACTCCCACCAACAGTGTAAAAGTGTTCCTATTTCTCCACATCCTCTCCAGCATCTGTTGTCTCCAGATTTTTAAATGATCGCCATTGTAACTGGCATGAGGTGGTATCTCAATGTGGTTTTGATTTGCATTTCTCTAATAATCAGTGATGATGAGCATTTTTTCATGTGTTTCTTGGCCTCATATATGTCTTCTTTTGAAAATTGTCTGTTCATATCCTTCTCCCACTTTTGGATGGGTTTGTTTTTTTCTTGTAAATCTGTTTTAGTTCTTTGTAGATTCTGGATATTAGCCCTTTGTCAGATGGGTAGATTGCAAAAAATTTTTCCCATCCTGTTGATTGCCAGTTCACTCTAATGATTGTTTATTTTGCTGTACAGAAGCTCTGGAGTTTAATTTGGTCCCATTTGTCTATTTTGGTTTTTGTTGCCAATGCTTTTGGTGTTTTAGTCATGAAGTCTTTGCCTGTGCTTATGTCCTGAATGGTTTTGCCTAGGTTTTCTTCTAGGGTTTTTATGATGTTAGGTCTTATGTTTAAGTCTTTAATCCATCTGGGGTCAATTTTAGTGTAAGATGTCAGGAAGGGGTCCAGTTTCTGCTTTCTGCACACTGCTAGCCAGTTTTCCTAACACCATTTATTAAACAGGGAATCCTTTCCCCATTGCTTGTTTTTGTCAGGTTTGTCAAAGATCAGATGGTTGTAGATGTGTGGCATTACCTCCAACACCTCTGTTCTGTTCCATTGGTCTATATCTGTTTTGGTACCAGTACCATACTATTTTGATTACTCTCACTTTGTCTTAGTTTGAAATCAGGTAGTGTGATGCCTCCAGCTTTGTTCTTTTTGCTCAGGATTGTCTTGGCTATGTGGGCTCTCTTTTGGTTCCATATGAAGTTTAAGGTAGTTTTTTCCATTTCTGTGAAGAAGGTCATTGGTAGCTTGATGGGGGTAGCATTGAATCTATAGATTACTTTGGGCAGTATGGCCATTTTCATGATATTGATTCTTATAAACATCAGCATGGAATGTTTCTCCATTTGTTTGCATCCTCTCTTATTTCGTTGAGCAGTGGTTTGTAGTTCTCCTTGAAGAGGTCCTTTACATCCTTTGTTAGTTGTAGTCCTAGGTATTTTATTCTCTTTGTAGCAATTGTGAATGGGAGTTCGCTCTTGATTTGGCTCTCTGTTAGTCTGCTATTGGTGTATAGAAATGCTTGTGATTTCTGCACATTGATATTGTATACTGAGACTTTGCTGAAGTTGCTTATCAATTTAAGGAGATTTTGGACTGAGATGATAGGGTCTTCTAAATATGCAATCATGTTGTCCGCAGATAGAGACAATTTGACTTCCTCTTTTCCTAATTGAATACCCTTTATTTTTTATTTTTTTCTTGCCTAATTGCTCTGGCTAGAACTTTCAATACTATATTGAATAGGAGTGGTGACAGAGGGCATCCTTATCTAGTGCCAGATTTCAAAGGGAATGCTTCCAGTTTTTGCCCATTCCGTATGATATTGGCTGTGGGTTTGTCATAAATAGCTTTCATTATTTTGAGATATGTTCTGTCAATAGCTAGTTTATTGAGAGTTTTTAGCATAAAGGGCTGTTGAATTTTGTTGAAGGCCTTCTCTGCATCTATTGAGATAATTATGTGGTTTTTGTCTTTGGTTCTGTTTATGTGGTGGATTATGTTTATAGACTTGCGTATGTTGAACCAGCCTTGCATCCCCGGAATGAAGCCTACTTGATCATGATGGATAAGCTTTTTGATGTGCTGTTGTAATCAGTTTGCCAGTATTTTATTGAAGATTTTTGCATCTATGTTCATCATGGATATTGACCTGAAGTTTTCTTTTTCTTGTTGAGTCTCTGCCGGTTTTGGTATCAGGATGATGTTGGTCTCATAAAATGATTTGGGAAGGATTCCCTCTTTTTGTATTGTTTGGAATAGTTTCAGAAGAGTGGTACCAGCTCCTCTTTGTATGTCTGGTAGAATTTACCTGTAAACCTGTCCGGAGCTAGACTTTTTTTGGTTGGTAAGCTATTAATTGCTGCCTCAACTTCAGCCCTTGTTATTCGTCTGTTCAAGGTTTCCACTTCTTCCTGGTTTAGGCTTGGGAGGGTGCAAGTGTCCAGGAATTTATTTCTTCCAGGTTTACTGGTTTATGTGCATAGAGTTGTTTGTAGTAATCTCTGATTGTAGTTTGTATTTCTGTGGAGTCAGTGGTGATATGCCCTTTATCATTTTTTATTGCATCTATTTGATTCTTCTCTCTTTTCTTTCTTATTAATCTGGCTAGTGGTCTATCTATTTTGTTGATCTTTTCAAAAAACCAGCTCCTGGATTTATTGATTTTTTGAAGGATTTTTTTGTGTCTCTATCTCCTTCAGTTCTGCTCTGATCTTAGTTATTTCTTGTCTTCTGCTAGCTTTTGAGTTTTTTTTTTTGATCTTGCTCCAGTAGCTCTTTCAATTTTGACTATAGGGTGTCAATTTTAGATCTTTCCTTGCTTCTCTGATGGGCATTTATTGCAATAAATTTCCCTCTAGACAGTGCTTTAAATGTGTCCCAGAGATTCTGGTACATTGTGTCTTTGTTTTCGTTGGTTTCAAAGAACATCTTTATTTCTGCCTTCATTTCATTGTTTATCCAGTCGACATTCAGGAGCCAGTTGTTCAGTTTCCACGAAGTTGTGTGGTTCTGAGTTAGTTTCTGAATTCTGAGTTCTAATTTGATTGCACTGTGGTCTGAGACACTGTTTATTATGATTTCTGTTCTTTTGCGTTTGCTGAGGAATGATTTACTTCCAATCATGTGGTCAATTTTAGAGTAGGTACCATGTGGTGCTGAGAAGAATGTATATTCTCTTCATTTGGGGTGGAGATTTCTGTAGGTGTCTATTAGGTCTGCTTGGTCCAGATCTGAGTTCAAGTCCTGGATATCCTTGTTAATTTTCTGTCTCATTGATCTGTCTTATATTGACAATGGAGTGTTAAAGTCTCCCACTATTATTGTGTGGGAGTCTAAGTCTCTTAGTAGGTTAAGAACTTGCTTTATGTATCTGGGTGCTCCTGTATTGGGTGTGCATATATTTAGAATCTTTAGTTCTTCTTGATGCATTGATCCTTTTACCATTATGTAATGCCCTTCTTTGTCTCTTTTGATCTTTGTTGGTTTAAAATACATTTTATCAGAGACTAGGATTCAACTCCTGCTTTTTTGCTCTCCATTTGCTTGATAAATCTTCCTCCATCCCTTTATTTTTAGCCTATGTGTGTTCTTGCACATGAGATGGGTTTCCTGAATACAGCACACCGATGGGTTTTGACTTTTTATCCAATTTGCCAGTCTGTATCTTTTGATTGGGGCATTTAGTCCATTTACATTTAAGGTTAATATTGTTATGTATGAATTTGATCCTGCCATTTTGATGCTAGCTGGATGTTTTGCCCGTTAGTTGACACATTTTCTTCATTGTGTTGATGCTCTTTACCATTTGGTATGTTTTTGGAGTGGCTGGTACTGATTGTTCCTTTCCTTGTTTAGTGCTTCTCTCAGGAGCTCTTGTAAGGCAGGCCTGGGGTGATGAAATCTCTCAGCAATTGCTTGTCCATAAAGGATTTTCTTTCTCCTTCACTTATGAAGCTTAGTTTGGATGGATATGAAATTCTAGGTTGAAAGTTCTTTTCTTTAAGGATGTTAAAAATTGGCTCCCACTCTCTTCTGGCTTGTAGGGTTTCTGCAGAGAAATCTGCTTTGAGTCTGATGGGCTTCCCTTTTTGGGTAACCCGACCTTTCTCTCTTGCTGCCCTTAGCATTTTTTCCTCCATTTCAACCCTGGTGAATCTGACAATTATGTGCCTTGGGGTTGCTCTTCTTGAGGAATATCTTTGTGGTGTTCTCTGTATTTCCTAGACTTGAATATTGGCCTGCCTTGCTAGGTTGGGGAAGTCCTCCTGGATAACATCCTGAAGAGTGTTTCACAGCTTGGATTCATTCTCTCTGTCACATTCAGGTACACCTATCAAATGTAGATTAGGTCTTTTCACATAATCCCATATTTCTTGGAGGCTTTGTTCATTTCTTTTCACTCTTTTTTCTCTATTCTTGCCTTCTTGTTTTATTTCATTGAGTTGATCATCAATCTCTGATATCCTTTCATCTGCTTGGTTGATTCAGCTATTGAAACTTGTGTACACTTCACGAAGTTCTCATGCTGTGTTCTTCAGCTCCATCAAGTTGTTTATATTCGTCTCTAAGCTGTTTATTCTAATTAGCATCTCATCTAACCTTTTTTCTAGGTTCTTAGTTTCTTTGCATTGGGTTAGCACATGTTTTTTTAGCTCTGAGAAGTTTGTTATTACCTACCTTCTGAAGCCTGTTTCTGTCAATTCATCAGAATCATTCTCCATCCTTCTTTGATCCCTAGCTGGTGAGGAGTTGTGATCCCTTGGAGGAGGAGAGGCTTTCTGGTTTTTGGTGTTTTCATCCTTTTTGCACTGGTTTCTTCCCATCTTAGTGGCTTTATCTACCTGTGGTCTTTGTAGTTGGTGACTTTCGGATGGGGTCTCTGAGTGGCTGCCCTTTTTGTTGATGTTGAAGCTATCTATTTCTGCTTCTTAGTTTTCCTTCTAACAGTCAGTTCCCTCTGCTGCAGGACCGCTGGAGGTCCACTCCAGACCCTGCTCACCTGGGAATCACCCACAGGGGCTGCAGAACGGCATGGGTTGCCACCAGTTTCTTCCTCTGCTATCCTCATCCCTAAAGGGTACCTACCAGATGTTGGCCTGAGCTCTCCTTTATGAGGTGTCTCTTTGGGTATACGGGGATTGGGGAGTTGCTTGAAGAGACAGTTTGTCCCTTATAGGAGCTCAAATGCTGTACTGGGAGCTCTGTTGTTCCATGCAGAGCTGTTGGGCAGGTACCTTAAGTCTGCTGCAGCTGAACTCATAATCGCCTCTCTCTTTTCCCAGGTGCTCTGTCCTAGGATGGTTGACTTTATTTACTAGTTCCTGTCTTGCTGCTGCCTTCTTTCATAGATGCCCTACCCCGCACAGAGTAGTCTAGTCACAATCTGCCAGCAGAGGTGTTGCTGAGCTGCCTCAGGCTCTGATCAGCTGCTGTGAGAACTGCCTCGGTAGTGGCGGACTGCCTCGGTAGTGGGGGACGCCCTTCCCCACACTGAGCTGGACTGTCCTGGGTCCTGCTGCACTTGCTGTGAAACTCTCAATCCAGAGCGTTTCAGATTGCTTGTTTTGTGGGGTGGTACCCACTGAGCCAGATCGCCTGGCTCCCTGTCTCAGCCCCCTCCCTTTCAGTTGAATGGGCACCTCTGCCTCCCAGGCATTCCAGGTGCCAGTTGAAACGGCCACCCAGACCTGTGTGAGTTTCTGTGCGCCGACCCAGCACCAACTGAAACTGCCGGGCTGAAAACTCATGGCGCTTTTCGGCCTGGGAATCTCCTGGTCTATGGGCACTGAAAACTTGTTTGGAAATGCAGTGAACACTCACCCTCTGTGCTATTCTCACTGGGAACTGCACTCCAGAGCTGTTCCTATTTGGCCATCTTGGATCCTCCTCCCCGTTGTTTAATTTTAATTATAACACCAAGCCTCTGGTCATGTAGGCTTATTCCCCATTGTTTGTTGTTTATATGACATATCCATCCGCACAAGACTCAAAAGGTATTTAGCAACAACATCACCTGTTAATTTTCTACTGGAGGTGAGGAAATGAAAACCAATGCAGCCACGAGGAAAAATATTCTCTAATGATAAGCCCTGCTAGTTCAGATATGTAATCTTTATCATAAAATCTCTGGCTAGTTCCTGGGATATCAGAAATGATATTTTTTAGATGGCTTAAGATCACCTTAAAACATTCACAGATGATCTAATGTAGGCAGAAAAACACAGGGAGTCTATGGACTATTTGATCTCAGCCCTGTCACTTTCAAGGTGACCTTGTATAAATTACTTTAGTGTCTTATTTGTTTAGTAGAAATGGGAATGTTCACTTATTTATTCAACAAGTACAGAGTGCCTACCATGTGCCTGGTACTGCTCTAAGGGTTATGAATCAAGGAATCCCTCTGCTTTGCCTTGTGATACAGTGTTTTAGTCTGTTTTCATGCTGCTGATAAAGACATACTCAAGACTGGATAATTTATAAAGAAAAAGAGGTTTAATGGACTCACAGTTCCACGTAGATGGGGAGGCCTCACAATCACTGTGGAAGGTGAAAGGCACATCTTACATGGCAGCAGACAAGAGAGAAATGGGAGCCAATGATAGTAGTAAATAATACAGGAAAAAATAAAGCAAGTAGAGAATGATGAGAGTGAACAGTTTGTACAGAGTGGTTGGAGAAGACCTGTCTGCTCATGCAACATCTAAACAGATATCTAAAAGAGGGAGGGAGCCATGTGGATATCTGCAGAGCTTTCCAAATAATGGGACAGAAGGAAGTGCAAGGGCCCATAGCAGAACACAGTTAAAGAGGATAGTGAAGGTAAGGGGTGAAGGAATATGGTCAGAGAAGAGGTCAGCAAGTTGTGGGGAGTGGGAAGGGGCGGGAACAGATCCTACAGGGTCTTTTAAGCCACAGGAATCCATTACAAAGTTTTGAGCAAAGGCCTGACATGGTCTTACTCATTTTTAAAGAAGCACTATTGCCAAGTGCCACCATGGGAGGCAGGGAGGCCAGTTAGGAAGCTATTGTTGTAATCCAGGCTAAAAATTGTGGTGGCTTGAAAAGAGATGCTAGGGATGGAGATGTTGAGAAGTATCTGGGCTTAGGGTTACATTTTGAAGGACAAATAAACAAAATTGCTGATGTGCAGTGAGAGGAAGAGTATAGAGTGGTCCCAAAGTTTCCTCCTGGGCTGCAGAAAGAATGGAGGTGCTATTACTAAAAAGAGGAAGGCAGGGGGAGAGGCTGCTTAGTCATTCTGAGCCTGTTGTGAGACAGTAACTCACTGCAGTAAATCAGAAGATGTAAATGAAACAAGCACTGTTCTTGGCCCACAGTAGGTATTCAGACAATCTTAGTCCCTTCCTTATCCTTTGTAACACTTCTTTGTTACTATTCTTGTTTTTACAATGAATTTATTCACTCTCCACACACATACACCTGCCCTTTTATTTACTACTTCTCTACAGATCAATATCTAGTCAAAACAGTTCCACAACAGTGAACAGGTCAGCAAAACCTCACCCAGAAAAACCTCTAATAGACTACACACTCAACAGAGGCCACATTTTTAAATAAATAAAAAGAAATGATTTATGCCAAAATAGTATTCAGGGTAATCCTCCTCGTGCTTTGAAGTACTTAGTGCTTCAGCATGCTAAAAGTTTCCCTAGTATTCATTGCTTTTTAAAATAGAAATTCTGTGAAGAGTAAAATAATTTATAAGCATCTTGCCTTAGAAATTCTGAAGAGATGCTAAGAAACTGAGAAGTTACCAAAAATCTGTTGAATTACCTACTGAATAGATATTTCATGGTAAAAGTTTCTACTTGTTTTATTATTTTGTCTAAAATTTGGAGCATAATGTTAAAAGGCAATAAGACATGTAGATTCTAAACACTTATGTAAATATGCGTTAGCAATATTTTATCCAATGCTGACCTGGAATATCACCAACATGTAAGTAAAACATACAGTCTACATATATTTTTAAAAAGCTCAGTTTTTAAAAATTCTTTGTTGCAGATTCACTTGAAATATCAGTATTCAGTTCACATATCTCTATACTCTTAAGAATCATCAGCATTTAATTTATGAGTGTTTTTAGTTGGAAAGATTTTGCTGCTTAAAATTCAATTCAATCTCCTTGGTCCGAGTCGAGGAATACTTATATCTTGTGTTTTTCCCAAAGCCCTCCTCTATGCCCAATTTCCCATAATTGAGCTAATCTTTAATCCAAAGTAGAATGAAGATCCCACTGCTTTCCCACTCCAGTCCAGGGACAATAACACAGAGAATAACAGAGCCCAGGGACAGATAGCACATTGGCCTCATGGTCACTATTCCTCTGTCTCCAGAAAGCATTTAGTGTATGTGTGACTTCATGTCACATTAAAAGCTGGTATGTGGTTTAAGAAATAAACCCTGCAGATGGCCAAGAAGCAGCTAAAGGTCCACTGTTGGTAGGACTCACACAGAACAGACCAGTTTTTCTTCAAGGAGTGAATGTCTTGAGTGTGTTCAGCAGCAGGACAGATCACGCAGCCTTCCCAAAGAGGCTCAGGAGCAAACAAGGTCTCCTCTCTCTTGCCTGGCAAATAGGAGCATTGGCAGAGGCAGGAAAACCTTTGTAGACATCTTGGGTTTGTCACTCATGACTTTTAATACTAAACCATGGTATGACAAGAACCTCGTCAGGCTGCCCAAAGTATACAGTGAAAAACAAATATCTTGTAGCAAATATGCCAGTATTTAGTATAAAATCCAGCAAAGTAGTTGACACTGCCTAGGAAAAACCCAGGATTGACTATGCAGTCTTTCGTTCATGTTTTCAAATATAACTTTACTAGCTCATGAACAGGGACCCGTTTATCTCCAGGAAGAATGTACTTCTCATTTTTATTTAGAATCTACTCCTTAATGCTTTTCTTTAGTTTTAATCCTTCAGGACCCTGTTTAAACCCTGTTTAAAGCAAGTAGCAAGATTGACCTAGGTTTTATTATCATGGTAATTACTAGCAGTTTTAATCTACTGACACCAAGTCTATTTTCCAGCTGGAATAGCCCTCCCTACTCTTTGACTCAGATAGAAAACAAAATAGGTTTTGACTAATCTGTTTTTTAATTTCAGGGATAGTTGCTGTTCTCTTCTGTGGAGTCACACAGGCGCATTATACCTACAACAATCTGTCTTCGGATTCCAAAGTGAGAACTAAACAGGTAAAAGAAAAATTTACTACAGACTTGGTCTCTCTTCTGTGTAACGGTTGTGTAGCAATTCTGGCAGTATAGTCAGAAAGAACTTCATTAGTAAAGGAAAAATGTAAGCTCAAGGCTTCATTACAGGTTGGATATTTATAGATTTTTTTCCCCTCCAGGATAACCATTAACAATTCTCTTGGTAAGCAAAAATATAGTTATAATAGTCTCTCCCTCCTGAGAGATGTTGAACTTAGACTGTCAGTCTTGAAGATGAAAGACCTACAGTTGGTAATAATTCACAGGCACTTACGTCTAAAAGCGTTATAAAGCATGTGAGACTGGGTAGTTATAGAGAGAGAAGGAAATGAAGAAAAAGAAGGAAGTGAGGTTTGGTCTTTGGGTGCTTTTGATGCCAAGCAAACTCTCAACTGCCAGTTGTCACACAGGCAGAATGTATCTCCCTTATGCCAAGAACACATCTGTTTGGATATTTGCACATAAACACATACAGATTCTTTCCACAGACATTTGCTGCACAGCTACTCTGTGCCAAGCACCATGCTAGCTACTAGGAATACAAGAACAGATAGTTTATGGTCCTGCCTTCAAGAGGTTCATTATCAAGACTGTTGAGGACACAGATGTGTAGCAAACAATTTGCCACAGTTTTATAAGTGCTGTCGTAGAAATACCTGTATAGTGTGTGTAAGGAGCATTAGCAAGACATCACCCTACAGTTACGATTGAGAAAGTCAGGAGAAAGTTTCCAGAGATGATGCCCAACCTGGAGCTTGAAATGCAAATAGAAGTTAACTAGGTAAAGATCTGGGTTCTAGTATGGGTCAGGGCATAGCAACAAGGGCATTTGAGGTCAAAGGATCAGCATGGACAATATCTCTTGAGCAGCAAGTGGAAGCTCTGTAAATAGTTCAGCACTGCTTGTGAATGGGGCAAGGCTGAAGCAAGTGGGATACAGTGAGAGCAGAGACCAGCTCATGAAAGGACTTAGGTACCTTGTGAAGGACTTTAGACTATAACCTATAGGTAATGGGGAGTGGCTTTAATAGCAGGAATGTATTGTCTCACAGTTCTAGAGACCAAAAGTCTGAGATCAAGGTATTGGCAGGATAGCTCCTTTTGAGGGCTGTGGAAGAGAATCTGTTCTATCACTCTCTCTTAGCCTCTGGAAGATTTCTGAAATCTTTAGTGTTCCTCGGGTAGACACATCACTCCAATCTGCCTTCATATTCACATAGCAGTCTCCCAATGTGCGTGTCTACCACCAAATTTCTTCTTTTTATAAAGACACGGGTCATATTGAGTGAGGGGCCTACCCTACTCTGGTCTGACCACATCTTAGCTAATTACATTTTCCATGACTTTGTTTCCAGATAAGATCACATTTTGAATTACTGGGGTTTAGGACTTCAACATATGAATTTTGGAGGAACACAGGTCAGCCCATAACAAGAAGTCATTGAAGGGTCCTAGGCAAAATAATTTTAAGATAATTGAATATGACTTGGGCAGACATGAGGAATGTGAACCAAATGGCAATTGTATCAGGTAGCTTTTGCTGTGTAACAAAAAAAAAAAAAAAAAAAAAATCACACAACTCCAGTGTCATCCAACAATAATCATTTATTGATTACACACCTGCAAGCTTCAGCCATTCTGATCTGGGTCAGACTGGGTGCATATGTTTGTACCAGCTGAGCTTATGTATACATCTGCTGGTTTGTTGGGGGCTCCATTCTAAAGTGGGCTTGACTAGTGCCACATGTTTGTTATTCTTCTCCTGATAGAAAAGCAAGCCCCAGTGTTGAAGAAGGTCCTTTTCCATACTCTGCTTGTGTCATACCTCCTAGACATCCTATTGGCCAAAGAAAATTGTATGGCATAGTCCAGAGTCCAGAGGCCAAGCCAATCCCTGACCACAGTGGGAGAGCACTGCAAAGTTATATGGCAAGGAATGTGGACATAGGCAATGATGGAGAATTGGACTGAATGATGAAGTCTAACCCAAAATGCAAGTGGAGGTAGAGCTGTCTCTTATAATAAACATGGCAATTCTGGGGACATCTGACGTGACATTAGGTCAGTGGGAGTAGAGACAGCAAAAGCAACCAAAGCAAAACCTGTAATTGGCCAGAAATTCCTAAACAGGATTTCCTTAAGGCTTACTTTGAAGCTTTCCAAAATGAGCTATCACTTTCATCCTTCTGTGCTTGTCACATCCCAAGCTTGGCTCCAGCTCCACCTACCCAGGGACTCTGCAAGGTCACCCTTCCCCTCTGCCCATCACCTCAAATGCCTCAAAGGAATCACAAGATGCAATTATAGAAATCTTGAGTGAAACAAAAGAAAAAAGCCCCCAAAACAAAAAACTGATTCCAATATCCAGAAACCTCCAACATATAAGTCTTTCAGAATCCTTTTCATTTCGAATACTACTAGCTTTCCCTAGGGCTTAAAGGGAAATGTCTTGGGCTGGTTTTTTCCTAACGTCTTTTGTTCTCTGAGCATACTTGTATTCTGGGAAGCTGAACCCTGTTTAGGGGCTTGCACTTTTAAGTCATTCTATCCAGACTGCTCGGCAGAACTTCAAAGATAACTCATCTAATGGCAAGACAGCAGCCTAGCACCTAGGGGAGACAAAGCCAAAATCAGTGCCCATAGCCTTCTGTTCTCCCTCTGAATGGCTTGACAAGCCCTCCCTGACAGGTTGCCAGCATTCATTTTTACAGCATTCTCCTTTAAAGAAAGAGAATTTTACAAGTTCTTTCTTTAACATCTAGGTAGCTGCATACTCCCATCTTTGTTCTCCACACTACCTTCTTTTTTGGGTGCCTGGATTATAGCAGAAGCTTAATAAATGCTAATTCCCTTCTACTTCATTTTCATCCCTTTCCTCACTTCTTTTCTATTAGGATCATCATTTTCTGCTTATTTTTTTTTCTTATAATATGTATATACACAGCATATGTGCATATTTATACATACTTGCATATCTATGCTTGCATATACACATGCATATCCCATACTCTAGTATACAGAATCTAAGGTCCCCACTTTGAAAGAAGTGCAGTCAGAGGTTCTCAGCCATATCTGCACTAGAGTAGCAAGCAGAGTTCAAATTCTTATGGGAAACTAATTACAAATTGTAGAGAAATGCTGAGGCACGTACCATACAGGTTGCCACTGTGTCCTCTCTGAAAATGGGAAAGGTTTGGGAAGTATTACATGGTGTTACATGGTTACAGGACATGATATCTTTCCCTATATACCACATGTTGTATTCACACTGTCAACAGGAAGGTAGCAGTTACACAGCTTCATTGCCTCTCTTCCCAGAACTGTTCAATGAGAGTGTAGGAAGCCAATTAGTAAACTTGGGGAAATCCATGTAAATCAACTTTGAGTTATAAAATTCAAAGACGCCATGATTTACAAAAGAGTTCTATTCAATTGTGTCTACACCAGTTAATCAAATAGCTATATCTGGATACAAAGGCTTTTGAGAATTAAGCATTCTTTTTAGCTTGAAGAATTAGAGTGCCTTTTTAAAATTGTATTTTTTTTACTTTAAGATATGTTTTGTAAATGATAAGGACCCTTTAGATGTAGGAACTTCATTTTTACTTCAACCTATGAAAAAACATGTAACACCACTATGTGTTAGGCACAAAGCAATATGATAGAGACACTATGATCCAACATAAGGGTTTGTATTTTGAAGAGCAGAGCATCCTATTAAAGAGTAAATGCACATATGCAGCAATCCCTTTCCCTAGACTTGGAGTCCTTTGTTGCTTTAGGGTGTGCACATCAAGTCCTAGAGATAGACAGATACTGTAAGCCCTGTCTCTTACCCTGTGAGCTGAGCACTGCTAGGGATATTCAAGATGGACATCAGCACACAGCAGTGTAGCCCGGAGGTCTTACCCAGAGCGATCCAGAAGACTGCCTGCAGACCCCATGATCCCACTCAGATGAATTCCAGCCTGCCTCCCACCCCCTTCCTCCCACATTCCCTCACCCCCGAGGCAGGCCTGGGAGCTTGCTATCTGGGACAAACTCCAGGGTGTTTCCGTCAGCTGTATTTACCTTGCCTGAGGCTAACCTGCAAAACCAGGTACTTCTATAGCATCCCTTTTAATTAGAATTTCTCCTTCCCTTCACGTAGTTGCCACCAAAAATTATTTCCAACAGATACACATGAGCATATGATATGGATATAAATAATTGACATTTACTCTGCGTTAACATGTATGAAGTACTTATCTCATTTACTTTCTGCTTACCGTTCTAAGAGGTAGCTCTTATTATCACTGATTCCCTTCACGTGTTGAACAAATATTTTTTGAGAGCCTAGTTTGTGCCAGTCACTGCTCAAGGTACCAGGGATACAACAGTGAACAAAAAAAGAATTTCTAGTTGAGGAGCTTCATAATAGTCAAAATAAATATGCAAAATATATAGTGCACTCATGGTAAGACATAAGGTCAATAATAAAACGGGGAAGGGAGCTAAGGGTATATGATGTGAAGGCAGGCTTATAATATTAGATTGGGTAGCCAGGAAAGGCCTCAGCAAGGTGATATTTGAAAGAAGTAAAAGAAGGAACCATGTGGACATTTGGGGCAGAGCTGTTAAGAAATTGGGAATAACAGATATAAAGGCCCCCTTGGGGCAGGGGAACCAATGTGGCTGGTATGGAGTGAACAAGGGAGAGCGTGAGCAAAATAGCAGAGCGGTGAGAAGATACATGGAGAGCCCGAATGAGGTGGGGAAACACTTGACACCTTTAAGTACAGGCATGTATGTACATTTTAAAAGAAAAGAAGTGTCAGTTGTTAGCTAGGGAAGACTTCAAGAGTAACAGGTTTGGGGGGGAAATTATGAGCCCAGGGTTGGCTTGTTAAGTTTGGGATGTGTGTTAGTCAAGTAGAGCTGTTGTGTAGCCAGTTGGACATAGAATTCTGGAGTTCAGAGGACAGGTCTAGGAGAAAAACATGATTTTGAGAGTCATCAGCATGTGACTAACGTATAGAGATGATATTGCATATCATATAGAGATGATACTGAGAACATGAGACTGGATGAAATTTCTAAGACAGTGATAGAGAAGAGGTCCAAAAAAGAATCCCAAAGGTACTCCAATGTTAAAAAATCCAAAATCAGCAAATGAGCCTGAAAGATGATAGATATTAGGGAAAACAAAAAGCAAGGAAAGTATGATGTCCTGGAAGTCAAAAGAAGAGTGTATCAAGGAGCATGATGAATTATACCAAATGCTGCTGAAATTTCAAGTAAGATGAGGAAAATGAACATCATTGATGACAGTGATAAGAACCATTTTGTCAGAAAGCCTGAATAGAATGGGTTCAAGGGAGAGTAAGAGGAAAGAAATTGGAAACCTCGTGTATTAACAAGTCTTCCAATGGAGTTTTGCTGAAGGGCAGCAGAGAAATGAGGTGATCACTGGAGAAAGAAGCAGGACCAAAGAAAATATCTTTTGATTTTTAAGGTAGGAGAAATAACAGTACTTTTGTATGTTGAGGGAATGAAACAGTAAAGAAAAAATGGTATGTTCGAGTTTTTGCTAGGCTAATAAGTAGCAGATTTCAAACTCAGGTTTTTTATTTTGTAGTTCAAACTATTTTGCCTCTTACTAAATATCATTTGGTTAGTAGATGGGATAGTGCCAATTGTGGGGCATCATTTATTCAGTAAACCTTGAATGGGTGGAAGGAAAAACGAATGAATGTTTGGCCATCTTTATTATACTTTCAGCTAATTCAGATAATAAGCCATTTTTTTATGTAGTATTTGATTCTGTTATCTTTGAAAATCTACCAATTTCACTGCATTTTAATTTTTTATACAAATACAAGTTGGGATGGACATAGATGTTTTCATGTATTTGCTTTTGAAAAGCCAGATTATTTGTCTAGCATTTATGGGCAAACAATGACATCTTCATTATAGCACATTCTTTCCAGATGCTTATTTTATTTCCATTCCACCCAGATGATATTTATAGTGTTTATCACCATTGAATGGAAAAGCAGCAACAATCCAAATTTAAATTTCCAATAAAAGAAGACAATGAGAACCAAATTATATGTTCTGTGCATGACTCTGAAAATTCAAATAAAGGATCTGGAATATGGGAGGAGCAAGTTATGGCGGAAAGCACAGCTGGCCGAGAGTCTAGAAAACTGGGTCTTGCCCCCATCTCTAATACTCGCAGTGGGGCTCAGATAATTAATTTAACACAAATGAGTTTCACTTTTCCCATCTGTAAAATGAATGGTTGAACTAAATGACTGGTTTTTAAGGATCATGCTCTAGACCTAATATTCTTTGACTTGACATGGAGCATAAGATATGTGTCTACAATTGTGTAAAGATTACTTGTTTAAAGACTGCAATGCATAGAGATGAGAGGAGGAATTAGAGTGTCATTTAACTTGCAACCAAATAACTGGGTACACAATTTCAATAAGTTGTCAAAGCAAATCCAAGGATGAGGCAATCAAAAAGCAAAGACCCCGGTTCATACTGAAGTAAAAAGTTTCACACTGAGGGCTGCGTGCTTCTTCCTGGAAAAACTCTCAGATCTTAGGTGAGTGGTTGCAATGACTTTTCCTAAGACTGCCTGCATCCTTAAGGTAGAGAGTAGAAATCTTATATTTCTACAACTCAGCATCTCAGGTTATGACTGAAGAACCTTCTAGCTTTTTAATTCAAACATGGACTAATTGTGTTCTAAGAACTAGTGGTTGTATGGCCAGCACCATGCTGGAAGCCAAGGAGACAAGGGCAGATAGCACATGGTTCTTGTCCTTTGGGAGTTCTAAAATAGCAGGAGACATACACATGCATGCAAATATATATATGCATATGCATGCATGCACTCACATACACAAACAACCACATGTGGCAGATGCTAACATAGAGGGATGCACAGCATGTCATGGAAAACCAGAGAATCGAGTTGCTTACTGAAGGCAAGGTTTTCATGAGAAGCTGATTTTTGGGTTGGGTGTTTTGGAGTTTGGGTATAGGGTTAATTAGGATATTGTCATTCAGATTTCAGGGAGAATAAAAGCAAAAAGAATAGAGTATGCAAAAATATAAAACTAATGAAGAGTTTGAAAGCAATCCTAAGCAAAAAGAACAAAGCTAGAGGCATCACGTTACCCAATTTGAAACTATACTATAAGGCCAGTAACCAAAACAGTATTGTACCAGCACAAAAATGGACACAGCAATAAAACAGAATAGAGAACCCAGAAATAAAGCTGCACACCTACACCCATCTGGTCTTTGATGAAGGCAACAAAAATAAGCAATGGGGAAGTGAATCCCTGTTCAATAAATGGTACTGGGAGAGCTAGCTTGCCACATGCAGAAGAATGAAACTAGACCCCTACCTTTCCCCGTATACAAAAATTAACTTAAGATGTATTAAAGATTTAAAAGTAGGACTTCAAACTGTAAAACCCCGTCAAGAATACCTAGAAAATATTATTCTGGACATCACCTTTGGGAAAGGATTTGTGACTAAGTCCTCAAAAGTAATTGCAACAAAAACAAAAACTGACAACTGGGACTTAATTAAACTAAAGAGCTTCTGCACAGCAAAATAAACTATCAACAGAGTAAACAGACAACCTACATAATGGGAGAAAATATTCACACATTATGCATCAGACAAAGATCTAATATTAGAATCTGTAAGAGACTTAACGAGCAAAAACAACCCCATTAAAAATTGGGCAAAGGACATGAACAGACGCTTCTCAAAAGAAGACATGCAAGTAGCCAAGAAACATATGAGAAAATGCTCAACATCACTAATTATGCAAATCAAACCATAATGAGATATTATCTCACATCAGTCAGAATGGCTATTATTTTTAAAAAGCAGATGCTAGTGAGGCTCTGGAGAAAAGAGAACTCATTCGCTGCTGACGGGACTGTAAATTAGTTCAGCCACCATGAAAAGCAGTTTAGAGATTTCTCAAAGAACTTAAAACAGGACTACCATTTGAACCAGCAATCTCATTACTGGGTATATATCCAAAGGAAAATGAATTAGTCTACAAAAAAATCATGCACTCATATGTTCTGCAGCACGATTCACAATAAGAAAGACATGGAATCAATCTAGGTGCCCATCAACAATGGATTGGATGAAGAATTACACCACGGAATACTACACACCCATAAGGAAGAATGAAAACATGTCCTTTGCAGTAACAAGGATGCAGCTGGAGGCCATTATTCTAAGTGAATTAATACAGGAACAGAAAACCAAATGCCACATGTTCTCACGTGTAAGTGGGAGCTAAACATTGGATACTCATGGACATAAAGATGGCCACAGTAGATACTAAGAGCTACTAGAAGGCAGGGAGGAAAAGAGTAAGGGTTGACAATACAACTATTTTGTACTATGCTCACTACGTGGGTGACAGGATCCTTTGTACCCTTAACTTCAGCATCAGGCAGTACACCCATGTAACAAAACTGCATGGGTATTCCTTCAATCTAAAATAAAAACTGAAAAGAGAAAAGCTTGACAAGTCCCAGAAACAAAGAGGTGACACACTGTGACTAGGTCCCAGGTTGCCTCCAAGAAGTAGATAGGGATGGGCCGCTGGTACAGGTTAGTGAGCAGTGAAGGGAAGCCTGTGGAAGACAGCTGAGAGTGAAAGTGGAGAGGTAAGTCCAGATGGACCTTTTAGTGTCTCATTGTGCTCCACTTGGGAGAATTCTAACCTATAAGGGTCATAATTGGTTAAATCTTTTAGGCATAGTGTTAATGATAATAATCAGATTTCTGCTTTACCAAGATAACCATGATAGCATCATTGAGGAAAAAACTGAACGATGGATTTGTTGGAATTCATAGTATTTGTCTCTATTCGTGGTTTGAAGGGTTAGTTATGAGCAAATATGATAAGTGACTTCTACGACATAGATCTCAACACTCACCACACTTCCTTTTAGTAAACTGTGTACATATGTGACATCTAAATGTATCTGAACCTTCTGTGACTCCAGACATATTTTTGTCCTGTTTAACCTCTTAGGATATTGTGGTCTATATGAAAAGTTTATGGAAATTTACCATCTGGTTTTGCCTTGAACTTAGGATCTAGATAAATTCTTTCTGAATTAATAAATAAATTAATAAGGGAATGAATTATGACCATTAACATTCCAAGATAAAAAAATAGAGAAGAGAAACAATATATGCTAATTAGTGGTTTTATTTAATTCTGATATGATGCATTCATTTAAATTTAATGAGATGGATGCATAAGGCAAATGTCTAGGGTAATCTTGAGATACTGAAAGAAAGATCAAGCACAATTCCATTACTTGTGTGTTTCCTGCAGTGTGTCTCTGCCTTATTGATTTGCATTACAGTGGTTTTTGATTATGGTTTTGCACATTTTTTTCTATTTCTTTTAACAAAGGCAGTCACGTTCCATCTCAGTGACCTGTTCCAAGGCACAGTGGAGAGAGAATGTCATGGGCAACAATGCCTCTGCCTCCCTGGCTTCTGAGACGATCAAAGATATCTTCATAAAGGATAGAATTGCCTTTTTTATTACTCTAATTAATTTCTTTTGTCAAGATTTCTACCACTTTTCTTTTCTCCTTCATTCAAAATATCTTTAAAAATATCATCCTAGAAGGGTTGAATTTATAAATGATGGCAAAGTGTTTAAATTTCTCCTTAGCTAAGCTTGTGATTCTTTTCAATGAAACTCATTATATTGTATAAAGGACATTTAGTAGTTCAGCTAATATGTGTTTTCTTTTAAATGCTAATGAGCGTGGAGCTCCCACATCATGGCAAGAACACATTGTACTTGCAATGCCTGGAAAGCATTATTTCCCTACTTGAGAAGCCTTTACTCCACAACCAACATGTATTATAGTAGGCACCACACATAGATATTTGGCACCTTCAATAGTGGGTACCCTCTATGTCCTGGGTACTGAGACCCAGAAAGAAATAAAGATAAGTAAGACATTCATGCTTCTCTTTGATAATTTTTTATATAAAATGTTTTCTCTGACAAAGTTGTAGTTGGACTATAACTTCTCAATTAAATCTATCCTACTCACCCACAAATCTGTTTAGCATAATATATAATTGCAGTTGGAAATTTTAAGTCATGAAATCAAAAAAGTTCAGAGATAAGGGGGACCATGAAGATAAACTTTCAAACCCAGAATTTTATGGGAGGAAACTGAAACCCAGGGAAATTCAATGACTTCGAGGGGTCGGGCCAGTTTTCCAACCCAGGGTCAACCTGGAGATGGGTCATTGCTCAAGGGATGTGCACTGTAAATTAAAAATACACAGCACCTGCCTCTAAAAACAACATTTTGTATGTTTGTTATATATTGCTATGTAACAAATTACTCCCAAATTTAGCAGCTTTAAACAACCAACTTGTATTATTATTTCATGTAGTTTGTGAAGTCCTGGAATCCAGGAGCATCAGCTTTGCTGGGTGGTTTTGGCTCAGGGTCTCATGAGGTTGCTGACAAATTGTTAAGCAGAGCTTCCGTGTCTCAAGACTTGGCTGGGGCTGGGGCTGGAGAATTCTCTCCAAGAGCTTCATTTACATGGCTGTTGGCAGAAGACCTCAGTTCTTCCACCTGTGTCCTCCATAGGGCGGCTTGGGTGTCCTCGTGGTGTGAAAGCGTACTTTGCCCAGAGCAAGTGAAACCAGAGAGAGCAGGAAGAAAGAAACAGTAGTTGTAATTGACTATTCTCTAAAGTTATTCACTGTCATTTCTGTCATATTCTATTTGTTAGAATTGATTAGCTAATTGGACTATGTAAAGGGGAGGGTAATTAAGCTCTACATTGTGAAGCGATGGTGGGGGAGGAGGTGTCAAATAATTTGTGGACATTTTAAACTACCAGGAGGCTCGATGCCGTTTTTGGAAGTAATTGCTTGATAGTGCTTTTAATTTCGTATGTGGTTGAATATTTAGGTTTTATGCTTCTTCAGTCAATTTTGGCCATATTCACGTTCTAACTGTTCAGGTTTTTAAAATTTTTTTTTATCAACAATTGTTAAATACTATACTGTATCAGGCACTGAACATATATGTTTCATGTTAGTTATCCTTATTAATAGTCACATAAAATCTACAAGGTAAATACTATTGTTAATCAGATTTCATAGTCTTAGAGAAGTTAAGGCCACACAAAGAATAGAATAAGGCACCACAACTTGTTGTTTTAATGTCCTTTGTACGTATTTGACTATAGACCTTTTCTTACAGAAAATTACGTGCATGTATTTTCCCCTTTTATTAAATTTATAAAACTTTACATATTATCCTGATCATTTTAAATTTACTTATACGTTCTACTGTTTTCTCCTTTTATCACTAATCCATTCTTCTTCTTTTCCTTGGGCTTTCTCTTTTTCTTCCCGGTCCCCTTTACAGAGGAGGATGAAGGGAATCCCGTTTCTGCAGATCACCACTCTCCTCCATTTTTTTATTTCCCTGCTTTACTACAACCCTGAGAGGGCCTTAATAGGTAGAGCCAAGAATAGTCTTTTCTTTTTGCAACAAAGTTTTGGTTCTGTCTCATCATCTATCTCATCTCATCATCTCTTTATCTTATGACAGATATATTACTCCATTTTGCCTCTGCTGGCTTGCTTTCTTCAGAATTCATCAGTGTTCTATGTTACTTAGAGTACTTGAATGACGTCATTGTTGTTTTATTCCATTTCTCCATCACTGTCATAAAAGGTTCTGTATCAGAGTCACCTCCCAGGACTATCTTTGTCTCTACCCAATAGGCAATGTCTTGGTGGCACATACTAATTTACCTTTAAATTTCTTGCTAACAAATTTCCGAAGTCTTCCCTTAATTTTTCTTTCTCATCCCGCCAAGCCCTAAAAAAGTCTACTTAACTCATTTAGCCTTTTCTAAATATTAATTTTCTTTATTACATTTTCCCTAAAATCATGGTTTCATATTCTTTCTCACTACGTAGAGCCCCAACTCCTTAAAAAATAGTGCTCTCTCTGTCTTAATTTTTCGCTTTTAGGAAACAAGAAATACCATCATCAATGCTTAGATACCAACGTATAAATTTATATGATCCATGTCTTTCTATGAATGGATCTGATTCAATGCATAATGGAAAAATTTATCTGAATGGAATTTAGGAGATCAGCTGGCCTGGTACCTGCTTTGATGACATCCAAGACAGATGGTTGCCTATTATTACCTTAAAATTTCCAAGGATGGCAATGGCATAACCCCCTTTAATGGCCCATTACAGTTTTATCACCCTGCTTGATAGGTGTAAGTATGAAGATCTTCAGTCTCATAGTGGCATTTTAGAATGATAAATGAAAATTACTATAATTTTTCTACTCATTTTAATTAAATTTTATTGATGCAACACAGGAAACATTAAGGCTGAATACGTGTGCCTCAGCATGTGTTTGTTAAAGAATGCTGCCAAAGTTAAGGATGCCATTTCCTTAATGAGCTTGAAAGACGCAGCAAATGTATTTAATAAAACGTTAAATCTGTGCAATTTCTTCAGAAAAGAAATTGAATTGCTTCTGGAGGTACAGCTCAAAAATCCAAAGAATCCCATCAGCGAAGATATGATTTGTAACTCTGAATAAAGTACCCCAGAGGAAAATCTAATAAGCGAGAGCAAGAGTTTAGTTTTAGGAGAGTCACTTAATACAATTGATCTGGGTTACATTGAAAAAGGATTTGATTGGAATCGGTGACCAATCTCTTCTTAAGGGAGAATAAATAGCCGTTATGATGGACCTGCCTCAACAGTGAATACCTAGGTAACAAACTATTTCTGTTGTATTTTTCCATTGGTTCTAAGCTGTTTAAAAAAATAAAAAACAAAAACAAAAAAACTCTAAAACAGGTTTCTTTTCCTTGTTTGTGCTGTGCCTTGCTTTGTGCAAATTAAATTTTCAAGAACAAACTAAAAGGGAAAAGATACCTGTTGAAAAATAAAGGAATGCTTCTGTTGGGAAAGAATGTCTAACCTTGCCTTAGTCATTGTAGTATATGAATTAACATAGTTCTTTTCCCCTACAGAGCTGTGAAAACATGATCATTGAGATTCACATCCGGAGAAAGTGTGATTTGGGGTTTCCAGGACAATTACTTCATACCCCAGCCCGTGACTTGCTTTCTCTTTCTGATGATGTTGCTCTGATGATAGTATGGGGGCCTATAACATAGGACCAGAATAGAAGATCTCTTGGCCAAGTAGAAACAGACAGGCACACAGGGATCAGAGCTAGCACTTGGAATGAGTCCTGGTGGAGTTTCAATGTTCTGAATTCTGACACAGCAGGTTTCTGAATGGTTAATGTGAAGTTCTGTGAGTAGTACCGAGGTCTTTCCTGGGGCCCCAAGGGGAATTATGTCTTAACTTTTTATTTCCTTATACAGGTGTTCTTAAATGGTGTTCTGCAGGCTGGTGTCATAGTGATCCATTTTTATGACACTGTCTGTATTCATTTCTGGCATAAATTAATAATTTACAATATCCCCTAGGGAAAACACTACTATTCTTCCCCATTGTACTGATTTACTGTTTGGGTTTTGGCTTGCTTTTATAGTACCAAGTTGAGGTCTATAGGGATCTTTTGCTTCATCCAAGCATACTAGAGACTAAAAGAGCCTGGGACTATCTAACCTTCCAGTGAAAAATAGTCTGATTTTAATTGAACATTTTTTCTTCGTTTGGCCCTGCCAAATGTTTCATGTAATTTCTGGGCTGTTTGTAGGAATTGGATACACTGGCCTGTAGAATAAGGCAACACCACTCTTAAGGATCTTCCCTATGTTCTAGGCAGAAAACACCTTATTATAGGCTCCAGAATGTTCACAGACCTGAGGCCCAGGCAACCCAAAGGAAGGAATTTGAATTTTGTCCATAATTGGGATTTAGACATGTAGTGATGATATATGTGTGAAAGGGGTTAATGAAAGAAGTCAGACACAGGAAAGGATAACAACCTTTAAGTGGAAAATTCCTATAAATAGAAAGGAGTTTGATATAGCCTGAGGACCAACATCTTGTGGGACACCGTGAGAATGAACTTGGCCCTCCCAACCCACCTGCCTGTTGGCATCCCTCCACTCTGAGAAGGGGAGCACTAAATAGTAAAATTTTGTGGGGAGTAAATTGTTTCCCTGGGAACACAAGTGACTCTGCTGGAGCCCACCCCATCCCCAGAATGCTGAGTTGTAACTTTGAAAGAATTTGAGTGGATGCTCAACTCTAAGGGATCATCTCTGAAAGAACTGGAAACATAAAAGTGAAGTACTTCCCTGCTGATTGAAGAGAAATAAGTAGCCAAGACCAGGAGACAGTCAAATATGGAGCTTAAGCTACCAGAGGCAGAAAACATAACAGATACCCCAATGAGCGAGGCAGTCTTGAAATTGCAGGTGGCAGATGGCAGCAGTGTAGGTAGCAGTGGGGAGGGAGAACAGGCTGCAGCTGGAATCCAGTAAGGGCAGGTTGGTGCAGACAGCTGAGGGTTGGTCAGCTCTGGGCTCTGGCAACATGTGCTACCCAGCTCCCTCCTCTTGGAAACTCCTAGAGCAGTAATGATCAACCCTGGGAGTATGTTAGAATTTTTTACAAATCCCAGATATCTGGGCTCCATGCCCAGGATTTCTAATTTATTTAGTCTGGAGTAGGACCTCAGCTGCAGTATTTTAAACTCTACCTAAGTGATTCTAATGAGTGGCCAGAGTTGAGCATCTAGAAAGACACCAGACACTGGATGAGGATGGACTGAGGTCCTGTCATTTGACAGGTGGGTTTTGGATTCAGCAGATCAGAGCCAAACTGTCGAAGTGAGTTCAAAGGGAAACCACACGCTGATGAGCTTGGGACTTGGAACTCTAGAGAGTTTTTAAAATCTTGCTGGCCGGTGGGTCGCCCAGAGATTCTGATCTAATTGGCAGGAGTGCAGCGTGGGCAGCAGGATTGTTTCCAGCTTCCCAGATGGTTCTCAAGTGCAGCAGTGCTTGAGAACCAGTGGCCTAGGGCACAGTAATGTCACTCATGAAGATCTCTTTGGGGAGTCCCATAAATATTTAAGAGAAAAGAAAACTCTGCAAGAGATTTTATATTCTGTGTGAGTAGGTGGAGTCTTAGAACTATCAAGATTTGGCTATTTGTATAAATACATTTATATTCACAGGCAGGATGTTTCCAAGACATTACCCAAATAAGTATTCCCACAGTTCTTAGATCTGGGAAGGCAGTCCCACAGTCCAAACCAAAAGGAACGATTGGCAAGCTCCCTTCTATGGTGACTTGCTCACCTACCTGAAGCTCACAAATGGAGGTTTCAATTTAAGATTCACAGATTCGTTGTAGTAATTGCAGCATGTAAAACTGTTAGGCTACATAAAAAATGGGAATCTACCTTCGCTTCTTGGATCTTTAACTCAGTAAAATACAAATTTGGTTAATATTATGGACTAATAGGTGCCAGCTAGTGAAAATTGGTACCTTTGACCCTCACAATAACCAGTGAGCTAGGTATTATTGGCAACTATTTTACTGAGGAGGAAGCTAGGATGCAGAGAGAATAAGTAATTTACACGTGCCTACACAAGTAAATATAGGTGGAAAAATGGGACTGAAACTGATTCCAGGGCCAGTTCTTTTCCCACCTCACCCGGCTACCTTTCTTTCATCTCTAGTAAATCAAAGTATCCTCCAGCTTACCTCTCACTTTCCAGTTTTAGTTTCATATAGTAACTTTACATATGTTGCATTTCATGAAATACATTTGGAAAATTACTAGGTATAGAATCTATAGGAACTTTGTTTATCTATTCTATCATATACTATGCCATAGATAATTCTAGAAAAAAGTAAAATTTCTTCACTTTTTCCCCACCTACAATTATTCGGTGTCCCAATAAGTAATATCTTCTCATTGTCAATTCTCTGGAGGTTTGAGAGACTGTAATCAAATCTCACCAGCAGTGTTTCTAATTAGCATTCTCTACCATGTATGAATTAGGAGAAAACTTACCTTGTCTATTTCTTAGAAACTATGGCTAAGGTACACTTTGATAATTTTCAGGACTATGTATGGGTGGAACATTTTATATATAATGGAGTAAATGTGTAAAGAAGAATCAAATATATATTTAAAGTTATAATCAGTGTACAAATATTATACATATTTGCATTAGGAATTGTGGAATCTTTAACATTCTCAAGAGCATTCATCTTAGAATACTTTATTCCACTCACCAAATCCCTCCCCCAATGAAAAGCACCTTTGTATCTTAAGTCATAGTACTCTAAAATCTCTTATCACCATAAGGAGCGTATTCAACTAGTTGGTAATAGATAAAGAAAATCCTATTTCCAAAAGTGCATTTTACTACTTAATTTCAAGCAAGTTACACAATGTTCTCCAAACTTAAACACAAAATAATGAACGTAAATTTACTGATAATGTTCAACTGGACATTAAAATATACTACTCAGTTATCTTTGGCAGAAAGGAAAAAGATATTATCTGACTCCAGGGTTCGGCTTTACTATATAGCTTTGAGTTCAGAAACAATATATATTAGTGGATTTTGTGATACAGAAAGTATTCCAAGTTTTCTGACAGAACAATAAAGTGTTTTAAGCTGTCTTTAAGATTTGCTCCAGTCTGTCTATTCATCAGTAGCTTAATTTTACTTTAACTTGAACATGCCTTCTTGGTGCTTTTAAGTGATTCTTTCCTGAATATTTTCTTTGGTCAAGGATTATGATTTAAGTGGCAACATACAGGAATTAGGTATCAGATCTCCTTTTAAAAGAATGGTTTAATTTCTGTTGTTCACCAAACCATGTATATGATTCATGCAATCAAAGTTACTTTTTCTATTACTTTTTTAAAGGCCTCAACCTTGGAATTCTATTTGGGGAAAAAAAATGCTTGATTTTAAGTTGCATCAGAAGCTTCAACTTATGCCACAGAGTACAAAAAAGTGCCTGTTTTTTAAGTTTTTTTTTTTAAAAAAGCAAAATCTTAGGTGGATAATTAGTTTCCCAATGACTTCAATAAGTGTTGCAATTCAAAGAAAATCTCAAGCCAAACTGAATGTATTTATCCAAATACATCTTTTTGATCCCTCTATTCAGCATCCCGACTGGTTAACCAGTTTTCAGATGTCAAGCCTAGCACCCACTTGGGTCATTAAGAAATTATTAAATCTGCTCTGTCGGTCAGCAGCACATGGGGCTCAGGTAGGTGCCAGGCCCCCCGGCTCTGCCCCACTGCCACTTCCTGGGAATAAACCCAAATCCTGAGTATCAAAATGCCCATGAGCCAGTGGTCTGCCTGCTGAATAACTCCATTTGTATCCAAACAGCATCATTGCCTGACCCTGGAGAGTAGCAGTTCTGGGGTTCTGTGAGGCATCTAATGCAGTGGGCTCCAGGAGAGAGCAATTAGCACAGGCATGAGTGTCAGACTTCCAGGAGGCCATTTTGAGGAAACCGGTATAAAATATTCACATTATACAGTTCATAGAACTTAATCGTCTCACTTTTTTTAACTTTGACCTAGGTGAACAGAGAAATGATTTGATTTGTAGCTTTGCTGGGTAGAAGTTTCACATTATTTAAAATCATTTTAGAATTTCTTTTCAAATTTTGAAAAGCATCAATATATCCTTTTTTATATTCCTTTGACTTTCAGATTTGCCTGATTCAGGAAACATTATTATCTTTTAATTACTCTAAATTGGTCTTGAGTTTCAAAGTATCATCTAATAACTGGATTAATTTTCAATGTATAAAATGTGGGCTTTCTTCCCATAACTGTTTTTTAAGTGAAATCTGGGAAGGTGATTATTATACCCACTTTTTACCATATGAAATCTTTAACAAAAGCATTCACCATAGCTTTGTAAATTTTTCCAATTTACAAGATATGACTCAATTTATTCATGGATGCTTATGTTGGAAACAGCATTGTATTTTAGACAACAGGTTAGGTGGACTAAACCTAGAAATTTATTGCATTATAGGAGAGATCTACATTATTATTTTCTGGAAAATGTGCATAGAGCTTTTCATAAATGTTCACCTCATTAACAAAGAAATACCATTTCACTTTGACTACAAAGACCTTTCCCTGACAGAGGTGCATTTGCAACAATGGCCTATTTAAATTCTTTCTCTCTCTCTCTCTCAGACACATTTTTAAAAATACCTTTACCTCCAAATGATTCTGATATATGATATTTAAAGATGCAGGGTTTTTTTTATGGTTATGCATCAGTAACACAACAAAGGTCAGCTTTGCTGTGTTTCGCATATGGTATGCTCATGTGTCTGACTTACGGCACTTTTCCAGATTTTTGTGTCTTCATCTTTTCTGAAGCCTCTTCTACTGCACTGGATCTATGACTTTTGGAATTATTAGTACCTGGTACAATGCCTTCGAGAAGTCAAAGAATACAAATACTGAATTTTCCTGTGTGTCTTGAGGTCAGTCTTCATATAACCTCAGCATCTGGGAATTAAGGCAAAGAAGAGGACAAGCACTAGACTTGGGAGCCCTGCGTTCTCAGCCTGGGTCTGCTCATGCATTTGTGGTGTGTCCTGGAGCAAGGCCGCAGGTCACTGTGAGCCAGGGAACGTCAACCCCATGAGAGCAGGGACTTGGTCTGCTTTGTTCACTGCTATATTGCAGTGTCTAGAAATGTGCCCAGCATATGTAGGTCATCACTTTTTTTTTTTTTTTTTTTTTTGAGACGGAGTTTCGCTCTTGTTACCCAGGCTGGAGTGCAATGGCGCGATCTCGGCTCACCGCAATCTCCGCCTCCTGGGTTCAGGCAATTCTCCTGCCTCAGCCTCCTGAGTAGCTGGGATTACAGGCACGCGCCACTATGCCCAGCTAATTTTTTGTATTTTTAGTAGAGATGGGGTTTCACCATGTTGACCAGGATGGTCTCGATCTCTTGACCTCGTGATCCACCTGCCTCGGCCTCCCAAAGTGCTAGGATTACAGGCTTGAGGGTCATCACTTTTTATTTGTGTGTGAATAAATGAGTTGCAGTGTTCTCTATAAAGGCCCAGGCCCCCATGGGCAGTTAGTGAAGACCTCCATGAGTCCTGCTCCCCTTAGGGCCCAGACAACATGGGATTAAGTGCTCTGAAGGGAGTAACATATTTCTCTGGGGTTATATAACAAAGAAGCCTGACTAGTCGGGGGTTCACAGAAGTCTTTGAGAAGAGACTCTTCGGCTGAGACCTAAAGAATAATTAGGTGTGAACAGGCAAAAGACATTGGCAAGAATGAGAGCATTGCGGGCAGAGGCCTCGTCACAGGAGAGATCCTGGCTCCTCTGAGGGACTGAAGGGCCCTAGCATCTGTAAAGTGATTATCTAAGTGAGATATGAACCAGAATGCGTGGAAATATCATTAAATCATAGAGTTATAGGGCTGGAAGAAATCCCATTACTCAAACTAGTCCATATAGGCTGCCCATTTTACCAGTTGAAAACTGAGGCCCAGAGGTCTCTGAGCAAGTTCTGGACCTTAAAATGAATTTTCTTTTCTTTTTATATTCAAGTTTCATGCTTTTTATAAAAATTCAAGTTGTACCAAAGCTTGAAAAGTAAAATTTAAGTTTCCCCACTCTAGAAGTAACTGCTATATTAGAGATTGATGTATATCATGTTAGAAGTTTTTTATCCATTGATATTTTTAAACAAAATATATGATTAAACTATACATTGGTAGTTGTCGAACTTTTTGATAACAGGATCTCTTTACACTTCTAGAAACTATTGAGGTCCCCCAAAGAGTTTTTGTTTGCACTAATATACAGTAGTGTGCTGGAGCCAGCTGGGACCAGCTCTTGACTGCAGGTCCAGTGGTAGCTTGAAATCTGCCATCGTGGGAATGTTTACATGATGGAATCAGCTTGCACTACAAATCAGGACTCTTCCTGTCGTCCCAGAAAGCCAGTTGTTAAACATTTAGCAGCATATCACTGATTACATGTATCAATGTTTATCATATTAGAAACTTAAGATGAGTATTTTAGAAATATTTGGTAATTTATTTTAACATAATCATTGCATGTTAATGTAAATCACACTTTCTATTTTTGCACATTTCCTTGATTTCTGGTTTAATGGAAGGCAGCTGGATTTTCAGATTTGCTTCTGCATTCAATCCATTGTGATTATACCACATTATGTAGCCTCTGAAAACCTCTTCTGTATACTCAGGAGAGAATGAGAATGAACAAAGCAAAGAATGTCTTTGTAATACTTTGAAAATCTGTTGGCCTCATGAACTGCCTGAAAGAGTCTCAGGAAGTCCCAGAGGTCAACAGATCATACTTTAAGAACTATCCCTACACGTAAGTTTCTTTCCTTTCACTTTTTACTTTATTTTTTTCATTGTTTTTAGCTTTTTAAACTTGCTATGTCATGGGCCATGGTATTGATCTATTTCATTAAAATGAGACTCATATCATACATGTTAAATAACAATTTCCTAGATTATTTGATCTAATTTTTCCTAATGTTTGTCTTAATTTACACTTACATATTTTATTATATAACAACAAAATAAAGAGGAAATGAGAAGGAGCTTAGCGAAGGTCTGTGCAGACTGCCTCCTTCTTAAAGGTTTTTAAGGCAAACTTCCTATACATTATGTCTTATTTGATTTAGTGCTGCTTCCAGCAGGAAGATGTACTCTGTGATGGCTCATGGTTTTAGCTTCTTCACTCTCTCACGTGAATCCCTATCTCCAAAACACGAAAAGATGCCCTTACCACTGTTTTGAAATGAGCTCAAATAAATCTAATTCAGCTACATTCACCAGGGTCTCTAGAGACTTATAAATGAAAATCAGGATAAAGGAAATTTGGGGATATGGTTTGCTTCCCTTGCCAGGGTAGCGTTTGAAATCTCAAAAGATAAATAAGGCCAAGATGCTCAAGAGAAGGCATGAGCTCATGAATCGAATTCACTTGTAAATGGGGATAATGATAACTTCTACTTCATGGCCCCAGAATCTATAAAAGTGCTCACCAAATAGCTGTTGTTGAATGAATAGTGTTGTAAAGATTAAATTAGTTTTCATGCATTAGTTTTTACAGAGTGTTTGTGGCTCATAATGAGCACTCTACGCATGTTAGGTTTTGTTTCAGATATTTTGTTGTGTTTTTTCTGAGTGCTAGAATTAGGATTCATAATTACATCTTGCAGTTCAAGCTTCTTATTCATGATGGAATTATTTTATTCCATGAAATAAAACATAAAATGCTAAAAGGAGATGAGGAGATAAGTTGACAGAGGCAAATCCTGAATCATATTATGGCAATTTTTCAATGAATTCAGTTAGAGTAGCACCAATGTAACACTGGTTAAGTCAGAAATGCCCATCTTGACAGAACAGTGAGAAGCCAGATCCAGTCCTTATCAGTTGTCTGATTTTGTCTCCTTTTTCTTCATGTTGCAAAAACTATTTGAATAGTGTTTTTTTTTTTTTCAGATTTCTGATGTACTTGAGAGAATGCATGCACACTTTTCCATTTGGTCAAGTTTTTTCCTTACTAAATGTATTAGTTCGTTTTCACACTGCTGATAAAACACACCCAACACTGAGTAATTTATAAAGGAAAAGAGGTTTAATGGACTCACAGCTCCGCGTGGCTGGGAAGGCCTCACAATCATGGCAGAAGGCAAAAGGCAAGTCTTACACCATGGCAGGCAAGAAAGAGAATGAGAGTCAATTGAAAGGGGTTTCCTCGTATAAAACCATCAGCTCTCGTGAGAATTTATGCATTACCAGTAGAACAGTATGGAGGAAACAGTGCCCACAATTCAATTATCTCCCACCAGGTCCCTCCCACAATATGTGGGAATTCTGGGAGCTTTGATACAAGATAAGATTTGCGTGGGGATACAGCCATACTATATCACTAACTTAGTCGTTGTAACTTGAATATTTTATTAGGCGTGATAATTCATTTGCTTATAGCCACTTGTTGGCCACAGCCCTTTAAACTCCTCAAAGGTAGGTATCCATTCCCTTCCCTCAGTGCAGTACATGCTACAAACTCAATAAATGCAGGCTGTGAGAAGCCAAACCTAAAATGGGATGTCAGGCTGCTTTCCCAGGGTTCTAATAAAGGTGGTACATGGGTTAGACTCCAGGCAAGCACAACACCAGTTTCCTCATTCTCATTCTTCCCTTCCAGAGTCATGGGAGTGGCTTCTTTTCTGCTCATCTCAAATTCAGAAACAAAATAGGGCATTCCTTTATAGACTTGTTATTTGCTAAATTTACTAGAAATACAGCATCAGATACAGTATCCAATCTTCCTAGTCTTCCATTTTTCAATTCTTCCCTTTTCAATGTATATATCAAGGACTTTATAAAATACTAATAAATACTATATACATTTACATAAGCATAAAACATTTAACAAAATGCTCTAGTATCTAACTCTCTCCCTAGAAGCCAGTAATCACTGATGGATTACTGAATCCTTGGAATTGAAAACTATGACTTCTATTCTCTTCCCTTTGTTACAGTTTTTCTCAAGTTTTCTTGAGTAAAAATCTCTGCTCTAATGGGTTCAGTTCACCTGGTATATAAAACCATCCAACGAAACAGTGTTGAATCCTTCCAAAATCCACTGGCGAATACTTTCATGGGATGACATTCCCTAAACAAAGCTTCATCATGCCTTTGTTTTATCCAAACCCCTGGAGGGGATTACATATCAAAGAATTAAGAATGTTTTAATAGAATTGAGGCCAAAATGCTTCAGATGAATTAAGAAATCCTTTGGGTCTCTTCCAAAAGCCAAAGTGAACTTGGACTTTTTCTCCCTCCTGTGTTTTTACAAAAAATGTTTTAAAATTTGAATTTGTGTTTTCTTAGCTATCTCAGTATTGTGGTTCTGATCATAAGATGTCGACTTCCTCCCAGAGAGGCACGTCCCACTCTGAAATTAGCTGCTGCAATTTTTGCTCGAGAGGCTTGACTGCGTCTCTACCGTCAAGCACCTTAGCCCACTCTGTAGTTGCTGGCACAGGGTGACTCACCCTCATCTGCAGCTCTGTCTCCTCCTTTATGGCCCTGGCACTCTCCTCATCTGGAAGATATACATGTTCTCCTTTAGACTTATTTCCTTCTCTTTAAAGTTAATGCTCTTGATGGCTTCACATTTTCACTATTTCATATCGTTGGTTCTCCTAACTTATGAGTCATGAAGATCAATCAAAGTAAAGATATTAAACTCCTGATATATCAGATAGTCTGATGTCTGGCACACAGTAAGTGCTTAATACATATTTGTCACACCTTTTTTTTCTTTTTACTTTTGAGCTAGAAGGACAAAAATACCCAGGCATAAGATAATGTATAGAAGGTAGCTTATTCTCCTTTGCCTCTTCCAGGACTTTTTACTTGGTGGAACCATATGAAATTGCTGCTCTCTGATAGTTTAGGCCTTATAGAAAAGGTGATTTTATGTGATTTAGCTGTTTTCATGTTGCTAAGCAGGTTGGTGTTCTGTTTGCAAAGAGCTTCCACCCTCACAGAGTTGGTCATAGGGTTATAGGGTGACCAGCTACTCCTGGGATACAGGAGTTTCAGTCCGAAAAGGGGAAAAGATCACAGCAAACGTGGATTCATTGATCACCCAGTTACCACACTGCAGTCAAATTCTGCTTTCTCTGCTTTCTTATTTCCCAAATGTGTAAAGAAAAAAAGTCTCAACTCATAATAATAAAATGGTAATAGGTAAGATTTATTGAGGACCTATTATGTATAGACAACCGAGTTAATTGGTTTAATCTTTCCAGTAATTCTGAATTCTTCTAATAATTTTTAATTCTGACAATAATTCTTACCTCCATTTTGCTGGTTGCTAAAAGGAGGCATAGAAAAGCAAAGTAACCTGACTGAGGTCACAGAGCCTACAGTGGTGCAGCAAAGAGCTGAACCCAGGAATCTGAGTTCAAAATAAGTCTAAAAGAGGGAAACCCACTTTTCTCTACATTGAGTAACTGTCATTCCTACAAAGCCTGCCCGTGGAAGTAGTTCCTGTAGGAAAAGACATAAAAATGATTTTCTCCATTTCTCTCTGGCTTTGGGTCTTCTTCCTTCTCTTCCAACTCCTATTCTCCAAAGTTCTGTTCTCAGTTACAGCCAATTAGCCTTGGCTGTACCACGATCCAGCCCTAGCCTGGTGACAGTGCCTCTCACCTTGTTCCAAGTGCACACTGCCCAGTTCTTGACATGAAGTGCCACACTCTGTCCTAGCAATCCTGCCCCTCACCTCTACCTGGACCACTGCTTCCTGCACAGCGGTCTTCTCTGTGGTGCTTAGAGCCCTTTAGTTGTGCCCCAGGGTTAAACATTGGAAGGGACGTGAACCTATTGCTAAGACTTGGAGAGTCTTGAGTCTTGAATGTGGTGCTAAGCAGTTTGGCTTTTATTCGGTAGACGGGAAGGAGCCAACCAAGATTTATAAGCAATGGCATGAGCACATCTGTGTTTTAGAAAGTTAAAATACAAGATGGACTGGAGCAGGGAGTCTACAGGATTATCTTCAGATTCTGGCACAATGCCACTAGGCACATACTGTGTGGCACCAAGACAACTAGTCAGTTAAGTGAAACAACAAACTCAATCCAATGAAGTTTCTTCAGCCTTGTGCCAGGGTTCCCTAATTTTTACTCTCCTGAACCAGTAGACAATTCTAGTAATAAAAAACACAGGTTGTCGGGTTTCGTCACGTCAAGAAAACACTTTAGCCATATTAGAGCCTGCTGTGCTTCAAGAGGACTAATGTGTTCAGTTAAAATGCTAAAGTTTGTGAATCCTACAGTAAAGCTTGAAGAAGACCAGTGGAGATCCATTACATGCTATCTGTGAAAAATGGTAAAAATCAAAAATTAAAATAAAAATATTGAATCTTTGAGAGAGAAGTGCAGGCACTGAAATGTGCTATCATCTCATCACTAGTCTCTGTAGGCTGTGGATTCCAAGCTGTATGTGTCTAAAACTGCATAGAGGGTGTTTCAGAACTAGAGATGTAAAAAATTTACTTTAAAATACTTAAAGAGCTCTCCAATAACCCTGATCCTTATCGCAGGGCAGATCTGCTTTAAACGAATGTCATAGCTATCTATACATAGTCCATAGTTCCCCAGGGGTGCCTGAGCCCCTTACCCCACAAGAAGCTTGATATATATTTCAATACACAGAATAACATATACTTTGCCCTGAGACTTCCTTTTATGCTTGCTAAGTTCAGGATCCTTACAATGGCTGCCAACTCCTAATATTTCAAAGACTGTCTACATTAATATCTTTCAAAGCCTCAAACCCTGGCAAAGAACGAGAATTGTTTTTGAATCTACTTCAAGAATTAATATTAGAGAATGGGAGGTTTTTCCTCTCAGCAAATTGAAGCTGAATAAATTGTTCTCTGCCTCCTTAGAAATGGAATTGGTTGCTCTAGGTGAGCTCTGCTGTGAGGAGGCAAGATGCAGCAACGCTGTGAAGGGCGATGGGAGGGACAGTGTGGGGGGCAGTAGGGGGCTTTTCTTTTCTTAAATTATAGGCAGGTCTGTTTCTTTTTTTTTTTTTTTTTTTTGAGACGGAGTTTCGCTCTCGTTACCCAGGCTGGAGCGCAATGGCGCGATCTCGGCTCACCGCAACCTCCGCCTCCTGGGTTCAGGCTGGTCTGTTTCTTTAAACCTGGCATAGATGCTAAAATGTAGGAAGGAAGTATGTTAGCTTGGAGTTGCAGTAAAGATAGCTGGAATTGCTGGGCTGTTACCACCTCTTTTCTTGTATTACCAAATGCCCACAGAGCAGCCTGCCCCTAAGCATTCCTGGGCAGCCACTCATGTCCTCGAGGCTGTGACACATATGAATTGAAACTTCCATGTGCAGAGGTGCAGATGCCTCCATTCTTTGGAAGGAGAAAACGAACCCTAAAGACTTTTCCTTTTGGTGCTTCTAGACGTCTGCTTTGCCCACTGTCTTCCCCAGAGAAGACATGACTGTGGTTTGAGGGTTTAGCTCCCGCTGTGGATTTAAAAGACCCAGACATCACAGCCACTGGCCAAAAGGTTTCAGTGATGGCTTCGATTTAGTTATATTTTTCTGTTTATAAAAATGATATAATTCCATAGTATATTGATAAATGTAAAACAGAATAATAAGACTAAAGGAAAATTCTGTTGCCTAAAAGCTACCACCGTAACTGCTAATATTTTAACATTTTTTCCTTCCAGTCTTTTGTAGCTATTTTCATTTATCAAAAATAAACTGTATATATACAATTTTGTATCCTGCATTCTCTGCTTGAGAGTTATAACTAAGAATTTCCTCATCAATTCTAATTTCTCTTTTTTCTTTTGTCATTATTGGGCAAATAAATGTAACTAGACATTATCTACTTTTCTTCTCTCACAACCTGTGGATTTTGATTATTTCATTCTTTCCTATTTATGCATAAATTTTAATCAGATTCCACAAAAATTCCCTGACATTATCTAAGTGAAGGGGCGTGTTGTAAAGGGATAGCGTGTTCCTTGGTACTCACAGACTCAGAAATATGCTGCAAGGTTGTGATGACATTTGAATGCTATTTTCAGAGTAAATGATGAAATACTTCCCCAGGAGACACACAGAGCAAAGAGTAATCTGTGGGATCATTGGGAGGATGAGACTCATATGCTACTTCCACTTTTTAGAGAAAGTATCAGTCACTAGGTTGACAGAGCCAGATTAGAGTCTCTACTTGCAACTTAGTTGTCGTGTGATCTTGAATATGTCACTTAACTTTCCTAAGCCACAGAGGCTTCCCCTGCAAAATGGATCATGTAGAATCTTCCTCACACAGGGATATCATTTGGCATATGATCAATGCTTATAGAAGTTTTGTCCTCACTGCTCACAATGCGGTCTTTTCATAGTTGATCTGTATTAATTTAAATGATAATTTATAAAAAAGAGAAATAACATTTAACATAAGTCTTTAGAAGATAAGAGCTAGTTCTTAAATTAACTGCATTTTTTACACAGGTAACCCATATTTTGCCTCGGCTCACTATTCTTTTGACATCTATACAGCATTCAATATGCTTTGTTCATTGTCTTAGTCCATTTTTCACTGCAATGACAGAATACTTGAGACTGGATAATTTATAAGGGAAAGACTTTTTTAGTTTGTGTTTCTAGAAGCTGGGAGGCCAAGATCAGGCAGCCATCTTTGGCTAGCTTCTGATGAGGGCTTCATGCTATGGCATTATAAAACGGGCAGAAAAGCAGAAAGAGAAATAGACACGTACAAAGAGGCAAAACAGGAAAGGTAGCCTCACTTTATCACAACCTATTCCCATGAGAACTAACCCAGTCTCGAAAAACAGACATTAATCCATTTAAATCACTTCTTAAAGGCACTACCTTTCAACACTGCCTCGTTGGAAACCAAACCTCAACGTACGTTTTGGTGGGGACAAACCACATTCAAATCGTAGCTTCATCTTGATTGGTAGAGATGTAGACTCTTAAGAAATCTAATTACACAAATTTGTCATAATGATAGGGGCTGTGGAAAGTCCAAATGATTTAGTGTAGATTAAATTCTAGGGGTTCATTTCAAAAAAAATATGCGTAAGCTCATAAACCGATTTTAGTACTGTCAAACATTTTCAAAGTGGCCATTAACATATTAAAAAGAAAACAGAGTCATCACACAATCTTCTCTATTAAAGCTAATCTGTTTCTCTCTCTGCATATTCTCCATTCTCCCTCTCCCTGGTCATATTCACTGACTGTCTTGCCTTCAGCTTGGCAAAGACAACTGAGGCCATTGGTTGGATAAGAAGTCTATTAACCTTGATCTCCCACCTCAGTTCAGCCTCTATCCCTTTCCTCTGTATCAGCAGGGACTTGGATCTCAGAGAGTTGGGTCATCCTCTCCATCCCCCACCTCTTGTATTTGTATCTCAGGATCTTGATCTCTCTTAGGTTTTTTATCTTCAGCTTAGCATTTTTCATTGTAAGTAATAGGAACATTCTTCAAAACCCCTCTCTTCACTTGGTTTCTCTGAGACACCCAGTCCTTTCCTGATCTTCCTTCTACTTTCTGGTCTTCCTTTCTCAGTCTTCTATCTGGCCTGCTAAGGCATTGAAGTCTACATTCAGAAAGGACCCCAAAATCATGTTCTTTCAGCATGTCAAAAGATAACAGTACTAATAGATATCATTATTTGACTTAGGTGGAAGAGACATTTATATTCAACTCTTTCTTCTTTTTATATAGCTTATGTGGCAGAATTAAAAATAAATAAATATGTGTACCATCCATATTTTGTTACATTTTTATCTCCTCCTTACCTTAGGTATAGATAATATTCACAATGTTGTCATGATTTATTGTCTTCCAACAATTAATAATTGGGAATCCCTTTGGGCTGGACATTGAGAGAATTACAAAAAAAATACAATGATAATGATTATCTTTCATTGATCCCCTCATGTTTGCCAGAAAGGGAAATATATAACAAGTTTGCACAGTAGGTATTAAATTATCCAGTTTTACATAAAATGACATTGGGACTTCAAGTTCTCAAGTTCACACAGCGTGCAACCAAAAAGCTGGGGATTCAAGCTGTGTCTGACCACCTCAACACTTTCTTTACAAGACTTAACACTAAATATAACAGATCTTAACAGGTCCAAGTTATGAGGAGGAGTGATTACTATGATTAGCTTGGAGTTTTTATAAAACTAATTACATAATTGTTTTTACTTATTTGTTTTTCCAAAAATAACAAAAATAAGGAGTTCTTCAGGGTTTTGGAGTGTTGTAAAAGATGAACAGTTATTCTATACACATTTGTCATTTCAATTTACAAGTTTATTTCTTCTCTCCTTATAAAATCATATTCTTTGAAAGCAAAACTAAGCATTGTTTTGTAAAAAATAATAATAATTCATTCAAAAAAGTTAAATGCTGGCCTTTTGTTAGTCACTCCCAAGACGAGTGGACTAGGAATTTTTACATGATTTTGGAGGTGCTAACACTCTCACTCCCTGACAGCTCATTAATTATTGACATTTTCTCTTTTTCTCCCCATGGGATTCTGGGACTGGAAGAGACCTTGTTATATAGTCCCCATATGAAAATTAGCAATGACCTGGGACCCAAATGAAACGAGGGAAGGCCTAATGAGAATCAGGAGGTGCAGGTAATGAGAGGCAGGCAGTGGGCCTAATGAGACACTTAGCAGACTCTGCCTCTTCTTTCTATTAACCTTTCTATCTTTTTCAGGGTAATGATTTAGGGTCTGTTTTGTTGGAATTTTGAGCGTATTTCCTCTAACAGTTTTTTATGTTTTTGTAGACGTCTAGTGTACTGATTATAATGGCATGAGGTGGCAAGGTTGCATCTTAGTATAGGTAGATACAAGGGGTAGTGTGAAGGTGCAAGAGGAAGCCTTTAGTAGGTCTGGCTGTTTTCCTGCCACCCTGAAAGTGCCGAGTCTTTTGTGATCTTGCAAGCTGGTTTATTTATATTTGGTGGGAATACTAGATGCTACAGATCTTGCTCCTAGATCAGGGAAGATGAGATGATGAGGATACCAAGTGACAACTCAGATGGAGTGATAATGTGTTGTGAAGGTGGAGTCTGTGACAGTTTCTATAATCAATGGAAAAAGAGCTGGGATCAACAAAATACCTTTCATGAGCATAGGAAGGAGAAGTTGTGGTGACCATATTAGATTTTGGCCATTTCTGTGTAAAAAGACCATAAATCCCTGAAGACAAGAATTGTATGTCTTGGCATGAGGTAGATAGTCAACTAATATTTAGAAATAAATGGAGATTGAATTAAAGGGATACAAATAATGATTTTAAACTTTTTTCAAGTTTGATTTTTGGGATGTATTTGTTTGTTAAATAGTTCTTAAATGTGAGAAACTGTATCTACAATATCTCAGAAAGTATTGGTGTGTTCTAGACAGAGAAAGATGCATTCCCAAGAAATTTAAACCTCAAGTTTGACTATGAGGTTTGTGGTTTAAGTTGATATTGCTATGAGGTCAAGAGACTCAAACTGAAATATCAATTTAAAACATAATCTTAGGTTGGAAGTACTCTTGGAACAGCTGGCTAAAACAAAGACAAAATGCATCTTTGGAACACCACACTCTCAGCCAGGACCACATAGATGTCACCTTCACTAAAGCCCCACCAATACAAGCTCACAGTCCAAACTTTAAAATATGCAAGGAAACAAACCATTAAGAGACAGCAGAAGTGGCAAACAACAGAATTAGGCCTCAAGACTTTTATGTGATATAATAACTAGATAAAGATTATAAAGTTTATATATATATACACTTAAAGAAATGAAAGATGAAAACAAAAACATAAGAAACAAATTATTAAAATAAAGAGCAAACAGATTGAAGGAATTTGAGTCCTTAGAAAAGATATTAAGAGTAATCCACCCAAACAAAATACATGTATCATAATAGAATGTATAACTTTCTACCCAGTGGAGACATGAAAAAGAAAAAAATAATCAGTACAAAAGAAGGCAGGAAATGGAAACAGCAACAAATATAAAAGCATAGAAAAAGAGTAATTTGAAAGCATGTGGTAGAAAGAAATTCAAATATATCTACAGTAAACAAAATCGTAAACGAATTAAACTCATGCATCAAAATGGAAAGACTGTCAGGTTTTACTTTTTAAACATTTTATTGACTTATACACAAAGTGCATATATGTATATAGCTTGCTGAATTTTTACAACTGAACTCAGCTGTGTAACCAGCATCCAAATCACAAAAGCCTGCTTCTTGCCCCTTTCAATGACCCCTTCCTTCTCCCCAAAAAAAGGTTGCCTCAGAAGCCCCCTTCTTTCCCCTTTCAGTGACCCCTTTCTTCTTCCAGAAAAAAGGTAGCTACTATCTTGATTCTATAAGTATAGATTAGTTTTCATTTATTTACCTAAATTTGATTAAAGATTTAAATATGAAAGACAAAAATCATACAATATTTAGAAGATAATCTTTATCATTTCGGTTTGGAAAGAATTTTAAAGCACAAAAAATTATAAAAGATCGGTTAATTTGACTATCTTAAAATGAAGAACTTTTGTTCATTAAAAGACATTTTTAGAACAATATAAATTCCAGTCACAAACAGAAAAAGAATTGCCATTTAACATATAACTATCAAAGGATTAGTATCCAGAATAAAGAATTCCTTCAATTCGACAAGAGACAAACTGCTCATTAATTTTAAAAATCAACAAAATAAATGAGCAGGTGTTTTATAGGAGAGGAAATCTTAATGGCCATCAGTATATCATAAGATGCTCTACATCCGTGGTTATGTTGGGAGTTCAAATCAAACCACAACTACTATATTCCGAAAAACGAAACATGTAGTACAAGGTCAAGAGCACAGACTAGAGTCAGACTAGCTGGGTTCAGATCCCAGATCCATATACTAGTTTTGTGCTCTTGGGAAAGCCACTGCACTTCTTTGGGTTTTTGTTTTCTCATCTCTAAAGTGAGGTTAATGATTCTTTCTACCTAATGGAATTATTGTGATAATTAAGTGAGTTACGATGTATAAAGTATTATAACACGACCTGGCATGTTAGAAGAGCTATTTGTCAACTGTCTTCATCAGTTTGGGCTGCCATAACAGAACACCACTAGGTGGTTTAAACAACATTTATGTCTTACATTTCTATAGTCTAAATCCCAGATCCAAGTGCTGGTAGATTTTGTATCTGGTAAGGGCGCACTTCCTCCTTTGCAGGTGGCTACCTTGTTGCTATATCCTCACATGATGAATAGAGAAGGAGAAGTCTCTCTCAAGTCTATTCTTATTAAGCCACTAATCTCATCATAGGGGCTTCACCCTCATGAACTCTTTTAAACTTAATTACTTCCCCCGACAAATGGATACCATCACAGTAGGGATTAGTGAGTGCTTCAACATATGAATTTGAGGGAAACGCAAACATCGGTCCATAGACATTAGCAATTAGGAATTAGGAATTAGGATTATGGAATGACCTTGGACTTCTTCTGTTTTCTCTATATATTTATTTCCAAGATGATCTGATGTAGACTCATGAATTTAAATACCACTTATTTACTGATGGTTTCCAAATATGCATCTCTAGCCTGGACTCCTCTCCTAATCTGTAGTCTTGCATATCCATTTGCCTTCTATATCTATTACACATCTTAAACTTAACACATCCAAAATTGGCTCCCCCTTTCCTCCCTATTCACTCACCCAACAACAACAACAACAACGAGCCATTCAAGTATTAACTTCCTCGTTAGGAGAAATTCTATTATTCTGTTTGTTCAGGCCAAAAATGCAGATGTAATATTTGATTTATTTCTCTTACATCCCAACTTTGGTCCTTCAAAAAATCCTCTCACCTCTGTCTACTTTCAAAACAGATACAGAATTGTGTCTCTTCTCACTAGCCCGTTTGCCCCCACACTGGTCCAGGCCACTAACATCTTCCACTTGGACTATGACAATAATCTTCTAACCAGCCTTTCTACTTTAGCCCTGACTCTCTCTAGGCTTATCACAATACAGTAGCTAGAATGGTGGTGTTAAAGCATTATCAGATCATGACACTTTATTCCTCAAACCCTCCAGTGCCTTCCCTTCCTCCCCACTAAAATCCAGAATCATCATTAAGTCTTGTAAGTTCCTGATTCCCACACTGATCTCTTCTTCTGTTCTACTTGTTGCTCCATCCTGACTAGGTTCTTTGATGTTTCTCAGGATCTTTATCTTGCTCTTTAACTAGAATGCCCACCTCTTCCAAATGTCCACCTGGCTTCTTCTCTCACAGTTTTATTTTTTAAGGAAAAAAAGCCAAAAAAGCCTCCTTGCGGTGATACGTTTGTTGTACACTACCTAAAATTTCAACACCTACCTCAACATTTTATCTCCCTTCATGCTTTATTTGTCCACCTTAGCTCTTGTAGCTATCTAATATACTAGATATTCAAGTTATTTGTCTTGTTTATTGGCTTTTCCTCATAATTTATGTTCCAAAAAGTATTCTTGTGATTTTTTTTCACTGCTGCATCTCCAGCACCTACAACAGTAGCCGGCATACAGTAGGTCATCAGTTGCTTTTTGTTGAATTCATGAATAAATAAATGAACAAATGTCAAGTTTGGGCAAGGATGTGGAGCAACTAGAACATTTGTGTACATATTACAGGTAGAAGTGTGAATTTGAACAACTTTGGAAAATAGTTATCTAATTTCTAAACATTATCTAATAAAACTGCCGATGGATGTTTGTTGTGATGCAGGAATTCAACTCCGAGTATATACCATCTGGTTAAATGCTTCCTGTGCACATCAGGAGACAAGTACAAGGATAGTCAGTTCCACTGTTTGTTATAGCAAAGAACTGGACACAACCCAAATGTCCATCAACAATAGAATAGATAACATATTTTCACTTATTTATACCATTTAGTAAGGAAAATGAGTGAATCATAACTATAGCCAAACAATGTGGGTGAATCTCAAGAACGAAATATTGAGCAATATATGCAGCATTATTTCACTTATGTAAATCTGAGAAACAAAAAACCAAATAACACATTGTTCTGTGATGCTAAGATACACAATAAAGTATAGTGAAAAGCAAGGCACTAAGAATACAAAAGTTAGGATAGTAATTACTGTGGAGGTGGACAGGATGGGATGGAATCCCAGAGGAGTAGAAAGCAATTCTGAAATATAAAGGTCAAGTTATTTCTCTTCAACTGTACAAGAAGCATATAGATACTTGTTGTATTTTTTATTTTTATATTTCACAGTTACAAGCATTCCATAATATCTACTCAATAGATAACAAATAATGTTACACAAAAATCTAAAGAAAATAGTTAAGAAACAGATAGGCTATTTATTAAATAAGAATTTCAATTCCTCAATAAACAGAAATTGCTCAAACTTACTATTAATCAGAGACTAAAAATGAATGATTATAAGATAATATTCATAGAACTAAAAAAAATTTAAGTTGATCAGATTAGGTATTGGTAAGGTTTTAGGAAAACAGGTACTCTAACACACTACACACACATGAAAATGAAAAATTATATGCTCATTTAAAGGACAATTTTGTAGTATCTGTTAAAAGTAATCATGTACAAACCTATTACCAGCAAATTTACTTCTCAGCATATTTTCAGAATGATACCATTTTTAAAACACATAAAAATACACTAATACTTTAATAAATATATCTCTCTCAATAAAAATATTTTACATAGGGTAGAAGAGGCAGGAATCAAAGAAGGGTAATCAAAGGAGACTCTATCATTAGTAATGTTCTAATTTTTAAAAGCAGATTTATGTATTCACTTGATTATAATTAATTTTATAAAATAAATACGATAAAAGCTGCATACCAAAATTTTCCAGATGCAGCTAATTAAATGTAGCATTTAATTGAAATTAAGGTATTTATATCCTTTAATGTTTATATTAAAAACCACAAGAGACTTCAATTTAATGAGTTAAGGTACCAGTGTGAGAAGTTAGAAAAAGAACACACAGAACAAATCCAAAGAATGCAGAATTTGGCAAAAAAAAAAGATAAAAGCTGAAATAAAAAGAAATAGATAACAAACTGAAATAAAGAGGATTAACAAAGTCAAAAGTTGTTTCATTGAAAAGACAAATGGAATAGACTATTTTCATAAGTCAGAGAGAGAGAGCAAAAATAAACAATGCTGTAAGCGCAGAGCATGACTGGAGGTGCCGTGGAGATTGAAAAGGTAAGAACGGGTCATGCACAATTTATGCAAATACATCAGAAAACTTTAATGGACAATTTCCTAGAAATGTATAACTGACTAAATTATCTGAAGAAAGAAAAAACCCTAAATAGCCCTGCAATCATTAAAGAAATTGAGTCAGTAGCTAAAAATCCATTCACCCAAAAACACAAGGCCCAGAGGTGAGTTCTTTCTGACTTTCAAGGGATAGATCATTCCAATTTTACACAAACCGTAAAAGAGAAAAGACAAAAGAGAAATGCACTTCAAATCATTTCATGAGGCTAGGATAATACTCCCGAAATGAAAATCAGTTTATGTCAATAACAAAAATGAAAAATACATGCCAATCTCATAAACACAGATGTAAAGGTTATGAACAATCAATAAGCCAAAGTCATCAATGTAAAACAATACATATGACTAACCTGCATTTATCCCAGGAATATAAGAATACCCTAATATTAGAAAGTTGTGAGTATAGTTTACTACGTTCACAAAATAATCTCTCAGTAGATACGGAAAAAGCATTTAATCAAAAACATTCAAGACATATTAATTAAAAAATGTTTGGCAAGGTATAAAAGGGAAAACTTCCTCTATCTGATGCAGTATCTAGTGGGAAGACAAACTATAGGAAACATCATATATGCTGATGAGCCTTCAGAAGTGCAATGCCTTTTGTAGACAGGCATAGTTCATTTTATGTGCTTCTCTTTATTGTGCTTTACAGATATTACAATTTTTACAAATTGAAATTTTGTGGCAACCCTGCTGGGAGCAAGCCTCTCTGTCTCATTTTTCCAGCAGCGTGTGTTTATTTCATGTCTCTGTGTCACCTTTCGGTAACTCTCACACTATCTTAAGCTTTGTCATTATTATATGTGTTATGATGATCTGTCATCCATGACCTTTGATGTTACTATTGTAATTATTTAGGGGCATTATGAACCCTGTTCGTATAAAGTGGCAAACTCCATAGTTGTCTGTGTTTTGACTGTTCCATCAACTGGCCATTCCCCATCTCTCTCTTGCTTCCCTCGGGCCTCCCTATTCACAGTACTGAAATTAGGCCAACCGATCATCTTAAAATGACCTCTAGGTGTTCAAGTGAAAGGAAGAGTTGCACACATCTTGGTTGAAATCAAAGGCTAGAAATGATTAAGCTTAGTGAGGAAGGCCTGTCAACAGGCAGGGTAGGCTGAAAGCTAGGCCTCTTGGACCAAACAGCAAAGAAAAAGTTTTTTAATAAATTTAAAATGCTACTCCAATGAACACACAAATGATTTTTTTTTTTTAATCAGCCTTATTGCTGATATAGAGAAAGTTTACTGGTCTGCATAGAGGATAAAATCAGCCACAACATTCCCTTAAGCCAAAAGCCTAATGCAGAGCAAGTCCCTCCCTTCAATTCTGCAAAGGCTGAGAGGCAAGGAAACTGCAGAGGAAAAGATTGATGCTAGCAAGTTTGGTTCATGAGGTTTGAAGAAAGAAGCTGTCTCCATGACATAAAAGTGCGAGGTGAAGCAGCAAGCACTGATGTAGAAGCTGTAACGATTTATCCAGAAGATCTCGCTAAGATAATTGATGAAGGTGGCTACACTAAACAACAGATTTCCAGTGTAAATATAACAGCCTCTACTAAACAAAAATGCCATCTAGGACTTTCATCACTGGAGAGAAGTCAATGCCTGTTTTCAAAGTGTCAAAAGACTGGCTGACCTTCTTGTTAGGGATTAATGTCGCTGATCACTTAAGTTGAAGACAATGCCCATTTGCTATTCTGAAAATCCTAGAATTATGCTAAATCTACTCTGCCTGTGCTCTATATATGGACCAACGAAGCCTGGATGACAGACCATCTGTTTACAGCGTGGTTTCTTTGAAGAAACCTGCCGTTGAGATCTACTGCTCAGAAAAAACGATTCCTTTCAAAATATTGCCACTCATTGACAATGCACTTGATCACCCAAGAGCTCTGATAGAGATGTGCAAGTAGGTGAATGCTGTTTTCGTGCCTGCTAACAAATATCCATTCTGCAGTCCATGGATCAAGCAGCAATTCTGACTTTCTTACTTGAGGAATACATTTCGCAAGGCTGTAGCTGCCATGGAAAGTGGTTGCTCTGTTGGATCTGGGCAAATATATCTAAAACCTTCTGGATAGGATTTGCCATTCTAAATGCTATTAAGAACACTTGTGGGGCCAGGCGCGGTGGCTCACGCCTGTAATCCCAGCACTTTGGGAGGCCGAGGCGGGTGGATCACGAGGTCAAGAGATAGAGACCATCCTGGTCAACATGGTGAAACCCCGTCTCTACTAAAAATACAAAAAAAAAAAAAAAAAAAAAATTAGCTGGGCATGGTGGCGCGTGTCTGTAATCCCAGCTACTCAGGAGGCTGAGGCAGGAGAATTGCCTGAACCCAGGAGGCGGAGGTTTCAGTGAGCCGAGATCTCGCCATTGCACTCCAGCCTGGGTAACAAGAGCGAAAGTCCGTCTCAAAAAAAAAAAAAAAAAAAAAAAGAACACTTGTGGTTTATGAAAGGAGGTCAAAATATCAACATTAACAGAGGTTTGGAATAAGTTGGTTCCAACCCTCAGGGATCATTTTGAGGGGTACAGGACTTCAGTGGGGAAAGTAACTTCAAATGTGGTGGGAATAGCAAGAGAACTAGAAGTAAAAACAGAGCCTGAATTGCTGCAATCTCATGATAAAACTTGAACAGATGAGGAGTTTTTATGGATGAGCAACAAAAGTGGTTTCTTGAGATGGATTCTCAAGAAAATCCATCATGAAGATGCTGTGAACATTGTTGAAATCACAACAAAAGATTTAGAATATCACATAAACTTGGTTGATAGAGCAGCTGCAGAGTTTGAGAGGATTGACTCTAATTTGGAAGGAAGTTCTATTATGGGTAAAATTCTATCAAACAGCATCACATGCTACAGAAAAATCTTGCATGAAAGGAAGAGTCATTCAATTTAGCAAACTTCATTGTTGTCTTATTTTTAGAAGTTGCTACAGCCGCTCCAGTCTTTAGCAATCACCATTAACATCTAGGCAAAACCCTCCTCTAGGAAGAAGATTACAATTCACTGAAGGCTCAGGTGATTGTTAGCATTTTTTAGTAATAAAACGTTTTTAATGAAGGCATATCCATTGTTTTTTTTGAAATTGGGTCTACTCTGTTGCCCAGGCTGGAGTGCAGTGGCACAATCTCGGCTCACTGCAACCTCTGGGTTCAAGCAGTCCTCTGCCTCAGCCTCCCAAGTAGCTGGGTTTACAGGTGCCTGGCACCATGCCCAGCTAATTTTTGTATTTTTAGTAGAGACGGGGTTTCACCCTCTTGGTTGGGCTGATCTTGAACTCTTGACCTCGTGATTCACCCACTTTGGCCTCCCAAAGTGCTAGGATTACAGGCGTGAGCCACTGTGCCTAGCCATGCACGTTGTTTTTTAGACATGATGTTATTGTACACTTAATAGACTTCACTATAGTGTAACCATGACTTTTATATGCACTGTGAAACCGAAAAGTGTGTGTGATTCATTTTATTGCTATATTTGCTTTATTGCGGTGGTCTGGGACCAAACCCACAATATCTCCTGTAGTATGGCCTGTGGTTTAAGTATTCCCTTTTTGATATATGTTTTGGCGGTTTTCCAACATTTTTCATTTTATGTAGTTAACATCCTGAATGTAAATCTATGTCTACTTGTTACATTATTTCCTTAGGATAAATTCTGATAAGTGTAATTACTCAGTTCAAGGTTTTAAATCCTATAAAGTTTTGTTATATATTCCTAATCTCTGCAGGAAGATTGCACAAACTTTCAGTGCCACCAAGCAACTCATAAGAGTTCCCTTTTATTAATTTTATTCATTCAGCAGATATTTATGGAGCATTATGATAAGCTAAGTTCTCTGCTGGGAGTTGAGGTTCAGTGACAAACACAACAAATGTGGTTGGTGCTGTTGTTGAGCTTACAGACTAGTTTTTGGGCTATCCATACATGTTGTTTGAGAAATTGCCTATTTTGTGACTTCACCCATTTTTTGGAGTATTCAATTTGATTTACAAGAAGGTGAAATTCCAAGGTATTCAGCATCTGAACTATAACTACAAGAAATGATATCTCTTTGGGTAGAATGACTGTTTTTTTTCTAGACCAAATATAGAACAAATGGTGGAGAGACACAATTGTGTATAGAAGCAGATAAAAGAGCAAAGTGTCTGAAAATATGTCAGTCCCAAGAAATCTGAAATGTATGATTTCCTCATCCAAGGAAAGGAGGGTGTGCCACTTCACAGAGAGGCAGAGAATTTAGGCCACAGACTACATCATACCCCCAGTTACGCCTGGATGAGGTCCTCCAGTACTGCTGGGGTAATACATTGTCGGGGAAATACTGCACAAGTGGTCTGCCTCATAGGCCACTGAGCCTTGGCTTGGTACTCTTAATATGGGCTGTAATTTGACTCAAATTAAACTGAGCATATCTCTCTGTAGAGAACACCTCGATAGCATTTATTATTCTCAATCAGCAACTCCAGCTTCAAAAAAGAATACAAAAATCAGTGCTGACGAGATAGCAAATAGCTTCAGCTGCTGGCTCCTTCCTCCCCAATTAAATCTGGAGGGACTGTGTAATTGAGAGGAAGCTGGGAGCTGAAGAAGTAATAATTAACCATAAGAACACCTGGAGAGGCCAAGGTTGTCTTCAAGGTGGTGGGGGCAAGGGGAAGGGTGGCCACAGCTTGGACAGTAGCCAGAAACAGAAGTAGGAAGAGAGGTTTAGGCGAAGATTTTAACTCCTGCCTTCACCTCTTCACCTCATTGTTTTAAGGTGATCATCCGCCCACCCCCAGTGCACCAGCCCAAGGCACCCATGGTGGTGTCAGGGGGTAAACAATGTGGTGAAAGCGTGAGAATTGCCATTGGGCACTCTTTTCTCCATCTTCTGCACCCTCAAACTCTCTGGGCTAATGGAAGATGGAGGCCCTGAAGAGCATCTCTTCTCAGTATTGCTTCATTCCAAAGATTTAGAGGCAAATTCCTGACAGGAATTTCTTGGAGGAGTGGACAGACAGACACTGATGGTCAAAAATTTGGTTGTGCTAATGGTTTTCTCCACCCTGGAGCTCACCCTTTTCCTTCTGAAAATCACTGAGGGGATATTCCAGTGTGTATATGGTCCTTTCCCCATACACATGGCCTAACAAGATCGACCCCAGGAAAATGTGACCGGCCAGGCCAAAACAGCATGATGCTCAATGCATACAATCACTAGAAAACAGACCAAAAGCTGAACATAGAACATCAACATGAAGCAAAATTACTGGAACAGATGGACCAAGCATTTAAAATAGGCATAATTAGTATCCTTAAAGAGGTAAAGGAGGATGTTAGTAATACGAAGCAGGTACAAGAAGATGTAATAAGAACCAAATGAAAAAATTAAATTTGAAATATTTAAAAATTGAAATAAACAACAGACACTCAGAGCTTAGATACTTTTGTCCAACACAGGATCAGAACCAGTCAATGGAAAAGTCAGCTAAAGCAAAGAATTATTCTATAAAATGACACAAATATCTTAGGTATTTACTTTTCACTTATAAATTATATATTTATTTTCCAATTTTTTAATAAGGACAATACTTTTTCTTTGAGTATTGCAGTTTTTAGTTGCCTTTCTTTCACAATGTACATCCCAAACATATAAACCAGAATTTCTAGTTTTCCTGTTTCTTTAGTTTTGAGATAAAAATTAAAGACATTGGTAAATATAAGATAAGAATCCATCTGTACATATACACCATGGAATACTATGCAGCCATAAAAAATATGAGTTCATGTCCTTTGCAGGGACATGGATGAAACTGGAAACCATCATTCTCAGCAAATTGACACAAGAACAGAAAACCAAACACTGCATGTTCTCACTCATAAGTGGGTGTTGAACAATAAGAACACATGGACACAGGGAGGGGAACATCACACACTGGGGCCTGGGGGGTGGGGGGCTAGAGGAGGAATAGCGGTGGGGGGATTGGGGAGGGAAAGCATTAAGAGAAATATCTAATGTAGATGACGGGGTGATGGATGCAGCAAACCACTACCATGGCATGTGTATACCTATATAACGAACCTGCACGATCTGCACATGTAGCCCAGAACTTAAAGTATAATAAATAAATAAACAAGTAAAAGAATCCATCTGTATTTGGATATACGTTTTTGCAACATTTTACAATTGTCCTGCTCACTACTAATTTAGTAGTATTTTCTAACCAACTTAATTTTATCAAGTCTTTCTGCATATTTAACTTAGTTTTTTGAAAAACATCAACTTTCTCTCATATTCACATTTAATCTGAACAAATTATGCAATTACAAATCTCAATTTAAAGTAGATATAAACAGATTTTGGAACAAGCATGGTTCATTACTGTTAAGCATAAAATCCATGTGGTGGAAGCAGAAGTTACCTGGGCATGCTGGAGAGCAAGCTACTAACCATCAGCATTTAGTGTGCAGAGGACACTAGACAGCATGTTTTACAGAACAAATAGAGGATTAATCTAGAGAGTGGAGACTAAGATCTTCTGGCACATGTCTATTGTCCAGTCTTTCTCCATATGTATGTATATAATCTTTCACAAATAAACTAATTTTTGAAAATCATCATAAATATGCATATAAAAGAGCACTTTCTCAGGGATGTTTGTAGGGTAACTTTGAAGGACCCAAACAGATTGGAACAAAAACGAAATTGACCCCAAACCACAGAAATAAATCAAAGCTAAAACTCTCATTCAGAACTGTTTTATGCATGCATGGTTTTCATGTGAAATATAACTTTCTTCCTTGGAAACAAAGAGAATTATATTCATACACTGCAATAATTTATAATTTTTGACATTTTGCCTATATTGTCAAGGGTGTGCGGTAACTTCAACACAAAGAGGCTTTGCAGAGGGGGGCTTTATAAATCTCATCAAAAGAAAGCTCAGAACCATTAATTGGTGTAAAATAAGAATTTTCTGGAATTTAATATAAACACTGACAATCTACAGTCACTATATTTTAACTATCCATTACAAAGGAATAAGTGAACCAAATATAACTTTCATCAGCTATTGATTTATTTATAACCATGACTTTATAAAAATTATCTGATAGCTAGTTCTCCAATTGAATGACATTATCCAAATGTCATATATTTTTTGTCTTTCATCTTCATTGATTTCTCTGATTTAGATTTTATACTCTCTAAGCTTCAAGCTTTCTATTGCATGCCTTTCCATAGTCCACTCTGCCATAGATCAGAAATTGAATTCAAAGTCATCTGCCTAATGAAAATGATTTTTAATCCTTTGTTGTAGCTTTTTATTTTCTTTGTTAGTTAAATCAAGTAAATTTATAACCACCTGTAGAGCAAAAATTAAGAGTTTTAATATTGCTGTTTACATTTAGTATAAAGTTGAGTGCTATATCCATTTATTACATTTAAAATCATACTGAAATACATAAGAAAAGCATCTGTGCCTCTTCACCTTCTAAATTGTGAAGTATCTACAGATATATTATCCAAAAGATGACCGAAAAGCAAAAGGAAAAGTTGAGCAATGAATTTGGTCAGGTTAAATAGTAAATCAGTTTAATTAGTCCTCTTATTCTTTTGCCTCAAAAGTTGGAGATGGGGGAAATGTGGTAAAAGAAATTTTTCTGAAAAATTCTGATTACTGTTGTACTGTTACAGTAGAATATATAAAACTACCGAATTTAGAAACTTTTTCAAAGGAATCTCAATATAACATGTACTGACATAAATGAAAATGTTTACTGGGAATAAAATAACATAAAACAAACTCTTGAAATCTTCAAGCTGGTTATGAAACTAAGTGTGATTTCAGACAGGTGCAGCACTGGTGACAAAGCCTGCTTGAGTGAATACTGGTTTGATTCCAGTGTTTTGTGTTTGTCCTGATGATCTAATGCATTCCACTTTGAAATGACTGATCATGAAACATCACTGAATAATGTTCTAAACCCTAGGTATTTTGGTTTGCAATACTTTTATCAAGGAATTGGGTTGGTCTGAAGAGATCAAACACAGCTCAAGATACCTGGGACGTAACTTTCTGTTTGTTGCCAGTGGTAAATATTAATTTAGAAAAAACACATGATTCTCATAGTGGATGGTGTGGAGTATCCTCAGTCACGTCTTAAACAGTTGTTACTCATCTGACAGGCAAAGGCTAGGTTTTTGGTATTCAATTCAGACACCTTAAAAAGTAACATAATTAGAAATCTTCCTTTTTTTCATGTGTTGCTATGGACTGCATGTTTGTGTCCCCCCATGTTGAAACCTAGCCCCAAATTTAATGGTATTTGGAGTCTGTGTCTTTGGGAGGTAATTAGGTCATGATGGTGGAGCCCTCACTAGAGGGATTCACACCATTATTAGAAGAGACATGAGAGCTTGCTTGCTCATTCTCTCCACTCTCCAGCATATGACGCTACAACTCGAAGACTGTAGGGCTGAGGGCCCCATAGGGTTGTGGGGTGAGCCTTATGCTATGCTGAGGCGCAGGATCCAAGAAATAAAGAGACAGGACACAGAAGTACAAAGAAAATGCAGCTGGGCTCAGGGGGCCACGCCACCTATAAGTGGAGTCAGGTGAGGCCTCGAATGTCCAGAAGCGTGAGTATTTATTGTGTATAGGTTAGGGGGCAGGGCAGTGAGTGAAATCATCTTTAAGGATAGTGATAGGGTCGTGAGCAATAAAACATGGGGTCCACCCCCATTAGGTCATCTAGGCCAGGAGGTGGACAGTGCGCAGCAAGGGGCCCGTTCCCATGAAGGCAAGGGCCGTGTGCAGTAAGGGGTCTACCCCATTAGGTCACCAAGGCTTGAAGGTGGGCCGTGCTCAGTGAAGAGGGTGCAGTGTGCAATACTTCTATCTATGGGAAGACTACTTCTAAAAAGATTTATAGGAGGATGCTTTAAGTCACATAGCAGTGACAGAGCTGTCAAGGTTACCGCCACCTTCTGACAGCTTCCAATGGGTTCTATGGGAAGATGCTTTTCAATCAGCACAGTAGCAAGAGCTGATAAAGTTCACAGTCACGAAGGTGGATTGCCAGTCTGAGGGCAGCCTTCCACAAGAACTGGAGCAAGGTCCTACAACTCCTTTATCAAGAGGAGTGGCTCTCGCCCCAAGCCTGCCATACAGTGGGTATCTTTACGATACTGAATGCTGCCGCCTGGGCCGTGGATTCTTGTCCTGGTATAACTGTTTGTCCCTTAAATCATGCTCTGCACTGTGTTTGCTCTAGGCATTCCTCCGATTATAAGCTGCTTATCCCTTAATTCATGCTCTGTACTGTGTCCACTCTAGGCATTCCTCCGATTATGAACTAAGATATAATTATAGGTATATATGTAGGGAAATATTCTTTAGGCACTCATACTATCAACTATTATATGATTATATAGAGAGGATTATATAAAGGGAACCCTATTTCTATAAACTAATATATGATTATAAAAGGAAATAGCTGAGTAGTAACACTATAAAGTGAGATATTCCTCAAGCCCTAACTGTGCCAGGGTTCTGCTTAGCTCTCATTCCTCGGTGCCTATATGGGGGGTTACCCACAGAAGACAGCCGTCTATCTACAAACTGGGAAATGGGCTCTCAACACCAGATCTGCAGCCACCTTAATGTTGCACTCCCTAACCTCCAGAACTGTGATCAATGGATATTTGTTGTTTAAGCCACCCAGTCTATGGTATATTTATTATAGAAGCCAGAACTAAGATGTGTATTCTTCATACTCCCACCTAAGAGTTTAGCATAGGCTAATTACAAAGACAAAAATACACAAGTAATATATAACACCCAGAGTGAACATTTTTGTAAACTGTGGACTTTGGCTAATGATGCTTCAACATAGATTCATTAATTGTAACAAATGCACAACTCTAATGGGGGATATTAATATGAGAGAGGTTGTGCATGTGTTGGGCTAGAAGGTATATGGGGTATGTCTGTACCTTCCTCTCAATTTTGCTTATGAACCTAAAATTGCTCTAAAAATAAAATCTTAAAGTAATATGCACAAGATGAATAAGGAAGGAGGTCAGGAATAGGAAAATGGAAAAAGTTAAAGAAAAGGGAATGTTAACCTTTGAAAATGTGATAATGTGTGAATTTTCCATACCAGTACCTAATATTAATATCAATGTTTTTCTTGGTTTATTCATTAAGGGATTTTTTAAAGACACAATTTTAATTTCTGCACAGAAAATATATTGTGTCAACTAGGCAGTTTTATTTAGTTGGTATTTATTGGCAAAACCACAGAGAAACTAATTGTGTTATTCTACAGCTTTTATTTTTTCAAAGGACCAGTCCTGTTAGATTTACTGAGAAAATCTTTTGGAGAACACTTGTTTGAATGTAACCAGAATTATATTCAAATAAATGTTCTTCAAAAGAACCCCCCAGCCTTTGCAGATATTCTAGATTCAAGGCCTCATATGTCAACCACAAACTCCCAGAAGCAAAATGTTTATTTTCAAGACTAATAAGACTGTTGAATGAAAAGTGGCAATTGCTGCCGAAACTGTAAAATTGCCTACTATTGCAACTATTCTGACAAAAATCCCCTCTCTGCTGTTAGAGCCAAGCAATATAAAATAAAATGATACCCTATGTGACTTATTTTCTGTGAACCAAAGAAATAGGAGAAGCGGTTGAAAGTAATAGCCAAATTTTAGCTGAACGTAAGGAAGGATTTCTAACAGTTATATAGGACCAAAGTAGTGAGGTTTCTGCCTTTGGCAATGTTCAGTTCCAGGTTGAGCAGCCCCTCGACAAGCGTATGGGAGCAATCAAGCATTGGATGGATGTTTGGACTACATACATTACAAAGTAATTCTACTCTTGAAGTCTTACGGTCTAAACTGTGTTTATATGTGTACCTGTGTTTAAATTCATCAAAATGGATCTAAGGGCAATCTTATTTTGTGACCAATATCTCTGAGCGGGATCATGATAAGCACTCTGTGAAGGTGCAAACATGAGAAACCATTCTTAACTTAATGGTATGTTAACTTAAATGCAACCTTACAAAATCCTGTAATGACTTTTGCTTTAATAGCAAAAATTTTTTTAAAGTGAGGAGTCAAAAGTGGAAAACTTCCAGAAAGATGAATACTATTATCAGTGTTTACTGGCTAAAGTAATTAAGCAAATTAAGAGAAAATGGCCTTCCCCTTAAGTTATAAGCTCGAGGGTTTCAAGGAAATCTAGCTACCGTGTTTGTTCAGTATTTATTCAGTTTAATGAAGCTCAACTCCTTGTAGCTGTAACTACATTTATTTCCTATATTAACTTTACTTCCTTAATGATGCCTATTCATCTTCGTAAAGTGTGTTTTGTTGTGTTTTTATAGGCCGTGCTTTTGAAATTCTCTTGTTTTTAAAAAGTAAGATTAAGTTTAAAAGAAGACAGTGAAATACAAGAGACAGGAGAGGGCTGGGTAGCAAACAGGAGTGCGTAGGGAACCCCAAAATTCTCAAAGAAATATATGATAAAGAGCAGCTCTCTGAACATTTAAGTGGTGCACCTCCTCTACTACAGAGACTGGATAGTCTTCAACAACTTGAAGAATGTGATGTTGGATCTGGGGTCCAGCCTACCAATCTGGATGACATTTGCCTTACTCTGGGCATATACATAATCTATATGTAAAATTTATATGTATAAATAAAGCTATATATAATCATTATCATGTTACTGTAGGGCATAGAGCAAAATTTAGAATTTCTCTGAAGATGAAATTGGGTTGAAAAGAGGGTTATTTGGAAGGGGATTTGTCTTAAAATTTCAAATACATGGCAAGAGCCTTGGTTTTGCTTTTTGGGGGCAGAGAGGGAGAATGAAGATAGGAGGGATTGGCTTGCATGGGTGAATGGTGATAGACATTTGGGAGAAGATAAGCATCCCACCTCCAGCCACACCGAGTTGCTTCCACTAATTGGGTACAAAGAAATTTACCTTTTAAGTTTTTTTTTTTTTTAACCTGGGAAAAATATGGTCAGAGTCACTAATAGCTTCCCTGCTAACCCCTGACTTGTTCTGATGATCAAACAAGATGTATGTAGGAAAATATGCTTTGCAAACTTGCAAGTGTTACAAATATTCACCAATTACATTGTGTACAAACATTTTGCCACACCAGAGCCTGAATCTTATACAATGCGGAGGCTGCCTGGTCTGGCAGAAATGGTGTGGGCCTTGAACAAAACTCAGGATAACTCAAACCTTCCCTGTATTATATTACTGCAAGTGCATTAATGCCTTTGAATGTAGTTTTCCCAACTGTAAAATGGGAATATTATTACCAATTCCTGGGTTTCATTGACTTTATAACGTAAAGTGTTTTTAAGAATTGTTAAAGTATGTAAAAGATTTTAATACATTTCTTTTTTTTTTTTCTCATTAAACTTTTTTAATGGGTCTCAAAATTCTGTGACAAATTTTTGGTCAAGTTGTTTCCATTAAAAAGTACTGATTTTAAAAACCAATAACTTAAAACTGCCACAAGAAAAAAAGAAAACCAAAGTGGTCCACATAACATTCTCCTTTCCTTCTGAAGGTTTACAATGCATTGTTATCATTAACCAGTCTTTGCCACTAAACTTAAATGGCCAATTGAAACAAACAGTTCTGAGAACATTCTTCCTCCACCACTGATTAAGACTGAGGTGGCAGATATTAGGGATAATATTCATTTAGCCTTCTGAGCTTTCTGGGCAGACTTGGTGACCTTGCCAGCTCCAGCAGCCTTCTTGTCCACTGCTTTGATGACACTCACGACAACTGTCTGTCTCATATCATGGACAGCAAAGCGACCGAGAGGTGGATAGTCTGAGAAGCTCTCAACACACATGGGCTTGCCAGGAACCATATCAACGATGGCAGCATCACCAGACTTCAAGAATTTAGGGCCATCTTCCAGCTTTTTACCAGAACGGCGATCAATCTTTTCCTTCAGCTCAGCCAACTTGCATGCAATGTGAGCTGTGTGGCAATCCAGTACAGGGGCATAGCCAGCACTGATTCAGCCTGGATGGTTCAGGATAATCACCTGAGCAGTGAAGCCAGCTGTTTCCATTGGTGGGTCATTCTTGCTGTCACCAGCAATGTTGCCACGATGAACATCCTTGACAGACACATTCTTGACATTGAAGCCCACATTGTCCCCAGGAAGAGCTTCACTCAAAGCTTCATGGTGCATTTCAACAGATTTCACTTCAGTTGTAATGTTGACTGGAGCAAAGTTGACCACCATACCAGGTTTGAGAACACCAGTCTCCACTCGGCCAACAGGAACAGTACCAATACCACCAATTTTATAGACATCCTGGAGAGGCAGGCACAAGGGCTTATCAGTTGGACGAGTTGGTGGTAGGATGCAGTCCAGAGCCTCAAGCAGCATGGTCCCACTGGCATTGCCATCCTTACGGGTGACTTTCCAACCCTTGAACCAAGGCATGTTAGCACTTGGCTCCAGCATGTTGTCACCATTCCTACCAGAAATTGGCACAAATGCTACTGTGTCGGGGTTGTAGACAATTTTCTTAATGTGAGTGCTGACTTCCTTAACGATTTCCTCATATCTCTTCTGGCTATATGGCGGCTCAGTGGAATCCATTTTGTTAACACCAACAATTAGTTGTTTCACACCTAGTGTGTAAGCCAGGAGGGCATGCTCTTGGGTCTGCCCGTTCTTGGAGATACCAGCTTCAAATTCACCAACACCAGCAGCGACAATCAGGACAGCACAGCCAGCCTGAGATGTCCCTGTAATCATGTTTTTGATGAAGTCTCTGTGTCCTGGGGCATCAATGATAGTCACGTAGTACTGGCTGGTCTCGAATTTCCACAAGGAGATATCAATGGTGATACCACGTTCACGCTCAGCTTTCAGTTTATCCAAGAGCCAGGCATACTTGAAGGAGCCCTTTCCCATCTCAGCAGCCTCCTTTTCAAATTTTTCAATGGTTCTTTTGTCGATGCCACCGCATTTGTAGATTAGATGGCCAGTAGTGGTGGACTTGCCCGAATCTACGTGTCCAATAATGACAATGTTGATATGAGTCTTTTCCTTTCCCATTTTGGCTTTTAGCGGTAGTTTTCATGACACCTATGTTCTGGCGGCAAACCCGTTGCGAAAAAGCTAATACATTTCTTAGTACAATTTACGTCCTAAAAAATAGAAGTTTGATTACTATCGTTACTATTTTTGAAGCAGCAATATTGATATTACTATAATGCTTTAGATGTAGAAGGATCTCCAAAGATTGTACTTTACCTATATGTAACTATAAATCTTCAACTTTATAGAGGAAGCCTCACTCTGGGAACCGTGACCTTAATAGGCAAAAAAAGCCTTCAGGTCTTTATTACAATGCATCTCCTATGCCACCTCTACAGCCCATAGGAATTATTGGGTTCACCTCAAACAAATTTCCTGAGTACTTGGGACTGAGTGAAAATTAAAATCCGAGGAGCAGCTCTCTTCTCCTCCCATTCAGTAGACAGCCACATCTTGTGCAGCGCCAGCTGCATCCCAACGACACCATGGTGAAGGTGAAGGCCAGAGTAAATGGATTTGTCTCTGTTGGGCACTTGGTCACCAGAGCTGCTTTTAACACTAGCAAAGTGGATACTGCTGCCATCAATGACCTCAACTACATGGTCTACATGTTTCAGTACGATTCCACCAATGGCAAGTTCCACAGTGCCATCAAGTCTGAGAATGAGAAGCTTGTCATCAATGGAAACCCCGTAATCATCTTCCAGGAGTGAAATCCCACCCCAATCAAATGGGGTGATGCTGGCACTGATTATGTTGTGGAATTCACCAGTGTCTTAACTACCATGGAGAAGACTGGGGCTCATTTAGCCAAGGGAGCCAAAAGAGTCATTATCTCTGCACCCTCCGCTGATGCTCCCATGTTCATGATGGACGTAAATCATGAGAAATGTGAAAACCACTTCACAGTCATCAGCAATGCTTCCTGCACCACCAACTGCTTAGCATCCCAGCCAAGGTCATCCATGACAACTTTAGCATCATAGAAGGACTTATGCCGTCAATGCCACCTGGAAGACTGTGGGTGGCCCCTCCAGGAAACTGTGGTGTGATGACCGCAGGGCTCTCCAGAACCACATCCCTGCATCTCCTGGTGCTGTAAACACGTGGGCAAAGTCATCCTGAGCTGAACCAGGAAGCTCATTGGCATATCCTACCACGTTCCCACTGCCAACATCAGTCATAGACCTGACCTGCCATCTGGAGAGACCTGCCAAATATGATGACATCAGGAAGGTGGTGAAGCAGGCTTTGGAGGGCCCCCTCAAGGGCATCCTGGGCATCCTGAGCACCAGATTGTCTCCTCCAACTTTAACAGTGACACTCATTCTTCCACTTTTGATGCCGGGACTAACATTGTTCTCAATGACCACTTTGTCAAGCTCATTTCCTGGTGTGACAATGAATTTGGCTACAGCAACAGGGTGGTAGACCTTATGGTCCACATGGTCTCCTGGACCACCGGCCCCAGTGAGAGAGCACAAGAGTAAAAGAGAGGCCCTCAGCTGCTGTGCAGTCCCTGCCCCACTCAGTCCCCCACCACCACACTGAGAATCTCCCCTCCTAGACGTGATTTCCATGCCACACCCCCTGAAGAATGGGAGGAGCCTAGAAAGCCCCACTTTGTCTTGCACCATCAATAGAGTCCCTGTATTCAGCCCAAACATTAATTAAGTTAAATCCTAGGAGCAAAAGTTTATCATTTCAATAACATGTATTGCATTGTTTATTTTCAAATTCCCCAATGCAAAAATAAAATTATTCACCTATATGCCAGCTTTGTTCAAAATAGCTATAGATACAGTCAATAGTATATAAAAATGAAATCTGAGATATTCTCTATAGAAAGCTCCCAGTTAGGAATAAAGACAAATTTTTTAAGTAAAATGAAAATACACACCAAAATTAATTCTGAGATAAAATTCTAAAGAAAATAACCATTTCATTTCATTTTCATTGCAGTTTTTGAGGTTCTTTAACATCTCGGTTACAATGAATTTCAGTGCATTTCTTAGACAAGTAGATGAAAGTCAATAGGTTGAGTCAAGCCTCATAAAAGCTATGTTGAGGAATTCATGTGAATATAATTAGTATTAGCCAGGTATATTGAACTGCTGTAATACTTCTCTATGAACCATAATAATATGGTAAAATTTCATTTTTTGTATGGATAGAAGGAGGTCAGTCAGAAATGATAAACATTTTATAAAATAGGTATGACTTTTTTTGACTTTCTAGTAAATACAGTAACTCAGCCTAAAAAGCATAGTATCTAATAAGTCTTCAGAGAACATGGTTTGCTAACCAGATTAAGTCACTTAATTAACATATGAATGGTTACCATGAACTTCCAGAGTTTTTAAACACAGATTGTCCTCTTTTGCAGTTTAACTATTTCCCCAGTCTCGTTTGCACTATTAACTTGCTTTTCTTCCCCCTCCTTGAAAAAAAAGCCCTGCTAAGCAAAGATTACTTTTAACTTGGGTCCTCTCCAAATGCTCACAAACTGTAAAGTAATGGAAACAAATAATGTTTACCGTGCTGGATAAATAAAAAGTTGAGTCAAGTTATTTTTACTGACCCTGAGTGGGGAAGAAGTAGACTTGAGGTTATTTATATCGAACACTGAATTGACTAGTTTGAAATATGTTGTTACTGTGATTATTATTGGCTTTGGGGTGGGAGTTTTTTTTATTTTTTAAAATTTTATCCAAAATTGACCAATAAGTTTATTCCCTCAGTGATCACCTACTCCTCCAGGCCAGACTCAGGAAATAAAGTCTTAATGGTGAAATTGGTTCTGTCAGCTGGCCTTGCTGCATAGATTCTCCCTTTGAAGTATGTCTTCAGGAGATTTGGGATATAAAACAAAATAGAATTTTCCCAGAGATTCTCATTAAATGCCCCAAGAAGGAAATTATTATAAAGTCTGTTCATTCAAAGAAATGTTGTTAAATGATATAAATGGACAAAGGAGTGCTAATCAGTACTGCTGCATTGCTATGAAAAATACCTTTTTAAAAACACTAACAACCATCTACAGTTCAAAATAAGTGATTCTATCATATTGTCCATGGTTTTTAAAAACTGATAAAAACACTTTGGCAGGAGTATGGGGAAAAGGGCACCCTCTGCACCATTTGTAGAGATGCAAATTGGTTCATTCTTTCTGAAGGGCAGAATTTTAGTGTGCTTAAAAAGAAAAATTAGTGTATACCCTTCGTCAGAGGACAACTCCTATCAGGAATTTTATCTAAGAAATTTTATCTAACTTTCACTCTACGTTATGGACATCTGCATAATTAAAATTATTCTTTTTATAATTAAATTTATGCAAATGTTCATAAAGTGAGTGAAAGTTATATGGGTATGTACATGTTAATACTCAGCTAGATTTAGCCTTTGTTTCTTCAATTGTTTATTATTTAACAATAGATCGTAGATATCTTTCTATACTAGTTCATACAGAACTCCCTAAAATATAGGCTGTTATATGAATGTATTATACTATAACTTATTTAACTATTTCTTATATTATGGGTATTTGTTTCCAGGTTTTTGCTAATACAAACAATTCTTATAAAATTTCCTGATTGAAAAATGATGTACTAAATTACTGATGACTTATTGAATAATTCATAAGTAGGTTTTGTTTTCTTCTTTAAATCGATTATTTTTCTGTAATTTGAGTACAAGGAGTGAGCTAGGAATCTCTCTTTGGTTTCTGGATATTTTCACCAAAAGTAGCCAACTTTTACTGTAAATCTTTCCAAACTATCTTTTTTCCCAACTAAATTATAAAACTTATTTTGTTCTAAATTAATATACATTTTTATTGTAGTACAATAAAATGCAAATTTTATTGCATTTATGATATTTTATAAATACCACAACATTGTGGCATTTACGGTATTTTTGGTATTTTATAAATTTATGGTATTTATAGTATCATATGTACCATAAAATTATAAATATCATAAAATTGTTGGGAAGTAGAAAGGACTGATAAAAATTGGTTTTCACCTGGAAAAATACACATACAAGAAGAACTAGCTAGGAAAGATTGCAGATGTCAGGACAGCTCTCTTTCAGAAGGCAAATAGAAAAGCTGTGTCATACACAGAAAAGCAGGTGTCTGACATGAGCAGCCATGACATCCAGGACTTGAAGGGCCAAGATACTAAATAAAAATAGGTTAAACTAAGCTATGTTGAAGGCAGGAGATAATAAAGAAATTAATGAATGGGAAGAGAGGTGTCATACAGAAAAAGTGACAAAGCCAAAGTTGCTTCTTGAAAACACTCATAAAATTAACAATTTACCTTACAAGATTCATCAAGAATTAAAAAGAAATCACACAATTTTCTAATAACATGGGGAAAGATATAATTACAGACACAAATATTGAGGATATTAAGAACAATTGTGTGTCAGTAAATACAAAAATGTAGATGGAATGACAAATTCTTTGAAAAACATAACTTTCTAAAACTGATGCAAAAGTAAATAGAGTATTTGACTAAACCCATATTTATTAAAATAATTGTATCCATAATTAAAAATCGTCCTACAAAGAAAACTCCAAGCCTAAAATTATTCTAAGCATTTAAGGAAGAGAACAGGAACCTGTTTTGTGATACCTGAGTAACTTTAACAATACAACCTGGTAAAACTATATAAGATATACAGATACAAAAATCCTAAACACAGTTTTAGCAAATTAAATCCAGTAGTATATTTTTAAAAAGGCTAATATATAATGACCAAGTAAGGTTTATTGCAGGAATGCAAGACTGTTTTAGCATTTGAAAATTAATTGATGTAATTAACAACATTTTAAAATTGAAAAACCAAATAGCATATGATCATCTGAATAGGTAAAGGAAAAACATTTTATAAAACCCAACACATTTTTTAGAGTCTATCTGATAGACTAAGAACAAAAGGGAACTTCTTTGATCTGTTTAGAGTTTCTATAAATTTGATAGGGAAATATTGGAAATGTTCATTTTGAGATTGGAAAAGACAAGGGTGCTCATATCTCACTTGTATTCTGCACTGTGCTGGGAGCCCTATCAAGTTGAATGAAACAAACAAAAAGATGCACAGTGTCTCATGACTGGAAAAAAAAAATCCTATCCTTATTTGAAAGCAACATGACTGTGAAAATCAAAACGTAACTACCAATAAACTCTGAGAATTATTAAATAAATTTAATAACCCCCTGAATACTAGATTAATTTAAAAATTCAATTGTATATGTGAATCTAACAACAAACATTAGAAAACGAACTTTGAAAAAGGTACCATTTATAATAATAACAAAAAACATCAATTATCTAGAAATAAATCTAAACAACGATGTGCAAATCTTTATATAAATATTACTGAGAAAAATGTAAGAAGGCCAAAATAGTTATAAGGATATATTTTGTTCATGGATCCAAAGCTTCAATATTGAAAAGACGTGCATTTTATTCTAATTTATCTGTAAATTAATACAATTTCAACTGAAATGCCAATAGGTAAGTTTTGCAGAAATTGATAATTTGATTCCTAAGTTCAAGTGGCAATATCAAGAGGCAAAAGTGTCATCTCAAAAAACATCAGTAAAATGTGTTGGCAAGATGTAAAGCAATTAGAATTGCTGATTGCAGTGCAAATTGATACCGCTGCTTTGGGAAACTGCGTGGTACTATGTCCCAACAATTCTACAGAAAGGCAAACAAGTATTTTTAGCAGCAAAATTTATCATAGCCCCAAACTAGAAAAAACCCATGTCTATTGATAGAAGTATGAATAAGTACATTGTGATGCATTAATATAATTTTTAAATGAACTAAATACAACATGAAGAATCTCACAAACATATTGCTGCAGCAGAGATGACAAATGCAAGGGTGTGTACTGTCCAATTCCATTCATATAAAACTGAAAAACAAGGAAAGCTAATTTGTGGTGGTAGAGGGGCTAATAGTAGTTGTATCGTGGAGAGAGGTGTTGTTGTGAGGAGAAGCAAGAGTGATTCTGGAATGCTGGTAATATTTGTTTTTTTAAAAAAATCTTAAATTATAAACATATGATGTATGTAACTTCCTGGGTAATTAAACATCAACAAAAACATTTCTTTTTTCTTTCTTTTTCTCTTTCCTTTCTTTCTTTCATTCTTATTTATTTATTTAGAGACAGAGTCTTACTCTATGGCCCAGGCTGGAGTGCAGTGGTGTGAGACTGGCTCACTGCAGCCTCCGCCTCCTGAGTTCAAGTTATTCTCCTAACTCAGCCTCCCTAGTAGCTGGGACCACAGGCACACACCACCACGCCTGGCTGATTTTTGTATTTTTTAGTAAAGACAGGGTTTCACCATGTTGTCCAGACTCCTGGTCTCAAGTGATCCACCCACCTCGGCTTCCCAAAGTATTGGGATTACAGGCATGAGCCACCACACCTGGCCCTAAATATTGCTTTTTTTTTTCTTTTTGAGATGGAGTCTCACTCTGTCACCCAGGTTGGAATGCAATGGCGCAATCTTGGTTCTTGGCTCACTGCAACATCCGCCTCCCAGCTTCAACCGATTCTCCTGCCTCAGCCTCCTGAGCAGCTGAGATTTGCCACCATGCTAGGCTAATTTTTGTATTTTTAGTAGAGACAGGGTTTCGCCATGTTGGCCAGGCTGCAACATTTCTTTAAACATGCAAAACTAACCAGGAAAATTCTGAATAATGTAGGGTGTAAGAACAGTCTAGACAATGAAATATTATAACGTATTATGGATCCACATTAATTTAAAACAGTGTGGTATTGGTAGCAGAATGGAAAATGGGAAAAAAGAGCAGGTTAAAAAAATGGACCTAAATGGCAAAATAAAACTTTTGTGCTATGTATATGAACACAGTTACTTGTAATGTTGGGAAGTGTCAGATTTCAGTAAGTTGACTGAGTAAATCAAGTTAAAATCCTAGGTTATTCAAAGGAAGCAAATCACTAAAACAAATATTTAAAATTATGGGCCTCCATGTAAAATGTAAAGCAAAGAGTCCCATCATATCTCAATAACAAATAGAAAAAGCAAAATGACTTTTTCCATACATTTCTTTCTTTAAGATGATAAATAGACTAAAATTGGATGATGAAGGTGAGTGGGACAAAGGGTAACAGACTTTCTTATTATCTGAAAAGAGACAGAAATTTGACCACAGGCCCTTTTGTTTATAATCTGGAGTGAAAAATTGTCTGTTTTGTTTTGTTCATTTAACTAATACAGGACTGTAAAAGAGTAATGACAGAACCTCACTTCAAATTAAAAAGTGATTTCTTGATCTCGTCAATGCAAAAATCCAAGGGTAAATTTTGTTTTGGGAGAGATTGAATACAGAAGATTAAATAGTGTTATCAGTAACTAGCTTCTCTTTCAGGCAGCCATTTCTTCTGTGATCCCAAAATGGCTTCCAGCAGCTTCCTGGCCAGCCTCTTTCCGATTTCTCATCCTGTGAAAAGGTGGGGGTCTTTATCTCAGCATTCCCTGCATTAAATTTGTTGAATTCAAACGGAACTCTTTTTGGCCCAAACATGTCACACTCATTTCTGAACCAAACATGCTGCTTAAAGAAATGTATCGATTTGAGTGGTTTAGTCCCATATTATATGCTCCATATTTGAGCTAGGGAGGCATGAACACATGGGCTGAGACTAGGGAATGAAGTGGGCCCCCCCGAGGGAAATTGGGGTAAGTTCACTAAAAAGAGGCTGAATGGATTCCAGGTGGCAAAATGTTCACTCTAGGGTAATACAGTTGGGATGGTGATAGAAGTAAGAGAGGCAGTATAAGTTTAAATTTGACGTTTGTTTACTGATATTTAAAAAACTAAATAGCTACAAAGGACTGAATGTTTTTGTTCTCTAAAAATTTGTATGTTGAAGTCCTAATCTCCATCGTGATGATATTTGGAGGTGAGGCTTTTGTGAGGGAGTTAGATCATGATGATAGAACCCTCAGAAATTGGATGGTACCCTTAGACGAAGAAACACAAAGTGATGCTCTCTCTCTCCTCGGTGTGAGGACGTAGCAAGTAGATGGCCTTTGCAAACCAGGAAGAGGACTCTCAACAGCACCAAATCAACTTTTATATTGATTGTGAATTTCCCAGCCTCAAGAACCATGAGAAATAAATTTCTGTTGTTTAAGCCATTCAGTTTACGGTATTTCATTTCACCAGCCTGAGGCAATTAAGACAATAGCCAAATCTTGCTTTTTGAAAAAGTAAAGATATAATGAGGCAGAAAAATGTTCCCTGTCCCCTATATTTTTCCTGCTGTTTTCAAATTTTCTGTGGTTATTTTGGTGACAATGTTTGTTTCTATGAGCCAGCCTGGAATGTAAAGCAAGCATTCAGGATAATTGATGATGGCTGCTCCTGCAGAAAAAACTATCTTGTACCAAAGGGTCTGTTTCTTTTTTAATCCTTTCTTTCTGTTACTGGTTTTAAATAATGTTTCTGACAAGATTCTACTTTTCTTTCTGTTAACTGTCAGTGAACAGTATTGGGCATTATTTGTGGGGCTGTAAATACATTACATGATAAAATAATGAGTTCTTAAAAAGTCAAGAGAAATGCCTCCAGAGATATTTACCTAACATTGTGTTTTATGTTGGTCCAGGAATAAAGTTTCATAAACTTCCAAATGAAAAGTCTGAAACATCAAATAAAGTCTCTTCCAAATCTGCCTTTGTTGTAGTCCCTGGACACATTTCCCTTTTACTTTTAATCTGAAAGTTGAAGAACGTTTTTCATGTTCAACTTAAATTGTTTAGTTAATGGTCTAAGAATAATTCTTGGGAACATCTCTCATCATAGCATGTTATTACTCTATTCTTCTGACTGAATTTGATGTATCTATTGTGTTCTTGCTGCAAAAACTGATCTCTGGGATTAATCATTTTCTTTTTAGCAGCTAAAAATTGTAGACATTTAATGAATATACCTACATCAGTCAATTTAATGAGTTTCATTGTCTGGGGTTTGAAATATACCAATCACTCTAATGTTAAAATATAATTGACACTCATCCTTATTTCAAGTTTCTAAGTTTTCCAACTTTGTCCCTCCTGCCTGCCTGAGAAGGGTAATTTAGTTTAAGCTTTAAAAACAAGTTGTTTGGTGCCTAGGAAGTCAAGTGGATCTACTGGGTAATGTGCAGAAGGGTTAAACAATCTTTGTGTCCTTTACTACAGTATACCTTCAGCAAATCACTTAGCTTCAGTTTCTTTAACAGGACTATTTTGTCATATTAGTAGGCATTGTTCCATGGAAGGATCATGCTGGTTAATATTACCCAAGGGTGTCTCTGGCAGCCTTAAGTTGGAAAGAATGGGATGTTGATGTGGCTGTGGCACCTGTCCCTGGTCAAGAGCCAGGGTCTCCATCCTCCTCCAGAGGCTAAGCACAAGACCAAAGGGGTGGCCTTCCAGGGAAAGGAGACCCAGCCAGTTGTCAAATACAGTTACAAGAAAAGAAGTGCACGAAAACCTGAGTTATAATTAACATTTTTTTGTTTTATGTTTTTGTTTCAGTTGTTTGAATTTATGAACTTTTTGGCAGAGAACGTCATCTTCTGTTACATGGGCCTGGCACTGTTCACATTCCAGAATCATATCTTTAATGCTCTTTTTATACTTGGAGCCTTTGTATCCTTTTTAATACAGAACATGGGGTGATTAGAGAAGATAGCGAATGACTTACTTTTACTGATTATTCTGTTAAATCGTTAAAGTAATTTCCTAAAGTCCACTGCTAGTCTCAGACACAAGGCAGATATGTGATTTCTAGTTAAGGGAAAAAACATCCTAAGAAATTAGGACCTCCATTGCATAATTATGGTTCAGGATAAGAACTTTGGAAATAACTATGGAAATGGGGGGAACTAAAGGAAATTATATTTTTCAAGCATTCAAAATATGTTTAACTATAATTATGAATCATTTACATAAAAATTATGTCAGTGTATTCTTTATAGAGAAACAGACTTTAATCTGCATTAGAGTATATCAAGAAGCATCCAGGATTATTCAGCTCTGGAAATGTTTTCATTGTAAGATGATAAAATCTTTTTTCCAATGAAGACTTCAAAAACAGGACAGAAAATCAAATGAAATTAGCTTGATGCATGTGTTTTCGACATCATAAGCATTGTTCAAATGTAGGCTTATTTGAATAAGATAGCACCCTTCCTTTCCTACGAAGACAGATAAAATCTAGACCTCACTTTTAATGCAGAGGATTTTCCTAGCTCTAGGCCTGGGACAGGAGGTATTTCCACTGGGAATGGTTATCTATTCAAAAGGATGTTTAGCCATTAGGAATGTCCCCAAAGGCAGTCAGCAACTGTTGTACTTCTTCCCACTTGGGAGATGGGCAGATGCCACCTTGGACCACAGATAATCCTAACAGCCAGGAGAGGCAATCCCTCTCTTTAAACTGTGTTCCAGTTAAACATCTGCATTTGCTTCTTACTCTCTTTTCATTGAGTATTCAGCTGAACCCTAAAAATTTCATCTAAAACCTGTAATTTAAAAGGAAGCTACCTCTTCCCAAATAACTCTGTCACATTGAGGACAAACCAGAATAGCCCATCTGGGAAGGAGTCAAAGACAACAAAAAGGGAAAGATGAACAGCACCAATATTTTCAAAGATTTTTACTTATAAAACTTTGATTTTTAGTAAATTGCCATGTAAAGCAACAGTTATGTAATTAATTCCTCTCAAAATTAATTCACCAAAAGAAAAAGGTATGCAAAGCTTGCTAGATATAGGGAATATAAACTGGTAAGAAGCAAGATGGTAAACATGAACAGAAGCACATTTATACTTTCTAAAGTGCCATTTGGGAGGATAATGCCACAGTATCTGAACGGTCTCTACCTCACATTTTACAGCAGAATTGAGGATAGTCAGTCATCAGCAATACAAATGTGATTAGAAAATTTACGGTGATTGAAATGGCATTGGGTTAACAATTTTAAAGCAAGTATCAAAGAAAAGCAGAGTTCTCTATTATTTCTGGAAATAAATTGGCATTGAAATACAAATTTTGGAAGCAAGCTGGACAAATGTGAATTGACATGTTTATTTCTGGTTTTTTGGGTCATAATGCAGAGAAGCTTAAGGACATAATATTTAAGCTCAAGGATTCAGCCATCAATGCAGCAACATTTTCCTCAATGTTTCCCTGTGCTTATCTATAGCTAGCAATTTTTGTTGCCAGAGCCTGCAACATTTATCCCCTCTCCTTCCTCCTGAATCTGGGCCGGAAACAGAAGATCCCCTGGAACTTTCAGCATATGATGATGTTTTCAGGTATGTGAACTACATTATGTGTTCGTGCTGCTGGTTCTCTCACACTTTTACAGAATGTGAGAAATCTTGAGGAAATTTAGAACCCTCGTGGGGACACAACTTTTCTTTACCTGGTTGTATCTAACACCATGCTGATTCTCCGTAAGTTCTGAGGAAGAGCAGGATTTCTCTTTCGAAGTGGTGGCAAATGAAATTAAAGGGAATCGTGTTAGTATGGCTTCAAGGTACCATATCTGGCCAGAAACTGGCCTAGAATGGACATTAGAGTTTCCCCTGACCCAGTTCAGATCAATTTTTCATACTGGGAAATTTGAATTTTAATATCATAAATTGTATGCTCAGGGTAAATAGTGTGTAAATGGTGCAATTCTTACCCAATGTCCCTTATCCAGTGTTCCCTCTCCCAAAAAAAAAAAAGGGGGGCAGCTCCCAAACTGAGAGCGAGTCGTTGATTCAATACAGACAAATGGAGATCCAAAGTTAAATTTGCCCTTCTGAAGGCCTCTGACAGTACTTCCTAATATTTCCAGACATGTTAGGGTAAGAGAGAGAGAGTCATAAGGAAAGTGAGAAGTTGGAGGGATAGGTGATTTTTGACTTAGAACAGTAATGAACTTTGACAATGGGTTGACTTTTATTATGAGAAAGCAAAAGGTAAATTTGAGCACTCATAAATAGGAAGCCAGCATTGGGTTGTATTTTTTCAAAACATTTCTGGGAGTTGGAAAGCACTTTTCCTTTTTTCCCATCAAAACATCAGTAACTTTACTCTAGAGAATAGCAGCTTATTTTCAAAGCCTCAATATTATATTTTAAACATTGCTTTATTTAACAAAGACTGCTTTGAGAAAAATGTAAGGCCTTAGATAATCATGTTAGGATGTGAAGTGTCTGGCCAAATGGCCACCTGGCTTGATGGTTTCTCCAGGCTTTGGAACTAAGTTTGTTTAGCTGTAGGATTGGAACTATATTAAAAACTGGTAGAGGCCAATAATATGATGTGTACAGCCAGGGGATAGGAGGGTGTCCAGAATTTATCTTTATGATATTCTAAAGCCAGGAGTCAGCAAACTATAACCCTTGAATCAAGTCTGGTCCATGGCTATCTTGTTAATATTATTAAGATGGAACTCAGCCCAATCCCTCTGTTTACTTATCGTCTACGGTTGTTTTTGCACTACAGTGGCAGAGTTGTGAACCATATGTAATCATATGGTTCATAAAACCTAAAATATTACTATCTGGCCTTGTTCTAAAGCATCCTTACTCTGGAATAAAACAATAACCCTATCATATTAGGGTTGAAATTATTAGTTTAATTCATGAGAATGCCAATCAGTTAGTTCCCATCATTAAAAAGACCACCATGACAAAATTTTCAGGACAGCTACCTACATGTGACTCTGATGTCCAGAGAATGCCACCCACATTCTTCCATATTGAGCATCCATGTCATCTGCTGGTGTTAGAGCTTAGCAGCTTGAACTCAAGTGTGCAATTATCTTGGGCCAACATGTACTTCTTTTACATATTTGACTGGATTTTTGTTTTATATGATTTTTACATTGAAACGAATCTGAGCATCAGAGAGATTAAGTTTCTTCTTTATATTTCTAATGTCATTTTTATTAAAAGTTAATATCGATAGTACTATTTTACATGGTGGAAAGAACACTGGATTTTTTACTAAAACGCTGTTTTCTTAGCTTTCGAATGAAGAGATAGCAATGTTACATAGTTACGTAATGGAAACATTGATGCCATGCTCAAAAGTCACTTTATATCTTCCTAAGATCTTTCATGGGCACTGTTTTGAGACTCATAGCCACAGCAAGATAGGGTAGGTATTATTGGTCTCTCTTTTGTTCATTGTTTTTTTTGTTGTTATGGTAAAATACACATAACATAAAATTTCTCATTATAACCATTTTTAAGAGTACGGTTCAGTGTTATACATACATTCCTAATGTGCGACCATCACCCCCATCCATCTCCATAATTCTTTTCATCTTGTAAAACTGAAACTCTGTACCCATTGAACAGTTCATTTCACCTCCTCCCAGTTCCTGGCAGCCACTATTCTTTCTGTCTCTATGATTTTGACTACTTTAGGAGCTTCATATAAGTGGAATCATATAGTACTTGTCTTTTTGTGATTGTTTCATTTCACTTAGCATGATATCCTCAAGGTTCATCCATGTTGTAGCATATTATAAAATTTCCTTCCTTTTTAAGGCTGAATAATATTCATTGCATATATATATCACATTTTACTGATCTATTCATCTGTCAATGGACACTTGGGTTCCTTCCACATTTTAGCTGTTGTGAACAATGCTGCTGTACACATGGGTACACAAACACCTCTTCGAAACCTGGCTGTGAATTCTTTTCAATATATACCCAGAAGTAGAATTGCTGGTATTTTTATAGTAATAGTAATTTTATTTTTAATGTTTTGAGAAACTGCCATATTGTGTTTTCAAGTAACTGTATGATTTTATTTATTTTTTCTTATGGTAGTCATCCTAATGGGTATGAAGTATAGCTCATTGTTCTTTTGATTTGTATTTCCTTCATTAACAGTGATGCTAAGCATCTTTTCATGAGTTGCTAGCCATTTGTGTATATTCTTTGGAGAAATGTCTATTCAAGACTTAAGCCCATTTTTAAAATGGGGTCTTTTGTCATTGAGTTATAGGAGTTTTCTCTTTCTTGGATACTGATCCTTTATCAAACATTTAATTTGCAAATATCTTCTTCCATTCCATGAGCTGCGTTTTTACTCTGTTTACATTGGATATTGATGCACAATATTTTTTGAAATTTTCATGAAGTTAATTTTTTCTTTTGTTGCCTGTGCCCTTTGAGTCTTATCCAAGAAGTTAATGCCAAATCTGATATTGTGTCGTTTTTGTCCTATTTTTTCCTAAGAGTTTTGTAGTTTTAGGCCTTAAATTTGAGTATCTGATCCATTTTAAGTTTGATCCATTTGATATTTGACATTGCTTTGATTACTGTAGCTTTATAGTAAGTTTTGAAATTTGGAAGTATGAGTCTTTCTGCTTTGTGCTTTTTCAAGATGGTTTTGGTTATTTGGGGCCTCTTGAAATTCTGTATTAATTTGAGAATAGGTTTTTCTATTTCTTTAAAAATGCCATTAGGATTTTGATAGGGACTGCATTGAATCTGTAGACTACTTTGGGTAGTATTAACATCTTAATAATATTAAGTCTCCTAATCCGTAAGCATACGATGTGTTTCCCTTTTATTTCTTCTTTACTTTATTTCAGTAATGTTTTGTAGTTTTCACTGTACAAGTCCTTTACCTCCTTGGTTAAATTAATTCCTAAGTATTTTATTATTTTTGATGCTATTGTGAATGGAATTATTTTATAATTTCATTTTTAGATTGTTCACTGTGAAGGTATAAAAACGGAATTGATTTTTGCATGTTGACTTTATATCTTTCTACTTTGCTGAATTCATTTATTAGATTTAACAGGTTTTTTTGTGAAATCTTTAGGAAATTCTACATATAAAATTATATTATCTGTAAACAGAGATAATTTTCCTTCTTCTTTTTCAGGTTGAATACCTTTCTTTCTCATGACTAACTGCTCTGGCTAGAATTTCCAGTACGATGCTGAATAGAAGTGGTTGAAGTGGACATTTTTGTCTTATTCCTGACCTTAGAGTAAAAGACCATAGTCTTTAATCATCGAGCATAATATTTGCTATTTTTTTTATATACAGCTTTTATCATGTTAAGATAGTTTCCTTCTATTCCTAGTTGGTTTTTTATCATAAGTGTTAAATTTTATCGATGATTTTTCTGTATCAATTGAGATGATCATGTACTTTTCTCCTTCATGCTGTTAACGTGGTATATTATGCTTATTGATTTTTGTGTGTTATACACAACATTGCATTCCAAAAACAAATCTCACTTGGTCATGGTATATAGTCCTATTAATATGCTGCTGAATTCAATTTGCTAGTATTTTGTCAAGAATTTTCAATTCATGTTGATAAGGAATACCAGTCTGTGGTGTTCTTATTATGTCTTTGTCTGACTTTGATATCAGAGTAATGCTGGGTTTATAGAATGTGTTAGGAAGTGATTCCTCCTCTTCAAGTTTTTGGAAAAGTTTGTGAAGGATTGGTATTAGTTTTTCTTTAATGTTTGATAGAAATTACCTCTGAAGCCACGAAGTCCAGAGCCTTTCTCTGTGAGGAGATTTTTGATTACTGATTGAGACTTCTTCTTAGTTGTAAGTCTAATTCAAATTTTTCATTTCTTCATGCTTTAATCTTGGTAAGCTTTGTATTTCTAGGAAGGTGTCCATTTCATCTGGGTTATTCAGTTTGTTAGCATAAAATTATTCATAGTACTCTCTTATTATTGCTATCCTCTAATTCTTGTTATTTCTCTGTGATTGGTAGTGAAATCATCATTATTATTTCTAATTTTAGTAACTTGAGTCTTCTCTCTTTTTTCTTAGTCCATCTAGTTAAAGGTTTGTCAATTCTGTTGATCTTTTCAAAGGACCATTTTTTTTTTTCACTTACTTTTTCCGTTATTTTTCTATTCTCTATTTCATTTATCTCTAATCTTTATTATTTCTTTTCTTCTGGCTTTGGGTTTAATTTGTTTTTCTTTTTCTAGTTTATCTAAGTTGTGAAGTTAGGTTGTTGAGTTGTTGATTTTAGGTCAGTTTTGTTTTTTAACACGTTTAAAGTAAGTCAGCACTGTTTTCACGATGTCTTGTAAGTTTTGGTATGTTGTGTTTTTCTTTGCGTTCATCTCTTAGTATTTTCTAAATTTTCTTCTCATTTTTTTCTTGATCCATTGATTATTTAAAAGCATGTTATTTAATTTCCATAAATGCTTGAATTTTCCAGTTTTACATCTGTTATTGATTTCTAACTTCCACTGTGGTTCTATCTTTTTAAGTCTGTTAGGGAGTCTTAATGTGTGGCCTAATGTATGGTCTATCGTGGAAAATGTCTCATGTGCACTTGAGAAGAATATGTATGTTGTTGTCGTTGGGTAGAGTGTTCTGTATATGTCTGTTAGATCTAGTTGGTTGTTCATACTGTTTAAGTTTTCTGTTCCCTTATATTCTATCTGGTTATTATATTCATTGTTGAGAGTGGTACACCTAAGTCTCCAACTATTATTGTAGAATTGTCTATTTCCCCATTCAATTTTGTCAGTTTTTCATTATTAGGTATGTAAATGTTTATAATTGTTATATCTTCTTGCTGTACTGAAACTTTTAATCTTCGTCATTTGTAAACTTTTTGACTTAAAATCTAATTGTATGATATTAGTATAGCTAACCTCTTCTCTTTTTCTAGTGTTTCACTCTGATCTGTTTGTGTCATTGGACCTAAAATCAGTCTCCTTAGACAGCATATAGCTGAATCATATGTTTTCATCCATTCTGCCAAACTTGTCTTTTGATTAGAATGTTCAATACATTCACATTTGAAGTAATTACTGGCAAGAAAGAGGTTCTGTCATTTTGAAATATATTTTCTATACATCTTACAGCATTCTTTTCCCTCACTTACTGTACTACTGTCTTTTGTGTTTAGTTAATTCTTTGTAGTGAAATGTTTAAATTCCTTTCTTACTTTCTTTTGTGTATATTCAATAGCTATTTTCTTTGTGGTTACCATGGAGATTACACTTAAGACCTTAAAGCTATAACATTCTACTTTAAATTTATACCAGCTTAACATGAAAAACATACAAAAATTCTGCCTCTTTTATGACTCTGTTCCTACCCCTTTGGCTGTTGATGTTACAAAATTGTATCTTTATACACTGTATTCCCGAATATACAAACTAATAATTCTTTAATGTATATTAATCTCTTAAATTATGTAGAAAACAAAATGTGGAGTTTTAAACCAAAGTTATAATAATATTAGCTCTTATACTGATGATTTTTCAATGTATTTATCTCTTAAATCATGTAAAGCAAACCTGAAGTTACAACCCATACAGTAATACTAGCTTTCTAGTTGTCTATGTATTTACCTTTACTACGTTCTCTATTTCTTCATATGGCTCAACTTACTACTTAGTATTCTTTCATTTCACCCTGCGGCACTCTCTTGAGCATTTCTTAAAGGATAAGTTCAATAATAAGGAAACCTCCCCAACTTTTGTTTACTTAGGAATGCGTTAATTTCTCCCTCGCTTTTGAAGAACAATTTTGCCACTTATAAAAATCTTGGTTGACAAGTGTTTTTTGGTTTTTTGGGTTGTTTTTTTTTTTCACTTTGACTATATAAGCCTACTGCCTTCTGACCTCAAAAGTTTCTGATGAGAAGTCTGCTGATAATCTTGTTAGGGATCTCTTATATGTGTGAGTCCCTTCTCTCTTGATGCTTTCAACATTCTTTAAAATGTTTGAAAGTGTTTCAGTTCACATATTTGAGTTCATGTACTTGGCGTTCATGAAGCTTCTTGGGTGTTTATATTCATGTCTATCTCTTTATTTGTATTTCCTTTTTGTTCATATGCCTTTTTTTTAACTTTCTCCATATTTTCCTTCTAGTTCTTCAAGCATCTTTAAGATAGTTGTTTTAAAGTCTGTTTAAAAGTCTTTGTCTAGTATATCTTCCATCAGGTCTTTTTAAGGGATATTTTCTGTTATTTTTTTTATTTGAATGGCCTTACTTTCCTGTTTCTCTGTATACCTTGTGTTTCTTTGTTAAAAACTTGACATTTGGCTCTAATATTGTGGTAACTCTGGAAAGCAAATTTTCCCTTTCCCAGAGTTTGCTGGATTTGAAGGTTTCTTTTTGTTTGTTTATTATTGTTGATTTTGTTGTTGTAGACTGTGTCTGTTCTGGGAATCAGCCCGAGGTATAAACATAAAGCCTTCTCAGGTCCTTTCTAAGCCCATGCCTTTCCTTGGGCTTGCAAAGTCACTTCCTAATTTCTCTGTATATGCAGGTTTTTTGGTTTTTTTGTTATTGTTGTTGTTTTTTGATGGAATCTTGCTCTGTTGCTATGCTGGAGTACAGTGGCATGATCTCAGGTCACTACACAGTTATTTTTTAATGACCTAATCTTCAACATCAGACCCTAAAAGGAGAAAAGGGGAAAATCAAAGGTGAAAAAAGTAATAGGGTGCTGGCCCTTTAAATCTCCTGGCAATCACTTTAGCCAGAAGAGAGGAGCTCCCCAATAAGGGGAGGTGCAACAACAATGGTGGTGATTTTGTCTGCATCTCTTTGATCAGAACCAGCATCAGTGATCAGAGCACAGATTCTTTATACTTGGAGAACAGAGTCCTTTTTTCCCATCCTGGCTCCTGCAAACTGCAAGCTGCTCCAGGAACACTTGCACAGCTGCCTGCTACAGGGCTAAAGGGTGAAGGATAGAATACCTGCTACTGTGCTAAGAACTATAATTGACCAAAATTAACCACAATTACCTCCCAAGCCTTCCCCTAGAAGTTGCAATCTTTCAATATACTTCAGAATTTCAAAATAGTTACATCATACAGATTCTGCCAGTATAATAGTTGTCTACATGGGGAAACAAATTCCTGGTGTTTCTTACTTGGCCATGTTCCCAGAATCCCATTGTTGGTCTCTTTTTACAGTATAAAAAATAATAGCAATGAGACATGGGGAGTTTGGGTACCTTGCTCACAATCTCTGAACCCTGAGTTGAACCCAGGCCTCTTGACTTTGAACTTAGAAACTCCTCATCTATATAACACAACCTCAGATTTACCTTCGAAGTCATGAGATCTACCTTCAAAGTCATGATTTTGATTTAACTTTTGTTGTTAAATCAAAATCATGTTTTTTCTGTCCAGGCCAACCCCAGCATGTCTAACATGTCCCTCATGCAAACCTGACCCCCATCCAGTTCACAACAAGGCCAATATATGGACAACATCCCCTCCCAGCCATAGGCCGAGGATCTACACTGCACCCACTGACCCCCATCACGTATCAGGTGACATATTAGGTGAGGTCATCACACACAGGGTGATATTTTTCTTCAGAAGAAAATGCTCCCGATTCAGCGTTGATTTTCTGCATGAATTCTGATAGCTATACATTACTTAGGTCCTAAAGTTTTAAATATATTTCCCAGAAAAAAAAGCATTTAAAAGGTCAACTTAAGGTAACTTAAGCCAGAGGAGAAGTTTAACAAAATAGATGAAACAACACATTATCTAGCCTTTTCTAGGTGTGTGAGAGCAACACCTGTTCAACCCAGAAGAAAAAAAACCAATCCGCTTAAAGGATACTTGATTCTAAATATAGTTTAATGTTTCTAAATTATGACTATTTTTTCGTCCAATAAGAGAATGACTTTAGTAGCCCTCTGACACAATCTAGTTGGCCTGCTTCATGAATAAATTTAGATGAAGCCTTTCTTCACATAGCTCAAAACATTTTGCAAAGAGTTCTTTGGAGAAGGTAAATAATGACACTCGATCTAAAAAAGGAGTGTGAATTTATTTCTGTATTTCCTCATTCACAGTCATCCAAATATTCATTCATTCAGAAAACATTCATTGATTCACTCTCTTGGGTAGGTATTTGTGTGAACAAGACAAAGATGAGAGTCCTGCCCTTAAGAGAAAGCTGGGTTTGGCTCAAGTTTGGTTCAGTAAGGCAGCACACCTGAGAGGGCTCAAAGACCAAATAAGAACCTAAAATTTCTGTCATAGTCAGTGGTACCTACCATATGATAAATGCTTTTTCATTAACATTACCCTTAACTTCTTAATGCCTTTTTGGCACTGGGCAGGAGAAGCCTTCCAAGCAGAAGTGGGTTCTCTGTGAACTTAATAAACTTAAGCTTCAGGGTATCTTTCAGGTGGCCCTTTCCAAGATCCCGAGAAGGGCCCTAGCGATGTGTTCCGATGAGCACATAAAGTTTGCATAGGTAAGATATTTTGTATTATTTTTCTTAAAGAATGCCTCAAAATTTATAAACTTCAGGTCCCACAAAACCTGAGGCAGACCTGCCTCCAAATCTGGAGGCACCTGGAGGGGAGGGTTTAAGAAAGATTCAGCTACCTCTGACTCATCTCCTGGTAGTGAGAATGGCCTTTAGTGAGCATTGAAGCAAGGGCTTGAAGCTGTATAGATGGCTCCAGTTCAGTAATGTTTTTGAGTAAAGCTCACATTATTCATGGATGAACCCACTGCCACCCTCCACCCCCACCTCTACCCATTACCTCTAGAGCCAATGAAACTGAAATGACTGTCAGGGTCACCTGACAGTCACTTCATTTAGTTGAATGTCCACACTGAATTTCTCACCTAGCATGAATCCCACCTGACTTATTTTCTGTAGACTAATCAACTACACGCATGACGCCTTGGAACATGAAAATGCCACATGGGTATTAAGGTCAGGAATCTGTCTCTTCTGTCTTGAGAAGTTTTTAATAATGCAAATTCTGATCTTGGTATCTCCAAAAGTCGATTGGGGGAGTGAACCCTGAGACATTTTTAAGACCTTGTTTAAATTCAAGGCCAGGAGGTCATAACTGCTCTGGTATGTTGTGTGACACCCAGCACAAAGGGCTTAAGGGGAATGCTAAGCTCCCCTGAAGCTGTTCCTGTTGCTCTTGAGCACAGCCCTAGTTAATGCCATGAGTGAACAGCGCCGCCTCAGCTCTCAGTTCCCTTGAAACCAAAGAGGCAGCGCTCTGTTGTTTAAATTAAAGGAGGAGATGTGCTTTGCACAAATTAGCTTTCCTATTGATGTGGTGCATATTACAAAGATCAGGTCACTTGTTTTCATTCAAATCTATGTGCTGCAATTTTTATTTAATTTAAAACTAAATAAGAGCCAGGAGTTGCTGGAAGGAGGGGAAATGCCAAGCCCAACGGAGCCCTGGCAGCCTTCCTGAAAGCACTGTTACTTGGATACTGTGAACCTCTGGGCTCAAGTCATGATGCAGAGCTGCTGAGCTTCTCTAACCAGGAGAGAGTTTAGGGAAGCACCTGGAAAGGTTGTCAGATAATACATCAGAGAACACTGCTTCTCAAATTCATTGACTGCTGCTGCACTTTCAAGAAGATACTGAAATCCCAATACGTCCTATCACAAAAACTACGAAAAGTTTTAACCAGTAAAATGTGACCACAGTACATGGATTTATACAAAACTTCATCCATGAGCTCACATAGCCGTAAAACAACAGCACCAACTGGTGCCAGGCTTTGCTACTAATGTCCTGCCTCATTTTGTCATGCACTAGCACTCATTCACGTTCAAATAGCTGCTGACACCAAAGGATAGGCATGGAAGACAAACTAAGAAAATTTTTTTATTAGCATGTATTTTTTCCCCCTATCAATTGTGAAAAGGCTGCCATTGCCACTCAAGTTTTGTGGAGTACTGTTCTGCAACTCATGGAACACCAGTGTTCTGTGGAAACAGTTAAGAGCCCCTGCCAAGGTGTAGACCACCTTTCCCAGTGTCTTTTGTGTAAGCCACTCATCAAGCCATGATGAGAATCCAGTGTGAGACTTTGACCCCAAAGTGACCTTATCCAGGTGACATCAATGACAGCCAGAAAGGAAACATAAATGGAGCTCATGAAAGTGAAGAACCAAGGTCATTGTTTCAGCAGTGCCTAGAAATAAGAATCTATGTCTATGACTGTGCAGGTTAATGGAACTCCATTAAGCTACCAGGACTGTCTCACAATAATTACCAGTCCCCATGTAAAGGGGACACTTCCTTGCTATCTTGATCCTTGATATCCAAAAGTTTGATCCCTTAGAAGGTTATTCAAAGTACTGAATCCAAATCTGCATTCTAACAAGATCCCCGGGTAGTTCATGTGCTTATGGAAATTTGAGAAGCATGTTTCAGAACATAATCATAGTTCATGGTTTTTCTTCTGAACCTCTCTCTTCAATACATTTCTCCCACCTCATTCTGTTTGGCTTTAGACCCTCCTAGATGCCAACCTTGCCTCTTGTTCTTCCATTTGCCATCTGATCGGCACAATGCTGCTTATCTAGTTACTGAATTTCTTGCAGTCCCTTCAGCATGCTAAGGTCTTTCTCCCTATTCACTCAGGCTGTCCTTCTGCGTGGAACCCTTTCCACATCCACCCACACTCACTCTCTTACTCACCTGATTTGCTTTACTCTTTTTTTTTTTTTTTTTTGATTGAGACGGAGTCTTGCTCTGTTGCCCAAGCTAGAGTGCAGTGGTGCGATCTCGGCTCACTGCAACTTCTGCCTCCCGGATTCAAGTGATTCTCCTGCCTCAGCCTCCCAAGTAGCTGGACTACAGGCATGCCCAGCTAATTCTTTTTTCTTTTTTTGTATATTTAGTACAGACAGGGTTTCACCGTGTTAGCCAGGATGGTCTTGAACTCCTGACCTTGTGATCCGCCTGCCTCAGCCTCCCACAGTACTGGGATTACAAGCATGAGCCACTGCACTCGGCGTTGTTATATTCTTTGGCTCAATCTCAGTTTAGACATCTCTTCTGACAAGAAGCCCTTGTAACTTCTTTGGTCTGGGTTGTGTCACTCTTATCTGTTTCCATAGCACCCAATACCTTTCCTCCCCTAGTAGTCATCACTCTGTACCATGATTTTTGGTTTGCCTGCCTGTATTCATTCTAGACTAGAAGCTTAGTGAAGACAAAATGCCTATCTCTATACCTCAGCACCCAGCATGCTACTTGGAGGTGAGTAGCCTTCTACAGCTATTTGGTATATAAATAGGTGAATGAGTGATATACCCAACTAAAATTGTACATTTCAGTCAGTCAAGAATCAGGCTAAACTCAACTTCAGCTAGGAAAAAAGATTTCTTTAGATGTATCTACAAGAATTATCTGAGAGTCTGGGCCCCTCTAAAAACTGGACTTTTCTTTCCTTCCCTCCTTTGACTTAGCCCATTTGACACTATCACACTGTCAGGAATTCTTTGTCCAAGGCTACCTCTTTGCAGCCCGTATACCTAGAGTCCAAAGTTCTCTTACCTTCCCATGCTACATCTCCTTCCTACCCTAGACATATTTGTGTCATTAATTATGTCACTGCCTCTTCCTTACCAGTACAAGGCCACTAACAAGCTAATAGGGCAGAGGGTCAGAACTTTCTCCATTCGAGAAAATAAACTTCCACCAAGCCCCCATCTCTCCCAGGTGAGGCCCTATGCAGTTTGGAGCAAGCATTAGTGACCAATGCAATGGGAGTAGGTTTTCTGAGGTCTCCAAACAGGACAGGGTTAACTAGCTTATGCAGGAAATGAGCCACGAATAATGATTTAACAACTGTGTCAAGCAATCACAAGGGAAAGTCATCTTGGATAATGAATAACCACAAGCAGCATTGCTGTGACGAAGCAGACAAGTACAGTAGACCCATATGAATTGCAGATCCCATTAAGTCCTCACAGTTTCCATTGCTAAGAAAAGGTTATGTGATTATGATGAATTCAGATTATCTGAGAAATAGCTTAGAACTGTGGCCTGCCCCATATACTTGTTTTCTCCTATTATTAAGTCCAAGCATTATCATTCTACACTTAGCTCCAAAATAAATTTACAATAAAAATTACTTGCTCTTGCATTTTTAAGTAGCCAATTAGGTTTTGCTATTTGGCACACCACAATATTTTTTAGATAGGAACTACTGTTTTGATGAAGTACAATGAATTCAGGCTTTGAAGCTGGCTTAGCCACCTGAAACCGTGTGATTAATCCTGTCCAAACCTCAGAGTCCTAGGCTGTAAAATGGGGATACTAATACTTACCTTAGATGGTCAGTGTTGACAACCAAAGTAGAGTCTATATTTAAAATATGCCTGGCACAGGGACTGCCACCTAGGAGACATTCAAAATGGGAGTTTATTTTACTTTCTTTTTTTTTCTTTTTGAGATGGAGTCTCGCTTTGTTGCCCAGGCTGGAGTGCAGTGGCATGATCTCAACTACTGCAACCTCTGCCTTCTGGGTTCTAGTGATTCTTCTGCCTCAGCCTCCCGAGTAGCTGGGACTACAGGCATGCACCACCACACTCAGCTAATTTTTGTATTTTTAGTAGAGATGGCATTTTACCATCTTGGCCAGGCTGGTCTCGAACTCCTGACCTTGTGATCTGTCTATCTCAGTCTCCCAAAGTGCTGGGATTATAGGTGTGAGCTACCACGCCTAGCCTCTTTTACTTTCTTTAACCACCAGAGATGACCACCAGAGATGACAGTTTGACTGTCAAATAGCTGCTGAGGACAGTCTGAGGTAATAGCTAAGGGCTAGTGACATCCCTGTAGAAGACAAAGGCCCAGGGCTCCTGCTCTCCTCCCTCCATTTAAGGACAGTCGTTGTTATTTTACTTTTAGTTCCAGCAGTGGCTTACTCCTGACATTAATACATAAAACAAAACAGGTAACTCAAGCCTGGCATGGTGGCTCATGCCTATAATCCCAACACTTCAGGAGGCTGAGGCAGGTGGATCGCTTGAGGCCAGGAGTTTGAGACCAGCCTGGGCAACATAACAAGACCCCATCTCTACAAAAAAAAATTTTTTTTAATTAGGCAGGGGAGGTGGTGCTCACCTATAGTCCCAGCTACTCAGGAGGCTGAGGTAGGAAGACCACTTGAGCCCAGGAGCAAGAGGCTGCAGTGAACTGTAATCATACCACCACGCTCCAGCCTGGGCGAGAGTGGGACCCTGTCTCTAAAAAAAATAAAATAAAAACATGTTGTGACTCAAAATACCAGTTGCTATAAGGAAAATATATTGAGCCCCCCATCCCTGACAGGTTGACACATATAAATTGTCACAATCTACTTAGACATTTATTGAGTGTGAGACAGTAGCAAGATCTTGTGGATAATCAGACCATCCTATGTATTCACGTGGTGCAGCCAACAGGAACATGCCAGCCCCTGACAGAACTGAATAATAAAAGGAGACTCCAGAATGTGTGTCACCTTTCCCTGTGTTCAGGAGCCTTCTGTATATATTTAAATTTTTAGGATATTCAAAGTGTCACAGTTATCATAAATATCTGATAGTTTTAACCAAATTAACATGTCCACAGAGGCAAACAAATGGACTGCGTTATTTTCCCTGTATACTGCCTGAATTTACTTGTTAATTGCTTGCTTGTGTTGGCATTGGGTAGACAAAGCCTTAGAAAACTATTAACACGAGCAAACCATGTTTGAAAAATTAGTCTATCTGTGCCAGGCACAAATCCCTCTAACTCTGCCCTCAGGTTTTGTGGACAGAGTTCAAAAGAAGTCAATAAGATTGACTCAAATAAATTATATGTGCAAATGAGCAAGAAGCAGTTACATTTTAAAATCCCTTGTGCTAAGTATCCATCCATGAGGTCATTAAGGAACTTAAGAATTTTCAGCATTAGTTCTGATATATTGGAGAGGTTCAAATGCTGCTTCGTCAGCCAAGTCCTTGCCAGACTGACCAAGCCTCTGTGAGAGGGTCCCAGCCCCACCTCCCAGCCTCCTGCTGACTCTTCTGGGAAGGCTTCTCCAGAAGCACCTTTGAGGACTGGGGGTTCCATGTGAGGGAAAGAGGAGACCCCAGGGCAAGTGTGTGCCCTGCCTGTCACTCACAGGCTTTCCCTCCTTTTACAGGAAGCTGGTCACCCTCGCTCCCTTTCCTACAGTAACTCAAACATTTCACTGCACTTTCTTGAAGCTGTTTTAAATTCCACAAGTCAATGTGAAAAGGTGTGTTAACAAGTATTTAAAATGCAGTCCTCCCAGGCCGGATTGTGAGCTATCCTTCCTCAAAAGATTTCTTCCCATTGCCTTCTTCCTGGCACAAAGCTCATTCTGGCTGCCCCAAAAGATGGAAATTTCCACTGGAGAGTCAGAAACATATCACTTTAGATTAGGGTGGCTTAGGGAGAACTCGGAGCCAAATGAAGGCGCCAAGTGCCAGTGATGCTGGAGAAAGGGGCAGAGCTAGAGCAAGAGAAAGGCACAGAAAGTTAGGGAGTGGACGAGAGGCTGAACACTCGCTTCGAAACATTGCCAAGGATTGATCTTTTGCCTAGGGAAGCAGAAGGAAATTTTCTTCATCTGTCCTTAGAACTCACATTCTTCCTGTAACTATGATTTTTGAGCTTTGTCAAAGGTTAGCCAACGGGGATAACCTGGGATAGGTATTCTCCCAGCACCTATTTCCTCAGCTGTTAAAAAATATTCTGTGATTCTACAGAGACACATAGCATAGGTAGATGCGGAACCAGAGGATAATGTAAGCTTCTGTGACACACAGACTCCCAAAATTCAACTGTTTAATCACAGTAGCCATTGCTTTCTAGCTCATGTCACAGGCCAGGGTTGATGTTAACATGGAACTGGGTGGGGTTGAGGGATGCCTCTCCTCCAGAGGGTGATTCAGGTATCACAAGGCTGCTTCCATCTTATGCCTTCACAACTCCCTAAGGCAAGGATTCTAGAAGTGTGGGCCGTGGAGCCGCAGTCTTGGCGTCACCTGGCAGCTTGTCAGAAATGCAGCTTCTCAGACCTACCATGAACCTCCAGAGTCAGACACTCTCAGAATAGAGCCCTCAATCTGGGGTTGAACAAGCCCTCCAGGTGATTCTGATACAGCTAACATTTGGGAACCACTTCATGATGTACATGCAGCTGGTGGAAGGAGAAACAATGCCGAGGATAGGAAGCTGCTGCTTAAAAGCCTGGGACCGGAAGTAACACATCATTTCTGCTCTCATTTTACTGGTAAGAACCAGTCACCAGTAAGACTGGCTGTACCGAGGTACAGCTGTGGCTGTGTACCTAGCTGCCAGAGCTGCTAGAAAATATAGTTTATGCAGTTATAACAGCATATCATGGACCGTATAAGAATAGATTTTGGTGGATAGAGAGCCAGATTTGCCAAAATAGCCCTCTGCAGGAGAAACATTGTCATCATTTACAATGTCATATGGGAAAAAGCAATTCCAGATCCAAGTTGGAAATCTATGCTAGGTTTCCTCAACCCCAGCAACTACTGACATTTGGAACTGATAATTCTTTGTTGTGGAGACTATCTTGTACATTGCAGAATGGTTAACAGCATTCCTGGCTTCTACCAACTACATAATAGTAGCACCTTCGCCTCCCTGCTCCTCTCTCCCACTTTGTGGACAATGAGAAGTATCTCCAGACAGTGCCATATATTACGTAGGGGTCAAAATCGCTCCAGTTAATAAACCACTCGTTTAAACAGAAAAGTTATAAATTGACTTTTGGAACACAAGCTGCTCACAAGTTAGGCACTACTTACAGAATGTTGACTTCCTTCTGATCTATGTTAGCTTTTCTCTTGAAACTCTCTGTTGATTTCAGCTAGTAATGAGGATTATTCTGATTATTCCACAGTTTACTACCACATCCACCTCACCCATGTAAAAATAAACTTCCAAAGCCAGAGGCACCTATGCTAGTTGACTTCAGAGTTGTGACAGAGCTAATCCCATTTACAGTTACCCTTTCTGGCTACCCGGGGCTTCCAAAAACAAACTTCACTTTACATAAAAATGCACAGAAGTTAGGTCACATTTCTTCTCAGTAGCCTTAAGTTTAAATGATTCAAGTTCAGGAAGAGAGACGAGAGAAAGCTCTGCTTGTCTAACACAGACTTAGTTTCCAGAAAAACTCAATTTATTTTTGAACGCAGAAGGTTTTCCCACTGAAAACAATCTGTTGGCTTCACTTCCGTGTGATAAAATGATGTCGAACTGAAAATGGAACCACATAGCAAGATTGCGTTTTCCTGGAACATTTTGAAATCAGACTGGCATTTTTGCTGAAAGTAGGTACCCTTTGCAAGGTCACAGGATTTCAGTAACGGTAAAAATTAAATGTAATTCAATTCTAGACCCACACCAGGGTTTGATTTACCAGATTAATAAGAAGGCTGTCTTAAATCTTTTAAATCAACCTCTTCAGAGTATTTGAAGCAAAAGGGAAAAAAAGGGGATTGCAATGGATTGTATCCCAAATGGAAAGAGAAGCAGCAACATGATGCATCTAAGGGATTTCTCTTTGAAAGGTCAGATCAGTTTATCTGGGACAGTTCTGCATCCCTGTCCATCTACTGCTCATTTTCTTTTGGGTTCCACTTGTGCTTTTAAACACAAAAATGACCTCCTGTTATCCATTCTCTTATGCATTCATCTAATGCTTACAGAGCACCTACCCTATGAGAGGTGCCATCTAGCTCTGGAAATGCCACAGCAGAGGCAGCAAACCAGAGGTCTGCTCTCACCAAGCATAGTTTCCAGCATAGGGAGTTAGATTTTAAAGACCAGAATATAAACAAGATCATTTCTGGTGGTGATAAGTGCAGTGAAAAACAAAAACAACAAACCTGGGTGAAGGTGAGAGTACTTAGATCCAATGGTCAAGGCAGCCTTTCTGAGGATTGAGACGATCGTCACAGCCAAGGGGTGACTCGGGGCAGTGCTGCGGGTGGGAGAAACTGCACGTACAAAGGCCTCAAGGCAAGAACGGACTGGTTCAAAATAAACTTCATCTTCCTACATTTTTCAAGCTTCCAATTTTCTTCATATCTTCCCACTCTCTAACCTTTGCCCTGAACTCCGGACTCATATCTAATCACTCAGTCAGCCTCTCTGCTTGGAAAACTAATAAGCAGCTCAGATGTAAAATGGCTGAAACACAACCCTTGATCGCCCTTATACACCCAAACATGCGCTTCCCATAGGCCTCCCCCATTCCTCCAGTGCTGGGTTCTCTCCTCATACCCCTCATCTGACCCATCAGCGAACATCAGCCGTTGACATACATTCAGCACCTACCATGCTATCATCAGTGGTCTGATCTGCATTCACTTCTTGCCTGGACTAACAAGGCAGCCTCCTCACTGGCCTCCTATCACCAGCCTCCTTTCCTATCAGAGTCAAAGTTTTTAAGCATAGAACAGATCCTATCACTATCTTGCATTAAAACGTTCCTAAAGTTTTCTATCTTGAAATAAAATTCAAAAGCCTTGCTATTCAAAAGCCCAGTATGATTTGGCTATGTCACCTCTCTGGCATTACCTCCTCCCACTGCCTCCCAGCTCCACCCTGTTTATCTGACTCCCGTGACACCAGCCTCCTTGCCAAGGCTGAAGCACACCAGGCATTGGCCTGCCTCAGGACTTTGCACGTACCATTCCCAAAGCCTAGAACAGTTTTCCTCCGGATACCCAGATGGTTTCTCCCTCTATTAGGCTCTCTGCCCAAATGTCACCTAACCAGAGAGGCTTTCCTACCCATGCTAACATCCCACCCCTCACATATAAATTCTCTCTATCCCCTTACCCTACTTTGGTTTTCTTCATACCACCTTATATAATTAATCTAGAAGCACCTTTAAATTAAGGACTTGTTTTCTGCTATAACCTGGAGCCTGAATGAATGAACCAATGAATGAATATATGAATATCACCATCTCATATCTAGAGAGCCTGAAGCCACTGCAGTAGTTCAATTTAAAAGCATTTACTGAGTTTCGCATTCTGAGTATTATGAAAGACATAAAAACTATGTAAAGAAGATATAACTCCAAACTTTTAAAAGATTGGGAGTTGGGGGAAAAGAACAGACCACATTAAAGTACTGATTCATTTCAGACTACAGTTTAATAATACAAGTGGCATGGGCAGTATGTTTCATTAGATTTCTAAGAAAGAGAGAACAAAGTGGACTAGAGTATTCCAGGAAAACTTCATAGGCGTGGGATGAGGAAAGAAAGATGGTTCAAATGGGTGAAGTTTGGAGAAGCCCAAAGGGAAGACAGAATTCCAGCAGTGAAGCCAGGACTTATGGTGGGGCCATGGCACAGAGGTGGGGATAACAGTTGTTTATGGGAGGAGAGAAACCTGTTTTGTTTATGGAAGTTCTCAACGGAGAAGAGGAAGTAAATGGGAAAAGTAAGGTGAGGTTCTGAGGGAAAGGTATCTATGGGCTACGGGAAGCTACTGGGTTACGCTTGCCGAGTTGAATCGAAAGCTAGTTTTCAGGAAGCTGTTCTGAGGGACATCAGCAGGATGGACTGGAAAAAGAAGAAAATAGAGGCTTGAGGCCAAGACCAGACAGTGGTTCGGGGCACAGGCAGGGAGTGAGATGGGTCTTGAGTCAAGGTGGTGCAGCGGGAAATGAGAGGAGCTGGGATCTCAAGTACCTCGTCCTCTGCTGCATCAGAATCTCTAGTCAGGACGCTGGCATGAGGGACTACATATATTTTTAAGTTCCACGTGATTCTGATGTGCACTTCTAGTGAAAAAAAAAAAAAAAACGCAAATCTAGTTGTAAACCTCCACTTGGAAATGAGGGTAACAGAAATCTAGATGAGGTGACCTGCTAATGGTCGTGCGGCCTCTGGGGCAGGCCTGAACTCAGATATCAGAACTCTTGACTCTCAAAATAAGGTTTTCAAGGATTGCAATAAATAATAAAAAGGCAGAAACTGGACTTGCAGAAATGATTCCAATACCATTACCTTAATCTAGGAGGTATCAATCATTTTTCCATATATAACCTGACATCATTGAAGAATCGGAACATTCATTCATTCGTTGATTTGTTCGACAAATCTTTACCTACTATGTGCTTAGTATTGCTTTAGATGTCACAGATAAACAGAATTGGCCAATTGCAATGTACAGTAATGAGTGCTCTGATAGGAAAAACGTGAATTGTGTTAGGAATATAACCCAGCCTAACCCAGACCCAGATGCCAGAGGAGCCTTTGTGGATAAAGCAGTGTCTCAGTTGAGCTCTGAAGATGAGTTGGAATTCAGTTAAGTTTTGGTAGGGGTTATAGGAGAAAGAACTAGAGAAAATTTGGATGAGAAAAAAAAAGATTTGGACATAGAAAATCACGTTTGCAAAGACCTCTTTTGCCTCACCATTTATTTCAGTGCCTTAAATCCTGCACATCAGTTTGTGACAATGGTCACGATTTGGGCCCTCATGATTTTTCCTCATCAAACTATACTTTCAAAGTATCCTCTTTTGCACCTCTAATACACCTTCTTACAGTTTACCTTTTAAAAGAGTCATGTTTGTAGATCCACGAACACTAAAACAGAACAGCCAAACTCTGTTATTCTTGCACTGTGTCTGGGGTAAAACTTAGCACCTAGTGAGTGTTCAGGAAATGCTTTTAGTTTATTGCTTTGCACCTTAAATAACGATGCCCTAAGAGGTACTTATATTGCTGTGATTGAAGTGTAGCTATGTCTGACCTTCACCCATTCAGAACACATTTGCAAATTTGCAATTGATTAAAAGCTTCACTTTTGCCCTTTAAAGATAAACAGGAAGCTGCACATTTTCTGCAGCAGGAGTGCTTGCTAGAAAACTTTCCTTGGTTCAATAGTTTTCTATTGTTATGAATAGGACATCAACATAATTAACATAATCCCTTAGAGGCCAATTTTAAATGAAACCACTGTTAATTACAGGTAATTCCTTTATTCCCCAAGATGATGCTAACTTTCCAACTGGGCGTATGAAACATGTCAAAATCTCTGCAAAGTAAACCCACTTAAAATGAATTGGTATAGTCTATCAATCCTTAAAAGTATAAAATTATTTTGATTAGTTGGCCAAAACAAAGAGAAAAAGAAAGGTAAACCCAAAGACTCAAACTCAAAGTATCATAAAACCATACAAAACAGAAGTTTTGACAAGTTCTAGATTTCTTGAGTTTTTGAGAGAAATGGTTTGCGTTTTTTTGAAAATAATATTTGGCTAAAAAGAAAATCCTAAGTCAATATTCATTTTTCATTTTTAGTATTTTGCTGGTATCCTAATAATCTGTTTCAATCCTAAAATCCTCTATTACCCAAAACCATCATGTTAGGAAGATAGGATCAGTATGTCCAGAGCCTCCACATAGGAGGTAATCAGTATATATGCATTAAATGAAGCAGTGGATGAAGCACTGAGTTCACGTTTACCTAGGCTCCAGTGTGTGTTAAGTAACTTCAGAGTCATAAAGCATGAGTAGGACATAGACAAGAGTCCACCTCGTCTGGAGTTCTACATTAGCTTCACTTTGTCCACCTGGCAGCCTCACCATTCTCAGCCCCGTGCTTCCAGTGCCACAGTGCCGACTCACGTGTGGCATGTGCTGTGTGTTCCACCTGTGACCAGGGCTATGGACAGATGATCCCATCTCTAAAAACACCCTGTATCTCTGTTTTTTAGGTGCTTGTAACATTGAGAAGGCATCCTCTTTTCAACATCTTGGGCTTCGGCCCCGATTAACAATGTTTCTCAACCTGCCATGAGATAGTGGCTGTACTTTTTTGTTTCTGAAATCTCCACATTGCATCTCCTACAATATAGGGTGTTTTATATATAGATATAGATCTTTTCAGAAGTCAGCATAACACATATCTTTGAGTATATTTTTAAACCAAGAACTGCTCATGTATAGATAATGTAGATTTAAGAGCATACTTACCCTAGTTTAACATAATAACAATACATTATTAAACATTCTTAGTAAGATTAATGATTGCTTACCTCCTTGTCTTTAATATCTAGCATGAAAGAGTTTATAGAAGGCATGTTTTGCAAGTTTTAATTTTAATTCTAGTTTCTCATCTTTGTCACAAAGACACAAAGTCAAGAAAAACTACAAATATTTATATCAATGAAAACTATTAATACTTAGCAACTCATTGTCTAATATGTCTAACATTACTTCTTTGCCATGGTGCTGCTTTCTGGACATTTCTATCACTATGAGCTTGAGGAAAAGAGAAATTAGAAAGTTCTCTTCTTTTTTTCGGAGGGGATGGAGTTTCACTCTTGTTGCCCAGGTTGGAGTACAATGGCGCAATCTCAGCTCACTTCAACCTCCACCTCCCAGGTTCAAGGGATTCTCCTGCCTCAGCCTTCCTAGTAGCTGGGATTACAGGCACCCACTATTACACCCAGCTAATTTTAGTAGAGATGGGGTTTCACCATGTTGGCCAGGCTGGTCTCGAACTCCTGACCTCAGGCGATCCACCCGCCTCAGCCTCCCAGAGTGCTGGGATTACAGGCGTGAGCCACTGTGCCTAGCCAGAAAGTTGACTTTCTATCTCCAATCTTGTACTATGATTTAACACTCCCATTAAACAAACCTTGACCTATAAATTCTCTCCTCAGATATAGATGTCTATTGCAAGATTGTTTCCTTGAGTTCTCATTCCCTAATGACACCATTGTATTTCCTGGTGAGAATGTTATTGAAATAGTTACCAGTATTAAGGGTTATTAATGTCTTCACTCTTATCCCCAGCTGGGTGTGAATGCACAAACACCTCTGGTGGGGCACTTTTCTTCTTGAGCACAGCCATCTCAAGTGTTCGGCATTTCTGATATGCAGGAACTTTCTTATTAATATCTACTTCAAATGTTATCTTTCTTATCTATAGGCCATTTCATTAATATCTACTTCAGATGTTATCTTTCTTATCTATAGGCCATTTCCATGTCTACATGGAGATTTAGAATAATTTCCTTCCTCCATTACATTTTGTTCCTTGAAGGTATTTTATAATCAGAGTGCACGTTCTTCTCTCTTTCCGAGATTTCCTTGTTTCAGGCAAAACGTTATTGAGTGTCTCTAGTCGAATCCTGTGCATCTTGTGTTATGCCACTTGTCTCTTGAATAGTCTCAGCATGGAGATGAGAAAGGAGCATTATATTCTAAGTTGAGAACCTAGGAACGAAAACCAGGATGGTTATAGTTTTTCTCATCCTGCCCTGTATCTACCTTTTAAAATTCCATAAATGTACAAATAAAGATTTAGAAATGTAGAAAACTAGATGCTATAATAAATATTATAAAAAGCGGATCATTGAAATTTTATATCTATGATTTAAACCTTTCCATAAAAATAACCAAATGATTATCTCTTTGGCTTATACTCGCTGTCATTATAAATCTTTATTTGTCCTGTTACACAATATAACGGGGACTATAAATGTCTTGCACGTCATGTGTTACCCAAGAGAGACCTTCCATTTTATCTCCTTTCCTTTAATAGTTGTGCTTTTATTTACTCTTCTTCCAAGTCCACATTTCTATTTTTATTAGGGTCATCACACTTTGATTTCAAGTTCCAGTATTTCATCTTTTTTTTTTTTTTTCTCAGATGAAGTCTCACTCTATCTCCCAGGCTGGAGTGCAGTGGCACGCTCTTGGTTCACTGAAACCTCTGCCTCCTGGGTTCAAACTGTTCTCCTGCCTCAGCCTCTCCAGTAGCTGGGACCACAGGCATGCATCTCCAAGCCCTGCTAATTTTTGTATTTTTAGTAGAAATGGAGTTTTACCATGTTGGCCAGGCTGGTCTTGAACTCCTCACCTCATAATCTGCCCACTTGGGCCTCCCAAAATGCTGGGATTACAGGCGTGAGCCACTGCACCCGGCCCTTCATCTTTAATACCTCTCGCAAATATATTTAATATGGATTCATAAAAATTCAATTAGCATATTATTACAAAAGAAAAAATAAAATAAGAAAAAACAGATTTTAATATACCAGTGTAGATTATAGATTCTGTAAAACTATATAATCAGCCTGGAGTAATTTTAAATGTCATTTAATTATTTAATTTTCAGTGGCCCATAAGCTTAATTTTCTTGTTTTCTAACACATTTGATTTTTAAAAAGTAATTGTTCCCAGAAGGTTTTTTTTTGTATATACAGCCAATAACATTCTAAAATTTTATGGAAAGCCAAAATAACTAGAATAGCTAAAACAATTTTGAAAACAAAAAATAAGGTGGGCAGAATCACTCTACCCAATGTTAAGGCTTATTATATAGCTACAATAATTAAGACAATGTGCTATTGAAGGACAGACACATAGATCAATGGAACAAAGTAGAGAACTGAGAAATAGACCCACACAAATATACCCAGCTGGTTTTTAATGGAGTTCCAAAAGCAGTTCAGTGAAGCAATTTAATATCCATAGGTGAAAAAATGAACCTAAACTTGAACCTCTCACCTTACACAGAAATTCAGTCCAAGTGATCATGGACTTAAATGCAAAACTATAGCACTTTTAGAAAAAAATAGGGGAAGACCTTTGGGATCTAGAGCTAGGCGAAGAATTTTCAGACATGACTCCAAAAGCACAATTTTAAAAAAGCAAAATCAATAAATTAGACCTCATCAAAATTAAAAACCTTTTTCTCTGTGAAATATTTACAAACCATACATCCAACAAAGGACTGTTATGTAGAATTATTGAGAACTGTCAAAACTCGACAATAAAAAATTCAACAATCCTTTTTTTTTTTTTTTGAGGCAGAGTCTCACCCTGTCGCCCAGGGTGGAGTGCAGTGGCACAATCTCAGCTCATTGCAGCCTCCACCTCCCAGGTTCAAGCGATTCTCCTGCCTCAGCCTCCCAAGTAGCTGGGACTACAGATGTGAGTCACCATGCCAAGCTAATTTTTTTTTTTTTTTAGCAGAGATGGGGTTTCACCATATTGGCCAGGCTGATCTCAAACTCCTAACCTCGGGTGATCCATCCACCTCCACCTCCCAAAGTGCTGGGATTACAGGCATGAGGCACTGCACCCAGCCAACAATCCAATTTTTAAAAATGAGAAAAAGACATGAAAAGCCATTTTACCCAAGAGGGCATATAGATAACAAATAAATACATTTAAAAATGCTCGATACCATTTTGCTGTTAGGAAAATGCAAATTAAAACCACAACACACTACCACCATATACTTATCAGAATGACTAAAATGAAAAATAGTGACAATACCAAATCTGCCAAGGAGGCAGAGAAATTGAATGACTTATATATTGCTGGTAGGGATGTAAAATGTTACAGCCACTCTAAAAAACAATTGAGTGATTTTTTAAAAATCTAAATATGCAAATACTATACTACCTAGTGATTATACTCCTGGGGAAATATCTCAGGGAAATGGAAACTTATGTTCAAACAATAATCTATATGTAAATCTTAGCATCCTTACTTGTAAGAGCCAAAAACTGAAAACAACTCAGATACCCTTCAACAGACGGGTGGTTAAACAAACAGTGGAACATCCATACTGTGGAATATTACTCAGTAATAAAAAGGAACAACTATCAGTAATTCAGCAACCTGAATGATTATCCAGCAAATTATGCTGGGTTAAAAAATAAAAAGACAATTCTAAAAGACTATATACTGCATGGTTCCGTTTATATAACATTCTGGAAATGACAAAATTATCCTAACAGAGAATAGATTATTGGTTGTTAGGAATTAAGGAAGGAGTGTGTGGGAGGGAAGTAGGTGTGGTTATAAAAGGGCAATGTGAAGGATCCTTGTGGTGATGGAAATCAATCTCTCTCTCTCTCTCTCTCTCTCTCTGTGGTGATGGAAATCAATCTCTCTCTCTCTCTCTCTCTCTCTCTGTGGTGATGGAAATCAATCTCTCTCTCTCTCTCTCTCTCTCTCTGTGGTGATGGAAATCAATCTCTCTCTCTCTCTCTCTCTCTCTCTCTCTCTCTCTGTGGTGATGGAAATCAATCTCTCTCTCTCTCTCTCTCTGTGGTGATGGAAATCAATCTCTCTCTCTCTCTCTCTCTCTCTCTCTCTCTGTGGTGATGGAAATCAATCTCTCTCTCTCTCTCTCTCTCTCTGTGGTGATGGAAATCAATCTCTCTCTCTCTCTCTCTCTGTGGTGATGGAAATCAATCTCTCTCTCTCTCTCTCTCTCTCTCTCTTTCTCTCTCTCTCTCTGTGGTGATGGAAATCAATCTCTCTCTCTCTCTCTCTCTCTCTGTGGTGATGGAAATCAATCTCTCTCTCTCTCTCTCTCTCTCTGTGGTGATGGAAATCAATCTCTCCCTCTCTCTCTCTCTCTCTCTCTCTCTCTCTCTCTCTCTGTGGTGATGGAAATCAATCTCTCCCTCTCTCTCTCTCTCTCTCTCTCTCTCTCTCTGTGGTGATGGAAATCAATCTCTCCCTCTCTCTCTCTCTCTCTCTCTCTGTGGTGATGGAAATCAATCTCTCTCTCTCTCTCTCTCTCTCTCTCTCTCTCTCTCTCTCTCTCTCTCTGTGGTGATGGAAATCAATCTCTCTCTCTCTCTCTTTAGAGCCAGGGTCTTACTCTCTCACCCAGACTAATGGCATAATCCTAACTCACTGCAGCCTTGAACTTCTGGGATCAAGTGATCCTATCAAGTAGCTGGGACTAAAGACACATGCCACCATGGCTTGCTAATTTTTAAAAATTTTTTTGTAGAGACAGGGTCTTGCTTTGTTGCCCAGGCTGGTCTCGAATGCCTGATTTCATGTGATTGTCCCACTTCAACTTCCCAAAGTGCTGAGATTACAAGTGTAAGCCACTGCATCCAGCCAGAAATGTTCTTTATCTTAACTGGATCAATGTCAATATTCTGGTTGAGATATTGAGCCATAGTTTTACATGATATCATTGAGGGGAAACCCAATGTAGTATACATTGTCTTTCTGTATTATTTCTTACAACTCTTTATGAATCTACAATTAACTCAGAATAAAAAGCTTAATTTAAAAAACTGTCAGCAAATTGTAAACATGAATCCATTGAAATGAAAAAGACACCTGCAAGGTGCTTATTTTCTCCTTTGGTTTTTCCTGCAAGGTTTGCGAGGAGCGATTGCATTTGCCTTAGCTATTCGGAACACAGAATCTCAGCCCAAGCAAATGATGTTTACCACCACGCTGCTCCTCGTGTTCTTCACTGTCTGGATATTTGGAGGAGGAACAACCCCCATGCTGACTTGGCTTCAGATCAGGTGAGTGGCACCATCTAGCAAAGGAAATCATTATGAGGCATGGCTGTGCTGTTCAATTTCTGGTATTGCTGACTTAGTCAATAGTATAATGGCAGGTCTCTACCCTAACTTTCCCGGCAGTCAAGTTGACCTTCACTCATGAGGTGAAACAATATGACCTAGTACCAACTGCACTGACTTTTCCAGGAGGCTGCCAAATGCTAGAATGATGTCTGTTTGTCGTCTGTCCCTAGAGATTGATTTATTCATCTATCAGTTCTTCCATTCAACAATCTGCATTCAGTACAATGAGATATACTATGGAGTTCATAAAAATAAGATACAGGTCTTGTGCTCAAGATACAATCCAGTAGGATTGATACAGAAAAAGCTATAATACCAAGGATAAAGTGAATTTATTTTGTTTTTAATTCCTCACAGCACTTACAACAGAAACAGGGACATAGGAAATGCTTAAACATACTTGCTCAGTGAGCCCTATGCTTAGCCAGAGGGATGCTATAGAAACAAGGTAGACACTTCCATACAGGAAAAGGCGGTAAAGGCTTCAGTCAGTGGCCCTCCAGTAAGCAGTTCTGGACGATGATTGCTGAATATGGGAGGAACAGAAGATTTGACAAAAATGGGTAGCTGGTGCCAATTGTGAAAATGGGTAAATCTATTTGAAAGTGTGGCTGTCTTTATTTAATGTTCTTGTGACCTGGGTCCTCATTTTCATATCCCAGAAGATAACAACAATGCTTTAGGTAAATCACATTTTATTTCTCAAATCTATACATTTTGAGGATCATGCAGTCGCTTCCTGGTTCCTACCCATTATCTATAAGACAAATTTATACCTACTGCATTCAACACGTAAAGATCCATCTGACTGGAAAAGGACTTCCAAGAAAAGTCTTATCATCAAGAGTTTGTTCTTACAGCGCCTAGTATAGTGCCTGGCACATCGTAGGACCGAGTACATAATTTATGAAAAGTTAAATGGATATGACCACAAATGTAAACACTTTCATTAACCATTTACTGCAGGTCTCACAAGTTTAGTATAAGAAAGCTTATGCTTAAACCAGGCCAACTGGCTACGCATTAAACCAAATTCAAGGAAAAAAGGACTTCTTGAAGTACTGTGAATATTGCTAAACACATAAAAAGGCTTTGACTAAAGGTGAATAGAGAGTGTTTTGAAATGCTTCCTGAATTACTTCATAAGCACGTAAATGTGACTTGCAATTTCTTTCACAGTGGTGGTTACCTGTAGGCTCCCATGGATGAGTACACAGAGTCCATTAAACTCTATAGCACTGGGTCTCCTGTGAACTGTTAGTAAGACGGTGGTGTGTTTAGGTTTCTGGAAAATAAAATTCAGTAAGTAGATTGTTGGGTGGAAAAATTAGGGCTTGGAAACCAAGTTAGAGGATGCGGTCCCCACAAAATACAAGTACTGAATACCCTACCAGGTAAGTTAAAATATTCAGAACATAAATTAGTGATGTCAGCATTTCCTTAAAGTAATAAAATATAACTTGTTTTCTATTATTTCTTTTTTTAACCTCCCCAAAAAATTATCCCCAAATCAGTAATATGTTTTATCCTAAAGTATTTACCTGGCTCTCTTAATAGTGTTTTCCAAAGACATCCGCTGACTTCAAATAGGTATCATAACTTATGCAGCCCCTTGATATCTGGTTCAGTAGGAAGAGGGCAGCATGATAGTGGGGCTTTAAACAGATTAGGACAGTTATCCGGGTTATAGGACAAGGCCTAGTAAGAAAGGAAGGATACTGATATGAACCACAGTGTCCCAGGGTGAAGCGCCTGGTAGCCCGGCCAGTGTTATTGTGGCCTGCCAGGGAGGACAGCATGGGGCGGCCACATCATGGAGATGCCCCAGTGGAAACTGACTCCAAATGGCCCAGTCAATTCAGTGCCAGACTTGGCCACCAGACAAGAGGGAGATGGTTAAAGGCAGGACTGTGATGTATTTAGGGAATTGAGCTGACAGGGTTCCAGTCTAGTGAGCAAAGTGTTCATCTCAGCTGGGAACTAGAGTGTAAATCTGAAGTCAGGGTGGAAACCCAGTCAGAGAGACCAGAGACCCATTCATGAGAAAACTAAAGGGGAAAAACTGAAGTTCATAGATTTGTGGGCACCCGGGACAGATAGGTACAGGGCAGAGTAAGTTAAGACCAATGGCTCTCAGACTTGAATGAACATCAGAACTGCAGAGAGGGCTCATTAAAACCCAGATTGCTAAATCCTAGCCCAAGTGTCTCATCCAGTAGATCTTGGTCATGAGAACTTGTATTTCTACCACATCCAGGAAACGCCTGTGTTGCTGGTCCCAGGGCCGCACTTTGAGAATTGCTAGTTTAGACTTCCTACCCGATAGTGGAGATGGGGCTAATATTGATACTGTCAGACGTGGCTGCAGTTGCCAAGGGCCAGGCACACCTGAGCCTGCAGTGTAGATTCCTTAGCACCTATACTAAAGGGAGGAGGGGTTCACTTAAAGAGGATCAGTGGGAGGGAAATAGGACATAATAGAATAAACGTTAAAGAATAAAACTGTCACTGTGTGTATACAAATACACACTAACTTGTCGTGATACCATCAGACGCTCCACTTTCCTATCGTGGTTTATAATGTTGTCAAAGAAATTCTCAATTCCGTTATAGCTTTAAACTCACAGTCGCCCATTATTTAGACTCTACTTAGCAAGGCTTTACTTGTTTACAGAGTGACGTCTCATTAACCAACTTTCCTGTCAGACTCTTCCCCAAAAATACCCCGAAGTAGGTAAATTGGAGCTTTGATAAAATAACGTAAATGGAGAAATCCAAGAGACGGGAAGACAAATGTGATACTGAATGAACCCAAACGCCCTCACTTGGAATGTGATTTGTTTATCTACTTTACGTGGCCTTCCCTTCTTGAGTCTCCATTTTTTCTCTGAAATTATTTGGCATGTACTTGAATTAGTTTTTCTTAATCCCCATAAAATTTGCTATTTCAGCCACAAACTGCCACAGTAGGATGCAAAGAAAATGTTTTATATAAGGCACAAATGGATAGTATGAATATAAATTGCACTTTGATGGAACTGGCTATGAAACAGTAATGATCCTATATTTAGAGAAACAAATAATGATCTTTATATGTGAAACAAATTTCCCATTGATTGAGTCTTGTCCTAAGCACCATTTGAATTTCTTGGCCCGAAGCTGTTGTATTTTCTTTTTAAAAATAATAATGAAATATTTGTAATGCAGCATTGGAAATAAATCAGACCTTTGCTTTTTAAAATTCTAGAGAAAAGGGAAAGAGTCCTCCAGCATTATTTTGGAGGTTTTCATGTAAACAAAAGTAGAATGGTTTTTTTATTAGAATCTGGATCTCCTCCCTTCTGTGGAATACATTGATATTGGCAGTGAGGAAAACCCAACTGAACTCTCCAAGGACGAGGTCTGCTGTTAGTCAGGAAACAAAAAAGACCAAAGGTGTCAGGCTTTGCCCTACAAAAGCCAGTAAACAAGATAATCGTCCAAATGGTTGCACGTGCTTACAGATAAACATTAAAGACCACAGGGTAGAGCTCTCTGGCAGTGGCACCAGATAATAAACTTCAAGATGGTAACCCCATTCCTGGCTTAAGGTAGGGTGCCACATGGAGCTAACAAACTTTCAGCAAATAGCTCATGAGAATGGAGCCCATACCACAGTGCAAACCTTTCCTGGGCTCCTCAAATGAGAATGTAGGACCCATCACTTCACAGTGTCTGAACCACAGTGTGGAAGGCCTTGAATGCCAGAGTAACACAGAATTTGTCTCCCAGATGACATTAGAAAAGAGCCTTTAAAGGCTAATGCCCTTTTCGGCCTTAGCCCACCTGTACCCAGGTGAAAAAAAAAAAAAAAAGCACCCTTAAAAAGATAACTATTACAGCTTCCAAATTTTGACCTGTGAACACTCTAACAATAATAGCCGACTTGTATTGAGGGCTTACTCTGTGCCAGATATTAGATAATAAAGTGCAAGGCATATAACCTCCCTGTGACTGAGCTTCTAATCTATAAAATGGGGATAATGATAGTAGCCACTTCCTAGGGTGGTTGGTGGCTGCCAACGTGGCCCATGGTTACACCACCATCAGGCTGCAGAACCAGGCTCCAATCCAGGCAGGCTAAACTTAGGGCCTGCACACGCAACTAGTGCATTCTTCTAGAACCCTAAATAAATGAGCTTGTTCTCAATGCCTGCAATCTACCCTGATAAACAAATTCTTTGAAGAAAGAGGTGTACTTTTTAAACCAAGACAGGCTTGTTAAAAACAAACACAGGAAATCTTCATCCATCACAAGTGATTGGGCTGACTAGCTCATACAACACAGAAATTCTTCAGTGCAGGTTTTCTTTTTGACCTGGGACAGTTACGGGTAAATCAAATCAGATTAGTCCAAAATAGCCAAATGGAGAAGACCATCTTTCTCAATTACAGGAATTTAGAATTATAGGACTTACAGGAATTTGTTACCCTCAGGCTCGTCTCCCAACCCTGTTCAGGATCCCAAACCATCCTGCTGTCAACGTCTTCCCCAAATCAACCAACAAATTTGTATGCATACATTGACTTATGTCCATTGCAGAGTGAGTAACTTTTAAATAGTGCAATGCTTCTACTATTAATTTTTATTTTTTTGAGAGTATCTTGCTTGGTCACCCAGGCTGGAGTGCAATGGCGCAATTATAGCTCCACCCAGCCTTGATCACCTGTGCTCAAGTGATCCTCCTGCCTCAGCTTCTCAGGTAGCTAAGACTACAGGTGTGCACCACCATGCCCAGCTAACATTTTAAAAATTATTTTTAGCAGAGATGAGGTCTTATTACATTGCCCAAGCTGATCTCAAACTCCTGAGCTCAAGCAATTCTTCCACATCAGCCTTCCAAGCCTTACAGGCATCAGCCATCATGCCAGCCCACTATCAATATTTTAGTTAAATATTTAAATTCTATTTTGGGTTTATGACAAAAAGCCATCCTCAAATGATTTATTTATCACTTGTACCCATTGGCTACAAAGTTTTAAGATAACAGCCATCACACATATGTATACAAAGATAAAAAGAGAACTGTCCTTAGTAACGTTTTTAAGTCTTAAATGATCGCAGAGTTAAATATATCTGCTCACATACAGACTTTCTTATTGAGGTGAAGAAATGTTAATTTAATACAATGGAGGAATATATATAATTAAGTTATCTCAATATTAACTGTGTTCTGTTTGCTTTCCTTTCTAGCATTCAAAATTTCATGCCGGTTTAACAGTTTGTTTCATTGGTATATTAATGTAGTCTGTCAATATATACACATACTCTGGAGTTAGACTGAGCAGGTCCTAACCCTGCCTCCCTCTCTTAAAGCTATAGGACTGTGAGCAATAAATTTAACCTCTTTATGCCTCAATTTTTTTTAATCTGTAAAATTGGAAGAATGATATCTACCACTTTAGAACATTAAAAGGATTAAGTATTCTGTGTGTACAGAATTCAGGGCACAAAGTAAGAGCTCAACAAATATTGCTGTAACAGTACCCGAAGGATATCTATGAGCCTTTATGAGCCTTTCTTTTCTTACCCAGATACTGTTTTATTGTCCCCCCATGACACACATACACATGTAAACTATTACTGGTTAATTCTATTTATGAAAGCATGGTATACATGGAAAATATAAATAGTCTCTGTAAAGTTTAGTCCATTTTCCATAGTAACTAGATTCACCAATTTTACAGGCAACTCCTATTTCTGCATTCAAAATTATAAACGTGTTAAAGAAAAATGCTCATAAAAAGGATTATATTATCCAATAGCTGAAAAGGTTTCTTTCTAAAACATGCTTCTGTCTCCTTCTTAACATAATAATCTTTGCTTGGGAACTTTTTAGATATTTAATTTATAACATTTCATCAAGCCGTATTGATTCTATTATATTTTGTAGTGATTTCGTACAAATTTGTATACTTTGTATCAATCAACAGACCTGAGATATATGCGTTCTCATGAAACATGGAAAACCAGTTTACTCATTTGAATGTAGATTGATACTGCATATTCCCTACCTGGTACTGCCTTTTAAAATTATGTTCTATTTTCTTTAGGTTCTTCTACAATACATTTTATAAATGTAAATATTTATTGCTTAAATTAATCTAACTTGACATTAACATTAGAGATACTGGATAACTGTAGTAACCTATTTTTAACCTAAAAATATTCTAGGTTTATAACAATTGTTATGACTTAGCAGTTCCTAAATTTGCTTTCAGTGCCAACTGGGTTCTTTAATATGCTTTCTTTCTGCGTGCAAAATTGTCCCAGTTCCAGAGATAACTGTCTTTATCTCCACAGCTGCCAGCTGTTCTCCACAAGCCATGATCTTAGTCATCTTCTCTGAAGGTGCTCTTGAGAATATCAGTATCAATAAGCTTCTCTCATTTACTAGGTTTACCAAACAATGGACATTCTGGTCTATTAAAGGAGATTTATTAGCCTGTTATCATAAAGCATTATTCAATATGGTATCCTTACTTTAAGTAATAGATGTATTTGTACTTTAGGTAACAGCCAATGTCTGAAAAAAAAAAGTGATTTTGAATGCAGTCTATGGAATTCGTTATTCAAGGCTGTAGAAAAGTGTTCCAGTTCTGGTCAAAATGGAGTAAACATACTTACTCCACCCACTTTCTCTCCCTATGAATGTAGCTAAAAACACTGAACAGAATGCATGTAACAGTTATAGGAAGATTCTAAAAAGTAAATGGTGGCAGACATATTGGAGGAATAAACCAGAATTCAGAGTACTATTGAACTACTGGTGAGTTTTCATTTGATTTCCTCTCTGGAATCTCTTGGCCTAGACTCAAAGACAATTTAGAGACCAGAATTATAAAATAAGAAAGAGAGAAAGAACTACAAGAGAAATTCTTTGTTTCTGGAACAAGGAAAAGAAAAGGGGACATTTGTGGGCCAGAAGAGTGGACATATGCCTTGGATTTGTTATTGTTCTCTTCATTCTCTGTTACCCCAGCAATCATAAGGCAGCTGTGGTGATGATGGCAGCAACAGGTACACAGCACCTAAAATATCAATCAGAGGAACTTTGGTCCTAAGATCATGGGAGAGAATTACCATTGTATTTTTTTTTTTCTTAATCCTCTCACCAATTCCCTGGAAGCAGGTACCGTATTATAGGAAAATCATAGAAAATATGCAGCAGCAGTGTGGGAAAATTAAAACCCTGAGTTTTTAGACAGAGGACCAGGAAAAGGGGCTTTGGGAAGCTAGAAAATGTAAAGAAGATTGTAGAGAGAAAGGAGCTTAAGGAAGTGACCCTATAAAGTTGTCTATAAATTTTTGAGCTCAAAATCAGGCTGTATATGTATGTATCTGAGCCTAAACAGCACACCAAAGACATTGAGAAATGAACTGGAAGTCAGAACATTACCTTGCGCCCCAACTGGACACTGGGTGTCACATATGCAGGAAAAATCTAAAGGCAACTGCAAAGACTTTCAAAGTTAACTGACATTGGAACAACAGGCAACAGAAGGCAGATGAGAAATTGCATTCTGGACCAAATCTGGTTTGATTGACTGTTAAAACAAAATCTCAACATTCTCCCTAGGACAATCCTATATCACTTAACATTCCAGATCCATAGTCATTTAACATACTATCCACATTTTCAGAATATTTTTAGCATCTGAATACCCAGAAAAATCTTAATATCTTACAAAATCCAGGAAAAATCTGAATATCTCACAAGATGCTAACCCAATATGGACACATATATTGGAATTAATGAATCAAGAATTTATTCCTTTTTTTTTCTTTTTTTCTAAACTCACAGCAGATTTCAGCAAGACTTTAAAGCAGCTATTATAACCATGCCCCAAGAAGTAAGAGCATACACAATGGAAACAAATGGAAAAATAAAAATTAAAAAACCACAGAGAAATAAAAGATACAAAAATAAATAAAATATTTACAATGGAAAATGCAATGACCAAAACAAAGTATTCACTTAATTAGCTTAAAAACAAAATAAATAAAGGATGACAGATGAAAGATTCAGTGAACTTGAAGATTGTTAGAAATTCTCTAATATGAACATAAATATGGCATTTTTCACCAGCAAATCTGCTCTTTTTAAAAAATGCCAAAGGAATGTATTCATATGGAAGGAAAATGATATTGGAGGGAAACTTGGAACAGCAGGAATGAAAAGAGGAGCAATAGAAATAGTAAATATCTGTTTAATGTAATATATTTTCTTAAGGTTTTAAAAATATATATGATTATTGAAGCAAAAATTTTAACATTACCTACCTTATGGGGTTTTCAAAAAGGAAAATGAGTAGAGGGACCTGTAAATGATAATTTTTCTACATTCCACTTGAAGTGGTAAACTATTAATTCAAAATATATTGTAAAAAGTTATATACTTATACTCTTTTTTTTTTTTTTTTCTTTTTTTTAAGAGAGAGAGAATAGGAAGGAGAAAAAAGGAAGAGAAAGAGAGAGAGAGAATGGGGAGGAGGGAGAAGGAAAAGAAAGAGGGAGAGAGAATGGGAGTATTGCTTTCTTGCCCAGGCTAGAATGCAATTTAGTAATGGGTATTGAAAACCTCTTTTATACTGATAATTATACTTAATGATGTAGTCAGGAAGGAATAAGGGAAGAAGATAACAAACAAACAGCCAACCAATATTTAATTTAAACCTATGAAATGCTATGCGATTACTGAGGAGTGATTTACTTCCAATTATATAGTCACCTTTGGAATAGGTGTGAGGTGGTAATGTATGTTTTGTGTATTTGAAGTGGAGAGTTCTATAAATATTTATTAAGTTTACTTGTTCCGGGTCTGAGTTCAAGTTCTGAATATCCTTGTTAATTTTCTATCTCGTTTATCTATAGAATCGTTAGCTCTTCTTGTTGCATTGATCCTTTTGCCATTATGTAATGTCATTCCTCACCTCTTTTGATCTTTGTTGCTTTAAAGTCTACTTTATCAGAGGCGAGAATTGCATCTCCTGCTTTTTGTTTATTAGTTTATTTTTACTCTCTGTTCAATTGGTAAATCTTCCTCCTTCTCTCTAAGTCTTTGTGTATTGTTGCATGTAAGATGGGCCCGGATGCAGCATACCGATGGGTTTTGGCTTTTTATCCAATTAAAATATATATAAGTTTAATACCAGCATTTGATGCTAGCTGGCTGTTTTGCCCATTAGTTGATGTGAATTTTTTATTGTGTTAAAGTTCTTTGCTTTTTGATATATTTTTGGAAAGGCTGATATTGGTTGTTCCTTTATATGTATAGTGCTTCTTTCAGAAGCTCTTGTAAAGCAGGCCTGGTGGTGGTGAACTCTCTAAGTACTTGTTTGTTCGCAAAAGATTTAATTTTTCCTTCGCACATAAAGCTTAGTTTGGCTGGATAGGAAATTCTGGGTTGAAAGTTCTTTTCTTTAAGGATGTTAAATATTGGTCCCCACTCTTTTCTGGCTTGTAGGGTTTCTGCTGAGAGATCTGCTGTAAGTCTGATAGGTTTCCCTTTATGGGTAACCTGACCTTTCTCTCTAGCTGCCCTTAGTATTTTCTCCTTCATTTCAACCCTAATAAATCTGGCGATTATGTGCCTTGGGGTTGGTCTTCTTGAAGAATATCTTTGTGGTGTTCTCTGTATTACCTGGAGTTGAATATTACCCTGCCTTGCCAGGTTGGGAAAATTTTCCTGAATGATATCCTGAAGAGTATTTTCCAACTTGGATTCATTCTCTTCATCACATTCAGGTACACCTATCAAACGTAAATTAGGTCTTTTCACATAGTCCCATATTTCCTGGAGACTTTGCTCATTCCTTTTCATCCTTTTTTCTGCATTCTTGTCTTCTCGTTTCATTTCACTGAGCTGGTCCTCGACTTCTGATATCCTTCCTTCTGCTTGATCAATTCGACTGTTTAAACTTGTGCATGCTTCGCGAAGTTCTCGTGTTGTGTTTTTCAGCTCCATCAATTCACTTATATTCTTCTCTAAATTGTCCATTCTCGTTAACATTTCGTCAAACCTTTTTTCAAGGTTCTTAGTTTCTTTGCATTGGGTTAGAACAAGTTCTTTTAATTCACAGAAGTTTCTTATCACCCACGTTTTGAAACCTGCTTCTGTTATTGGAACGCACGTGTAATCTATTAAGCCTTGTTCCGTTACTGATGAGGAATTGCAATCCCCTGTAGAGGGAGAGGCATTCTGATTTTGAGTATTCTCTACCTTTTTACGCTGGTTTCTTCCCTTCATTATATATTTGTCCATCTGTCGTCTTTATAATTACCGACTTTCTAACTGGGTCTCTGACGTCCAACTTGTTGATTCCCAGCGCCGAAATCTGAGCAATCCACTGAGCCGGCCAAAACAGCGGTGTTAAGATTGATGGTGCTTTTCTGCCCGGGAATATCCGGACTCTGCACCAAGAACTGGCGTGCTAAGGCACCAGCAAAACCGCTACGCCGGCCACAAGAGTCGCCCTGGCGACCCGTGGAGCTCCTCCACTGGGAATCTCGTGGTCCGTGAGCAACTAATATTCGTCTGAAAGTGTGGCGTCCTCTCGTTCTTTGCGCTTTCACTGGGAGGTACGTGCCCGAGCTGCTAATCATCAGCCATCTTGGATCTCTTATATACTCTAATTTCTAGATCGACTACTCAAACACATGAACAATGAAATACAGTCAAAAGTTCAACAGGTGAATTAAAATGGAAAACAAAAAAATTCAAATAATTCAAGGAAGGCAAGAGAAGAAAATAGGGGAAAAATAGAGAAAACAAACAGAAAACAGGTAATAAAATGGTAGATCTAAATACAAATATAACAACAATTACATTAAATCTAAATTGCCCAAAGACATCAGATAAAAGAGATTGTCAAAGTGGATTAAAAACAAGAGTCAGCTATATGTTGCCTATAAGAAACATAAATAAAATGATATAGATAGGTTAAGTGCAAAAGAATGAAAAAAGATATACTATGCAAACACCAATCAAAATGAAGCTGGAGTGGCTATATTCAATCAAATAGTCTTGAGTGCAAGAAAATTTCCCAGGGATAAAGAGGCGTTACATAATGATAAAAGAGTTCGTTTGCCAAGAAGACAAAACTATATGAAATGTGTATGCACCTAAGAATATAGCCTTAAAATATGTAAAGCAAAAACCAATAAATCTCAAAGGGGAGAGAGACAAATTAGACTTATAGTTGCAAACTTCAGTACTTGTCCTCGAGTAACTAATATAATAAGTAGACAGAAAATCTGCAAGGGTACAGAAGAACTTTTCTAATAACCAACTGCATTTAATTGACATTTATAGAACTCTACCCAACAGCAGCATAGTACACATGCTTTTCAAATGCATACAGTTGCAGCAAAATAGGCAGTATCATAGGTCATAAAACCTTTTCTAATTTAAGAGGATTGATAATATACAGTGTGTGTTCTCTGACCATAATGGAATTAAATGAGAAATAAATATTAAAATACCTGAAAAATCTCCAAATATTTGAAAATTAAACAATGCAATTCTAATCCATGAGTCAAAGATAAAATCTCAAGGGAAATTAAAAAATATTTTGAAGTAAATGAAAATATATCAGAATTTTTAGGATGCAGATAATGCAGTGCTCAGAAAGAATGTATAGCACTAAACACCTATATTAGAACAGAAGAAAGTTTTCAAATGAACAATCTAACCTTCCAGGATTAGAACATTGAGAGAGTGGACTAAACCCAAAACAAGTAAGAGGAAAGATCAGATTTGAGCAGAAACCAATAGACATGATAATAGAGAAACAATAGAGAAAAATCAATGATCAAAATCTCATTCTTTTAAAAAAGCAATAAAATTGACATACTTCTAGTGACATTGACAAAAAGAAAAACATTTATATCATCAATATTAGAAATGAAAGGAGAGGCCAGGCAAGGTGGCTTCTGTCTGTTATCCCAGCATTTTGGGAGGCCAAGGCAGGAGAATTGCTTGAGCTCAGGAGTATGAGACTCAGTCTGAGCAATATAGGGAGACCCCCATCTGTGCAAAAAATAAAATTAGCCAGGTGTGGTGGCATATGCCTATAGTCGCAGCTACTCAGGAGGCTGAGGAGAGAGGATCTTTTGAGCCTAGAAAAGGCTACAGTGAGCCATGATCACACCACTGCACTCCAGCCTTGGCAACAGAGCAAGAAAGGAGACTATCATGACCGATCTTATAGCCATTAAAATGGTGATAAGGGAATACTGCAAACAATTTTCTCTGCACATATGTTCAACAAAATAGATAAAATGTAACAATTAATGACAAACTACCAAAACCCATTCAAGAAGAAATATATAAACTGAATCATCCTGTATCTAATAAAGAAATAGAACTTAGAGTTTAAAACCTTCCAAAAAAGAAACTACAGCCCCAGATGGTTTCACTGGCAATTTCTTTGAAAGATGATACAACACTAATTCTAAACAATCTTTTCCAAAAAACAAAAGCAGAAGCAATATCTTCCAACTCATTTTAAGAGGCCAGAATTACCCTAATACAAAAGTAAAATATCATCACAATAAAGTAAAATTATAGTCCAATCTCTTTTATAAACATGGATGCAAAAATCTTGCACAAAATACTAGAATATCAAGTCCAGCAGTACTTAAAAAGGCTACACATTACAACTAAGTAGGACTGATTCCAGGAATGCAAGTCTGGCTTAGTAGGTAAATATCAATCACTGAAATGTATCATATTTGCAGATAAAAGAAAAACATGATCATATCAATAGATGCAGAAAAAGCATTTAATAAAAATTAATTTTTATTCATAATTTTTAAAAACTCTTAGCAAACCAGGAATAAGAGAAAACTTCCTTAAACTAATAAAAGACATCGATGAAAACTTATACCTAACATTGTATTTAATGGTGAAAGACCAAAAGCTTTCTTCCTAATATTAGGAATAAGACAAATACTCTAATTTTAGGAATAAACTCTAAATCAGTATTGACCTGGTAATCCTAGCCAGTGCAATAAAACAAGAAAAATAAATAAGATACATACAGTGTAGAAAGAGAAAAATAAAAGTGCCCAATTTTCAGCCTTTATATAATTGTTTATATAGAACAAAGAAATCTACCCAAAAAATTTCTAGAAATAAGTGATTTTAGGTTGTAGGATACATGGTCAGCACTCAAAATTCAAGTGCATATCTAACTACTAGAAATGAACAATTGGAAATAGACTAATAAAGTCAGTACCACTTCTAATAGTCCCAAAAAATGTAAATACTTGGGAATAAACCTAACAAACCACACGCAGGATCTATATATTGAAACAAAATACCAGTAACAAAAACCAAGGAAGAACTAAATTAATGGAGAGGCATGCTGTGTTCATGTATTATAAAAATATAGTTAAGACATCAATTGTCTGTAATTTGATCCAGAGATTTCATACAATTCTAATAAAAATCCCAGCAGGACATTTTGTAGATACAGGCAAACTGATTTTTAAATTTAGAAAGAAATGCAAAGTAACTAGAATAGCTAAAACAATTTTCAAAAAGAATAAAGTTGGAAGACTCAGATTGCTTAAGACTCACTTTAACGTTTCTGTAACCAAAAAATATGATATTGGCAAAGGGATAGACATATAAATTAAACAGAAGAAAAAGTCCATACATAGACTCATACAACTATGGTTTATTGATTTTTGTAAAGGTTAACTAACAATTCAATGGCATAGGTATAGTACTTTCAGTAAATGGTATTGGAATAAGTGTCTATCTGTGGTAGGTAGAATTCTAAGATGACTCCCAACATTTCCTGCCCCTCCCCACCTTGGTATACATGCCTTGAATAATCTTTGGAACGGCAAATATGATGGATTATCTTAATATGGCACAGTAGACTTTGAAACAGGAAGATTACCTTGTGGGGCTGATTTAATCACATGACCTCTTTATAAGGCGAGAGTTTTCTCTGGCAAGTCTTTGAAGAGGAATTCATAGATTCAGGAGGATTTGATACACCATCATGGCTTGAAGATGGAGGCAGTTACATGGCAAGGAATTTTGGAAGCCTCTGAGAGCTGGGAAAAATCCATGGCTGACAGCCAGAAAGGAAAAGGGAGCCATAGTTTATAATCTCAAGGAAATGAATTCTGCCCAGAACAAGAATGAGATTAGAAAGATTTTCCTTCAGAGCCTCCAGACAAGAACCTAGCCCAGCCAGTACCTTCATTTCAGCCTTGTGGTATCCTAATCAGAAGATCTAGTCACATTATGCCAGAGATCAGACCTACAGAACTGTGAGCTAATAGGTGTTGTTTTATGCTGCTGAGGTTTGGTAGCTTGTTACACAGCTATAGAAACCTAATACAATATCCATAGGCCAAAAAAAGTAACCTTGACTTGAACCTCGGAACTTACAAAGAAAGTGGCTTAAAATGGATCATAGATTAAAATATAAAAGTATAAAACTTCTAGAAAAAAATAACCTTATGACCTTGAATTAGGTAAAGGATTCTTAGATATTATATGAAGAACATTATCCATAAAAGAAAAAATAATGAAAATACTTTACTTTGTCAAAGACACTATTCAGAGAACGAAAATACAAAGCTACACACTTAGAGAGAATATATTGCTAGTGGGAATCTAAAATGGTACAGCCAATCTGTAAATCCCCTTAGCAGTGTATTATGAAGGTAAAAATACAGTCACTATATGACTCAGTGTCTTAGTTTGTTTTGTGTTGCCGTAACAGAATACCTAAGACTGGAAAATTTACGTAGAACAGAAATTTATTTTCTCCCAGTTTTAGAAGCTGGGAAGTCCAAGATAAAGGTGCCAGCAGGTTCAGTTGTCTGGTGAGGGTTGCTCTCTGTTTCCAGGATGGCATCTTGATGCTGCCTCCTCTGGAAGGGACAAACACACTGTGTCCTCACACGGCAGAAGGTGGAAGGGCAAGAGAGACAAACTTTCTCCTTCAAACCCTTTCACATGGGCACCCAATCTCATTCACTTTCCAAAGGCTGCAACTTCTAATATTGTTGCATTGGGGAATATATTTCAATGTGAAATTTGGAGGGGACAAAAAACATTCAAACCATAGCACCCAGCATTCTCTCTCCTAGGCATTTACTCTAGAAAGTAGAATGGAGATAATACCAGCATCTATCTCTGAAGATTAAATGTATAAAGATTAAATGGGAAAATATACACTTTAATGTCCTTTGAGCAGTGCTCAGTACTCATAAAATAATTCTATCTTAACTTACAGCTTTTATTAGAAATGTCAGTGAATTATTTACATATATACCATTTTGAGAATATGTTGAGATAATTGTATAATTTTTTCTTCTTCTTTAATTTATAGTATGATGAAATATGTTAATAGATGTCTTGATACTAAATTATCCTTACATTCTTAAGATAACTATATTTTTCCTAAAATTTTGTATGTATAATAATAACTGAGATTAGTCTTATAGTTTTCTTTTTCCCTTTGTGGGGAGAGAGCTATCTTTATTGGGTTTAGGTATTATTAAGCATATGCTATATTCATAACATGAACTAAAGGTTTTTCCATTTTTTTATGTTCTGAAGTAGCATAATATAGAAATAATCTAGTTTTTAAATGCTATATCAAAGTCAACCATGAAGCCCTCTGATTCTTTTAGCCATCTTTAATGGTATGTCTTCTATCAGCTTTCCAGTGTCTCCTATGGTAATTTGTGTATTCAAGGTAAAATTGTCATTTGTAGCTAAAAAAATGGTCAAGTATTGGCAATTTCATATGGTTTAGCCTAACAGTAAAATGAATATCTATATGCCCTTAACCTAGTTTCACCCATTATTAATAAACTGCCCATTTTTCTTTCTTGCCTTTCTCTCTCTCTATATATATATAACATGCATATATATTAAGTATAATTATATGTGAATGTTTTTTTAATTTGTTGCTTTATTTTTCACTGAACCATTTGAATGTGAGATTAGGCATCATATGCTTCTTATCTAAATATTACGCATGCATCCTCTAAGAATAGGGATGTTCTCTTAGATAACCAAAGTACCATTATTCTACCTAGAATTTTTTTTAACTATTGACAGTATTATCAGTACATATTTAAGTTTCTCCAGTTATTGCAAATCTTAGATTGTAAAATTCAGGATCCAATCAAGATAATGTGTTGCATTTGCTATTTTTTAAGTCTTTTTAATCAGTTTTTTTCTTCTTTTTAATTTTCTTCAGAAGAAACCAGGTCAGTTTTTTCATACACTATTCCACATCCTGGACCTGCTTTTTTTCTCATAACACATATTAATGTATTCTTTTCTGTGCTGTATTTCCCGTAAACTGGAAATTAGGTCAAGGCTTGAAATTCAGGTTGAATATTTTTGGCAAGAATATTCATCAATAATGTTGTGTGCTTAATAATGGATATTTCATATCAACAGGCACATGAGGTCAGGTTGTTCCACCCACTGTTTTCAGCATTCATCAATAAGCATCATCTGATTCAACTATTACATTTAGGATAATTCAGTTTTGTATTAAATTGAGTTTCTTGATTATGTTACTCAAATTGTCTATATCTTACCTATGGTTTTACTAAATGTATCAGATTCTGAAAGAAGTAGATTAAATTTCCCACTATAATATTTTGTAATCATGGCCTTATATTCCTATATTATCAATTATATATATTATTAATTTGTATGTATATATTTGGCTATGCATGTCATGTTATCATAGGCAATATTCAAATTTGCCTTTGCATTAGTCTGATATGTCTTACTTATCCCAAAAGTAAAACTTAAAATGGTCATATCCTACATATATGTTCATAGCCCTCTTTCACCCTCTAGTCCTGGTAATGTGGAAACCTATAATGTAGAGTGAAAGCAATACAGAAAAGTCCTTTTTATAAGCATTACGCAGTGGGAAACTACCCTTTTTTTTTTCTTTTTTTGGTTACCGGTGAGCTAGTATTGCTTTGAAACAGATTTCAGTGTTTTGATCAACATTATTTAATTCCCTGAGATCCTTAACGTCTCCTTTAAATATAAAGCCTTATTTTCTAATATATTACAGTCTTTTACTTACTAGTATGTATTTTAAACGTTAATGAAACTGTTTAAAGAAATGACTGTGTAAAATCCAAAGAGTTCAATAAAAGACCCATTTTACATCTATCCTAAAGATTAATTATATAACCAAATATGAGATTTTAACTGAAGTTTTTAAGAATAAGTGCTGGATTCTACCATAAAGGGTCACTTAGAAGAAACTGCTTAAGACAGGGAATTGCCCATTAGAGGCAAAATGTGCTTTAATGCAGATTTCATTGTACTTAGTACAACTAGCTGTTTTGCAAAAACACTGCAGGAATGTTTGGACGAAAATTAGCTCTTTTTTTTTTTTAATAACACTCTTTCTAGTGCTAGATTTGTGGTAGAGATTGTAGTTGGCCAGTAATGAAGCTGCCCCATGTTTGGAGATGATGATTCAAAAGCATCTCCAATAGTTTTCTCCTTGGTGGCACTGTCTGCTTTTCTTTTATTATCTATAGGATGCAATTGGGACATTAGGGGTCACTTCGTGTCCCCTCAGGCCTCCTTTCTCTCTTCTTTTCAGGCATAGCACCCACACGAGTCCCCCTTACACAAACCATTCTCTTTATTGAGGGAGCTCAGCTGCAGTGCTGGGAGTGGGTTTGCTGAGCGCACTCTGATGGCCATCACACCCTGCTGTGGGTTTCCTCACCTACCCCTCTGACTATGCTGCCTCTGCTGCAGCCTGTGTCCATGTGGATTGCAGTTTATTCTGACCTAGCCATCAAAATAAGCCCAACCTTTTTCAATTCACTGTCAACATGGGTCTATTCAATTGTGTAGCACTTTTGTCATTTCAGTGGGATTCTCAGAGGAAAGGGGGATGGCATGCGTTTATTTAAAACAGTAATCTTTATTTTTCATTAACCACTAGGAGGCATTTGAGCAGTGCTTAATTTTTGTGAGTGTAAAATAATACATGCTTGTTAACTAAAATGAGAAAACTAGAAAATTATTTTAAAACATACAATTCACCTGAAGTCCTTTCACACAGAAATAATGATTAACACTTTAGTACATTTTTCTAAAGCCATTTCTATTGGCAATCAGAGAGATTTTTTATAAAATTCAATATTCTATTTTTTACTTAAAAATAGGATGATCACTTTCTAATCTTATTGGCTATCTTTTGAGTTTATGCTTTTAAGAACTAAATAACAGAATGATATAAATACATCAAAATTATTTATTTAAATTTGTATTAAAGTATATTAGACTAGAATAATTTTAGACTATTATAAATGATACTGTGGTTATTTTATTCATGTAAAAACTTTATATCTCTGATTGCTTTCTTAGGATAGATTCTTAAAAATGGAATTAGGAAGTCAAAGGGTAGAATATCTTTTAAAGTTCAAAATACATTTTGCCAAATTGCTTTCCAGTAAGGTTGAGTTAACTTAAATACCAGCAATGTAATCTATTTTGTCCTTGGTGGCTTTCCAATTGGTTTCTTATTAGTCCAGGATAATCGCATGCTTTTGAGGATGCCTAACAGTTTTCTAAAACTTTGTCCTGATTCCAGAAGCTCATTTATTCTGGGTCTGCAGGAAGATGTTCCTGTTTCCTCATTCAGTAAAACATCTTGATAAGTTTTGTGCTAATTTTCTTGTCTTTGCTAGTATTTGACTATAGAGAAATCTTTCCAGACTCAGTATTTGCCAATGGACAGGTGTGTGGATTGCCCCTGGCTCCCCTCAATGTCCATCTGGTTGTTCATCACATTCTTTTCTTGGAGCCATAGCTAGCAGGTCAATTTGCAACATTTATTACCCAGGCCCCAGGATCTAGCAAACATTCATCTTTCAAGCTATGCCCTATTTGCGTAGCATTTTCCGCTGTCCTCACCATTTAGTTTCCAGGCTGTCTGGCCAATGGAGCACACTCTACTCCTGGCATCTCCACCAATGGCTACCACTTTACTAATGGGACACTTCATCCCACAGGATGTAATGTGTCTTTGCAAATGCTATCCTCCATCCCCCATTCTTTCCTTCATTCATTCACATGTCTTTATCAAATATTAATTAAGCTTCTACTGTGTGCCAGCCAATGAATAAAGCATAGAACAAAAGAGACAGAAATCCCTGGCTTTGTATAGCTGACACTACATCCCTAATTCACCTTTCACTCCTGCCCTGTGACCTGTTGTCACAGGTTTTTTTGGTTGATATAAGCACGTGTTCTTTAAATTGGGGCAGACAGTGGGGCTATGAACAAAGTATGTTCCTGCCATCTCTAGACAGGCAAGAATGCTCTATTCTCCTGGTTGCTTTTCTCAAAATAACCATTGTCAGCATTATGAGTATTGAAAACTGCTGTGATATTCTAACACAAGCTTGTCCATTGCAGAGGGTTTTCAGTAGTATTGGAGTTGTTTGCCTTTTCTGGGCCTTGAAAAGGATTTTAGTAGGAAGTTAGCAGGAACACCATTAGGGAATGCTAACTGGAAACCATTTCAAATAGTGATACAAGGCATTTGCAAAAACAACTTGCCCTGTTTCATTTTTTTCAAGGTTAACTTTAAGGCAATGGTTTTCACAGAGAAAATTACTCTACTGGCAACAAAAAAAAACACAAGACTGTAGGAGTAAATGTATTTTGTAAAGTTAATGATATAATAGTATTGTTTTTGATTTTTTATGCTTTACTTAATATTTTTGCTTCCAGTTCTCAACATAAACATTTGGCTAGGATTTTTTTTTTTCAGTCACTGAGTCAAATTCTCAGTCTGCATAACTCAGTAGGGCACCCAGGTGAAATGAAAATCTGACCTGTGTTTACATCTTCATAACTAATTTCTCATTGGGTTGTGCAGTGTGTCTCAGCTTCTAATGCATGCTAAAAAATAAATAACATTATAACTTTGACTTTCTCCAAGTGTATTTGCAATAGATGAGGCTTAGAAGGGGATAAGGTGGTAATTTCAAGTATGTGACACATGTCTCAGGGAAACAGGAAGGCAGAATGTTGATCATGACTTTCAACACATATGTCTCTGGGAATCACTTTGTCATGCATATAACCCTCTTCTAAACATGCATGTATGTGAGTATATACACATGATTGTATGTGCACATGTGAGCACACATACGTATGCACACACACATATACTCATACATACCTTATATCTCAGCCATATTGAAACACTTTAATTTCTCCCAAACATGCCACACTACCTATTTCTTTTTCCATGCCTCACACCAAGAGTCAGTCATCTCCTCCGAGAACCTTTCACCCGTCAGCAGCCTCCTGCTCCAGCTAAGGTTCTTTCCTGCTTTGTACCCCCACCCCATTCCCACATTTCCCATCCTGATACAGCATACCACCCAGAAGTAACTCGTGGTTCACTAATGGATCTGAATGACGACTTTCCACCTTAGACTGTGAGACTCCTGAGGGTGAAGGTGAGGCCTGGACTTCTTCCCTCTGTCTCTCAGCTGTTAGCACAGTGCCTGGCACCCAGTGGGCATTCAGGGCCTTTGGGAGCTGCTCACGAATCATCCCAAGGTGCCCTAGCCCATTCACCTTCCCGCTCTGCTGGGCAACAGTTTCCACTGTCTCTCCTCAAACCCCCATCACCCCTTCCCCAGCCTTCTCTTTCAGCAGATCATCTTCCCAATTCATAAGAGAATAGAAACAATCAGAAGATAACTTCCTCAAGGTCCCCAGTGTATCTACCTCCTGCATCAGTGCCCTTAAACTCCACCTTCCACCATATTACAAACGATAAACTGACTTCACTCCAGTTAGGGCTAGCCCTTCTACTTGCTGGTTGATCACATCCTCTCTACTTACTGGAAGACTTTACTCCAACATTTGTCTCTTTTCTCGCTCCCATCATTATTTTGCCCTTTTCACTGGATAATTTGAAAACCCAGTTTAATTACTTTTATTTTTTAAAATAAAACATTTCTCTCCAGCTATAGCCTATTCTCTGCTGTCCTTTACAGCAAAATCCCTCAAAAGAGTTATATATTGTCTAAAAATCCTTTCTTCTCACTCTTGCTTAAACCTACTCTGATCAGTCTGTAGCCCCGTCATTCCACCAAAACCGTTCTTGTTAGTCTTGATACTCCCCTCAGCATTGCTAAGTCCGACGATCAAGCTTCACTTTGCATTTTTAACAAAATTGATCTTACTGGAAACACTTTCTTCACTAGGATTCTAAGACACACTCCACCTAATTTATCTCATACCTCCCTGGCCACTTCGTGGCTAGTATATACACCAGTTTTGCTGCAGGAACTAGTCCTAATATCGCAATGGTTTACAACCACAAAGATCAGTGTTTTGTTCAAATTCCATAAATATATGGGGTCAGCTACAGATCCGCATGACTATGCTGGGCTCATCTGCAGCTCAGCTTGGCTTGACTCTGTTTGGGGCTCTGTGCCATCTGTTTTGTCATTCTAAGGCCCAGGCTAAAGGAGCAGCCCCATCTGTAGCACTCTATTCTCTTGTGAAAGAGGGAAGGAGCAAAAGGGTTGGAAGTTCCAAAGTTTCTAAGAGCTTCTGCTTAGACATGGCATGTATCACGTCTACTCACATTCCATTGGTCAAAGTAAACCTGTGAATTACATCTCCTGTGAGAACGGGGTAATTAGTTGTTTGCCCTCATCTTAAGCCCCTGAGATGTGGCTTCAGTGAGACCATTGACAAGTTTCATGCATGTCCTCAGAGGACTGGGGAACCCAGTGATATACTCACTGTCTGACTCACATCTGAGAAATCTGAAGCCTCAAAAGCTGGCTGAAGTGGTCTACAACAGCAGAGTGAGAGCCACAGCTTGAGAAGTTGCTACATTTCCACCAAGAGTGCATCTGAAGAGTGTGTTTCCTGTTGATGGATGTGTGTGATGTCATGGAGAGAGCCTTTGTGGAGGTGGCTTAGCTTCTGACCTAGAATGCCACCTGGAGGGGTGAGAGGATCACAGCAGAAGAAGACCTGGGTTATACAGTTAGATGTTCAGGGGCCAAGGCAGTGGTGGATGGAACATACAGTCCATATCAGGAAACTGCAGATCAGAGGGCCCGGGGTGGATGGGCCCCTGAAGAGACCTCACAAATGCCCCACATGGGCCAGCTCCCAATATCCACCACAGCCAGATGGAAATATGCCACAGTCATACCAATTGAATGAAACCGTTCTTCCCATTTACCTCTTCCTTTTCCTCTGTCCCCTCACCTTGGAGAAGTCAAGCTAACAAGTAGGAATGGGGTAAGGAAGAGAAGGAAAATGAGAAGATTGCCCCTTTGCCCCTGGCAGCAGGCCCAAGCTGATGGGGGAGGAAGACTCACTCCAATTGAAATTTAGAGACTGTTATTATTACGTATTACTAAGCTAAGACTATGTGATAAGAAGTAACCAGAGGACTTAAAAATAAACTATCTGAGAGTAATAAAAAGTCAAGGACCCCGCTCCTGAGTCTGAAAAAGCGGAGGGGTGTGTGTGTGTGTTTGTGTGTGTGTGTGTGTGTGTGTGTGTGTGTTGGGGAAAAGGGAGGCATGATGATAAAGTCATTTCTTTTGCACTCCACTAACCACATTTGTTCCAAGTGGCCTAGGCTTCTATGCCGTTACCCGGGCTGGTTGCGTCTGCCTGGGCTTTCTGATAGTAAGAGGTTACATTTCAACTTTGTGGAAACCTGGCAACTTCATTGACATCTTTGTCTATGAGCATATGAGAGGCTAGAATCTGAGTTTGCAATTGGCTGGCCTTACATTTGACCCTGTTTACGTAAAGGAAATCTAGGCATCTGGCCAATTTAGGACCAAACAATTTCGTAGCTGGGGTGTTGAGCTTCATTTCCTTCTTCAGTTATAAATGCAGTTGAAGCCAATTCCAAAGCAGTTTTAGGAAGTCAGTAAAAACATTTAGGCGTCACTACTACTGCTTTATTAAATTGCGTCTATTGTTTTGACCTTGCTTGTGTTTAAATGTGGAAGTAAAAAAAAAAAAAATATGGGCGTGACCATGGGGGAGTGAAGGGGTATTAAGTCATTACACCACCTTCTTATCCAGTCAGGAAACCCGAAGCCGCTGGTCCATTTCCTGCTTTAGTAAGCCAGGGAATGCAATCCTGTCGTGTATGTGACTCAGGGTAACATGACTCAGGTTAAGAACTGGGTCTATGGAATTTGTTTCCTGGCCAGGAAAATGACAACTCAATTGCTACTAGAGTTAAATGGAAAATGTATACTTTTGCCTTCATTCAAGCTATTGTTATTTTTAAAGAATTGTTGGGAACATAAGATCAAACTTAAACATGATAGCATAAATTCTAGTTACTGGGAATCAGGACAACCCTTGGGAATACTGCCTTTTATTCCCAGCTCTTCGTATGTTTTATGTTGGACCTTAGACATCATACCTCTGTCCTTACACATGAAAGAGAGACTGTTGCTAGTCAACACTCAATACCAGGCAAATTAAAAATGCTCATTTAAACACAGGGTAGACTAATATGATCCCTTACCTGTGCATTTATTTGTTTATCTAGTTCTTCATTTCTTAAAATGGTACCGTTCACAGAAGCACCTCAGGGTACAAGCAGCACATTAAAACAGTAATTAAAATAGATAAAACATTACAAAGAAGCAATTAAAGGAGCAGCAAATGAGATTACAACTTAAAACACTGTTATGCTGAAAACTGTTTAAAAAAAACAAACTGTTCATCTTATCAGTATAGCAGGCACATGGGCGAGGAGTAGGAGAGCCTTTGCTGTGGCTTTGAGAAGTCACAAATGGAAAATGTGGTGAGACAAATGATTTTAAACCTTGCCTCTCAGTGTAATTTTGTATCTCAAATATAATATTCTGGCCCCCAGTCCCCACTCCCCAAGCCCTAATCTGCTCACCCACAGGGGTGGCTTGTTTTATACCATACCTTAATGTGTCCCTTTAGCCAGAACACGCTACAGAGGATTCAAAAGCCTCTTTCTTTCTCAGAGTCTGTAAATGGAGTCCTTAGTCATACTTCGTGTGGCTCAAATGACATTTGATCATGCTTAGGTACTGGAAACAATCAAAGGACCATAACCTCAGAGAACATTCTTCCAACTTAGTAGGAAAATCCTTGTCATTCATCCCTAGTTCCTACCCCACTGGGCCCCACGGGCTGGCAGTTTTCTTACACAATGTCATGTCCTCTCCCCTCTTGTTGTACGCCTAAGCAAGCCTTTGTTAGGCTCTACGAACTGACCTCACCAGTCCCATTTCATTTCTAGTGCTAATCACGCTTACTTGCAACATGTGAGTTTATTTTTATTTTTTGAAATAGAGTCTCACTCTGTCACCCAGGCTAGAGTGCCGTAGCACGATCTCGGTTCACTGTAACCTCCGCCTGTCAGGTTCAAGCAATTCTCCCTGCCTCAGCCTCCCAAGTAGCTGGGATTACAGGCACTCACTGCCATACCCAGCTAACTTTTATATTTCTAGTAGAGATGGGGTTTCACCGTGTTGGCCAGGCTGGTCTCAAACTCCTGACCTCAGGTAATCCTCCTGCCTTGGCCTCCCAAAGTGCTGGGATTACCGTCTTGTGCCACCGCACCTGGCCCATGTGAGTTTAAAGTTAGAATTTGCATGGGTAGCAAGCAATTTACAAAAGCCAAAAATGCTATAACTGTCTAGTTTTTAAACATGAGAGCTTGATGAGCATTCTGAACTAGGGAGCTGAAAATGTATTGTCTGTTTTGTTGACATGAGGGCATATCTCCACTGAGACGCTTCTCCGTAACAGTATATGAGTCCTTTCAGAAACTGTTTTGTAGTAAGCCTATCTTGTTTGTATAAAATTGTCCCTTTATGCTCATTTTGCTCTACACTGACCTTAAAGGGTGGAGCTCCGCTATACAGGCGCCTTCCTCCACAACCTGTCTCCCTCTCCCATTTCAGCGAGATCAGATCACACAGAATGGCTGGATCGATGAGTGGGTGGGTAGATGGATGGATAGGTAAGGGATGGGTGGTTGGGTTGATAGGTGGGTGGATAGATGAATGTGTAATAAGGGTATGGGTGGTCAGGTGGGTAGAAGAATGGATGGGTAATTAGGGGATGTGTGGTTAAGTGGGGTGGGTGGCTGATGATGGGTAAGTAGAGGTGGATGGATGAGCAGATGGATGGATGGATAGATGGATGGATGGATGGATGGATGGATGGATGGATGGATGGATGAGTAAATGACATTGCCTAGAGGATATTTTAAAGGACACTTTACATGTGGCCAAATTGAAAGTACTGGGCAGAGGTGAGGAACTCTGAGAGAAGGGCCCACAAGGGGGCTGGCAAAGAAAACGTAGAAACCACAGCCCATCCAGAGCACACAGTCATCACTTCAGTAAGACTCGGCATTGAAAGATAACAAGGTTTTCTTCAGGAAAAAAAAAAGTGCAGATACTGGCCCATGTGAAATTAGCAATCTCAGTCTTAGGTTGTCCTAAATGCTTGAAGGATGCATATGTTTACCTGCCAAGATGCCTTTGACTAACTCTTGGGTTCTTGATAAAAGTGGAGAGACCAATGGTTAGTAAGAAAGTGACTATAAATACATGCTAAGGTATCTGAGGCAGTAGGAATATTCGGTTTTGCTCAAAGTGTTTCTCTTAGGTTTTGTGTGAGGTTCCCACCTTATTCCTAAGTACACTTCCCACCCTCCTTGGCACAGCTCCACACCCTTTTTCACGTAGCCTGAAATGCCCTTTAAAGCTCCAAAGAGTACCTAGAATATCTGTTAAGCAGATACTTTACCACAAAGTGGAGGAAGGAGTTGGGAAAGAGGAATTCTAGCTCACTCCATTTACTCATGAATACTCACGAGATTCTCAGTTACTGTTTACCACTTGTGCAAACAAAAAGTAGGGCCCTGAGAAAATGCAACTTAGAATGGGTAAGTTTTGATGAAAGGGAGGAAGGATGGAAAGGTGAGAACGACAAAAGAAAAAAACTGGGTTAACAAGAATATATCAGCACAGAAAGATCCTGGAGAAGGGTGCGCCTGTCTGAAAGGACACAGCACACACACACACAAAAATGGACAAAGTTCCTGATGTCACAAAATAAAGTTGCCCTCAAGTCAGTAAATAGAATTCTCAAGAATACCGTCTTTAAATCTGTAGTTCTAGACCAAATGGTGTAGAATAACAACCCCCCAAAGTTATGCCAGGCTTGCTTTAAAGCCTCTTGTCCATGAACATATTTAAACGGCTTCAGTTTTGCCAACAAAGCTCCTTTAGGGGGTACACTGTTCAAGTGGCTTTCTACCACCGAGCTGTTATCATTTTGGAATTTCACATCAAAGAGAGAGTATCACTACGTTCAGTAAAGACCTGCATTGGTAAGCAAAGGCTTGCTGTGGCCCTCGGCTAACACTGACAGATTCCTACAGCTGGTTTCACATACAGCTTCGTTTACCCGGTGGGACATCCTGTGGGACATGAAGAGTATTTGAGCCATGGGGGCTTTGAGAACAGAGACCTGGAGGTACCTCACTCTCGGCTATTGTGTCTCTTCTCTGCCTTGTGAAGTCAGGAAGCCTTCACGTATGTGACTTGTCCCCCTAGTTTGGGACCAAACTCCTTGAACTATGTTAGTTTACATGTATCCCCCACTCTCCTCATTCTCCAGAGCACCCAGTGAATGGGGTGTGTCCCCTTACTCTGCCAATAAACGAAAGGGAAACTTCCCAGAATTCAAGCAGCATTAGCATAGTAGAGATGAAAGATATCATTCAAATGCCTTAAAGGAGACTTTCTGGTTTCCCACAGGAAACATTATAAATTGCTGTGTTTTCAGCACTTGTAAAATCCTTAGGTGGGTCTCCCCTGCAGAAGAGAGTGGCAAACAAAAGTCACACACATTCTCAGCCACCCTCAGCACATGTTCCTAGTGTTTTCTGCACCATTCACTCCTTCTTAACTGTCCCTTTCCTGCTGTAAGCACAGTTTGAATGTGGCTTAAGTGAACATGAAAACAAGTATCTGTTGGTTAATTCTGGAAAACCAACAATGTCAGAGGCAGGCTGATTTCAGCACCAGGGCAGTCTCTGAACTCCTGAAGCAATAAAGCTGCTGGGGGCTTTATTTTAAGGCCCAGAGGTTGGTGCCTAAGCTTTGGAAGGGCCACCTCCACCTGTGGCATGACTAACTTCAGCTCCGTACTCACGGCCACACGTGCCACTGAACCACCTCCTTCCCACCTGCCAGGACCCTTGGGAGGCTACTCCAGCCTCCTCTCAGAGCCCAGGTCCTTGTGTTCTTTGCATCTGTCTTCATTAATTGGGTGCTCTGGAGAATGAGGGGAGTTGGGGATACAAGGAAGAATGACACGGTCCTAGGAGTATGGCCTCTAACTAAAGGGACAAGTCACTGTGTGAAGGCTCTGTGACTTCTCAAGCCACGTGTGACAGGTAACCCACAGCGACTTGCCTCCAGGTCTTTGCTCCCGAACCCCCCATGGCTCAGGATGCTCTCCCCTGCCTTTGACCGTGGCTTCCCCTCCACGGTCCTTTCCTCATCCCTCTGAGAACTGGGCCCTTCCTCCCTGTGCCCCGTTGAACTCTGAAAGTACAATGAGCTGAGCCAGAGGCAGCATGAGCTCAAGGATAAGAAGATCAACTCAGAGGCAATCTAACCACCATAGTGCTAATCCTGGGTCTACCCCTTCTTAGCTGGGAGACTTCAGGCAAGTTACTTCACCTTTCTGCACATCTGCTCCAACATCTTCAAAATGAGGGCAACGCACATAGTGCACGTGGTCACTGAGGAGGATTAACTGAGTCAACCCAGGGGGAAGCCCAGAATGACGGCTAGCGTGCTATAAGCGCCTAGAATTGTCATGTATTATAGGCTGTCACTCCTGGGAAGCTGTATGATTCTCCAGGGTACAGACACTGCTCATTTATCTTTATAACCCCCTCACCTGCAGCTGGGCATAAAGTAGACAAGCATACAAGTTTAATGCTGAAGAACTTTACAAAAATGAATAAATGACCAAATCAACAAATGAGCAGACCTGAGTAAGAACACAGGAAGCAGCATATCATTGTAGCCAAAGCCCTGGGCTTTCGGACCCATGAAGCCCGGAATCCTCTGGGGCACTGACAGTCCTGGAGTTGGTGGGGTGTGGCTCTGGAGGCAGCATAGGCAGCCGAGATCCCTTGGGCCAGCTGCTGGTGACTTGGGTCCACTCCCCACTCAGGAAACGTGTCTTGAGCAATCCCCAAACTTGCTTTCCTTCGCTGCCAAAGCAAGCACGGGATGGAGCAGAGGGCCCCACACCCTGTGGGTCGTTCCAGACTGAGAGCTTTGCAAAGTACAGTATTCTGACTCTGCCCTGGGACACTCTGATTCCACTGTCTGGGATGGGATAGGGCAACTGTGTTTTTAAAAACCTCCCCAGATGATGGTGAATCTCAGGCACAGGTTTGGGAATGACTGGACTAGATTTCTCACGCTGGAAGGGAGAGACGGCTTCCCACACACTCCTCTTTCAGTTTCCACCACACATACACACACACACACACACAAACACACACACACACACGCCAGGGAGATCCTTGATGGAACCTGTCTCCACACTGTTCCTTTGGGCACTGCCAACTCCCACACAAGCCAATGCTGCTCTGTGAGGGGAGTGGAGAGTTGAGGCCCCCATTCTGAGACTGAGCTCCCCGCCGCCTCCCCTACCAACCGCCCTGGCACGCACAACAGGCAACAGGATGAACTACCACCTGCGATTGATCCATGCTCGTTATAAACTGTTATGGACCTGGTTAATTGTTTTGCCTGTATAAGCACATTTTGTTTCATCCATTTTTCAAGCTGAGGGAAGGTTGTTTTATAAAAGGGGATTTAATTAAACGTTTTGTCCCAGCCTGGCCTTTCCTTTCCGCATCTGCGTTATGCTTGTGTCCTAGTTTCCCTGGAGGGTAAGAAAACAATTTAGTAAAAATGAAGGATTCATTGATTTACCATTGAAAAAGGAAATGCCAAGCTAACAACTCCCCTCTATAATTTTCTAGTGACCATAAGAGAGAGCCCAGCCATTTAACTTAAAGACAGTGTGTTTCCTGGTGCACCTGGCTCTTTCTATCTTTCTATACATTCATGCTGTTAGGTTTATAGTCTTGCTCTTGATTGAAATCATTTTGTGAACACTCATAGGCACTATTTTTCTTCTCTGAACAAAATAGATGCTCCTGGGTAACTAAGGTCCTTTAATTGTTTCTACTGCCAGTCACCACTGGGGGTGGGGAATTATTCTTTCCCCAAGACCCTAACAGTGGGATCATAACATCTCTCCCATCATTTAACTGTAGCTCTCCCCCTGCGCATAGAATTTAAGTTGACCTACTTTCCTGCCTGTTGAGTGGCCTCGGGCCTCAAATGTTCTTCTAGTAGATATCAGCTGTGTTCTGGGCTAAAGTCTTAGATTTTTAGCGCAATACAGTATTGTGGCTCAAAAGAAGTAGGATGCGGTAATGGTCTGAGGGAGCTGGGTATGACAGGGCCCTTGCCGGGCACCACTTCCTGCAGCCATCCTGTGTCCACTGACGACTGTGGTGGGTTCTGAGCCTGTCTGGCCAAGGACCAGGGCTGTTCTGGGAGCAACCTTCATTCTGAGGGGAGGGGCTTGCGAGCAAACAGAGGAAAGAATGTGGGACTAGGAATCAAGAAAATACAATTTGCCACAGGAGCACTGTGTCTTTGGGCCAATCATGTCACTTCTGGAAGCTTCTGTGTCTCTTCCAGTGCTGCTTGTGATTCATTCAAAATGTATAGAGCCCCTGCTCCTTGGCAGCCACTGTGGCTGAGATAATAGTGGGGAACTCAAGTAGAGCTAGTCCTGCTGACACCGAGGGCCGACACTGGTGGGAGAAATAGGTTGAATCAACTCTTCACAAAAATTTAAGATGTTAATACTCTAATAACAGCTTCACATGAATGGTGCACAATGGTTTGAGATATAACCGGGAAATCTCGCTCAATGCCTGGTTGTACGTAATCCAGGGAGTAAAGAAAGGCCTTGAGAAGAAAGTGGCTTCTGAGTGGACACATCAAAGAAAAGTAAGAGTTAACTCAGAGGAGGAGGGTTTCAGGCAGACCCCACCCAGAGTGGCCGTGCTGACAAAGACAGCCAGCTCAACCCAGCTGAGGATGTTTGTTTCCCTGTGACGAGCGTTTGCCTTCCCTCTTGTTGGTCCATTAGGAAACACATCAGCTGACCTCTAGATTGGAGCTGGCCAGCCAGAATGCATTTATACTTAATTAGCCACAAATTACAGTCCATAACAAGGCAATGTTTTATTTTGCTGTATTATACCAAAATCCAGGACAGCCTCACTTTCACAGTTTCTTCTTCCATCTGTACCAGGAAGAAAGCAAGACTTTGCCTCTGCTCTGATTTTCACAAATCTGACGGAACTGGGAGGGACTCATTGGAACAGAACAGTAACTCACCTATCAGTTTCTGATGGACTGAACAAGATCCGGCTGAGGCTGTTTTGCAATTATAGCACTTTCCAGCTGAAGGCCTCAAAATGTTTTGTGAGCAGTGATGGGCAACAGTTGGGCCTCCTCGTGCTAATACTAAGTGCTCTCATAATAAATTTAACACAGGCAACGGTCTGGCTCATTATCCCGCTAGGGTAGAAGAAGGAGCGTGCCTGTGGGAAGGAGGCCATATGCTGACCCTGCCAGCAGTAGGACCAGACCACTGCTCAGTGCTCGCAAGACGATATCCTACGTGGAAGTCTCGTGCAGGCTCAAACCCCAACCCTGGTGTCTGGGCAGGTACTGTGAGGGTTGATTTGATGAAACTCTGAGCAAGAGAAGGGCAGAAGGGTGGAAAGGCCTCATCTCAGGATGAGGGAGGCTGGAGAAACATGGGTTGTGCCCATGGGACTGGTTAGTTAGATAGAAAAACTGGGTAAAGGATAGTCGTGTCTGTAATTTTCTTTCCTATGCGGTTTCTCCTAGTTCTGTCGTGACCCAGCCTGCGCCTACAGGGAGGGTAGCAATCCTGTTCTGTGTGTAACTGTGTTAATCCTCCAGGTGTATTACTGAGTTGGCAGAGCAGAGTGGAGAGGAGGGCACTTATGTACCGTTTCAGACTCTGGCACTGAGCTAGGGGGCCTTGGAGACAGATCTCGGTGGGGCTTCCTATCACCCTATAAATCTTGCCACTGAACTGGCTGCTTCTGAAACCTACCCCAACTTACATTCCTCTCATTCCGAAGCCCCACATCACCCCCAAAATTTGATCTCATTGATTTATACCTTCCCCCAAGATAATGTATTGAAAGTCTAACATGTCAGGCAATGTGTTGGATTCAAGGTGAAGACATCTTTTTTCTTGCTCACTTTTCTGCATATCCCAATTTTCTGTAATGGGTCAGTAACTTATTTTGAAGAGTAAAGTTTGCTATAGAACTATATCTGGAAGTGAAAATATGTAAGCTACACATTTTAATCGTTTTGAAGAACTAAATTACTTTTCTTCAGTATTTAAAACTTGTTTACTTTAAAACTTTGACTTTGTGACCTTCTTTACCAAGAAACAGAAGGCTGTTGGACCCAAGGTCTCTCACTGTCGACCTATGCCTTTCCTCCAACTCGGAGAATCAGGTGAATTGGGTTTATAGTGCAAAAGAAACTTCTTTAAAAAATCAAAGACCAACTAGTCATGAGTTCTGACCACAAGATGCTCACGTATAGTCAGGTAGGAGAGAAAAAGCATCTGAAAATACAACTTTTTATAATACAAAATATTTTATAAAATATAAGACAACATTGAGAAGGATAAATACTTTAAAAGTGGTCTTGATAAGGTCAAGGGATGCCAGCAGAAGGCGTTTTCCCGCAGCTGACGGATGGAAAAGCTCGATGACTGTGGGGCGTGGGAGCCCTGCCTGAAAGAAATCAGGGCCTGGGCTGCAGACAAGGTCCACTTGGGCAACCGGGGAAGAGGTTAAAATGAGCGGTGGCAGGAAGGTCAAAAGGGGCTCGGTGGGCGGACCACATGAGCTTGGTTAGGATAAAGTAAGGGAGGCATGAAGAGAAGGAGGTGAGGTCACGAAGGATGATGGGGACCAGGCTGGGGGATTTAGTTCTGCAGTCAGGGGAGCTACACCTGACACAAACTGATCCAGCAGCAGAGGTTAGCATGGACCGGGGTGGAAAGAGACCGGCATTTTGGGGACTGAATCCAGGTGAGATAAGATGACCTAGTGCAGTAGCCGTGAGATGGGGTGGATGGGCAGGTGGTGTTTCAGAGGCAGCATAGGCAGATTCTGGAGAAATAAGGAGTGGAAAGGATTCTTTTTTTCCAGGCTGTACCCTCAGACTAGGTGAAGCTGGTGTGAAGGGGCTACGGTGGTTAGAAGTTGCAGTCGAAAACTGGAAAGGAAAATTACAGGTTGCTCTTCCATGAGGACTTCTTCAGCCAGAGGAACTGCAGGAGTTGCCAGCATAATGAAATCTAAACAGGGAATTTTCAAATAAGCAAAAAGGATAACCATGAGGCTTCTATTTTTTTTCTTTCTACTCTTTTAAGTTATTCATCACTAAATATCTATGAAGCAGTTACATTATGTAGGAAACCAAAGAAACGCAGTTTAGCACCTAGTTTCTGTCATTGTATGATTTTCAATATATTTGCAGACAGAACTGTATTGACCTGTTTGCATAGCACTGCATACTTTAGCTCATGATAAGAACCACCTTGAGAAAGGTGTAGGACTTGAGCTTCAACCATTGCCTGAATTAAGGGAAATTAAGTGTGTGTGGGGTATTGTAAAATGCTACTATGTGCCATGTACTTTACTTTTCATCTTATCATTGTGCCCATTTTAAAGAAAAGGAAACTGAGACCCAGAGAGATGAAGATTTAAGTGGCAGAGCCAGGAAAGCCTCATCCAAAGCCTAGCTAGAGCACAGCGCCCCCTAGAGAGGTAGACGGGGAGAAGCAACGCATCCTCAATGAAAACCTGGCGTGCAAACACATGGAAGATGTAGGTTTTCTATACTTCAAAACCATCAGAATTTTAAACGTTTCATATGCACCTACCTGCTTACTTTCCAGTTGGTTCTAAAAGTTTTCTGACAGACTGCTTTCTGAGACTCTGCTGTTGTCAAGAATCTGCACATTTTCTCAAGATTTGAAGCAGGGTAGGACAAGATGGAAGCACACGTAAATAGAACATAAGTTAATTGCTTTCTGGAGTATGTCTCGGAGTCAGTGTATTTCCCATGGTGTTCTGTATGCCTGTCTCCTGGGCTTAAAGGGTTAAGAGAACACTCCACCTTTTATAATATCACCAGATCTCGATTAATCTGGCAAATGCTATAAATCAATGGGCAGTGTGAAATTGAACACTAAATGTATTGGACGTTATTATAAAAAGAGAAATTGGATAATTTCTACTCATTTCTGTCTGAAAATGAAAAACTGCCAGGGTAATGAATCTCCTTGATCTGCTGAAATGCTTATCAGTTACAAAGTACTTCTCCATTGAAGAGATAAACAGTCAAAACCCAAAAAGTATTCATAGTATTTTTGAATAAAATTAAATCTCCATGCTGTTTGTGGGATAAACTCCCCCGAAATGACCAAACATCTCTTTTAGAAAGCTTCAAAGTCAAGAGCAGTTCTTATTGCCCTGAAACATTTCAGTAAAGCAAAGAAATCTTTGTTACATGAACTATCCACACTTCCATGAAATCAAGAGCAAACTTATCAAGATTGATTCCTGTGATCAAGCACAGTTAGATTTGCATAAAAGGGTTGGTTGGCCAAAAAGATATATCTAAATAACCTTTCATTGTTAAGGCTAACCTCCCTTTCATTGTTAAGTTCAAAGGAAGGAAAGTTCTTTGAAACATCACCAGGGTTGGTGCTGTTGGTCTAATCAGAGTACATTTTGAGTCCAGAGGTAAGAAGTGCCTTCAGCTGAAATAAAATGTGGGCAAGATCAGCCAGGTGGCCCCCATTGTAGGGGGAAGGGAGCCCTTCAAATACTGATTCCAGGGCAGCCTGCTGGTTTTAACAACCTCTTCCTCGGTAAAGCTCTCCAAAACCTGGAACTGGGGAACTGGAACTTTGTTCCAGTTTTCCTTTTCTGCATGAAGTAGGAATGTGATTGTAATGAGACAGTTTTTCAGACATGTAGCAGTTCTCGTTCTTCCTATATTTGATAATACTTACCCTGTGCCTATTAATAAGCCTAGTCCAGTTGGGGTAACTGGAATGGCCAAACAATACGCTGCACTGCGGACCTTTCCAGGGCCTGTTCCCCTACATCCCCAGGAGCTGAGAGAGTTTAGCACATAGTATGTACTCCGTGCATAGTAGTCTTCTACAAATCGGTTTATTCATACACTTAATAAATGTGCCAGGCACTGTTCTAGGCACTTGAAATAAATCAACAAAAATCCTGTGCTCAGGGTATTTTCATTCTGGCAAGAGAAAATAAACCATAAGGAATTAGCATAAGAAATGGGCAAATTATATAGTATATCAGGTGTTAAGTGGTACAGACAAAAATAGAGCAGAGGAAGAGAGAATGGAGGCTGGGTTATAGGGATGGGATTGGGCTGTGATTTGAATTAGGTAGTCCAGGTAGACCTCAATGAGACGTTATCTCTTGAGTAAAGACTTGAAGGAGGAAGAGCATTTTAGCAGTGGCAATAGCTTGTGCCAAGACTGTAAAGTGAGATGTACCTGTCACATTGGAGGAATATCAAGTGGGCCAGTGTGGCTGAAGGGTGAGCACGTGGGAGAGTAGGAGGGGCTGAATTTAGAGAAGTAAGAGGGGTGGGAGGATCATACAGAACCTTAAAAGCCATTGTAAGGATTTTGCCTTTCACTTTAAGAAAAATGGGGGGCCACTGGAGGATTTTGCAACGAGGGATGTGATCTGACTGGAGATTTGAAGGAACTCCTCTGCCGTCTTGAGAATACGCTATATTCTACAGAGAGGCAAAGGTGGAGACTGAGAATTGAATTAAGAGGCACCTGCAGGAATCTGGGAAAATCAACAAATAATCCATGGTTCTATGTGCTATAGTGGCACAAAGCTGGAGGTCAAAGCAGTGTGTGCAACTAGTTCTTCCAGGGAAGGCCTCCCAGGGCTGTGACTTGTGAATTGAAGAAAAGGGATTTGGAGATGGCAGGAGGTGAGATGGGAAAGATTAGGGGGTACCAGACGGTGAAAGGTCTTGAGTACTGCCAGGACTAATGCCTGTTATAAAGCCAAGAAAATGCCCACTATGTGGCTTAAACAAATAGCTTCTTATTTTTCTCATGTACTAAGAGCCCCCAGAACTAGTGAATAAAATCAGTGATGAGTCTTTTTGTCATCCTTGTTGTGTTGGCTTGTGCTGGTTCTAAAGAGTGCCGCTGCATATCCATGTCGTGGGAAGGGAAAAGGAAGAGAGCAGCGTGCCAGGCGAATCTAGCTCTCCCTTTTAAAAATCAGGAAAGCAAATATCCTAGAAACCCTACCCAACAGACTTCAGCTTACGTCTGCCTAGCCCAACTGGGTCACATGACCATGCCCACCTGGAAGGTGACTCAGCAGAATGGGTGGTGGGCATGGTATGTCAGCTAACCAACAGTGCCGCCACAAATTCTTAATCTATCCAATGTGAGTGAAGATGATGCTTCCCCAGAGGGCCACGTGCAGCTTCATTGGCCTCCCACCTCTCGGAGCTGGGCTCGGCAAAAGAACGGCTGCTGAAGCACCCACTCCCCACTGTGGCTATCGCTGCCTTGCCCTTCCGCAGGGCCCCAGGTAGACTAGCTAGGGCCTGCAAGTCCTGCCTTTCCTGCCTGCCTGTGAACATCACTGATTCAACAGTAAGGACGAGGCCCTATGCTAGCTATGGAGTCTGCCTCTTCATAAGAGAAAGGTGTGTGTGAGTGTATGCAACCCTCAATTTCCTTGAGACTCTGGCAGTCACTTCTGTTTTGTCAGAAGAGGTTTCTGTCCTTCCCTCCCAGGTGATGAAACATTAAGACACACAGGCTGGGAGATGGGGGCGGCACTTGTGGCTGTGCTTTAATCAGCCACACTGTGAGTCAGCAAAGCTTGATTTTCGTGCCCACAACCTGTTTTCCTTGATCCGAGGTGCCTGTTGCCCATCTCTCTTCACCGCCTTCCCAAATCTGTTCTCCAAAAGGCTCTGATGAAGTCATTAACTTTGAAGTGTAAACACTGATAAGACTGAAAATGCCCTCTCCCCTAGATGTGTTATTTTAATAGCTGTCAAGCCTCTGTGGTTTGAGCCTAAACTTGGGATGGACAGGGGGCATCAGAGCAGCTGGTTTCAGTTCCTAGCTCTGCCATTCACTACCCAGTGAATCAGTACATCTTTTGGGCTTCAGTTTCTTCATCTGTGAAGTAACAAATTTGGAAGATGTGACCTCTAAGGCCCTCCTTGCTCTGCTGGTCTATTCAGCCAAGTGAGGGAACACGACTGTGTACTGACTTCTGGCATTGCTAACCCGTAGCTGCTGTTGTGGGTGGCATTGATGCAGACGCTCTGAGACCTAAGACTCCACACACTCAGCCTCTCACTTTGCAGAGCAATCGGCATCCGGGTGTGCACTCCCCTCCTCTCTGACCTCTGCAAGCCGGTATCTAATGTGCACAGTGGTGGAGAGAAGCTGCCTCTTGGTATCATCCACTAGACTCGGTTTGCTGAGGGCAGAGACATGTCTGGTTCACCATGGTACTCCAGGCACAGCAGGAACTCAGTGTATGTAAAAATGGACTGCCTGAACTGTGGTTAGAAAGGTAGCAGGGATGGACTTCTCTTTCCACTCTTCTCCTTACAAATAGACTCCACCAGACTCTGCCTTCTATCTGTTCTACCTTCTCCCCTCCTTTTCTCTTCCTGTTGTAAGGCAAAAGCTGCTTCACACAGTCATATTATGAAGTCTCAAGTTGGACTCTTACCCCAAACATCCTCTCAACCTACCATAGCTGCCTGAGTTACCATTTGATTCAGTTCTTAGTTTAAAGAAATTCCTCTGTTAACTGTCCCATTTATAATAACAATAAATGTTTATAACACCTTTTCAAGTGCTCTCATCTACTCTATCTTACCTCTCTGGGAGGGGTAGTTTCTTTTTTAATTTATAATTGACACATAACTGTACATATTGGGTACAATGTGATATTGCAATGCATGTATACATAGCATGAACAAATCAGGATAATTACCATATCACTTTCAACATTTATCATTGTGGTGATGACATTGAAAATCTTCTAGTTATCATGAAATGTACACTTCACTGTTACGTGCTGTCGTCACCCTACTGTGTTAGAGAGCACTAAAATTTATTCTTCTTAACTCTGACATTTGTACGTATTGACCAGCCTCTCCTGATTCCCACTCCCACCCCTCTGCAGCCTCTGGTGGGCACTGTTCTACTCTCTACTGGTATGAAATCAACTGTTTGGATTCCACGTATGAGTAAGATCACATAGATCTTCTGTGTCTGGCTTCTTTACCTTAATGTAATGTCCTCCAGGTTCATCCATGTTGCCACCAGTAACAGGATTTCATTCTGTTTTATGGCTAATGTTCCCGTGTGTGTGTTAGTGACATTGTCTTTATCCATTCATCTGTAAATGGGCATTTAGGTTGATTTCATAGCTTGACTATTGTGAAGTACACGGAAAACATGAGTATGCAGACGTCTCTTAAACATTCTGATTTCATTTCATCTGGATACATACCCTCTAATGGGGTTGCTGGATCATACAGTAGTTCTACTTTTAAGTGTTTTGAGGAAACTTCATACTATTTTCCATAGTGGCTGTACTAATTTACATTTCTACCAATGGGGTATAAAGAATTCCTTTTTCTCTGCATTCTTGCCAGCATTTTTCCTGGGGGGGTTTGAGGGGGGTCTTTTAGATAATTTCATTCTAACTGGGGTGAGTTGCTATCTCATTGTGGTTTTGATTTGCATTTCTCTGATGATTAGGCACATTCAGTATTTTTTCATATGTCTGTTGACTGTATATATTCCTCTGAAAAATGTCTATTCAGAATGTCTATTCAGGTCCTTTATCCATTTTTTAATCAGATGATTTATTTTTTGCTATTGAGTGTTCTGAGTTCCCTGTGTACTCTGGATACTAACCGCTTGTCCGATGAAGTTTGCAAATACTTCCCCCCAGTCTCTAGGTCGTCTCTTCACTTTGTTTCCTTTGCTGTGCAGAAGCTTTTGGGCTTGATGTAATCCTATTTGTCTAATTTTAGTTTTGTTGTCTGTGCTTATTTTAAAAAATTCTCTAGTAATTTCATAATTTGGGTCCTGCATTTAAGTCTTGAGTTTGTTTAGAGTTGATTTGTATATATGGAGAGAGACAATTCAGTTTTATTCTGCATGGGGGAAGGAGTAGTTTCTTGAGCACATACTAAATTGTGGTTTCTGAAAGATGAGCTGACAGTCAAGTAAGAGACCCTGAGGGAAGCAACCCCAGCAGACATGACTGAGAAAAATATCAGCATTAAATGCCAGCAGCCTGGTGGGGAACAAGGATAAAAGATGAAATATCAGAACCTAAGGCACATTTCACCAACATCACACCATTGCCTTGTGCCCTTTAAGTGTGCAATGCCAGGCTCAGTTTTCTGAACCCATCATTTTCTATATGCCCCTCCTCCCATGATTTTTTTTAAAATCACATAATGCTTGTCCTTGTGTCAAATCTCTTCTTGTGAGTTGCCTCAAGTCCTACTTTGTAAAAGGATAGGATACAGGCAAGAAGTAGGTTACTTGCTAACTATTAGAGATCACTTACTTCTCTACATGCGATGCCCTGATGCAACAGGAAGATGATTTCAGAATCGTTTTTCTAAATATCTGGGAAGTAGCTTAAATATTTATATGTATATAGTTTGAATTATGTGGCAAAAATATAGTGGTATCATGTCTTGGATTTTAGAGTCTGAGACCACATAAGGCAACATGGGCAACTTCAGTGATCTGTCATGTGCGCGAATGCTTTACACGAGCATAAAAGTTTTGCCATCATTTCCATGGATATATTCTGGGCATTTTAACCTATGTCATGTTTTAGCCTGGCACAGAGTAAGCAAGTGAAACATTCCTCAGTAATTCCATCAGTGCTGATAGCATACGAAGGAGTTGATTTTCAAACTTTTATTTTATTTTCATGAATTGTTTTTTAAAAACAAACGCTGATTGGGCCTTGCTTTAATCACAATAATGGCTTGTAGATACTAGTAGACTGTCGTGGCTACAAGCTTAGGCTCTGGGGTCAGCTGCCTGGGTTTGAATCCCAGCTCTGCCACTTACAAATAACTAGCCATGGCCTAGTCACTCAGCCTCTGGGTGGCTCCATTTCCTCTAATGTAAACTGGGAATTACAATAAAATTATCGCAGAGGATCCTTGTGAGGATTAAATGAGTTAATACGTGAATAGAAAATGTAGTATTTAAAATAGTGCCTGGTGCATAGTAAATGTTCTCATAATTATAAACAGTTGTCTATTATTAACCTAAATAATTCTCTTTCTAGTTCCTTTTACCAACATGGCATTGGTTGATCAAAAAATACCTACTTGACCCTGAGCAAAAATGTTTTTTTTCTGCATGCTGCATGCATGTCTGTATTTGAAAAACATTTAGAATATGGGCCTACATTGAGATTTTTTAAATTATTTAGGGATGAACAGGAACAAAAGGGAGGAGGAAAAGGCTAGAAAATTGCTACTTCATTTTCCAGAAATGGAGAATCAATAAACTCTGAGCTGGGTACTTTAAGAAAGGAAACAATAGGTTTCCATAAGATGTTTCTTATAAATCCAGATGAGCCTGGAAGTTTCCAGTGGTTTAATTGTGAGGGGCCAAAATAGTTCCACACTAGTGACTGAATATAAAAGGCTTGATTAAAATACTTTTTTAGTAGTTCATATCCTTGAAAGTAAAGTCTCTGCTACAACCTGTGCCAATAAGAGCCAGTAAACAGCTCATTGCATTATAACATGGGTTTTTTAATTGTTAATTATAATAAAAGAAGCAACAACCCAACAATAATTTCCAGTCCGTACATCTGTGAAGTTTAAATGGGAAAATTGCCTCTTGTCTCAGCAAGGATGTAATTGATTCTTGGGCACTTAACGATATAATACTAGTTTCTGCCTGTTCTTTCTTCCTTCAAAGAGCTGACACCATTATGTCACTGATATAAATGGAATCTTGAAGGTACATCAAAAATTCTGTCTTTTTAGGGAAAAAATAGCCATTGTGGCCCTTTAGTGTGGAGCAGGTGCGTAGTCAAGAAGGATGTATCCCTGGGTCAAGGTCAGAGTTCAGCTCCAGACGGAGATTTTCACCCTTTTCTATGGGGTAGGTGGAGCACATCTTGTCATGTTAGCAACAGTCATTGTGAACCTTCTAAAATGTTTTAAAGTCACATTTTAAGACTGTCAAATGAGACAGCAAAGAGGCTTTGTCAGAGGCTATCTGTTCTCATGTTACCCAAAGCTAAGTGGAAAAGAACTCTGGGTTCTTGAAACTGAATTCGATTAGTGGAGATGGACCAAAAAAAGTGTGCATCAAAAAGGACTTGCAAAATATTAGCGTCACTACCCATTCTCGGACTCAAACAGCCACTTAGGTTTCATTTTTTCAGTTTGACATTAAGTACCCAAAGAGCAGAAAAGGAATAAATTTAAAGAGTTGACATCAAAGTGCTGTCTATATTTCACTTCCAACCAGTACATTGTTTTAATTGCCATTTAAAAACTTTCATTTTTAACTGACTTGGCTATTCTTGGTAGTGGATATACTTTAACTCTTTGTAATAAACCATACATATATATTTTTAAAGCTTAACAGACATCTTGTCAATATGATCATCACTTTTTCTTCATCCTGATGCCCAGGTTATTCCAAATACAATATTTTGTCCTGATACAATGATTATGTATAGTTGGAAAAAAAAAAAGCTAAGCCTCATTGGTCCCCACGTCAAAACTAGTGTACATCCAAAGATTGTAAACATATCTGTTAATTGTAAACTTCCTCCATTTATGAAATCTGTATATAACCCTCTACCTGAATAATCGGATTGACCACATGGCAAGTGTTTTTAGCTGAAGTATACTCTTCTGAACAAGTCAGAAGGAGCACAACAGACTGGTCTCCCTGGCAAATGCCCTGAGGGGAAAATGGATCACAGAGAATTGTATTGTTGCCTCCCTCTAATAAAAACAACAAACAGTATTCAGCACCTATTGTAGAACTCATACTATTAAATACTGTGTGGTTGCCAGTTCATTTAAATTCACAAGCACCCTAGGTTGGTGCTATTATTTTCCTGATTTTACAGAATAGGAAATTGAGACACAGATAATGTAGGCTTAGGTTCATATAGCTAGTAAGTGGCAAAGCTAAAATTCAAACCCAGCACCTGTGTTTTTAACCACTTCGCTACACTCCCTGATTGTGGCATCTGTGCTCTTTCTTGTTTTTGTTGAGTTTTTTTATTCTTGTGGAAGATAACTTTTTGTTGTGAAAAATATCAAACTTTAAAAGATTTCAAGTACAATATAAAGTCCTTTTTTTCTTGAATTTTTCAGAGTAAGTTGTCCACTTGATCCTTCATCACTTTCAAATACACTAACATCTAATTATGACAAACCAGAATTTTACACAACCGCAGTGCAACCCACCAGAATCATCCAAGTTTTACCTGTTCACTCAGTAAGTCCTTTAAGTCAAAAGGCTGAAATTCAAAATCATGCGTTACATTTGTGTCCCCTTACTCCTCTTTAATCTAGAACGGTTCCTGAATCTTTCATTAACTTTCATGACCTTAATATTTTTGAGGATTACGGGTCAGATAACTTTGTAGAGATCCCTCATTCTGAGCGCGTCTGATACTTTCTCCTGACTGCATTCAGTGTTTACATTGCTGGCAGGAATAACAGGAGTACTGCTGCATTCTTCTCATCACATGCTATCAGTTGGCACGTGATTTGGACATGTCCTATGACTGGTGACCTGCATTTTGATCACTTAATTAAGATGGCGTCAACCAGGTTTCTGTGCTGTAAAGTTACTCTTTTTACTCCCATAATTAGTAAGTATTTTGTGGGAAGGTACTTTGAAGCCATATAAATATCTGAGTCCTGATCAACTTTCAAGTCATTCATGTATTCATTTACGTCAGCATGGACTCATGGTTTTCCATTTTATTCAAAGGACTTTCATCTGTAACTGCCATTATTTATTTTGATGTTCAAATTGTCTTCATTTGGCCACTAGGAGTCTCTTCAATCTGTCTGCTCTGCCCTTAACATGTTCTCATCATTTTGGAGACTTTTTGTTGTTAATTGGCGCAATAAGATGTTTTGGGTTCACCTTGTACCTTCCCTGCTCCAGCACTTGGAATCAACTATTTTGTTGAGGATCCCTGGTTCCTTTACATGAAGAATTGTATTTAGAAACCAAGATCTGGTGCTACGTGTGCTCACTGCTGCTTCAAGGATGGCCTCTTGGTGAAGAGAGTCAGGGACTCTCTGTATACATGTGTACATGTATGTGCATGTGTCTAGATAAGTAAAGAGATCTACATATATGTTCATTTCTACATGTACAATTGTGTGTGTATGTGTTCTAATACCTTCTGGTCCAATACCACAGGATTCATTCTAGTCTTTTCCTTTCCATATTTTAAACCCCCTTCTCTGGCAGTGAGAAACCTAACAGCCTGTGTTGTTAACCATTCCACTATATTGCCTGCCACTGGGAGGCTCAAGGAAGAAGCTGACGACTGCCGGGACTGGGTCATGGATCTCTTCTTCAATATGTCTATGACCTTAAACAAGTCTTGAACTACTCTGGGTTTGCATTTTTCATCTGTAAATAGCTGTGGCGATAATACCTGTTTCAGAAGGCTGTATAGGATAAGGGACAGAGGACAGGGCCTGGGCCATGCTGGCTCTGATACTCACTGACTGTGTGACCTTGAACAATGACACAACTGCTGAGACCCTTGTTTCTTTTCTTCTCTTTTCTTTTTTTTTTTTTTTTAAATAATGTCAACTTTTATTTTAGATTCAGGGGTTACACAGGCAGGTCAGTTACTTGAGTGCAGGTGAGGTTTGGGATATGAATGATCCCATCATCATAACGAGCATAGGACCCAATAGGTAGCTTTTCAGCCCTTCCTCCCTTCCTCCCTCTAGTAGTCTCCAGTGTCTATTGTTCCCACCTTTATGTTTATGTGTACCCAATATGTAGCTCCCACTTATAAGTGAGAACATGTGGTATTTGGTTTTCTGTTCCTGTGTTAACTCACTAAGGATTATGGCCTCCAACTGCATCCATGTTGCTGGAAATGATGTGATTTCATTCTTTTTATGGCTGGATAGTATTTCATAGTGTATATGTACCACATTTTCTTTATCCAATCCACCATTAATAGACACATGGGTTGATTCCATGTCTTTGCTATTGTGAATAGTGCTGCAATGAACATACAAGTGGATGTGTCTTTTTGGTAGAAAAATTTATTTTCCTTTGGATATATACCCAGTAACAGGATTACTGGATTAACCATTTGGTAGTTCTGTTTTAAGTTCTTTGAGAAATCTCCAAACTGCTGTCCACAGTGACTGAACTAGTTTACATTCCTACCCACAGTGTATGAGCTCCCTTTTCTCTGAAGCCTTGCCAGCATCTGGGTTTTTGTTGTTGTTGTTGTTGTTTGTCTTTTTAATCATAGCCATTCTGACTGATGTGAGATGGTACCACATGGTGGTTTTGATTTGCATTTCTCTGCTTAGTGATGTTGAGCATTTTTTCATATGTTTATTGTCCACTGGATGTCTTCCCTTGAGAAGTTTCTGTTCATGTCTTTTGCTCACTTTTTAATGGGAATATTCATTTTTTATTTATTTTTTTTTTTTTGCTTCTTTAGTTGTTTAAGTTCTTTATAGATTCTGGTATTAGATATTTGTTGAATGGATAGTTGGCAAATATTTTCTCCCATTCTGTGAGTGGTCTGTTTACTATGTTGATAGTTTCTTTTGCTGTGCAAAAGCTCTTTAGTCTGTTAAATCTTGCTTGTCAATTTTTGTTTTTGTTACACTTGCTTTTAAGGGTTTAGTCATAAATTCTTTACCAAGGACAATGTCCAGAATAGTATTTTCTAGGTTTTTTTCCTAGAGTTTTTATAGTTTGAGATTTTACAATAATTTTTAATCCATTTTGGGTTAATTTTTGAATGTGGTGAAAAGTATGATCTAGTTTCATTATTTTGCATGTAGCTAGTCAGTTATTCCAGCACCATTTATTAAATAGAGGGTTCTTTCCCCATTGTTTGTTTTTGTTGACTTTAGTTGTAGGTGCATGGCATTATTTCTGAGTTCTCTATTCTGTTCAGTTGGTCTATGTGTCTGTTTTTGTATCCATGCCATGCTGTTTTGGTACTGTAGCCTTATAGTATAGTTTGGTATAAGATAGTGTGATATCTCCAACTTTGTTCTTTTTGCTTAATATTGCTTTAGCTATTTGGGCTCTTATTTGGTTCCATGTGAATTTTAGAATGGTTTTTTCTAATTCTATGAAAAATGACATTGGTAGTCTGATTAAATATAGCATTGAATATGTAGATTGCTTTGGCCATTTTAATGTTCTTCCAATCCATTAGCATGAAACATTTTTCCATTTATTTGTGCCATCTCAGATTTCTTTCAGTAGTGTTTTGTAGTTCTTGTAGAGATCTCTCACCTCACCTTCTTGGTTAGATGTATTCCTAGGTATTTTATCTTTATATCTAGCTATTGTAAATGGGATTGCATTCCAGATTTGGCTCTTAGCTTAGACATTATTGGTGTATAGAAATGAACTAATTTTTGTACATTGATTTCATATCCTGAAATTTTACTAAAGTTGTTTATGAGGTCTAGGAGCCTTTTGGCAGAGTCTTTAGGATTTACTTTGCTGATGATAGGATCATATCCTCAGTGAAAAGAGATAATCTGACTTTTTCTTTCAATATTTGAATGTCTTTTATTTATTTCTCTTACCTGATTTGAGCTTTGTTTCTTGATCTTTAAAATGTGAATAATGCTACCACCAAGCTCCCAGGGCAGCTGTGATATTTAAATGTATGTAAAACCACTTGGCACAGTGCCTGGTAGATAGAAACAATCAAATATTGATTTCTCTTCCCTTTCTTCTCACCAGAATATTAAGTAATAATGATCATAGTAACAATAAACTGTAATCGTATAGGTTAACAGAAAGCCTAACACAAGTTAAATGATAATGTCACTTCTAAAGTACAGCTCAGTGATAATCTTCTAAAGATAGCAATTGTGTATATTAAGTTGCATATTGATGGCACTTTCACCCTTTCTGATATTCCCAAAATGAGGTAGAACTAGAATGGTAGATGACTGCTCTGGCAATAAAGAAGCTATTTAAGACAATTTTGCCATAGAGTTTTAACTGTCATGCTTAAGTGTAATAATAAATATTAGTGGCTTCAGGTGATTGGATGCCTATTGTACTAACAGCTTTACAAACTCACTGTTAATCCTTACTACATCCCTAAAGAAAGATATTACTTTCTTCATTTCATAAATTGGAACACTGCAATTTAGAATGCTTAAATGTCTTCTCCAAGACCACACAGCCAGTAAATGTCTGGGTACAGATGTGCAAGGGACTCCAGAGTCTGCCTTCTTTCTGTTCAGCTCACTGTCACGTTGCCCATCATGTCCAGAAACACGCCTAGGACATGACTCTGTCCAGTTTATTCATAGAACTCTGGCCATGTCCCATTTGGACAAGGAGACAAATCAAAATTGCTAAAAGTGACCTCAGAATATCACTTTTGGTTCCCAGCATTCCATACTCTTCATGTTCGGGAAACGCAAGAACAAAATGACCACAGTCCTTGGCATCTTGTTGCCACAGTATTTCTCCGACACAATCAGATGAGTTGGCACTGCTCAGAGACTATAAAGACTCCCACAGAGGCTGAAATAAATTCAGCATCATCAACCTGTTCTTTCCCTTCATGTATCTTGTTTTTCATAGGGCCTTGTGCCTATGGGGGTTTATCTGCATCGTTTGTTGTAACTTGCCTGTTCATTTGCCTGGATCCCCGGCTAGACTGTTAGTCCTGGAGATATAAGGAGAATGTTTTGGTCATCTTCATCTCACCCAGGCAAACCCAGGGTAGGCCTTCATAAATACATGCTGGCTTGCTGGCTGGATGTATGATAGTGGTAATTTTTATCCTTAGTGACATGGGGAAGAGGGAGATAAACACAGACTGATAGGAACAGAAGTAGATAGCACAGTTAGAGGTAGATGGGCCTATTATACATTTTCTCAGAAAGTTAATATTTTAAAGAAATGCAAGTGTTTTACCTCATTTTCAAGACTAACTTAGAGAAACATAGAGGTGCTGAGCATGGACTAGGGCAAGGCTACCTAGGTTGAATTCTAACTCTGATACTCTCTGTGTGACCTCTTGCAAGTAACTTAAGCTCTCTGTGCCCTATCTGCAACATGGGATTGTTGTGAGAAATGAGTGAGTTTCTCTATGTGAGGTGCTTAGAGAGCAGTGCCTGGCACATAGTAAGTGCTTTGTAAGTGTCAGCGTTCGTTACCATTTTGTGCCTTTGTTGCTTTGGCAGAGATTAAGACCCTAATAGGGTAATGAAAAGAAAATAAAGTACCCAAAGTCACATAAACTAAGAAAATGGGTTCTTGGTCCAAAGCATTCCACAAATTAGATTATCATAAACTGGTAATTTACACATGTAGTCTCAAGGGAAAGGGACAAGAAAATGAAAATGAAGCTGCAGCAAGGTGAGAACTCTAGTATATTTCCCTTCATTATTAACGTAATGCATTACGAAAAATTGGCAAGATCATTGCTTATAGAAGCAGACTTCAGTACACAGCGGGCACACACCCCTGCAAATGAGGACAATGAATCAGAAAGCAACTCCATGCCTTCTCCCTGCTGGCACCTGGGTCGCTGAATGTTGGAAGAAATTCACACAATCAAGCCTCTGTTTTCACTTTAAATTCATGATCTCAAGACTGAAATTGGCACTCAATATTGCTCAGCAAGCTTACTAGGTTTCTCTAGAAGGTTCATTTTCCCCCTCCCTTAGACGTGTAATTTATTCCTTCTCCATCCTTTACAAACCAACCACAGCCCCTTCTCCATGCTCTTCATCAGCTGAGGATTGTTTCACACTAATTTAAGAAAGCAGAAACCAACAGGCACAACCCCCCTCACCTTCCACCATCAAACCAGCCACCCCAACTTCACTTGTTCCCACCTTCTTCTGATTCGATCAAGAAGCAATTTATTTCAAAAGCTCATGTTTAGACCTCAGATGTCCTTGCATCTGCTCCAGAAACTGCCTCAGGTCACCCGCGATGAACTTGAGGGAGAGGGCCAGCAAAAAAGAGCCAACACTGTTTCCCACATATACGTTAACTTTCTTGATGCTTTACTACAAGCCAAAAAAGATAATATTACTGTCCCCACATTACAAATAAGAAAACTAAGGCACAGAGAGTTTAAGCAATCTGCTTTAAGGTTATGATTCCCTATTTCTTCTTCCCACATCTGCTACCTATTCTTCATGGTAAGGCTGTATGGAGTTAAGAATTCAATCTCTGGACCAGATGCCCAGAGTATCACTTACTAGTTTTGTGACTAGTGAGTGATAATCTGCACATCTGGTCCAGAGATTTGTATGTCAACCTTTGACATAGATTTGTATGTCAACTTGTTGGTGCTCAGAACAGACTCTTGCTAGATCTGCTTTCTACATAGAGGGATCGAGTATCCAAGTAGAATGGCATGGCAGCGGACCACAAGAAGTGCATGGAATGAAGCTCTTTGAACTGGAAAGCAAGAATGACAGAATCCCGATACCCTTTTCTCTGAGAATCTCCCATTGTCTCCATAGCCATAAGATAAAGGAAGTCTGTGGTTTTCCCAAAGCTAGAGGCTCTGTAAGCCTTGAAAGATGCTCCTCCATAATTCCATGACCATATGAGGGGAGTTACTGAAGGGCACCTTAGTCTTCTGGGACTGCCAGAACAAAATACCATAGAAGTAGCTTAAACAACAGACACTATTTCTTATAGTTCTGGAGTCTGGGAAGACCGATATCAAAGTGCTTCTGGAGTCTCTTCCTGGTGTGGGCTCTCCTCCTGGCTTGATGACAGCCCCCTTCTCACTGTCCCTACACAGACTTTACTTGGTGTCCTACACAGCCTTTACTTGGTCTCCCTCCCCGGCCCCATCTCCCTCCCTCTCCACCCACATCTCCCTCCCTCCCTCCCCACCCACGTCTCCCTCCCTCCCTCCCCCTTCTTATATGGACTCCAATCCTATCAAATTAGGACCCTACCATTATGAACTCATTTAACCTTAGCTGTGTCCTGAAAGTTTTATCCCAAAATACAGTCATATTGGGGAGAAGGCAAATTTCAGTCCATAGTAGGGGCGTTTCAAAGTCTGCCACTACAGTTGCTACTGTCCTGAGAGCAGGAAAGCATTGTCACCCCACTTGGAAAGAGCTTCCTAACCTAGTAGAAGACTCACCCATTCTCCTCTTGAAGGCAGACTCCTCCCTTGAGCTCTGGATTCTATCCCCTCTCACTCCCCTTCCACAGCTACCCCTTCCCTCTCTCCTGTGACATCAGTATCTCCCTTTAGACTGGTTGGCAATCATCAGCATACCAGTATGTTCTCCTATACCCCATCCCACCAAAATAACTATCTCTTCTTTATCCTTTCCCCATCTTCCTCCAGCAATGCTGTAAGACTCTGGGAATAAACTCAAGCAAGGTGGCATTTAGACTCTTTTCAGTCTAGCTCCTATGATGAAATGACTCAGTTTCCCACTCATGGTGGATATCTGATATGTATATACATGTAAGTGCATGTAGACATACACACATACTTACACATACACATATATATACACAGATATACACATAATAAATGTGGGCACATATACAAATATACATAGATATACAAGCATACCTCAGAGATATTGTGGGTTCAATTCCAAACCACTCCAATGAAGAGACTATCACAATAAACCCAGTCACATGACATCTTTATTTTCCCAGTGCAAATGAAGGTTAGGTTTATACAATGTTGTATTTTATTCAGTATGCAATAGTAGTATGTCTAAACTTTATATATCCAGACCTTAATTTGGAAAAAACAACATTGTGGCTAAAAAATGTTAATGTTCTAATCTTTCTGTGAGTAGTAGTAATCTTTCTGCTGGTGGAGGGTCTTGCCTTAATGTCGATGGCTGCTGACTGATTGAGGTGGTAGTTGCTGAAGGGTAGGGAGGCTGTGGCAATTTCTAAAATAGGATAATCATGAGGTTGACCACATCAATTGACTCTTCCTTTCACAAAATGTTTCCCTGTAGTTTGCAATGCTGCTTGATAGAATTTTATCCATATAGAACTTATTTGCAAATTGGAGCCCTCTCAAGCCCTGCCACTGCTTTTATCAATCAAGTTTATATAATATACTAAACGATTTATTGTTATTTCAACAATGTTGATGGCATCCTCACCAGGAGTGGATTTTATCTCGGGAAAACATTTTTTCTCATCCGTAAGGAGTAACTCTTAATCTATTCAAGTTTTCTCACAGGACTGTAGCAATTTGGTCACATCTTCAGGCTCCATTTCTAATTCTAGTTCTCTTGTTATTTCCACCACATCTGTGCTACTTCCTCCACTGAAATCTTGAGCCCCATCCCCTACCCACCTCCAGGAGTCATCCATGAGGGCTGGAATCAACTCCTTCCAAACACCTACTAATGTTGACGTTTTGACCTTCTTCCATGAATCATGAATGTTCTTAATGGCATCCAGAATGCTGCATTCTTTCCAGAAGGTCTTCAATTTGCTTTGCTCAGATCCATTGGAAGAATCACTATCATAAGGCTGTAGCCTTATGAAATGCATTTCTTATATAATACTTGAAAGTTGAAATTACTCCTTAATTCATAGGCTGATGTTGTGTTAGCCAGAAAAACAACATTAATCTCTTTTTACATCCCTATCAGAGCTCTTAAGTAATTAGGTGCATTGTCAATGACCAGCAATGTTTTGAATCTTTCTCTGAGCAGTAGGTCTCAATAGTGGGCTTAAAACATTCAGTAAACCAAGCTGTAAACAGATGTGGCATCATCAGACTTTGTTGATGCCACCTCTGTTTACAGCTTGGTTTACTGAACATTTTAAATCTACTCTGCCTATGCTATATAAATGTTTATAAACATTTCATTTATATAGCATAGGCAGAGTAGATTTAGCATGACTTTTAATGGCCCTAGGATTTTTAGAATGGCAAATGAATATTGGAATCAACTTAAAGACTCTGGCTGCACTGGCCCCTCACAAGAGGCAGCCTGTCCTTTAAGTTCTGAATCCAGGCTTTGGCTTCTCTTCTCTAGCTATGAAAGTCCTATATGGCATCTTTTTCCAACATAAAACCGTTGTGTCTATATTGACAATCTGTTGTTTAGAGTAGCCACCTTCATTGAGGATTTTAACTAGGTCTTCTGGATAACTTGCTGCTTTACCTTTAACTTTTATGTTATAGAAATAGCTCCTTTCCTTAAACCTTATGAACCAGCTGCTTCTAGCTTCACACGTTTCTTCTGCAGTTTCCTCACCCCTCTCAGTCTTCACAGAATTGAAGAGAGTTAGGGGCCCCCTCTGGGTTAGGCATTGGCTCAAAGGAGTGGTGTAGCTGTTTACATCTTCTATCCAGACAGTTAAAAATTCCTCCCTTTCAGTAATAAGCCTGTTTCACTTTTTTGCCATTGGTGTGTTCCCTGGAGTAGCGCCTTTAATTTCCTTCAAGAACTTTTTCTTTGCATTCACAATTTGGCTGTTTGGTGTAAGAGGGCTTGCTCTCAGCCTACCTTGGCTTTCAATATGCCTTTCTCTCCAAGCTTAATCATTTCTAGCTTTTGATTTAAAGTGAGAGACGTGATTCTTCCTTTCACTTAAACACTTAAAGAGGCCTTGGTAGTGATGTTAATTGGCTTAATTTCAATACTGCTGTCTCAGGGAATAGGCTAAGGAGGCGAAGAGGGGGGAACAGCCAGCAAGTGGAGCAGTCAGAACACACACACATTTATCAATTAAGTTTGCTGTCTTATATGGGCAACATCCATGGTGCCCCAGACAATTAAAAACAGTAACATCAAAGATCACTGGGCACAGATCACCATAACAGATACGATACTGCCGAAATGCTTGAAATATTGCTAAAAGCACCAAAGTGTAACACAGAGGCCTCAAATGAGCACATCCCACTGGAAATAGTGCCAATAGATTTGCTCAACATACAGTTGCCACAAACTTGCAGTTTGTTAAAAATGCAATATCTGCAAAGTGTGAGAAAACAAAACTTAATAAAACAAGATTTGCTTGTACACACATACAGAAACACACATGAAAATATACAGATTTACACACATAACTATAGACATATACACATTGACATAGACATATACACATAAAAGATAAACTTCTATACAGATACACATATGTACAAATATACACACAAATGCATGTACACGTACACACATATGTGACGGGAATTGTAAAAAGGGAAAGAGGAATTGGAATGCAATTGATAAATCATATGAAAGCTGAAAAGAAAAAGAAAATCAGGCTTTTCTGCCTTTCCACCAAACACTGACTACTCCATTTTCAATACATTTTCAAGAGCCTGCTACATGTCTAGCCATGGGCGAGGCACTGGCCCTTGACTTTAAATGGTCCATTTGAGGTGACAGTGTGTTCAATGGGATTTTTTTCACCAGAAAAAGCCATTATATTTTCACCCAGGGAAGGCTGCTTAGAGCATGCTAACACTCTATTACCATAACACACATCCATGTGCACACTTACACACACACACGCACGCACACAAGGTTAATAATACCAGCCTCTGTATTTTTGTGCCTGCAATATGGCTGCCAGAGCAAGAGCAAAAAAATGGTACAGTGAGAACAACTACTTCATGGGACTCACAAAGAGAGCAATGGTGGAGACTAGGTCAGGGACAGAGCTGGTAGCCTTTTCTTTGCTCATTCCCAAGTCACATAAAGATCTGGTGACAAGTGAAGCATTCTCTGGAGTTATTAGAGTTCTGGTCCCTCTTTCCCCCAGCTGCCTGCCCTTCTCCACGGCTCCCACTGCCCCACCACCGTTTCCAGCATCTCTCTCCAAGGTGGGAGTCTGTAATCGGGAGTGAGTGGGTGAGTCTTGTCTTTAGTATAACAAGTCTCCTTTGAAAAGTCAACCCCTAACTCTTTTCGAACTTCCCTCACGACTGTACCTCGCAGCACAATGCGTCTTTTCAAACTTCCTGAAGGGTCTGAGGCATTCCCCTCTCAGAGTTCATCTTCCGTGGTCCATTGTGACAAGTCTTTGGAAAAGCACACACCTCTGGGCTGGGTCTTTCTAAGCCAGCCATCTTCTGTTTTACTGCTCTTCACACTTCCAGGCAACTGAGAACGAGGCACTCCATGAAGTTCAGCAGCTGTAGAGGACCACAGTCCCTGTTATTCCACACTCCATTGCTCTCTGTTCAGTAACATGACCGTGAGATGGGAGAAAATAATTCGAAGTTCCCCTGTGGGATTCAGAGGCCTTTTTCTGTAAATGAAAGCCCTCAAATCCCTGGATGCTCAGGACAAGTTCCTCTATTTAAAACTTTAGCCAGAGTTCCCTGGCCCTTTCTCCCATCTAGAGTAAGATAAAAATCAGAATTGGTCTACTAATGTCCAGTGTAACTGCTTGCCAAAGTCAATTCTTGCTGCAAAGACTGGGCACCCATTTCACATATGACACTGTGGAAAGAAAAATGATCCATACCTGGAATCTGCCCTCACGTTATTTAGAGTTTAGGGTGGAAGAGGGAAATGAGTGCACAGAAAATCTAAGAAAACGCAGATGAATTGCTGCTCTGAGGAGCAAACGAGAACTCTGGGGGCACTGAAGAGGGAGCAATAAATCCCAACTGAGGCTTCACGTAAAAGGTGGCACCTGGATCAGAGAGCGAAAAGAATTCCAATAGTCAGAGACCGGGAAAGTGATGGGACTTCAAGACTGGGGACGACTGTCGACAGAGAGTCTGAGGGATGTGCAGTGTGGGTCTGGGGAAAGTGAGGAGCTTGGCGTGATGGCAAACACAGAAAGAGCCTGGTCTGATAACTCCAGCCGTGGGAGGGCATAGCTCAAAAGCCTTAGTGTCCAGATGCTGTGCTGTAGAAATTGTGGGGCCACTGAGGGTGTTGGGGTCATCACACCTGCACTTTAGGACGATAACATGGATTCTGAGACGACAGCTGTCAGAGACAAAGCACAGCCCTTTCCCCCTGTCCCTTTCACTTCCTTCTCTGGGGTCAACGAAAGTGAGGTTAGAGAGAGAGTCCGGAGGACCTGTCGGGAAGAAGCAGGTTCAGGACTTCTGGATCCATTCCACCTTGCAACACCTGGCAGCCAGCAGTAGAGGAGCCTCACCCCTCTTCAAAGAGAAGGTCTTAGATTTTTGTGGTTCCCTGAAGGAGCTCATCTGTCTGTCCTCTTAGTAGGGGACTATGTCTCTCCTGACCACGGTAACTATGAGGTTACCGAGTCATACTGACTACTGACTCTCCTGGACTGAGATAGGGCCTCCCTCATAGGCTGTACTGGTCTCAGTGTGGAAGGATTCAGTCAGTGCCTCAGCAGAAGGACAACAGTTTCCCTGGTTGGTGGCCGCTGGCCCACAAGAATAGATACTGGTATGCCTCCTGCCTCCGGCCCCCTCCCCTGTCTGATAGAATGCCCCAACAGGCGGACCTGTACAGGCATTGAGGGAGCACACCAAAATGATAGGCAATAAAAAAAATAATTTTAAAATGCAACCAACTTAAGAGAACCCTATCACCAGGGGAAGAAAGACCCGGCTGAGCAGCCGAGGATGGCAGCTTTATTTATAGTAGAAGTAATGGAGAGGAGAAGGCATTAATAAAAGTAATTAGAACAAAGATATAATTAGAGCACAGGAAAGGCTTTCAAGAACTGACTGATATTTCTGAATTTTTAAAATTCAGTACACAAATTGAAAAAAATGAATGCTTACTGCTGAGAATAGAGTTAATGTTCTGGAAGATCGAGTTTAATACCTCAAGACATAGAACTAGCCCTCAAAAGTAGAAATCGTGGAAAAAGAAGAGACTTAGAGAACAAATTCAGAGAATCTACCGTATTAACCACAGGGATACAGAAAACAAGAGGTAGCAGGTGGAAGGAAAGCGGTAAGTCAAAAAGCCAAAAGGAAAAATTGAGTGTAGGAACCAAGCTGAAGAAATACGTGGTTCTTCAGATTAAAAGGCCCACTGAGTCTTAGAGGATGAATTAAGAGGAAAAGCAAACAAACCTTAGACGTACTTTGGTGAAATTCCCACATTTCAAAGATAGGGGAAAAATCTTGTAGATCTTCTGAGAGAAAGAACAGGTTACTTACTGATTATTTAAAACACTATAATGTACAGAACACTGAAATGACACCTATAAAAATAAAGAAAAATTCTTAATAAATTTATAAGACTTGCTAAAAACATAATTCTAAAATTATACATCCCACCAAAGTGTCATTCATCTGGAAGGACAAAAGGAAGAGTAATATTACAGGCCCTATTCTCTAATTATAATCCAATTGTATTGTAAGTCATCAACAACAAAGGATTACCAAGGAAGGTTTAATTACTTGCAAATCAAGAAACATTCTTTTAAACTATCTCTTGAATAATAGGCAAGTCCTTGCTAAAATTTAACTTTATCTAGTCTGTAAGAAAAAAGAAAACGTTTTATACCAAAGTGTGTAGGAGATAGCTAAATTGTATTCAAAGGGAAATATACAGTCTTAAATACTTTAAGTATATTAGAGAAATTAAAATGAAAGTAAGAAAAGACTGAAAATTATGTATTCCACTTAAGGAATTGGGAGAAGAACAGCAAAGTGCAAAAGAAGACAGTTCTGGCAGCAGTGTCCTAAGATAAAGGGCAGAAATAATTCTGCAGCAATATAGTAAAGTCCTGAGATACAGAAGCCGCAGGATCAAATGAAGAGCGGAATTCAGAAGCTGTTCTGGAAGCGAAATGATCCTGACACCTGCAAGAGGAGAATAGGAAGTAAGAGAAGTTGAAGATGAGTAAGAATTTGTGCTTGGGTAACTAGGTGGAAGGTGATACTATTAGTACATAAGAGAATGGAGAAGAAAGACTGAGTCTGAGAGGTCAGACAAGTTGAATTTTAAATATAGGGAGTTAGAGATGCCTGCAGCAGGCAGGGGGCTGTAAGAGCTCGTCGTACTCACTGTAAATCTGATTATGACCCTGCTCACCCCAGATTTTTGTGTCACCAGTCCAGGGCTGCAGTTAACATCTCAAGGGACAAAGAAGCACAAAACTGTATGTTTGATTTAGGCTGATCATGGAGAAGTCCAGCGTGGGCTCTGGAGTGAGAGAAGGCTCTATCCTCTCCAACCCTCTCCTCTACTACAATTTAGAGGGGCTATCCTAGGAGATTGGGACGGGGCGTTAAGGGGTAGAAAGAGACAAATGAAGTCAGCATTTCTTCAAATAGGCTTCATTATTCAACTCAAATGCCCTACTTAGGAAACAAGTGAACTTCTCAAGAGAGATGTCCCTGAAGTATTTAAACACCATCTCAGTTGCTGTTCAGTGACTGTTAAATTCAGCTGTAGTACTTCAGCTCGATTTATGTTGTTACTGTCCTTCTCCTGCTGTTCCTGCAGCCCAGAACTCCAGCAGCACATCACCAAGAAATTTCAATCTTGGGAATCAAAAGAATTGCTGGTCAAGATCTCTTAATATTAAGATAACTCTTTTAAACAAATCTGGTAACAAAAGTTATTGGTTCTATCCAAGTTCATCTTCCTGCATAGCTTCTAGGAAAAGCAGCAGCTCAGTAATAATATTCACTTGGAAAAATAGAGCCAGACAAAGAAAATGTTGGAAAGAATCGCTTTTATCCTGTGACTCTACTTAGGCCATCTTGAATTTCTCTTTGATGCAGAAGGATAACTTCAGGCGAAGTATATTTGCTTAATCCTCGACCATTAATTTGTGCCTTGTTAACTTAGCCCTTGGTAAGGTTTAAGCGGAATGAAATGGAAACATTGAATTTTAAGTCTTTCTGGTGTACTATTTGAGGCTATGGAGACAAATGACTGAGCGGCTAAGCCATCCTTCATTGTAGACTCTCAGAGGTGCTTACAATATGGAGTCCTTCTTGCTATGTCACCTGTGCCTGAAAATGCCTGTGCCTTATCCCAAAAAGGATTCTCCCGTGTTGAAGCCGTGGAAGGTCAGATAACTATTTTCATGCCTGCCGTATTTCAGCCAGAATAAACAGAAGGATATTACACTATTTACAGTTAAAGCCTCCAGAGCTTTACTTTGAGTTAAGACCAGTAGTGGTAACTGAATATGGGCGCTATGGCCTGATCTCACATCCAAGCAAGCCCAATTCATGCTCCAGGAAAAGAAAGGCAGAGACATCCAAAGTAGTTCTGAGAACCACTGACGTAATCACTAGAGAAGACTGGTGTTTCTGAGCCCAGAATTAACTAGCCTCTCTTGCAGGAAATTATCAAAATGTGGTCCTAGCAGGGGTTCTTTTTTCTTTTCCTTTTTCTTTTATGTTTATGCACATCTTTCTTAAAGTCATCTCCCCTGTTTCCTGGCTGGCGATGCTCATTAGCAGTCAGAATAAAATGATGGCAAGATGGCCTGATTCTTGATTTTTTTAAGCTGCACATACCTCTTTAGAGTGAATACAAGTACCAATCTGGAAATTTAGGTGAAGTTTTCTTTTCCTTCTGTGTACTAACATTATTCTCTTGTTATGGTACTCATGTTTTTGTCTCTGCATTAGCTGAAAACATACTTTTAATGATGTTCCAGAGAAGGGGGTTTTGGAACTAGTCAGATTTGGAGGGATACAGCATTTAATCCAGATAATTTCGCATAGCTTAGGAAAGGTCCAGATATCTGAAAGACACCCTGCTAGAGGCAGTTTCATCTAAAGTTGTTTATTGAATAATTGACTACCATTGTGAGATTCCCTTCATGTCTTCACACTTTCTTTGGTGACATCTTACATATAAATATTATACAGTGCTAATAGCAGCATTATTTCTGAACAGGCCTTATGAACACTGCTAGCTGTGAGCTGTCCTGCTCATCACTGAATACCCTCACTCTGTCCTAAAGCAGATCCTAGGACCTTTGACTTCAGAGCCCCAGTACCCAAAATGTGCTCCAAAGACCACCAGCATCCACATTACCTAAGAGTTTGTTAGAAATGCAGAATGAATCTCAGACCCCAACAGTACATACCGCTATGGACTAAGTCACATCCTCCAGCCAGATTCTAATGCCCAATGTAATTATATATAAAGATAGGGCTATAAGCAGGTAACTAGATTAAATGAAAGCATAAACATTGGGCCCTGATCTGATAGAATTAGTGTCCTTATAAGAGAGTGCTCTCTCTCTCTGAGTATGTGTGTACAATGAAAAAAAGTCATGTGAGCATGCAATGAGAAAGCCACCATCTGCAAGCCATGAGGAAAGCCCTCACCAGGAACTTAATTGGCCAGCAATCTTCATCCTGGGCTTCCCAATTCTCAGAACTATGAGAAACAAATTTCTGTTGTTCCAGTCTTCCAGTTCCAGTTTATGGTATTTTGTTATGGTAGGTCAAGCTACAGATATACCTACTGAATCAAAATCTTTATCCTTACAAGATCCTCAGGTGATGAGTATGCATATTAGAATTTGAGAAGCATATTGCTTTAATTTTGATCATGACATTATTTAAACTCCTTCCCTACACTGACCATCACCTTTCATGGGAGGAACTTGAGCCATGAACTGGAATGGGCTTTGAAATGAGCTCTAGGATTTTTTTTTTTTTTTTTTTTTTTTTGAGACAGAGTTTTACTGTTGTTACCCAGACTGGAGTTCAATGGCGCGATCTCGGCTCACCGCAACCTCCGCCTCTCCTGGGTTCAAGCAATTCTCCTGCCTCAGCCTCCCGAGTAGCTGGGATTACAGACGCGCACCGCCATGCCTAGCTAATTTTTGTGTTTTGAGTAGAGACGGCGTTTCACCTTGTTGACCAGGATGGTCTCGATCTCTTGACCTCGTGATCCACCCGCCTCGGCCTCCCAAAGTGCTGGGATTACAGGCGTGAGCCACCGCGCCCTGCCGAGCTCTAGGATTTTTAGGCCCTGACTCTGATTCTAGAGATCCTTGTCAGCCTCAACTTGCCATTCTCTGAAATGAGAGAACCCATAGGGCCTGGTTAAGAATGAACAAGTGCACAAAGGTATCATAAAAATGAAAGGATAATGGATATGTTCTTTTAAAAACATGAGATATTACAAAATATTACATAAAGTTTTCGTCCCATAACTAACTGGATAAGAATGGCATATTTCCTTTTTTTTTTTCTTAGAATTATATTACACATGCATAGATTCCTGACTTCAGAGAAAAAAAATCACCTAGGATATTGTGAGCTGCAGTATCATGGCCTAAGATTTTGCCAGTCAACTTGAGCATCATTTTGAGTATAGAGTCATGCTGTTTCTTTGCATTCGTCTTCTCATATGTCTAATAATTGAGAAATGGAGTTTTTGTAAATTTTATTTTTGCCATATAGGTAAGAAATAAGAAAATTCTGAATTCTCATTTGTGTTCTGTGAAAGCTAAAAGTAGACTACAAAGAGTATTTCCTGTTTTCTTTTATCCTTTTGACAGATGTGATACTTCAGGCAACATAATAAAACTGAAGGATAACAAAGATGATTCATTTCACTATTGTATCTAGGTAGTATCATTAATCTTTTTATGTTCCTATTAATTTGGTCTGTCTCCTTTTTTTTTGAGATGGAGTCTCGCTCTGTTGTCCAGGCTGGAGTGCAGTGGCGTGACCTCAGCTCAGTGCAACCTCTGCTCTCCCAAGTTCAAGCAATTCTCCTGCCTGAGCCTCCAGAGTAGCTGGGATTACAGGCACACGCCACCTTGTCCAGCTAATTTTTGTATTTTTAGTAGAGACAGAGTTTTGCCATGTTAACCAGGCTGGTCTTCAACTCCTGACTTTAGGTGATCTGCCCACGTCAGCCTCCCAAAGTGCTGGGATTACAGGCATGAGCCACCACACCTGGTCTAATTTTGGTCTTTTTTAGCATTACTAGGAATAATGAGTAATGATGAAATAATTCCTAGAATGATGAAATAGCACACTTTTTTAAGATACAGGAAAGAACTTGAGGTCAGGAGTTTGAGACCAGCCTGACCAACATCACAAAACCCCATCTCTACTAAAAATATAAAAATTAGCTGGGCATGGTGGTGGGTGCCTGTAATCCCAGCTACTCAGGAGGCTGGGGAAGGAGAATTGCTTGAACCTGGGAGGTAGAGTTTGCAGTGAGCCGAGATCACGCCATTGCACTCTAGGCCAGGTGACAAGAGTGAGAGTCCATCTCAAAAAAAGAAAAAAACAGGAAAAATAGGATCATTAAGATTTTATAATTTATCTTAGATTTCAAAAACGTCCAATGGATCTATGTGGTAATTACAAAATAAAGTATTATTCTGTGTTTTAAATAAGTAAGCTTTCTCTATGTGCTTTGAAAGATTTATGGGATATAATTTAAAAAGTCATAAAATATTAATACTTACAAGTAGAACTACTCAAAAGAGAAACCCCCAAACTAAAATAGGCCCAATGGATCCTTATAGTACACTGAGGGTTAAAAGGTATTAACACGTATAGCTAGCATATTAAACAATGATTTCATAGATACTATTGCTTTTAAAATAAAACTAAGCTTATAAAACATCAATTAAGCAAGACCTCCAGAATGCCTCTGAGGAGGCTGGCATACCTTCTCCTCAACAAAAAGGACATTTAAACTAGTGAAAATTACAAAATAAAACCTTTAAAGTTTCTAGAAATTGATCTAAAGGTATACAGGAAATCCAGAAGCATTTATTCAAGAAAATGTATTCAATTTTAGTTAGAATGTCAAGTTTGTGACATTTGTGCCAGAATATGCTCTTCTTCTTCCACTACTCTTTCAATGTTATAAAAACATTATTACCAGTGAAGACAAACCAAGAATATAGGAACTCCTCCAGTTCCCCATCAGAGAGCTCTGATTTCAGCCTGGGATAGGCAGACCACTAGTGTTTCCCATCCCACCCTCAGCTCTGTGTTGTAGAAGCTCTAGTCTGTATGCAGTTTTAAAAAATAATGCTCCCTTTTCCCACCCATATGATAGCGGCTCTACCCCACATCCAGCAAGCTGAGAATATTAGGGACCCAATCACCACCTTCTCAGCTTCTACTTGTAGGCAGAGGTGCATTACAGGAGGGAAAAACTGAAAACTGTGGGGCTATCACCTCCCCAGCATCTGCTCAGAGGATAGAGTATCCACAAAAGTAGGCCCAAGCCAGGAAGATGAGGCCCACCATCCTCTCCCCTACTGCTTGCTTGTAGTGTAGATGTTATCACTCCAAGAGAGGTAAAATGTTAGGTCTGTAATTCCGCAGCCCTGCCAAGAGAGACTTTACTTGGAATGGAGCAGGGAGGAACTTACGCCTTCAGTTTTATTGAAATGAACAGATATCTCAGTGGCAAGCAATGAAGTGGAGACTAATTGCACTTAAAACAACTAGCAACAAATAAAAAGGCAGACCAACCAAAGTTCAACAGATAAAACAGGGAAAAAGACAGATAAAAAGGGCCCTTCTAGGATCACATTCATGTCTGGGGGTCCAAAGACTGTGCACATGTACTAGATTACATCCCCTTGGATGCTCCTGAGAGCTACTAGTCCCTGGATGAAAGTGGGGCTGTTTTGAAAGCATTCCCCAAGCCACACAAAGATCCATCAGCAAAGAGGAAAAGATTTTCTGACTTAAGAGGCTTAAGCATAACTTATGACCAAAATAACATTAACTGAATATTAAGCTACGTTGATCCAGGGGCAACTTTTAGAAAGACTTAAAGGAGAAAGAAAACTGAACAGTAACATCAGAGGCTACACAAGGCAAGGAAAATAGACTTCAACAATTTGTCTAGGCAAGCCATTAAATAAACTAACAAAACCAATATCAACCTGCCCTGGGTGTGGGGGAGGGGGCTAATGAGAATCCAAAATTGCTGCAGTGTATTACCTAAAATGTCTACTTTTTGACCAAAAAATATATACATGGAAAGAAGCAGAATAGTATAGCTCTTATACAGGAATAAAGGAGGAAGAAGAAAAGAGTATGTATGGTTTGGGCTAGGGGAATACAAACTGCTTTTGAAGGGGCAGAGATGTGGAACTCGGTAAACAAAGACTTCAGCTATTAGAAATATGTTCAAAGAACTAACAAAAATCATGTTTAAAGAAGTAAAAGAAAGTAATGAAAATGCTAATTTATTGAATGGGAGGCCAAGGCAGGCACATCACCTGAGGTCAGGAGATTGAGACCAGCCTTGCCAACATGGTGAAACCCTATCTCTACTAAAAATACAAAAAATTAGCCAGGCGTGGTGGCACATGCCTATGATCACAGCTAGTCATGAGGCTGAGGCAGGAGAATCACTTGAACCCAAGAGACGGAAGTTGCAGTAAGCCAAGATCACGCCACTGCGCTTCAGCCTGGGTGACAGAGTGAGACTCTCTCTCAAAGAAACTATTTTAAAAATTTAAAATTCTTCAGGTGAAAGTATAATAAAAAATTTCCAAAAGAGTTCAACTATATATTTGAGCTAAAAGAAGAGTCAGTGAACTTGATGGCACATCATTAGAAAGTATATAATAAGAAGAACAAATAAAACAAGGAAAAAAATGAGCAGATAATTAGAGACCTTTGAGATACCATTTGGAACACCAACATGTATGTAAAGGAAGTTTTAGGAGAAAAGAAAGGGCAGAAAAAAAATAATCCAAGAAATAAAACCTGAAAACCTCCTAAATATGATTTTTAAAAATCAATCTATACCTTCAAGAAGTTCAATGAATTATAAGTAGGGAAAACAAAAAGCTGTATCAAGACATTATACTCAAAATGTTGAAAGACAAAATGAAAATCTTGAATGCAATGACAGAAGTTACTCGTCACCCACAAGACAACTTCAGTAATAGAAATATCTGACTTCTTATCAGAATTAATGAAGTCCACAAAGCAGTGAGATACCATACTTAAAGTGCTTAAAGAGAAAACTATCAGCAAGAACCCAATATCCAGCAAAACTGTCTTTCAAAAAGGAAGACAAGGTCATTTCCAGATAAACGAAGACTGAATTTGTTGTTAGCATACCTGCCTGACAATAATTACTAAGGAATTTTTTTTTTTAATGAAAGGAAATGACACCAGACTACAGTTTAAATCCATGTGAAAAAAAAGTGCTGGCAAAGGTAACTATGTTAACTATAAAAAACAGCATAATTACATATTTTATCTCCTGTCTTTTTAAAATTAAAAACTATATAAAATTCAGTTGTGCCTATAAGATATAAAGATATGTGTTTGACAATAATGGCACAAATGAGGAGAGAGGGGAGGAAGCTATAATGGAATAAGGAAGTGGCATGAGACAGTAACTCAAATCTACAGGAAGAAATAGAGTAACAAGTGGTAAATAAGATTAATAGAAAAACTTTGTAAATAGACTTTTTTCCTATTTACAATTCAGTGTTTATAAAAACTGAATTGTGTTTATAACATATAGATGTACTATATATGACAACACAAAGGATATTATTTAATCTTATTTCTGATTAAGCAAATAAGAGTGGAGCAAATGTTCTGCAAATCGCTAGAATCAACTTCTTATAAATCCAAAGCAGAGTCTAGTAAGTTGAAATGTATATTGTAACTTCTAGAGCAACTACTAAGAAAATAACAAAATGATTTAAAAAAATCAACAAATGAATTAAACATATGAAACAGCAAAATGGAAGAAGTAAATCCAACTATATTAAATGTACATGAATTAATGTAATCAAAATGCAGAGACTGTCAGACTGAATTTTTAAAAACTAGTTTCACCTAGATCCAAAGATACAAATATCCTGAAGGGAAAAGGGTTGGGAAAAGATATACCATGCAAACAATAACCACAAGAGATCTGGAGTAGTATACTAATATCAGACAAATAGACTTAGCCAAAAAAAAAGTATGAGAGACACAAAGGAACACTTTATAATAATGAAAGGGTTAATTCATTTGGAATATATAGCAATTATAAACATAGATGCACTCAACAAAAAGGTCCCAGGCTACATGAAGCAAAAACTGACAAAAAAAAAAAGTTAAAAACATTAAAGTGTCTTTCAGTTCTATAAAACAATCGCAAAGGTGCTAAGTAAATTACTAGAGTTTGAGAAATGCCACATTCTACCAAATTATAATATTGTTGGCAGATTTCAAGTTCACTTTGCATTATTACATATGGACATCTTAAGCAATAACTATCTTCCAATAATGTCTACACTTAAATCTTCTCATAAAAGTCTATTCACACCAAAGGATTTTTAAATTTTAATTTCTTCATTTTTATTAAGGTAGGCAGCGTGTCAAAATAATTTCAAAACTCTTGAAGTCTTCTGTTGCTCGTTACCTATGTAACTTCTCCCAAATTAGCTAATCTTTATGAGTCTCAGTATCTGTGAAACAACATGGTAGGATGCGATCATCTGGGCTCCCTTCCACTTACAGTTCTGAGACTGATGTTTTCACCATGAAAATGAACTGTTTCACTAAGCTGACCGTCAGGAAAGACAGTAGAATCTAGATTGCTCCATCTGAGATGGTGAGATGTACCTCACTAGGGTATTGGTTTAGCCAATACCTCACTATTGGCTAAACCAACTAAAGACCAAACAGCAAGATAACCCAATTTATGCCATTGGTAGGATAGAATTTCAGCTTCTTAGAAAGACTTCTTAGACTCTTAACATCTGTATGGAATTCAGAGGTTTAAGTTGGAGCACTTAATAAAGCACATTTTGATTTGAGGCATCGTAAGTCGATTCTGTTCAGGAGCACTTTCGTTCCTCTGTGGGTCCTACTATGTCTTATGATACGATCTGCACTTCTGATATCTGCTGTTGTCAGATGCCACAACTTGTATGTGAATTCCTTGTGAAAACCTAATCCGACCTACGGATGGGAACAGTCTATGTCAAGTTGTACATGAACATTCAGGCACCTTAGAGAAACATTTTAAAAAACAATTCTAACATGAATGCTGGAAACAAAGCTATATTTAAGATTGGTTTATTACATTTATGGATTTCTTATGAAATTTCAAGTCCCTGAAAACTTAAATTTTCCCGTTTAAGTGAAACCTTTTTATTGTTACATGCCTATAAATGTGAATAGCTTTCTACATTAGTCTGTTGCCAGGTAGTGGAGAACATACAATGTTTGGTTTTCCATTCCTGAGTTAATTCACTTAGAATAATAGTTCCAGTTCCATCCAGGTTGCTGCGGATGCCATTAATTCCTTCCTTTTTATGGCTGAGTAGTAGAGAATGAATTATCTTTTAATCTGTAAGCATAAAAAAAAATTTTGTTTGAAAGATTTCAAAACATCTCTTTTAAATTTTTCCCCAAGGACAGCAAATAACATACTAGCCATACATGAAGTATCCAGAGGCTAGCATGTGTAATGGCTTGACATTATTATTGAACCCTGGATTTTTATTATTTTGTGTGGGTGTCCATTTATTCCAGCTGCACATTTTTTCACATTTTAACATTCTGAAGTCAAGATGCATCTCATAATCCGTGGTGCCACAAATATAATTAACAGCATTTTTCTTCTTAGATGTATGTAAAGTAATAGTATGCCTTATCATTAACTACATCTAGGTTTGATGAAACTCGCTGTACGTACTTTGAAGACATATCTGAGTGTAACACATTTTTCATATCTACCACAATATCTAGCATATGCTAATGGTCTTGATATATCCTCAACCAGTATTTCACGAATGAATGAGTTAGTGAGTGAAGGAGAGAATGAAAGAGTCTACCTGCCCTGCTTTTAGGATGTGGATAGAGTGGTGTCAGGAAAAATATCAGTTTATACCATAGTTATTTAAGCTGTCATCATGATCTTCTAGAATGATAGGCTAAAACAGCCTGAATGTTACATTAGCCACAAGCGTCTAATTAGCTTTCATTATGCATTTTCTACCAAATTGATGCTAATTCAGAATAACTTCAGAACCTGTTTTACAACATATTCTTACTCTTTTTCTCTTTGCCTTTCTCTTCTGCTCTAAGACAACTTCTTCCCGATAGTATTGTCCGACACCAATTCTCATTCACTTTCCTGATTTTAAACCACTGATTCCAAATCAAGGTGCAGTTTTCAATATAATTCTAGTGTTAACCACTAATTCTTCCCCTTTTAAAAGTGTGAATATTTAAATTCTTTTTAACATAATTATGCATGCAAGCATGCACTTCAGCCCAGTGGTTACCAGCAGAAGAGTTGACCAAAGAAAAACATTATTTTTCTAGTGATTAACTTTAATCCCTTTCAGCAAAAAAACTAAAATTATTTTCTTCTCTTTTTATGTGTCATGCAGTAGCAGCTTCCTAGCTTACCAATTATCTCTGTCACCTTTCCTTTTAAAATTAAGATATTTATTATTTTTTAACAAAAACCAAGATTATGCATTATTAAGGCATGTTTCTGACTTGATTCTCTTCTGGGACTAGGAAAGAAGTTTTTTCACTAAAGTGAAAATAAAAGAAATATATGTGGGGGTATGTACATATATGTATATATGTATATATACACAACAAATCTGTGAATTGATTATTAATAGCATCATAGGTCTAACAGAGTGTTAACTGCCCCAAATGAAAATAGGATTTCAGTTATTTGTAGAGATTGTAGATCAAATCTGCTTCCAATTGTGGGCTTAAATACTAGTTTTGGCAACCATTATTTATCCCAAAGCTGTTTTAATTTTAATTTTAGTGATTTATTAGTGTTGGTGAAACAATCTTCTCTGGCTATTTTTTCATGTTTTCAGACCACATGGCTAATAATTCTGTACTGTCTGCAGGATGTTGGTGATGGATAGCCTGAAGCAACAGATTTATTGGTGCAAAATTATTAAAGAACCCAACTGCAAGTGCTTTTTAATGGTTAATGTAAAGAAATGGGTTATAAATCTTTCTCATTTTTTGCTTTTAATTACTAAAATACACGGTGTTACAATAACTTCATATCCTCCTCCCAAACTCCACGTGTTTTCTATAACATGAATATTACGTAGTGTCGATTCTACATCTTAGTTGTCACAATGATAATCTTGTGTCTCCAGCTCCCTTTTCACCAGCTGCCTTCTGTACTTCCAGGTATAGATGCCTTTGTTGACCTTAGGCTTTTGTTCTCATCTCTTCTCTCAGGAATAAGTCTGATTCATTTGTATCTTGTGTAAATACAAGCTCAAATATTACCTCTCCCAAGTCCTTGCCTTTTAAGGCCTAATTTTCAATGAGGAATGAAGAGCTTTATTCTGTGCTAAGGAAGTCTAGGCAACGGCAGTTAGCGAAGGTCATGATTTGGGAGGAAGGCTTCTCAAAACAGCTTATAAACCATTTTTTCCTACTAACAGGCAAAGCCAATGTGGTGGTGGTTGGAGGGGGGTGTTCGGAATCAACCATTAGAATTTTGTTTTGAATGAGTTGTGTTGGAGGTAAATATCCATCAGTTTTGCAGCACTTTGTTGTTCCCTTCTAAGGATCCTTTCCAAGATACCACTCCACAAAAATACTTGCTTTGGCTAGGTTAAATGTTCTTCTGGATTATTGCATAGAGGAGTTTTACGGTTCTTTAAATAAATATATGTTCCATGCATTCCCCCCTTATTTTCAAAGTATGCTTGTGATTTGGTAGATGATGTTCACAGGGCGAATATGCTCCTTGCATCAAGAGAACACATTCCCATTGAGGTCCCTTCCCTTCCAGGTTTCCCACTGAAGCCTGAGCACATCCTCACTCTGAGATCTCACTGCCAACCCACACTGCATACCAAGCATGGTCTTTAATGGCAAGCTGGGATTAGACCACAATTCTACCTGGAGTTCCTCATAGCTTGGGACAGTGAAAAGTGAGGGAAGGAGATGCACTTCTGGTATTATATCATCCTGTTTATTATTATTATACTTTAAGTTCTGAGGTACATGTGCAGAAGTGCAGGTTTGTTACATAGGTATACATGTGCCATGGTGCCCATTCTATTTTTTTTTAACTGTGAAATAACCACAATGGTTTCCAGGTTTTAGGTTTTCCACTTCTCCCTCAGACCCCTAACAGTCTGGGATTTATTTTTCAACCATTTTTTGTTTCATAGCAACATATAAAGCTCCTGCAACTACTTCATATTCAGTAATAAAATACCCCTCTTTTTCACCATATAACTTGTTCAGTCTGATACTGAGAAGATACCCCACCTGGTAACATTAGAATTTTAAAAAGCTAATCCACTTGAAAGGATGGCTTTTCTGGGGATGTGCATTTGACCCTGATAAATCCCTAATTGCCCAGGCAGGGCACCCAGAGTGAAGCTTTAGGGAAGAAAGGCCAGATGCCTTGAGAAGCGATCACATCTGTCTTCCTACCAAAGGGTGTCAGTATGCTTGCAGCTTAGGTCAAAAGAAATTAGTCTGTGTATTCATTTTCCATCTAGTTTCTAATGGACTCTTATCTATAGCCTGAAATTAGCTTACCTCTTGGCAGAACTAAGTATTCCAAACTCGAGAAGTTGTGCCAAACGTAAAGCACAGGATGTACATCTGCAGTCGTGTCTGTGACATGTCCTTGCTTATTCGTGTTTATTTTTCAAAGAACATAATGTTTGCAGCATATTTATACACTCCAAAATGTATATCTAAATTGTCAGACACATGTAAACGCTGGCCACACATTTTATCTCCGCAGCCAGATCATCCCCACTTTGAGTCTTCACACTCCAAAACCTCCATCATAAATAAGCCTCCACTGGAGTCAGAAATTGCAAGGAAATCACAGGTGAGGAAGGGTGAAACATAACTGTTAGGCTGGAAATCTTCACAGTTAAATCTTTTATTCAGGAGGCCTACGTGGCAAAGCCAACAATATCTGTTAATACAACTACCACAACAAGAACAAGAGCTACTGCTTCTAAGCATTTTCTAGGGGCCAGATCCTGTACCCAACCCCTTACATGTATTATCCCACAATGGCCTATGATATAGTTATCATTCCTATCTCCATTTTGTGGAAAACGAAACTGAGGCCCAGTTTCCTGCCTGTAGTGACGCAAATAAGTGATAGGAACAGCCAGTCAGAATGTCTAACTCCTAAGGATCATGCCCAGTGCCTCTTCTTAGCTGCTAGTATTTTTAGTGAACTGTGTCAGCAAAGAGTTAAAGAGAGACCAGACCCTTCTCTACTCTGGTCAGCTCTATAGAGTTTCATGAAATCCATTCCATCTCCATAATCTCTTGGAGAAAAGTAAATGTTACACAGGCAACCTTGGAATACCAGGACAAGAATGTCGCATGAATCCTTCATCCAGCTGTTTTCAATTTGGTAATCGGATAAGTCCTAGGGGCAGAAAAATGGACCTAGCAAAGCATATGAGTACCGATCAATGACAGTGTGTCTGTGCAGTGGTGGAAACCCAGAGGGGCACCACTGCTTCTCAGCAGCATCCCAGCTCTGCATCTTCATCTCCTATGGGGGGGTTACAATCATACCACATACCTCATGTCCCCAAATTATACAACCCCCCCTTTCTTCCTTCTTCCCTCTCTAACCCGTCTTATGTAAGATATCCAAACTTCTTCTCCAGCTTCCATAAATATTTCCAGTCCATTGATCTTGACCTTAAAGGACTCATCCCTACCTTATTCTTAGACTTTACCTTTTAACCAGAATTTCCACTTCAGACAAGCAACTAGACAAAACTCTGAGGGGGGGTGGTAATTTTCTTGAGTCGATTACAATGTAGAGAGCTGACATTGCTTCACTCACAATAGACATGCTCAGATCTGATCTTACCCTGAATTTCGGTTTTATCTTGCTAATAGGATGTCCCTTGGGGGAAATTCCCATGCACATACTTCTCCTTCTTTAATATGGCTAATGGTAGGGCAAACCATAGTGTCTGGAGTAAAAACTCAGAAACACCTCAATACTTTCCTCTTCTGCTTTCCATAGTCAGCCTGTCATGTACGGTGCCCCTCACCACCCCTTCATGTATACAACTCTGAAACTTTTCTTCTTTTCTACCACTACTAACTTAATTAGGCCCTAAGAAACTCTGGATTGAACCACTGCAGTAGACTACTAAATGACCTCCATGCCTCCAGTTTCTTTTGTTTTTTTTTCCTTTTCTATCCCAACCTGAAGACAATCACCAATTTCTTAATATCACAATGCATACCTCCAGTGATCTCTTTAAAACATAAATGTAATTATTTCACCCTGTAGTGCCTACAGAAAAACAGACAAAAAAATGCTTTCCTAAGCATAGCACTCAAGGTCCTTCATAATTTGGCCTTAACTTACTTTCTGGTATCATCCAAAGCAACCCTGTTCGCCTAAATGTTCACGACCCTCGCAGTCTAGCCACACAGAGCTATTTAGGATGTCCCAATATACCTAGTTCCCCTATGCCTTTGCCCATGCTGTGCCTGGAGCGCCCTCCCCTAACCTTTTCTCCTACCTTTAAACTCATTCTCACCTTTCAATATCCATCTCCTCTGTGAAACGTACCTAATCACCCCATAGCTCATCTTGGTTGGGCTCTTTGTTGATGTGTTCAAATAATTTATGTACCGTGCTTTTCACACCATACTGTAGTTCTTTGCTTCCAGTGTCTGTTTTTCCCATTAGATCTTGGGTCATTGATGGCGGGAATCCTATCATTGACCTTTATATCCCAGCATCGGTCATTTATGGAAAAGCCGCTCTTGTCTTTAACCTGTATTGTATTTATGAGTCAATGTAGGGTACATCCATTTCTCTAATAATAACAGCACTAAGAAAAGAGCATCAACTAATATTTCATCAGTGCTTCCTAAATGGCAGCCAATATTGTATATACTTTATTAACTCATTTCATTGTTATAATAGCTCATGAAATAGATAACATGCTTATCCCCACTTACAGTTGGGAAAACTGAGATTTGCAGAGGTTAAGTTATTTGTATCAAAGTTATACAAGTAGTAAATAATGGAAGTGAAATTTGAATCCATGCAACCTGGTTCCAAGGTCCAAATTCTTAACTACTGTGCCGCACTTAAATAACAAAGTGAACTAAAGTGAGTTTTTCCGCTTACTTTAGTGCATTTTTGTTTCCCAAAATGAAATTAAAATATTTGAATTATTTATTGTATTAGATTAATGTTGGTCTCACACGAACTCCAGGATTGTTTAGTCAAATAATACAGGGTACAGTAGCAGATGCTGGCCTCCAAGTGATATTCTCACGGCCACACAATAGTTCCCACCCTCAGTGGGTATCTTTCAGCCTCCTCCATTGTCAAGCTGTATTTATGTGCTCAATAACCAGTCACTCTTCCCTTACTGAAAATGACATTTTTTACACTTTGCCTTCAAAAGCAGGTCTTAGAGGAATTAATTTATCTTGCCCACCACCCAGCCCCTGTCAGCAGGGGGCTCAAAAGAATCAAAACGGCACCTAAGACTATTGGAATTCACACAATGAAACTAAGGCCTAGTAATATTTCAGTGCCTTTCTGGAGGTGCTAACTGATAAGAATCAGAATGGAATGTGTTGGCTTTAATGGGAAAAGTGAGGCTTTTGTTAGTTACTTTGCTTTCCCTCTAAGAAAAACCCAACTTTGGAGCATTTTTTTTTCTTTTGTACTATGGTTGGGTATAAGAGCATCCTGAGATTTTAATATGTCTAATAAAACTCACCAAAGAATGAAAGCGCAATAGGAAGGGAGGGTGCATTATGGTGCACAAGAGATGTGTTTTGCTCTGAAAATGGAGCTTGATGCTCATTGTAAATGAGGAACCCGGAGTGAGATGTATGAGGGCACAGCTGGGAATATGTGCAAAGCTTGCCTTCATTTCCATTTGAATACCATAGAGGCAGCACTCAACTTGCTTAAAATTAAAAGGTGCATCAAGAATGCAAAACATCATATAAAATTTTAACCAGCCTTTTTAGTTGCTTTCTAATTCTTTACTGGTTTTTTATTTCTCTATATTTTTTCTATATTTATTTCTCTCCGTTTTCTTGGGCTGTGTGGTTATTTATCCCTCCAGCCTTGGCTTACCTTCTCTAAGGCTGCATGCACCTCTACAGTTATGTATCCACCACAGGCACCTCTTTATAATCATGTATTTCTTTCTTTCTCTCTTTAGTATTTCCTTTCACCTTCCTTTTCTTTGCTTACTTTCAGCTCTTCTGTCTTCCTTCTTTCCCCTTGCTCTTCAGACACCTTCTTTTCCTTCTTTGTTGACTTATTACCCCAACTAGTCTACCAATAAATTATAAATAATTTCAATCCAAGCAAGGCGCGGTGGCTCACACCTGTAACTCCAGCACTTTGGGAAGCCAAGGTGGATGGATCATTTGAGCCCAGGAGTTCGAGATCAGCCTGGGCAACATGGCAAAACCCCATCTCTACTGAAAATACAACAATTAGCTGGGTGTGGTGGCACACGCCTGAAATCCCAGCTACTCGGGAAGCTAAGGCAAAAGAATCGCTTGAACCTGGGAAGTGGAGTTTGCAGTGAACCAAAAATGTACCACTGTACTCCAGCCTGGGTGACAGAGTAAGACTCTATCTCAAAAAAATATAAATTAATTTAAAAAATTCCAAACCTGGGAAGACTGGCCTCTTTAAATGGAAATGATGTTTTGCTATGAGACCAGAAATCCTTGCTGTGCACTGGCCGCTCCCTATGGCTTGTGGTTGTTGCTATATATTCAAAGGTTTCCCAGTGCAGAAACAAGGCCTTAGGAGGGTTTATCTCTGGAAGGAATAAGCAACTGAGCTCTGGCCCCACTGATAAGTACTGAAAAATAATAATATCAATAATAGCTACTAACATTCTTGAAAGTTTACTATATAACAGGTCCTAAGCTAGTTTCTCATTTCATCCTCACCGCAACCCTGTGAAGTGGGTTCTATAATTATCCCCATCGTACTGGTGAAGAAACCAAGATGAAGACAGAGTAAGTGACACAGGTCACAGAGCAAGTGAGAGGCAGAGCCACGTTTTTCAACCCAGGCGGCCTGCCACCAAACCACCCTCTTGACAGCTGGGTTTCACTGACCCTTCAACAACCGCAGGGTAATCCTAAAGTCCTCAGATTCCAGCTAGGGCCAATGTATACTGCAGAGCTTGCCCTGCATAACTGGGTATAACCAGACAGGTGAGCAAGGGTGAGGGACGGTCGCCACAGACAGAGCAAGGTGATCTCAGGTGCCCAGAAGGGATTCTGTTTGGGAGCAGAGAGCAGAGTTGGAGGAGTACAGCTACTTCACTCCAAGTCTCTGTAACTTCAAGTGGGAGGTCTGAGACCTAGGAAGGGCATTGCGGTGGATGGGCCATGGTGGTGATTAGACAGAAGGGGAGGGCAGTGCTTAGAAGTTCAGGAAAGAAGACAGGGCATCACACAAGTTCAGTAGTGGCCAGCATGGCCCAAAATATCAGCCTGGAGTTTGGAGGGAGGGGGTCCAGTCCATGGGAGAGAAACTGGCAGATTATTGTACAGCCAGAGCTCAGGGACTGCAGTTGGTACCAGGGTTCAGAAATAAGGGCAAGTCCAGTTACCAGACCCAGGACACTGTCCAGATCAGATGAGCAGAAAGGGTAGCTAGCTTAACGTTGAGGGAGAGGTGCTAAAGACCCTTGGATGTCACCTAAGGAGGCTGGACTTCATACTGTGATCTCACCTGGCGGGCTGCTATATACATGTAACACCACAAACTGGGCGATATTATGTCTTCCTTCTAATAATCTCTCAAAAACTCTTTGTGTATAAATGATCTTCTGTGCGTAAAAGTGAGTGGATGCTCATGCATTAAAAAGAGCTGTAGAAATTTTTTTTAAGTGAGTGGGTACATGGTTAGCCCTAAAATAGTGTCAGTTTCACATTCTGACTTGCTTCTTGAGCAGGAGAGTAAGAGATACAGATGTAGTTGGCATGTTTGCATACCCCTTGGGATGCCGTGTGAAAGTGCCATGCGTGTCTATGTCAGCTTATATATCACAATCCAGAAAAGGGAGAAAATTGCCCTCCAACACAGTGGGAGTCGGTCTGAGGGTGTGCAAGGGTGAGATAAGAACAGTTGTGTGTGAGCCCTTCTGTAATAGTTGAATTAAATAGATAGATTAGATAGACATAAGATAGAGACATAAAATGAAAATAAAAATATATTTGACTATCAGAGTTAGTACCATAGTAAATTAAAGGCGTGGGGGTCATAGGGATAATATGTCAACATATTGTCACAGCCAGGAAAAATAAAGGCAATCTAACTGGCAGATACAAGAATCAAAAAAAAATGACAGTAGCCAGGGACCATTTAACGTGGTCATAAAAAGGTTCATACACCTCTCGGAAATCATTATAATGTAGCAAGCGTTAGACTTGATGGGCCCAGTTGCGATGCTGAGTCCTCCAGTTAAGATGAGAGTATCCCCTTTACACCCTATTTAAAGAGGCAGGGAGCCAAGAAACATATGTTAGCAAGATTTTCATCAAAAGTAGCTAATATCACAAGTGAAAGAAAACATTGTTCTCCTGTGCCTTTCCTTCATGACGCTTAAGCTGTGGTACATTTTTTATTTAATCCTCATTGAACCTCCCAAACCGTATGCCCTGTGCGGGCAAGGACCATGTTCATCCTGGCTTCCCCAGGAGGGAAGCACCTTTCATGGAGGTTCTCTTTCCTTGAGCCATTTGCAGCGTTTGTCCTGCTCTGGACCTGCTCTGAGATGAGATGTGGGAGGAGGTGTGGTCTTCTGCCCAGTTACTCCTCCGAGATGTTTTCCACCGAGTCCTGCATCAAACAGAAGAACTTCACCCACTTCCTCCACTCCATCTAGCTGCCTAGGAATGTCTGTCGTGATTGTTGCTGCAAAGCAAAGCTTCCGCTTTAGTGAAAAACCTCAGTACTGCCTCAAACATCAACTATTGGGCTTTTTATAAAATTCTATTTCTGTCCTCTCCAGATTTCTAGACAGAGACCTAGAAAAAGGCCCTAAGCAGACACAGTAGTGGGAGCCCCAGGACCCTCTATTCAGTACACAGCTGACCTGGGTGCCCAGCAGTTTCATCCCTGAGATCTGGGCTTCTCCAGCAAGGAAGCCTCCTCCCAGGGAGCAGCCAGCCGCTGCCAGAGGGCTCTGATCTACCACACAGCTATGAGAGTGCCCTGGTCCTGTAAGAGAAGGGGGCTGGGGGCCTCCACACCTGGGTCCCACTGTCGGACTCAGGCCACCCCCACTCCAAGGTCACTGTTTGCGCTGGACCCACCCCGGGAGGCCCCACCTGTACTCCCATTCCATTCTCTGCACAACCTCCCTCTCACCCCCCTTCCCTTCTACCTGCTGTTCTCTCCCTTCTCTTCCTCATCTCCCACTCTCCCTCCCCCTCTTCCTCTCCCTCCCCCTCTCAACACTGCTATTCTCCCCTCATCCCTTCTCCCCTCCTTTCTCCTCCCTGACTTCCTTTCTCTCTCTCTTCCCCTTTCCCTTCTTATTCCTTATCAGATGAAATAGGTCAAATAGCTAGTTTTTCTACTCCAAAAATCAAAGCTTCCTCCTCTCCAGAGGCTCTTCCCAGTGACCTAAAGGCAAAAAATTCAGCACACAATAAATAGCTATTAATTTGCCTCCCTTGGTTAGGGAGATGGGGCTATTCATGCCCAGAAAACACTAATCTGTGAAGAATCAGAGCTATTTTAAACAGATGGGTCTTTACTGTTGCTGCTCTCCTTTTAAAGAGCCACGCATTTGCTTGACTGGAGGCTTCTCACACGGCCTTGCTTCCTCCACCCGGACAGCAGGCCTGGAAGATGATTACAGAGGTGTTTATGAGGAACAAGAGTTGAAGAAAAGTCCCTAAATGTCTAGCAAATGTGGACTCACAGGAAGGGCTCTGGTGGAGCTTGGGCCAGACCTCTCCCCAGCCCTCCCACCCTGCGCAACTCCAGATGAAGCAGACAGAGGGATGTTCTCTGGAAGCAGAGGAAGTTTGAGTTTCAGGGCCCCTCAGTTGGTCGGGCCCTCCAAGGCCCTGGGAAGATCCCCAGCACTGTGTTCCCATGGTCTTATATTTTTGTAAGATTTGTTAAAAAAAAACATCGTTTCAACAAGTTCAACTGCTGTTTCTTTCCCCTACAGCTTTCTTTTCCTCATACTCCTCTGATCAGATGGTACTAGAATAGCTGTGGGCATTTGGGAGATCCAACTAAGGGGAAGCTGAATTGAGAGTGCATTTAGTTTAGAGTGAATGGAATACATTCGCGTGGGCTGCAGTCACTTCTGTGTGTGGCTAAGCCACTGCTGTCCACCCCAGAGTAAGAACAGCTTACAGAAATAATGTACAAGGCTGAATTAAATAGAAATGTGTCCTACGGTGCCTGGCATCAGAACTCTGTGGGTAGTGGAGGAAAAACAAGGTTTGAAATGCACTGAGCTAGACGGGAGACTCTGTTGAAAATTCTTCTAATCATGATATGTGTAAAATACAGTGTTCGATGATGCCTTGTCAAAATTCAGGAATATATTCAATGACAAAGCATGGACACTAATAAGTACACTGTGCATTGCTTATGGGAATTGCATAAAATAAAATTAATCAGAAATCTTGCATTTGCAGGGCATTACCCTGTAGCAGTGAGGCACATTGCAAGCGTGTCTGTGTGTAAGGAATCGTGCTTTAATGCCTTCCAACTATCAACAAGTTTGATCAGTCTTGCTAGCGGAAAGACTGCCTTATCTTTTTATTCTCTAATAAAAAATCATTATCGTAAAGAGAGTAGCAAAGTCAGTAGGCAAAAATTCTAGAAGATAAAGTTATTTTAGTGGTGTGTCGGGCAACTAATTAATTAGAATATTTTGTATTTTTTTCTGGATTTTGAGATGTCTATTGCATTTGCCAGCTTTAAAAACATATGTATTTTTGTTTGTAATTTATTCTTCTGAGGAGTCACTTTCACTCCCAATTTTGTATTTATATTTTTGCATTATTTTCCTTAAAGAGAGAGCCCCCAAACTGTATACGCCTCAGGCCCCACAGTCTGAATCCTCCCTCTGGGTAGACTCTAGAAAAACGTTCTGTGTTCTCTGCCTCAAGAAACCCTGCTCCAGGCTGGGCACACAAATTCCCAGGGCATTTTGGTCAATGGGTGGTTGCAGAGGTACCAGGTCACCTTCCCTCTGGAATGTGTGTTTTTGGGGCTATGGAGGTCTTTTTCCTGGTGGCTGTTATCCCAAGTTCTCAGGGACGCTTACCTTGCTGGGAAAGAGTAGAGAAGAGCTGCTGTTGATGCTTAAGTTCTCCAGCATGCTGAGGCCCAGCTGTTTAAATTCTCATTTTGGTATAAATCTGAGGCTCTTTTGAATCAAGAATAGGTAGGATAGTTTTCTGCCAAATCTTTCCTCAGATTCACATTATGTTTGGGTTAGGTCATCTGACACACAGGACTGTCACATGCCTTCTACAGAAGGGCACTGACCAGTTTGTTTTTCTTTAACAGAGTTGGTGTGGACCTGGATGAAAATCTGAAGGAGGACCCCTCCCCACAACACCAGGCAAGTCAAAGAAACCAATGCATAGGATATAGAGATATGATTGTCTGTTCCATGTTTGTCCAGCATGTGGCCAAGGGGCTCATTCTAAATGGAGCTTCCTCTGCTGATAAAACAAATGAGGTTACAATATAAAATACATGGGAATTCAGGATGTTGATAACTTTTGGCATATGAATGCTTAGAACTAGCACATAATTGCAAGCCTCTCTATGGCAGCAAGAAGCCTGGAAACTTTACAAAGTACAAGCAAGACCATGATGGCTCTTGGAATGAGGCACTCCATAGTTCAAATCCCTACCAAGCAACTTGCTAGCTAGCTGACTCAGTGAAATTTACACAAAGCATGTCCAATGCGTGTTGCACAAACAACGAATTGACTTATTTCTCCTGGATAGCTTCTCATTTATCAGGTCTGAGGACAGAGAAACTGTCTAGGTGATCCATTCCTGATTTAACTGAGCAAAATTATCTACAGATACCTGAAAATTCTTTGGGGTAATTGTTTACAACAATGAGCTCTTCCATCATGTATTAGCTCATTTTCACGATGCTGATAAAGACATACCCAAGACTGGGTAATTTATACAGGAAAGAGATTTAATGGACAGTTCCACATGACTGAAGAGACCTCACAATCATGGCAGAAGGCAAGGAGGAGCAAGTCACATCTTAGGCACATGTCTCAGGCAAAGAGAGAGCTTGTGCAGGGAAACTCCTGTTTTTAAAACCATCGGATCTCATGAGACCACTCACTATCATGAGAAGAGCACAGAAAAGACCTACCCCTATAATTCAATCACTTCCCACCAAGTTCCTCCCACAACACATGGGAATTGTGGGAGTTACAATTCAATATGAGATTTGGGTGGGGACACAAGCAAACTGTATCACCTCAAGTAGGGAAAATGCTTCTCCAAACTGAATTTGAACCTAACGTCAAAGTAGAATCTGTCGTTGTCAGTTTTGCACTAGCCATTTTAAACTCAGTACTTAAATAAGCAAATGTAAGGAAATTTTACACCTTTCACTGAAATTAGAAGTAGGTGAACATAGACATAATAGGAAAATATCATAAATAAGTGATACTGCTTAACGAATTGTGTTATGAGTATATTTATATTCAAACAGAATCCCTCTCTCTTTTATTTCATGTTTATTTTTCCTATAATGCCATCAATGAGGCACAGCTGGTGACTTTTCCTGGGCAAGATGCTGCTTTCCTGGCACACACAGATGTGAAAAAGAAAGGAGCCTGTGCTCTGAGGAGAAGGCTGGGAAATTAAGTTGGTGATGATCCTGGCTCTCATGTACTTTGAGGTTTTTTTGTCACATATATTCCAAAGCCAGGCAGTTTCCACAGACTCCATTGCCCAGGAAACACACCTAACTGCAGGACTGAGCACAGCAGGCATGCCTAGAGTGCTGGGATTAGAGCCTGCCTGGTGACCTTAGAAAGGAGATCAAAGCCCATCTCCTTACACTGATGGGCTATAATGAAAAGTCAGTAATGTTTGGTGGTGGTTGATTTTTAAAAAGCATTTTCATCTTGTGTAGGTCAAATAATTCATTCTCTTACCTTCAAGCAAAACTTTTATCTAAATTTTGTCCTTCTTGTATACCTTTTTCTTTAGAAGAAAAAAAGACAGAATTATAAAATTCATCAAAGAAAATTCTCTATCTTTTTCTAACTGCCTAATAATCTACAATCATATACATTGATTGGTAAAATTTCCAACTAGCCTAAATCCTTCCTTTTATAATTTAAATGTATTTTATCTCATTCATGTGACACTTTAAAAGAAAGTTCATCGTTAATTGAGTAATAACTCTTACCTGAAGATATGATACCAATAAAAGTCATCTTTTTATTAGAGAAATAGGATAGCATAACATAGAACAGTGAAAACTCGGTGATATTTGGGTCTTGGGCAAGGCGTTTACACCTTTGGGTGTCAGTTTCCCTCTCTATAAAATGTAAATGATAATAACGTCTACCTCTTCAGGCTGTTATGACAATCAAGGGAAATCAGGTCTATGAAAATGACCCAACTTAATTAAGCTAAACCCATCTCATTTTATGAAAGGTTGGAGGCAGCTTAAACCACCACATATGATAAAATATTTTTATAGAATTTTAAAATTCAGTAAAAAAATATTAAGAGCAGATAGTCAAAACCAGAGGGGTAAAAATGTGAATAAGCAGATCATAAGATCTTATATACTTGCTGTAGTCAAACCATAAGCAAGCTTTCTGATGGCCAAAGGGGAAAAAAATAATTAGTAATATATTCAATTTATATCATTAGAAGGAAAAAATCATACCCTCTCCTTACGTGATACAAAACGTCGCTATGTTTTTAAAGTAATTTCTCACTTGGGGCCTGCTGTAAAGGACACATAAAGCGCTATCTAAATGTTAAGGAAGCAGCATGATCATCGACATGGTTCCTCCTGAACTGCTGCTGCCTACAAATGATTTTGCTTTTAAGAAGTGTCCCATAAGTGTTTTTATTCATGATGATGTTTGATTACCAAAGTAGTTACATTTCAGAAAGAGGTTTTCTCCACACATTGGGATAATTCCTATCTTCAGTATCAAGTACAGGAAGCAGTGGGCTCTAAAGGGAGATATAACAAGCTGAAGCGTCCGCACAGCTGCACCTCGACCTGGACCATTTTCTGGTACTTTCCAAACTGTCAAGAACCTCTCTGCTCTCATTTTACCTGGCAACACTTGACTTACTATCAGCGTCTGTTGCTCTGTTGGATTATAGAACATAACCCCAATTCTTAGGTGGATCGTATGTTTCCCCTTGATTTGCATTTATTAAACTGGGTTTGCATTAACAAATAGGTTAATCTTTGTAATAGGCAACCTTAACACAGAAACAAAAGATCCTATTCTTACTTACCAAAAGCTAAAAATTTTGCAGGTAGTTATGGCTGTTACTGATTATACACTCTCAAAATCAAGAATAAACTCTGTGTGTGTGTGTGTGTGTGTGTGTGTGTGTGTGTGTGTGAGAGAGAGAGAGAGAGAGAGTGTGTTTAAATTATTTCTTTGTTCTCTGTTGTGGAAAGTGAAATAACTTTTGAGAATATGAACTTGTAGCTGTGGCTAACTAGTAATGTCACGACTTTGCTTTTTGCCATATAATACCTTTAGGATGTAAATAGTGTTACACGATTATTTGCACCAGGCACAAAAGCTTTAGAGAGCATGTTCCATATGTAGATATTATACTCTGAATGCATACATCATGCAAACATGCTAATTTGAGAACTGGAGGATACTGCAGTTGTGAATTTTATGTCTCTTAAATGTGAAAAACAAAACCTTCCGATACCCTCCCACACAAAAGGAAGTTTCCCTTGTAATTGATTCCTTGAACTTGAAAGCACACCTTTCCAGAGTAGGAGAGAGTCACTGGAGCACCACACTTGCCTTCAGTCTTTTGACTCCTGCTACTCAAGGAAGGCTGTCAGTATTCTCTTTTTTCCTTTTGCTGTTCAGTTGTACTCATTCCCATATTTGTTGGGCACTAGCTATTATTCTTAACACTGCTCTAAGCACCTTATATGTGTTCACTCACTTAATTTCTAAGATAACCCTGAGTAGTTACCATTATTATCTGTATTTTATAAATAACGAAAGTGTATGCAGAGACAATAAATAACTTGCCCCAAAACATACAGAAGGTAGAGGTGGAATTTGAACCCAGACAGTTTGGTTCCAGAGCTTGTACTCTTAACTGGTATGCATGCATGTATTCATTCATTTATTTGTGCAAGTAATTATTGGTACCCATTCCTGTGGCACTAACCTAGATGTGAGGAGGAGTTAGGAGTTACCAATTCAAAGCTGTCTTCCTCCCAGAATGTATACTCTAATGGAGGACACTGATAAGATAAAGGTAAGCTACATTCTGTATGTTCAAAGCATGATTGCAGTAAAGCAGGTCAGAGAATAGAGAACAAGGGAGGAGGCTGCTTGGTCAGGGCAAGCTTCTCTGCGGAAGTGGCATTTGATCAGAGGCCAGATGATGTATGAAGGAAACAATCCATGTGAGAAGGGGTTGAGTAGAGGTGGTCTGGCAGAGGCTGCAGCAAGTATGGAGCTGCCCCAGATTCACAATGGGTTATGGTGTGCACAAAAGCGGCAGGAGGGCCAGCGTGGCTGGAGCTGAGTAAGCAAGGTGGGAGCAGATGGAGAAAAAGTGGGAGAAACAGACAGGGGCAGGGGCCAGACCATTGGCCGTGGTGTTAGGTTTGAATTTTTTTCCAATGTGATAGACACCCTTGATGGTTTGGCTTGGAGCCTGGAAGTCACAGAATTAGCTCGTTAAAAAAGAAATTCTCCCCATTTTACCCTGCCAGCTGTTATAATGAGGATAATTTTCATCTTCTTTCATACAGTTTCATTTTCTAACACACTATGCTTGTGTCTTCATGGTTTCTCGATGTTACCTTCCAATTTTCTTTTGTTTCTGAAAGTCCCTTCATTGAAATTCTGGTTTGGGTTTTCCTTTATTCTTGTGTGTAACCTGGGCGCATCAGTTCTGGTCACTGCAGCACATGAAAGCCAGCAGAGCTGAGAAAGGTCTAGAAAAGGGCAGCTTCAATAACCGATAGAGGGACCTGCTGCCAGAGCAATGGGGAATAAAAGGATTAGGATTTTTCCATCAGAAAGACTGGAACTAAGAAGGGACACAACAAAGCATCTTTAAAAATATGAAAGGTGTAAGGTGAATGAAGACTTGTTTGCTAACTCCCAGTAAACCATAACCTGGAATACCTTTGAAGCCTGGAAGAGACCATGGGTGAATAATAGAAGTATTTGTTTGTCTGCACAATTGATAGTTCTTATTCAGGGTCATCCAGAGTTGCAAGAGTTGGAAATATAAGTAGGTTCAAGAAGGGAAGAGATTAATTTAGCAGATAGTGGGGTCATCAGGGTCATTAAACAGAATTTTTCTTTGTGAATATTTTCAAATGTTCCTAATAAACACAAAGAGAAGAGAATAATGAATCTCAACACACCCATGCCCCAAATTTAGCGATTATCAACACTTTTCCATACTTGATTCATTCATTGCTCCTATACTGTTGGAGTTGCTCTCACAGAATGTAAATTTCAAAATGCATCCCTACAAATATTTCAGAAATAGAATACGAGTCTCAAAATTTGATGTGACCCAGGTGAGAGTTTTTGTAATGTGATGTCATCGCAATGTCATTGTAACTAATGGTAGTTTGAGAAAAATGAAATAAACATTTCAGAGAAAATATACTGGGTTTCTCCTTGGCCAACATTGAATTAATTTTGGTTATACTTACTTATGGCTTATAGATTCAAAAGTATGTCCTCTCGCTACTAACTTTTTACTGCATAGGATTAAATTCTTTATTTTTATCTTACCAGCAGTTCCCACAAGTGCATTGTTTAGAAAGTAGGAATGATAATGAGGAAGAAGTGAAAGGCGGCAGCTGTACTTTAATGAGCACTTTTTATATATTAAGTGATTAATAATTATATACATATATGTATATATACATAATCACATTTAATCTTTACCTTGACCAGTCAAGATACCTATGTCACTCCCATTTTACAAATGATGAAATTGGAGTTCAAATAATTAAAAATAATTTTCCCAAGACAACAAATCAGTGATGGGCTGAACCAGAGCTAAAGGCCAGAGCTGTTTCATTCTCACGATTGTGCCACATCCAATCTATAAACATGTTCTTTCTTCCCAGTTAGATAGCCTGTCAGTCAGCATTTGAGTAATCCTTTCCCCATTAATTCCTGGCCAGCCTCATTTCCCAACCCTATCGAGAGTGTCAAGCATATTCTCATTTCAAGAGGCTAGAGCATATTCCTCATCCTCAGAATCCTTCCCTTCACCCAAACCCAGTAAGCTGTGAGTATGCGTCCATTGTCTAGGAAGTCTTCCTGCTGTAATGTGTATCATCCTTCACTCGGTGCAGCACGTTCTACTGTATCCCAGGAGGAGAGGGCCAACCCACATCATTCTCTGTTTGTTACTTCCTCCCAGCAAGGGTTGAGTTGCCAAGCAGTCTTTAGCTCTTATTCATGCCGCTGTCTAAAGGAAGAACATTCCAGACAAGACAAGGGCCCTGAGGCAGGAACATGCCACCTGTTAAAGAAATACCAAAGGTGCAAGTATAGCTGCAGTGAGCCACCGAGAGTATTATAAGCTGTGAGTCAGTCAGAGATATAGGCAGGATCAGTTATCTGTTGCCACATAATGCTGCATAACAAACAAAATCTCGGGCATGAACAATAAATACTTACTCGTCTCACAAGTCTGTGGGGTTCAGCTGTTCTACAGTGGAGTTGGTCATATATCTAGGGTCAGCTACAAGTTGCTAGATAACTGCTGAGCTTAGCTAGGCTTGCTCACATGTCTGGGGCTGGATAGCTGTTGGCTGATCTAGGATAACCTTAATAGGGATGACAGGTGCCTCAGCTGTGTATCACATGATTCTCATCTCATCTGGAACCAGTGGGCTACCCTGAGTATGTCTTTCTCCTGGCCATGACAAAGGGCAAGAATGTAACAAAAACGGGCAAAGTTTGAGGTCTAGCATCAGAAGTGATACATTGGCACTGCTGCTGCATTCTGTTGACCAGAAAAAGTTACAAGTTCATCCTAAAAACAGGTGTATAAGTAAATAACTCCTCTTTGGTCAAAAGAACTGCAAATTTACATGGAAAAGGCCATAGATACAGGGATGAAAAACATGGCACCTCTGATGCAGTTAGTCTGCCATATAGGTCACGTGGGCCAACATAAGCAGTTTGAACCTTACAGTAATCTGTACAATTTCAGACTTTCGAAATGTACTGAGACTTATTTTATGGTTCCAATTGATGTATCTTGGTGAGTATTCCATGTGTACTTGAACGTGTATTTTTGCAACCGTTTCAATACTATGCCAAACGATTGCAGAATCCAGTAGCATTGCTCAGGAAGTATAAATCATGTCAAGTTGATTTTTTTTGTCTACTTATTTTATCAATTACTGATAAATCCTCCAATTGAACAATTGAACTCATGGATATAGAGAGTAGAAGGATGGTTACAAGAGTCTAGGAAGAGTAGCAGGGGTTTGGGGGAGTGGGAAAGGTAGGGATGGTTAATGGGTACAAAAAATAGAAAAGATGAATAAGACCTGTTTGATGGCAAAATAAAGCAAGTATAGTCAATAATAATTGTATATTTTAAAATTTAAAAATGTAGCTGGATTGTATGCAGTTCAAAGGATAAATGTGAGAAGATGAATAATCCATTCTCCATAATGTGCTTATTTCATGTTGCATGCCTGTATCAAAACATCTCATGTACCCCGTAAATATATATACCTACTATGTCCACAAACATTGTTTTAAAAAATAATTTAAAAATTTAAAATAAAACCTCCAATTAGGGACTTCCCGGTTTATCTGTTAAGTAGTGCTTCATATGCTTTTCACTGAATGTAAAATTCTGGTTTGATGGTTATCTTCTTTCAACAGTTTGAAAATCTCATTCTGTTGTGTTCTGGCCTCTATTTTTTCCAATGAAAAGTTAGTTGATTTTTTAAAAAATTTCCTGGAACATAATATGCTCTGTCTTTCCCTGGTTACTTTTAAGATTTTTCTCTTTATCTCTAGTATTTAGAAGTTTGACTCTTATATGCCTCGTTTTCTTAGATTTTATCCTAATTTGGATTCACTTAGTATCCAATCTGCCCTTAAGCCAATTTAGTACATTTTTAATTCCAAATATATATAGTACTTTTTGGTTCTAGAAATTTTTAATTGCCTTTTTTTTTTTTTTTTTTTTTTTACTATTTCAGTGGCTTTAGTGGTACAATGGTTTTTGGTTACAGGGATGAGTTATATAGTGGTAAAGTCTGAGATTTTAGTGTACCCATCACTGGAGTAGTGTACATGGTACCCAATGTGTAGTTTAATCCGTAGCCCCTCCCAACCTCCCTCTTCTAAGTCTCTCAATTTTATTATATCACTTTGTATGTCTTTACATACCCATAGCTTAGCTCACATGTGTAAGTAAGAACAAAAGTTACTTGGTTTTCCATTCCTGAGTTACTTCATTTAGAATAATGGCCTCTCACTCCATCCGAGTTGCTGCAAAAGACATTATTTCATTCTTTTTTATGGCTGGGACATGTTCAGTGGTGTATATATACTACATTTTCTTTAGCCACTCATTGGCCAATGGGCACTGAGGTTGGTGCCATATCTTCACAGTTGTGAACTGTACTGCAATAACTATACATGTGCAGGTGTCTTTTAGATATATTGACTTATTTTCCTTTGAGTAGATACCCAGTAGTGAGATTACTGAGTCAAATGATAAACCTACTTTTAGTTCTTTAAGGAACCTCCATACTGTTTTCCATAGAGATGTACTAATTTACATTCCCATCAGTAGTGTACAAGCATTCCCTTTCCATCACATTCATGCCAACAACTGTTGTTTTTTGACTTTATGATAATGGCCATTCTTGCAGGAGTAAAGTAGTATCTTATTGTGGCTTTAATTTCCGTTTCCCTGATGAATAGTGATGTTGAGCATTTTTTCATATTTTTTGCCATTTCTATTTCTTCTTTTGAGAAATGTCTATTATTGTCATTTTTCCACCTTTTGATGGGATTATTATTTTTCTTGATCTGTTTGAGTTCCTTATAGATTCTGGTTACTAGTTTCTTGTCAGATGCATAGTTTGCAAATATTTTATCCTATTCTGTAGTTTACTCTGTTGATTTTTTTTTCTACACAAAAGCTTTTTAGGTTAATTATGTCCCATTTATTTATTTTTGTTTCAGTTACATTTGCTTTTGGGGTCTTAGTCATGATTCTTTGCCTAGGTCAATGTCCAGAACAGTTTTTTCTAGGTCATCTTCTGGAGTTTTTATGGTTTCAGGTCTTAGATTTATGTCTTTAATCCATCTTATTTTTTATAAGATGAGAGAGAGATTCACTTTCATTCTCCTACATTTGGCTATCCAGTTTTCCCAGCACCATTTAGATCAGTTCCATTGGTCTATGTGTCTACTTTTATACCAGTACCATGCTGTTTTGGTAATTATAGCCTTGTAGTATAATTTTGAAGTCCAGTAATGTGATGCCTCCAGATTTGTTCTTTTTGCTTGGAATTGCTTTGACTATTCAGGCTCTTTTGATTCCATATGAATTTTAGAATTGTTTTTTCTAATTCTATGTAAAATGATAGTTATTTTGATAGGAACTAGATTGAATCTGTAGACTACTTTAGGCAATATGGTCACTTTCCTTATATTGATTCTTCTAATCCATGACCATTGGGATGTGTTTCCATTTGTTTGGATCTATGATTTCTTTCAGCAGTGTTTTGTAGTTCTACTTGTAGAGATCCTTCACCTCCTTGGTTAAGTATATTCCTAGGTATTTTATCTTTCTTCGAAGCTGTTGTAAAAGGGATTGAGTTCTTGATTTGATTCTCAGCTTGGTTGCTGCTGGTGTGTAGCAGTGCTACTAATTTGTGTACATTGATTTTGTAACCAAAGACTTTATTGAATTACTTTATCAAATCTAGTTGTCTTTTGGAGGAATCTTTAGGGTTTTCTAGGTGCACAATCATATCATCAGTGAACATTGACAGCTTGACTTCTTCTTTTCCAATTTGGATGCCCTTTATTTCCTTCTCTTGCCTGGTTCTAGAATTTCCATTTTATTCTTTTATTACAATTTACATTCTCTGAAACCTTCACTTGTGTTTTCATTGTCTCCGTGTCTTTAAATTCCCTAGCATATTTTTGGAGTATTTTAATGCCATTGCCTGTTGATTCCACCATCTGAGTCATTTCAAGTTCTGTATCTGTAGGTTGCCTTTCTTCTGGCTGCAGGTCATGCTTTCCTGCTTCCTCCCATGTCTGGCAGTTGTTATGAAATGCTAGGCATTATGAATATTACATTGAATGGAGTGTGGAGTATTCTATAAAGGTTGCTGAATTTAATTCAGTCAAGCAGTTTAAATCTTGTAAGCTTTAGTTTTATGTTTGCCTTCCTTGATACATTTCATTTCATCCTCAGTTTTAGGGCATGGTCATTATTCTAGAACATTGTCCTCACTTAAAAGCATGCTTTTCTGAGATCTCAACAGAACAGCTGACTTTTGGCTTTAGCTGGACCAAACTGCAGTTTTTCCTAGCACTGGGTGATGTTAATCTCTCCATTTATTTCTCAGTTTCATAGAGTTTCTCCCTGCAAGACTTTGTGAACCTCTCAACCTGTGCATGCACAGTTCATTGCTCAACCAAGGACTTAAGGGAAACATCTCCACAGACTTCTGGGTGTCCTCTCTGTGCAGTTTCCTCCTCTCTATACACAGCTACTCCAGCGATACCCAAACTCCCATCTCTAGCTCTTCAACTCAGTGAGACTGCTGTTCTCTGCTTGGACCCTTATCTCCTTACATTTCAATTGTGAAGGACTTACAGGCAGAAGTCAAGGAAAATAGAGGGCTCACCTCGTTTGTTCCCTTCTTTCAAGGATCACAATCCTTTGCTGCCTGTTATCCAATGCCTGATTCCCATCATATGTTTATGATCCAGTTATTCTATCATGACTAGTCATTGTGAAAGTGGTGTTGAAGTGGTTTTGTAGGGAGACGCATTGTTTTGCTTGTTTTTTAGACACATACAAAATACTAAATAATGGAATCACAAATCTAAATGGAGACTTTTATCTTTGCTACAGCAGTAGTGGCTCTGGGTCCTGTTAATTGCATGAACCAGGATCTTCTTGTTCCAGGGAAAATTATTTGTTTGTGTTTGTGTGTGGGGGGAGTGTGTGCATGCACGCATGCATGCATATGCTTGTGTACCTGTATATAAAAGAGTTATCACACCAACTGAATTATGATATGTATCAGGCATTCGTTAAGAATACCATGAAGCAGATACTGTGAGATACTGTGAACTTCCTCCTCTCTGTAAGTTTTTTCATCATTTTTTGTCTTTGTATTTAATCTTCAGTCTGTAAGATGAGTATATTGGACCCAGGATAGTTTTTGATATACTTTTAAGAGGGAACATATGTCTTCTATACCACAAATGCTACTTTTGTGAAAATACTTCATAAACTGTAAAGAACTATGCAAATGTAGGCCTCAACATTTTATTATCTCCAATTCCAATTTCAAAACCTTTCATGTCTAGAATTTATTATTCCAGCATATCATTGTATTAATTTTCTATTGCTACATAAAAAATCCTAAAATGTAGCCTTGAAACAACCCACATTTATTGTGTCAAAGTTTCTATGGGTCAGGAATTGGAACACAACTTAGCTGAGCGTTTCTGATGCAAGGTCTTTCATGAAGTTGCAGTCAAGATGTCAGCTAAAGTTACAGTCATCTGAAGGCTAGACTTGGCCTGGAGGATCCACCTCCATGTTGGCAGAAGCCCTCTGTTCCTTACTGGACATTGGCAGGCATACTTAGTTCCTTTCCACATGAATCTCTCCACAGAGCTGCTTGAGTTTCCTTACAACAGGGCAGCCAACTTTTCTCAGAGCATGTGGTCCAAGAGAGACAGCAAAGAAGAAAGCCACAATGCCTTTTTATGACCTAATCTTGGACATGACACATCATTTCTGCTATATTCTATTCATCAAAAATGAGCCATTAAGTATGGCTCCCACCCAACAGGAAGAGAAATTAGGGCCCATCTTTTCTTTTTTTTTTTTTTTTTTTATTTTAAAATTTTTAATTGGCACATGGACACAGGGAGGGGAGCATCACACACTGGGGTCTGTCAGGAGGAAATAGGGGAGGGACAGTGGCGAGTGGGGAGTTGGGGAGAGATAGCATGGGGAGAAATGCCAGATATAGGTGAAGGGGAGGAAGGCAGCAAATCACACTGCCACGTGTGTACCTATGCAACAATCTTGCATGTTCTTCACATGTACCCCAAAACCTAAAATGCAATAAAAATAGAAAAAAATTATTAATTGGCATGTAATAATTGTACATACTTATAGGGTACAGAGTGATATTTTGATACATGTATACAATGTTTAATGATCAAGTCAAGGTAATTAGCATAGCCATTACCTCAAACATTTCTCATTTCTTTGTGTTAGGAACATTTAAAATTCTCCCTTCTAGATATTTGAAAATACACAGTGAATTATTGTTAACTATATTCATCCCACGGTGCTGCAGAACACTAGAACTTACTCTTCCTATCTAGCTGTAATTTTGTACCTATTAACCTCTCTCTATCCTCCCCTCCCAACTACCCTTCCCAGCCTCTGGTAACCATAATCGTACTTTTTACTTCTAGGTAAGTTCCACGTTTTAAAGGAAAAAGTGTCAAAGAATGTGTAGATATACACTTTAAGACCACCACAATATCATATTATATTTTCCTGAACCAAAGAATTTATTTTCCTCTGGATTAACTTGGATCTTCTACACAAAGTTACCTGGACCAGGCCCTTTCTTTGTAGCTAAAGCATAAGCCAAGCCTGTCTGGTAGTCTATGACCAACCCTTTCTTTGTAGCTAAAGCATAAGCCAAGCCTGTCTGGTAGTCTATCTGTGAGATCTCTGTGTCATCTTAACAGTTTTATCCATTCATGGCTAGTTGTCTCTTTCAGTTTTTTTCTCTAGGCATGTATTTTCTGACGGTATCTTCCTGGGAACATTTATGAATTTATCTGGGCATTGGGAAGGTGGGAATATTTATATAAAGTGCTGTTTATATAGAGGCTAGGAATTAATTTACCTTTTAAAATGTAAATTCGAAAATATATTTCTATTTGCCCCTTGATTATATACTATCTTTCCCCTTCGGAATCCAGAAATCTTTCTCTTTAGAGGCATGAAATCTGATCCTCTCCTTGGTAGTCAGAAAATCAAGGTGATGCATTTGAAATTGTTACATAAATATACTCCAAGTTGGAAGGAGATGGTAGGGTAAATGTACTGATAACAAATTCCATTCACATGTACTACTTAAAAAGTGCTTTGGAGCCCATAAAGAGCGCTGCAGATTTCGTATGATAATTGTTTGTCTTTGTTATCATTTGGTGCAACTTCTACTGACATTAATATTGAGTATGAAATTTTGAGAAATAGGAAAATCTTCCTCCTCTCACTTAATCCACTGAAACCCCCTGAAATGAGGAGCAATCCCACATGATTATTCCAAAGCAGAGTTCATTCAGTTCACTTAGCAAAGTCTTCGTATTTATTGACAGAGGAATGTATTTACATTTGCCGAGTTCTTTTTCATCAAAGTTAATGCAATAAACAATCCCTTCTTGCTTTGGTGTCTGTGTTTCACAGATTTCTTGGCAGAACCTTTTGTTTTCTCTCAGGGGTTCGAATAATCACAGAACAGAGCACCATAATTTTTTTGTTGCTCCCTCTCTAGTGAGTGTTACATATTAGGGGATCACCTAACAGAAAACTACCCACTGCCTGCTATTCTCAGTCACTTCTCAACCTCCGGTCTATTGCCTTATGTAAGAGAAAAAGATATCAAATGTCCCAGTCATTTTTAAAACTTTCCCAGAAAAAAAGGAGGTTAACAAAAGAGCCAGAAAATCCCCATGTACCAAGCATTCTGCTTCTTAGAGTATCTAGTCAAATAAACGTTGAGATTCAACATGCTTTACTCACCAGCTCCCATTTCCAGCTGTGAAACATGAGGCTCAGAGTTGGCGTTATTAGCAATAGTATTATTACTAAAGTGTTATTACTAAACTCAAATCTTGGTCTTCAGTTTCTGGGACCTATGCTTGTTCTAACATGCATACCACATCCCCTCTGGAATAAATGTCCTCGAAAGAGAAGAAGTATTGCTAACGGTAAGAAAAATGCCATCAAGTTCCAGATTAGACTTGTGATGACTGCTCACATCTATTGTCCTTGAGGTGTGAGCTGATCTCTACTTCAGAAGAATCCAGATAGATTGATGCTACCTGCTGTCCGCTGCCCATCCGGACCCTCCCATGGGCTGGCTCTCTGTGCTGCCTCATCAGATACCTTCCCTGTTCCAGGGTGATTTCAAAGGCCAGCCTTCCCTTAGCGCATTTATCTTCAACTCCAGTGCACAAGCAGAGCACACACTAGACTAACTCATTTATTTCCACTCATTTATTGATGGCCTTTCATAACCAAGTTATGAACTCATCAGTAACTTCAGAGAAATAAACGAATGGATCCAGAACTGGGCCAACAGATATTTAAGACATATTCTTAACATTTTATTTAGGATCAGTATAAATGTCAATGCTGGGTCATCAGTGGTATTTTCCCCACCTGGGAAAACATATTTCACAGATGCTTTATTCTAATTAGAACCAAGTTTATTCCTCACAAATGAAGATTTTTCTTAAAGAGATTGCACGTGTTAATATTTTTCTAAAATACTACCTAATGTGTGTTGCTCCCGTTAGCTGACCATAAATATCCCTGGAAGTTTTGCCAGAAATAGAGTATAAGCTCTTTCAGAAGTGTTTACGAGTTCTGATATATTCCCCCCAGGAAATAAGGAGAGGAAAAGGAGAGAAAAAAAAAAGATTTCTAAGACCTTGGGAAACCCTTGAAACCAGTATCTAGAAGTCTAAAGAAATTCCTAACACTGATGTTAAGTTTCTATGACACTGTCGAAGCCATTGGCAGTTCACCCAGCTGAGGGAGCCGTGCATTTTCGTTATGTTTCAGAGTACGTATACCTGCTGTATCTTAGCCTGCAGGAGGAGCATTCCGTTGTTCTGACCTCCCCTTCTGCACTAGTTTGCTCTCCACTTGTATCCTGGGGCTCCAACTAGATGACAGGAATCTTACCTGTGTAGGGGCCACAGTGTTCTTGGAAACCTATATGTATCCCAGTTACATCAATTTCCTCATCTGTAAAATGGGAGTAATAATAGACCACACTTCATCAAATAATTATAAGAATCTGGAGTGTTAATATATGAAAGTACTTAGAATGGTATCTGGCACTTGGTAAGTGTTCAAGAAGTATAGCTATTACTATTGTCTTTAATAAAAAGTATTTTCCATATGATTAGGACCTAAGAGACCAGTCAGTCCAATTTCTTCAATTCATTATACAAATAAGGAAACTGCAGCCCAACGAAGTTATGTAGCCTGTTAGTAGAATCTGTTCTTTTGAATTAAAGGCTGAATGAAATACATGCAGAAAAACATTCTCTTTGGAGTCCAGCAGTCCTAGACTAAATTCCAGTTGTTACCTTCTAGTTGTGTGACTTTGAACTCATTTCTTTCCTTCTCTAGGACTCTCTAAAATCCCTTTGTGCAAAATAGGTACAATGCAGCCTACCTTGATAGATTATTGTGAGAATTGAAAAATAATGACTGGAAAAATTAATGACTGGATAATGTGACTAGCATGCTTCCTGGGAGTTAATGGGCATTCAGTAGCTTGGGACCATCATTATTGGGAACATCATTCAACTGCAGTGCTGCAGACTGGCTGCCAGAATCCCAGCCCCTGATTGTCAGTATAGCTCACCACAATGCTGCCCACCCTTACATAAAAACAACAAAAAATGGGAATTTGCTGACATAACTTTTTATCAGCTTTTTAAATGACTTTGTAGTCACCAGTAGATGTTATCCACTATCAAAATTCACCTATGATTATTGATGGATAAAAATCTATGTGTCCTTATTGCTTTTAAAGGAAAGGGTGGAAAAAAGGAGAGGAAAGTCCCCACTTGGCTCTGAGCTTTTCCTAACTAGTTTAGCTCAACATGGGCAGTTTTGCTTTGTCAGATGGACCCCAACATGCTGTTGGGAAACAGTGACTCAGAAACAATTTGCAGATGTTTGAGGATGATGAAGAAAACACTGTGCGCAACAGTAATTCTGCAAATCTGATGCCTTTGCTGGGTTAGAAATGCTTAGAGAAAGGTGCGAGGAAGGACAGAAATTGAACCAGACACCCTTGTTTCCTTTCTTGAGGAAATATGAGTAAATTCTGACTATAGATAACAAGTCATGGCACTCCCTATCAGAAAACAGAGACCTGTGGAGCTCTAATGTCCAGGAAAAGATCCTCAGTGTCCCCCACAGTAGGGACTGGGAATGAGAATGGATTCCATGGCCAAGTAACTTTGAGAAACAATTTCTGCTGAAGATTTGCAATGCTCATTTATAAACGAAAGACTGAGAAGTCCTACATTTTCTTTTCTTTTCTTTTTTAACTTTTATTTTAGGTTCAAGTGTCTATGTGCAGGTTTGTTATGTAGGTAAACTCGTGTCACAGGAGTTTGTGGTATAGGTTATTTCGTCTCCCAGATACTAAGCCTAGTACCAATAGTTATTTCTTCTGACCTCTCCCTCCTCCCACCCTTCACCCTCAAGTAGGGCCCAGTGTGTGTGTTGTGTCTGTCTTTGTGTTCTCATCATTTAGCTCCCACTTATAAGTGAAAACACGTGGTATTTGGTTTTCTCTTCTTGCATTAGTTTAATAAGGATAATGTCCTCCAGCTCTGTCCATGTTCCTGCAAAGGACATGATCTCGTTCCTTTTTATGACTGTATATTATTCCATGATATATATGTACCACATTTTCTTTACCCAGTCTACCCTTGTTGGGAATTTAGGTTAATTCCATGTCTTTGCTACTGTGAATAGTCCTGCAATGAACGAGAAGTCCTTCATTTAAGAAACCTATTTACCTGTTGACCCCATCCTTTCCTGAATGATTAGCGCAAAATTTGCATCAACATCATGTGAACAGTGATACACTAGAGGACACTGTTTGGAAAACTGTAAAGCTTGAAAAATCAGAGATCTTAAGACAACCAGTGAAAAAGGCAATGAAAAGGTTGGGTTTTAATTTCATTGTGAGTCCCTGCTTCATCCATTTTAAACAAAGGATAAATGGCTAACTAAAAGTGAAGCACACTTTGCTTTCTTGTATTTCTGTTTTATTTTTGGGGAATGGAGCAGCAGCGTCTACTGGTACACATATGTTTCAGGGGTAGAACACAGCCCTTTGCGTCCGGCTATTTATCATTAACCAATGATGGAACTGGCTAGAAAAGGACAAAAATAAAATGAACACAAATCAATCTGGGGTCATCTAAGCACTGGCTGTGGAGCATCCAGTTGACTTCCACTGTCTTCCGTGGGTCAGGATTTCCTCAGAAGACTCTGCACGTTATGACTGGACTGCAACTCATGACCCAATTTGGGCATGAAAACTGGGGGTCCAGACGTAGCAACAAAGCCCACTTTAAGATATAAATGCTTTTAATGATTAGGATAATTACAATCAATTGAAATTCTCTTCACACAAAATGAAATACAGTAAGAATGCCACTGAATACCCTCCTTACATTTTATTTTCTATCTGTAAAGCTCACAAAAAAATTTTACTTACTTTCCACATTTCATTCTCTTCTCTCACAAAAACACCCATCAAACACCTTCTCGTCCTCTTTTGTCTTTAATTCCTTATCATCCTCTCATTCTTTATGGCCCTTGTGGGGGGAAAAAAAGAGATAGACAAGCACATTCAGTTGTTGACCTCTTCTCATCAGGAATATCTGTTTCAAAACTCTTCATAATCTAAGCAGAAAGATATCAAAATCAACCCATAGCTTTTGGTAGTAATCTATCAAACAAAATGAATAAAATATACCATAACTCTTATTCGACTACAGTCCTCTCTTTAGGCTTGACCTTTTGGTAATCCATAAATAAATATCATCCAAATTTGACAAAAGTAAACTGTAAAATTCCCACAACAGCAATATGACAGAAATATCATTTTTATTGATGTCAAAATAGCATTTCTTAGCTATTTAATAAATTTGGGATTATTAAGAAAAGTCAATGTTGAAATACTCCAGAAGGGTCTCATCCATATAGCAAGATTTATGAGCTAATTTGCCTGGCAACTGCTTCACCATTTAGATGAAAATCCCTATATATAGAAAGGTTTTTTTTTAAATACAGTTTAATTTAATTTGGTTTGACATGTATTTTTATATTAAAATGTGTTTGACTATTTACCCAATGCCTTTTTCTATTCTCTCTCCCCAGGAAGCAAATAACTTGGATAAAAGCATGACAAAAGCAGAGAGTGCTCGGCTCTTCAGAGTGTGGTATGGCTTTGACCACAAGTATCCTTTGATAATAACGATCTCACAGATCCTGCTGCAAGCGGAGAATTACTTTAAGCTCTTAATCATTGAAGTGTGCACTCCTGCTCTTCAAGAAACACCGAAAGGTAAAGTGAATTCACAGCCAAACTTATAAAAAGGAATAATTTCATAAAATAAAAAGCAGGGTAGTCCATACTTAAGTGTTACAGAGAGCTAAAGTGAAACTTCCGAGTCAAATGTATCTGGTGTTTTCCTGACAATAATGCTAGATGATAAAATCATATAGTGCTGAAGAACCCATTTTGCTGTTCTTCCCTTTGTAAAGCCCTTACTTCTGGTCAAATTGGTCAAAGAGACCTGCTTGATTGAGGGCATTGTATGCACAGTCTCAGCAGCCTCTGGCCAGGGTAACCCAGCCAAAGCTCCTGCACCCTCATCCCAGGAACCCCTTTGTGTGCTTTTGTTTCATGCTGTAAAAAATGAAAGGGTAGAAGCAGGGGACAAAAATACATGGGCCAAGGAGATGAGTCTGGTTCATCAGAGTTCATCATAAAATAGCACTGCTTTGTTTTCCAGGCAGATTTGAATAAGCTTTTTCCACTGAAGAGCAATTTTAAAATTCTAGCAATCCGTGTAAAGGTAGTAGCTCAGATATACCTTGCCATGTGATTCGTGGGGCTAAGTCAGGCCTGAAGTGCTTTGCCATTGTGAGCTGCAGTAAGCGGTCTGTCTCTAATCCCAGGCAAAAGCTCCAAGGAAGAAAGGAAAGAACCGCACTGTAAATTGAATGTGTTGGGTCTTTGTAGCTGGCCTTCCAGTCACAAATCCCTCTCCTTTCAGTGAGAAAATGTCAGTCACTGGGTGATTTTAAGTGCCTAAGCGATGATTAAAGCCACAACAGATCAGTGGGAGAGGAGGAAGAATTAAGAATAGGGAAAAGATATTCAAAGAATTGGTGAGGAAAGAGATAAAAATGGATGGGGGAGAGGAGACCAGAGAAATACAGGAAATTTGCAGCAGGCAGGAAAGAAAAGCAAATTAGAAGAATGAGTGGAAAATAGCAAACAAAAATTAAGAAAGAAGTGAAGAGAAGCCTATTGAAGATTGCAGAGATAAGCAAAACAATGTGAGAATTAAAATGTATTTTTGCAAAAGTAGAGCATAAGAATTATGAAATGGTGATGTGGAAGATAGAGGGTTTTTGAGGTTAGAGTTTTCTCTTTTCATAGCTCTGTTACCTGTGGCCGGATATCCTTTCCTGCTCAGTCTTCAGTTTTATGGACAAATGTAGGTTGCCACCATCTTGAGAGAAGTCCATCTTGACCATTAATTATTTTTTAAAGATTGTGGTATCTCATTAACTATCTGAAGACTTTCTGGTCTCTCTAAGGGAACCTAGTTCTTACAAAGTTATTGCTGGTTTTTACTCCTAGTTGATTTTTCTTTTGGAAGCAGAATTTGTCCCTGTCATTGCTTGTAAGTATCTGATAACCCAGTTTGTTCAAAATTATAAAAATTTAACTAAAGAGTAAAAACACAATGATATGTACAGAAAGAAGATGGTAAATCAGAAATGAGATAAAAGATATTTTTTTTCAAATTCTCACAGTGCTGTGAGGAAAGATTTACAATGAAGAAAAGTGTAAAAAAAAAAAACTTGAAAACAAGAAAATAAAAGTTGAGGCCCATCAAAATTTTTAGCTTAGAGCAGTGACACTAAATTCAGATGATGTCATAATTTTTGTCTCACTTTTCATCAGGGGTTTATTTCCATGTGATTATAGACAGACTAGCAAAAATAAAAGCAGATTTACAGTCTCAGTCATGTCTCTTCTCATGGAAATTTATCTTCCCGCACATTCATTCTAGAAATTGCTGTGCTGCCATCACTACACAAATACATATTCACTTAGACAATGAAATTTTTGTATCTTAGCTGTGCTCTGAATTTATACCTAGAGAGTAGCAGGCCAACCAGTTTCAACTATGTGACTTCTTAATATGTCTGCTTTTTTTAGAGCAAATTATCCATTTGGCATTTATGTTCATTCTGTTTTCCACCCAGAACCGAGGTAATGTGTCCTGTGAACTTCATAAGTTAGGCTATGCCAGCCATAAGCAGTGTAGAGATTATCTCCTCACCCTGAGATCAGGTTGCTGGCCTAGACCAAAAAGTAATTGTCATGAGGCTGAAAAAAATTGGCTGTGTAGTTTGGAGCTGTTCAACTTTCATTTCAGTAAAATTGCATCTACAAATGAGGTATCACAAATGATTATTGACAAAAGAAAAAAGTATATATAACTTGGTACACACCTATATCAGTCAGGATTCTCCAAATAAATAGGAACAGAATCAGCAGGAGTGCTTTACATATCACATACATATACATATAGATTTGTTTCAAGGAATTGGTTTATACAATTGAGGGGGCTGGCAAGTCCAAAATTTGCAGAGCAGGCTTTGTCTGGAAACTCAGGCGAGAGCTAGTGCTGCAGTCTTCAGGCAGAATTCTTTCTTCCTCAGAAAAGCCTCAGTTTTGCTGTTAAGTCCATGCAACTGATTGGATGAGGCCCACACATGGTATTGAGGATAAACTCCTTTACTTAGCATCAGTTGCAGATTAGATGGGGCTAATCTGCAATTGACACCTAAGTCAGGGCTTAAAAGAATAATGGGGTAGTCTAGCCAATTGACCCATAAAACTAACAATCACATCACCCAGTTTGTATTCAATTCATGCCTAATATTCAGTCTCAAAGGTAGAAAACCCCTCTTAACTTACCATTATTACCAATGAAACAAACCAGTCACTTGCATAATTTTGTTTTTTCTTTTTCATAGCATAATATATATATACCTTCCCCTAAAAGTTTTCCAAAAACTACAGAATAAAAATTATAAAACTTAGCATTAAATGAGGATGAACAATGCCAAGCACTGTGTTGAGTGCTTTACATTTATTACTTCATTTCACCTCCCCGGTTCCGTAGGAGGCTGGGAGGGGCTGGAGATACAACAACACGAGTGTACTGCTGATTGGGTTGGCCTCTGCTGCAACAGGGGCTCCCCTGTTGGAAGGAAGCCTATGGTGCCAAAACTGATGATTAATTAAGGTTCATTATGATTCAACGTGGGCAGAAATTCTGAATTATGCAGTACAAAGAAGAAATTGAGAAAGGGGGAGATGAGAAAGGGAGCTAATGTTACTGAGCGGCAATGCTTTGCCATCAGGCATGTTATTTCATTTAATTCTCTTCATTTAACTACTCTTTTTGTTTTGTTTAATTCTTACATCCACCCTCTTTATAACTTAACTTTGTTTCCATAGCTAGTAAGTGTCAATTTCATGATTCAAGCCCAGATTAGTCTCACTCTAAAGTCCATCAATACATCTAAATAAACTTGATTAATAGGTCTATGTCCATGATATCTCTTACTGTACCTGTAAATCTTCATGTCTCAATATATTCATAAAGTCACCATTAAAACAATGAATAATTGTGACTCCTTAATATAGTGCAGAGCTCACATCTCGAACATTTATTGGCAGTATATGGGGGTGATAACAAGGTTAGAGGTTCTTGTTGGTCACCCAGAAATCACCACCAGGAAAGAGTCCCCAACTTCTGAATCAGATCCTCAACTTTTTAGGGGCAGAGAGATAAATATTCAAAGATTCCAAGAGTGGTTCAGTCTGATAAGAGATGGACCCAAACTAGCCAAGCTCAAAGGAGGCAGAAGTACAAACCAGACACCAAATTCCTAAATTACCATGTCCCCATTGTGGAGAGGGAGGTGTGGGCAGGGGGAGATACTCTTCAGCCCTAAGAAGGCTCAACTCACAGTCTAGAGCCCCTCCTCTCCTACTCTCTGGCTCACTCTGCCCCAGCTACCCTGTCCTTCCTCGGGCACACCAAGCACACTTCTGCACCCAGGCCCTCGCACTGGCTCTTCCCTCAGGCATTTGCTTGCTTCCTTTCTCTTTCTTTCAACTTGTCAGTGAGACCTTCCTGGCTCTATATCTAAATGTCTAAAAGGAGCTAACTCCCTCACTCCTTCCTGCTTTATTTTTTTCATCATAACACTTCACCACCACTTGATACAGAATGGACTTTGTTTTAGTAGTTTCTTCCAACCAGGATATGTGCCCTCAATAGACAGAAATTGGGTCTGTTTTCATTCCCTGGTATGTCCTCAGGGCATAAAACAATGCCTGGCAGGAAGTAGACACTCTATAAATATTTGTTGAAGGAATGAATGAATCAATTAAGCAAGCAAGCAATATTTTCTATCCAGGGCACCTTTGTTTCAGGCATTGATGTAGCAGGAAAATCCAATTAATTATCAGAAGACTGTTAAGTGAGTCTGAAAGCAGAGCAAGACAGAGTGGATAATATTAGTGCTTTCATTCAGGCTACTCTGTGTAGACACCTAGCCTGAGTGTCTCACTCCCTAGGAAGAAACAGCCACTCACAGCACTTAAATCCCTGTTGTTTGAGCTGACCTTCCTATGGTTGGTCCGTCATTTGTTAGGTTTTATTAGTGCAACTGATCTGGCACACTGAAGCCTGGCTCTGGCTTAGAAGCCATTCTCTGTCTGAGTAACGTCACGTCGAATACATATGTCTTATCTCACCAATCATGTTGATTTGATTAGTAACAAACTCAAAATTGTAAAGCCACCTATCCTCACTAGCAGTCTCTCATAATGAGGAAGTAAGAAGAAGAAATCGATGCCCCTTTATTCATATTTTAAGACATCAGATAAAATTATTTGCATGGATTCACACTTACAGCTGGTATGAGAATCTCGTGGTGCCTTATTCATAGGTGACTAATGATGTCGCTTGACTGTTTCCTTTCTAAAATCTCTTTCCATTCTCTCATTTATCATCTCTCCTCTTAAACATGTGTATAGATTAGCCCTACAAATGTGAATGACACAGCATAAGAATGACCTTTTCTAAAATTTCCAAAAAGGGCAGTCTAACATCATTTTTAGCACTTCCTGTATGCCAACCTCGACTGAAAATAAGGACTTATTATGTGGTTGCCAGTATTTTATAAGTGTAAAGAAAGTGCAGAGAACAATGGATTGGCAAGTTGACACAGTAACAGAATTACATAAAGCCACGTGGATGGAGATTTCCTTCCCATCACTGGTTGGAATGAAGAGTGCACTGAGGTATTGCCAACAAAATGAAAAGCCCACAGCAGGGTGTGTGGATGCTGAAAATTCTTGCATTTCCCGTTCTGAAGAGTCTGCCAAGGAAAGTGGCAGGTACCAGACCCCATCCTGTACAGGCTAAGGCAGATTGGGAATCCAGTTCAGGAAATGTAAACAAAAATATCGGGCATTCAAAATGATACTTGGAATACAAGTATTTAATAGATTTAAATGCAATGGCATTTTAGTCTTAACTAAAAAAAAAGAAAAAGAGAAAAAAAATTCCCCTCCTAAAACTTGACAAAATTTGTTATATCCCACACAGTCATGCCTATTTTAAGTCATAGGTATGAATATCATGAACAGCAATTTCCATTTTAAATGATGATCCTGTACTGCAGTTTTTCCCTATCCTGACTAGCTGAAACATCCATGAATTATTTATTGGGGTAGTGCCGTGGCCTTGTGAATGACTTGAGTTTACTTCACAAAAAAACTCTCAGAGGAACAAGGAATGTTAGTTCTGTGATCCGAGTTTTATAAATGAGGTAACTGAGCCCAAGAGAGGGAAAAAACACATCCAAGGTTACTGATTGACTTGGAGCCAGTGTTCATAATCAACAGAACAGGCTGTGTCCACCTGAGCAATCGAAGGATCCCAGTTCAGGTGGTCCGTCTGGTGAGTTCTGGTAGCATTAACATGAATGTGATGCTATTTTAATAAGTGTTCCTAGTGAATACTTGGTTGTTTTAGTCTGATAGCTTCTTTGGTAGTTCAGTAAAAGCCTCACCCATCTGAAAAGAGGTGTGTTTTACTTTCAGTAGCAAGCCAGAGAGACAGCAGAGGATGTAAGCAATCTTTTGTTCAATGGATACTTTATTGATTGCCTACTATGTGGAGGCAATATACTAGGTCCTGAGGGTAAGTATGATTGAGCCTCACAGAATCTTGCTTTGTACCTTATTGAAATGAGGCATGGCCGAAAAGTCCTTTGAAATCACAGGTGGTCTCTACCATAGGAAAGGAAGACATTGGCATCATCAGAAGTTCTGGGTGGATGGACTCTTTAGGGGCACCGTCAGTTAAAATCATTGGTAATTCACTTGCAAAATGTAAAGGTAACTCCATAAGTAGTTTTAGAAAGCAACAAAATTTCAAAATATTTGAAATAAACATAAGCAATCAGTTTCCTACAGGCTCTTTCTAAACACATCCTCTGATGGTATCTGCACATGAATATGTATATGGCATTATAACCACTTCTCCTGGGAAGCTGGCTGTAGGGAAGAGCCCAGCTTGCGTTGGGCTGCAACGCAGCCATCACTCCCATCCCCTGGTTAATAACACTTAGAAGACTATTGTTATTTGGGGGTATTTAGGTTGGCTTTTGGTCATCCATATCCTCACAGGTGCTGCTGTAGAAAGATCTCATAGAAAGTCTTGACTTATTAAGTGGAATTAAAGCTTCCTGAAAGAGGCTGGGTTCAGTGGTTCAACCCTGTAATCCCAGCACTTTGAGGGGTGGAAGCCAGAGGATCAGTTGAACCCAAGAATTTGAGACCAGCCTGGGCAACACAGCAAGACTCCATCTCTATAAATAATAATAAAAAAATTAACTGAGCATGGTAGCATGCATCTGTAGTCCTGTCTACTAGGAAGGCTGAAGCAGGAGGATCATTTGAACCGAGGAGTTCAGGGCTATAATGAGCTATGATTTTGCCACTGCTCTCCAGCCTGGGCAACAAAGTGAGATTCTGTTTCTTAAAATCCTGGGAGAAAACAGCTGCTTCCTGGACCCCTGTGTTCTTATGACTTTGGAGTAGAGTTAATACAGGGGAATTTTAACAGTATCTGGAAACACGAGTGGTCTTTTGTTAACGTAACAACTTGGATCTTCCATAATTTTTTCTTCCACATAATAGGAATGATACATACTGTGCTCTGTTTTGGTTGAATCCATCAGAAAAGTTGACTAGTTATTAAAACAGCTTCCTACTGATGGCAACTGATTCAGTGGCCTCTCAGAACCAACACATTTAGAACAGTTAAATAGTGCAGTTTTCTCAAGACCCTATGGCCAAAAGACGTTGCAGTATTCTGTAGTTGGTATAACTCTTCTGGAGGCCTGAAAAGTGACTGCACATATGACTTTATGAATTGTTGCCTAAGCACAATGGCTTCCCCACTGTGATTACGAAATCTTGTAGGTCCCAAGGTGGTAACTGATTTGTGTACAATGATCCTGGGATTCTATATAAGCTTGAACATCTCTGCTTTGTTTTTCTTTTTTCCCTGGAAAAGTTTTAATAATATTTCTATTAAATAAAAACGTTCTCATATTTTAACTTCACTTTAAAGAAATGTATGAAAATCTAGATTTACACAAATGAGAAATCAGAAGGTCACTCCTCCCCTTGTAGAATGGATTCACAAAATAAATTCCTTTAAATCAAATTCAACATATTATTTTCTCCATGCAAAGCACCATATTAGACTTTCCTCATCCATTTATTCACTTATTTATCACGTTTATCAAGTCTGCCACATGCCAGACACCATCCTGGGCACTTGCGATGCCCCCATAAAGAAATTCCCACAGAGCTATCGTTCCAATATGGTTCTGTTTTTAAATTTCTGATTTACAGAGATCTTTTTAGGAACACATCTATGGTATAAAGAAAGATGCTGACATGCCACTATTGTTTTTTATCGAATGGAAGAAAGTCTTGTTCTGTGGTCAGAAGTTATTGATTTGCTATTATCTACTCATAGTTATGTAATTTTAGGAAAGTTATTTAACCACTCTTGTGTCTCCATCGCTTATCTGAAAAATGGGGATAACAGAAGTCTCTACCTCATAGATTTGTTTTAATAATAAATTAATGCAAAGCACTTAGGACAGTGCTCAATACATGTTAGTATTATTATTTCTACCTATTGATATCCACATCTCTTAAAGAACAGCGTGTGTAATGTGTATAATATTGTCATTTATTATCTGAGTGACTAAAATTTCCATTATTTTATATGCTTGTAATAACCTTTAGTTGCAACAGCTGTATTTTAATGCCATTTCAAAGTCTTTAGTCTCCATAAAGGAAAGGTTTCACTTGGACTATAAATCAGACATAATTCTTATTTGATTTTGAGTAAATGGATGTAGCTGGGTGTTAAGCTGTTCTTTTGTGTCCTCTGTTCTACACATGCAGTTGTTTCAATTATTACTTTTCTAACTTATAGTTCATCATCTCAGTTATTTTTTGGAAATTATACTATAGATAGCAATTTTGACTTGACAGAGAAGTGCAGCAATTTTTTTCTTCCACAATGAAAGCAATACAAGCCTTTGATGATAATTATTCTTCTTGTACCTTACTGTGATAAAGGAAATCTTTCAATTGCACCTTTCAGGTGAAGCTGTGGTGTTTTGTTATTAGCAGTGTGATGTTATATTGAAGATTTCTGGGTCAGTACTGAATCATTTTATTAGGAAAAAAGGAAAAGATGAAGGACTTAAAAAAAAAATATGTATTACCTTAGTGCTGCCAGTATTGAATTTAGTTTTAATATTTCTTTCCCACAAAAAAAGAGTATAATGTTTAAATGTTCTTTGTTACTTGGCCACTCCTTCTCAACTGTAGGAGCCAAGACATTTGCAGGCTGCCAACAAGTTCATGAGCTACCAGAGACACATTATCAGCATGGGCCATGGCTGCCAGCTTCACATATGACCACCTGCCAGTAAGACACAGTCCTGGGTCTAGCTCACAGACTGCAGTTATTCAGCACTTGTCTGCATGTGAAACTGTGATAGACACCACACAGTGTTGGGAAGACATGGCTCTACCCTAATTAAGGTTCACTTCACAAGGTAGATGGTACTGATTCTCATCGTATGTCATACCAACTTACAAGACAGAGCAGGCAAACAGACAATTATGCTGGTGGTTAATAAAGGAAAAGCTGGTTGGATAAATAATTGCTATTCTTCCAGTCATGTGGGAAAGGGTCTATGGAGGAACTGGGATTTCCTGACATGAAATTAACTAATGAGAAGGGAGAAAGAGCTTTCCAAGAACAGGGAGTAACATGGGGAAGGTCCTGTGATGAGTGTGGCGTGAATAGATATGAGAGAGCCTGAATAAACCCACCTGAAAAGTACAGAATTACAGGAAGGAGAAAAGAGGTTGTCTCAAGAGACGGTGAACAAGCCTTTGAAGTCAAGCGTGAAACTCTTATTCCCATTGCCTTGTGTAATCAGCATTCTCTCTTGTTGGTTAATATGTTGTCTTTTTTTTGGTTACTCAGATGGCTAAAGGTAGAGTGATATGGTACAGGCTAAAGTATCCTTTAAAGTTTCCTTTCTATCACAGATGTTTTTTAAAACAATTTATTATACTTTAAGTTCTGGGGTACATGTGCAGATCATGCAGGTTTGTTACATAGGTATACACGTGCCATGGTGGTGGTTTGCTGCATCCATCACCCCATCATCTACATTAGGTATTTCTCCTAATGCTATCCCTTCCCAATCCCCCCACCCACCCAGACCCTGGTGTGTGATGTTCCCCCTCTGTGTCCGTGTGCTCTCATTGTTCAACATCCATTTATGAGTGAGAATGTGCGGATTGCTGCGAGGCTTAGGGTTAGTTTTCATATTTCTTCCCCCAGAAAGAGATAATTATTCTATTACATTTTATTCAATTATTTTAACTAAACTGAATTTTAATACTTCTCTAGGGGAAAAAAAGTCTTCTGCCGTCTAAGTCACAGAGCTAAATAAGAAATGGTGATTGCCCTTAAGATGCCAGCATCGTAATGAGGTAGAGGCACCAGCCACCAGTGCTGAGCGCTATCACCAAATTCTGAGCAAAAAGTGTGTCGTTTTAGTTTGTTCAGGCTGCTATCACAAAATACATTAGACTGATAGCTTCTAAACAGTAGAATTTTATTTCTCACAGTTCTAGAGGCTGGGAACTCCGATGTGAAGGTGCCAGCCATGTCCATGTGTCTGGTGAGGACCCATTTCCTGGTCAGAGAATTCACTTTCTTGCTCTATCTTCAGGTGGTGGAAGGAAGCAAACAAGCTCCCTTAGGCCTCTTTGATAAGGGCACTAATCCCATTCCTCAGGGCAGAACTCTCATTACCTATTCACCTTCCAAAGGCTCCACCCCCCTTAATGTGATCACCTTGGGAGTCAGGTTTCAACCTGTGAACTGGGGAAAGAGGAGACGCAAACATTCAGACCACAGCAAGTGCTATGGAAGCCAGAGGGGTATAGCCAGCAGAGCAGCTTTGGAGAAGCTGGGAGGCCACACTGAAGTGACTTTGGAAGCAGGTGATAAAAGAGTAAGAATCTGTAAGGAGCAGGGCTGAGAGTGTGAAGGACTTTGTGGCAAGGAGACAGCTCAGCCAGAAGCCTGAACAGCGTGCAGAGAGTTCGGAAAATGGTGAAAAGTTTGGGGCAACTAGTGAAATCGGGGAATCATCACGTGCACAGATTGCGCAGAACTGCATGTGTCACAGTTAAGAAAATGGATTTTCTGTATTGACAGCAGGAAACCAATGCAGCACTTTAAGCACAGAGCCACAGAGCCCTGTCTGTTAGAGTGCGGAGAACTGGTGGCCGTATGGAAGCTGATCTGACAGGAAGAAGAATAAACTGAAAATGATCCGTGATCTCAGACAGTTGCCCCCAGAAATACCCACCAGTTTTCTGAGTGGATAAAAATGTAAACAGAAATGTTTCATTCTACTTTGAAAACTATTTTAGAACATTCAATGTGTGTTCCCAATATAAATGAGTTAATATATAAAAGTATCATTTCATTAAGAGATTGATTCTTAAACTTCCACTACTAAAAATTAGCCAGTGGTATAATTGTTAGGGCTGGGGTCTACTAGAATGTTCTTTATTATTATTATTATACTTTAAGTTCTGGGGTACATGTGCAGAACATGCAGGTTTATTACATAGGTGTACATGTGCCATGGTGGTTTGCTGCATCTATCACCCTGTCATCTACATTAGGTATTTCTCCTAATGCTGTCCCTCCCCAATCGCCCCACCCCGTACTATTCCCTCCCCTAAACCCCCAACCCCCAACAGGCCCTGGTGTGTGATGTTCCCCTCCCTGTGTCCATGTATTCTCATTGTTCAACACCCACTTATGAGTGAGAACATGCAGTGTTTGGTTTTCTGTTCTTGTGTCAGTTTGCTGAGAATGATGGTTTCTAGTTTCATCCATGTCCCTGCAAAGGACATGAGCTCATCCTTTTTTATGGATGCATAGTATTCCATGGTGTATATATGCCACATTTTCTTTATCTAGTCTATCATTGATGGCATTTGGGTTGGTTCCAAGTCTTTGCTCTTGTGAACAGTGCCACAATAAACATACATGTGCATGTGTCTTTATAATAGAGTGATTTATAATCCTTTGGGCGTATACCCAGTAATGGGATTGCTGGGTCAAATGGTATTTCTAGTTCTAGATCCTTGAGGAATTGCCACACTGTCTTCCACAATGGTTGAACTAATTTACACTCCCACCAACAGTGTAAAAGCATTCCTATTTCTCTCCATCCTCTCCAGCATCTGTTGTCTCCTAATTTTTGAGACAGAGTTCACTCATGTTGCCCAGGCTAGAGTACAATGGCACGATCTTGGCTCACTGCAACCTCCGCCTCCTGGGTTCAAGCGGTTCTCCTGCCTCAGCCTCCCAAGTAGCTGGGATTACAGGCATGCACCACCATGCCCAACTAATTTTGTACTTTGAATAGAGACAGGATTTCTCCATGTTGGTCAGGCTGGTCTTGAACTCCCAACCTCAGGTGATCCACCCGCCTCAGCTTCCCAAAGTGCTGGGATTACAGGCATGAGCCTCCGCACCCGGCCCTGTCTCCTGATTTTTTGATGATCACCATTCTAACTGGCGTGAGATGGTATTTCAATGTGGTTTTGATTTGCATTTCTCGGATGACCAGTGATGATGAGCTTTTTTCATATGTTTGTTGGCTGCATAAATGTCGTCTTTTGAGAAATGTTTGTTCATATCCTTTGCCCACTTTTTGATGGTTTGTTTTTTTCTTGTAAATTTGTTTAAGTTCCTTGTAGATTCTGGATATTAACCCTTTGTCAGATGGGTAGATTACAAAAATTTTTTCCCATTCTGTTGGTTGCTAGTTCACTCTAAAGATAGTTTCTTTTGCTGTGCAGAAGCTCTTTAGTTTAATTAGATCTCATTTGTCTATTTTGGCTTTTGTTTGCTTTTGGTGTTTTAGTCATGAAGTCCTTACCCCTGCCTATGTCTTGAATGGTATTGCCTAGGTTTTCTTCTAGGATTTTTATGGTGTTAGGTCTTAGGTTTAAATCTTTAATCCATTAGCTAAAAAGCCAAATCTGTCTCAGCTTGTCTTCTGGTATTTCAGTTTCCTGTCCATAGTAAGAAATTGGAGAATTTTAACTAATCTAACAAAAAGTTTTAACTAATCTAACAAAAATAACTGAATTCCAATTCATTTTCAAATAAAAAATTGTTTTTGTTTTTAAACTGATAAACTAGAATGCCACTAGCCCCCAAGCCACACTCAGCTTCCTGGATCAGCTTCATATCAATAGTAGCTGGTGCTGTGGCCTTTTAAATGTAGAGGAAGAAGCATCAGAGAGCTAACCTTTTTCCAGAGGAAACAGACACATCCTGAAACGATTGCCTTTGACATCCCTTGAAGCCATTTCCTTGGAATTCCTTGAAATCTACCAGTGTATTAGGTTTCACTGACCTGTTGCCTGTAAACATGGCCAGAACTGATTTCTAGCTCATGCAGGCTGCTAAACAAATCTTTCCTTAATCCTTTAACATGTGTTTAATACCTCGAACAGGAAAGACTGTAGCAGCTTTATTTCCTCACTGCCCTTTCCCAGCAACTGCAAACACCTCTTCCCACGTCCCCTGCTATGGCCTAGCCCTTGGGTTACAGGTGCCAATCCCTTTGCCTTTCCTTCCAGTAGTTCATGTAGACACAGAATTATGCCTGGAATGCCCAAGAGCAGAGAGTGGGTGTCAGTCATGAGGAGTGGCTGACCAAGGCTGGCTGTGTGCACTGCAAGCTCTGAATGCTGAAGGAAAAGGGTCCCCAGAGCACCCCTAGGCAGGTGCCCCACATAGTAAACAGCTCTAGTAGTACAAGCTCAGAAGCCTGGTCTTTAAGTGGCTTCACCAAATTTTTTCCTTTCTCTCCCCCGGCCCCTTTACTTAGTCTCAAATCCTCAGGCCTTCTCTGATCTGAAATATTCAGAAGATGAACATTATGGTAATTGGTAATTGTACAAGCACTTTGCAAACATCAAGTGCTTCATAAAGTTAAAATGATACTAAATTCAGTGACAGGTTTATAGGCCTAAAGGCCTTTAGACTCATTTTGCAGATATAAACAAAGAATTTTATTACATTTTTATTATTTTTAAATTCAAGCTGATTTCCTGCTATATTCAAGGTTATGATGAGCACATAAGTCTCTTCTCAGTTCACAGACATGCCTTATTGAGAAATCTTCCTTGCCCCAATCTTTGGCCCCCACAAATCCCACTCTGAAAGATACCCCACTGTGAAATGGGTGCTTCCCTCCCTCATCAACTAGTTCATTAAGAATTTTTGTCCTTGACCTTCCAGCAAACAGTGTTGGTGCTCTCCAGCTGAGGCCCTTCCTTCCTGGCCTAGCCTTTGTAAGAACTGTGTTCCTTTTGGGAACTACAGATTAAATCCCTGATGAATGTACCTATCTTTCTTGCTAGCTCAGTCTTTTGCAAACCTTTGAAAATGTTGTCTAAGCCGTTTAGAAGAGACAGACAATATTTAAACCAGGGTTTTTCAAACTGCTGATTATAACTCATTAGTGGTTCTCACAAGCAATTTAGTGGGTTCCTAACAAGCACTTCTTAATAAATAGTAGACTAGAGAAAATATGACAGTGCATTGACGAATTAGAAGTGAACTTTATGTCATAAAACTTGTTTCAGGGGCATGTGTGTTCATGTACACTGGGTTATGACATATAACATGTATGTCTTAATGGAGTCACAAAGGTTTTAAAACCTTGATCTTTGCTGATGTAAAATTCTTGTATAGGAACTCTCAGGCCTTTCTCCTAATTGCTTTAAGTGCCCAGCAAGTTGAGCAAGGAGCCATAGGAACTCAAAGAAGAGAGAACCCTCAATTCTGGGTTTATTTTGGAAAAGTTAACAGTTGGTGGATTTGAGCTGGACTTTGAGAAAAAGACAGAATTTGACTAATAGCAACTGGAGGGAGCTGAAGTAAAGGCCAGATTATGGGAGAGAGAAACAACATGGAGCTGTGGACAGAGCAGTGAGTGTGAAGATCTGGCTGCTAGTCCTGCCTCAGCCCGTCAGCTGTGGAGCTTCAGGTTCTAGGCCTGTCTGATCTGTAAGATGCATATAATCACATCTGCCCCACAGAGTCACTGTAAATTACAAATGGAAAAAGGTGAGTGAAACCACTTTGAGCACTAGGAAGTACCAAACAACACAACATAGGCTTTTACTTTTCTAGACAAAGCAAAGGTCACAAGTAAAGGTGCAAATGTGGGAAACTATTATGTGTGCTTGGGATTAAGTGAGGATCGCAGCTTGGCACGTATAAGGTTGGCCAAGGAGGAGAGACTAACAAGATGTGTTTAGGCAAATCTGAAAAGATTTTGAGTATCAGGTGAAGGTGTCTGGATTTCACTCAGTAGATAAAAAGGAATCAGATGATTTGTAGACACAGGAGTGACATAGTCTTGTTTTGGAAACATTGATCTAATAGCAGTGATTAGGAAGAAGTCACAGGGGCCTCAATTATGGTATTCGCAATGGGAATGTAACCTGGGTGGGGCTGTGTACTCGGCTCCCTCCCCGAGGTCCTTGGCCTCTCTAATCCCAAGAATGGGCAAAGGGGCCCCCGAGGCGTGGTGAGCTTACCTTTTGAATAAATACTGTGCACCCAAAGAGTTTCACAGAGAGTGATTTATTAGGCAGAGAGAGAGAGAAAGAGAGGAAGCAAGAGCTCCCACGCTGCCGTGGGAGGGGATCCAAGGAAGGAATCTGTATAGGTAAAGAGGAGCGCCGGGGTTTTAACCCTGGAGTTATTCCCTCTCCATTCATGTTTTCATCCAATGAGAGGCGTTCTTTCAAACTTCCTCTGGAGTGATTGATCTTTGACTCTGATATCAGATTGGCTGCTTGGTCTGCAACAGAGCCCCCCTCCTCCCAGAGCTTTCCTGGGCTTTTTGAACAAAGCAGCTCACCTGGATTTTCCACCTAGCCCACCGTGGGAAAGTCAAAGAACTTTGCATTTGAAACCCCTCTGTTCCCAGATGGAGGTAAAACCATACCCCTCGCGGACCTGAAAAGAGAAGTTTTTTTTTTTTTTTTTTCCTTAACACAGTCCCTCAGGAATAGAAAAGAAAGGTACAGATGCTAGAAAACTCTGGTCCCAAATCCATAGAATCTGATTCTGCATTATTGGGGCATCAGGACTGCAGAGAGAAAGGGCCAGGCAGGTGCCCGTTGTGAGGAAGTGGGAGCCCCAGGTGACTGTGGGATTCCAGCCCTCACAACTTTAAGTCTGCTTATACCAGTCAAAGAAATCGGGAAGGCAGAAAGACTACTGTTAGGAGGAGACAATGTCTGTGGTTGGTTCCCCTTCTCCAAGTAGAATCCTATTTATATGAACCTGCTCCGTTTCCTAATGAGCCAGGTCTTTGGGATAAAGAAGCCACTTGCCCAGCCTTGCCTCCCAGATGGAGTTCTCTAAACCTCTGAATAAACTTCTTTCTCTCTGAGCAGCTCTCTCATAGGGGGATGCTCTACAGTTTACATCCTACTCAAAAATAGGCAGAATGCTTATTTTAGTATTTTGTGCTAATTCAGTCTCATCAACTTGTCTTCTATCTGTAGACTTCACTTAAGCCCCAGGTTAAATTATGTTATGAATACAGCATTGATACACCACATCCTACCAATCAAGTTCAGACTCAATTGCCTGGAGCAGCAAGAGCATGAGTCAAATAGCTAGGTTCAGATCTTTCCCACCTACTAGGTGTGTGACACTGAGAAAATTACCTGAACTCTCTGAACCTTGATTTTGTCATCTGTAAAATGGGGACAATTATAATAATACCTATCTTGTAGGATGTTTGTGAGATTCACACTATTATACTTAACTTACATAGCACAGGGCCTAGAAAAATTAGGTACTTGATAAAGGACTGCTCTTGTCATTATTATTAAAGGACATTAATTGACAGGCCCCACCCTCCTTCACAACCACATGCCAAAGCTTTTCCCTAGTTCTGTGGGATAAGGCTTGTCCTGGTTCTGTCCAAGGAACAGGGCTGACCTGGGAGGGCCTACCCCTTCAGGAGCAAAAAAGTTATCACTGCTCCTCTCTCCTTTTAGGTAAGCACCTTTAAGCTCAGCTACAGGCTCTTCAGGCAAAATAACTTTGTTCCAGCTAAGCGGTGGTCTGAAAATGCTAAGTGTCCATCACAAAGAATAAACAGGCAAAGATGGGACTACTACATGCATGTTACTCCTGTCGGTCAGTAGCTGGGGGCAGAGAGTTAGAGACTGTGGAGAGAGTAGGTCCCCATGGCTGTAGTCAGCAGAGACCTGGGGCAGCTGGCTTCCTCCTGCCCCAAGATCAAGGGATTCTTGGAAATCTCAAAGTACAGTTGAAACCCAGCGCTTGGTCACAAAGCAGCAAGATTAGGAGTCAGAAGTTCTGGTTTTGAGCCCAGGCTTGTTGGCCACATGAGCTTGAGCCAGGCTCTCCAAGCTCCAGCTTTATCTCTAAAGAAATGCCCCTCCTTGTTTTTTAACCACAACAGCGACTCCGCCCACCTAAAGTGTTCTACACACAATTTCATGAACTCCTAAGACCTTGACAACCCTTGATTCTCATATGGTCTTCTCCACGTTTTTTAATAGGCTTGGGAAGTAGAGTTCATTTTTTAGCCTTTCCAAGCAAAACTACATTACACAATGGAAGTGCTTATAACAAAAGTATTCTGTAAGAATTTGGCCTTGTATTGACCAAACACAAGACACTTTTATAAAAAGGGTATGTATTCACCCACAGTTTTATATGAAAAAAAGAAAGATATGCCTAGCCTTCTTTTACACACTTGGAATCTATTTTCTAGAAATATGGTGCACTTGTCATGGTTTTTATCCTTATACATTCAACAAAATGCAATAGCTCTGTTTGATGGCATATAGTAAATAAAGGTGCTTTCTTGGACTCCCAGGAAGTAAATAATTGACATATTAACTTCCTATGATTCACAGAATGCTTACATGAAAACAAAAGAAATAAAGTCCAACAGACTACCATCAATAGCTGCTTAACTTCGGGCCAGGCTCGGTAGTTCACGCCTATAAGCCCAGTACTTTGGGAGGCCAAGGCGGACAGATCACAAGGTCAAGAGATCAAGACCATCCTGGCCAACATGGTGAAACCCTGTCTCTACTAAAAATACAAAAATTAGTCAGGTGTGATGGCATGCACCTATAGTCCCAGCTACTCAGGAGGCTGAGGCAGGAGAATTGCTTAAACCTGGGAAGTGGAGGTTGCCGTGAACCGAGATAGTGCCACTTCACTCCAGCCTGGCGACAGAGCGAGACTCCATCTCCAAAAAAAAAAAAAAAGCTACTTAATTTCTTATCCGGCTTTCGGCATGAGCTGCTTTTACCCTATTCTGATAGAAACAAAGAAGCAAACTTACCTTGCTTATAGTATGCCATGAACTCATCTTTTTATGAGATAATTTAAATTGATTGTCACCTTGCAAATTTTTTTTTTCCAATAGCATCCCCTTCATCATCTTGGTTTTGGAATAATCCTTTCAAGACAGAATTAGAAATAACCGCTCACTCGTAGATTTTTAAAATACATCTCAAGTATTTGGAAGAGAAGCTTGAAAAGATAGCTCTCCCAAGTCTAATAGAACAACTGGATGACAGTGGGCAGGGGACAACATTGGTGGTATTTTGCTATAGCACAGAGATGGAAGCATTATCTCTCTTCTTATAGGTAAGGAAACTGAGGCGTAGCAAAGCTAGGACTAAAATCCAGGGCATAGGATTCCCCTATCGGGGTCCCCTTTCCTTGCCCTGTGCTTTATAACTAACTCTGGACCTTAAAGAGATGTAGTACCCATTTGATTTCTGGTTTAGACAAAAGCACCTGCATTTTCTTATGGCAGATTCTGATGAAGGAAGATTGAATTTCATTTTTATTCCTCCATTTATCTGTTTCCTTTGGATTATCTTCTTGATTTCCCCTTTTATCTTTCTCACCATCCATTTGTTAATGCAGACAAAACTATTCCTGCTTCTTTCTCACAACTGCCGTCTGATTAAACTCTACATAAGGTCCCTTCTTTATTAAAGCCCTAAGTAATTGGTTGTGATGCTTGTGAAGATTACTGGGCCAATACATGGCCACATTCAATGATGAAATGTAGCTAGAGTGTTTCTTCTGAGAAAAAAATTGATATGTCCTCTCATAGCCTTACAGATTGGTACATTTTAGAGTTCTAGCCACTGCTTCAGTATATGTCTCCTACCAGGTCCGAGTTAACATCATTGAATTGTTAGATGCTTTTTATTTGAGGCTTATATGGGAAGGAGAAAATATAAAATTCTATTTCCTTTCATTTGCTTCTTGGAATAAGCAGTCATTTTTCTGTCTGAAAAAAAGAGAAAAGAAAGAAAAGTTAGACTTGTTCTTGAGCATAGTATTATTTATTATTTGATAAAGGAAATTGACAAGAGTCATCTGAAATTTGTAGAGTTTCAATATAAAGATCTTCCTCACTATTTCTTCTCTTATTTTCTATATAGCTAGTATTTTATTTCTTTCCCTTTTCATTTTAACTAAAGATTTTTGTTATTTATTGAGATGGAATTTCACTCTTGTTGCCAAGGCTGGAATGCAGTGACACTATCTCAGCTCACTGCAACCTCCGCCTCCCAGGTTCAAGTAATTCTCGTGCCTCAGCCTCCCCGTAGCTGGGATTAAAGGCACCCACCACCACACCCAGCTAGTATTTTGTATTTTTAGTAGAGACAGGGTTTCACCATGTTGGCTGAGCTGGTCTTGAACTCCTGATCGCAAATAATCCACCCGCCTCAGCCTCCCAAAGTGCTGAGATTACAGACATGAGCCACTGCACCTGGCCTAACCAAAGGTTTTATAAAAATAAGACTTTTAAATGATTATTTTTAAGTTTATTTTCTGCAACATCAAGAATTAGTTTTTTCTAACAGTTAGCTCAGCCTTTATTTCACTGAGAATAATGGAAAAATTAAAGGAGGTTTCCATTTGAGTAAAGTTATGGTTTTCATCTTCCCGTCCATTTTTTCCTCATCTGGACTACAGTTCTTTGATACAATGATCTTCTTTTAGCCAAGTGAAAAGGCAAAAGTAATTTTTCCATAAGTTTTTTATGCTGAGAGAGTTTCAACTGGCATACTGGGAGAAATCTATATTCAGATAAGAATATATATAGAAGCCTGGGTTTGTCTGAAATTTATTTTGTCTGTGCTTGGGCCCTCCCACAAAGTTGAGGAAAGAGGGAGATGTTAAAACTGGACCTAGGTCTTTTTGCCCTTTAGCTTAATTAAAAAAAAAAATTCTGGCCGGGCGCGGTGGCTCAAGCCTGTAATCCCAGCACTTTGGGAGGCCGAGGCAGGTGGATCACGAGGTCAAGAGATCAAGACCATCCTGGTCAACATGGTGAAACCCCGTCTCTACTAAAAATACAAAAAATTAGCTGGGCATGGTGGCGCATGCCTGTAGTCCCAGCTACTTAGGAGGCTGAGGCAGGAGAATTGCCTGAACCCAGGAGGCGGAGGTTGCGGTGAGCCGAGATAGCGCCATTGCACTCCAGCCTGAGTAACAAGAGCAAAATTCCGTCTAAAAAAAAAAAAAAAATTCTTTGTATTCAGTAGCTTTAAAGAGCATAATTATTTTCCTCCTTCTATAGACAAGCTGCATTAGGATGGCACATGAATAAATGAGATCCTTCTTTGTCTGATAGGAACTCCAGTTCACTAATAATCTGTCCTTTCTCCACCTTCCTACTTATCCAGAGTGGAATCCGTTCTCCATTATTTCCATATCACCCTTGTAAACAGTCTGGATTCCATTATCTTTTCTGTTGTACCCATCTGGAAAGACCCCAAGCAGAGATGAAGCCAACATGTTGCTTTTTGGGACACTACATCTTATAACTGAGACCTGTTGGAGAGATTTACACACCTATAGAGACTGGTTCCCTTATTTATTACTGATCACCAACTTCAAATAGACCCATACTACCCAACTATCCTGCTTTACCTCTCTCATCATTTCTGCCCTCAACCGTGTCCAGCCCATTTGTTTTCCTTCTACTCATTCCTCAACCCACTTATCTGGTTTCCATCTCAACAACTTTACTAAAGCAGCTTGTTAGATCAGCAATGACCATCATATTGCCAAACCAGAAGGATATTTTCCAGTTCTCCGCTGATGTGTCTTTTTAGCAACATGATACCGTTGACTGTTTTCTCCTTGCAATATTCTATCCCTTATCTCCCCGAACTCAATACTCTGAATTTCCCCCTACCTCTCTGTCCATTTTCAGGTTCATCTTTTCCATTAAATGCTGGAATTAATAAAGGTTTATCCAAGGCCCTCTTCTTTTCTCACTCTGTCTTCTATTGCTAGGTGATTCCATCTGTATACTTGGATTAAAATAACATGGAAACAAAAACGAATTTATACTCAAATTTATACTTCAGTCACATAGATGCAACTTATTGAAACTCCACTTGTATTACTCAAAGACACGTCACAGTCATTATATCCAAAACCAAACTCAAGAATTCTCTTCCCAATCTAATCCATGTTCAACAAGTCCTCCATTCTGTTATGCAAGCAAAAAGCTCAAGATTTTTCCCAGGTCCTCCCTCCCTCATCCAGTTGTTACAGAAATCATCTTCTTTTACCAGCTTTACTGCTTTCAGAGTTTACATTCATGATAAATACTTTAGAATGTGATGATTGTTTATTATTTGGTTGAATGTTTTTAAAGAACTACATAACACCTTTTTTGCCCCTCCAACACACTAAAACAAGAAAGAATTATAAATGGGGAAATGATGTAAGCGTAAAATACTGCACAGGGTCAAGTCCTTTTTGAAAAAAACAATTACATGCCAGGAAACATTTTGTTTTTTAAAAGAAAAACCACATTAATAGTAGGCACCATTTCTGTTACCTCCTCAAGGTCGGAGTCACTGAACTACACAGAGCTGAGACAGATAAAAGACTGCAGGCAACAGCAAGAATTTCCAAAGGTCTAAATGGACTAATGCCTCGCTTTCTTAGGGACATACATTTCTTACATTTGGTAGAGTTGTAAAAGAGTCTTAAAGTTAATTTTCTCATCATAAAATTTTGTAAATGGGCATCATCATATTGGATTTTTTTTAAGAGATCTGTAACTTGGCCTGTAAAAGAGGTGTCTCAATATATTAGAAAATACTATCTTTAGTTCAAAGCAGAGAGTGATACAGAGTTAGAATGAATATTTTGCCCTATTCTCTTTTAGTCTTGACTGCTTATATACTAGCAAAGATAAATATATATTCTTCTGCAAAGCCTCCTGAGAATACAGAGATAAATGCATCAGGATAGTGAATTGCTTGAGAAAATAAGATCTGGATTTGTGCAAATAAACTCTTGCACCCATACGAAAGCTCAATATTCATAGAAACTTTCCCAAATAATATGCCTTCCTCTGACAATATACAAAGTAACCTTTGTCAGTTAATAATGAGCTAATTGTTAACCTGAACAACAGAAGACATCAGAGAAAATTGGCATAAATTATCCCAAAATGAACGGTAAATGAATCTGTCCACGTAATGAATCTAATTTACATGATTCTTCTCCCTGCTGTTTCCTTTGTAAATAATCTTTTATTTAAATAATTGCCAGCTCAAAAGCTAGAATCATAATTATTCTGGGAGTTACATGGATTTTATAGGTAAACCATTCTTTCAGCCATAACTTGTAAGCTGGTTAGACCATTGATCACAATACATGACTGTTAGTTTAGATAGAATATTGCTGAAGTAGTCTGCTCAGCATATTGTTGAGATCTCAAGAGCACAAAGACTCCTTGTTGGGAAAATCATGAGACCTACAACCATGCTTCCAAGGCAGCAGCACTGGGAAAATATCCTAGGTGCATATTTTCTGTCATTTTTAATGTATGAATAGCAGACAAAAGTGCTTTTCTTTATACCTAACCAGGAATCATCTTTGACACCATCTGAAGAATCAGTGGTAGATTTGCCACCTTCAGAGTCCTTCAGCTTCCACCAGACCATTTATTTCATTTTGAGGGGACAAAATAGGGACTCCTGCAGTTTTCTCTCTGTCGTATTTTCTTGCTGAATCCAAGACCACGTTATGAAACCATGCCATTGATTTTTTTCGACTACTGCTTGTGTCAGTTCTTGCCTAGCTGTTGAAAATTACTTTTTTTTCCTCTTTACATCTTGGTAGAACATCTTATTCTGAAAATTGGCTATTTCTCACCCTCCATTCCCATGCTTTGCCTAGAAAACAGATTTTTTAAAAGAATGCCCTCCTGTTCTTGCCACTACAAATGAATCAAGAGGAATTTAACGTTTCCTGTCACACACTCACACACAATTAGTCTCCTTAACAATAAAGAGGAAAAGAAGTGGGGAAAAGATATCCACAACCTCTATAGGTATTAAGTCTATGGGATGCACTCTGCACAGTCAAACCATCTAGTACGATCAAAACTATTATCTCCTCCTCCGGGTGTCTAAACTGCCCATATGAGTCATTTCAGTGAATAAAAGAATAAAGACTAGAAAATGGGATAGTTGTAGATTTAAGTAACAGTGAAAGTGTGGTGCCACAGATAGTAATGATATCACTTGTATTCAGTCATTTTTATATTACTAGCATTTGAGGATTATATCATCTAGCATTTGAGATTGTGTTGACAGTTTGTTCACATACAGATAAGAAAGAAGGAGTGATCCTTTCAAAGAGAGATACATGTTTAAAAGTGTGGTTGTGTATATTTGCATGCACGTGCGCCTGAGGTTGAACATGCGCCAGACACACCATACCCCACCTGAGTGATTAAATAGATCACTCAGTAGGAATTTTGCAGATCATTTTCCGTTTTGTCTGTCATTTGAAATAAGGTGATATTTTATGGTGCCCACAGGGGTATGTGTCTACAGGCGTTGTCTGATTTTAAAAACTTGCTCAAGTTAATCTTGACAAATCTGGCTGTTAGCAGCTGTTTGGCCTTGAAGATTGTTTTATTTGTGAATACTGCTCTAGTTGCTACACAGATGGTGGCATTGGGTGGGGTGTTTTACATCTAAGATAGTCCAATAATAAATTGAAATACGTCAGCAATAAGGTTTGTAAGTGACCTCATGAGGAATCGTCCAGCTTCTTAGATCAGTTCATAAGGGTGGATCACTTGAGGTCAGAAGTTCAAGACCAACCTGGCCAATATGGTGAAACCCTGTCTCTACTAAAAATACGAAAATTAGCTGGGTGTAGTGGCACATACTTGTAATCCTAGATACTCAGGAGGCTGAGGTAGGAGACTCACCTGAACCCAGGAAGCAGAGGTTGTAGTGAGCCGAGATGGTGCCACTATACTCTAGCCTGGGTAACAGAGTCAGACACCTTCTCAAAAAAAAAAAAAAAAAAAAAAAAGCAGCTCTGGTGTTTGTTTCATTGAGAGATCCCCTCAGGGAATGAATAAGCGCTTCTATGATGGTCACCAAAGTACTCCGATGTGCTACGTAAAGTATGAACCTTACAACCATAGTTTGCACCTTTGTCTGCTACTGAGGTGGCAGCAGAGCTGGGTACTGCCTGTAATGTGGTTTTCCTGTAACACAGCTCCACCTCCAGAGGTAGCTTCACCCAGAATCAATGAAACTCAGCTTTCAGGGCTCTTTATCTGCATGGGTCCTTTGTAAGGGACCAATGTTTATATTCAGAAGTCTCCATTCTTTTTATTAAGAATGGCCTCCTAAATTAGGTAACCTTCAGACTTCATGAGATCTGGATCTATCCCTGTCCATGTTGAATAAACACTATAGGGAAAATATGATAAATTAATGGTCTTATAATAAGTATTATAATAAACTATATGATTGTAAAACAAATCAGTCCCTAGTACCTACATAACACTGTGTTCTATATTTGCATATTGGAGTCATTTTGGTAAATAAAAGTTTTATTTAAACAGGGTTCAGAAATTCCTCAGGAAGTTTAATTCACAATTTGGTATCTGAAGCTAATGTTATTCTTCTCCACATTTCTCCCCAAACATTTGGCACAACTTCTCCTGCCATAGCAAGCAACTTGTTCCCTTCCGAAAAGTGTATTAAATTCACAGATACCTAATAATGATTATTGCAGGGTGTCCTCCAACACATTTCATTCCTTGGTCTAAATTTACATTGTGTGTCTATGACCTGGGATGACTCTCCTTCCCTCCCTTGTAACTCAATCCAGTTATGAATGGGAGGATGATTATTTTTATAAAATCCTACTCTGAATTTCCCAAATTGACCCCACCTCAGGTGTATGTTCTCAAGACCAAAAGTTGATGGCAGCTAAGCCCCCTTAAGCCCCCACTACCTCAAAGGAACTGCACAACGAAGCACATGAACAGTCAAAAAGATCCTAATTAAAGAAATGCACCTCACGATCACACCAAACTCTACCCTGAGGTACATCCAGAGAAAGAAATGTACTGTATTCAATTTAAGTGCCAAAAGACATTTGGACGGATTTTCAGCCTAAAGGATAGTGAGAGGGATAGTCTTAATAACTTTAAGGAATTCTTTAGAACTTTGTTGGAATTAAGTGTACCTTTCAGCTTTAATTATTCTGCTACCAGTAAAAGTGATAAAGTTCAGGTGATACTAACTGCAGAAAATATGTGAAAGTGAATAAAGCCTTTTACACTAATGACTAACAAATTTCAATAAATTTCCCCGTATCTCTTTTTCATATTTCTTATACCAACTCATTTATATTGTCATTCTAGAAAAAGCACATAAAGGGGTGTCTGGAGACAGATTTCTGTACATTAAGAGCATCTTTACTGAGTGGGAATAAGACCTGAGCTGGAGACATTTTATGAGTATATTCAGAAATGAAGACTGATGAATATGGTTAGGGCAAAAATGTAATATGAATTGCATCTAAGAAAGAATAAGGAGTTAATGCCCCTTTCCAAGAGAAATCTTGAAGAAGGTACAAAAGTGAGCCCCAGGAAAGATCTAAACTGAAACCTCTCTTAGAGTCTCTTCAAAGCCTCCACCAGCTATTGAGTGGTTGCAATGGAGAATCATCTGGTTTTCCATTAAGAATTCCAGCTACTCATTTTTTTTTCCCCCACTATAGCCTCTAGGTCTACCACTGTGCCTGGCACAATGCAGGTGCTTTAGTAAATGTCTGGTTAATATTGAATCAGCAGGTAATCAAAATAGTGCTTCAGTTAAATGATAGTAAAATCACAAATGTATTCCTGTGAGAGACTTGCTTTCTTTCAGGTTGGTGTTGGACATTGTCTTTTGACCTCTACCCACTGTTTTATTTATTTATTTGCTTTTCCTTTAACTTCTGTGGCCTGGTGAGGTTGTGCACAGAATCTGGAACCTAAGACTGCATTAGGCCAGTCAGGCATGAGATTATAGTTTGTTGGCTGACAGCAAAGCACAGGGTGCCCAGGACATGAAGCATGGTGTAATAGTACTGAGGGCTTCTAACATCAGTTTAACCAACCGTGATTCCAAGTCACTTATTATTGTGTTTACAATGTCACAATGCAAAAAGTTCTCATGTTGTGTTCTTAGTGCTTTTGAGATTTCTCTATGCATTAGTCTTTGGCTTGGTTTTTTTTTTTTTTTTATGTCCGTTAATACCTTTTTGGAAGTCATAATTGTATGTAGCACACCCCACCATTCAGGCAGCAGCATCCTTTTACAGAAGCAGTTATCACTCTCAGAGTTGTATTAATAATTATTTTCAAAAATGGTGAATTGAGCAACAGTTGTTAACATGAACCTAATGATCAGAACTGAATACCACTGAGCTCAGCTTTGGAACAGGAAAAGAAATGATCAGAGTAGATGTGATTATTGAGTACTCCGGAGTACAGCTCTCAACAGCCTGCTCTTTTAGTCATTAGCTATTGTTCACCAGCTACTGCAACATGTTTAAATGATGTGGCAATGCAGTGTGATGGGAAACCTTCACATCAGGGAAAAGAATCTGAGGAGTGTAATGTATTTATGTTAAGGAACAACATAGTATGCTAGTGGAGAAGGGGAGAATGTAACATAAAGGAGGTAGCAGGGAAAAGGGATGCTGTCCACTGAGTGAGAAATAAGCAGCCTGGGATTCAAGCAGAGAAAATTCTTAACCAAGGCTTGAGCTGGGTAGGTGAACAAGAGAGCCGGAAGCTGCATTTCTTCCCTCCAGCCACTCACCTCATAGGCAGCTGTGCAAATTGCAATTAATTATGAAAGAAAAAGATGACAGGCAATACATACTAGCAGGGAGGGAGGCTCAGGGACCCTGTCCAAGGAGCCACACGGTGGACCTCCACACCAGGAGGGAGCTCTAATGAGAAGATTGTGAGATAGAGCAAGGCAGAATTCCAGGGACTCGCAAATAATTATTGATGATGATTGGGAGTGAAACCATTGGTGGCAGGTGGTGGCACAGAGAAACCAAAACTCCAACCCTCAAGCTGTCAGATGACACAGTGCCTTGTGTAGGAGACATCAATAAGATTTAAATTATGGCACCTTAAGGATCCCAGCTTTCTCAGCCACTCCTTGGTTGTAACTTACTAATTTACTAATAAGCCAGGAATGCTTATCAGAGAACAGGAATGGAGAATTTTTCAGTTCACATAACATTCTTTTATGTTAAAGGTGGTGTGATGTTGAGGAACATGGATTCAAAACACATGGATTCAAACCCCCAGCTCTTTGACTTACAAACTGAGTGACTTGGGCAAGTCACTTGTTCAGATCTGTTTTCTCATATTTAAAATGGGAGATAGTGTCAGGCCACTTACCCACATACTTAACTCTGGTAATACTTTGAAAGCCTGGATATATGATCCCCAGCCTGCTTTAAGTTGCTTTTAACATAAAGATGATTGATTTGCCCTGGCCATTCTGATTTTTTTCCTCTACCCAGTGTTTGCTGTGAGTGAAAACAAGCACCCATAAGGCCACTGGGGTGCAGTCAGGTGTATCATTATTTTAAAAAATGCCTTTAAAGTACATGTATTTACGTCCCAAGATCTATACATACAGTTTGGGTTGGGAATGATTTCATCAGAAATAAATGATTAAACTGAGCTGTCTAGCTCTCCTTCTTACTGCTTCTCTCCCTCCCTGTTTCTCCCTCCCTTTCTCTCCATGGGTTTCACAAAGGTGTTTGTTAAATATAACACTGCCCTGTCTGCTTGTCAGAATTTTTATTCTGACATAGAGAAATACCAAGACCAACTCAGACTGAAAATGTTTACAGTGTCCTTCTCTTTGCCACGTTCCTTGTGCAAACAAATATTACAGAAAATACAATTTACTCTTAATTATAATAAAGCCACTTAAAATGTATTGAGGCACAAGTGGGTTTTCGGCCGTAACACTTTGACATTGCAATCACAATGAGAGCTCTTTTGTTTCTTGAAACTCCCTGGGACCACTATGATAACAGAGCCTGAAACAAGAAGTACACATTCTATATCCGAAGATATGTGAGTGTATGTTTTAATAGGGCTTTTAATTTAAAGAGACATGCATGTTCATCTCTAATATACAAAAGTTACTTCATTAGCATTTAGGGATCCCTCCTTTCTTCTTTTACCTTTTCCCTCAAGGACAGAATAGCTAAAAGCATGTAACTCTCCATTGTGGAGCCATGACTGGTGCCACTCCAGCCCTGACAAGAACCCAGGTAGATGCTCCTCTACCAACAAAGGACACAAGTCTAGGAAGAAAGGGATGTGGCACAAAGCCAAAGTCAGCATAGGCTACAGATTCCCCTTCCCTGTATTTCGTTCCCCCAAGAGCCTTCATCAACGTTTGCTATGCTGCCTCTACAGTGGAAGCAGCTTCCAAGGGTGGAAGCAGCTCAAAATCCCCTGCGACACTTGTTTAGCGTTCCCTTCATTGGCACTAAAGATTGGGATTCCGGCAGCCTGGGGATAGGGCCAAGGGAGTCCTGTGTTTCTCCAGTGTCCCAGGGGATTCTGCTACAGCAGGTCATGAGGAAAGCTCTGGGAAAATCCACAGTACTGTGAAGGAGCTGCCCTGTCAGATTCAACTATAGCCTGATTCAAGGGATGTGTGAATGATCAGATCCAATAAAGGAACAAGCAGAGGAGTGAAGGAGTTCTCCTTAACTCTTTAGAAGGAGGCAGTTTCATCACGGATTTCAGCTGACGTTTTCTATCAGGTGACATACAGGTAGAGCACACAAGACAAACTACAATTTAGAGAAGGCTGTAAATGCCTCGGAAAATCCACAGTGGCCAGTTCTGAATGAGGGTGGGGGGTGGAAGGAGCGAAGCTGTAATCTCTTTGAGGCTGAAAATTCAATTCAAAGGGGAGAAAAGCCAGTTATATCCTTGTTATTGAGTAAGCAGTTGTAGTAGCTTTTTGCTCACGGTAGGGACTAAAGTGTTAATAAAATTATAATATTCTCTCCCATATAATCCATAAATAGTTTCCTTTAAAATATGTAGGTTAGCTATAGTTTAGTCATCCAGTTTGGAATTTGGAGTTTTAAAAATAAAAGGAACTGTGTAGCAAACCATGGTCCCTGCCATAACAATGTGTTCCTTGTGTCAATTTTCCAGATAACTGAAGCTAATACTTTAAGATTTTCTGTATTTTTTTTTAAACTTTTTAAAAATTTTAATGTAGTAAAAAGCACATAAAAATTACCATCTCGGCATTTTTAAGTATACAGCTCAATAGTGTCAACTATATTCACACTGTTGTATAACCGATCTCTAGAACTTTTTTATCTTGCAAAACTAAAACCCTGTACCCATTGAACAATTTCCCATTTCCCCCTACCCCAGACCCTGGCAACCACCATCCTACTTTCTCTTTCAGTTAATTCGACTACCTTAAATATCTCATATAAGTGGGTATTATGTAGTATTTGTCTTTTTGAGACTGTGTGATTTCATTTAGCATAATGTCCTTAATCTTCGTCTGTGTGGTAGCATGTGACAGGATTTCTTTCCATTTTAAAGCTGAATATCCTATTGTACATATTATACATACCACATTTTCTTTATCCATTTACTGATTGATGAGCATATGGGCTGCTTCCACCTCTTGGCTATTGTGAGTAATGCTGGAATGAACACCAGTGTGCAAATATCTCTTGGAGCTCCTGCTTTCAATTCTTTTGGATATATACCCAGAAGTGGGATTGCTAAATCATATGGTAGTTCTATTTTTAATTTTTTAGGAACATATGTATGGTTTTCCATAGCAGCTGTACCATTTTGCATTCCCACCAACAGTACACAAAGATTCTAATTTCTCCATGTCCTCATCACTTATTTTCTGTTTTCATGATAGTAGCCATCCTAAGGGATATGAGGTGATATCTCATTATATAGTCTCCTACTGATTAGAGATGTTGAGCATGTTTTCATATGCTTGTTACCTTGCATATCTTCTTTGAAGAAATGTCTATCCAAGCCCTTTGCCCATTTTTCAATAAGGTTGTTTTGTTGTTGTTGAATCGTAGGAGTTTTAACATCGTCTGAATATTAACTCATTATCAGTGACTTGCAAATATTTTCTTCCATTCCATCGGTTGCCTTTTTCGTTGTCTGTTTTCTTTGATGTGCAGGCATTTTTCAATTTGATGTAGCAGATGTAATACCATTTGTCTATTTTTGCATTTATTGTCTGTGCTTTTGGTGCTATATCCAAGAAATCATTTCTGAGTCCAATATCATAAAGGCTTTTCCCTATGTTTTCTTCCAGGAGCTTTATAGTTTGAGGTCTTATGCTTAGGTCCTTGATTCATTTTGAGTTAATTTTTCTGTATGGCATAAGATAAAGGTCCAAGATGGTTCCTTTGCATATGGATATTCAGTTTTCCAACATCATTTGTTGAAGAGACTATCCTTTCCCCATTGTGTGATCCTGCCTCATCAAAGATCATTTGATCATACAAAGGCTTATTTCTGGATACTCTATTTTGTTCCATTGGTCTAAATGTCTGTTTTTATGCCAGTACCACACAGTTTTGAATACTGTAGCTTTGTAATAGGTTTTGAAATCAAGAACTATGAAACCTTTAGCTTTGTTCTTCTTTTTCAAGAATGTTTTAACCATTCAGGATTTCTTGAGATTCCACATGAATTTTAGAATCTTTTTCTATTTCTGTAAAAAATGCCATTGGGATTTTGACCAGAATGTTATTTAATCTATACATCATTTTGGGCAGTATAAACACTTTAACAATATTAAGTCTTCTGATCCATAAACATGGAATGTCTTTCCATTTATTTGTACCTGCTTTAATTTCTTTCATCAGTGTTTTGTACTCATCAATGTACAAGTGTCCTCCTTGGTTATGTTTATTTCTAAGTATTTTATTATTTATGATGCTATTGTAAATGGGATTGTTTTCTTAATTTCCTTTTAAGAGTGTTCATTGTTAGGACATAGAAATGCAACTGATTTTTTTGTGTTGATCTTGAATCCTGCAGCTTTTCTGAATTCATTTATTAGTTCTAATAGATTTTTGTGGAATATTTAGGGTTTTCTATATATAAGATCATGTCATCTTTGAACAGAGATCATTGTATTTCTTCCTTTCCAATATGGGTGCTATTTTTTTTTTTTCATGCCAACTCTGGCTAGGACTTCCAGTACTATGTTGAATAGCAGTGGCAAAATGAGCATCCTTGCCTTGTTTCTTAAAATTTCTTATTTTAAACACGATTTTATTTGGAAAGTTTTATGAAATAGTCTTCTCATTAGGCATAGTTTGGCATAGCTTTATGATTTATCATTATGAGTTAGTTAATACATATATGATTATAATGCTCTGTTTCCTCAACAGTTTTTGGCTTCTACAAAAAAAAGACTCGGGCCACTTTATAATCAGAACATTATTACTGAGCCTTTATTTTCTCTCAGAAACTCATATGTTCCTTACATGCATGATTTCATTTAATACACACAATAACATTAGGAGGTAGATGTTGCTACTATGCCCATTTTACAGAAGAGAACACTGAGGCTCAAAATCACAAAGCAAGTAAGGGTCCAAATTAGGTCATGAACCAAAATCCGTCAGACTTGAGAGTCCACACTCCTGCTCACTATACGATAGTCCCTCCAGTGTAGTGGGCGACTAAGTCTTAACTTGCATCATGCTGTGGCATCTATCATTTTTCAGCATGTCAGCCTCCAACAGCCCTCTGCTAGTATATGCTCTTTCTTGAAATATAATGACCAGGATTGTGAAATCAGAAACTTTATCTTTAAAACTCATTTTAATTCCACTGGCCATGAAGGATCACCTATAGGTGGATCCAGACATCTCTTAAGAGACAGATTCATGGGCTTTAATGACAACTCTTTTCAGCTACATTCATGCCATTTTTCCAGACATGTACAGGATTGAAATTGATTTTCAAATTATTAAAAATAAAAAGTCCAATTGACTGGCATATGCAAATGTTTTACCCAGAGATTCCTTATGTCTAGTGCAGTACTCTTTGTACCAATTGTAGCAGATTATTTTTTCAAACATAAAATTAATAAAAGTAAAACCAATCAAAGTTGGGATGGAAATTGTAGAGCCAATTGCAACTCTCCCCTTCATCTTCACTTCCCCGTGACATCCACTGAAGTTTCCCTAATCCACTAAGAAATCCTGGGGCTCCACAGAACACAGCTGGAAGACAAGGTTCTAGAGTCTCCTTCCAATGATAAGGGAAAAAGAAGATGCTAACATAATGCATAAGATTTTTTCAAAAGAGTAAACCATAATACAGTAAATAAAGTACCCCTTACTTTGTTTCATTTCTAGGAATTAATACAATCTGGTATTGGAAAGCACTGGATTCAAAATTAGGAATTCTTCGCTCTTATGCATTCTATTCTTGGCATTCTTTGTTGCTAGGCAAGCCATGCAGCTTACCTGGTTGCAGTAGCATGCCCCTCGTAAAGCCAAACATTCGTGGCTTATCCCCCAGGTCAGGAAGCAGCCTGCTGGTTTATAAATGAGACCCACATTGTTGAATTAAATGCATAACATGGGTGCTGACTATCGGAGCTGCCTTGGCTGTATAGAGAGACTCTGGAAGTTTCAGACAAAGTAAGAACCTAGTATTTACTGTGATACTATTACTACTAGTAGTTTTCTGCTTACTGGCTCTGAAATAATCCAAATAATTAGGTAGCCATGGAGCATTATTTGCTTTCTAAATAACAATTAAGGAAACAAATTCAATTTGTATGGATGTTTTTAAAAGGATATTTAAAGTGAGCCAACATGTCTCTAATTTGGAGGGGAGGGTTCTTGGTACTGTTTGTTCACAGAAATCACAACCATGAAGACACAGTTAGGCAGGGTATCGTACAATGTGCATGTAGTGAGGATTTGAGCCAATCAGAATACGAAATGCACAGTTCCTGATGGGTAAGGATGACCTTGTTCTGAGACAGAGAAACATTCACATTCTCATCGGTCTTCCCCTTAAAAAACCACAGTGGATGGATTGGTAGTTGTAGTTGGCACCAATTACCTTATGATCTTAAGCAAGATACTTAAAGTCTCTGACACTTTGTTACTTTATCTGTAAATTGGGGATAAAAAATACATAATCAGAGGATTGATGTGGTGGATTAAAGGAAATATCTGTAGATAAGTAAGCAGAGATATAGATGACCGTCAAGAAAGTAGCCATTATGAGTGGTTCTATATGAGTAAAGGCCCAGTGGAGGCAAATCCTTTCCCATCTTTCTGAAGTAATCCACTCTTTTATCCAGGTATACATTAAAACAGATAAAACCTCTTCTGTCTAATAAATAAATGTTTTCATGATCAAATTTTCAGACAAGTGGATCTCAGCCCTTGGGCACAAATGAATCACTTGACTTTTGTTTTTAATTCTGGATTAATTGGTCAAGGGTGGAACCTAGGTATTAGACATTTGTAACAAGCATCTCAAATGTTTTAATGGACCATCAAGTTGAGAACCAATAACCTGAACTATTATACAGTTTCCCGTTGATTTTCCTGAGTAGAGATCCTCCCCACTCTAATTCATTCTCTAGTGCTCTGGTTCAAATAGTCCTCCCAATAATCAAATCGGGATAGAGAATGACAACATACACTTGTCATCTCTCTATTTAAAAACCTTTGCTTCTTTTGCCTGTAGCTAAGATGATGAATATACTTCTTGTTTGTACCAATTCCAGTAAGTTGGTTGAGGCTTTTTAGAACCTTGCATAGAGAAAGGTTCCAAGGGTCAGCCTGGGCTCAGCAGGAAAGAATATCATTCATGCCAGATTAGGGATATCTGCCATGAGGATAGAAAGGAGGGAGCTCTGGGATTTTCCATTCCCAACATTCAGAATAATGCCAAAACTCTAACATGATATAAAAGATCCTGCATAAGTTATTTCTCTACTGCATTTCCTCCCTATGAGCCAAAAGCTATATCCACAGTCAATTTCTTATTTTCCTATTTTTCCTCCCAAGCATGAAACCTTAACTCCATGACCTTGTTCATGCTGTTCCCTTTGTCTGGAATGACCTTGTCCTTCTTTCCTCCCAATAACTTCCTAATCTTCCTTCAAGATTCATGCTGAATGTCATCTTTTCTGTGAGGATTCCTGACTGTCCCAAATATAATTTCTCTCTCTCTCCACCTCTAAGCTGCATAGCGTTTTTTTTCCTATCTTTATAACTGATTCTGTCACACCATATGGTAATTTACTCTATGTTTACGTGCTCAACTCCCCTAATATACAATGCACATCATTGATGCTCAGTAAACGTTGGTTAAATGAATGAATGAATAAATAAGTGGACTCCTTGGTGGCAGATACTATCACTTACTCATCTTTGTTTCCCAGTGCCCAGCGAGTAACCGACGCATAGTAGGAGTTCAGGAGGAGTCTACTGAGTAACTGAATAGTGTCTACAGGCAATGCTGCCACCCATATGGCACAGTAATCTGGGCTCATTCTGAGTCACAAATCACAATCTGCCAGAAAAACTTCCATCTGGAGAGACCGTTCCCCACAGCAGCTTTTCCTTTCAGTCTTTAGGCCTGTTTTGTTCCCTATTCAACAGGAAATAATTGAATGCTAGCACTGACTCAAAAATAACTCGGGAAGCTATAAAAATTGTAAAAGGTCTATTAGTAATATTACACAGGATGCTTTAAGGCAGGCCTGCAGAGTAGCATGCATCTAGCTCCCAGAGTTTCTTTATGCATTAATGTTGCACATGTTCTTACCCAGGTGGGCAAGGCAGCCCACCGGCCCCTTACAACCCTCTCATGTGTAGTTCAGCCTTATTGACTGTTCTGTGTGGCGAAACTGATCAGCTGCTGTATGTGGAGTACATGAAAAATGCTCAGGGAATGATCAGGATTGTCCCTAATCAGTTAATGTTACCCAGAAGAAACATTCCATCCATCCTGTCTTACCCCGTCTCACTTGAATCAGAAATGCTGTACTCTGTTAACCAAAGGTAAGATTCTGCCCCAAGAGACTTCTTTTTTATGCATGATAATGCTGAGACTCACAAAGAGTTAAGATTTCTCAATTCCTTGTGATTTACTCATTTAAATCAACGTCACTACAGAGCGGAAACTATTTTGGCTCTATGCATAAATGGAATATCTAATATAGAATTACATTATAATGAAATATGCATTAATGCAAGCCTCATAAAGTGCTTTTCATGTTCTGCGGGCATCCAAAAATTTAAAATTCATATAATCTTATTTTAGTTGCTGCTCAAATGATGATACATCAGGTTAATACGCTTAATTAAAAGTCACATTTGAAACATTCAAAGGGATACTTAATTTGCTATTGACATTTGTTATAACACAGTTAAGCATTGTGGAAACAAGACCATGGGATATGTCACTTCCGTTAGGAACAGGAGGAGGATATTTTATGATTTTCAGGAAACAGTATGTTTGACACCCAGGAAAATTCAGCTAACCATGCCCTAAAATATTTGCCATTAACAATAAATTTTTGGTTAAAGAGACACTCTCAAAATAACATCCAAACCACTTAGCTGTCTACATTTAAATGAAGATTAATCAGAAACATATTTCAAAGCACCATTTATTCCACAATTCAGATTGGATTAGTTGACTGCTGGGAACGTTTCCTTAGAAAGGGACTATGACTGTCCCTTTCAGATTCTGAGCCAGCTGTTCCCAGTGTTGAATGTCAGATTTGATGCTGGTCAAGTTCACTCCCTACCTCTTGGCGCTACATTTAAAATCAAACTACTGGGCAGGGTGCGGTGGCTCATGCCTATAAAATCAGCACTTTGGGAGGTTGAGGTGGGCAGATCACAAGGTCAGGAGTTTGAGACCAGCCTGACCAACATGGTGAAAACTCATCTCTAAAATACATCTATAAAAATACAAAAATTACCCAGGTGTGGTGGCGTGCACCTGTAATCCCAGCTACTCAAGAGGCTGAGACAGGAGAATCGCTTGAACTCGTGAGGCAGAGGTTGCAGTGAGCCAAGATTGTGCCACTGCTCTCCAGCCTGAGGGATAGAGCAAGACTCTGTCTCAAAAAAAAAAAAAAAGGGAAAAATAAAACTACTGAGTTCCTTCCATTCAGAAATGTCTTGGCTTCCAATATATAAAGCTTTATCTTTCTACTCTCCTGCCCTGAAGTCCATGTTTGCTTTAAAATGATCTGCTCTTCACTGCTCCTGCTGATTGCTCTGGCCGTCAGTGATCGGGTCACACACCTTTCCTCACCTCACCGTCTGTCTCCTCCACCAGGGAGTTAAAGCCTGGCGTGGGGGGTCACAGCCAGGCCAAATTCCACTTTCCATGAATAGCGCCGCCAGCATTTTTTTTTTTTTTTTTTTTCCCAGTATTTTGAAGATTCTTTCTCAGGATTTCCTCCTAATTACCCTCCCTCCTGTATCATGGAGAAAAAAAATACAGGTCAGCAGCAGGGCACAGTGCCAGAACCTGCAGGGAGGAAAGGTGCTGAACAGAAGCTGGGAGGAAAGTGAGCTGAGCAGGCGCGGGGCTGCTGCGCACAGGGGCAGGGGGCTCAGGTGGTCCTGCCACCGGGACGCCCCAGCCCCGGAGGAGGAGAGGAACAGCAGCCTCCAAAAGGAGGAACTGCTGGGTGCCCAGGGAGATTAATGGAATGGAGGTGAAGCTCCCTCTGCCAGGGAGGCGAGCAACGTCTCCATTATCCCCAGGGACGATCGGCGACTGCAGCTGCCCTCGAGGAGCAGCACGTGCAGGAGGCAGAGGTAGCCTGTACGCCTGCCACATGGGAGGATGGCAGAGATGGGGGAGCCCAGCTTCACCAACGTTATTTGCAAACCCTCCCCAAGAACTCAGTGGGAAATCAAAATTGTTTTGCTAACCAGTGATGTCAAATTTCATGTCAATAGGGATCTGATACTGCCCACGCAAAGGAGAATTTCCTGTACGGGTTCTATAATTTTATTTTTTCATTTTGGCCATGTCGTTCTACTAAGTACCCTGGTCAACCCCTGGTATCAGATTCTCATCTTTTTTCTTTACTCACCCATCAACTAATGCCTGTTCCGCCACCTCCACCCCAAACACATACACACCTTCACCTTCAATGGACAAAAAAATTGCCAGAGCTGTAAGGTTGCCCTTAATGGGAAACATTCTTTATGCAATATACAGGATTTGTTGTGAGCATTATGGAGCAACGTGTTGTTTGGGTTATGGCTGCACTAAGGCTGGGAAACGTCTCCCTGTTCATATATAGTTAGGTTGTTAAAAGTTGGTCATTGGACTCTGAGACCCTTTTAGAGCAAGTACTACTTGCAAAGGTCAACTTGAGTGGAAAAGTCAGAACACACAGTAGGCAGTAAGTTTTATGTTCAGGACTCTGGCAAGATCCCTAAATGGGTCAGATATGGTCGAGCAAAACTGACAGCAGAATATGAAACAGCACAAAACATTCAGACTTTCAGATAGGCAAGAACAGTGTTATTAGAGAGGAATGGCCCAGGCACTGTTACCAACCCCTGGGGTCCATAACAAAGTGAATCCTGGGGGGAACGATCCAAACATCATCTAGCAGCTAAAGACATCTTGTGGCAGAAACAGGAGAAACCTGTGTACAACATGTGAAGGCTGGAAAAGTTCAAGCAAATTGCCACCGGGGTTCAGGAGTGACAGAAATTGCTTCCAGGCGGAGGGTTGGAGGTTCTGATAAAGGAGATGGCATTGCACTGGGCTTTGATACTGTGTAGGGTTTTGAATCAGGATGATGGAGAAGGGAACGTGTCAAACATGATTAGGGTTATTCAGGCTTCAGTGTTACATCGTTACATCAGCATCTCATTAAGACAGCGGATATTTATATGCCTCTTTATGGTTCTCTGTTGCTGTGTTTTCAGGCTGTTCACAGTAGTTCAGTGAAACAATCTTTGATATCACCAAATATCTGAAAACCGAAGGGATTATAAACTTTCATACTTTTTTAATTAATAGACCTTACATTTTAGAGCAGTTTTAGATTTACAGAAAAATTGAGCAGAAAGTGCGGAATTGCCATATACTCATATGTCCCACACATAGTTTCCTGTTATGAACATCAGTATTGACACATTACCGTCAATAATTACAATGTAAACTATTGACACCGAAGTCCATAGTTTACATTGAGGTTGTCTTATGCATTCCGTGGGTTTTGACAAATAATGACGTGTATCTACCATTATAGTATTGGACATAATTGTTTCTTTAAAGAAAGCTCAGATTCTGACTTACAGAGATCTATCTATTCTTGATCAAAACACATGTAGGCAGAGAAAATAGATAGTACTTCTGCATACAGCAAAAATGTCCATATAGAAAAATGCCCTGTTGCCATGCATTGCAAGCTTTTTCTTAGAAAATCTTACCTAAGTTTGCAACTCCTAGCAGAACATGAAAGAGGAATTCGATTATTTAGTGCTCAGTGAATTTGGAAGACTTTGTACTGCTCTTCATAAAAATGACCTCATATACTTGATATTTTTCCCTTAGCCTGGAAAATCTGCACCTAGTACCACTTTGCTGAACAGTAAGAGAATGCACTCATCAAGATTTTGATGTCAGAATGTCTGTTAATCCTGTTACATTTAGAATATTACCCCTCAAGCATGTAGAATAAGAACAATCTTAGGGGATATTTCTGTATCTCCAGTAGGTGGCCATAGATGGAAAATGTTTGTGGGAGAACAAAAAATAGGGAAGGGGAGAGGGCTAAGAGAAGGGGTGGGTGGAAGAAAATGCTTCTAAGTTCAAGTGATAGGAAACAGGAAAAGCCCGAGGGCACAATAAATGGAATCAATCTACTAGTAGTAAAAGGAGCTGGAAAAATAACACTGACAAAATCTGTCTCCTTTCCCTCTTGAATTAAAACTCGTATTGTTCCATATGGTATGTGCTAAGGGATTCCTTTTTGCACTATCTGGTCCAGTGTCTAAGTTTATTTGCCTTTTCTTCTTTCCCAGATTTAAGATGAAAGTTCCCTTACCATTCATTCACCCCAACTCTGCTCCACCTCCACAAGTCTACTTTTATAGATTTTTTTTCCTCTAATTGTGGGAGGTCGTGATTTTTTAAGAGAGGAAGTATAGCCTTAACTTGGATTTATCATTCGCCATTTTTGGAGAATTTAGACTTCCTTCCTCTTTCTTTCCTGTTTGAAAGAGCCTCTGCAAGTTAGTTCTAGTTGAAACTCTAGAGGACTATGTTTCCGTCTCCTGCCTGTACTCTCAGAATACTTGGCAGGAACCATTTATCAACTAGTTCAACTGGAATTATCCTAAGAAGACTTGAATGTATATACTCTGTCTACTAACAGATAAAAGGAAATCATTACCGCTGAGGAAAAGATTACTTTATTTCACCTCAAAATATATGCACAGGTCAAGAGAAAGTTGTTCCCTGATAGAGAGACTCCTGTGACCATTAATTTTTAAGCGCACAAAGATATAGCACCTCACTGATTTGACAAATATTGTTTTAGTGCCTGCTAAGTGCCAGGCACTGTACTGGATGCTGGGGATAGAAGACATGGCCCTTGTTAACGTGCAGCTTACAATCCAACAGTACTCGGGGGAGAAGACAAAACTCAAGCAAGTGGAATAACGATCACAGTGTGATCACTATTTGCCATAATGGAGAATAGCCATAGAGGGGGGAACCTACATCAGAGAAGGCAGCTGGGGAGGGACTTTCTAAAGGTGAAAATGTGAAGGAGCCATCCCTATGAGCAGCTGAGAGAAGACCGTGTCATGCAGAAGGACCAGCACTTGCAAAGGCCTGGTGGGTGAGGGCAGCTTGGGGAGGGGAGCTGAGTGCATTGAAGAAACAGAAAGAAGGCCAGCGTGGCTGAAGGATGGTGAGACGGTGAGTGGAGGGAGGAAGGAGGGCTGAAGAAAGCAGTGAGGCAGACATCACGCAGGGCTGGCAGACCAGGCTAAAGAGTGGAGATTTTATTCTGAGTGAACAAAGTGTCCATCAAAGAGTTTTAAGCGAGGGAATAATGTGGCCTGACTTTTTTACAGATCACTCTGGTTGCTGTGTGGAGAATTGCAGGAAAACAAGTGTAGTGTCTGGAAGACCACTTAGCAGGCTGTTGCATTAGTGTAGGCAAGAGGCAATGGTGACCTGGATGCCTCGAGGAATCCTGATGCCTTGAGAAATAGTGTGGGTCTGAAAATAGTCAAAATCTCCTTTTACTGCACAACCAAGATTTTTATATTTTTTCTTTCCATTATTGCTAATAACTTTTTATTTAATTTTCTACAAACATTCCCATACAACTGAATACATAAAGTTTTCACAGAGCAGTTGCATGCATGAATAGAAAGTCAGTACCAAGTGATGTTAGAGTTTCAACCATTACAAAAGCAGATACAAGCACTATAAGAACCAGGACATATTATGATGCCTAATTCTTTATTGAAGGCATGTCTGTACATTCCAGAATATGCATAAGTGATGTCTGATCCACTCCTCTGTTTGCCCTGAGATAATCCTAAAGGCAGAGACCAGGTCTGAAGGACTCGCTTTAAATAGTAACTGACAAGGCACCAATAGACAGTCCACAGCTATCCCTTTTGAGGCTGCTGCTGATAGTACTGACCAGCATATGGTCCAAAGCTATGAACCCCATACAGCCCAAAAGGACATGTCCTGTGGAGCTGGCCCTGGCCTTCCAAAAGTGTCTCTGGCCCTCAGTTTCTCCTATGCACACCACCTCACGCTTAACAAAAATCAGGAAGCCTTTAGGCCTGAATTTGCCCTACGTGGTGTGGAAGATAGTGCCATTGCCGTGGAAGCCTGCAGTCAGAGACAGATGAAAACACGAGGACAGCCAGGCCAACCTGCCAGAGTAAAACCCAATCTGACAGTGAACTGTGTCTGAACTGAGGCCAAGGGTAAGGTTTTAGATTACAGAGGGTTAGGAAATGAGAGAGAAGTAGTTGATTATGTTCCACTTACCTATTAACAAATACTTAACAAGGCCAGTATTACAGGCACTTCTCGGTACAGAAGCTTCCATTTCTTAAGCACTGTGTTGGGTTTTTACATGCATTTTCTCACTCAGTCCTGGTATTAACTGTATTTTACAGGTGTGGAGGATCTGGGATTGAGAGAAAGTAAGTGACGTGGTGACACAGCCAATAAAGACAAATTGGCCCTTGCAGTGGCTCATGCCTGTAATCCCAGCACTTTGGGAGGCCGAGGTGGGCACATCACAAGGTCAGGAGTTCAAGACCAGCCTGACCAACATAGTGAAACCCCATCTCTACTAAAAATGCAAAAATTAGCCAGGCATGGTGGCATGCACCGGTAATCCTAGCTACTCAGGAGGCTGAGGCAGGAGAATTGCTTGAACCCAGGAGGGGGAGGCTGCAGTGGGCCGAGTTCACGCCACTGCACTCCAGCCTGGGTGACAGAGCAAGACTCTCTCAAAAAAAAAAAAAAAAGACAAATTCAAGGAAGGCCACCCGAGAGTGATCTCAGAACTCTTCTCACTACTATGGAGAAAGGAAAAGTGTTAAAGGTTTGTTTCTATTTTTTTCTAGTTAATAAGAAGAGACAGAAACAAGAAAATATTAGGTATCCAAAATCTTACTAGCCAGAGTAAAGGATCTGGGACATTATTACATATTTTTCCAAGGAAAATTTTTGTTCAGGGAAGTGACATTATTTTAAAAAGATTAAGCTGACAGTAGTGTACAAGGTGAGAGAGGCAGAAAAGAAAGGAGGCTCTTTAAGAGGCTGCCCTGAGAGTTTTAGTGCAGATTACTGGGAAATCAGCTCCTATTTTTTTTTTAACAGGGTTTCCTCCATCACCCAGGCTGGAGTGTAGTGGTGCAATCACGGCTCACTGTAGCCTCATCTTCCCATGCTCAGGTGATCTTCCTGCCTCAGCCTTCCACATAGTTGGAACCACAGGTGCATGCCACCATACTCAGCTAAATTTTTGTATTTTCAGAGATAAGGCTGGTGTCAAACCTCTGGGCTCAAACAATCTGCCCACCTCAGCCTGCCAAGGTGCTGGGATTACAGGCATGAGTCACTGTGCCCAGCCAGCAGCTGCTATTTACTGAGCATCCACACTGCATTGTCACTGCCTTTGGGGTCCTTTCCATTTACTGTGATCCTCACTCAGCCCTAGGCACATGCTGCTTCCAGAGATTGGGAACTTGTCCTGGGTCACACACTAGTAAGAGGAAGGTCCCTGGCTGCAACTGAAAACCAGATTGGTCTGACTCAACTGTGCTTTCCCACTAGGCTTGTGGCTGGAGCCGCAGGACCCAGGATGGGCTGTGGGAATGGAGAAGGAGAGGTTTCTGGACTTAGACCAGGTTCACTCATTGCCTGGGAGCATTGCAGTGACCCCACCTTGCTCCCACTAGTTCATTGGCTCTTGTTCGAGGAAGGCTGGTGCTGTTATGCCCCCTCCCATTGCCCCCTCCCCATAGAGCAGGTACTTAAGGTTGAGCAAAGGAGAGTGGTGATGATTATAGTGGCAAAAAGCAGCTGCCTCTTCTCAGGGGGAAGTAACTTCCACCTGGATTGTCACCTCTACCACCAAGAGCAGACTGACAAACAGTGGAAAAGAAAATGGATACAATGGGACCAAGTACATGCGACCAACTAAATAGATGGAAGATTAGGTAACCTTTTTCTTAAACTGACAAACCAAAGACTAACATAAGCCAGTTTCAAGAATCCACTTTTTAAATATCAGTATCCTCAGGGTGCCTGTGCATTATAAATGGTGCTATATGTTGAGCAGGGGGAAGCAAACATAACTTATCTTCTTTTAGGTTTTATTTGTACAAATATAGAGTACATTTAAAATTTTTGTTACATGTATATAATGCGTACTGATCAAGTATGTTTAGCTGTTCATCACTTGAGTACATTTTTGTTAAGCATAGTCACCCTACTCTATCAAACACGGAATTTATCCCTTCTGTCTCATGTACCTTTGTACCCTTTCACTTCTCTTCATCTTCCCCCTCCCCACACTCACCCTTCCCGGTGTCTATTATCTATCTTTACACTCTCTACCTCCACGTAACTGATTTTTTTTTTTTTTTTTTTTTTAGCTCCGACATATAAGTAAGAACGTGCAGTATCTGTCTTTCTGTACTTGGCTTATTTCACTCAAGATGATGACCTCCAGTTCTATCCGTGTTGCTGCAAATGACATGGTTTCATTCTTTTTACAGCTGAATTGTATTCCATTGTGTGTGTGTGTATGTGTGTGTGTATGTGTGTATATATACCACATTTTCTTTATCCATTCATTCACTGATGAACACTTAGGTTGATTCCATATCTCTACTGTCGTCAATATGCTGCAATAAACATTTGTTATTTTTTGTCTACAGCCACTCTGACTGGAATGAGATCTCTTATTGTACCTTTGATTTGCATTTCTCTGATGATAGTGACTGTGAATGTTTTCTCATATACCTACTAGCCATTTTTTTTTTTTCGAGAATGTCTGTTCATGTCCTTTGCCCACCTTTTAATGAAATTATTTGTGCTTTTTTCCTGTTGAGTTGAATCTCTTGTATATCTGGATATTAGTCTCCTTTTGGATGAATAGTTTGCAAATATTTTCTTCCAGTCTTCACTGATTTCTTTTGCGATGCTGAAGCTTTTTAATTAGATGAAGTCCCATTGCTTTTGAGGTCTTTGTCATAAATTCTTTGCCTAGGTTTCCTTCTAGTGGTTTTATAGTTTCAGATCTGATGTTGAAGTCTTTAATCCATTTTGAGTTGACTTTTGTATATGCTAAGAGATAGGGGTTCAGTTTCATTCTTCTGTATGTGGCAATTCAATTTTCCCAGGACCATTTATTCAAGGGGATGTCTTTTCCCCAATGTTAGTTCTTATTGGCTTTATCAAAGATCAGTTGGCTGTAAGTAAAACAAAACCACCTTTTATGATTACAGTTGTGTGAAGACCATGTTAGACTCCCTAGTCTGGTAGACTTTTTCTTAAAGTCTGTAAGCATCCTATTTTATACTAGTTAATATACTAAAAATATCCCTAGGAGTTTCTGGTTTGAACACACACACACAAAAAGAAACACCAAAAACCACTGAGGAAGAACTAGTTCAAAGGTAAAATGAGGTATATATCCTGTTTCCTCTTTCCCTGGTGGTATTAGTCAAATTTCTCCAGAGAAACAGAACCAATGATATTAGATACATACATACATACATACGTACATTTATTATAAGGCATGGGGTCATGAAGTAGTTATGGAGACTGAGAAGTCCCAAGATCCACACTTGGTAAGCTGAAGGTCCAGGAGAGCCAATGATGTTCAGTCTGAATCCAAAGTTCTGAAAACCAGGTGAGCCAATAGTGTAAGTTCCAGTCCAAGTCCAAGGGCAGAAGATTGATGCCCCAATTCTAAGCCAGAGAGATTGAATTATCTTACTCAGTCTCTGTTCTATTCTGGCCTTCAACAGATGAGGTCCACCCACATTATGATGGTCATCTGTTTTGCTCAGTCTACTGATTTAAATGTCAGTCTCATCCAGAAGCACCCTCACAGACACACCCAGAAAACTATTTGACCAAATATCTGGGTACCTCATGTCCCTGTCAAGTTAATACACAAGATTAATAATCACACTGGTGAATTACCTAAAAAAAGAAGAGAGAGTCAGATGAGAGCAACCAAAAGATCGGGACTCCACTGTCTTCCACCAACTAGCCCTTCTCCTGAGAAGTCATTGGAAGGGCCAAGTGGCTTCCCTTTTTGCCAAGCTGGGATGAAGGAAAAGATGATCCAACTAGGGCAGAACAAGGGTTCCTAACTTCAGACACAAGGCCTCATCCAGCTGGTATGTGGATGTTCATTTACCTGGGAAGAGACCCTATAATATCCTCAGACTCCCAAAGGGTCTATAGCCTAAACAAGTTTAAGAATCACTACTCTAGAGTGAATAGAGTCTTCCTTAAGGAGCTAAAAATCAGAACCAGGAACCATTGACATTCCCTACATATTTGAATTGAATAAATATTCCTTAGTTAGAGGAAGTATAAGAGCAATGGATGTACCATTTCAGCTGACTCTTTGGACCTTACTGATAATATAACCATTAAGCGTGAGAGAAAATACCGTAAAACATAACTGGCACTCAGGCTGTAGAGGTTTCACTAGAAACAGAACACAGACCACACAAAGCAGGACACGAAGCTTCAGAATGAAAGGCAGCCAGTGAATAGCTGGTAATATTCATGGGGGTGAACGTGCCATGTAAAGCTAACCCTGGGAGAAATGCGGGAAGGACGTTAGGTGGCCATACTTGAAGACCAGACAGACCAGCCAGGGTCAGGGGGTTCCTCGGCACAAAGGGAAAGCTTCGATAAATTCTACCCGCTTCCCTCCCTTCCTATCCATAATCCATTACCACTGTGACAAATCTGCTGTGATTATAAACATACTGCCTTGCTCTGCAGTGGAGGTCATAGTAAACTGAGCTTCTAAGCAACAGTGAGCAGAGCTTCCTGTTTCATTACCCAAAGGGTTTCTTGTGAGACTGCGATAACCTTCATGCATTTGTGTCCTAGGGTGGTTATTACTAAGTACCACAAACTGAGTGTCTTAAAACAACAGAACTGTATTCTCTCTCAGGTCTAAAGGCTGGCTGTTTGAAATGATAGCGTCAGCAGGGCCAGCTCTCGGGAAGAGTCTTTCCTTGCCTCTTCTAGCCTGTGATGATTGCTGGCAATCCTTAGTATTCCTTGGTTTATGGATGTACCACTCCAGTTTCTTCCTTTGTCTTTACATGGCATTCTCCTCTGTGTGTCTGTGTCTCTATATACAAATTTCTCTCTTCTTTTAAAGGCACCAATTATACTGGAGTTAGAGACCCATGCTATGACCTCATCTCATCTTAATTATATCTGCAAAAGACCCTACTTCCAAATAAGGTCACATTCACAGGTATCAGGGGTTAAGGCTTGAACATATCTTTTGGGGGCATATGATTGTTTTTCCTCTCCAAAATCATGTTGAAATGTGATTCCCAATGTTGGCAGTGGGGCCTGATGGGAGGTGATTGGATCATGGGGGCAATCCCTCATGAATGGCTTAGCACCATCCCCTTGGTGATGAGTTTGAGTTCTGCCTCTGGTAGTTTACATTCGATCTGGTTATTTAAGAGTGTGGCACCCCACCCTCTGCCATGTGCCATGCCTGTTCCCACTTCACCTTTTGCCATGAGTAAAAGTTCTCTGAGGCCTCACCTGAAGCTGGCAGTGCCATGCCTCCTGGACAGCCTGCATAACTATGAGCCAACTAACTCTCTTTTCTTTATAAATCACCCAGTCTCAGGTATTTCTTTAGAGCAATACGAGAACAGACTAACACATAATTCAAGTCACAGTGCTTTGGATATGGAAACTCCCTCCCCTTCTAAACAGAAATCTGATGTCGTTGGGAGTGGTAGTGTACAGAGGACAGGCAGTAATTCACTCAAACGGTATTTATTGAGCAACTACTGTGCACCAGGCCAGTTCCAGGCACTGAGGATATGATAGTGAGTGAGATGGATGAAGGGCTTGCCCTCCTGGAACCATTGGTGTAGGAGACAGTGGCATCCTATCAACTAGAAAACAAACAAAATAATTTTAGACAGTGGTAAAAACTGTCATCTGTGCCACTCTAAAGACACCATCCAGGTGGCAGGGAACTAAGTGGGATCTATCTCCAATGGAAAAAGATCTCCTATTTATAGGGCAAGCTGTGGCAAAAATCTTGAAGCAGTGAACACAGGTGACAGCACCAGCCTGTATAACATGCCAAGGGAACAAAAAGCTGAGGACTGTCATCCCTGTTTCAGAGTCGGGAAGGCGTTTACCCCTAGTCCCTCCAGACCTCGACTTTCTCTGCTACCATTTTGCCCAGATAAGCTTGCAGATGTTTCTTGCGAGGTTTTAAATTTCAATTTCGGCAGACATCCTTAGTGGCTTGTCACCTTCCCCACTTAGCTTGCCCCCCAGTATGTCTATCCTTTAGGAATTTGTGACTTGCAACAGACTGCAAATGTCAGCAGCAGAGAAGACAAATGGTAATAATACACTGGGACTTGCAGCCTCTTTGCTAATTCACAGAGGCTGGTTCCAGAAAAACATTGCCTGCTAATTAAACAAACCCCTTTCTTCTGACAGATGAAAACGCGGGGAAGATCTTATCCCTTCAGATGGAGAGCAGCCACTGTCCTGTGAGGCAGCCTTTTTCTCTCAGGGAATTGATTTCTCATTTTACATTAGGTAGAGCTCTGGTCTTCAAAGCAAATGACAGACATTCACTAATTAATCCACCCCACACCCGGTGAGAAGGTATCACTCATTAGGTACTGTTTGCAGAGAGAAAACATGAGGCAGCAGCCAAAGTGGTTTGCCAAGGTCAAAAAGGACATTTGTGGAACTCCCCAGGAGAAAACTCAGGAAGCCTGCACCCTGGGCTGTTCGGGGCGCACCTCGAGGACCGTAGTCTCTTTTTGGCTTTCATTCTCAAACTGCTTTGAGGGATTTTGTCAAATCAGGTACCAGGGACCTGGTTATTAGACTAGGACCCAGTTATTGATTGGATCTGCAATGATGAGCTCCCATATTTATCTTATTAGCTGCCATTTCCAGAACCCAAATTTGTGGCAATTTCTATTATCTTTACATAGTGGGTGGTTTGTTTTTAGTTTGACATTTATTATAAGTCGAAACTTCGACTTATAAGAAATCAGGGTCAAGATAAGAGACTTGCCCAGAGACCTAGAGCTAGCGGCCTTCTCTGACACCTTTTTACTTTCCTCTCTACCTTAACAACACATCTTGCATGGCCAAGCTCAAGCCCATCTCTCTCAAGGAATCTTCAGTTAATTTTAGCATATCTCATCACTGACCCAATATGCCTTGCCTCTGTCCCATGCAACAAGTCTCCAGGATTCAAGAAACATCTACATTTGTGTAGACAGGGTGTGTTATACCTTCAGGCAGGTAGCAGAACTGGGTATTGCAGGTTGAGTAAAGGACCAGGAATGGCCACTGAGACCCCACTCCATGTCAGGGAGAACTGTTGAAGACTGGCAAATTCGAGCCCCGCAGATAGCAGCCATTTGTGACAGATAGGTTGTTTTGTCTACTTTGATCACTTCGGGCTTCTGGATAGTTAGCTATTACATTTACTGGCTAATTGTGAGGTCTGTATGTAGTTACAAGTTCTGCTTAACTGCATTGTGTGTTGTGAACAAGCAAATCGTTTTTCCTTTCCATGTTTTTCTCATGAGAAAAATGCACCTAATATTTCTAATATTTCTCTCATCTTTATTTCACAGGGTTAATTGAATAGTACTTTGAGTTCCTCAAACAAATAACACAAAAATACTTTTTTATTTAAAAGATTGCAGGAATGATAGCTTCTTCCTAATATCATTTTCAGTTGTTTATTTTTCATTATCCTGTTGAAATATCCCAGCTTTTATGTATTGAAAGAAAGGTAAAAATGCGTTTAAGAACATTCATTAGTCAATGGTGAAACAACCTGAGGTGTAGTTTTTGAAAGTAGCTTGAGAAATAGTAAAAATAAAGACCACATCAACATCCAGCCACAATGCTGGTGGTTGTAAGAATCTACTAGAAATCCCATTGGGATGCAAAGGCCTCGAAAGAGATTGGGATGAGGAGAGAATGAAAAAAAAATGGAACACAGAACCTTTCAAACCTTAGTAATATGTAAGGGAATTTGTAGACACTGCTTTAAGAAAATAGATGTCTGCTTATGCCTGTAGCCAGAGGATCTGCATCTTGGAAAAAAAAAAAGGTGGGGGGGGCGGGTGGAAAGTGTGATTCACCAAATCTCTGTCCGCCCCCCTAAAGACTTCACATGCTCCCGTTGGTGTGGGGATCAGGAGGATTCTGACTGAGGAAAAGTCTTTTAATCTCAGTAACACGGAGACACCTAGCCTGCGAGGAAAGCGAGGGGCAATGAGGCAGGCGTTCTCCTTCGCCGTGGGCTCCTGGGAGGGCTGTCGCCGTGCTGTACAGGAGCAGTAGCGCCTCAGGCAGGAGCTTGTCTCTGGGGAGGGCTGCCCTGGCCAAAGGGACCGTGTTCTCGTTTCTCGGTGGACCTGATGCCTAGCTGGACGGAGGGAGTTGGCAAGTTCTTGGCTCATTTTTTTCCTCCTTTTCAGGCAGATAATTAGTGCTTTTCATCACTGAGGGGTTGATATTAAATTGGTTCTTTGAGGGGAGATCACTTGACTTTCTCTTGGAGGAGGTCTGTGTCAGAGATTTATCTGCGTTAGTAATCACGGTTAACGATTATTGAGTGCTGACTGTGTTTCAGACCCTGTTCCTAGCACTTTGCGAGTATTAAGTTATTTAATCCTCACTGCAACCCTATAATCCAATCCAAGACTGACTTCTGCACCCACCACATAGTATCTGTGTGATCATGTCCAAGCTTCTTGACTTCTCTGAACCTCAGCTACCCATCTATAAAATGGAACTTATAATAGCTCCTTCCTCGGTGGCTTGTTGAGAGAATCAAATGCAGTAACACTGGTAAAATGTCTTAAGTGCTCAGTATGAATGTGCTCTTAACAGTGTCAGTATGTTCTTCCTTCTTCTTCCCTGATTATATCTGACTGATTCCCAGCAGGCCTAGTTTTCCCCACAGTTGTATTTTTGCCATGTCAGAAGGTCAGAGTTTATCCAAAGCCCAGAATGCATTGCTTCATATTTATGTGTCTGATATGGGGCCAAGAAGATATCTTCTTAACATCATTGCGATACATCATTGTCAGTGCCGTCCTAAAGGCATATCCCCAAGGCAATTCGCTGCATAGAATATCGTCCGCTGGTTGTAACCAGCTCTTCTGGGAAGCACCACAATATAGCAGAGATCCTCTTACCACCAAGTTTGTAATAACTTCCAGTCCTATATGCTCCCAGAGATTCCCATCCTTTCCCTCTCAGTGCACTGAGCACAAGAAATCAAAGCTGCCTGTTTATTTTGTCTTCCCCAAAATAGGAGCAACTTTGAGGGCAGAAATTATATCGTAATTACAGTTACGTCCTCACTGGTGGCAAACTGCTTGACATGTTTTAGATGTTGGATGAATTCATGAAGAAAATGAAAGAAAACCAGAAACCCCCTTTACCCATGTGGCCAAATGTATCTTGTGAGTGGCAGGTGGTTTCTAATGGCTGAAGATGTGGAAAATGTTTTCGCCTGGGCCGTTTCTTCCACATATCTTAAGCTTCAAGCCCTCCAACTCCCCATCCCTAACATCCCTCAATTCTGGCTGCGTCAGCCAAGTGTAATACAACTTGTCTGCTCAGAAACCCAGACACATATCACAAAACCTTATGGATATAGCTTTGGGCAAGGGGACTTGGGTGTCATCATCTCCCCGCTCTGCTTCCTCTTTTCACCAGCTAAAGATCCTTCCCAGCTGACATTTGGAGACTTTTCTCTCCAGGTCAGGCCATGTTTCCTTCTCTGCTCTTCACAGCATAGGGCCATGGGCTCATATTCATTGCTCCATTCCACAATTAATACACATTTTAGCTTTACCCCAGGAGAGCATTAAACATTGGGTTTATTTCAACTCTACCCAAGTGGGAATTCTTCCAATTAAAGAAGATAATGTAAAAACCTAAAATTGGTACAGCCTCTGAGTATCATTCAATGTCTTTGACCAAAGGACATGTAACCCCCTGGGTCTTGATTATCTATGGTTCCCGAGCCATGATCTTGACATATGCTTTTAAACTTAGGAAATGACTAAATGGCATCTTCCAGTTCTTGCTGTGAGGGTAGGGACGTTTGGCTAGGACAGCTATGGACTTATTCTGTGTGGAAGCAGCGGTGGAAAAATAAGTAGGCCACTGAGTTTTGTTTTGTCATGCCACAGAGTAGTACATCAACTCTCAAAGCACAAAGAACACTTTACAAAGCTGAGCTGAACAGAATCTGCCCAGTTGGAACATGCTGCTGTTAGAAGCCCTCAGGATGAGCCAACTCTATCTCTGCAAAGATCTAATTTTAGAGAGATCAGAGCTTGCTAATGTGTGCCCAGTCTAATGGGAATAAAATGTGACTTCCATTAGTTAGATGACCAGAAGATATACTACAACTTGTCTTTACTGGGGCTTATAGCTGAGGCACGTTAAATTTATCCTCAAAAACTGATATTCTTTGTTTGATTTACCTCCTGTATCAGATGTTCTAAGACTGCCCAATTGTATGGCCATTAAGGATTCTAAAATTTCCTGAGTGAGTATCACACCTTAGGGTTATTTGTTTCTGTGAATTAGAGTTTTAACTCTCTAATGAGAACATTTCGAAACCAAACAGTATTTTATGTTTAACTTCCCAGGTGTTACAGGGCTAATGGAAACAGCACTGCCCACCAGCCCATCGGTTACTCACTATTGAGTGCAGTGATGGACCAATTCTAAGAGGCTCAAGGGCGGCTCTGAGATTAATCACCAAGCGTGTGGCTCTTGCCCCAAAGCAGAGCCCGGCTAACCCTGCTGCCTCTGTCTCAGGTGATATTTTACCTCCAGCTTTGCAGACACCGCCAGGGTATTTGCTTGGGGCCAGTTAAAATTCGTGACAAGCACCCAGCAGGGAGATTCATTCCATCTTTGTGGTGTAACCTCAAGGAGGGTTGGCCAGTGGGGAGAAGCAGGGCCAAAGGAGAAGTTTTTAGTCATCAGCTGGAGAAACTCCTTTCCTTCAGCCAGTTTAGAATGATTTAGAATGATTCGTTTCCATGGAGCTTTGTTTTAAATTCTGAGTTCATTTGTAGCGATACTTGCTAATCAATTTTAAGTGGAAACAGCTGCTCTGTGTCAGTCACACAATCCCCTTTCAAGCCCTAGAAAACTATAATTCAAACCATCCTCGCCCCTCCCTTAAACCTACTCAGTATGGCTCTGTCTGCCAGCTTCCTTGCTTCCCTCTGTAGGACAGGTCAGAGGGGAAGGGTCAGCATAGTGTGGAGGGAGGTTTGTGAGCAGGAAAGAGCACAGGACGCTGACATTTGATGAGATACAGCAGTTTGTGATCCCAGCAGCAAGGAACGTGATCCACATAAGGTATTAATGTTTTTCCTTACACTGATCCAATACACATTTACTAAACAGTTAGCAGTGTGCTAGCAAACTGCCATCTGCTAGAGATAGAAAAGAGAAAATGTAGACCCTACTCTCAAGGAGCCCACAGTCCAGTGGGGAGGACAGAGGCTTAATATCACAATGCAGAGAGTTAAGTAGGATGGAGGTGGGCACAGGCGCAGCGGGAGCCCAGAGGAAGGTTGCTGAACTCCCTCGCCACCCCACCCACACCCTCACATCCACAGTCCTACAGAGAGACAGCTATGGGGGGAATGGTTGGCCATGCCCGGGCCTGGCCTGGTCACTTCCTAGAAACGGGTTCTGCCCATTGTGAAATTGAGGTGAAATATACTCCCCATCAGCCTCCCTGCTCTGTACTGTAGTGCTTCCCATGAGTGACAGGCCCATTTGCAAAGCCAGCACCACGGTCAAGGCCATTCCCCAGCAGCATGTAGGGAGAGAGGAAGATGCTGCCTAGCCTCTAGCCAGAATGGTGGAAGACCTGAGTGTTTTCCAAAGCCAAGAGGTCAAAAGGTTGTGAACTTTCAGACGTCCATGCTCTTGGGACATGGTGTTTCTATATGGAGAATGGGAATAAAACTTGAAATATTTAGGGAGGATTCAGGGAGCAAATAGAACTGTTGATATTCTGGCAAGGGATCATAAAGAAATCTTATGACCAAAAAGGCTGTGAGGAGGCGATGGGATTGGATGAGGGTAAGGGGTTTTGTCTGGTCATTGTGGGTGCCAGGAAGGAGCAGGGCTGAAGCTTAGATGACTCTACCAATCCCAAAACTGTCCGGTCCTGGGTGTGTTTTGTGAATTTCTTGTTGAGCTATGTTCCCATGGCTATAAAGGGACAAAGTCAGGGACATGATTAAATCTGGAGGATGCAACTCTTCTTCCCCATCACCAGGTCCCTGCCCTCTGTGAGTGTGTGTGTGTGTGTGTGTCTGAGCACAGCTTTAGAATCTGCAAGATACTGAACTGCAGTTCCTCCACCCACAGCAGACTCAGGCTCTGCATCCTCAGCCATGGAAGTGGCAGCAGCCAAACCTACCTTAAAGGAATCCATGCAGGTTAACTTGATGGTATGAGTGGCAGTCCCTGGCATGGTACCTGTTTTCCACAGTAAAGATTAATTATGGGTATTTTTGTTGAGTTGTTTTTTTAAACTTCCTTAGCCTATGTTCTATTCTTGTGTAATATTGTAGTTTCAAAGTCACCTAAGAGGAATTAGTTAGCTTTCTTGCCCAGAGAGTGTCCTGAAGGGAGGATATCTGATAGCAGAGAAAATGCCTATCTAAAGAAGAACGTGTTCTTAAGGATGGAGGACTGAAGGATTTATATCGGCAATGTAAAGCAAGGGTTATCAGGGAAGCTGGGATGCCATCTTGGCCTAAGCAATGGTCAGAGGTGTGAGAGACAAAACCTAGGGATGACTTTGGTCCTCAAATGACTGACATGATTAGAAAATAGTGATCAGGGTTGGGCATGGTGGCTCACGCCTGTAATTCCAGCACTTTGGGAGGCTGAGGTAGGCAGATCACGAGATCAGGAGATCAAGACCATCCTGGCTAACATGGTAAAACTCCGCCTCTACTAAAAATACAAAAAATTAGCTGGGTGTGGTGGCACATGCCTGTAATCCCAGCTACCCAGGAGGCTGAGACAGGAGACCTACGTGAACCCAGGAGGCAGAGGTTGCAGTGAGCTGATATCACGCCACTGTTCTCCAGCCTGGGTGACAGAGTGAAACTCCGTCTCAAAAAAAAAAGTGATCAGCTATACTGAAGGAAGATACGGTGGTGGCCAAACACTGTGACATGAGGGACTCAGCTTTGAAAATGGGAAGGCTGGGGATGCTACACTAGGAGAGAGTCACCTGAAGGAAAGTACAGAAAATTACTTCTGTCAGTCAGCTGTATAAAGCAGGGTAAGTTTTCAACTGCTAGAAAAAAAGGCAGGATGATGGAACAGATGGCTTCACTGGATCCCATCTCACCCTGTGGCCTGGTAAGCCAGTGTTCCACTTGGAAGGGCCATGCCCACTGCTCTGGTGTGTGTCATCAAGCACCTCACCTGTTTCCCTCCTTTGGGACAAGTTCAGAGATAGTCAGGGATTAATGTTTGAGCTGCTCAAGCTCTTTCCATATAAGTGTTCATGCTTGCATTAACGGCAAGGCCAGACCTTTGGTAGAGGTGCTTCTGTGACACAGCAATTGAGGGTCAACCATTTAAAAACCACTTGTTTTTCCACCAAAAAGTTTATTCCCACTCCTTTTGACTTGCTATTGAATTAAGCCTTGTGGCAATACATTTTTAACCATCCACCACACACAGCAGTTCTTGTTCAGTAAATGACAGAAGTAGGTTATGCCATATCGTCTGACAGTGTGAGAGGGCACTGATTATTTTCCTGCAGTGTTTTGAATCCCTGTAACTTACTTAGAAAAGATGTAACAGATAAAATTCTGAGCATCCAGGTTTTGTTCTCCATAAAAAATCTGAGTTTAATGCTTTGCGTCTCCTTCTAATAGACAAATAGAATGTTTCCATCTCACAGAAAGCTAACTCATTTAATTTTTTCTACATTTGGTAGTGAAGTATAATGTATTTTCAAGATATTTTCTAAGGCTGACTTTAGGAAGGTCTCAGAGAAACTAAAATGTGGAATGACAGTCCTTACTCTTCATTCTCATAATGCTTAGGTTGATCTCAGTACACATGGGAGCAAAGTAGGTAAGAATCACACATAAAGACAAAAGAACACTCAGAACATAGTTCTTCTCCCCACCCTTGTCAGCATAATTAGACATGCATCCTAAGAAAACATGCTTTTACAGAGAGGAGAGACTTTTTCACAACATTTTTTATTTTATGTAATGAGACCTGACATATCATCTGCTGCTAATACAGCTGTACTGGGTCCTAACCTCTCCATTACTGCTGTTTTGTTCTGAAGGATAAAAGGTGTACCTACAGTAGAAGCACCCAACCTGCCCATGAAGGAAATCTGCTCTTACCTGGCTCCCAGAGAAGACTTTTTCATATCCTGGAAAACTTGAATTATCATGTGGCAAAAAGAGAATTCTGAATTAGAATAAGAATTCTGGGTTCAAGCCCTACATCTGCCACTTAATTGTATGCCCTTAAGCAAGCCATTCCCTCCTATGCTTTTAATTTCCTTATCTGTTAAAATGGGAACACATACCTACCTCACAAATCAGATGTCTGGGATACAGGAGATGATGTGTATGCAAGGTCTGGCCGACTGTGAAATCCTATACAAATCCTTCCTTTGTTGCTAAAGTGTAAACAGTCCTACCCAACAGAGAGATGCTGGGAAGCTAAGGGGAGGCCTGGCTGTGGTAAACAAGTCAAGAGCCACTGAGCAAGGGCCAACTGCTTGCATAACGGACTTGCAAGCAGTCCACTGTCGGCAGGTTGGGTTCTTCTACTCTAAGTATACCTTTTATCTTGCAGAACAAAACAGCAGTAATGGGGAGGTTAGGACCCAGTACACTCGTATTGGAAGCAGGTGATATGTCACGTCTCATTACATAAAATAAAAATAATGTGAAAAAGTCTCTCCTCTCTGTAAAAGCATGTTTTCTTAGGATGCACGTCTAATTATGCTGACATGGTTCTTTTAAAGAAAAGACTACCATCTCCCATTGACTGTGTGGGCTAAGAAGCCAGTTTTAGTCTTGGCTGAAGTGGATGGGAAAGGTTTTCTGGAAATCAGGTTGTTTACAGAGTTCTTCCCTTTTACAACCTTGGGCAGCTCACTTGACCTTTCTGGGCGCCTGCTTCCCGATCTCCAAAATGATAGGCCTGAGGACTTCAGACATCCTCCCATAAACAAGCCAGTTTGACTCAAGCACATCTTAGCTCTGAATGATTTTAGATCCAGAACATCTTTCTAGAATTTAAATTTTCCTTCTGATTTTCTGTTCAGAAAAATTATGATCACCTGTGCTTATTAGTGTTAATATAATCTCGTGAGCACGGGAGGCCCCATGAACGTGTTCTTTTCCAGTTACTGCAGTTCTCATCACTGCCCTCTCCGCACACACAGGATAATGCTCAGGACTTTGCTTAGTCCCTCTAGTGTATGCTCCATCTATCTACACACCCTATTCAATGACTGTGCAAAAGCTCAACGAGTGCCTCCCTTGTATCAGGAAAGTGAGCAGGAAGCAGAAAGTCTCCATTTCTAAAATTGGTACAAACTTAGATTCTAAATTGGGACTTTTTAAAGTATAAGACTTTCTGGTTTTGTTTTGTAAAGGCCACACCACCCCTGCATTTCGCTTCGAGCATTTTGGCTCTCATGTTGGCCTGACACCAGTTGTAAATTCATAGCAGCCCCAGATTTTCGTGACTTTCTTCTAGAAAGATTATTAACCCAGCCTTACGGAGAAGGAAGAAAGTGTGCACTGGAAACTGTTCTTAGTGTACAAACCTCACTTGCAGGCAGGCTCAAACTGGTTGGAAAGTCACAGTCCCTTCAAATGTGAGCCTTCGGTCTTCCTAAGCTGCATGAAAATGGAGAAAACGGCTATTGCCCTAAATGGCAATGACCGATGAGGGTGGCACCAAAAAATATCCTTTCCAGTTGACTCTGATGCCTCTGTCAGTTCAGCAGCACAGCAGCAGGAGAAGGCTGGATTAAACTAAGAGCAAGCCTAAAAATTATAAAATCACAGTCTTACTCCCCAAGTGACCAACACATGTTTTAGCTGGTCCTGAGCCAGTTCATGTGAAAAGTACAAACTTAAATTTAAAAAAAATCACTTAGAAAGTGAACCAGATCCATTGCCCAGTCAGGGCTCCATGAGTGAAAAGAGCGGCATAGACAAGGGTGGACACGATTTTAGGAAGCAACAGGATTTCAAGGAACAGAGACTTTTCTCCCCTCTCTCACCCTTGGGAAAAGCTCAAAAATTTCCAACCACCAGGCACATAACCAGATGCCCCATGGAGAAGCCTAGTGGGAATTCACGTGGACCAGACCCAGGGAATGGCTGAGAACATTTCTTCCTTCTGTCCAACCTTTTCTTTTAAGGGAATGACTAGATATCCCCACAAGACCACTTGAGATAGAGGGAAACAAAAGGTTAAGAAAATGCCGCTTTAAAGGAACATCTGCTAATTCACCCTAGAGTACACAAACATGAGAAGAAAGGGTCTGGGAAGGGAGGAAACCCTTATCCTTGCTAAATAAAAACTACTGAGAAATCATGAAAACAAGCCTGGGTCAGGTGTCCAGGGTTTGAGAAAAATGAAGATACTTGGAAAAAATCATCTGGTGACCCCAGACGAAAAGTAACTTTTTTTTTTTTGCTTTTCTGTTTTTATGAGAAATTAATCAAAGAATAATTGCAAAGCACAGTCATAAAGATACCAGTACTGTGGTGTTTCCTTAGCCAGAAAAGAAAGAATGTAATACTGTGGAGGACCTAGCTTTGATTCTTACCATCCGCTTCTCCCATTAGATGCCCTAGGCGAGTCATTCCACCTTCCCAAGCCTCAGACTGCTCATGTGTAAAGTGGGTTGACCTTTGAATTAGAAGAGCTTTAGAACTAATCTAAGAATCCTTGATTTATGTATTCAGGGTTGCAAGCGGAGACTCTTTGATATGAATGGAACTTGAAGTCCAAATACAATCTTAGCAAGCCTCGGGAGGAAGAAGCTGCTTTGAAAATAACATTAAGACCTTGCTCATGTGTATAAATGTCACGAAGTTGGCCAAAATAGATTTAGAGCTGGTAAGCTCTTTAGAGATTTCCTGTAATCCCCGTGTTTTATAAGGGGGAAAACTGAGCCTAGAGAGGCTGAAGTAATTTACAAAAGATCACCAGATACATGTCAGTGTCAAGGTAAAAAATCAGGTGTCTGTTCTGGAAGAGGCCAAGCAAGCCAGGAGAAGCCAGGCCAAACCTCAGAAATAATCGCCGCCACCTACTGAACGTTTACCCTGGGCTCAATGCTATTGATGATCTGGCCATTTAACCCCCAGAAGTCAGTCACGGGTATGATTATCACCAGGGTCAGCTCCACAGGCACGAGACTTGTGCAGTTACATAGAGAACCCCATTCAGAAGGGCCCCATGCTTCATTTAATGATCCATGGCCACCATCTTGAAATCCTTAATTTTTAAACAAGGGGTCCCCCATTTTAATTTTTCACTGACCCCTACAAATTAGGTAGCTGATTCTCCTCTCCATTTTATAGATGTGTCAACAGAGGCCTAGAAAAATTAAATTGCTTACTCTTGGTCCCAGCCACTCACCCGGAGATACAGAAACAGAATCAGTGGCCAGGGTGAAGGTGGAGGCAGACACGTAGCTTACCTACCAAAGTGGCTAAGTGGATGCTGCAATTTCAAAACCCCTTTGGGATTTTCCTTCCTGATGGCCTCATGTCTGTGTGCTTATGGGTCACATGGCAAAGTAGTGTGATCGTCCAGGTTTTTCCAGGATTGTAGAGAATCCTGTGAATCCCCTTTCAATGATAAAGTCAGGAAAGTTCCTCTCAAACTGGGATGATTTGGTTAGGCTACTGCTGACTCATAGGTATGGGAGGCTTCTCAGTCATATCTGTTTGCTATGTCCTGTGCCTAGAGGGCTGCATCTAGGTCCTCAAAGTCAGGGCCCACCCAGAAGTCAGGCTAGAGACCTTGATCCAAGCAGAGACTAGGTGAGCAACCAAATAGCTATCATTGCAAGGCTGAGAACCAGGCGACTGAGGCCAGAGGGACCAGTTAGCCTGGGAACAGAGAGGCTGCCAGGCCTATTCAAAACCCCAAGCCAGGCTAGAGACAATGTGAACGCAGATAGACAAGAGCAGAAGGCAATAGGCTGAGGCAAAGACCCAGCATGCAGGCTCAAGGCAGCTATAGCTTACTCTGTGACCTAGGCAAGTTACGGCACTTTGCCAAGCCGAAATGTACTCATTTGAAAAATAAGAATTGCATGGAGATCATTGTCAAGATAAGAGATCCTATGTGCAGAGTTCAGTATGGCCACAGTGAAAGTCTCAATTTCCGTTTAATTCCATAACATTTACAGAGTCCTATTATAAGCCAGTCTCTGTGGGACAGATAGAGATACCTCCTGTTCTCATGGGATTAACCAATGGTGTGCTGATAAGTGTTTAACAACCAGCTATTTGGAGAAAAAGTAGAAACTGCTTTGTAGCATATGCCAGTTTCCATGGTATAAACATTCCCCCCATGGCTAATGTCAATCTACCAACATAGAGGCATGGAATACGGCATTGGGGTGAGTTGTACATCATCTCTGCAGAGCCTAAACCAGCCAATCACTGAGCTAACTCTCTATTAGAAAGAACAGACGAACAACGGCACCATATATAAGGTTTGTATAAGGATGCATATACAAACTACAGTAAGAAAACAGCATGTGTGCAGGCCAGGAGGAAAGAAAGAAGAGAAAAGAATGTTTGAGAAAAGCCTAGAACAGGGAAAGACAGGGCTGGGAAGAGCAAATTCCAGAGTGTAGGAGTGAGGTGTATCGTGTTGTAGAGTTGCATTTTCTGCTAAGGAAGCCATAGGCATACTTGTATTTTAGAACCATCATTCTGACTGAAGCGTGGAGAATGTGTTGAGGGACAAGAGGGCAAGCGGGAGATCAGGTGATGGCAGGATTCCAAGCAGAAGGTGCTGCTGACCTGGGCCAGGTTTTAGGTATTTATTTAACAGGCATTTATTGAGCTTGTGCCATGTACCTATCACTGTGCTAGGCCCCCGGTGATCCATCAAAAAGAACATCATTGTCCTAGCCTTCGTGGAGCTTACAGGCAAGAAATGTTTTTAAAGATATAAGAATAACCTCAAGTGCTTACTACATGCCAGGCACAGTACTTAACACTTTGCATATATTATCTCATTTAATTCTCCCAGCAGTTCTAGAGGATAGATTCAAATGTTACCTTTGGTTGAGACAGTAGGTAGAAAACTAGAGCAGACAGGTTCGCAGTGCAGGCATCTGGCATCTGCCCCGGCTTTCGGTGCTTTCTATGAGGCTAGCCTGTGGTGGCAGGAAGGTGTGCGGATGCGAGAATAAGGGCAGAAAGGGCCAGGTCCTCTGGGGAGCCCTCGACCTTCTGCCAACAAACCTCTGCTTTCCCATCCATTGGCTCCACTACATTCCCCACCGCCTCCCTGGTGGTGCATTAGAATTGTACCAGTCCAGGAAGAAAGACTAGATTAGAACAATAAGGAGAATAATGTTCATATTTGTCAGTCTCACATTTTAGAGGGTTTTTAAAAAAAAGATTCCATTTTCATTTTTCAGGTCATACAAGGGGGAAAAAAAATCAAATGTTCATATTCTGCTTAACCTGCCAATTAGAACATCCCACAAGGAAATTGTTAGACTGCCTTGTCTATTGGCAAATAAATATAAATTTGATGAATAGCAAGCATTCTTCTCCCCCACTTGACAGCTGAGAAAGTGAGACGAGCCAGGAAAGGAGCTGAGGGGACAGTTCTGTAACTCAAGCCGTGTTTCCAGCCAGCCCACTTCGGGCCAAAGACACACTCCTTGTTATCTTCAGTCATTTCTTTTTTAATGAGGTGATGGGCAGTTAGTTTTGATGAGGGGCTTTAAATAGAATTGATCTTCATTAAACAGATCTGTCAAATCTGCCAGAAGACTTCCTTGAGACCATTCTGCATGATAATATTTGCATTTTCATAGACAGCCTCTTCTCTAGACTTTCTCTTCCTGTCAACTCACTTCCCCCACAGCATCCCTGTATAAAGACATTGAAACCCCAGTGGTTGTGAATTTTTATCAAGGCAACAATATTGCCTTTGGGACTTTAAGGTCAAAGAGACCTAGTTCAAATCCTCAAGTCCTGGTTGCCACCACTTATGAACTGTGTGACTCTGGGACGTTTCCTTCTCTGTGCCTGTTTCTCAGCTATGAAATGGTATCATCCACCTTCTATCATTGTCAAGAAGAATGGATGAGGTAACGATCATAAAGGGCTTAGCACTCACTGTGTCTATTCCCATCAGCAGCAGCAGCCTAACCAAGTGACTGATTCAGTGAGGGGGTTAAGAGGAAGAACCTCCTGCTAAAACAGAGAGAGACAAAGAAATGCCTAATACGGTTTCTTGAAAAGTTGCCCTCAACCCTCCCTTTCTCAGCCTACCCAAATGCTTCATATCAGTTGGCATTTAAGATTCTTGAACAAACAGATATTGATATAGTGATTTTGCCTTATCCCTCTTAGTAGATGAAAGGGAATCATTCTCTCAATACCAAAAATTAATAATAATGTTGATAACTGGTTAAGGATCAGATATCAGACTATAAAAGTACTCTCCAAAGTTACTATTCATAGACCCAAATTGATTGTTGACCCTGAGTTATAAACAGCAGCAGGAGGAGATAGATTACAGAAAAGTGTATGGGGGTACTGAGCCCTAAGGGCAGTGGTGCTTTTCACCTGGGCTTGCAGTATCTCTTAGAAAGAGCCATGTGTCAAGACCGAGGCATTTGATACCATGGACTTAAGTTATAATAGGAATGGGAGGATGTTTAAACCAGTCTTTAGAAAAACTGCTAATACAAGATGGATTTTGAATGTCTGAGGGAACATTTTTGGAAGAGTCATTATTAAACTCCAAACCCAGCCTTATCAGCAGTGATAATAGAAATGTATTGCCTTTTCTGAAAATAGACCTGGGGTGTCTCGTTTATGAGCCAGCCTTGGCTGGACTTTTATCAAGTCTGTCAACTTGAAACCAAGTTCTTAACCCAAGGCCTGAATGCTGCCAAGATGAAGCCATGTCTAAACAATGCAATAAAATCCCCCTCTTATTCCAAAGTGCCTCTCTTGTAAAACTCAAAATGATCAAGAGGCTTTGGGTTCCTCTCTCAGTTCCTTGTCTTAACAGGTGAAGACATCCCACATCTAACCAGATTGTTGCTTCTGGAGTCAAACATATGCGCCTCCTAGGCCCAGCCATTTAGGTGGGCATTTCTTGGATGACTCAGACAACCAACAATTCGGAAGATTATCCCCCGAGTTTGGATTTTCGTGGCTTTTTTTACCTCTCTTCTCCCTGAGGCCACCTCTCTAGGAGGAATCTCACTTATGGATGAGAGGCAGAAAAAGGAGAAAAACATTGAAATAATTCCATTTTTTATCATAAGCAGACCTATTATGAAATTATGTGGCAGGAACAGACCCAAAACAATGGATACCATTTGACTTATCCACCATTCCAGTGGGTGACTAAGAAGTGACTCGAGTTGCCATCTTCCCACAAAGGTCTAAGAGGCCTCTTCGGGTCTTTTCCCCATTCAGCTGACACTCAGGATAAATGTTTTCTGAAAATCCATGCCAGGAAATGTCCAGTGGAGTATTTTGGTTTAGCTTTCTAAGGACTAATCTGGAAAGAATAAAATCCCTATGTTAAGAAATGGAGAAAACAGATGTTGTAAGTCATCTTTTTAGGGGATGAAGGGCAGTATCTGTGCTGGCCTGAAGCTAAGTCTTTTTTTGGCTTTTGGAAGTAGTCAAATGGGCCTGACAAGTCCTGCAAGGGAAATCTCAGAGGTCACCCAGACCTGAAATGTAGATAAGGTGGAGTCAAGTTCTAGTTCTGCTCTCAACTGTGTGACATGAAACAGATCACCTATAAATACCTTTGAGGTTTAGTATGCTCATATGTAAAAAGCAAATAACGCCTTTCCAAAGTAACCATCCTCAAATGCAAGTCTCACTGTGTCTTGCCCCTGCTTACACCCAGACACCTGGCCCTTCCTACCTAGTCTAACCTCATCCCTATCACTTGGTCCTCCTCTTGCTGCCTCTCATGCAAGGACACATCAGCAATATTGAATATCATGCTGTTTCACACCTCCACTCCTTTGCACATGCCGTTCCAGCTTCGTAGAAGGCCTCACCCTCATTCCCTCCTTCCCTCAAAAAGATAACCCACCTGGAAAAGGAAAAACATTTGCTCATCTTTGGAAACTCAGTTCAGATGAGCAAATGTTTTTCCTTTTCCAGGTGGGTTATTAGTTTTGAGGGAAACTTTCCCTGAACACTCCTCTCCATACCCCTCCCCTGCCTTAACATAACACACACACAGCTACTTCTGTGAGTCTCAGACTCTGTGCCTCGATCTCTCACTCATCTGCCCATGATCCTGGTGGGCCTCTCGAATTTGTACAAAGACTGTGACTAGGCTGGCAGTGGCCCCAGGGGAGTAAGAATCTATGGGGAAAGCAGGCCAGAATGTGTGTGTCACACTGGAAGTCCGGAAGGGAAATGCCTGGAGAGCCAGTTGTCCCTCTGCGGGGGAAGGGCAGGATGTGGAGAGGGCGGGCAGGGAAGTTTGCCGAGAAGTCCTCCGTGGTATGAGAAGTGCATGTCTGGGGCTTAACTGAGATGAATTTGTAATGTGGGAGGGACTCCACACTCTTGTGGAAGATAATTGAGAACAAGAAGGATTATGCAATTTGAAAACATCCAATTCCAGAAAACGTGATGCTTCTTGACCCAGTTCACTTGTACCCATATGGCTTTTTCTCCATTTCTGCCTGTCTTGAGCCTGAGTCACTCCTTGTCAAACGTAGTCATTCTGTCTCTTCCCTGTAAGGAATGAGACCACCCCTGCTGGCTGGTTGGAGGGTCTGTCCTTTCTGCCAGCTCTCCCTCTCTCCGTCTTCCTAGCTCCTTACTGCTTCCTCTGTCCCTCATCACTGCTCTTATTTCCTTCCGTCCTGCCATTTTTCACTTCTTATCTGGCTATTTCAGGGGCCCTCTCCTCCTCCCCACGCCACACAAACCTCACTCAGGACTCCCAGCCTTTCCTGAGTCTGCTTTCTTGGGCTTTTTCAGCCTTTAATTCATTCCTCTTAGTATTTACTAATACGAACACCCACTTTTCCCCTTCAACACCTACTTTTCCCCTTTTCTTTCTGTTTTCTGGCATCTCTTGACTCTTCTCTGCTACCCGATTGTCCATCTTTTATTAATTCCTTAGACAAACATTAATTAAGCACCTACTGTATTCTGGGCAGTATGCTGAGTGCTAGTGAAGAAATGATGTAAAAGCCTATTGCCTGTGCATGCTAGAGCACAGGCAGTCATCCAGAGGAAATGTGGGCTGACACCTCCAGCATCCCCCACCCACCATAGCTTTATCGCTCAAGGCAGCATGCTCCTCATCCTCTCCGTCACAATCCAGAATTTCAAAAGGTTCTTGGCCTGCTGTGACAAAGGTGGGACAACACTGTCTTAAAGCCCCTAGAAGAGGGACCAGGTAAGATATACCAGGCCAGCAGGTAGCAACACCTCTGTCCCCAGCCCTCTGACTCTTCCTAGGGTGAAGGAGGACAAGTTTAGACAATGAGGATTCTGAACCTCTTTTATTTCCACTCTGCAGTACTGTGGGGGTTGGCCTCTCTTGGTTTTATAAAAGCACTTCCACTGATACTATGAATGGCTTGAAAATTAACATATACAACTAGCATTTTGCATAACAGAAAAAGAAGGCTTCTCAGCTTTTGGGTGGGTTTAGGAATGTGGTTGGGAAGACACTAAATGAAAATCACCAAGGGTAAGCGGAACAGTCTAGGACAGTGGTTCTCACATTTTGGTCAGTGTCAGAATCACTAGAGGAACTCGCAAAAACACAGGGACCGGGCAGACCCCATGCTGCTTCAAAGACCTGAGCGTCTGTGGGCTCCACTAGATCCCCAGGTGATTCTGATACACACCAGAGTTGAAGAATTGCTGCTGGAGAATGCCTCTGTCTCATCTCCTGCAGAGGATGGCCCTGATACCCAGCTATTCCATTCGACTCTACCTACTGAACCCTTTTTATCCACATGACCTCCAGCCTCAAGTGTAGATAGAATTTTTCACTAGAGGGCCAAGAAAAAGGCTAATCCTGCAAGACAAGTCTTCATGCCACAGCTATTAAAAAATCATTTCCACACTCTTGCTGATTTCTCTGCAGCTCTGGGGTGCATTAAGCCTAAACTTTGTGAGAATAGAAGAGGAAGAAATTGGTACTATTAAAAGAGGGAGAGAGATAGAAGACTATAGTTTAAATATGACCGATTTCCAAGACTCATAAAGTATGCAGTTTGCACAAATGTCAAAATTTAGTCAGCAAATCAGAAAAACCTGGGAGGTGGGCAGCAGGAGTGTCTTTGAAGCCGCGTCTGACCATATACACGTCCTGTGGTCACTCTGTAGGATTAGCCAGGTTTTTGCAAATGAGAAACTATGGAAACATAAACATGAAAAGATTTCCCGAGTCACGGAGAAGGTGGTAGTGGAGAGGATTAGGGGCTGAACGCTCTTTCTCTTGGGCCCATTTCTGAGCTACTGGACAACACAGCTTCCTGAATGCAGATGTTAAACAGGTTTTTGCCTTTAAAATAAGGATTTTAAAAGTTCTTATTTTGGCCACATTTCAGTGCAGATCTCCTAGGGAAAAGGGGGCCTGTTTGAAGGGAAATTAATTACTTCCAGCTTCTGGAACACAATTCAACTTTTCCCCATGTTTCACTAAAGAGTGCTTTCAAGAGTGGTTTTCCAACTTAGCTGCTGAGAAACTTTTAAAAACCCTGATGCTCAGGCCTCACCCTGTACCAAATCAGACTCTGGAGGTGAGATGAAAGCATCGTTATTTTTTAAAACTTCAATATTCAGCCAAACTGTACACATTGGAATCATCTGGGAAGCTTCAACTATAAGGCTTATATCTCACCCCAGAGAGAGATTGTGATTGGATTCTGAGTATAGCCTAGGCTATTAAGAGTTTCCTCCAAAGATTCTAATGTACAACCGAGTTTAAGAGCCATTGCTCAAAGCATAGCCTTACTCAAAGCATAGCTTTGTGGATTAGGACATAGGCATCACCTGAGAGCTGCTTAGAAATGCAGAATCTCAGGCCCCACCCCAGACCTACTGAATCAGAATCTGCATTTTATTATAATAACTTCCCAGGCATCTGAATGCATATTAAACATTAAGAAGCACTCTTATAAGGCACTCCTCCCCTTTAAAAAGTTTATACATTTCCGGACCAGGCGCGGTGGCTCACACCTGTAATCCCAGCACTTTGGGAGACCGAGGCAGGCAGATCACGAGGTCAAGAGATCGAGACCATCCTGGCCATGGTGAAACCCCGTCTCTACTAAAAATACAAAAATTAGCCGGGCGTGGTGGCACGCGCCTGTGGTCCCAGCTACTCGGGAGGCTGAGGCGGAAGAATCGCTTGAACCCAGCAGGCGGAGGTTGCAGGGAGCCGAGATTGTGCCACTGCACTCCAGCCTGGGCGACAGAGCAAGACTCCTTCTCAAAAAACAAAAAAAAAAGTTTATACATTTCCAAACACTGAAGAGGTTTATCTCCTTCCAGTTAGGTGCAGAATGGGCACGAGTGCAAATCACAGAATTTTAGAAGTAGAAATAAACACAGCTAATAAGAAGTAATATTCATGTCAAGTGCTCTACATGCATTATGATATAGGTCCAAATACTGTGCCCCTTTTCACAGATGACCAAACTGAGGCTCAGACCTAGGTAAAACAGCTAAAAGACCACCTGGAGAGGCAAAGTGAGGACTTACCCTAACGTTTCCAGGACTCAAAAGCACATGCTTTCAACCACTCAGACTTTCCCAATCTGTGTGCCAAACATCCCAAATGGGTTACAGATGTGCCGAGACAGGGGTTCCCTCAGTCCTCCATCAGTCTAACAGAGCCTGGAATGACCACCCACTACAGAAAAAAGATGAGGGAGCTCTGCTCTAAATTATGCTTTTTCCAAATCATACTTTTTGCCAATTGTTGGACAAAAGAGAAACTCTGTCTTCTAAGGTTTAAGTGACCTGCCTGAGATCATCCAGCTCTTTAAAGCCAGGATAAGGCTCAGAACCCAGGGGTCCCAACTGCCTGCATGCCTCCTTCCACTAGGCAGTGGTTCCAAAGTATGGGCCCATAACCAGGAGCATTGTATCATCTGGAAACTTGCAAGAAATAAAAATGTGTAGGTCCCCGCAACAAGCTTTCCACAAGCCTTCCAAGTGATTCTGATGGTTGCTAGTTTGAGAACCAGCCCCCTAAGGCAAGCAGCCCCGGATGGCCCTGCGTGTATGCTTGCTCAGAGCTCCTATACAGAGCTGCTCTGCAAATAAAGGTTTCTTAAGGGGCTTAGCTTTGAACTAAGCTGAAATTAACATGCTGATTTTAATCTTCTTAGAGCCCTTTTTTTTCCTTTTAGGACAGAGCTGTAATGCTCTGGAAAGGAGAAAGTAATGATGACTAACAGATAAAATGTTAAATGCTCTTTCCATGCTTTCAACCCACTTTCTGCTTGGGCAGTAAAAATGTGAGCATCAGAAAGAGAAAAGGGAACTGACATTTCTTGAGCACCTACTGTATGCCAGGAACCAAGCATACAATAATATAGGTATACATACCTTGCTCACCCATCATTGCATTTAATACAATGATCTCTGAGAAATGAGGAAACTAAGACCCAGGGAGGTGAAGTGACTTGAATAAGATCCCAAAGTGGCAATGGTGACCTCAGGATTTGTTCCATAGCCTGCACACCTACATTCTTTGCCCTCCAGCAGAAAAGGTAAAAAGTTTAAGACACATACTGTCTAGAATGATTGGATTCCAGAAATCCCAGAGCAAGCTTTCATAACAGATCTGCCTACGCAAAGCCCCAGGGATGCCTAACTCAATAATCTTCTGTGTCTTTGGGAAAGGTCCTGTGCTGTTATGTTCTGTGTTCTCACTGCACTGTGGAAGCTGCTCTCAAAGTATAAGAATAGACCAGCCATGAAAAGTGAAATAGTTCAGCTATACTTGAGCATCCTGAAACACTGAGAAATCTATTCTTAACCAGCAGCATCTGTTCCAAGGCAGCAGGTCTAGCATTGCCAATGCCCTACTGAGCAGCCTTGAGCTTTGCTTTTTAGAAGAATAGAGAATGTCTTTGCCACACCTCAGACTTGGGAAATGAAGTACTGAGAGAAAGAAACACATGAAGATAGTGCTAGTGAGCCACATCTTCCCCAGCAAGAGCTTCTGTTCATGAGACTAAATGCATCAATGCTCTGGGCAGTGATCCAACAAGGAGAACAAAAAGGTCACTGGCTCACTCAATCACAGGCAGAGACAGACACCTGGTTGAGGGTCTACATGGGCTAGGTTGTAGATCTATATGGGCTTCCTTTCCTGGCTGTTTGCTTCAGCACAGCCTCTAAACACCCAATTCCCAATCACCATCTTCATCCACAGAATGGACACACAGTGGCTAACCTGAACATCAATGTGGGGAAGCCCTTCCAGCACGTGGTGCAAATGGCTAAACCTAATATAGAACTCAACGGGGAAAGTAAAAATCTTGTCTTAGCCTTTCTCATTCATGCAAGAAAAGAGCCATTCTTTGCACTGACAAAATGCCAGTCAGTTTTTCTGTAAGGGCCTCTTGTTTGAGATTAAGTCAGGCCTGAGATTCCTTGCACACCTGCATCCAATCCAAGGGTTACCATTTACTTGTCACTACTAGGATTCCAAGGTCTACTCCCACTGCCTCTTCCAGACACATACATCACAATCATGGCTGACTCTTATATTAAAGACGAGAATGAATTCAGTAAAGTTAGAGGATATAAAAATCAGTTGTGTTTCTATACAACAAACTAGTCAAAAAGAAAATTAAGACAATTTCATTCATAATAGCATCAAAAGAATACTTAGAATAAACTTAAGGAGGCAAAAGACTTGCACATTGAAAACTGCAGAACTGATGAAAGAAACAAATGGAAACACATGCCATGTTCATGAACTACAAGACTAAATATTGCTAATCTGTCTATACTAGCAAAGTAAAATTCCAATGGCATTTTTTACAAAAATAGAAAAGGCAATCCCAAAATTCATATGGAACCACAAAAGACCAAGAATAGCCAAAGCTATCTTGAGCAAAAAGAAAAAAACTGGAGACATTCACACTTCCTGATTTCAACTTATACTATAAAGCTAGAGTAATTAAGACAGTGTGATGCTGGCATAAAAATAGACAAATGGACCAAAATAGAGCACTTCTGGTCCATTGGTCTCTATGTGTCACACAATAAGACCATGCATATACAGTCAACTAATCTCTGACAATTGTGCCAAAACCCATGGTGGGGAAAGAAGACACTCTTTAATGAATAGTGCTGGGAAAACTCAGTATCCATATGCAAAACAATGAAGTCAGATTCCTACACCATACACACACACACATATCAACTCAAAATAGACTAAAGATTTAAATGTAAGACCTGAAGCTGTAAAACTCCTAGAAAAAAACATAGGGAGATATTTTCATGACATTTATTTAGAGACTCTTTTCTTGGATATGACACCAAAACTACCAGCAACAAAAGTAAAAATAGACAAGTGGGACTATATCACAGTCAAAGGCTTCTGCACGTAAAGGAAACAATCAGGGAAAAAACCCTGTAGAATGGAAGAAAGTATTTGCAAACTATATCTGATAAAGGGCTAATATGCAAAATATATAAGGAGCTCCTAAACCTCAATAGCAAAAAAACACCCAATTTAAAAATGGACAAAGGATTTGATATTTTTTTTAAATGGGCAAAAGACTGGCTATTTCTCTGAAGAAGACATACAGATGACCAACAGGTATATAAAAAAATGCTCAACATCACTAATAATCAGGGAAAGTCATATCAAAACTACAATTAGATATCACCTCACAGCAGTTAGGATGCTATTATAAAAAAAAAGAGAGAGCGAGAAAGACAACCAGTGTTGGTGAGAATTTGGAAAAACTGGAACCCTTATACAGTGTTGGTGAGAATGTAAAATGGTGTAGCTGCTATGGAACACAGTACGAGGGTCCTCAAAAAATTAAAAATAGAACCACAATATGATCTAGCAATCCCACTTCTGGGTATATACCCAAAAGAATTGAAAGCAGAAACTCCAAAAGATATTTGCATCCCATGTTCATTGCAGTGTTATTCACAATAGCCAAAGCATGAAATCAACCTGTGTTCATCAATGGATGAATGGATAAAGAAAATGCAGCATATACATACAATGCAATATTATTCAGCCTTAAAAAAGAAGAAAATCTTCCCATATGAGACAACAAGAATGAACCCGGAGAACACTATGCTAAATGAAATAAGCCACTCACAGAATGACAAATACTGCATAGTACCACTTATATGAGGTAACCAACACAATTAAACTCACAGAACAAGAGAGAATAGTGGTTTCCAGAGGCTGCGGAGGGAAAAATGGGAAGTTGCTATTCAATTGGTATAGTTTCAGTTATACAAGATGAATAGTGTCTAGGAAATCTCACCATTCATCGTCGTGTCTACAGTTAACAATACTGTTATTATGCACTTAAGACTTGTGCAGAGGGTAGATCTCCTGTTAAGAATTCTTACCAAAATCATTAATTCAAGAAAAAAGTTATCGAGCTCTGATGGGCAATGCCACGTTATTACCAAACTACCAAATAGTTATTAACTGTTGCAGGCCCTTTAAACAGGAGTGATAAGGAACCAGGAAAGATCCAGAATACCAGAAAGTATGGGGGCCTCATTTCTGAAAGGGAAGGGTGCCATGAGCAGCTGTGTGAAAGGGTGTTGAGGGGAGGGCAGAAACCTTTGCACACTTCTGCTCACTTGTTTCATTTTGTATTATGAAAAGATGTTGCTATGTAATTACAGAAATATTGGAAATGGTCTGAAAGCACAATTAAAAGTCACTCAGCCAAGCGAATGAGAGGGAAGGAAAGAAGGAAGAAATGACCTGCAAGAGGCTGTATGTGATTATAAAGATTAGCTGTGAGGATGGATATGAGAGGTTTTAGGCTCATTGTCATTTATGACATCCTGTGAAGGTTGGTGATAGAGGCAACCCATCTTTAATAACTGTTTTTCTAAGAATGTCTTAGAGTCAGTTAACATCTACTGAGTATAACCTCACGATTTTATTTAATCTTCTCCAACCATTCATTGTTCCCATGTATTAATAACAAAAGAGGAATCTGAGGTTCAGAGTGGTTAATGGGCTAGTCAGGAGATCACAGACCTGATTAGTGGCATGGCAGGTTCTTGAATGCAAGTCTCTTCTTCTAGCTTTTACTGCTGTCTGCACCAGGAAAGCCACCTCAAAATGCCTACAGGGCAAGGCAGGCACGCAAATAACTTTGAGAAAGTGAAAAGAAACAAGTAACAGGGTATAGCAAGGATTGATGGGAACTATGACACAGGAGAGAAGTGGAGACACCTAAAGTGAATTACTGCTACTCAGAACTCACTCTCACCTTTTAGGAGTGCAGTTTCAGTTGATCTGTCAGGAAAAACAGGAAATCAGATTTTTACATAAACTCTCCTGTTTGTTTTAACTTTGGGTCAAAACAATCTTAAACATCAGGCAGGAAAAACAAAACTAATTTGAAAACCAGATTCAGCTCATGGGCTGCCAGAGATAACCTCAACATTTTCTAAACCAGTAATGCCAAATCATTAAATAAGATCATTTAGGACCCTCAGTGATCTTCTCATCAGGCTCTTCATTTTGCAGATAAAAATTTTATGTCATAAACTAACTGAAATTATAAATATTAATCCTCATGATGTTATTTTACACATAATTCTATTTATTGACTGGGCTGTGTGTAGAAAGAACATACGTGTTGATACACCAAGGTTGGAATCCCAGTCCTGAGCTGTGTGACCTTAAGTAAGTAACTTAACCACTCAGTTCTTTCATCTGCAAAATGGCGATGCTACATGGGAATTTCAGAGGAGGTAAGATTTAAAAGGGGCAATTATTAGCAGTCATCATACACAGACCTATCAGAGGGAGCTTGATCAAAGTCCTAGGGGTTGCCACTGCCCACCCTCTACCCCTCCAGGCCCTCCTTTTTCTGTGAATTTATTTTCTCACATCATTTGGATGGCTCATGTAGGATCCAGGTGATTTCCTCACAAAGTTATGTAAAATACGAACTGGAACTTCTCATTTAGTCTGAAGCAGGCTCTTTGACTAGATTTCTATGCTGCCTTGTTGCATACATATTGGGTACCTTGCCTTGTCAAGATTTGAAAATGCACAGTAAGGATTTCAGCCTTGCCCTACTATAGGTGTTTTGTCAGTTGAAAGCAGACAATAACCAAGGCTCCTAAATCACTCCCCCTTCCTCCCTCAGTTGCCTAAATTCAGTGTGGCCTTTCATGCTGTAAACAACAATTGCAAAAAGAGTAGGCAATTTGGGTTTAGTTTTATTTGAGGTTAAGTGAATCCCACAACAATAAAAAAATCAATACCACATTTGGCCAGATAGGCATTATTAAAGCACCTAGATTAAATAGAACATAAATAGTAGTCCACTGATTTGTTTTTATCCAACTTTTTGTAATTTAGTTTATAAGAAACAGAATTATTCTCATTGCACCAAGTGCTTGACTTCGGCTCAGTATATTCTACGACATTTTACATGAATTTATTATCTCATTGTATTCTATTTGTTTTTATAGATGTGTATGAGATTTTTTTTAACTCTGGTTCCTAATTAAATGCTTGGTTTTAACAATGAATACTTTCTGCAAGGGTTACAGAGACATTCAAAACACTTTTGCTAAAAGATGAGATTCTTCAGTATTAGTAAACACTGTAGCAATCTTGTTTTAAAATCTGGTCATAGTGATTAAACTAGCTTTTGACTCTGAAACTCTCCAATGCTTGAGTGTCACATTATTCGGGAATTTCCACTTCCAGGCCAAATAAGACCCAGATAAGCTCCTGTGATTGACAGTAACGTACTAAAATTCAGTTGCCAAACTCAATCTCAGATCATATTCAACAACAGAAAGTGAACTTCCACAGTAATACCCAGTCCTCAGGTGTATTTCATTTTGAAAGACCTCTCTTCTGTAAGTGCTGGCAATACTGAGGGTAATTACAGGGAAAATGCCAATTATGACAATATCAAAAAAGTCATGGAATGATGAACAATATGAATTAGTCTCCCCTGCCCAGCCATTTCCAAAAATTTCTGTTTCTATCAGGTTTCATATAAACAGGTACGATTGCAAAGCTAACTTTATGCACATAGTATTGATTTTTGGCAGAAGGAAGCCATATAATACTAAAGTAAGAATGAAGAATACGTGCAGATCCGCATATCCACCAGGCCACTTGTTAAGCCCTGCCTGAACCAATGCATACAAGTAGGTCATTGAAAGTCAATGGAAACCGGGGCAGCTCCCCTGGCAGGAGACATTAACCTGCAGGAGGAATCTTGCAGACAAGTGATAGATTTTAGCTGGGCAGCTGTATATTTTATTTATGAATTGATATAAGCATAGGGGTATATAGGGAGAGGAATGGGTATAATGCATATCCTTAAACACTCTCCAAAATAAAGATAGATGGGACAGAAACTTGTATCCACACATGCTCTAATTTAAAGGACAACCCTCTCTCCTTACTGCCCTGCCCCAACTCCCCGGTAAAAGACATCCGAGCCTTTATGTAATTAGTGTCTTCCTTATTTCCCCCAGCATCAGTAGCATTAACTAGTCCCAGGCTTGTGTCTCAGTTAAGACCATCTATGCTGCAGCCAGAACAGTATCATCAAGGTACAGAGGGATCAGGGATCACATATGCCACTTGGTCCAAAAGGCACCAGGGTCCTGCATTTTGCAAGAGATCCTTAAAGGGTCAAATCTCTCTTCCTAGGTGTCCACACAGCTGTGACCCCATCTTAGAGACTAGAATATGGGTTTGCCTCGCATCATGGAATATGAGGTTGAGAAGGGACCTCATATTATGAGGAACCTTCCTATTATAGGGAATATCTAATCCACACACCTCATTTTCTAGGACAACCCCCAGCCACAGGGGTTGCTCAGCAAACACAGAGTAGAGGACCTCAGTGTGGCCAAGAGGTAACAGGATATAGAACGTGGTAAAGAAAGATACCACGTGGGCTCTGAAACTAGGCCAAGTTGGGTTCAGATCTCAGCTTTATGAACCAAGGCAAATTCTCTAACTCTTCTGATACTCAGTTTATTTATCTGTGCAATGGAAATAGTAGTGTAAGTCTACAAGCTGTTATCAGTAGTTCAGAAATCCAAAAGTCCTGAAAAACGAAAGTGTTTCATAATTCATTTCATGTCAAATCTGACTGGAACTGGAATTACTTGGAGGCAAAACCTGATCTGAAGTAATACGGGGCTACACACATTATCATTATTTATCCCGTGGTAGCCAAGCACCATGCCAGCACCCAGCAAGGGGCTTCTATGCCAAATATATGGCCTCTGTCTCTGTGTCCTTGTCCCACAAGCTCAATGGAGATGCTTCTGGTGGTTCTAAAATTCCTGGCTCATGGCCACTTGTCCAGCTGGAGTAGCAGGTTAGACCAGGACAACCCAGAGAATGACTCTTCTTTTTGGAGCACAGGGGGATTCCTCCCGGGCCCATCCTCACTGGCTTAGAGCAGAGGTGTGGGGTGAGAGCCCCTCCAGCTGGACTCATTTAAAACTCATATTGACTCAGCTGCACAATCTCACTGTGGCATTTCCTGACTTTTCCCCTCTTTTTAAAACAGAAAGGGGACATTGGAAAAAGAAGATTCAGCTTGTACCTTTATGGAATTTTGTCATTCTGTAACATTGGTACCTCAGATAGAAAAACTAAAAGTGGTGTTGCAAAAACTCTTTCAAGACACACTTTTCAAACCTGCTCCGTGGGAGCTGGATTTAACTTCTGTCATCTTTGTTTCCCGCTCCATCACTAGGTATTTGAAGTTGGGTTTGTCCTTTCCTGGTGTCTCCAGCCCATGGCCTTTCTTACTCCTTTCTGAACACTGACCTAAGAGGGCCCCTGACTGTCCCCTTCGGGTGGAGAGAGAGAACCCATGGCTTTGGCGTATGATCAAGGCCAGCCTCACAAGTGGGTGGAGGGAGAGAGATGATGTGCAGGCTCCTGTTCAGAATAAACCCTGCCTCCTGGCCTTTCACCACCCGAGCTCTTCTCCTTTGAGGCCACAGAGGTTTTAGTCAGCAGGTACCATCTAAGGGAAGTGTGGCTGGATGAGGCCAAGTCTCATCGGTTCAGCACTTTGGTGAACAGAGACTGACAGCCAAATCAGCTGGGAGTGAACACAGCAAAGGCGGGGACAAAACAGGCGATGATGACAAGAAAAGCGTTGCTCGAAGGGAGAGTGACGGTGTGTGAAAGATGAGCTTCATCGACCTCCCTATTCCCCATGTTATTTTCAGGCAAGTCAGAATCCTCCCTTTTCCTAAGCCCCCTACAGTGCTGGCCTGGCAGAGTTGCGTGGCTCCACCCAATCCCAAGCACTTCCACCCTCAGTTAAACACATGACATTCCAGGCCACATGCAACAAACATTTTTGAGCATCAACTGTGTGTCAGATCCTTTTGCTAGGCACTGGGAAGGCATAAAGCATGGCCCTGCCTTTGAAAGACTCAAAGCTTTCACCTACATAGAGGTGTCTGGGCAAAATGATTTTACCGATTCTCAAGGTAGGTTCCATAGTACATGAAGTCTGAGAGATACAGGGGATCGGTGCTGTATGTAAAGCTGAGGAACAGTGTTTATTTCACAGTGTTTAGAAAGGTCTTAGCAATAGGCCAGGTGCAGTGGTTCACACCTATAATCCCAGCACTTTGGGAGGCTGAGGCCGGCAAATAATTTGAGGTCAGGAGTTTGAAACCAGGCTGACCAACATGAAAAAACCCTGTCTCTATAGAAAAAAAAATACAAAATTAGCCGAGTGTGGTGGTGCATGCCTGTAATCCCAGCTACTTAGGAGGCTGAGGCAGGAGAATCGCTTGAACCTGGGAGGCAGAGGTTGCGGTGAGTCAAGATTGAGCCATCGCACTCCAGCCTGGGCAACAAGAGCGAAACTCTGTCTCCAAAAAAAAAAAAAAAGAGAGAGAGAGGGTCTTAGCAATAGTGAAAGTTCTAATTTCTTTAACTTATTTGGGCCCAAAACCCATTTATCATTTAACATCTATTAACATCCTAAGATACTTGTCTGCCATGAACACACTTTGGGACCCAGTCTGCTTCATTTCAGCCAGATGTGCTTTGGAATTCAGAATTCGGGGGGTGTTAGCAAGGCAATCTGATGCATCCCTTTTCTATGCTATGTGTGCTGGCTTATCACCTTATCAGAGACAAAACAGAAAGGGCCTAGCTCTATGAAATACGGAGGCCTGCGGGCAGCATTTCCAGACAGATAGCTTCCCATCAGACTCTGGAGTCTGGGAATGCGTGACCAGATTCCTATTGTTTCAGCCACATTCATCCCTGTGCTCACTTACTAGAAAATATGTATTGAACACAAACTATGGGAGCAACTATATTGAAAACTGTGCATTCCCTTTCATTAAGGAACTTGTGGTGTGCCAAGTAGGGTAGGTAGGCCTGGCAGGTGTGACAAATGCTGTCATTAGGGAGTGACCACACACACATCCTGGTTTGTCTTGGACCATCCCACTTTTTGCCTATTGTTTACGTACAGTATGTACTGGTGCTCCCGTTAACTCTGTCCTGGTTTTGACAATAGGTTACATGCTTTCCCTCCCTCCCCCAAGTTATAACGGGTGCAGGCTGTGGAAGACCAGAGCGGGGAGGTTCAGGGAAAGTTTCTCAGAGCATCTGACCCTTGAGTTCTGAATTACTGAGGACGAGGTAGCTAAGGACAGTGTGTGAAGACCACACTCAGGTGGAAGAAATAGCAAGAACAAATGAGCAAAGAGAGGGCTCAACACATGCAGTTACAAAGGAGAAAGGTCTCAGGGTCCAGTGGTCTCAGGGTAAGTAGTTTAGACTCCTTCTAAGGGCCACAGGAAGCTTTTAATGGGATTGTAAACCGGGAGTCCCATGATCCAGTCAACATTGAAGAAGAACCTCTCTGGCTATGAATTGGAGGGTAGGGGAGGAGGAGCAGTGAGCTGGTCCCATCAGCAGAGCCCCTAGCCCCGTGAGAAGGAGGGGTGCTGGCAGCAGCTGTGGGATGAAGAGAGTAGATGGAGGGATGGATGGATGGGGAGGTCTTTGGCAGGTGGAGTAGACAGAATTTGTTGATTGATGGATTGGCTGTTGTGGGGAAGGGAGAGGAAAGAGTTGGAGGTAGCACCCACGCTTGAGCATGAAAGTGGATGATGACATTTTCCATGAGACAGGGTGCATGAGAGGGAGAAACAGATGAAGCAGATCTGGGGGAAAGCAATACAGTGAGCTCAGTTCCCTGGCTACATCTCTGAGAGTCCTTGGCCTTTGCCAGAGCTTCAGGGCTGGAAGCGTAAAGACAAAGGGACATTTAAAGAAATAATGATTCAGAAACATTCTTGAAACTAAATAAAACAAAAAGCCAAGTCAAACTGTACTGGAGCAGCCTTGTTACTGGCACGATGAATCACTGGCTGCTGTTGTTTGGGAGGCAGTGAATTGAGCCTCCAATGCTAAGCTCCTCTGTTTAGCCCCACAACAGAGTTGGTGTAGACAAGGGCCCTATAAGCATCCCTCCCACCCACCCTAATCACAGAGCCCTTGGCCGCCCGTCATCCGTACCACTGATGGCTCAGCTGTCATCAGGTGGTCTCAGTCCCACCTCAGGCTGAAACAGGTTTAAAGCCTGACAGTGGATGCTCTGTCATTCACCAGCCCCCTAAGTCACGCGCCGGTCATGTCTGTTCACTTGCCACTGCTTCCCTGTGCACCAGGCATCCCAGGGGGCATTTTACAGGCTGGCCTGGGATTTGTTTTGTCTTAGGTAAGAGAGGATTAGAGCTTTAATTGGCTTTGATAGTCCTTGGATCTTCCAATGTTATTTGAAGTAAGTCCTCTAGTCTTCTAACTAGCTGTATGTTCTTGGCCTCAAGTTTTATTAATATTATTCATCTTGATCATGGTCTGAGAAATTAAAGTGACCACATTTCTGTAATGATCCTACTCTTTCCAAGCAAAGAAGAAAAATGTCTTTCTGGACCATCACTGCCAATAGGGCTCTGCTTGGTAGATGGTGCTGTAGCAGGAGGCATCTCCTCTCTATAGCAATCATGAAATCATCACACCTACAACCAACTGGGTCAGTGACCAGAATAAGCCCAATGTCTAGAACCTGAGCCAGCTGAAGATGTATTATTTGCCCCCTAAACTTTTCCTTTCTAAGTTGTTAAAGTGACCCAGGGCCAAGGTCAGCATTTTAAAGAGATCCTAAAAGAACTCTTGGGCCCCAAAAATGCAAATAAGTAGAACCTGAACTGTCTGTTTATACTTAGCAGTCCCAAGAAACCTGTGAGCATTTGGATTTTATAACGTGATGTGTTCTTTGGTTTTTGTTGTAACAAGAGCCCAGGCTTAGCTTTTTTCCCCCTCATACTCTATCTGTGTATAGCTGGAATTACAATAATCATAATCAAGCATTTAAGCAAACAAAAATAATCATTTGAAGTCTATTTTCCATAAGCTCTTTAGTTCTTGATTCACTGCAATTCCGTTCAGAAGGAAATGTTCCATTTTTTCCTATTGTAGTATTGTCAGCAGAAGAAGAAATAACCAGCTCTCCATATTCAAAATTAATTCCACTTCAGCTTTTCTGAATCAAAACAAATTGATCAAAAGCCTAATTCCCACCCCCCACCCCCCGAAGACTTTTTCTCTACAGACCAGAATCTACCAGAGAATACCATCCTAGTTATACTTGAAAGTAAGCACTTGGTATAATTTTGAGCCCTTTCTGAAAAATAGTTTATCTCTGGGAAATTTTTAAATCTCTAAAATCCCCTTTGCAGTTCACTTCATGTGAATGCGCCTCTTCACTCAGGCCATTCCTAATTACAGTGAGAAGGGCTGTAGGTGGAACAATTCTATGAACTCACTGTTATTCCATTAGCACTGAAGGACAAGGTGCTGAGCAGAAAATGGAAAAGTGATCGTACTGGACTTCATGAATAGCAGCATTGGGAATTTTTCCAAACCCTAAGGGAACAGCTATACAGTCAGCTCCTTCATTGTGTAGGCAAAGAAACAGAATTTGCTAGAATAACTCAGAACAATGGACAATCTGCTCCAGGTTCTTCTTTCAGCTTCAGTAACCTGTGAATCATACAAATGAGACAGAATCACAAGCAAAGCTAGCAAAGGCAGGCAGTGGAATGGAGAATTCCGGAGTATAAAGACAGTGTAAAAGAATTTGGGGTGTTTTTCTCCCTTCTGGTCTCTAGATAGCACATTTTGATGTCTGCCCCTTAATAGGCTATTTTGAGTCATCAAATCAATCAGTTTACTTTATTAGCAAGTTTCTAAACTGGCAAAGCAAAACCTTTACCCAGGATGTGAACTTACCAAGCCAACAGTCAGACACAAAAGAGGAAACTATAGTAGTTTTGCCACCTCCTGCGGTCAGCACAGATCTCGAGCTGTCTTGCTGAGCATTCTCAGGCCTTCCGCACTCACCAGTAGTTATCCTGCATCCCACTCCACACACACACACACATATGCACGCTCACACCCACACCCAGAGGGACCAGGAGGAGGGAAGAGAGAAAGTTTCTCAGAGAATCCAACCCTTGAGTTCTGAATTACTGAGGAAGAGGCAGGTAGGAAAGTGGTGACCAAGGTACCGAGACATGGATCTGAGACGTGGAGAGCTTTGCTGGCGCACACCTCGTGAGGTCCAGACCTAGAGGAGCCTCATTTTACTTTAAGATTCCTAATGACATGGGCTATCATGACTCAAAGATGACCTGCTCTGGCACCAGTTTCACAGTCTGTCAGACCCTAGGAAGTATTATGCTAAAGAGTTTGGTGTTAATCTGAGTTATTGGCTTCCTGGGGAAAACACCAGAAGATGCCATTCTGATGGTGATCTGCAGACATTGAAATCTGGTGTGATTGCTTTCCAGCTCTGCTTAGACCCACAGCCACGTCCCTAAACTGGGAAGAATCAATAGGAGAAAAGAACATAGTTCCACAGCACAAAACAATGGCAGCTTTAGTCTGAGCAAGAACATTCTGTGAGGCCCCAGCTGAAAGGTGGGTTGGGAGTTGGAAGGAATGTCACCAGGCAGTAAACAAGAATGATCTGAGAGACCCCGGGCTCTGCCTGTACTGAGAATGCACAGGACTCCTTTCAAAATGTCAGATGTATTCCAAGGGCTTTGAATGGCATCAGGCTCCTGTGACCCTGCAAAGCCAACAGAAGGAGCTGGAATGCTTCACTTGGCCCTCTCCAAAGCTGCAGGAAGGTCACAGCCTGTGTGTCCACCAGCGTTATGTGCACCAGCCCAAGGCTTTGAAGTTCTCAAGTAGGTCCTGGGAAGGTTTATTGAGACCCCCACCCCTTCCCACCACTACTGCCTCCAGAACACACATATACCCTCCTTTGAAAGCACTCCTAAAATCAGCAACAGAAAAAGGAAGCTCAATTGGGAGAAAATAAGAAGCATTCAGTCAGCAGACGGCAACAGAATATGGAAATTTCCCACCCTCTAAAACCAACACCTTTTCCATGACTCTGACCTCCCTTTTGTTGGTTGAAAGAGAAGAGACTCTTTCTGGGCATATTACTAACCCTGATTTTCCAGCCTTTCCTGGGCTCTGGTTTATCAGTCACATCTCATACTTCCTCAACTGTATGTGAATTACTAAAATGCTCAAAACACCCCAGATCCTGAATAGAACCTCCTCAAAACGTTAATAGAAAGCGGGGGAGGGCAGGCGTGGTGGCTCATGCCTGTAATCCCAGCACTTTGGGAGGCCGAGGCGGGTGGATCACGAGGTCAAGAGATCGAGACCATCCTGGTCAATATGGTGAAACCCCGTCTCTACTAAAAATACAAAAATTAGCTGGGCATGGTGGCACATGCCTGTAATCCCAGCTACTCAGGAGGCTGAGGCAGGAGAATTGCCTGAACCCAGGAGGCGGAGGTTGCGGTGAGCCGAGATCACGCCATTGCACTCCAGCCTGGGTAACAAGAGTGAAACTCCGTCTCAAAAAAAGAAAAAAGAAAAAAAAAAACAAAAAACAAAAAACGGGAAGAATGAGAGATCTCAGCTCCTGTTCCATGGTCTTCTCCCACTCTTCTTTTTCCTCAAAGAACCTGGACACGTGGCAAAAATATTAACACTGCCACCAATGCAAATGGAAGTCTCCAATAACGCCTACCCCCTCATAGAAAATCTTTACTACCAAATTGCAGCTAGTTTTGCTCCCCACCAGTCCGAGCCCCATGAATCATGCCACAAAACTTCAAGGTAACCATCAACTGAGTTGACAGCTTCAGGTATGATGCTGCTGAAGCATCCTCAGAGAATGCAGAAAAGTGGAGGTCTTTTCTCAGAGGAACTTCTCTTGACTCTTCCAGCCTAGGGAAGAGATCGTGCTGCACTGAGCTCCAGAGCCAAAGAGGGAGCATGTTAGACTACAGCGCAGCAGCCTATGCTCTGCTCACATCCTGGCTTCACCATGGCTGCCTCCTTTGCTTCCCCATGCTTCAGTTTCCAGACGCATAAAATGGGGATAATGATAAAACTATTTCCTAGGATTAAAGGAGATTTTTCATGTAAAGTACTTAGCACAGAGCTTCCAATATAAATGCTAGACACAATTAATAGTGCAGTTCTGAGCCAGAATGTCGGAGAGTTGAATAGACTTTGGAGACAAGAATAGCAGGACCTCATCCATAGTGTGGATGAATACTATGGAAAGGACCACTGGATATCAGTACATATTTACCTTCCCTAGCCCTATTTGTGCTATATCAATAGGAATATCAAAGGTATTTGAAACTTCACATAGATCCAAAGGATGCAGCTGTCTGTATCATTCATTTTGTCATCAGTAAGTATTGCTGTATTTGGACGATTACCCATAAATGGCCACTTCATTGTGGGGTAGGGGAAGCCCCTAAACATGTGGCTGAGTAGCAGACGCTCCCAGCATTGCAGGCTGGTTCCCATATGACTTCAAGTTTTTCAAAAAAGTGGCTAAATGGTTAGGAGATTGTCTAGACACTGAGGTCCTATTAGGTTGAAGTGGAAATCTCAAAAGATCTAGTTTCCTTTCCAAATTCTAGTTTCCTAAGACTCAGGTTGAGTTGGAAATGTCTACAAAGAAATTATATTTGAGAAACTGCCAATACTTCCCACCCATGGCCACTACGGTAGTAGCGGGATGTAAATGAGGGAAAATTCTCCATTCTGCTAAAATATTTAAAGATGAATTCTGGCTGAAGGTTACAATGAATTCAGCCTTCCCAGTTCCTGAGGGTGATTTCAAACTGGGCTTCAAAAAAAAATAGAAAGGGCCAAATCCCACAGAAATTTCTGGAGCTGGCATTAAATGAATCTTCTTTCACAGAACTAACAGCAGTTGGATATTAACAAGGAGAAAAGAACAATTATCGTTTGGGACTCCAAGTGCCACTTTATGTCACTTTAAAGAATGAATAGACTTCAAGCTCCACTCAGCTGTCTGTTCACAATTACAAAGCAATGGCAAATAATCGTGGTAAATGGAAGGTTTGATTTAGAAGAGTGAAATTGTACAACGACTCGGTGCCTTCTCTTACTTTTCTGTGGCAAGGCAAGCAGAACAGCTCCTGCCATGGGTTTGGCTTACATCCAGATCTGTGCCTTACCAAATTAAAAGAAAAAAAAAAAGGTCCTGGAACTGTTTATTAAAGTGGACACACAACAAACTATGAAAACATTTTATTTTTACAAGGAGAGAATAATCATATCATGAGTAATGGTTTCACTTGCTCTCTAGTGGCTTTATTTAGCCAAAGGATCATACTTGTTCATTCCAGTAAAACTGGAGTGGTTTTAATAGAAAGCACATCTTTCCATTTTCTCAACATCCCCGTTTTCAAGTAGCCATCTGAGCTTTCCTCCTGAGAAGATGTGTTGATATGGTAGATATGGGCAGGACTTTCTGTTTGCACCCATAATTCACCCCAAAGGGAGGTTTTATAATCATGCTGAAAGGGGTCTAGACCTCGGGCAGTGAAGACTTTGATCTTGGGCCTGAAAGCATCTTATCCAAAACACACATTCATTTAATCTTGCAACTCAAGAGTGACGGACCCTTTCAAAGTGGTTTGGGAGGACCGAGGGGACAGGGTTGGGGCTTGCAGGAGAGACTCACAGGTATGCTCGAGGAGCCAGTTATCTGCAATACCCAGTCTCGGGAGAGCAGCTTTGCCTCTCAGTGAGGCCCGAGGGCAATGTAAAGCATTTCTAATGCAGGCAGTCTCCTCTAAGGCTTTCCAGGGGGAGTGAGACTGTGTATACAGGAAAGCATAAGGGCAAACAAGAACTGCCCTAGGGAAATCCAGACAGGCTGAGATCCACGGCTGCTGTGTTTCCCACCTTTCCTTCCAGTGTCCAGCCCAGTGCCCACCTGTCTCCTATACCCCTGTCCCTAAGGCCACTGTCTCGTGCCATTTCCTGACTATATTACTACCAACTAAGTCCAAAATAAGGTGCAGGTTTCAGGTAGAAACCACAGTGAAAAAATCCTGTGGTTGGGGTGCAGGAATAGTGACAAAGAAGAGGTACTATTGGAGTTGGGTCCTATATCCAGTATCCATCAGGACTATATCTGACTACTTATAACAGAAAAATCCAAATAACCATGGATTAATGAAAACAGTGGTGTTTAATCTCAGTAAAAGAAGTCTGGTATTAGACAATCTTTAGCTGGTAACTGAGCTCCATGATGTCACCACAGTCCTAACTCCATGATGTCACCACAGTCCTAACTCCATGATGTCACCACAGTCATCCTAACTCCATGATGTCACCACAGTCCTAACTCCATGATGTCACCACAGTCATCCTAACTCCATGATGTCACCACAGTCCTAACTCCATGATGTCACCACAGTCCTAACTATCTTATTATATAGTTTCTATCCTCAAGTTTGCTTCTTGGCCCCAAAATGGCTGCTGGAGCTTCAGACAGTCCATTTCAGTTCCAGACAGGAAGACAGAAAGGACAAAATTGATGCTTTAAGAGGCTTCTCTAGAAATTCCACTCAAGAACTTTATTTTCTCGGCCACCCACTCAGAGGAAATAGAATATAGATTCAGGCTTATATTGTAAGGAGGAGAAAGAGACTGGAATATTGAGTAGGTAAGTAGCAATCTATGCAACAGGTTTCAAGAATAAAGGGGGCTTCCCAGAAAGACAAAGTAAAGAAGGACATTTCTGGTAATAGAAACAAAACATGCAAAGATAAAAGTCTGACAAGTATTTGGTGGGTATGGGTAACTCAATAGTCTAAAAAGGCCTTCCAGGTCAACCTTAGTAAATCCATCTTATTTTTTCTGAGTGGGCTGGAGGTTTGAGGGTATGTGCTGTGATTATTGCTCATGTGGAACCCCACGATGAATAAAGGTAAGAGAAGCAGCTCTCTGGTTCGAGGTGCAATAGGAAGAGAACTGTACTTGAATAATTAGAATGTAAGAGAGTGACAAGTCCTAGGAGAGTGGTAACTAAAAGATCAATGGGACTTCACAGGCAATGACAGTAGAGCTATATTGAATGGATTTAGGATTTCCAAGAGCCGAGGTGACAAGAAAAGCTGTCCAAATGGAGGGAACAACATTTGCAAAGGCCCAGAGAGATGGTGAAACATAAGTGACATTGAGCCCGATTCCCCTTTATCAGAAATTAAGGTTTGTGAAAGGGTGTGGGGAATAAGATAGGAAGGGTAGTGGGACAGCATCAATGGAGGGCAGTGTGGTTCTTGTATCTAGCCAAGGACGTGACCACGATGGAGGCCTCTGATCGCAACCACCTGAGCACAGTAATAGCAATCATGCATGTGTACTGCAGTTTCTTTTAGTAAAAAGTAGGATACACTTGCAGTCTGCATTCACAATGCACATAGGCCTATTGACAAAACAGGATCCACGAGGCCTGAATCTTGTTCTACAGAAAGACTAAGTCCACCGCTCAGTTTTGGAACGAGTTCCTGGTACCTCCCTTGCCAAAGCATTTGCAGTCTAATTCTCTGTAGTCACCATGTAGTCCTCAAGTCAACTCATCCCAGAGAGTTGGGACCCCGAGGGAAGGCAATGCTGGTGTGTGCTCTCCTTCCTCTGTGGCGTTCTCTGTCTCCATTTTGGGGCTACAGATGTGCCTGATTCTGTGGGAAAATGATTTTCAAACTGTATGTGACTATCCATAATGGGTCATGGAATCATTTCAGTAACTCAGGACCAGCACTTTTTTTTAATGAAATAGAATACTGTCTGAGAATAGGTTAGACTACACTATAGTAACAAACACTTCCAGACTCTTAGCGGCTCATCAAGCAGTTTCATTTGCTCTCAAAGGCTGCTAAGGATGTAGACAATTCTCTAGGGCAAATATCCTTCATGTAGCAACTCAGTGATCCAGACAGCTCTGATCTGTGGCTTTGCCACCTTCACCTGAATCACTGTAACAGGGAAAAGGTCAGCCTGCTGGCTTCCTGGGTTGTAATGTAGAAGTGATGCTAGCCATTTATAACCATAGCACATTGGCCAGAATTAGTGCTAGAGCAACACCTACTTCAGGTACCTGAAAGAACAAAGCTGGATATTGGTGGATCCTAGCTACCAATGTCTGGTATAAACAGAGTAGAAGACAAATGGAATGGAATAGAACAGAATCTATCTAAGTACATCACAGAAGTATTTGAGTGTTATATGTGTGTGGGTGAGGAGATGTTGGGGCATGTACTAAATAGCAGTTGTAAAATGTATTTCTGGCCGGGCACAGTGGCTCACGCCTGTAATTCTAGTCTTTGGGAGGGCCGATCACCTGAGGTCAGGAGTTCGAGACCAGCCTGGCCAACGTAGCGAAACCCTGTCTCTGCTAAAGAAAATACAAAAATTAGCCAGGCGTGGTGGTGAGCACCTGTAATCCCAGCTACTCAAGAAGCTGAGGCAGGAGAATCACTTGAACCAGGGGCAGAGGTTGCAATGAGTCGAGATTGCGTCACTGCACCCTAGCACGGAAATTGAGTGAAACTCCATCTCAAAAAAAAAAAATGATCTCAAAGGAGAAGAGATTATTTGTGACACATGACCCTATAAAAACAAAGGGTTCTCCTTTGTGTCTGCTCAAAGAAAATAGAGTTTCTGAAGCCTCCTGAACAGTCTTCATTCCATAGCTCAAAAACAACTCAATGTTACATACCTGGATTCCTATAACAAACTCCGTGGGTTACAGTCAACAATGCTGGGGGGGGATGTGTGTCTGCTAGTTTTGTTTCCTAACAGAGTCGCAGGGCATGCATTCTAGTAATGAATTTACTAAATGGCCAGGAAGACAAGAGTCCATAGGGTTTGGGAAAGTTAGAAGGTGGCTTCAAGAACACCCAGGGGCCGGGCGCGGTGGCTCACACCTGTAATCCCAGCACTTTGGGAGGCCGAGGCAGGTGGATCACGAGGTCAAGAGATCAAGACCATCCTGGTCAACATGGTGAAACCCCGTCTCTACTAAAAATACAAAAAATTAGCTGGGCATGGTGGCGCATGCCTGTAATCCCAGCTACTCAGGAGGCTGAGGCAGGAGAATTGCCTGAACCCAGGAGGCGGACGTTGCGGTGAGCCGAGATCGCGCCATTGCACTCCAGCCTGGGGTAACAAGAGCGAAACTCCGTCTCAAAAAAAAAAAAAAAAAAAAAGAACACCCAGGGTCCAGAGAAACGAACATGATTAAGAAAGGGTAGTTCTAGGCAAAGCCTAGTGGCTCATGCCTATAACTCCAGCACCTTCGGAGGCCAAGGCGGGTGAATTGCTTGAGCTCAGGAGTTTGAGACCAGCCTGGGTAAAAGACAAAACCCTGTCCCTACAAAAAATTTAAAAATTAGCTGACTGTGCCTGTAGTCCCAGCTACTCAGGAGGCTGAGTGAAGAGGATTGCATGAGTCCAGGAGGTCACGGCTGCAGTGAGCCATGATTGTGCCACTGGACTCCAGCCTAATGGCAGAGCAAGACCCGGTTTTTTATTTTTTATTTTTAAAAAAAGGTTGCTCTAAGGTGACATTAAAAAACTGATGCCCAGCATGAAGACACCCACCTTCTAAGTAAGCACTTCACTTCTATGGAAACATGGGTCATTCCTGTGGCAGGACCCTAACTGTGTAAGTTCTCAATTGAAATCCTGCTGTGACACTGTGACACCAGTCATGAAACAATGAGCAGTGCCTCACTGGTACCTCCACACGAGGCACTGCTCCAGGAAGAGAAGCAAATCTTCAGAGGGAAACTTGGCAATGTCTTTCCTAGGGCTCCAGAAGCCAGAAGAAGAAATGTTACGAACTCTGCAGGGCATGTGGAAGGTGTTACATTGAGAAAATTGACTTGGGGATGGTTGAAATAGATTTCTGAATCAAGGGACAGAATGAAAAACTGTTAGCTAACACTTTCAGAATGCTTATTATGTGCCTAGAACTGTGCTAGAACATATATCTACTTTTATCTCACTTGTATCTTCTCCTGTATGAGGACACTACTGTTATGTCCATTTTATGAAGGTCAAAGAAATAGGAAGTTTGCCTACTTGTAGATAATAAGTACACAGCTATGATTCAAACTCAGCTTGTCTTTTTTTTTAACTGCTACAAAAAAAAAATAGAAAACTTGAGATTACTTAGAAGTAGCAAGGTGTTATGAGCTGAATTGTTTCTTCCAACAAAGACATGTTGAAGTCCTAACCCCCAGTACTTCAAATGCAACCTTATTTGCAAATAGGTTCACTTATAGATGTAATTAGTTAAGATGAGGTTGTATTGGAATAGGGTGAGCCCCTAAGCCAATATCACTGGTTTGCATATTAGAAGGTGATCATGTGAAGACATAAGAACACCCTGTGAAAACGAAAGTAGAGATTGGAGTGATGCATCTACCACCTAGGGAACACCAAGGATTGCTGACCTCAGAGCCTTCAGAAATCTTGGATTTAGCCTCCAGAACTGAGACAATAAATTTCTACTGTTTTTTTTTGGGGGGGGTGGGGGGTGTTGGGCAGGTTGTGGTTTTTGTTTTTTTGGTGTGGTTTTTTTTTTTTTTTTTTTTTTTTTTTAGAGTCTCTGTCACCAGCCTGGAGTGCAGTGGCACAATCTTAGGTCACTGCAACCTCCGCCTCCTGGGTTCAAGAGATTCTCCTGCCTCAGCCTCCTGAGTGGCTGGGATTACAGATGCACACCACCACGCACAGCTAATTTTTGTATTTTTAGTAGAGATGGGGTTTCACCATGTTGCTCAGGCTGGTCTCGAACTCCTGACCTCATGATCCTCCCGCCTTGGCCTCCCAAAGTGCTGGGATTATAGGCATCCACCACTGTGCCTGGTATATTTCCACTGTGTTAAGCCACTCATTTCATGAACTTTGTTATGGCAGCCCTATGAAACTAATATACAAGGTAATTACAGTCTCTAAATAATTGCCAAACCAGATCTAACATAGCATCTAGCATCTCCTTAGCAATGAGAAAAATCTAGGCATAAAGATTTGGGGACTTTTGCTCAAACTGAGCAGCAGTCACAGCAGCCAGGCCCTCAGCCCTCTGTGTTTTGTGTTTGCATCTTCCTCCCCATGTAAGCACGGAAGGTAGTTTCCTCTTGGACTTAGTGCTCTGAGAATCCTAACCTGAGGGGCCTTCACTGCCCTTGCTGGTGCAGACCTAATGGTTTCTATCTTTCCAGAGGTGGGAGATGATTGTGCATCTCCCTGGGATCCTTTCCCATGCAGGGGATGAGTCCCTTCTTAAGCACATGCTCTACTTTGGGGGAATACCCCACAGAGTATGGGATGAGCTGCCACCTGTATCTTAAATGTGAGCTCTGAAGTAGCTAAAACTCCAGTGCTTATAGAACCACATCCAATCAGTGTTGGGGACAGAAATCAGGTGGAAATTTCTCCCCAAACCAGAGAGAAGACTTGGAACAGAGGAGCACAGTTGCTTCTCTGAGTCCATTTCTCCAACACACTGTCAGGGAAGTGACCGTCAAAGTTACCATGAGCTAACAGAGGGCATCTAGGTCTGGAGGCACTTCCTGTAACCAGAAAGCCACGCCAAGGCTCATTCTATGTAAGCGGCAGCAGCATTCTCCAGAAATGTTTCCTTTCAAAACTACTTCAGCCAAATGTAACACTACTCCATATGGCACAAATAGATTTCATCTGTATCTGGTAGGCGGCAAAGATCCCTGGAAATCTGTTGATCTGTGTGTCCAAAGGGAAAAGTTTTAAAGATGCAGTAGTAGTAGAAATAATAGTAGCAAAATGTATATTGTTATCATGGCACTACGCAGCTCATAGATGCAATACTTCGAAACTCAGAGCCCTTCAAGAGATCAGATACCATTCTGCTCCAGTGGTTTTCAGAGCATTGTTGAAATGCAGATTACTAGGCCCTACCCAAAGAGGTCAGCTTCAAGGTCCCAGGAATGGTGTTTTAATGAGCAGAAGAGGAAATTCTGATGCAGATAGTCAGGTGACCATGCTTAGGGAAACACTGGGTTTCGACTTTCTTCTGTATGAACACCCAAGGATGTGGATCAGATGAACTCTCAGGTTTCCTCCAGTCTCATGCTTGTTTAATCCTACATCCATTTGCCCTACTTAAGCTGGTTGCTTTGGTATCCTAGAACCGCCTTCTTTCCTTTAACTTTCCCAACCAACTCTGCTGCCCTTTCTTTGTCCCTGGATTGTCTGTCTGGCTCTGAGGAGCCAAATAGAATTATCTTAACATTTGATAGGTAGATCCTATAGATATCATTACTAAAACCAACTCCCAATACAACTAAGATAGTAAGCATACCACTTTATCAGCCTTTAATCTGTTCTCATTCTTAATACTTAATCACCCCTGACCAGAGTTTCCTAACTCAGGCCTCTAAGGGGTTGTGGATGAGTTTCAAGGCATCTGAAAACTCTCTGAAATGTCATGGTATCATATGTCCTAATATGCATGTAGGCAGTTTTTTGGAGGTTTTTTTGTTGTTTTTTAGACAAAAGTTCACAGCCAGGGAAGATTAAGAACCATGGCTTCAGATACAGGAAATTCATTTTGATCATTCTAAGCTACACTGTTTGATTCATGGACAGTTCCTAGTCAGCTTAAGCAAGCCCTACAGAAAACAATATAAAAATCTAACTAGACCGTGTTTCTCCTACTAATTGATAATATGCTAGACACTTTCCTAATCAACAAAGATAGAAGCTCAGATAAAAGGCAGTTCCTGGAAGATTCTGGGAAGTTGGCACTGACATCACCAAAATAGTCTTTCGATCCCTCCAAATCCCTACATAGAAACAGGCAGAACAGTTAAATAACCAAAAAGACACATTTACAACAAAACTGGGGGCAAGTTTTCTCACAAATCTAAAATTACAAGTGGTAGAGACAAACCACGAAGAGCACAAGTATATGCAGCAGGAAAAAGGAAGCCATGGAGTAGCATCGGATGGACCCAAAGACAGGAGAACCTCTAATTAGTCAACAGAATTCCCTGAAAAGTGTAGTGAATGTTTTTGAAAACATCCTCAAAGCTGGAGTTGGGGCAGGGAGTGGGGGCTCTCACATTCTCTGACAGTAGTAACTAGAGGGTCTTGGTAAGAAAGATGACGAAGCTGGAGTCATCAAAGCCCCTGAGTGCTTTCAAAATGGATCCACATGGGCTCCATCCTAGGACAGGGCCCTATAGTGGGAAGAAACTGCCTGGAGGAATCAGAATTGAACAGGATAGGGTCAGTAGAGAGACAGACAAGATCAGCTTGGGAGGGAAATGGCAGGAAATCTCATAATGCAAACCACTATACTTCACACTGTGAAAAAAAAAAAAAAAAAATAGGAGAACTCTGAAACTTAGAAAGTTTTCTGAATCCTGCCTCATTCTCTAAGTTCAGGAAAACTAATTTCACATAAAAGTGAATAACAGAATAGAGGTCAACTAATAACAGAGCTAGTAAACGAAAAACAAGGGTGTGGAATGAAATAATATTCCTACAAACAATGAAAACATGCCAGAAGACAGGCTCATAAAATAGATCAAAACTATAACATATCACATCCAACAAGAGACTAAGAAAATAATACAAGACATGAAAGAATTAGGAAACAAACTCCAGAAATAGGAAAAAAATCATTTAATAAACCAAGGCTACATTAGAAGGAATACAAAAGTGAATAAATACAATGGATAATACCTTAAGAGAAATATCACATAAAGAGGAAGATAAATTTTTAATCAGAAATGAAAAATAATTCAAGAGAAAGTGACACATATTGAAGATGAAGACACTGAACATCTAGAAAACAGGAGTCCCTAAAGAAGAAATGCAAAGCAAGGAAATAGAATACTCCTAAAAACGATCTTGAAATAATATACTTGGAACTGTACATTGAAAGAGCACACAATGTACCTGAGACATCAACCTAGAATAACCAACATTACATACGTTTTAACAAAATTAAAGAAAAAAAGTCTTGGAAGAGAAGATCCAAGATGGCTGATTAGGAGCAGCTCAGGATTGCAGCTCCCAGTGAAAGCACAGAGGGTGAGTGGACACCTCATTTCCAGATGGATTTTTATTGCCCACAGACCAGGAGATTCCCAGGCGAAGGAGCCCCATGGGTCGCCAGCGCGGCTGTTTTGGCAGTGCCCTGGCGCGGCGGTTCTCCATACAAAATACTCTGGTCTGGGTGCCGTTTTAGCTGGTGAGAGGAGCTCCGGGAAGGCAGAGCCGCCCATTCAGCTGATTAAAAAAGGGGACTGAAACAAGGAGCCAAGCCAGGAGATTCCCGGGCAAAAAAGCGCCATGAATATCAGCATCACTGTTTCAGCCAGCACAATGGGTCGCTCCACAGGAAATCACACAGATCCCGGTGCCTTTTCAACAGGCGAGTGGAACACCTGGGAGAGAGTCAAACATTCAACTAAAAAAAAACAAGGCTCTGAGGCAGGGAGCCAGGTGATCAGGCTCGGCTGGTCCAACCCTCCCCTCCAAAAAAAAAAAAAAAAAAAAAACAGCAATTGGAAATGCTCTGGGTTGAGAGTTTCACAGCAAGCACAGCTGAAACCAGGATGGTCCAACTCGGGGAGGGGCATCCGCCATTACCAAGGCACTCCACCACTACGGAGGTAGTCCACCATTGCTGAGGCAGCCTGCCGTTGCCAAGGCAACCCGCCATTACAGAGAGAGTCCACCATTACAGAGGTCGGCCACCATTGCCGAGGCAGTTCTAACTACACCCATGTAAACAGGACTGCAGGGAAGTTCTCACAGCAGCTGGGCAGAGCCCACAGCAGCTCAGCAAAGCCTCTGCAGGCAGACAGTGACTAGGCTGCCTACTTGCTGGGCAGGGCAGCCCTGAAAAAAAGGTAGCAGCACAACGAAAACTCATACATAAAGCCCTAACTCCCAGGGACAGAACACCTGTGGAAAAAGAAGGGGTTTATGAGTTCTGCGGTAGTAGACTTAAACAAACCTGCCCAGCAGCTCTGAATAAACAACAGAACTCACAGCTCAGCACTCGAGCTCCTATAAAAGACAGACTGTCTCCTCAAGCAGCTCCCTGACCCCCATATATCCAAAGAGTCACCTCATAAAGGAGAGATCAGACTGACATCTAGCGGGTATCCTTCTGGGACAAAGATAGCAGAAGAAAAAACTGGTAGCAATCCTTACTGTTCTGCAGCTGCTGCAGGTGATCCCCAGGCAAGCAGGGCCTGGAGTGGACCTCAGCAGTCCTACAGCACAGGGGCCAGACTGTTAGAAGGAAAACTAAAAAGCAGAAATAACTTTATCATCAACAAACTGGACGTCCACTCAGAGAGACCCAATCTGAAAGTCAGCAACTACAAAGACGACAGGTGGATAAATCCACAAAGATGGGAAGAAACCAGTGCAAAAAGGATGAAAACACCCGAAACCAGAATGCCTCTCCTCCTACAAGGGATCACAACTCCTCACCAGCAAGGGAACAAGGCTGGATGGAGAATGAATGTGATGAAATGACAGAATCAGGGTTCAGAAGGTGGGTAATAAAAAACTTCCATGAGCTAAAAGAACGTGTTCTAACCCAATGCAAAGAAACTAAGAATGTTGAAAAAAGATTTGATGAAATTCTAACGAGTATGGACAACTTAGAGAGGAATATAAGTGAATTGATGGAGCTGAAAAACACAACACGAGAACTTCACAAAGCATGCACAAGTTTCAACAGCCGAATTGACCAAGTAGAAGAAAGGATATCAGAGGTCGAAGATCAACTCAATAAAATAAAACAAGAAGTCAAGATTAGAGAAAAAAGGGTAAAAAGGAATGAACAAAGTCTCCAAGAAATATGGAACTATGTGAAAAGCCCTAATCTACGTTTGATAGGTGTACCTGAATGTGACGAAGAGAACGAATCCAAGCTGGAAAATACTCTTAAGGATATTATCCAGGAAAACTTCCCCAACCTAGCAAGGCAGGCCAATATTCAAGTCCAGGAAATACAGAGAACACCACAAAGATATTCCTCAAGAAGAGCAACCCCAAGGCACATAATCTTCAGATTCACCAGGGTTGAAATGAAGGAGAAAATGCTAAGGGCAGCCAGAGAGAAAGGTCGGGTTACCCACAAAGGGAAGCCCATCAGACTCACAGCAGATCTCTCAGCAGAAACCCTACAAGCCAGAAGAGAGTGGGGGCCAATACTCAACATCCTTAAAGAAAATAAATGTCAACCCAGAATTTCATATCCAGCCAAGCTAAGCTTCATAAGTGAAGGAAAAATAAAATCCTTTGCGAACAAACAAGTACTCAGAGATTTCATCACCACCAGGCCCACTTTACAAGAGCTCCTGAAAGAGACACTACACATAGAAAGGAACAACTAGTACCAGCCACTCCAAAAACATACCAAATGGTAAAGAGCATCAACACAATGAAGAATCTGCATCAACCAATGGGCAAAACAGCCAGCTAGCATCAAAATGGCAGTATCAAATTCACACATAACAATATTAACCCTAAATGTAAATAGACTAAATGCCCCAATCAAAAGACACAGACTGGCAAATTGGATAAAAAGCCAAAACCCATCAGTGTGCTGTATCCAGGAAACCCATCTCACATGCAAGGATACACAAAGGCTCAAAATAAAGGGATGGAGGAAGATTTACCAAGCAAATGGAGAGCAAAAAAAAAGCAGGAGTTGCAATTCTCATTTCTGATAAAATAGACTTTAAAACAAGAAAGATCAAAAGAGACAAAGAAGGACATTACATAATGGTAAAAGGATCAAAGCAACAAGAAGAGCTAACGATCCTAAATATATACGCACCCAATACAGGAGCACCCAGTAAGGCAAGTTCTTAATGACTTACAAAGAGACTTAGACTCACACACAATAGTAGTGGGAGACTTTAAAACCCCATTGTCAATATTAGACAGATCAACCAGACAGAAAATTAACAAGGATATCTAAGACTTGAACTCAGACCTGGACCAAGCGGACCTAATAGCCATTTACAGAACTCTCCACCCCAAATCCACAGAATATACATTCTTCTCAGCACCACATCACACCTACTCTAAAATTGACCACATAATTGGAAGTAAATCACTCCTCAGCAAATGCAAAAGAACGGAAATCATAACAAACAGTCTCTCAGACCACAGTGCAATCAAGTTAGAACTCAGAATTCAGAAACCAACCCAGAACCGCACAGCTTCATGGAAACTGAACAATTGGCTCTTGAATGTTGACTGGATAAACAATGAAATGAAGGCAGAAATAAAGATGTTCTTCGAAACCAACGAGAGTGAAGACACAACATACCAGAATCTCTGGGACACATTTAAAGCAGTTTCTAGAGGAAAATACATAGCAATAAGTGCCCACATGAGAAGAAGGGAGAGATCTAAAATTGACACCCTATAGTCAAAATTGAAAGAGCTAGAGGAGCAAGATTAAAAAAAAAAACTCAAAAGCTAGCAGAAGACAAGAAATAACTAAGATCAGAGCAGAACTGAAGGAGATAGAGACACAAAAAAAACCCTTCAAAAAATCAATAAATCCAGGAGCTGGTTTTTCGAAAAGATCAACAAAATAGACCACTAGCCAGATTAATAAAAAAGAAAAGAGAGAATAACCAAATAGATGCAATAAAAACAATAAAGGGGATATCACCACAGATTCCACAGAAATTCAAACCATCATCAGAGATTATTACAAAAAACTCTACGCACATAAACTAGGAAACCTGGAAGAAATGGATAAATTCCTGGACACTTGCCTCCTCCCAAGCCTAAACCAGGAAGGAGTTGAAACCCTGAATAGACCAATAACAAGGTCTGAAGTCGAGGCAGCAATTAAGAGCCTACCACCCAAAAAAAGCCCAGGTCCAGATGGGTTCACCGCCGAATTCTACCAGACATACAAAGAGGAGCTGGTACCATTCCTTCTGAAACTATTCCAAATAATCCAAAAAGAGGGAGTCCTTCCCAAATCATTTTATGAGACCAACATCATCCTGATACCAAAACCCGGCAGAGACTCAACAAGAAAAGAAAACTTCAGGCCAATATCCATGATGAACATAGATGCAAAAATCTTCAATAAAATACCGGCAAGCTGATTGCAACAGCACATCAAAAAGCTTATCCACCATGATCAAGTAGGAATCATCCTGGGGATGCAAGGCTGGTTCAACATACACAAGTCTATAAACCTAATTCACCACATAAACAGAACCAAAGACAAAAACCACCTGATTATCTCAATTGATGCAGAGAAGACCTTTGACAAATTCAGCAGCCCTTTATGTTAAAAACCCTCAATAAACTAGGTATTGACGGAACGTATCTCAAAATAATAAAAGTTATTTACGACAAACCAACAGCCAATATCATACTGAATGGGCAAAAACTGGAAACATTCCCTTTGAAATCTGGCACTAGATAAGGATGCCCTCTCTCACCACTCCTATTCAATATAGTACTGGAAGTTCTAGCCAGAGCAATCAGGAAAGAAAAAGAAATAAAGGGTATTCGGGCCGGGCACGGTGGCTCAAACCTGTAATCCCAGCACTTTGGGAGGCCGAGGCGGGTGGATCACGAGGTCAAGAGATTGAGACCAACCTGGTCAACGTGGTGAAACCCCGTCTCTACTAAAAATACAAAAAATTAGCTGGGCATGGTGGCGCGTGCCTGTAATCCCAGCTACTCAGGAGGCTGAGGCAGGAGAATTGCCTGAACCCAGGAGGCGGAGGTTGCGGTGAGCCGAGATCACACCATTGCACTCCAGCCTGGGTAACAAGAGCAAAACTCTGTCTCAAAAAAAAAAAAAAAAAAAAAAAAATGAAATAAAGGGTATTCAGTTAGGAAAGGAGGAAGGTCAAATTGTCTCTATTTGCAGATGATATGATTAGATGTCTAGAAGACCCCATCGTCTCAGCCCAAAATCTCCTGAAACTGATAAGCAACTTCAGCAAAGTCTCAGGATACAAAATCAATGTGCAAAAATCACAAGCATTCCTATACACCCAATAACAGACTTAAAGAGAGCCAAATCAAGAATGAACTGCCATTCACAATCACTACAAAGAGAATAAAATACCTAGGAATACAACTAACAAGGAACATAAAGGACCTCTTCAAGGAGAACTACAAACCACTGCTCAACGAAATAAGAGAGGACACAAACAAATGGAGAAACATTCCATGTTCATGATTAGGAAGAATAAATATCGTGAAAATGGCCATACTGCCCAAAGTAATTTACAGATTCAACGCTATCCCCATCAAGCTACCAATGACCTTCTTCACAGAACTGGAAAAAACCACCTTAAACTTCATATGGAACCAAAAGAGAGCCCACATAGCCAAGTCAATTCTAAGCAAAAAGAACAAAGCGGGAGGCATCACACTACCGGACTTCAAACTATACTACAAGGCTACAGTAATCAAAACAGCATGGTACTGGTACCAAAACAGAGATATAGACCAATGGAACAGAACAGAGGCCTCGGACGCAACACAACATATCTACAACCATCCGATCTTTGACAAACCTGACAAAAACAAGCAATGGGGAAAGGATTCCCTGTTTAATAAATGGCGTTGGGAAAACTGACTAGCCATGTACAGAAAGCAGAAACTGGACCCCTTCCTGACACCTTACACTAAAATTAACTCCAGATGGATTAAAGACTTAAACATAAGACCTAACACCAAAAAAACCCTAGAAGAAAATCTAGGCAAAACCATTCAGGACATAGGCATAGGCAAGGACTTCATGACCAAAACACCAAAAGCACTGGCAACAAAGGCCAAAATAGACAAATGGGACCTAATCAAACTCCACAGCTTCTGCACGGCAAAAGTAACAGTCATTGGAGTGAATCAGCAACCAACAGAATGGGAAAAAATGTTTGCACTTTACCCATCTGACAAAGGGCTGATATCCAGAATTTACAAAGAACTAAAACAGATTTACAAGAAAAAAACAAGCCCATTCAAAAGTGGGCAAAGGATATGAACAGACACTTTACAAAAGAAGACATACATGAGGCCAACAAACATATGAAAAAATGTTCATCATCACTGGTCATTAGAGAAATGCAAATCAAAACTACATTGAGATACCATCTCACACCAGTTAGAATGGCGATCATTAAAAATATCTGGAAGACAACAGATGCTGGAGAGGATGTGGAGAAATAGGAACACTTTTACACTGTTGGTGGGAGTGTAAATTAGTTCAACTGTTGTGGAAGACAGTGTGGCGATTCCTCAAGGACCTAGAAATAGAAAATCCATTTGACCCAGCAATCCCATTACTGGGTATATATCCAAAGGATTATAAATTGTTCTACTATAAGGACACATGCACACGAATGTTCATTGCAGCACAGTTTACAATAGCAAAGACCTGGAACCAACCCAAATGCCCATCGATGATAGACTGGACAGGAAAAATGTGGCACATATTCACCATGGAATATTATGCAGCCATCAAAAATGATGAGTTCACGTCCTTTGTAGGGACATGGATGAACCTGGAAACCATCATTCTCAGCAAACTGACACAAAAACAGAAAATCAAACACCGCATGTTCTCACTCATAGGCAGGTGTTGAACTATGAGAACATACAGACACAGGGAGGGGAGCACTACACACTGGGGTCCCTTGGGGGGAAATAGGGGAGGGACAGCGGGGGGTGGGAAGGTGGGGAGAGATAGCATGGGGAGAAATGCCACATATAGGTGAAGGGGAGGAAGGCAGCAAATCACACTGCCACGTGTGTACCTATGCAACAATTTTGCATGTTCTTCACATGTACCCCAAAACCTAAAATACAATAAAAATGAAAATAAATAAATAAAAATTAAAAAATTAAAGAAAAAGTTCTTTGGGCATCTAGAGGGGGAGAAAGCATGTGATTTATGGTAGAAAAAAGTTTCCACAATAGTTTCATTAGACTTTTCAGGAACAACTTTGTGTGTCAAAAGAAAATATATTTAATGTGCTCACAGTATAAGCCAATGCTTTTATTTCTAGCAAAATTACTTTCAAAATAGGCATGAACTATTATCAACATACAAGGCCTCAGAATATTGTTCCCATGAGCACTTGCTGAGAACTACACTGAAGAACAAGCTTCAGACAATCAAGATGACTAGAAAGACATTGACGAAAGGCCTAGAGGTAGACATGAGATCAGTAGTCACCTGATCATTTAGCTAGGACTAAATAATGTTAAGAGGGAAACAGTATAGTCTGTAATGGCTGGTATGTCCAGACAATATAAAAATATGACAACTATCTGCAGTTATACTGTAGGAGTTTTGTAAATGGGAGGTCAGAATGGAAGGAAATGCAAAAAGTATTTTAATGTTTTAGGTAATTATTATGATGGTATTATCAGTATTCTGAGATTGCTGTGTCTATGATCTTGGAAATAGCAAATGAATCATTGTGGAATATTCTCATCTTATTCTTTGTGTCCTTGAAAATCAAATACTTCAACTGGAAATATTCATAAGAACTCATGAGATCTATAACCAGTGGCATGGTGAAGCCAGTTTGCACCAACAGTTTGTATACTGTTTTCAATTCCATCATCAGTAACTTGAAATCAGCCATGGTGGGAGTATTTATACATCATGGAAATTGGGAAATGCTACAAATCCAGCCTTTTTTTTTCTAATAGAGTCATTGTTAAACCATTTGCCAGTACCCCACCATGCCAGCACCCCATTATATATAGCAATCTTTAGTGTCCAGATTGTAGTTTTGAAGTACCAGTTCTCTCTCTGTCTTATATATACACACATACACACACACATACACACACACACACACACACACACACAAAGGAAATGTTGGAGAAATCGTTGGCTTAAGGTCTGAGACAAGAAATACATAAAAGAAGCCTAGAACAACTTGTCACACAGATGATAAAGAAGTTATAAAGATACAGTCAGGCTTGGTGGTTCATGCCTGTAATCCCGGCACCTGGGGAGGCAACACAAGAGAATCACTTTGGTGCTAGGAGTTTAAGACCAGCCTAGCGAATATAGCATATCTTTACAAAAAAAAAAAAAAAAAAAAATGCTGGGCGTGGCGGTACATGTGTTTAGTCTGGTCTTAGCTGTCAGGGAGGCTGAGGTGGGAGGATTACATGAGCCCAGGAGTTCAAGGCTGCAGGTTGCAGTGAGCTATGAGAGAGCCACTACACTCTAGACTGGGCAACCAAGCAAGATCCTGTCTCTAATAAATAAAAAACATTTTTTTAAGTTGTAAAGATACTGGCATCATGTCAATAAGACTCAAGTCAATTTGAAAATACTCCCACTGACCAAAGAGGGTCAGTTTCACCATCAACAATGATAATAACTGCAATGCGATACATTGAAATTCATTACAATGATGTTCAAACAGAGTCAAAGAATGAATCATCTTCAGAGAATGATAGTGAACAAATCTTTATCTTGAAAGCTGATAAATACATGGAATGAAGCAAGCATTTATCTTGCCTTTCCTATATCAACTGTTTCACTGAATATCCTAATAGGGTAAATGAAAAGTTTCTCTTTACTGACGTATTCTACCTAAGAAAATAATAGCTAATTACAATTTCACTATTTTGCAATTCCCAGTGAGGAAATATAGGCATTACATATCAACAGCTGCTCAGATCACACAGAGACTGCCAGATAGTATTTCCTTCTTTAGTCTTGCTAAAGGGATAGAATAGAACCTGAATCTGATCTCTGGATCCAGCTGGAAATTTGCAGGAAATACCAAGGATAGAGGAACATGCTGAGCTGCACATGAATCTGCAATCAGCAAAATCCAGACTGTGGAAAATTCCACAGGTCACATAGCCCAGGCTCTTCAGATAAATTATAAGGAAAGTAAAAGGGTAAAGGAGGAGCTTACAAATTAAAAGACAAAACATTTTTTACAGGTAAGACCAAACTATAGTGCATAGGAATACATATTTGGGTGATAAAATTGTAAACTCAAGGAAGTGATTTGTATAAAATCAGGATAGTAGTTTCTTGTGGGACTAGGGGAGGGCTGTGATTATAATAAGACAGGTGGAAGGGACTTTTGGAGTGAGTGACAAAGTTCTGTTTCCTGGTCTGGCTAGTTTCCTTGCCTTAATCATTAGGCTGTACATTGGATTTGTGAGGTTTGCTATATCTCGGAGATAGGGGGAGGTTTGAGACATGAAAGGGGGAACCTTGCTGTGTCACCCAGGCTGGAATACAGTGGTGTGATATATAGCTCACCACAGCCTCAGACTCTTGGGCTCAAGCAATCATCCCAGCTCAGCCTCCCAAATAGCTAGGACTTTATGGGCATGCCCCCACGCTGTTGGGTTTGGAGTGGGGAGGGGTTTGTTTTTTAGCAATGGGGTCTTGCTGTGTTGCCCAAGCTGGTCTCAAACTCCTGGCCTCAAGCATTCCTCCCACACTGGCTTCCCAAAGTGCCAGGATTGCAGGAATGTGCCAACATGCCCTGCCTGTTTTATTTTACAATAAAACTTTTTTAAAAATATGATCACGTTCTTGTCCTCAAGGAGCTCAGTCTAAAAAGTAGATGGAGAGGTGAACAATTAGTTTCAAGACAGTGTGATCAATGCTGTCAGACAGGCATATACATGTTGCTTTGGAACCAGTGAGGCACTGAAACAGTTGAGCAGGTCCAAGAAGGCTCCTGGGAGGAAGGGACACGCCAGCCTGGCCTTGAAGAGAGAGCCATTCTCCAAATGACATGGGAGTAGTGAAGCCCAACCCAGGCTACAGGGGTCACATCACAGTTACTCCTTGCTGGCTTACTCCAGGCAGCCCTCTGTACCCATCAGTGTTTATACTGCAGCATCGGTTGCTTCCTTTCTGCCCCTAAAGTTGTCTAGAGCAATTTCCTTTAAGTTGACAAAGGTAACAATTATCAGCCAAAGGAGTACATGTTCACATATTTATGAGAATAAACTAGTGTCTGTGCCTTTTCCTTGTTTTTAAACCAGAACTTCATGGATAATCTAAGAGAAGATACCATCTTGATAGCTTTTTCTTGAAATAGAGTGGCTGCAGCAAAGACAGAATCCTACACCCAGCCACAGTCTCTCTACAAGCACTCAAAACAGAATTGGAATTCCTCCCTGAATTATCTCTCAAGCAGAGAGAACAGAGGAATAGAAGAGCTTAAGGAAGGCTTCTTGGTTGAACTCTTAAAGCCTTCCTGACCTGACCCCTGAACACCAGAATAGCTCCTCACATCCTTAACCAAGAAGGCAAGACAGTCAATGTCCATTTACAGAAACTGACATATCCTACAAGAAGATAGAGAGCACAATTTTTAGGCCACATTTCCTGAGAAACAAAAGGGAAGGGGTGCAATTTGCATATTGGAATCAAAGAGCAATGGGATGTGGACAATTTGAGGTGTTCTCTGCTCGCTCTGTTCCTGGGTGCTGTGTAAATAACAGTGTGGAGGCATAGCAGGTGGGACCTGGTTATTCTGCAGGAATGTACAGACTTGGAAACCAAGATTGGCATCTACTCCAGGATGCACTTATCCTTCCCACCCACTGGCACTGATCCCTGACCATCTCTGGTAGCAAGCTGGCACTAGAAGCTAAAAGCATTTTAAAATGGATGTAAGAATAGAAGGGAATGGAAAAGCCATCTGTTTACACATTTCTTGATCTGTAAAATGGGACTATAGTACCCACCTACAAGTGTAAAGAGAAACTAAGACATATGGAAATGCTATATAAATGAAAAGGTATAAGAGAGTATTCCTGAAAATCCGACAGAGAGATGAACGTGCTTTCCTTCTGTGCTGACAAGCATTTTATCCTTATAACAACACCATGTATCAAGTCTATATATACAAACACTTGCAGATGCTCCCAATAAGTACAAAGTATTCTTCCTCAAGCTGAGATGTGATCATTTGTTAATCCACTCCCAAGTATAACGTTGAGTATTCATTTTCAGTCAAGTATCTATCCCATCCCTCAGACAAGATGCAACGACTGGCAGAGACCACTATATAGGTCTGGGTTCAGAGACAAATGAGATTGTGGCTTACCTTATACCTGTCCTCACCCTAAAAATGATGGCTTGTGGACATAAGGGGACAAAAAGAACATGGTCTACTATTTAAGATTTGAATCTAATATGGAGGGCAATACTCCAGAGAGACCACTGTGTTCCAAACTTACCTGATCAGTCATCCGGAGTGCTTGCTGAAAATGCAGTGTCTTAGTTTACTTCCCAGATGATCTGGATCAGAATCTCCAAGAGCAGTCTTTAAAATCTGAATTTTTAACAAATGTTCTAGATATTTTCATGATGAAGCAAATTCAGAGAAAAATAGAACACAGCTCCACAGGTTCTCAAAGATATTTAAAGAGGGCCCAAGAAAACTGATGTCTTAGTTTACTTGGGCTGCCTTAACAAAATACCATAGTTTGGATGAGTTGAATAAATTTATTTTCTCAGTTTTGGAGACTGGAAGAATAGAGTGGTCAGGTCTTGGTGATGGCGGCCTTCTTACTATGGTCTCATATGACCTCTTCTTTGTAGAAGGTGGGAAGAGGGAGAGAAACAGAACAAACTCCCTGGCATTTCTTCTTATAAGGGCACTAATTCCATCATAAGGGCCCCACCCTGATTAGCTCCCAACGGCTCCATCTCCAAATATCATCACACTGAGGACTAGGGTTTCAACATAGCCCTAGCTATGTTGGAGGGTGGGGAGATGCAAACATTCAGTCCACATAGGTACAGTAGCTCTTAGTCCTTCAAAGGAGCAGGTGCTCATTTGTGGAGCTGGATCTTTGGTGTTTTGCTTCTCACCAACCTATGCAAAGCCACATCATACAAGCCATAGGCTTAAGCAAGCTGTGCACCCACTGGTTTCAGCAACACCCAATGGACAAACATGATGATTTAAAGTAAACAACAACAAAAGAAATCAATGTTACCAGGTATTTGGGATGTTATTCAGTTCAACACCAAATTTAGCTCTGGACCTGCTGTTAGCCCAGACCAAAGGAGAAAATGCACTTGCTAATTGTCTTTCCTATTTCACACAAGTTAAATTCCGGGTAGAGTTCCAGCTTTTACTTACATCTCCTGAACCATTCTGCTATTCTCAAACTTGTGCCCTTTAAAGATGACAAAAGTCATTGCTTTTCCCCCATAGCTGAACATTTTTTGTCTCAATGCATTTCTAACTTATTAGAGAAGCAAAACTAGTCATATTAAAAATACCCTATGGGGACCCTCCCTCCCCATTCTGGAAGCTGATGAGAAAAATAACACATTTTGTAAAATCTGCAGTTGGGTTTTTTTAATGGATCAAAAGAGTTTTCTTACTTTTTAATAATTCAGGTATCCCTAGAGATCCAGCCACTTTCCAGACATTGCTCAGCAATGAAGAACTCAGGAAGTCCCTGATTCCAAATCGGTTATCCAATTAGGCAAGTCCCATTACTCACTGTCTGTAACAGAAGGAGGATGGCACCGTGTGGTAGAAGAGTCCCTGAATTCAGGCCCAGCTCTGCTGTAAACTAATCAGCAGTTTCCATTGAACAATTTATTTACCCTCACTGAGCCTGTTGCCTTCATTAATTCAACTACTTTTTTTTTTTTTGAGATGGAGTCTTGCTGTGTTGCCCAGGCTGTGGTGCAGTGACCCAGTCTTGGCTCACGGCATCCTCCGCCGCCCGGGTTCAAGCAATTCTCCTGCCTCAATCTCCTGAGTAGCTTTGACTGCAGGCACCCGCCTCTACACCTGGCTAATTTTTTTGTATTTTTAGTAGACAAGGGGTTTCACCATGTTGGCCAGGATGGTCTCAATCTCCTGACCTCATGATCTGCCCGCCTCAGCCTCCCAAACTGCTGGGTTTACAGGCGTGAGCCACCACACCCGGTTTCAACTACTATTTCTTAAGTATCTAAGAAGTGCCACTATATCAGGTAAAGGGGACAGCCTTCGGCAGACCACAGTCTGGAGAAAAGGGAATTCTCCATTCTGTAATGTAATGGTCCCTTTCCTTGTATGAGTGCCTTGTCTCTGTTTCTCACTAGCTTGACGCATGAAACAAAAACCTGTGAGTATATGAAGGAACAAATGAATAAGGGAAAGAAAATGGGTTTTTAAAATCACCTTATTTTATGTGACTACCACTCTTCCTAAGGTCCCCTTTGCCGAATAACCCAGGCCCAAGTAGTCCAACTTTGATTTCACCTTTCTTAGCTTTCTATCCCTCAGAAAACTCATTTGTTCATTGTAATCTGCCCCCTTCATTCTTCTCTGGCACAGTTCCTTGGAATCTACTTCCATCCCTCGTACACCCCTGAATATTTTCCTATATTCTAAATCCAAACATCCGTTAAGCACATAATATATAGCAAGCACTGGCCAAACCAAGATGCTGGAGAACAGACTCTGCTCCACATTTTCTGTGGCTGTGGACGATGCTTTTGTGTATCCCATTCATGACCACAGAGGGTATGCCTCATTTGACTCACAGCTACCGAGATACCAGGACAGGCAAAATGATGCCACGTGATTCCCAGGAGAGTCTTACATCAACGAATTCTACCCACCTCTCACTCACCCCCTCATGCTAACCCCCAGTACAATAATTTTTAACAAAACTTGCTATGGTAGGGGGGTAGAACCACCTTAAATTTTCCATCCACTTAGTTCATGAATCTGGGTGCTACACCAAAATGACTGGAGCACAAAGCTCTGTTTCCCCATTATTATTGAACAACGAGACACTAGTTTCTCGAGAAAGCATTACTCAGAAAGGTTTTTAAGTAAGTAAATTTAAATAGCATATCGCCATTTCTATATATGCTATTTCAGTCAATATCCACAACAGAGCCTGAGGCTCAAAGGATAAATAACTAGGCCACAGGCCATGTGGTCAGTAAAGTGGCAGGGCTGGCACTTATGCCTGGGTCTGAGTCAAAATCCTGGAGCCTGCCCAGAGGGGGCCAAGTGGTCCTGTTCAGTTTAGTCCTCACAGTCACTAAAAGCTACACATTTAGCCTTTAAGCATTTACTCCAACAGCATTATATAGTAGTCCCCCCTTATCTGCAGGGCATACATTCCCAGACCCCCCGCAGATGCCTGAAACCTTGCACACATTCACTCTATATACACTATGCTTTTTCGATCTGGTAACCACAATGGCTACTAAGTGACTAGCGGGCGGGCAGGCAGTGTAGACAGCATGGGTACGCTGGACACAGGGATGACTCATGTCCCATGCGGGATGGAATGGACAGTGTGAGATATTACTAAGTGACTAGCGGGTGGGCAGGCAGTGTATACAGTATGGGTATGCTGGACACAGGGATGACTCATGTCCCATGCGGGATGGAATGGACAGTGCGAGATATTACTAAGTGACTAGTGGGCGGGCAGCAGTGTAGACAGCATGGGTACACAGGACACAGGGATGACTCATGTCCCATCAGGGATGGAATGGACAGTGCGAGATATTATCACTCAACTCAGAATGGCACAGAATTTAAAACTTTTGCATTGTTTATTTCTGGATTTTCCATTTATTTTTGACTGTGGTTGATCATGGGTAACTAAAACTATGAAAAGTGAAACCATAAATAAACAAGGACTTCTATACATGGATTTAAAGAGATACCTCATCAGGAATTTTTAAGGGTGTTCGTGACACAATCCTAAACTTATATTTTACTTTTGTAATATTATTTTGGCTTTTCCAGTATACTGAGACTCTCAGTAGAAGTTGCCCAGGCCTCTTTCAAGCTCATAGCCTTGACAAACTTTTTTTTTTTTTTTACATGACATCACTAAAAATGTTGTTTACTTGCTGTCACTTTTCCATCTTTCCACCTGGAAATAAAATTGGCTGGATTGTTTAAAATTTATACTCCAGTTGTACATATATCTTGTCCACCTCATCTCTGTAAATAAGACATTTTTATTGACCCATGCATGCTGTAAACCCTGGCAAGATCACCTACCCCAGCCTGAGTCTGCAGCTCCCCAGCAGGGGCGAGATCTTGTGCTTTGCTCTCCAGAGAACCCAGCTGGTTGCAAACCATGACCCTGCCCTGAGAATTGTCTTCTGGGGTGATATTGGTGGATTCAAATAGCAGAGGGAGCCTTTGGATTATTTAAAATTATATCTCTAGGCCTCAATTCTTTCATACGTAAAATGAAGGAAATAACACTAATGAAAATTAAAAGCACATCAAGAGCTTTTCAGATTTGTAGATATATTTATAAGATGTTACAGCAAAATACCAGGCTCTGAACGTTAATATATTCACTGATTTTTTTTTTTTTTTTTTGAGACAGAGTCTCTCTGTCACCCAGGCTGGAGTGCAGTGGCACAATCTCAACTCACTGCCACCTCTGCCTCCCAGCTTAAGCGATTCTCCTACCTCAGCCTCCTGAGTAGCTGGGATTACAGGTGCCCACCACCACGCCTGGCTAATTTTTATGTGTGTATATATACAATTTTTTTTTTTAAGTAGAGATGGGGTTTCACCATCTTGGTCAGGCTGGTCTTGAACTCCTAACCTCAGGTGATCCACCTGCCTCAGCCTCCCAAAGTGCTGGGATTACAGGCATGAGCTATCGAAATGATCCCTAACTGGGCACAACAGCTGCCCATCTGAAAGGAGGGATCAACTTTTCTATTTGCAACTGAAACTGCAGGCCCTCCTAACATCTTCCCGTTCACTCTCCTCACATCATAACAAGGCTTCATTCAGGCACATCCCCTGCTTTGGTGGCGTCTAGCCAGAAGCAACCAGATTCTGTGGCCTCCACTGGGCTGCATCTTCCCTCTGTGCCCACATGCTCAGGCATCATGAGAATGGCACGGGGATTGTCCAGCTATGGATGGACTCCAGTAGAGGCATCTCCAAGATCTTCTCATGCCCCGAGTGCCTGAGCACAAGTGCGGATCTTCACGAGCCAACCAATGATAACTCCTCTCCATTTCTTCCTTTTCCCTATTTATTATAGCTTTTTGGAAAGTTGATGAAGTGAAATATTCTCCAGCAGAGGAAATAATATAAAGCTTAAAAGTCATTGCTGATGGAATGGTGAAATAATTCCACTGCTTTCCTTTGAGCAAAAGAACTCAAATAAGGCAACCTGAGGCAGTCTCTGGGGATTTCATTATTGATAGATTGGAGGGAAACAATGGCTTTACATGAACAAGTTTTTCTCTTGTGAGAGCTCTTTGGGATGAAGAGATAAGAAAGACAGGTGCTAGACAACAGAATAAACCCCACACCAGCTTATTTACATAATTTTGTGTAGAAATGCATTGATGTATGAAGTATAAAGTGACTGTGTTGAATAGTGAAATTAAGTATTTTGGAAAACAATCTAAATTCACTACCTAGTCCTAAAATAACTGAACATTTTATGAAATGCCTCTTGCATCTTTGTAAAATTACTGGCAGTTTCAGCTATGTGTGTGTGCAGTTTTAAGAAAATACGATCTTTTATGTTATGGTTTAAGGTAATTCTTAAGAATGCATTCTCTAAGCAGATGAGACATTGTGTGGAGGATAGGACGGGAAGAGGACATTTACACTTCTGACACAGCATGGTCCATAGCATTTCTTCATGACTAAAGGCTATCAGGAAGGCTGGAAAAGTGTGTGTAGCAAAGATTATAAACAGCTATTTTTGCAGGGCAAATTGCTTCCTAAGTGAGCGAGTAGGGGATTTAAAGGCAAACGTAGCTATCTCAGCATACACAGGTTTGTGCCGTGTGAGATTCCTAAACCCTAACTCCCTTTTGACAAGTATTCCTTAACAGACCTCCCAGATATCTGAAGCCAATTTTAACCCACTCTGGTCCTCCACTGACTACAACATTACCTGAATGGTGTGGTCCAATTTCCAGGCTGCTTACCAGTTCTCAAGCCTATGGGGTAAGTAAATCTCAGGCCTCTGGGGTGAGGGAATATCCCTTGTGGGACAGACGTGGTGAATATCGATGAGCCCAGGAACTTCAAAAAGCCTGCGACTTGCAGGATTGAGGAGGAAGCATTTTTAAAATTCACTGCACCAGGAAGCATTTCTCTTGTCAATTGTTGCTGATGTTGGCTTATTCTTTTTTAAATGTAATTTTTTATTGTTATCAATATTTTTATCCATAAAATGACCTTAGAAAATGTAAAAGAAGCATCCTCACAAACTGCTGTGTTTTGAGGTTTTGATATTAGGCCTGTACTTTATGGCTCAAGGGGGTGGAATGAAAAATGCTGAGAGGCACTTAGAATCATTACCAACAAAATTAGAGGTCAGAGAATTGGAGAAGCGTGAAGTCTTAGGTTTGCAAGTGCCCTTAGTAGCGTCCAGCCGGCTTCCCCTGTACACAAACACAAACTCATCTCAGGTGTGTTGAGGACGCAGATGCGTAAGGCAGTGGTTCTCAAAGAGTAGTTTCCAAACCAGCAGCCTCATTAGGGAACTTGCTAGAAATACACACTCTCAGGCCCCGCCTCAGAAACTCTGAGCTTGAACAATGGTCTGTATTTTAACAAGCCTTCCACGTGGTCCTGAGACAGGCTAAAGTTGGAAACCACTGCCCTAAAACCCCCCTGCGAGGGCCCATTCTACAAGTAATTTAGTATGGCCTTCCCAAAGCCAATGGGAGAAGAGTGGGATCTTAATTCTTTCAAGGGAACCGCTGTATGGAGAAAATTATTAGCCAGATCCAGTTAGCTTCTGGCATTATCCACTATAGTGACTTCCAGCCATTTCTAGCCTTGTGATACTCATCCCAAGAAATATGCTGAGAAGACACACTTTTAAGGTAAAATGTAACAGGAGGCCAAGCACAGTGGCTCACACCTGTAATCCCAGCACTTTGGGAGGCCAAAGTGGATGGATCACTTGCAGTCAGGAGTTCAAGACCAGCCTGGCCAACATGGCAAAACCCCATCTCTACTAAAAATACAAAAATTAGCCAGATGTGGTGGCACACACCTGTAATCCCAGCTACTTGCAAGGCTGAGGCAGGAGAATCACTCGAACCCCAGAGGCAGAGGTTGAAGTAACCCGAGATCGCGACACTGCACTCTAGCCTAGATGACAGAGTGAGATCATCTCAAAAAAAAAAAAAAAAGTGGCAATAACTCTGTTTCGAGGATTTTTTGATAGGTAGGAATGTTACAAAACCAACATGAGAATCTCCCCCTACTCTGAGATCAGAGGATTCTGCTAACTCCTAATTCCTGTCAACCCTAGTTAATACCAGTGGTGGAAATATCCTTAACCCAAGGAGGAATGTAAACTCTCCATTAGGGAGAGTTCTAAAATGCATGCTCTTTAACACCCCTTACCCTCAAGCCTAGAGACCCCTTATGGCTATACAGTGTCAGGTACTCAATGCTGACTCAGGGAAATACTGCACCATGCCTGTAGCAGAAACATCAGCCAAGGCCAGACAGGGCAGTTACAGAAAGGAAAGCATAATCCTATTTTTTAAAAGGCATACTGTAGGACTGCTATTGTTTTCTGCCTTCATCATGAAGTGACCTCTCTCTCTCTTTCCCCAACCAGGAACAGCTAAAAGAGGATGATGTGGAATGCATTGTAAACCAGGATGAACTAGCCATGAATTATCAGGAGCAAGCCTCACCCTGCAGTCCTCCTGCAAGGCTGGGTCTGGACCAGAAAGCTTCGCCCCAGACGCCAAGCAAGGAAAACATTTATGAGGGAGACCTCGGCCTGGGAGGCTATGAACTCAAGCTTGAGCAAACTTCGGGTCAATCCCACTTGAATTAATTGGTATGAAGAGGACAGATGTAATCACAAGTAATGCAAGGCTCACTGAGGAATACAAGCCAAGCTGATGAGGCAGCCGAGGGAAGAGGCTGAAAAATGTATTAAGAGCATAAATTAGAGAGAATCAAGGCCTTGTCACATGGATCCTCTGATGCCTGAAGAAATGAGAATTTATTATCATCCCTCTCTATTATGCAACTGAATTTACTTTATTGACAGCAGCTATTTTGATTACTGGGTTGACTGGGGTGGGACGGGGGTGTCAGGAGTCCAGCTGCTGGAGGCTGGGACAGATGTGCCGGGTCTGCAGGGCGTTTCTGCTGCATATGCTGCTCTCCAGGCCCTTCTCTTCTCTTCTGGATTTTATTCCCTCCATTAGGGAAGACAGTTTAAAAATAAGAAAGTTTCTGAGGGTAAACATTTTGCTCCTAAGCTGAAGGGAATGTACAGCTATTTAGTAAGTGGTAAGTTTCATATTTTGAGGACTTGACTCCCATTTGCTCTTAATGACCCCAGGGCAGAGCCCAGAGAAGTGTTCCATACCCATTGCTGATGGCTTCCCGCAGCCACACTGAGTTGGAGACCCTATTGTTCTTGTTGGTATCTTTTTTATGCTACTTCTCCCGTTGCTCAGAGGGGTTGCCTGTGGCTGGATGTGCCCTGCACTAAATGCAGCACCACTTTCAAGCTTGGTAGGACTCTTCCAAAAAGCAGCCTTCTTCTCCCATACCACAGTGTACCTGAAGAACAAGCCTTCCCATCTTTGCCTGCATGCAAGTCACTTCCTGGCTGTGCTGCAGGACCCCTCCGTATGCTGGAAGGTAGGATTCTGCAGACCGTGCTGCTCTCTACCTGGCAGTGGACTGTGCAGGAGCCCTAACCTGTCCTCCAACTCCAGCATTCACGGCTGAGAAGCAGTGCAGAAGCAGAGCGAGAGGGGTAGAGCCAATGATGTGTGAGTTACCCTGAGGAGCCAGGGTCAGGGCCTCAGGACTCCCCCTTACAAGGCATGGCTCATGGTTTACATTCCAGAGACCAACACGATAGCTTCTAAGTCAGCTGCATGACCTGTGCCTTTTAAGCCATAAAGATACCTCAAGCCTAGCGCCTCTTAAAATCCAGATGTTCATATTAGACTTTAAAAAAGTAGGCTCCAGGCCTAGGTGCCCAGGCTATGATGAGTCTGCTTTTGAAGGAAGTAGGGCATGATATCTTCCTTGGACCCAAAGCTTAAGAGTAATGTACGCTTTGCTGAACACGGTTAGGCCTTAAACAAACATTCACCGTGGTGGTGTCAGGCACACTGCTATGTGCATCCATTTTTTTGCTTTCCAAACTGAATCTCTGGGGCACAAGTTGTTTTATACTCAAGCTAAGTATAATTTTGTCATTTCAGGTGAATATGACAAGTGGTGGAACATGAAGTTTTCTAATTTGACTTAATCCTAATAAATTTTTGTTATAAAGTATGATTGTGTTTGGCTAATACTTTGTTTAAACTCATTTTCTCTTTCCAGGTGACTTGGTGGTTCTAAGCTCTTGTACTCAGAGTGCTGGCTGAAGCAGGCACTGAAAGCTAATATATGGGAGATGCAGGGATCCTGTGGGCCAGAAGCAGCCAAGGGGCTAACAGGACAAGTCACTGAAGGAATGAAGGGAGCAGGGATGGGCTGGGGAGGTGTCCCAGAGAAGAGAAGCCTGAGTCAAGCAGAGGGGCACAGATGCCGCCTTTCCCATTAGCGATGACCAGGGTTCACAGAAAGCTGTAAAAATAGGGGAAGGAGATACTAGAAAGCCAAAAAGATACAAGGTTCATCTTTTTTTTCTGTCCCTATCACGCTGAAAAGCAAGGAGGCACACTTGGCATTTTCTTTCTCTTTGTCTGAAGAAAGACATGCCAAGGAAAGAAAAAATCCACCCAAAAAAGGCAAACATTAGTAGGGGCAGGACTGCAGAGAAGGGAGAAAAATATGACATACCAGATGGAAATGAGATCAAGTGGGGAGGGGAGGGTACACAATCTAAAACTAGCACCAACTTGCTAAGATGTTGGAGCAAAAATAGCTTCCTGCCCCACAGGCAAAGCCCTCTTCCTACTTAGAAACAAAAATCTCTTTCCCTCTGACATCATGGGCTGTTGCTAATGGGGACAGTGAAGGGCTATTTAATCTGGGCTGGTGCAGGTATCCCAGCCGACTTCAGGTAGGAACAATACTGTAAGATCGAGTAAGCTGTGCCTCACCCAACCTGTAAGACAGTGTTCCAGTTTCATGATGTGATTACCAGCCTTCTTCCCTCTGTATCAGTCCAAGACCCAAACAGAGGCTAGTGTCCCAGTTAGCAATTCATAAAACCACATTCCCTTTATGCTCCTGTTGTAGGGATAATAATTTATGATGTTAAGAAATGCTCTGTGCTTTGATCAGCATAGGACTGTGAAATTCAAACCTATTATTTACTGCCAGTTTTAATGAGGCAAAAGAGCCTTATGCAAACCACTAATGCTACTACTCATAACTAGAGCTTTAAGCAGGACTCTAATTCATTGACCTACAGGTCTTCCCTGAACTTCCTACTATGTACATCAACACACATTCATAGGTGCACGCACACACACTTCCACTCACTTCCTTTACTGGGGTCCCAGCTGCAGCCTCTATGGTGTTCCCTGTGGTACTTGGGCATGTTTGAGCAAGTCTGAAGCTTGCTGGCAAGTGATGTCAGGGTCTTCATTCATGACATTTCAAGGAATTTCTTAGAGGGTAATTTAACAACATAAATCAAAGCTGAAATTTTAAATACCCTTGACCCACCAATTTCATGTGCAGGACTTTTATTCTAGATATGCGAGAAAGTATACATATGAAAGGTGTCTACTAAAACAAATGAATTGCCATCAGGTTAAGTAAATCGTAGCACAGCCATTTTATAAAACAGCATATGTGCTGATATGGAAATGATTTCCAAGATGTTGCTGTTAAATGAAAACACCAAGGTACAGAATGGGATGAATGATGTGCGACCATTCTGGCAGGTTAAATAAGAAACTGGTAGTATCATTGCCTTTTAAGGACTAGGGGACGTGACTGTTCCCTTTTGTACCTTTTGAGCTTTGCATATCACATATGCATTATTTAATTTGGTTTTGAATAAATAAGATTCTTATGGAATAACTCATTCCAAGAACTAAGCTGTCAAAGGAGTAAAAACCTGAAAAGCTGTTTTTATCATAAACTTCTTGAGACAAAGGGCAGTACCAATAGCTTCTGGGGTTTATTTATTTATATCATCTAACATACACAGATGCAAACTATATAAAAGGTCTTAAAATCCAGACAAATGACTCAGTCCCATCCATTAAACATCTAGTAGAAGACAGCTAAAAAAATGAATAATTTCTTATTAGATAGCAAAATATATAATAAGGCTCCCCTAACTAGAACAGTGTGGTACTGACCCAGATATAAGCAACAAGATCAAGAAAACCCTAATACAAGGTACAGAAACAGACCCATGAATTTTTATATTTAGAAACTTAGTAAATAAAAATGGCATTTCAATTGGGGGTAGGAATTAAGGGGATAATTGCCTATCAATTTGGAAAAATAAAGAAAATTAGGTAATAACTTCTAACACATACAAAACTAAATTCCAAGTAATATAAACAGCTAAACAAAAAAACAAAACCACAGAACAAAAAGAGAAAATACGTAAATCTTGGCATATGGACAATCTTCTGAAGACAAATGCAAACCATAAAAAATAAACTGTACTACATAAAAATATGAAACAGGACAAAAGACACAAACCAAATTTTAAGGCAAGATGGGAAATATATATGTGTGTGTGTATATAGATATAGAGATAGATATACACACACACACTTTGTATTGTATATCAGACCGATTATTCCTCAGAATATACAAAGAACTCTTACCAACATATGAGAAGAGAAAACTATCAAGTACACAAGGGTGCCAAGGATATGTAGAATTAAATATGTACATCTTCTATCCGGAATTTCTACTTTTAGGTATTTCTAAAAAAAATAAGTCCTTGGCATTTGTACATAAGAAGGTGTACAAAACAATATTCATTGTGGCACTGTTTGCTAGGAGAGAAGGGAGAGTATGATCTACCAGATGGAAATGAGATGAAGCTCCTGTTAACTAGAAGGAAAAACAAAATATTAATTAGTAGAAGAGTTAAGTAAATGACAGAGCACCAATACTAGGGAATACTCTGTGGCAATTATACTCTGTACAGAAATGGGTCTATATGCTTGCACTTACATGGCAATATTTCCAAGATGTGTTAGTGAAAAAAAACAGCCTGGAATAACAATCTAATTAGCAAACATTGTATCTAAGAGTATATACTAGTATATCTAGTATATATAATTAGAATAGTCTAATTCACAAAAATAGGATTAGGAAAACTAGATCAGGAATGCCTTTTGGTTTATCTGTACTACTTCGATTTTCTACAGTACTATATGAATGTGTTCTCTGTTTATTAAAATAAATTTAAAGTAAAATTTATTAAAATAAATTTAAAGAAAAATATAAATGATTAATACGGACACTGTTGCTGAATTCTGTCTAAATAAGGAGGAGCTGTGAAAGATGATGTGGTCTATTCTGAGGGCCATCCTGCCTTCAAGATAGGAGAAGGAAAAGCGGAAGAAGGCATGGTCAAGAAATTCCAAGTAGTCACGTTTGAATGAGGTCTTATAAGAGTTTTTGAAAGATAAGGAGACATGATTGGTGCTGGTCTGTGGGGCAGGAGGTGGAGCTGGATCCCTACAGTGCAGTGAAAGCCTTCCAGTTGAAGAAAGCAGCCTGGCATCTTAAGAGGACCTATAAGCTATTCCACATGAGTCTGGGCCACAATCCTGTAAGAATGGGGAGCTACTGAAATATTTTATGCAGGGAAAGTAACTGCATGGGTTGTGAGGAGAAGGGGTGCTAGTAAGACCAGCAGCAGTGCAATATCCCAAGAGAGGTGACGAGATGTAACTAAGTCAGTATCAGGTAGGATAGAGAAGACAGGTTCTAGATAAGCTTCAGAGTTAAATCTACAAAGTTGGTAACTGATTGCATATGAAAGTTAAGGAAGCTGGAGGGGCCCAGAATTACCCCAGGTTTAAGGTCTAGATGATGACTGATTATTTCATTCACTGAACAGGAACTGAGAAAAGGAACAGATTGGAGGAAATCAGAAATACTGATTTCTACTATGGCTGTGCTTGTGGCCTTACACACCTGCCCTACTGTTACCAGTGGAAAAGATCTGAGTTACCCCAAGTTACTGGCAGCCTATCTGTAAAAGGGCCATCAAAATTTCAGTCCTTGCCTCCTCAGAAGAATGGATTTAACTGAGGAACATAAAGCAGAAGAAGAGACTGAGGCAAGTTCCAGAGCAGGAATGGAAGATTTATTTTAAAAGGTCTTAAAATGGGAGAGAAAGGAAGGTACACTTGGAAGAGACACAAGTGGTCACCTGAAGGTTAAAGAGAAGGAAGTGCTCCATTTAATCCTGATCCTAGGACTTTTATAAGCTCACCTCTTTCTCCTGATTCTTCCCTTAGGGTGGGCTGCCCGCTCCTTACTCTTGGGAAGTGAACCTGTGCAGTGTGTTTAGGGAGTTAGACGCATGCCCATCTGAGTGAGGCTTTCTTGGTTTTTCAGGTGGAGTGAGTCCCTGGAAGATCGGACTTCACCCATTTTTGTCTCTTAACACACATGCCCAGGAAGTTGTGTCTCCCTGGAGCCTGCGTTCAGTTAACATGTTTGATGTTAACAGGTGTGGACCATCAGGAGCTTATCTCTCCCTGGCTGCAAAATTGTCATTTTCGGAGAGGCAATGCGATAAATGTCACATCATCACCTGACATTTCTAGTGGGTGGGGGAAGAGCCCTCTCCTGCCCACTCACGCCTAACTACCTGTAACACTACTTCCCAGCTGCAGTGGCCAGCTTGAGCAAATTATCATATCCTCTGGTACCTCGCATGCAGCTATTAATCTGGCAAATGCATTTTCCCTCAATATATGTTAGTAAAAACCACCCAAATACAGTTTGCTTTCAGCTGGCGAAACTAGCAATACACTTTCACTCTCCTACTTCAAAGGTATATATCAACTTTCCAGCCGTAGGTCATCATTTAGTTCTTAGGGACCTTGATCACTTTTCCTTTCAAACCATCATGCCTGGTCCATTACACTGATGTAACTTGGACCTCACGAGAAGTAGCAGCAATTAGTCGACATACCGGTAAGATATTTATTTGCATGTCAGAGGTTGGGAAATAATTCTGACAAAAATGAAGGTGTCTTCAACCCAAGTGAAGTTGCCAGTGGTATGGGCCTGTTGAGATGTCCCCTCTAAGGTGAAGAATAAGCTGTGCCATCTGCCCTCCTACAACCATAAAAGGCATGATGCATAGTGGCTTTAAATCTGAGGCAACATATTCTTCATTTGCTACTCCAGCTCATTTACCAAGGTTGTGGGTTAAATTGTGTCCCCACCAACCCCCGGCAAAAAAAACCATGGTACCTATGAATGTGACATTACTTGTAAATAAAGCTTTTGAAGATGGAATTAAGTTTAGATGAGGTAATACTAGATTAGAATGGGCCCTAAATCAAATGACTGGTATTCTTATAAGGAGACACACATACACACACACACACACACACACACACACACACACACACACACAGAGGAAAGGCCATGTGCCAATGGAAGAAGAGATTGGAATAATGCAGCTATAAGCCCATGAACACCAAGGATTGCTGCAACCCACCAGAAGCTTGGAGAGAGGTATGGAACAGATTTTCCCTCAAAGTCTTCAGAAGGAACCAACCTTGCAAACACCTTGATTTCAGACTTGTGGCCTCTAAAACAATGAGATATTAATTTTTAATTGTTTTAAGCTACCTAGTTCATGGTAATTTTTTACAACAGTCCTAGAAAACTAATACACCAAGTGACCTAAAAACTTCCTAGTTTTGAGTGGGGCCCAGAACAAGAGAAGGCTCTGCAACAGATCCAGCGTGCAGTGCAAACTGCTCTGACATTTGGACATGGTCCAGCAGATTGGATGGCACTTGAAATTGGAGTAGAAATTGAGATGCTGTATAGAGTCTGTGCTAGGTCACTTTTTTTTTTTTTTTGAGATAGTCTTGCTCTGCCACCCTGTCTGGAGTGCAATGGCACAATCTTGGTTCACTGCAACCTCCGCCTCCCAGGTCCAAGTGATTCTCCTGCCTCAGCCTCCTGAGTAGCTGGGATTACAGGTGCCTGCTACCATACCCAGCTAATTTTTGTATTTTTAGTAAAGATGGGGTTTCACCATGTTGGCCAGGCTGGTCTCGAACTCATGAACTCAAGTGATCTGCCCGTCTCGGCCTCCCAAAGTGCTGGGATTACAGGCATGAGCCACCGCACCCAGCACTAGGTGACTTTAGATGAATCATAGTACAGAGCCTTAGGATGTGGGAGCAAAGCTGCCAACCTTTACAGATAACTATTCCCCTTTTGACAAGCAACTCACGGCCCACTACTTGGCCTTAGTGGAGACTGAATACTTAACCAAGGATCATAAAGTTGCCATGTGATCTCAACTGCCCATAACGAACAGGATTTTATCTGACCCACCAAGACATAAAGTTGAGCAGTACTCTATAATTAAATGGAAATGATATATATAAAAGATCAGGCTTTTGCAGAAATTTGTCATTTACATGAAAGCATGTCTAATTTACATGAGGAAGTGGCCCAAATGTCCATAGTCTTTCTGCTATTATTTTACCTTTTCCCTCCCAGCCTGCACCTATAGCCTCATGGGGTGTTCCACAGGAGCAGTCACCTGAGAAAGAGAAAACTCAGATCAGACCTACAAATGGTTCTGCATACGCAGGTACCACCCGAAAGTGGAAAAACCACAGCACTACAGTCTTCATGGAACATCCCTAAAGGCCAGCGCTCAAGGGGAATCCCAGTGCACAGTGCACCTGGTCGTTCACTTTGTTTGGAAGGAGAAATAGCCAGAGTTAAGAGTCTAAACTAATTTATGAGCTATGGCCGGTGCTTTAGCTGGTCAAGAGTTAGAAAGATCATGACTGAAAATGGAGACAAGGAGATCTGAGAAAAATGTATGTGAATAGAACCTCTCTGAATGTACAAAGATCGTAACGATATTTGTCCCATGTAAATGCTCATGGAATAATGACTTGGGCAGAGGTGGATTTTAATCATCAAGCAAAAAGAGTGACCCCTTCCGTGGATACCATTCAGCCTCTTTCCTCAGCCCCTGGGCTGCCGAATGATCTCATGAACAAAGTAGCTGTGGTGGCAGAGGGATGGAGGTCCTGCATGGGTTCAGCAGCATGGACTTTCACTCACCAAGGCCAACCTGGCCACAACCACTGCTAAGTGCCCATTCTGCCAGTAGCAGAGACCAACACCAAATCCCTAGTATGGCACCATTCACCAAGGTAATCAACCAGGTATCTGGTGTACACTGATTACACTGGACCAGTTTTATCATGGAAAGGACAGTAATGTGTTCTTATTGGAACAGTTACTTGCTTGGATATTGATTTGCATTCCCTTGAAAGTAATGCTTCTGCCAAAACTGCCATCCATGGACTTATGGAATGTCTTATCTACCATCATGGTATTCCACACAGCATTGCTTCTGATCAAGGAACTCACTTCACAGCAAATGAAATACAAAAATAGTCTCATGTTCAAGGAATTCAGTGGTCTTCTGTTCCCCATTATCTGGAAGCTGTTGGCTTGAGAGATCAGTGAAACAGCTTTTTGAAGACTCAGTTACAACCTTAGCTTTGTGGAAAAACCTTGCAGGGCTGGAGCATCCTCCTCCAGGAGACTGTATATGCTCTAAATCAGCATCCAATCTTCAGTGTTTCTCCCACAGCTAGGAGTCATGGGTCCAGGAATCATGAGATGAAAATGGTAGTATTATCACTATTACCCCGAGTGATCTACTAGCAAAAGGCTTGCTTCCTGTTCCCTCACCCTTAAGTTATGTTGGTGTAGAGTATGGAGTCCTGATAAGAAAATAACCATGAAGAAGGGGCCCCAGGTGGGGGAGGGCCCCAGGTGGGAAAGAACAATAAACAGGTATTATGACAGATGGCTAATCAAACAACCCCAACAACCTCTGCATGTACAGTGTGATTCCTGTGGTGGCCCCAGCAGCATAACCTTGGAACGCACGTGGCTCCCTCCACCATGGCTCTATAAAACGTCCCTCCAGCCCCCGCCTCTTTGCATATGGCCCCTTATCTGCTGTGCTACCTATTGCAAACTTGCAACATATTTTCATACTTTCTCTAATAAATCCGCCTTTCTTTACCTATGACTGTCTTGGTAAATACCTTTATTGTCTGTGCACAGGTCCTAGCTAGTCACTACCAGCAACATAGAAGTCAGTTCTAAAGGGAAGAATACTTCCACCAGGAGATGCAATGATTCTACTGAATGATTCTACTGAACTGGATGCAACGATTCTACTGAATGATTCTACTGAATGCAATGATTCTACTGAACTGGAAGCTGAGACTGCACCGGACCAATCTAGAATCCTCATGCATCTGAATCAACAAAGAAGGGAGTTATTGTACTGAATGGAATTATCAATCCTGATTGCTAAGGAGGATTTAGGTTCCTACTCCACAATGAAGGTAAGAAGGAATATGTTTAAAATAATGAAGATCTCTTAGGGTATCTATTAATACTGCCATGTCCTGTGAGTAAAGTTAATGGAAAATTACAACAATCCAATTCAGGCAAAACTGCTAAGGGCTCAGACTCTTCAGGAATGAAGTTTTGGGTGAGTCTGTGAGCCTAAGACCCACAACTAGCTGAGTGCAAATAGAATATGGAAGAGAGAGTGGGAAAAGGTAGTCATAAATACCAGCTACAGCAACATGACCAGTTGCAGAAATGAGGACCTTAATAGTTATTTCTTATTTTGTTATGAATACAATGTAAATGTTATGCAAATATTTGTTTTCTCCCCTCTCTTTTGTCATTATCTAACATAAGATATATTAATAGTTATATCACAGTAATAAGTTACAGAAAATCCAAAGAAAATAAAAATTATATAAGAACTTTGATTCTCTTCTGGAGAAAAGTTTAATATGTTTTCAGTTGTATGCAGGATACTTGTAGCATTAAGAGGAAGTATGTCTTTATTTGGCAATTAAATGTGATTTTATAAGACGTGTATGGGTGCCAAGTTGACAGGGGTGGCCTGTCATGGCCATTTTTATTGTCAATTTGGCTATGATAGAGTCCCCAGCTATTCAGTCAAACACTCACCTGGGTGTTGCTGTGGAAGTATACTTTGTAGATAAGATTAATGTTCATAAATAGTTGACTTTAAGAAGATTATGCCAGATAATCTGAGTGGACCTGATTGAATCAGTTGAAAGGCTGGGAGAACAGAATGGAGATTTCTGAGAAGAAAGAGAAATTCCACCTCTGGACAGCAGCTTCAGCTCATGCCAGAGAGTTCCAGCCTGCCCTTTCTGATGTCCTGCCCTACAGATACCAAACTTGCCTCATCAGCCCTCACCATCACATAAGCCACCAATTCCTTGCAACAAATCTCTACCTCTCCCACCCTTCAGATTCGAGCAGGATGAAGGCTATAAAAAGAATGTTCACAAAAATAAAACAAGTAGATTTGATGAATTCAAATGTTTTTGAAAGGAACATTCCAGGAATGTTTCTTAAAAACACATTCCATGCTGTGTCTTAATTTACTTACAGTTTGATCCAATCTCCTGCCCCTTCTCTATCAACAGCACAGTTCAAGGAGAACTGGTGTTCATAAGGATAGCCCCAGAGCAAAATCTTGGAGTACCTGAAGCATTTGAAGCATTCAGGCACATTCATTATTCATGGCAGGGCAGCTGTTAGCCTAGGTGTACAGGCAGTTCAAGGAAGAAGTTTACCTATTTAATTTGGAAGGTTCCGGATGCCTCTCAAATATTGTCATCAGCCTGTCATTCATTCTGCTCAACAAACATTTATTAAACCTTTAAAATGTACTGCTGATAATCAAGCTTAAGAATTGCTGATGCTGGCATCATTAATGGGATAAGTGAAGATGGGACAGAGGAGCAATGATAGAGTCCAGAAAGTACATTAATTTACAGACATAATGACCCAACTCATCACAGAGATTAATTAGTTTTAGCAATTAGTGGGAAGGAAAGGGGGCTCCAACAATCAAGCCTATAGGTAAAGGAGGGACTAGACCACCTGAAGGCAACACTCAGTGTCTCTGCCTAGCAGCATCCTCCGGCATGCCCCGCTCCCCACTGGGAACTGGTCAGTGGGAAAAGAGCACCCTAACATAAGGAATCAGATTCAAATCCTCCCTACTTCATAATGTGGCCAAAAGCTATAGAGTCATACTGTAAAACCCATCAATCCCATGCTTGGTCTACAGGCAGCGCTCAGTTAAGCAAAATTATCAAGTCACCCTCCCTGACACCCCATTGTCCAGTCATCTAGCAGATGGCAAGCATTCGGAATACGCGGATTAAGCAGAATTGAATTAAATTAAATCCTGGCTAGATAGTGTGCAGCTACTATCTCTAGAAGGAAGACGAAAAATGATAAAAGGAGAAAAAAATATTAGTTGAGCCTTTGATATTGGCCTCACTTTTCCACATGTGATATCTCATTTCATCCTCACAACCACCCTGGGAGAATCAGATTACAAGCCCTGGTTTATGTACACAACCTGGGAGAAACATATTAAGCACTTGGCCTAAAATCACAGTTGATTAGTGACAGAGGAGGTTTTATACGCAGAACTGTGTAGCTCCAAAGACCACAATTTTTCCCCATTATAAGAGGCTGCAGGAAAATTTAGCACAAGTCTGTGAATATGCACTAAGAACCCAGCATTGGGGCAGGGAACTAGATAGATGCACCCTAGGTTTATGGAGTTTACAATGGTCAGACCACAGACTGGAGAATGGCCACACTCAGAACAGAGGACAGTGGCCCAGAGTGAGCTAGGAGACCCCAGACCTCCAGGCCTGAGTTAGCCAAGACTCATCTGATACTAAGAGGCAGAAATCTAAATCTAACTAAAGAAATTATTTGCTTGCATAAGTTAGAAGTTCAGGAAGTTAGCTTTGGTATAACTGAATATAAAGACCCAAACCAGGTCATTAAGATGCTGTGCCTCTCTCTGTTCTCCATTTTGGCTTCATTCTCAAAAGGTTCAGTGCAATAGCAAAGATGTCAATCAGAAGCTCTGAGCTTTCATTATTTTTTTTTTTTTTTGGAAACAGGGTCTCACACTATCACCCAGGCTGGAGTGCAGTGGTGTGCTCTCGGCTTGCTGCAACCTCTGCCTCCTGGATTCAAACTATTCTTGTGCCTCAGCCTCCTGAGTAGCTGGGACTACAGGCACGTGCCACCACGCCTGGCTAATTTTCTGTATTTTTAGTAGAGATGGGGTTTCACTATGTTGGCCAGGCTGGTCTTGAACTCCTGACCTCAAAACTATAAAACACATTTCAGCTTCTGCCTTGCTCTTTTGGATCGACATTCACTCTGGGAGAACTCACTCAAGCAGTCACGTGGAGTACATGTGGCAGGAAATTGAGGCCTCTTGCCAACAACTAGCAGCAACTTGTGAGCCATGTGAGCGAGCTACCTTGGAAATGAGTCCCACAGATTTCCTGGAAGCACTGGGCTCTCCAGCATACCTACCTCTGTCTTTGCCCACCTCTAATCCCTGAATCCAGAAATGGAGGTGATGGGAGCAATAAGAACCACACAGCCCCTGATCAGGGTCAGCAGTAACCCAAGGGTTCCACAGTGGAGTGAATGATCGGAAGGAGAAGCAGTGTGCAAGTGCAGTGAGCCACGTGGAAGACGCTGCAGAGGACTCAAGGGAGAAAGATCTACTCCTGACCTCTGGGAGTTCAGTGTGGGCATAGGGATCAAGCAAAAATGATGTAAATCATAGTAAGTTCAGCTTACAAGGTAGCTCAAAAGGAAAAGGATTATGGTACTGCTTCACCACCCTGGTTGTGATAGAAGCAGAAGACAGTCAAATGCCTTGGAAGACAGGGAAGGACTCTGGAGAACCTCCTACCTGCCCAGGTCATTGTGCTGGGTGTGGGGGAAAGGGGGTTGCCTAAACCCACCCGTGGTGAAAAATTCCATCCCTTAACACATGCATAGTAATGGAAATAAATCAATGTGGAGTGGCTCAGAGTAAGGGTCCACATGCACACTGGAGGACGGTGTGGAGCCACCAGGAATTTGCACCTTATGCAAGGGAGGAAACTGGTCTCTTCAGCTCAAGTGTGGGAGGCCTGGTATTCGGTTGTGAGGGGGAAACTGGCTTGGAGAACTCCTCTTTTTGCTGAGTTTTCCTTTCCCTTAATAAATTCCACTCTCCTCACCCTTCAGTGTGTCTGCCTGCCTAATTTTTCCTGGTCGTGAGAAAAGATCCCAGATTTAGCTGAACTAAGGAGCAAAAAATCCTGCATCAGTTGTACATTGGACTCACCTGGAGAGCTTTAGCAACTACTCATGCTTGGGCCCCACACTCAGAGACTGACTTAACTGGCCTGGGCTGTGGCCTAAATTCTTTTTTTAAGCTTCCCAGGTGATTTTAAAATGTGCAGTCAAGTTTGAGAGTCACTAAATTAGAGAGACTTTTCAGAAAGGAGAGATATCAGTTCTAGAAAATCACAGGCTTCCTAGAGGAATCAGTCGTTGTGATGGGCTATAAAGATTTCAAAAGCTAGGTAGGATGGGTAGGAGAAAGGAAGAACAGGAGCAAGCTGTGACCACAGAGCTTTCCTCATGTTTGCTGGGACGATAAGGAGTATATAGGCTAAAAAGTAGCTGCAAAGTGATGGAGATGCTGCTATCATTTATATTCTAATTCTGAACCCTCAGGCTGTAACTACATGCATTGCCGAGACCACTGTCTGGCTATAAAAGCACCCACTCACAAAACCTGTGAATCATCAAGTTCTAAATCCCTGGCATGGAACACATTTGGGATATCATTTTAGGGAGCCACAGCTGCTGCCTGAACAAAAGAGGGAAAAAAAATAACTGCTCCCTTCAAGGCCCCGTGACCACGCAACGTCATCCACCACATTACTTCCAATTGTCTCCTTTTCATTAACAACAAATCCAAAGATGAGGACAGCATCAGAATTTGGCTCAACCCTGGCTCAGTTATCCTTGGCTATAGGTCTTCAAAGGGCACCCTTTTCCTGGTGAAATCTTGACCAGCAACCCCTTTCTGTCCCCCAACCTCACCCCAGTCTGCACCAGCTAGAAATGAAGAGATGATTGATTCAATTAGGATTTGCCAATTAAGTTGGTGTTTACTGCTGTCCTTAAAGACCTGCTGCTTTTCTTTATTAAGAGAGTAAGTCAGCCCTCCTGTTAGCCATCATAATCAGGAATTTGTCTAGAGCAGCACTTCTCAATCTTTATTGAATCTCTGAATGCCCTGAGGTTCCTGTTAAAATGCATATTCAGAAAGCCTGGGTGGGATTGGAGGGTGTTCATTTGTAGCCAGTTCCCAGGTGATGCTGATCCGGGTCCCTGGACTACACTTCCAGTACCCCGAGGCCGGAGCAGTATTTACCAGGCTTGGAACTTGGTTAACTGTCAAGGATCTCCAGGCAATTTGGCAGTCTCAGAGAAAATGCAACAGAACTATTTCACTCAGTCATGTCATTCATTTGAAATGTGGTATTAACTGTGATTTTATATTTTAAGAGAAAGGAGTCTCACTCTGTCACCCAGGCTGGAATACAGTGGGATGATCAGAGCTCACTGAAGCCCCGAACTCCTGGCGATCCTCCCACCTTAGCCTCCCTGTAGCTGGGACGACAGGTACACACCATTACGCCCAGCAACCTTAATTTTTTGTAGAGATGGGAGGGGTCTTGCTATGTTACCCAGGCTGGTCTTGAACTCCTGGCCTCAAGCAATCCTCTTGCCTGACCCTGCAAAGTGCTGGGATTACCTTGCCCAGCCAGTCCTTCTATGTTTAAAGTTTGTCCACGTATTATCAGGATGGTGTTGGTCAGTTTGTCCCAGCTACTCTTTCAGTTAACAGGGCACAGTTCATCTTGATCAATGTACTTTCACCTTATTTTGATATCATTATTTACATTTGTCAAATATGCATTTTGGTGGTTAGTACTGACCATAATAAAAACAGGTCCATGACTCAAATGTAGTTCACTGGGGCATAAAAGTAAAGATGGCAATAGTAGCGTAAATATTACAATTCAGAATATTAGATGTGTATAGCAAGCAAGACTCCAGTGAGAGCACAGGCTGTGATTCTGGTGACCAGGCAGGAGAATGCACAAGGATGCGAACTGCATGTAAGCAACCACAGAAGTATCTGGAACGCCACAGTTGTCAGTACACCCCTCTCCCCTGCAGGACATCCTTCTGTTATGAAACTTGCCAGAAGTGGGCATGAAGTTAGTAAAGCTTTCCCTTCATCTTTAGAACACAGAGGGAATCTTCTCTTACCTACTCTGGTAAGACTCTAGAATTTTTCTAGAGCAAGTAAAAATAACACTGTGTCCCCACCCAAATCTTATGTCGAATTGTATTATAATCCTCAGTGTTGGAAGCTGGGACTGGTGGGAGGTGATTGGATCATGGAGGCAGATTTCTCCCTTTGGTGCTGTTCTCATGATAGAGTTCTCATGAGATCTGGCTGTTTAAAAGCATGTGACACCTGCTCCCTTTCTCTTTCTCCCTCCTACTCTTGTCATGTAACAAATGCCTGCTTCTCCTTTGCCTTCTGCCATGATTGAAAGTTTCCTGAGACCGGATCAGACAGATTCACAGCCAAATTATACCAGAGGTACAAAGAGGAGTTGGTACTATTTCTTCTAAAACTATTCCAAACAATAGAAAATGAAGGAATCCTCCCTGACTGGTTTTATGAGGCCAGCATCATCCTGATACCAAAACCTGGCAGAGACACAACAGCAAAAGAAAACTTCAGGCCAATATCCCTGACGAACATTGATGCAAAAATCCTCAATAAAATACTGGCAACTGAATCCAGCAGCACATCAAAAAGCTTATCCACCGTGATCAAGTTGGCTTCATCCCTGGGATGCAAGGCTAGTTCAACATACATAAATCAATAAACATAATCCATCACATAAACAGAACCAGTGACAAAAACCACATGATTATCTCAATAGATGCAGAAAAGGCCTTTGATAAAGTAAAACACCCTTTCATGCTAAAAATTCTCAAGAAACTAGATATTGTTGGAACATATCTCAAAATAAGAGCTATTTATGACAAACTCACAGCCAATATCATACCGAATGGGCAAATGCTGGAAGCATTCCCTTTGAAATCTGGCACTAGACAAAGATGCCCTCTGTCACCACGCCTATTCAAAATAGTATTGGAAGTTCTTGCCAGGGCAATCAGGCAAGAGAAAGAAATAAGGGGTATTCAAATAAGAAGAAAGGAAGTCAAATTGTCTCTGTTTACAGATGACATGATTGTATATTTAGAAAACCTCATTGCATCAGCCCAAAATCTCCTTAAGATAAGTAACTTCAGCAAACTCTCAGGATACAAAATCAATGTGCAAAAATCACAAGCACTCCTATACACCAATAATAGATAGAGAGCCAAATCATGAGTGATCTCCCATTCACAACTGCTACAAAAAGAACAAAATACCTAGGAATACAACTTACAAGGGATGTGAAGGACCTCTTCAGGAAGAGCTACAAACCACTGTTCAAGGAAATAAGAGAGGAAACAAACAGAAAAACATTCCGTGCTCATGGATAGAATCAATATCGTGAAAATGGTCATACTGCCCAAAGTAATTTATAGATTCAGTGCTATCCCCATCAAGCTACCATTGACTTTCTTCACAGAATTAGAAAAAAACTACTTTAAATTTCATATGGAACCAAAGAAAGCCCTATAGCCAAGGCAATCCTAAGCAAAAAGAAAGCTGGAGGCATCATGCTACCTGACTTCTAACTATACTACAAGTCTACAGTAACCAAAACAGTATGGTACTGGTATCAAAACAGATACGTAGACCAATGGAACAGAACAGAGTCCTCAGAAATAACACCACACATCTACAACCATCTGATCTTTGACAAACCTAACAAAAACAAGCAATGGGTAAAGGATTTCCTATTTAATAAATGGTATTGAAAAAGCTGGCTAGCCATATGCAGGAAACTGTAACTGGACCCCTTCCTTATACCCTTTGCAAAAATTAACTCAAGATGGATTAAAGACTTAAATGTAAGACCTAAAACCATAAAAACCCTAGAAGAAAACCTAGGCAATACCATTCAGGACATAGGCATGGGCAAGGACTTCACAACTAAAATAGCAAAAGCAATTGCAACAAAAGCCAAAATTGACAAATGGGATCTAATTAAACTAACGAGCTTCTGTACAGCAAAAGAAACTATCATCAGAGTAAACAGGCAACCTACAGAATGGGAGAAAATTTTTACCAATCTATCCATCTGACAAAGGGCTAATATCCAGGATCTACAAAGAACTTAAATTTGCAAGAGAAAAAAAACCCCATCAAAAAGTTGGCAAAGGATATGAACAGACACTTCTCAAAAGAAGGCATGTATGCACGCAACAAACATGATAATTAGAGAAATGCAAATCAAAACCACAATGAGATACCATCTCATGCCAGTTAGAATGGCAATCATTAAAAAGTCAGGAAACAACAGATGCTGGAGAGGATGTGGAGAAATAGGAACACTTTTACACTGTTGGTGGGAGTGTAAATTAGTTCAACTATTATAGAAGACAGTGTGGCAATTCCTTAAGGATCTAGAACCAGAAATACCATTTGACCCAGCAATCCCATTACTGGGTATGTACCCAAAGAATTATAAATCATTTTACTATAGAGATTCATGCACACGTTTGTTGCAGGACTGTTCACAATAGCAAAGACTTGGAACCAACTGAAATTCCCATCAATAATAGACTGGATAAAGAAAATGTGGCACATATACACCATGGAATACTATGCAGCCATAAAAAAACGGATGAGTTCATCTCCTTTACAGGGACATGGATGAAGCTGGAAACCACCATTCTCGCAAACTAACACAAGAACAGAAAACCAAACACTGCATGTTCTTACTCATAAGTGGGAGTTGAACAATAAGAACACATGAGGAGGGTAACATTACCCACCAGTGTCTGTCATGGGGATGGGAGGCTAGGGGAGGGATAGCATTAGGAGAAATACCTAATGTAGTTGACAGGTTGATGGATGCAGCAAACCATCATAGCACATGTATACCTACATAACAAACTTGAACTCCCAGAACTTAAAGTATAATTAAAAAAAAAAAAAGAAAAAGTTTCCTTAGGCTTCCTCAGAAGCCATCATACCTCCTGTACAGCCTGCAGACCTAGGAGCCAATTAAATCTCTTTGTAAATTACACAATCTCAGATATTCTTTATAGCAGTGCGAGGATGAACTAAAATACTTTCCGATATAAATTGACAAATTTGACCCAAGGTTGAAGAGCCCTAAGCCGTAAGAACATTATTCAAAGTTGTATAACAGCAAAAATGGGCCAAGCTAGAATTTTGCCAAAAAGTCTGTTGAACCAGTTTAATTTTAAAGATTATGCTTAAATAGGGGAGACAAAGGTGAACTCCAGGACACAATTTTCAAGCTGAAAAGCCTTTTTGATCATGTGTGTTTGCAAGTCAGTATTTCACTTTTCAATTGGACAAAACCACCAGTGAGTATAAATCAGCTCTTAGCTTACTTGAGATAAATAAATGGAGTAAAAATGCACAATAACATTTTGTTCTTTGTTACTGAAGCCCTTGTGTATTAGTCCATTTTTATGCTGCTGACAAAGACATACCCAAGACTGGGAAGAAAAAGAGGTTTAATTGGACTTACAGTTAGTTCCACATGGCTGGGGAGGTCTCAGAATCATGACAGAGATGAAAGGCATTTCTTACATGGTAGCAGCAAGAGAGAATGAGGAAGAAGCAAAAGTAGAAACCCCTGATAAGCCCATGAGATCTCCTAAGACTTATTCACTATCACAAAATAGCATGGGAAAAGCCAACCCCCATGATTCAATTCCTCCCCTGGTTGCCTCCCATAACACATGGGAATTATGGGAGATACAATTCAAGTTGAGATTTGGGTGGGGACACAGCCAAACCATATCACCTTGCTACAGAAAAGGCTTTCCATTTTGAAGATGATTGTTCTGTGCTGGTGAGACAGACCAGGAAAGATGTGTTGGGATTATCCTGACAAAATACTATTAAAGTGGCCAGGAAGGTCTTTGCTAGGCAAATGAAAATGTGTTTCCATACCCTGCTTTAGTCAGAGAGAACCTCAGTGGTCACCAATATTTGTTGACTAAATAAAGGTCAAGAGCTATATTTAATAACCGCCTACAATTTGCCAGGCACTGTTCCTACCACATAAAGCTTACATTCTAGAAGAAGACAACAGACTTCAACAATGATGTAGGTAAGTGATATGGTATGGCTCTGTGTGCCCACCTAAATCTCATCTCAAATTGTAATTCCCGTGTGCCGAGGGAAGGACCTGGTGGGAGGTGACTGAATCATGGGGGCAGTTTTCCCCATGCTGGTTTCATGATACTGAGTTCTCAGAAGATCTGATGGTTTAAAAGTGTGTGTGTGGGAGGGGTCTCACCCCACCCCGTCATTCTTGCCACCATGGCAAGACATGCTTGCTTCACCTTCCCCTTCCTCCATGATTATAAGTTTCCTGCAGCCCCCAGTCATGCAGTGTAAGAAAATACAGGGTGGGAAGTAATATGGAGATTGGAATTTGAAATAGGACAATCAGTTTAAATCTCTATGAGAAGATGCCATTTGAGCAAGGACTTGACAAACATGAGTGAACCATGGAGATGCGTCTGGATTTGTCTGGAATATTCAAGGGCAGCAAGGAACAGCATGGCCAGAGCAGTGTGTGCAGTGGGGAGAGCTGTAGAGGATGAGGTCAGACTGGAAGGCAGTAGGGGGAAGGGGCAGTTCTGGTAGGTTCTGGTCAAGTCCTTGCTTTCATTCATAGTGAAATGAGAACCAATTTCAGCCAATCACAGGGGCAATAGGTAACTGACAAAATATGACTAAAAGGATCACTCTGGCTGCTGCATGAAAATAGACTCCACAGTTAGTCATAGAAATAAGGTATCTGGGTCAGCTATATAACAATTACAAAACCTCAGCAACACGAACAGTAAGAATTTATTTAGCTCCTGTGTCTGTGTGTCACTTGGAGTTCTGTGATCTAGGCTGGGTCCCCTAAGGCCATCTCACTGGGGATGAGTGCTCCTTCTCCCTGATCCACCTCCCAGCCTCCTTGAGACCAGAAGGCTACAAGTGGAATTTTCTTTTCAGGGAAATCATTGGCTTGTAGATATCACCTTAAGCCATGATCTTGATTTAACATTAAAGTTGCTTATCACATAAAATCGTGGACCCTGAGTGTAGAGTTTTTCAGCATGCCATGTGAAGAACAGACAGTAGATCTTCTGGGCATTGAATCACTAAAATAAATGTCAAGGGGGAAAGGGCTCACAGTTTAAGTGAGTGATAAGATACAACTTTTTACTTCATGACACTGGATGCCAAGAGATCAATTTTTTTAAGCTAATTATTTCAACTGGTTGCTCACATTACATACAACAGTTTTCATTTGGTGTCCTGAACCTATCACTTCAAGAGCTGAGATATTATATTTTTAACATTGGGCATAAGACATCTGAAGTTTTAAAAAAACAAATTGCAGACAACTCCATTCCTGGCAGTGGCTATTCTCCAAAACTATTTTCTTGTCTTCTGACAGAGAAATATATGGTTTATTAATGAGCATATTTCAAAGCCACATCTAAGCGTTATGATAGAACTGGAAGAAAAGTTATAAATACAGCCAAAGAATAAATCAGGAATCCATTCACCATCATCTTCCTTGTTGAAACATCCAGATTTCTACAGTAGGATATTCAGGGCTGGTGGGCACCAAGACTACACAGAGCAAGTCCTCTGGAATTTGGAGGCCATGCACTTTTCAGATACTCACAACAATCTGACAGAGCCACCCTCCATGTCCCCTCATTACCAAAGATGTAATTACAACTTAAGATTTTCAAATTTAGAAGAACTACAAACTAGGAATAGCAATGGACCAGAGAGAAAAACTCATCCGTGGCTCTCACGTTCCACCAAACAGGGCATGGACGTATCAGTGAAAGATCATCAACCATATCATGTTTCTTACTGGGACAGCACTATTATGGTTTGCATTTTAAATGCAGTCTCAAGTTTACTATGAGGAAGTAGTGAATCCTTTTTTCTTTGGTAACAGTGGTCTACAATATACCAAATCCCTGGTAGGTAGCTCATATAGTGTTAACATTGAGAAACACATGCCAAGAAGTTGCAAGCAAATCCAATTCCTTCTCTCACCTACCACAAGTTATGTGATACTAAGTATCTTTGACAGATAGCCTAGGAAGTAGTACAGGCAGCTTTCTGCTTGAAGGTAAAAAAATATACTCCTAACAATTTTCAGTCCGCAACACTCGGCTGTGCCAATAAGCCAAGCCAGTTATAAGATGAAACAAGTACAGCCATAAAAACAATGACCCTTCCAAAATAAAAAGGAAAAAAATATACACACAACTCCACTTAGCAGCTCAATTAAGATGACCTCTAGTCATCACACTTGTTACAATGACAGCTCCTCCCTCTAACACCAGCTAGACTTGGCTTTCTGTGGTGGCCTGGAAATGACAGGGGAATTATTAGCTCTTTCTCTCCAGGCATCAGCATTTCACAAGCACTTATGGTGGCTTTAACCTCAAAAGAGTTCCTGCTCTACGGGGTAAACTTTCCTCCATGGTATGTAATTAGTCTATTGACGCATGTCCCATGCTGGGCTGATCTTCTGGAGGGCAGCATTAGCAGGTCAAGTCAAGTGCTGAAGTCAGGTAGCACAGCTGCATAAGATTGCAGAAAGCTCTCTGTGGGGAGAGGCATAGGCCTGAGTGTCTCTGAGCAAATATTGATTCCTGGGAGACAGGACAACAGTTTAAACCATATGTAACCAAGGTGTGCATGCAAGCATGTACACACACACACATGAGAGGTGTGTGCCATCCTAACTGTTCCTCCTCTGGGATGCAGATGGCTCCTCTGCCACCATTCACAGGAATTCTGAACTAGGTAAGGGAAGGGTTGGTCATGGGCAGAGGGAACAAGGAGCAAAAAGGGAGACCAGAAGCTGTTATACACGGATAGCCCCTGAGTGACACTTGGCAAAAAGAAAATTATTGCTTCAACATCATTTTCCATTAAACACAATTAAAAGAAAGAAGTCACAACCAATCATAGCTGAAATAGCAACTGATTGGAGTAAGGAATGTGGGAATGAAGTTAAGCAGAGCCGAGTTAGTGCAATCACAGGGAAGATAGGCGCTGGCACTCATTGTCAAGTGAGTTGTACCAGAGCGTTCAGATTGTTTTTCTCATTTAGGCTTGTAAGAAACATGAGGACTTTGCACTACTGCAGAACAAAGAGAATCACAACTTGAGTTTCTCCAGCTTTGAAGCTGAGTTTATTTGATTCTGAAACTACCTAATTTCAACACTTAGAATCCCTCCTCATTCAGGAATTTGGGGAAAATATGAAACTGTGTTTTCCCTCCACCCCCACCTCCTGTTTTTGCTAGGCTGATGGGTGGGTCTCCCGTGAGGAGAGTAGGCATCCCCCCCAATGGGGACCATCACCACACGTGTGCATAAAACATGACAGTGACTGTGGTACCCAGAAGACACTGAGAAATGAATTTTCCCTGAGACACCACCAGCAACGCCCATGCATAATGCATGAGTTCAGCCATCTGTGGAAATAAACCAAAAGATTGTAAATGTGTGACTGAAAATATTGGGAATGTTGAAGAGTCCAATCAAGGGGGCCAGGGTGTAATTTCAGAGAAACAAAACTCAAATGTGATTGTAATTTAGCAAAATAAATCTGAATCAATCGCATTGTACCCAGTTTAAGAACAGACTCTGGAACACAAGGGGGAGTAGGTGGCGTGGAGCACAGACAAGGGAGCCCACAGCACCCACGGTCGACAGGGCCTGTCCGGCTCCATAACATCAAGGGCGTCCATTCTGCCACGGTGCCAGACTGAACCCTCTGGCCACTTAGAGTCCACTGCATACGAGGAGGAGGAACCCGTGGCTGTTCTGGAACTCCCATCCCTGCAGCAACCAGAGCAGCTCTCCCTTGATAACTCCCACATACTGGTCTTCACTGAACATTTCAGGTTTTACAAAAGCGTGCCTCCATCTGAAAACAGCTGACCTGAGTTAAATACCTCCAAGACTCTCTTATATATTAATACTTCCCTTTGCCCTGACGTCATGGCTACTAAGCAACCTTCCAGTAATTCTTCTTCCCCTACTAAAGGGAAGACGGCTCCCAAACGGCTACTCATGTTAGTCACTCGCATTAAATACATCCAATTGCAGACATAAAATGCAGTATCATCAGTCTCTTCCGAGTTTAGTTGGTTCCAATACCCAAGCACATTCCAAGTCAAGTCACCCTCCTGTCCGGCTGAGGCCAGCCCTCTGATGAATTCATCCCCCCTTCAAGACACTCAGTAACTCATCGGCTGTCCTTCCACTATCTTCACATTCCAACATGTAACGGTGAATTAAATGGTTAACGTTGAATTTGTCAACTGACGAGAACCCTTCTATCACAGTAAAACCCAGTGAACAAGCAAGCCGACAGTATTTACCTGCACCTGCTGTGGGTGGGGGAATGGTGACTAGCACAACTCAAACAGCAAAAGGAGAGTAAAGGTCTTGTAAGTAAAGGGGAGGATTTTTGAGGATTCACGCAAACCAAAAGTTATTATTTCCCTCCTTAGAGCCAGAGGGAAGCATGAGGTCCAACCACATGAAACAAGGGAAGTCACTGTATGTCTTCACAAATGTGTAATTAAAACACCCGTGTGGCAGGTGGTTGCAGAAGGCATTTGCTGAAGGAAAAAAATTCCTCCAGCACCTAAGCTTTGGCCAGAAGCGTTGTCTAGTTTCCTATGGCTACTGTAACAAATTACTACAAGGGAATAAACTTGTGTACGTAAACAACACAAATGTATTACCTTACAGTGCTAAGAGTCAGAAGTACAAAATCAGTCTCACTGACCTAAAGCCCAGGTATAAGCAGAGCTGGTTCCTTCCGGAGGATCTGAGAGAAGAGTCTGTTTTCTTGCCTTTATCTGCTCCTGGAGGCTAGCTGCATTCCTTGGCTCAGAACCTTTTCTTCGCATCTCTCCAACCTCCGTCAGCACGTCTCCTACTACTAACTGTGATCACCTGATTCCTGCTCTATAAGGACCCTGCGGCTCCATTGGGCCCACCTGATGCTCCAGCCTCATCTTCCCATCTCAATAGCCTTAATCACACCTGCAAAGTGCCTTTCATATTCAAGGTAACATATTCACAGGCTTCAGGGATTTAGATGTGGCCATCTTTACGAGCCATTATTCAGCCCACCACAAGTGTCATAGCCACGACTGGGAACAGAAGTAAATCTCAGACTGAAATACAATTGATAATCCTTAAAGGCTGAGCTCTGGGTGGTTGCATTCTCAAAGACAGAGAAGTCTTTATAATTTAGATGCCAACTCTGCCTCAGGAAGATACACATGTGAAGTGGGCTGGGCTGAGTTACTGTGGCACTCGGGTCACCACAGGACATTCACATGAACCCACACAATGCCCAGGACTGGCACAATATAAGGAGAGAATACTAATAGGGCCCAACAGATACCTCCCAATCCCAGCCAACTTGACATTTTAATGAGTAATTGACACCAGATTCTCAAGTATAAAGAGCACCTAGCATATTCAGGATCGGTGTGGCTTTTTTTTTGAGACAGAGTCTCACTCTGTCGCCAGGCTAGAGTGCAGTGGCACCATCTCTGCTCACTGCAATCTCTGCCTCCCTGGTTCAAGTGATTCCCCTGCCTCAGCCTCTCAAGTAGCTGGGATTACAGACACGCACCACCATGCCTGGCTAATTTTTTGTATTTTTAGTAGAGACGGGGTTTCACCATGTTAGCCAGGATAATCTCGATCTCCTGACCTCATGATCTGCCTGCCTTAGCCTCTCAAAGTGCTGGGATTACAGGCATGAGCCACCACATTTGCCCTGTGTGGCTTTATTTTACGATACATAAACTGGAATGAAAGCTGTGTTCTACAAGGTGTTCTTAATTATTTCTTCTTGTTTTTACAGAGTCGTGGGTAGAAAATTCCTTTAGATCTTGTTAAGCAAGTAACCTGACCAAAGGTCCTAACTAAAGTTGGTTGTCACCATACCGAGGTCCGATACACGACAGTCCCATTGACTATGCCTCCAGTTCCGAGGTCAGGCATGCTGAGAGGCCCTCATTAGCCTGACTATCTCTCCAGCCACACCTGTCACAAGACTGTAAGTCAAAATCTGTTTCCTATCAGCCTTGATATGAAACGTATCTATTAAAATATATCTATATATTACAGATTATTATGACTGTAATGGATAAAGTAGAATTATAAATAATATTGGAGCATAGTATTCAGTGAATGGTAGCTATTATTACTGATATGATTGTTTTTCTGATCTGTGAAACTGGGATAATGATATACACAAGGTTGTTGTAAGAACTGAGTGAGGTAACTTATGTTAAGCACCTGATGCAGTATCTGACACCTGGAAGATGCTCAGTAAAGATTCATTCCCAATCCCCTCTTTCCCAGCATTCCTCACGATTACTCTATTGAGGTAACTAAAAACGGAGAACCACGGGCTCCAGGAAACTGCTGTCAAAATCAACCTTTCACCTGAGACAACCCTCCACCCCACCCTATTCTGAATCTCCTAGCAGCTCAGAGGCACAAACTCATTTTCCAGATTATCTCAAGGTGTACCCCTGCCCTTAGCCTGTCCCTAAGGAGACAAGGAAAACTGGTTCCAATGGGACAGGACACTAGGGTGTGCAAGAAAGTATCTACTAGGGGCCTCTTACTGAAAGATCCTATGAGTGACAGAAACTCAGCTTTAACAAGCTTAACAAGAAAAACGTGGCGTGAGAGATTTGTTGACTCATAAAACAGAAAAATCTGGTAAGCATATTTGATAAATACGACTGGATCCAGGTATTTAAAAGATGTCAAGAAATGTGTCTTGCTCCATCTCTTGAATTTGCTCTCCTTTGTTGTCTTTCTTTTTGTCAAGAAGCCGTCCCCCATCAGGGCAGTCCCTGGTCACCAGCTTAACACAGAGGGAGTCTCTTTCTCAATAGCTCCAACAAAATCCCTGGGCCAAAATTCTCTGAATATTTTGGGCCAGGTAACCATCCCTAGATCAGTCACTTAGCAAAGAAATATAGTATGCTTTGGCCAGGCCAAGGAACATGCCCACCCTTGGAGCTCAGATACATATGTTGAAGGGAAGAGGAGGTAGTTACCAGCTCCCACCTGAATTCCATGGATTGAGAGCTGGGGGATGAGGAGTCAGCCGAAACAACAACGCTAGGATGAAAAGAAGTAGAAACAGATGCTGGAGAAGCAAAATCTTCCAGAAGACCTAAGATATAGGGGGCCTGGGTCAGCTTGGCAGCATGAGGTTTCCAGGCCAATGTAGCAGGCCCTGGAGGTGGGAGGAGAGACATGTAATTTCTAAGCAGCTCTTCAAGTTACAGTTCTTGCTTTGTCTGCCTGTCGTTAAGTGGATTACCACAACCCATCAGCCTTTCAAAACAGTTCCTGCAATGTCCATGGTTCATTTCAAAAAGAACAAAGTGCTATAAAGAGCTCTTTAGAAGAGCTTACATTCTCAGAGTCTGAATCAAGGTCTGGGGTTAAACCAGACAAACAGCCACTTGACTTGCTGCTCTGTCATGGACAAGCAGGGGTGAAGGGAAGGGTATCAGCTGAGACAGGTGGTCAGGAGGAGGTCAGAGAGCTGATAACCCCTGTGCTTTAGTCATCTCGTTTCTCAAAGGATGCTCTGGAAATGGATAATAAAAACAAGAAAAGAATTTTAAAAATCAGTTTGTTGGTCAGATTATTGTGTGGGTCTCCACCAACCTTGACCACATTGAAAATGACCATTTGTTCCTGACTCAAGGCATCCCGTCTCCTAATCAGCCCTTAATCCCCAGCAGTTCTCCAGTTCCTTCCATGGTTACTGAATCCCCTTCTTTTGAACAACCAAGGGCCTCAGGAAAGACTAAATAAATTATAACCACTAGTTCCTTTTATCTACTGCTTTATTTCAAGGACTTCTGACAGGTTCAAGAAGCATAATTTTACTCACTCCCAAGGCATGCCAGCTTGTTCTGTTCAAATTCCACCCAACCCCTTGCTTTAGAAGACTTTTGAGTGATTCCGTTCGCATCGTCTGTCTCCTTACAGAGGAGTTATATCATCAGTCTGTAATTCCCAAGGATAAGCCAAGGATTCTGCTTTGGCATTCACAGTGTGAAACAAATGTGGCTTAAATTAAAAACAGAGCAAAGTTCTGACCTGTTTGGCCATGGCGCTACACAGCTTGATTTTCAGGATGAAGTGGTTTTGCACCAAATTGGCAAGATAGCCAAGAATATGCTTTACCCTGGCCACAGATAAAAATCATTCAAGAAAGTTTTCCAAAATAACCATGCCTGGCTTCGCCCCAAACCAGTTAAACACAGATCTTTGGATTTTGGGTCTATGTTCTGGAATTTTCTTTCAAGTGTTCAGAGGAGTTGAGAACTACTGGGAGAAGATGGAGATCTCAGGACATTGAGTCCAAGTCACCATTTATGATTCATCTTCAGGCTGGCGTCACCTGGGAAAAAAATCCAAGGAGCTGTGAGTCCCGTTCATTGTGTCTTGAGTACATGAGTTTACGAATTAAAGGATCTTGAGTCAACTTTAAAGGAGGTCAAATTTCCATGCTATGAGGAAAAAAAACAAATAACCAAAAACCTCTGTCCAGTCATAAGAGGATAACGACCGCTAGAGGAAGTTTGTCACCAAAACTATAAAAGATCAGACCATCTGGGTACAGTTAGCAAAATCTTACAGTGACAGCATGTCAACATGTTCACTCTTCCCAGACTTGGATGCTCATTTGCTATATGCCCTTGGATATATCTAGTACCCTCCCTTGCCAAGTTTACTGACTTAAGGAATGGGCATGGCCTTTGTGGTACTTAAGAGATCTTTTAAAGAAACAAAAGGCATTTACCATTGTCTAAAACTAACTTTTGACTTATAATAACTGAATGAGAAAACAGCAGAAGTTAATGAAAGAGAGGGGCAAGTCCTCCTAATAAATGCTACCTTTACCTCCCTCCCCGTTGCTTTCTGTTAAAGAAACAAGGGAAAAAAATTCTGGAAATGCAACACACTAGGTAGAGCATATAAGGCTCCCTCAGTGTTCTGAAGATACATGCTTTGAAAAGTAAGCTAATCAGAGATACTCAACTGAATTGTGTTCAGGGTAAACTGGAGATTCAGAAGTCTTAACAATCTGTTAAAAAGTGTAAAAACCTACAAGTTTTCAAAGAGCACCCCAGATCTACAGATGTGTTTGTGTGTTGTCAAAATTTCATTTTTCTTACAGAGAAACAGGAAATAATAAGAGTAAAGTGGAGGGTTAACCGTTGGTATTAACCATTCCAAAGCCACTTGACAATGAAAATTAGCATGTAAAAACTAAACAATAATATCCAGTGAGAAAGACTAGAGTCAAGGTTGACATACCAATGTATCTTGGCATTTATTCTTTCAGAGTCTTCAGTACTCCTAAGACAAGTAACTGAGAAGGTGGACTTAAACTCTTTTTTCTTTTTTTCTGTGAGATGGAGTCTCACTCTTGTCACCCAGGCTGGAGTGCAGTGGCGTGATCCTAACTCACTGCAACCTCTGCCTCCCAGGTTCAAGTGATTCTCCTGCCTCAGCCTCCCAAGTAGCTGGGATTACAGGAGCCTGCCATCATGACTAATTTTTTTTTTTTTTTTTTTAAAGTAGAGACAGGGTTTCACCATGTTGGCCATATTGGTCTTGAACTCCTGACCTCAAGTGATCCACCCGCCTCAGCCTCCCAAAGTGCGGGGAGTGCTGGGATTATAGGCATGAGCCACTGCACCCGGCCAACTTAAACTCTTTATGTGAGCTCCATTGTCAAAAGGACAGAACCTGGGAAGCAAGCTGGTTAATTCCTTCTAGGCCTAGGGACCTGGCCCTGGTGGGCAATGTTATTTTGATTCTAATGAGTATAGTGAGCAACTGGGGTGCTCTCCATGTGCAGGTAACTGAGATGGAGCACAGGCAATTCATTTCATAATTTAAAGACCCTGTGGCAACTATCAATGTATAGACATTGTACCTTAGAAGACAATTTAACTCTTAGACTTTTTCCCATCAAAACAATGGTAAACATCTTATCCCCTCCTTCCTTCCTTCTTCCATTCACTCTTTCAGGAAACAAATATTTCTTGTCTATTGTGTGCCAGACTGAAGCAAAGTATGATGGATACAGAGCTTTAAAAAACCCAACAAATTGCCTTCATTCCGGGAGTATGTTAAAAGTTGTGATTAAAGAATGCCTACAATGCAATAAAGGGAAACATAACACAGATCTGAGGGTCAGGAAAGCCTGTATACAAATATCAACTGAGCCGAGCACTGAAGATATGAATACCCACTCCCCCCAAAAAAATTGGGAAGTGCATTCTAAAAGGAAGAATTTATACAATACTAAGGGATGTCAATTGATCGGGAAGAGCTTCCAAGCATTCCAATATGGCTGCAGTATAAAGAACTTAAAGATAAAGGGAGAGAGACGGGCGAAGCTAACGGGGCAGACCAAGTCAGGAAGGGTTTTGCAGGCCTATTACAGAATTCAGATTTTTACGCTGAAGGTGATGTGGAGCCACTGGAGGTTTGAAGCAGCGTGTGATGAATAGAGCCACAGAGTGAGGGATGGATTGGAAGATGGAGAAAATGGAAATAAGAGGCCAGTTAAAATGTTCATTACAGCAAAACTCAATCAAAGAAATTGAGGGTCTCCAAGACAGGAGTGAAGAGGGTGGAGCAGAGGAGCAGAGGATACTCAGCAGGACACGGCACATGGAGACTCGGTGGAAGGGGGACTGGGCGAGCCCCAAGTTCTGCCTCGAATGACTGGTAAGTGATGGAAAGAGAGAAGCTTCAGAGGAAAAGCACATCTGGGGAAACATGAGTGAGTTCGCTTTTAGTATTAGTTGTAAGCTGGGTTTCATCAGCAAGTGAATTTGTCAATCTGGGGCTGGGAAGAGAAGCTTGACTAGCAGTACGAGCACAAGACTAATGATACAGGCTGGAGGCAGATGCAGTTGCCCCTGGAAGGCATGTCTGTGGGATGAAAACATGGTCAAGGCCAGAATCCTCTTTCTGGGAATATATGGGTGATGAAATATCTAAAGCCTAATAAGGAGCTTAAATCCCAACAAACATTTCAATGTACCAGCGCTGGCTAGCATTTATTAAACATTTCTCAGATGCCAGGCAGTGCATGGCTATGCATGAGTGATCCTTACTTAATCCTCAAAACAAGATCGGGGGAGGGTTTCTCCATTATTATCCCCATTTTTCAGATAAGTAAAACTGAGATTTATAGAGCTTAACAAACTGGACCAAAGTGATATATTAACTGGCACAAAGTGAAGGAGTCAGGTTTTGGACTTCATTTTATCACTCAGCAGAGTACAAAATCTTAACTAATGTGTGATGATTCAATACCACATACTACCTGCAAAAAAAGAATTTTTCTTTTTCTCTACTCTTTGCCAAGAAAAGAGGTATAATTTTAAAATTCGAACTTTAAAATAATAAACTTAATGATTTGAGAGCTAAGGGAGACAAGGAAAAAGACATGGTTCACGAAGCTCATATCAGAAACTGCCTTGGCCACAGCCGGCCCGTGTTGTGGGGGGGAAGGACAACTTGGAGAATAGATGTCAGTCAGTACAATTCTTCATTTCTAGATTGTGACAAGCGCAAGATGATATTTTAGTCTAGAAAGACATGCAGGATGGGTGGTCCAGGGACCACGATGCCAAAGAACAACAAACTTTAAAGGCAGGGTGGAACTGTGCCAAAAGGGCTTATTTTCTTCAGCGAATCATCAAAAAAGAAAGTGCCTTTTCAATTCCTTGACATCAGACAAGATGGTTCTCACATGTTTTTCCCTTTTTTTTTTTTTTTCCCTGGAAATCTGTATCTCAGCAGGGAGGTCTGGGCTTTAGCCTGGTTTTGTTTTCCTCAGCTTGCGGTATTCAGACGCAGGCTCGGCAGGAGCCTGACCTCATCTCAGAAACGGGGTCCTTGAGGGCAACTGTGCTGATGCACCTTCCACAGAATCCCACAGAAGGTTTGTGGTTTCTTCCTTGATTTCACATGGGTGACTGGAGCCAATCAGCTCAGCTTAAAAGAAAACACCTTTTTTTTAAGGTGAGTGTTTTTCTTCTCTTCACTAAACACAAGACTGACCAATATTTCTGTTTGTGTGTGTCTCGTTTTCTCATTCTGTGTATATGTGTGCCTCATTTTCTCTCTCACACACACACACACAAACATGCACACATGCACACACTCCTTCCTTTCTAGCACAATCTTATTGCCTTGATGAAGAGTGCAATGAAGCTGAAAACGAATGCAGGAAGTGACAGACGACACAAGCATTTATCCAATTAGCAATAAGAAAATTATAAGCACTGGTGGTGACCACTCAAGTTGAACAACCAGCTCAGCAAAGAGCCTTGCTCCACGTCTCGCTGATCTAATTAGAACCACTCATGCCACGAGCGAGCTGCCTTCTCCTGCATTTTCAGCATGCTGCAGCGCTCATGTTCTCTCAGGCGTTAATGAGGGTCATGGAGCCATCAATAGTTTTCACTACGCCACAGACTCGCAAGCTTGTCAGATGTACCGTATTTTATCAATTCTACAATGAACTTTTCCGCCCACATTTTAACATATTTAAAATCATATTATGCCTCAGAATCAAGGCAATCATGGTACGGTTGTCATTGCCTCTGAGTGGCAAACTTGGTCACTACTGTTCATATTGTCATGGTTTCAACTGAGTTAAATATGTGGTTGCAAAATGGGTGTTGGGGTTCAGTGATGTTTAAAAGTTCCTCAAAATGCTACCCTACATATTGGCATTCTAACAATGAGCTATTGGGTATGCAGAAAGACAAATAGGACTGGATGTAAAGTTTACATTTGTGAGGCAAATACTTGTTGTTATGGGAACAAATGCAATTCCGTACTTTCCCACAAAGCAACAACGAACGGTTTCATAATACCTAATAAAACAAAAAATCCACAAAAAATGAAGCAGTTACACATCAAGCAACGCAATGGAAAGTAAGAGTAATCGCCAAGTGTCTCAGAAGAAAGGAAAGAAATTTCCAAGCAGTAAGGGGCCGGTATTACAGACTCAAGAGTCATGCAGAGCTACTATTAAGACATTATGTCAGAATTTAAAATAACTTTTTTTTTTGAGATGGAGTTTCATTCTTGTTTCCCAGGCTGGAGTACAGTGGCATGATCTCAGCTCACTGCAACCTCCACCTCCCGGGTTCAAGTGATTCTCCTGCCTCCGCCTCCAGAGTAGCTGGGATTACAGGTGTGTGCCACCACATCCGGCTAATTTTTTTTAATTTTTTTTAATTTTTTTTGTATTTTTTTTAATTTTGTTTTTTTAGTAGAGATGAGGTTTCACCATGTTGGCCAGGATGGTCACTCTCTTGACCTCATGATCTGCCCACCTCCGCCTCCCAAAGTGCTGGGATTACAGGCATGAGCGACTACACCTGGCCCTAAAATAACTTTTTAATCTCACAGGTTCATAAAACAGTAGTACATCTAGATAGTTTCTTAGGTTTGATGAAATATAGTACAACCACAACAACTTTTACACCCAGGAAAACACATAACTCCCTTTAAAGTGCTTGAGAACTTGTGAAAGGGCAACTGTCATTTCATGAGATCGTAGCAACTTGCTAACTTTGAGAGAGAGTTAGGTTCTGAGCACCCAAAGGCATCACACTCTGTAGCAATGTGATTGGTTGCCATCCCCTACCCTGTCCTTCTTGCTAACAGAACTCTGAATTGATTCGAAGCTTAGGGGTCTTCTGTATTGGAGGAGACTTGGCCTTTCTCCACCCCAGTCTTCATGAATTGATCCCAACATGGTGACCTCTTCTCTTTTCCACTGGTTTTTTTAGAAGTGGGCCTGTGAGCTAGTTCTGAACAATAAGATGAGAAGGGATGAGAGTGGATAAGAAGGGATGAAGATTTCTGGGATCTTTGAAGAAAAAAAAAAAAAGAAAAGAAAAAAGAAAAAAAGATGCATGAAAAGAAACCTCTTTTACCTCTGGGCGTGGTGATGCCTAGAGCTACCGTAGCCAGCTTGAAACTATGAGGGAGGCTACCTGAAGAACCAAGTCACACACTGAAGACAGCAGAGAAGGAAAAGAGGGGAACTGGGTCCTTGATGACATCATGAACCACTTTCTTCATTAAGCCTAAAGCTTTGCTTCTGGTTATGTGAGATACTAAGCATCTTTGTTGTTCAGCCAATTGTTAGTAATTTGAGTTTTTTGTTGCTTGAACCCAAAGACACATAATTGATACAGTCCCATGTCCCCACTACTGCCATGAAGCCACCTTGTCCTCTAGACTTTGTGAAACTCCCACTTGGGATGTATGAATAAAAGTACAGACTTTAAAATAAATAATATGAAAGGCTGATCAATTCTGAATGAGCTAGTCAGTCAATGTCTACGAGAGTTTGTTCAACTCTGTGGACCTCCCACTTCTTGAGGGATGAGGGAGTGTCGTATATTAAGAAGAACACTGAAAAACTACAACTGGAACCTGTCCAAAAGAACAATCTGGAATTTGTAATTTTATTGAATACATTTGTTGACTAAATTACCAGAATGGTAAAGTGACATCAAAATCATATGAGAAAGAAAGAGTTGAAAATACTTTATCTTGTTGGAAAAATAACTTTTGTTTGGGATAGGGGAGAAGAGTCTCTTCCAGGAATTGAAGGAGCAGCCTGTATAAGAGGGATGACATTGTTCCTGGATGGCTCCAAAGTATAAAACTAGAATACAGTCTTGTACTAAAGTAATGGCAAAAACCACAATTACTTTCACACCAGTGTAATAATTCATACATTCTATCAACAAAGTTTTATTGACCTGACAGAACCTGCCCTCATGAAACCTATAGTCTGGTGGGGCAGATGGAAGACAAGCAAATTAATTCTTACAAAGTGTAATGTGTACAGGAAATAGAATAAGCTACTGTAAGAGAGAAGAAGGGAGGAATTCTAAAGTAAATCACACAATAAGAAATGACATTTCTAGGCTGGGCACAGTGGCTCATGCCTGTAATCCTAGCACTTTGGGAGTCTGAGGTGGGTGGATCACCTGAGGTCAGGAGTTCCAGACAAGCCTGGCCAACATGGTGAAACCCTGTCTCTACTAAAAATATAAAAATTAGCTGGGTGTGGTGGTGGGCGCCTGTAATCCCAGTTACTCAGGAGGCTGAGGTAGGAGAATCACTTGAACTCAGGAGGTGGAGGTTGCAGTGAGCCAAGATCCCACTACTGCACTCCAGCCTGGGCAACAACAGCGAGACTGCGTCTCAAGAAGAAAAAAAGAAGACATTTTTGAGACAGTTATATTTCAACTGAGACCTAAACAATGAAAAGACTCTATTCAGAGAGCAGGGAGAAGGACATTTCAAGAGACGTAACAGCATGTAAAAAGGCCCTGAGGCAGAAAGAACCTGGCCTTAGAATCAAGACAGTTGTGGTATGGTTGTCATTGCCTCTGAGTGGCAAACTTGGTCAACCGCTGTTTATATTGTCATCCTTCCAACTGAGTTAAGTATGTGTTTGCAATAATAGGTATTGAGGTTCAATGACATTTGTAAGGTCCTAAAAATGTTGTGCTATATATTGGCAATCAAACAATGAACTATTGTGTATGTGGATAGATATAGAAAAGCAGGACTGGAGTGGGAATTTGACATTTGGGCCACACTAAAGCAGCCAGAGTACATGGCTGAATGAGGACATGGAGGAAAGGAAAGAACAGGAAAACGGTGAGGGGCCCCACATGGTAGAGAGCTTTAAGCCATCTAAAAGTTTGAATTTTATTTTAAATACAAAGGAAAGCCATGCCATTAAAAGTCTTTAAAAAGTTGAGTAATATAATTCAAATTAAATTTTTAAAAGATCACTGGCTGTGGTCTGAAAATTAGTTCTTAGGAGGATGTCATCACTTTTCCAGGAATTGCAGTGGTGGCAGTAAAGATGGAGAAAAATGGACACATTCAAGACATTTTTTAGTTATAGGACTTGCCGACAGGTGCAGGGAGAATGAGTGAAAGCAAGAAATCAAGGGTGATTCCCTAATTTCTGGTTGAAACACATTGGGAGATGGTGGTACCATTTATCAAGACAAAGAAGAAGGCTGAATGAAAAGTTCTGGGAGTGTGGAGAATGGAGTATTCCGTTTTAGATATGTTAATTTAAGATGTTTGTGAAATAGCCAAATGGAGGAGTCCAGATGGCAGTTGGATGTATGAGTCTAGAGCTCAGAAGAGTGTACTGAAAAGGACCTACAAACTTGGGATCCATCAACTTATGGATGCTATTTAAACACATGGATTTTAAAAATGGATGAACTCATATAAAACAAGAGTAGGTAAGGAAAAGATGGCTTAACACCAAGCCCTGTGGAACCAAGAGACTGGGCAGAGGTAGGATGTTAGCCAAAGACAGTTTAAAAAAAAGAAGAAGAAAAAAGGGAAAAAAAAACAACAGCAAAGAGAAAAATTAGAAGTGCATGCTATCATGGAAGTCAACAAAATGTTTCTAGGCGTGATCTGTCAGCTACAGCAAAATCATTTGAAAGATAAGTAAATTGATGACAGAGTAAAGAAACACTGGATTTATAAACTAGAGGTTGCTGGGAGCCTTGACAAGAGCTGTTTCAATGTAGAGGTGCAGACAAGACTAGATGGGAGAAGGCTGACCAGTGATTGAGTGGCAAGAAAGTGGAGATGGCTTATGGAGACAACGCTTTCATGGCATTGGCTATGAAGAGGTTCAGGAGATGCAAGGAGAAAATAATAATAACAACAAGCAGAAAAGCTACCATTTATTTTTTGTCATCAGCCACCAAATTTTCTCCAATCCTTACAACAACTCTAGGTGGTAGATATTATCATCTCTGGTTTACAGAAAGTCAGTGAAGTTAAGAACCATGCCTAAAATTAAACAGTGTATTCATTTTCTCTTCTGTGTAACAAATTACACAAATTTAGCAGCTTAAAACAACACACATATATGATTGCACAGTTTCTGTGGGTCAAAAGGCCAGAAATGGCTTAAGTGGATCCTCTGCAAAGCTGCAATCAAGGTGTCAGTCAGAGATGGTTTTCATCTGGAGGCTTGACTAGGGAAGGGACTATTTCCAAGCTCTCTCAGAGTGATGGCAAAATTTATTCCCTGTGGCTGTAAAAGTTATGACAGCTTGCTTCTTTAAAGCTACCACTAGAGATAACAAGACAGTCTACTAGGGACATGGAGACTTATACAATGTAACATAATTATGGGAATGGCATCATCTTTGCCATGTAATGTAATGTAATCACAAGATAATGGATTAATGATCTATTGCCTTTGCCATATTCTATGGGTTAGAAGTAAGTCATAGGACTTACCTAAACTCAAAGGAAAAGGATTATATAATACAAAGGCATGAACACCAGGGGCAAAAGCCCTAGAGTCACCTTAGTGTCTGCCCCACTCACACTTAGTAAGTGGCTCTTGTGGAATTTTATTCTATTTTATTTCAACATTCATTCCTTACAATGTAGCCTCACAAGTACAGGAACACATTTCGAAAAAGGTAGAGCCTTCTGAAAATTGAATATGCTGGCTACAAAGGTATTAAGTTCTCTATCACTAGGATGTCCATGCTTAAGTTGGACAATCATTTGATGGATGTGGATGTGGCCAAAAGGCCTTACACTTTAATGAGGGAAATGTGGGGCAAGACAGAGGTGGAGGAAGGTGTTGAGTTGGGTGACTTCCAAGGTGCTTCTTAATGTTAAAGTTCTGATTTTTTTCAGGTACCCTATAGAGTCATAGAATTTAAGATGGAAGGGGTCTTTGAGATGAAGCCCAGCCTACTTAAATAGGAAAACTGAGGTCTAGAGAGGCAAAAACTTATTTCAAGTTCAGTGCAAACCACTAGTGACAGAAAATTAATGGACATAATTTCTGTCTTCAAGAAGGTTAGAATTGAATCAGGAGAAACCAGTTAAAGTGTAACATAACATACAAAAAACAAGTTCTATGATAAAATTATGTTTAAGGCACTCCAGGGATTTGGAAAAAGAGAGGAGGCTCAGGAGAGAGACAAGTTGTGGGGGCAGATGATCGGGTCAGACTCAGACCAGTAGATGTTTGAGGTGCCGAAGATACAGCCAGGTGATGTTGTCTAGTTCAGGGCTTCTCCAACCTAAATGTGCACACGAATTCACCTGGAAATCTTGTTAAAATGCAGGTTTCAACTTGGCAGCTCTGGGGCAGGGCCTGAGATTCTGCTTTTCTAACAAGCTTCCAGGTGGTACAGGGGCTCTTTAGCCTCAGACCATAGTCTGAGTAGCAAAAATCTAATAAGGAAGTTAGTAAACAGGTCTCAAATATCTGCCCTTCGACCACTGCTTTCCCACCTCATTCTACCATCTGCTCTCTGAACTGGAGAGATGAGAGGCTAGTGCCAGATGAGAAGGAGAGACACTGAGGAGATTTCCAGACAAAAGCACCTTTACCAGAGGCCTTACCTGGGAAGGGAAGATGTCCTGGAGTGATGCAAAGAATTCAACCACTTTTTCTGACTTTCAGCTCACATTCTTAAAGGAATACAAAAATGAATGACTTCGTAATGCAGATGAGTATGTCTGATTAAGCAAGAACTGTAGCTTTGCTGTATTAGACAGTTTCAATATAGAGGGTGAAAAGCAAAAAAAAAAAGGTAAGTGAGGGTAGAACATAAAAGGAGAATCGGGACTCAATGGAGAAGAGGCACCAGAGCTAGGAGGAGTGTCCTCAGATGTCCTTAACACCTAGAACCACTCTAGGTAAGAATAAATTATGAACATGCTACATCTACAATCCTATGAGACCATTTTATCCATCAAGTCGCTCTAGGTACAATGCCCATGTCATGTGAGTTCTTGACAGAGGGAGACAGGGTCTAGTAGCACTATCTTGGCTCACTACAACCTCTGCCTCCTGTGTTCAAGTGATTTTCCTGCCTCAGCCTCCGAAGTAGCTGGGATTACAAGTATGCACCATCATGCCCAGCTAATTTTTGTATTTTTAGTAGAGACAGGGTTTCACCACGTGGCAAGGACACAATATAAAACCATTGGCTTCCGAATGTGAAAATAAACTAGCAAAATATAAATTAATAAATGTTCATTGTCAAAACATAATATTATGTTAACCTCATTCTTTGTTCAGTTTAGTTTTTATAAAAATTTCATTACATCTGAAAACCATTTTAAAGTCAGATTTGTTCACCTTGCCAAAACTCCTGAGCAAGTGATGACGATTGCCAAGAAATACTAACAAATGGTCAATTAAGTAAATTTGCAGTAGCCCCTCATTTCTAAAGAATCAGACAGAATTTTTGTGTTCATTTACATCTAAGTATGTATCTTTTTGATCCAGGCTTTATATCTGTGTTAGGGCATACATAAGGTGATGATACATATATAAGGTGATGTGAGGTCTGAGGCCTGGCACTGGCTTTAGAATGTGGCAGTTCTTTGTAAAAACTATAAATTCAAAAAAGGAGATGACTGTCTAGGTGACAATATCTGTTCGAGCGAATATTATAGATTTTTTAGGGTTTTACTCAAAGTAGTCTAAAGATAAAAGCAACTAATGAAATCATTCAATCAGCAATACTGATTGAGCACCTACTATGTGCCAGGCACTATTCTGGGCAAAGGAATACAGCAATAAAAAAGGTAAAGTAGCAGACACCAGTGTAATGAACGTAACTTCAAAGAGAGCTCACCAAGCCATACTCACCCACCAGCCTGAGGTGGGGTCAGGTGAACCTAACTGAAATGGACCACACGGGCTCGTAGGAGCCACCCTTGCTTCCCCAGAGAATGAAGAAAATTCACATGGATACAGGCCTACTTTGTGCCAAACTCTGTGCCTAGGGCTATTTCATTTTTTTTTTTTTTTAGATGGAGTCTCACTCCATCACCCAGGCTGGAATGCAGTGGTTCAATCTCAGGTCACTGAAGCCTCCACCTCCCAGGCTCAAGCAATCCTCCCACCTCAGCCTCCCAAGTAGCTGAGATTACAGGCATGCACCACCACGCCCGGCCAATTTTTTGAATTTTTAGTAGAGACAGAGTTTCACCATGTTGGACGGGTTGGTCTCAAACTCCTGACCTCAAGTGATTTGCCTGCCTCAGCTCACAAAATGCTGGGATTACAGGCCTGAGCCACCACGCCCAGTCCATTTCATTATTTTATGTAATCCTTCAACAGCTTTCTGAGGGCTTATCATTTCTATATTGACAACAAGAAAACAAGCTCAAGTGCTTGGCCACCTGCCTGAGGTCAGGGAGCTCGCGTGTGAGTGGGCCAGTTAGAATTCAAGCCCAGGGCTGTCTGACCCCAAAACCACGTCTTCCTTCAGACACCCTTCCTGAGGGACAGCCACCGTGAGGATGTCATGCTGGGAAAGTTCAGCCAATGGGAGTGGCTGGTGAGAGCCAGAGAGATGGGGCTGTGCCCTTAGTGCCATGCCTCTGTCACCACCCAGGGACACAGCCCCGCTCAGCCTTGGCTCTGTCAGAGAACTCCAGACAGTGGCCTTGAAGGGTCTCGATGTGCTTTGTCTTTGTCCTCACTTACCTCACCTTTAAATAAATGTCTTGCTGAGTGCAGTGGCTCACACCTGTAATCCCAGCACTTTGGGAGGCTGAGGCAGGTGAATCACCTGAAGTTGGGGGTTCAAGACCAGCCTGACCAACATGGAGAAACCCTGTCTCTACCAAAAATACAAAAAAGTAGCCAGGCGTGATGGTGCATGCCTGTAATCCTAGCTACTCAGGAAACTGAGGCAGGAGAATCACTTGAACCCAGGAGGCAGAGGTTGCAGTGAGCCGAAAGCGCGCCACTGCACTTCAGCCTGGGCAATAAGAGCAAAACGCCATCAAAAAAAAAAAAAAATTCTCTGGCCTGGGGCAGGGTTATCTGGCTTCTAAGGCAGAGTGTTCCCATGGCTGCCCCTTCTCCCCAGCACCTCTCAGTCCTTCCGATGGGTACCGTGGCTGCAGTGATGCCTTGCGTGGGAGCTCCACGTCCCCCACCTCCCTAACCTGCTTGGAAAAGCGCCGCTTCCTCCCTCAGGGCCACAGCTCAGGCCAGCTGCTCTCTCAGCAGCCCCAGCCAGCACCAGGCCAGAGGAGCAGTGAATAGGCCTCCCGGGCCCTGCCGTGCAGCCATCCTCCACGCACCTGGTGCTTCTCTCAGGTGACACCTAGGCCTGACTGTCCCGCAGGGCCAGACACCAGAAGCACAGGGAACAGGATGTATCTCAGACCTTCCCCGGCCAGACACCAGAAGCACAGGGAACAGGATGTATCTCAGGCCTTCCCCGGCCTCAGCTTCTCCCTTCTCAGCACTCCATCCCTGAGGGTCCTCCTCCACAGGCTGCTGGGAAATGAGTCAGAACCCCCACACCTGTCTCTGGTAACAGGGCTAAGGTCCCTTAAAAGTAGGTGAAGAAAGCAGTTGGCCTTTCTGCTTTGTTTTCGAGCTTTCATCTCTTTTTTGAAAATTACTGAAGTATAAAGAGGAAGCTGTAATTACGGTTTTTTCTTTCCTGTCAAAGAACTGTACTTAGAAAGTTGGGGAGATTCCTAGACAATATATTTGGATGTTTTTCCCCCACTGTCCCTAAGATAGGAGTTTGTGTTCCTGTCCTTCCAGGGGAAGCTGCAGATACCGCAGTAAAGGGCTGAATAGGAGCCAAGGCAAATTGCAGCAAGTGTAAGCCACGCTGTCTCGTAGTAACAGCAATTGATCCCAGCCGATGCCCAAAATATACCAATAGCGACTTTCTCTCTCTCTCCAACTGGCTTTCTTTAGCAGACACTGCCAGTCGCCTACTCAGTCTCCATTCTCCTGTCTCTTTCATGTTGAAGCCCTTCACTTCCAAGCTCCTCACAGCAAAGCAGCTCTGACTGGCCACACCTGTTGCCCCGCCGGCTTCCCTTCTGCCTGCCTGTGAGGATTTGGGACAGGATAACCTGAGACATGGGAGTCAAAGCCAACTTTCAAGATCTGATGTCCACCAGGTTAAATAGACCCTGCAAGTCTCATTCCTTTCATCTGTTTGGAATTTATTTCTATAAATGATACTAGACATGAGTCATTTTTAATTTTCCTCCAGATGAATAGCCTATTGCACTCACATTATCTATTAAACCATTCTTCCTCTACTAAATTGAAACAGCACATTTTCATATAAGTTTGAGATCTATAATAAAGTTACATTATAGCTATTTCAGGCTTAAAAAATAAGGAAGACATTAATATCCCAGGTAAAATCAGGATTTTGGATATTCGGTTTCCCTTTGTTCAAGCAGAAGGCTGAATATCTCAGAGAACTCTTATCATGGGCAGTCTGGTGCTGTTTAATTACTATACTATAACAGCTTGGGATCTATTTCTGAATTGTCCATCTGTGTTCTAATCTATAGAGCTGTCACTGTGACTATATCATATTGATTTATTACGGTGGCTTTTAGTGTTTTAATACTTAGTAAAGCAGGTGCCTGTACGTCATGCTTCCTTCTGCACTTTTACCGGCTGTTCACAGGCATTTTTCTTCCATGATGAAAAATTTCTTAATATGAAGTTTAAGATCATCATAATCAATTACCCACCCCATGGCATTTCTATATTAATATTGACATAATTGATTTTATATGGTATTAACTCTTCCCATCTAAGAACAGAAGTTTTTGTATTTATTCAGACGTTAATTTACATCCTTCCATTTTGATACTACCATTTATGTCACGTAGGTTCTGAACATTCTTATCCATATTTCCATATTTTAGAATGCCGTGTTTGTTGGCATTATAAGTGAAATGTTTTCCCCTTTCTATATCTAGGTTATTTCTAGAATAAAGAAAAGCTTGCATCCAACAGTCTCAAATTCTAATTGTTCTAGAAACGTTTAGAACTAGAGTTTCTTTATTTTTCTAGGTATAGAATCATATGATCATTTTAGCTCTTTTTCTACCATGCTTGTATGTATTATTTATTTTGTCTTAGTATATTCACTAAGATCTCCAAAACATTGAACAATTTTGTAATAGTTGGCACAACAGGTAATAGTTGGCACCACTGTCTCATTTTTGAATTTAATTGATTGGCTTTTAGCATCTCAGTACTTAGAATGGTATTTTCTGTTTTGTTTGCAAAAGTAGTCTTTATCATATTTAAGTAGTTTTTCTTTATTGCCATTTAGAGTTTCTTGGTATAAATAACTGCTGGCGGGCGAAGGGGGTGTTACTGTTGTTTTTGTTGATCAAATACCTTTCAGCACAGATTGCTCTGGTCCTATGGTTTTTCTCAATTTGTTAATGTGATAAATTACTGATACTCAATCACTCTTGCCTTTCCTTCTTGGTTATAATGTACCACCCATTTGATACTTTGCTGCATTCTTTTTGCTAATATTTCATTTGTACTTTTTTCAGCTATATCCATAAGTAACGTTGGTCTATATATTTTGTGTGCTATTAATGCAACAACTCATTTTGATATAATGTTAATTTAATGGCCTCATTAAATAAGCTTGGGAGATTTTCATCTTTTTTCTATGATCTTTAATAGTTTTCTATGATCTGGAATAATACTGATATTATTTTCTCTTTACAGGTTAGATATTATTCAGCCGTAAAATCATCCAATCCTGGTATGTTTTTACTAGGCAATCTTTAAGTGCCTTTCTGATTTTTTCCACAGTAATTGTTCTATTCAAATTTTCCACCTCTTCTTCAGTTATTTTTGGAAATGGCAATTATCTGGAAATCATTGTTTTTCTCTGGATCAAGTTAGCAAACAGTGGCCCATGGCCCAAGCCTAGGCCTGCCACCTGTTTTTCTACAGCCACTGAACTAAGAATGATTAATTGTTTAATTATTAAATTTTAAACGGTTATTTAAATGCCTACATAATAGCTTTGATTTTTACCTCTTGGCTCACAAATGCTAATATATTTACTACTTGACCCTCCAGCAGAAAAAAATGTGCCAGCCCATGTTCTGGATTTTCAGATAGACTTCCAAAGAGTGGCATATTATATCCTCTTACAGTTTTTGTGGGGTTTTTTCTGTTTTTTGTTTGTTTGTTTGTTTTTGAGACAGAGTCTTACTCTGTCACCCAGGCTAGAGTGCAGTGGTACGATCTCAGCTCACTGCAACCTCTACCTCCCGGATTCAAGCAATTCTCTGCCTCAGCCTCCCAAGTATCTGGGACTACAGGCACACGCCACTGCACCTGGCTACTTTTGTGTGTGTGTTTTTAGTAGAGATGGGCTGGTCTTGAACTTCTGAGCTCATGATCCACCCACCTCAGCCTCCCAAAGTGCTGGGATTACAGGCGTGAGCCACCATGCCCAGCTGCTCTTACACTTTTAATCTTGCCTTATCTGTAGCTCTCTCTTCTTACTCCTAGTCTTGTCTGTTTCTGCTCTCACATTTTTTTCTTAACCAGGCTCATGAAGAGCCTAACTTTTTCAAAAATCTAGTTTTCACATTTATTTATACATCCCACTCTTTTAGTGTTCTATTTCTTTAACTGTGACTTTTGGCTGTATTATCACATTCCATCATTATTTTGGACACTGCTTAGAAACACAAATGCTTTCACATAATCTAGAACATAAGGCCTTCTTATCATTTAAAATGTTTATTTGTACTTATTAGAAGAGCTCTTTTACATGTATTTAGGCATGAATTTTAATCATTTCTTCTGTGCATCCATAAAAGGGAAAAATAATTTTGCTTAAGGTATTTCTAAAATGTCTTCTCCTTGAGAGTCCAGCTCTTTTAAATCACTGTGGATTCGATCTTCAGTGTTCATATTTTGCACACAGTATTGTCCTCTGTGCTGGTGATGCAGTACTTCTTAAGAGTGTTCTGCTGTTGCATCCAAGATTTATTCTAAACTGTTGATACTTATTCTGTAAGTTTCAATGCTAGTTATCTCCTTCTGGAAGTGTCATTCAAAATATTGCAGACATCAACCAGTACTCATACTCCCTCCCCAAACAGTGCTTAAATGGCTTTTTGAATGACATGCCAAGGGATTTCAATTGTGTCACCAGGAAAGACAGCCAGGTTCTTACAAGCATAGGCAATAACAAGGTCACACTGCTACATGGTGAATAGAAATTGAGGACACATCCTGATTTCAGAGATGTCAGAATAAAAAATAAAGCAGGCCTTGAATTGATGAGATATGATAATCCTTACTTCTTGGTTTACTTTATATTTTTTGCTATTTTTGAAGATAGGGAATATGTTTAATTGTAGTCTTTCTTCTATAATAATAAAGATATTTAAGGCTATAAATTTTTTATGAGTCTAACTTTTGCAGTGATCATTAAAGTTTTTGTGTAAAGTATTATTTTTACTGCTTTTAAATAGATTGTAAATTCCATTTTTATTTCCAGTGGGACCAAGTATTATCTATTTATTTTTATTCTCTATATAGTGGTATTTTGGTTACATTCCAGTATTTGTTAGTTTATAATTGTATTAGATTATGACCATACAACTTGCCTCATAAAATCTCTAACTTTAAATGTAATAAGAGGTCTTTTGTGGAAATACGTATAACTAATTTTATAAATTCCTATGGACACACAAAAAAATTAAAACAAACTAAAACGGAACTTCCTACAAATCAATTTCAGCGTGATCATTGTTTCATTTAATTCCTCTTTGTCTTTACTTGTTTCTCTACTAATAATAAAAAAAAAAAACTAGAAAAAATAAGAAATTTCAAGAAGTTTGGTCTCTGGGTAATACAGAAACTTAAGTGGAGCTGGGGAGTGACATTCTTTTTCACCACATGGTCAAGCAAAGGTCAACCTGCAGCCATAGCAGTTAGAGATCAGGATGGGGGGTGTTCCTGTGGGGCTGTGACTGAAAGGGGCCATGAAGGGAGCTTCTGAGATCCTGATAAGACCATAGCTTTTTGACTCGTGCTAGTTACATGACACGTTTCAGCTTGAGAAAATTCTACGTGTGTGTGTGTGTGTACATATACGTGTATGTTTTTCTTCCTTAAACATTTTTTTAAATACAACCACAAAGTAGAGTTATTTAACGTCACTTTTTCTCTTTCCCTATTCCTTTTTCTCTCCATCAAGTATTAATCTAAAAGAAATATTGATTCTGCCTTTAGACTTTTGTTTGTGAAAACTGTTTCATGTTCTCCTTTTCTTCATTGTTCTTTTCCCGTGAATTAGTCAGGGTAGTTTAACCCAACATTTCTGTGACTTAACGTGCTCTTGCAAAGCCCTATACAGATCAGAACTTCCTGTGTATTGTAGCTACTCCATGTAAAAGCATGACCTTCAAAGGTCTCAGTGGCAGAGAAAGAGGAATCTGGAGGGTCCACCCAGCAGTCTTTTTTTTTTTTTTTTTTTGAGACAGAGTTTCACTCTTGTTACCTCAGCTCACCACAACCTCCACCTCCTGGGTTCAAGCAATTCTCCTGCCTCAGCTTCCCGAGTAGCTGGGACTACAGGCACGCGCCACCACGCCCAGCTAATTTTTTTTGGATTTTTAGTAGAGACAGGGTTTCACTGTTTTGACCAGGATGTTCTCGATCTCTTGACCTCATGATCCACCCACCTCGGCCTCCCGAAGTGCTGGGATTATAAGCATGAGCCACCGTGCCCAGCCTCCAGCAGTTTTTTAAAAGCCAAGGTCTGTGGCTCACACCACTTCTGCCTGCATCTGATGGCCAGAACCCAGTCACATAGTCCCAAACTAAGTGCAAAGGAGCTGGAAAAAAAAGTAACTGACATTTTGCTTCTGGTGGCCTGCCTTAATGGCCTAGAAGAGCATATTTCAGGGCTCAACCCTGCAATCTTCTCAGCTGCACAAGATGTCTCTTAATCCTGCAAATCAGCTCTTAAGCTCAAGAAACTTGTACCTTAATCCCTTGTCCTTCACCATAAGACCAAATGATGTACATAAACATTTTGCTTTATTAAGAAAGCAAAAAGTTGCCATTGCTTGTTTATAGTTAGGTTTGGGAGTAGGAAGGGGGGAGTTTTATTTATCTATTGACTTATTTGTTTTTAACATCTCTAATTTTGCTTGAATATTCCTTAACACTGCTCCAGTTTTATCTTCAGTATATCTTATAAACAATTTATTAAAAGAATAAAACTCGTGATATAATCAACAAACAGCTTGATCAAATATTTTCTCTTTCTACCATTCAAACCCATTTATCAGGCTAATTTTTCCCCTGCCCACTAGATGAAATTTAAGGCAAGTCTCATGGTTTTATGGTTATTCATCAGTAATTTTAAAAGTTTCCAGCTACTAGTGATCATGACATCAGTCCCAGTTTAGTTAAAAAAAAAAAGTGTTATCTCTTGCCCTATGCAATAGTCATAAGATTTAACTTCAGTTAGAATTAAATCCCCCTCCCCCCTAAATCAAATGTACTTTGAGGAAAAAAAAAAGATGTGGTCAACTCTTTTTCTCTTTCTCCATTTGGAGTTTCTATTCTCCTTCTCTATTCTCTAGGCTACTTCCACCTCATTTCGGCATAGAGAGCAGGGAGAAGTAAAGCGCAGACACGTTCTTACTAGACAGATACTGTCATGAGTTAGTATATTACGAAGGTTAACCCCAGAAAACGCGAAGTAAGCCTGATCTGTGCTGTTTTACTCAAAAGAACTGTACCAGCATGGCACAATTCCAGTCAAGATCTGATTAATAAAGTCACTTTATAACCACGAGTCCAAGGAGCTTTGGGGTGCTTTTTATCAGCTTGTCAGTATTATTTATTGACAGCCGTAAGACTGATTATTTGAACCTGGTCTTAGTAAGACTCCCCCCAACCACCCCAAAGCCTCTGCCATTGCAACTGGTTGCATAGCAAAAATATACCTATATCATCAGCAGGGTATAAGAAACCCCAGCTGAAACTCCATTTTGGGCTCCCTGGTTCCTAGGTATTCCATAAACACATGAGTGGTTCCTGATCTGAGAGAGCAAGTGCAGCCTGCCATGGCCTTACAGAGGGAAGACAGTTGGAGCTTGCACCTGGTGTCTCCACACCCCTTGCTTGGAGGTAGCCTTTGCCTGAGATGTACATCCTTGCTTTAATGATGATGCTATATTTTATCCTTATCCTATAATAAAATACAGATCCATAGGTATTGTCATTTGGGGTCCTAAAAGTCTTCTTTCGTAGTAAGCCCCAAAGGCCAGATTAGTGTGATTGGTATCAGTGCTTTCTAGGATTAATAGCTACACACAACTGACTCTTTGTTTTGAGGGGCATTTTGTGGGTTCTTCAGAGACCCTCCAGTACTGGGTTTCTCTCATGAGACTGGGTCCAGCAGTACCCAACAGCACTCTCTGCTGGTTTCAACTTCCCCTTCCAGGCAGTGTTCCTATTGGACACTGGTTGCTATTTAAGATAACCCCTCATCAGTTTTCTCACACTCCTGTGCAACACCTGGTCAAAAGGAAGCATATTAGGCCATCAAGCTACACCTGACCACTTACCCGCAAAATTAGCCAGATGAGAGTCACCCAACTGGATTTATTGGGTGCCAAACATATACTTTCCTGCCCTATTGTGAAAAACTAGTCCTTCCTCCTGCTTTTATTATGATAAATTAACTCTGCAAAAATGGTGATTCTTTTTCCTTACTTGCTGGTCACTGGGTGTAAGGATTCCAAAGGGACTAGGTGCCACTCATAGTTTAAAGTTTAATGGGACTCGTGCAGTGTTACCTAGTGGATGAATCCAGGACCTGTAGACCTAGAGTAGGTATGGAGGCAAAAATTCCCCAAATGGGCCATTGGAAGTGACAGTAAACTGAGCCACCACTATGTGCACCCTGACTTCTCCGACTCAGGTACCTCCACCTATTGGGGAAACAGCATCATATAATGACTATTGATTTAGGGCATGTACTCTATCCTTGAGGACGTCACCCTATCTTTTTAGGGTATCTGCTCTAAGCTAGCACCTCAGCAGTACCTTCAAAAGGCTATTTTGTTGTTCTATCAGGCTAAAAGCTTCTGGAGGATGCAGTACATAATGGGACTAGTAGGTCCCATGGTCATGTGCCCACTCTCATAGTTCCTTTGCTAAAAGTGAGCTCCTCAGGCCAGTGAATTGTTAGGTCAGATCCATGTCAGTGAACAAAACACTCAGTAAGCCCTTGGATAGTGAAGCTGGCTGAGCCCCATGGGAAAGGCAAACTTATACCTGGAATACATGCCGATCCTAGTTACCTCCACCTCTTCTAGAGTGAAAGCAGCCCAATGTAGTCAACTTGCCATCAAGGGATGGGGCAATATTGGAACTCAGTGTCGGGCTCTGTTGCTGGAGGGTAGCACATGCAGTAGTGACAGTAACTAGATCAGCCATGTTACTGGGAATGTCCATCATTGGGCCCATATGCAAGCCTCTATTTCAGAGACCACAGCTACTCCGACCTTGTGGATATACCCACTGCGACAGCATCGTGTCAGCACTAAGGTAAATAATAAAGAAGATGGCCGATGACAACCGACCACGTCTTCTGTCTTTGTGGTTGCTTAGTGCTTCTTCCATGGGATACCCTCTGGTTGGCATCAACACACACTACAGAGATGCTCACACTTTGTGACCATTCCTGTAGGTCCATTTATGTGCCTCTTTCCCGGACCTCCTTATCCCTGGTCTTCCAATATTTCCTCTTTCAGACCTCTGACCAACAAACCAAGCCATTTACCACTGCCTATCAAGGCATTCAAAGTCTCACCTTGAACTACTTCTCCTTCCATAAAAGTTTACAATCATATGCACCACTCCATGTTCTGCCCTTTGAGAGGACTGAGACCTTTATCAGTTATGTCTGCCATTCTCCCCAGAATGCTAGATTGTTTTTTGCTTATGATTGTTTAAGTTATCTGACGCTGAATAACAAATCACTCTAAAATGTGGTGACTTAAAACAGCAGCTATTTTGTTATTTAACATGATTCTACAATTTAATAGGGACTTAACTGGATCGGTCTTCTGTTGATCTTGCCTGGAGTCTCCCATGCAGATGTAGTCAGTGGTCCAGCTTCAAAATCCTAATTTGGATTTTGCTTCCTACAATTACACCTGACACCAACCTTCATAGGTGGGTTCCCTCAAAGCAAACTCTGAGATGGGGGTTTCCTGGTGTGTCCTCCTGGGAACAGCTCCTGTAAGCCAGTGATGGAGCAGAGAGGAAAGCTGAACTGTGATGCAGTGTGAACAGACCCCTGAGCTGATCCCATGTGGAGCTCTGAAATTGAAATGGCTCTTCAGGGATGTCCCATATTGAAGCCAGGGGACCGGCATTTATAGCCCCACTTCAACTTGTCACTAGGGCAAGGCAGCTCTCTTTATCCTAGGACAATTTCCGGAAAAGGACTGTGCTGTGAGCAATTAGCAGGCAATGGGACTGGCCACTGGGGGAATAAGTGCCTCAGTCCTGAGAGCAGAGCTGAAAGGTGAATGTAGCATCCCCTGTATGGCCCAGATAATCTACTACACAAACCTAATCCTCTCAGTGGACTTATTAATAATAATGAGATACTAGGAAGCAGAACTGTGTTTCCAATAATACTTAGAGAACCAGCCAACATACAACAATTCAGGACAGTGAGAAAGTCGAGTACAAAAGCCTAAAAGCCTCAAAAACCTAAACTATCATGACTAGCAAAAGAAACACATTTTTTAAAAAGTGGACCCAGCCAGGGCCACTAACCAGGGCTGAAGTTTAAATCATTTTGAACTTAAAAACCAAAAGGTCCTATGTCCAGACCAAGAATCAGCTGGTGCATCCTGAAATGTGCCATCTAAGTTAGTCTGGTAAAATTACTGCTACTCTGAGAAAGTATGAGAATAAAAGTGAAAATAAGGACACAAGATAGAAATAATAAAACATTTAAGTCCATGGTGTAAGCATAAGAATAAGATCTGCAATCACTGCGTGTTTTATCTCCTTCTTAAGGGTGTTTAGAGTGTTTGACAGAATGGGATACATTGGACTTGTGAAAATTAACTGTTGAAAGGGGTTTAATTAAATAAATTGCTCATCTACATTTAAATGTTTGGGAAGAAACATCTTCTCAAACTCCTAAGTTTTGGCTGATTACCTGTTAAGTACTGTGTTTATTTAGAGGGATATTAGTTATTTAATAATTAAAGAAATGCTTATTGTTTCATTAAAGTCCAAAAAGTTAATAAATTGAGCATCAAAGGAAAGCTAATGATATAGTTTGGATCTTTGCCCCATCCAAATTTCAATGTTGGAGGTGGCGCCTAGAGACAGGTATTGGATCATGGGGCAAATCCCTCGGGAATAGGTTAGTGTCCTCCTGGTGGTAATGAGTGAGCTCTTGCTCTAGGTTCGGGCAAGTTCTAGTTGATTAAAGAATGTGGCATCTTCCCCCCTGCCTGCCTCTTGCTCCTGGTCTTGCCAGGTAATGTGCCTGCTCCTTTCTCCTTCTGCCATGAGTGGAAGCTTCCTGAGGTCCTCCCCAGAAGCAGATGGCAGCACCATGCCTGCAGAACTGTGAGCCAATTAAATCTCTTCTCTTCATAAATTCCCCAGCCTCAGGTAATCCTTTACAGTAATGCTAAAACAGACCAACACAGCTAGGTAGTGGTGAGTGATCTCCTCCAAACAAAAAAGCCCCTCAGATAGTAAGAGAATCAATAGAGATAATATCCCCAGTGTGAAGCTCCCTGACACAGGCTTGGCATGGAATGCATGGAATCTACTTGATATATACATATATGTTGGTATTATTTTAACCATAGATTCAAAAGACAGTACCAAATACAAGACAGTTCAAAACTAAACATATATAATTGGGTATTGTCCATGGCTTTTACTTTTCTAAGTCTATTATGTTCCATTCACCAGACAATTGTGAACCTATGTGAAGGTATGTATGAAATTCTCTTGGCCGGCCATGGCAAAGGAAGAGCTCTATCTGGTTCTCAGTACTCCTTCCATCCTTGTTCTTCCTGGAAGGCAGCGGAGTGTGTTCCAGCGTTCCAGTGACTGTCAGCTGGAACCAGCAATTAATTATTTGAGACTCTATCCAAAGTCATTTTCACTGAGAAATTCATTCTATCTAACTATATTTTTGTACCCATGGCTCTACTTCCAGGGTATAAAAAAATCAGGAAAATCAAAACAAATCCAGATTTATTTTTGTGTGGTACAATAAACAGAAAACGCTAACCTACCGACACTTCAGAGAAGCCAAGAGCCAGGCAAAGATCCGGGATTTAAAACCTATTCCTTCCCAAGTGTGCTTTTAAGCAGTCAGGGCTTCCAAAATGCATGCTGTACACTCAAAACGACTCTCCCGGAAGGATCAAAACAAACTCCAATGAGTTTATTTCTTTCTCTTTGTAAAGCATTTAAGCTCTGCTCCTGCAGTGAGAGACCTTCTGTCCCTGGACTAATAACCTCTCTTGGAAGATTTTAATTCTCAAGCAAAATGTAGGTGTGGGAGCTTCCTGGCTCGATTCAAAGCCACTTTAATGTCAAAAGAAGTGAGTGCACAATGCCCACTCTGTTCTCACAGGTTTGGTTTTGGTTTTGGTTTTGGTTTTGGTTTTTTTCAGATTCTTGACTTCCTTTTCATTTTATGTTGAGTTAGTATTTAAGTTTCAAGTCACTTTTCTGAGCCACCTTGTCAGCAATATCAGTGAAGTTGGCCCAAGGTTGCCTAGTAAGAGAGAGACCCTGGTGGCTGCTCTATGCCTGACCATCATCCTTCAGCACTTTCTCCTTAGCAGATTCACAAAACATGGCAACCAGCCCCCCTTGAGAAACAATCTTCTTATCTTCCCAGTGGCTTTCCATGAGGTACTGTGGAAGAGAGGGTAAATCTCTGGTCTCCAGAGGCCTGGATTCCAGCGCCAGCTCTGCACTAGCTAGCTGTGTGACCTTGGGCAAGTCACATCCCCTCTCTGTTTCTGAGTCCTCATGGATAAAATGAAGGCACGGGGTTAGATAACATAATAAGACTTATTTATTATCAGTCCTCAAAACTGACAGCTTTTAAGTCTCCCCCTCCCTCTTCCCCTTCCCTTCTGCCCCACATCTAAGAAAGCTGATAAGAAAGCCCAAGTGCTCCCTGGGAGTTTCATACAATGCAAGCCCCGGCTAGCATGTCAGAACCCTCGCCCTGGACTCATCCCCTAATTACCATAAAAACCCAAGCTAGTCTTCTTTCCCTACTCTCAAGCCATTTGGGACCTGCTTGGGATCTATCCTGCTCTCTCCAGGAAGCCTCACTATATAAGAAACTAACCTTTTCTTACACTGTTGATATGTGTGCAGCATATCAGCCTCGACATCTAAACCAAATTTTGAGTGGGAGTCCATCCAGATTCTACATAGTGACGGCAGATAATCTTTGACATCTGTGTTCTAAGGCTGCACCATTCAGAGAAATGTAATGTGAGTTGCACATGAAACATTAATAGTAGCCACCATAAAAATGTAAAAAAAAATTTTTTTAAGACAGGTAAAATAAATGTTAATAATATAGTTTCTTTAATCCAATATATCCAAAATACTATCATTTCAACATGTAATCAATGAAAGAAGTATTAATGAAATAGATCAACATTATTTTTCCCATAGTAAGTCTTCAGAGGCTGGTGAGCACATTGCACTGCAGCACATCACAGTTTGAAGTAGCCACAGTTCAAGTGCTCGAAACACATGTGTGGCCAGAGGCTAGATAGTGCAGTTCTAAGGAATCCCAATGAAGGCCCCAGATTCCTGAAACTAGTGTTGTTTATTTAAAGTATTACCATATTCATGAAAACGAAGATGCCATCATACCATTTAAAAATTTTAATCATGAATGCCATAAATTCACAGATTTTAAATTGAAAAAAGTATGTACCTTAGAACTCGTAAATATATGTATTTACTTAAATATATATATAGCAGTTTCCTCTAAAGGGCCTGACCCCAGGGAAAGGTGTGAGGTGAGAAAATTGTTGTTTTGATACCATCACCAATTTGATGCTATCACCCTGCAAGATCCTGTTTCTCCCCTTGGACCCTAATTCTACCTAATTCCTGTCAATCCCTGTTTTAATTATCATTAGATGACAAAAGAACATCATATGTCTCCCCAAAATGTATATGTTGAACCGGGCGCGGTGGCTCACGTCTGTAATCCCAGCACTTTGGGAGGCCATGGCGGGCAGATCATGAGGTCAGGAGATCGAGACCATCCTGGCTAACACAGTGAAACCCCATCTCTACTAAAAATACAAAAAATTAGCTGGGTGTGGTGGCACACCCCTGTAATCCCAGGTACTCAGAAGGCTGAGGCAGGAGAATTGCTTGAACCTGGGAGGCGGAAGTTGCAGTGAGCAGAGATCACGCCACTGTACTCCAGCCTGGGCAACAGAGCGAGACTCCATCTCAAAAAAAAAAAAAAAAAAGTATATATTGAAATCCTAACCTCCAAGGTGATGGTATTAGGAGGGTGGGCCTTTAAAAGGTGATTAGGTCATGAAGATGGAGCTCTCATGAATGGGATTAGTGCCCTTATTTTAAAAAGGCCCTCGCTCCTTCCACTATGTGAGGACACAGCAAGAAGTCAGCAGTCTGCAACCTGGAAGGGGACCCTCACCAGAACCTAACCATGCTGGTACCCCCGATCTCAGAGTTCCGGCCTCCATAACTCTGTGATATGAATTTCAGTTTTTTATAGGTCACCCAGTCTATAGTACTTTGTTATAGCAACCCATACAAACTAAGGGAGTACTCACTGATAAGCGCTCATTGTATTAGGGGAATTTTTAATGTGACACTTATATTTTCAAAGAAGACACCTAAAATGAGGTATTTATTGAGCACTGTGCCGTGCAGTGAGCTCATCTTCCTCCAACAATCTCATGAGTTAAGTATTATTTCATTTCCATTAAGAAAAAAAAAAGCAAACTCAGAGAGGTTAAGCAACTTTTCCAAGGTCAAACAGTATCTAAGAGGCAAATTCAGCTTAAATCTCTCTGATTCATGAGCCCATTTATTTTACTGATAACCAAAGGAGGGAAGTGATAAAGTTGGGTTGAAAGATAGGGTCCCAGAAGGCAACTACTTACCTACACTTCTTTAGGAAGATCCCACCCACTCCTTCTCAAAGGCCTTAACCATTGAACTATAGGTGGCCTCCTCCATCAGAACCACCATCAAATGTCAGCTCTGACCACAGTATTTGGACACCCCTGGTGACTAAGCAGGTTTTCTTTGCAACACTGCAAGGAGCACTTGGAATAGGCAATCCCCTTTTTTTAAAAAAATATGCACCATCTTGAGCTCCAAGGAAATGCCTCAGTGAAGCAAGAGCACACACCAAAAAAAAAAAAAAAAAAAAAAGGCCGTGTGTGCATTTTTGGAGGTGAGACTTTGCACAGTTCAGTGCCCATGGCCCACCCCTCCTGACGTGATGGCCAGACGGCTGCAGTTCTTAAGAGCCTGGCAGCCAGGGATGGGCAGACATTACTTGTTTTTTATGGGTTTTTTAAATTTTTTTTGGTCCATAGTTTGAAGCAGCCTGAAGACCTCAGACTGGCCTAAAGGGCTGCCCAGCAAGCTAGCCAGATTGAATTCCAACCCAGCTCAGAGAGCTGAAATGTGAGAAGGAGCTATTTTTCAGCATAACCAGCACACCGGATAGGCAATGCTTCAAAACACACAGGCAAAGAAAGCCCTCAACTAAGTCTCTCAGATGGAGGTATGTGGGTATCAAAATTGTTCTTAAGCACTATTTATCACTGATAAGCTGAGAATATCAAGGGAAAAGAGTAAACATGAAAAGAGTTGTTGGAGACAGTATTAGAGAAATAAGTGCAAAAAAAAAAAAAAAAGAAAAGAAAAGGAAAGGAAGGAAAAAAAGGTAGTCCAGGCTGTCATTGATGAGGATTAGAAGTGGACCATTTTACAAAAGAATTTTCTCTACCACTTTGAGCTGTGAGTCAAGGCATGTCATACATTAACCTTTCCTGGACATCACTACAATTTAAAGATACTTTATAAATGCCTGGCTCATGCCTTCCTATAAAAATCCACACTGAGTTATTTTTGTCATTATTTCCAATTTCTAGGTATTTGGAATATTTAGAAATAGTGCTGCTGCAAAGGCTAAAATAGTCTCAGAACAAGCCAAACCCTCACACGCTTAGAATCATGAATTAGCTCCTTTCTTGGCTCTGCCTCACCCAATGACAGCCACACACCTCTCCCTGGCCTATTTGAGGTGGAACAGAACAAGGAAAGAGCCAGTTCCATGATCCTAAGCAGTAAAAATTCAGACCAGTGTATTGCAGAGGACAGGCCTCAACTAATTAATCCTAATGGGTGTAAATAGGGAGAACACGCTTCGTTTTTCTACAACCCTTAGACCAAAGTCAAACTTCTTTGTCACTCCCTTTCCATAATGGTGACCTGAAAACTATCAACTTTAGTAATAAAAATAATAGACCCCATTACATCTTAAGACCCAAGCCCTGGAGAGCCAGGGGCCTGTGATTGCACTCCCAACCCCAACGAGGGATAGTCATGGAGGCAGGACCACCGCCCTATGGATCCAGAAGATTAAACATGGGGCCAGAAGGATTATTCTCAAGGCCTCAGGTTTCATGTTGTTTTCCCTGTTAGGTTACATGGGACCTATTATCACTTTGTTCTGTCAAATTTCTCCCTTTAGGAGTAGAATATCCTATGTCGGTTCCACCATTGTATTTGGGAAGCACATAATTGGTCTGGCTTCACAGGTTTGGAGCTGGAGAGGAATTTTGCCTCAGGATGAATTGTACTTTGAGTCTCACCTATACCTGATTTAAATACTATTTAGATGAGACTTTGGACCTTAGACTTTAGAATTGACTCTAAAATGAGTTAAGGTTTTTGGAGCTGTTGAGATGTAATGAATGTATTTCGCATGCAAGAAGAACGTGAATTTGGGGGGCTAGGGACAGAATGCTATAGGTTGTTTGCATTCCCTCAAAGTTCATATGTTGAAATCCTAACCTCCTATGTGATAGTATTAGGAGATGAGACTTTGCGTGGTGATTAGACCATGAGGGTGAAGACCTTATGAATGGGATGAGTGTCTTTGTAAGAGACACCAGAGAGCTCTCTCACCGTCTTTCCACTGTGTGAGGGCACAACAAGAAAATAGCCATCTATAAACCAGGAAGCAGGCCCTCAACAAACACCAAATCTGCCAGTGCCTTGATCTTGGACTTACCAGCCTCCAGAACTGGGGAAATAAATGCATTTGTTGTTTAAGCTACTCAGTCCATGGCATTTTGTTATAGCAGCCCCAACTAAGTACATTACTGATTGCTTGCTGTGTACCAGGCCCATGCTAAGCATTTTGCATACTTCATTTCACTTAACCTTCACAGCATTGGCCACTATCTAAGATTATCTTATTCACTTCATTTACTATATCTCCCTAACACAAATGGAGGTACCAGGAGGGTTGGAAGCTTGTCTCACTCAAAGCTATTTCCCCCAGTGCCAAGAATGATGCCTAGCACATCGCAGGCACTGAGTAAGTACTTACTAAATCTTTATAAGAATTTAGTAATGAAAACATTCTTATCCTAATTTTGTAGCTGAAGAAACAGAGACAGAGCAACTCAAAATTTCATAGCTACTAAGTGGCAGAACCAACATTTAAACCTACATCTCTGGGATCAGAACCTATGCTCTGAAACATCTATGGTCAGTTATGAAGCTTTGGCTGAATCTCTTAAAAGCCTCTGCAAAAAGGATTAAACAATTAGAATATTATATCATGTAGCAAGAAGCTCAAAGGTGCAGGTACTTCCAGGATTGAGCATCCTCAGGGCTAATATCATCAAGGACATAGCTTCTCCATCCTTCTCTTCAACCTGTCTTCTGGACTGGTGGCTCCCCTCACAGCCCTAAGATGGGCACCACAGGTATAAACATTATGTGCAAATAATAACATTCAAAGGTAGCAATGAAATCTACCCTGCCTTGCAAATCTTATTGAGACTAAGGGGAATTTTCCCAAAGCAGCCCCAGCCATCTTCTCCATTCATCTTATTGACCAGAACTATATCACCTAGTGATACCAATATAAATATATAATAAAAGAAATGAAATGACCATATTGTCTTAGACAAATAAACATTCCCCCCTCAGGATTTGAGAAAGGGCCACAGCCCCTCATCCAGGACATAAACATGCAGAGAAGAGTGAACAATTGGGATTCTGTGGGTGTTCCAGTTGTTACTGTTGCTTAAGAAAATTCCTTAAATTTAGCAGCACAAAACAACGATTTAATTATGTTCATAGGTCATTTGGCAAGGCCATAGCAGGAATGGCTGGTATCTGTTTTGACATCTGGGGCTTCAGATCAGAATATTAAAATGGCTAGGGGGGTGCAGAATAATTATCTGGAGGCTTTTTCACTCACGTGTCTGGTACCTGAGTGGGAATTACTCAAAGACTGAGCTCAGCTGGGATGGTTAACCAGAGCACCCACACATGCCCTCACTGTGTGGCTTGAACTTCCAAACAGAAAGGTAGCTAGCCTCATGATAATCAGACTTTTTATCTGGCTTCCCTATGCTTCAAATATGAGTGTTCCATTGAACAAGAAAGAAGCTGGATTCCCTTTTATAATTCAGTCTAGGAAGCTATATGGCTGGCATCACTTCTATTAGATGAGTCAGTCCTAAGCCTACCCAGACTCAAGGAGAGAGTATAAAGACCCTATCCCTCAATGGAAAGAGTATCAAGAAATTTGTGATCATTTCTTAAAACCACCACTGTTATCAAAGGAGTAGAAAAACAACAGTATCTGCCTTTAGATCAGAATTTAGCTACATTTTCAGAAAATGATCATGGAATAATCACACATTTAGAAAATTAGTAATGTCTTGCCAATTTCTATAGCTAATTCCCTGTTCAGTAGCCAGGCTGTACGATAGACCACCTACCCACTAAATCATCTATAATTTAACAATCAGTAAGGTTAGTATTTCTCAAAATAGATGAAGAACACAATCTCTGCTCCCTAGAGTTGTAAAGTTTAATGAGAAAAAATGGGCTGGCTTACAGCTCTTTTTCTTTAGTTTTTTCTAGTAGTTAGAAGTTCTTTCTGTATACTTCCTCGCTAATTCTGCTCATGTCAGATAGCCCCCTGTGACCTGTTTGCTTCTGCTTACCTGTCAGTATAATGGAGTTAGCCAGCCCTAGGGGAGCAGGTTCTTGTGATTTCTTTCCTCTATTCACAACTGACTTTAAGGTTCTTGGAAACTGTGCTGATCAAATGCAAAATATCCTGACTATCATTTCATTATTTGAAAGCTGAACAGCACGAGGATGCTTTTGTTGTCACGTTGCTAGGTTACTGACAGACCTCCCTGCCTGCCCGGAGATGCTGAGACTTGTTGCAGCTTTGTACCAGGGCAGCCTTTCTTGGGCTGAGATGTAGGTGGAGAGAGAGGTGACCTACAGCCAAATAACTATGGATATCACTGGGAAGAGGATATTTAGTTTCCAGGTACCAGGACTGTGTTTGCTTGCTCTGTGAATTCAACAACTCAGCTTCGAATATCATGCTAGTCAACTGATGAGCTTAACCCTGAAATGATCAGATTGCTTATCTGGAAGAGCCAAATCCACATGTACTTCATTTTCCAGAGAATAAGGACGGAGATAATCAAACACAGCAAAAAGGCAATAATACCTGGAACACCTTTCTTATGTTCAAGGCATGGCATTGCCCTTCTGACATATTTGCACACATTTTTTAAAGGGAAGAGGAGGCCGGGCACAGTGGCTCACGCCTGTAATCCCAGTACTTTAAGAGGCCAAGGCGGGTCAATCACCTGAGGTCAGGAGTTCGAGACCACCCTGACCAACATGGAGAAAAAATATAAAATTAGTCAGCGTGGTAGCACATGCCTGTAATCCCAGCTACTTGGGAGGCTGAGGCAGGAGAATCACTTGCACCAGGAGGCAGAGGTTGCAGTAAGCCAAGATATGCCATTGCACTCCAGCCTGGGCAACAAGAGCAAAACTCTGTTTCAAAAATAATAATAATAATAATTAATTAATTTTAAAAAATAAAGGGAAGGGGGAAAATCTCATGCTATTAACATTGCAGTATTAAAAAGTCTTTCCCAGGCCAAGCAATCTGTTGGCAGTCCCATAGTAGATGCTATTGTAAATGTCTGAAGAAAGATAAGCTCTCCTGGATGTGATATTTAGATAAAGTGACAAGTACTTAGACACAGGCACAAGAGAAGGAGCTCCCACCCCACATTCCTCCAGGTGAGGACTATTTATTGAATGTACTCTATTGCTAGAGAAAACTTTCCAGCAGTTTTATCCTGATGAGCTTTTGTCTCTTTAATAATTATTTAAGCCAGGCAGCAGCATCCCAACTCTCAAAAACCCAGGGATATTTTCTCCCTAGCTATGTGACCGTGAAGAATAATTTTAGAAAATTCTGAAATGAGCTCATCAATGGGGATGTGATATTCAGTATTCATCTGAAAGCCTCTACCCATCTGTTTTCTTCTAGAGCAACATGGGAGAAAAAACAAGGAAACCAATAAAGTTGTTACAAACGAACACGGGAAAGAAAAGAAAGGCAGAGAAAGGAAAAGAGAAAGTCAAAAGGAGACAGATGGAAATCAAGCTGGTGGCGAATTCTGCCCGGACAAGGCAGGGAGATGGAAACCAGTCTTCCTTGAAAAACCACGAAGTTTACTTATTTGTTCCCAAGGATTTACTGGACACCTTCTCTGTGGCAGACTGATCTCAGGTGCTGGAGAGGCATCAGTGAACCCTGACTGGGATGTACAGCCTGGCCAGAGAAGCCAGTTAAGCATACAAATAAATGCACATTTACAGACAGTGGTAGGAGCTAAAAAAGGAAACATCCACAAAATGTCATGAGCGTATACAACTGGTACATCTCATTTACATGACCAGGTCATGAAAGGTTTCCCTGTGGAGGTAACATTTGCTCTTGAGAAACACTAGGAACCCTTAGAGGGTGGCTGATAAACTGACCAGCACAGCAGAGGCTGGTGGGCACGTGCAGCATTAGGGCACAGCCACAAAAGCAACTGGAAGAGAAAGTGCACCTCGTCCACTGCCAACATTGCATTGACAATGAGAAGTCTGAAATGAGCTGTAACCTGTGGAGCGCTCTCTGCCCCTCCTTCTCTTTCCCAAGACCCCTAGAGAGAACAATTGTTCTGTTTACAGGAAGGTTGGTTCACACTCCATCTTTTTTAGATTGGAATTAAGTCAAAGAAAATTATCTGTTTGGTTTTATAATTTGGCAAATGAACTTCTTTCAATCCTTATTGCTTTTCATAGGATCTTCGTCACTCTTACCCACATAAACCCTCACTTCATCCCTTGGCATATAATTAAATGCTTTCCTAGAATCTGGCTGCAAATGAGGCTTTGCAGTAAGCTATTTTTCACAATAAGATGGGAGAAGATCTTAATGTATACAAACAGAGTGAATTTATGATATACCATCTTTTTAAAAAAAAATTAAAGGTTTCTGGAGCTGGAAGAAAACCAAACATTTCTCTTGATGTTGAAAGAGTTCCTCAAGGGGGCTCATCTCACAGAATCCTCCAGCATTGTTATATCAATTTGCTGCAAATTAAATTAAAATTATATAAATTTTGTGAGGAAGACCTAATACTGTTTCTCAATCCCTTGAATCATTTTTTTAAATGCAGCATGGCCACATCCTCCAAATGCCAGTAGCCTGGACAGAGATGGGAGGCAAAATTCAAAACTGGCTCCACTTATTCAAAGTCACATCTGCCATCCTGCAATAAACATTCTATATGCAAATTGCCTCAAGAGACTCCAGAAATTGACTAGTTTCTTATACCGTATCTTAACACCAAAAGAAATTGAAAACATCGTTATGGCTTACATCCATAATGCATTCCATCAGTGTGTCCTGTGTTTCTATCTGCCAATATATTAAACCCTTCTTTGAGTATTTGCTTATGCATCACCAGTTCATTTTTTATAAGAGAAAAAAAAGCTTCCAAAAATATTTATCCAAATGAGAGCTATTAATGGCCACAACGAAGCTCAGTTCAAGCCTCCATTGTTCCTGAAATTGAATTGTTTCAAAAAGCAGTAGGAAAAGTTTTGCAGATTAAAATCATTAATGATGTAGAAATTAAACCCCATTTTTCTAGGAATGAAAGTCCTGGGTGGACCTGAAGCTCTGCTTTGAGTTATTCTGTCCTGGCCATAAAGTTTGGGCCACTTCATTGGAAAAGAATTTCTAGCTCAGCTTTATAATCCAATTAAAGAGATCAAGCAAAGCCACTGTGCTTCGTGTTTTCCTTTTTAACCATGAGATGAAGATGACTGTATTTTTGTTTCGTAGGCTCCAAGGGGGAGTATTAAATTCTTGGTTACGTTCTTAGAAGCTTCATTTTCCTCCTAATTCTATTGCTCTTAAAAAGAGTTTGGCAGAGACCTTCAAAGCCGTCGTGTTTCTTTTATTTTGCCTCCCTGGAGCTTTGCAAAATGGTAACAGCTCATGCCTCCTACATGAGGCCCACCTCCTCCCATTGAGAGCTCACATCTCACCCTAGCTTTGGAACTGCAACAATGGCATTGCGGGGTGGTTTTAAATTTGTTTTCATTACAGCACTGAAAGCTGAATATATGAAATACAATTATTTCCATCATATATACAGTTCTGTTTCTTGGTGAATTTCACCTAAGGAGTAAATATGTCCAGTCAAGTTTCTGCAGACGCCGGTGACGTTGGTGCAGTGAGCTACGGTAACAATACTCCTCCTTTGGTGGACACGTGCTATACAAATTTTGCATCGTGATTCATAGAATTTGCTACACAAATTTTGCTATCGTGATTCATAGACTGTTGTTACTGGAAGAAATCTTAGAGAACTTAAGTCCTTCTTATATTACAGGTTGAAAACACAAAAGCCCAATAATACTTACTGTCCAAGTTCACACAGCCTGTTGGTGGTAACGTGGGGGCAAAATTTCAGGTTTTCTGATTTCTAGTGTAGACTGCTTAGGCCAAATCGCATTGCTGTATGATTCTATGGGTTTAAGATATTACATTGCAGATATTTTACTAATAATTATATAAAAACAAGTTAACTGTCTGAATAAAGGAAAAGATTGACCATGTTGGAAGGAGAAGCCTGGGTAGTATAAAGAAGTTAGTTTTCTTCAAATTAATTTACAGGTTTAAAAAGTACAGTTAAATTATTCTGAAGTTTATGCAAAAGAATAAGCAGTCACCAATTGCTTTCAAATTTTTGGAAAATGCAAGTCTACCACATACAAGAATAAAATATAAAAATACGTTAATTAGAATGGTATAGTACTGCTTTAGGAAGAAGCAAGTGCAAAGGTTAGAAAACATTGATATCACTGAAGCAGATCTTAATGCATGTAAGAATTCAGTTATATTTCAAAAAGAACATTTCAATTTGGTGGGTAAATAAGATATAATTCAGTGAACAATGTTGATACAACTGGCAATTTGTTAAAACAATAAAGTTAAGTCTACGTACCACACTTGCACAAAGGTAAATTACAGATGTTTTAAAGATTTAACATTTAAAAATTCAAAAGCAAATAAATTCATAATACAAAGTATTTAGGCAAAAAATGTTAAACCGATCAGTTTTCTAAAATTCTAAACAAAATCATGGACTTGAAAATTGTTTATTTTATACTTAATATATTTATTCTATAGCTATTTGTATATTAAAAAAAGAAGAGTCAATATTATTCACCTGTAAAAGCCTTACAAATAAATAGTAAAGGAGAAGGACGCTAACAGAAAAATGGGCAAAAGATCTGAACAGGAAAAAAATCACAAAAGAAGAAATGTAAATAAAATAGATGTTTAGTCTCACTAAGAATAAAAAATGCATAAGGAAAAACATTAAAAATATTTCCTCCTATTATGCTGATGGAAAATCTTTTTTCCCAGCCTCTTTTCTTTTAAGATAACAAAGTTTAGATGCTAGTTCAGGCAAAGGGGGATTCTTACACACTAACAAAAGGAGAATCTAGTGATATACTCCAGGAGATGGGCAATTTGCCATTATGTATCAAAATCTCCAAAATGTATTGAAACACTTTAGCATGTATCTGCCATTTTAAGAATTAATCCAATGAATTAATAAATGTACCAGAAAAACTTTATGAATAAGACATTCCTCAGAGTATTATTCACAGTAGAAAAACTACAGGAATATTTCAAACATCAAAATTAGAGAATAGTTAAATAAACTATAAATAGCCATGTGATAAATATCATGTAACCATCAAGGATCATGTTTTTGAAGAATATTTAAAAACAGCTACAAGTTTTTTAGTGAAATAAAAACTATATATTGTATGCTACCTATTTCTCCTCAAAAAATCAGAAAGACATGCACTGAAATGTTAATCTGAGTAGAGAAATATTGAATGATATTTAATATTTTAGCTCTTCTGAATTTTTCAAATTTTCACAATAATTCAATGTTTACAGGAGGAAAACTATGTTATTAGTAAAATAAACACAGAATACCAAGTTAGAAAGATGCCAGAGCTGGTCCACACATAGCATGTCCAGCCCCTTCTCTAGTCAATATAGATACAAACAATTGTTCTATTCTGTGAGTCCTGGAGGTCCACTGGACTGCTAACAGCTGTGGCTGGGGAATAACTGTGAGATACTCAGCAGCTGGAGGAGATAGATCATGCTGCTGGTGTTTGAGGGGAAAAATAAAATTTATCACCATTAAAACCCCTCTAGGGCAGGGCTTTCCAATCTTTTGGTTTCCCTGGGCCACATTGGAAGAAGAAAAATTGTTTGGGGCCACACATAAAATACACTAACACTAATCATAGCTGATGAGCTAAAAAAATAAATCGCAAAAATAAAAAATCCCATAATGTTTTAAGAAAGTTTATGAATTTGTGTTGGGCTGCAATCAAAGCCCCATGGGCTGCGGGTTGGACAAACTTACTCTTGGGTATTTAATGTATACAATCTTTACAATCAGCCTCATTAACCCATGGAAGAACTATCATCTTTAAGACATATTCCCCTTCACAACTGCTTCTCAAGCCACATGTTGACTTTCCATGATGTCTTTTCCCTAAAGTTTTCCCATGACACTCACTTTATTCTGATTTCACTTAGATAAAATGTGAAACTGGCCCCCAAATACATATAGCCCAGAGACTTTAATGAAATCGTATAAGCCAAAAGTACATGTGACTCTATTAGGGAATAAGCTAATGGTGCATAGAAAACTGAATCTCAGAATGCACAGAAAATAACGCTCAGCCGGGCGCGGTAGCTCATGCCTGTAATCCCAGCACTTTGGGAGGCCAAGGCAGTCAGATCACGTGATCAGGAGATCAAGACCATCCTGTCTAACATGGTGAAACCCTATCTCTACTAAAAACACAAAAAATTAGCTGGGCATGGTGGCGGGCGCCTGTGGTCCCAGCTACTCAGGAGGCTGAGGTAGGAGAATCGCTGGAACCCGGGAGGCGGAGGTTGCAGCATTGAGCCGAGATCGCACCATTGCACTCCAGCATGGGTGACAGAGTGAGGCTCCGTCAGAAAGAAAGAAAGAGAGAGAGAGAGAGAGAGAGAGAGACAGAGAGAGAGAGAGAGAGAGAGAGAGAGAGAGAGAGAGAGAGAGAGAGAGAGAGAGAGAGAGAGAGAAAATGAGGCTCAAACGGAAGTCGGAACCATTTTTCCTGGAGGAGATGCAGAGAACCTACAAGCTCAGAGTGAAAAGGAGCAAAAAATGTATCTGGGGGCTAGTGATTAATTAAAGGGCAGAATACAAAACAGCCAAGCCAGAGCTCCTACATCTCTCACTTCCACTTTTATTAGTGAACATGTCAGCCACATGTCGGCCTCCACATAAAGCTAGAGCTCTGTCCTATAAAGATGTTGAATATTTGCCTTGTGAATATTTGCCTGTTTGTACTGCCGTAACTACTGGGTAATTTATAAATTGAGACTCGGACTGAGTAACTTATAAATAACAGATTTATTTCTTCCAGCTCTGGAAAGTGTGATATCCAAGAGCAAGAAGGCAGGTTTGATGTTTACTGAGGATCCTGTCTCTGCTTCCAAGATGAGTCTTGAATGCTGTGTCCTCACACGGCAGGAGGCAGAAGAGCGAAAAGGGACAAACTCCCTCCATCAATCCCTTTCATAAAGGTACCCTTCACCAGAAGGGAACCCTCATGGCCTAATCACCTCTTAAAGGCCACAATTCCTTGAAACTGTTGCAATTGAGGATTAAATTTCCACATGAATTTTGGAGGGGGCAAAAATACTCAAACCATAGTGCCTTTGGAATACTGACTTTTTCACATAAGTGGTGCTGTTGCATAATAACATCCATCCTATTCTGGCATTTTTTAAGAAGGGAAGTATGGTGAGACTTGCTATGGAAATGGATCAACTCAGCTACAGAAGAAAACTTAAAAACTGCCTTAGTGGTCCACATTAATCAATCTAATCCTTTCATTACAAATAGGAAAAAGCCGCCAAGGCTTAACACATATTTAAGGGAAATCAAGAGCTTGAAAGTGAATCTCTAAGGCAAAAAGAAAGACTGATTACCAAGGACGTGTGTACAGACTGAAAAGAGACTGCAACCATCAAAACAGAACCAAAACTTCAACACAGGACATAGAACAAACACAATGTTTTGGAAATTTAAAAAATAATTGTCAAAATAAAAACCATGGGTACAAAAATATAGTTAGATAAAATGAATAAAATCTAGCATTTGATAGCACAACAGGGTGACTACAGTCCACAATGATTTATCATACATTTAAAAATAACTAAAAGAATATAACTGGATTGTTTGTAACACAAAGAAAGGATAAATTCTTGACGTGATAGATATCCTGTGATGTGATTATTACACATTGTATGTCTGTATCAAAATAGCTCATGTACCCCATAAATATATCACCTCCATACCCACAAACATATATAAACAAATATATCACCATAAATATATCACCCCTGTACCCACAAAAATTAAAAATTAAAAAATCTATATGCGAGCTAGAAGACAAAGTCAAAGTAAGATTACAGATTAAACATCAAGAAAAAAACAAAGGAAGAAGTAATTTTTTTAAGGAAGAGGAAAACTTAAATGATATGATAGACTGTGCAAGACCATTATTGCATTGCTATAAAGAAATACTGGAGACTGCGTAATTTATAAAGAAAACAAATTTAATTGGCTCACAGTTCTGTAGGCTGTAAGGAATGGTGCCTGTCTTTGCTCAGCTTCTAGGGAAGCCTCAGGAGCTTTCACTCATGGCTGAAGGCAAAGTGGGAGCAGGCATGTCACGTGGTGAAAGCAGGAACAAGAGAAAGTGGGAGAGGTGCCACATATATTGAACAATCCAAGTCACGGAACCAAGAAAAAAATATGTATTAAAAAAAGAATCTTCTGACAACTCACTCACTGCTGGGACAATAGCAGCAAGCCATGAGGAATCCGCCCCCATGACCCAAACACTTCCCATCATGACCCACCTCCAACATCGGAAAATTACAATTCAACATGAGACTTGGGTGGGAACAAATATCCAAACTGTATCATAGCTCTAACTTCAATCCAGGAATTCTAATACCAACCTAACAGGAGTTCCAAAGATGAGAAAAAAGGAGTTGGAAGAAAGGAAATAATCCAAACACCCATAGAAAAAAAATCTCCTAAAGCAGAAGCAAGCCTGTCTTGGACGCTGTAATTACTGAACACAAAGGCCTACACCTAAATATATTCTCATGAGATTTTGAAACATCAAGGATAAACAGAAGTAAAGTTTCCAGAGGGGTGTGTGTGTATATATATGGATATATGGATATATACATGTATACCCCTCTGGAAACCATATATATATATATATACACCCCTCTGGATATATATATCTTTTGTGTATATATATATGTGTGTGTGTGTATTTATATATGTGCGTGTATGTGTATTTGTGTGTGTGTGTGTGTATGTGTGTGTGTGTGTATGCACAAAAGAACTGGCATCAGACTTTTCGTCAATCATCCTGGATGCTGGAAGAAGGTGAAGCAATGCTGATTGAACTCTGACAGAAGTTCATTTTCAACCTAAATTATATAGTTAACCATACTATCTATCAAGTATGAGAACAGTACAATGCCTTTTTAAACATGCAAACACTCAGAAATTTTACCTCCCAGTTACCCTTTCTGAAAAACCTATTTGTCATTTGATGTCAGTAAAAAGTTAAATAAAATGGAAGAAAGAGAAAGACATGGACCCAACTCACAATGACAGCCATGCATCAGTATCAAAACTAGAAGTACAAATTTAAACAGGAAGTCAGATGCCTCCCCCAAAAAGGTCTTTGATAATAGTATATTTACTTCAGTAATAGAAGCTTGATAAGCTTACTAATCTTATTTAATTACTAAGAAGCGTAATAAGCTTACTAATCAAGTAAAGATGTCCCAGTGTGGTGAAAATCTCAGACTCCAGAATCATACTGCCTGATTCAAATCACAAACTACATATGTGACCTTAGGCAATTACTTAAATTTTCTGTGGCTCGATTTCCTTATATTAAAAATATGTATAAAATAATTTATACTTTGGGGCCAGGCATAGTAGCTCATGCCTGTAATTCCCAGTACTTTGGGAGGCAGAGGCGGGTGGATCACCTGAGGCCAGGAGTTTGAGACCAGCCTGGCCAACATGGTGAAACCCCATCTCTACTAAAAATACAAAAAAAAAAAAAAAAAAATTAGCCAGGCATGGTGCTGCATGCCTGTAGTCCCAGCTACCAAAACAAAAAAAAATTAGCCAGGCATGGTACCATACTCCTGTAGTCCCAGCTACTCAGGAGGCTGAGGCAGGAGAATCACTTGAATCCGGGAGGTTGCAGTGAGCCAAGATCATACCACTGCACTCCAGCCCAGGCAACAGAGTGAGACTCCATTTCAAAAATAATAATAACAATAATAATTTATACTTCATAATGTCATTGTGGCTATCAAATGAAATAATGCATGTAAAATATTTAGTGTCTAGTTCTCAGTAACTTCTTTAAAAATGTTGTTTTTTATTATTGTATTTTTTCTATCAATAAGAAAAGAGAGACAATCCAAGATTCTGAAAGGCAAAACAAAGCTGTCAAGAAATGTCATATGTCAAGTCAAAGCAAATTAAAATGCAGTATAATTTTGAGCAAATGAAAAAGGAATCTGAAGCTGAAAACAGAAAATCCATTTGACCTTGAAGATTGAAGTTTTTGCCTTTGAGTGCCACGGGTTTGGTGATTTAAGATTATTTTTCCTTCTCTACAAGTCTAATCAAACTACTTGGTTCTCCACTGAATAATATTTACATAATCATAATTTCCAATTGCTATTTAATGGTATTCAATTTTAAGAGACTAACCTATCGTCAAAGCACAGAAGACTTAATTATAGTTACAGATCAGAATATAAATGTAATAAACCTTGATCATGTAAAAGTAATGATCAAAGCTGAGGGGGAGGGGCCAGAGAAGAGTGAAAGGAAGTGTAGGAGGCATACATGTTCTCTTCTTCCGTGATAGGTATCCAAGAAGTAGTGGTTTAAGCATGCTGTTTATGATTATAAAAGTAACACAAAGAAGACATTCTAAACAATAACATAAGGTTTTTAATGTCAGGAGAAAAGAGGGGTGATGTAAAGTGCTAAATGCTGTAACTTCCAAACCCAGGTTCTACGGAGTAGGACCCGGTAAAGGAGTCCTGAAAGCCCACAAAAGTATAACTTTTTATTTCATGCCTTGATGCTATCTGAGATTTTTCTCATGCTCTTGAATTGAAACATACAGTATTCAAAAAAATCAAAAGGCACTGGTTCAGTCACTCAATAAATATATATGGAGTACCTACCATGTGTCCAGTCTTGACTAGGTTCTGGGAATTAACAAAATTCAGTCCTTAGTTTCAAAAAGGTAACATTCTGTTCAGTGAGACTAACAGTAAACATGGAAACGATCTGATGAATGTATTCGTCTGTTTTCATAACCAAGACTGGGTAATTTATAAAGAAAAAGAGGTTTAATGGACTCACAGTTCCACATGGCTGGGGAGGCCTCACAATGATAGTAGAAGGTGAAAGGCACATCTTACATGGTGGCAGACAAAGAGAAATGAGAGTCAAGCAAAAGGGGGTCCCCCTTATGAAACCATCAGATGTCGTGAGACTTACTACCATGAGGACAGTATGGGAAAACAAGCCCCATGATTCAATTATCTCCCACCAGGTCCCTTCCACAACATATGGGAATTATGGGAACTATAATTCAAGATGAGACTTGGGTGGGGACACAGCCAAACCGTATCAATGAGTAAACTAATTTCAGATAGTCATTGCTATGAAGAATATTGGGTAATGTTATATAGAGTGTCTACAAAAGGGGGCATGTGGAATTTAGTTTATCTAGAGTGACCAAAAAAGGACTCTAGGAGAAGGTGTCATTTGAACTGAGATGTGAATGAAGAGAAAGCAGCCACTCAAAAATTTGGGAAAGTGTCACTTTCAAAGTCCTGAGACCAGAAGGAGCTTGGCATGTTTACAGCCTCAAAAGAAAGCCAGCGGCTGGACTGGAGTGGGTAAGGGGGAGGCAGTAGTGGAATCCAGAAAGATTGGCAGGAAGCCAGATGTTATTTAGTCCTTAAAGCCATGATTAATAATTTTATTTTGTTCAATTAAAATGCAAAGTGAATAAAGGGTTTTAAGTAAAAGAGTGCTATGAAGCAATATTCACTTCAATAAGTTAACTCAGTTTGTCGTTTGAACCAGGCAGTCTTATGCCATATGCTGTGATTTTTAACATCTTTCTAATGCCTTTCCCAATTAGTAACAGAACAAGTTGTAACCAGTGAAAGTGAAGGTAGGGTGGACAGCTAGGTATTGTGGTGGTTTGGACTATGGCAGTAGCAGCAGAGATGGAAAAACAATCAAATTTGAATATATTTGGAGGTAGAAAACAACGACTTGAGAATGGGTGGATGGATGTAGAGTGTTGATAACAGCAAGAAATTAACTGTGGCTGCTAGATTTTTGAGAGATATGACATGAATGGTGGGGCCCTCTGCTCAAGCAGAAAGGTGAGAAGCAGCAGTTTAGGGCACAAGTAGGAGCTAAAACCCATTGTTCTGTTTTAGCCATGTTGAATTTGGAATGCCTGTTAGACATTCAAAAGGAGACGTGAAATAGGCAGCAGAATATGCAAGTCTGGGATTCAGGAGAAAAGCTCTAACTAGAAATAAATTTAGGAGTCATCAGAGGAAGGATTTTATTTAAGGCCATGGGATTAGAGGTGATCACCAAGATGAAAGTGCAGAGACAAGAAGACACACCCAGAGAAAAACCAGGGAGACTCCAACATTCAGAGACCCAGCAGAGGACAGGAAATCAGCAAAGACTATGACAGAGTGGCCGATGAGGTAGGAAGCCAACCAGGTAACTTGCTGTGCTACTGAAAACAAGAGAACATGCTTCAAGAAGCTCAGCTTTGTTGGACACTGCTGAAAGATCAGGTAACATGAACACACAGAGCTGACCATATAGGCTTCAGTAAGATAAGAGCAGTTTCCATAGCAGTGGGACAGAAGCTCAATTGGAAAGTCTTGAAAGGGGAACAGGAGGTGAGGAATTAGAATCAGGAAGTATAGATAACTCTTTGGAGGAGTTGTATAAAGAGAAGCAGAGAAATGTCTTGGTAGCTGAGGGGGGACATGGAGTCCAAAGAGGGGTTTTGTTTTGACTCATTTGTATCATTTAAGGTGGTTCTATTAAGCCTGTTTGTATGCCAGTGAGAATGATCCATTAAATAGAGACAAATTGGTGATATTGGAGACAGGAGAGATATTTGTAGGAATGAAATTTTGGATAAGATGAGAAAAGATGGAGGATACCATGTTCAAGCAGGAGGGTTTGCCTTGGATGGTATCAGAAATTATTTTTCCACTTCATTCAACAGAACAGAAGGCAAAGTTTGCAAATGCAGTCGTGTAAACTGACGGATATAATGGTACAAAAATGAGGCACTTCTAATCTGATTGTATCTATTTCTCTACAAATAGTGAGACAAAGTTAACCCCAGTGTAGGCTTAACTAGAGGAGTGGATTAGTTACCTAGTTAACTACTATAGGCTAGAGGAGTGGAATGCTATTCGGGATTTAAGGAGGGGACAAGATGTAAAACGGAAAGTGAACACATGGAGGAAACCGATGAGATTGTCTAGCAGTCTTCAGAGACTATTTGGTAATAATGTAAAAGTCAGAATACTTAGGGAAGTTGTGTGATTTTTCTCCAGAAACATTCAGCTTCTCAGTTGCAGGCATGGAGCCTATTGATACTTGGGATTGACCAGGTCAGGACTATTGCCACGTGAGTAGGAAAGGGAAGAGGATAAGGGAGGTACAGTGCCTGCAAGGAGAAATCCCAGTGCTGTGTCACTATTAAATTATGTTTCCAAAGATGGTTGCAACAAGCCTCATCATTCCACATGCTCTTTTCAGTACAGTTGTTGGGTGGAGTATATTTCACCTCTCTTCAGACCTGGGCTTACCACGTAATCTTGTTTTGACAAATAGAATGTAGCAGAAGTGATGCTGGGTAACTTCTGGAGCAGGACCTTAAGCAATCTGCAGCTTCTACCTTTGCTAATTAGGATGCTCACTCTTGAGGTCCAGCATGCCACGTAATGAAGCCCAGGCTAGGCACCTGGAGGCAGCCCTGTAGGAAAAGAGCGACAGAGAGAGACATATCCCAGCCATCACCACCAAGGTTCCAGACAAGTAAGTGAAACCATCTTAGATGCTTCAACCTCAGGTCACCATCTGACTACAACCTCATAAAACACCACAGCTGATGCCATGTAGAGAAAAAAAGAACCATCCAGCCAAACCCTGCTCAAATTTCTGACCCATAGAGTTGTGAGCAAATAAAATCATTGTTTTGAATCACTCTCAGGGCAATTTGCTACATAGCGATATATGACTGGATCAGGAAATACTCCCTCTGCTCAGATGCCATCATCTACTAAAAGGAAATGAAGAGTTCCAGGGCTGTTGATACAAGTTAAATAGAGGCAGCATCAATGGAATTGCTGGGTTTGAGATTTTCGACAAGGCCAAAGAATTTCTAAAGTGGGAGGACTACGATGGAAGAGTTGTAAAGACAAGAGCTGACACCGAAGGGGAGAAAATGTGAAACTGGTATTTTGAGGTGATGCTGCTGTAACTGATGAAAAGATCATGGGTATGACCACAGGATGGGTGGCTACCATAGGGCAGAGAAACTAGGAGGTCAAGGAACAGAGAGGCCAGGGTGTCAACTGCATAGATGTTAATGTTGCCAAGAACACCGGCAAGGAAGCAGCTTAACGTAGTGTTTCAGTACCCATGCCACGGGGTCAGATTGTTTCCAGTCCTTACCCTGTCACTAACTGTGTGTGCTGTTAGGCAGATTACCCCCCTACACCTCAGTTTACACATCTATAAAATGAGGATGATAGCACCTATCTCATGGCATTGTAGGAATTAAATAAAATAATGCTTTCAGAGTGCTTAGGAGAGTTCCAGGAGAAGAGAAAGCACTTGGCTAATGCCAGCTCTCATTATCATTGGCAGTAGAGATAAAGGAAGCAAGCAAGTGCCAGAGGCACCAAGGACTAAGGTCAGTGAATGACAGCAAGGTGGGGTAGCAGGTGGTAACATCTGATGATGTGCTTCAAAGGAGCTGAGGTCTTTGAAGTTCAAAGTAAGAGAAATGATTAATTAGAAGCAGCAAAGGACAGTAAGGAAGAGACTTACCCTTTTTCCAGGCTTTAAGGTCCATGAGGTATAAAATCAAAGGTGTCTACCTGAAAGGGTTGTGGGGAAGCAGTGTCCTTGGGGAGAGAGAGGTTCCAGTTCGAGTGAGAAGGTAAAGGGGACATTCAGGGAAAGAGATTAGATTTTGCATCAGCTGGTGCCAGACCATGAGCTCCAAAGGACATAGTGGAGGGGTTTGGACAGATGAAAAGGAATGGAAGAAAGTCAGACTTTAGGATGTGCAGGGCAGTGTGATGATAGGGGAACATGCAGTGTTGGGCTATCTAATGGGGATTAAGGATTAAGGCAAAAATCTTAATGACCCACATGGGGTTGGTCTAGAAAATCTCCCAAGGGGAAATGTGGGAGGATCTGGGACCAGCTGTGTCCATTCTTGTGACAAAACATGGTATGTGGGTCAGGAGGATGGGCAGGAGCCTCTTCAGGGCTATTCTGCTGGACAACTCACTTTCCTGGGTAGGCTTCAAAAGGTGCCTGGGGGTGGTGATAGTGAAGGTGTATTTCCCCTATGTAAAGGTGAAGAATTGGAGCATTCCTCAGTGATCCTTTTATGGAATTCCAAAGGCTGAGTATTCTCTTCCAGGGGCATAGAAGCTGGGTCACCTGGCCCTGAGCAATTAAAGAGTACCAGGGGTCGACATCTTCCATAGCAAGAAAAAGGACCATTGCTAGCCTTTACAATGCTTTAATGCAAATAGGAAAAGACACTTCTTTCTGGCTGATTAAGCCTCCCAGGTACATGGCTTGACCAGCACACAGTGTTTTATGGGAATAAAAAGGCTTTACTTCCTCTTAGTACACATAGCCCATAGCAAGGATACCATAGCTGGCTATGGACTCAACCAGGAGCCCATATCCCATGGGTGGATCTGACTAACTGCTGGCCTTTTGTTTGGCTGAACATACATGCAAGACTGGACCAATGTAGAATTATTCCGGATAACAGAGAAAGGCTGAAAACACTGCCCTCATGTCCTCCATCTCCTCACTCAGATTTCTTCCAAATAAATCTGGTACAAAACCTTTATTTTTTTTTCCTTTGGGGACCCTCCTACACTCTCAATCATATAAACTAACTCCAAAAATGAGGATCTACGTGGAAAACTGCAACCCCATAACTTCTTGGCCAGAGTGATTGAGTCAGCAATGGGTACATGAACCAAACCATGCCAGAGAGAGGAGCTCATGGTATCTTGCTGGAGACTCATTGGGAAAGGGTTTATTTCTTAAGAGGTGGTTATGCGAATGGAGATAAGGCTGGAACTGCTAGGTCCCTCTTCATCATGATATGGAGAGAATCTGCCTGAAAATGAAGACAACTTAAAGGGAAGCAGAGTCAACAAATGAAGAGAGACAGTGTCCGGATGAGATTTTTTTTTTAGAGGGGTAACGGTTCTTTCACTCTGTTGCCCAGGCCAAAGTAAAGCGGCACAACCACAGCTCACTGCAGCCTCCACCTCCCAGGCTCAAGCAGTCCTCCCACCTCAGCCTCCCAAGTACCTGGAACTATATACCCCCATTCTCAGCCACTTTTTAAAAATTTTTTGATAGAGATGGGTCTCACTATGTTGCCCAGGCTTGTCTCAAACCCTTGAGCTCAAGCAATCCTCCCACCTTGGCCTCCCAAAGTGCTGGGATTACAGGCATGAGACAGCATGCCCTGTCCTGGTCACCCACATATGACAACAGTCCAGGTCACCCACATATGATGATCTAGTCTCACCATAGAGTAAAGCAGGAGCCCACTCATCCAGCTTGTCTTCCTAGGGCAAGGCACAAACTCTGGCTCCTAGTTCATCTCCTCCATTTGCAGGAATGAAAAGGAAGTCAACAGCTTCATATCTCCCCACCTTCACTGACAGGAGACAAGTGGGGGCCCCAGAGCCCTGAGTATTCCAGGAAAGATCCCACACATCTTTCCTTCCCCCACCAACCCCAACACTCTCAGCCTTAACATCATTATCTGCCTCAGAGGCCCACTGGATTAATCCCTCACACTTCTCATCCCGGTCTGTATTCATAAGACATATGACTCCAGGTCATTCCTTACATCCCAGCTCTTTTCAGACATCCCCTAATCTGATTCTCTCTCTCACTCCTCCCCAAACTCCTGGAACTCTCGCACTGTGTCCTCTGTGACTCACTGAACATCAACAAAGTTCTGAACCTCATTTTCTTTTCTGAGTATTCCTGTCACCTCCCTACTCCAACCAGAACTGGCTCTCTTCTGAGGACACATTTTCTCTTCCGGCCCTCACAACTGATGCCTTTTTTCTCTCACACAATTTTCATATCATGAGGCCCAGAGGTTGCTCTTTGAATGGCATGCCATCAGCTATACCATCCACTACCTCTCCTGGTAGTGGCTGGAGAAAAACACACAACCATGCCGTAGGTCTCACTTTAAAGTCAAGACCACTATGTACAGCCCTTGGTGCCAGGCCAGCCCTGCTGCTCTTCCCGAGGCCACTCACTCTCCCATTTTCCTACGTTTCTCCCCTCTCTTCTCTCTCCCAACATCCAGCACCTCCTCCCCATTCTCCTTCTCCGTTGGCCTGGCTTACAATTTCCTTGAGGAAGTAGAATCAATCACAGAATTTCCACATACTCATACCTTCCAGTCATACCCACCTCAAACTCATGTTTTCTGCCTTCCTTCTGCTGCAGTGGCTGAGCCATCCAGATTTCCGAGACCACCTTCTTTGGAACACGTGATTGTCTCCTCCTTTCCTGCCTACTCAAGCGTATTGATCCAACACTTACCCCATATTTTCTGCATTGAGTGTATTTACTGGTTGTTGAATGGATAAATCCCATGGTCACTTCCCAATCCTCATCTGACTGGACCTGCTAAAAGCATTTTACACAGAAGATCCCACCCTCCTCTTCAATACACCTTTGCACTTGGTTGCAGGACACCACCCTTCCTTAGTTCTTCTCCCACTGGCTCCTCTCCTCTGTCTCCTGAGTTCATGTCCATCTCAGTCCCTAACTTGGAGCTCTCACCTTGGACCTCTTCTCTATTTCCACTCACTCCCTTGTGATCTCATCTGGCTCATGCTTTAAAATACATTGCAGATCTTGAATTTGTTATCTCCAGCCCATACCTCTTCCCTGAACTCCAGACTCATACATACACCTGCCTACTCAGTCCTACCACTTGGGTGTCTAGCAGGCATCTCCAACCTAATTTGTCCAACCAAACTCCTTATCTGCCATTCTCAGGCTCTCTCCACCAAAACCTGTTCCTCTACAGTCTTTCCTACCTCACTCAATAGATGACAGTGGAGGGTTCCTCCAGTTTCCCAGGCCAAACACCTTGGCATCATTCTCAACTCCTCCCCTTTCCCGTTCATCAGTAAATCCTGCAGCCTCTGCCTTCATACACTTCTCCTCACATTGAATGCCACCACCTTGGTCTCATCCACCATCCTCTCTTGCTTCATAGTAGGTCTTTTAGATTCTGCCCTGCATCCTAACGGTCTACACTCAACCACATCAGCTTTTTACAATAAAAGGTAAATCAATGCCAGGCCTCTGCTAGAACCTTCCAGTGACTTCAATATCACTCAGAGTAAGTACCAAAGTCCTCACAATGCCCTATAAGTCCTTGCATGAGCTGGCCACCTAGCTCCTCATCTCCTAGCCCTTTTCTTTCATCCTCTGTGCTCCAGTTACACTCATCTCCTGATGTCCCTGACCATGACAAGCACCCTCCTACCACAGGGCTCTGGTACCTACTGTTTCCTTATCTCTGGAATATGTACACAGCTTCCTATGCACTCCCTTTATCTCGATACTTAAATGTCACCTCGTTAGAAAAAATTTCCCTTGCCCATTCCACATAAAATAGAAGTGTCATCCACACCAATGCTTTCTACCTCCTTACCTTGCTTTATTTTTCTCCATTACCCTTCCCATCACCTGATACAATGCACTCCTTTTTTTAAGGTTTTGTTCTCTGCTCTATCCCCAGCACCTAGAACTCTATCTAGAACATAAGTATTTGTTCAATAATGAATAAATTTGAACGCTCATTTCATCATTTTGTCTTCATTTATTCAGACTGCTCTAACAGAATGCCTTAGGCTGGGTTTTATTTCCCACAGTTCTGGAGACTGAAAGTCCAGGATCAAGGCCCAGTAGATCTGGCGACTGGTGAGGGCCCTCTTCCTGGTTAGAAGATGGCCATCTTCTTTTTGTGCCTTCACATGATGGAGAGCAGGGAGAGAGCAAGCAAGCTCTACAAATAACCAAGCATTCCTCCCATTCCCACTTCTGCTCATGAGCTAGAACCACATTCTGTTGTGTCTTGTAACTATTTTTGATTGCTAGAGTTACCATTATAACTTTAAATAATTTATTTTACATCTTGGTTTATCAATTTTAGACAGTATCTGTTTGTTCCACAAAAAAGAAAAGAATTTTCTCTAACACACCCATACCCTTTCATTTGCAATCTCCTTGTGAAGGCACCAGTCCCATTCATCAGGGCCCTGCCTACGTGACCTACTTACCTCTCAAAGTCTCTACCGCCTAATATCATCTCTTTGGGGGTACACAAAGATTCAATTCATAGCAGAGGTCTATGTGTATTACCTTAAACATGGAACTTGAACTCTCTAAAGTCACATTTCTTCATTAATAAAAAAAAAACCTCTCATTCTGTCGTTGCTAAATTAAGCAACATGATATGTGTGAACTATCTTCCATTGTGCCAGAACACAATAGGAGCTAAATAAACAGTTGTTGTTATCATTCATTGATGTTAATGATAGCAACTGTAGCAAACTGTGGTCAGGAATTCAGTGTTACAGTTCCCCCAGAACTCTCCTGATCCCTTTCTAGAACCTCCAGGGAAAGAACACAACCCCAATACAAGCAGCATATCTCAGGCAGGCTTGCCCTGTCCCAGCAGACCCTCAGCCACACCTCCCTGGGTCTACCCACCCACAGGGATTGGGCTTTGCTGACAGCCAGACCCCTTTGTATAAGAACACTTTTTCTCAGGGAGAAAATAGCTCACCCGTGTGACACCAATTCCATCTTCCAGGACACCAGGGTAGTAATCTGTGCAATGAAAGTAATTTACTAAATGGTCCTCTGGTGCCGTGGAAGAGTGAATTCATTTTGCACAGGTCACAAGTTTACTTCCAGAGAGCAATTTCCTCCCCACTAGAACAGGCAAGTCTAATGGAAAAATTGAAGCACAGCACTGAGGGTCCATGCAACAGTGGTTTCTGTTAGACCTGAGCCTCGGGAGCCCAGCTGAGGGAGAGAGAAACATGAGCAATAACTGGATGTGAGAAGCCGAAGTTGTTCTCTCCTGTTGCTCTTGGGACTGTTAACTTGTCCAGCAGAGACCAAAGGACTGGGAGCGAAGAGGAGAGGAGGGCCACCTTAGAAAGTGTGGGAAGAGAGAACAGAGCCAGAGCCCAGTACCAGAGCCAGAACCAGTTGTCCAGAAATACAACCAACCAAACCTGACTGGTGCTGAAAGAGAGAGTGGTATGATGGGAAAGAAGAAATGTAATGTGCTTAACCATATTCATAGAAGGTGGTTTGGACCCCCAGCCCAGATATAGATAAATTAGCACATGGAGTGATGATGATAACTACAAAGCCTTCAATAAATAATAACCCCCCATGTCAACCTTCAACTCCTCTTTCTCTTCTCCTCTTTCTTTCTGTCTCTATCTCTCCCTCATTCTGTCTCTCCCTCTCTGTCTCTCTGTGTCGTTCTGTCTCTCTGCCTTTCTCTGTTTCTCTCTCTCCCCCACCTTCCTCTCTCTTTCTCTCAATCTCTCTCTCTCTGTCTCCTCCTCCCTTACCCCTTCCCTCACATATTTCTGTGTTTTTGAAAGATCTCCTTTTCATATATATGTGTACACCCCATGGCTGTTCTTCTCAGATAAGTAACAGCATTTCTTACCAGATCTGGATTTAGAATCTGCCCTTTTTGAGCATTCTGAAATCACTCTAAAATGTCACACAAAGCGGGGATATATGAAGAGACATTCACAGCACACACCGCGAGGGCAAGTGAGGCTCAACGCTGTATTTCTAAACTCACTTTTCAAGTTGCCTAAGATCAGAAGGAAATCCAACAAAGACAACAGAATTCAATGGTGTGAAATACGCATTGAGTAGATTCCTATAAAGCTTAAAAGGCGAATTTAGACAGCATAGACAAAAAAAAAAATGACAATCTATAGCCTTGTTTGCCTTGTTGGCTGGTTTCTTTTTTTTTTCAGCCCTGTCCACTTTCCACTTGCCTTCTAGAAATCTCAGAGTCTAAAATTTCACTTTAAGGAACCAGGTCAAAATTGTACAACACTAGTCTACAGGATGTTAACAAGTGCTTTGTGAAAAAAATAATTCTTTGGAATTATTTTTAGAGTTTAACTTAACTTGATGAACTCTAGGTTGAAAAAATGCTAAACATGTGTCTTCACTGAAGTACTTTTCTATACTTTTTTTTTTTTTTTTTTTTTTTTTTTTTTTTTTTTTTGAGGCGGAGTTTCGCTCTTGATACCCAGGCTGGAGTGCAATGGCGCGATCTCGGCTCACCGCAACCTCCGCCTCCTGGGTTCAGGCAATTCTCCTGCCTCAGCCTCCTGAGTAGCTGGGATTACAGGCACGCGCCACCGTGCCCAGCTAATTTTTTGTATTAGTAGAGACGGGGTTTCACCATGTTGACCAGGATGGTCTCGATCTCTTGACCTCGTGATCCACCCGTCTCGGCCTCCCAAAGTGCTGGGATTACAGGCTTGAGCCACCGCGCCCGGCCTATACTTTTTTTTTTTAAACAAGATCTTACTCTGTCACCCAGGCTGGAGTACAGTGGTGCAATCCAGTGATCACAGCTCACTGAAAACTTAGCCTTCCCAGGCTCAAGTGATCCTCCCATATTAGCCTTCTGAGTAGCTGGGACTACAGGCACACACCGGCAGGCCTGGTTAATTTTTGTGCATGTGTATTTTTTGTAGAGACAAGGTTTGGCCATATTGCCTAGACTGGTCTCTAACTCCTGGGCTCAAGCAATCCTCCTACCTCAACCTCCCAAAGTGCTAGGATTATAGGTTCTTTAAATATATGTGTTATGACTCTCAAATATATAGATATAGTGTGTGATATTCTCCAAAGTTATTGATGATGGAAACCTTTTTTTACAGGGAATATCCTGCAGGGCCGGTTTTTCAGGGAACATATTCTGAGAAAGGCTAGATTAGATCATTCCCTTTTATTGACCCCAAAAAAGAGTAATAGACTCTCTTATGGTACCATTCACAATATTGAACAATATTTTTAAGCTGAAGACTTGTATCATGAGCACTTTTCAAAATGTTGGCTGGAGAACTGAAGACAAAACTGCATGATTATCTCAGTAGATGCAGAAAAGGCCTTTGATAAAATCCAACATTTCTTCATACTAAAAACTCTCAATAAACTAGGTATTGAAGGAACATACCTCAAAATAATAAGACCCATGTAAGACAAACCCACAGCCAATAACATACTGAATGGGCAAAAGCTGCAAGCATTCCCCTTGAAAACCAGCACAAGACAAAAATGCCCTCCCTCACCACTCCTATTCAACATAATATTGGAAGTTCTAGCCAGGGCAATCAGGCAAAAGAAAGAAATAAAGCGTATTCAAATAGGAAAAGAGGAAGTCAAATTATCTTTGTTTGCAGATGACATGATCCTATATCTAGAAAACCCCATCATCTCAGCCCAAAAGTTTCTCGAGCTGATAAGCAATTTCAGCAATGTCTCAGGATATAAAATCAATGTGCAAAAATTGCTAGCATTTTACACCAACAGCAGGCAAGCACAGAGCCAAATCATGAATGACTTCGCATTCACAATTGCTACAAAAAGAACAAAATATATAGGAATACAGCTAACAAAGGAAGTTAAGGACCTCTTTAAGGAGAACTACAAACCACTGCTCAAAGAAATCAGAGTGGACACAAATGGAAAACATTTCATGCTCATGGATAAGTAGAATCAATACGTGAAAATGGCCAGACTGCCCAAAGTAATTTATAGATTCAGTGCTATTACCATTAAACTACCATTGACATTCTTTACAGAATTAGAAAAAACTATTTTCAAATTCATATGGAAACAAAAAAGAGCCCAAATAGCCAAGATAATCCTAGGCAAAAATAACAAAGCTGGAGGCATCACGCTACCTGACTTCAAACTACACTACAAGGCTATGATAACAAGAACAGCATAACACTGGTCCAAGAACAGACACACAGACCAATGGAACAGAATAGAGAATTCAGAAATAAGACTGAACACCTATAACCATCTGATCTTCAACAAACTTGACAAAAACAAGCAATGGGAAAAGACTCTCTAAGAAACGGTGCTGGGAGTGTAGGCTAGCCATATGCAGAAAATTGAAACTGGACCACTTCCTTACACTATATACAAAAATTAACTCAAGATGGATTAAAGACTTAAATGTAAAACTCAAAACTATAAAAACTCTAGAACAAAATCTAGGCAATACCATTCAGGACATAGACACAGATTTTATGACAAATGCAATGCCAAAAGCGGTTACAACAAAAGCAAAAATTGACAAATGGGATCTAATTAAACTATAAGAGTTTCTGCACAGCAAAAGAAACTAGCATCAGAGTGAACAGGCAACCTACAGAATGAGAGAAAATTTTACAATATATCCATCTGACAAAGGTCTAATATCCAGAGTCCACATGGAACTTAAATAAGTTTACAAGAAACAAATAAACAACCCCATTAAAAAATGGGCAAAGGACATGGACAGACACTTCTCAAAAGAAGACATACATGCAGCCAACAAACATGAAAAAAACCTCAACATCACTGATCATTAGAGAAATGTAAATCAAACCCACAATGAAATGTTATCTCACACCAGTCAGAATGACTATTATTATTTTTATATATATAATTTTTTATATTATACTTTAGGTTCTGAGGTACATGTGCAGATCATGCAGGATTGTTGCATAGGTACATACATGGCAATGTGGTTTGCTGCCTCCATCCCCCTGTCACCTATATCTGGCACTTCTACCCTTGTTATCCCTCCACAACCTCCCTACCCATCACTGTCCCTCCCCAATCCCCCGCAACAGACCCCAGTGTGTGATGCTCTCCTCCCTGTGTCCATATGTTCTCATTGTTCAACACTCGCCTATGAGTGAGAACATGCAGTGTCTGATTTTCTTTTCTTGTGTCAGTTTGCTGAGAATGACGGTTTCCAGATTCATCCATGTCCCTAAAAAGGACACGAACTCATCTTTTTTCAAGGCTGCATATTATTTCATGGTGTATATGTGCCACATTTTCCTTGTCCTATCATTGATGGGCATTTGGGTTGGCTCCAGGTCTTTGCTATTGTAAACAGTACCACAATAAACATACATGTGTATGTGTCTTAATAATAGAACTATTTTTAATCATTTGGATATATACCGAGTAATGGGATTGCTGGATCAAATGGAATTTCTATTTCTAGAGCCTTGAGGAATCACCACACTGTCTTCAACAATGGTTGAACTAATTTATACTTCCCCCAACAGTGTAAAAGTGTTCCTACTTCTCCACACCCTCTCCAGCATCTGTTGTTTCCAGATTTTTTGACGGTCACCATTCTAACTGGCATGAGATGGTATCTCAGTGTGGTTTTGATTTGCATTTCTCTAATGACCAGTGATGATGAGCATTTTTTCATGTTTGTTGGCATCATATGTCTTCTTTTGAAAAGTGTCTGTTCATGTGCTTTACCCACTTTTGAATGGGTTTATTTGCTTTTTTCTTGTAAATCTGTTTTAGTTCTTTGTAAATTCTGGATATTAGCCCTTTGTCAGATGGGTAGATTGCAAAATTTTTTTCCCATTCTGTTGGTTGCTGGTTCACTCTAATGATTGTTTCTTTTGCTGTACAGAAGCCCTGGAGTTTAATTAGGTCTCATTTGTCTATTTTGGCTTTCGTTGCCAATGCTTTTGGTGTTGTAGTCATGAAGACCTTTCCTATGCCTATGTCCTGAATGGTTTTACATAGGTTTTCTTCTAGGGTTTTTATGGTGTTAGGTCTTATGTTTAAGTCTTTAATCCATCTGGAGTCACTTTTAGTGCAAGGTGTCAGAAAGGGGTCCAGTTTCTGCTTTCTGCACATGGCTACCCAGTTTTCCCAACACCATTTATTGAACAGGGAACCCTTTCCCCATTGCTTGTTTTTGTCAGGTTGGTCACAGATCAGATAGTTGTAGATGTGTGGCATTGCCTCCAAGGCCTCTGTTCTTTTCCATTGGTCTATATCTCTGTTTTGGTACTAGTACCATGCTGTTTTGATTACTGTAGCTTTGTAGTTTAGTTTGAAATCAGGTAGCGTGATGCCTCCGGCTTTGTTCTTTTTGCTTAGGATTGTCTTGGCTATGTGGGCTCTCTTTTGGTTCCATATGAAGTTTAAAGTGGTTTTTCCAGTGCTGTGAAGCAGGTCATTGGTAGCTTGATGGGGATAGTATTAAATCTATAAATTACTTTGGGCAGTATGGCCATTTTAACAATATTGATTCTTCCTAACCATGAGCATGGAATGTTTTTCCATCTATTTGTGTCCTCTCTTATTTCCTTGAGCAGTGGTTTGTAGTTCTCCTTGAAGAGGTCCTTTACATCCTTTGTTAGTTGTATTCCTAGGTATTTTATTCTCTTTGTAGCAATTGTGAATGGGAGTTTGCTCTTGATTTGGCTCTCTTTTAGTCTGTTATTGGTTTATAGGAATGCTTCTGATTTCTGCACATTGATCTTGTATCCTGAGACTTTGCTGAAGTTGCTTACCAGTTTAAGGAGATTTGGGGCTGAGATGATGGGGTTTTCTAAATATACAATCATGTCGTCTGCAAATAGAGACAATTTGACTTCCTCCTTTCCTAACTGAATACTCTTGATTTCTTTTTCTTGCTTGATTGCTCTGGCTAGAACTTCCAGTACTATATTGAATAGGAGTGGTGAGAGAGGGCACCTTTGTCTAGTGTCAGATTTCAAAGGGAATGCTTCCAGTTTTTGCCCATTCAGTTTAATATTGGCTGTTGGTTTATCATAAATAGCTTTTATTATTTTGAGATATGTTCCATTGATACCTGGTTCATTGAGAGTTTTTAGCATAAAGAGCTGTTGAATTTTGTCAAAGGCCTTCTCTACATCTATTAGATAATCATGTGGTTTTTTTCTTTGTTCTGTTTATGTGGTGGATTACATTTATAGACTTGCATACGTTGAACCAGACTTGCATCCCCAGGATGAAGCCTACTTGATCATGATGGATAAGCTTTCTGATGTGCTGTTGCAATAGGTTTACCAGCACTTTATTGAAGACTTTTGCATCTATGTTCATCATGGATATTGGCCTGAAGTTTTCTTTTCTTGTTGAGTCTTTGCCGGGTTTTGGTATCAGGATGATGTTGGTCTCATAAAATGATTTGGGAAGGATTGCCTCTTTTTGTATTGTTTGGAATAGTTTCAGAAGGAATGGTACCAGCTCCTCTTTGTATGTCTGGTAGAATTCAGCTGTGAACCCATCTGGACCTGGGCTTTTTTTGGTTGGTAGGCTATTAATTGCTGCCTCAACTTCAGCCCTTGTTATTGGTCTATTCAGTGTTTCAACTTCTTCCTGGTTTAGGCTTGGGAGGGTGCAAGTGTCCAGGAATTTATCCATTTCTTCCAGGTTTACTGGTTTATGAGCATAGAGTTGTTTGTAGTATTCTCTGATGGTAGTTTGTATTTCTGTGGAATTGGTATTGATATCCCCTTTATCATTTTTTATTGCATCTATTTGATTCTTCTCTCTTTTCTTTTTTATTAATCTGGCTAGTGGTCTGTCTATTTTGTTGATCTTTTTGAAAAACCAGTTCCTGGATTTATTGATTTTTTGAAGGGTTTTTTGTGTCCCTATCTCCTTCAATTCTGCTCTGATCTGAGTTATTTCTTGTCTTCTGCTAGCTTTTGAGTTTTTTTTTTTTATCTTGCTCCTCTAGCTCTTTCCATTTTGATGATAGGGTGTCAATTTTAGATCTTTCCTTGCATCTCATGTGGGCATTTATTGCTATATATTTCCCTCTAGACACTGCTTTAAATGTGTCCAGAGATTCTGGTACATTGTGTATTTGTTCTGGTTGGTTTTGAGGAACATCTTTATTTCTGCCTTCATTTCATTGTTTATCCAGTTAACATTCAAGAGCCAGTTCTTCAGTTTCTGTGAAGTTGTGTGGTTCTGAGTGAGTTTCTTAATCCTGAGTTCTAATTTGATTGCACTGTAGTCTGAGAGACTGTTTGTTATGATTTTCATTCTTTTGCCTTTGCTAAGGAGTGATTTAATTCCAGTTATGTGGTCAATTTTACAGTAGGTGTGATGTGGTGCTGAGAAGAATGTATATTCTGTGGATTTGGGGTGGACAGTTCCGTAGATTTCTATTAAGTTTGCTTGGTGCAGATCTGAGTTCAAGTCCTGGATATCCGTGTCAATTTTCTGTCTCATTGATCTAATATTGACAGTGGAGTGTTAAAGTCTTCCACTATTATTGTGTGGGAGTCTAAATCTCTTTGTAGGTCATTAAGAACTTGCTTTATGTATCTGGGTGCTCCTATATTGGGTGCGTATATATTTAGGATCATTAGCTCTTCTTGTTGCATTGATCCTTTTACCATTATGTAATGCCCTTCTTTGTCTCTTTTGATCTTTGTTGGTTTACAGTCTATTTTATCAGAGACTAGGATTGCAATTCCTGCTTTTTATTTTCTCTCTCTCTCCATTTGCTTGGTAAATCTTCCTCCATCCCTTTATTTTAAGCCTACGTGTGTCCTTGCAGGTGAGATGGGTTTCCTGAATACAGCACACCAATGGGTTTGGACTTTTTATCCAATTTGCCAGTCTGTGTCTTTTGATTGGGGCATTTAGTTCATTTACATTTAAGGTTAATATTGTTGTGTGTGAATTTGATTCTGCCATTTTGATGCTGGTTGGTTGTTTTACCAATTGGTTGATGCAGTTTCTTCATTGTGTCGATGGTCTTTAACATTTGGTACATTTTTGGAGTGGCTGGTACTGGTTGTTCCTTTCCTTGTTTAGTGCTTCTTTCAGGAGCTCTTGTAAGACAGGCCTGGTGGTGATGAAATCTTTGAGCAATTGCTTGTCCATAAAGGATTTTCTTTCTCCTTCACTTATGAAGCTTAGTTTGGCTGGATATGAAATTCTAGGTTGAAAGTTCTTTTCTTTAAGGATGTTAAAAATTGGCTCCCGCTCTCTTCTGGCTTGTAGGGTTTCTGCAGAGAGATCTGCTGTGAGTCTGATGGGCTTCCCTTTGTGGGTAATCCAACCTTTCTTTCTGGCTGCCCTTAGCATTTTTTCCTTCATTTCAACCCTGGTGAATCTGACAATTATGTGCTTTGGGGTTGCTCTTCTTGAGGAATATCTTTGTGGTGTTCTCTGCATTGCCTGGACTTGAATATTGGCCTGCCTTGCTAGGTTGAGGAAGTTCTCCTGGATAATATCCTGAAGAGTGTTTTCCACCTTGGATTCATTCTTTCCGTCATATTCAGGTACACATATCAAATGTAGATTAAGTCTTTTCACATAATCCCATATTTCTTGGAGGCATTGTTCATTTCTTTTCACTCTTTTTTCTCTAATCTTGCCTTCTCGTTTCATTTCATTGAGTTGATCTTCAATCTCTGATATCCTTTCTTCTGCTTGGTCGATTCGGCTATTGAAACTTGTGTATGCTTCACGAAGTTCTCTTGCTGTGTTTTTCAGCTCCATCAATTCATTTATATTCCTTTCTAAGCTGTTTATTCTCATTAGCATTTCATCTAACCTTTTTTCAAGGTTCTTAATTTCTTTGCATTGGGTTAGAACATGTTCTTTTAGCTCAGAGAAGTTTGTTATTACTCACCTTCTGAAGCCTGTTTCTGTCAATTCATCAGACTCATTCTCCATCCAGCTTTGTTCCCTTGCTGGTGAGGAGTTATGATCCCTTGGAGGAGGAGAGGCATTCTGGTTTTAGGTGTTTTCATCCTTTTTGTGCTGGTTTCTTCCCATCTTCATGGATTTATCTACCTGTGGTCTTTGTAGTTGGTGACTTTCGGTTGGGGTCTCTGAGTGGATGTCCTTTTGGTTAATGTTAGGGTTATTTCTTTCTGTTTTTTAGTTTTCCTTCTAACAATCAGGCCCCTCTGCTGCAGGACTGCTGAAGGTCCATTCCAGTCCTTGCTTGCCTGGGGATTACCCGTGGGGGCTGCAGAACAGTCAGGGTTGCTGCTAGTTTCTTCTTCTGTTATCTTCCTCCTGGAAGGGTACCCACCAGATGTCAGCCTGAGCTCTCCTTTATGATGTCTCTTTGGATATATGGGGGTCAGGGAGCTGCTTGAGGAGACAGTCTGTCCCTTATAGGAGCTCAAGTGTTGAGCTGTGAGCTCCGTTGTTCCATTCAGAGCTGCTGGGCAGGTACATTTAAATTTGCTGCAGCAGAACTCATCGCCTTTTTTCCCAGGTGCTCTGTCCTGGGAAGGTGAGGCTTTATTATTAAGTTCCTGACATGCTGCTGCCTTTTTTCAGAGATCCCCTGCCCAGCAAGGAGGCAGTCTAGTCACAGTCTGCCAGCAGAGGTATTGCTGAGCTGCCGTGAGCTCTGCCCAGCTGCTGTGTGAACTTCCTTTTGGTTTTGTTTACAGAGGTACAGTTAGAACTGCCTCAGTAATGGCAGTCTATCTTAGTAACAGCGGACTGCCTCGGTAATGGTGGACTGCCTTGGTAATGGTGGACTGCCTCAGTAAAGGCGGATTGCCTTAGTAATGGTGGACTGCCTCGGTGATGGTGGACTGCCTCAGTAATGGCGGACTGCCTCGGTAGTGGTGGACTGCCTCAGTAATGGCTGATTCCCTTCCCCCTACTGAGCTGGACCATCCCAGATCCAGCTGCACTTGCTGCAAAACTCTCAATCCAGAGCATTTCAGATTGCTAGTCTTTGTGGGGGTGGGACCCGCTAAGCCAGATCACCTGGCTCCCTGTTTCAGCCCCCTTTTTTTCCAGTTGAATAGGCGACTCTATATCCCAGGCATTCCAGGAGCCAGTTGAAATGGCCGCCCAGACTTGTGTGAGTCTTTGTGTGGAAACCCTTGGTGCCAGCTGAAACAGCCATGCTGAAAACTCATGGTGCTTTTCAGCTTGGGAATCTCCTGGTCTGTGGACAGTTAAAACTCATTTGAAAATGCAGTGATCACTCACCCTCTCCATTGTTCTTGCTGGGAACTGCACTCCAGAGCTATTCCTATTTGGCCATCTTGGATCCCCCATCAGAATGACTATTATTTAAAAAACAACAGATGCTGGAGAGGTTTCAGAGAAAAAGGAATGTTTTCACACTGTAGGTAGAGGTGTAAATTAGTTCCACCATTGTGGAAGACAGTGTGGCAATTCCTCAAAGACCTAGAGGCAGAAATACCATTTGACCCAGCAATCCCATTACTCAGTATATGCCCAAAGGAATATAAATCATTCTATTATAAAGATACATGCATGTGTGTGTTCATTATATCACTATCCACAATAGCAAAGACATGGAATCAACCTGAATGCCCATCAGTGATAGACTGGATAAAGAAAATGTGGTACATATACACCATGCAATACTATGCAGCCATAAAAAAGAAAGAGATCATGTCCTTTGCAGGGACATGGATGGAGTTGGAGGTCATTATCTTCAGCAAACTAACACAGGAGCAGAAAACCAAACCAAACACTGTATATTCTCACTTATAAGTGGGAGCAGAATGATGAGAAGACATGGACACATGGGGAGGGGAACAACACACACTAGGGCCTGTCAGGGAGCAAATGGGGGAGAGAGAGCATCAGGAAGAATAGCTAATGGATGCTGGACTTAATACCTAGGTGATGGTATTAAGATGCTAAGATCATCTGATCTGTGCAGCAGACCACCATGGCACACGTTTACCTATGTCACAGACCTGCACATTCTACACATGTACCCCTGAGTTTAAAATAAAAATTGAAGGAAAAAAAAGAAAAAAGAAAATATTGGCTGAAACATTTATAAACATTTCAATTCATAATATCCAAATCTGAACATGTTTTAAATTGCAGCGAGATTATCATAAACTCAAGTCTCCATGCTAACTGCTAGGCATAGTGGTTTAGCCCACAGACTCTGGAGCCAGGCTTCCTGGGTTTAAATCCTGGCTTCCTCACTTATCAACTATATGACTTTGTGCTGGTTATTTCACCTCTCTGTGCCACAGCTCTCAGCTTCCCCATGCATATAATGACAATAATAACATTAGTACCTGCTTCACATTGTTGCTACGAGACTTAATGAGTTGAAAATGTATAAAGTTCTTAAAATGGTAAATACTAATGAGGCTTTTGAGAAGAATAATATGCCACATAAGTCATTTCGAGTTTTCATTAATAAAATAGTGCATATATCCTTTGAACCCTAGATTTATCCTGTTATCTTTCCCCATCTAAGAACGGTCCTATTTTCCATGTGAAAAAGAAACAATGGAAATTTAGAGAGTAATGAAAATAATATTCACTGACAAGTTATACAATATTCAAATGCAGAAATGAGAGATTGTTCAGTTTGTAAAATTTTAGAGGAAAATATTAGATAGGAACTAAATGTAATTTAGCCTAATCACACATGTCCTCCAGGCCTGGGGACACATTGACATTTTGTGTGGGTGGATGTGCAGACAAGTATGTATAAGTACTGTTGCATATACTGGGCAATAAAATTTCAAGATTTTGCTATTTTAAATTGCTGAATTGAAAAAATAGCTATTTCTGGGTTATATACCATATTTCCATGAATATCATGAACCCTTTGTTAGCAGACAGATTTTCAGAATCTGGCTAGATTTAAAGGACTCTTTAGGTGTCAATGAATTTACACTGAAGATTCCATGTTCCACTGCAGGCACCTTCTTCTCTGACCTGTCTCTGACTTAAATCTTTGTCCCAGTCTCTCTCTGGGTCTGTTTCTTCCTCCTACTAGCACAAATGCTAGACTCTGCCTTTAAAGTTTCCTTCAAAACTCCATATATTCTCAAGTCCTCATAGTCTCCCAAGGTAATTGCAAGTTTCCTCAAAATAATTTTCTGTCCTTAAAGACATAATGAATGACTGAAAACCCTTCAGACCCCCTATTCTCAGTGTAGGAAAGGCACTTTATATCATGTAAGTCCTAGTGAGGCTGAAGCTGCAAAAGAAGCCTATCAACTTTCCAAATTCACTATTGCTTGTCATCTCAAAAACGCGATCGAGAGTGTGGTTGGTTTGTGCCTCTCCCCAGGCGCATTCTTGCCCCTCTCTGTGCAGCCTTGGAGACTGCCTCCACTGGACCCCATCAACCTGGCTCCACTGCCAGCTGGCTCTTGGTTGGGTTTGGCAAGGAAGACCCCTCAGGGTGAGGCAGGAGGAAAGAGAAGATAAGATGTTGCCTTCCTGCTCCCACCCTGCCCTGCATCATGTTTTCTGGTAGCAACTACATCCTTTCCTGACTTCAGCTCCCATCAGACTGGAGTAAAGCACTTTGCAATGTTCTTCATCCCTTCAGGCCTGGGGTGGTAATGACCCCCACTGTTGCTAGTCTCTGGGTGTCTCAGCAACCCTGCTTGTTCTCTTAATCCTGTCTACACCCCTTAAGTACCCTCTTCTTTGCAGTCTCTTGAACTATGTGAATGGGATTTGTTTTTGCTAAGACCTTAATTGATAAAAGAGCTCTGATAAACATAATAATTTTATGTAAATCCTAATTATTGTCATTCTTAAACAAAAAGCATATTTGCATATACATATATAGTCTCAGAGGTTAAAAAAGAAGCTTATGCTAAAATTTTTAATTTAGAATCCCACAAATTTAATCCATGTTAGCAAACTCCCTGGTCCCTCACCCTTGCTCCTCTCTCCACCTGGAAATTCCCTAGATCTCTTCATGGCTGACTTTTTCTTGTCATTCAGACCTCAACTTAATGGTTACCCACTTAGAGAAGGCTTTAGGTAGCCACCCACCTTCTCCTTCAGCATTTGAATTTAATCCTGTATATAACACCTTTTACTATTTGATATTCTTGCTATTTGCTTGTTTGTGTGCCCTCTCCCATGCTGGGACATGTGCTCTATGACAGCTGAGACTTTATCTATCTTCTTCACTGCTCTATCCTCAGCACTTGGCACATAGTAGGTGCTTCAAACCTATGTTGAATGAATTAATTAATGAGTTGGCATTTTACAAGAAATAAATGGAATAAATTACTGTCCTTGCTCTAACAGAACTCACAAATGGGAGAAAGAGACACACCTGGATATTTGTAGTAGAAGAAAGTATAGAAGAACACACAGACTCCCACATCCAGCCATGGCAAACTACTTTATAGCAGTGCAACTGCCATAAAGGTATGACAAAATGGGGGAAAAAAACAACCTGTTTTGAAGATGTTGGAAACTCAAGGAAGCCAGGATTTTTAGGGCCAGGAGTCTGGAGTAAAGAGAAACTCAATGAGGTGAGCCCAATTCACTCCAATTTTCTTCTCAGAGCATTTTCTGATTCATATGCAGCATATGTGGAAGGATCGAGAAGCCAAGTAGAAAGCAGCTGCTAAGAAGCAAAAAAAAAAAAAAAGACAGCTGAATAGAACTTTCATCACCTAACAGGGCTAGAAGTTCAGGACAAACAAGACAATCAGGACTTAAAGGGCCAAGATCCAGGAGAGAAAGGAAGCAGAAAGAAATGTGCCCAACAATGTGGGCAAAGATTTTTCCCCTTGAGGCATTTACTGATTCCTAAGAAGCACCTATAGAGAGGCAGACAGTGGCTTCTGAGACTGTAAGAAACTGGGCAGGACTATCAGTAGTGTTACAGTGCTGAAATAGTTTTTAAATTCTCCCTGGAAGAAGAAAGTATCATTCATAATCTCTGCTATTTTTATACACATTTGGCATTCAATAAAATGCTAAAAGACATACCAAGAGACATGACCAATAATTTTTTTAAAAGATTATAGAAACATACTCTCTAGAAATCCAAGGAGTTATATAAATACCTTAAAATGCCTATGATTGATAAGTTGATAAAAATAGATAAGATTGAAAATGTCACCAGATAATTAGAATCTATAAAAAAAGGGAATCAAATGAAAAATCTAAACTGATATTATAAAGCAGTAACTTAATAAATAAATTTGACAGAAGATTAGACACAGTTGGAAAAGGGACTAGCAATTTGGAAGATAAAACAATGGAAATTAGTCAGAATGAAGCATAGAGGAAAAAGGATAGAAAAAAATACAGGAGACCTATGGGGTCTAGCAGAAAAATTTAACATATATGGAATTAGAGTCCCAAAACAAGAAGGAAAGAAAGGAGGCGAAGCAATATGTGATAATGACCAAGAGTTTTTCAAAGCTGACAAACATACATCAAGCCACAGATTCAAGAAGCCCTTCAATCTCCATGAAGATAAACAGAAAGAAAAACATACCAACACACATCATGAAAATCTGCTGGACCAAATACAAAGAGAAAAAAACTTGAAGATAAATACAAAATCATTTTGCTTCAGAGAACTGGATAAAGATGCACAAAGAAGGCAACAAATTCATTTATTCAACAAGAATTCATTGGGTACTTAATATGTATCTATCACTAAACTTGAGTCTTTTTTTTATTGTACTTTAGGTTCTAGGGTACATGTACAGATCATGCAGGATTGTTGCATAGGTACATACATGGCAAGGTGGTTTGCTGCCTCTATCCCCCCATCACCCACGTCTGGCATTTCTCGCCATGTTATCCCTCCCCAGCCTCCCCACCCCCACTGTCCCTCCCCTAGCATCCCCCAGCAGACCTCTGTGTGTGATGCTCCCCTTCCTCTGTCCATGTGTTCTCATTGTTCAACACCCACCCATGAATGAGAACATACAGTGTCTGACTTTCTGTTCTTGTGTCAGTTTGCTAAGAATGATGCTTTCCAGATTCATCCATCTCCCTATAAAGACATGAACTCATCGTTTTTTATGACTGCATAGTATTCCATGGTTACATGTGCCACATTTTCCTTGTCCAGTCTATCATTGATGGGCATTTGGGTTGGTTCCAGGTCTCTGCTATTGTAAACGGTGCCTCAGTGAACATACATGTGCATGTGTCTTTATAATAGAACTCACTCATAGGCGGGTGTTGAACAACAAGAACACATGGACACAGGGAGGGGAGCACTACACACTGGGGTCTGTTGGGGGGAAACAGGGGAGGGACAGCAGGGGGTGGGAAGTTGGGGAGAGATAGCATGGGGAGAAATGACAGATATAGGTGAAGGGGAGGAAGGCAGCAAATCACACTGCCATGTATGCACCTATGCAACAATCTTGCATGTTCTTCACATGTACCCCAAAACCTAAAATACAATAAAAAAAAAAAATAATAATAATAATAGAATGATTTATAATCCTTTGGGTATATACCCAGTAATGGGATTGCTGGGTCAAATGGAATTTCTATTTCTAGAGCCTTGAGGAATCACCACACTGTCTTCCACAGTGGTTGAACTAATTTATACTTCCCCCAACAGTGTAAAAGTGTTCCTATTTCTCCACATCCTCTCCAGCATCTGTTGTCTCCAGATTTTTTGATGATCACCATTCTAACTGGCATGAGATGGTATCTCAGTGTGGTTTTGATTTGCATTTCTCTAATGACCAGTGATGATGAGCATTTTTTCATATGTTTGTTGGCATCATATATGTCTTCTTTTGAAAAGTGTCTGTTCATGTGCTTTGCCCACTTTTGAATGGGTTTATTTGCTTTTTTCTTGTAAATCTATTTTAGTTCTTTGTAGATTCTGGATATTAGCCCTTTGTCAGATGGGTAGATTGCAAAATTTTTTCCCATTCTGTTGGTTGCTGGTCCACTCTAATGATTGTTTCTTTTGATGTACAAACACTCTGGAGTTTAATTAGATCCCATTTGTCTATTTTGGCTTTTGTTGCCAATGCTTTTGGTGTTTTAGTCATGAAGTCCTTGCCTATGCCTATGTCCTGAATGGTTTTGCCTAGGTTTTCTTCTAGGGTTTTTATGGTGTTAGGTCTTATGTTTAAGTCTTTAATCCACCTGGAGTTACTTTCAGTGTACGGTGTCAGGAAGGGGTCCACTTTCTGCTTTCTGCACATGGCTAGCCAGTTTTCCCAACACCATTTATTGAACAGGGAACCCTTTCCCCATTGCTTATTTTTGTCAGGTTTGTCAAAGATCAGATGGTTGTAGATGTGTAGCACTGCCTCCAAGGCCTCTGTTCTGTTCCATTAGTCTATATCTCTGTTTTGGTATCAGTACCATGCTGTTTTGATTACCGTAGCCTTGCAGTATAGTTTGAAGTCAGGTAGCATGATGCCTCCAGCTTTATTCATTTTGCTTAGGATTGTCTTGGCTTGCGGGCTCTCTTTGAGTTCCATATGAAGTTTAAAGTAGTTTTTCCAGTTCTGTGAAGAAGGTCATTGGTAGCTTGATGGGGATAGCATTGAATTTATAAATTACTTTGGGAAATATGGCCATTTTCATGATATTGATTCTTCCTAACCATGAGCATGGAATGTTTTGTCCATCTGTTTGTGTCCTCTCTTATTTCCTTGAGCAGTGGTTTGTAGTTCTCCTTGAAGAGGTCCTTTACATCCTTTGTTAGTTGTATTCCTAGGTATTTTATTCTCTTTGTAGCCATTGTGAGTGGGATTTCACTCTTGATTTGGCTCTCTGTTAGTCTGTTATTGGTGTGTAGGAATGCTTCTGATTTCTGCACATTGATTTTGTATCCTGAGACTTTGCTGAAGTTGCTTATCAGTTTAAGGAGATTTGGGGCTGAGGAGTCTTTAAAGAAACAAAGATAAAAATGGCATTATCTCTGTTTTCTAGGAATTCAAGTTTGATGTGTAAGAGAGATAGAAATGTAAACAAATTCTGCATAAAGCCTACCAAAAGGAATTTTTTTTTAACTGCAAAGGAAGAATGATGCTTGGGGCAGGCAGGTGTGAGGGAGCACAGAGAAGCTGCAGGACAGTTGCATGTTGTCTTGCTAGAGTTTCTAGGCATGGAGCAATCCAAACTACGGCACAAAGGAATGAAACTGGACAGTTCATCGAGCAACAGTGAGTGTCTCTTGGGTTTGGTGTGGGGAGATGGCAGGGAGTTGCAGAAAATAAGGCTGAGGAGTAAGGTTGGAAACAGATTCAGTAGGCAGTTGGGACTCACCACAAGTTTTTTCAGTAGGAAAGGGACATCACCAACTGATTCTTTAGGAAGAGCACTCTGGGGACAACTCGAAGTGCACTCTTGAGACGAAATCGATAGCAGCCCATGAGACCAACTAGACAGCTACTTGTCCTGGTCCAGGCAAGCAAGAGAGAGTGTGGCCTGAACTAGGGCAACAGAAATAGACGTGAATACAAGAGAGGGTATTCTCTAGACATTTCAAAGCCAGAATCAACAGGACTTAGCACCCATTGATTGTAGGAGACAGAAAAATAAGTCCAAGTTGACTTGGGTGTGCGGAGGATGTCACAATGATGTTAACGCAAGGATAATATCATGAGGCTTGTTGAGTTAGAAATATCAATAGAACATTTCTGAAATGTCCATGAGGGAGCTGGAAAGTCCAGTTTAGAACCCAGATGCAAAATTAGGAGCTGACACCATGCTGTGAGGGCAAAGGAGAGAATGAGGTAGCCTGTGGCCTGGCAGAGCAAGAGCTGAATAGAGACCAGTGACCCTGAAGTTAACACATCTCAGGAAACACAGACCATCCCAACAAAACGGTCGTGGGTTACTCATTCTGAGACCTGTGAAAATATTTTAATTAAAAAAAAATCATTAGGATGTTCATTACACAAGAAAACTGAGAAGCAGATCTGTTACCCTTTGTATTTTATGTTTTCCTGAAGCCTTTTGCTAAGCTGCATCCCAATTTTTTTTTTTTTTTTTGCTTATACAGCAGAAACACTAATAATATGAGTTGTAGTTAAAAAGCACTTTCCAAGTCCGCTAGTTGAAAACGTCAGTATGAATAATGTAAGAGGCATGGGGAAGGTGGTTAAAGATACGTCTGTCCTGTGTTTTTAAAATAGTGCACATCAAATAAAGGAGAAACACACTTAAAACTGAGATTAAATTTCCACTATATTAAACAATTACTTTGATTTACACACACACACACACACACACACACACACACACACACACACACACAGTCTGTATATGCCAAGTGGGGGAATTCTTTCTCTGTTGTCAGTCAGTTCCTCTCAATTCACTTACGCTATATGGATAAAAATGTGACTTTGTCGGAGATTAGGAGCTTTTTGCAGCCCCACATTATTGCAGAATACTAAAGTTCAGGTCAAGAATAACAGACTTCCTTCTGCTGCAGAAATTTTCTCACAGAGTTCCACCGGATGCAATTTGAACTTTTGTGTTTCTTAGCTACTTGTGGTTTGTTTCTTCAAAAGTCGGTTGATCTTGCTTCACATCCCTGAGGCCACTAGAGAGAGGCAACGTCTGTTCAGATTTGTGCGTTTGATCTTTGAAGATGACTCCCCCAGATTCTTTTCCTATACCCTAAAAACCAGCACCCAATAGTAGCCACTCTGTAGTGGGCCTAATTAGAAAGTAAAACAATTAAGTTACTGAGTTCTCCCTCCGCGTTCAGCACTGCTTCATGTAACAAGAAGCAAAGAAGCCATGGAAAAGATTTAAGTAAATGGAAGACAGAAGTTCTATTTTTAAAGAAACTAACCCAAAATTGCAAGACACTATCATCAGGGCTAAACTGAGCAGCATCTACAGGATCTTCTACAAAGGAGAGATTTGAGTGGACTTTGTGAATCTGGAAGGCTCCGTGGAGGAGGGAGAATTTAAACCTTGAAACACTAGTGTGTCTCTTTGACGCTCTTTGCTCTGGGCGTAGCATTTATGTTACATTTTGCCACCCAGCCAAGGAAGAATGTCATACCATAGACCTGGTTTTAGATGCAGTTGAATCCTTCGAAAATTCAAGGCTTCTTCATCACACTTTGTAGTAAGAGGTCAAAGCTACAGTTTCCCTCACTGCCAAGCCCACATCTGTGCTGCTGCCTGTTCCAGTATCTCTCTCACACACACACACACACACACACACACACACACACACCTGACTGAACATGTATAGAAGTAAAGCAGGGAGAAGGATTCTCTTTTCCCAAAGTCTGTAGCCTTATGTAAGGGTGGGTGCTACAGCTGATTCCAGGCCAATCTCAGGCCAAATCCCGGCATCATGGAAGCTGGTCTGCAGAGCCCCTAGTTCCCCACCTCTGCCAACAGCCTCCTTTCATCTTCACTTACCTCTCTCTGGAATGTTTTCTCTATAGGTTCAGATCTCATGGGTTGTCATTCACCAAACATTTATTAAGCACCTACAAAGCACAAAGCGCTCTGCATGGAGTGGAATGTGTGAACCCAATGAATGAATGAAAGAACTGCCAAGAAGTATACAATCTATGGGGAGACCTGACTGAAAATTCTAAGCTGGCAGTGTGCTAGAATGTACACAGACAAAGTACAAGAGGGTGTAAAGCTTAAAACTACAGGCATCAGGTTTTTTTTTAAGCCTTGTAGTTTACAAAGGCCTGCAGGGCAGGAAGAAGGGGGCAAGTCCTTCTTCAGCCAGTTCCTGAACACACAAGCCTTGAGAGAGAGGACCTCTAAGGGTCAGCAGCGGGGACACCATCACAACACTCAGGGAAGATCTCACGAGACTCAATATGAGAGGGAAAGGTGAACGTAGGAACTGAAAAAAAAATAGGAGTGGAGAATGTTGATAACATATATTTTAAAGAAGTCCCAGAGTTTGTCCAGTAAAGTCTTCCTAGCTGTCATTTTGTTAAATTCCACCTCTCTTTCTCCGACTCCTGATATGTAATGTCATCTTATCAAGACAGGGGCTGATTTCTGCATTAAGGATATTAAGTGAGAAAAAAATCGGTTGGAAGGCTCAAGGAAGACTTTCGGTAGGAGGTGGCCTCATATCCCAGCCCTTAGACTCTTCTAAGGTGGCACTGGAGAGAAGGGCATGGTGGCAGTAGACGGGGAGAGTGAGCTGCACACTCACGAGAGCACACGGACTCCAGAAGAGCTGGAACATAGACATCTGGAGCAGGGTGAAGAAGTTAGGAGCAGGGCAGTGAGAAGACAGTGGGGCCAGCTCCCAGAGGGCCCCGCCTGCCAGGCTAGATGGCACAGAATAAATTACATAGGGACCAGAGAGCCAGCAATGTTTCTGAGCAGGAGTAGAGACTAGATCCCATCAAACAACCCCACAAAGTCTCTGATACGGCCTCAGCGACTATTTCAATATAAATGGAAATATACATTTCAAATAAAAACTTCCTAAAAGTAAAATGCCTCTGCTAATCCAGAGACAGAGGTGTCAAATGAGAGATGAAAGGACATTTCTAGGGACAGGGGCTTCCATTCACTCCTCAGACCACTCCTTGAACACCAAGATGGCACTTATTGAGGCTCATTGAGGGGACATGAAGAAGGTGTAGCCCAAAGGTTCCCAGCCCATTTTCTTCTAAGACATCCAGCACAGATGAAGGGCCCTGACAGAATGTACTCCACAGCGCACCCACAGTCATGAGGACCACCAGCTTATCAGGTGGTCTGAATCAATCAAGGTTCATTACTTTCTCCCAGTCACTGCCTTCAGACCTGCGCTATCAGATTTCCCTTCTCTGCCCCTGGAACACTTCACAGATCACAAAACATTCCAGTCACGGTCAGTTCAACAAACAAGCTTCATTCTGGTCATCAAGACTCACTCTCAGGCCCAGTCCAGTCTCAATCAAAATATCCATCCCATGGGATTCAATGTTCAGCCTCCTCACCCTCAACACCCAACTCATCCCACCCAGCCTTGCTCTGACCTGCATGGAGATGGAGAGTGGTTTGCACTTCCAATGTCTCTTTACAGCATCTCCACCTTCAGCCACCCTTCCTCCAGGTTGGAGCAGGGGAAAGGATGATGGTGAAAAGTGGGTACCCAAGCTTCCTGACTGGTGCTCTTATGACCCAGTGTGGGTGGCCTCGGGAACCCCCCACCCTAGGCTCGGGAGGAAGAACCAAAGCCTTCTCTCACAGAGCGTGTGATTCATTTCCTTAATCATGCCCCTTGAATCTTTATATTCTCTTTGTACAGGTTGGAGGTAGGCGATGTGCTAAAGATCACAGGGCTGGTTTGGTCACCTCTTAGACGTTACAGGGACCAGTCAAGCAGCAATTCCCTAGGAGCTTCTTATCTAATCATTATTGGCTTTGGGGCTTCAATTGAATTTTTCAAGATAGCAAAAGTGTCATTCAACATCTGATGTATACACAGATTGCCACCCACTGCTTGTAATAAACCCTTTCTCTCCCTCTCATTCATAAAGTCATATCAAATGCAAGTCAATGAGAATGAAATTATTTTACAAAAATCTGAATCTGCTCTCATTTATATTTTAAAACATATTATTCACAAACGGATGCTTGAAGCACGACTAATAACAAGTTTCTTTTTACACACCTCACAAGTGATGCTTGGCTACATATATGGAGCCCTTCTTTTGCTCAGGCAATTATAATCATATGGCAACATGATTAACTCAATAGAGAGAGGTCCATTTATAGGGATATATAAGTTCTAGGATGTCAGTATTAAGCATTACTATGTATTACTAAATCTCATATCATGTGGGCAGGGAAGAATCTGTCTTATTGCACGTGGCATCCCTGATTCACTTCTCTGACTGAGGAAGGAAAACGATGGAGAACAAGAAAGTGTGAAAAGGCAACAGCAAAGAGCATGTGGCATGGGGGTGGTGCCAGTGGCTTCACATGTGCAACCCCACAGTACACTTTGTGGCATTTTCCAGCCATAGTCCTTGGGTTGTGAATATCTTTGGTCTCCATGGCCCCATGTGTGGTGACCAGCATTATGGGCATTGTCTGAAAGTCTGCCTCAAGTTCACTAGTGCTTGAACACAAATGCCCATCTTCACCTCTAGGTCTCCTGAAGATTAGGACCTTAATCTTCACAGCCAATTATCAGAAGATGGGGCAGCTACGGTATACATCAACCTGTGCTTCTGCAAGCAGGGGAGGTTGATGGAGGGTCACCGATTTTTGTCAATTTCCTGGACTCCTCACAATTACAGTCATGCGTCACTTAATGATGGGGATGTATTCTGAGAAGTGCAGCATTAAACTATTTCATCACTGTGCAGACATCATAGAGTACACTTACACATGCCTAGATGGTGAGCCTACCGCACACCTAGGCTATGCGATATAGCTATTGCTCCTGAGCTACAAACCTGCACAGCATGTAACTGTGATGAATACTGTAGGCAACTGTAACACAATGGTATTTGTGTATCTAACCATATCTAAACATAGAAAAGACACGGAAAAATACAGTGTAAAAGATTAAAAATGGCGCACACCTGCCTAGGACACGAGTGGAGCTTGCAGGACTGACAGTCGCTCTGGGTGAACCAGTGAGTGCTGAGTGAATGTGAAGACCCAGGACATTGCTGTACACTACTGTAGAGATCAGAAACACTGTACACTTGGGCTACATGAAATTTATAAAAAGTATTTTTCCTTCTTCAATAACAAATGAACCTTACTTTACTGTACATTTTTTGTTTTATAAACTTTTGCATTTTTTTCAACTTCTTTACTCTTTTGTAATAACACTTAGCTTAAAACACAAACACATTGTACAGCTGTACAAAGATGTTTTCTTTCTTTATATCCTGATTCTATAGGTTTTTTTCTACTTCCTTTTTTTATTTTTATTTTTTTTTACTTTTTAATTTTTTTTTTAAACTAAGACGAACATACATGTGAGCCTCGGTCTACAGAGGGTCAGGCTCTCCCATGTCACCGCCTTCCACCTCCACATCTTGTCCCACTGGAAGGTCTTCATGGGAAATAACACGCATGGACCTGTCATCTCCTGTGATTTCTTTGCCTTCCAGAATTTTTTGTGAAAAGGACCTGCCTGAGGCTGTATTACAGTTAACTTTTCTTTTATAAGTAAAAGTATACTCTAAAACAACTATTACAAGCATCGCATAGTAAACACAGAAACCAGTAACATAGTTGTCATCGTTGTCAGGTATTATGTGCTGGACATAATTGTACAGGCTATACTTTTATAGGACTGGTAGTGCAGCAGGTTTGTTTACACAAGCTTCACCACAAACATGTGAGTAACACATCACACTGTGGCTCTACGATGGCCACAACGTCACTAGGCAATGGAATTTTTCAGCTCCATTATAATCTTATGAGAACACCGTTATATATATGGTCCATCATTGACTGAAATATTGTTTTGCAGTACATGACTGTATCTAAAACATTTAGAGTCACAAGCCTAGCAATCAGTCAATAAACATCTAAGAAGCACCCAACAGGTGCAAGGCCTTGTGAGACCCCCCAGGTCTATAAGAAAGTACAAGCCAGTCGACCTCTAAGACTAGGGAGACTGGACTTCTATATAATGATACTAAAGCTCACAGCATATCCTCTTTGGGAATGGACTTCAGAATATGGTGTGGGTCTGGAGAAAAAGAAAGAAAGGATGAAGCTCATCAAGAGGTAGACGAGATAATGAATTTTTAGCAGAAAATTCTTGGAAGATAATTAGAAATTAGGAACTATGAAGAATTAAGCTTTTTAAGAGAAGGCAGATCCACTGACATGGCCACTTCCGAAATTGGGACGTATGACTCCTGAACAAGTCAGATTCTTCCATTCAACAGATTGAGCTGAGTGACTTCTAGGTGCTTGCTACTCAAAGCATGGGCCACAGACCAGCAGCATCAGCATCACCTGGGAACTTGTTACAAATGCAGATTCTCAGGCCTCACTCCAGAAATAATGAATCAGAGTCTGCATTTTAACAAGATCCTCAGGTGATTTACATGCATTTTGAAGTTTTAGAAGTACTTGTCTCGGTGCCAAGCATTTACTATACATGTTTACAAATAGAGACAAGTAAATCTGCTTAAGCAGACCATTCCAAGCTGCTAGTAAGGAACTGGCCCAAATTTGTCCTTCTCTACAAATCTAGAGAATTTTCAAGTGCCTGCTGCCTCCCACCTGGCCCCCAATTCCTTCCATGGGAACCACTGATTGCTACAGCTGACTTAGAATTCAAAAGAGCTCTTTTCTCAGCCACTGAGACAAGAAGAGCAATGTTGAATTAGAACTCATTTTGTCCACAGGATAATGTTTATAATGTGCTGTTATATGTTGACATTCTTTATACTTCCAAGTTAATTTATATAAAGTATTTATTTTCCCAAAAAGATCTTCAACAACTTGTACCAAGAGATATATTCAATAAGGCTATTCAAATGCAAAACCAACAATTAAAAAAAAACAGAAGGATCGGGAAAAGAAGATGCAAAAAGGAAATAATACTTCAAGCATCTTGGGTATCATGGTCATTTAGAGTAAGGAGTAGATATAGCGCTGAGGTTGCTGGTAGCCAACACAAAGAAGGAAACATGAGTTGTGAAACTCTCATTATGTGAAACATATCACTCAAGAGAGGTAAGATAAAAGACATTTTTGAAATGCCCTGATATCAATGTCAACAGGAAGAAGTTCAGTATTTAGAGAAAGAAAGATTAAAGGAACAATTTCAGTCCCAAAACCTTCATACACACACACACACACACACACACACACACACACACGCACACTTATGTCACATAGATCTCGACTAAATGCTTTGAGTTTTTACTATAAATTCAATGCTGGACCTCAAATTTAGAAAACATTTCTTTCTTGTCTTCTCCCTTACATACTCACAATTTAAAGCCCTGGGATTTTCAAAGCACCGTCAAGTGTTATATCTTCTTGGGCCTTCACGTCGATCTTCTGAAATTACTTCCTCCATTGCACTATGAGGAAAGCAGGCCCAGAAAGATTCTCTTGCTGCCTGACATCCAGAAGTTAGTCTGGAATCCATCTCCCCCAAAACCCAGTCTCATCCTCAGTGTACTTAATACTACAAGCTGCCCCTTCTTGGAAGTCAAAATTTAATTCCATTGAACACTCTTCAAATCTCCTTTCCAGCTACCAAATAAGGATAAGGCAAGCAGAAGATGGATCTATAATATACTGCAAGACCAGCAACTGCCTACACTTAGGAAGCTCACTGGTAAAAGGATCACTAGGAGAGGGCTCTCTATCTAAACTGTGCCTGCATCCGTGTGCTTGATAGCTCCAGCTAAAACTCTAAAAGGAGGTTTCAAAGTCTAACATAACTCTGAGAAGGGGAAGGGAATAAGTACATCCACTATAATCAAAGAAAAACAGCCAGGAAAAATGAAAAAGACCTCTGCTGGGACTGGCCATTCAGTGACAAGCTTGTCTTGCCAGAATATAACTCAAGAACAGGTGTCAACATCAAAACTGAGATCTCAGAAAAACAGCATGAGGATGAACTGTGCAGTGAGGTAGCTAATCCACACAGCAAATGACAACGGAGGCTTGGAATACAAATAATGCTGTCTATGCTGGAGGGAGAACCCCAGCGCCATTCACTTCCAGAAGGAAACTCAGTGTGTTCCTGCCAGGAAAACTGAGCCAAGCACAAAAAAAAACCTCCATTTCCTCTCTCCTTACCACTAATCTACCATTCAGGCAAACAAATTGGAAACCTGGAGCTCTGAATAACAGATACCAGCTCAAGATGCTGCTTTGGGATAAAGCAAATCTGCTCTGTGATCTGTTTCACAACTAATCATATTTCCCTTTTTGTTGCTGTGGCTAGGAAGCTCAGAGACAAATCCCTTGCCTGCCTGTTGCAAGGGTTCAGGACAAAATGGTGTCTCTTTCTTTGTGGTTTTGGTTTTATATTTGTTTCCTATACTAATTTGTATAAAGGGTGGCATATTTTTATAAGCCACAGTAACTGGCTTTGGAATAAGGTAGGATAAAGATGATAGATAAACAGGAAGAAGTGAGGGAGAGAAGGAAGGAAGGAAAGAAGAAGGGAAGGAAAGAAGGGAGGGGAAGGGGAAGGGGAAGGGAGGTCTATTCATGATTATGTGCATTTATATCTATATGAGAGAGAGATTTGATTCCGGAACAATTATCCAGAAAGACTGTCTGGGCCAAGTACATCATTGGGATTAAGAGAATGAAAACATCACGGCATCTGGCAAGAGTCCTGTGTGAGTCCCATAGGACCCGGACAGGCAAAAGAGATGGTGATGGAGCCACTGGCTTAATGGGGTAGGAGGTGAAAAGTAAAATGCCTAGCATTGCTGTTCATGCCTGCATTACCCACAGCCACCATTAATGAGGAGCTACCATGTACTATGTTTTCCCATGCTGTCTTTTATTATTTAGGAATAATTTACACACAATAAAATGCACAGCACCATTTGTTGAAAAGACCGTATTTTCTCCCATTGAATTAACTTGGCACCTCTATCAATCCATGCTTTCCTATTTAATCTTTACAGCAACCCTGTAATGTCTTTTCCCTGTTTTAGATACTGAGAAACTGAAGCTCAGAAAGATGAAGTGACTTACAAATGTCACACAACTTCTAAAATGAGGCATGTGATTCATATTCAAATCTTACTGTATATCAAGGCCATCTTTTTAGACACCATACTGTATACCCTTCAGCCTTCAAAGACCCAGAAGGACTTCCCCAACATATCTCATCTTCCTCTATCTCACTTTTCTCAATTCCAATTGCGCTCAGACTTTGCATTTAGCTACAGGTGAGGGTGGTCATTACATCAGCTTGCATCATTTTCTAATTGATTCCTATGTCAACTCCCAAAACGTGTTCTTCCTTTTTCAACCATATTTTTTAAACTTAGGAAAGCCAGGTTTTAAATTTATGTCTTCCGTAACACCAAGCACAGTGCTGGGTATACAGTAGGTGCTCAATAAATTATTTTTCTGAATGGGAAAGTGACTGTTCATTTGAACAGTGAGTCTTGTAAGCCTCCTACCCTGTTCTTGGCACTTTAACTTTTAGATTACGTCTCACCAGATCCTGACTCAATTCTCCCAGAAATGAACACAGTTGCTGCCCTCTCAAGCAGAGATGCAGAAAAGGATGTCCAAAGACAAGAGGACAGCCCCCTCATTGCCCCAGTCCTCAAGTGTTCAAATGGGTTTATGCCCCCAGCTGTTTGGGTAACCAGGTGATGCTACAGATTAGCAGAAGAATGGTCGATTTTTGAAACCCAAGGGAATGAATTTCAAGAAGCTTTTAGATTGCCAAATAGTTCATAAGCAAAACTAAAGTTATTTATATTTTGACAAATACAATGACTTTCCTTCCACAACACAACATTTCCTCAAGCTTATAGACGGTTTACTATTTAGAGGCATTCAGGACAGAACTCTAACACTGGACTTATCTTGAAAAATTGGCAGCATTTTATTTATTTATCTATTTTTCTTTTTGAAACAGAGTTTTGCTCTTGTTGACCAGGCTGGAGTGCAATGGCACGATCTCGGCTCACCACAACCTCCGCCTCCTGGGTTCAAGTGATTCTCTTGCCTCAGCTTCCCGAGTAGCTGGGATTACAGGTGCACGCCACTGTGCCCAGTTAATTTTGTATTTTTAGTAGAGATGAGGTGTCTCCATGTCGGTCAGGCTGGTCTTGAACTCCCGACCTCAGGCGATCTACCCACCTCGGCCTCCCAAAGTGCTGGGATTGCAGGCGTGAGCCACCGCGCCCGGCCTTGCAGCATTTAAGTGGGAGAATTTCCCTATGTAAAACATGGAAAGTAAGGAAATGGACAATGAATGGTTAGGTAAAGGGAATGTTTGAAAGTAATAGTTAAATCCCCTTCAGCCACAGTGAGGCAGCAAGAGAAGTAAAAAAGAACACCAGGATCAGAGTCAGAAGGCATGAGTGCAAGGTCCCACTCCACACTGCAGAGCTGTGTACTGGTCCCTTAACCCATTCACGCTCCAGCTTCCTCCTTCATAAAGGGGTTGTTACCTAGGAGAGGTACGTTGTGCCTTCTTAGACAGTTCCAACTACATGGGTTAAGCAATAATAATAATTTTTTAACATTAAAACACTATAAATTTATATTCTACATATGAACTTTGATTCTCTGCTACATTTAACAATATACGGCCAGGCACAGTGGTTCACACCTATAATCCCAGCACTTTGGGAGGCTGAGGCAGCAGATCCCAATGTCAGGAGTTCAAGACCAGCCTGGCCAACATAGTAAAAACCCCTCTCTACTAAAAATACAAAAAATTAGCCAGGCATGTTGGTGGGTGCCTGTAATCCCAACTACAGGAGACTGAGGCAGGAGAATCCTTTGAGCCCAGGAGGCAGAGATTGCAGTGAGCTGAGATCACGCCACTGCACTCCAGCCTGGGCAACAGTGAGAGACCCCGTCTCTAAATAAATAAATAAGCCAGGCGTAGTGGTGGACACCTGTAATCCCAGCTACCTGGGAGGCTGAGGCAAGAGAATTGCTTGAATCCAGGAGGCAGAGGTTGTAGTGAGCCAAGATCATGCCATTCCACTCTAGCCTGGGCAAGAAGAGCAAAACTCTGTCTCAAAAATAAAATAAAATAAAATAAAATAAAATATATATATATACACACACACACACACACACATATATACAATTATATATACATATGACCACGCAGAGTTGTATACCCTAACCAAGGATGCTACATTAGAGATGATTTCAGTATTTTCCAAGGTAATTCTGGCCATGTGCCACTTTCACTTCATGCACTATATTTAGAATCTGAACCCTCACCTAAGACACAGCTCTGCTCAGCCTGCTTCACACCTGTCTTATGAGGGTCTGTGGAGACAGTGTGTGTGAGCTGCTTTGTAAACTGGCCAGAAAACCATAGCTTTGTCATAAATATAAAATGTGTATGAGCTACTAGACACACAGGAATTACAAAAGAAACTGAGGAGTGAATCATGAAGCGCTGTCAGACAAGGCAGCTTCTAAGGAGTCCTGAAGCTGCCATTCTGAAGAATTAAAAAGGCAAATCTCCCCAGAAGATGTAAGGTTATAGAGCTGAGCTGTGGGCAGGGAGGTCCACACTGGAACCTCACAGGGCCCCAGGAAATGCAGCTGAGAAGTAGTGCCCTTGGAGGACAGGAATACCTGGGGTCCAGCAAGGGGGTAACACAGTGACTGAGAGGTTAAAGGAATTCTGCAGAACAGCTTGTCCCTTAGAGGAGTTTCCATCCCAAGGACGCTATCAGCAGGAAATCATGGGGTAGTGGTGATTGAGACCGAAGCCCCCCAGGGAAAGGTTAGTATCCTCTAGAGAAACACAGGGGTGAGGACAGATAGCAGCATCCGGCAACTCCGAAGGAATTAAAAAGCTGAATGGCAAAGCATGTGACGTAGATATGAAATCCAGGTCATGTGAAGAGAAACCCTCCTGATTCCACAGCCAATGAGAAGGTGAGCTTCCAAATCCTGTTCGTGGGATCTGGGGTGACCCCTAGTATCAGGACACAGTCAAGAATTTGTTTCCACAAGCAAAGTTAAGTGGAGAATTCAGCAAATCTGCTGGGAAACCAGGGACAAAGAACTTGAACTTTTTCTAAAAAGGACTGTCTGATTGTTGTTTTCTTTATCGAAATTATGAGAATACATTCTCAGCTCTACCTTGTAAAAACAAAAGTAGCCTTGCAGGGAAGGGCAAGTCTCACATTTCAGAAACTCAAGAAGCAGTTCAATTGTCCAATCAAACCAGTCTATAAACATTTTTCTAAAAGTCTCCTCAGGTCTTTGTAATCTTTTCAAATTATCTGAAGAAAATAACAGCAGTGGGGAATCTCTTACCAGATATGGAGCAATTTGCTTAAAATATATGTACAGACACAGCAACTCAATTACCCAGACCAATGCAAGGAAAAACAGGTAACTCACAAACCGCCATGAAGTCACACGATATCAGTGGCCTACTCAAGAAGCAGTTCAATTGTCAAATCGAACCGGTCTATAAACATTTTTCTGAAAGTCTCCTCATTGGCCACCATTTACCATTTCCAAGCAACAAAGGACCCACGCCAAGCACCTCACATACAGGAGCTCATGTAATCCTCCAGAAAACTCAGTGTAAATAACAACACTGGCAACTTATGTACATTATTTTATTTAGTTCTCAGATCAAATCTTGGGAGGAGGTACTACCTTTATCCCATTTTACTGATAAGGAAAAGATGAAAAGACACTAAGTAACTTGCCCAAAATCATATAGCTAATGAGCGTGCACCAGAGAATCAACCCAAGCATCTGAACCCATTGCTCTTGCCTCTGACTCTGCTAGACTCTCTCTATATTTTATGGATTAGGCAACTGAGCCCTAGAGAAGTTAAATAACATCAAAGAACATATAGCTGGTGTGTGGCCTCATCAGGATTTGAACTCCAGTCATTCTACTTGCAAAGCTCATGCCCTTAAGCTTGGTATTGGATTAAATTGACTCTCATACCCAGCCTACTTTCTAGCTGGATGTTATTTGAGGTCTGCATAAAATGTGAAATTGGGAAAATCCGAGTGCTTCAAACCAACACCCAAGCCCTATGACAAAGGGCTGGCTGAAAAGAGGCAGGATAGATGTCTGAGGGACCTGTCCTGACCATAAGTTTGATGCTGCCCTGAAAGACAGCCCAGAGCACCCACCAGACAACAGCAAACCAACACCACCTGCTCACACAGGCCCTGGCAGTGAGGATTGGAATTTAATACTTGTAGGAAGCATGGAAAAGGGGAGTCTATTGCTTTGTTATTTTATTGATACATTAACTTATTTCTCACATTAAATGGGAGGAAGATGAGTACCTTACAGAGTGTAGTGAACATCTGCTGTTTGTGGTTTACCACCTGCCCCCACTGGTGGCTCTCTATTCAAGGTGCTCTGCCTTCTTGCCACACGAAGATGGGCATGTGACCCAGGCTATGGCCAAGGGTCACACTCAAGAATTGAATCTTGAGGGGTGAGACACATAAAGAAGTTTCTGGACTTGACTCATCCTGGCAGCCATGCCCTGGACACAGGGATGGCTGTTCCTGCACTGTGCTTCCTGGGGTTTCCCCAGTCTGTTGTTCTGAAACAAGATACATCAGCTGCTCCTTCAATTCTGTGAGCTACCTCATAGCCTCCAGCACATTCCTTTTCCTCTTAGGTTAGCTAGGATTGGTCAACGCTGCCTGCAACCAAGAAAATCTTAACTGAACGTCAAGTGACCAGGAAGACTCATCATTTGGCACTGGTGAACTGCAACAGAATCCACTACAGAAATCAGAAGGTGACTAATGTGGAAGGGCTAGTGTGTGGAGAAATGTGGGCTATTTCAGGAGACAAGAACTTGAGGGAATAAGCTCTGACTGCATTGGCTTTCTGCACAGTTTTACACCCCTGAAATCTTCTGTCCCTTGCATGATTCATATCTTTCACTGTTATTCACCATTTAAACCTCCAGATTTGTTGTCCTGTGATAAGTAGCTCAGCAGTCTAGAACATGATGCTAATGAGGGCAGCACTTCTGACTTGATCCTTGTGGGCCGGTTACCTTAGTTCTGAGTCACAGACACTCGAAACCTGGTCAAAGCTCCTTTGGCATTTCATGGAGCCAAAGTAATGAAGCTGATGGACAGCACTAATCAGTGTCGCAAATTCAGGTTCAGCTCATATTTCTTAAGGCCTTGCTCCATGCCAGGTAGTGCATTAGGCACTCCAAATGCATGATCTCATTGGCTGTCGAGTAGGCACTGTGACAAATGAACTTAACTAGATTACAAATGAATGACATAACTACATTGAAGAAGGTGAGGAAGAAAGGATCTGAGCTAAGTCACTTTGGAAAACAGTAACTGGACTGGACAAATAAGGATAAAAACAAACAGAATGGACATAAATACCGTACTCTGGTTGGTAAATTTGTTTCTCACAGGGGTGTTAGGTTAGCAATTCTGAAACTACTTTATGTGTGTGCTAGTGTTGAACATTATAAGTAAATATATTATAGATAATGAGAACCAAGTTTCTTACTGTTAGAGAAAGAAATTACCAATAAAGAAAGGGAGATGGCTAGAATAAACCCCGTGGTGCTGGATTGGCGCCAGAGGTAGCATTGTGAACTTATGGCTATTTTTCTTTTATTCTGGTGAAATATACATAAAACTTACCATCTTAATTCTTTTTAGGTGAGCAATTCAGTGATATTAAGTGCATTCACATTGTTATGCAACCATTACCATCTACCTCCAGAATTTTTCTAGCCTTCCAAACTGAAATTCTCATGCCCTTTCAACAATAACTTCTCATTGTCCCCTCCGTCTCAGCTCCCACTAACCACCAGTCTACTTTCTTTCTCTATGAACTTGACTATTGTAGATACTTTATATGTGGGATCATATAACATTTGTCCTTTTGTGTCTGGTTTATTTCACCTTGCATAACATTTTCAAGGTTCATCCATGTTGCAGCATGCAGTATATGATTTGCAAAAATTTTCTCCCATTTTATGGATTGCCTTTTCCTTCTCTTGATAGTGTCCTTTGATGCACAAAAAATTAATTTTGATGAAGCCCAATTTTTCTATTTTTTTGTTGCCTGTGATTTTGGTGTAATATCCAAGAAATCATTGCTAAATCCAGTCACTAAGCTTTTCTTCTGTGTTTTGTTCTAAGAGTTTTATAGTTTTAGCTCTTATGTTTAAGTCCAATCCATTTTGAGTTAATTTTTGTGCATGGGGTAAGGTAGAGATCCAACTTTTTTTGCATAAGTACATTCAGTTTTCCCAGCACCATTTGTTGAAATAACTGTCCTTTTCCCATTGAATACTCTTGGCACACTTTTTTTTTTTAAACAATTGTCCCTTTCCTATTGAGCATATATGTGAGGGTTTATTTCTCTATTCCACTGATGTATATGTCTGTCTTTATGCCAGTACCATACTGTTTTGATTACTGTAGCTTTGTAGTATATTTTGAAATCAGGACATGTGATACCTCCAGCCTTTTTGTTCTTTCTCAAGATTGATTTGGCTACTCATGGTCTTTTGTGGTTCTATATAAATTTTGGAATTGTTTTTCTATTTCTGTAAAGAAAGTATCATTGTTATTTTGATAGGGATTGTTTTGAATCCATAGGTCATTTGGGTAGTATGAACATCTTAACAATATTAAGTCTTCCAGTTCACTAACATGGGATATCTTTCCATTTATTTGCATCATCTTTAATTTCTTTCAGCAATGTTTTTTAGTTTTTAGTGTTCAAATCTTTTACCTCCTTGGTGAAGTGTATTCCTAGTATTTTATTCTCTTTGATGCTAATGTACATGGTCCTTTCAGATCGTTCATTGCTAGTCTATAAAAATGCAGCTGTTTTCTTGGTGTGCTGATTTTGTAACCTGCAACTTTGCAGAATTCATTTATTACTTAACAGTTTGTTTAGGCAATCTTTAGAATTTTCTACAAATAAGTTTATGTCATCTGTGAACAGAGATAATTTTACTTCTCCCTTTCCAATTTGAATGCCTTTCATTTCTTTTTCTTGCCTAATTGTTCTAGCTTGCCTAATTGCTCTAGGACTTCCAGTACCGTGTTAAATAGAAGTGGTGAGAGTGATTGAGTATGCCGCATTGGATTTTGAAACAGAAAAAGACACTTAGTAGAAAAACTGGGAAAATTCTAATATAGTCTATAGTTTAGTTAATAGTATCGTACCAGTATTCATTTCTTAGTTTTCATAATTATACTGTAGTTACATAAGATTTTAATGCTAGAGAAGCTTGGTAAAGAGTATATGAGAATGCTGCACTATTTTTGTAATTCCTCTGTAAATCAAAAATGATCTCAAAATAAAAGTTCTTTTTTAATATCTGAAGGAAATAAAGCATACAGAACAAGTACATTGGGAGTCCTGAAATATCTTTCTAAGCAAATAAGGCATATTTTCACTTTTCATCACTTACCTATAGTAAAGTGTCCACCACTTCTGCCACTCTGGTATATAAAGGCCTGGAGAGTAATTGGCCAGTCAGCACATTTCAGAAGCACTACGGCACTGGACTGAGTCAATTCTGAATTTCAATTCTGGGGATTTCTCAGGGGAAAGTTGTTTAATATCTCTGAAACATGAAAATATCTTTCCAGGATTGTTGTGAATATTAAATGAGGTCATGGTTAAAAGCACTTAATCCATGGCAGGTATTCAATAAATATCCTTTCTTTTCTCTTGTTTTAAATATTTAAGAGTACAAGGGGAAAACAAGATATGGTACCTTTCACATAAGGGCCTTAAAATCAAAATTAGGATAAAATGTACATATATGTGAAATAATTATCAAATAATAGTTTTACATTCTATTTCAAGCAGATGCACAGATCCGGTAGTGAGTGGGACAGTGTGCAGCAGAGCACAGCACACACAAAAGTAGAGAAATGTGAGCTGGCATTGCTGGGGCAGCCTTTAAAGGAATGGGACTGTACTGAGCTTTGTATGCACAAATAAGAAAAGACTGGGGCTGGCCAGGTGCAGTGGCTCACGCCTGTAATCCTAGCATTTTGGGAGGCTGAGGTGAGTGGATCACCTGAGGTCAGGCATTTGAGACCAACCTGGCCAACATGGCAAAACCCCATCTCTACAAAAAAATACAAAAAATTAGCTTGGCCCGGTGGCAGGCACCTGTAATCCTAGCTACTGGGGAGGCTGAGGCAGGAGAATCACTTGAACCCAGGAAGTGGAGACTATAGTGAGCCAAAATCGCACCACTGTACTCCAGCCTGGGTAACAGGAGCGAAACTCCATCTGAAAGAAAGAAAGAGAGAGAGAGAGAGAGAGAGAGAAATGAAAAGGTTGGGGCTGAGAGAGGCAATTGAGCCTAAGACAGGAAGAGGCGGAGACCTGAAGATACAAGTATATCTGGGTAGGTACAAGATAGTTCCACATTGCAGATACAGCAGACCAGTGGGAGACACATCCATTTGGAGCATGGAATAGATATGAGGAAGCAGGGGAATCGTATTGACTAACGGGGAATGGAGCCAAATTCTGGAAAACCTGAAAGGCAGGCTGAATCATTCTTTTTTCTTTTTTTTAAACTGGGTCTCGCTCCATCATCCAGGCTGGAGTGCAGCAGCACCATCATGGCTCACTGTAGCCTCGACCTCCCAGGCTCAAGCAATCCTCCTGCCTCAGCCTCCTAACTAGCTAGGACTATAGATGTGTGCCACCCATGCCCACCTAATTGTATTTTTGTAGAGACAAGGTTTTGCCATGTTGCCCAGGCTGGTCTTGAACTCCCAGGCTCAAGTGATCCGCCTGCCTCAAGCTCCCAAAGTGCTGAGATTACAGGCGTGAACCCCTATACCCAGCAGGCAAGCTGAGTCATTTTTGACAGCAGAGGTACAAACAGCTGTAGTGTATCTTTAAGTAAAGATGGGGCTCAAGGTAAGCATAAAATGCTTTAGTTTGAACTATATTTGGTAATCACAGAAGTGTTTTAAGCAAAGGAATCATATGATCATAGCACATTATCTTGGGCAGAGTTCTGTTGCAGGAAATCCAAACCACTTTGCCAATTTTAAGCGGAAATGTTCGATGCCTATAAAGTCATTGAAAGGGCTGCAGGAGTGAACCCTAGGCCATTCTCTTAGAGGGACTGTAAATCGGCGAAGACTTTTTGGAAAGCTGTTGGATGACATTTATCAAAACTGTAAACACGTATCATATTTGATTCAGTAATTCCATTCTAGAAAAAGCTCAATTTTAGAAAAATGTATTCTAGAAAAAAATTGACATATGAACATAAATATACAAGGTGTTCCTGGGAATACTTTTTCTACTAATGAAAAATTAGGAATTCCCAAATGGAAGAGGTTAAATAAAATACCATATAAAAATATTATGCAGTCATTAGAAGAATATATTGAACTTTTATGGAAAATTATCCCAAACTGTTCACTGAAAAAACAAGTCACAGAGAAAAATTTACAGTATTCCCATTTATGTGTTTTAAACATGACTGGACTAAAGAAATGCAAAGCAGTATTCACGGTGCTTGTCCCTTGGAGTGAAGCAAGAGTGACGGGGCTTGCAGTGGAGGAGTCTATCATGTTTTCCCTCGAATATTCCTGCCTTGTTTGAATCTTTCATGAGCAGCATGCATTTGTGTATTACTTGTGTGGTGAAAACATCAGTAACTGGTCACCTCCTTCAAACTCCTCCCTCAAACGCATTAAAGAAAACAAACCTGTGCTTAACGCAGATCACGATGGGGCTTGGGGAGTAGTGACACTCCAATCACGTGAGGAATGAACTGTTGTCCATCTCAGGTAGGATGATGGCTGAAATGGAACAGCAAGCCAGTTTCTCATGATTTTGCTCTAGAGGACTGGGGCAGGAGGGAGGAGGGAATGTAATTTTTCTTCGCTGTGCCAGATAAGGTTGTATGCTGTACCAAAGTGCATATATTGAAAGGATGTGCACACTCTCGCAATTGGTTGCAAGACTGAAGATCTAGGCTTTGAAAACAGGCAGGGAATGGGAGGCTAGGCGGCCAGAAGCACAGCCAAGTTCCCAAGCAGGGTGTTATGAGATCATCACCAGCACGGCCAACGCCATGCAGCTCTGCCTGCTGCAGTTAATCTCCAGCGGACCCTGCGTCCTTGCATGACTCCCTGAAAATTCCAGATCTTAATACAAGCATCTTATTTTCCAAGCAAATAAAGAGCAAGGAATTAGATGTATCTGCCCCTTCTCTTTGGTTTTATCGAGGGTCTCTGGGACCTGCTGCTCTCTAATACCCCACAGCAATGAAACATTTCCATCAAATAAGAAGAGTGCTCTAATGCTGAGAAGGCCAACAGTGACAAATGGCAACCAACTTGGATGGTTCAACTCCGTATTTTGCCTGATTCGTAAACAAGAGCCCCAACCTGCCTGTCCATTTGCCTGGGTCTAGCAAATGGATTTGCTTCTGATTTTTGAGTGCTTCGAGTTAGCTTAGCATTTTGCAAAGTGTGTAAGGGAGGGATGCTCCACAGAGAAGAGGCTGCCTGACTTCTGAAAAAGGAGTGAGCAGCAGCATTCATGAGCCGAGAGGCAGAGGAGACATCAGATGCCCTCTTCGCTCCCCTCAGTTGAAGCAGGGTGCCCAGTTTCAGGTGCTCCCTCGCATCAGAAAATGAAGTAAATAAAATGACTGAGAAGGCTCTAGGATGGCTGGCTGGAGGACTGGGGTTTCGTATTCACTGCCTTCAGCAGGCTGATGGGTTCTATTCCAGAAAGGAGTCATTCAGCCTAGACCGGGGAGACAAAAAAGCAAATTCAATTGAGGTTCATAAAACTTACGAAGCATATGCAGAAAAGTACCTCACTCCTGGGCCTTGTCCCATAAATAACACAAGGACAAAGGGGTGAGGAAAATGAAATTGGAGACTAGGGGGAAAAGATCCTTTTACACAACAAGGAGTTTAGATGAGGATCTCTCCGGCAGCAGGCAGCGGTTGCCAGAGCACACAGTATAGCAGCGGGGCTTCGGAGAGGTCCATTTCACTTTAACATTTTTACCGCTTTTGGCACTGGTAGGTTTGCAGTACTGACACTCCTTGATTTAGGATGTATTATATGTTTATTGGAAAAGGAAGGACTCGGAGGGAGATTATTTCCCAGGCGTAAGAGCAGTTCATGACTCCCATGTTCACTTCTCCATTTCACTCATGCTTTCTCCACAAGACCACCACCACTTTGGGAGAAGAAATATCCGAATTTCTTTTCTCTGGGAAGTCCCTAGCAGAGTGGACACAGCAAAGAGGAGCTTAAAGGCTCCATCGCATCTTGGCAGACGTAGCGTCCTTGTTTGTTGATGGCTAAAGGATGTGTGTGTACCGTTTCCATTGCTCTTGCAAGCCACACGGAGGGATGGGTAGGGGAGCATCCAACTCCAGGCTGCTACTGCCTAAAACCCTGCCCCTTTTCTTCCTCCAGTAAACTGAGGGCTGAAGCCAGGGCAGCTGGGGTGAGAAAACACAATTTCCTTGGGATGCATTGATCAAGAACTTTTTTCTAAAGGGCCAAGAACAAGCCAATAGGACTGTGGCTGGTCTCTCGCTGGCCATTTTCACAGCTTTAGGTCAAGTCACTTTTGGCTGAAATGATGGGGCAAGAACCACTCTGAAATTGCAGTTGCAGAGAGAGCAGTATTTGATTTGTATGACAAACAGAGCCAGAAAGAAACTGGAGGGTGTGACCAAGAAAGAAGAAAGCGAGGACAAGAAATCAGGCCAAGTCAGAGCAGAACTAAGCCCCGCCAGATCCAGAGACACACGTGGCCCATCTGCTTCCTCACAATAGATTGCTTCAATTTAAATCTTTTAAGAAACAAAAGACATAGGAGACTAGATGGCATAATTTAAGACAAAGCTGTAGCTAGAAAGGCCAGTTCCACAGAGAACTAGACTGTATATTGTTTTCATTATCTGCTCATACATCCTCTGTTTTCACATAATATCTAGCACCCATTTCGAAAAGGGGAAATTTAAATGCATTCACTAGCCCATTGTTATGGAAGCCATTTGTATCAGTTAGAAATGTTTTCTGCTACAAACAGAAAACCTGACTTCCAGGGCCTTCAATAGGTAAGAATGTATTGGTCTTATGCAAGCAGCAGTGTGGGGTTTGGCAGTCTTAGCAGCAGCTCAGAGACTCAACCCTGATATCAGGGCTCCAGCTCTGCTCTTCTTTCTGCACCACAAGCCTTGTATTTTAGGCCTCCACCCTCATGCTTATTGCTTCATGTTTCCAAAACAGCTGCTGCACCTTCAGTCATCACATCTACATCCAGGCAAGAAGAAAAGAAAGAAACTGAAAGCCATAACATTTGTATGCAGAAAGCAAATAATTTTCCAAAAAGCCCTTAGAAGCATTCTACTTTCAATTCAGTGATCAGAATGGTGTCATATGACTACTCTTAGCTATGAAAGAGTCTGAGAGGTGTACCTTTTTAGCTGGACATACTGCCAACCCCTAACAAAATCACCATTCTATTACTGAAAGGAAAATATATATTGGAGGGACAACTGGCAAGACCACAACAGCTGAGCTGACCATCCCGCACACAACCACAAGCAGCAACCAGGACAATGAGTCTGCCATTCAGCCCCAAGTGTTGTCGTCCATAGGACAGCTGTCTGAAGAACACTAGCACTTTACATTAACGTAGTATACACATGTATAATGCTCATAAGTTTGTATGCAGGTTAGATTTGCCAGCAGTTCAGTTTTTCAGATCTATAAAATGGATCCAAGCAGAGTTGGAATTTTTCAGTGCAGAGAACAGGCAAATAACGCTCTAAAAATGTGGGATGTGCAGCTAATTTAAGTTTTATCCTCAGCTGCCCATAGCCTACCATTTGTGATTATTTGTTCCCATAATTACCCAATTTCCAGTTCCATTCAAAGGAATGGTTATGGAACAACATAATGACTCTTGGAGCTCCTGGCTACAGGACTGTGTCACAGGTCTGAAATGCTATGAAGTCAGTCTTTCTCTACCTCCAACTGTTGATGTAGGCTCTAAGATCACCCAGCATCTATCATACATCAAGTTAAACGTCACTTTCTCAGAAAAGCCATCCCTGGCCACCTTCCCTAACACATTCAATGCTTCCTTGACCTTCATGTTCCTTCATGGTGCTTCTAAGCATGTATTTCTTATGTGTCCAAAAGCTCAATGACAGCAGTGTGCTGCCAGTACTCTCCTGTGCCCTGGGCAGTGCCTGGCATACAGAAGATGCTAAATGAATGTCAGTTCAGTAATTTTTAAGCAAATATTTATTAAGTTATTACTAGGCATGATTCAAAATGCTTTGAACATTTTAATTCATTTAACCTTACAGCAACCATGTAAGGCAAATGCTGTCATCCTATTTTTCAGATGAGAAAATTGAGGCTCAAAGAAGTTAAGATTGCACAGGAAATCACAGAGCTGGGGTTCAAATTCAGACAGTGGCTCCAGAGCTGTGATGTTAGCCACTATCTTATTCTGCATCCACATTGTGGAAGTTTCCACAACACGGTGGGTTGGATTGTAGCAGTCTACTCTTCCTGACACATTAACTTAGTTCTCCAGTTCTGCAGTTATCTTTACCTATTAGTCTTTTTCTCCTTTCTCTGACCTCACTTTCCTACCACTTGTCCTGACCTCAGATCTCCTTCAATGCTTCATTAATTGAGCACAAAACAGGCACTGATAAAGGTTTATTTTTAAATGCATTAAAGTCCTTAATTTCTTTTTTTTTTTTAATAGAAAAGCATCCTTTATTCAATTACAGAACCATGGGCCATGTTGACAGATTTCTGAGTTGTAATTGTCTTTTCTGTGCCCTCATTGATTTGCTCATGCATCTGATCTTCCTGATTAAAATCTGCCTGGGAATAACTCTAGAATCTAGTCTTCATAGCTTATCCTGTTGAGAATGCGATAGATCTTTCCTTTCAGAGAAGGAACTCAATCAGTCCCTCGTATCAACTCTGGTTTAAGCATTTGTGATATCAAGGCCACATGTCTGCTATGTACCCTCTTTTTTTTTTATTGCTTTTTAGGTTTTGGGGTACATGTGAAGAATATGCAAGATTGTTGCATAGGTGCATACGTGGCAGTGTGGTTTGCTGCCTTCCTCCCCTTCACCTATATGGGGTCTGTTGGGGGGAAACAGGGAAAGTCCTTAATTTCTAAGGAAAGTTAGTTTGTTGGAAATAACACACATTGTAAAGCCAGCTGTGAAAAATGGTTATCTTTTTTGCTCAAGGAATTTCAATAACAACAGATGTAATTTGGTCGGGTCCCATTAGTTACTGTTTATTGAGTACCTACTTCCTGTCAGCAGTGTGCTGAATGCTTTTCATACATCATTTTTAATCCTTTACCCTGTGAGGAAGGTAACGCTTTTCCCATTTGTGAAATGAGGAGAAAAGCATCAAGAATTTCACCGAACTAAGGCTGTGCCACAGGGTAAGTGGGGGTCAGTGCTGTCATTCACCAAGTTTCACCATATTATAGATAAATTAAGTACCTATCCAGTGCTGAGGTCCTCATAAAGAGAAGAAAATTTAAGGGGCAATAAACGTTCAACCACGGTCTTAAAGAAAATAAAGATCCTCAGCCTTCCGAGTAGCTGGGATTATAGGTGCCTGCTACCACGCCTGGCTAATTTTTGTATTTTTAGTAGAGACAGGGTTTCGCCATGCTGGTATCAAATTCCTGACCTCAGGTGATCTAGCCACCCTGGCCTCCCAAAGTGCTGGGATTACAGCCAATAGAGCCACTATGCCCAGCCTTGTTCGCGTGTGTGTGTGTGTGTGTGTGTGTGTGTGTGTGTGTGTGTGTGTGTGTTTTGAGACAGGGTCTCACTGTGTCACCCAGGCTGGAGTGCAGTGGTGCAAACATGGCTCACTGCAGTCCCAACCTCTCAGGCTCAAACAATCCTCCCACCTCAGCCTCCCAAGTAGCTGGAACTACAGGCATGGGCCACCATGCCTGGTTAACTTTTTAAAATATTTTGTAGAGACTAGGTCTCGCTATGTTGCCCAGGCTGCTCTCAAACTCCTGGCCTCAAGCAATCCTTCCACCTTAGCCCCCCAGAGTACTGGAATTACAAAGTCACTTCACAAATCTCAAGAGGAAAGGAACATCGTGACTCAGTAGTCACATCTTATCTGCCCATCTTCTCACAGACAGATCTCTCGCCTTATTCAACAGCTCTTTTCTGCAAAGGATTTTTAGCTGTCTTCCAAAACATCAAACCCACCCTCAAAGGATCAAGACTGGGCCATCATTGGAGATGATGACAAGAGTATAATCATCTCCAATTTAGAAGAATGAAGACTCAGAGTTTAAATTGCCTGAGGTCATTGATTGAGTCATCTGTGGAGCCCATGTTTGAGCCATCATCTTATGACACCAAGCCTGTGCTCTTTCCTCCATTTCTAAGAGAAGCTCCATGGTCCAGCAACAGGACATGAAGCAGGAAGAGAAAACATGCAGTGGGCATCGGCAGCACCACTGGAATAAGCCCATTGGCTCAGGTGTGACTTTGGGGGATGCCACAGCAACAGGTGTTAAAAAAAAAACAGCTGATTTACTACATAGTCACAACTCATGAGATTTCATTCTGTGATACCTTGGTGGTTCTTACCTCCAGGGAGAAAACATCAGATTCTCTTTGTAGAATTTATTCCTCTGGACATAAAGGACTTAGAGATTTCTAGAATTTCTGCTCACTTCCTCAATCAAAGAGATGGTGGGATTGAAGGACCTTCTGGGTGCCTTAGATGACAGGCTGCCTGTCACAATGGCAGAGCCAGCTGTGGGCTCTGGGTCAGACAGACTTGGGACCAACTCCCACCTCTGCTAACTACCAGGTGAATACCTTCAGTTCCCCCATCAGTAAAATGACGGTACCTAGTCTTGCCTCAGGGGTGGGCATCAGGGCCTGAGGAGCTGATGGAGAAAAAGCCTTGAGCACAGTGGTGGCACTGAGCAAGCTCAGCCATTATTTCTGTCCCTTCCAGCTGGGGGGTCCCAGAGGAGCAACTTCCGCCCAGCTGTGGGAAGTTAACAAAGCAGAGAAGCCAAAAATTGCTCTTCCTTCAAAGGTCAGCAAGACATTGCCTAAAGGGACTCTGACTTCAGACCTAACGAACCACACTGGCTCCCTAAATGAATCATACAGAGTGTGAGAGCTGGGACACGTCCTTGCACCCCGCCACAGCAGCCGTGGGCAGTATTTGCTAAGGAACAACATCATTCACGCGGAGGAAAGCCAGGCCAAGGAAATTACCCAGGAGCAGCTTGTTTGCAAAGCAGCCATCCAGAATCTACAGTTTTTCAATAAAAATGCATGAAAATACTGTTTTTCTTTGTTTATGCCATTTCTAGCATCAAAACGTTGTCTAAGAGACACATTACCATAACTGCGGTCACCCTCTGTGCACATAACCTGCTTCTTTCACAAAATATAATTATTCCCACTCTCCATGCTTTTAGTCAAAGATTAACTTGTAGCAATTTAAAAGGTCAAAGCTGAGATCAAACTGTGTGTGTTTTAATCTCCAAAAAATGCAAATTGGCCCAAAATTTCAAAAATAACAAGCCTTGTGGGTAGACTCTATGTTCATGAAAAGTTTCCCATGACATATGAACGAGTCTTTGGATAACCAGCCTTGCATCCGGGCAGCAGATGTAACCTCTGATGAGGCACTTGCCATGGTACAGTAAATGCTGATGCTTTATTGAAAAGGAACAAGTAAATAGAATAGAAATATCACAGGCTCCAAAACGTTCCATGGTTGAAATGAAGGTTGTCTCCGGCATGGTGGCCACAATGATTTATTCAGCCAAATGTCTAAAATAAATGCCTTGGTATGTTTGTATTGATCGTACTTATTTTTGCTGTCAGAAATTGTATCTGCTAACTCCATCTCCGGGTAAAGGGGTTGAGTTGGGGACTATAAATTCTACCAATGGGCACTGTAAACCGTCCTGAAAAACAAGTCCCACTTGCATGGAAACAAAATGCATTCCTTTCCACATGGTTGTTCTTCAACAAGAAATAATGAAGGAAAACAGTGCTGTGCAATTCTTAATGGCATTTTAATAGTTTAAATTAGGAGCAAAAGGCCTCTCGGCATGTGATTTTGCATAAACATGGCCCTTTCATGATATTAATTAGGGTGGGGAGAAAGAGATGTCAGACGGCAGGCCTCAGTCCAGCTTGCATGGTGAGGCAGAGTGGCACAGACTCCCCTTGTCCCCTCAGAAGCAGCAGCCAACCCTGGAATTTCATAGTAAGGCAAATCCTATCTGTACTCCTGCCTCATGGAATAACTTACAAGACGCATATGACTCTTCTCTTGACACCAAAATCCATCTTTTCTAACCTCTAGAGAAGGTGATCATGATAATGAGATTCCACAAGACAGACAGCTATGGGAATGTGCAGATTTACAATCTGGAGACATATACGAAGCCACGGCATGCCAGTAAAGAAGCACCTACGGATTTTTTGTTGTTTGTTTTTTGAGACAGGTTCTCACTCTGTAACCCAGGCTGGAGTGCAGGGGTACCATCACAGCTCACTGCAGCAGCCTCCACCTCCCAGGCTTAAGCAATCCTCTCACCTCAGCCTCCAGGGTAACTGGGACTACAGGCACATGCCTCTAATTTTTTTTTTTTTTGAGGAGTTGGAGGTCTCACTATGTTGCCCAGGTTGGTCTCGAACTCCTGGCCTCAAGCACTTCTCCTGCTTTGGCCTCCCCAAGTGCTGGGATTATAGGTGCGAGCCACCTCACCCAGACTAGACTTGTTTCTTCTAGGTAAAGGTGATAGTTTCATATATTAATTGACACAGGCATTGCAGACTTGTTGTAAGACAGATTTGTTATTCCTGCACTGACCCTGGGAACGGTCATGACCAAAATGGGCAAGGTCCCTGCTCTAAAGGGGCTCCCGTTCTAGCTCCATGTGTCAAGTAAACAAATGAACCAACAGAGTATCAGACAGTGAAGAAAATAAAATGGGGGGATGGAAAAAAAGAGTACCCATGTAGTCAGAGAAGGCTCTGAGAGGAGAGGATGTTTAAGCTGAGAAATGTGTGGCAAAATGCAGAGATCTCAGTAAAAAGCATGCCAGGGAGAGGGTGCTGCAAGTGCAAAGGCCCTGTGGTGAGGCTGTGCCATGTTCCTTTCCTTCATCACTGAAGTAGGTCCAAGCACATCAGATCTTCTCACAGCAGCATTTCTCCAGCAGATGGTCTAGTACTCCAGGGCAGAATATGGGCATGTCTCTTCTACAGAAAATGGCCACCTTACTGAAGAAATGGATGTCCTGTTGGGGGATCATATGGGCACACAATCCCAAGAGAGGAGGGAAATAGAAGTACTGGTTTTCTAGGTACAAGAACTGATCTATAGAACCCCCTTTTGAATTCTCCAGGACAATTACAAAGGGCAACCACACACTGAATCAAAGTGGAAGCATACGTGGCGGGGAAGCAGTTAGGAGTTCTGAGAAGGTGTTTGGCAAACATCAGGTTGTTTGTTGAGTTTTTAAGAAATACTGAGGAATCATACACCCTGTTGCCAAGTAGGCTCATCTGGATCAGTCACAAGTTTCCCCCTGCCCCATACCTCCTATGCTGGCAACAGTACCTTCCCTTGAGGGTAATCCACAAAGGGGAATTGGAGCTGAGGCAACCAGTTTGGGCAGCAGGAGCCAATAGGAAGATGAGTCTCCATAGGCTGGGATGAGGGAAGTTGACTTCCTCTACATCCGGGGCTTCAGTGAAGACATGATGCTCCCAAGTGGCTTCCAAATGGTATCATGTTGTGTCTTGGGAGGCTAGAGAGGAAGACTTGAATGGGTCTTATTTTTTCAGAACACAATTATAAGGATAGAACTACATAAGAAGCATGGTTCTGTTGAAAGAGCCATTCCAAATGCACAAGAAGTAATAGAGATATATCTGAGTGTCTTTTCCAAGCCTGTTGTAGATGTCCTTCCCTTTGGAAGGACAGTGCCATTGTAAAGTCTGGTATACATCCAGTTCAGACGTATCTCCCGAACAATAACTATTTTTATTATAACAAGCCAAGTTTGATCATTTCAGAAACTACTCATCTTTTGAAGAACTAGCTGGAAGCAACAGCAACTCCAAAAAAAATGCATTGTTATGAAAATATATAGAATTCCTCCTAACGTCTCTTGAAATCTTGCATTTTGCCTTCTTAATCTATCATTTGCACCAACTACATCAAACACAATGTAGAAAAGTCTTTGACATTATAGATAAGAAGAATTAGGTGTTCTGATTTATATGATTACTCTAACTGTATTAGCCCTAGGGAAGTTGTTGACTAAATCAACATGATTGAATCATGTTCCAAGGATATCTCACTGCACTCCTGTTTGATGTATAGAGTGATTTTGATGAGGAATCCATAGAAAATGAAATAGAGACATCCTTCACCAAAACAGAACAGATTAGCTTTTGCACTGAAAGATGTGGCCTTAGAGTTCATAAATTACCTGTTGACTATGCATATAACTCCATGATATCCCTCAGGAAAATGGGTGTTCCAGTGTATCAGCTCTGCTGAGATTTGGTATGATTCAACCATCTTGGCAGATGTATTACCAACTGGGAAACTGAATTTTTAACTAAAGTTGTATGTACACAATAGCACAATGGTTTTAAAAAAATGAAAAAGTGTAGTTAATTAAGATCTAACAGTGCCAAACAAGTAGCCAAGCTGATTTTTGCTCCACTAAACTGACCAGTAGATTGAGAAAATGGACAGAGCTAACCAGTTGATAAGGAACTGAATAGATACATTCACACCAAAACATACAAGTATATAATCAGAGTTGTATTATCCATAATCTGCTCTATTTTCAGCTGTGGCAGAAATAAATGTTGGTACTCACAAGTAAATAAATTGTTAGAACAGTAAATATTCAATAAACGTTTGCTAAAAAACAGTTTTTTATATATATATATACACACACACTGAAATTTCTATTAGAATAGTAGTTTATGTTTTAATACTTTACAGGCCATAAAAACAAGTTGATAATAAAGAGACAACTGAGAGGAAAGAATGAAAAATAAAGAATGGCAACACCTAACAAAACTCTCTTGTATAGAGATAATTGTTATGGTTGAATGACCAGATACATCATCCAGATGTAAATTTCTAAATACCATTCTCCAATAAAAAGGAATTCAGGCTCTTTAGAATAATGACTGATTCCCAGACAAAGAAAGAAAAGTAAAAGATAACTTTGGGCCATATTACACCCCTAAAAATAAGAAATGGTCAAAAAATGTTGAGGTATGTCAGAATGCACAGGAACTAACTGGCCAAATCTGGGACAATTTTAACAATAAAAGAAATAATCATAGTAATTGGTGACTATATTATATAGAATAGATAGAATAAAATACAGTAATCTGTCCACACTATTTTAAATACTATTTTAAACATGTATTTTAAATAGTACGGATGGATTTTTAAATACATATTTTAATAGTGTTTTTAATGTATTTAAAAATAGTACTCAAATACATATTTATTCAAATAACTAATTGAATAAACAAATAAATGAGAGAGAAAGGAAAACTATTCCTTGTAGAATTTTAATTAATAAGTGTAGAAAGAATGATGGAAATACAAAATTATCATTTGACAGTTACCAAAATAATTGTTCCAGGCAAGAATGATCAGTGGATGCTAAAATTAATGGGCACAAGCATGAAAAACAAGATATTTACATGGTCTCAAAGTATCTCCCCATAAAATACTTATTAAAGGGGAACATAGTTGTCAGAGTTAATATTGCCAGTTATCATGTGCCTCCTCATGTGTTGCACAAAGAAGGACACATCACTTCTGTGATGTTCTTGTCAAAATGCATAACCTGAATCTAATAATTACGAAGCATTAGACAAACCCTAATTAAGGGATATTCCACAAAATAACTGGCCAGTACTTTCAAAAGTGTCAAGGTCATGAAAGGCAAAAACGGAGGAGTAAGCTGTCACATATTAAAAGAAACTAAGGAGACATAACAAATAAATGTGACATGTTATCCTGAATTGAATTCTGGACCAGAAAGAGGATATTAGAGGGACAACTGGAGAAATGTGAATCAAGTCTCCAGATTTACATAATAGTATTACATCAATTTTTTTTTTTATTATTTTACAGTTTTACTACGGTTGTATGAAATGTTAACATTTGGAGGCTCTTGGTTGAAAGGGGTATGGGAATTCTTTTAACTATTCTTACAATTTTTTGTAAATCTGAAATTATTTTAAAATCAAGCATTAAAAAATAAAGTGTTTTTAGTGGTTCTGGCTGAGGTTATGCTTGGAGTTTTCAATTAGGGGCAGAGTGTTATTAGAATCAGCTGTGTAGAGATCAGACCATACGGTCCATCAAAGAGCGAGGAAGTCAGCCACAAATAGGGGACAGTGGTGACTGGAGGGTTTGAGGGTTCCGATAAAACCTAGTCCCTGCATTAACCTGACAATCTTACCGCATACCTTTGAGCACTAGTCAGTTTTCACACCGGTATAAGGACTACCGCTTGAGACTGGATAATTGACAAACAAAAGAGGCTTGATTGACTCACAGTTCGGCACGGCTGGAGAGGCCTCGAGAAACTTACAATCATGGCTGAAGGCAAAGGTGAAGCAAGGCACGTGTTCCACGGTGGCAGGGGAGACAGAGTGCGAGCAGGGAACACTGACTGACATTTTTAAAGCCATCAGATCTCGTGAGAACTGGCTCACTTATCACGAGAACAGCATGGAGGAAACCAACCCCACGATCCAATCACCTCCCTCCAGGTCCCTCCTCCGTACCTGGGAATTACAATTGGAGGTGGGATTTGAGTGGCAATATAGAGCCAAACCGTTACCACCCACAGATGCTTCAACTCCACCCTATTTGCAACTGCTCTCAAAATAGAGAACAGCCTTGCGGCTTTGGACAAGTTCCTTAACCTCTTCATTCTGCATTTATAAACCAGGGCAAATAATAGCAGTTAAGTCATAAGGCTATTGTGAGGATTACCTGAAATCATGTGTAAAGCACTTTTCTGGCACAGAGAAAACTCTTGATAAACGTTGGCTATTCTAATCATCATCTTCATCATCACCATTTTTTTTTTTTCTTAGAAAGCCTCACTAGAGGCACTCGGTCCACCGCGGTCACCACTGTAACCCCAGCCCCTCACACAATGCCTTCACAGAGTGGGCACTCAACAAGCACACTATTCAAATGGAAGGAAAAAATATCCGGCCCCAGCTGACCTTGTGAATTATTTAGGACAGAGATCTAACTGCTATAAAGAGATCCAAATTACCAGTAACTTAAATAAGGCAGAAGTTTCTTTTTCTCTCACAGAACCATCTGAACATGAGCAGTCCATGACTGTAAGATGTCTTCAGTATCAGGACCCAGCTCCTGTCTTGGGGTGGGGCCATTCCTGGAGGCTTCTGACCTCATCCACATTCCAGTCAGCAGGAAGTGGAAAAGGCAAGGAGGAAGGACGCACCCTTAAGGACACAGCTCTGAGAATATACACATAACTGCTGTTTTCTTCTCACTGGCCAGAACTCGGACATGGACCACATCCAGTTGCAAGGGGGGCTGGGAAATGTAGTCTTTATTCTGGGCAGACACATGCCTCTCTAAAACTTGGTGGTCCTGTGACTATAGATGAAGGGGAGAATGCAATTCAGAAGCCACCAGGAATCCTGCCAATCTCTCCAGCTTAATCACTCACATTCTGTATGCCAGCCCTACTGGACTTCTGCCAGGCCTTTGCACTCACTGTTCCCAACTGGTACCCTAACCTGGGCCCCAACCCCACCACTTAAGGGAATTCTGGTTTCATCTTTCAGGTCCCAAGAGAGACGTTACTTTCTCTGTGAAGCCTCCTTGAGTATCCCTTCCCTACCATCCAGTAGAGATTGGCTCCTCCTCCTTCCTTGAATTTATCTTACAGTGGCATTTGTCACACTGTCCCTGAAGTGTTTGTTAGTCTCTCTCCTACTGCAACATACATTCCAAGAGGACAGAGAATATGTCTGTGTCCCTTGTACATTACAGCTCTTTAAATTTCTGCTGAATTATCAAGTACATACTTTTGAGAATCTGTATTTGAATTTCCAGGCTACTGAAGTTTTGCCCAGTGGAAGAATATTCTCAACATAAATATGACCACTCCACTCCAGACCCAGGCAGGTAATAGAGAAGGTACCAGTGGAATCAAACCATCTGCTTATGAGAGAAAGGACTTCAGATGTGGTGGGCCTGGGAATGCTTTTCCTGCTCCTGACTTATGTTTCTGCCTGGCTGAGTAGGAGGATGACAGGGACCCATCACTGACACTTCCTGTAAGGAAATTGGCCAGACCAGGAGCTATCTCTGGACTCAGGATGGCACCTGTGCACTTCCTGAGCAAGGAGAGTTGGTGTGGCAGCATCAGGACTCTGCTGGTCGAAGTCACAGCACAGATGGCTTATGAACATGAAAAGCCCATTTAATGTTAAAAGCCTTTGATTTTTTTTTTCCACATTAATTTATCCTTTGGTGCCCCATGAGCCTTAGGCAAAACTGTGTGAGCTAAGAAAGAGCATTTCAACCAAAACAGTAATTTTTTTTTCTTAATACCATTTCCTTTAGTTCCAAATCAAAGTCTTAAATTTATGTTTGTGGATTTGAGGTTTGTTTTTGTTTATTTCAGTAAGGAGAGTGAAGGATATGGTTTTTGGTTGTTTTCCTTGCCCAAGATTCCACAAAGAGGAAGAGAGAGAAAAATATCAAGCTCGTATGGAAGAACAGAGAGAAGTAATCATGTGCTAAGCATACTCTATTAAAAGTAATCTAATCCGAAATCTAATCCTAACTCTGGTACTGGGCTTAGAGTTTCTGTTTTACCTTCGTTTCTTTGCTTAATGCTATTTTCCTCACTTTCAAAACAGAATTTTAAACAAAAGTTAGTGGATTGAGGGTTTGCTCTGGTTTGTGTGAAGAAGGTAGAGTTCTTTCAGTATTAGTATACCAAGCATTCTAGGTGTTGGGAAATGCCAGGAGTTTCCTCTCATTTAATTTTCTTGCCAACTACATAAACATTACAAAACAGGGTTCAGAGTGGTCTCTAGCTGGTACATGACAGTGTTTTCTCATCAGAGAGCACCATCTGGAAAGAGAGGCCATTGAAAAACATACAATGTTTCCTCTGAATACTTGGGGAAAGTTAAGGGGCACCCAAGAACTCTTTCATAAGGATGTTAAAAAGTCCACAGATCATTCTGGGTCCTTGGCCCATACTAGACTGCGATGTCACCAGCTGGTAACACCTCTATTCATCAATACCTCCCTCACTTCTTGTCTCTTACTGGCTGTTCAACAGGCCAGTGAGACTCAGTGTACTTTCTGGGAGAGGCAAAACCTCTATGTCCTGTGGCTGTCCCCTTTGACAGTGAGCACAGAGTTATCACATGAAATAGTAATAGTTGTCACACAGGCACATAAGCAATGTCTTTATCCTTATTTTAAGTACATAATACCGTGGAAGGTGACAGGTTTGGAGTTTTTTGGGGGGGTTTCCCCAACCTACTCTGAACATCACAGGATGTCTTCATAAGGCCTTGAGGACCTGATCTCTAAAAAATGATATCCATGTTTGACTAACAATAGGGTCACTGAGGTCCTGTGGTTGTACTTCTGATTAAGAATATAAGTACATAGTCTTCCTAATCATTCCAGGTAGCTGATTCTAAATTGCACCAAAATGGAAATGGTTCCTTTTCCCATGCCCCTAGACAGGACATTTCTGTTAACATGGCTCACTGGTTTCAAAATATAGATGATATATGATAATGATTGAAATCAAAAATTATTATCCACATATGAGAAGGAGTTTTGTGATGTTTTCTTCTTGGCAAATAACCAGACCTATTATACGTTTTTAACTTGACAGTAGGCAGTGTAGCCATGTCAATCTAAAATGAGAAGAACTATAAACTCTTTTTCTTTTTTCTTTTTTGAATCAGGGTCTCACTGTGTCACCCAGGCTGGAGTGCAGCAGTTATGTGATCATAGCTCACTGCAGCATCAAACTCCTAGTGATCCTCCCACCTCAGCCTCCCAAGTAGCTGAAACCACAGGCACATGCCACCACGGCCAACTAATTTTTCTTTTCTTTTCTTTTCTTTTTTTTTTTTTTTTTTTGTAGAGATAAGGGCTCACTAGTTGACCAGGCTGGTCTTGAACTCCTGACCTCAAGTGATGCTCCTGCCTTGGCCTCCCAAAGTGCTGGGATTACAGGTATAAATCACTGTGCCTGGCCTAACCTCTTTAACTGGAAAATAAAGTTGAATAGTAAGAGCATGGGCTCTGGAATGAAATGGACTGGCTGTACCAATTACTAGCTGTGTGGCCTTAAGCAGGTCATTCCTCCTCTCTGTGCCTCGTCAGTAGACAAGGATATGAGCAGTGGCTATCTTAGAGGATCACTGTGAGGACTAAGTATACGCATAGCACAGTAGCTAGAGCAGGGCCCTACATCAAGATTGCAAACAATCATCCTCTGGATGTCAAAGGAAGGAAAATATATTCTACTCATTCACTGCAAATAGAAAGTTGCTTTTTAAAAGTGAACAAACAGCCAGGCACGGTGGCTCATGCCTGTAATCCCAGCACTTTGGGAGACCAAGGCAGGCGGATCACTTGAGGTTGGAAGTTCAAGACCAGCCTGGCCAACATGGTGAAACCCTGTCTCTACTAAAAATACAAAATTTGCCAGGCCTGGTGGCAGGCACCTGTAATCCCAGCTATTCGGGAGGCTGAGGCAGGAAAATCACTTGAACCAGGAGGCAGAGGATGCAGTGAGCAGAGATCACACCATTGCACTCCAGCGTGGGTGACAAGAGCAAGACTCCACCTCAATAAAAGGAGTGAACAAACCATCATCTTAGCCAATCTAAAAGGACTGGTACCTCCCCCTGAGCAAAAATGCATTCATTTGCACCAGCTGGCCATTAAGTGTATTCAAGCCTTGTTTAGCCTCACCTTGCACAGCTCTGATATGTTAAAATGCTATTTGTTTGTGAGATAACCTCCTTATAAACACACGCACATGCATGTTTGTGCGAGCCTGAGTGTGCATGTATCTAGACAGCTAGATATAATGGATAGCTAACCATCTATTGCCATGCTCTGTGAATTTTCCTCCACACTCAGTGGTGAGAGCCAGGGTGGCCAGCTGTAGAAATTACCCTTGCCCAGTGCATGCTCCTCCAGGATACCCCAAGTCTAGTGTGGTCCTGTTTAATATGTGGTAATTTTGTTCTCTGCCATTTATTGGAGTTATAGACCATTCTGGCTGTCAAAAATTATATAAATGAAGGTACTTAACCCTGCCACAAAGAAACAAAGAGTAACATGTTGGATATTAAAATGCAAGTTACCACAAGTGGAATATTTTCATCAGAGTGGTGAGGTAACCATCTATAAGCAATTAACACCTCCTGGAAGTCCCCTGATATTTTTTTGGGGGGAAGGGGAATCATAACATTACTGTAACTCAGAAAACTCATCCACAATCTGTAGACTGGGGACTGGAAGAAATGATGACCAGAAGACAGAAGTTACTGCAGATGGCTTGAAAAGCCTGGAAGGGCAACTGCCGATGGCAATGCCAGGACCATATCCCCACAGAGACAATGCTGTTAGTCATCACTCCCACTCCAGGAGAGCAAACCGCAGCTACAAGGGATAGGAACGTGTTCCTCTCCTGCCCCCAGCTTGAAGCTTCCTACCATGCATTTTTAAGCAAATTCTTAAGTTACAAAAAAGAAATGACTCATTCTTTCTGCCTCACATTATTAAAAGTTGTGCAAATCATTTAGTCAATATGCATATGTATGGAAACATGCATGTCTGTTCTTTACATAAGACCCTGTTTTTCACTCAAAATTAATTCAAATTCACTCAAAATTAATGTGTTATAGCTGGGTGTAAAACTCTTAGGGTAGAAATATATTCATACTAAAGGGGATGACCAGAAATCAGAAAAGAATAGTTTTACATTGTCATTATAGCTAACGTAATTTGTAGGGGGTCTGACAAACAAACTTTCTCATCACCCAAAAACAAGCTTAGAAACGGAAATATTAGTCTTTTTCTATGTGCTTAATATAATGCTTGTTTGCCTGCATCCCTCCTAATATTATATGCTCGAAAAGACTCTAAAAATCGAATTCTGCACTCAGCCACATGGCTAAAATGCTGCAGGATGGAAGCCCAGAATTCATTTTAACATGTATTATTCCCTAGACTGTGACAGAATTCAGGTATCACTTAGCCTTCTCCAGGCTCCCCAAACCAAGAATCTAGTGGGTTGTTAACATATTCATAAGTAAATAAATGCTCAGTCCTTTGGCAGGCTGCCAGGACATGGTGCCAGGAAGGGATCCAGGCAACCATGGTGAAGCTGTGGGGGTCTTTCACCTCCCTCACTCTGGGGGACTGGACTACTGCAGATGCCACACCTGGCTTTCTAAGCATCTTTATCTGTACATTTGTGGAATCCTATAGGCAAGATGCCTACCAGTGAGAGTCTTAAAATGCAGTCAGAATACTGAACTGAGGTGGTGCTCTTTATGCCAGCACAACCACTCCAGGCTAGATGTTTGCAAAATGAAATTGACTATAAGTCTGTAGATCAATCCTTTCCAAAAGCATAGGAATTACCTGAGCATCTTATTGAAATGTAGATGGAAGGATCGCTTGAGCCCAGGGCTTCAAGGCTGCAGTGAGCTATGATCGTGCCACTGCACCCCAGCCTGGGTGAGACTCTATCTCCAAAAATAAATAAATAAATGCAGATTACGATCTGGCAGTCTAGAGAGGGGCTGATACTGCTGGTCTGAGGACCCTACTTTGAAGAGCAATGCTGTAAAATGAGACCATTCCATATACAATGAAATAAACATGGCTTGGAGGCATCCCACATTCCAGACACTGTGCCTTCTGCTGAAGGCACACAGATAAGAACCCTGCCTTACAGGAGCTTGTCCTGTAATAGGTGAAACAGCTTATAATGCACTGGGTAAATTCTGCACTTGTTGAGATTCTTTGCATTTTAAGGAAGAAAATATCCCGTCTAAAGTGGCTCAAACAAAAAGGAAATGTAACTGGCTCCTCTAATTGCAACCAGGGGTAAGGCTGACTTCAGGCCCCTTTTAGCAGGGCTAGAATGACTTCACCAGAATCTAGCTTCCCTTTGTCCACCAGTACATGGTTTCTCTCTCCGTATCTTTTGGCTCTGTTTCTTGCAATTCGACTCTCTTCTAGAGGCAACATGGATACCAGTCCTTAAGTCTTCTCCTCTTTAAATAAGAATGCCTGCCTATCCTCCTAAACCTAAGCAAAAATCTCAAGGTGTCTTATTGGCTCTAATTGGGACACATGTTCAGTCCTTAGCCGATCACTTTGGTCTTGGGAAAGTCAGCATGGCAAACACTAAAGTTGTGTGTGGAGTTAGCTCCAACAGAACCACATGCAAAGAAGCAGGAGACATGGATTCCCAAAAGAAAATCAGGGCTTGGATGCCGGGCAGCTAGAATCCCACAGTCAGCACTAAGAGGTGTTTTAGAAGCATGAGCAGGGAGCAATGAGGGCATGGAGAAAGACACTGGTACCTGATAAACACTATCAGTGTGCATGTGCGTGCATGTGCGTGCGTGTGCGTGCGTGTGTGTGTCTCCCCAGATACAGGGCAAAGTGGCAAAGTGCACACAGTGCCAGTCTGGAAAGAACTGCTGATTGGTTTCTTGGGGGCTTTTAAAACAACTCTCCTCCACCCTTACCTTCGCTATGGTGTAAATCAGTCATTTCAGAAATAGTTCATTCACTGCTTCCTGTGCAGGAGATAAGAAGTGAAACGTGTGGTTTAATTGCTCCTAAGGAGATTAAATTGGCCTATAGACCAGACTGACACACATCAAATAATTTGAGGCCAAAACAAAAGACTGTGCAGCTGAGTGCTAATTTGTGCTCAGAGAAAGGAGATGTTGGTGTGGGCTAGAATAGAAGCTTCCACAAGCATTGAACAAACAGATGCAATAATGAGCTGGTTTATGCATTGGGACAAGAAAAGACCAAACAAGTTGTAGGACAGGACAGTGCCATCTTCAAAACCAAGGACAACTGCAAGATTTGCGTGCTCAGATCAATGATTTCCTCTCCACCGTGACCCTTACTACCATTACTCATGACTTTGATATCCATTTTAGGAACCCATTTGACATCCTGGACTTTCAGCTTCTTATAATCTTCATGCTCTGATTCAACACAGCTACTCTTGTTCTTGATCAGTGACAACCTCACCACTTGGGAAATGTAGGTGTCAAGAATTCTTACCCACTAAATTTCTGCATTCTTTCATACCAGAACCATATATATATATTTCAAATATCTGATTTCATAGAAAGTTCCAGTCCAATATTTCCCCTACTTTTTCCCCATCCATAACTCATGATCCAACTATCCATTTTCTCCACACCTGAACAAAAGCAGAATGTAGCTAGAAAAAAAAATCATGCAACCTTTAAATTCATTATAGCCACAAATGTCCAAAATAGCAATGATGGTTCTGATGACAACCTTGGTGATATCATTTATTAACATTTATTAAGTATCATTATGCAGCAGCCTTATTCTCAGTTCTGAGTCAGTGTGTAATTTTCTTTGGCTTAATTTAGCTCAGTATTTCTCAAGGGGACCACTATTAACATTTGGAGCAGGACAATTCTTCATTATGTGGGACTGTCCTGAGCATGGCAGAACATTCAGCATTATTGCTTCCAGCCCACTAAATGCCAGTCCCATTCCCTAGTCACAGAAAACAAAAAATTCCAAAGGCTGTCTCCCAATCTTCCCCCAAACCAGATTGCAGGGACAGTCCCACATCCAGCTGAGAACCACTGGCTGAATAGAAAGAACACTAAATTGGGCATTGACTCTGATATATACCAAATTTGTGACCTTGAACAAGCCACTTAGCTTCTCTGAGTTTCAGTTTCTTCTATAAAAGATCATAATCCTACTTCTGCCAGTAATCATAAGTTTCGAATAATCTAATAAAATATTAATGAGAATATTTATTATATTCATTAGGACTGTATTTGGCTGTGAGTAACAAAGTTGGCAGCAACAGCTTAAACAAGTAGGTGTTTACTGTTCCCACAGCACAGGTATTCTGGAGACCAGTGGTCCACGCTGATGAGGTGGCTTCATGATGTCATCGATAGCCCTGGCTCCTCTGTCTTTCTGCAAGCAGCTTTTACCCCTGGCTCCCTCTCAGTCACAAGGTATAGACCCCACTTCCATACTCAATCTGCAGAGCAGCCAGAAAAAAAGAAAGAAAAAGGACAAAACAGGCAAGAAAAAGCTCTGTCTATATCAGATATAGAAAACTTACCCAGATATCCCCAGCAGACTTCCATTTACATTTCATTGGCTGTTGCATGATCATTTCTACCTACAAGGGAAACTGGGAAATATTTTTAGCTGAGCATATTGCCTCCCTGAACAAAATCAAGATTCTGTGAATAAGAAGGAAGCGGGGAATGGACAGTGGGTGGGAAATCAGCAATATCTGCTGTACTTGGTAAACTGACAAAGCATTATAAAAGTGTAAGGTGGCATGATCATTAAAACCTGAAAAAAAGCATATCACAAAATACAGTATCTGCATGAATTTCACTACATGAATTCCATCTGGTGTCCCATTTATCTGCATTACTTAAGACTAAGTAAGTGAACGGTCTTATTTATATCCAACAAGCATGGTGGCCCAATTAACTATTGAGGCATATCTCTGCCTCCATTTTAACATAGCAATGCAGAGTGAAAAATCTTACATGTAGTGGACTCTAAAGAAAATCACCCCCAATTAGTCAAGGTAGCAGGAGAATAATAATAAAATATATTAATGAATACAGAAGACATTTATTAGGTTAAGACCACCTGGCATCCCCCACTTTTGGTAATCGCAGCCTGATTTTCTTGTGGAAAATCACTTGCCCACATTGTGTGCAGATTGGTGGGACTATTAGTCAAAGTATCTTGCTCAGGTGCCAAGGCACAAACACCTGACTATTAGGCAAAGTATCTTGCTCAGGTGCCAAGGCACAAACATCAGCCTCAGCTGATCCAACTCTCTCTTCCAGGACTCTGAATTCTAAATGTGTGAAGGACAGCAAATAAAGAGAGGGAAGGAGGAAGGGGAAAGAAAGACAGAAGGAAGAGGGAAGGAAGGGACAGAAGGATTGGGGGAGGGAGGGAGGGAGGAAACCAGAGAATCCCACCTGGTTCCTCAGCTGTTCTTCAATTCTGTGGACTCTCCCATCTTTTTCAGTTAATTTCCTGATTTTCTCAATCTAGTCAAGTCCATTGTGCACCAAAAAACCTGAACTGACACTCTCAGACCCTATTCAGCCGTCTTCTTTAGTTTCAACCTCATCTCCTACTAAAGCTTGATGAAAATCCCAAAGGGCACTTCTTCTCTGATCCCCAGAGATTCCATAAAGACATTGATAAATACTGGAATGACCAAAACATGGGCAGGAACCAAGGAAATAAAAAGTCTCAGGGTGAGAGCATGTCAGAGAGCTCCGGACTGGGAATCAGAGGCTGTAATTTCTAGTTTGTGCTCTTTCTCTAACTAGGAATGGGATGCTGAGTACATCCCTCAGCCTGTCTGCACCTCAGTTTCCACACTTGTAAATGACTGAGCTGACACTATCACAACAGCTGTTATGGCATGCCAACATTTCCTAACTTTGCTACGTCTCCACCTGCTCACTGAGTCCTGCCTGTGTAGCCTTTAGAATCACAAGTTGTATATTAGCCTCCTAGACATCCCCTGCTCCTTAAGCTTTGATGAGGCCACCTTGCCCTGTAAAATTTAAACAAGATTGCCTAGAATCATCATCTCACAGTTGGGGAGAAACTTCCCTCCCTCCCCCTTGGGGTAAACCAACACTCCCATGGACCAACTGTACCTCCCGAGTTCCTTCTGGCGAACTTGCATTTGCCTCTCTACCTTTCACCTCCCTGTAGGAACTGGCATGTTTTTGCCCCATGTCATTCCACTCGGCAATGGGGCAAAAACATGCCAGTTCCTAATACCTTGATCGCTTCAACTTTCAAAGCACCACTCACTCAAGGCTAGGTGGGCACCTTTACTGGACGTTTGGAGCAACCAAGCTGGCTATATGGCAGCACAGGTGAGCAAACAACTCAACCCTGGGCCCTGGCTCTTTCAGTCATTGGCCAGTCTCTTCTCTTCTGGAGAGAGCTGCTGTGATCTCCCCTCTTAGGCTCCAGCATCCTGTCTTGTTTGTTCCCTGTTACTCGACCCTTTTCCTCTTCCCCACTCCTTTCAAGCTCTCCTTCCCCCAACCCCCAAATTTCCTGTTTGGGTTCTTTACAGAGCTTCTTTCCACCACTAAAACAGCCTGTTACAGTGTTTTGCTAAACAAAAGTCATTCTAAGAGGAAATTTGGCCAAAGGAACTTAAACTAACAATTACTTTTTTTTGCAGCACAAAAATACATCTTTAAAGATACCAATAACACCTGTTCCCTGGCTGAAGGCATAATGCTGCAGGCATTCAGCACGTTTCTCAGAAAGCATTGACTGGGACAAAAAGGGTTTGCTATTTTGTTAGTATCCCTTAAATGGAAACAGGGTAGTCTGATGTATCAAGCAAAAAGAGAGAGACTTTGCCATGCATTAGCTGTGTGACCTAGGAAAATTACCCATCTGAACCTTCTATATTCCCTTCCGTAAAATGGGGACCATAATGATTCCTATTTCATAGAATTGTGATGAGAATCCAACGGAATCACACTTATAAAATGCTTTGCACAGTGACTGGCACATCCTCATTCCTGCTATTTAGGGCATTTGAAACTGAAATGAAAATGGTAATAGAAAGTTATAAAGAGCACAGCACATGAAGAAGTCACTTGGGAAATGTGAAAATATAAATGAGAAGTGAAGACTTAACCTAAATAATGTGAACTCAGAACCCACATCTTGGGAGAATATTGGTCTCACCAGCAAGTAGGTCTGGCTAAATAACAGGACTAAAAACTATTGATATGAATGTTATTATCTCAGAAAGAAGATGTGTTTTCATTCCTATTTTCCTTTAGAAATGAATAATGTAATACCATCCTGCATGTAAAAATTCTGAACACCAGTAGGAGAAATGAGAGATTTTAATTCCTCCCAGGAGCTAGTTCATTCATAGAAAGACTGGGAGTTTGCCAGAGCAACTGGGACATCTGAAAATGGAAATGTAATATTTAGACCTCTACATTGTTTCTTAAATTTTTTTTCAGTTCCTGAAATGGTTAAAAGATAATCATACTGGCCATGACCTCTACATGTAAAAAAGATATACAGCCTCAGCCTTCATAACAGTAATACATTTTCCGACTCAACTCTTAAAAAATGAGTGGGAGGCCGGGCACAGTGGCTCACACCTGTAATCCCAGCACTTTGGGGGGCCAAGGCGGGCAGATCACAAGGTCAGGAGATAGAAACCATCCTGGCCAACATGGTGAAACCCTGTCTCTACTAAAATACAAACCATTAGCTGGGTGTTGGGGCATGTGCCTGTAGTCCCAGCTACTCGGGAAGCTGAGACAGGGGAATCTCTTGAACCCAGGAGGCGGAGGTTGCAGTGAGCCAAGATCACACCACTGCACTCCAGCCTCGTGAGAGAGACTCCATCTCAAAAATAAATAAATAAATAAATAAATGTGCTGGACTGTAATTCAGTTGTTACCTTTCATTTAGGGGCTTCAATTTGTTTCTCTTTTTGAAATATGAATGTGGAAAGACATTTGAGGCCTTCCATGGGCATTATTTGGTATTCCTTTTTGTCTATACTAATTTGCCTTGCTTTTTCAGCTTCTGTCTGCGCCATTACATATGAAGTCCAGGACATGGTGGAAATTAGTTGTACTAACTCTAAAGCCTCTCTAAGTATCTATCCCTCAATCCCTTCTGTTCTGGCTTCTGGGGCTACATCTTTTATTTAGCTTACTAAAAGGTCTACCTTTCACAGACACTGCTATGGTATTGGGGAGACACATGCACGCACAAATAAGACCTAGTCATTTCTCTCCTGAGAGATCTAGCCTAGGAGAGGAAATGGGCCTATAAACAAATAATTCCAATCTGTAGCGGCACACACTGACAGATCTATGCAGGAGGCATCGGGGGAATAGGAGGACAGAAAAGCACTTCTGCATCTTGGAGTGGGGCTGATGAATAAAAGTTTCAAAAAGATCCAGGGTCTTCAATAATGAGATTCACAAAGTGAAGAAGAAGTGCGAGGCAGAGAGTGCAGTAGAGAGAGTGGAGAAGTTATGTGGAGGAAGCTGGGACATATCAAGCCTGTGATTTTAAAAAAGTCTTAGCTGAATACACTTAACAAAGAGGCGTATCGGTTTGCACATCTTGTACATTTACTCCTTGAGCTTATTGTGACTTGACCTTTTGCTTTTCCATGCACAGACTTTCTGTCTCTACTACACACTATGCAAATCAAGGGAGAGCCCTACAAAAGTTACAGAAGGAAGGGAATGGCTGGAGGACAAGGACACCATGTTTTTCCTTCTGCAGGACATCTGACCTGTTCTTGTGAGAAGAATCCCAGGAACAGCACATGCTCTCTCAGTCTCCAGCTGGATCAATCCTGAGTGTTCTCAAGCCCAACCAATGATTGAGGGGGCATCGTTAATCTCTTGCTGCAATCATCAAGGATTATTTGTCATGTGTATGCTGACCTCTTTGGAATTTCATCATGCAAAGCGCACTTGCTTATCTTTGCTTTCATTATAGTTACACACAATAACTCACACCTTTGCACTCATTTTCCAAAAATTTGTAGGACACCATTATTTCCTGTCTCCTATAGCTAGACATTTCATCCTCTGCATCTGGAGACAAGACCAGCTTCGGGGACATACAACCTGCACAGTTACACAGGATGCCACCACACTCAGAAGGACCCCATACTTGGTTTCATCCTCTGCGGCTGCCATCTTGAAAGGCTTAACAGTTTTTTCAACAAGGGCACTGCATTTTCATTTTGCACTGAGCCCTGCAAATTATGTAGTTGATCCTGTCTAGAAGACTGCTTCAAGGTGAATTTCTATCAAGCCCTGTTTTTACACCTGGGATGGGAGCCATTACAAACTGGTTCTCAGTATAGCTTTTAGTCCCAGTGATCATTTTCATTGCCATTCACTTGGCAGGGTGACTATTACAAACCTGAAAGTTCAAGAAGCTCAAAAATACTTTTGACATTTGATTACAGATAACTGCTGTGACCACAAGTTAGGGTTTATCCTTGGCCATCCTTTATCATCCTGTTACCACATGTACAGACAGGCTCCTGCTCCTTCAAAGCTCCTTCATTTGTAAACAATACTACCCACCCCCTATCCCTAACACTGGTTCATACAGTTTCCAATTCCATGAACTTAATGTGTTACACAAAGTTAAACATTTTCTTAGCATAATTTGATTAAGGATGTGCAGAAATGCATCAGATGTAATAAAAGTCAGGCCCTGTAATTCCAATTATTAAATGCTTGTACCAAAGCCTGTACCTGAGCAGTTCAGTGGCTCATATTTGAATTGCAAAAGTAGCAACTGAATGTCCAGAAAGCAGGGAAAGTATCTAAACAAACTGTTTTCTTAGCTGTGACAGATTTGAAAAGGGTCTCCTCAAGGTGAGGGACAAAAGGGGTCTGTAAACTACGCATTTACCTCGGGACATCGCATCACACACCTCAAGTCATTCCTCAAATCGTGGTTGTCATTTTCTACCTAACCCCACTGGATCCTGACACAGCACTGTCACACTTCCTAACATAACAATTGGCCACTCACTCTCCAGAAGCCTGAGATCAAAAGTGTGTCTCACCACATATCTGTTGACTGGGATTAGAACATTCTCTCATCCAGATCTCTTCAAGACAATGCAGAAACTCAATTGTATGTGTGTGTGCATGTGTGTTGTGTGTAGGGAAGAAAGTTGGTGGAGGATGGTAAAGTGACAACTTGTCCTTATTTACCATGTCTACATGATGAGACACGCCTTTTCGTTTCCCTCTTGCTCTTCCTAGAGTCATCTCTAGAGTCTGGGTTTCAAGACCTAAGGAATATTAATTTAATAGCCTCCCCCAAATTCACATTAATTTCAAATCAATCAGGTAATCCAGCTGCAACTGTACCGTGTGCAACAGAAATCCTGGACAGAACTGGCTGTGGCCAAGCAGAAATGCATGGGAACAGGCAGCCACTGTCTCATTCAGCATCCACAATAGGACAGACTTCCTGAAAGAAACCATTCCTACAGCTGCAGAAAATCTATGAGGTGGGTGCAAATGTAACTGCAGGTTTCACTGCAGCTTTTGCCATTACTTTCAATGACAAAAACTGCAATCACACTTGCACCAACCTAATACATCACAGTCCATCAAACTATATATTCACAGCACTCAAAACAAGTGCCACGTGACTTCTGTAAAAATAAACAACTTTTTAGCCCTCCCTTAGACACCTGGACAACATTTTCTCTGCGAGTATGTTCTGATCCCCACCCTTAAGGTGTTCATGCAACTGGGAAAACAGTAAGAAATTCCTTACTTCGAAACGTTTACCTCTCCACATTCAGAAATTCTGCATTTTTTTCTAATTCATTGGTGGGATATATTAGTCTATGAATTGTTGCCCTGGAAATCCTGAAGATATTCCTATTGCTCACTCTCCCCACCTAAATAGAGCCTATGGCTTATTTCCTTCAGCAAACTTTACTGAACAGGCTGGCATTTTCCAGACGGGTAATACATTCTTCCACTCTCTCCCTCCCATTTTCAAAATTTGACAGTTGCATATTTCATTTGCTTATTTAATAAATATTTATCATGCACTATGTGGTGGACACTAAAGGGTAGAGATTTGCTCTGGTCCCTGCCTGCAAGGTATCCACTGTCTGTCTGAATGAGGTCTTTGAGTGGCTCTGAGCTCCTTGAAACTTAAGCCCCCACCCTGTGCCTCTGCCTTGTTCCAAACTCAAATTTGTTGACTAAATGCACTGGGTAAACTTTGTTTTATAAATACAGCTTCCTGATTAACAAAGGCATTCCAAAGTCAAGGAGTAAGTCAGGCGTGCTATCAACTGAGCAGAATTTGAAAATGAAAATCACTCTGACAACCTGCTCTAAAGAATATTTTCTCCTGCTGACGGACATATTGCCAGCTTGGGAAATGTGAAAAGATCTCTTTCATATTTGCTGCCTCAAAAATGGTCACAGGCTCTGTTGCAATTTGTCATAGCACAGGTCTGCTTGCGCTAGGGGCTGACAGAAGCTTGTTAACACCAAAAATGCATCTCTCTCCTTCTCAAACCTTCGGAAGCTGAGTGTCACTGATATGACTATCTCAGCCCTTAGTGGGAACAACACCTGTCTCACTTTCCTAGAAGGCAGCAAGGTACAAATCTCCAGGAGAAACAATTCACCTTTTCAAATTACAGAGCACAGGAGTGGCAGGGTGGAGAGAATGCAGCTGCTACAAAACAAGTGGATTACGAACGGAAACCCTGTTCAAACAGAGCAAGCAGAGGATCTGTTGGTGTTTAGCTTAAAATTTCATGTAAGCAGAGGCCACAAATGCTCTGGCAGCTGCAAAGACTGTCTAGCATCTAATATTGTTTAAAATACAAGATCCAAAAACATCATCATTCTACTTTAACATGGTCCAAGTCCTTAGATATGCTGAAAGAAGAATGAATTCAACTGCTTAAAAATCCTTCATTCAACAACTAGGCATGAATTTCACAGTGATTGATAAGAGCTGATTCTAATGCCACGCAAAATTTGTTTATAAATGGTTATTTAGGATGGTTGCTTTTCAATGCTGCTCTCCCAATTTCCTGTTAAATCTGTTTCATCGATAGTCATCCAACATTAATATTTATTTTGTTCATTTAATTTTAAAGTATTCTTAAAGCTATTACAAATATTGGACTGCTGTTAAAGAAAATTCAGCATAGGCACTACCACAAAAATATGGAAAATATGATTAATGTAGTATAGCTGTAGTCTGGCTTCAGAAACATAATACCAAAAACTACTTTAGTAAATCAAGAAATAATCATTCTAGATTGTGTTGTAAAATCCATTTCTAAATACACTCTTTTTTAAACCTCTATGCTTCTTTATCTTGGAATTCTTACCAATGTAGTTAGATTTCACATTGCAATGGTAATTATACTTAGAATCATCTTAAAATATTCCCCACGTACATACTATTTTTATCATCTTTTCCCTAAAATTCTCAGCATTAACCTATACATATTGGCTTTCAAAATTCTCATAAAAAATTATAGTAAAACCATGAATTTGTACTGTATTTACTGTAATATACAACCACAGTCTGTTGTTCCCATTTGGGTTTTATAATTTCTTCTCATAGTATAACATTCTGCAGAATGTTTCAGTACCAAATGGGTTCAGGGCACAACAACATCATAACCGCTACTGGAAAATTTAATGGTTTTCTCCTTGGAAAATACCAAATTTCAAAATCCTACATACTAGTTCATTTTCATTTCCTCTTTACCACAATTCATTTTCATATCTAAAAGAAGCTCTTGGCTGAAGCCTTATACTGTCTGCAGCATGTTACTTTCTTTGCAAATTTACTTTTAGGAAACATGATAAAGAAAAGCAACATATTCCACAGGCATCCCAAGTAAAGCGTTATAAATTCATATTCTCTCCTGCATTCATTTAAATGGGAAGCAAGGAAGAAGAGGGAAAGCCCTTACAGTTCTCAGATGAAACTTCGCTGCCTTCATCCACCTCCACATACTGTGTCAGAGTCAGAAAAACACTCCAGATACTTCTGTCACTTTGCTAACCAAAGAAGCTGCTACCATTGCCAGCAATATGTTCATGCTACTTCCTGAGGTCTGTGTTCTAATCATCAGAACTTTTACAAACTACGTACTTTTTAAAAAAAATCCTTCTTCTGAACCAACCTCAGAACCAAAACATTAGTCTCTGCTTCAAGGTTCCTCATCTTAACACAAGAGGAATGAAAAGCAAATGCCTTCAAGTCCTGAAGGGGTTGCTTCTTCCTTTCTGTGTTCAAAGTTGAAGAAATCAGTATGTGCTTTTTCTTCCACTGCCCTGTTTGGTTTCTGCCTTTAGAGTTCAAAGATTTGCTTCATTCCTGGGCACCTGACAGGCTGAGATTTACATGTGAGAAAACATTCCCCCAGATTATTACCAAGGAGGCAAAAATCCCCCCCACTCAGTTTAGCTGCCTTTCAGGAAAGAGACTGGAAAAAGGGAAATGAGAGAGGGGAAGGAGATTCTATCTGAAGCTGAGGACAAGTTATACAGATGAATCCAAAGTAATGGAGGCAAATATAAAAAAGAATATTATTTATTATCTTCTTTATTAATACTCACATGTAACCTCTGCTTTTTACACAAAAGTCTACTTTAGAAGAACGCCTCCTTGGTTTATCATGCCCAGTGGGGCTTTTTGTTCCTGGACCACTTCCCCTTTCTCCACCCCCACCCCCACATCCATATCCAAATTACTCTTAACATGTTCACAGATACCACGAAAATTTTGTAAACAAGATTTGGGTTACTGGAACTTGATTTCATGAGCATCCCACTTCAAAATGGAAGGCAGGTAGGGGACAGGGTAAGAAACAGGAGAAACGGGATGGGAGAAGGCAAAGGAAAGAAGAGGGGCACCTGGTCAGAACGTTCAAGTCTTGCCTTTTCTGAGGGGTGTGTGTGTGTTTTGTGGCTGTTCCTTGAAATGCACTGACTCAAAACATTGACAGCAAGTGTCTGTGTGGTTATTTATGTATCTATAATAGAATATGTGGGTTTCTTCCATTTGAGTCTGGATTGTGTTTGTTTAAACACACTACAATCCTCTTTATAGGTATTACCACAGGGCATCAGGTCTCCCAGGAACCCCTTTCAGAGACGGGGCTTCCGAAGCAGGGTCTTGCTGAGGTCTTTGACCTCCTCAGGGCTGTTAACCCGCTCGTAGCCCAGGATGGCCATGGGCTGGTAGCAAAACTCCTCCACCTGTTTGATCTGCTGGAAGGTGAGGGCGGTCCGCCAGGCGTTGGCGGCCTGCGTGGCATTGCGTGCAGATACCACGAAAGGCTTGGAGGAGGAGCCCGAGCCACTGGTCATGTTGAGGGCAAACTGCTCCATTTCGGGGCTCACCAACAGTCCCACAAAATCGTACACTCTCCGTAGTGTCTTGACGGGGTCTCCCACCAGGTCCTCGTACCGCACCACCAAGTAGTGGCCCTGCAGCCAGTCGGGGGGCTGCAGGGCTGTCTGCAGCGTCTTAGCCATGCTATTGCAGATGACCTCCATAGCGCCCAGAGCGTGGTAGTCAGCCGGGCCGCCCACACCCTCCTTCTTGGCGCCAAGCTTGTGGCCCGCGGCCTCCAGGAAAGGCATGCGGTGAGCTCGTGGGTCTCGGCTGCGCACCACCTGTAGGCTCTCACGGATGAGGCCATGACGTGAGCGGATGCGTGAGCTCGCCACCGCACGAGGATCACGCACCAGGTGGATGACCTTGAGGTCCAGGGCCGGGTCTCGTAGCAGTGGCGCCAACACCGCCACATCGAAGACGCGCACACCCTTGATAACTAGTGTGCGGTACTTGCGGCACTCCTCCTCGAAACGCGCCAAGCGCTGCGGCGGGCACTTCTTGCACACGCGGTCGTCCACCAACCCCACGACCTCCTTGCGGTAGGCGGGGCAGAGTGGCGACGAACACACCACCTTGTTGGTGGCTGCGCCAAAGATGCCCAGCGTGGTGAGGTTGCGCCCCCCGCTGCCCGCGGGGCTATACAGCTGGAAGACAGAGAGGTCGCAGCGGTACAGAGCGCTCAGCATGTCCCGCGCTGCCCCCTGCAGGGAAACAGCGTCTCCTGGATATAGTTTTTGCCATACATGCCACACTGGCTCATAGAGAAAGAACACCTCGGGATTCTGGTTGAATAGCTCGCCAAAGAACGACGAACCCGAGCGCCACGTGGTGAACACGTACACCAGCTGCCGCTTGTCCCCGACGCCCCCGGTGCCCCGAGTGCCATTGCCCGGAGGAGCTGCAACCCCCGCCATCCCTCCCGCGGCTGCAGGAGCCGCCCAGACGGCGGCAGCAGGAGGGCGGTAAGGAGTGCGGAGGTCCAAGCGGGTATGAGCGCGGGGTGGGACAGCCGGAGGCGGTCCCGGGCGCCCCCAGCTGCCTCCAGCTGCCCCCGCTGCGGCACCCAGCGGCCCGTCGGGGTTGCACTGCTGCAGCGGCTCCTTGTGCCACTTGTAGTCCAGGAGGTTGAGCATGGTGAGCACCAGCAGCAGCGCATAGCCCGCACACAGCACCAGCGCCTTCCTGCGGAACACCTTCATTCCGAGAGGGGACGCGGGCCAGCGGCGTCCTGGGCGCCGGGGCCACTGCGGGAGCAGGGCACGCGGCGCGGCTGCAGGCGCAGCCTGGAGCAGCCGGGGGAGCGCGCCTGGGGGCAGAGCTCGCGGCGGGCTGCGGCTCATCACAGGCACAATCCGGGCCGGCAGCGCGGCGGAGGCAGCCCTGCAGCCCGGGAAGGGGATGCAGCGGGCTGGCTGCGGGCGCCGGGACTCGGGCCGCGACTCCGAGGCGGGCGCGGCGGCTGGTCCCCAGCGCCCGAGGCTGACTCTCCCATGGCAGCGGCTCCGGGAAGGACCTGCGAGCGGAAGCAGAGTGAGAGAGTGCGCCCCAATCTCCCTCCCAGCCTCCTGCTAAGTAACGCCCACCCTTGGTTCAGCCCGGCTCCTCCGCTCACCTGGAGCCAGGGGCGCGCCCGAGAGCGGCACTGGATCACCGCCCGGCGGACTGTCAGGCTATCACTCGTTCCTCGATTTCGCCCTCTCTCGCTTCCGCTGGGGGGTCCCCGCGCCTTTGAGGGGCCGCGGGACTCAGCCGACTTATCCCTGAGCAGAGTTTCCGGGCAGCGGGTGCCCTGCGGCTCGGGAAGAAAAACTTTCCCCGGCCCGGAGCCCCGCACCGCGCTCCAGCGAACCCGGCGCGACCCGGCTCCAGCGACGTCTCCTCCGCTCTCTCCGGACCGCAGCTTCCTGCCTTGCTCGGGGGAACGAAGCTGGCTGGGGGTGGCTCATAGGGGACCCAGCTCCCGGAATAGCGGCGCAACCCTTCTCGCTTTTGGCCTCCGCGCGGCGAATTTTCCCATCTCTCTGGCGGCGGTGGACCGGGCACAGAACAACTCCGCAACGGCGGCGGCGGCGGCTGCTTCCATCAGACGGAGGATGCCCGGGCAGCCAGCACAGGCAACCCCCGCCGCTCCGCAGCCTCCGACTGGCCCAAAGGACCCTGAACACAGAGCTCTAGGTAAGGGAACCCAGGTCTTTAGCGCGGCCCGCCCCGCCCCCGGTACCAGCAGCTCCTGGCCAACGAGGTATGTAAGCAGAGAAAGACCCCGCCGCCGCCGCCGCGCGAAAGCGGCGCCCAGGAGGATGCTGCTACCAGACTCCCCCTACGCCGGGCGCCCGCAACGCGCTCGGGCCAGCCTCTGTGCGGCTCCTGCCAGCCGGCGCCCGGTTGGTGCGCGCCGCCGTCTATCGCCGCGGCTCCTCCCCTCCGCCGCGCAGCCCTCCCACTTCGCCGGCCCCGCCCCCGCCCCCAACGCCGCGCCGGCTCCCACCGCCGCCCCTCGCGGGCTGGAGATGCGACCCGCTTTACCGCGACGCGCTGGGGTCGCGGTCCACGGGTCCGAGGGCGTAGCTCTCTGCGCGCAAAGCGCTGGGATGCGAACGCGGGATTTGGAGAGCCTCGGTGCCGAAAGCTGCCAGAGACTCGGATTCTGCGTGCAGCTGACGGACTCGGCCTCATGTTTTTGCTCTCAGAAAGAGTTGATGATAAAGTTTGGGCAGAAATCCCCGGTCGGCCGTCAGCTCCACGCTTCCCTCGGGGCCAAAGCTGCCAGCCTCTCCGAGCACTGAGGACACCCCCGCGCCCCGAAGCGGTGGGAAGAAGCGGAACGCCGTTCCCTGGCTTCCGACACCCCGCCCGCCCTCTCTAGCGGTCTGTGGCTGCTCTCTCTCGGAGGAAGTAATAAATCTTTCTGACCTTGGGGGTCAGGGGAGACGCTTCAGTTTTCCGGAAGGGTGTGCCGGCGGGGCGTCTTCCCGCTTTACTGGACATCTGGCCGGGGCTGCGCTCGTTTCATTGCGCCCCCCGCAGATGCTCCGCATTTCCGCTCGCGGTGCTGCGTCCACTGTGATTGACGTGGAATTGGGGTGATGGGGGAGGGGAACGCCCTGTTCTAATTTGCAGTGAAATACTTGTCCCGCTTCTAGGTTTTGTAGATGAGATCAAAGAACTTGACCCCAAAGGAAACACCATTGTTGAAAGAAAATCATTTTTCAGTTGCTTTGGGTTTAGGTATTTTTAAGGTTATGAGGAAAAGCTTCTCGCCCCTCCTCCCACATCCCTACCCAAGAACACTAAGCTGTAGCCTCAACTTCATCTGTAGAATGCGGACAGTTATAACAGCCTCCGGAGATTGACAGTGGTTGAGTATCAGAGCGCGCACACGGAGGATTAGACCTGAGTTCAGGCCTCCAAGTGCCGAAAAGGGAATCGCTGCGGGTCCTGAGGCTCAGCGCCCGCTGATAAACAGCACTCGCTGATCTGGAGGAGTTTTGTTGCCTCCTGTCCCGATAGAGTTTTTAGAAATTTATCAAAGTTAATGCACAATTATCTTTGTACCATTTTGGGCAGACTTTTCTGCCAGAGGACTGTTCTGAAATTGAAATATTGCTGTTTGCGCCGTTATTCTTCCCTGAGTCTTACAGAATCCCTTGAGTACAAAGACTTGAAAAGTGACTTCGCTGGTTTTCCATGGGTTTTTAACTCTCTTTTTACGGATTCAGTTTCAGGGGAGAAAAATGTTCAAAGAACCTGATTTATCCTTGTTTTCCAGAAAAAAATTCATAATGTCACGAGTAAAGTTCAGCTAATTTTTTCTCCCGGGGAGGGGGGATTGGGACAGGGACAGTAGAGCTCAAATTTTATATCCAGCTTTCTCAAATAGGTTGTGAGGAATAGGTTCTGAGGAAAAGCTTCTCTCTCCACCTCTCTTCACTCCCTCTCTCCCTCCCCAAGAACGCTAAGCCATAGCTTCAACTTCATCTGTATAATGGGGACAGCTGTAACAGCCTCCAGAAATTGAGTAGTTGAGTATCAGAGGGCGCACACAGCATTGCCTTTGGGAGCGGGTCGAGACAGAGGCAACAATCCCTGTTAACAGATGAAGGTGGGCCAGGCACGGTGGCTCACGTCTGTAATCCCAGCATTTTGGGAGGCCGAGGCGGGCAGATCACCTGAGATCAGGAGTTCGAGACCAGCCTGACCAATATGAGGAAACCTAGTCTCTACTAAAAATACAAAAATTAGCCAGGCGTGGTGTCATGTGCCTGTAATCCCAGCTACTGGGGAGGCTGAGACAGGAGAATGGCTTGAACCCAGGAGGCAGAGGTTGCAGTGAGCCGAGATCTGCCATTGCACTCCAGCCTGGGCAACAAGAGCGAAACTGCCTCAACAACAACAACAAAAAGATGAAAGTGGCAGAGTTTAGCTGAACGACCCCCATGTTTCCTTTTCTGGATCCCCAGCCTCCCTTGGCCTGCTCTCTCAAATGCCCCTGCCCCTTCTTCGGTCACCTCTTTTCCCATGAAAACTAAAGTTACACTGGTGCATGAAAAGACTGATGGGAGAGAGAGGGGTTTGGGGAGGAAAGTAAATCTCAATATTCAACATGATTCCAAGAAAAATAATTTCTAATATTTTTCATTAGTTTCTGGCTTTGTGCTTACCCAGAAAAAAAACTTAATTGCATTAGTAGATGTAGGGACCCTTTATAAAAACAATTGTTTGCATAGAAACAGTTTTGTCACAATTTCGTAACACTTTACTGGTGTTGGCAAAGTAGTAAATCCAATTGCCAGACGCCCCGCCAGTGAGTGCTCAGCTGGCATAAATTTATAGGTTCTGGCATCTCCACCCTCTTCTCGTTTGCAAGTATTTTCCCATTTTGCATGGTGTAGTGATTAATTCTGAACTTGGTTACAGCTAATGACATCTGAAAACTTGATCATGCCTTCCTTCTCAAATTTGTTTGGAAATTCCTTTCATTTTAATCTACTTATTTTAGCATAGTAATGATCTATCTGGATCATTACTATGCTAAAATATGTCACATAATGTCACTTGCATATATGTCACATAATGTCACTTGCACAAGAGCCAGTCATGCCATAGGGCTAGCCTTAATTTCAGCTCACCGTTTAGTTTGTCACAACTCCATCCCCCACAGGATGCTCCTTCAGTGTGTGTCTTCTCTGCTGCCTTTTGTGTAATCCTGGACAAATAGGGGGCCTAACCTTATTGGGTGCTGTAGGCCCAGTACCCAGACTGTGGAAAATGACAAGAGATCTTCAAGGACCTTCTTCCAGAGTCTGAACTGGGGAAAGATGCAAGGCTGAGTTACCTGAGCAGTTCCCATTTGGGCCTATCCGTGTGAGTCCTAGAAGATTCACCTTTGGAAAACGTTTGCCCCTAGGCACCAAGATAGATTGATTCCCTCGTATTTTGAACAAATATGCATTTTCAACAGAACTTGAGGTTATAGATTCAGGTTTCTCATAATCCTTGATTTCAGGTATGCTGCCATCATTAGTCCGAGGGTGACCCTTTTAAATGTCCTATGTTTTAATATAATGAATATGTATGAACCCATTACACAGCCCAAAAACCTCCAACAGTAACCACTGTACTTAATTTAGTTTAGAAACTTAGATGAAATGATAAAGTTCTAAAAGAAAGAAAAAAAAACTTGCTTTAACAATTTCAAAAAGAAATAAGACTACTTAATGGCCAGGCATGGTGGCTCACGCCTGTAATCCCAACACTTTGGGAGGCCAAGGTGGACATATCACTTGAGCCCAGGAGTTTGAGACCAACCTGGGCAACACAACAAAACCCTATCTCTACAAAAACTACGAAAACATTAGCCTCATGTGGCAGTGCATGCCTGTAGTCCCAGCAACTCGGGAGACTGAGGTGGGAGAATCACCTGAGCCCAGGAGGTCAAGGCTGCAGCAAGCCACGATGGTGCCACTGCACTCCAACCTGGACAACAGAGTGAGACCCAGTCTCAAAAAAAAGAGGCTGAGCTCATGCCTGTAATCCTGGCACTTTGGGAGGTTGAGGCGGGCAGATGACCTGAGGTCAGGAGTTCGAGACCAGCCTGAAACCCTGTGTCTACTAAAAATAAAAATACAAAAATTAGCCTGGCATGATGGTGCACACCTGTAGTCCCAGCCACTCGGGAGCCTGAGGCAGGAGAATCGCTTGAACCCAGAAGGCAGAGGTTGCAGTGAGCTGAGATTGCACCACTATACTCCAGCCTGGGTGACAGAATGAGACTCTTACAAAAAAAAAAAAGAAAGAAAAAAAAGAAAAAAGTACTTATAAATTATAACAACACTATTACCTGAATATTTTTGTGATAATAAACTGATGTCATTTAAAATCTTCCCATGAGAAAAACAAGCCCAGAGAGATTTAAAGGAGAGTCCACCAAACTTTCAAGAACTAGATTGTTTCGATCTCATCTCTATCAGAGAAGAGAACAAGAGGAAGTATCTCCTCATTTAAAGGGGATGATAACTACAGAGTGATTTGAGAGAAGAAATTTGTTCCTGTTCTCTGATTAATATATATATATAACTCTTTTTTTTTTTTGAGGTGCAGCCTCCCGAGTAGCTGGGACTGCAGACACACACCACCACACCCAGCTAATTTTTGTATTTTTTTAGTAGAGATGGGTTTTCGCCATGTTGGCCAGGCTGGTCTCGAAATCCTGACCTCAGGTGATACATCCGCCTTGGCCTCCCAAAGTTCTGGGATTACAGGCATCAGCCACTGCACCTGGCCAATACATACGTAAAACTCTTAAATAAAATATCAGCAAAACAAATGACAATAAATGAGAACCAATTTGGGTTTATCCCAGGAATATAAGGATGACAATAAATATTTAGTAAACACCTACAATGTGCCAGGTGCTCGTCTAGCTATGTGGGATGCAGGAGTGAAAGAGACAGGCCTGGACCCTATCCTCATGCAGTTTACCTAGAGTGGGAGATATTCAGTGCACACACATTTAAACAAATAAGATTATTTTAGAGAATGGTAAGTACTATAGGGGAAATAAAATAGATTAATGTGATGGAGAATGACTGGAAGTAGCTACTTTAAATTAAGAAAGTGAGGTTTGCAAAGGGGAGGTGACCCTTGAAAAGAATGAGGACACAGCCAGATGAAAACTAAGGGATGAGAATTGCATGCAGACCATACTACAAGTGCAGAAGCCCTGAGTGCAGATGCGGTCCAGCCCAGCGAACGTGATTATGCTGTCTACCTGATTGGGATGTGCCTGGTTTACAAAACCTGAAGAGGTTTCCTTAACATAGACTTTAAAAAGCAATTTGTTAAGAAACACAGATTGGGCACAGTGGCCCACTCCTGTAATCCTAGCACTTTGAGAGACCAAGGCAAGAGGATCGCTTGAGCCCAGGAGTTTGAGACCAGACAGAACAACATAGTGAGACCCGCCGCCCAATACCCTCCCACCACCCCTTACCCCTATCTCTATTAAAAAATATATTAAAAATTAGCTGGGCATTGTGGCACAGGCCTGTAGTGCTAGGTACTCTGGAGGCTGAGGTGGTAGGCTCACTTCAGCCCAGAAGTTCAAGGCTGAAGCAAACTATGTAGGTGCCGCTGCACTCCAGCCTGATAGAGCAAGACTCTGTATCAAAAACGGAGGAGGCGGCGGCGGCAGCAGGGGGCAGGGAGGGGGAATAAGAAAAAGAAAACAAAGGAGAAGCACAAAAAGAATGTTATGGGAGAAGGGCACACAGGTTTGCTTCTCTAAGAACGTATGTAGCTAATTTCTAAATGTGTCGCTCTGGTGTTATCTTTGTTCAAACGTCACCCTCTCCTCCCCAGACTCCCCCTGGACTTCCTCAACCTTTCTGCATCTTCACCTTTGAGACCTAGCCCAGCTGTCTACTTCCGAGGTCTCACCCCAGCCTTGAAGGTTGGTAACAAAGCCTGTGGCTGCTGCTTGCAGTTTTTTCCTTCCAGATATTAGAGAACAGGAGCTAGCTCGCTGGACCAGGAGATGCTCCGCCACCACAGCTGTAACCACTGACTTCTCTAGTCTGCCATCCATTGCTCTGTTCCCTGGGGTAGGCATCCTATTGGGTTCTGCCTGCCCCATATCCATTCTTCTTTTCTGTAGAAAAAGTATCTGAACCAATGCATCCTATTGTACATGGATTTGATGGGACCTTCAGCCAAAGTGCTCCTCCCCTCCTCTCACGGGGCAGGTACATGACCCAAGCTCAACCAATTAGATGTTCTCTCCATGAAAGTTCCATTCATTCATTCATTCACTCAGTCACTCATTCGGTCATCCTATATGAATTGAGCTCCTGCTGTGTGTCAGGCAATCTGAATCTTTAGCAGAGAGATTCATTAAGAAGGAAAATGGTTGCTGCCCTCTCGTGCCAACAGCAGAGCGCTAAATCAATGGCTCGTTATTCTCTCAGATGGGACCCTACCCCTTTTAAGACTATTGTTTGTTCTTTCTTTAAAGTCTGTGAGCTACCCCAAATGCTTCCCCAAATCCCTTTCTCCTCCCACTTATTTTCCTCATAGTCAATTTCTGTTATTTACAATCAAAACTTTCTGGCTAGGCACAGTGGCTCACGCCTATAATCTCAGCACTTTGGGAGGCCAAGCTGGGTGGATCACTTGAGGTCAAGAGTTTGAGACCAGCCTGACCAACATTGAGAAACCCTTTCTCTCCTAAAAACACAAAAATATTAGCCAGGCGTCGTGGCACACACCTGTAATCCCAGTTACGTGGGAGGCTGAGGCAGAAGAATCACTTGAACCTGGGAGGCGAAGGTTGCAGTGAAGCCGAGATTGTGCCACTGTACACCAGCCTGGGTGACAGAGCAAGACTCTATCTCAAGAAAAAAAAAAAATTCTAATTGGTAGGCTGGCTCTGCCTAATTACAGATTTGGTTTCATTCATGCTTTTATCCCTGTGCCTTGTTCTCCATCTGTCCTTACAACGGGGCTTTCTCTTTGAATCCCCACTTTTAAATTCTGGTTTCTAGAGAGCCAGTCATCCTAAGGACTCTGTCTCAGCCCCACATCAACATCAGTGGCCTCACCATTCACACCTTTCCTTGGGCTTGATCATCACTGTCACTGGCTGGGCTGCTCCCTTGTGACCCCTGACAGCCAAGATTGCCTTTACAATACCAAGTATATGCTTCTCATTGGATTTACTTCCGGAAACCGCATCTCATCATCATGATCTCCTGAAGTCTGTCCCAAGGACTTTCTGGGTTCTTTTGCTATTATTTAGTTATAGCCCCCATATCTTTTTTTTTTTTTTTTTTTAAAGATACTAGGTATGTGAGATGGTTCACAAAGAAAAAAACAAAACAAAATTATTAAAGGGAAAATAACATAAATCCAGGGGTATGGTCTGTGTAACAATTCATTCCATAAGGTTTTGCATTTGCTAGAGGTGAACAACAACAAAACAGCTTTGAGTTTCCCAGTAATCATAGTAAAAAAAGAAAATTGGCTGGACATGATGGCTCACGCCTGTAATCCCAACATTTTGGGAGGCCAAGGCAGGCAGATCACTTGAGGTCAGAAATTTGAGACCAGCCTGGCTAACATGGTGAAATCCTGTCTCTACAAAAAATTCAAACATTAGCCAGGCATGGTGGTGCATGCCTATAACCCCAGCTACTTGGGAGACTGAGGTGGGAGAATTGCTTGAACCACTTCAAGTGGGAGGCAGAGGTTGCAGTGAGCCAAGATCTCACCAGTGCACTCCAGTCTGGGTGGCAGAGTGAGACCCTGTCTCAAAAAAAAAAAAAACAAAAATTGGAAAATTGCTTAAGAGATTCACAGCTTTGCCTGACATAGGGACTCAAGAAAAAAAATCATATTCCTTCAATAATGTGAGCTTCACTCATGTGATTTCTTTATTCACTGCTTTATTCCCAATAAAGGGAATAGCACAGTGTCTGGCATATAAGTGCTCAATACATATTTATTGACTGAATTACTCTAGCCTCTTATAAAAGAATTATGTGCTATAGAAAGTAGACTATGTTCTTAAATATATCTCTACAATAAAAACAACTGTAGAGTCAGCTAGGGATGTGCTGGTTCCTATAAACCAAATCAATGCAATCAAATGGCACAACATCAATGCTCAGTTCACTAAAGGCAATTTAGTGTGGACTATATGCACCACTCTGAAGGTCTGGCCTGCTGATTCATCTGAGCATGCTTTGCAAAGCTATTTTCATGCCAAAGTAAGTAGAGATGACTAGCTTCTAGGAAGAGGCTTCTTGGAGAAACTCCTGCAGAGAAACAAGAGACTTAGTTTCTGTCACCCCTTTCCACAGCTCCATGCCAAACCTTCCCAACAGCAGTAGAAGCTGCATTTTGCGCTATCCTCAACTAGAAAGTGGTCTTAAAGCATTTTGAAAATTATTTCAGTTTTTCACTGGGCTCTCCCCTCTGTTTCCCATGATTCATGAGTTATAACCCACCAGATAGGATTGAAACTGGCCCTGTCCAGTGTGCTTGCTCTGACCACTGACCCTCACCTCTGTCTGGAGCTCCAGCTTGTGGGAATTCCTCCCTGGAGCAAGCCTGTTCTCTCCATGGGGGCCTGCCCCTGACTACTGGGTGCTTAGAGGCCAGACCTCCTTGTACCCACTCACAGAGATGGCCATCCCCCTGCACTGTGAACATTCCCGGCTGCTCTCCAACCTGGTCCTAATGGCTCAGGAGAGATGAGCCTCACTGTATTCTGAAATACAACATTTGAAAGCCTCAAGAAGCTTCAACACTGAGCTTTTAGTAGATGATCAGAAATGCTTTAAAAATAAGTAACCAGCCCCAGTGTGGTGGCTCACATCTGTAATCCCAGCACTTTGGGAGGCAGAAGCGGGCAGATCACCTGAGGTCAGGACTTCAAGATCAGCCTGGCCAACATGGTGAAACCTCTTCTCTACTAAAAATACAAAAATTAGCCGGGTGTGGTGGCAGGCACCTGTAGTCCCAGCTACCCAGGAGGCTGAGGCAGGAGAATCGCTTAAGGGGCCAGAGGTTGCAGTAAGCCAAGATCATGCCAGTGCACTCCAGCCTGGGTGAGAGAACAAGACTCTATTTCAAATAAATAAATAAATAAATAACCAGTCACCAAAATAAACTGTCATGAGGAAGCAGAGAAAATGTCACATTAGTAGAAACTCCAAGAGACATTCATATGGCTCTGCAGTAATAGAATTCTGTTCAAAACAAATAAAGCGATGTCTACTGTAATACCCCCATGCCTTCAATGTCATTTCTACATCAGGTACTGCAGAATCAGATTTAAAAGGTTGCCAATTGAAAAATCTCTTTATCGACAGAAGAAAAAATTAAGTTCCTTGAAATTTAGAAACAAGATCGGCTCAGGTACAGAATTTGGAATCAACCCTAGATTTAATTCCCAGCAGGTTTACTTTCTGGTTCTGTGTTCTTGGAAAAGATCCATAATCTCTTCAGGCCTCAGTTTTCCCCATCTGTAATACAGAGCTAATACCTGTCTCATAGAATGGCGAGGAAACCTGGAGAGAACTCAGAGGTAAAGCACATGTCATGGCACGGCACTGAGTGGTTAGGAAATAATAATTCCCGCCCCAACCCCCAGGGAAAGCACAGGGCTAAGAGCCTCTTTTTCCTAGAGAAGAGACAAAACCAGTTAAAAGGAAAATTCAGGATCTACGAGAAAGAGATGCTAATCACTTTCTTTACCCCTTTCTTGATAAGGACATTGGGGACTTGGTTTGGTGAGGTCCTTTTGAGGGGCAGGGAGGAATCTGGTTGAGGTTTGTAAGGGCAGAAAGATGGAGAGATTTCAGTTATCAGCAGAGAGGAAGAGGCCCTTCACAGCCAGTTTACCTGTGAGTTTCATTGTCCTTGACATCGACTTGGCCTTGCTATCCAAACTGTAGTCAGTGGATCAGCTGAACTGGAGTCAACTGAGAGCTTGCTAGAACTGCAGAATCTTAGGGGCCTAGCCCTCATTGTCAGAATCTGCATTTTAACAAGATCTCTGAGTGATCGGTCCACATTCAAGTTTGGAAGCAGGGTAGCAGCCACATGAGTATTTAATGTTGAGTAAACCTCCACAGTAAATAACTCAGTGTTATCCAGGTGGGTGAACTGAGCCCCCCTGCCTTTTCTGTTGTATGAGTTTATCAGGTGGATAGTAGAGGCTTCTTCTGGAGCAGCTGCTAGCCCATGCAATGTACTTGTGAAAATTAGAGAGAAGGGTCCAGAATAGGCCATTATTAAAAAGTCAAAAAATAGCAGATATTGGCAAGGCTCCAGAGAAAAGGAAATGCTTGTATACTGTTGGTAGTGATGTAGGATTTTTCTTCTTGGTCATTTTGCAAGCCAGGGATCTCCAGCCAGCGACACCCCTCCCAGGCCCCACTTGGTCATGCTGGCATGCCCCAGCTTACCTGTGTTATAGCTTGTATCTGTATTCAGCCATTCCTGAGCTCTCGTACCACACCGTATTTACTGTCACCTGACAGGATTTGCAAGATAATTGCCCAGAACTAGAATATTGACCCAAATATTTACATTACCCATGGACATTCAAAATTCTGAAATTCCAGCACTTTGGGAGTCCGAGGCGGGTGGATCGCCTTGAGGTCAGGAGTTCAAGACCAGCCTGACCAACATGGTGAAACCCTGTCTCTACTAAAAATACCAAAAAAACAGGTGAGTGTGGTGGTGGGCATCTGTACTCACTGCTACAAGGGAGGCTGAGGCAGGAGAACTGCTTGAACCCAGGAGGTGGAGGTTGCAGTGAGCCGAGATCATGCCATTGCACTCCAGCTTGGGCAACAGAGCGAGATTCTGTCAAAAAAAAACTGGCTTTGATGGAACTTCGCTCATGAATCTCAGATAAGACCTTTTAAAGCTAAGCCCAGCCATGAGTTTGTACCCTCAAATACCTATGAGTTGGGTAAATTCCTCTCTCCTTTTTTTTTGAGATGGAGTCTCGCTCTGTTGCCCAGGCTAGAGTGCAGTGATACAATCTTGGTTTACTGCAATCTCTGCCTCCTGAGTTCAAGCGATTCTCCTACCTCAGTCTCCTGAGTAGCTGAGACTGCAGGTGTGTTCCACCATGCCCAGCTAACTTTTTCTTATTTTTAGTAGAGACAGGCTTCACCATTTTGGCCAGGCTTGTCTTGAACTCCTAACCTCAAGTGATCCACCCACCTTGGCCTCCCAAAGTGCTGGGATTACAGGCATGAGCCACTATGCCCAGAATAAATTCCTCTCTTCTTGAGGTCTCAAGATAATATGGGGCTCCTGGGCCTGCTAGAAACTGACATTCTTTATTCACCACAGGTTAGGAACCATGCATAGGGACTAGGTAGAGAAGGTATGAGGCCAGTTTTCCCAAGAGGCTTTTATTGGCTTTTCAAGTCAAGCTTGTTTTAAAGGGAAGCATGCCCTTTCCAGTCAAAGCCTTGGCAAAATAACCAGGTTCTCCAATTGCATCCTACTACAAAACAAAATGGATTCTTACTGATTGTACTGATGCAAATAGCTATGTTGCCATAGTTAAGAATACTCAACAAATAGTTTCCAAATTCTAGAGAAACCAGGCACAGAGAAACAAATATATGTCAAATTTTGTTCATAGGAGTATAGCTTACTCAATTGTTAAAAGCTGTAGATACTTCAAAAGAAAACTTTCCTTGGGTCTTAAAACAAAACAAAGATCAGCAATGTTTCAAGCAAAAAGTTTAAAAAGATTCCTTAGGTTTTATATTATTTCAGTCCATTCAGTTACTCTTGTTGGCTTGATATTCATGAACATTTCAGCTCTTCATGAGTCCTGTATATTTTCCTCTATTTCAAAGTTATAATCTCCAAAGCTCTATCAAAAACCTCCATTTGAAATCACCTGTCAAAGTCTTATAGCTGATAATAAACCATAGTTTGAAAAGAAACAAAACAAGGCAGCAATTGTCTGTGAATGACACAATGTCTTTGGGTAGTCACAGTCAAAAATATGATTGACAAAGGAATTTGTTTATTTATGGGGTTTACAATAACTTAACATAATGACCTTAATTATAATCGATAGCATATACTCAGACATTATAATTTTAGAAATCCCATACAATTTTGGGATATATATTAATATTATTCACTAAAATATAACCTGAAGAAGGTTAAACCTTATTTTTATTTTGGCAATCCCACATAAATAAACACATCAAATAATCCTATTTGCCTCTCTTTTGGATGCCTTAGGGGCCCTGGGTAGCATCCAAAAGTTAGGGATTAGAAAAGACAATTTTGAAGCTGAAATTTGATTTTGGGAAGCCTATCAAACATGCTAAAGGTTCAAAACACTTGATAGCATGAAATAAAATTCCAGGTTACCACAAGTCATTTAGCCAAAATGATGACTCAAGAATTTTTTAAAAGGCAAAACCTTTCATTAATTTTACTATTACATGAAAGTCTTGTTCAGAAGAAAGTCTAATTGTGCCCTTGCATTAGTCTGCTATTAACGTCAACCACAATTTTGTACTAAAACATTATAAATAATTATATCCTAACTTAACTAGTTTGGTCATAAGGTGAGATTCTTATAGATCTTTTATAATTCTTTATAATTTTTGTTAAAGAGCAGATTACTGCCTTAAGAAAATCTTGTTGTGCTTTTATTTCAATGCTCAATTTATTGAAAAACCACATAGTATCCTTTTGAATTTAGTCAATATGTTCATACATAGAGTTTCTCTTACAAGATTAAATTTTACAAACCTTCCACAACTTGGTTAAGCCTTTAGCTTTATCTTATTTAATTTAAAACAATCTTTCGGCTTGGTGTGGTGGCTCCTGCCTGTAATCCCAGCACTTTGGGAGGCTGAGGCAGGTGTATTACAAGCTCAAGAGATCAAGACCATCCTGGCCATGGTAAAACCCCGTCTCTACTAAAAATACAAAAATTAGCAGGGCATGGCGGCACACACCTGTAGTCCCAGGTGCTCGGGAGGCTGAAGCAGAAGAATTGCTTGAACCCAGGAGGCAGAGGTTGCAGTGAGCTGGTATCATGCCACAGCACACTGCAGCCTGGCAACAGAGCAAGACTCTATCTCAAAAAAACTTTTAACCCTCTAAACTAGGCAAAAATCTATATTTTCATGCCTTCTTATACTCTTTACTAACATGTTTTACTTTTCTTACACACCTTGCATGTAAACCTAATTTCAACAGTCTCAATTACATGTTATAATGGTAACTCTTAGCAATTTTTAATTTTAATGTAAAACCTGGTAAGTTATTTTAATTATGTGCTAGGTGAAGCTAAGATCTGATGCTTCCCAGCGTAGTTAGGGGTGTGGTTAACTCCATGTCCCCAAGCCTTACCAAATTGTAAAGCAGGCAAGTTGAACAAATTTTCAAAAGCCAAAGAAGCAGTTTACAACCTTAAAACATTTAGGAAACCTAGTGTCTGACCTCCATAATTTACACCACATATTTACATTTTGAAGACATTTGTATTTTACCAATTATCTTTAAAGCTGTTTTTATTTCTCAAGGATTAAAGTCACATGAACTAAAAGGCATTATAGCTTTTATTTGGATTCTTCAAAAAAAAATTTGATCTAAGTGCTTATTTTTCTTTAGGCCAATCAATTAGAGATTTTTTTTTTTTTTTGAGAAGCCTGTAATCTCAGCACTTGAGTTCTTTTTTATAAACATCACGCATACAACACATATATAACTACATAGAAGAAGATCTAGTAGTTGTAAGATTTTTCATTTGCCAATCTCCTAATTGGAGGGTGGAGTCCTTAAAGAAACAGGGCTAGGAAACCATGCAGTTTCTAGGGCCTAACAAACAGGCATAGCTGGAAGACAAGAACAGATTTTGAGAGGGATATATCTGCTTTTAATTCCTGGGATGTCATGAGGAAAACAGAGGTATTTTTACCTAAACAGAGTCTGTAGAGTTTCTCTGTTTTTCCCAAGTAGTCCTATGCTCTCAGAAGTTACCTTAGGGCTTCTTGTGTGTGCACTGAGTGGCAAGATTAAATGGAGAAAAATAATTCAGTCAACTGAAGAGAAAAAACATTTTCCAGCAACACAAGATCCAAGAAGAGAAAAAAACATAAAGATCTTTTAAATATACCTATAGCTTAGATATCTACTGTTAGTTAAGCTTTTAACCATAACACTCTTTAAGAAAATCCTTCTAAATCCCTTGTTACTCAACTTTAGCAAAGTGGCCAATATTTCTAGCTTTTGAACTTTACCAAAAGTAACCTTACAGGTGAAACCAGCAAGCCTCAACTAAGGTTATGACTTCACCACGAGCGTACAAGGTAATTTCAAATAGGTGCTAAGCAGTTTTTACAAAATCTAGAATCTTTAAAGGCAGCTCAAACAAAGGAAGACTTAAGGAAGCTGGAAGCTGTTCACGGAGGGGAGACATTAACTAGAAAGTACTCATTTCCTAAGCCAGAACTGAACTTGGACTGCCATTGTAAAATGGCAGAGACCAAAAAAAAGTACTGCCACAGAGTTACAAGGTCAAGCTCCCAAGGATGTAAAACAAGATGGAGACCTCATGCAGTTTTTTCAAAACTTTACAGTGATCTTTACCATTCCTTTACCAGTTTGCACAGGGAGAGAGGGGTCAGAAGTCCTGTTACCAGGGGAGTACCCAGCTTGTAGGTTCTTATCCTCTCTAACCCCAAAGAATGAGGAAAGGGATCCCAGAGGCACAGTGAGTTTACCATCTGAATAAAATCATGGACCCAAAGAGTTTTGCAGAAGAGTGATTTATTAGATAGATAGATAGATAGATAGATAGATAGATAGATAGACAGACAGACAGATAGATAAACAGAAGACAGCTCCCATGCTATTGTGGAAGGAAAACCCAGAGAGGGAAATCCATTCATGTAGGAGCAGCTGAAGTTTTAACCCTTGAGTTATTCCCTCCCCATTCATGTTCTTGTCCAGTGAGAGGAGTTCTTTCAAACTTCCTCCAGTGTGATTGATCTTTGACTCTGATACCGGATTGGCTATTTGGTCTACAACCCTAAGTTACAGAGCCTCCTCCTCCCAGAGCTTTTGGCAGGAATTTGGGACAAAAGAGCCCCACCTGGCTTTCCCACATGTAGGAAGATCAGACAAAGAATTTTACCTGGCCTGCATGGAGGAGGTGTTCAAAGAGCCCCAGCCACCTAAGGCAGGGAGCTGGGAAATTCCTGCACTTGAAACCCCTCCCCTAGCGGACCTGGGGAGAGAAGTTTCTTTAACACAGTCCCTCAGTCCCCCCTCTAAACAGGAAAGTCCAACTGTTGTTGAGACATGGGCATTGATCGCTCTCTAACTACTTCCTGCTGAATTGGGGCATAGAAGGGGCCCTGCAGTTAGGGTTTCCTCCAGAGGGAGTCTTTCAGGGGTGCAGGTTGATCCAGAGGTCCGTGATAGAACTCATGAGCCAAAGACATCCGGGGTTCCATTTGGCGGACCATTTGTAGCCTTATGGCCTCAATTCTAGAAGAAACCAATTTGACAAGAAGGTTAAAGATGAGAGGCTTGAAGGCCAGCAATAATAGAATGGTTATAAACCGGCCTAGAAGAGGGTAGAGCCAGGACAGGCAGTTGTTAAACAAGCTCCACGATCCTGTTTCTTGGAGGTCTTTAGCCCTGCATTTGATTTATCCCTGAGTTCTTTAATTTTGTTTAAGACAATACCTGATTGGTTTACAAAGTAGCAGCATTCTTCTAAAAAGAGACAGGTTCCTCCTTGCTCTCCTGTTAGCAGATCCAGGACCCTTCTATTTTGAAGAGCCATGGCAGCTAAAGAGTTAAGCCACTTTTACAGGGCTGCGAGAGAATCGGCAACTTTTTCCATGTCATCATTTAACTCCTGAGATAGCTGATAGTAAAACTGAGCAGAGGTAGTAATTCCTCCAATGCCAGTACCAAGTCCTTCTATCATTCTGCCCCACCGCCGACTATGAAAGGGATAATTGGGGTTTGAGTATGGTGTGGCCTTGGCAAGAGAGGACTCTGCATCTGAGAGTCAGTGTAGATTGTCATGGGGAGCACTAGGAAGGAGAGGAGGCATATTTCCAGAGGGGTATTATTCAGGCAGCAGTAAGCCGAGGTGCCACAAACAAAGAATAAGCCTGGTGCTAGGTAGTTGAGGCCTGGCGATAAGGCAACCCAGTTTTGGCACAGGGAAGCATTGGAGTTGTTAGTAGAATTCATACTAGTGAAGTTTGAGGTAGATGGAATTTGTGGATTGGTGACCAAGAGACCTATGAGCCCCATATGATTTGAGAGAGAGTTAGTTACGTTCCGTGAGTGTGGAACTGGAACCGGGATATATAGTTTGAAGCATAGTGGAAGGCACATCCGACAGTCAGGATTGTTGGAGGCAGCCTCATGTATTCCTGTGAGGATGGTGTTAAATAAGCTGAGTATACGAGAGTGTGTACAAAGGATCTCATGTAACTTAGAAAGATCCAGGCCCTTGTAGGGACTGGGGGTACTTTGCAGTTTGCTTAGACTAGAGACTACTTCCTGATGATGTTGTTCCTGTGCCTGATCTTGAACTCCATCCCCATCTGACATTCCGATGTGGGTGAAATATGTCCAGCAGGTGGTGGTTCCCTTAGCAGCTGGACAGTTAGGCCCAGTTATTGTTCCCATCCAGTAGGTGTGTGAGTTGTATGTGCACAGGGAAGCAGAGGTATAGCAATTTTTGTGCATATACGTGTATGATACGAAAGAAGGAGGTGGTTGACGGTACCTCTGGAACCAGTCTTGGAGTGAGAAATCATGAGCGCCTCTTCCAGGAAGGTTCTAGCTAGTACTTTGAGCTTTACAGTTACCTGTAGGGTGTGCACAAGTTGACAGGAGGAGTGGGGCTAAAGAGAAGATAATGAGAACCACAAGAGAGGTCATCGTGAGGGAGTGATAATATCAGAGGCAGAAGAGGAGAGTAAGCCACGGATAAGGACAGTTTATGAGATGTAGGCCAGTCCGTAGGGGCGACCGCATAGAGTTCAGTCGCAAATTGTAAAGTTAAGAGTGATAGTCCTGTTAATCCCAGATGTAAGTTAGAATCATGAGTAGTTACTTTCCTGGGGATTTCGTCGGAAGAACAAATGTAGGTCCTCTAAAGCCTCACAGGTGTATGAAGCGTTGTCTCCTGGAACTTCAGGCTGTGGAGTGGAGGGCCTATGATTGTCTTCAGGAGGTGGCCAAGGCTTCAGCCGAGTGTAATGAATCCACCAATCAGTTCCCACCACCTTAACTGCCGTTGGGGTAGAGAGAATAACCAAAAACGATCCTTCCCAGGATGGGCCTAGAGAAGGAGAGACTGAGGGGCGAGACTTAACAAGCACTAGGTCTTCAGGGCAGGACGACTCTTTCCCTCTTCCCTAGGTGTCCTTCAGGTAAGGTCCTAAGAGCCTGTTCGTACTTAGCCAAGGAGGTTATATTTTTTATTAGATCTGCTGTTTCCTTGTCTAATACAAGATCGTGAGTAAGAAAGGGCCATCCATAAAGCGTCTCACAGGGGCTGAGTCCTATTTTCTCAGGCCAGTTTCAAGCCCTTAAGAGTGCTATTGATAATAGAGAAGGCCACGAGAGGTGGGTTTCCTGTGCCAGTTTCTTTAAGTGTGTCTTAAGAATTTCATTCATCTTCTCCACTTTCCCTGAGGACTGAGGCCTCCAAGCACAATGGAGATGATACTGTATTCCTAACACTTTGGAAATTCCTTGGGTCACCGCCACTTTGAAGGCAGGGCCGTTACTGCTTTGAAGACAGTGAGGAAGTCCAAATCTAGGGATTATTCTATTAGTCAGGACCCTTATTACTTTAGTGGCCATATACCAGTGCATCCTTGAAGAACTAGGCCAGCCTTGGGCGATGGGTGCCAACATTCCCCAGCAAGAGTTTAATTAACATAGGCCTGACCATAAAACTGCCCCAGGAGAATAAACTGCTTGAGAAGGGCCTCCAAGCACAACAATCTTAAAGAAGGTAATGGCTGGGGGCATGGCCGAGGCCAGAACAATGCCCTCCGACCGAACCTTCTCCCCCACCCCACTCTCCATCATAGGAATATGCCCTAGGGATGTGGGGCCTATAATTAACTATTTGAGCCTCAGACCAGGACTGCCTATGGTATTCTAGATAGACAAGTTCTGCCATACAGAGAGCCAATCCTAGGCAAGACAAATTGTACATTATCAGATTCTATTGGAATGGGAAATTGCAGGTGACAAACATCAAAATGTCCTATAGCCTTCAGTACCCACTGATAGACTCTGGCTCTATTAGGACATAACCCAGCACAATGGACTAAGGGAACTGGCCCTGTGTATTTAGACTGTAGGAGGTCCTCATAGGCATAAGACCGAGGGCACCATGGGCAAGAATCCCTGGACTGCCACCCCAAGAACCTCAAAGTCCTAGCAAGAAGAGTAATAGCCTCATGTATAGGAAATATCTTAAAGGAAAGAGCCAGGAAGAAGTTTGCCTCATGGATATCTGGACCCAGGAGGTTGGGGTCTGAAAGGCTGGGCATGGCTCACATAGGGAGCTTTTTCTTAGGAGGCCTAAGCAAGGCCACAGCCTCAACTGGACTGAACCGGGAGTTTGGGACCATTGCCCTTTCCTCCTACCAACCCTTGGCTTGGCCCAGAGAAAGAAAGAACAGTAAGAAAGGGAAGCTGGTTCGGGGCTAACCAACGCTCCCATTTCTGAAGAGCCGGGGGTTGTTAGAAAGCCCTTTCCCAGAAAACCTGACACCCGCCCGTGTCTTTAAGTCCGGCAGCTGCACTAGTCACTCTTAAATGGCCGACAGATGCCCAGTTTCTACCTCCTTAACGAATTTAAAAGAAGGGAAAGGACAGATTAGCAAGTGAAAGGGGTCCGGTACCACTCACTGCTCTGAAGTCCGACGCCTCCTTGCTGACTCACCACAGATGTTACTGGGGGAATACCCAGAGCTCGTAGGTTCTTGGCCTAACCCCAAAGAACGGGGAAAGGAGCCCCAGAGGAGCAGTGAGTTTACCATCTGAATAAAATTGTGGAGTCAAAGATTTTTGTGGAAGAGTAATTTATTAGACAGAGAGAGAGAGAGCCGCCTCCTGCCACTCTCAGTGGTAGTATAAATTAGTTCAGCCACTGTGGAAAGCAGTGTGGAGCCTTCTCAAGCAACTTAAAACAGAACTACCATTTGACGCAGCAATCCCATTACTTGGTATATATCCTAAGGAAAATAAACCATTCCACCAGAAAGACACATGCACTCATATGTTCGTCAAAGCACAAGCAAAGACAAGGAATCAAAGTAGGAATCTATCAACAGTGGATTGGTTAAAGAAAATGTGGTGGGTGTATCCCATGGAATACTACACAGCCATAAAAAGAACACAGTCGTGTCTTTTGCAGCAATATGGAAGCAGCTAGAGGCCGTTATCTTAAGTGAATTAATATAAGAACAGAAAACCAAATACTGCATGTTCTCACATGTGAAAGCTAAATACTGGGCACATATGGACATAAAGATGGCAACAGTAGATACCTGGGATTACTACTATGTGGGGAGAGAAAGGGAGACAAGGGCTGAAAAACTACCTATCAGTTACTATGTTCACTACCTGGGTCATGGGATCATTCATACCCCAAAGCTCAGCATCACACAATGTACCATGTAACAAACCTACATGTACCCCCTGAATCTAAAATAAAACTTGAAATTAAAGAATGGACTGGGTGTGATGGCTCACACCTGTAATCTCAGCACTTTGGGAGGCTGTCAGGCAGATCGCTTGAGGTCAAGAGTTTGAGACCAGCCTGGCCAACATAGTGAAACCCTGTCTCTACTAAAAATACAAAAAAATTAGCCAGGTGTGGTGGCAGGCACCTGTAGTCCCAGCTACTCGGGTGGCTGAGATGGAAGAATCACTTGGACCTAGGAGGCGGAGGTTGCACCATTGCACTCCAGCCTGGACAACAGAGTGAGATTCCATCTCAAAAAAAAAAAAAATAAAGAATAATGGCATCATAATATAAAATAATAAATTACTTCATAATACTTTTTTAAAAAGAGAGAGATGTGTCTCCCTCCTCTCTCCTATGCAGGCCCACACCAGGGTATACAAGCAGAGGGCAGATGCAGGCTGGATTTCAGTGGCATTCACTGCACCACTGGAGATTTGGTGCAGGATATAACCTGTACAACTGTATGAGGGCCTGTGAAAATAAGTAAAATAATGCTTAAAAATTCCCCATATTAGCTCACGCCTGTAATCCCAGCACTTTGGGAGGCCGAGGCAGGTGGATCACGAGGTCAAGAGATCGAGACCATCCTGGTCAACAAGGTGAAACCCCGTCTCTACTAAAAATACAAAAAATTAGCTAGGCATGGTGGCGTGTGCCTGTAATCCCAGCTACTCAGGAGGCTGAGGCAGGAGAATTACCTGAACCCAGGAGGCGGAGGTTGCGGTGAGCCGAGATCGCGCCATTGCACTCCAGCCTGGGTAACAAGAGCGAAACTCCGTCTCAAAAAAAAAAAAAAAAAAAAAAATTCCCCATATTAGCCCATCACCTTTCTACCTCCACATTTACCAAAAGCAACAGAAATAGCTGCTTTATTTGCATTAACCAGAAAGAAAAAGAAATCATAGCCACACTTCATTACAGCAGTAACACATTGTGACATTGGTTCTGTATGAAGAAAGACAAGTGCTCTGGGCACGTCATGAGTCTCACAGTGCATGCTGCCATACACGGAAGCAAATTCTATCCTAGGCAATGTTAGCTCTTATCCTTGTAACTTACAAACTATTATGCAGAGACATGGCATTTTCCACAGGTGATCTCTGTGCTTATGTGTGTAATTTCTATGGTGTATTGGTGAGTGAACTGGAACCTACAATTTCAGACAGACATCATTTGCTATCACAGGATAAAAAATCCAACAGGGAAAACACTGAATAAAGTAGCACTCAATGTAGTCGGTTTCATTCTGCATCTCCTCAGTTTTATTATTAGTCTCTTTCCCCTTCCATCATCTATCACAGTTGCTGAGTTCCGAATTCCCAGTTTTTTTTTTTTTCTTTGAGACAGAGTCTTGCTCTGTCACCCAGGCTGGAGTGCAGTGGCATAATGCCAGCTGACTGCAACCTCTGCCTCCCAGGTTCAAGCGATTCTCCTGCCTCAGCTTTCTGAGTAGTTGGGATTACAGGTACCCACCACCATGCCCAGCTCATTTTCATATTTTTAGTAGAGGCGGGGTTTCACCATGCTGGTTAGGCTGACATCAGGTGGTCCGCCCACCTTGGCATCCCAAAGTGCCGGGATTACAGACGTAAGCCACCGCACCCGGCCATATTCACAAAGTTTTAAGTCAACTCTTTATATTTTGACTCTGATCTTGCCTAGTTACATGCTGAAAAGTTGGATGCATTTTTTGTTCAAAATGTAACATCTCATTCGTTTTCAGATGATCTATCTTCATCCTTCTACAGGTCTCTCTCTTCTCAGTCACAACATTACATGTAGTTCTACTTACTTCAAAGGAACAACCTTTCAGCTCAAGTACAGTTTCTGTCACATCCATTTCTAGAGCACAAAATGTTTTGTTGATTTGGGGAACTGTTTCTTTGCCTTTGCCTTGTTAGCTGTCGATTTTTATGCAAGATTTTATTGTTAGGACACAACTTATTATGCAGAAAAGTCTCTTCTGCAAATCCATGCCCCACTTACAGTTTTGGAGACAATCTGCATTGTAACGCCACAGGTCAAATTCTAATTCAACAAATACCTAAACCCCCTAGTCTTTCTATGAAAATATGTTGTTTTCTTAATCTCCAGCCAATGTCCCATTTGTTATTTCAGGATCTAATTGGTTTGATGAAATGTTTATGCAACATAAAAAATTATGAATTTATTGTAGTGAGATATTGTTTTGATTTTTATGACAAGCACCTGGGTTAATCTAGATTTATTTTCCCATCATTATTTTAATGATGGGTATTTTCTTTCTTTTTTCCCCAGTATCTCATCTGCCTAGAACAAGGAGACTGGTGTGATTTTGACCTGTCATTGTAGTTAATCACTATATACTCATTATAGTGAGCCATGCAAATGTACGGCCATTACCACTGCCTGGACCCTGTGCCCAGAGGATGCAGATCTGATGGACGACATCATGACACTCTGTGGTTTACACTGTGCTTGGCAGAGTGGCAGCACCAACAAAGCAGGAATACTAGTCACTGATGACAGAAGGAAGCGCTCTCCTGCTGGTGAAAATTAATTCTTCTCTGTTAATATGCATGGCACTGCTCTGGAAGCTTTTGGCTTGTTTAGCTCTGTCCACAATGATGTGGAAGCCACAACATCTTTACATATTTGGAGATTTTTGCTGGTGTCATGACATCACGGCTCTTGGGTATTCATTTCTCAAATGTGCCCCTTCTGCATAGAGTGCTGTGTAGAGGAACCTAAGAGAGATGGTGGCAGTTGCTATATTTTGGCTGAATGGCATTGTTTCTTAAACAGCTGGATTTGGCCAGCCACTACGGCCATCAGCTTGGTGTTTACGACCCTTATGAAGCTCCCATTTCACCTAGGCAGGCAGTCGTTTACTTGCGTTCTGCTGGAAACCCTTAGAAATAAGTGCTCAATAGTTGCGGACGTGCCCACAGCTTGCCCGTGGTCCCAGCCTGGGTCAGCAATCTTTTACATCCTTTTAAATTACCCACACTGTAATCCCCCAGTAGAATATTATCCATCTGGTTATTTACAGCAAAGTGCTGAATATGCACTGTATTTGTTTGGGCTCACATTTATTCTAATCCCGTGGTTCCTCCTGATTCAAAGTCTTGATTTACCTACAAGACCCCCCACGTCACTGATTCTTGCTATCAAAGGAAGGCAGATAATGTCATCAGCTTGCATTGCTTACTTTCAAAGCAGATACTAGTCCTTATATCTCCCATGAGAGAAGGATGGAAATTTTAAGAAGACTAAACATACAGTACTAAATTTGCCCATAAATAACTAGGCCCAGCAGAATTTTAGCATCTTTATTTCAGTATCTCCCAAGGACCACTGAATGCCTAACCACTGCTCATACAGAGAGTCTGAACAGATACCTACGAAAAGAAAATCTCTCTATCCTCCCATGTCAAGCATTCTCCTCCCTATTTCTCCCACAGAAATGCCACCTAGTTCATAGCAAATAAGCAGGTAAGCCTCACGGGTAACACAAGAGATATACAAACATGCCACATATGATACATAAGCAACTGAGATACATAAACTGAGCTAGCCCAATGGTACCACAAGCCAGTGATGGCCAAAGGAATGCTGAGTACACACTCAAGAGCTTCTTTCTGCTCTCGAGTTCTGTGTTTATTCTCCAGTCATAGTCTCTTTCAAGTGATCCAAAGACCTTCTCAAAATAAGGTTTAAAACACTCCCCCTCCTCCCATAAGTCATATGTCCAAGGCTGGGTACTGGGAGCCTGTTGGAAACCCCGTCCAGCTGATTCTTGTGCACACTTCAGTTGAGGAACCACCATCCATGGCAGCAGCACACACCTTGACTCTCAGCCTTTCGTGGTCTTTTCCCCCATTTGGAAAGTCCCTTGGTCCCATGCCAATCTCCAGCCAAAGAAACCCTCCTCCAGGGAGACTTACAGAATTACTACAGGAAAAAGAGGTGGCTAACGTCCAGAGCTCCTTCCGTAGCTCATGTCTGAACCACTGAGTTAGTTATGTCATAGAGATGCATGTGCTTGTCTTATTTCTCTTTGTATGAGTTCCTAAACGTCATTCATTCCTCTACCACTTTCATTCTCTTTCACCATGAGCAGACTCCACTTGTCCTGTTAATATTTTCTTTCATCTGACTCACTGTTCAAGACCTAATTTATGTTTATTGTAAATAAAAATTATATACCACCCCCACAAAGTGAAACCATTATCATGTTCCAGAAATGAAAAGTAACCAAAAAGTAAAACAAAAACAGAAAAGTCACAAAATTCTAGTTTGACTATGGCCTATAAAAGGCTTAGACATGTTCCTTGTTTTATTTTTTTTTTTTAAGGAGGGGAGATTAGCTAGAGAAAGCATTAAAGATAGAATGCCCCAAACTAAAATGAAAATCATTTCTCATTCTCCTAAAAACTATCTCATGAGTAAGTAGCAGGGTTCCTAGTCTTTAAGAAACTCTGCCTCAGATATTAAAAGTCTCTCAAAGACAAGGGTGATATATTATGGGACCTATTATGATTCAAAGGTAGACATATTGCTGCATAACAAATTAATGTGAACATTTTCTAGTATCGTCATGTACATCTTTAAAACCACTTCAGGACTTAGCATGAGTGTTTTGCATATGGAGTGTGCTGAACAAATATTTGCTGAGGGAATGAATGAAGGAATGTACAAACATCCTGGCTGTAAAATTGATTTTGTACCTTTTCTCAGTTTAACTGCTCCACTAACCTCTAGCGGTTCGGTTCAGTGTCTCCCTAGCGCAACACAAATTCTACCCTATGATTTCCTCTCCCATGTGCTGCGTTCCAATTACACAATTTAAGTAGACAGCACCCGATTTGTATGTGATTTGACTGCAGTCGGTTTGGTCGTTTATGGAGGCTGAAGTGGACTTTTTATTTGCGTATTACGCTTCCCATCTTGCATGCCAAATCATCCTTTTGGTTTATACTAGGTCATGAACCACACTGTTTATTGGAGCCACTAGTTGGCTTTTAAGTTTGGGTTTTGGTTGAGGGTTGTATGTCTAATATTAATCCTGCAGTCACTAGCTTCTCTGTACCTAAAGGTTTGTGTTTACGGCTATGAAACCTAAAGCAGTTTCACTCAACCTGGAGCTCTGACTCCAGCTCACTAAACAACTTTTTCATGTTATTTTCTTATTAACTTAATGTTAAATACTTCCATTCCTGGCTCATGAGCATTGCAAAATATGATAGCAATCTCTATGCATCCAAAACCAGAGAATTCTTTGGAAGTGCTTATGTAAACCACATATGCATACAGTTTGCTTCTGTTAAGACTTTTAAAAACTCTTACTTTGCTTTGCTTTTAAGTGTATCTAGACCTTCTTTTCAGAATAATTTATAATCAATTATTTTCTAAATTTAGAGTTACATGGGAACTATATTAGTCTGCTTGAGCTGCTCTAACAAAATGCCAGAAGCTAGGTGGCTTCAACAACAGGCACTTATTTCTCAGAGTTCTGAAGGTTGTGAAGTCCAAGCTCAAGCTGCTTGCTGATTCAGTTCCTGGTAAGAGTCCTCTTCATGGCTCGCAGGCAGCCACCTTCTCTGTCCTCAGGTGGTAAAGAGACTGCTCTCTCTCTCTCTCTCCTTATAAAGCCACTAATTCCATCATGCAGGCCCACCCTCATGATCCTAGCTAACCCTAATTACCTCCCAGAGGTCCTATCTCTGAATACTACCACATTGGAGGTCAGCACTTCAACATATGAATTTGGAGGGGACACGATTCAGTCCATAGCAGGTATTGTCCATGCAGTTACAATAAAAGAGAAAATACGTTCTGCTTCTCATGAGGCTTGGCATTTTTACTCACCAAACAGGCAAAGCCTAATAAGATTCACATTCAACGTATGTTTTTCAGAAATACTAGAGGCTTGAAGTAGACATTTTTCCCCAAATTAAACCACAAAATACACATATAGTCTGATATAGTCATTTTCCATTTCAAATCTTGTTACAGCCTGCTAGTGGAGTACATATTGGTATCACCTCTTCCAGAGGACCATTTGCTATGACAATCAAAATCTTAAAAAGTTTTTTTTACTAAGAATGTTCTGCTTCCACTAATGACAAACTTGCCTATTTAGATCAACACACTATTGACTAAAAAAGTTAATGGATATATAATGTGAAGGGCCAAGGAAAGCCAAGAGAACCTCAAAAGAAAAAAAGTAGGACTTGCTTTTTCAGATATCAAAACTTGATGTAAAGCTCTCCTAATTAAGACAACATGACATTACTGCAGAAACAAAAAAATTGACCACGGACTACACTAGAACAGGCAGCTCCATCACAGACTCATGTGTATGTCTCAGAATCCTTGGGGTGTCACTTTGGTAGCTGGAAACTTCTGTGGCTGGTGGTGCCTTTGTCTGAGTTTTCCTTGGTCCCAGTGGGCTCATTCCACCCACTTGACCTGGAGCTGTGCTCAGCTCGCACTACCAGCCCAGAGCCCACACCTGCCAAGGGCAAGCCATGCACAGGGCAGCAATGGGTGTTTGAGTGAGCGAGTATGGGGTCTGGCTACTGCACACAGCCAGGCATGCCAGCTGTGGTGAGGTGGGCATCTCCAGGCACTAGTTTGGGTACTGATTCCCTCCAGGGCTGCAGCTGAACCAGGTGTACCGCAAGCAGCTTCCACTGTGGGCATCGGGTAACATGGTGGCACCAAGAAGCTTGGAGACACCAGGAACCACAGAGCCCCAAAGAGGGTGGCACAGCCCTGGCTTAGGGAGCTCCTAGGTCTGGGCTCCCCAAAGGGCTGCAACTCTTCTCTGCATCTTCTCTTTTTCTCATTGCCCACAACATGACAAGCAGGGGCGCATGTTTCAGCCCTGTTTGTGTTACAGCTCTTTCAAGCCTGCCATTTGGTGGGTCCCAAGCTCTTGTCCCATGTCCAGGAAGAATGAGACACACAGAAAACTGAAGGGTGAGCAAGGTGAAGAGGTGCTTTATTGAGCAACAGTACGATTCTCAAGAGACTCAAAGTGGGTAGCTCCCATCTGCAGGCAGTCCATTCCAACATCTCTGGAGCCCTCAGAAGAGGGGAGACCTGGAGTGGGCAGCTCCTATCTGCAGGCAGGTCATCCTGTTGTCTCTGCAGCCTTCAGCGGAGAGAAGACCCACAGTGAGTAGCTCTTCTCTACAGGCAGATTGTCCTGTCATCTACTCGAGCCTGGCTGAGTCTGGGGTTGTTTGTTAAAGGTTTCAGAGGGAAGGAAGTATGTGCTGTCAGTCCATGGGTGGCCATGGGTTGGCCCAGAAAAAGAACCATTAGTTCTCATTCCAGTCCACAGAACTGGCAGCCTGGTCCCCAGGCTTCAGGCCATCCCTGGCTTAAAAGTGAGGTTTCACTGGGAACCGACCCCTTTCCACTCAGGAGCCTGTCTGCTTCCTGCCACTGTTCACAGCACCCAGGCTAGGCTGTTCATGCTGAGGGGCACCTGCAGGCCTGTGCCAGACCACCATCAGGCCTAGCTCAGCCTCCCTTTTATACTCGTCAGCACCCAATGTCCAGAGGGGGCCAAGGCAGCAGGAGGCTGGCATGTCGGTGCCACCCCAAGCACCCGCACACCCAGCCGGGTTATGACAGCATCCAGGCTTGGCCACAGTTTGCTGCAAAACTGGAGCAGGCGCCAGGAGCAGGGAGAGGCCAGGCAGTGGGAGCAGGCACTTCCAAGCCTGCAGAAGCACCAGGGGTCTTCCCAGCACCCCGAGAGCACAGGGATGCCTGAGTCTGTAGCCATGGCTGGGTGGCTACAGGAGTGCAGGGAGTGGCTACAGGAGTGTACCCAGCAGTGCAGGGCTCCTGCCTCACCAACTTAAAACGGGGCAGGGCTCCCATTGGCTCTGCCAAGCAAGCAGCCCCAGCTGTGTCTCCACCACTGCAGCTGGAGTCTTTGCAGCAGCTGCTCCAGACGAGCCACTGCTGCCATTATATATGTGGACCCTGAGTTGTGGCAAAGCAGGCACTGAAAAAAGGCAGGACAGAGACAGCCTGAGTAGGACAGAGTTCAAGACCTGTCTGCCCAATATAGTGAGACTCCATCTTTACAAAAAAAAAAAAAAAAAAAGAACTAGTGGAAAGATAAACCATGAAATGACAGAAGATATTGCAATATATGTAAGTGACAAAGGACTTCTATCCACATTACACAAAGAATTCCACAGATCAATAAGAAAATGGCAGGTAACATAATAGGAAAATATTTAAAAGATTTGAAGATCTTCACAAAGGAAGAAGATGAAATCGCCAATAGACATGAAAAGGTTCTCCATCATATTAGTAATCAGGCAGGTAAAATTAAAAACAACAAAGAAGGCTGGGCGTCGTGGCTCACGCCTGTAATCCCAGCACTTTGGGAGGCCAAGGCGGGCAGATCATCTGAGGTCAAGAGTTCGAGACCAGCCTGGACAACGTGGTGAAACCTCTTCTCTACTAAATATACAAAACTTAGCTGGGTATGGTGGCCAGTGCCTGTAATCCCAGCTCCTCAGGAGATTGAGGCAGGAGAATTACTTGGACCCAGAAAGTGGAGGTTGGAGTCAGCCGAGATTGCACCATTGCACTCCAGCCTGGGCGACAAGAGCGAAACTTCATCCCTCAAAAACATAAAAACAAAAACCACAAAGAGATACTACACACCACCAAGTTGCCAAAAATGTAAAAAATCTGGCAGTGCCAACTGTTAGTGAGAATGAGAACTCTTATACACTGCTAGTGGAAATCATAAATTATTGCTATTTTGGAAAAAATGGTTTTGGCATTTCCTAGCAAACTTGAGAATTTTGATACCCTAAAACCCAGCAATTCTGGCTCATTCACTATTCCTCATTCATTGGGCATATTCACTAGAGAATCTGTGGACATGTGCACCAGAAGGCTTAGATCAGAACCTTCAAAACTACATTGTTTATAAAACCCAAACAGCAAAAATAAATACATTGTGCAGTCAAATGATGGAATATGAAATGGAAAAGAATTAACTAGAGCAGCAGTCCCCAATCTTTCCGGCACCAGGGACTGGTTTCATGGAAGACAGTTTTTCCACAGCTGGGGATGAGTGTTGGTTTCAAAACTGTTTCATCTCAGATCATCAGGCATTAGTTAGATTCTCATAAGGAGTGCGCGACCTAGATCCCTCACATGCACCGCTCACAATAGGGTTTGCTCTCCTTTGAGAATCTAAGGCTGCCGACAGGAGGCGGAGCTCAGGCAGTACCGTCAGTAGCCCACTGCTCACCTCCTGCTGTGCAGCCCAGTTCCTAATGGGCCTCAGACCGGTACCAGTCTACAGCCCAGAGGTCGGGGACCCCTGAACTAGTGGATAAACAAATACATGAATAAATTTTGCCACTCCAGTGTTAAGTAAAAGGAGCAAAACATAGAGTGTTATCTCATTCATATGAAGTTCAAAAACAGGTAACAGTAAACCATATTGCTTGGGGATATATACATAGATGACAAAATTGTATTTTTAAAAAGGCAAGGAAACACTTTCCACAAAACTCAGATAGTGGTTTCCTCTGACACAGAGGAGAAAAAAATGTAGGATTGAGAAAGTCATATGGGGGTGCTTTGGGGAAACTCACAATGTTATATGTTGACTTAGATGGTGGTACATGATTATTTATCAGTATTAATTAGAATGTACATTTTACACACTTTTCTTATGTGTATTTTATTAGACAAAACGAAATAAAAAGAGAAGGAAAAAATATAAGACAAGGAAAGAATAAAGGAAGGGGAAGAGGGAGTGAGAAGAACGAAGGGAAGGAGAAAGGAAGAAAGGAAAGAAGGAAGGAGTGAAGGGGGAATAGGGAGGGGAAAAAAGAAATTGGAGGCAAAAACACTGATACTCTGCCCAACATTCTACTTCAGAAATATGTGCAACAGGCTGGGCGTGGTGGCTCACTCCTGTGATCCCAGCACTTTGGGAGGCTGAGGCAGGCAGACTACCTGAGGTCAGGAGCTCAAGACCAGCCTGGCCAACATGGTAAAACCCTGTCCCTACTAAAAACACAAAAATTAGCCGGGTGTGGTGGCAGGTGCCTGTAGTCCCAACTGCTCAGGAGGCTGAGGCATGAGAATTGCTTGAACCTGGGAAGCGGAGGCTACAGTGGTTCATGATTGCACCATTGCACTCCAGCCTGGGCAACAGAGCCAGACTCCATCTCAAAAAATAAAAATAAAAAGAGAGAGAGAAAATATGCAACAAAAATAATAGGGATGCGTCTGAAGTTTTAGTCAAGAATGTTCATTACAATGTTGCTTCTAATAACAAATAAGGGGAATGATCTAGAAGTTCAAAAACAAGGCAGCAGATGATTATATACATATGACCAAAGTCTATGTAACTATCATAAATGATGATATAGAAACAGAGTTGTTGACATGATGGACCATTTAGTAACAGACACAGAAGTGTGCTGCCTAGATACCCCTTCAAGGACGGCCGTGCTGCCCAGCTGCAGAGTGTGGTTGGCTGGCCTCCATTAACTGTCAGCTCCTTCAGGGCTGGCCTCAAGAGAGCCATGGGAACACAGACAGCCTGTGACCCAGATTTGATCATGTAGATGAGGACAATGCCCTATGGCCGAGCAACAAATGGAGGAGCCACGGTCCCCGAATGACCATGTGGAGCACAGCTACCCGGCCAGCCTGGGATACTGCTTTTATCTTCTTACAGACTCTGTATTTTGAGGCGTATGTGTTATAGCAGCTTTGTCTTAACTAATACAGTTGTCTACATTGCAAGTCAGGAGATTGAATGTAAAAATTCAGATTTCTGGCTCATGTTGAAAGATCTGCAGATCTAGCAACTGAGGACCTGTATTTTCATAAGATAATCTTTTAGAGCTGAATAGTGGTTGCCCCACAGAGGGCCCATATGGTATGTAACTCACCATCACCCCTACCAGGCCCACTTCACCCTTTCGTGGTTACCTACCTGGTCTCTGAGGCATTGCACCTCCAGAATTAAATGCACTTTTATCAATCCAGTCTCTTGATCTGAATATTTCATTATTTCTTCACTGCCAGCAATATTTTCCTCAACTTCCTGTGCCCAGGATGGGAAGCACTGAGCATTCTTACCGCTCCACTCCTGAGCAGCTGGAGTCCCCTCTCCATGCCTTTGTTGATGCTGGTCCCTCTACCCAGAAAAACCAGCTTGAAAAGTGCCCTGCAAAGCTTCCTGGTGCCCAGTGACTGTGTCATTCTCTACCCTGCCAGAACACAAATTAATTGCCTGTGTTTCTCAAAGGGTCATAGGATTTTAGAACAAGAAGGAACCAAAAGGAAAAGAGACTGAGAGATGTAAAGAGGGTATTTGAAATGATAAAACTTTGAAAAAAAAAAAAAAAAAAGGTCAATTTCTACAGGGGAAATACCCAAACACCCCACACCTTGCCTTTTTCATTCCATCTCATTCATTAACTTCTCCAGACTAGAGTTTTGCAAACTCTATAATTACCCACAGTAAGAAGCTGATTTTATGTCACAACCCACACAACACACATCAAAATTTCACAAAACAATATTACGTGTTGCATAAGATGCACTGCGATACTTTCCATTCTACTCTATTTTAAATGCTATTCTTAAGCCCTGAATTATTTTCATGGTGTATTAATGGATTATAACCCATATTTTGAAAAACAGTCTGCTCTATGATGCCTCTTTGGCCAGATGGCAAGCAACTCTGTTTGCCATCAATCCTGGCTCAGCCACTTAGAAGCTCTGAGGCCTTGGGAAAATTCCTTAGCCTGTCTGAGTCTGTGTTCTCCTCTATAATATGGGATCATTATGTTTACTAGTTATCATAAGGATTTAAGAAATGTATGTATAAGAAATTAGCACAGTGCCTGACACACAATGAGTGGTCAATAGCCAGTGGCTTTGTTATCAGTTTATCTATTTTTGAATTATATTCTTCAACTGCATGACTTCTCTAGAATGCTATGGCTCACAGAAAGCTGCAGTGAGGGACAGTGTCCTGTGACCTCCCAGATTCCTGCCTTGGGGACACAGCCTTAGAAGTCAGCTGATAGATTCCATGGGGGATCAGGGGATGAGGAAGTGTGGGAAGAAGGAAGGAAGAGAAGCAGTTTTCTATCTTCCAAAGTCTGTGAGTGTAAGGCCGGCTGCCTCACCAGGAGTTAAATGGACACACTTATCTCTCCCTGTGCCGGCCTCTCCATGCTGACACACTTATCTCTCCCCATGCTGGCCTCTCTATGCTGGCTCCCCACACCCACTCCTATCTGGTCTCTCTATGCAGGCTCCACACACCCACTCCTGCATTCCTCACTCGACCCCTTCAAAATTTAAAAAGCCCGCCAAAGATTTGTCCAACAGCAGCTTAACATTGACCTCCCCAGTCGGTCAGCCCACCAGTAGTCCCACCTGGCAACCAATGGCAGCTTGCCCCATCAGCACCTTGACTTCCCCTCACCAATGAAACTCTCTGCTCTTTGTTTCCCTAGTAATCAATCAAACCCCCTCACCAATGAAACTGTCTGCTCTTTGTTTCCCTAATAATCAATCAACCCTCCTCACCAATGAAACTGTCTGCTCTTTGTTTCCCTAATAATCAATCAACCCTCCTCACCAATGAAACTGTCTGCTCTTTGTTTCCCTAAAGACCAATCAATTACCTCCACTCCCTATAAAACTCCACACCCTGAGAAGCCCAGTGTGACTTCTCTGGCCCCTTCCCGGACCACAAAACCTCGCCCAAGAGCTGAATAAATTGGATTCTCATTTTCTCACACTGGCCTCAGTTTCCTCATTTTAACTCGGCAATATACCTTACAGTGAGCACAGACCATTCCATCCTCCTAAGCACAGATTCAGAAGCTGCCAGAGCTGCAAAGAGTCTTTAAAGGTAATCAAAACAAAATTCCTAATGTGAGATCGGAAGGGAGCGTTTACCAGCTTGCATCAGGAAGAATGGCTTAGAACAGTGGTACTCAATTTAGGGAGGGGCAATTTTCTTTGGAGGGAAGCTTTTAAAAGTCACAAGCATACACACACTCACACAGGCATGACCATGCATGCACACATGTGCACACACGTACACACATTGTACACAGAGTTGGCTGGTAACAGGCCCATTTTACAGATGAGAAACCTAAAGTCCACAGAATGACTAGCTGAAGGTCACAAGATCCACACCAGGAACAGAGTTCTTTTCTCAGCCAATGCCTTTCTCCCTGTGCAGCTGCCAACTCAGCTGCATACTTCCAAAGCCTGCCCTAGATGTCCACTGTGCCTCACTCCCCTGCATACATGGGGTTACATATTGGTTTTGGAAAACCATGGACACTTAACCTTCTCTTCCTATTTTTTTTTTTAACAAGAACCAAATTGTTCTGTTCATTTGTATGGTTTTTGTTTTTTATTATTTTTGGTGGGAGTTTCACTCTGTCACCCAGGCTGCGGTGCAATCATGTATCATTGCAGCCTCAAACTCCTGGACTCAAGTAATCCTCCCACCTTAGCCTCCTGAATAGCTGGAACCACAAGTGTGTACCACCAAACCCGAGTAATTTTTAAATTTTTTTGTAGAAATGGGATACATTTCCATTGCCCACACTGGTCCTGAACTCCTGGCCTCAAGCAATCCTCCTGCCTCAGTCTCTCAAAGTGCTGGGGCTACAGGTATGAACCACCCCACAAGTTTTTTGTTTTTTAAATTTGTGCAGAAAGTAACATTGATTCCATTTGATGCTAGAAGTATAACCACTCTACCGGCCTGTTTATTGGTAGTCCCAAATCATCAACTTTTCCTTTCATGATCTTTTCTGAAGGCACTACAGTGGCATGTGAAAACCATCTGTCTTCCATTTTTTCTTTTCTTTTGAGACAGAATCTCACTCTGTCTCCCAGGCTGGAGTACAATGGTACAATCTCAGCTCACTGAAATCTCTGCCTCCCGGGTTCAAGCGATTCTGCTGCCTCGGCCTCCAAAGTAGCTGGGATTACAGGCACCTGTCACCACGCCTGGCTAATTTTTTGTATTTTTAGTAGAGACGAGGTTTCACGATGTTGGCCAGCCTGGTCTCGAACTCCTGACCTCGAGATCTGCCCACCTCAGCCTCCCAAAGTACTTGTACAAAGTACAAGCATGAGCCACTGCGCCCAGCTCTCTTCTTACCTTTTCATTTACTTCATTTGATTCTGAAAATCAGAAAATCATCACTGAACCATTAAAATATAGTTGAATCACTGCTTGATGAGAAACCAAGTCATTTTATTGACAGCTGGCACTGCTAGCTCCCATTTAAGCCGAGGGAAATGGAACATTTAGGCCATAAAGTCCGGGCTGGCCTGATCCACTCAGTCTGCAAAAGGCAGGAATTTCCCATCTCTAGGAAGCCAAACAACAGCTCAGGCTCTATGTTTCTAAGCTTTTGTCAGTTTAAGTTAGTGCTTTAATGCAATTTTAATAGGTAGTGATTTTATTTTGTATCTAATGAAACCAGTGGAGCCTGAAAACAGACATCAGACTTTGGAAGATAATGAGTCTGTTAGCTCTGGCGCCAACCGTAGCTGAGCAAGGTACAGTACTTAAGGTACAAAGAATAGACGGCTTCAGAAGAGGCTTTTATTAGATTCATTAGGATGGTCATCAAATGAATGATTGCATAGCAGATCTAATTAACCAAAGAATGTGCAGGAGCTGCATCTTCTTCCTGCTAATTGGGCAGCTAGACGCCAAGGCGTATTGGCTACCATAGAGATACAGCGCGCAGGTGAACTTGATAGACTCTTGGTGGGAAAGTTTTTCATGAGGGAGGATTTTGTAGCAGAGTTTTGAACAACACAAGATAAAAACTTTGCAGCCTTCTGGCTCCTGATGGAGGACCAAGGATAGCTGCGGACTTCATTCCCTTCCCCAGCCATGAGGAAAGCCAGCAGCAGCTGCAGCAGCAGACATGAAACGAGAAAGGAGAGAGAACAAGGCAGTACCAGACAGCAAAGTGAGGTGTAAGGTGTAGATTTGCTCTGCCAGGTACACAGGGCTGCTCCGGAGCAAATCATCGGAATGCAGAGAAGGCGTTTGGGACAAACAGAGGGCAGCTGGCAACAGGAGCTCTCCACGGAGGAGCGAGGTTCCATACTGGCAAGGGGGGCTCCTGGCCACCTGCCTGGCTTTTCTTGTCAATATGCCAGAAGGCTGGCCTTCCGCATGCTCCACCCACTCACAAGAAAGCACAAGCCTCCAATTTCAGGAAAACTCAGACCTCCACATCCAAAAGGCAAACTCATGTCAGCTACTGGGTGTGTGGAAAATGATAAATCAGAAAAAAAAAAAAAAGACAGCATAACAATTTGAATATGACCACCAAAGTAATTTTTTAAAAGGGAATAATGGGAAATATTAAAGACCCAATTGTTGATTTTAAAAACAGAGTTAAAGTCTCCCAAAGATACAGAAGAAAGCAAGAGAGAGAGAAAGAAAATAAAGAAAAAAAGAGAGAAAAAGAGAAAGGAAAGGAAGAAAAAATATGTCAAGCATGGTCATATGTCCCTATTGTCCCAGCCACTCCGGAAGCTGAGGTAGGAAAATTGCTTCAACTCAGGAGTTCGAGTACAGCCTGGGCAACACAGCAAGACCCCAGTCTCTAAGAAAAATAAAATAAAGAAAAAATATGGCAGAAAATTGGAGTCACAGAAAATATATTCAGAAAGTTTGACATCTATCTAATAGTAAATTCTAGTGAAAGTGTACAATTATACCTGAAGAGAAGAAATAATCAAAATGATAATAAAAGAAGTGCCGCTGAACTTTCATGTGAAGACATGAATTTTCAGATTAAACACGTTCATCAAGTTCCAAACAAGATTTTAAAAAAATACCCACATCTAGACACATCCCGCTAACATTTCCTGACTCCAAGGATGAAAAGAAAATCTTAAAAGCTTCCAGAAAAAAAAATCAGATGATCAAAATGGAACAAAAATCTGCTTTTTTAAAGCAGCACTGGGCTCTGGAAGACCATCATGTGATATATTTAATCATCCAATGAATAATCATTTTCTACATTTTTATGCCCAAATATTAGAGTAAAATAGAGATATTTCCAGGCAAACAAGTACCAAAGGATTTATCACCTACATACTCCATATGAAAGAATTAAGCAAGCAAAATTAAATGAAATACAATATATATTATATAAACCAAAGACTGGCCATTGGATATGATCTCATAGAAGTAAAGGAAACTGGGAGAATTTAAGGGAAAATGCATTAGGCTGTCATGTTTGAAAAATTTCTCTTTAACAAGCAAAAACTTTTTTTAAAAAAGATGACATCTCTACTACAAGGCTCAAATCATAGTTGGCGGCACAGTGGCCAATACCTCACGCCTGTAATCCCAGCACTTTGGGAGGCTGAGGCGGGTAGATCAGGAGGTCAGGAGTTCAAGACTAGCCTGGCCAAGATGGTGAAACCCCATCTCTACTAAAAATACAAAAATTAGCTGGACGTGTTGGTGGGCACCTGTAATCCCAGCTACTTGGGAAGCTGAGGCAGAGAACTGCTTGAACCCATGAGGTGGAAGTTGCAGTGAGCCGAGATCACGCCACTGTACTCCAGCCTGGGTGACAGAGCGAGACTCCATCTCAAAAAAAAAAAAAAAAAAAGTTTTAAAAAAATTATCCAGGAGTGGTGGTGCATGTCTGTGGTCCCAGCTACTCAGGAGGCAGAGGTGGGAGGATCGCTTGAGCCCAGGAGGTTAAGGCTGCAGTGAACCGTGATTGCATCACTGCACTCCAGCCTGGGCAACAGAACAAGACCCTGTCTCAAAAAATGCAATGAGTTGCCTTGCCATTTGTAGTGAGTTCCTATAATTTTGTGTTGGTTCTGCGTCCATTTTGAACACAGCTTTAAGCACTTTCCCACACCAGCAGCAGGGCATAGTCACCCTCGACAGTTTCCAGTTCTCTGACTCCTCCCATTTCCTCAATGTGGTCAATTCAGATATCTGGCTCATACAACCACCTCCTGGTGACCACCTCCCCATGGGACCGCTAGATACAACCTACTTGATGCGCCCCACTGACCAGACACAACACATGCACTGCGGAGATATGCCCCAGTGGCCACCTCTCAGGCACAGCGGGACTCCAGGGAACTCGTGACTGCCTGCTCTGAACACACCAATTGGAACTCCCATCTAGGTAATGCCCTGGACCCCCAAAGACATGGGTCTGCAGGTCACCCATGCTCTCTCGTTCCCCGCCCACTGGTGGGCCTCCCTTGTCCCCACAGCTCCCCACTTCCTATCAGTCCTGAGAGGTGCGCCACCCTCTTCCCTGGGCTGTGGAATGCACTGCTTCTGTTAGCTCACGTGTTTTGTTGAGTGGCCTCCTGTGTGTCTCTCTGTGGGACACACCTGAACCTAACTTCTTTCTTGGTCAGGGCTCTCCTAGAGAGTGGCTGTCTTGGTAGGAATGAACGGGACACAGATGGGACAAGAACGATGAAGGTGTCTGCCAGGATATACACGTTTTCTGTGTGTGGGACACCTGGTCACGGTCGAACGCTTAAGCATTAGGCTGTCAGCCTGGATAAAAAAGGATTTGGATTCCATGAAAGGCACCCCATCAACACCCACGGAAGCCCCATGGGGCAGGGCCAGGGTTTGCAGCCACTCTCATGTCTATCACAGGGTGTAGCTCACCTCTCCACTCTTTGTGTCTGGGCCGGTCTTGTCTGCTGCTTTCACCAAGAGAATTCAGCGGAAGTGAGGTTGCGCAGCCTCAGAGCTTGGACCTTCACCGGCCTTGCAGCTTCCAACCTCATCCTCTCGGAACACCTGTGGCCACCGTGGGCTGAAGAAGCCCAGGATGAAAGACCACGTGGAGGGAGAGAGCCCCAGGTGTCCTAGATGAGCTCACCCCCAGCTGACCCACCTGTTGAGTGCACACAGGCAAGGCCTGCTAACAACAGCCCAGTCAACCCACAAGATTGTGAAATCACAAGCCAGTGTTGCTTTAAGCCACTAAGGTGTGGGGTGGTTTGTTAGCAACCATAAATAAGTGGCACAGAGCTCAGATAACACAGCTCACTAATTGTATAGCTGAGGAACTAGAGGTAAAGTGATTTATTAGGTCCTTAAAGGCAGAATTAAGATAGAACCCCACAGGCCAGCACAGTGGCTCACGCCTATAATCCCAGCACTTTGGGAGGCCGAGGCAAGTGGATCACCTGAGGTCAGGAGTTTGAGACCAGCCTGGTCAACATGCTGAAACCCCGTCTTGACTAAAAATACAAAAAATTAGCTGGGTATGGTGGCAGGCATCTGTAATCCCAGCTACTCAGGCATCTGTAATCCCAGCTACTCCAGAGGCTGAGGCAGGAGAATCACTTGAACCTGGGAGGCAGAGGTTGCAGTGAGCCAAGATGGCACCACTGCATTCCAGCCTGGGTGACAGAGCGAGACTCAGTCTCAAAAAAAATAGAAAAAAAAGATAAAGCCCCACGATAAAACCAGTGGCATCTTTAGCACAGATTCTGGGTCTTGGTATAGACAGAACAATGTCTGTGCTAAAGAAGCCACTGGGAATTGTGGGGTCGGCATCCACTGTGCCCTGAAAGGATGGGTAGCCAGCAGGGACCAGAGCCAGGTAGGTGGGGGAGAGTGTTCCAGCTCGAAGCTACAGGGTCAGACCCTCCCCATTCCGTGACTTAGCAAAGTACCCAGGCGACCTCCAGGTTAGTGTATGGCGGGGGGCGTTGAGGGGTGACAGGGAAAGAGCCTGCCTAAACGTGTTAGGGGCTCCTCCACCTTATCTGTGGCCTGAGTTTAGAGGTTAACAAATGGAAGAAAATCAGAGAGCAGCCTGAGGGCCTCCTGATGGCCTGAGTTTCCATTGAGAGGCTGCAGGACTGGAGTGGTGCTCCACAGCTGTCCCCTTGTTGAGGGCAGGGCGGCCTCCAAAGCCCCACACCTGCCATAGCCACCACCCTGGGCTGCTCAGCCAGTGAAGCCAGACAGGCCTCAGGTGGAGGAAGGGGGGATGGATAGGGGACACTCAATGATAAGGGAAGGAAAGGGGGAAGGAAGAAGGGAAAAGGGAGAAAGAAAAAAAAACCCAGGGAGGGCTCCCGAAGCGTCCCTCCTCCCCCAGACCTTGGTGGATCTGCTTGATGCCCGCCAGCCAAGGAGGAGGAGGATGAAGGGTCGTGTGTGGGGCTTGGAGCAGCCACCCCTTCCTCTCGAGTCCATGCCTGGTCCTTCTCTCTGGGCCACGGCAGAAGGTTCTTCCCCAGCTCTGACCACCCCAACCACTCGTCTCTCACTGTGTCCCAGGATGGTGGAGGCAAGTCCTCAAAACTCAGATCTAGCTCTCCCTCTCTTACAAAAATGTGACGTCCTCTTGGCCGCTGCAAGCTATTTGCACAGCACATTTGAGATTGTTTTTCCCCCAGAACTGGGGACACCTGTACTATCACGTAGTGTTTTTCTTTTAAATGACTCACTTTTGGACTTAAATAAATGTATTGAAGTCATTCTAAGCAATAATACCCATGACATTGTGGGTTTGATGGGCTGTTTATAGTTTTTCCCAATGTGCATTAAAATAATTACATAACTGAGAAATGTAAATGTTCCTTGTGTGCCACCTAAAACCATCCCACTGACTGTACTCCACTCTGAAACTGTATTGAGAGCACACCAGTCAGAATACTTGAGTTGCAAGAAACGGGAACTGAGTCTCTGATTATCGTAAGTAAAAAGAGATGTTATAGAAGACTGAGCGGGGTCGGGGAGGCCGTAGTCTCACAGGAGAGGGAAGAAGGCAGAAGGTCCAAGCTCACAAAGGACAGGGCCAGTGGGTCTGGCCAGGGGTGGAGGGGGCCTCAGAGACTGGACTGCAGCCCACCGGGGTGCAGGAACTAGATGAATGACATCCGGGCATTTTCTGTCTCTGCATCACTCTGCAATTCAAATTCCAGCGAGGGAATTCCCATCAGCCTGCTTGGATCCCATGCCCACCCCTTGGATGTGATTATGGAATGGATTCTACCCCATTAAAAAACTGCTGTTCAAGGCCGGGCGCGGTGGCTCAAGCCTGTAATCCCAGCACTTTGGGAGGCCGAGGCGGGTGGATCACGAGGTCAAGAGATCGAGACCATCCTGGTCAACATGGTGAAACCCCGTCTCTACTAATACAAAAAATTAGCTGGGCACGGTGGCGCGTGCCTGTAATCCCAGCTACTCAGGAGGCTGAGGCAGGAGAATTGCCTGAACCCAGGAGGCGGAGATTGCGGTGAGCCGAGATCGCGCCATTGCGCTCCAGCCTGGGTATCAAGAGCGAAACTCCGTCTCAAAAAAAAAAAAAAAAAAAAAAAAAAAAAAAAAAACTGCTGTTCAAAAATCAAACACCGCATGTTCTCACTCATAGGTGGGTGTTGAACAATGAAACACATGGACACAGGGAGGGGAACATCACATACTGGGGTCTGTGGGGGGAACTAGGGGAGGGACAGCGGGGGGGTGGGGAGTTGGGGAGAGAGAATACGGGGAGAAATGCCAGATATAGGTGACGGGGAGGAAGGCAGCAAACCACATTACCATGTGTGCACCTATGCAACAATCTTGCATGTTCTTCACATGTACCCCAAAACCTAAAACGTGGCAAAATATATATATGAAATAAATATAAAAATAAAAAATAAAGAAAACACAACTTTTTCACATGGGTGACTCCTGGAAGAGATGGCCTCACTGAACTCCATCAAACATTTAAGGAAGAAATAACAGCAATCTTATAGAATCTCTCTCATGAAATAAAGAGGAAACATTTCCCAATTTAATTTATGAACTGTGTTACTCCATTCTCACACTGTTATAAAGAAATACCTGAGACTGGATAATTTATAAAGGAAGGAGGTGTCATTGAGTCACAGTTCCACATGGCTTGGGAGGCCTCAGGAAACTTACAAAAAAAAACACAAAAAAACAAAACCTGCTGTTCACCACAAGAGGACTCTTACTTCCTCTTGACTGAAAATAGCCTCTGTAACAATGTTCACAGGCAGAGTAGCTCACAACTCCGCATGGAAGATAGAAATAATTTTGTGTCTATTGGGCAGATTTGGTTCTTTTGGGGAATTTTCATGTTCATTTATTTCACGTTGGAGCTTCTTGGAAGGATAAGCAATAGAGGAAATTAATAGCATTATAATTTTCTAGATTTTAAAAATACTATTCAAACACATGAGAAATGCTGTCATCATCACAATCTACTGATTACCTGACCCCGAAAGAAAGTCCTTCTGGCTCATTCTAAGACCAGTTGGACTCCTCCTGCTTTGACTCGAAAGCTCAGAGCCAAATTTGGGCCCGCTGCTGATGTGTGGTTTTTAACCTTGTTTTTATATAGCCATACTTGTTTTTTATTTTTTACATCACTACTTCCAAAACTCTACCCACTTTCTCTAATGCGATTTTGCTTTTGGAATCTCAAAAGCTACCTTAAATATGATACAAAACAAGTTGGGCAATGTAGTGATGATGATAATGATGATGGTGATGAAAATGATATTTTGCATACAGAGACCCAACAGGATGAAATGGGTCAGTTTTGGTCAAAGCTACCTAAGACTCAATAGATGTTAAGGACTCCCACATTTCACAGGGTGGTATAGACCCCTCACAGAAGACTTGCAAATTCACTGCAGTCTTGACCTCTTGGGCTCAAGCGATCCTTCTTCCTCAGCCTCCCAAGTAGCTGGAACCAGAGGCGCATACCACCATGCCCGGCTAATTTTTAAAAAATTTTTGTAGACAAGGGGTTGCACTATGTTGCCCAGGCTGGTCTCAAACTCCTAAGCGCAAGTGATCCTCCAGCCTCAGCCTCCCAAAGCGAAAATATGTGGGTTGTTTTGTTTGTTTTTATGAGTCCTCAGGATTCCTATCTTTCAATACAACAGTTCCACAAACTCACATCTTAACAAACAGATCTTAACGATCACAGAAACTAATTCTTCACACAACATTGGTCACTGGGTCCACAGATGCAAGTCTACATGATTTCCGGAAGAAAGCCTATCACTGAACTAATGGAAGCATTTCCTTGAGAGTGGACCATAGAATTGTTCTAACTTTAGCAAATTCCACTCCATCCAGAAGCCTGGAGTCCCCCTAGGCATCTTTGGATTTTGTTGTCTTGATCTGGAAGCTTTCTGGCTTTTCTCTTGTTTTGCATTTGGCTAACACTGGTCTTTTGAGGCTCTAAGGACAGGACAGCTGCTTCCCCTTTCTCATAAAACATGCTGACGGAGGCCACTGCCCAGGGGCTGTCAGGTAGGTGTGGAGTTTGAATAGGGAATGGTAAGAAAGAAAATAGAATATAGAATGGTGGTGGGCCCCGGCAGCAGGGAAATCCAGCATGTAAACATTAGGAAAGTGTGAAAGAGCTTGACTAGATTATCAAGCCAGAAATAAAGTGGTGAGGGCCTTGCCTGACTTCTTTATAGGCAGGGAGGTTAAACAGCCCTGCTCCTCCATGAAATGTGGTAGCTAAATGCTGCGCTCTCAGGGGGAACCAACCCACTTTACCTAATTGCTAAACACTTCAAGATTGGGTCTTTCTACATCTCCTTAATGATAGGTTGTAATGAATGTTCAATACATTTTAACTGATGTGGTAGGAAGAACGGGATTGTGCAATTTAAAGCGATTGGTACGAAACTCTACCAGATCAATGCACTCTCAGCTAAATGTTTTTATTATAATTACAGGAAAACTAACAGATTAAAGTAATTGATTCAAAATAAGAAACTATTTCTTAGTTTCCTGAGGTTATGGCTTTTAGAACAGTATCTTTTCTGAAAATCAAAACACAGCAAATGAGATTTTTTTTCCTCCACTGTTTAATTATTTTTCCTGCACCTCTGGGATCATGCCTGACAGCTAGAAAATGAGAGATCAAGGCATTCTAGGGCTCCTTATTAATTCTACACACCAAAATTTTCCAAATAACCCTGTGTGACATACAGCTGACCATAAATATTTTAGTCTGAGAAATGTATATACTTACTTTTAAATGTATGGCTTGAGGATAAGCTGGCTCTCCACTTCTTATGCTTTTTTTCCCAGAAATTCCTAAAGATAGATGTTGCAGAAGGATTTTTTAGAAAGAAATATTTGTTAACAAGTTATCAACCCAAGAAAGAAATGGTCAAAAGATTTGAGCATATACCAGTGACCAAATCAGTTTCCCATATTTGGAAATTTCCCCAATAGGAGAGCAGAGTCCACATCCCGCTGGAGATGCCAAAGGGGAGCCAACACTGCATTCCAGGACTCCTCTGCACTCAGGCCCAGCCTGTGCCCTCCGTCTGGCTAGTCAGCCATGCAGGGACGGGGGCAGACGAGAATCCAGTCTGACAGCAGCAGCAGTGGCAGCTGAGCTGCTAATTTTTGTATTTTTAGTAGAGATGGGGTTTCACCATGTTGGCCAGGCCAGTCTCAAACTCCTGTCCTCAAGTAACCCGCCCACCTCGGCCTCCCAAAGTGCTGGAATTACAGACGCGAGCCACCGTGCCTGACCTCCCTCAGGTTTTCGTACAAGTATCCGTCTTCTCTCTGCTTCAAGCCCCTCCTTGACTCTATAACTTCTGCCCCTCAAGAAAAGGGTATTGGTATGATATTTTTGGAGGAAATGTTAAATACCTGTTAAATGCAGCAATTTCACTCAAAGAGATTTATTCTTCAGTGGATAGATTCCCTGAAGTGCTCTCCCAGTGCTCAAAGCCTATTCACTGTTAACGGTGCTTGTAATAAGAAAAAATAAAAATAACAACAGCTTAAATGTCTGTCAATAGTAGTTAAAGAATGAGACAGATTTATAGGTAATAATAAGGAAGTATAGCAATATCTAGTAAGTATCAAAGGCAGGTTGAAAACGAGGCGTGTGTGTGTGTGTGTGTGTGTGTGTGTGTGTGTGTGTACATGAACAGAAAAACAATTCAGGAAACCTGAACAAAAAATTGTTAGCCGCCGGGCGCGGTGTCTCACGCCTGTAATCCCAGTACTTTGGGAGGCCGAGGCGGGTGGATCACGAGGTCAAGAGATCGAGACCATCCTGGTCAACATGGTGAAACCCCGTCTCTACTAAAAATACAAAAAAATTAGCTGGGCATGGTGGTGCATGCCTGTAATCCCAGCTACTCAGGAGGCTGAGGCAGGAGAATTGCCTGAACCCAGGAGGCGGAGGTTGCGGTGAGCCGAGATTGCGCCATTGCACTCCAGCCTGGGTAACAAGAGCGAAACTCCGTCTCAAAAAAAAAAAAAAAAAAAAAAAAACTTGTTTGCCATCGCCACTGGGAATTTTCACTTTACAGTTTATGCACTCTACATTTTTAATATTCTTATTACCTCATATTATTTCTGAGTATGTGTAGAATTAAAAAATACTTCAGATCTTAACCAAAGCTGTTTTCATCCAGAAACATCGGCCAGCAGTGAGGGCTGCCCCAAACCCCTACCCTGTTCCTCCAGCCCTTCCCCTCTTACCTCATCAGGGTCTCATCCCTGCCATTTTCCACCCCCACTGCCACAAAGCCTCTCAGGTACCTAATCTAAGCCTGAGTGCAGATGAATTTGTTGCATCTGAAATATGTTGTTCTCCCCAGAAATCAGCTCCTATGAAAATCTAACTAAAAAATAGAAAGGAGGAGAAGCATTTATGAACTTTCTTTCTTTCTTTTTTTTTTTTTTTTTTTTGAGACGTAGTTTCGCTCTTGATACCCAGGCTGGAGCGCAATGGCGCGATCTCGGCTCACCGCAACCTCCGCCTCCTGGGTTCAGGCAATTCTCCTGCCTCAGCCTCCTGAGTAGCTGGGATTACAGACACGCGCCACCGTGCCCAGCTAATTTTTTGTATTAGTAGAGACGGGGTTTCACCATGTTGACCAGGATGGTCTCGATCTCTTGACCTCGTGATCCACCCGCCTCGGCCTCCCAAAGTGCTGGGATTACAGGCTTGAGCCACCGCGCCCGGCCTCTTTTTTTTTTTTTTTTTTGAGATGGAGTCTTGCTTGTCGCCCAGGCTGGAGAGCAAAGGCATGATCTTGACTCACTGCAACCTCTGCCTCCCAGACTCAAGCAATTCTCCTGCCTCAGCCTCCCAGGTAGCTGGGATTACAGGCAGCCACTATAACACCCAGCTAAATATTATATATATATATATATATATATATATTTCTTTTATTTTTATATTTTTGGTAGAGACGGGGTTTCACCATGTTGGCCAGGCTGGTCTCGAACTCCTGACCTCAGGTGATCCACCCACCTTGGCCTCCCAAAGTGCTGGGATTACAGGCATGAGCCACCACACCAGCCAAAATTTCTTTTAGATCTTTTGCCTTATTAATTTTTTCACCCTGAGGTAGCAGATGTATTCTTACTTTCACATTTGGACTTTGGATATGGACTAGGATGCCCACTTGACACCTCAAAGACAGAGAGTTCCAAGGGAGACTCCAAGCCTAATTTTTATCTTGACTAAATAGCGGCTTAACACAGAGGCTTCTTCTTCACTGAACTAGGCTCAATGTGTATGTTCCTCGGTGGTATTTTTAAATTCTACACATACAGCCGGGCACGGTGGCTCAGGCCTGTAATTCCAGTACTTTGGGAGGCCAAGTGGGGGTGGATCATGAGGTCAGTAGATCAAAACCATCCTGGCCAACATGGTGAAACCCCATCTCTACTAAAAATACAAAAATTAGCTGGGTGTGGTGGTGGGCGCCTGTAGTCCCAGCTACTTGAGAGGCTGAGGCAAGAGAATTGTTTGAACCCAAGAGGTAGAGGCTGCAGTGAGCCGAGATCGTGCCACTGCACTCCAGGAGCCTGACTGACAAAGTGAAACTGTCTCAAAAAAAAAAAAAAAATCTACACATACTTAGAAATAATATGAGATAATAAAAATGTTAAAAATTTAGAGTGTACAAACTGCAAAGTGAAAATTTCAGATGGTGAATAGCCAGCCCTCTGCTTGGTCATCCAGAGCCCCAGACACCCCCATTTTTTTTTGGCTCTGCTTCCCCTCTGGGTCTTCGGCACAGAGAAAAGGAAAGACCTTGGAAGACCAGGGAGGTTTTACGGACCGGGCCTGAAAAAGAGATCCCATTCCTCCTGCCGGACTGGGAAGAATGGTTTCGTAGACAAAATAAGTGCTCCCCAAAATGTCCATGTCTTCATCTCCATGTGAACCTGTGAGTACGTTGCCTTAAGTACCAAAGGGACCTTTGCAGGAATGATTAAGGTAAGAGTCTTAGTATGAGATGATACTTGGTTATACAGGTGGGGAAAGAGAGCCAAACAAACAAACAAACAAAAACAAGATGTGAAGACAGAAACAGGTTGGAGTGACTGTCCTTGAAAACAGAAGAAGGAGCTCCACTCCGGGAATGCAAGTGGTCTCTTGAAACTGGAAACAACAATGAAAGGGATTCTCTCCTGAAGCCCCCGTGAGAAAGCAGTTCTGCCAGCACTTTCAGACTTCTGACCTCTAAGAACTGGAAGAAAACAAACAGATGTTGTTTCAAGCCACTATGTTTGTGGTTGTTACAGCAGCCACATGCCAAGTAGGAAAAGGCAACAGAATTTGGTAACTAACGGCATCCTTTTTCTCCACGGCTGAATCCATCCCATCCTCTCTGCTACAACCAGCTCTGTCACTCTCATGCTGGGATGTTACTACCATTCTACCATATTACTACCTGTGACCTTTTACCTGGCCTGGCTTTGGCAGCCCTCACACTGGTTTCACCTCACAACAGTGTCTTCACCAGTCTGCACCAGAGTGGTTCTCCTAATTATATGTCAGATCACATCACTCCTTTGCTTAAAAGCCCCTTGTGGCTCTTACAGAAGAAAGTCCACAATTCTCAGCCTGGCATTCCAAGTCCTCTGTAATGTGGCTCCCGTCTGCCTTGTTGTCCTTACCCGTCAACCATCATTGCTCCCATGAGGATGCAATGCTAGGGTGCTAAGTGGAGTAGATGCCACCAGACAGGGGTCAAAGGGGCCTGGGAGGGTGCTAGCAGTCCCGGGCTTCTGTCCTTCCTCCCACTCAGCTTCACCTCAGGCACCACCTCCAGTCAAGAGAGAGAGAGCCAGGGAAAGGCTTCCAGATGTGAGGAAGGGTTGGAGAAAAGATGCCTTATATACCAATAAACACAATCCAAAGGAGCTTGTTCAAAGTCTAAATCATTAGAAGTACAAGTGCAAACAAATTTGTTATTGATTCCCTTGGTTACCAAATTCCTTAGCATGCCAGGCCGGACAGTCATCCCCAGCAAGCTGCATTCATTGATGTTCTTGGTGTGAAAATGAATCCACAGTACTCCCAGTGAGGAAATGGCCTGATGTCCAAGAGGGAGACCAAGGAACTTTCAGAGATTCCAAGCCCCTGCTGGTAGCTGATGAGTTGATAAGCATAACAAAGACATGCGCTCAGGGAAAACTTCAGGGGAGGCAGAGTGGTGTCCATGTCATGCCCACGGGCCTTTCTGAGCCCAGCGCTTCCTCCTCCAGTCCCATTACTCCCCAGGTAATGCCCCAAACTTTGGGCTCTAACTTATGCTCCATGCCCTTTCCTTTCCTAAGTCCTGTTCTTTCTAAATGACAAAGGACTGCAAGTCAGTTAATCGTGTAATATCACAGAATTATAGAATCTTAGGTTTTAAGTAATTTTTGGAAAAATTGTGGAAAAGAACAGAGTGTAGGGAAAAATCATCTGTAGAGTTTACTAACCTACTACTATCATTTTTCTATACTCCACCTTAAACATTTTTCCATATGCATATTTTAACATAGTATCATAAATACAATTTTGCAACCAGCTGCATAGTCCTCCCAGGCATCATTTAATGGCATCATAATATTCCTTCCAGTACATTCTTAGCAATCTTACAAACTGCTCCCCATTTTTGGATATTAGAGCTATGTCTAATGTTTTACAATTTTCAAATAAGCTCTGATGCATGCCTTTTTCTGTATTTTAAAAATTGTTTCCTGCCAGGTATGGTGGCTCACACCTATAATCCTAGAACTTTGGGAGGCTGAGGCGGGAGGACTGCTTGAACCCAGTAGTTCGAGACCAGCCTGGGCAATGTAGGGAGACCTTGTCTCTACAAACAAAACAAATGCAAAATTTAGTCGGGTGTGGTGGTACATGCCTGTAGTCAGAGCTACTCAGGAGGCTGAGGTGGGAGAGTCATTTTAGCCAGGGGAGGTCGAGGTTGCAGTGAGCTGTGTGTGCCACTGAACTCCAGCCTGGGCAAGAGTGAGACCTTGTCTCGAAATAAAAAAAAATATATTTCCTTAGACCAGATTTCTAAAAGTTGGATTTCTGGGTCAAAGTGTATGAAAAGATTTAAAGCATGATACATTTGGTCAAATTGCATTGAAAACGCTGTACCAATTTAAAGTGCAGTGCACAGAGAAAAAGAATATGTCATTGAAGTATTTTTTCATTTCATATTAGTGTTTAACCATCATTTCAAATATATGTTCGGCACTTTAATTAGCAAGAGGAACAAACAAAACAAAACAGCTATGTGGGAGTTGGAACGAACTTCAGATGCCTAGCAGTTCCCAAATGTGGCTGCACATCAGAATTACCTGAAGAGTCTTTTAATAATATGAGTTCCACTAAAGCTCCTTGGAGAAATGGTTGTTTTAGGTCTGGAGTAAAAAATGTACAAGATGCGCCTGGAGAATTTGTCATTTCAGAAAACAAGCTATGAAAGAGTAATGTCATGTGTCAAAGGGACTTCAAGAGCCAACTTGAGGAGGCTCTCATTGGCCAAAGAGGGGAATTCTAAGGATAAGAACTGTGATGGATTAAAGCACATCAAATACATTAAAATCCATGAGGTTACAATAATATTAGAAATAATAATGAAACTTTAGTGGTCACTTTAGAGAACAGTAGTAATATCCCAGCATGAAAGTGACATTGAAAACTGGAAAATAAAGGAGAAAAGTCAAGCATTGAGGCTGCCTTTCTTACATGAACTGTACTGTGGAGTAAGTCAATAGTAGGTGAGGAAGTTTCTCTGTACTATCATCAAGTAATAGGGAAAAAGAAATGATAAATTTAGGAATCACCAGTTGTGACCCTAATGAATTGGGGAACTCAGGCAATGATGATCCATGGCTATAAATGTCACAGAGACACAAGCAGACGTTATGTGGCCCTGAAGAAGTGTGTATGATCTATGAAGTAGTCTTGCCAAAATTTTTGAACCTAAATCTGATCAAACTTCTAATCAAATTACTGATCTACAAAAAATAAACCCAGGGAGGGGGGCAGTGGGTGTGGTTTTCAGCAAAATCCAGACTCTGGAAAAGTCTCGTGGACAAACCACCCAGTCTCTGTAACAAGTTTAAAGGGGGAAAAAAATGAAACTGAGGGACATCAATAGGTTAAAAGTCACTTAAGAGATATATTAACCAATCATAATGCATGGGATTTGAAATACTTCAAACAAACTGAAAAAAAAAAAACAACAAAAAACCCTGTAAGACAACTGTGGATTTGAGAACAAACACTAATAGGATTTTGATAATATTAAGTACCCACTGTTAATTTTTCTGGTGCTTAATGGTATTATGGATACTTTTAAGTCTATGTCTTATAGAGAAACATACAAAAATGTGTACAATTAAAATATGTATTATGCAATTTTATTTATTTTGAGACGGAGTCTCTGTCACCCAGGCTGGAGTGCAATGGCGCAATGTTGGCTCACAGCAACCTCCGCCACCTGGGTTCAAGCAATTCTCCTGCCTCAGCCTCCCAAGTAGCTAGGATTACAGGTGCATTGTGCTACCACACCCGGCTAATTTTTGTATTTTTAAGAGGAGACCGGGTTTCCATGTTGGTCAGGCTGGTCTCAAACCCCTGACCTCATACAAGATCCATCCGCCTCAGCCTCCCAAAGTGCTGTAATTACAGACATGAGCCACCGCACCCAGCTTATATGGCATTTTAGTACAAATTAAAGTGGATGTGGATATCATGTTATACTAGTCTTTCTACTTTTGTATATGTTTGAATTTTCCATAATTAAAAGAAAAAATATATAATCAGGTCCTAGGCCCCACTCAGACCTACTGAACCAGAATCTCAGAGGTAGGGGCTTGCAGTGTGAGTTCTGAGAGCACCCCGTAAGATTCTGATGTAGCTGGTCAGTGGACTGGTATCTGGGAAACAGTGATTTGACTCAAGGAAAATGATGTACAAGGATAGTAAATTGCCCAAGCTCATACAGCCAATTAATGAAAGAACCCAAGTTGCCTGACTCTGACCCAGAGTCATTCTGGAGACAATAGGCCCCCTTTTGAATGCAAATGCATTAGCTCCTGAGTGTATTCCTGTCTTATGTACTAGGTAACACGATGCTTTGACCCAGTTTAAACGCATGTGTCCAGAAAATGCCCTGGAATTTGTCTAGGATCTTTCATCACCCTTGAAATCATAGTCGCATGGGACTACCTGATCCATGAAGACCTCAATGTCTATTACGGAAAGGGAGGGAGCCTTTTAGCTGCACCTGCACATGGGAACTCAAAACTTCCAAGCATGATTATACATGGAGGTCACAAGCCTTCCCCAGTTCTCCTCTAAAATTCAGAGTCCAGATATCACACCAGAAGGTAATAGGAACATTCAGAAAGGAGGTTGAAGATATAAAGCATTTTGCTAAGAACAGGATATGAGAATGTCGGAGGTGAGGCGTAACCTGTGTCTGGGCTTCTCGTGATAACTGGCATGTCCTGAGATGAAGGACTGGGCTAATTCTTGGTTGAATGTAGGAAAATAACATAGGAGGGGTTCTGAGAAGTTGTGAGGGGGAAAAGGAGAGAAGGGAGGGCTGAGTGTCTGTAGTTTTCTCATAACAGTTTTTAATTAGTGAAGGTCTCTTCTTGACCTTTGGTGACGGAGGTAGAGGCTTAAGGGAGGTTCACTCCTAACCTGACTCTTGTTGGGAAAGGGACAAACCCACACTAAAAGCCTGGGCTCCTCCTTGGCCCAGAAGGTGAGAGATGTCTCTTCACCCATGATGATGGGGGTGGGAAGCTTAGGGGAGGTACGATTCACAAGATAAGATTTAGAGGACAAGAACATTAAGGTCCAGTTTCAGATTAACTCCCGGTGCAGGAGGATCCCACAGCATTCCAGCTGAAGAGTCACAGGGGAGGACAAGGTTCCCTGTAACCATATGCCAGCAAATAGAAAAATGTTTCTATAATAGTAGTAGTAGTAGTAGTTCAAACAGTAGAAAAATGTTTCTTAGGTGGCCCCTTGTCTGGAAGAGGACACTTGATTACTATTTTTTCTTTTTTGAGACAGGGTGTCACTCTGTTGCCCAGGCTGGATTGAAGTGGTGTGATCTTGGCTCACTGTAACCTCTGCCTCCCAGGCACAATCAATTCTCCCACCTTGGCCTCCCAAGTAGCTGGGATTACAGGTGCACGCCACCACAGCCGGTTAATTTTTGTATTTTTTAGTGGAGACAGGCTTTTACCATGTTGACCAGGCTGGTCTCAAACTCCTGACCTCAAGTGATCCGTCTGCCTTGGCCTCCCAAAATGTTGGGATTACAGGCATGAGCCACTGCACCCAGCCAGTTTGGCTTGATTTTTAAAAATTTATCAGAAATGTCTTCCCATCTATCTTCCCCAATCCTCATCCCATGACATAGCCCCACACTCATACACTTACACACACACAAACACTAACCTGCTAAAATTACATATAAAAACTGAAAACAGTTGAAGATACCCAAAGACTTACATTTAAGTTTATATTATACAATTTCTCTTTTCTAAAAATAGCACAGAGGTATTTAAAAAAAAACTCAGTTACAATAGATTCATACTGGGATTCTTTGGCCTTCTGTCTTGGTTGTCAAAAGGCATCTGTGATCTAGGGACAGGGCTAACATGCAGTATGGCATGTGCAGATGGGATTGTTTTAGACCCACAAATTTCTTCGGATGACTAGACCAGTTACTTCAGTCATCTTTATGGCCTGCCAAAATTTCCCTGTTTTATATATCCCAGAAATCTTCCCAGCTGGGAGCAAGTAACTGCATCCAATTTGAATTACTTTTTTAAATGACGTGTCACAAATTCCCAGTGCTGGCAAAGATGCAGTGAAACACCCATTCCCCACATTAGAGGATTTCAAAAACGGTACATTTTTGGAAGGCAAGTTGGCAACATGCATCACATAGGCTTTGAAATGTTTATATTCTTTGACCCAACAATTCCAATAATTTTTAAATGAATGAAAACAAAAATGTTCTGCATCATGATGTTCATCATGGCATTACTTAGAAAAGAAAAAAAGGGAAGCAACTCAGTTTCTAACAACGGTGTCTTGGCAAAGTAACCTACAGTAAATGATCATTTGTAGTCATTAAAGTTACATTTTCTAAAAGTTTGTAAAATGAAAAGCTAGGTCCATCACGTGCCCCCTTCCTATAACTGGAACCTCCAGAAGATAGACAGAAGAGAGGCTGAAGGGTGAAGCCTGGCCAGACTGCCCCCACCTGTGATTCTGGCTTCCTTATCCTGCCCGTCTCCTGTCCTGCTGATTCCCACATCTGGCTTTCCAGATGCACTGTCAATTCTCTGAGACTCCATAGGCTTCCAATGAACTCCTTTTTTCTTGATTTAGCTAGAGATGGTCTCTGCTGTTTGTACCAAAAGACCCTGACACACATAGCCAACCCATTAATTACATCATCAGACTCTGAAAACAAAGTCGCCCAATCCTAATTCTAAAGTGTTTTCCAAAGTATTTTGTGGAACCTTAGACCCCTGAGATCAGTTGTGTTTGGAAAATACATAATGTCTCCCGCCTGGGGATATACAGTACATACTCAAGGTTCTGAGATGTACTGCTATAAAGAAGCCTATTTAGCCCAGAATTCCCCAACTTAGTTGACCATACAACTCCTTTTTCCAAGTAACATCTGTTAACACTCTACAGTGCAGTAGGTAATTGTACAGTGGATGGCAGTGAACTAAAGACATTAAAGAATGCTTCTATAGTCTACATAATTTATAATTTCCTCCTATACCAGCCTAAGAGCTACAGGAGTGCTAATGTCCTGATCATCTACTGGTTTGATTTCTGTATGACAGCAGTCAAGTGAAGTTAATCTTAGGGTGAATATAACCTCTGCTGCAGGGAAAGGAATCACAAGATACAAGGAAATGATGAAGAGTTAAATTATTTATTAGACAGCTGCTATGTTCTTGGGGCATGCTAGATACTGTATTTATATGATCCCATTTAATCTTCACAGCCAAGAACCTCCTAAATGGTTTCCCTGTTTCTCCTCTTGTCCTTCTCCCATTCTGTCTCTGTACAGCAGCTGAAGTGTCTTTTGAAACTACATCAGGTCACTCACTCCCTTGCTTAAAAATAAATGAATAAATTCCTGGACACTTGCATCCTCCCAAACCTAAACCAGGAAGAAGTCAAAACCCTGAATACACCAATAACAACGGCAGAAGTTGAGGCAGCATTTTAGAGCCTACCACCCAAAAAAAGCCCAGGTCCAGATGGGTTCACAGCTGAATTCTACCAGACATACAAAGAGGAGCTGGTACCATTCCTTCTGAAACTATTCCAAGTAATCCAAAAAGAGGGAATCCTTCCCAAATCATTTTATAAAACCAACATCATCCTGATACCAAAACCTGGCAGAGACTCAACAAGAAAAGAAAACTTCAGGCCAATATCCATGATGAACATAGATGCAAAAATCTTCAATAAAATACTGGCAAGCCGATTGCAACAGCACATCAAAAAGCTTATCCACCATGATCAAGTAGGATTCATCCCGGGGATGCAAGGCTAGTTCAACATACGCAAGTGTATAAACGTAATTCACCACATAAACAGAACCAAAGACAAAAACCACATGATGATCTCAATTGATGCAGAGAAGGCCTTTGACAAAATTCAACAGCCCTTTATGCAAAAAACCCTCAATAAACTAGGTATCGACGGAACATATCTCAAAATAATAAAAGCTATTTACGACAAACCAACAGCCAATATCATACTGAATGGGCAAAAACTGGAAGCATTCCCTTTGAAATCAGGCACTAGACAAGGATGCCCTCTCTCACCACTCCTATTCAATATAGTACTGGAAGTTCTAGCCAGAGCAATCAGGCAAGAAAAAGAAATAAAGGGTATTCAGTTAGGAAAGGAGGAAGTCAAATTGTCTCTATTTGCAGACGACATGATTGTATATCTAGAAGACCCCATCGTCTCAGCCCAAAATCTCCTGAAACTGATAAGCAACTTCAGCAAAGTCTCAGGATACAAAATCAATGTGCAAAAATCACAAGCATTCCTATACACCAATAACAGACTTAAAGAGAGCCAAATCAATAATGAACTCCCATTGACAATTGCTACAAAGAGAATAAAATACCTAGGAATACAACTAACAGGGAACGTAAAGGACCTCTTCAAGGAGAACTACAAACCACTGCTCAACAAAATAAGAGAGGACACAAACAGATGGAGAAACATTCCATGTTCATGGTTAGGAAGAATCAATATCGTGAAAATGGCCATACTCCCCAAAGTAATTTACAGATTCAACGCTATCCCCATCAAGCTATGAATGACCTTCTTCACAGAACTGGAAAAAAACACCTTAAACTTCATATGGAACCAAAAGAGACCCCGCATAGCCAAGTCAATTCTAAGCAAAAAGAACAAAGCGGGAGGCATCACATTACCAGACTTCAAACTATACTACAAGGCTACAGTAATCAAAATAGCATGGTACTGGTACCAAAACAGAGATATAGACCAAGGGAACAGAACAGAGGCCTCGGACGCAACACAACATATCTACAACCATACGCTCTTTGACAAACCTGACAAAAACAAGCAATGGGGAAAGGATTCCCTGTTTAATAAATGGTGTTGGGAAAACTGGTTAGCCGTGTACAGAAAGCAAAAACTGGACCCCTTCCTGACACCTTACACTAAAATTAACTCCAGGTGGATTAAAGACTTAAACATAAGACCTAACACCATAAAAACCCTAGAAGAAAATCTAGGCAAAACCATTCAGGACAGAGGCGTAGGCAAGGACTTCATGACCAAAACACCAAAAGCACTGGCAACAAAGGCCAAAATAGACAAATGGGACCTAATCAAACTCCACAGCTTCTGCACGGCAAAAGAAACAGTCATTGAAGTGAATCAACAACCAACAGAATGGGAAAAAATTTTTGCAGTCTACCCATCTGACAAAGGGCTGATATCCAGAATTTACAAGGAACTAAAACAGATTTACAAGAAAAAAACAAACAAGCCCATTCAAAAGTGGGCAAAGGGTATGAACAGACACTTTACAAAAGAAGACATACATGAGGTCAACAAACATATGAAAAAGTACTCATCTTCACTGGTCATTAGAGAAATGCAAATCAAAACCACATTGAGATACCATCTCACGCCAGTTAGAATGGCGATCATTAAAAAATCTGGAGACAACAGATGCTGGAGAGGATGTGGAGAAATAGGAACACTTTTACACTGTTGGTGGGAGTGTAAATTAGTTCAACCATTGTGGAAGACAGTGTGGCGATCCCTCAAGAACCTAGAAACAGAAATTCCATTTGACCCAGCAATCTTATTACTGGGTATATATCCAAAGGATTATAAATCATTCTACTGTAAGGACACATGCACACAAATGTTCACTGCAGCACAGTTTACAATAGCAAAGACCTGGAACCAACCCAAATGCCCATCAATGATAGACTGGACAGGGTAAATGTGGCACATATACACCATGGAATATTATGCAGCCATCAAAAACGATGAGTTCGTGTCCTTTGTAGGGACATGGATGAACCTGGAAACCAGCATTCTCAGCAAACTGACACAAGAACAGAAAATCAAACACTGCATGTTCTCACTCATAGGTGGGTGTTGAACAATGAGACCACAGGGACACAGGGAGGGGAGCATCACACACTGGGGTCTGTTGGGGGGAAATAGGGGAGGGAGAGCGGGGGTGGGGAGTTGCGGAGAGATAGCATGGGGAGAAACGCCAGATATAGGTGAAGGGGAGGAAGGCAGCAAATCACGCTGCCATGTGTGTACTTATGCAATAATCTTGCATGTTCTTCACATGTACCCCAAAACCTAAAATGCAATTAAAAAAAAAATGTATATACACACACACACACACACACACACACACACACACAAGTAACTGGTAACTATAAAAAAAAAAGTCAAGCCCTACCTAACCTCATCTTACACTACACTGTTCTTTCCTCACTGCACTTGAACCTCACTGACTGCTTTCCATTTCTCAACATGCCAACATGGTCTCCCTCTAAACATGCTTACTTCCAGCACCTTTGGCCTGGAACACTTGGTGCCCTAGCAACCTCATCAACAGTGTTTCTCCTTGACCACGCTATCTAAGAAAAGTACCCCTCCCTCACTTTCTATCCTACCACCCTATTGTTTTTCAGTACGTTTTACCATCTGAAATTACCTTGTTCAAATTTCTGTCTGGCTCCTCCCATTTGTATGTAAGTCCCAAGACAGTAAGGACTTTTTCTGTTCTATTCACCACCATGTATCACCAGTACCTGGTGCATAATAGGAGGTCAACTTGTTGAAGAATCCTGTAAAGGCTGCAAATGAGAAAATGGGCTCAAAAGACCTTGGTTAAACATCTTGACTGAGACCACTCAGCTGGTAAATGATTGTCTTGCAATGGTTGAAGGCTGAAGGGAGTCTTTGGGTCTCTGGAGTCCAGGTATTTTGTTCTATGGTTGGGCAAGTCCCGCTGGGCCACATAGTACGAAGAGCCAGGTTTTCAAGGAGGCACTCTGCTTCTGTCAACTTTTTTTCAAGCCCTGTATGAGCTCATCTGGACTCATTAAAGATGATCACAGTCCAAAATTAATCTACAGAAAAAATCACATTCCACACAAAATATCTGAAGAACTCAAAGATCCTGAGGTTTGGCAACTAGATTCATTTACATATAATATTATGAAAGTAATTATATCTAATATTTCACCTCTTTGCCCCAGTCTTTCTTTTTGCATTGGGCAGTGTTTCAGTCAAAAGTAAGGACCTGTACAAACTTAACAGAGAGAAATATCATCTTACCCAAGACCAGGCAGCTGATCACATTTACCTTCTCTCCAATACTCTGCAAGGAAAGAACTCAAGGTTGCAGAGAAAAAGTGGGGAGAATAAATGCATTGCATGGCAATCAGAAGAGGCAAGTAGGGCAGGGCAAGTTCTCTATTTTCTTCAAAAGTTGATTACATCCTCCTCTATTTTCATCAAAAGGGTCTGTTTCACCAGAGGTAAACCATTTTCCATACAGTCATAAGCTTTGCAAGGCCCTCAGGGGTCCTTGGATCCCCAGTGGGTGCTATGCAAGGACATATCAATATAAACTGACAAAGGGCCCAAGGTTGGAATAAAGAAGGGTAGGTAGGAGTACACTAAAAATAACTTCAAGGCTTTTTCCCTATAATCCAAGTTATATACGGACATATACAAGACACAAGAAAAGCTATGAAGTGGTGATCTGTGTAGCTATACTTTGAATTTCACTATGGAACTTGAAATTCAATCAGCACATATACTGATACTGTGCTCCCAATTTCATTCATTGGGAGGACAGTACGAGTATATATGCTGATTGATAGTCATGAATAATGTTTTAAGATAAACTATTCTAGAAATACACTAACTGATCTAGATAGTTGAATTCTGAAACTTATGAATGGCATTATAGGCTCTGAAATATACAGTGGACGGTAATTATCTTAATACCAAACTGTTCTCTCATTTTTCATATATTAGTCATGGTTTTATTATGTAATATAGACAAAATACACTTTTATTACAAAATACATGCAAATAAAGAATATTCTGAGTCTTTACAAGTTCCATGTCATGTCAGTCATGAGAACAAACAAGTACAAAGATCATTCCCTGCATAGAGACTTTCTCTAACATACCTGCTATTTAAGTCAAATTACACATTTTCAGGGAAATCAGTTCAAAATTAAAACAGTATTTTTAGATGTCTCTTGAGAAATATTTGATATTTTTACTTTGTGGAACTTACACATATATAGTATTTGGCACAGAATTAGACATGCTTAATATTTTCTGGGGAGAACACATTCTTAAAATAAGATAGGATGTATCCAAAGCTAAGGATAAGCATTCTATGAAATATGTAAGCTATACATAATATGTAATTTTGAAATTTACAGTTTAAGTTGTTAGCTAAATGCTATTGTGATTAGAAAATATAAAATAGCTACTTAGAATTTTTTTTTTTTTGGTTTTTGATACCTTTCTACATCCTGTGAGACTGCTTACTTTCCTAGAAATGAAGGATATGACAGATCCTTTATTAAAATGTTAGCATGGCCAAAAGCCATCTGAAAAGCATTTTCCTAAGTGTTCTTAATAAACCCCTCACATCCAATAGCTATTGCACAGTGCAATAAAACAAAATATGCTGAAACAAAAATAATTAGGCCATTTTGCATTGCTCTAAAGAAATACCCAAAGCTGAGCAATTTATAAAGAAAAGAGGTTTATTCTGGCTCACGGTTTTGCATGCTGTATAGGAATCATGGTGCTGGCATCTGCTTCTGGTCAGGGCCTCAGGAAGCTCACAATCATGGTGGAAGGTAAAGGGAGAACAGGCATATTATACGGGAAGAGCAGGAACAAAAGAGAGGGGGAAGGTGCCATCCTCTTTCAAGCAACCAGAACTCACGTGAACTACCACCACACCGAGCCATTCATGAGGGATGTGCCTTCATGATCCAAACACCTCCAACTAGGCCCCACCTTCAACACTGGAAATACTCCATTTCAACATGAGATTTGGAGGGGATAAACATCCAAACAATATCAATCATCTAATACCACCCTCATGTAATAAGAACGTTTAGTGGCCTAGGTAGCTAACTATATAGCAAGGCGCTTATTCTTTCCCAAAGTCAATGTTTCAGCTATATGGAGGACTCAAATAGTATTTTTAATCAAAGTTGTGCTATTCTAGTTTGTGCAGCTGTGAGAACGCCAAAGAACTTCATGTGTCCAAGGACGTTACTAAAAAGTGGTTGATTCTGAATTGAATTTAAACTGTAATTTCCTTTTCAAATTCCGCAGAGTTTGAACTCTGTATTCTAAAAGTAATTTTAGGGTACATTTCTTATTCTTGCATAATCTGAAAATATAAACTGTAATTTGCAAATACACACAAAATATGGGAATTCAATTGTACTCACAATACTAGCTCTCTTCTTAATTTTCTTACAGGATACTGTTTTCTGTCCACCCATTTTGTAAAAATTGCATACTGCTGCTCTACTCTGATAATCTGTACAGATTTTTCTTTTACTTTGAACTTGGACAAAGAATCCAGTGCTTCATCATACTTTACACTTTTCTCCAGGCTTTTTCCACATATCCCCTATTTCAACTGTTTACATTTAGATTTTCCTATATGGGATTCCTCCTTCCAGGAACTTTGTTAGTGGAATTCACAATAATAAATGACAATTAATAAAAAGTATATTTTAAAATCTATGTAAGAGTTTTTCTCATAGGAGAGGAAGAATTAAATGTCATCTAAAATACTGGGAAAGCAGATTACAAAGTGGTATTCTATATGCAATATATATGCCAACATTATCACCAACTTTAAATTTATAGAATCTGTTAACGGAATACAAATCAAACATAAAGAAATCTTTTAAAGGTATCAATGCTATGGAATTATAATGTTATTCTTTATCTTGTTTTAGTTATAACATGTTCCCACCATTAGTTTTTAGGAATACTGAATATTTATTTAAGCACCACTGTATGACAACTGTGTGCCATGTACATGTACTTTCATCCTTTCAATAACCATTCAAGGTTAATATCCCCACTTTATAGGTGATAAAAAAAAAGATTTCAGAAGATCACACAGCTAGTAGAGACAAATGGCTGGTATACAAATCCAAATGTGACTCCACAGCCCAGGCCTTTCCTCTTCCTTCAACACTGTGCCATGCCAAATCTCATTTGGAAATCAAAAAGTAAGTTATTTATTCCCAAACAATTTGATACACCATATTTCCTAAGGATGGGAGAAAATAACTTGGAAAAAAAATCAAAAAAGCTATTTTTCCTTTCTCTGTGACAAAAATGAATATTTAATCCAATCACTGAGTTTACTACATGTTAAAATTTTAAGTTTACTTTTCATCAGGCAATAAATAAAACTAAAAAAGCATTCAAGTATGGTAATTAATAGTACCAATTCACTACAATTTCAAAATCAGTTTGCTTCAAAAGTATATTTTGTACCCTATGCTATGAAGGGTTGATATCAAAGTACATCATATGTAACCATTAAAGAGAATAGAGAGCACAAAAAGTGAAAATAGTTAAAGTGGAGTAGTTGGCATATACACTTGGTATTATATGTTCTCTTTTGAAGTTTTACTCAAAATAGAAAATACTAATGAACCACTTTGGCTAAATCATTTTCAAATTCCATAAGAAAATAGAAACTTCAAAGAAACAGTGGGCTTTACAAAGGAAACAATATACATATGCTGTAACATGGATGAACCTCGATGATATGCTAAGTGAAATAAGGCAGTCGCAAAAAAAGACAAATACTGTATGATTTCAATTATATGCTGTATCTAGAGTACTCAAACTCAGAAACAGAAAGTAGAATGATGAGATTGAGAGACAGGGGAGGAAGAGGGAAATGAGTTGTTTAATGGGTACAGAGTTTCAATTTTGCAAGACAAAAAAGTTCTGGAAATTGGCTGCATAATCATATGAGTATACCTAACATCACTTTGCTAAGAGGCAAATTTTGTTATGAGTATTTTATCACAATTAAAATAACTGTCTTTTTAAATAAGATAGAATGATTTGTTAATATGACAATGACACTGCAGGTATGTTTTAAAAACAAAATATTTAGAGATACATCTAAGTTGTTATCTGCAGGTTGATGGTATGTAATGTTCACTGTACTATTTTACTTTTGTACAATGTTGACAATTTTTCTCAATGAAATAAACAGAGTAACTTTTTAAAAAGGGAACCAACAAGGAAATGAAATTTCCTAACCAAGAGAACCATCTGGCATGAAAATATCTGATCATAGTTTCAACATGTAAGATGTAGTAACATTTTAACCATAACTGATAAACATGTCACATCACTTATTTCACTTGAGAGAAAGCTGCTGAAAAACTAGATATTTACTGAGCTTGCATTGGAAAAACAATATGGAGAAAATTACATGAACAGTCTAAGTTTGCTATGAAAACAATGTACTTTTATTAAAGTAATTAAAAGAAGCAACAAAAGGGAAATTTCACAAGCTTTGTTTGCAACTATATAATCTTTATGTAGAAAAACTAAAAAGTGACAGTCTGATCTGGAAAGCAGCTCAACAATAAACCTAATCCTTACATCAAAAGTAACTGAATTATAAGAATCGATTCACCCAAAAGAAATTGTCTTACTGTAGAATATTTTAGCCAAGCTGATTTCAACTATATTATTCTAACTTCTGACAAACTGTCTTTCCTGATATTTCAAATCACCAGAGATGTAACAGACAAGAACCCATTGAAGTAAAAGAATAAAACACAAATACTCCAAGCACAATTACATGTGACATGATGAGTGCATTTAATCTACAATCTACAAAACTATACAAATTACCAATTATACATATAATCCATTTACATTGAAGCTCCATGAGGTGGTACTGAATAAACAGAGGCATCAAATTTTCAACAATGAACAAGGCTCACGGAACAGCAGCACATTCCCACCTTTTAGTCTATCATCGTAACACTTCCCCTGGGATTTGTACTTATTTGTATATTATAAGTCCTAGGAAGTTGATAACAAAAATTTTAAAAGTCAAAAGGATAATGAATTAAACACTCCTTAAAATCTATTCTAAAACATGCGTGTGAAATATGAAGAGACCAAGCACTTTGTAAATGTGAGATTTTTATAGTCACATGTTCCTTTAAACTTATACTAGTATCTTCACTAGTATCTGCACAATTTCCTGTGATTAGGCTTTTCACTAAAACGTAATAGAAGAGGAAAACAATAAACAAAAATAACAAACTTTATTTTTAAACTGTACAATCTTAGAAAAGTGGCATTATTTATTTTTAAAACCAACCTTCTCTGCTAAAGAAATCACACTGTGTGGTCATCAGAACAGTTTAAGTCACTTTGGCAATAGAGAGATTTATTTACCCTTATTATGAATGATAATGATGATAAACTATTGTCACGGTCATATAATTTTTCAGAACTTATGCCACCATGGAGGCAAATATGTACAGAATATTTCTAATAAACCTAAATTTAATCATGGTTAAAATTTCTCAAAAGTATTTCCAAGTGCTCAAGAATATTAAAATTTTGGGGGAACTACGTAAGTCATAAATAAGCAAGTATTCTCTCTAAGATTCAGTAATTGGGTTAAAAGACTCAGGGTAAGCCCACAAGAATGGTCTGTAATAAAGAAAAATCAAGGCCAGGCATGGTGGCTCACGCCTGTTAATCCCAGCACTTTGGGAGGCCGAGGCAGGTAGATCACGAGGTCAGGAGATCAAGACCATCCTGGCTAACACAGTGAAACCCCGTCTCTACTAAAAATACAAAAAATTAGCTATGCATGGTGGTGGGCGCCTGTAGTCCCAGCTATTCAGGAGGCTGAGGCAGGAGAATCGCTTGAACCCAGGAGGCAGAGGTTTCAGTGAGCCAAGATCATGCCACTGCACTCCAGCCTGGGCGGCAGAGGGAGACTCCGTCTCAAAAAAGAAAAATCAGATCTGTGTAATTTCTGCCACCTTTAGCAGAAAAGCCAAAAACATTCTGAGCCAAACAAGAGCATCTTTTGAGTCAGCACTTTTTGCTGTGTTAGTTCTTTAATTTCTAACTTCTCAACATGTTATAGCTCAGAAATTCCTATATGCTTACTATCTGTAATAAAGAACTATAATATCAAAGATGAAATTCACAGACATGATCATTTTCCATCATAAGTCTATCTCTCTTTGGTAAGAAACAGACCAACACTTACTCATTTTCTCTCACCTATAGAAAAGAGGGGAGTTAAAGTCATTAACCTAGTAAACAATCCCTATATATAAACATTAAGTTGGAGGGTAAAGAGCCTAAGTCACGCCCTTTATAAGAATCATGGATAACCACTCTGGCATGTGGCTATGGTAGAGGACAGTAGGTGTCTATAGATGGAACATGGTCTTTCCTGTAACTGGAAGACCATGCTTATGAACATTCTAATCAACCTATAGAAATTTTGCTCTGTAACTCAAGTGTTCTTTAGACAAGAAACATGAATAATGAACTATTTTAAAAACATGGTAGAATATCTTCCCCCTTATAAGTCACCAATTTCTGATCCCATTAAACTTTCATAGAATCCATGGGGTTATTAAGTAGGTTTACTCTAGATATTATGTCATGAAGTAAAACTGGAATTAACCTATCTAATAATACCATTTGCAATTCAAGAAAAAAAAATCCAATACAATCTAATACTTACATGAACAAACTTCACAGAATATATATTCTATCGGGCCTAAGAAATCCTCACAAAACAAAGTCAGTTTCACCCACTATAAGATAAACTATGATATGTATCTGAATCCACATAAAAAGAACTGCTAAACTCCACTGCAGTAGGAGAAATACTACAAATAAGCACCCAAAACTGACCTAAAATTTTTTACTCAATCCTGCTTCTCCAGGATGTCTTTTTTTGAAAGAGAGAGAAATAAGCACCCCTTGCAACTTGACTGGAAAAATCACCTGACCAATTTTTTCTAAGCCTATACTAGATACCAGTGTAAGATGGAATGCCAAAATCACCACCAATTCAACACTACCATTATTTTTGCAAAGTAAGGTAGTTATAAAATTCCATGCTCCCAAGCAATGAACAGGGGAGAAAAAAATGTTACTTTTTAAATGTCTACATTTATAGGTTTTTGAGTATCAGCACCAAATGTTCACTTTTCATTATTCTGAACAAATCTTAGGAATTAATGTTTCCTAACAAAATGGACTAACAAAACAGTGAATGATAAGGAAATAACTTTCAAGCAATATTTGCATGCTGATAAGAACCATTAAGTCAAACAGTGACTGGCTCATTTCCAAAGCTATTATAGGTGTGCACAGTTTGGAAATAGTGTATCTCACTGCTCAGCTAATATAGCTGCTCTCCAAATCATGGATACAGCATCTTAATTTGTGACTAGGCAAGATTAAGTAAAACAAGTTGAAAAGATTTTATTAAAAAGCAAACTAAATCAAAATAATCCATTGTTAGAATATTTTCCACTTTCTCTTTTAGGGAGGAGAAAAAAAAACCAAACCACTGTATAAAGTACCTACATAAAAAACTGAAATCAAGATTCACAAATAATAGTGTCAGTTCAATTCTACATAACCCTTTATTATAATCGTAGCAATATTACGACCACCATTACACAAGTTTTATTTCTTCCTCATACCGTAGCAAATTTATTTTCATAATAGAGTTCAACTCTGCAAATGGTTTAAATCAACTTTTTGAACCTTGAATTTATAAACCATTAGATACTAAGTTTCCTGAAAAACATTTTATTTTAAAATTTTACTTAAAGCTATAACTAAACCCAAGTCTCTTGGGGGTGAGGAGGAAACCAACTAAGCTGTTTAAACAGAAACTTGTAAAAAAATATTTTGATGCCAGTGTTTGAAAGACAGGCTACAGAAGATTATAAAAAGTCAACTATCATACAAGAGAATCCTATGGCCAAACCTTGTTAGAAAATTTCTTTTACAAATAAACTTCTTTCATGATAGAAGAGGAAATGAAGAAGATATTTAATTTTCCCCTAAAAGTAAGTAGTTACTCACAACATGGGCTGGATGTATGGAATACATATTGCTTCTGTGAAAAAATGTTTTATCCAGGCATCCCACTAACAAAACACCATGCCATATCTACCTAGTCTTTGATATCCGGGTATTAGTATTACCCAAGAGAAACTTATCAAAGAAAATGGTTAGCAAACCATCAAATAGGAGTTTCAGGTCCCTTAATTTGGATAGTCATCTTTGTAAATATAAAACTTAAGCTACTTGAACACTGGAGCTTATAAAGTGCATTAGGTATATGAAACACAACAGTAGTGCGAAACTCAGTAGGACTTTAAGGGACTCAGTATCACCAGTGGGGCAAAAAAACAACATTATAGTTTTCTGTTCAGATTTTATTTGAAATCTAATTCAAATTGTCAAAGCTACAAAAGGGGGGAAGATGTCTGTATTATTTTTGCTAAGTCACAACATCCTAAACAAAATACTACTACTGCCAGCAGATCCATTATACACATTTCTGATGAAATTCATTAGCACAATAAAATTTCACCTTGAGAAATAGCCACAATGAAAGTAATTTACACAATATAAAACAATGACAGATCTACAGATGCAGTTACTCATGAGTTTACACATGCATTCACAAACAAACAAACAAAAAACCCCAGGAATGCTCTTTCATTTGATTTTTTCTTTTTGTTTTTTTAAAAAACAGACCATTCAGGCACAAAACAAATGGCATTTCCAATAAGTGACAGCATCTTAAAAATTTACGTCAGTGTTTGTTTTTCTTTGACTTTTTATGAGACCTGTGTGGAGATCTGGACTGGGATCTGGACTTCTTCCCTGATTTTTTAGGGGATCTAGATCGTGACCGCCTAGACCTTTTAGGTGTCCTTGAACCAGATGGTGATCTAAGGAAACAAACAAAAAAATCCCAATTGATCAAAGTATTCATGTGATCAAAACTGATTATCCTTAAACTATCAAAAATTATCTTTAACAGAGCACAGTGAAAAATCACTGAAGACAAAAAACTTCTAAAATTTAAACTCTGTCTATTGTACATACACACAAACGTATTTATTTTGTACTTACTATGCACTGCATCAATGATCACCAGTAGAGCACTTGTTTATAAAGACAGATTTGTGTGCCTTACCACTGCTCTACTGAATCAAAATCTCTATAAGTGGGAACTGAGAATCTGCATTTTTAACAAGCTCCTCAAATGACTGTTAATCCCCAAATTTGAACCTTTAATCTACAAGATAAAGTTCAAAGTTGCACTTAAGATCATTCACAAAATTTAAAAAACACAGCAGCTTTGAAGTTTATCATCTTAAAGCAAACAACTACTGCAGTATCATTCAATGGTATCATTTAAGACACTGTAATTTTTTAAGTGCTATTCATGAAGATTACTCTAATCAATAAATATACATATATATACACATACATATATAACACATACATATATATGCAGGTGCCATTTAGAAAAGGAGAAGGCTATCTATTCTACAAAGATTTTACTAAAAATAGTTATAATAATAAAGTACTAGCACATAAAGCAGTTTTAGCTCTCAGGAAAATTCCTCAATGTATCACCAGATAAATAAAACATTTCTGAATCATTTTTCTGGAACTAAAAAAGTATATAAAATACTACATACTTTAAAAATGGTATTTGTAATATGTATTTCCAAAAATCTCTACCCAAGAACTTGCTAATAATATTGCTATGGGGAAAAAAAAAATGTGTGTTTCTTTCAGCTTTGACAAAAATCAAAGAATATTCTATAGAAAGTAAAGAACAGAATGAAAAGTAAAGCAGCTAACCCTATTCCACAGGAAACATTGGATATGATGTTTAAAATTCTTGGCTGGTCCTCACTTGTTGGAAGCCTTGTACTTCAGTCATGAAAGAGATTGGGATGAGGAGGTGGGAAGGAATAACCAAAAATGAAAGTGTATGTCTTTGGTTTTCTAAAATCCTTAAAAAAAAAAAAGTATGCCAACCAAATTATTTTCAAAAGCTGGTGAAATGACAAGGAAATTGGTATCTGAAATATTAGCAAAAATGACTTGCATTTACCTTTTGGCTTTTTTGCTAACATCTCTAGGAGAATCTTTGTGAGATGACCTGGACCGTGAGCTCTCTTTATGAGATCTTTCTGAACGCTCTGATCGCTCCGATTTTGGTGATGGGGATTTCACTCGTCTACCACTGCTACTGCGAGATGGGCTGGGGGATGTACTGTGTCGCCTCTTCCTATGGAACAAAGCCCCCAAAACATTCCATAAATGAGCAAAGGATCAGGTATTCATTTTCCTTTACTAAATTAGCTATTAATTCCTACCAGCTTACTTTAACTTTTGTTCTCACTAACCATGTAATGCTACTTTTAACAATATTCAAAGTCCTTTGTAGCAAGAACAAGTAAGTCTTAAAGATAGGCTGCCAAGAGACAACAAATGAATTCAACTAAATTGGATTTTCTTTTTGCAATAAAAGATATTACTGAAACAATTGGCAAAATTTAATTAAGGTCTCTGGATTGAATATCAGTTTTTTTAAATGTTAATTTCCTAAACTGTTATTTTTATTGTGGTTAAATGAATGTGGTTAAGAGAATGGGGCATCATGTTGGCAAATTATTCTTAAATGGTTGGAGGTGGGACAGAAGAGGAAGAATAAAGCAAAAGTAGAAATACTTCAACATTTGGGTAATGTGGGTGAAGGCTATCTATCAATTATACTATTCTTGCAACTTTCCTAAAATCTAAAATTATGTCAAAATAGTAATAAAAGACAAAAAAAGGTCAGATTTTTAACCAATTGGCATAACTCGTTATTTGTAAACATCTGTAGTGTGACTAAGCTAGACTTTTATTTACAATTGCTTGGTCTTTTTATTAGGAAACCCTCAGTTCTGCAATTTTCTTTACTAAATCAGAGATTTAGGAACTGTGAGAGTAAAAAATAAAAACAAAGAGAAATGCTTTTCATTAGAAAGAAGACTTGAAGTGAGCTAAGGCCTATGTATACAATCTCCTTTCAAGATAAGACTGAGACTCAAGTTTACAAGTAGCAGCCTCAGCACAGAGACTGGAAAAAATACTTAAGACTGGATGCAACAAGGAAGATCTAGCAAGTTGTTTTGTTACTTAAGCCTCAGGTTTGATATCTAATACTGTAACTGAATTCTCACACTGAACTAAGGCTAAGGATACCATATAAACCATGTAAAGGCATGATGCCCCAGTTAACTAAGTCAAGTGCCAACTAAGTGCCCCACTTATCAGCTACTTCTGCCTCCTGCAGGCAGGATTCAAACAAGTTTATCATGAACAAACACTTCCAGTTTGCTGTCATCAATGATGAAAATATTATAAAACACCATTGCAAATCCTGAAACCAGTATATACATTAAATATGAAAAATGGTATACCTTTCCTTCCTTGTTGGAGTACACTCATCTTTTTCTTTCTTGTCTTTGGAGCGAGATTCCAATTTTTCCTTATCTTTCTTGTCTCTTTCTCGTTCTCTTTCTAACTCTTTCTCTTTCTCCTGTTATTTTTTAAAGAAAATATTAAGTTGTTTAAAAATATTAATCTGGGTTTATATAACGATCTCATTTATATAACGATATTTTCTCTTATAGAAAATAATTTCTTAAATTACTAAAGTACAATACTGTTTTAAAAAAACAAAATCTACTCCTCCAAAAAAACTAGTCATTTCTTCTGCTTATACTGAATAAAACTAATCCTAGCAACAGCAGCTAAACATTTACTGAGTGCTTACCATAAGCCAAACAATGTACTAAACAACTTTCCACAGACCATTTCATGTAATCATTTAAAGCATCCCTAAGAAAATTACTATTATCCTCATTCTAGAAATGAAAATGGAGACTCAGAAAGATTAAACATCACGTCCATGGTCACACAAGAGAGTAAAGTCAGAATTTGAGACCAAGCTGTAGAGTCAGAGCTCTTCCCACACTGTTCCACCTGCCGAAAAATTCGAATCAGAAAAAGCTAACAATGTACTGCCCTTTCTATCGTAAGTTACAAAAAAAGTCAGTAGAAAGTGATCCCTCTAACTATAAGCAAGTTGATTTAATCAAAAAGAGCTATTACCAAAGAAAAAAGCCTGGAAAAGGAAAATGGTTATTCACAATAATCTTCCATCAAAATTCTGTTAGTGGGAAACAAGTACCAATTACACCGCAGTTTTTAAATCCTAACTTATAAAAAATACAAACTGACTACATGACTCTACAATTGTATAAACAAACAAACAAACAAAAATTTATCCCCAGATGCTACAACTGCCACTTCTCATTTGAAATTCTGATTTCTGTATATAATTAAAGGAGTGACTACAGAAAATAAATCCACAAAACTAACTTAGTTCTTCACTAACAGGAATTTAACTTCTCTGATTTATATGCATCAAGAAAGCTATGTGTTAATGTGTTAGTTGATTCTTCTAATTTTTAAAAGGTGAAAAGTGCCTATTCCAGAAGTTGACAAACACTTTTTGAACAGAGCCAGTATACAGTAAATACTCTCTGTGGGCCACATACAGTCTCTGTCACAACTACTCAACTCTGCCACAGCAGAGTGGAAGCCACATATAAAATACTCAAGTCAATGTGCATGGCTGTGTTCTAATACAACTATATACAGAATCAGGCAAGGACCTTATTCCTTCTCTCCTATTATAATCATAGAGCGCAAGGAGACTAAAGTGGTAATATAAGTATTATTCATTTTGTGCTTGCTACCATCAGGACTAGTGACCATCTCAAGGTGTAATCTTCTATGCAGATCAATAACCTGCCAGCATTTCCAAAGGGACCCATGGAGAATAGGTAAGTAGCATCTTTTACAAACTCTTACTTATATTTCTTCCAAATATACAGAATGCAACTTTTAAAGAGTGCTGCTGAGGAGACTGACTTCCTCTGGTGACCTGTAGGTTGCATTTTCCTGATTGATAATGAAAATGATTTCCTGATTGAGATGCCTATTTTATAGGAACCATAATACAAATAAAATACATGTAATATTTTAAACATTCTAATTCTCTAACAAAGAGTAACAGTAATAATAGTAGCTGTTATCTAACTCACAATCTTACAAAATTGGAAATATCAACCCAGTTTCAGAGAAAAAGCAAGCTGCAGTGACTGGCCTAGGAGAGCAGCACCAGAATTTCATAGGTCTGAGCAGCACCACTGTTGCTTTACCAGACTGCTCCCCATTGCCAGTTTTGTACCTTAACAGCTTCATAATGATTATACGTTCCCTTTTTATGGCTCTTTTCCTATTTCAGTTTCTATATAATCTATTATTGGGGTGGTTTTTTTTTTTCAATAGCAGTCCCAACAAAATTCCTGGGATTCCTGGTTCTAAAATTCTCTGCATATTCCTATATATTTTATGATACATGAGAATATAAAGTCCCTCAAACACTCAGAACTCACCAATGAAGTATTCTACCACTTGCTGTCCCTCCATGGAAACCATGGGAAATGAAATAAACTTCTCAACATCAGAACTTCCCAAACTCTGCCTCCATCTTTTTCTTTCTGTACCACCTCTCAGGGTTGTTGGTGTCTCCCTGTCACAAATATGACTCATCCTGAGGGTTTTCCAGTTTTGAAAGCATGCTTTTAGCAGAATTAATCTTCTTGTCCACAGGTAGGACCCAGAATAAAAGTGTGCTGCTGCCTTTCAACTCCTTTTCAAAATGAAATGCTTTCAAAATATCAAATTTCAAATGTTTCTAAAATTCACACAAAGGACGCAATTTGAAATCACCTTTGAGTATACCAATATTCTAGGAAGTCAAATAAATAACTTCAAAAAAATGTGTATTATTGGGTATATTTATTTCTTACTCGTTGAAGAAGTTTATCTCTGTAGTGTTCTACTTGCTCCTGAAAACTCTGGCCTGGTTTTTTAGGTCTTTTTCCAGATTCCAGTTCATCCTGAAACTTCATAACTTTGAGCTGTGAAATTAAACATTTTAAAAATAAGTATTTTCATCATTCTAGCTTCTCAAGCACTGTTTTGCTTCTTTTCTACAGCATAATAACTAATTAGTACTCAGTCAAAATACAACCTCACCTGAGGGCCACTTGTCAAATAAGCCCAACTACGCAAAAGTCAACTGATCAGATAGGAGCTTTCTGTGATCACGAGAGGACTCAAAAACCACGAAACAGGCTTCATGGCTGTAAGAAGCCATTTATTCTCTCAATACAATTATAAAAAATTTGGTATCTGGTTCCATAAATTAGAAAAGCAAGGTTGCTAAAGCAAGGTTACCAGCAAGATATTAGAGTCAACAGAACACAGATAAACATCTTTAAAAAAGAGGCAGGGGTAGGGGGCCATGACATTCTGGTTCAGCTCGTGTAAGACCAAACACACAAAAGTGCACACAGTCTGAAGGTTTCACTCACAGTGCAATCACCAGACCTCAAATCACAAAGAAAAGGTTAAATCATATTTGGAGAGTACTTTATAAGACAATAAGAGTAAATACTGATTAAAACAGACTAGGCCAGGCACAGAGGCTCAAACCTGTAATCCTAGCACTTTGAGAAGCCGAGGTGGGTGGATGATGAGATTGGGCGTTCGAGACCAGCCTGACCAACATGAAGAAATCCCATCTCTACTAAAAATATAACATCAGCTGGCCGTGGTGTCGCATGCCTGTAATGCCAGCTACTCAGGAGGCTGAGGCAGGAGAACTGCCTGAACCCGGGAGGCAGAGGTTGCAGTGAGCTGAGATCGCACCACTGCACTTCAGCCTGGGCAACAAGAACAAAACTCCATCTCAAAAAACAAACAAACAAACAAAAAAAAAACCAGACCAGAAAAACATCCATCTCTTATTTTTATCCTTCAGGATACCTATATAAGTTCACAAAGGTATTTGTACAAGATACTCATTGCAACATTGTTTGTAAAAGCAGAACAACTACGTGTTTACCCAGAGATTTCTGGCTAACACATGAACAGATACATATAATACACCTATATATTGCAACGCATAAAGATCTGAGAAAACTAGTAAATTCAGTTACAGGGAGAGAAAAAAACTTGCAATAAGTGAGAATTTTACTTTTTATTCTGGAGGTTTAAGTATCTAAAAATTTTGTACTATATAAAAATAGTAAAAAGAATAAATGCATGATTTATTTTGAATTTAAAAATAAAGACTCCACAAAGTGGTTAAAATAAAAACTACCCTAAGGCTTAGAGGAGTTTAAATTATCCAAAAAATTTACAAGGGTGAAAATACCTTCTTCTTGAATTCTAAAGGAGGGCAAATAAGGTGAAAGGACCTGGAAGATCCTCCAAGTTGTAGAAAGCACATGGATCTTGGATGGTACCACTGGGCTGCCAATCTGCTCAATATCGTTCCACTCAAAGAGAAAGAGGAAGCATTCTTGTCTAATGAAATTCCTGTAGATGCTAACATTTTATCCTGTTTTATTCAGACACTGGTATGTCCTTTAAATGGACTAAATGCTGCTATAGCATACTATTTATACTTCAAAAACAAGACCTCATTTGCTTTTTAATCCCTTTACTATAAATTAGTCTTTCCAACAGAATAGAAACAAGCTACAAAAACATTTCCCACCCCATTCCAAGTGGTATTTTTTCTTTTCTTTTCCTTTTTGAGATAGAGTCTCACTCTGTCAGCAGTGGCACAATCTTGGCTCACTGCAACCTCCACCTCCAAGGTTCAAGCGATTCTCCCACCTCAGCTTCTCAAGTGGCTAATTTTTGTATGTTTTTTAAGTAGAGACAGGGTTTTGCCATGTTGGCTGGGTTGGTCTTGAACTCCTGACCTCAACTGATCTATCCATCTCGGCCTCCCAAAGTGCTGGGATTATAGGCGTCAGCCACCATGCCTGGCCCCAAGCGGTATTTTCACTATTTTTGACTTCATGAATGTTACTTATAAGTTCTCCAATTTTGTCCTTTTACCATCTATTTTCACTTTAAAAAAAGAAATTATTTATTGTTTGAGATGATATCTCACTTTGTCACCCAGACTGGAATGCAGTGGCAGCTATCTCAGCTCACTGCAATCTCCACCTCCCAGAGTCTCCTGGGTTCAAGCGATTCTCCTACATCAGCCTCCATGGCTGGCTAACTTTTGTATGGTCAACACGGGGTTTGACCATGTTGGCCAAGCTGGTCTCAAACTCCTAACCTCAAGTAATCTGCCCATGTCAGCCTCTCAAAGTGTTGGGATTTCAGACATATTTTCACTTCTATAATCAGAATCTTTTATAACCAGAGCTTTGATGTTCTCTCCTTCTCTTCTTTCAAAGCTCTCTAAAAGTCGGTGTGTTTTAAGGATGACTACATTTAAAAGACAAGATGGAAGGCTGAGAAAGCAACGGGGTGTGGGGTGGGCAACATAAACAACTAAGTTCATCACTGTGTGAAGCCCCTCATGACCAAGATGACTCTTCTACAGAATGTATTTGTAGAAAATAAGTTTAAGAGTTAAGTGTCCAAGAGTCAAACAACAGACCTGAATGTTATTTAGGGGAGAAAAGGGATTCCTAAGATAATCTATTTAAAAATCACTATACAATCCCTACTTATAGTTCCTGCTGATATAGTCTAACTGAGGCTCAAGCACAAGTCCAAGGCACACAGAAAACAAATGATCAAGGGTCTCAACACAAAACGAAGTGGCCCATGCAATGGCTTGTTAACCATCCATCACTTGTTGCCTTCAGGCCTCACACAGGTATCACCTTCCAACTCAACTATTCACTCTTTCCCCAGGCAAGAGGAAAGAACGTGATCTCTCTCTTCCAACAAGACAGAAGACCTTCACTTGGTTCCTCACCCACTATTCTACTCTTCCAACCTTGTTGATAGAAATGGGGACAATAGTAGAACGAGAAAAGGTAACTCCAACCTAGGCACTGCTCTCAGTGGTATCTGAAAGATTAAGAACTTGCTTCTGGCCACCACAATATCATATAGCTACAAGATTTTTGTGCTTTTACAAAAGATGTTAGAATTTTGTAACACGAATCATTTGTTTTTTGTTTATTCTATGCTTAAAAATGTTCAGCTATAGGTATCTTTATTAGGACACAAGTGGGGATGGAAAATTATAGTATATATACCATAGTATATAATAGAACTAATTGAAGAAACTAATTTAGAACTTTATTCTTTATTTAATGGTTCTCCAATAAAAGGGTTAGTACTCACTGGATTCTAAATCTAGAAATGGATATCCAAATTTAGGGGCAGAGAAGAGAGCTAGGAAAAGCCCTAGTTTGCTCATCAGCCCTGAGTTCTAGTCCAAGTTTGCCACCTGTTGTGAAATTTTATTCCATTATGACTAAATCTCTCAAAGGATATATGGGAGAAGTATTAGATAATTCTAAAATGAAACCAAGATATACATTTTAAAATCAGGACTTAGTTCACAGTCCAAATCACAGAAAGACAACTAAGTCGTGAGAGGCAGTCACTATGAAACCAGAAGAAATAATCACTGAATACACAAAGAAGAGGTCAGATTACAAAAGAGCACATAAAGTATGAAAATGTATGCATATGTGTATGTATGCAATGTGCATGCACGTGTGTCACATATATGGAAAGAATAAGGTTTATAAAAACCACCTAAGTTAACAGAAAAAGGCTAAATAATATGGTTTCCTCTCTTCAAGTTAATAAGGAAATAAAACATTCTGAACAGTCGGGCATTTATAAGGGAATAGCTTTTATTATCAAGAAAATATATTTTTATTTAACTCAAGTCTGTTTCTACTCAAGGCAGAGCGTTTAGTAAGGTGAGAGGAGTAAAAGAGGGGCATGTATAGGATGAAAAGGTGCACAGGTGAGAGTGTTCACTGACACACATCTTATCCCCCTAAAAATCATATTTAAAATGTATACGAATACATCCCAGGAAAAAATAAATCAACTAATCAACTCTGAAAATCCTTCATTTCTACTTATAAATGACACCATGCTGACTATATATAAGGTTAAAACAAAATGTTGTCTCTGTTTACTTTTCAGTTTGGTGATGTCTGATAAAGAGGTGGGCAAGAACTTGTATCAGCCCAACAGTGACTATGTGGAGAAGTGGCAGTGAGGTAACTAATGTGACAGGTATCGTAAGTTAGCAAGGGAAACAGTACTGACATACGCGGGCATTCAAAAATACTGTTCGATGAATGTACAGAGTATGAAAATTCACTCTCATAAATTCTTTTGAGGTTCGAGACCGACTGCTAAACTACTGCTAGCATTTACTGGGAATATTTCATCCCCTTGAGGGCATTACAAAGCCCGTCGCTCTCTGACATGTCCAAATAGCTCTGGACAAAACAAAAGGCATTTAAAAAGGAGAAGGCGAGACCAGCCTGGGCAACACAGTGAGACCTAACCTCTATTAAAAAAAAAAAAAAAATTAGTTGGGGGGCTTGGTGGTGCACATCTGTAGACCTAGCTACTCATGAGGCTGACGTGGGAGAATCCCTTTAGCCTGGTAGTATAACATTGCAGTGAGCTAAGGTCACACCACAGCACTCCGAGAAACACCCTATCTCCAAACAACACCACCAACAACAATAATAACAAAAAATGGACAGGGGAGGGGGGGGAAAAGGGAGGGAAATGTCTGCCTGAGGTAGTTTGGGCTCTTCTGCACATTCCCCCACCTTTTAGTATTAAGACCCACTCAATGTCTACTCTCCTCCATATTACAGGTACAGACATTAAAAATGAGCCTAATATAATAAAATGTAAACATAACTAGAATATGCCAGAAAATATTTTACTTCTTTCTAGTTACATACTATCAACACTCAAATGAAATGGATTTCTCACAGTATAACACATAATGTATTATATATGTGTGTACATATATATAAAATCTATATATATTAGAATCCATTTCTTCAGAGGATCTCCTATGTGCCATGTATTAGAGATAACAATGATGAAGAGAAAACAGACATAGTCTTTTCCCCTCATAGAAAGTGCAGCCTAATGGGGAAAAGAGACATTAAATAAGCAAGCAAGCAGGTAAGCAAACGAAAAAAATACACATTCACATACATACCCCACAATACATGTAAAATCACAAAGAAATAAACAGAAAGAAGCAAGCAAATCCAAAAGGGTAAGAAAAGGATACTGTGAGTGAACAGATTGTTGAACTAAGCGGCCTGAAGAAAAGTCACCTGGTATGAGGAGTTCTAAGCAGACAGAGGGAACAGTATATACTAAAGTATGATGCAAAGAGGAAGCTCAGTTTGGTGGAGAAAGTGAAAAGCCAGTAAAGTGTAATTTATTTTTCACTGCAACACTAACCTCAATTTCACGAAGTTTGGCTCGTTTCTCCTCACTCATTTCAGAGTACTTAGAGAACTTGGACTCAGTCATTTCTTCTTTGATTGGGTTAGAGTACAAATGATGTTCTTCAGATTTGGAACTTTGAGTATCTTCTTCATCTTCACTTTCTTCTTCTTGACTTTAGAAATAAGCAGAATACACTGTATGTCAAGGCAGCAAGAGTGTACCATATTTTACAGTCCACATATTTTATTTTTCACTGTCTTAGAGCTTAAATAACATAAGCAAAACATAATACAATTTATACCTCAAGCATGTTTTGCAAAATATTCCATCAATATTTTATAGACAATTTTATAAAACACTTCTTTCCTCCACAGAAAAAGTTTGAGCTTCAACATAAGCATACTTTAATAGATTCTGCTTACGTTAATGTTATCTGTGTGCCTTTCATTTGCAACAAACTTTCCTTGTACCAGTTAAATGAAATGAATAATCAACAGTTTCTGCATACTTCACAGTTCAGAGTGATTTCAAGAAGCTTTATGTTTTCCATTCCTGAGTTACTTCACTCATATTGTGAGTAACAATATTCACAAATATTAAACGTTCTCATTTATAAGTGAGAGTTAAGCTACAAGGATGCAAAGGCATAAGAATGATACAAGGGACTCCTGGGACTTGGAAGGATAGGAGGGGCTGAGGAATAAAGACTATATATTGGGTACAGTGTATACTGCTCAGGTGACAGGTACACCAAAATCTCAGTAATCACCACTAAATATCCATGTAACCCAAAACCACTTGTACCTCAAAAACTATTAAAATGAAAATTTAAAAAAATAAAAAAAGATTTATGTGTGCCTTTAATAATTTCAGCAGAGCCTATAATCAATCTAGAAAACACATGAGCTTGAGTCACAGAGTTATTAGGAAATAATCAATGCAGCTAGTAAAGACCTTATCTGTTTAGCACATAACCTTAACAATAAAGCAATGTATACATTTCATATATTAGCAAATATAAGTATTCACATTTTAGTTGATTCTGAAAGTTGCACTGGTTCTGAGTCAGACAAGAAGAAAATAAAAACCTGAAAGACAGTCATGAGTAAGTCACTTAGGATACAAAGAAGAAAAACTTTCCTGTCCGTCCAGAAGCAGTCTAGTGGAAACACAAACAGGCAACTATGTGTAAAGCTGGTCAGTCATCAATACTAGTACAGGAGTAACGAAGTGTTTCTGAAGCACAAAGAATTAATGGGTTTAAAAAAAAATGTTTTATGTTCTGGGACTAGGTGGGGTGTGTGTGTGTGTGTGTGTGTGTGTGTGTGTGTGTATTATTGTCAAATAAATCTGGGCAAAACAAGATGCCCATGTACAAACAAACTCAGAATGTTTATGTATATACAAACAAAATTCCTTACAAACAATGTTGACTGTGATAACAACATTACTGGCATAACAGAACAAACGCTATTTTGCCTTTGAAACTTGAACCTTGCAAGCCCTTCTATGGTTAGTATTTGGGTACTAAGTATATTCTACAATAAGCAGAAAGATTCTTTTTAATATACATGTAGAATTATTCCTCATAATGTAAAAACAGTTATAATCAATTCTTTCCAAATAAAATTTAAATAAAGTTTAATATAATAAGACTTTCATTGTATGAGAGAAAAATTTAAGCCAGGCAGATAAAAAGAAAGTGCAGTCAATTCTGAATCAGAAAAGATATAGTACTGAGAAAAATCTGATACTAACTTTTAAATTTCTCACCCACTGGCCCTTTCTAGACATTACTAAAGTGTTTTACTAACTTCATCTTCAGAACTCCACAAATCATTAATATCGCTGTATAGGTACAACTCAATACCTATAATATTAGTATTAGGAAAAGTCAAAAACAACAGTTTAAAAATATTCTTTTTGGGAAAAAAGAATATTTTTACCTAACATATCTCATTAATTTGTCAGAAATTTCCTAATACAGTTTTTAAGTTTTTTAAAACACAAGAATTTCCTGATTTATGGTACATAAAATTTTACAAGTGTTTCAGATGCTTTTAAATTGCTGAAGTGTATGTGTGTTTATGTAAACAGGGATGTTTACTGAAGAATTATTCTAAGAGTCAATAAGGAAGTGATTTCATTAAACTGAGTCACAGTTACTATGAATCAATAATATAGCAGATATTGATTACTTAACCAATTCTAGTCTGTTACTTTTTTTTTTTTTTTTGGCAATTTCAAATATTCCTTAGTAAACATTCTTGTATGTTTACCTAAATGTCTGTTTTCAATCATAGATGAATACAGAACAGGTAAATAGATGGATTAAAATGGAATAATACCATTTTAATCATGGATGAATACAGAACAGGTAAATAGATGGAATTAAAATGATAAAGGTGTCACAACAGTATGTACAATAGTATTACATCATTTATGTTCAAATAGCTATCCATGTTTTTATTTACACAGAAAGGTCTAGATGGCTGAACATTAAACATTTAACCATATTACTTAAAACTTTTAAAATTAGCTCTATTCATGATTTAAAATATGCAAATATTTTTAATTACTACTATAATTTTTTCAAGGCCTAAGCAGTTTTTCTTAACTGGTTTTGGCCTTAGCTTTAGTCACAATTCGAGGTTCAAATCTTATCCCAGCTTATTCCTCTCGTTCTTTTTTTAAAAGACATGCAAGTTCAAGATTCTAAATTCATACAGTATTCAGTACAAATGAAACTGCTTTTGTAACTTTTCTTCAAAACGTGCTTTTTTTAAATCACATTTCTGCCACAAATCACAATATTGCCACAAAATACAGTAATTACTAGTTACAAAATCAGCCTTAAGTAAAGAGGCATTTCTGATTCAGCCACTAGAGAGTAGTAGTGAGGCATGATAAAATTTCAAGGATCAGAAGCTGTATGCGAAAGGTTTTTTTCCCTTGCTTTGTACTTTCTACTTTTTTACATTATTATGATTTATTTGGAATTCCTAAGAAAAATGAAAAATCTAAAATTATACTCCTAGTGATCCAGGCTTCCATCAACGTATGATTATTCCAACATCCATGCTAAAATGTATTCACATTCCAAACATTAACACAAATTTCAGTTTTACGCCAAAAACACTAATACCTTTATAGAAATAAAACTAATGAAACAATACTTTTTTTCAATTCAATGGCTTTTCTACTTTGCCTTCCTCCCAAATTAAACAATTATTTTGATGAGTACATATACTACTTTTAAAGCAGTGATTCTAAAATGGTAAGATGTAGCTAATGATAGGATCATGAACATAAGGGTTCAGAAAATCACTTTTTTAAAGTAAACTGAACTAAACTGTTCCCAATTTGTGCATTCCTAAACAGCCTCAGATAGCTATTTCTAATAGCAAGCCACATCTATATTTTGTAAATATTTTGTCATCATCACTGCTGACTTGTTCTGATCATACCAACATTTCTGGAAAAACATCATTGTAGACAAGTTTTTACCATCATATCAAACTGTGTTTCTATAACCTGGGGATTGATCACATTTTCCCAACAATCCAAATGCCCATTTATTAAATCCACACAAATGCCCATATTGTGCTAGGATACACCAGCTCTCTTATTTGAAAACAATAAAAGAATGCAAAATTTATAAAGACAGAAACCTGTGCTTTGTGTTTGTGATACCATCTCTTCCTACTCATTAAAAAAAAAAAACAACTCCCATTGCAATTTTAAAAAGTGTCAAGCACTTCCTAAAAACTACCAATGCAAATTTGCAAAAGAATTTGAGAGCAGAGATGCCTACAATCAGTGTCAAATACAAAAACAATTTTGGGGTGATTAACAAACAGCAAAATCAAAATTATTCTTTCTCCATATTTCAAAAGAAATGTTTTTTTTTCCCCTCTGTATTCATTCTTAGTTCTTCTGAAAGGTTTACATTTAAATAACACAATCTCCCTAATGCAATATTTTTCTTAGCAATGTACAATCCAAAAGAAAAGGAGTATAACCTTTCCTACTCACATTTTAAAAACCACTTTTTGTGGAGCCCAAAACAGTATTTGATGGCAAATGTTTGAAACAAATGCAGTTGATCAATTAGTACTACACAGTGAGAATGTAACCTAGCATAAAAAACTCAAAAGCAAAATGAAACCAGATGCATCAAGACCAGAAAACAAAAGCTCTTTTATTCACTGGAAAACCAATGGAGAACTAAAAATGATCCTCTCACAATTTTTTTTAACAGTTAAGTTTTCCACTTTGCTATTATTTCAACTACATGAAAAGGGGAGTGTATATGAACAAGAAACAGTATATTTGAAACTTAGATTCTTACTTTTGATTTTCTTCTTCTTCTGATTCTTCATGCTGGTCAAATAATTCCCATTTAGAAGTTGTAACAGCTGAATGGAAGAAAAAGAAGGATGTAATTCCATGAGGTAAACTAGCATTTTTGCAGTAGCACAGTGGAAGCTCAAGCTTTAGAACTGAAAAGTTTGTATTACAGAAGTTTTTTTTAATCTATGTTTATCAATTCTCTAAATAGCTATTTCTATGTGCCAAATCTCTTTCATCACACCAACACTATAATTCAAATTCATGAAGTGACGAATAATGCCATTCTTATTTCTGTGCTGAATGTTAAGATGTATTTCATTAAACCTATAAATAGTAACAATTACAGATTATTAGCACTAGGATACAGGTCTAAGTAAGTGTGAAAGGCAGATCTAAATGGCATATAATCAGTCTAGCATTATGCGAGAGTCAAAGCTTGGTCAAAGCTTGGTTTCTCTGAAACTGACCTCTGTACATTTCTACATAGGTACAGCTTCCCATCTATGTTTGCTACTAAAATGGCTTAACCTAATGCAGTGGTATCTTATTACTCTCAAAGCTTCCAAACTGAAGGACCTAAGAAAATTGTAACAGCAACACCAACCACAATAAAAGTGTACACTAGACACGAAATACAGTAACATTGAGTATTAAGGTTAAAACATGTTATAAAACATAAAAGGAAATTATATATATATAAGCACACCAATAATTAATTTCTAAGTACTTAATTTTAAAGTATTTATTTTACTTTTACTTACCCTGTGCTTCCAATTCAGATTCATCCACAGCTTCCCATTTTGATGGGGCAACTTTAAATATAGGCTCATTCTTCTTTGAGTCTTCGGTTGCATCCACTATTAGGGAAAGATAAGCCATTAACCCTGATGACTAGGGGATGACCCCAAGTATTAGGTTCATTGGTATTCACTATATTATTAAAAAGCAAAGTAAAATAAGGACATAGATGAACAAACAGTAATACTAAGAACAAGGACTATGACTAAACCAATTCTCTGCATCTGATGGCAAAATTCTGTATTAATTAAGAAAATACAGGTTAGTAATGTATCAAGCAAGTGAAGAAGTTGAGAAGTAAAACAAATCTTTAATACCTTTACCTAATGTTTAAAATACACAACTGCATACATTATTCAATATTTAAACATATAATTCAAATGTACCAAAGGGCTGTGTATAGTTGCTATTTTCAAAATGATTTTAAGCAGCTAGGAAAACTGAAGTTAAGTTAGAAAAATTAACAATAAATACAGAACTGATAAAACCAGATACCTAGGATTATGCATAATTGAGCATAAGATTTTGCTTATAATTTTCTGACAATTAAGACAAAAAGAAAAACCTACTAATATTTATAGGAGGCTGATTGTCCCAATAAAATGTGATCAGAAAAAAGGCTTCTAATATATTTATTAATACAAATAAATGTATTACTGGGTATTAGAATTTTAAAAAATCAGAAATAAAAAAGTTAATAATTTGATACCTTAATGAGAAACTATAACCTTTTTTCACATCAGCATGTATGGGAAATTCAAGTTTTGGTAACCAAACTTATTAGCTAGATTTAATCGGTTTGAAATTGGAACTTACAAGGCACTCCATCAAGATCATCATCAAGACTTTTTATAGGGACTCCATCAAGATCATCAATGGGAGTAGCATCAATAGGAATTCCATCTACATCTTCCAGAGGTGCACCATCAAGCTCTTCCTCAATGGGGGCACCATCAAGGTCATCTGGTACATCCTATAGAAATGTGTATTATTATAACATTTTCCTTTGCTTGCTGAAGTCACATTGCTTATAAGATTAATTTGTAATCCAGCCAAGCCAACATACCTGGATACCCACACTCCAAGGTACGATGTAAGAACATAGTAAGAATATATTCTATCTTCCACTTTGCTAAAAGAGTAGTCAGTTGTGTATTTATTTAATGTTTGCCAAGTGCTCACTGGTGCCAGGTACCATGTGAGGAAATGATGAGTAAAAACAAGTTTGGGTTCTCTGTTATAGAGCCTGGTAAAGGTTTTTGTTGTTGTTTTGGGCAGGGGGTGGCAACCAGGAAATCAGATAATCACAACAATATATACTTATCTGTAACTATGATAACTGCTACAGCAAAAAGGCATATCATACTATTAGCATAGTAAGTTTCACTGAAAGACGTCAGAGAAGGCTCTCTAAGTTTATGCTTGAGCTGCAATCTAAAGGGTCTCAGGTAAAGAGAAGTCCCAGAAAGAGGAAAGAACATGTATAAAGGCCAATGGTAGGTGGCAACACACATTTAAGAAACTGAAACATGGACTATGTGGGTTGCAACAGTAAGGCCAATTAGGAAGATCCTGCAGGAGTGAAAGTGAAAACATAATAGCTGACTAGCAAGGCAGAATTAAAGATGAAGGATTCAGTAATAATTTAGGAGGTTAAAAAAAAAAAAACCAGAATAGTGATGTATATTATCTGCTATTATGTGATGCATCTTTTCATACACATATTACTTCTATAGCTATCTTTAACAAAATAAAGTCATGTTATATATATTGCTCTATTAAATGCTTTTTTCCCGCTATTAATAATATATCATAAATCTTTTTTTTTCTTTTTTTGAGATGGAGTTTCGCTCTTGTTACCCAGGCTGGAGTGCAATGGCACGATCTCGGCTCACCGCAACCTCCGCCTCCTGGGTTCAGGCAATTCTCCTGCCTCAGTCTCCTGAGTAGCTGGGATTACAGGCACGCGCCACCATGCCCAGCTAATTTTTTGTATTTTTAGTAGAGACGGGGTTTCACCATGTTGACCAGGATGGTCTCGATCTGTTGACCTCGTGATTCACCCGCCTCGGCCTCCCAAAGTGCTGGGATTACAGGTGTGAGCCACCGCGCCTGGCCCATAAATCTTGTATCATTAAATAAAAACACTACTCATCAATTTTCACATAAGGACACAAGATAGAGAATTTCTGTTATATGTAATTTTTGACTCCTGGGTTCCAACAGTAAAAGCCCACTATTTAGTGGTAAACAATAGCATTTTTCACAAAGAAATGTACTTCACATATGTAACATAGCACATCACCAAGAAACCTCCATCCCAGATACAAATTTTAAAAACCATATACACAGTGCCTACCTCTGTTTCCTTTTCTTCAATAATATTTACAAGTCCTAAGAAAATATTTTGTAGTTTGATCAAAAATGGTTCTGGATAAATTGCCCAATCTTCCCATGCTCTGAAGCAAGTCATTACCCGTTGCTAAATAAACAGGAAACAGACAACAAATTTTTATTTTGGGCTATGTGTCTCAAATTTCAGTTCATGAGAATCACCATCAAGATTTGCTAAATTTGCCTTGAAACTGACAATTTTTTTAAACTTTAAAGAAAATAATTATATGTCATTACCATATTTAAAAAAAATTAATATCACCTTCTAGTTAAAAGAAAAAAAAACCCAAAAATAAATAAAATGAAAAATAAACAGTAACTATCTGCTCTTTATCACCTAAGGTCAGCTCCCATACCATTAGTACTACACAAGAGCCACATTCCAGGAAACACTTACATAGAAACTTGTGAAAACTGGAAACCTAAGTAGCCAAGTTTTGACCCGAATCCCTTATGGTCCAATGAAGTACTTCCTAATTCTAGGTAACACTTTACTCTTTATCTTCCCTCAACTTTTTTTTAAATTCTAACTTACATCAAAATTTAAGGTCAAAAACTTTTAAAATGGGAGTATAAAAATGGTCAGGCATCTTCCCAAACTAAAAATTTTTCTTAACAATGTCTTCTTTCCATGAAAGCACATTTATTTATTCAATTATAAGTAAAGTACTCCACTTGGCTTTTAACACTGATCTACAGCTTAAGAAGTCATTAAAAAATTGGTAACAGAATACACTTTCTAAACATGATTAAAATGTATGTCTTTAATCCAGCCAAACAACATATACCATTACAAAACAAGTGATTCTTCTGGATGTTTTATGAAAAAAGACTAACATTTATAATATTTAAATAATACTTAAAACTAAAATTAAACACCTGACAAAGTATCTTTAAAATTTTTGATTTTTTGATAAAAACAAAAATGACAGAATATTAAAACAGTAATTTCTGTAACATCTAAGTTTTAAATTTATGTCTCATATTTGACCCCCCATTCATTCAAAACACTAGGGCAAAAATAGTAAAACAATAAACGTACCTTAAAGTTTTCAGATTGTAAATGACCTTGAATTGTACGATAGGTGGCATTGAGGTCTGAAAATATCTGACATAACTTTGTTTCAAAACTGAAATTCAAATAATGCATTCTTTGAAATAAAATCTGTTTAAAATTCCTTTCTCTTTCAGTATGCTAGACAATGAAAACCCCTCCTGAACTTAAAATACTTACAAATTAGTCGAAAATGTATTAAAAATCAAGAACTAGGTGTTTAAAACCATTAGCTCAATTGCCTTAACTCTTAATACTCTAAATTTTTCTCCTACAAACTCCCCAACAGTCCTAAGTATTAGCTCCCTTTATTAGCAAGGAACTTTACACCTAGGATACATTGAACTATCTAGTCCAATTTATTTTATGAAACAGAAATCTTAGAAAAGTGACTCATCCAAGGCAAAAAAAAAAAAAAAAAAACTAATAGCAGACCTAAGAGTAGGACCCAGATCGCTCAATTTCTTTTCAGAGTCACTTCCTAGGGAAAAGCTTCCCTGTGCCTAATTCATAAAATAAACACAGTAGGAGAGCTCTGGGGTACTGAAGAAGAGATATTCATTAATTAGAATACAGCAACATAATTTCCTTTTGCCTTAGGAAACATTAACAATGAACTAAAATCAATATACTGAGGATCAGAAGAGAATACACTCTATAAATAGTTAATGGTATGTCTTTGGTCTCTTATGTTTGCCAGTATATACATTGTTTCAATTTATTCATTATACGAGTAGCTAGATACGCAATAAAAAAAAGTTATCTTTAACACCACCTATTTGTTCTACTGTCAATAACTAAGGAAGTGATATAAAATCTTTCCCAAAAATTGGTAATTTAGCTTAAGTGTAAGCCAATTTTTTAAAACAACCTACAAACCATGAAGAAATTCAAATTAGTCTTCCCTCAGTATCCCTGAGGGGATTGGTTCCAAGGCCTCCCATGGACACCAAAATCCATAGATGTTCAAGTTCCTGATTGCAAAATGGCCTAGTATTCACCTGTAACCTATGCACATCCTCCCATCTGTTAAATCGTCTCTAGGTTACTTATAGTACCTAATATAATATAAATGCTATGTAGAGTTTTCATACTATATTGTTTAAAAAATGTCAAGGAAAAAAGTCAGTACAGACAGAACTTTTTTTCTGAAATATTTTCAATTTGTGGTTGATTGAATATATAGATACAGAACCCACAGATATGGAGGGCTGACTATATTTCTTATTATTGGAGGATGTTAACAAAACAATCCTCTTTTCTGAACTCCTTACCTAACTTAAATACTTTATTTCAGGAATACCATTATACTTACAATTTTCTATAATAGGAAGCATTAGCAACTTTGGCTGAAGAGTTGTACAAAACATCAGAAACCAAATATAATCTGGCAATCTATAATACCAAAAGATAACACAAAATAGATTAGTATAAGCCTAATGTTTAGCTATAATTTAATAATGGCTACTAATTAGAAGAGTTACATGAAACTCAGTATCACCACTACCATGACTTCGGCAGGGATGAAATTTGTTAATTCATTTACATTTCAATTTGTTTGTAACTTCTATGTTAATGAACCTAAATTTCCAAGCAGAAGTAACATAAAACTGCATGGGAAAAATTTCATCAGTCATGTTCTTTGTATAAAAAGAAAACCAATTCTAATCCCAAAAGATGGCAGCTATCTCCCCTTTTCTTAATTAAATGTTCATAACATACCTTTTTAGGAAGGGGTGTCTTTAAGATGGACAATGACTCAGTAATGCAATCCACTATTTCTTCAGCAGCTTCAGCATTATTAAGACAGAAAACCATTGCATCTCCAATATCATTTTTCCTTGGAGTTAATCCCCGTAAGATTTCTTCCAATTTATCCCTCTGTCTGAACATAAATTGTTTTAACTTATGAATATTTAGATGCAATTTCAAATGCCATTGTAGGTTTTGCTGACAAACTAATTTCTTTAAAATCTACTTACATAAAATAAATCTAAAGACTGTAATGTATTAAGTCTGATTTGTGTTGTGTCCCCCAAAATTGTTAGAATTTTTTGAAGAACTTATGTAAGAAAGAATACCCTGTACAACTATTAAAAGATGCCAATGATGTTTTCAGCTTACAAATTAAGTAAATTTAAAAGTATGGGCATTTCTTCAAGAGTCTTCAAGAGTGCCCCAGTCCACCATCCCATGATACTGAAGAACTTTCATGTTTTTTACTCCCCTTCTTTGAAGGAAGTCTATTACTTTAGCACTTTTGCCTGGGATTAGGACAAACTAACTTTTTCTATAAAGGAAAAGACTGGCCTGGTACAGTGGCTCATGCCTGTAATCCCAGCATTTTGGGAGGCCAAGGTGGAATCACAAGGTCGGGAGTATGAGGCCATCCTGGCCAACATGGTAAAACCCCATCTCTACTAAAAATACAAAAATTAGCCAAGCACGGTGGCAGGCACATGTAATTCCAGCTACTCAAGAGACCGAGGCAGGAGAATTGCTTGAACCCGGCCAGGAGGCAGAGGTTGCAGTGAGCTGAGATTGCGCCACTGCACTCCAGCCTGGGTGACAGAGCAAGACTCCATCTCAAAAAATATATATAATTATTTTAGGCTTTACAGGCCATATGATCTCTATTCCCCTGCTGGTATAGCACCAAAGCAGCCAGACAACATGTAAAGAGGATTAGCTGTATTCCAATAAAACTTTATTTTCCAAAACAGGAGGCGGCCAGATTTAACCTATGAGCTGAGTTTGCAAATCCTAGGACTACAGTGATTATGAACATATACCTTCAGAAGCAAATACACTCAAACAGTATTGCACTTCACTGGCAAATGCTCTCATAAACAATGAATCAATGCAACAAGTATTAAGATTTATAAATTGCAGTAAAGTTCATACAGGCATATCTCAAAGAGACTGTGAGATCGGTTCCAGACCACTGCAATAAAGAAAATATCTCAATATAGCAAATCACACAAGTTTTTTGGTTTGCCAGTGCATATGAAAGTTATGTTTATACCATATTGTAAGTCTATTAAGTATGCAATAGCAGTCTGTCCAAAAACAAATGTATATGTTACTTTAAAAATGCTCTCTTGTTAAAAACGCTAACAATCATCTGAGCTCTGTAAGTCATAATATTTTTGCTGGTGGAAGGTTTTGCCTCGGTGTTGCTGGCTGCTAACTCATGAGGGTGTTGGTAGCTTAAGGTTAGGGTGGCTGCAGCAATTTCTTAAACAACAATGAAGTCTGCTGCATCAAGTGACACTTCTCATCACAGGGGATTTCTCTGTAGCATGAGATGCTATTTGTTAACATTTTACCCAGAGGAGAACCTCTTTCCAAATTGTAGTCAATCCTCTCAAACCCTGCACTGCTTTATCAACTAAGTTTATGTAAAATTCTAAATCCTTTCATTTCAACAATGTTCACAGCTTTTTCATCAGAAGTGGATTTCATCTCAAGAAACCACTTAATTTGCTCATCCCTAAATATCTCCTCACTCTAATATTAAAGTTTTATCATGAGATCACAGCAATTCAGTCGCGTCTTTGGGCTCTACTTCTAATTCTAGTTCCCTTGCTATTTCTACCATATCTGGAGTTACTTCCTCTACTAAAGTCTTGAATCCCTCAAAGTCATCCATGAAGGTGAGAATTAACTTCTTCCAACCTCCTGTTAATGTTGACTTTATTTTACATACAAAGAAAAAACTGAAACGGATTTTTAAGATTTTTATTTATGTATGTTTAATACAGACAGGGTCGCACTATATTGCTCAGGCTTGTCTTGAACTCCTGGTCTCAGGCTATCCTGCCTCAGCCTCCCACAGTGCTGGGATTACAGGTCTGGGCCATCGCACCTGGCCCACAAATGTTCTTAATGGTATTTGGAATGGTAAATGCTTTCCACAAGGTTCCTAACTGACTTTTTCCCAGACCCATTGGAGGAATCACTATCTATGGCAGCTAGAGCCTTATAAAATATATTTCTCAAGTAAGACTTAAAGGTCAGAATTACTCCTTGATCAATGGGATACAGAATGGATAATGTGTTAACAGGCATGAAAACAACATTAATCTCTTTGTACATCTCTATCAGAGATCTTAGGTGATCAGACACATTGTCAATGAACAGTAGTATTTTGAAAAAAAATCATTTTCCTGAGCAGGTCTCAATAGTGGGCTTAAAATATTCAGTAAACCATGCTATAAACAGATATGCTGCCATCCAGGATTTGTTGTTCCATTTATAAAGCACGGGCATAGTGGATTTAGTGTAGTTCTTAATGGTCCTAGGATTTTTGGAACAGTAAATGAGCACTGGCTTCAACTTACCAGCTGCATTAGCCCCTAATAAGAGAGTTAGCCTGTCCTTTGAAACTTTTTAGCCAGGAAGTGGCTTCCCCTCTCTAGCTGTAAGTTCTAAATGGCATTTTCTTACAATAAAAGGCGATTTTGTCTACAGTGAAAATGTAATTAAGTGTAGCCACCTTCATCAGTGACCTTAGATCTTCTGGATAATTTGCCACAGCATCTACACCAGCACTTACTGCTTCACCTTGAACTTTTATATTATGAAGATGGCTTCTTTCCTTAAACCTCAGGAACCAATCTCTGCTAGCTTTAAATTTTTCTTCTGGAGTTTCCTCACCTCTGTTTCCAAAGAACTGAAGAGAGTTTGAGCCTTGCTCAGGATTAGGTTTTGGCATAAGAGAATGCTATGGCTGGTATGATCTTCTATACAGACCACCAAAACTTTCTATCAGTAATAAGACTTTTGCTTCCTAATCAATCATTTGTTCACTGAAGCAGTACTTTTAGTTTTCTTTAAACACTCTTCCTCTGCATTCATAACGTGGCTTACTGTTTGGTGCAAGAGGCTTAGCTTTCAGCCTGTCTCATCTTTTGAGACGCCTTCCTAACTAAGCTTAATCATTCTAGCTTTTGATTTAATGTGAGAGAAGTGAGACTCCTCCTTTCACTTGGATACTTAAGGGCATTGTGGGATTATTAATTGGCCTAATTCCAAATGTATTGTGTCTAAGGAAATAGTGAGGCCTAAAGAGAAGGAAAGATGATGGGAAAACAGCTGGTCACTGAAGCAGTCAGAATACACATTTTTCTTTAAGTTCATCTTATATGACCACAGTTTGTGGTGCCACAAAATAATCAAAGATTACTGATTATCATAACAGATATAATAATAATGATAAAGTTTGAGCTATTGTGAGAATTATGAAAATGTGACAGACATGAAGCAAGCACATGCTGTTCGAAAAATAATGCCAACAGACTTGTTTGACATAGGGTTGCCACAAACTTTCAATTTATAAAAAACACTGTATCTCTAGAGCACAGTGAGTCAAAGCACAATAAAACTAGGTATGTCTATATTTAATTCTATACTCTAAAAATGCTTTTAGCCTTTTTTTTCCCCATGAGGTATATAGGATGTCCTCTGAACATTTAATAAATATGTTTCTCCTTCTTAAATCAGCTAGCTGCACTGTACAATTGCTGTGAGACCAATAATAGCAAACACTTCATGGTAGCCATCTCACAGCTCACCATACATGGCAAATGAAGTGTGAAAATTATCATGAAGAGGCTCTGCATAGCCAACATCTGATGCCACTAGCCACACAATAGTTTTTCCTCTTTATGCTGCATTCAGAGAAGTACGAATTCTAGAGGACCCCCAAATAGTTTCTGTAAGAATCTAAAGTACTCCAATGCTAAAGAAAGAAGTCAATCATGTTTAAGAGATCATCACTAATTTTATCAGGAGAAAAGTCAAGGACAATAGGACACACACCTATACTTGCTAAGATGTTTAAAATTATAAAGCACATGATGAAAGATGTTACTATTTTAAACATTCACAAGTGAAAAAAAATTTATTTTAGGGTTAACATTTTAATATGACGATTAAAGCAATCATTACAGTGTTTTTTCTGAATATGTAATAGAAATGAAAAATATCTTACTCTTCCTTAAGGGCTCCCTTTTTACTAGGTTCCTCTACAAAAGCTTCTGTTTCTTGCTCTTCTGACATTCCATGCAAGTATGGATTTAATGGTGGTGGCCTCCAAAAAGATCCATTTTTGAACATACGAAAATCTTCCGTCCGCCATTTAGTTGGAGAATCTCCCTAACAAACATTTAGAGTTATTATAAATGTCTAACAACTCAGAGTCAAAATTTAAAAAGTAATTGATTATACTTGCCTGCAGAATAGAATAAAGCTTCCACCTATAGTAAACATGGGCTGGTGTCTGGTTTTCAAATAAGAACCTAAACAAAACAAACAAGAAAACATTAAACTTCATATTCTTTTTAAAAAAAAGAGCTATCTTCAATTAAGTATAAATAAATGAAAAATACTATTTGCCTATTTAGTTATAAATAAAACAAAGATCCCTAAAGAGAACCTCACCCACTGCCATTCGATACCTACCCCCTTTCCCTTACCCCAGCCCTAGACTGCCTAAGTGACTGACATTAATACTCAGAAGGCATGCATCATGCTGAGTCTTATGATCATTTTTACTGATACTGTATCTGGCAATGGAGAGATTTTCCCAATATATAATTACAAAAGCAGTGATTTTACACTATTTAAAAAGTGTTAGTATCTTAGGATACCATAACAATTCAGAGGATTAAGCAATTTCTTTTAAAACCCATTTGTTCAACTGTATCTCACTTATGATTCTTCCATTGAAAAGCATAATGAAATCCTAGAGAATGCTAAAAAACAATACTATTTAATTAACCAAATCAAAATCTTACAGAAAATTGGTCTCAATACATTCTACTCTGATTACTAAAACTGCTTCTCATTCCACTGCAGAACTAATCCTATACTTTTAGAACTTTATTCCTGGAAATATTTTTAATTCCAAGAAATTAAAAGTAGTTTTAAAATGCATGCCTGAAGATAAACAAAATACGGTAAAAACATACAATGTAATATTATTTGGCCTTAAAAAGAAATCCCGAGACATGCTATAATATAAATGAATCCCGAGGACATTATGCTAAGTGAAATAAGCCAGTCACAAAAGGACAAATATTGTATGATTATACTCATATGAGTTTACCTAGAGTAATCAAATTCCTAAGAGACAGAAAGCAGAATGGCAGTTGTCAGGGGCTAAGGAGCCAGAGGACTGAGGAGTTACAGTTTTACCGGTACAGAGTTTCAGTTGTGGAAGATGAAAAAAGTTCTGGAGATGGATGGTGGTGATCATTGCACAGCAATGTGAATGTACTCAATACCACACTTAAAAATGGTTAAAATGGGAAATTTTATGTTACATATTTTTTTTTAAAAAAAAGCACACCTGAACATAGGATTGTTGATTTCTCTGTTCATAATCATAGCTTCAAACATTGGCCCTTCACGTACAACAAACTCTATCATTCGATGTATCAGGGCGAGCAAATTCCTACAACAACAACACAGTTAAAGAAAATGGATTCAGACCTACCACTATATAAAACTACACTTGACCTAAGTTACTATAATTGTGCAGAAAATGATTATTCTGATGACTAACACCAAATTTAATACCAAAAAAGTAACCTGGAGCATATGTTAATGCTTTGTGCATTAAGAGGGTGTGGGGCAGTGGGAGTAGGGAAGTGGGAGGGGATGGAAAGGTGAAGGAGGGTAGGAAACCACAATACAGCCTCATAGTAATATTTAATTTTCTAAATGTCACTTAATTTTATTTTCCAAAAGCAAAACATTAAATTATAAATCACAACTAATTGGAAAGCTGCAAATATTAATATATAAAATCAGTAACTTAAGAGCCTGCATGTTATTACACCCATCTAGATAGTTATATACTATCTCAGTTTAAAACAAAAAAATTCCTAAACCAAGCACTTTTGTGGTGCTACTAAAATGTTATAACCATGGCTATAATTTATAAAAATGCAAAACTATTTAACAAGTTTAAGGCCTGATTTAATTTAAAAAATCCATCCAACTCCTGTGTTTTTCTGGTACACATAGACCAGATGGAGTTTTTATTAAATCTAACCTTTAATGAGGCAACATCCCTTTGGACCACACTTCAAACTAGTTCACAATTCATGAAATGGATAATTCTGCCTGTATATTATTTTTTTCCCTCCAAAACAACAGAGATTGATATGCCTATACACTATCAATCAACAAAGAAATTATGTTGCCAAAGCCTTAAGTGAATGGAGTACTACTCTTTCCAAAATATTGCAAAATGGGGCACATGATGAGATGCCCTTCCCATCTTCTGTAACAATTATTTTCCAATATTTTGCCAAAAATAAACATATGTAATTTTTTAGTACAGTCATTTTACTGACTGAACTCATAGTAAGTCTTTATTTTTAAATCTGAAGCTGGGTCCTTAAATCGTGATACTTTATTAGACTCCAAACACAATTTTGGACATTGATTATGGTGTCAAGCAAAAATGACTCAGCTTATTTATAAGCTGCTTTTGATTTCTTATTTCACCAGTCCCCCACCATATACAGTTGGCAAATAACAATCGGGAAAAGCAAAAGGATATTGGCTCTTGCTACCAGGCACACACTAAATTACACCTTTAGCATTCCCAGATCAAATTATGTTCATATAACTGCTAGAATGTAAATAAATATATAGTTACAAAACAAGACAGACTTTTTTGGCCCTATAATGCCCTATTTCAGAGTACATGAACAATAAAATAATCTATCTCATGATGACTATAATTATTTTCTCATAGCTTTCAAGCAAACCTACTTCAAAGAAAATCTGTACATAGTGAAAAAAATTTAAGCCTAAAGTAAAAAAAAAAATTGCATCACAGTTTAAATCTTTAAAAAGGGGAAACTATGCATTTGAAACTACTAATTCAACCTCAAATTGTTAAAACAAAAAAACTAAAAGCATTACTTAATTTTTAATTTAAAAATTATTTTTCTTTCATAGAAGTAATTGCTCTGCAAACATGCAGTTCTTCAGCATTCATATGGTTAATGACATTATTTTGAAGGAAGGGAGATAATGTAAAGTTATGATTCAATTCCAAAACTCCCACTGGATATGAGCCAAATTAAAGCTACGGGAAATTTTATGTATAAGACTAATTACTAGGTGAACAAATGTTACACATCCAGAAACTTGTGTGAATTAAGTCAAAAGCAACTTGACTTCAGTATTAAAGATAGAGAAAAATTGTTTAGCAAGTTTAAAAACAAAGGATTCATCCTAATGGTGAGTGAAGATTTTCGGCAAAACGCATTCTCAAAATTTTGTTTAAAAATAAGCTGAGCCACATATAAAGCTAACACTAGATATGTGCTTTTTTTGAATGCTACAAAAATACTATCCTGTGAATGCTTTTATCAGTGGTGAAATACCCACTATAGTTTTAAACAGGCTTGTAACCGATAAATCTATTTTTAGAAAATTAAAAGTTTGTAAGTGTTTTAAAAATGTTTCATGATTATTTAAAATCAAAATCTGACAATTAATTGTTACAATTTGACTTCAAGATTACTAAAGAATTGTAATCACATTCTTCTTCCTTAAGGGATTCTGTTTATTTTAAAAATGGTGACTTTTCTATTAGAATAAAACAGTGTAGTACAAAAAGATGGTATGTTTAAAGTGCATTATTTCATTATAAAATGGTAGTTATCTTATTCTGGGCAACAACAACCAAAAAAAAAAAATTGTCTCTCAGTTATAATAAAACCACATTTATTGGAGTCGATCGTACCAATGTCTGGTCAAAAACTGTATACTTTCCCAATCCATCCCATGATGTTTTCCTGGTCCCCCGCTGCCGCAGACAGTTCAGCTGGTGTTGCTCACCAAGGCCAATGTCAAAGAGAATTTGGTATTCTTTTGTGTTCATTTATTATTCAACCAGTGTTGTGTTCCTGTGTTTGGGAAAAGGCTTAGCTTGACTGAGCAAGAGCATACCTACAGCATGAATTCTTCTGCTTTAATAGTGTGTTGAAAGAGGAAAAAAAGGAAGAAAGGAAAATAAAAGAATTCCAAATATCTTTGTTATCATGAAAAGAAAGTTTCTAGTATGTCCAGTGTTCATGACAGTAACAGGAATTTCTTCTTAAAATCAATTGGGGGAAAAAAAAAAACACAAAGCTATGCCTTCAGTAAGGAGAACTCAAACCAAGGTTATATATTAAATGCAGATAATTCAGAAAACAAGAGAAAATTAACAACAGATTGGGTCAAACTGTAATATAATCTGAAATTTACAATACATTTAAAACATCTATTTTCCCATTGCAATAGTCCATCATTATTAGACCAACGACTCCAAATCAGAGCTAATAAATACATTCTAACTACTCAAACTATAAACATTCCCTACAGTGCTAACAATAAAAACAAAAAAGATACTGACATAAAATTTCAAAGTATACAAAAGTTAGTTAAATTTGACACATCCCCCCAAAAAGTACTGGGAAGGAACCATTGCTCAGTCAAGATACTACCTTTTCCTCAACACCATTTCTTTTTAAATTCAGAAGGGGATATTGTCTATATTTAGATCAGTAATAATAAAGAAAAACATGTACCTTTCTGTTGGGATAACCACTTTGACTATGGCTTGCGACAGAGTCTGTATATGAAGTCACATCAGATAATAAACATAGAATATGTGAGTATTGTTAACAAGTAACAAGCAAAAATATACATATGCATTGAAAATACTACATATCTAATCACAAGTTTTGCAGGCAATCACTGCATTTGAAGTCATTATACACTAAGCAATTACATAAATGCAAATGGATGTGTTCAGTGAACAATAAATGTTCACCAAATGCAAAGAATCAGAACATTCCTGCCAGAATGCACATCAATGCACTGAAATAGGTACTACACTGAGAATTATCAGATAAAGATTTTAATTTGTGAAATAATTAACTGTTTGCCTGACCATACAGTTCGCTACTTTGTTCCCAAGCCTTTAAAACCAGCCCTGTCATTTTAAGTGTAATTAATTCATAATAGAACCAACAAATTATTATAACTTGAAATTAAGTTGGTTTTATGTTTACTAAAAAGAAAATACTCACCCTTTGCTTTTACTAGATTAGCTTTTTTCAAAACCACATAATCTTCTCAAATATTCTAATACCTCAGACCTAGCTGCCATCCAAACAATAACTACTTAGGAAGTCTTTCTAATTGAAATGTCACTTAACCAAATACAAAGTATCACTTTCTCAGAACAAAGTAAATTTAGAAACTACGGTTAAGCAAATCTGGATACAACACTGGACAAAGGAAAAAAAAAAACTTAAGTGGTCAAAAAAGGAATGGTAGCCACAAATAAAAATATGACCTAGTATTTCAAATACAGGGTTTCCATGGGCTAAGGCAGGGAACACATCTACTTATTTCTTTAAAAGTTGCCATAACAGAATTACACACACTTTTTCTATAAAATTGTTGAAAAGAAATACTACCACAGCTTTAGTATTTACAAATTAGATTCAGGCTTATGTCCATTTTTTAAATTACCTTCTCAAAATCCTCTTTGTTTTTAGGTGGTGGTAACATAGGAGCATTAGGGTTTTTTAACCGCTCTCTAGGCTGCGCATTAAAAGGCAGTCCGGATGGAGGCGGGGGAAGCGTATGTTCCATCATAGAAGGCGGAATGTATATTGGATGTGGAGGAATAGGTACAGCTTTACCCCAACCTAACTTCATTTCAAAAGACATAATCATTTTTCCTACAAGAAAGAAATGAAAGGTCACTTTGTTAACTCTTAAGTTTCCAAATAAAATCTTTCTGGTAAGTTGAAATAATATTAATTTTAACCCCTCCATTTCAGGTCCATTCCTTCCTAGTTTTTATAAATACATTTCCAAACCAAAGAAATACCTGAATTGTATAAATGGTTAATAAAAACATTCTTACCATTCAAATTTTTTAAAGCTCTTTCAGCATCTCTTCTATTCATAAAGGCCACAAAGCCACAATTTCTCTCTCTGGCTCTTTCTTCATCAGTTCTAGGCCACATAATTTTCACACTGGCTAACGGTCCAAATCTTCCAAATTCTTGGCACAGCATTTCTTCATTCATCTATTAAAAGGGGTAAAAGATTTTTATTATGCAAAAAAGGAAAAAGAAAAAATTGTTTTCAGAAAACAAAGTAGTTTCTACAAAACTAAAAGCAACATAGCAATATACTACAATTTTCCATTCAAGTACCAGGAACTCTACACAAGTAAAATCCCGCGTGGGGCATTCATAAATCATTTCACACTAGAAATATTCTGGTTTATTTATTTAAGACGCCAGGGTGGAGAAGCTCAGTGGATGGAGAAATCAAAATCACTTTTACTCCTCATCTTCCTTTGTTGCAAGGTCCTGGATCTAAGTAAGATGTTTTATAATAATGGTTATTTAGACACTTAGTAACATTTTTCAAGCAGGCGTAGTTAGTACATTTAAGTTAAGGAGGAAATATTTATTGACAATGAAGAAAAAAGAGGATCTAATCATCTGTTCTCCTTCTAACACTCAACTATCCATGTAATCAAATGCAGAGGAAACAAATAGCAAAAATGCAAAATACAATTTTTATTAACAGTCTATCATGTATTACCACTACTACATTCTCCATTAACATAATCAACAGCATCAATGAAGGAAAAGAATTAATATAAAATTTTATCTATTATAAGAGTAGTTTGCTACTATGAGAAGAAAAAGGGATTCCACAAGGAAACAAGTATGCATCAGAAGTGGATAGTCTCAAAATAATATTAGTCATCACCGGTCATACCCTAATTTAATAATAAAATCAGTACCTAGTAAAACACTGCAAATTCAGAGTTCAATCTCATTACCAAAAGAGGAAACAAGAATATGTGGCAAGACAATCTGGGGCATACCAGTAAGTCTCAGGTTTACAAGACAACTCTAAAGACTATCCAATTCCATCAGATTTGCCAGCTTCAGAATCTTGATTTTATTTGTTTGACTGACAAAGTAGTTTTCTTCCAAAAGCATAAAGCATATCAATATTCATCTTACTTAACATTACCTGTGGATTAATGTTTCCAAGGTATAAATTAGTAGTGCTTGGATCTCCCACATCATGTGAGCCAGGTGCGTAATCATCAAGAACTGGGGAAATAAAGAAAAAAATAATTATAACCTGCAAAATATAAAGTTGAGACAATTTAACAATAAAAAGAGCAAAAAACTGTATTACCACCAGATGATCTATTTCTCCTTGAAGGCGCGTCCACTTAAAAGGGAGGAAAGAAAACAATTACTAGTTTTTAGAATACAGTAGTCCCCTCTTATCCTCGTCTGTTTTTCCCAGTTTGTTACCCAAGGTACAATAAGATATTTCTGAGAGACAAAAAGACCACATTCACGTATTCACGTAACTTTTTTTTTTTTTTTTTTGAGAGACTCTCGATCTATAGCTCAGGATAGAGTACAATGGCATGATCTCGGCTCACTGCAACCTCCAGCTCCCAGGTTCAAGCAATTCTTCTGCCTCAGCCTCCCAAGTAGCTGGGATTATAGGCATGCACCACTATGCCCGACTAATTTTCTATTTTTCGTAGAGACCGGGTTTCACCATGTTGGCCAGGGTGGTCTCAAACTCCTGATCTTAGGTAATCTGCCCACCTCAGCCTCCCAAAGTGCTGAGATTACACATAATTTTTATTTCAGTATATTGTTATAACTGTTCTATTACTTATTGTTCTGTTACTTAATCTCTTACTGTGCCTAATTTACAAATTAAATTTTACTACAGCTATGAACATGTAGGGAAAAGGATAGTATATATCCATGGTTTCAGGTATCCACTGATAGGCCTTGGAATGCAACCCCCACCATGGATAAGGTGGGAACTACTGTAATTAATCAAAAACATACACATTAAAAATAAATGTCACTTACTAGAACGACGCTGACCGTCAGAATCTGATTGAGGAGGTTCAAATCGACTTAATCTGCCTTTTGTTTTATGTCTCTCATCACGTTCTTCTTGAATTCTGTTGAAAATATTTACAATCACTTAAAATGAGCCAAAATTTATTCATTCACATTTAAGAATAGCACTTACCAAATTACTATCATCAAATAACTAGAAATATATATAACTAAATACTGGTACTGATAACCAAGATTAGAGAGTCCCTCAGCTATACAACCACCATGAACAAATTTCTGATATATCACACTACCAATGGAATACAAAGCCTACTTTAAAGGTGAGGAGAAAATTCAACACTAAAACCACTGAATCTGTTTCTTGCTAAGTCTGATTGCCCCACACTTCCATCCCAGTGAGTATACTGCTTCCACTGCAAACAGGACTCTGGACATTAAATACATCAATTGAACTGAATCTTCATAATGCAAACAACCCAGGTGATGGATTAAATGCTAATTTATTTTCAAAGATATCCCACAAAATATCGTCATAATATCTAAAACAATCTCATAGAAAATTGGCTAACAATAACTAACTGGTACAGTATATTCTTTATACTTGCATCTGTTTATGTATCAGCTCAATATACCTATGATAATTATTCTCCACACTATAAAACTTACTGCTTTAATTCTTCTTTGAAGAGTTCCAAATTGCTTTTTTTCTTTTCTTTCTCTCCTTTTTTAAGTGGCTATAAAGGATACGACAAGTTATACTTCAAACAAAAGGTTAAGCAAAACCAATGATTCAATAAAAGCCTTTTTATATCATTTCCGTACAAATTATATGTTCTAATTATTTAAATTAAAAAGAAAGAATGCTTTTGTTATGACTGAACTTCCCTTCTCCTTCCTCCAAAATAACAAACAATTAAATTATTAATACAATTAAACAATTAAAATGACAACCAGTCAGGGAAATCAATGAACAAGTAGTTACTGAACTGCCATGGAAAATAACTGCCAAAAATACACCCTCTTCAAAACAATCACCTTCGGAGGACATCAATTAGTGGAACAATAAGTAAAATATTTGGAATCCTCATTTAAAACTGCTTCTTAAGCTGCTTCTGGAATCCTTCTTTTAGAAGTGCCAACATAATTTAATAGGGAAGAATAATCTTTCCAACAAATGGTGCCTGGACAACTGAATATCCACATGTAGAAAAATGAAGTTGGGCTTCTACTTTATACCATCTACTAAATGTTCCAAAATTAACTCGAAATGGTTCATGGATCTAAATGTAGGAGCTAAAACTATAAAACTTTGGGAGAAAAACACAGGAATGAATCTTCATAACCCTGAATTATGTGATGGTTTCTTAGCTATGACACCAAAAGCATAAGTAACAAAGCAAAGAAACAAAAACTGATAAATTGGACTCCATTAAAGTTTAAAATCTCCATGCTTCAACCAAGAAAGTGCAAAGACAACCCAGAGAACAGAAAACATCTGCAAATCACACAGCTGATAAAAACCTTGACTCAAGAAGACGTAAAATACTCTTACAGCTCAACAACAAAAATACAAATAACCCAATTAAAAAGCAGGCCAAGTATTTGAATAGACATTTCTCCAAAAGATTATAAATGGGCAATAAACACATGAAAAGATGCTCAATATCATCAAGTAAGTGCAAATCAAAACCACAATCAAGTACAACTTTACACCCATGAAAATAACTAAAATAAACTTTTAAAACAAAATTTTGTTTTGTTTTTTTTCTTTGAAACAGAGTTTCACTCTCGTTGCCCAGGCTGGAGTGCAATAGTGCAATCTCGGCTCACCCCAACATCCGCCTTCTGGGTTCAAGCGATTCTCCTGCCTCAGTCTCCTGAGTAGCAGGGATTACAGGCAGGCGCCACCATGCCCAGCTAATTTTGTATTTTTAGTAGAGATGGGGTTTCTCCATGTTGGTCAGGCTGGTCTCAAACTCCCGACCTCAGGTGACCTGCCTGCCTTGGCCTCCCAAAGTGCTGAGATTACAGGCGTGAGCCACCGCACCCGGCCTTTTTTTTTTTTTTTTTTAAACGAAGTTTCGCTCTTGTTGCCCAGGCTGGAGTGCAATGGCACGATCTCAGCTCACTGCAACCTCCGCCTCCCAGGTTCAAGCAATTCTCCTGCCTCAGCCTCCAGAGTAGCTGGGATTACAGGCATGCACCACCACACCCAGCTAATTTTGTATTTTTAATAGAGACAGGGTTTCACCTTGTTGGTCAAGGTCTCAAAGTGTTAGTGTACGACATGAGAAAAATGGAACCCTCATATATTACTGGTGGGACTGTAAAGTGGTACAACCACTTTTGAAAACTGGCAGTATCTCAAAAGGAAACACAGTTACCATGTGACCCAGCAATTCCACTTCTCAGTTTGTGTGTGTGTGTGTGTGTGTATATCCAAGAGAACTGAAAACATAAGTTCACATCAAAAAAGTCCATACATGAATGTTTACAGCAGCATTAGTTCTAATAGCAGAAAAATGGAAACAATCCAAATATCCATCTATTAAGTAATGGATAAACAATATATGGTATGTCCATAAAATGGAATATTATTCCACCACAAAAAGGAATGAAGTACTGACACACACCACAACAAAGATGATCCATGAAACGTTATGCTAAGTAATGAAGCCAGATACAAAAGACCACATGTTGTGTGATGCCATCCATACAAAAGGTCCAGAACAGGCAAATCAAGATACAGAAAGTAGATTAGTAGGTTGTCAGGGACTGAAGTCAACAGAAAAAAAAAAGTGGGAATGACTGATAATGGGTAGGGATTTCTTTTTGGGGTGCTAAAAATTTTCTTAAATTAGAGTGTTGATAGTTGCACAATTTTGAATATACTTAAAAACCACTTAATAGTACACTTTATTTATTTAAATAATTTTTTTTTTTTTTTTTTTACTTTTTGTAAAGATGGAGTCTTGCTATGTTGCCCAGGCTGGTCTCAAATTCCTGTGCTCAAGCCATCCTCCACTCTCAGCTTCCCAAAGTGCTAGAATTACAGGCGTGAGTCACTGCACCTAGTCAATTGTATACTTTAAAAGGGTAAATTTTGGCCAGGCACTTGTAATCCCAGCACTTTGGGAGGCAAAGGTGGGCAGATCGCTTGAGGCCAGGAGTTCAAGACCAGCCTGGGCAAAATGGTGAAACCCCATCTTCACAAAAAATACCAAAAACTTAGCTGGGCATGGGACTACATTGCCTGTAGTCCCAGGTCCTCAGGAGGCTGAGGTGAGAGGACCACCTGCGTCTAGGAGGTTGACGCTACAGGAGTCACAATCACACCACTGTACTCCAGCCTGAGTGACAGAGTGAGGCTGTCTCCCAAAAAAAAAAAAAAAAAAAAAAGGTGAATTGTAGTAGTGTATATGAATTATATCTCAATAAAGCTGGCTTTTTCATTGCTTTTAGAGCTATTTTTTAAGCCACACGAGAAAAACCAGTCTTACTTTTCAATGCAGTATTTATTCACCACGTTTGGCTCCAAATGACAGACCCACATCTATCTACCATCTCCCATGAAAACTAACCCCTCAAAGAAAAAATATTTTTCTAACACTGAAAATATTTTAAGTGTCACCAATTCTGACAGTAATTCCCAGAAGGTTCCAAAAATAAATGTTCTGGGAAACATACACTACACGTACTAATAATTTAAATACCTCAGTTCAGAATTGCTTAAGACAACCCCACAGGTTTACATTTATACCCAAAATACAGTCAAGGTTTGACTTGCAATATATTATGAGCATAAATAGCAAATGTTCCCTGCTCAAAGAACATAAAGAATATCATCTATGTATCCTAATTCATTATGTCTCAGCTAAGTAAATTACTGGGTTAGAAAGCATCAAAACTTAACATCTATCACCCCCAACCCAACCAAAAATGAAAAACAAAAAGCCAAAGTCTTGCTTATAGTGGAAGTATCATTGGCAGTGTCATCTCTGAACATAAATGGTCAATTACTTGAGTATGACTTACAGGTTTTTTGGTTTCTATCACAAGAAGAGATGGTGGTCTTTCATTGGAAGACTGATTTGGAGGATTTTTTTGATCTGCAAATCTTGAAGATGGCTTATAGATTTTACCTCTTTTTTCATCTGTTTCATGTTCTTCTGAAATTTAAAATACTAAGTTTCAAAATTAATTTCGCTTCATTTTTTACTTTTTTATTTGAAAACAAGTAAAAATTAGTAAAATGCTTTTAGGATTAAGATGTATCACTACTGACAAACATGAAATTAAATTCAAATATTATCACCTCAATAATACTATTTTAATCATTTTGTGGCAAAACGATGACACATATTACAACTTCTGACTAGTGCTTTGCTGTCTTAAAACTTGAAAGGAACTAAACATGTTTATAAGCTATCTGGCTTCAATATCTCATTAGCTGACACTTGGCCATTTATCTTGCTAATTAATATAACCACTAGAGGGTGCTGATAGAAAATGTAAAATTCAAAAGCAATCGTATTTCTTTCCACAATTATCTACCTGCAGTTATTCAATGGGGTTTGCTCAAAAACTATAATAGTTATACTTTATTAGTAGTTATATTTTATAAACTTACCTTTAGCTGCATTAACGACACCCCCTCGCACAAATGTTTTCACCTTATTACCATCACTTCCTTCAAAAGCAGCAAGAAATTCCTCATAAATCTCAGCAGCTGCCTTTTCATCCTCCTAAATACACATGAAAATATTAATATCACAATACAAAAATTGTTAATGTACATAGGGTTAAATTCATCAAAGAATAATATGGATGAAAACCCTCCCTTCCCAGGTCAAGCAGTCCTAACATGTAATAACATCTAATCTTTAGCAGATATTAAATATTAATGAAATTGAGAGGCTTTGTTCCTCTACTGCCAATTTGTTTGTTTTAGTTTTTGTTTTTTTTAAAGGACCCACTGCGCAGCCTTTGTATGATCTATTGGCAATTTGTAGAACCAGAAAAAGAACCTGTAAGTATAGACTAATTAGTAAATTTGTCTAGAGACAACTCAAGTGTCAAACTGTATGACAACTGACTGTATGAGAACATATTAAGCTAGTAATGTTTACCAAGTTTCCAAGGCATGAGTGAATATAAATATTTTTCAAATCACCAAAAACATGAGTATTAGAAGTTGAAGCAGCAATATCTACTGACAAGTGGCATTAAAGAAAAGAAAGCTCAGAAGAATCTTTCTTTCTTTCTTTTTTTTTTTTTTTTTTTTTTTTTGAGATGGAGTTTCGCTCTTGTTACCCAGGCTGAAGTGCAATGGCGCGATCTCGGCTCACTGCAACCTCCGCCTCCTGGGTTCAAGCAATTCTCCTGCCTCAGCCTCCCCAGTAGCTGGGACTACAGGCACGCGCCACTATGCCCAGCTAATTTTTGTATTTGTAGTAGAGACGGGGTTTCACCATGTTGACCAGGATGGTCTCGATCTCTTGACCTCGTGATCCACCTGCCTCAGCCTCCCAAAGTGCTGGGATTATAGGCGTGAGCCACCGCACCCGGCCTGAATCTTGATATTTTCAATTATTCTAAATGTCCCCAAAACATGTATGAACAGAAGAAGGGCCAATGGAACATAATAGAAAATACAGAATAAAATCGAATAGCATGTGGAAATTTAGTGTTCAATAAAAGAAGCATCTCAAATGAATGGGAAATAGATAAACTTTTTGATAAATGATAATGGGATAACTGAATAATTATCTGAAAAAAGACAAAAAAAAGAATCTATTCTTCACACCATATACCAGAATAAACTACAAAATAATTTAATATTCTTATAAAACAAAACCATACAGTACTAGAGGAAAACATGAGGAAATTCTTTTATAAGCTTGTAGTGCAAAACACTTAACTGAAAAACCAGAAATCATAGGGAAAGACTGATAAATCTGATTGTACAACAATAGTTTTTGCATGAAGAAAAACACCAGCAGCAAAATAAAAAACAATCAACAAAGTGAGAAAAAAAATCGTACCATGTGTAACAAACTGTTAATATAACTTACAAAAAAAATGGTTTAGATGTGAGCAGACAGTTCACAGAAACAAGCACAAGAAAAACTGTTAAACTTTACTCATAATGAGAGAAGTGCAAAGTTAAAACTACACTAAGATACCATTTTTCATGTAGGAGATTGGTGAAACTTCACTGTTGGCACTGCTATGGGGAAACATTCATTCATACATTACTGACAGGGATGCAAAATGTTCCTGCCCCTACAGAGAACATTTTGACAATGACAAATACAGAAAAACTACATTTATGCATTTACCATTCAACTCAGTAATCTCATTTGTAAGTACATACCCCCAAATCTCACCTATAAGAATATATTCCAAAGATAACACTAGCAATAAAAACAAACATACGCATAACATTATCCATAACAGCAGTATTTGTAATGGCAAAAGAACAAAACATAAATGCCCTCAATAGAATTTTAGTTGAATAAATGACTACATATCTACACAGCCACAGAAGAATAAGGAGTATTTCTATCTACTTGTGAAATATACTTATTTCTGAGATATAATGTTAAGTTAAAAAAATTGGAAAAAAGTGCACTGTATAAAGCATGCTATCATTAATCTAAGGGGAATGGATACAATGTGTACACACACACACACACACACACACACACACACCCTTTACTTATACAAAAAAAAAAGATTAGAAAATAGCCAAAACTATAACAAAGAAAAAAGAAACAGGGTGAGGGAACAAGAAGCTGGATTGCTAGGAATATACCTTGTATTACAGATTTGACTCACAGGTGGAGCTGAGATTATCCTAGAGGTTAAGAATCTTTGGGAAACATTCCTTTAACACACTTACTAACCCCTTAGACACATTCATTTCCAAGGATAATTTAAAATACATTTTCAACATTACCTTTTTCTTTAATTCTTCCTGTTCCTTTTTACTTAAAGTTCGCTTAGCTGTACTCATTTTTCCAATACTGAATGCTTTAAGTTTGTTTTCCAGAAGAGGCTAAGAAATAAAAAGCATTATCTTTACATATACATTCTTAATGCTATCTTAAACTTTAATACATATCACCTGATAACTCAGTCTTCAGAATAGACTGCATTTTTTAAGAATTTCATTGTGAAGGAAAGCTGGGGATCAGGTGCCTATCTTGCTTGACTCTGATATTAAGTAGTCATCAAAGAATGTCTTCATTCGATAGCTCAAGGTCAAAAACATGCAAAAGTCATGTTTATAAAAAGGTAAAAATAGAAGAGACAGACACTAATGCTTAGGACAAGAATAAAGGCATTTGAGGAGGGAAAGTACAGATGTTTCTGGGGAAAAGTTGCAATGATAGAACACAGATCCTCAAGTAGACAAAGGGAGGCATACATTTCCATTGTCCAGTGGCAGGAATTTACCATCTACAACCCTCATTTCACATACTGTAAATCACTTCTTCTTTATAATTTGGTAAATTACCTCATTCTTCATCAATAATACTGATATTTATGAACATAATTTCATTATTTGCTGGGATTAAAGTGTCACCTACAATATTTTACGTTTCAGCTTAAGTAAAACTATATTAACTAATTTTAAATATAAAACATTTTAGTGAACTCTTCATTCATGTAACTTAGAAGCAACTTTCTTCTGAAATACAGCCTGAATACATCGTCTGTAGACCTTTTCGTTCAATCAGTTACTCATTTGATTCATAAACTTAAAAGGTAGGAAATGTTTATTAAATAAAACCTAAAATACTGAAATCTGAAGGTTTCTGTCTCTCCTACTAAAATGAGAAGTTAACCAATTACAAAATTAAGACTTTATTAATTAATTCCCTGGTCATTAAATAGCCTTGCTCTTGGGAGATGCAGAATGGAAGAGGAACACTGCTGCTATTTTTAAGTTATATTAAAATCGTTTTGAGAAAAATAAAGCAGCATATAACCCAAAAGTCAATACTGGGTTTCACGAGCGGATTCAAAATACATTTTCTCAAAACAGAAAATCGTTTTGCCATCATTCAGTGTCTTTGGTTTCAACTTCAAAAGTTTAAACAAAGCTCAAAATTATATATGAATTAAATGAAATACAAGGAAAACTTACCATGCTTAAATTTTATTTATACCCTAAGAACTAAATTCAGATACCCGAGAGAAGTGGCTAAGGAAACTATGGAGTATTTATTCAAATAAACAATATAAGCAATCATTAAAAAGTTTACAGAATTTTTGCAGAAACGAAAAATATTGCAACTAAAAACAGGATATTTTAAAACGGGTTCTTGTAAAATAAATCTAGGCAAAGTAAAAATATATTTATGCCTAGAAATACTAAACAAGAAAAATAATTTACCAGTGGTGAATACTGGCTGGTGATGACTGTGTTATCATATGTCACAAATTTAACCACAAGAAAAAATTACTTGACATATAGTAAAAGTCTTGCAGATCTATAAGTAAAGAAGCTCCTTCTCTGTGTTCCTGTATTGCCCTGGGAACTGCACTTATCAGAGTGAATAGCACCTGCTCCTATTTGCTTCCCAAAGTGAGACTATAAGCCTTCTGGGAACAAGAATAGTTTCAATGATCTGCGCATTTCCAGTAACTGGTATTTGGCACTTGGTTCAGTAAATGTTTAAGCGGGGAAAGATAGACAATTAGCCATTTTAAATCCAAACACTACTTTGTTTTTTGAATAAAATTTAAAACTCTAAAATGAAATACATCTCACATTTGAACTAAAACGATTTCTCTAAATAAACTTGAGTTTATTGTAATTTCAAATACAAAAAAAAAAAAAATGCTATTTTCAAATAGAATAAGATGAAACAGGTACAAAACCAAGATATTCAACTACTAAATTAAATCAAGGACAAATTAAAATCATTAACTATCCCTTCTTATCTTTACCTTATCTTATCTATACTCACTCTTGAGAGATTCTGGTGAGGAGAATCACAAAGGCTTTCACGGGCACTTTCATTCCTATAATTATGTTTTCTTGGACTCTTAGGTCGTGTCCGACTTGGCATATCACTATCTGAGGGTCCAGATGCATCCACCTTCAGGAAAAGTAAAATAAGAGAAAAAACAAACCACACATACATACATATATAGCACTGAAAACCAGAAATAAGCCATGTTAGATATTGACAAACTTCATTGTACATTATCAAAATATCCCATTCCTTAGTATCACCATTGATTTCATCAGAAAAGTTCTTAAGAACCAGGGGAAGTTTTCAATAACTCTAACTCACAAGCCTGAATTTTATGTTGGTAATAGTTATTTTCCTTGAAGTAACAGGTTCATTACCTTCATTTTCAAGAAAATGTCTGCCAAAATACCCAAGTCTGATTGACCATAGTTTGCCTGTCAGTCATTTCCAAGTAAAAATGGTGTTTCATGAAAAAAGCAGGTAGTTTCATTTCTCAACTCAAACATCACATTTTGGTAAGCGTAAGTGTTATACGTACTTCTTATTTTATCACACAGAATATTAAGACAAACTATACAAAAGATCAAGACAATAGTAATAATGTTTACTGCTTGATGTACTAAAACAGTAAAATAATAGTAATTTTTATAGCTTCACCAAGCAGTAAAAATTATTTCTAATTATGCTAGTCTCTTAAGTGAAATTACTCTGTCTGGTGGGGAAGAATATAATGACAAGTATATTCTGGTGTCACTGCCTTGATTTGTGCTCAAGTGCCAACAGTTTACCCACCAAATGCTTTTGCACCTCCAGCTACATTTGCGTTCCTGCAAATGCCAAAACAGTGAAAAAGGCATAAATAATGCCTTAGTATTATTACAAAATTAGTTTTTAATTCACAGACCCTTCTCACAGATTCTCAGTGACTCCCGGGGTCTTCAGACTACACTTTGAACAATGCTGTAATAACATATATAAAGAAATACTTTTGCAGTATTATCTATCCAAAATGTTATCCAAAGGCTTTAAACGAAAAATATATGCCTATTTGTTATTTCTTAACAACTGCACCTCCCCACCACAGAACATTATGATGCCTTAAAAAAGAACAGCTTAGAGTTATAACAGTTTACCTACAGGGATTTCCAACACATGTTCTATGCAGTGAGAAAAATGTGTGTATAATGCCATCCCATAGTCAATATATAAGTACACATACTTACATGTGTACAGATTTTTACACAATAAAAATAAGAAAATATACATACTAGCTTTCTAACATGGCTTGAGAGGGCTAACTTACGCAAGCAGAACATACAAAAAAGGAAGGCGCCTAGAAAAAACAGTAAAAGAAAAAAAGCACATACAATATAATTGTACTTATTTGTCAAGTAAAATCATTGATGTGGGGTTATATATGAGGATAAATTAAATTTTAAAGGAAAAAAGAGAAAGATTGCCTTTTATACTCACATGTGCATCTGAAGATCCAGATGAATGAACATCTGATGATCTCGTCTACAAGCATTAAAAATAAAAATCAGTATTTTCAAAATATCTTATACTAAGAAACCATGTCTCTCATGTTTTGCAAACTTAATCTCTCCTAACTTCCAGCCAATTTCTCCTCAGCTAATAAAACTGAGCAAAGGCAGTTGTGATACAAAGTAAATGGGTAAGTAATTTTTTTAAAATTCAGCCTTCATATTTCCAAAAATATGATATAAACGCCAGTGGAATATGTATGAGGCACAACTACCTCTTCATAGTATACACTGGAAACCTAATCACCATTTTTACAACAGAAGTTTTATGCAAAAGCTCTTCCTAATCATAGATGCACTGTTTACTGCCACAGCACTGCCAGCAACTTCTTGATCCACAGCATAAGAACTCTCTTCCTTTCTCTAACCACCCAAAGTCACATAAAGAAACCCACATATAAATCCTTGCTATTAAAGGATACAAATTCTGCAGGAAGTTCAAGAAAACATTATCAAATCACCAACAAGGCACCATTTAATTTTAAGGGGGATGATTCTACAGCATGTCACAGGCTGCCTGGTGGCATGAGAAAGAGTTCATATTATATGTTCCAGCAATGTCAACTGTTAAAATTTCAACTTTTGTTAATTGATCTACATATCAGATTACACATGGTATGCAATAATTTGTTTTCACTATGCATGTAAAGACAAAGACAACAAGCTGCAAGGCTATTAATTAAATAATGTATGCTATCTTTCTGTAATTTTTACTTGGAGATCCAAAATATAACTGTCACTGAGCTTTATTTTTGAGGGTATAGGGTAGTGAGATTTTACTTGTTTTTATTTATATATTTAAGTGTTAAGTGTTCAAATGAAATCAAGAATCTTGAGATCACAAATATCTCATCTGACCCCAACTCCCAGTTCCAGATGTCACATAAAGTGTAAGATAAAATATTAATTTAAGAGAAAATTGAAGATTCGTATGTTACTTAAAACAGAGCAAATCAGGAAGATTAATATAGATCCATACAGTATTGTTTTATTTACACTGTCCAAACAAAAGGCTAAGAACAGCTGGTAAGATTTTTACACTGAATCAATTTACTCCTCTGAACTCCACTGTATTGAGCATTAGCGTAGACAAAAATCAGCCCAGGACAACCACTCACTGGGACACCTCCCATCTCATCCTTACTTTTTTTTGAGACAGTCTCACTCTGTCGCCGTGGCGAGATCTCGGCTCACTGCAGCCTCCGCCTCCCTAGTTCCATGATTCTCCTTCCTCAGCCTCCTGGGTAGCTGAGATTACAGGAAAGTGCCACCACACCAGGCTAATTTTTGTATTTTTAGTAGAGATGGGGTTTCATCATGTTGGCCAGGCTGGTCTCGAACTCCTGACCTCAGGGTGATCTGTCCACCTCAACCTCTGAAAGTGCTAGGATTACAGCTGTGAGTCACCACACCCAGCCCCAACTCATTCTTCCTGTCCATGGTTTTTCTGTCCCCACCTTTTGTGTCCACCCTCATTTTCTTCTTGCAGCTAATCTTTCTTAAAAGTCAAGATGGTATGAAAGAAGAAAATGTTTAGTATTTATTAACTATGAAACACACTGAAACATACCTTGAAATGTATCAATTTACAATGATCTAGAAATTTAAAAATCCAAAACAATAAATACTGTTACAAAAGAAAAACAAGTTCAGTCAAGAGGCTGACGGACTGAAAAAAAAAAATTAACTGCCTTCTAATATACCAATATTAACTTGCTAGGTAACAAAAACATCCTAATCATAAAAGCAACAAAAAAATATAAAACATCTAGAAACCAATTTAAGAAATGTATATAACCCTTGTGAAGAAAACAAAAACTTTAGGAAAAATTCAGCTACTCGAGTCACCTTTTCAAAAGATTCATATTACTGGATGGGAAAATTCACTGTTAAGATAATGTCAATGATACTCAAATTTATTTACATACTTAATACAATTTCATTCAATAGCTCAAAATTCCAAAGGGAAATACATCAGCTTTCAAAATAACACTATTTGATAAATTTGCAAATAGAGTAATAATAGCATGGTGAGGGACAATGCAACAGCTGATTTCAATTAGCCTAAGATGTCACTAACCACAATTACTGCAAACCATTTTCCACTGATACACACCTATAGCTACATAGCATTCAGCACAGAACTTTTTAAGGCTTAAAAATAGTTCAAACAGTAGTTAACACACTTTTTAAAAGAATAATCAATTTCTAAAGCTAACAGTCAAGGTAAACAGTAAATACAGCACTATTTCAGAAGCTGAGCCTCTCCTTCTCCTTAACCTGGAAGTGAACTATACATTCGTCTTGAGTTTGGCTTTTTAACTGAAGAACACAAACCAATGATGCTTAAAGATCTCCTGAAGTCTACGGCACAACTCCTTGTCCAAATGAAAGGACCCAAAAGCAGCTGGATGTAGTAGCTCACATCTGTAATCTCAGCTATTCGGGAGGCTGAGATGGGATGATTGCTTGAGGCCAGGAGTTCAAGACCAGCCTGGGCAACACAGCAAGAACCCCCATCTCTGGGGAGAAAGGAAAAGAAAAAGGAAAAAGGAGAGGAGAGGAGAGCAAAGGAGGAAAAGAAAAAAGACACAAAAGCAAGAAACGAAAAGGCAGACTAAGGGAAGTTTGAGGCAATAAAGTAGCATACCCAAGAGAAATTTATTTTAGGGCAGAGAAAGCAGACAGTACAAATGTGGGGAGGGACAGCAAGAAAATCCAAAAGGAAGAAAGATCATTGTGATGGCTGCTAAGGGGATGAAAGTGAAGAGAACTACACTACCTGTGGCCCTATAGCTTGCTGGCTGAGAACAAAACTAATTTTCTTCTGGCTGCTCCAACTTTACTTCAAGTGAAAGCCCCATATCTAAGTTTCCAAATTAGCAAGCTATCCACAGCAACATTCCTCCACCACCGCCATTCCACCTAGTAAGCTCTCCATTCCCGTATCTGTCTCCTAATCTCCCATGTTTCTTCTCTCACCCTCTAAGAGCAGCAACTTTCATCTCCACAAGTTTAACAATCTCTCCCACAGGAAGCATACTGTATTGTCTCTCAACTAGACAGCATGCTCCTCAAAAATGAATATATTCTGATTTAACATTTTCTAATTCAACATCAAGCAAAAGATCTGGCAAGTGACAGTCTCAGTATACTTGACTTGTCAGAACAAGTATCTACCACCAAACAAAATTACACTCCACACTGTCAACATACTACACTGTCCATTAACAACAGCTACCTAGCTTAGTACCACTATCCAAGTCAAATCAAGGTATCCATCTTTCAAAAAAAAAAACTTTACAAAACCATTAATATAAGCACTATGTAAATAAAGTTAAATAACAAACCTAAAATGATTTTTTAAATTATTCAAAACACTACGAATACTATATGAGAAGTTGTAAGTACACTTTGAACAACCTATAGTTTATCTAAACTGAGAAAGGGCCTTGTGAAAAAAATTAAAATCAGGGAATAGATGTCTAACACTACGATTAGCCTCAAGGGCTACGGACAAACGTATCTTGCTTTCAAAAATGTTATTTCAACAAAATATCCAGCACACGGCAGATGTACAATAAAATGTTAAAACTACCTATACTAGAATAATAGTCTGCAATATTACTGTTTTTGATTTAATATCTTGTAGCAAGTTTTTCTTTTTATTCCAAAAATGATGCTCCTTGTAAAAAATGGTGGGGGGTAGAGGGGTAGATGTTTTCAACTTGCATACTAAATGAGCTCTTCTTTCAACAATATCCAGTAAGGCAAATGGGTATCTTTCTTAGGTTTACTTCCTAAGGAAAACAAAGCTTCAGAAATAAAAACCAAAAAGTGAAAATAAAAACTGGACTTTCAGGGCCGGGCGTGGTGGCGCACACCTGTAATCCCAGCACTCTGGGAAGCCAAGGCGGGCAGATCACCAAGTCAGGAGATCGAGACCATTCTGGCTAAGAAGGTGAAACCTCGTATCTACTACAAATACAAAAAATTAGTCAGGCATGGCGGCATGCACCTGTAGTCTCAGCTACTCAGGAGGCTGAGGCAGGAGAATAGCTTGAACCTGGGTGGTAGAGATTGCAGTGAGTTAAGATTGCGCCAGGGCACTCCAGCCTGGCGACAGAGCGAGACTCCGTTTCAAAAACAAAAACTGGACTTTCAGAAAACACTGTCTCAAAAAAAAAAAAAAAAAATTGGACTTTCAGAAAACAATCAATTCAATCCAGAAAAACATAAATTATTTTTAAAACCATATCAACAGGCATATTCCAGCACCAGTACTGCAGGCTCAAGTTTAGAAAAAGTATCAATCGAGAAAACAGAAGTTCAGTTCAGTTCTACCTTCCAGACCAAAACAAAACCTTCTACCAAAAAAACCTACCTTACATTTTAAGATAAGGTTAGAACCATATCATAATAAAGATTCGGTTTAAACTAAAACTGGCAAATACTGAAAAGCCTAATTTTCAAGGTTTGTTATTTTGTGTGGACCTTTTCATAAACTTTCAGGTACCACAAAAGATGAAAACTGGAGTAATAAATACCTAAAGTTCACAAGCCTTGAATAGATCCTCATTTTACTTATTTCTTAGAAGTGATACTTTTTGTTAGTCAGCAAAGGCAGTCAATCAAAACAGTTCCCAAAGCAATTTAGCACTGGATGTCCAAGGAAGCCAGGGGTATTTTCCATTTTATCCATTCACCTCTCTAACTCAATTTTTGGCGATATGGCAAAAAAAGAAAAAAAAAGTCATAGTCACAGAGAGAAACAGTAGGGCACATAATTCCATTATATTAGCAGTACTACCAGCACAGAAGACTGCAGAAGGAAAGAAAATACGAAATTTTCTTCATATCCTAATTTTGCTGAGCAAACAACTGACAGTCAAAAATAATTTTTTATAAATTAAATTCTAAGGAAATATGTTTAACAATTTTATAAGCAAACAAAGGCTCACTCTCTCTCCTCTCAAAATCAAAGCTACAGCATAACATCAACACTCCTCCCCAACTAAGAAATATTTTAGACTAGTGATAAACGAATGCATAGGAAAATTTTAGCTCATTTCTAAAACATTTATTGAATGTCTACATCTGCCGGGCTCTAAAATGCAATGTACAGCAAAATTACAAAGGAAATTAAAGGGCATAAGGGTCTCTTCAGTAAAGAAAATTATGAATAAAGGTAAGTCATTCAAATATACATACATAAAATATCATTTTAAAAATAGAGGCCAGGTGCAGTGGCTCAAGCCTGTAATCCTAGCACTTTGGGAGGCCAAGGCGGGTGGATCACGAGTCAGGAGATCGAGACCAGCCTGGCCAACATTGTGAAACCCCGTCTCTCTAAAAATACAAAAATTAGCCAGGCACCTGTAGTCCCAGCTACTAGGGAGGCTGAGGCAGAAGAATCGCTTGAACCCGGGAGACAGAGGTTGCAGCGCCACTGCACTCCAGCCTGGGCGACAGGGTAAGATTCCATCTCAAAAAACGAAAACAACAAACAAACAAACAAACAAAAAACTAGGAGAGTTGTAGAGGTTATCTAATTTAATCTTTTTATAATTAAGAAATGTTAATAATTTTGCCATATTGTACATTTTAAAATTAACATTTTCCCAATGTCTAGAATAAGCATCCCTATCCATACTAATGGTAATTTAACTACCAAAGAAAACGACGAATCATGAAACAGAAATAACTGCTCACTCCATCTGTACTGTAAAATACAAGCCACTCATTTGTTCTCTCCAGAAGAAGGGAAATCAAACCAGAGATCAAAGGCTAGAAATTCCAAATACTGTAGTATTAGCCAAAGTGACCTTACACTTTCTCTAATAAACTCTGTATTAGAAGTAAAAAGCAGCTATCTGAGCAGTCATTATGACAGATCCCAAATCACAGGATTAAAATTTATCCTGACATTTTGAAAGCAAAGAACTTTTTATTTCTTCTAAGAACAAAAAAGGAGAGGGGAAAGAAACTAAGATCTATTATGTACTTTATAGACATTAGTTCATTTAATCCTTATATCAACCTTGTAAAAAAAATTATATCCATATTACAAATGAGGAAATTGAGGCTCCACAGTTTAAGCATCTGCCTTAATATTATCGCAAATATAATTAATTACCAAGTCAGGATTTGAACCCAAATCTTTTTTGTTAACAAAATTCATAATCTTCCCACTATATTATGCAGCCTCCAAGTTAGTTAAGATATCCTGATTCCTTTTACAGACATCAGTAAGAAATCTGTTAATACCATCAACAAATTATAATCTAAGGCAATATAAACAGAAAAGATTACTAGATAACCCAAGAATTTATCTTTAGGGAACAGCCATACACTCACAATCACGAGAAGTACAATTTTAGAAGGAAGCCTGAACACAGACATTGAAACGTTTTCAATGTATACAAGACCTCAAGTAGTGTATACTTAAAATATTACTTTGAGAAGAAACAAAAATTGTGAGGTTTATACATGACGTGTTATGAATGTAGCTAGCTTTAGTAATAGCTCCCTAACAGTAAGTGGCCCTGTTCTCGTCATGAGTCTGTTGAGAAGAGTTGGTAGAGCGAGTTACCTCACTATTCCCTTCTCCCCAAAAGAAGGGGAGAAGAGGAAATGTACTGGGGAGGGAAATAAATGACACAGAGTAAACAGTACCTTGTAAAGCAGCCAAAACTGACCCCTTACCACGTTTTTATCTAATTAAAGGATATCTAGTAAGCCCATTACTAATTATGAACTAATTATTTTGGTGTACATCATTCACTAATTGGCATAAACAGCTGGATTACTAGAAACTGAGAAAACAAGTAGAAAACAGAAAACGAGTTATGTTTCTCAGAACTGTAAACGCAAGGGTCTCTCCTACCGTAAACGCAACTTTCTAATAACCGATTTCTAATCACACACACTCTTTAAGATATAACAGTCCTTAGAAACTTTAAGTGTTACACACTTCCTTGCATTAGCATCGGAAGTTTAACTACCTCGCGGCAGTACCCATTACTTTTAATACGTTCGAGACGAGAAATCCAAAGCAAAAAACGATTAAATGTCCTGCCCAAGATGGCAACTAAGAACCCAACCCTACTAATGCTAAACTACCACAGCTCACTGGTTTTACAGTACGTGCACAAGGTTCCCAGTAAACACAAATGCAATTTACTAATCGTACGTAGCTTACAAGTTGACGGGGCTTCTCTTTTCAGTGGATCACGCGACATGAAGAAAGAGTCCACGAATCCTTTACCCTCAAAAGTGCTTTTTACTTCCCGTAAGGTAAAGACCACGTGTAGAGTGTACATTAACCTTGGCTATGCAGCCCTGCAAAGGAGAGTGGCTCCCGCCTCTACATTTCCCACCCCGCGTCTCTGCCCTAGTGGTCTTCCCCTCACAGCTGGCGACCCTAGAGATTATTTATTCCCTGAAGGGAAACAGGGAGGCCGGAAGTGACTGAGATCCAAAACCCAGAAAAAAGGAGCACTTAAGCACCGGGAATCGATTCCCGCCTCTCTCCCAGACGCTGTCTGGCGGCCTCGGGCCGCAGGAAACTGAGATACAGGGGAGCGTTTTCACGGCTTCGGACCTCAATCTGAATTCACTCCAATGCCAAGCGCGGGCCGAAGTGCTCACGCCACCACCCCCTGGGCACGCCAGTCTCGAGCTGAATCCAGGCTGGGACTAAGGGGAGATACCAGGCCTCAGCCTGCGCACCACAGTGCGGCGGCGCCCGGGCCTACCGTCGCGACCAGAACACAGACCCCAATCCCAATCGCCTCTCGCAGACCAGAAGCGTCTGTAGGCCCCACACAACAGAGGTAGATCCGCTGACTTACGAAATCCTGTCAGAAATTACCTTTGAACTGGCCTTCTGAGAGCCGCCTGGCGTTTTGTCCGCCATCTTGAGCTTTGCCCCTCCTTCGGCGGCGGCAGCAGCACGGGCAAGTCGAGCACCGAAAGAACGGATCTCAGCGAAGCCCGCCAGAGGCGCCTGCAAAGCTGAATAGTCGACCGCCGAGATAGTGATTTCAGGGGAAGTCGCTCACGTGACTTCCGGTGTCAGTAATTTCCTCAGCCGCGCTGACTCGGCTAGTTTTCCTTGGAGTCTCGGCGCTTGGTCACGTTATTGTGTCCGGGAATTCAGAGAATCTCCTTGTTCTGGGCCAGCTGATATTTCACTCTTATCCCAGCGCCAACCCTTAGATAGAGGCGAACCAGTCGTATTTCCTGTGTGGGAAGGGAGCCGCTTTTTAAAGAACTGCCCTGGCTGTCTAGGGAGGAACTTTTACTTTCACTCAAAATAGGCCTGGAGCTGACTGGTGGTCTGGCGCTCGATCGACGGAAACGCTGTTCTCGCCACTTCAGCAGCTCCCACCCTGGTGGGAAAGGCAAATTTGCAGTCTGCTCATCTTAAGATGGTGAATGTTGAGATAGGATTGTGCCTGAAAAGCCGAGAAGAGGATCACCTGAGGGTGATCCGATAGACACTCTTAAGGGCGTCTGCAGAGTTAGAGGCGTGTGGAGACAGAGAACACCGTAAATACAGACGTTGTTCTAAATCTAGCATGCATGTAAAGTTGTGTGACATTTTAAAAATTACATTTTACGCTTTAGTGTTGTTTTCATTTTTCATCACATAAATGGAGGAGCACCATATAAACTTTATACTTAGTACTTTTTAAAAAGTTCTTAATCAGGGCATGGATTCGAAGAAGGAAAGCTTGCCCTCCTGAATCGGGCCAGGCAAGGAAAATAGAAAGGACATTCCAGACAGAGGGAGCAGTTGACGCAAAAGCCTTGTAGCATGAATCAGTACAGCGGGTCGTGCAGGCCACCACAAGCAGTGAAGTTTTTTTAGAGGAGGTGTAGGGACGGACGTGGTTGGACGGGGTGTGGGTGCAGGTTCACACAGCGCCCTGAGGTCACCGTCGTGCTTAGGAGTTAGAATTATATTCTCAGAATGAAGATCGGCCTTCAATAAGGTTGAAATGGTCAGATTTTTGAAGTATTGCTCTGAGGATTAGGGTGGGAGTGGAGGGCGTTCATGGACCTCTCCCTAATTCATTTATTCAAAATATTTTTGAGCCCCGTTTTTTGTATAAAAGCCTGCCCAACGTGTTGTAGGGCTTACAGAGACACGTAAAAATGCACTGTCTTCATATGATTTAAAACTTAATGAGGAGTGGAGGAGACAAGGAAACCGCAAACTAACACTATGCATAATTAAATTGATGCTGCAAGGAAAGATCAATAGCTGAGGGAACTCTGAAAGAAGTAACTAATTCTGAGAGTAGGAGTGAGGAAAAAAGACAGGGGAGGTTTCATAGAGAAGAAAGCATTTGAGCCAGCTCTAAAGAGGTAGAATTTTGTTAAATGGAGGGGGTGGGGAGCGAGGGAAGCACTTAGAACAGGATCTGACACAAGGCTGGCCCTCAGGAAAGATTAACACATATCTGTGCCAGTCACTGAGCAATCAGCAGGCCAGGCCTCCTGTGTGAGGGGCTGAGGGTAGAAGAACAGACAGTAAACAAGAAATGATCGGAAAGTGACAAGTGCTGTACATGAAATTAAAATAGAATGACGCACCCTCCAATCCAATTGAATTTACTTCCGGTGCCGAAATCTGTCATAGTTTTTCAGTTCTGGGCCTCTTCCCTCAACCTTGCCCTGACCTCTCATTGAAGTCTAACCAAATTCTTTTGGTGAAGATGTCACTTCCTCCAGGAAGTCTTCCCTCCCCACCAATCCTAAATCAGAGACCCTGCTTCTGTTTACAAGGAACCTATACTTCCCACTCTGAAGAGCTCAGCACACTAGATCTTAACTGTTTACGGTATAGGATTAGAAAGTGAAATCATCGGCTGAGATGAAAAGAAGTGTGAGTGGGTATGCCTTGTGGTGTTCTGACAATGCCACAGGCTGATTTTGTCACTAAAAAGTGAATATATGCAGCTTTTCAGTCAAAATCCCCAAAGTCCTAAGAATTTTTACTAAATATTCCTAAAGAGTTAAAAACAAAGGAATGCAGACTTCTTTCCTCTCTTATTTGTTTATTTTTTTTGAGATGGAGTTTTGCTCTTGTTCCCCAGGGCTGGAGTGCAATGATGCAGTCTCAGCTCACCGCAATTTCCACCTCCCAGGTTCAAGTGATTCCCCTGCCTCAGCCTCCCAAGTAGCTGGAATTACAAGCATGCGCCACCACCCGGCTAATTTTTATATTTTTAGTCGAGAGGGGTTTCTCCATGTTGGTCAGGCTGGTCTTGAACTCCCGACCTCAGGTGATCCGTCCATCTCAGCCTCCCAAAGTGCTGGGATTACAGGCATGAGCCACCACACCCAGCCTCTTCTTTTTTATACTGTTAGCCCCAAAGCAAGTCAGACAAAGGTGACCTGACTAGAAATAATACATAGGCCTTTATTAAAGGTTAAGTACACTTTTAAAAATTCAAAATCATGGCCAGGCACAGTGGCTCAGGCCTCTAATCCTAGCACTTTAGGAGGCCAAAGTGGGCAGATCAAGGCAGGCAGATGGCTTGAGCCCATGAGTTCAAGACCAGCATGAGCAACATGGCAAAACCTCATCTCTACCAAAAAATATTTAAAAATCAGCCAGATGTGGTGGCACACATCTGTAGCCCCATATAGGAGGCTGAGGTAGGAGGACCACCTGAGCCCTGGGAATCTTGCCATTGCACTCCAGTCTGGGCGACAGAGTGAGACCCTATCTCAGGAAAAAAAAAATTCAAAATCACAATTATGAGCAAGAGTTCTCGATACATGAAATCCTGACTCTATTAAGTCATGAAATTCTGGCCCTATTACTCAAATTACAAATTCAGGAAGTTGAAATAGCATGAAAATAATCCTAATGGAATTTTATGGAATCTGAATAATTAGATTAACAATTATAAGTGCTAAGGGACTACACATAAATAGCAAGAATCATACAATTTACTGCAACTAGTATTACCTTTTTACAGTTACACTAAAACCATGCCATTTTTCTCTTCCTGATGTGTTGATTCTCTGGTGCCCACACCTGCAATTTGTTTTTAAGTCTTCTCCCTGTAGCAGATGTATTCAAGAGAAATTACAAAATAGTGCCATATACAATGCTGAGATGTTTTGTTTGGTTCATTCGGGGAGATTTTTTTCTTTGAAATTTGAGCTAGCATTTTAAAAGAGAGATTTTACATAAAACTCAGGGTTTCTAGCCTTTCTTGAAAAATGGGGAATAGAAAATTAGCTGGGCATGGTGGCACATGCCTGTAATCTCAGCTACTAGGGAGGCTGAGGCTGAAGAATTGCTTGAACTCAGGAGGCGGAGGTTGCGGTGAGCCAAGATTGTGCCATTGCACTCCAGCCTAGGCGACAAAAGCAAAACTCCTTCATAAAATAAAATAAAAATGGGGAAGTCTGGCGACACTGGGTGACAATCCGGGTGAGGTGGCCTACAGCAATCTATTGGGAAAGGGGCTCTGCACACCAATTTAGCCACCCCTTCATCATACATGGTGGACAAATTCCCCATGCCTAGCCTGCTTGTAGGCATTTCAGTTTTCTACTTCTGATGTACAGTGTAAAGAACTGACTTATTATTAGTAAGGTACAGGAGGCTCAGTGCCTAGGACCCACAGTACTTTTTAGACTTCCCCCACCAAAAAAAAATGTTTTAATTTGTTCAAGGAGGGAAAAAGTGGAGTGGAGAGAGTATATAACAATACGAACCACTGTGGAACCTGTGCATCCTGAAAGATAGGGACCTTAAAATTGATTGCCCCAAAGCTCCAACCTCCTGTATTATGCCAATGGACTGCTCCTACCCAAGTAGGCATTTTCATTCTAGAGAATTTTTAAGCAGCTTTTCCCTGCTCTCTAGGCTTCAGGATATAGGTTGATAAAAGTATAACCCACTCCATTTGTTCCTTTGGCATTTATTGAGTTTCTAGCACGTGCTAGGCTCTGAAGAAAGAAGATAAAAGGAGAGACAGCTAAAAATCAGACTGAGTGTCTTCTGCTAAGAGAGATCCTATAGGGCTGCTTCTAGGAATAATTAGGAAACAGCCTTCTCGGAGTTGTGGTCAGTGTGGAATGGAAAATTCCTTCTGAGGAACTTGACCGCATGCCCCACACCCACCCCACAACACAAGTCTTACGAATAAGGTTTCAGGAGCAACAGCAACTCCTCCCTTTTCTCATCAAAAACAAAACAAAACAATTACCTGACTTACTTATTGATCATATACAGAATTCCTTTGACAATAATAATTGCAGTGGCATTTTTGTAAAATGTCAAAAAGCATATAGCCCAGGAATACGCTGGCACCATGTTGAAGATAATAGAAATTGCTATTTTAACTATGTAGTTAGACAAAAACCTTAACTGTGTAGGAATTATTTTATCAACAAGGTTAATAAAATCTAGGAGGGTCCAGTTGGAGTACTGTGGAAATGGAAATGGAAATGAATGTTCCTGAGTGTGTGTGTGTGTGTGTGATAAAGGAGGACTCAAGGTGCCTGTGGCAGCTCATAAGAATCAGCACACGGCAAATCTGGGGAGCTCTCACTTGCTCTTGCCATGGCCAGGCAACCCAGAGGTGGGCTTGGCTTGGACCACCAAAGATAAGCCCTCACTTAACTTGTGACCTGGCTTTCGCCAGTGGGGAGCCTATATATCCCCATATCGATTGACACTCATGAGACAAGATCAGGTAACATAAAAGGCTGGGTGGAGCATGAAGTTATGAAGAGAAAATGAAAGACGACTTTCCCTTATCAATTTCATCTGTTAATAACAAAAGTTGTTAGTAACAGTGTTCTTAAAACACATAAGGCTTTATTTCGACATTGCTATAATGGTAAGAGTCTATCAAAGCAACATGGCATACCTTTCTTCTTTTTCAAGTTTTGTTCCATTTCCTTCACATTAACTTTGCATATTTCCCGTTACTTTGTTAGGTATTTTATCTTTTCTGTTGTTACTATGAATAGAGTAAGTTTTTGTATTATTTATATATGCCCTAAATAAGCTGTTTATTGATGGCTATGTATTAATGTTGTATAATGTGTTTACTGAATTCTTTTATTATTTGCATAGTTTTTCAGTTTATTCCCTTGAACTTTCAGTTATACAATCATATTTGCAAATAATTACCGTTTGCCTCCTCCTGTCCTATTTTACACTTTTTTCTTCTATAATTACTTAGCCAGTACCCTGAGAATAATGTTAAGAGTGATGCTAATGAACATGCTTGTCTTCCTGACCCCAAAGAACGCCAATGGTCAGACAACCCTGTTAGAGAAACGTTGTTATAGGCTTGTGTCAAGACAAACCAGGATACTCCATGACTTGGGAAAATAGGGAAACAAAGTAGAAATGTCCCGCTCTGCACACCAGTGAAAATGGGCAGTGTGGAATGCAGATTAGGAGGAGGGCAGGTAGAAATCTGTATAGTTTCCTATTGCTGCTGTAGCAAATTACCACAAAATTAGTGGCTTAGAGCAACACAAATGTATTATCTTACAGCTCTGGGGGTCAGAAATATAAAAAGTACCAGCAGGTCTGGGTTCATTTTGGAGTCTCTAAAGAAGAATCCTTTTCCTTGCCCTTCCCAGCTTCTAGAACTCACCTGCATTCCTTGGTCTGTTGCCCTCTCTTCCATAAGCATCTTCTCTCTGACGCTTGCCTCCACCCTTACCTCTTCTCCAACTCTGCTCCCTCCCTCTTATAAGGACCCTTGTGATTACATTGGTTCTACCATGACAATCCAGGATAATCTCCCATCTCAAGAGCCTTAACTTAACCACAGCTGCAAAGTCCCTTTACCATGTAAGGCAACATATTTGCAGGTTCTGGGGATTAGGGTATGGACATCTTTAGAGGGCCATTATTCAGTTTACCATGGGATCTACAATGAACTTTCTGTTTCTGTATTTTGTCTCTAGCTGAATGGACATGGCTTTGATTCCATCAGAGAACAGACATTGGAATGGTCCTAATAAATATAGTCATCTCTAATCAATTGACTTCTGAAATTGTTATTGGGGAATTCAATGGTTAAAAGGTGTAGTTCCAGTGAAAACGGGATAAGACAGGTTCCTGTTGTCAAAGAGCTTACAGGGAATAAAAGAGACAGATGTATCACAATAAGATTATAAGTACAGGCTGAAATTTTAGTTCAATTTGTTCACTGCTGTATCTGCAATGCCTAGAACAGAGTAAGCACCATGCAGGTACTCAATATTTGTTAATGAATGAAATCAGCACCAGAAACAGTTTTGTGGAAACACAGGAGAAGATTGGTTTAAGAGAAGTCGGGAAAGACCTCATGAAGGATACTCTAGAACCACTGGGAGTGTCTGTCCAGCTCTCAAGATTTCATCTCTGGGGTTAACTTCTGAGAGGGCAGGATGAAGACCTTAACACAGTGTTGCCTCACTTTAAGAAAACTCCAATTATGCTAATTTGAAACAGAATGAAAAGTCTCCCTTCAAGTACCAATTGTGAAATAATGCAAATCCCCGCTCATGCCCAATTTTTGTTTTTTTCAAGAAATTAGAGGAAGGCATTAAGGAAACAAATTAGGAATATCCCGCTCTGCACACCAGTGAAAATGGGCAGTGTGGAATGCAGTTTCTATTCAGGCAGGCATAGAAATTACAAACATCATTTACTACTTTGCCACGCTGTGGCGCTGCTGCCACTGATAAACAAAACATCCAACTTTTTTTTTTTCTTTTTGTGAGAGGGAGGGAGTTTCACTCTTGTTGCCCAGGCTGGAGTGCAAAGGCGTGATCTCAGCTCACCGCAACCTCCGCCTCCCGGGTTCAAGCGATTCTCCCGCCTCAGGCTCCCGAGTAGCTGGGATTACTGCGTGTGCCACCACACCCGGCTAATTTTGTATTTTTGGTGGAGACGGATTTCTCCATGTTAGTCAGGCTGGTCTCGAACTCCCGACTTTGGGTGATCCGCCTGCCCCAGCCTCCCAAAGTGTTGGAATTACAGGCATGAGCCACCACCCCGGGCCAACACCCACCTTCTTTTGTATATTTTCTGTGAACACACACAGAACTTCGGTGAGTGATCTTGGTGCTCTTGCCACATTTGTTACAATTTAAACTCTAATTTCCTGTTGTCAACCAAGCTTTCCTTGAGCAATTATGTTTGTCCTAGTGCTGAAAAATGTGCTAAAAAATAACTTAGAGAGGAAGTTAAATGTTTTAAAAATCATGGTATACTGTGTTGTTCATTTACTAGAAAACAGTATGCAAAATATCAGGTCTAACAAAAATACGAGAAATAACATTAGAGATCATCTTTCTAGCATCGGGCTTGCTCTGTTTCAGGAGGACAGGGGTGCCGCTGAATCCCAGCATCTTGCACAATGCCTAGGATGGAGTCAACAAAAATAAATATTTGTTGAATTTAAAAATGAATATGGAAGAAGATGACCACCCTACAGCTCCCAACCATATTACCTCACCTTTACCCCTACACAGAGACTAACAAAAAGTTTCTGAAATCAAATTCCAAATTCTTAGGCCAAGGTTCTGAATAGTCCAGCTTAGGCTAACTGCTCATTCTTGGTCTAGTCAACTGTGCCCAGAGAAAGTCCAGATGACCCTCAGAGGCTCGCTGTAGAATGAGTGAGGATTTGAGGGGTGGGGCAAAACTAAATACAGATTGTCTGAATGATAGATTTCAGATACACATACAACTATTTTTCAAATGTTTGGAGATGCTGCTGTGATTGATAAGCTGTTATAATTTCTCACTGTGATAAATACACATAACATAAAATTTACCATTGGAACAATTTTAAGTGTACAGTTCACTGACTTTAAGTACATTCACATTGTTGTGCAACCATCACTATCATCGATTTCCAGAACTTTTTCTCCTTCCCAAATTGAAGCTCTATATATGTTATACAGTAACTTCCCTTTCCTCTGTCCCCTCCATCCCTGGGAACCTCCATTCTACTTTCTGTCTCTGTGAATTTGACTAGTCCAGATGCCTTATATAAATGGATTCATACAGTATCTGTCCCTTTGTGATTAGCTTATTTCACTCAGCATAACATCTTCAAGGTTCATCCATGTTGTAGCATATGTCAGAATTTCCTTCCTTTTCAAGGCTGAATAATACTCCATTATACGTCTATACCACAGTTTGTTTATCCATTCCTCTGTCCATGGGCACTTGAGTTGCTTCTAGCTTTGGCTATTGTGAATAAATAGTGCTATGAACATTGTCAAAACACTCTTGAACTTAAAGCAGCTTTTGTCATTATGCATACTCTTAATCAGTTGTCCTAAAAATACACCTACTATCATGTGGGGATCAGCAGAAACCCTGCCATGAAGGGGGTCTTCATGCTTGACATCTTTTTAAATCCTAGAGCAAGAATATTGATATGGAAGGGGGCAGGGAAGTGCTGGAAAGGGAAGGGCAGGTCCCTGGCAAGGGCTCCACCCCTGGGCCTGTGCCCAGGGACCTAGGTGAAGACAGGCATTTTTGTTTTCCCGCCCAAATGTTGCTTTTCTCAAGATGACCCTGGCCCTTCCTGTGCCTATAAAAACCCCCAGGGCCATAGCAGGCAGACACATAGGTGGCTGGACGTCTAGAGACGCACATCAGCGGAGGAACACACCGGCAGCTGGACTTCGAGAGGAACACACCGACAGGCACCAGCAGGCCACCAACTGACAGAAGCAGAACCACACGGAGTTTTGCTGGGGCAGCCAGAGGACAGCCCAGGTCACGGCATGGCCTGACTCCGGGGGAAAACCTTCCCACTCCGTTCCCCTTCTAACTTCCCCCATCTGCCGAGAGCTACCACCAATCAATAAAACTTGCACTTATTCTCCAAGCCCAGTTTTGATCCGATTCTCCTGGTACACCAAGGCAAGAACCAGGATACAGAAAGCCCTCTGCCCTTGTGACAAGGTAGAGGGTCTAACTGAGCTGGTTAACACAAAACTAAAAGAGCACACAGTAGCACACGCCCACGAGGGCTTCAGGGGTTGTAAACATCCATCCCCAGACACTGCCATGGGGTCGAAGCCCAACAGCCTGCCCGTCTTTATGGTCCTCTAGAGGTTTGAGCAGTACAGCACCGCACCGAAGCGAGCCACTCCCCTTGTCACACGCCCTGCAAGGGGGACAAGGGAACTTTTCCTATTTCAATATCTTCAGAGGAGAGGAATTAGTGTGGTGATGCATCTGAAAATTATTTGGGGGAAAAAAGGAATGATGCCAATTAAAATCATTCTCCAGGATTACTTATGCCCAGGAGTTTGAGGCTGCAGTGTGCTAAGATCACAGCATTGCACTCCGGCCTGGCCAACAGAGCAAGACTGTCTCAAAAAAGAAAGAAAAAAGATCATCCTCCTGGAGAAAAGCAGACCTGAGGAAGCTATGCAAGCTGTTGACAAGGAACAAAAACTTTTTCCTTGGGACCATTTAGGCTGAAAAGAAAGCTTTGGAAGAAGGCACAAAGCAACAGATTTTTATTTCAACCCAATGCATAAAATAATTCTTTAAACTCTAAGGCTTTTCCTTTGTTTAGCAGGAAACAATCTACCTTAATGAAATGAATATTTCTGTGAGAAGACATGTAGACAGAAGCTGACAGATTGTAGAAAGGATTCCAGAATCTGGGGAAAAACTGGAGCATTTGAGCTATGTGTGAGTTATACAACTTTTTACCCCAACAGTCTCTGTTTTTCTAATGGCTGAAACATCAGTTAAAAAAAAGTCAAAAGTGGCCACAGTTGTAAAATTTCAAAAGTAAGTAATTATTCAGTGTAAACTTGCTTTGCTGTTTTAGTCCATTTTCACACTGCTATAAAAAACTTCCCTGACACTGGGTAATCTATAAAGGAAAGAGGTTTAGTTGACTCATAGTTCCACATGACTAGGGAGGCCACAGGAATCTTACAATCATGGCAGAAGTGGAAGCAGGCACAACTTACATGGTGTCAAGCGAGAGATTAATGCTGCAAAGGGGGACCTTCCAAACACTTTTTTTTTATTGCATTTTAGGTTTTGGGGGTACATGTGAAGAACATGCAAGATTGTTGCATAGGTGCATACGTGGCAGTGTGATTTGCTGCCTTCCTCCCCTTCACCTATATGTGGCATTTCTCCCCATGCTATCTCTCCCCAACTCCCCACCCCTGCTGTCCCTCCCCTAATCCCCCCCAACAGACCCCAGTGCTCCCCTCCCTGTGTCCATGTGTTCTCATTGTTCAACACCCACCTATGAGTGAGAACATGCAGTGTTTGATTTTGCGTTCTTGTGTCAGTTTGCTGAGAATGATGGTTTCCAGGTTCATCCATGTCCCTACAAAGGATGTGAACTCATCATTTCTGATGGCTGCATAATATTCCATGGTGTATATGTGCCACATTTTCCCTGTCCAGTCTATCATCGATGGGCATTTGGGTTGGTTCCAGGTCTTTGCTATTGTAAACTGTGCTGCAATGAACATTCGTGTGCATGTGTCCTTATAGTAGAACGATTTATAATCCTTTGGATATATGCCCAGTAATGGGATTGCTGGGTCAAATGGAATTTCTACAAGGACCAAACACTTTTAAAACCATGAGCTCTTGTGAGAACTCCCACACCATCATGAGACCAGCATGGGGAAAACCTTCCCCATAATCCAGTCACCTCCCACCAGGTCCCTCCCTCAACACTTGGGGATTATGGTTTTAGATGAGACTTGGGTGGGGACACAAAGCCAAACCATATCACTATCTATTAGTGCCGTATCCTCCAGACGAAGCTGGAATCTGATATGCTATCTACTGAATGCTGTTAAGAAACCCACACAACTCTCAGAGGCGAGAACATTATCTAAGATTGTAGGGACAGGAGCCACAAGAGATCACCAGGCATACTTGGGCCTAAATTAAAAGGTCTCTCCTCTCATTTGTATATAAAACTAGGAAAGTACCCTGATAAATCCAGATCAAAATTATGCAAATATCAGAGCCTTGTTCCATTTCTGGTTAATAAGAATTAATTACTCCAATTTGTCCAGTTCACTGGACTTGGAATTTTAGTTTTTCTCCTGTGATTTCTCTTTTCCTTTTTCATTAAAACTTATGGGGAAAAAATGCTTCAAGAAGCTGTGGATAAGTAGACAATTCTTATACTTCATGGTTGGTATAACCTCCCTTAAATGTCTATTTGGTCATAGCTATCAAAATGTGAAGTGCTCATCCCTTTTAACCCAGCAATTCTACTTGTAGGAATTTACCTTCTAGATGCATTCTCACATAGGTAAAGAAGGTGTGCAGCAAAAGACTGAAAATGCCTTAAATATCCATCAATATGGGACTTTTAAGAAGGTTTGGTAAGGCATGCCCAAAGAATGCTCTGTGTGGAGGTGGGGCTGAAATGCTATGCCACTGTTAGAAGAATGAGGAAGATCTTCCTCATTCTGGCTTGGAAATTGCTCCAAGATACACTATCACATGACAAAAGCAAGGTACAAAACCTTAAGGTGTTTTTTAAGGTATCTATAATATATACCTGTGTGGCAGCTTCTAAGATGGCCCCCGGTGATCTCCTTACTCCGGATATCCATGCCCTTATTTAATCCTCTCCTCCTAAGTATGGTTCAACCCAGGAATTTGCTTCTAACAAACAGAACACAGCAAATGTGATAGGATGCCACTTCTGAAATTAGGTTACCAAGAAACTTTGGCTTCTAGTCTTGCTTGCCTTTTCTGGCTCTTCTCTTATTCACTCAATGAAGCCAACTGTCATGCTCTGAGGTGTCCTATGGAGAGGACTGTGTAACAAGAAACTGAGGGAAGCCTTAGGCCAAAAGCCAGTGAAGAAATGAGGCCCTCAGCCCAACAATGTGTGAGGAACTAAATCCTGCCAAGAACCCCTTGAGTGAAGCTGACAGCAGATCCGCCCGAGCTAAGCCCTGAGCGGACTGCAGGACCAGCTGACAGCTTGACTACAGCCTTGAGAAAGCCCCAGCGCTGGGGGCCAGCCAAGCTGCTGCACTCATGACCCACAGAAAATGTGAGATAATAAATGTTTGTTGTTTTGAGCCACTAAGTTCTGGGTATCTGCTACGTAGCAGTAGATAACTAACATAATGTGTATTTGTTTATGCATATACACAATATATTTCTTAAAAATGAGCAACTATGTTTGCCACTAGGGAAGCCATCTTTAGCTTCTGAGGGTCAGGAGTGGGAGGAAATTTACTTTTCACTCCTCATTCTTTGGTCTTTTGTAATATATTGGTTTATTCAACAAACAAGCAAATAAGTAAATACTTTTTTTTGTTCTTTCCAAATAAAGTGATTATTTTATCAGAGGAACAATTTTTCTTGATATGCCATGGTTTCATATGAAGACAAAAGACACATTCAAATAGCCAGTTAAGTTATCCACATAACTGAATCTAGGCTTTGAAAAATTACTTTTATCTGTGTCTGTCTCAGGAGAGGTGGATTGTAAATCATTTTCTTTAACCACTAGAGGGCACATTGCATTTGGTTGTCTCAATTTTGTGTAATTGAAATGTATATTTCAAGAGAATGTAAAAGAATAAGAGAAATGTGCTATTTTTTTTTTTCTTTTGAGATGGTGTTTTTGCTCTTGTTGCCCAGGCTGGAGTGCAGTGGTTCGATCTCGGCTCACTGCAGCTTCCGCCCCCAGGTTCAAGTGATTCTCCTCCTCAGCCTCTCAAGTAACTGGGATTACAGGTGCCCACACCACACCCAGCTAATTTTTTTGTATTTTTAGTAGAGATGAGGTTTCGTCATGTTGGCCAGGCTGGTCTCAAACTCCAAGGTGATCCACCTGCTTCGGCCTCCCAAAGTGCTGGGATTATAGGCGTGAGCAATCGCGCCTGGCTGAAATGTACTTTTTAAAATGTAAATATTTTAGAAGAAACTTTCATGCATATAATGATAAACATTTAAGTATGAAGAAAAAGACAAAGTAGAGGGGAAAAAATAATTCTTGAAACCTAAAATCTGGTAAATCCAGATACTGTACTTGACAAATAAATGAATACACTTTTTTTTTTTTTTTGGTTACTAAGTGGAGAGACAGCAATTCTGGGTCTCTAGGAAGCAAAAACAGTTGCAGCAGCAGGAAGAACTGTATCGTGAAGTGCAGACAAAGACACTTTATGGAGTTGTTATAAGAGGAAATTCACACATAAAGAGAAATTTTAAGATGTCATTTCATTTTATTTGGTCGGTAATATATTTGTATCATTAAATTAAAAAGGTACAAAATAATATATACAGTGAGAGATAAAGTCAGCCTTCTCTCTACAATGCATTTGCCCTCCTTGGAAGTTACCCCTGCTACTGATTACTTATACACGCTTCAAAAAAATAATCAATACACTTATAAATATATGTCGGCAAATTTATTGAGTTTTTTGCCCTCACAGAAATGGCAGTACGCTACATACCTGGTTGTTAATTTCTTCTTCTTTTTCTACACTTTACCAATAATTCTACATCTGTTCGTAGAGACCTGCCTTATTATTGTTAGCAGCTGTCTGCTATTGAAATTACATTATTTTATAATTCGATTGAAATGATACCCATTATTTATTTAATCAGTCTCTATAAATTGACATTTAAGTTGTCTCCTGTCTCTTACTTTTGTAGACGCTACTGCAATGGATGCCCTTTTACATATATCATTTTGCACTGTGTATATCTATAGGATAAGCACTGGGATTAAGTCAGAGGATATGCACAATTAAAGTTGTCACAGACACTGCCAATTTGTCTTTCATTAGGGTTGCGCTAATCAAATTCCCAACCCCTTGTTTTCCCATACCTTGCCCACATCGTTTGAACCTGATTTTTGTTTTTTATCTTGGCCAATCTGCTAGGTGAAAATGATATATCCTTGTATGTTGCTTCGTGTTTCTCTTATTATAAGTGAGTTGAGCACCTTTTTGTGTGTTTAAGAGAAGGGCTGGTCTTACTCAGGCCAAACTCTACTATAAAAAGGGGTAAAATGTTAAGGTATTATTGGCCAAGTTAAGACCGGTGGGAGAAGTACATTTTAACGAGGGAAAAGAGAACCTGGGAAAGTCCTGAACTATCCCCATAACAAGGCCCTCTGCATCACTCCTCCATCCCTCTATCTGGCCAGGCCTGCACTACTGCTTTCTGGGCTGGAACTCCAGCACCTTGGCAGAGCCCATAACAGCTCCCCACGTTAAGCTGAGATAAGGTCAAATACCACCTGGGATCAAAATATACCAATGTGAGGCCATCATTTCCAAAATGCCTTTTATTCTCATAATCCTCAGCCCTGCTTTGACCTGATGGCCTCTCAACCATTTCCCCACACATTTTTAGATCAACTATGTTCAAAAGGAATATAATGTGAGCCACATATGTAATGTTAAGTTTTCTAATAGCTATATTTTAAAAAGTAGAAACAGTTGTAATATAAATAAAATATGTAGGTACACTATATATAAAATATTTCAACATGTAATCAGTATTAAAAATCATTGAGATATTTTACACTCTTTTTGTACCAAGTCTTTGTAATCCACTGTGTATTTATTTACACTCACAGCACATCTCAGCTCAGACTGGCCACATTTCAAGGGCTCAACAGCAGCATGTGGCTAGACCTGCACTGTCTAACTGAACTTTCTGCAATGATGGAAATGGCAGATCCTTGTCTCCACAGAAATACCTTCTGCCGGGAGCACTTTTCCTCTTCTTAAGTAAATAGGATCCAGGCATGCTCCTAAGTCACTGTACAAACCTTGGGCATTTCTCGTGGAGATCACTTATTCTTCCACACCCCGTATTACCAGACCCAGTTCCTCGTGCTATTCAGTCTAGATCTGAGACTATGAGAAACACGAGTAAACATGTAGCTATTTAAATTAAATTGAATTAAAAATTCAGTTCCTCAGTTGCACTAGCCACATTTCAAGTGCTAAATAGCTGCATGTGGCCAGTGGTCACTATATTGGACAGTGCCAGTCTCGACCATTGCTCTTACACTATCAGATAAAGTCCTCTCTCCTGCCATGCAGATCAGCTCTAGAACCTCCAGCCATCCCTTCTAGAAGTCATGGAGCTACCTCAGTTGATAAAGAATTCTAGAGGCTCCTCCTCCTTCTTTGTAGCCTTCAGAGCTGCCCCTTGGTGTCTCACTCCTGCTCCTAGCATCACACTGGGGCTTTTGAACATCTGTGTTCATCTAGGTAACAGCTGGCTGAACATTTCTTGTACCTCCTGAACTCCAGCCTCACTATCATTCCATTTCAGTCACCAACTCCCAGAACTTGACCATTGATCTGGTCATTGCCAGACACTACCCATCCCAGAAATCTTTTTTATTCCTTTATTTATAAGTAATTAACAAGTAGTGCATACTACATTCTTCTTGGGAAAAAAATGAACCATGCAGCTAAAGGGAAAGTCCCTCTTGGCCATCCCACCCCCACCATTTCAGGCCCCCCTCTCAAGCCCTTCTCCTGAGCCCATACCCCTTGTTTTCCTAGACATGGATGAGTGTGTGCACATCATTCTGCTACTTGCTTTTCTGAGAAATATATTCTTGCATGTCAGTATATGCAGACCCACCTCTTCCTTGTTATATGTACATGGGCGAACAGGTAACATATTTATTTGGTTAAAACCCAAAAAAGAATAAAAAAATGTACGATGAAAAGTTTCCCTCCCCATTCCTGTCCCTTGTCTACACAGTTCTCATGCTAATTTCCTAGGTTACCACCATTGTTTGTTTCTTATGACAAACAGTTATTCTTCATGCATTTCCATCAAATAGGAATATAGGTTGTTTTCCCCCATTTTGCACACAATTTGTGCATATTTTATGCACTGTTCTGCAGCTTGAAGTGCCTCTCCACATCTTTCGGAACATCTTGGTCCTTTTTACAGAGGCATGGTATTCCCCTGGATGGCTATACTATAACTTAACCAGGCCCCATCAATGGAGTCTTGGTTCGTTTTCAATGTTTACTATTACCATCAGTGCTATAATAAAGAATCTTGTACCTATGTCACTTTCCATGTGTGTAAATATGTCTGTAGCATAAAGTCTCCAGAGGGTAACTGCACAGTCAAAAGGTATTTGAACAGCTAATTTTGATAGATTTTGCCAAATTGCCTTCCATGGGAGCTGTGCCAATTTATACTCCATCAGGGATCATCTTGGTCTTTTTTGTTCGTTTTTTTTTTTTTGTTTTTGTTTTTGTTTTTGAGACGGAGTTTCGCTCTTGTTACCCAGGCTGGAGTGCAATGGCGCGATCTCGGCTCACCGCAACCTCCGCCTCCCGGGTTCAGGCAATTCTCCTGCCTCAGCCTCCTGAGTAGCTGGGACTACAGGCACGCACCACCGTGCCCACCTAATTTTTTGTATTTTTAGTAGAGACAGTGTTTCACCATGTTGACCAAGATGGTCTCCATCTCTTGACCTCGTGATCCACCCGCCTCGGCCTCCCAAACTGCTGGGATTACAGGCGTGAGCCACCGCGCCCGGCCCTCGTTTGTTTTTTAGAGATGGAGTCTCGGTCTGTCACCCAGGCTGGAGTGTAGTATTGCAATCATGGCTACTGCAGCCTCAAAGTCCTGGGCTCAAGCAATCCTCATCTCAGCTTCCCCAGTGGCTAGGACTACAGGTGTATGCCACCATACTCAGCTAATTTTTAAATTTTTTGTAGGGATGTGTCTTGCTACGTTTCCCAGGCTGGTCTCAAACGTCTGGCCTCAAGTGATCCTCCTGCCTCAGCCTCCCAAAGTGCTGGGATTACAGATGTGAGCCACCATGCCTGGCCTATCTTGGTCTTTTAACTGCTGCAGAATATTCTCAAGTACAGAGAATACATCCAAAAGTGTATAGGCCCCTCCTACTGATGCAGCACATAAGGTTGTTTTCAACTGTTTTATTACAAACAATGCTGCAATAAATACTCTTATATGTGCTTCCTTGTGCATGTATTTCTCTAGGATAATTAAATAAAATGATGAGAGCAAAGGAAGCAGCTGGTGGAAAGGCTCTCAGGTGGAACAGAGGTCAGAGAGAGGAGAAGTGTGAGGAAGACTGTGTGGCTGGAGCCAGGGAGAAGTGATGGGGAAGTCAGAGTCTTCAGGGCAGATGTGGGGGCAGGGGTTGGAATAGGGCATGGAGGCCATGGTAAGGTTTTGCAGTTTATTCTAAGGTCAAAATTATCTGATTTACATTCTAGAAGACCACTGGCTGCTGCATGAAATACTGTTTAAAGAGAAGGGGTGAAGGCAGGAGAATGGGCACTAGAGGCCTGGCTGAGAGGAAATGGATAAATCCTTAACAGGTAGCACCAAATGGGAAGTAAATGTAACAGGAAGTGTCCTGCTCCCAACAAAGACCACTGAGAGGGGTCTGCAGAGTGCAATGATGGACATAAGAATCAATGAGACAGTCACAGCCTCTGCCCTCAAAGGTCTTACTCTCTAGCAAGGGATACAGAGATTAAGCCAATAATTGCTGGTGTAGACAACAGTCCACCTACAGTGTGACAGGGAATAGGGAATAGAGAATAGAGGCTTTGAAGTCAGATTGCTCTGCATTTCTAACTCTGCTCCCGGACTGCAAACTGTGTTCCTTTGGTCAAGTTTCTCTGTTTCTCTCTCTCTCTCTGTCTCTCTCTCTCTCTCTCTGTCTCTGTCTCTGTCTCTGTCTCTCTCTCTCTCTCTCTCTCTCTCTCTGTGTGTCTCTCTCTCTTTCTCCCTTCCCCCCAACTCAGCCCTCCCTCCTCTCCTCTCCCTCTCATCCGATTTCTTTATCTGTAAGGGTTAGTGAGAGGATTAAATGAGATCATTTTTGAAAAGCACCTAGCACTGGTAAAAAAGGAGATAATTATATTGGTGAATGAATGGAAAAAACCTTCCCCTTTATCTACCATCTGTCTTCATGTGCCCCTGCCGGCCATTCTAGGCAAAGATTTCGATTCTAAATTCCTACTACCTCCTCCAACTACAGAATGTGGTTACCAATGGAGTCAACAGGCTCATTAGCTCTTTGCATGTGGTTTTGCCGGAATCATGAGTTGCCAACTAATGCAAATTAATTGTTTACACTCCTTTGGGTTTATTCTTTTCCCTATGTTATTCTTTTTAAAGATAAACAAAATTATTTCTTTTCCCTTTTCTCCCTTTATTATCAGGAAATTTGAAACAGACTGGGAACAGTAGATGGAAGAATTAATTTATTTGATTGATGGAGACCAAATTATTATGGTTAAGTTTTTGTTTCAGACCACAGTTCCATGGGGACATTAATAAATGTGATTGCTTTTGCTAGAATATTCGTTAATCCTGTGGTTTAGCGTGCTGATAATGGGACATGCTGCTCCACTGACTTTTAATGAGCTTATTCCACTGGCTAGCAGAAAAGCAACAAAAATAATTTTACAAACATACACATGTTTAGAGGACTAAAGGAGTTTTAAAATCTCCTTATGCTCTCAGTATATTTCACTGAGATGTATGTAAATGTAACTGCTTTTTCCTTTTCTTACAGGCTTTTTTCTTTTTTTCTTTTCTTTTTTTTTTTTTTCTTTGAGACGGAGTTTTGCTCTTGTTACCCAGGCTGGAGTGCAATGGCACGATCTCGGCTCACCGCAACCTCCGCCTTCTGGGTTCAAGCAATTCTCCTGCCTCAGCCTCCCAAGTAGCTGGGACTACAGATGTGCGCCACCACGCCCAGCTATTTTTTTTGTATTTTTAGTAGAGACGGGGTTTCACCATGTTGACCAGTATGGTCTCGATCTCTTGACCTCGTGATCCACTCTCCTCGGCCTCCCAAAGTACTGGGATTATAGGCGTGAGCCACCGTGCCCAGCCAGGCTTTTTCTAATAGATCTTTTTAAAATTAAAAATAAAAATCTGAGGAATAGTTGCTATGGACTGAATTATGTCTCCCACAAAATTCCTATGATGAAGCTCTAATCCCCATGTGGCTGTACTTAAAAATATAACTTTCCAGAAAGTGATAAAGGTTAAATTAGGTCATATCAGTAGGGCACTTATGCAAAAGAGCTGGTGGTCTTAGAAGATGAGGAAGAGACCCTTCTCTCCCTCTTTCTGCCATGTGAAAAGGTAGCTGCCTGCAAGCCAGGGAGAGAGCCCTCCTCAGAAACCAACCCTATGAGACCTTGATCTGGGTCTTCTAGGCTCTAGAAGAGAAAATAAATATCAGTTGTTTAAGTCACCCAGTATGGTACTTTGTTATGGCAGCCCTAGCTGACAAATCCTAAAACAATGACTTATTCTAAGTTATTGGGATGTTTAAAGACTTTATCTGGCTTGAAAGCTTTGATTAAGATGACTTGTTTTCAGCAGTTATGAGGTTCTGCCTTCTTTGTGAGTAAATAATTCAAAACTGACACAGTAGTATGATGAGGAGAGACAGAGTGCCTGTTGATTCAGGTTTTAGCCACAATTGTAAGTGAAACAATGTCATTTACAAAATCATCAGGGTTTTCCACTCTAGGACAATAGGTTTCCTACGTGTCAAATCAAATGTTAACTCTTATGTATACCTCTCATACCTTCCTCTTCTCTCACACAAATTTATGTAAATCAATGCTCGCATATGTAGGGATGTTTTTTCCCTGTTTTTTATTTAGCAACATGAAATTAAAGCCTTCTGACTCGAGAGTAAGCCAAACGTACACACTTGCCTCCTGTTGTTCTAGACACCATCAACCACTGGGTAGATATTTCTGGTATTTTTAAAAGTGGTAGGGGTGGATAAAATTAAAACATCAACCCCAGAGCCCAAAGTACAATAATAAAAAATCAATAAATAAAACATTACAAAAAAAAAGAATATCTTAAACAATACTGTAGTGTTGCCACACTAAGATTTGGTGTTTTCGAGACCAGAAATTCTTGAAAAAAGTGGCTATGATTACTTTCTCGAATTGTTTCCTCCTCTCATGTTATTTTTGTTGATCTTTAGAACTTGTACTTTATTTTGGAAAATTTTTAAAGGACAAACTCTTGTATTTTTTTTCAGTCAGACTTATAGCTAATCTTGTATTTTTATGTAGTTTCTCAATATAATCATATATCTGGCTTTGAACGGGTTTCTCTTTATTAAAAATATGTATTTACTGGTAAAAAATAAACAATTAAAACATCAAAGAGAACAGAAGAGAAAGCCACCAATGGACAGGACATTTCTGGAAGACAGATAAAACAAAGCAGAGAAAGCCAAAGCCCAGGATACACCCAGGAGGAGGATGCAGAGAAAGTCGACAGAGAGCACCTACAACAGTGTTTTACAAAGATATCACATCTAAATGGCTTAGCATGCTGTGACTGCTCAATAAATGTTAGCTGTTATGTCATTATTCTGAACTGTTTTTTGTCACTCCAGGTCAACACATATACATGTAATTTATTCTTCGGTAGAGTCGTATAATATTCCATAACTTGTTCATCCATTTCCTTGATTAAAAACTCTTCAGATTATTTTGTGGGTTTTTTTCCTGAGCATGTGGTCTACAAATAGAAATGGTGCAACCAATTTATGCATCTACTCTTTAATCATTGATATTTTTATTTCTGCATTTTCAAAAGGGGAACTGCTGGTTCAAAAGGTAGGTGCAAGTTTAATTTTATTGATTTACTTACTGATTTAACTTTCCCAAGGATTGTGGCAGGTCACACTGTCACCAGCAATGCTGAGAAAAGCCTGTTTGTTAGTCCATTTGCTGTGGACTCCCCCAAACTGAGATTATATATATACTCTCAACCTAGTAAAATGCAAAAGTGAGATGTAAGCCCAAGCAAACTCACTCTGGACCTTACTCTTCTAAATATTCATACAAACAGCTAATTATGCCAACAGCATTTCATAAACATCCTTTTCCACTTAATTGAAACACAAACTTCATGATTATCTTAGTCCATTTGTGTTGCTATAAAGGAATACTTGAGGCTTGGTAATCTATAAAGAAAAGAGATGTATTTGGCTCACAGTTCTGCAGGCTGTAAAAGAAGCATGGCAGCAGCATCTACTTCTGGCAAGGGCTTCAGGAACCTTTAACTCATGATGGAAAGTGAAGGGGAGCCAACATGTGCAGATATCTCATGGCAAGACAGAAACCGAGAGAGAGGATGCCAGTCTCTTTCTAACAATCAGTTCTTACAGGAACTAACAGAGCAAGAACTCACTCATTACTGTGAAGACAGCACCAAACCATTCATGAAGGATCCGCCCCTGTAACCCAAAATGTCTCCCATTAGGCCTCATCTCCAATATTGAGATCAAATATGGGAATGAATATCCAGACTACATCAATGATACAAGTTCTCAAATATAGTCAGTCTCTGGATTCTATTGCAGTTGTGTTGCAATTACATTGTTTTGATTTTAGTAGCTTTATAGTAAGTGTTGTTCTCTCTCCAGTAAGGCAGGAGCTCCCTCACTAGTCTTCTAAATTTATCCAATAAACCTTCGCATATTTTTATTCCATACAAATATTTAAATCATTTGTCCAGGTCCAAAGAAACTATATACACGTCTTGACTTGGATTTCATTAAATGTGCTTGTTAATTTGTTAAAAATTGATACATATGTATTAAATCTCTCTGTCCATGCATATGGTGTAATATTCTATTTATTTAGGTTCTTCAATAAAATATTAAAGTTTTCTTTTAATATAATTCCTGTACCTTTATCACTGAATTTGTTCTAAGTTATTTTATAACTTTGTCACTATAGTGAAAGAGTTATTTTCCCCCATATCTATTTAGGCAATTGCTAATATAAAAGAAAGCTAACAATTTGGGCATATTTATCTTGTATTCAGCAATTGGACTAAAATCTCTAATTGTTCCCATTGTTTTTAGTGAAGTATTTTGCATTTTCCAGGTATAATGCAAAAAGTTTATCCTTTTTTCCAGTAATTACACCAGTTGTTAAATTTATGGAAAGGAAGTCTTATTACATTAGTTAAAGCCTTCAGAAAATACTGAATAATAGTGGTGAATGTGGATATTCCAGCTTTGTCCTTGATTTTAATGGCATTAGCTTTAATTTTTCATTCCATCATATTATGTTGCCGATTGTAATTCATAGTCTTTAACAGGTTTCGGTAGCTTTCTTCTGTTCTCCTATTTGAAATTGTTATTTGAAAATCAACTTAATTTTATTTTGTTTTTCATCTATTGTCATAATCACATTACCACTTGGTAATATTCTAGGTTGTGTTGATATATTTCCTAATGTTATAGAACACTGTAATTCTTGATAAGCACTACATGATCATTCCTATGCTTCTCAAACCATTCCAGACCATGGAAAAAGACAAAAAGCTCTTTAGTTCACTGTATGATTTTGCCACGTCCTCAATACCAAAACCTACCACAAAATATGTAACACAAAAATTGCAAAGCAATCTTAGTTATAAGGATCAAAGAAGGTTGAGCACCGTGGCTCATGCTTATAATCCCAGCACTTTGGGAGGCTGAAGTGGGAGGACTGCTTGAGCTCAGGAGTTCAAGACCAGCCTGGGCAACATAGCAAAACCCCATCTCTACTTTCTAAAATTAAATTAAATTTTAAAAAGATAGAAGTAAACCATTTTAAGTAAAATATTAGCAAATTAAATCCAGCAGTGTTAGAAAATGATATGAGTATAATTAGAAAACCCAAAAGATTCGACCAAAAAAATATGAGTGAAAGAATTTGAAAAAATGGCTATATATATGATACATATCAAAAACTAACAGCTTTTCTGCACACTAACAACAACCAGTTAGAAATGGAAATAAATATATCCTATTGATACAACAGTTTCATATTTTAAGAGAATTTTTGGAAGAAAAATTATTTTCAATGTTATGTGGAACATAATCTTGAAAATGGAAAGTTAACGTGGGTGGAGCACTGCCTGCTGTCTAATGATTAATTCATGGAAGCCCATTTGGAGATAGAGCCCTGGATGCTTCATTGACTTATCAGGTCTTCATTCTTTCAGCCAGGATAAGCGCACCAGCCAAATTCAAAAAAATCCTGTAATTTCCCAGAAAATATTGATTACGTTTAATTTCAAAAGAGAATTCATGGGCTTTATTCAGGTGGCTGATGTTCACTTTCATAGTCTGTTAAAAGTTGGGTTGTCACTGTTAACTATGTTTTAAACAGCTGTACAGCTTGGATTCAAAGTCCCCTGGAGAGAAAGAACTAGGTTGTTTCATTTATTGGAAGTTTCCTATTTCTAGGAATACATTCATTCATTAATTAATTTAACAAATAGGTATTGCACACACAGCAGGCACTGCAGATAGAATGGTAGCACAACCAGGACAGGTCCCTGCCCTCACGGAGCTTATAAACTAGTGGGCTGAGATTAGCGCTGCACAAAAATTGTGACTGACTCATTTGCTTTCCTTTGGAATGACAAGACAGAGCACAATTGGTTATCTCCAAATCTGATTATCTGTACATCTGAACAAATAGAGTCTTTGTCATTAAAAAAATATGAATAACAGTATATCCAATAATTGCTAATGCTACACAAAGAAAATTCCTTTTCCAGTCCAATTCTGTATCTGCTCCTCTCCACTACTATACAGCGCACTTGTTTTCCTAGCAGAAAGAAGCAGCATTTCCTCTCTGCCTTCTCTCTGGGGCTGAGGTCAGCCTTGGGCTGAGGCCAGCATGAGTCAGCTTGCCCAGCACGGATGCTAGCCTCTGCCTCAAGGCAGGCCTTGCTACAACCTTGATGCACACAGATAGTGTGTGTATCCAGGGTCCAGGGTGGAGGCCCATGCATACCCGATGAATCTCTATGGGATAGGGAGTATGAGACCTACTCTGGCTTTGAGTTGACAGTACAGTAAGAAGGAACATCTCAGTCTCTTTATTTTTCTAAAAAGAAATTCGTAAATTATAACAGGAGCCACCAAGCTGTTCATATATTCGATCTCGTAATTCTATTTGCGGGAATTTATGTCAAGGAAACAACCTGAAAGAAAAAAAAAGTCCAAATATATTTTCATAACAATGTAAATGGTAATCAATTACATTGTTATGATAAATAAGATAAATTCTTACCATCCCAAATACTTCCAGTGGAGAATTATAATGTGATCTGTATTAAACATCCTAAAGGCATTAAAAATGTAAAAGATGTATATAATGTTATTTCATGGAAATATGTACATTTAAAACAACATAAGATGGAAATCACACATGGATTACAATTGTATGAAACAGTTGTGGGTATATTAAGAATAATTGGAAGAGAATTTAGAATACTGTCAATGGGGAGTTTATTAGCTTTTTCCCCTAAAAATTCTTTTTTTTTTTTTTTTTGAGATAAAGTCTCCCTCTGTCACCCAGTCTGAAGTGCAGTGGCATGATCTCACCTCACTGCAACTTTTGCCTCCCTCATTCAACCAATTCTCATGCCTCAGCCTCCCAACTAGCTAGGATTACAGGTGCATGCCACCACACCCAGCTAATTTTTGTATTTTTAGTAGAGATGAAATTTCACCAAGTTGGCCAGGTTGGTCTAGAACTCCTGACATCAAGTGATCCACCTGCCTCGGCCTCCCAAAATGCTGACATTACAAGCATGAGCCACCGCGCCTGGCAAAAATTTCTTTATTTTAAAAAAAACACCCTCTTATGAAAATAAGAAATGGCAACTGACACTTCAACAAATAAAAGGTATTCTTGCTACACTTAAAAGGGCAGCACAGAAGCAGTTGCCTGCATGTTGGAATTTGTCCATCTGTCCTCAGTTCAGCTTCTCCAGGTCCTAAGTATGATAGCAGATTCTGAGGCTCCATCACCTCCTCATAGACCACCCTGATGTCCTTTATTGAGACCAAGCATGCATCTCAACTTGGTGTTTCTGGTTGCTGTGCACCCCATATTTCCCATTAGATATGGCCACCCTCCAGGACTGAGGCTGACTGCCTGCCTGCAACACTACCAAAGTGTCTTTTCTGTGTTCTGCCACAGGAGCTTCCTCCCAGCACCTTCAGGTGGAGCTGCAACTGGAATATATCCAGGTATTCACCCCATTACTAAAATTCATCCCTCTAAATCTCATTGGCTTTTCATTTTCAAGGATCCCTATTAAGAAATAAACACTTTTGAAAGTTCCTGTTAAAGCCAGTGTTTACGATTTCCTGGCTGGGTTTGTCGTTCCTTGAGTAAAGGGAGCATAGGAATAACAGAAATGGCAGCCTTTTATTGACACTCATTCTTTGTCTGGCACTTTTTTTCTTTCTTTTTGAGACAGTCTCACTCTATCACTCAGGCTGGAGTGCAGTGGCACCATCTCGGCTCACTGCAACATCCGCCTCCCAGGTTCAAGCAATTCTCATGCCTCAACCTCCCAAGTAGCTGGGACTATGGGCAAGCGCCACCTCCCTGGTTAATTTTTGTATTTTTAGTAGAGATGGAGTTTCACCATGTTGGACAAGCTCGTCTTGAACTCCTGGTCGCAAGTGATCTGCCCACCTTGGCCTCCCAAAGTGCTGGGATTACAGGCATGAGCCACAACACCCAGCCTGTCTGGCACTTTCTATGCATCAAACTTCACAACAATCTTGCAGGAAAGCATTATGGTTTCTCTTTACAGATCAGAGAGGTTAAACAACTTGCCCAAGGTCACACAGCTGGTATACGGCAAAGTTAAACTTCAAGCCCAGGCCCATCTGACTCAAAACTAGGAACCTTTCAACCACCTCTCACTGTGCACCCTGTGTAGCCTCAGGGAAAGCACAGGGCTGAGAGTTAGAAGCCTAGCTGCGTGACCTTGAGCAAGACTCTTCAATTCTCTGGGCTGAGGAAATGAGCAAAAGGGCCCCCAAAGGCCTTCCTTTCCCTTTTCACCCGAGACCACTGCTAGATTGTCATAGATCCACATATGGCACAATTCTAGGCAGTTGGCTGTGTCCACAGCCCCAGCCAGAGGGCGAGTAGCAGCACCCCGGCCCCCACCGGCTGCGACAAAGTCTCTGGCTAGGGGGCTGTGCCGACAGCCCCCACCAGAGGGTGAGTAGCAACTCTCCCCAGCACCCCCTGGCTGCTCGGAACCCTCTGGCTAGAGGGCTGTGCCCTCAGCAGCTATTTAGAAAATTTGGAGTAATATGATTCTGGGAACCATATCATAGGGAGAAGATAATGTTATTGTGTTTTTTTTTATATTAGGCACAATAACACTAGTTCTAGTTCCATCTCTGCGATATTGACAAAAATATCATCCTCGCCCCCCCACTTGACATTAGAATTGAAATCGCAGGGGGGGTTTCACCCCTTGCAATATTTAATTCAATATAATTTTGTTTTTTGTGGACCTTAGTTACAATATCAGAGCGTGGTGTACACCTCTTGCCATATTGAGAGTATTACCATATGGGCAGTAATATCATCCTCTCCTTCCCTAGGTATTAGGAACAGTATCACAGGGTGGGTGTACAGCCCCCGCCACATTGTGAGTAATATCATCTCTCATCCCCTGGATATTAGGAACAATATCACTGGGGGTTTGTGCACTTCCTGAGATATTTGGAGTAATATCCTCTCTGTTATTGGATATTAGAAACAATATTACAGTGGTGGTGTACACTTCCTGCGATATTGAGAGTATAACCATCCTCTCTCCCCCGGATATTAGGAAATATATCACAGAAGCGTTGTACACTGCCTGTGATATTGGAACAATCACAGAGAGTACACTTGCTTTCACAATGGGAGTAATATCTACTTAGGATATTATGGATAATATCACAAAATGTACACACATGGGTGTATACCCACTTTGATATTAGAAGTAATTTTTATCTAATATACTAAAAATAATATCCCAGAATGTAGTCATAATGTGTACATTTATTGGGATATTACAATAAATGTATACAATATGTACAATATGTACATTTATTGTGATGTACATATGTGTACACAATACATATGTACAATAAATGCACATGTGTACATATGTATATTTATATGTACATAATGTGTATACAATACATATGTACATGAGTACAATACGCACATTTACTGTAATATCACGAATCATATATAATCACAATAATAAATAATACATAATATCACAATAAATGTACATATTGTACACATTATGTACATATACATTTATTGTGATATTATAATATGTACATGTGTATATATGTGCACATATATATGTACACATGTGTAATATGCACACGTGTACATATATGTGCATATTAGGTACATACGTACATATGTGGGCTGTGCCCACAGCCCCCACCAGAGGGCGAGTAGCAGCACCCCGGCCCCCCCCCCGGCTGCTACGAACCCTCTGGCTAGGTAATAAGGGTGGCCAAGTATCAAGGGTGGCCAGGTATCAAGCATGGCCACCATAGTCAAATCTTCCCTAGCTCTCACATGAAGAAACAAGCACAGGACTCCTTACACACATGAAAGAAAATCCTTTCTGATATACAGCTCTAAGGTAGCAATTTCAAGCTCTGTAATATAAACACTTTTCCGTATGATGTGTGGAAAGTGTGGGAATGTTACTGGTTGTCACCATGGGCCAGGATTAGCAGTAAGGAGGTTCTATTGGGACAGGGTTAGGGGAGCTCTGAATTTGTGGAAAGGGATGGAAAGATCAAATACATTCAGATATAGTTTTCACATTCAGGGCTAAATAATACCATCCTAGGCTCTGTCACCAAAGAAAATACACTGAATGCAAATGAGAGGAATCATTACATTTGCAATAAAAGCCCCCTGAAAAGGTGAGGCAATGAGGCATAAATTGTTCTTTTCCAAGGAACTACCACTAGGTGCAACCTTCCTGTGTCATACACAGATACATAACCACCCCTCTTGAAAATACAAGACTATACTTTCCTAAGTGTCTTATTGGGCACATTAGGTAAAATAAAATCCAACCTCAATCAAGCAGAAAGTCATTTAAAGTTCAACTTCCACCCATTGGTTATTGATGCTGAACTCCAGTCTTCCTCTGCCTCTCATGTACCCACATTTCCCAGAGCTATTTTCCTTCCTGAGTGTCTGCAGCCAGCACTGGGCTAGACTCCACACTCCCTGGGAGACTGTCAGGTCACTTGGCACCTACAGGAGCTGCCAAGTTCAAGGGAGGGCATATGGAGAAGGCCTGCAACAAACCTGGCGGCAGCCCTGAGGACTGGGTGCTCTCTGTTCTTTTTCCCAAACAGGCCCAGCCATGGGACTGTGTGTGCCGGTGAGATAGGCCATCCCAAGCGTTAGTGCCAGGAGTAGGCATGGGCCTCTGTGTAAACTAGAGTCTCTCTCTGTAGCTACACTCTCACCAGTGGGTCAAAAATTCGTGTGCAGTGGTCTTAAAAGCTCTTATGGCTCCCCACCCCCCGCCAAACTCTAAGCATTTTAAAAGAAGGCTTTCAGGGGAAGGATCTGTTAAGTTCCAAAAGTTCAGATCACAGGCAAAGAGTGTAAATGTTTGATACCTGTATGCCACTATATCTGCACTGCCATTTGCTTCTATTTCAGTTACGGTGAAAACATGGTGAGACAGAATCCTAAACAGACTCTGCTGAGCTGCAGGGGTGCTAACTGATGCTATTAATAGAAGAGATTTGAGGAATTCTCTTTGATACAAACTACTTTGTTAGAATTGACCTTTAAAATTCAAATCAAAGCACTGAAACTCTTTTCAATCATGATAGTCCATGTTATATGTTGTTTCTTTCCAGATAAATTACTAGTCCAGCAAATCAACATGCCTCATTGCAGAGACTCAGAGGAGCAGGGATGGGGATGTAGCATACATCTACTTTTGTTTTGTTTGTAAGGTCCCCATCCAAGTGATTGATTCTGAAGTGCAGAAACGACTGCCCTAGTCACTAAGGTTCACAGCCAACAGCTTTTGTGTTTTCTATTTTTGGTTTAGCATTTCTGGGTTGTGGAGGTCAGTTAATTAGAGAAGATTCTGCCAGCAGGGTCAATACACGTAAGGTGAGTGGAGCCTAACTCTGGGCTTAGAAAGCTTGCAGGGAGGGGGATCTTTTAATCATTCCACAAATGTTTACTAAGTGCCTACTATGTGCCAGGCACTCTGCTAGATGCTGCAGATGGAGTGGTGAGTGAAGCCCTTGCCCTCGTAGAACATATATTTCCAAAGGAAAGAAAGGAATGAATAGCTGTATATTACAGCACATATTACACAAACTCAGATCATGAAAATATGAAGAAAATAAAGCAGGGTGTGGAGGCAGGGAGTGAGGCAGGGTGAGGGAGCTGTCGGTTTAGGACGGGGGGCAGCAAAGCTTTCTGAGGGGTGACGAGATTGAGCAGAGAACTCAATAAAGGGAAGGTCTGGGAGGAAAGCTTCCGAGGCAGAGGCAGGCAGAGAGAAACAGCAAGTGAAGGGGCCCAAGGCAGCTGTGAGCCCACCAGTGAATCAAGAAAAGGTGCCCCTTCTGAGCAGACAGCCCAGACCTGGGCCGAGTGTGGCCAGTAAGAGTGGTTTGCCTATCAGCCTCCCTCTACCCACTCAGCTGGGCTGCTGTACAGGGGACAGCCTGTGCACAACCACAGGAAGCCTCTCCCTAGTGGCATATGCTTGAGGGTAAGAGGGGCAGCAGGAAGGCTGGTGGAGAGGAGAGAGGACAGAATGAGGGAGAGTGGTAATTAGCAATGTCAGTCTTTAAAAAGCCTTTTCTTATCTGAACTAACCACTTCCAGCCATGCAGGACAGAATTCAAAGGCAGCTCCTTCACTGGGCTCTCCCTCCATTCCCCATTAGGAGGACAGCTCTCTGCCATCAACTATGAGGCTGAAGTAGAATTTTAAAACCACATCAGCCCTAATGATGACAACATTCCAATTTGGAAACTTACAACTGGCTATTTCCATGTCCGTCTCACACATAAATTTTCTCCTCCTTCCCTCTTCACATCCCCTCATTTATAGTATCTGTACCCATGCTAGTCTCTCCTGACACAGGCATTCTATGCAGCCAAGTCAAAAGAGCTCAGCATGTGTGTAAAAACACAGATTTAAAAAAAAAAAATTACCAAAAAACCCCAAGTAAAACAGATTTTCCTCACCCCTTCTCCATTCCTAATCCTTTTCTTTATAAGAGATGAAAATTTTCATTTTCTACTTTATCGAATTGTTTAAAATGCTTTATAAATCTATTGCTGACAATTACTCTGAAAGTAATTGTTCAATTCCTTGATAATTGGATTTTCTTTTTCCTTTTGTCAGACAGGGTCTCACTCCATTGCTCAGGCCAGAGTGCAGTGGCGCAACCGTTGCTCACTGCAGCCTCTGGAGCAATCATAGCTCACTGCAGCCTTGACCTCCAGGCTCCAGTGATCCTCCCACCTCAGCCTCCTGTACAGCTGGGACTACAGATGTGTGACACCACACCTGGTTTTTAAATTTTTTCTGGAGACAGGGTGATCTACAATTATGCTGCCCAGGCTTGCTGTGTTCCCACTTCAGCCTCCCAAAGTGTTGGGATTATAGGCTTGAGCCACCACACCTAGCCCGAAAATTGTTTTGATAATTTGGGAAAACACAGTGTTGTGTGGTGTTGTGTTCACATCTATCAGACCTGGGTAGGCCTGTGTCCCTCTAAGTGGTTAGTATAAAATAGTTTAAAAGACGACAGATAGGCCGGGCGCGGTGGCTCACACCTGTAATCCCAGCACTTTGGGAAGCCGAGGTGGGTGGTTCACAAGGTCAAGAGATCGAGACCATCCTAGTCAATATGGTGAAACCCTGTCTCTACGAAAAATGCAAAAAATTAGCTGAGCATGGTGGCGCGTGCCTGTAATCCCAGCTACTCAGGAGGCTGAGGCAGGAGAATTGCCTGAACCCAGGAGGCGGAGGTTGCAGTGAGCCGAGATCGTGCCATTGCACTCAGTCTGGGTAACAAGAGCGAAACTCCATCTCAAAAAAAAAAAAAAAAAAGATGACAGATAAAAGGTATGTACACTGCTGACACACCTGTTAGAAATGTTAAGTGAAGATTTCCATTGCACTCTGGAGCTAGGAATATGGAATGGAATTGTATCCCATAGAGTTGTTTCATTCTCATTTTCCTTCCCTCCCCACACATACCCAATTAAACAAGGTTGGTATAATCAGGAAGCTTCCAAAATGCAAGAGTGGCCATTCCATTCTCCAGCAGCCAAACCTCTGTGTCAATTACAAGTAAGTGAGTGTAGGCATTGTTACCATAAAGGAAAAACCAGAGAATGTGAGAAGCAAGCCAAGGGACAGACAAACAAATTACCCAGGACTGATGGTTCTCCCAGAGATGAACAAGTGTGGTTGACTCGTGACTCTCAGTGCTACACGGTTTGCTTGCCAGAGGGTGCTTTACCCTCACCCCAGCCCTGACACCTAAGGTGCTGAGGTCAGGGATGGGGTGCAAGTGTCTATCTAGCATGTTACTTAAAAGTAAAAACATCAAAAGCTTAATGGTGTTTAGTGCAGCGTTAAAATGTTCCTAGTTTCAAAATGGCTGCCCCAAATACATAATCACAAAATGGTTGCATTTAAGCATTGTGGATCCATTTCCTTGCAACTGAGAACAGGGGTGAATCTGACTTACCTTTGTTATGCTCCAATTCATTTCTCTGCTCTTCCACGCCCTGAGCTTCTAGTGTCAGCTTTGGACATAATTGGTGTTTATTATTGCTTGTTAAATAAAAAACTGGGTTGGTTGTAGTGGTGTGATCCCAGCTACTAGGGAGGCTGAATCAAGATGGGGATAGAGTGGGACTCCACCTCAAAAAAAAAAAAAAAAAGCAAAAAAGCTGGAGACTGTCTCCTGAATGCTCACTATAGATTTACTCAATAATTCCTACCCAGTACTGGGAAGTATCTCCAGAGAGGGAGTTAAGTGTGTATGAGAATCGGGCATCTAGAGTTGAGAATGAGGTTGGTGGGGAGAAAGAGGGAGGTTGGAGGAGCAAGGCAGGGACCAAGAATGAAACAATACTAATGCATTTAGACCACAGAATTCTCAGAACACAGGTACAAAGGACTCGTGCCATGCCAATAGGCGCCCATGAGAGTAAGTATGTTCCTAGAAAAAAATGCTCCTTGTTAACTGGGTAGAAATGACAAGCACTGAGGAGACTCGTTGGCAACCCCAAAGTCTAGTGGCTTTCACATGAAAGGGGCATATGATGAATGTGAGGTTACTGAAACATACTCTTAAAACATCAATATATATAGGATATGATACCCTTCAATTAATTTAGTGATTGGCACCTAATCAAGTTCATAAATATTTTCAACAGACATATTGAATCTCAACAAAAAGGAAAATCATTACATTAAAAAACTAAAGAGAATAAGCAGTAAGTGAATTTAACTGAGAGCCAAACAGAGCCCGGTAACTGAGATGCCATCTCCTTGGTGTTAAGTAGGCAATGATATCATAGCAGAATGTTTTCTTTTCTGTATTAATCAATTACTCAAATCAATATCATTGTGCTAAGTGCAAGGATCATCTAGGAAATCACAGAATCTTCTATTTGCCTCTTTGCACTGATCTAGGGTATGGCAAGCCCCTGGGGATTCAAAACTATTATTCGTTCGGAGGAAGATGTTCTTTTAATAAATGCGCCTAATCAATGTCCAGTCATCACATTCCACACGTACTGTACACATGCCTAATTTGGCATCACTATTTTTGGGGACTTTATCTAACCAGATCCAATTGGTTCAACTCAATAGCACTTATGGCTGAGCTCAGGCCAAGATGCAACAGGGTGTTTTTCTTAACAGTTATGCTCATTTAATTATTTACCAAGTTTTCTAACAACAATGAAAAAAATCTGCAGATAGAAGGGGAGGCTGTGTAACACAGTGAGTCTCTTCACTTGAGATAGTCAAGGCTGGCTACACAACAGCTTCTCAGGAGGCAGTACCCTATAAAGAAAAGAGTAAGAAGTTTGGAATGAATAAAATTTGGTTCCAGTTCTGCCACCCAAGCTGCTTAACTTCTTGGAACCTCTGTGTTTTTTGTCTCAAAATGGGGTTAGTGCATTCGCCTTTCAAAGAATGTTCTAAGAATTAGAGATAATATATGTAAAGCTCCTATCACAATACCTGAATATAATATATGATCAATAAACCAAAACAATTATCATGAATGGGAAGAGAGTTGGACTAGATGGCTTTAAGGATTAAGTGGCGATGCTACTCTAAGATTCTAGGACTAAATCTACTCTAAGATTCTAGGACTCTAAGTTCTAACCTTTTAAAAGCTTACAGTACTGAAAGATTTCCCAGCCACAATGTGTTAAGTGCTTACTATATGCAAAGTGCTTTGCTTCAAGAAGAATTGTTGATATAAATAATGGGGAGAAGGAACTCAGTAATCTGTCTCACACACTTGTGTGTTTCTCAAGTTAAATGGAAGCTATCCAAAAGGCTCTACCAAAAGCAAGCAACAGCCTATGATAAAATGAGTCTCCTCCCCAAAAGGTAATGCTGAATTAGGTTCAATACAGTAAGTTAATACAAGGCCTATGCAGGAAGATGATATAGGCTCCAGTCAGGAAACAGGAAGGGCAGACCTGGGAAAAACAGCTCCAGAACAGAGACTACCATCCTAGGTCAAGGAAGCTGTGGAAGGGGCTGAAGGCCTGGGTACTTGGGCAGGTCTGGTCAGAGGCTGGGGACTGTTGGCTTACAGGTGACCCCAAACACACTTTCCAGCCACCTGAGTGGCAGGAAGGGGCATCCCTCTTGGATCTGGGAGAGGGGATGGAAGCAGGCTGGCCAAACAAGAGCAATGGAGTATGGAGCAGAGGTCAGTAAACAGTTTGGGTGACACATTCTTATCAGGTGAAGTGTTTTGGTTCTCCCTCATGTCCAAACATATTATTTATACATTTTCCTCATGGACTTTCTATTAGTGTATCATAAAACCTTCAGAGAGTATGCCCATGGAAAAGGATGACATCTATTTAAGCAGAAGTTGTAGTATTTTATTCTTCCCCTTCATTAGTATTCTTGTGCAGCCACTCTAGAGACCCCAGGAGGAAAACAGGTGAATTTTTTGAGGGAAGGGAGTGTGGCATTGTCATTCCCTTCATAAAACCTTGAAAGACCAAAAAAAAAAACCACTCCCTCCACCCCAAACAAAAAGCATCCTCAACAAGTTTCCCTTAGCTTTTCTTCAAAAGAGATGCCTGTTGGCTGAGTGCAGTGGCTCTCACCTGTAATCCCAGCACTCTGGAAGGCCGACACGGGGGCAGATCACCTGAGATCAGGAGTTCGAGACCAGCCTGGCCAACATGGTGAAACGCCATTTCTACTGAAAATACAAGAATTAGCCGGGTATGGTGGTGCACGGCTGTAATCCCAGCTATTAGGGAGGCTGAGGCAGGAGAATTGCTTGAACCCAGGGGCCGAAGGTTGCAGTGGGCCGAGATCATGCCACTGCACTCCAGTCTGGGTGACAGAGCGAGACTCTATCTCTAAATAAATAAAGAGAGATACCTGTTACCCAGTCAGTAGCAGGCAGGAACAGTGCCAGATAACTCAGTCTCCCGCTGCTCTCTCCCAGCCCGCTACGTGCTTTCTGATTGTATTTGTCACCAGAGGTTGCTACAGTTACACCTGATGCCATAAGATTTTCCACAATTAGAAAGCTCAGACTCTATGATTTGGTAGTGACTATATCTGACCTGTCAGATCATGGCTGTTTTCCATTTGGGGAAAAGGGAAGCACTTTGTATAAACTATATTTATCTATAGGCTCCAGTCAGGAAACAGGAAGAGAAGACCTGGGAAAAACAGCTACAGAACAGAGACCACCATCCTAGGTCAAGGAAGCTGTGGAAGGGGCTGAAGTCCCGAACTCCTGACCTCAAGTGATCCGGCTGCCTCAGCCTCCCAGCGTGCTGGGATTACAGGTGTGAGCCATGGTGCCTGGCCTAAACTATATATTCTGAGAGGGACTGAACCCTGCAGAGTTCTCTTAATACAGAGTCTTGGGTACAATTAAGCACTAGGTCCATAGTGTTTTTCTTTTCTTTTCTCTTCTTTTCTTTTTTCTTTTTCTTTTCCTTTCTTTTTTTTTCTTTCTCTCTCCTTTTCTTTCTCTCCTTTCCTTTCCTTTCTTTCTTTTGTCGGTTGTTTTTTGGCTAAAAATTAGACTAGAAAAAAATTATTTCCTCTAAAAACTGGCAGGTTATTAGCAAATAACACAGCATATTTTTCTGCTGGTTTTATAGATAGCTAATTGATCTTACTAAACATCAAATTTGCTGTGTAATTTTTACATAAACTTCATTTTATTCCTGTAGAAAAAAACACACATGTGTAGTTGGTCTATAAGTACATCAGATTGAAAGAAGCATTCATCCAGTTTGCTCCAGTTCGTACATATGACTGCATTTTGCAGCCAGGACCCCTCAATACCTGAATGTACAGAGCCTCCACCTGAATGAACTACCTACCAACACCACGTTTGTGGTCTTGATTTAATTTCAACTGATAGAACTAGCTGGCTTTTGCCTCTAAATGCCAGCAATGGCTTTCCAATGTTACCTGGTGTCTGTCAAAAACTTTGTAGTCAGTCCTGGTTACCTTAGAGATGCCTTATCTCCCAATGCACTTTCAAGGAATGGCAGCCTGCCCACTGCTTCTGTTTAGCCAAGCCCAGAGGATGTGAGCATGGCTCCCACTGACAAGAGACAGTTTGCTGGAGTTAAAACAAACTACAAACTCAGCCTGTGTAGGATTTAGGGGACACATTTTTATGTCTCAATTTTAAAAGTAAGAGAAATCCTCAGAGCAGGATAAAAAAGTAAGAGAATATCAATTCTATAGATTGGTAGCAATTAAGGAAAAGCCATATTGCCATTTTGCTTTAAGTTAAGTCAGTTTTGCTGTTTCCTTAGTTCCTTTTTACTTAGCTTTGTCAAGGTATAGCAAACACAGCTGTCTGGGCTCTGCACCAGTGAACCTTCATGAACACCACTCACTCCATGGCATCAACTGGTTTTGTGCCTCAGGCAGGTAGGGGATGTATGAGAAAGGAGAAAGGCAGATATCACAAAGACTTTTTGAAAGACTTAAGATGACCAATTTTTTTTTGACTTTATAAAATACTGATTTTTTAAAAAAACATATTTTATTGGAGTCAATCTCACCATTCTTAGTCATAAAGATAAACGTTATTTTCTCTAACTCGAGTTTTTGCATACTCATTTACAGTCAGTTCCATAGTTTCGCTTGAAGTGAACTTTCATTTTTCTAGATTATGTAAGTGAGCTGATTATGCAACTAAGAGGGTGGTAAATACAAGAATTATTTTTCACACATTACAGTTCTGGTTGTTTGTGGAGTAACAAAGGGACTATGAAAAAAAAATGTTCTGGCCTGCCCTGGATTCAAGTTTATCATTACTACACTTGATTTAAATGCCTAAATTTAATCCCTTTTACAAACAGGCATGGGTCCTTAGTCCAGATGTGAAAGAAAATTAGATTTTGTTTTAAAACAAAGCTACAAACAGTGGAAAACTAGAAAAATCTAAAATAAGATACTGGCTAAATAACTACAACAAAACCTCACTTCTTAAAAATTCACTAGGCAGGAATGTGTGGTAGTGCAGAAAGGCAGAAGGCTACAGCGCACCTTTGATCTAACTGTGTAAGAGTTTGCTAAATCAGTTATTACTGGAAAATATACTTGCAAGAGAAAGCTGCAACTTCTAGAGACTGCTTCTAGTATCCTTAAGTAACTATAGACATTATAATACTGAAGGATATCCTACTTACAAATAATTCTTATCCATAACTTAAATCCATCTTGAGGCTTTACTAAGTAAATCTTCCCTAACCTATTTAGAGGATGTACAGTAGTGATGAAAGTAGCCTTTCATTTTTAAAATGAAAATGAAATGTATTTTAAGTGAAAATGCAAGTCTCTTTCTAAATCAGAAACTACCAGTATCCTTAGAGCAAAGCAGGTTGTTGGATATTCTGGTTTAATACTTGACATGTGGAAGCAACCCACTTGGGTTCAAATCCCTCTTCTACCATGTTCTTTAGGGTCGTGGTGCTTTCCATTTCGTCTGTATAATGGAGAAAATAATTCCTAAAATATTGTAAAAATGTAAGGCACTTAGAACACTTCACGGCCCCTTAAAAGGTAGCTCTCGTTATATATACTACAAGTCAGAAATGCAACTTAGACTCAGTCACATCCCCAGGATCCCACTGAGAGAAACTTCTGTGACATGGTGAACGTTTTAGAACATATACATTTTTAAGCCCCTTTCTTTAAGGCTCAAGGGCATATTTTCACACTGCAGTGCATCACAACCGTTTTGATTCTTCAAGTGTTCATTTCTTCTGGCCTCTAGCCACCCAACCTAGCCTGCCAGGTACTTCTGATTAATTATACATAAGATTAATCCAAGCCACCCCCTCCCTGTTTTTACCAACGGGACTTCATTCGCTTCAGTTCCTGCTAGAATGCACCCCCTACCTCAAGTGTCCCCTCATCAATGCCCTCTATGATCAGCCTTTGACTTTGGAACCCCTTCATACATTCCTCAGATCGTTACAGGTTTTCTGAGTCATCATCTGAGATTTTTCATTAAATTGTGGAGTTTGAGCAGCCAGTCCTGAGCTGTTGGACTCGGTTCCAGATAGGATTCCTAGTTACAGACACGAGATCAAGAAGATGGGTTAGCTGCGGCTCGAAGGGCTGGTGAGCCCGACCACAGGCCAGCTTGGGGACGGTTCGTTCGGACAGGACAAGGGCGAGGGAAATGGGAGGATGGTGACGCACCTGAGTGCGTCCCACCGACGAAAGGATACCAACTAAGGCTTCGTGTAATGCGTAGACAGGCCGACACACACACACACACACGAACACACACGCAAAGACGAGAAAAGGAGAGAGCGGCGCAGCCCCAGGTAGCTGACAATGACATGGCCCCGATCCGGACGCGGGCTCAAAGCCTCCAGACTTCCGGAGTGCCGCCCTCCCCGGCCACCTCCGGAGATTACCGCTGGCGCATCTCTCCGCCCTGCCCGACTCGGGCGCCCTCCCCTCCCCCGGCAGTCGCAGCCGCAGCTCCCCGCCCCCCGCGAACGCGGTTCCCCAGTGTCCTCCAGAACGCCCGCGTGGCTGTCGGGTTTCGAACCCCTGGGCCACCCTCGCCCTCGGCGCGCGCGCCGCCGCGCCGCCGACCAGCCTTCGGCCCCCGCATCAATCATTAACCGGGCGGCCCGAGGAGGGGGATGGAACGGAACTCGAGAGCCGGGACAACTCTATGCCCCGAGGCGGCCGCGAAACCTTAGCCTGGGAGGCCCCCGCCCTTGTTCGGTGCGCCCGTCCCTCCCTCCGCGCCTCGGCTCGCACATCCCCGCCTCCCGCTCCGGGGGCGAAGGCGGAGGCACCCGCACCGCGCGATGCCCAGTCACCGCCGCCACCGCCGCAGTCAGCCGCGCCGCCGCCGCCTCAGCCGCCGCTGCCGCAGCGCGGGCGGCCGCGCGCCGATAGCAGGGGCTTGGCGAGGAAGCCGCTGAGCCACGCGCGCTCCGCGCTCCTGCCGGTCGCCGCGCTGCCTATTAATTGAGTCTCTCATTGATTTATTTAATTTTTAGCAGCGGCTGCTCGGAGGCACGGGTCTTCTCGTAAACCCGCAGCGACGCCCCCGGCGCGGGCACAAAGGCTCCGACGGCGGCCGGCGGGGGCTGCCCAGCGCCCGGGAGCCAGCGCCAGAGGTCGCCTGCGCGCGCCCTAGCCGAGCCCGGGGCACCATGCCGCGGCGCCTGCAGCCCCGGGGCGCGGGCACCAAGGGCCCTCCGGCCCTGGCCCCGGCCCCAGCAGCTTCGGGGGCTGCCCGGCATTCCCACTCAGCCGCCTCCGGGAACCCCCCAGCGTCCGCCAAGCCGCTGCTGCGCTGGGACGAGGTTCCCGACGACTTCGTGGAGTGCTTCATCCTGTCGGGCTACCGGCGTCTGCCGTGCACGGCCCAGGAGTGCCTAGCCTCGGTGCTGAAGCCTACCAACGAGACGCTCAACTTCTGGACGCACTTCATCCCGCTGCTGCTGTTCCTGAGCAAGTTCTGCCGCCTGTTCTTCCTGAGAGGCGGCGACGTGCCCTTCCACCACCCGTGGCTGCTGCCGCTGTGGTGCTACGCGTCGGGAGTGCTGCTCACCTTCGCCATGAGCTGCACGGCGCACGTGTTCAGCTGCCTGTCGCTGCGCCTGCGCGCCGCCTTCTTCTATCTGGACTACGCGTCCATCAGCTACTACGGCTTCGGCAGCACCGTGGCCTACTACTACTACCTGCTGCCCGGCCTCAGCTTGCTGGATGCCAGAGTCATGACCCCATACGTGCAGCAGCGCCTGGGCTGGCACGTGGACTGCACGCGCCTTATCGCTGCCTACCGCGCCCTGGTGCTGCCCGTGGCCTTCGTGCTGGCGGTGGCCTGCACTGTGGCCTGCTGCAAGAGCCGCACCGACTGGTGTACCTACCCGTTTGCGTTGCGCACCTTCGTCTTCGTCATGCCTCTCAGCATGGCCTGCCCCATTATGCTCGAGAGCTGGCTCTTCGACCTACGTGGGGAGAACCCCACGCTCTTCGTGCACTTCTACCGCCGCTACTTCTGGCTGGTGGTGGCCGCCTTCTTCAACGTGAGCAAGATCCCCGAGCGCATCCAGCCGGGTCTCTTCGACATCATCGGCCACAGCCACCAGCTCTTCCACATCTTCACCTTCCTCAGCATCTACGACCAGGTGTACTACGTAGAAGAGGGCCTGCGCCAATTTCTCCAGGCGCCGCCTGCCGCACCCACTTTCTCGGGTACCGTGGGCTACATGCTGCTGCTGGTGGTCTGCCTGGGGCTGGTCATCAGGAAGTTCCTAAACAGCTCCGAACTCTGCAGTAAAAAGTGAGCCTCCCGCCTTGAAGGAGGCTACTGGTTCGCCCATCTGTTTGGAGCTTCTGTTGTTGCTACTGTTGGTTTGTTTTCAAGTTTCGTTGTGTTTTCTTCTTTGCTCAAGGAAGGTGCTGCAAAACCATAGGGGAAAAGTTCACTGCTACAGAGGGATCCCAACCCACTGGAGGCTTTGAAAGAGGGAGGTTGGGGGAGGGGTAGTCAATCGGGAGGGAGATAGTCACTGGCTCTTGCCCCTGGAAAAAATTCAGGTGATGTCTTTGACATCCAGGGATTTTTCAAAGGCAGTGAGTAAAATCCCAAATAAAGCCCCAAAGAGTTTGCTTTTCCAATTATCTGTGCCATTGGTAATAAGGAGTAGCCCATATGAGGTCAGGTACACAGTAAAGAGGGTAAATAGACAGAATCTTTGGGAACTTTTATTTCAGTCTAAGGAATGCTTGGATTTGTCAAAAGAATGGAGCTTTGTAGGAAACAGGCACAGAGATGCAAACCCAGGGCTTAACCTGCTAGAAAATGCATGGAATGTGAACACAAGTTAATTATTTTAAAATGTTTTTCAGATGTTATTTAAATAGTAATATATACAATGATTTTTAATAATTTATCAAAGCCTGTGATATGCACTGAATTTTCTTTGTCACATAGTTTTGAATTTCACAGCCTTCTGCATTGCATACACTTGAACTGGACATCAGGGCAAGCTGCCTGAGAGTTCTCAACTACTTTCTTAAACAGTGTTTTCTGAAGGCCTGTGTCTGATACAACTGTGAATTATTCTACCTTAGGGACTTTGGTGAAACTATTGGAGAGGAGCTCGAGTGGTTTGTATAGACCCAGATTTTTGTTTACTTTAATGTATTCCACAAAACTCATCCTGGTTTTTGTTTGTATGTTTTGTTTTTAATCTTTTTCTTTCCTTCTCTACTTATTTAAATTGCCACTGGAATAAATGTGCCTTTTGAAGCAATGTCCAAATGACTGGTCCTCAAACGCAGTTTCTTACATGGGGAGAGTAGTTAAGAATAAGCTTTTCTTACTTGACTGCAAGTCAAGGTATTCATGGTCCATCCAGGAAGGCACAAGATAGTGTTGGTTTCAAGTTTTTGGTAGGACTGGAAGTAGCTTACAGGAGCAAGCAGAGCATTTGGATTCCCTACAAGGACAAAGAGCCAACCCGCTAATGTAGATGTGTTCCTAGTGCAGCCGTGGGAGAAGGAGAGAGGACACTGTTCTAGACTGATGCCATCCATCCTTGCTTAATATTAAAAATATAATATCCAAGAATAAATGAGGTAGTTTTATTATGAAAGGCAGGAGTGTATTATTGAGTTGTCACTGAAAATTTTGAGTTAAATAAGATTACACTTGCCCAGTTAAACGCTGAAGTTTCATTTGGGTCCAGACTATGGAAATGATTGGCAGTCACCCTAAACCCTTGAACCATTCATGAACATGTCCCTGAGATCCTTTCTAACAACCAGATTAGCCAGTGTTATTTAGACATTTCCTACAAATGCTAACCTGTAATTGAGATGGCCACTCTAGGTTAACACAAACGACTGAGATGACTTGTTTAAATACCTGTCACACTTCCCGGTAAGTAGTTTTGTCAGGAGCCAAGTAAGTCATTGAATGTGGATTCTTTTTTTTTTTTCTTTTTTGAGGACGTGTGTGCCTTTATTGACTGAGCAGGAGGAATGGGTGGCCCCGATGCCCAGCCAGCTGTGCTTCACTGGCTTGTAGGTGATGGAGAGCTTGCCCAGGTAGTGCTGATCATCTTGGGCTGATCTCTGTCACCTGTTTGAAGGTCTTGGGCAGGATGATCATGTCCCACAGGTGAATCTTGACTTTACGGTATAATTTAGATCATGCATATGAGGTAGGTGAACACTTACCTCAGCACTGATAGTCTGGAGCTTCTAAAACAATTGGCTGTTTTTGTTTATGCTTTTAATCACTTCTCTATTTGTAAACAGAAGCTCAGCACAATTCCCCAGAGGAACCAGTATCCTTGTGTGTGTTATTTTGCACATGAAGTTATATTTATATATGTCTATATTTAATTTAGAACCTCTTAATGAGATTGTAAATACACTTTGAATAGTTGCTGATGAGTGTTATTGTCTCATCCTTTGTGAAGTACAAGGAGATTCCTGTTAGGTTACAGGGGCGAATTTGTACTTACCATAGATGTTATTCCTCAGCTGTAATTTAATTCGATACATGCATTCAAGGACAACTGTGGAAATCAGGATATTTCCAGATGCAAATTTATTTGCATGTCATCGTTGTCTCTTCTAGAGCCCCAAAGAACATTGGTCTGGAAGCTAGAAAAACAGGTTAAAGCATATTATGTAGTTTCTTATAAAATGGGACCTTGATTTCAGAAGGAACTTTCAAGAGGAAGACTTCTAGAAAGGATTGATGAGTTTAAGAACAATAACTAAAACACCGAATTTATCATTTTAATTTTTGTTGGCCTTCCAGGTCCACAGACAGAATTCTCTTCTTGTCCTGTGTCTTTGACCTTAAGGAGAGGCCACTTAAGGATAAAATTATACCCGTATCATTTTTCAGGTGATTATGCTCATGAGGAGAGTGAGATGACACACTTTTTGCCACGCAGGTTTCAGCACCCAGTATGTCCCAGAGAGAATGAGGACTCACCTTCCTCTTCCCTTTGCCTTTTCCTTCGTCCACTGTCCTTTCAGATTCCATCTTAGATTTTGGAGACCACATATGATATTGACAAGAGGATGTTCTAGTGGGAAACTGGTTTGGCTTTACTTCGTATTTGCAAATAGGTACCATATATACTACTCAAAGCCAGGGATGATTTGTTAAAACTATACAGTTTATTAGCTAAATTATATCAGATTTCTGTCAAGATAATGATGTTTTAGAAGCAAATGTTTACTTTGAATCTCCCCACTTGCATGGAACTATCCAGGTTTATTACGTATTTCGGGGTAATGTGGCAATCAGAACAACATATATTTTGAAATATTTTTCACACTTTCCATTTTGCCACATTAAAATTCAGTTTTACTTTATTGTGCTCAGCTGTTTGAAATGTAGGACAAATTATAAATAAGAATTCACTCCATTATCTCTGTACAACCTATTTTGGCAGTAGAATTTTGAAGCATATTATGTAATATGTTTCATTTTTACTTGTTAGTCATGATCTGAATGACGTCTCAAGGAGCAGCATCATAGAGTCATGCCTGGAAAATGAAGGTGTTCGACTTCAGTGCCTGTCACCCTGTCAGTTGGTCTCTGGGGCTGACTCAGACTGACTTAGTTGGCTAATGGGGTTACTTTCTTCCCTGCCCTTCTTGCAGCTCAGGTGAAGAGGGTGACCTTCCCAGAGAGATGAAGTGAGTTCTTCAGTCATGTCATGACTGGCTTGTAAAAATAAATGTGAACTTTTCCACTAGCCATACACTTTCTATAAATAGCCCAGGGAGAAAGTATGGGGCTTCAGAGCTGGACAGAGTGGCCTTCAATGTTTCCATTCATAAATCCAGCTTGTAAGTGCTTGCAGTCAAAAAACCATTTAGCCTAATTTATAGTGATACTTCATGGGAATTATTTCTAAGAATGCAAAATTTCAGGATAGAGGTGATTTTTATCATTTTTTCCTGATTTGGTGCCAAATCTGAGGACTAACAGCAATAATAAACAGGAATTTTTATCTTCAAATCGCTTCATAACTTTAATTAGTTCATCTGCACAAAGCTATAATAGCAGACAGGTATGGTCGAAGTTATCTGCATCTCAAGGCTTTACAGTTGGTCCAAGGTGACAGGATTAAGTTTTCAAACTGGCATTAGAATGCAGGGACCATTTGTGTGCTCAATTGTGTTTACTAGGTTGTATGGCTATGATGCCTGACCAAGCACACAGACACTAATTGGAAAAACGATATAAAGAAAAATGATATAAAGTTAGTCCCTTAACTGACTAACTTTAAAATTAAGCAAAGATATGGCTGTCTTTGAAATTAGATAAAAATATGTCACACAAAATGTTATCCGCCACTTAAAATGGCTGTTATCATCTTGTTCTTCAACTGTTGAAGTTTACCACTGCTGACGTCACTGTCAGCATTCTTTGAGCTGTTCATTCATGCAATCATGTCATCCCTTTCATGATCATTGAGCACCTACTGTGTGTAAGACATTGGGCAAGGACCCATCTGTATTATTACAGCCATTACCCTTTTGTCTTCTGGTGGAACAGAGAAGCCCCAGAAAGTCTCTCTGTCCAGGAACCAAACTCTGAACTTAGCTGTAGGCAGAATGCTTTAAGTCCCTGAGTTTGGGTCTCTTTTCTGTTAGCGTAAGTGCAATGCATAGAATCTTATTTCTATTCACACACTGACTTCCTCAGCAATCAATTTCTTTCTTTTCTCTTTTTCTGTCTGCTTCTAGGCCTATTGTTAAAAATAACTTGAAAATGTAATGTACAATCCAGCGGAGGGGATAGTCGGCATATGTACAGAATTGAAAAACTTATCACTAATATTATGAAAACATTAGTAACAATAACTATTGGAAGGTTGATAACATTCATACTATTATGAAGAGTGGCTCATCCAATGTGCCTAATTGTGATGTCTTTAAGTGTCTGAATTTTATAGTGTAATAAAGTAAAAACAACACAACAAAAAACAAACCACATACATAAGAGCTCAAATGCTTAGATCTCCAAACTTAATGAGATTAATGTTCTCTAGCCCCTTTCCTCTTTTAAATCTTTGTGTTGTGGCTTATGAAACATGTCTTAGAAAACATTAATTTGGAGGAAATCATTAAAAAGTGTCAGATGTGGGCTGGGCGCGGTGGCTCACGCCTGTAATCCCAGCACTTTGGGAGGCCGAGGTGGGTGGATCACGAGGTCAAGAGATCGAGACCATCCTGGTCAACATGGTGAAACCCCGTCTCTACTAAAAATACAAAAAATTAGCTGGGCACGGTGGTGCGTGCTTATAATCCCAGCTACTCAGGAGGCTGAGGCAGGAGAATTGCCTGAACCCAGGAGGCGGAGGTTGCGGTGAGCCGAGATCGTGCCATTGCACTCCAGCCTGGGTAACAAGAGCGAAACTCCGTCTCAAAAAAAAAAAAAAAAAAAAGCGTCAGATGTAAAAAAGATAGGAAGAATGCATGGGAAGGAGAGAACAAAGAGGATCAGAGTCAATCACAATGGGGCAGCAAGTTTAACTGTGCAGTTAGCCTTTAAATTGTCTTCAGAAAAGCATGTGAACTCCCAGGGTGTTAGTGTTCAAGTAGACAGGCAAGGAATTCTGTTTGTCAGCTTAACCACATCTTGCAGCTTTTACTTGAGCACGAGTGTCCAGGCATATTTTGAGTAGTACATTTATCTCCTGGCTTAATGTCCTTAATTTGTTTCCATGAAATTAGGACGTAGGCAAAAAGGCATTAGGGGATAGCACCAGCCAATTGTAAATCACCTTTTGAATCATTTTCTTGAAAGATTGCCAATATTGTCTGACATATATTGCCTGACAAGAAGCGAACAAGCCTAGACAAACAGAAAAAGGAAGCATTCAGTGGTTGAAGCTGCACTGTTGTATTCTTTTGTGAAAGGCCACACATTTTCTTATGGAAGATTTGGTTTCCTCAATATTATGAATAATTATTTCTTAATTGTGAAAATGGATGCCAGTCCTTCTTAGTCACTCTTCCAGAAAGCTAATACAAACTTCTGTTGTTGTCATTTAAAAAAGAATAACTGTATTGCATTTCTGGTTTGCAGGTTTCTAACCAGTTTGTAGGCATTTTTGTTCTAGAATGGCTTCTTAAGAATCTGTGAACAAGTTGCAGAATTAAGAGTGTTTATTTATAAGTCAAGGGCCAAGAATGCTCACTTAGCTGTTAATTGTGGCAGGATGTGACTTTTGAAATCTCTGAACATATACCTATATGCAACAATATGCACACCTATTTACTATTTAGCTCAATGGAAAAACAGCCTATTCTTTGAGCTTTTGAGAATGTTTCCCAATGTATTGTGCTTCTAAATGTAATGCACTCACTCTAATGCTTTTGTTCTGAATCTCTGGAGCTATTCCAAACATGGCATTTCTCAAGGACAATTTCTTGAATGTGCAAAATTATTCTCGAATGTGTAAAAGTGACAGGCCACCTTTCTCTCACGCCTTATACCTCCACCCAAAATATGCAATAAGCACTCAAGGCAGAATGGGGAGTCTGTCTTCAGGTGGTCATTTGGCCATGCTATAAAGATGGCTCTGCTTCTCCCAGTTCACCATGACATTGAAGAAGGGCACCATGTAAATAAACCCTTGTTTCTAGATAAAGCATGGGAACACAATTTCATTTCTTCTTAGTTCCATCTCTAGTTAGAAAGCATAATCTGTTTCTTAATATGCTGAATGCAAAAAATAAAATTCATGGGAAAATTTTTTAAAGAAGTATTTCAATTTTATATTTGTAAAGTTTCTAATAGCAATTTGTTTGTAAAAATAGGCCTTAGCACATAAATGAGAACCAGAGCTTTTTGGAAAGACTCATCTTTGTCGGGGAGTTTAATCACCTTGAGCTCTTACCCAAATGATAAAGACCTGGTAGGTCGTTTAAAATATAAGTAATGTATAATTAAAAGAAGGATACAAATCATTTTTTAAAAAAGAAGGAAACACGTTAGAGAGGTTTTAGATGTGTCTTATGGCTAAATTTAAAAGTCTTTTTAAAAATTCTGGTTAGAAACTTTATTAAATTCCCTCTCCCAGCAAAACCTAGCACAGAAGGTCTACTTTTCGACCAGGCTGGTTTTCTTTTCTGGAGGCTATGAACAAAATTATTCTAACCAATTAGCTGAGTACCAAGGCAATAAAGAAGTGAAGCACATTTCACTTCGATGAAGTTATAAGCATGGTGAGTAACATAGCCAGTAAAATGTACAACCCTGGAACTCTGTCCCTTGTTTCTTCAGAGTAGAAAGAAGGGTAAGCCCCATGCCATCACTACGTGTACCAGGAAAAGGCTTTCTGTATTTCAGGGCTGGAGGAGGATTCTGTGGCTGCCTTTTTAAATCTGCATAGAGCATGTGGTTGCTCTGAACTCTCTTCATTTCAGCCATCTCCCAGGCCATTTTCACTACCAATGAAGGCTTCACTTTCCACATATCCAGCTTGAAGAGAAAAGATTTCTAAAAGGATGCCATGTGTATTTCAGCCTTCTCCAACCATCTGCCTTATGAGTTTCATCCATTACCAAACTAAGGATTTAAATATGGTGACTGTTCTTGGATTTGCAAGAATGTACTACCAGCAGGTCCCCTTTTGCAGTAAAGGGCATTATACTTGAAAGGCCATACTCATTTCTTCCTCAGGTCAGAGGCAGAGGGAAGATTTAACAGTGATCAAATAGAGACCTTCATGGGTCTGGTTTTTGTTTTTGTTTTTAAGTTCATTTAAGGGTGATGGTGGAGAAAGAAGGGAGTAAAAATGATGCACACATAAAGAAATTTTTCCAGTTCTTTGCCAGATTCATTCTTTTTAGGCTACCCTTAACTCCCGTCCTCACCTATGTCCTAATGAACTGTATTTAACTAGCAAGAGAGGCATTCTCAGGATATGTGAGTTTCCAGACATGAACTACCATGTGGTTTCAAATCAATAGTGTATTCTAACAGAAAAGCATTACATAATCATAATTCTGCATTTTGTGGTAAACAAAATAATCTATAGAAATAGGTATCACTTTGGCCAGCCCTGTGCATGTAGCTGAAAAAAAACTGTGACACATTTCTGTTGTATGATTTGCTATGATTTTGGTTTCCTGAGACATTTGTCCCATACAGTCCTGAATATGAAATTCTGTGTAAATAATATAACTATGCATTTTTTGCTGAAAAACAAATGTATGAAATAAGAATAAATTATTTGTAAGCACAGTGTTTAGAATGGTACGCATCTGTGCATGCTCAACAGTTATCTTTCAGCAACAGACTATCCTAAAGTCACTGTAAAATATATGAATTTTTACTGTGAATTTACCACACTATCCATTTACCACACTATCCATTACACATGCATAGCACTAATAAACAAGAAAAAACAATACCCTTTTCATAAAATTCAGCAAGCAGAAGGCAAGAGTATGTTTATCCTGAAGAAGCATCTTTAGTATATTACTTTTTATAATATTAGATAAAAAGAAAATTCATGTGTTACTTTGAAACCATATCTTCTAAGAAAATATTTATATAACCCAGGTTATGGAATGTTTTCTTCCACCTTCCTGTTTTTCAAAAGCATATAGGATCCATGAGCTTCTGTGCAACACATCTTGTCCCAGAACCTTGGTGATGTGTGTGAACTTAGAGTATCTCTGCCCCAAATAACCCCAGCAATGGAGATACAACTTCAATCTTAAGCTCTCTGGTGACAGCTAAGTCTTTAAATCATGTTGATTCTTGTCTCAGAGGTTTTTGGTTATCAGAAACAGAAAACTCTCATGACGGAAGAAAATGTTTATAGGAGGAACACTGGGGAATGCACATAGCTGACCACCCGGGCCTCAGGAAGGACAGGGAGCAGGGCAGTGCTAGAGATTCCAGTAAGAAACTCCAGGGCTCTGCCACCAGATGAGCCATCATCAGCTTCTTCCTGGCCCAGTTGTGTCTGTCCCCAATTCAAATTCCTGGAAGAGTATCAGATTGGCCTATCTGAGGTCATATGGACTCCTCTAGAGACAAGTTATACTTGCCTGTGATTTGAGCCCTTTCCAGAACCACATGGAGGGCAGAGGTTAGTTCCCAAGGAAGGGATGATGGACAGACAAAAACAACAGCTGTCCGCTTCATCTAACCCATTGGCTGTCTGGTCCACAGGCATTCCACTATAATCCCCGCTCCTGAAGAGTATGCGGACAAAGATCATGGGAAATTGAGGGTTTTGGCCATGTGCACTATGTAAAGCACTCTCCAAGCCAAGTATCTTACTAGTGTGGGGTCCCTGTCAAAATTCTGGAGCGTCTGGAGAAGGAGGGAGGAAAACCATGCTTACAGCCCAAGACAATAGCAACCACAGCCCAGTCCCTGTCTAGCACACACTCTCCTTCTTCATATATGTTTTCCATAATGAAATACAACTTTTATTTGTACCATCTAAGCACTCTTGCCCTCTTTCCCAAATACAACCCAAAGCTGCCTTCGCTTAGAACAGCAGCCAAGCTTCCAGCACTCAGGATTTCCATGTGATGGGAATTCCCTTTGTTCAGGTGAGAATGTGGCTAAATATGACATTCAGCCACTCCCAGCTCACTGTGGAAAGGCGGGGAACTGGCTAGCTGAGAGGCAAACTCTGGCTCAGAATAGCATACCATTTCTAATGGCGTAGTATGCCACCAGTACATGACAGCCATCACCTCCTGTGGCCTAGGAGGGACAAGGCCTCCACAAGCTGGTAGTGGAATGAGTTCCTCAGGTTCTGTGTGCAGGGAGGATTTCTGTCTACCTTGCTCCAGGGCCACTCCTAAGAGGGCCACTCCATTTGGGCTGTCTAGTATCTCTTGAACCTGTGCCAAACATCTGCTTGTTTGCTTTAAGATTCACGTTTCCACACTTCCCTTCATCTGCTCTGTATTGGAGCTGATTCTCAGCTCTCTTATCCTCTGGCTTTTTGTTAGGTTCTGCCATGGGAACAAATGGTGAAAGATTGGATTGGAACAAAAAGTGGCAGAAAGCAGGTATTTTTTTTCTTTCCCTCCTCATTCTTCCTGTTTTTTCCTGGAATCCTCAGCCCTGGTTGCTACTAGCAGTCACAGTGTAATCCTGAGGGGAGACAAGAAGAAAGCCAGAACATACAGTGGGGACAAACAGAGTAACTCACAAAGGAAGACTTGATCAAACTGTGCTTGAAGCCCACACACCTTTGGACTTTTCCATGTGAGCCAATACATTTCCTTGATTTTACGATTGAGCATAAATTATATTTATGCCTTATAATCAGAAGTATCTTAACAGGTCCATAAAATTTGCTAACTTCTCAGCCATATATAATGGGATTTGCACAGCTGCCATCCTACCATGACTGACCCAGTCCCACATTTTACGATCTACCTATTAGATATTTGCAATACTTCATTTTTTTAAGTACAGGTATTCTGTATCAGGACTCAAAGCTGCCTGATGCCTGAACTGCTTTCTCTCCCATTCTTTATTGCAGATATCTCAAATATCAGACCCTACCACTCCCACCCTCTCCTCAACTCTCTGATCTTACCACTTCCCACCTTTTCAGGAACCACACTCCATCCATTACACATTGTTCTCCTGTATGTTCAACTACTTCTACTCAATAGGATTCCTCCTACAAGAATTTAAAAATGTACTACTAGTCTCTCCCACCTTCTAAAATGAGAAAGTCACCCTCTCCCCACTATGTCACACTCTAACAACACCCCCCTCTCTTCTTTTTCACAGCCAGGCTTTTTTGAAAGAGTGGTACACACCGCCTTTGTTTTTGTACCTCCCACTCACTCCTTTACCCACTGCATTCCTGCTTCATTGAGCTCACTAGAATGATTCTTCTAAGATTTCCAACAGCCTCCTTGTTGATGGTTAGACATTTCTGAGATCCTCTTTCCCATTCCGTTCTCTTTGAAACATTCTTCCTTTGGCCTCTGTGACTCTTGTACTACTCTTTTACAATCTCCTCCACTTTCATGCCTGACTTCAATTTTCTCAAAGAGTGAACACAAAGCATCTATACTGGTATAGCTGAAGGACTTGGTCCATAGTTTCCTGGTTCTGCCACTTTCTGTCAGCTTTCCTGCTCAATGTAAAGTTATTCTAATTCTTGTTCAAAGAATCCAACCTTGAGTCTACTCACGTAATTCTTCTAGTGAGTTTATAAGCCAATCAATGCCTAATAATAAATCCCCTTCAGCACCAACTAGCTTGAGTAAATTCTGTGGTCTGCAATTGACCTCAAATTGACATATCAGGTAAGCAGAAAAGGATGGTGATCAGGAATGCTCTTTATTCCCCAGATAAATCATTGGCAAGTAGTCTGCTCGGCATCAGATTTTTTATCTTTAATTTTCCTTTGCAAAACAAAGCAGATTCTGGATCAGGCAGCGTCTTTAGACAGTTTGATTCTATTTCAAAGCAAAAAAATAAACACTAGGAAAATAATTACCTCGGAACTTTTTTCCATAGTGTTTACTTAAAATGAGTAAAGGGAGATACACTACGGATACTTAGAATATATGTCAAGTGAAAAAATCTAAAATAAATCCAGGCTGGGTTCGGTAGCTCATGCCTGTAATCCCAGCATTTTGGGAGGTCGTGGCAGGAGGGACACTTGAGGCTAGGAGTTTGACACCAGCCTGGGCAACATAATAAGACCCTGTCTTTACAAAAAATTAAAAAATAAAAATAAATAAAATAAATCCTATGAACAATAAGTGGTATTCTTATGTATCAATGTGATTTATATAATGTTCATATAAAAATTTAACCCCCAATATGCAAAAATTCACTAAATATAAAGAATATTCAGAATTCTAACATTAAGTTAGAATCCTGTAAGTCTTTGATCTAAAAAATTAATTGTGGTCCTCCATCCCAGTGGGGAATAGCCAGAGTGAGTCAGGGTCTCAGCAGCTGCTTGATTTCCTCTTTCCCTGGACAAAGGTGCTTATCCCTGTAATGCATCCTTCTGCTGCTGCTAACAGTGCCCTGAATTTCCTTTGAGGAATAATCTCACCTACTGAAGCTTGGTGGGACTGCAATCCAAGGTAGGCCTGCAAACTCTGAGTTTCTCTCAATTCTTTATTTTCTATGACTTGCCTGAACAGGTCTTCCTGTAATTCTCTGGGCTACCCCATAGACCTTCAAGAAATTATTTCTTTATTTTTTGTTCTTTTTTCCCACCTTAAGTTTATCAGAAGGTTCCCATTTCCTGTAATGAAAGAATATTGACTGAGGACTTAGAGTTTCCAGTATGGGATGTAAAGAGCTTGGAAGTTGTCACTCCATCCTACCAAGTAAAAAGCTGAACTGAAAAATCAACACCTCTTCCTGGGTTCATCAGAGACACAGAGTCACAGAGCAAACTGCTGCCCCCAAAACTGGAGAGACAAACAGGTAGATACAGAGAATCACAACTTAACAGAGCCGGAACCCACAAACAGAAATTTCTGCAGGAACCAGTACCAAGTTCTTTTTTTCCCTGTACAGCACAAGATACAAGTCATAAAGACCTTGCTGATAAAACAGGTTGCAGTAAAAAAGCCAGCTATGTCACTAGAAAACTTCTAAAACTGAAAAACAAAGAAAAAAAGACTAGAAAAAAATCCGAAGAGAATATACAAGAACTGTGGGGCAATTACAAAAGGTGTAACCTCCACTTAATGGGAATAAAAAAAGAAAAAAGGGAGAGAGAAACAGAGGAATATTAGCAAATAAACGCCCAGTCAAACACTGCAGCTTGAAAGAAAAGGAAATTCCACAGAGACAAGACTTTTGAATTACTTATAATTTCTTTCTCTCTTCTCTTTTTCAGAAGTCCACTATCAGTTTCTGATCTCCAAAAACTTTTTTCTTAACAGCTGAAAAGATTCCTAAAAGAAATAGATTTAAGGAATCTGATTAACTTTGCAATTTATAAAAATACATTTTAAGCCATAGGATTAATAAGACAGTTTTCACATCCTGCCTGCTCCCATAATTTCCATTCTTCCTGTCTTAAACCTTTACAATTGTTAAAATATACGTGGAAAACTGAAAGGTGGGGAGACGTGAAAGAGAGCTACTTTACTACCTCAAGATGACCTGAGTGAAGCTAATGGCCTGGTTTTTACTCCAGCTCTTATTAATTCAGTGGTTGACTACATTAGTTCATCCCTACCTCACTATCAATCTGTTTTGAGGGTAGGATCTATAAATATCAGTTTAGAGGTCTCTCAGATTCTTATTTCAGCTACACAGAAAAATGTCATAAAGTACAAAAGGAAATGGGTTTAAGGAAATAAATAATTCTACAGATACACATATGTAATAAGCCAACTATAAGAAGATCGTGTCCCAGTTCTCTCCTGTTGTTATCTTTATTTTGGTTTGATTTTTTTGTTGTTGTTTTGATTTGATTTTTTTACCTTTTGATTTGGTGTTTGCTTTTTGCCAAGCTCCTAGACAAAGCGTCAAATATAAAAGCTAGCAGATATGAAATCCTGCCAGAAGCCCCTCACTTTCAATTCTGGTGTTACCTATGTCTTGCCAAATTTAAAGCTTGTTAATATATGGGTGCCAATTTGTCACATAAACACGTAAGGGGATCCAGGGTAAGTGGTATAAATCATGGTGCCTCACCATGAAACCTGGCTACAATGAACTTCAAGAGAACAGCTTAAAGGAAAAACGGGGCGGGGGGGTTCCTTGGCATCGGGTGGTGACTCTACCACCTTCTCTCCATCCAACTGTTTGACAAAGTCGTTTTAGTCCCCAGGCCATCATTTGCGCTATCGTAGCGAGGAAGCTGTCCTAAAAAGGATGAGTCCCAGCTACACTGAGTCAGACTCAAGCACGATGAAGATGAGGTTCTCCCCTTGTTCTTGGGTGGGCATAACAAAATGGGGCTTGTCATATGAATACCAGACTACCTTTTTTAAAAAATAAACCCTTTCTCCTGGTCCTCACTGTCCAGTCCCACAAGTGGTTTTGACAGACATCTGCCAAGTTGCAGTGTCACTTGGCTCCCCCTAAAAGCGCTGATGACTATTCACAACCCCATGTAAGAAATCTCTAACAGAAACAAGTGCCATCCTGAAAAATGGGAGGGTGTATCTGGAATAGCTGCCCACGTGTTCAGGGTCCAGCCTGGTTGGTGGGGCTTGGCACACTGTCCCCACTGTCTCCGCGGTGGACACAGAGCGGGATGACTGCCCAGGCAGGCAACCCCGCGGGGAGGAAAAAGCGGGACCTCTAAGGTGGGGATGGGGGATTCTGACACTCCAGTGGAGACACACACACACACACACACACACACACACACACACACACACACACACAGACTCAGATATGCAGCCTGCGGGATGTGGTGCTTTCCAGGCGCGGGAGGCGTGGCAGGGGCCGGAGCGCCGGTGGGGCTAGGCAGCATCACCTGGGGTAGGCCCTGAGCTCCTCGGTCGCGGGCAGGTTGGATCCGATACAGCTAGGCCCGGGCGGCGGGGTCGTCCTAGGGGTCGGCTTGGGTCTCGGAAAGAGCGCGGGGAGGTCGGCCTGGCAGGGCGCTGCGGCCTCGGCGGGACGGCCTGGCAGGGGCCGAGGGGACATGAACTCAAGGCCTCCAGCGGCGCAGAGGAGAGCGCGGCAGACGCCGCGCTGGGCACGCCAAGGTGCTCTAAGCTCCCGCCTCCCCCCTCCTCCGGTGGCTTCTTGTGTCTTGCATGGGAGGATCTGGACTGGTTTTGACTTCTCGTGCCATTATTTCAGCGTCCTGTCACCTTAGGCAAACTACTTGGCCCCTCAGCCTCCATTTCCTCAACTGTAAAATAGGGCGGGAAGTATTTCTTACTTCATAGTGGTATGGTCAGAGGCGTTTGAACCAGAGCAACTCCATAATAAACGAGGCTGGGGGAAATAAGGCTGAGACCTACGAGCTGCATTCCCAGGAGGTTAGACATTCTAAGTCACAGGATGTGATAGGAGGTCAGCACGAGATAGAGGTCATAAACACCTTGCTGATAAAACAGGCTGCAGTAAAGAAGCCAGCTAAAACCCACCAAAACCAATGTGGCAATGAGAGTGACCTCTGGTCATCCTCACTGCTACACTCCCATCAGTGCCATGATGGTTTACAAATGCCATGGCAACGTCAGGAAGTTACCCTATATGGTCTAAAAAGGGGAAGCATGAATAATCCACCCATTGTTTAGCTATCATCAAGAAATAACCACAAAAATGGGCAACCAGCAGCCCTTAGGGCTGCTCTGCCTAGGGAGTAGCCATTCTTTATTCCTCTACTTTCTTAATAAACTTGCTTTCACTTTACTGTATGGACTTGACCTGAATTATTTCCTGTATGAGATCCAAGAACCCTCTCTAGGGGTCTGGAGCGGGACCCCTTTCCGGTAACAGCATGAGGATACAATGAATGGATGTAAAGCAATTTTGCACTCACCTGGCACACTGTAACTGTTCAGTACATTGTAGCTAGTGTTTTTATTAGCTCAAACTCTTTAATTTTTGTAGAGACAGGAATTTCACTTTGTTGCCCAGGCTGGTCTTGAACTCCTGGTCTCAAGCAGTCCTCCCACCTTTGCCTCCCAAAGTACTGGGATTACAGGCAAGAAACACAGTGCCCAGCCTAGCTCACACTCATAATACACCCAATCCATGAGGATCCTAGGGACCTGTGTGGTGCAGGAACCGGATTAAGATTTTCTGTCTAGATCAGTAATGTACAATAGAAATATAATGTAAACCATGTATGTATTTCTTTAATTTTCCAAAGCCACATTAAAGAGTAAAAACGATCAGATGAATTAATTTTAGTAATATGTTTTCTTTCAGCAACTATATCAAAAATATCACTTCAACATTTGACACTAGCCACATTTCAAGAGCTTCAGTCTCCCCTGTGCTAGACAGCACAGCTCTAGATAGCTCTTCCCTAAGATCTATGTGATATGGACAGGAGACAGGAAAATACTGGGTAGAAGAGGGTAGTTCCCCAGCAAAGGCCCCACCCCCAAGCCTGGAGACTCTAGGCCCTAAGTAGGAACAGTCATTTCTGTTTTCGTGCCCCAAAGGTTACCTTTAGGCCCACCACGCCCTCCAAGCCTGTATCCATATAAACCCCAAACCCCAGGCTCCAGAAGCAGACAAGCCAACAAGGAGACAAGCAGATGAATAGCATGGCAGAGAAAAAGAGGAGGAGCATCTGAATGCCGAGAGTTCAGCATTCAGATGAACGGGAGGTCAGAGAGGAGTTCAGCTGCTGGATGGCCAAACTCCAGGGGAAGATCATCTTCCCACTCCATCCCCTTTCCAGATCCCCATCCATCCCACTGCGAGCCACCTCCACCACTCAACAAAACCCCACATTCATCCTTCAAGCCCATGTGTGACTGCATTCTTCCTGGATGCTGGGCAAGAGCTCAGGATATAGAAAGTTGTCACCCTGGCCCTCTGCCCTTGCAAAAAATCAGAGGGTCCATTGAGCTGGTTAACACTTAAGCCATCCATGGACAGTAAGGCTAAAAGACCATTGTAACACTGGGAGCACAGGTACTCACCCCTAGATACTACCACAGGGCTCGAGCCCAAAGCACTTGCCCTGGCTCCTGTACCTGCCCGTCTGCACGCTCCCACTCCCATCAGGGGTTTGAGCAGTGGCGGTAACCAAACAGGTGAGCCATACCCCTGCTGCACATCCTGCAAGGGGGATCAGAGAACTCTCCCATTTCGCATGAATGCCTGGCTCTTTTCCATCATTTGGATCTCAAATCAAATGTCACCACCACCTTTGACCATTTATCTAAAGTAGGCTCCTGCCTGTAGTCCCAGCTACTAGAGGATCCCTTGAGCCCAAGAATTGAATTTGAGACCAGTCTGGGGATATAGTGAGATCCCCCCATCTCTAAAACACAGAAGAAAAAAGTAACTGCAGTTGCCCCTTCCCCTTCCATGCCCACATACACATACATTCACCTGGCTTCACCCTGCTTTACTTTCTACACACCATATACTATCACATGAAATTCCCTTGCTTATTGTTTCTCTCTCCTCATTAGAACCTAAGTTCTCAGGCTGCAGCGTTAGATCCTCAACACCTAGCATAGTACGTGGTATATTATAGGCAATCATTTAGTATTTGCATGAATTAATGAATGAACAAATGAATAAATGCTAGATGTGAGAGTCCTTGTTGGAGGAAACAAAGTTTGATATAATATTGTCCTAGCTTCTAAAAGTGAAACCTCCGAACAAGAGAAAAAGCAGCTTCATTTTCTATTTATGCCAATACTGCCCCAGTAACAGCTAAAATCAATGCATCAGGAAGTATGCTTTACTTTCCTGTTTGTGCTTCTGAGTCAGGAAAGTAAGTAGCTTTGCCTTTCAGTAGTGAACAAAATTAGAAGAATTGATATTTTCACGTTTTCTGGGATATGAAATTCTCAAGTCCTTATTAATAAAGGTAATTTGAAAAAGTTGGGACAGGTCTTTCTCAACCCTTAAAGTGAAATTTTCAGTTGACACTAGAGATTTATTGCTGGCAAGGACAAGGCACTTGTTTACTAAAAGTAATTCACATCTTGCCAAAAACAGATTCTACCTACTCTACAGACAGAACTACTCCATTTTGACCAGGAAGATATCTCAGTGTCGTGGGAATGATATTAAATTTGAACACTGCAAAGGTTGCATAATACTCACAGGGATATGAAAAGAGTCTTCTATACATTTGATGATTAATTGGGCAATAACAAGTAACTCAACTGCTCAACCACTACCTTTATACCTAGGTTTATAAACTTGACTCTCCCAACTGTGATAACATAAGTGTCAGATGTTCTTCAACAGCCATTTATTTACTTTACAGATTGTCTGAATTGTGTGCCAACTCAAAGAGGAGTTAAGATTTTTAAAAATTACCAATAGTTTTAAAAATAAAATTTGACACATAATATTATCACACTGAGTCCAAATGGTGAAGAGCCAATTTATTACATATGAGTTGACTCTCACTAAAAAGAAAGAGGATAAATGGCCTAGCATAAAGTATCTATATATTCTCTGTTGAGGTCATTGAACAATAGCGTATTCTTAATAAGTAAGCATTTGGGCTATGGGTCAATAACAATAGATAAAACCTATTTCTGGGTAAGTAACACAATTAAGGCCAATAAGTGTGTTTGTGATACCAGTTCAAGTGAATTTGTTTGATGTTATAAAATGGTGACAAAATAGTGGTTGCCAAGCCTGAGCGCACAGTACAATTACCTAGGGAGTTTTATAAGACAGCTGATTGCCATGCTCTATCCTCAGAGATTCTAATTCAGGCAGCCTGTTGGGGCTTTGGAACCTATAGTTAGAAAAGCTCTCTTGGTGACTCCAATGATCAGACAGGTCAGGGAACCCTTGCAGCAAAATTGTCCAAGTGTTACTAGAAGTAGATTGACCAGGATGCCAAAGAGGCTCAATTTTCAGGGCCTCTCATTTGCATGGGTCTCTTCCAAAGCACTGTATCTAATTTTATATTTGTAATTTTGTATTCCATTTCTTATACAGGGCCCCCCAATTGTAAAGAGCTCAGTCCCGACAAAACCTGAATCTGCTCCTGGCCATAAACTATACTGTAGTCAGAAAACTATGGCTGCCAGGCAAATCTGTCCCTCTGCCTACTTTTGTACAGCCTACAAGCTTAAGAATCGTTTTTACATTTTTAAATGGTTTTTAAAAAAAGAAGAGTAATACTTTATGACACATGAAAATTACATGACATTCAAATTTCAGAATTCATAAATGAAGTTATATTGGCTCACAGCCATGCTCACTCATTTATGTATTGTCTATGGCTGCTTTAGTGCTACAATGGCAGAACTGAGTAGTTGCAACAGAGATTATATGGCCTGAAAAGCTTAAAATATTTACTATCTAGGGCTTAACAGAAAGTTTGTAGACCCCTGACCAATACCATGAAATAATAACATCATAGACATGACAGAAAATTGATTCAAAGGGGTTGCTTTATTTGATGTGAGAAGCATGATAGAGGAATTGTTTAAGATAAACAACTTATAAATACTCCCAGTTGTAGAAGGGAAAGATTGATTTTTATGAAAAATCTACAAGTGATTAAATTTAGACATGAATATCAAAGACTTCATAGAGTCATAGCATCTTACTCATGTAGAGGAAGTTATGCTTAGTCTGTAGGTTAGAAGCAATGATTGGTGAGACAGATTGGTTTGTGGGATGACTCAGGATAGGATGATTCTCAGTAAAAACCTTCCCAGGTAGAAATTACAAGAAAAAGAATAGAGAATAGTTGCAAAAGATTTATGCAATTAGATTAACCACAAGCATAAAATAGTATTGCTCTGAGTTGTGAAAAAGTATAGTAAAATGTTGCTAAAGTTATACATCAAAGTGTAGCTCTCAGCAATGGATCAGTCAACCAGTTAGAACAATTCTACAAACAAAGCTAAAAACATTTTAACAATAATGATTGGGTGTAATGGGCAGGAACTGTGACAGATGATCGAATTCTGGCAGCAAAGCACATTAAAACTATTGATTTAGCTGTCTCTCTTGACAGAAGTATGACAGAAACTTGGGCAGAGCTATGAGGGTCACTCTGAAGGTCTGGGACCTCAGAGAGGCAGCAAGGAGGAAAGTCCATCGAAAGACAGTCAGTGTAGCACTGGGGTTGGTGGGAATGCTAACTGGTCATGTTCTGTAGCAGATTTCTCAATCAGGCAAACAGTAGAAGGAAAATTATATCCAAAAGACAAATCAACTGGGAAGTTTAGCCAGTGAAGATATTATTAGGGTTGGGAGGTCAATGACCAAGGCGGAAGCTCTTAGTTCACTTTGCAGCCCTCATGATAGTATTGTACAAAAGAGAAGAAAAGATCTTCCTTAAGTGACTCAGGGCCAGGTACTTTGAAGATCCAAGTAGTCTGCTACTCCAGCTTCTGCTGGAATCTTGGCTGTTTGGAGGCAATTTTTTCTGTGTCTTTTGGAGAAGTCCTTGTGTTCCAAAGAACACCTGGGAATAATATCTCAACTGTAATTCAACTTTTCCATTTTCACAAGAGAAGGGACTTGAGAGCTGAACAGTAAGAGAGTTGTTGAGTCCATCTGAAGGATGGATGATTTACCAGGCAGACATAAGGGAAAGAGGAAGAAAAGCATCATTTTGAAGCATCTACTATGAACGAGGCACTCTGCATATGTTACTGCATTATCGTCACATCCCCTCAATATAATTATTATTGATTCCACTTCACATCTGGGGAAACAGAGAGCATAAGTTTCATGCTCCCACTCATCCAGCCAGTGACTGAACTAATGAATTACTGAATTCATGAATGTGAATGCTGAAATATGAACGCACATCTGTCTGGCTGCCTGGCCCCAAGTCCTTACTCCTTTCAACTTACCAGCCTGCTCCAGGCAGTCTCTCCAAGCAGACAAAGCAACAGGTAGAAAAACGTGGCATCATAAATATGTTTTTCCACTTTCAAGGACCACCAAGACATTTCTTAAGTTTATTGGAGTTATAAAAACAAAACTAAATGAATACCCTTCATTAATGAATAATACTATCTCTAAGGTGGAAGGTCACATTACCTATCGCAGTCTTCCTTAAAGTGTCAAATTCAGAATCTAGGAAATGTCCTGCATTAGATCCCTTTGAGACTTTACGCAATTTACCCCAAACTCGCCGTAAAAAATGGTCTCTACATGTAGATTTAGAGTTTTGCCAACTACAGGTTGCCCAGGACAGGCAAGCAGACCTCCTGACCCCTAGTTTCAGCTATGGCAAGTTTCTTTTTCACCATAGTCCAATTAGAAATGTGATTATAGTTGTAAGTCTTCTCTTCTCTGTTTTTTTTTATTTTTATTTTGAACGCAGGCCATTATAGTAACGAGTCACATGGTCTTCCTGTAGGTGACAGTCAGTGGTTAAAAACAGCCAGTAGATCTTTAGAGGAATTATTACAAGTTTCTTTAAAAATCATTTAAAGAACATAGGCTACCATTTAGAAGTTTCCTAGTAAGTTATTTGATCAATTTACCCCTTATTTCCTCCAAAACTGTGTCCTCACATTTTTCAGAGCTTAAAATAGTCACTTTTTTATCCCTTAAGCACAAACCACTCAGAAGAGGCTATAAGAAGAAAGTACCATCAAGCAATGCTGTCTTAAAGAATTCTGTTTACTCTAAATTTAGTGGATTTCTTTTGTAAACCTAGGCCTAATCTCAGATTAAACAAAACAAATGGTAGCTAAATAGATGGCCTCTTCGAAGCTGTTTGCTTTACCACAGACAAACAAGCCAAGGCCTTCTTAATGTGCAAGGCCTTCCTAATGTGCAGGTCAGAAAGCTCTCTTTCCAATCTAGAAGAGGGAAAAAGAAGACCAAGCACCAATCTAAACAGACATTCTGTAATTATAGGATTTTAGGTTTGGAGTCACTTCACTTAATCTTTGCATGACCCAGAATTCAACTTAGAGGATTAAAAGAACAGCATTTTCAGTTCTATTCATGAAAATTAAGGACTTGGCTGGAGTTAATACAGCCGAGAAAAAAAGTATAAGCTGTTAGTCAAAGCAACATAATCCTTACTGCAATGCAAAGTGGAAAAAAATGTAGTTGTATGTTATTTCCATTACAATAAGTAATACATTTGTTTATGTAGTTGGAAAAGAGGACACAATATTCTGAAGGTGAATCATTCTATGTGGGAGAACCATATTAAGATTCCACTGTTGAAGCAACCCCAGGAGCTTATCAGATCTAAATAAAAGATTGATGATGATTCTGAGTTTAAAATTTAATGTCCAAGCTACCTGCTAAATTTTACATTACAAGAACGTTGACTGTACTATAAATCAATAAAATCAATTATGCTCTCTTATGGGAAGGATGTTATAAGATAAAAATTATTTACATACTACTGTGCCTTTTCAGGGTATGTTGTTTACTTCTTTCACTCACTATCATTTGTCAAAATTTTCATTTTGAAAATTTTAATGGATAATATTTAATACATGGTACATTAAAAATGCTATTCTGCCAAAATACCCTTTTTCTATAAATTACAGAAAGACATGACCATTTCTACCTAGAAACACGGATTTGCAAAAACAAACAATCTAATAATCTGATATACCCAACTTTAATAGCATTAAAAATGCTATTCTGCCAAAATATCCTTTTTCTATAAATTACAGAAAGACATGACCATTTCCACCTAGAAACACGGATTTGCAAAAACAAACAATCTAATAATCTGATATACCCAACTTTAAGGAAATAATTTCCAACGTTTAATTATGTTGAAACAGATCCTTTTTCTGTTAAAAGGAACTTCAAGGCAGCCATTATGTGCTATGAAGAAATGATCAATACAATAATCATGGTTATGAGACTTGTAAATAAACGGTTATCGTCTGTTTATCTAACACCTTAGTTACTGTGTCTTTTTTCCAAAGCCAGGCTACCAATTCACAGGGGCCTTATCTTTGTATAAGCCCATCTCTCAAGTGAATTAAAGGCTTGTGAGAGGAGGCAAATGACCTTTTGTGGGTTTGGAATATACTGTGAGGTTAAGACTGTGAAATGCCACTCCAAGGCAAGAGTTGGCAGTGTTCGTTTTCCCCTGCACTCTGTCACCAGTGTTCCCCTTGATCTCATTCCCTAGCCTCCGGCAGGGGAAAAAGCCCATCTTACTAAATAATGCTAAGGTAAATATTGTATACCTATGTATCTAAATTGTGTTATCATAAAATTATGAGATCAAGATTTTCATCATTTAGGCAGTTGAGACACTTGGTTACATTCATAATCAAGAAATGAAAGTTGTCTCTGGGGAAAAAAGTGTCTAATGTTGTAATAAGTAATCATTTAAAACATACTGCAAAACAGATTATGATAAGAACTTTTCTTTTTTTTACTCAGAATTAGAATTTGATAAAGAGAAATTTCCAAGTCAATATGAAATAATGTAATACTTTGTTTTCTTTTCTTTTCTTTTTTTTTTTTTTGAGATGGAGTTTCACTCTTTTTGCCTGGCTGGAGTGCAATGGCGTGATCTCGGTTCACTGCAACCTCCGCCTCCTGGGTTCAAGTGATTCTCCTGCCTCAGCCTCCTGAGTAGCTGGAATTACAGGCGCCCATCACCATGCCCAGCTAATTTTGTATTTTCAGTAGAGATGGGGTTTCACCATGTTGGCAAGGCTGGTCTTAAACTCCTGACCTCAGGTGATCTGCCCACCTTGGCCTCCCAAAGTGCTGGGATTACAGATGTGAGCCACCGAGCCTGGCCAATACTTCGTTTTCTTAACATGAATGAGGATTTATTTTAATAACTCAGGAAAAACTCTGTATCTTATTCCTAAGTATATTGGATTAATGCCATATGTACATTGTGTTAGCTAGAAAAAAAGGACATTTTAAAGGACATTAATCATTTATGTTCAAGGGTAAGATATTAAGAGCAATATAAATTATAGTTAATTTCTGAAATCAAGAATTAGAAAATTTTTTCTGGTTTTTCATCAGCTAATAATTATGATTATTTTGTTCAAAACTTTTTTCTAATTTCAAATATAAGCTCCCCCTCACCACTGCCCCCAGGTCACTCACATCATTCTCCTTTTTATAAAATCTTACATTTGGAAAAACACAAAATATATGCAATACTCATTTAAAATTTTTGTAGGATTTTAAAAATTACAAAAGATACAAACACTTGCATGTCAAACATTGCATAGGTGTACAAAGAAAAAGATATTAATGTCTCCATCTCTTAAAACTCATCCACCGCAGAAACCTAATGTTAACATTTCAGTGTACATCCTCCACCACAAACGTTTACACATGCATTTATCCAAGCACAATGTATAATTGTAAAACTTGTTTTCATAAAATCAGAATAAAATCATTCACATTATTCTGTGTATTAATCAGGATTCTTTTGGTTGTAGTAATGGAAACAGAAAATAGTTTAAGTAAAAAGAGTATTTAAGTATTATTAGTTTGTGAAACTGAGAAGCCTTCAAAAATAGCTGGATCTAGGGACCTCAATAAGCAGTTAGCCTTGCTTTGCCTTAGCTCTGCTTTTCTCTACATTGGTTCATTCTTGGGCAAAACTTTTCTTGTGGTGGCAGGATGGGTGTTTCCGATATTGGACACATCATACACAAAATACAAAATACTATGTTTAACAATTTTAGAGAAATATCAAGCAACCTTAAAAATATAGGCGGCGGGGGGCATGGTGGCTCACGCCTGTAGTCCCAGCACTTTGGGAGGCAGAGGTGGGTGGATCACCTGAGGTTGGGAGTTTGAGACCAGCCTGACCACCCTGTCTCCACTAAAAATACAAAATTAGCCGGGTGTAGTGGCACGTGTCTGTAATTCCAGTTACCGGGAGGCTGAGGCAGGAGAATTGCTTGAACCTGGGAGGGGAAGGTTGTGGTGAGCAGAGATAGTGCCATTGCACCCCAGTCTGGGCAACAAGAGTGAAACTCTCTCAAAAAAAAAAAAAAGAAAGAAAAAGAAAAAAGTAAAAAAAACAGTTAAATGAAGAATGAAATAAGAATGATGAAATTTAAAAATCAATAGATTTCCATTTCTGACAGTATGACCACCAAGATATTTTGGACCATTCTCCCACCAAAAATAACAAAAAATGTGGCTAAATCAGAAAAAAACAATGGCCAGGCACTGTGGCTCACTCCTGTAATCCCAGCACTTTAAGAGTCCGAGGCAGGTGGATCACCTGAGGTCAGGAGTTTGAGACCAGCCTGGTCAACATGATGAAACCCTATTGCTATGAAAAATACAAAAATTAACCTGGCATGGTGACAGGCGCCTGTAATCCCATCTACTGGGGAGGCTGAGGCAGGAGAATTGCTTGAACCCGGGAGGCAGAGGTTGCAGTGAGCTGAGATCGCACCACTGCACTCCAGCCCGGGTGACGGAGACTCCGTCTCAAAAAAAAAAAAAAGAAAAAGAAAAAAGAGAACAACAATAACAATAATGAAAACAAAACTAAAGGCATCAAAGAGCTAACAAGATGGTAAGAAATAACCAAGCCAAAATCTGAGAGCAAGTAGAAACACAGAAATAAGCATAGTGATAAAACCAGTATTATTTATTCAAGATAATTTCTTTTTCTTTCTTTTTTTTTTTTGAGACAGAGTCTCACTCTGTCACCCAGGGTGGAGTGCAGAGGCACAATCTTGGTTCACTGCAGCCTCCACCTCCTGGGTTCAAGCGATTCTTCTGCCTCAGCCTCAGGAGTAGCTGGGACTACAGGCGTGTGCCACGATGCCCGACCATTTTTTGTATTTTTAGTACAGACAGGGTTTTGCCATATTGGCCAGGCTGGTCCCAAACTCCTGACCTCATGATCCACCCGCCTCAGCCTCCCAAAGTGCTGGGATTACAGGCATCAACCACCGCGCCCAGCCGATAATTTCTAAATGTACTCTTACCTTGTGTGGTGATTTTGCCTCATATCCGCATGTCTAGATAACCCTATGAACAAAGCCTCAACCCTGAATGACTGTCCCTATTCCCTGGGGCTATTCAGCAAGTGAACTAGTCTGGATAAGCGCCAATTGGGAGCGCACCTTCCTGGGCATCTCAGAATTAGATCTGTTCCTTGACAGTCTCGACCACAGACAGCTGGACTCGCACAAGGGTGTGTTTGTGAAGCTTTAGCTGACAATATTGAAGTAGGATTGGGTGGGGTGTGGAGAGCACACAACAGTTAGAAAGGGGAAGGCAATCTGTCATTCTTCCTACCTGCTTTATCCAAAACAAAGAGAGAGACGAAGCAGGCATGATGCTCACCCTCACCTCCTGGAGAAGCCAGGCTACTGAGCTCAGTTCAGCCCTGCAGTCCTCTCTGTTACTGAAGTCACCACATGCCTACTTCCTGCTACCACCTCCTTGCCAGTGGATGCACTGGGCTAGATTCAACCGTGCACACACCCTGCCCCAACAATCTGTTATCACTCAGTGCACTGAAAACACTTATTGCCCATACTCTTACATCAGTTAGGGCAGTTGTCCTAACCTTTTTGGCACCAGGGACTGGTTTCATAGAAGACAGTTTTTCCATGAACAGGATAGAGTGGGGGATGGTTTGGGGATGATCAAGCACATCACATTGATTGTGCACTTTATTCCTATTATTATTACATTGTAATATATAATAAAATAATTATACAACTCACCATAATACAGAATAACTGGAACCCCTGAGCTTGTTTTCCTGCAACTAGACGTTCCCGTCTGTGGGTGATGGGAGACAGTGACTGATCATCAGGCATTAGATTCTCACAAGGAGTGCACAACCTAGATCCCTCACACACGCAGTTCACAATAGGGTTTTTACTCCTATGATAATCTAATGCCACTGCTCATCTGAAGGAAGCAGAGCTCAGGCGGTGACGTGAGCCATAGGGAGTGACTGTAAATACAGATGAAGCCTACCCTGCCTGCCAGCCCACTGCTCACCTCCTGCTGTGTGGCCTGGGAGTTGAGGACCCCTGAGTTAGGGGAGCTTCTGTCTTCAAGTTACAGAAAGTTCATCTCAAATGGACTTAGACAATACAAGGGGACATTGTGGCTAATAGTTTTACTGAGGGATCTCAGTTTACTCACTAAAAGTTGATTCTGATTGATTTACCTAATATGCTTTCAATTTGAAAGCATATTAGGTAGCTCAAAGGCTAGATAGGAAGAACCACTTCCAAAATTAGGTCCTAGCACCTAATTTTGGTAAACACAGTGCTGCTGGTGGTCCTACATTCTGTCTTCAGAGGCAGGATACCAACTGCTACTCCTGAAACTGTTGCCATAGGCGCTACTGCTGCCATTACAGCTGCTCCTACCAATGAATTCTCCACTGCCCCAGTGACTTCATTTCTCTAGCTTTGGATTCACAGTACCTCACAGGTTGGTCTGATGGCCAAATAGAGAAGGAATTCCTGTGCCTTAGCTGTGAAGCTGCCTGGAACTGACATATGGTCCTGGCTGTTTCTACACTGGAAGGCATCTGTCCCTCAGTGGCATGCATGTGGTGAGATATCCCCAAACTTAGGAAGTGTTGAAAAGCAGGTCCAGGCTTCACATCCCATACCACAGTTATTCAGAAAGAGAGAGAACATGTGTGTCCCAGAAGTCCTGTAAAAGTCCTCAGCTTCCTGAGGACATGTCCAGTCCCTGTGACCATGAGTTTCATGAATTGTCAGAACCCATCAGTTCAGCCCAGAGGTTGGGATTACTTTGATTGGTTTAGGACAATTAGAGATCATCCTGGAGTGGGGATAGGGGCAACAATCCCATGCAACTAACATGACTTTTTCAAAATGGGTTGAGGCTTAACAGATGCTGGTGAGAAAACTCTATAGCTTAAGCGACCAGAACGAGACTTTGTCTCAAAAAAACAATAAAAATACAGTGAGAAGGTAGCACTGTTTTACATTTTTACAAATCTCTTTAATGTCTGGCCCAATAGAAGACAGCTGGATTCACATATTCCATTTTTACTTTAATTTGTTGCAATGTTTAGTTGAAGTAGATAAAAAAAAAATTGACTCATAAAGATATGAAGTAGGAAAATGGAAGGATATTTTAATAGCTTTTTCAGATAATTGAAAATATTATTTTGTGAGACTACACAAAAACTTCATAAGTGGTATTGCTTAAAGATTGGTTGTAATACAGAAGCTGAAACCATATTCATGAACATTTTAACTCTGTTACATTAAAATCCATTGGTGTCTTCTGCATTTTGAATGGATCTTTTGTGTGTACATGATTTTGGTCCCATGAACCCACTGAAAAGGTCTTGGGAACGCCAAGGGGTCTCCAGACCACACTTTGAGAACTGCTGGTATGAAGTATCAAACACATTTTGCCTATAGCTACTTCATCAAGCAGCCATCTTTATTGCAATCATCCCTCTTCCCATGAAACACAAATAAAGAATATTATCCACAATGTCATTCATTACATCAACAAAAACTGTACTTATTTTTTCTAATCCTCAATCCTTAAATCAAGGAAACCAAGGAACACAATAAACTGTTTTTTCAACTGTGTTTCTACGGAAAACATGGCTATTTCTCATATCGCTCTTAACCAAACATACTGGCACTAAGCTGAAGCTGGGGACACAGAGATAACTATGACAGATAAGGTCTTTGCTCATGTGGTATTTACAGTCTTACAATGAGGTAGACAGACAATAAGTGAGTAAATCAATAAACAAAGATGATAATTTCAAGTAGTGATTAGCATTATGAAGAATACAAGAACCTCCACAATTTCCAACTCTGATGTCACCTCAGAAGCAAGAGAGGAGTGTACCGATTTGCAAGTCAATATAAATCTAGGTAAAAATCATAAGAAACCCCTGGGCAGAAAGAAAGGGTGGCTGTGACCTGCTGTGGGCAAACTATAGGTTGAGCAGAGGAAGTCACTGTTAGGACATGGCGCAGGCAGAGCTGCAGGCTGTTTCCTCTCTCCAACCACTGTCCTTGGCAGATAATCGCCTGGCCTGGCACCACCTTGAGACAAAATATTTGCTACACAGAGGTGATGGAATAGTATCAGGGCAGTGCCACAGCCTGGGCAGGGTGAGGAACAGATAACAATGAGAGCATCTGAACCCTGAGCAATTCTACCCCCTGTCAAAAGGAGGATACTTACAGAGGAGTTGTTTATGGAATTTGGGAGCTGACTGTATCTGCAGCAGGGATGAATGCACAATACAGAATACCAAGGATCTTTTAGAAGCAATGAACCAAGTGTACATACATATATAACAGATACTGATGGCTCTTTAGAACACACTGGTGAATACAAAACATAATAACTATAACAAGGTCTACTGCATAATACTATTTGTGAAACATATAATATACCAAATAATAACTTACATTTGACAATATTACATTTTTAGACAAGAATATATATGTAATGCCTTATAGTGAATGAATATGTGGAAGGGGAGGTAATGGAAATGGAAACCAGAGATGAATGGGAAAAATATCCACGAAAGAAATGTAATAATAGTATACCATGAACTGAGGTATGTGATTGACTTAATACTCTTCACATGAGACACTAAAGAAAGAATGGAGGAGTAGGACGGAATTTATTAGCTGGTGTCTGGACTGCTGGTGGAGTGATCAACATTAAGTAGGGTAGTCAGAGAAGGCTTCTCTGAAGAGGTGACATCTAGGCTGAAGTCTGAGCAATGTGCCCAGTCATGTGATGGTCTGGGGATGTGCACTCCAGGCAGAAAGAATAGCATGTTCTAAGATGCAGTAACAGAAACATGACATCTTTGAGGAACAAGAAAAAAGACAGGTGTGGTTGGAGCACAGTGAGCACATTGAAGTTGAGGTTTAATTTTAAAAGATGATCTGGCAAAGTCTTTCCTCATTGCTAAGTCTATACATACAGTTTAGAGTAATCAGTTTTCACAGAATTGGTAATTACTAGGGAGAAGTGACGTCCTCTCTAGGCTTTTGATGATCTGGCTTGTGACAGGGAAGTGAGGTGTGAGCACCAGGCAATCAGACAGTGGCAGAACTAAATTTGCTCTTACAGATGCAGAAGGAGCCGATTCTCACTACTGGGAAGACAGAAATGTTAGCAGGTACAGGCCTGCCATGCTGAGTACCCCATGGTGAATCCTGGACAGCCCTTGTGAAAGAGTGGTTCAGCAGGGCTTTTGACACTAGCTGTCCCCACTGTGGTCCTGCTTACAGCTTGTGCCCTCAACACTTCCTGGGCAACAGCTTCTAGCTAGGACCATTTTGTGTATCAAAAATACAAACCGTAGGTATTCACTCTGTCCTGGGGTGTTGACCTCTTGTCTCCCTGCCAAGTGCTGAACTGTCTCTTTTGCAAAAGAGATCAAAGAACATATAATAATAAGCTGTTTTTCATGAACAGAAAATCCTTGAGGACAGGGACCTACTCTACCTTGACTTCCATCTAACTTTGTGCCTAGAAAAAGTGTCGGGCCCAAGGTAGGTGCTCTATAAAAAGGGTTGAATGAGTCCACACACACGCACACACACGCCACCTTCTTAAAATGATGAAAAAATCACATCCTGTTCTCTACTGCAAAAGTTCCAACTAGAATTCATCTTTCCCAAGATAACTAGCATTAATATAGCTTTGCTCAACATCAATTATTGCTCACAAAGAATTAGTTTTCCTCACTGGAACTATTATGGGTCATAATAATAATGTTTATTGAGCACTGTGGGCCAGATGTTAAATCATCTCATTTAAAACCCATAATAACCCTATGACTTATGTACTATCCCATCTTTATCTAAAAGAGAAGAAAAGCTGAAGTTTAAAGAGACTTAGTAAGCTACATGATGGCTAGAGTTGGGCTTTTCATCCCAGGGCAACCTGACCCCAGAACACTTAGCCGACCTTCTGAAACTCAATCCAATTTTACATAATAAAATATATTAAAGTTATACCTGAAACAACTACTACTCTTCTGAATATCACTTTTTCTTTTGTACACTAATCATTGGCACCCACATATTTAAGCATTTCTTAAGGAGCTCATTTTTTTCACAATATTGTACATTTAACATATACTGTGTACACGACAGCTTGCAAATGAGCAACAGAGAAAGAACAGAAGTGAAATCTATTCTTTGCACTGAGTCTGTGTTTGCTTTAATTCTAGTTGCCAGTTTTGAAAGCATTTTTTGTCTATTTTTTCTTCTTTTTCTTTGTACTGATAGTTAAATTATTTATTTTGTGATAAAACAATGAGCATTGTGACAATTTTACTGCAGTAAACATTTTTGTCTGAGTCTAGGTTTCCTAGAAATTATAGTCTGAGGCAAAATGTACATTCTAAAGCTTTACAAGAGGGGTGCAAACCCAAGAGAGCAGAAGAGAATAGGGCCAGGCCAATGAGGCAGGAAGGCAGAGAAGCCAAGAGAAGATGTCTTATTATTGATCTGGCCTTGCTTCCCTAGAAAGCACTATTGGTTGCTCTGTCTCCTGGAAGTTTCCATAGAGGCCACATGGAAACATTTATTGGAAGAATCCTTTGGGAGAGAAGAAAAGGAATAATTTATCCATGGGTTATCGCCTATCCTCTGCCTCTCAGTAGTTAAAAATTTGCTTCACTGGGGCTGGGTGCTGTGGCTCACACCTGTAATCCCAGCACTTTGGGAGGTGGGCAGATCACTTGAGGCCAGGAGTTGGAGGCCAGCCTGGCCAACATGGCAAAACTCCATCTCTACTAAAAATACAAAAATTATCTGGGCATAGTGGTGGCACCTGTAATCCCAGGTACTTGGGATGCCAAAGCACAAGAATCTGAACCTCGGAGGCAGAGGTTGCAGTGAACCAAGATCATGCCACTGCACTCCAACCTGAGTGACAGAGTGAGATTCTGTCTCAAAAAAAAAAAAATTTTTTTGGGGGGGGGTTTCACTGGGTATTAATTTTTAGCATTGTTACCTGGCCTCTCATAAGAGTCTCAGAACACAGGGTGAGTCAGTGAGGAGGCATAAGCCAGGGACAGTTCCTTTCTGCCTGCTGCCTGGGGTCTCGAAGCCCTATCAAGCCAGTGCGCCCCCAGTGGTCCTGTTGTGTCTTGCACCTGGTGACAGGGAGGGCCCAGGGTAGGAGGAAAGAGGCCTGCGGTGCGAGACAGGAGGTAGTATGATCTTGGGCTGTGCCATGGAAGACCTGGGACACCTGGAGCAGCAGGCAATAGGCCCAGCTAGCTAAGCAGGAAGAGCACTACAACAGCATGGCTTCTTCAGTGAGGGAGTTCTAAGAGCTTCTCCACAACAGTGACCAAAACCACCTCTCTGACACTCAAAAGAAGGTGATCTTTTTGGAGGGTCATTCGTAGCACTGCACAGAAAACCATAGCTGAGGATCAATAAGCTTGAACTGTCAGAATGTTTTCACCACATGTGTCCTGGTGCACACACAGGAGATTTTTCTTCTGTGACTATCTGTAAGTACAGTCTCTGTAAGCGCACACTTCTAAATAATAGCTTTAAATGTGTGCTTGTCACTAAGTTTGGTTCTTTTCTTTTCTCATAATATGTATAAAACTCATCTATCCATCCATAAATTCATTCTGGGGGAAAGTACCATTGAGTATCCCTATCACAATTGCCTCCTTGTTGAACTGGTAATAGACATTTCTTAGCAAACTCACAGGGAAACTAAAACTAAGAATTAAATGCTCAGAGATATTTTAAACTTGAGAGGCTATTTAAACCCACGTTACTTTTAAAATCAAAATTTCCATTGTTTCCAGGAGAGGGCACAAATTCATCTTATTCTTAGTGCTTTTCACCACCTTTCTTGACTTCACCCCACATGCGTGCATGTGTGCGCGCGCACACACACACACACACACACAAACATGAACACCCTAACTCTTATTTTATAAAATGACTGGTTATCTATTAGCCAGTTTATGCAGCCATATCAGAACCTATGCAAACCAACTTTGAACAGACTCTTCATCCTGCTGCAAGATCCAGAATGTCAACTGGGGCTTCATGAGGTTCCTAAGTAGAGCTGGGTCCACTAGTGGTAAATCCATAAGGCTTTAATTTACAGTCCAGTCCCTATATCATTTTTTCCAATTGCCTATGGCATTGGTAAACCAACAGCAATAATAGGAGAATTTTAAAACATTTTCTATACAGAATTTTAAAACAATAATAAAATGGACTAAAAGCTGGTTTGATTTTACTATATTCACACATTGGCAGTTCTACACAATGTCAAATACTCTCCCCCTCCCTGCTAAATCTTTTGTTGGTCTGCAAAAAATTTCTGTGGTTATTATTCAATTTTGTAATACATAAAATCAGCAATGTTACTGCTTATCTCTTAAACACATTTTCTCCTTTAATAATAACTTCTATGCAGGTGTTAACTCACAGAAGTCTTGACGTAAATGGTCTTATCTACATGCTCTTGTTTGAGAGTGAAGTTCTGGATGGTTCAGAATCATTCACATTTGTGCTTGCTTTGGGTACACTTCATGCTCCAACCCATGTGGAACTATCTGCTTCTGCATTTAAACACTAGATTTGGAATAAGCAATGGCAGTAGAGCGATTGTGACAGAATTTGGACTACCTCCATTCTCTCTCATTCAATTTAGCTCTCTCACAAAAACTCACTTTTATTCATAATTAAAATTTAATAAAGCAGTATAAACCAAAAGGTGTAATCTTTTTTTGGTAACTGCAAGTTTATTTCACATGTGTAATATTTTACACCTTTGAATAATATCTTTAAAAATTGAAATTGATGTCTTCTTTATTGTTCTTTTTCTTATGTAATTACTATTGTACTGTAATGTTATTCTTTTTATGACGGTCTAAGATGTAGGTATATGTCTTTCATCTTTTGTTTGAAAAACATTAATGTAATTAAAAGTATTAGTCCATTACTTCCTCCTTTTTTGATACTATATAATGTATTTTATTATTTTAGTTTTCATTTTTATTGGCATTATTACATGTACAAAGTTCAATAAAATAAAAATCTCACCATGTTTCTTTTCAGTCCATTTTTATTTTTATTCATTTCATTATTACCACCAAAAATAATGCTGTATGGAGTAGTGGGGTATTAAAAATGATCTGCTCCATACACCAGTCACACAAGGCACACCCTGCTTCCTTGCAGATCCTCTGGATAGCTGCCCTGCCTGAGAATACTGCCCCCTACTGCTTGGTGTGAATTCACCCATGAGGCTTATAAACCGAGAATTAACCCTCACTCTACCTTAAACTCACTCTTTTATTCAGAGAGATATGTCTAACTACAGTGTCAGCTTCGTCTTGGTTCACACAGATCCCCAGGAACACAGTGAACAATCAACACATTTTTGTTGAATGAAAGAAGAAATGTGATGTTACTCTGCACATATTGGAGAGTATTTGTGTCCAAGTGTGGGTGTTTACAGCACAAAATAGGAGGCCTGTCAAGAGTGAACATCACATATTTTACTTTTCTTGCACCCCCCTCCCCACTCCCCAGCTGTGCCAGAGACTCCACAGACAATTTGCAGACTAACTGACAAATTGACTTAGAAGGTCAGGACTCGAAATGCTATTCCAAAAATATTAAGAATGGCCAAGGAGTTAAAATTCAATCAAATAAAATCCCATTTTTAATATTTTATTAGCATACTAGTTTTTTGTATGGGGGAGGAGAGGTTACTCATTCAAAAATAAAATTCTCAACTTATTACAAGATACTATAACTGATTACTAATCTTTGCCAACTATTAATAACTTCTTTCTCATTCATATAATCTAATACATATTAGAATTACAAAACATAATTACCATTATATTTGAAGTAGGAAAGGTGGGGAAAATGTAGCTTTTAAAGACTCTGAGCAACTCACCTAAGATAGCCTTTCAAAGACATAAAACATTAAAGAGCCAAAAGCTTACACAGTCCAGCCTGAATGTGTAAATAAAGAAGGCAGAGCCCAGAGAGTATAGACTTGTCGAGTCTCACAGCGTGAGGGTACAGCCAGGACCAGAAGCCTGCAATCCCAACTTCCACCCCAGTCTCTCAACCTACATGGTACAGCTTCCAATGTAGAAGAAAATGACTCTATTTGTGTTTGCTGTATCAAATTGTTTAAAGTTAAGATACATGTTTTAGATATCATTACACTGGCAGATAACAATATACTGAGTAATAAGAATTTGAAGATGACTTATAGAATCACTGATTATAACACATACATTAACAAGAGAGAATGAATAAATATTCATTCTCTACCATGCCCATGGCATATGGCTATTCCCTACAGGACTACTGAATGAATAAATAATAGCATGCACTTACATAACACTCACCATAAGCCAGTCTGGTCTAAGTGCTTTACGTTCATGAAGACATTTAGTCTTCACAACAACTTTATGAATATCTGTTATTATTACCATCCCCATTTTACAGATAAGGAAATTGAGGCACAGAGAACTTCACCAAGATCAGGCAGCCAGCAAGCAGAACTCTACTACTTAGGTCATCTGACTCCACGGGCTACGCAAACTATGATCTACCTCCCATCTTAAGGAACAGAAATGTACGAAAAGGTGAATGGTAATGCAGATTTAAACAACAGTTAATGACGTCTATAATGTCCACAAGGCAATATCCAAGAGGCAAGTGAATGGTATCAGTCAGAGCTCTTTGAGTACAAGCACCAGAAACTAAATGTGAAATTGCTTAAGTTATCTCAAAAGCTTTTTATTTGTTGGCATTTGTAGAAGGCATTAGGGGCTGAATTTTGTCCCCCAAAATTCCATGTTGAAGTCCTAACTCCCAGTACCTCCAAATACAACCATATTTGGACATAGGGCCTTTAAAGAGGTAACTGGGGTAAATTGAGGTCATTTGGATAGATCCCGATCTTATCTAACTGGTGTCCCTATGAGAAAGTGAGATTAGAACAAAAACACACAGGGAAGGCCATGTGAAGATGCAGAGAGGAGGGCTATATGCAAGCAAGAAGAGAGTTCCCAGAGTGAAACCAACCCCCATGACACCTGGATCTCAGACTTCTAGTCTCCAAAGTCAAGAGGAATTAAATTCCCATTTTTAGCCACCCAGCCTGTGATACTTTGTTAATGCAGCCCGAGCAGAGTAAAATAGACGAATGCTGGGTATTCCACAGAATTAAAGAGTTACAGGAAACAGTTGGAGCCAGGATTCTCGAGGACTAGAACAAAAAACTCAACACCTGCAGGATACACACACTATCCTCCCCACACTTCCAGCTTCAGGCTTTAAAAATGCCAAGGATGGCCTCAGTTGATCCAGTTGAGGTCACATGCTCAGCCCTAAGCCAATTATTTAATTCTCCTGTTTCAGTGAGGCATCTCCACCATCCTTGGCTGGTCTGTGTCCCCAGAGCCTCTTGTGGTTCAGTTTCCCTAGAGAGTAAACCTGGCTTCTGCTAGGACAGGAGGGAGGCTGCTGAGAGATGAGAAAGGAATCCAGAGGTCTGACTACTTTCTCCAAAGACTTTCCATAAACCTCCTGTTTTCAGCTCTGCCTCTTACCTTTTCTTTCAGAAGAATCTGGTGCCTCCAATTCTGGGGCCTTTCTGGGGTGCTGTGCCATGAACTACCTTCCTTCTTAAGCTCCCCATCTGCTGATACTCGAGTTTCAGCCCCTGTCCATGTCCACTTCCAAAAATGAGATGACATGGACTTTTTACCTATCCCTTCAATCTTGTGGACTTGGGCCTTTTTTGGCTTTTTTCCTGTCATTTTTGTAGCATTTTGAAAGCGATCAAAGAAAAACACAGGTTTGTAAACTGCAATGTTTAACCACAAGTCTATTTTGGGGATTTTCAGCTAATCCTCTGGGAAGGTGCCACAGTGGCTTCCTTCTGGCTTGGGAAGGTGGCAGTAGTGCAGAGGACAGAGAGGAGAAGCAGACTAGGAAGAGAAGGGTAGGCAGGCTCTGGCCTCCACCCCTACATCAAGGAGAAAATCTCTGCTATTTATGTTTTATATACTGGCCTTCTAAAGTTTCATTTGAAGAAAGAGACTTTAACTAAAAATAGAAAATCTTAAAACCACTGTGCAATACCAGGCTGCCTCCTACATATTTTAAAGGGCTTAAATCATGGTGTACATACTCTTTTGTATTCTGTTTTTTTTCCATTAGATTGTGTTATAAACATGTTTCCATATTTCTTTGCTTTTTCATCAGTTTCTTAACCCAGTACCTGGCACATGAGAGGCCCTTAGTAAACAGTGATTGATTAAATCAATGAATTATATTTAACAGCTGCTTCTAATTTATTTGTAATTATAGAGAATGACCTGTTTCATTCATTCATTTATTCACCCAACATATATTTATTCAATACCTATTATATGCCAGGCATTGATGGATGGTGCTGAGAATACAAGAATGAAAAAGGCAGACCGTCCTTTCCACACAGAGCTAACAGTCTAAAGGGAGAATCTGAGAAGTGAGTTGACAATCACGATACATAAGTATAGAAGCTCGGAAAATAAAAAGTGCCTACAGGAGCACATCATAGGGGTCCCTAACGCAGACTTCAAAGTTGGGGAAGGCTCCCTGGAGGAAAAGACTTAAGGTGAATCCTAAAAAACTAACAAGACAGTTTCTGGTTCAGCACGTAAGAAATTTGGAAGTTACCACTCTGTCCTAACAAGTAAAAAGCTGAACAAACTGAAAAATCAAATTACCCAGGCATGGTGGTGCACATCTGTGGTCCCAGCTACTCAGGAGGCTGAAGCATGAGAATTGCTTGAGCCTGGGAGGTGGAGGTTGTAGTGAGCCAAGATCGCGCCATTGCACTCCAGCCTGGGTGACAGAGCAAGACTCTCTCTCAAAGAAAAAAAAAAGCCACTGAAAAATCAACAACTCTTCTTAGCTCTATAAGAGAAGTGATGGCACAGGGCAAATTGCTTCCCTCAAAATTGGGGAGACCAGCAGGCAAACACAGAGAATCACAACTTCCAGAGCAGAAACCTCCATGGGAACCAGTGCTGGGGTAGAAAAGTCTGAACTTGTAATTTGAATTGCTGGAGCCAATCCTGAGACGTGTGAACAAGTCTGAGAGATAAAAACCCCAGGGGAACTGAATTATAGGAAGGCTGCCACACTTTTGTGAGTTTTACCTCCAGGAGTACTACCAGGTCTCACAGTGAATATTAGGGAAAAATTCCCTCCTGCTTCTAGCAGTGGAAGATGAAAAAGAGCCATTTTGAAATATGCTAGAGCATTATGTTCTTAAAAAGGTCTGTCCTCAGGAGAAACTATTTAGCCAGACCCTGACCTGCTGGGGTTTCATCAGAGCATAACTGACATAAGGGAAGAGAAATAGCCAACTCAAGTCCATTCCAGCCATCTTGTCCTACCTAAGGTAAGTGGGGGAAGGGACTTAGAGGAACATGAAGTTCACAATCCAGAGTAACGGGCTCACTGAAAGACTGAGACCTCATCATGGGTCTAGAGAACACTTCTCCTTCCCGCAGATCTTGCCACCACATTACTAAAGGCCTATTGACAGCAGTTCCTTTTACCCAGGATGCGTATCGTATCCTGCTACCCCAAAAAAGGGGGAAAAAATTACAAGATATACAAAACAGCAAAAAAACCCTACAGTCTGAAGAGACAGAACAAGTATCAGAACCAGACTCAGATATGGCAAAAATACTGAAATTATCAAACCAGAAATTTAAAACCACTATGATTAATGTGCTCAGGTTTTAATGGATAAAGTGGACAACATGCAAGGATAGATGAGCAAGGTAAGCAGAGAAATGGAAATTCTAAGAAAGAACCAAAAAGAAATGCTACAGATCAAAAACATTGTAATAGAAATGAAAAATGTAGGCGGGGCATGGTGACTCATGCCTGTAATCCCAGCACTTTGGGAGGCCAAAGCAGGCAGATCACATGAGCCTAGGAGTTCAAGACCAATTTGGGCAACATGGCAAAACTCCATCTCTATAAAAAATACAAAAATCAGCAGGGTGTGGTGGCATACCTGTAGTCCCAGCTACTTGAGAGGCTAAGAAAGGAGGATCACCTGAGGCTGGGAAGTTGAGCTTGCAGTGAGCCATGTTTGCCTCACTACACTCCAGCCTGGGTGACAAAGTGAGAACTTGTCTCAAAAATAATAATAATAATAAAGAAATGAAAAATTCCTTTGATGGGCTTATTAGTAGAATGAACATGGCTGAGAAAAGAATCTCTGATCATAAGGATATCTCAGTAAAAACCTCCCAAACTGATAAGCACAGAGGAAAAAAAGACTTACACACACACACACACACACACACACACACACACAGAATCTCTAAGAACTCTGAAACAATCACAAATGGTATAACATATGTGTAATGGGACTATCAGAAGGAAAAGAAAGAAAGGAACAGAAGAAATATTCGATACAATAAGGACCAAGAATCTCCCAAAATTAATGTCAGACACCAAACCATGAATCCAGGCATCTTAAAGAACACCAAGCATGATAAATGCCAGAAAAACCACACCTAGTTATATTACTCTCAAAAAATCACAGAAAATCAATATAAAGAGAAAATTATAAAAGAAGACAGAGAAAAAAACACCTTTGCAATAGAAGAGCAAAGATAAGAATTGCATCTGAATTCTCCTCAGAAATCATGTAAGCAAGAAGAAAGTGGAATTAAATATATAAATTATTGAGAGAAAAAAATGCACCAACCTAGCATTCTGTACTATGCAAAATTATCCTCCAAAAATGAAAGGGAAATAAACGCTTTCTCAGATGAACAAACATTAAGGAAATTTGTTGCCAGCAGACCTGCCTTACAAGAAATGTTGAAAGAAGTTCTTTAGAGGGAGAGAAAATGATATAATATAGACAGAAACTCAAATCTACATAAAGAAAGAAAGAACATAAAGGAAGAATTAGTAAAACTAAAACTTTAATTTTCCTTATTTTTAATTGATCTAACAAATAATGGTTTACTCAAAATAATAATAGCTGCGCTGTATTAGATTATGTATCCTTACATATGAATTTTTTTTATATATATTTTCTTAAATATGCTTGTATATAACTGAAATGAATGACAGCAATGATACAAGGGATACGAGGGAAGAATTGGGATTATTTTGTTATAAGATATACTATCTGTGAAGCAATGTAGTATTGTTTGTAAGTAGATTTGCATTATTTATAAATAGATATTTCAAACTCTAGGGCAACCACTAAAAACAGTTTTTAAAAAGTACAACTAATTTGCTAAGGAGAAAAAAAATGAAATGATAAAATTCTCAATTAAATCACAAGAGTCAGAATAAGAGTGGAAAACACAGGAACAAAGAACAAGGGCAACAAATAAAAAATAATAATAAACATCATAGATATTAATCTAACTATATCAATAATCACTTTGAACATCAATGGTCTAATTGTACCATTTAAAAGACAGAGAGGAAGGGCATAATAGCTCATGCCTAGAATCCAAGAACTTTGGGAGGCTGAAGCAGGAGGATTGCTTAGGCCAAGAGTTTGAGATCAGCCTAGACAACATAGTGAGACCACATCTGTACAACAAAAATATTTTTTAAATTAGCCAAGCATCATGGTGCATGCCTGTAGTCCTAGTTATTCAGGAGGCTAAGGCAGAAGGATCACTTGAGCTTAGGAGTTTTAGGCTGCAGTGAGCTGTAATTGTGCCATTGCAACCCAGCCTGGGCAACAGAATGAGGCCCTATCTCTTAAATAATGACATATATTAAAAAACATTAAAAACAGACATTGTCAGAGTGGACCAAAAAAAAAAAGAAGACCAAACTATATGTTATCTACAGTAAACCCACTTTAAATAAAATATACATATAGGTTAAAAGTAAATAGATGGAGAATAATATATCATTTAATCAAAGAAAGCAGAAGCAGTTATATTAATTTTAGAGCAGACTTCTGAGCAAGAAGAGTTATCAGGGATAAAGAGAAGCATCACAGCCCAGGCGTGGTGGCTCATACCTGTAATCCCATCACTTTGGGAGGTTAAGGTGAGTGAATCACTTGAGCTCAGGAAACCAGCCTGGGCAACATGGTGAAACCCCATCTCTACTAAAATATACAGAAAATTAGCTGGGCATAATGGTGTGTGCCTGTGGTCCCAGCTACTCAGGAGGCTGGGGTGGGAGGATCATTTAAGCCTGAGCGGGCAGAGGTTGCAGTGAACCGTGATCATGCCTGGGTGACAGAGGAAGACCCTGTCTCAAAAAAAAAAAAAAAAAAAAAAAAAAAAGAGAGGCATTACATAATGATAAAGCAGTCAATTCTCCAAGAAGATACAATAATCTTTAATGTATAGGCACCTAACAACAGAGCATTAAAATACATGGAGCAAAAACTGATAGAACTGCAAGGAGTAATAGGCAAATTCACTATCGTAATTGGGAACTTTAACACCCTTTTATTAAAAATGGGAAGATCCAGGAGGCAGCAAATCAGTGTAGACATAATTGAACTCAATAACACCATCAATCAACTAGATATAATGAACATTTAAAGACTACTTTATCAAACAGTAGCAGAACGCACAATCTTCTCAAGCTCCCATGGAACATTCACATGGATAGAAGACATTCTGGGCCATAAAACACATCACAACAAATTTTTCAAAAAGATAGAAATCCCAACACTTTGGGAGGCCGAGGTGAGTGGATCACTTGAGGTCAGGAGTTTGAGACTAGCCTGGCCAACATGGTAAAACCCCATCTCCCCTAAAAATACAAAATAAGCCAGGTGTGGTGGTGGGACCTGTAGTCCCAGCTACTCAGGAGGCTGAGGCAGGAGAATCACTTGAACCCAGGAGGTGGAGATTGCAGTGAACCAAGATCACGCCACTGCATTCCAGCCTGGGTGGCAGAGTGAGACTCTATCTCAAAAAAAAAAAAAAAAAAAAAAAAAATAGAAATCATACAATATCTGTCTTCAGATCACAACAGAATTAACCTGGAAACAGCAGAATTAACCTGGAAAACAGAAAGATAGCTGCAAAGTCCCAAAATATGTGGGAGATTAAACAACATATTTGTAAATAACACATGGATTAAAAAAAGAAATCTCAGGCTGGGCACAGTGGCTCATGCCTGTAATCCCAGCACTTTGGGAGGCTGAGGGGGCTGGATCACCTGAAGTCAGGAGTTTGAGACCAGCATGGCCAACATGGCAAAACCCTGTCTGTACTAAAAATACAAAAATTAGCCAGGTGTGGTGGTGCATGCCTGTAATCCCAGCTACTTGGGAGGCTGAGGCAGGAGAACCACTTGAACTCAGAAGGCTATTGCGCCATTGCACCCCAGCCTGGATGACAAGAGTGAAATGCTGCCTAAAAAAAAAAAGAAATAAGAAAATAAATAAATAAATCTCATGAGACATTTTAAAATATTTCGAACTAAATGAAAATGAAAATACAACTTAACAAAATCAAAATTTGTGAGAAGTTGCAAAGGCAGTGCCTAAGAGAAATTTATTGCACTGGACAGTTATATCAGAAAAGAAGAAAGGCCTAAAACCAATCATCTTAGCTTCTACCTTAGGGAACTATAAAGGGAAAACAAATAAAATCCAAAATAAGCAAAATAAAAGAAATAATAAAAATTAGAGAAGAAATCAATGAAATTGAAAATAGGAAATCAGTAAAGAAAATCAATGAAACAAAAAGTCAGCTCTTTGCAAAAATCAATAAAATTGATAAGCCTCTAGCCAAGCTAAAAGAAAGAGAAAGAAGACACAAATTACTAATATCAGGAATTAAAGAGAGGACATCACCATAGCTTTCATGGACATTAGAAGAATTAAAAGAATACTATGAACAACTCTATGTTTGCAAGTTTGATAACCTCGATGAGATGAACCAATTCCTTGAAAGACACAATATGCCACAAGAAGAAATAGACAATCTGAATAGAACTATATCTATTAAGAAATTGAAGCAAAAATTAATAAACTTCCAAAACAGAAACCATCAGGCCTAGATAGGTTTACTGGTGAATTCTATCAAACACTTAAGGAACAAATTATACGAATCCTTTTAAATTTCTTTCAGGAGACGGAGCAGAGGGAATACTTCTGAACTTATTATTTGAGGCTAACCTTATCCTAATACCAAAACCAGACAAAAGTATCATAAGAAATGAAAACTATAGGCCAGGCATGGTGGCTCACGCCTGTAATCCCAGCACTTTGGGAGACCAAGGTAGGCGGATCACCTGAGGTCAGGAGTGCAAGACCAGCCTGGCCAACATGGCAAAATCCCATCTCTACTAACAATACAAAAATTAGCTGGGCATGGTAGCACGAGCCTGTAATCCCAGCTACTTGGGAGGCTGAGACAGGAGAATCACTTGAACCTGGGAGGCCGAGGTTACAGTGAGCCGAGATGGCACTACTGCACTCCAGGGTGACAGAGCAAGACTCCATCTCAGGAAAAAAAAAAAAAAAATGAAAACTATAGACCAATATCTCTCATGAACATAGATGCATAAAACCTCAACAAAATATTAGCAAATTGAATCCAACAATGTGTAAAAGACTTACACAATACAACCAAGTAGAATTTATCCAGATAGGCAAGGCTGGCTCAACATTTGAAAATCAATTAACCCATTTATGCCTGTGGTTACAATTTTTTGAATTTTTGCAATCAGACCTTAGAGATGACCTTGAGCAGTAGGATAAAAATAATTCCCACATGCTTAGCATTCCAATAATGGAACACTAGGCATAAATAGGATTGTAATCCACCATATCAACAGGCCAAATTTTAAAAATCACAAAATCATATAAATTGACGCAGAAAAGCATTTAACAAATCTATTACCCACTTATGGCGAACTAGGACTAGAAAGAGAATTTCCTCAACTTAATAAAGATTGTCTATAAAAAACACACAGCTGATATCATACTTGATTATGAGGAACTTGATACATTCCCACAAAGATCAGGAAATAGGCAAGAATATCCCCTCTCATGTCTGCTTTTAACATCACACTGGAAGTCCTAACTAATGCAATAAGATAAGAATATGATATAAAATGTATACAGATTAGGAAGGTGGAAATAAAACTGTGCCAGATAACATGATTATCTATTAAGCTCTTTCTACACATGTGTCTATGTAGAAAACTCAAAAAAATTGACAAAGAAAACTCTCCTAGAACTAGTAAGGGATTATAGAAAGGTTTAGGATACAAAGTTAATATACAAATGTCAATGACTTTCCTATGTAAGCAATGAACAAGTAAAATTTGAAATTAAAAACGTAATACCATTACATTAATGCCCCCAAATATGAAATATGAAATACTTAAGTATAAATCTAATGAAATGAGAAAAACTACAAAACTCTGATTCAAGAAGTAAAATCTCTTGGGAGACATCCAAGATGGCAGATCACCAGCAGCTTGGGATTGTAGCGCCCAGTGAAAGCACAGAGAACAAGAGGACACCACACTTTCAGACGAATTTTTGTTGCTCAAGGACCAGGAGATTCCCAGTGGAGCAGTCCCACAGGTCGTCAGTGCGACTCTTGTGGCCGGCGCGGTGGTTTAACACCGCTGTTTTGGCCGGCGCAGTGGATTGCTCAGATTTCGGCGCTGGGAATCAACAAGTTGGACATCCACTCAGAGACCTAATTAGAAAGTCGGTAATTACAAAGACGACAGATGGATAAATTTATAATGAAGGGAAGAAACCAGCCTAAAAAGGCAGAGAATACCCAAAATCAGAACGCCTTTCCCTCTACAGGGGATCACAGTTCCTCATCAGCAACGGAACAAGGCCTGATGGAGAATGAGTGCGTTCCATTAACAGAAGTAGGCTTCAGAAGGTGGATGATAAGACACTTCTGTGAATTAAAAGAACTTGTTCTAACCCAATGTAAAGAAACTAAGAACTTTGAAAAAAGGTTTGATGAAATGCTAACAAAAATAGACAATTTAGAGAGGAATATAAGTGAGTTAATGGAGCTGAAAAACACAACACGAGAACTTCGTGAAGTATGCACAAGTTTTAACAGTCAAATTGATCAAGCAGAAGAAAGGATATCAGAGGTCGAAGACCAACTTAATGAAATAAAACGAGAAGACAAGATTAGAGAAAAAAGGATAAAAAGGAATGAGCAAAGTCTCCCTGAAATATGGGACTATGTGAAAAGACCTAATCTATGTTTGATAGGTGTACCTGAATGTGACGAAGAGAATGAATCTAAGTTGGAGAATACTCTTCAGGATATTATTCAGGAAAACTTTCCCAACCTAGTAAGGCAAGACAATATTCCACTCCAGGTAATACAGAGAACACCACAAAGATATTCCTCAAGAAGACCAACCCCAAGGCACATAATTGTCAGATTCATTAGGGTTGAAATGAAGGAGAAAATACTAAGGGCAGCCAGAGAGAAAGGTCAGGTTACCCACAAAGGGAAGCCTATCAGACTTACAGCAGAACTCTCAGCAGAAACCCTACAAGCCAGAAAAGAGTGGGGGCCAATATTCAACATCCTTAAAGAAAAGAACTTTCAACCCAGAATTTCATATCCAGCCAAACCAAGTTTCACAAGCAAAGGAAAAATAAAATCTTTTGTGAACAAGCAAGTACTTAGAGATTTCACCACCACCAGGCCTGCTTTACAAGAGCTTCTAAAAGAAGCACTACACATACAAAGGAACAACCAGTATCAGCCTTTCCAAAAATATACCAAAAAGTAAAGAGCATCAACATAATGAAGAATTTACATCAACTAATGGGCAAAACAGCCAGCTAGCATCAAATGGCAGTATTAAACTCACATATATTATTATTAATCAATTTAAATTGACTACATCCCCCAATCAAAAGATACAGACAGGCAAATTGGCATCATCACCAGGCCTGCTTTACAAGAGCTTCTGAAAGAAGCACTACAAACAGAAAAGAACAACCAGTATCAGTTATCCCAAAAACTTACCAAAACATAAACAGTATCTCTATAATGAAGAATCTACATCAACTAATGGGCGAAATAGCCAGCTAGCATCAAATGACAATATTGAACTCACAAATATTAATATTAATTCTAAATTTAAATGGATTAAATGCCCCAATCAAAGACACAGACAGGTAAATTGAATAAAAAGTCAAACCCATCGGTACGCTGTATCCAGATCTATTTCACAAGCAATGACATACAAAGACTCAAAACAAAGGAATGGAGGAAGATTCACCAATTAAATGGAGAGCAAAAAGAAAAACAGGAGATGTAACTTTAGTCTCTCACAAAATAGACTTTAATAGTAACAAAGACTAAAAGAAACAAAGAAGGACATTACATAACGGTAAAAGGATCAATGCAACAACAGGAGTTAATGATTATAAATATATATGCACCCAATACAGGAGCACCCAGATACATAAGACAAGTTCTTAATGACTTATAAAGAGACCTGGACTCCCGCACGATAATAGCGGGAGATTTTGACACCACATTGTTAATATTCAACGGATCAACGACATAGAAAATTAATAGGGACATCTATGATTTGAACTTAGACCTGGAATAAGTAAACTTAATGAATATTTATAGAATTCTCCACCCCAGGTCCACAGAACATACATTTTTCTCAGTATCATATTACACCTATTTTGAAAGTGACTACGTAATTGGAAGTAAATCACCCTTCAGCATTTGCATAGCATTTCACAGACTCAAATGAAATATTGGTTGGCTGTTTGTTTGTTATTTTTTTCCCTTATTCCTTCCTGTCTCCATTGTTAAGCACAATTATCAGCATAAAAGAGGTTTTTAACACCTATTTTTAGATTGCATTCCAGCCCGGTCAACAGAGCAAGAATGCTGTTCTCTCTCCCCCTTTTTCTTTCTCTTTCTTTCTTTCTCTAAAAAAAAAAAAAAAGGAATATATATTTCTGTAACCACTTTGTAAACCTGGTTTGCAGCATCTAGTAAAACTGAATATACATCCTATAGTTTGGCAGTTTGATTTCTTAGTATCTACCCAAATAAAATGGAACCAAAAGTATGTACAAGAATGTTCATAGCAGTATTATGCATAATACCCCAAAACTGGAACCAGTAAAAAAAAAAAAGAAGTAAAATAATAACTAAATAAATGGAGACATATTTCATATTTATGAATAGAATGACTCAATATTGTCAAGATACCAGTTCTTCCCAAGTTGATTTATAGATTCAATGCAATGACAATCAAAACTCCAGCAAATTATTTTGTGGATATCAACAAACTGATTCTAAAGGCAAAAGGCACAAAACAGCCAACAGAGTATTAAAGGAAAAAATAAAATTGGAGGACTGACCCTATTCAACTTAAGACTTACTATAAAGCTACAGTAATCAAGACAATGTGGTGTTGGTGAAAGGACAAATAGGTCAGTGGAATAGAGTAGAGAACCCACAAATGGACTCACATAAATATAGTCAACTGATCTTTGACAAAGGAGCAAAGGCAATACAATAGAGAAAGACAGTCTTTTCAACAAATGTTGCTGGAACAACTGGACATTCACAGGCCAGAAAGCGAATCTAGACACAGAGCTTGTACCCTTCATGAAAATAAGCTCAAAATGGTTCACAGACCTAAATGTGAAACACAAAGTTTTAATACTCCTAGAATAAAATGTAAGAGAAAATTTGGATGACCTTGGGTTTGGCATTGACTTTTTAGATATGAAACAAAAGGCACCATCTATGAGAGAAACAATTGATAAGGTGGACTTCAGTAAAATAAAATTTTCCTGCTCTGACAAGTGACACGCTGAAAGAAAATATTTGCAAAAGCCATCTCTGATAAAATATTTGCATAAGCCATCTCTGATAAAGGATTGTTACCCAAAAAGGTCTTACAACTCAACAATAGGAAAATTAAGAACCCAATTAAAAAATGGACCAAAGATCATTTTTTGGTGAACACACACCTCACCAAAGAAGACATGTGGATGGCACTTAACCATACAAAAAGATACTCCACATCATATGTCATCAAGAAAATGAAAATCAAAACAATGAAATACCACCACACACCTGTTAGAATAGCCAAAATCCAGACACTCACATCAAATGCTGGAAAGGACGTGAAGCAACAGGAACTCTCACTCACTGCTGGTGGGAATAAAATGGTGTAGCCACTTTGGAAGGCAAATTGTCAATTTCTTACAAAACTAACCATACCCTTTGATCCAGCAATAACACTCCTCGGTATTTACCCAAAGGAATTGAAAACTTGTATCCACACAAAAACCTGTACATTAAGATTTATAGGAGCTTTATTCATAATTGCCAAAACTTGGAAGCAATGAAGATGGCCTTCAGTAAGTGAATGCATAGGTAAACTGCTACTTCCAGGTAACAAAACATTATTTAGCATCTAAAAAAAACGAGCTATCAAACCATGAAAATACATGAAGGAAACTCTGATGATTATTACTAAGTGATAAAAGCCAATCTGAAAAGGCTGCTCTGTATGATCCTAACTATATGACATTCTGAAAAAGGCAAAACTATGGAGACAATAAAAAGATCAGTGGTTACCAGGAATTAGAGGGCAGGAAGAGATGAATAGGCTGAACACGGAAGATTTTTAGGGCAGTGAAGTCACTCTGTATAATACTGTAATGGTGGATCATGTCATTATAAATGTAAACAATTCTAAAGAATGTCTAGCACCAAGAGTAAGCCCTAATGTAAACAATGGACTATGAGTGATAATGATGTGTCAATGCAGGTTCATCAATGATAACAAATGTACCACTCTGGCATGGGGATGTTGATAAAGGGGAAGGTTGTGCCTATGGTGGGGAAGGAGGTATGTGGGAAGTCTCTGTATCTTCCGTTCACCTTTGCTGTGAACGCAACACTATTCTAAAATATAAAGTCTGTTAAAAAAAAATGTAAAAATAAACAGGGCATATCGGTTGTGGAAGGGAAGACAAATGCCCCATACAGAGGGAGCAGAGGGAGCAGCATGTGCATGGGCTGGGGACAGAGGAGGCTGTGTGGCACATTCAAGAACCTGGAAGAGATTCAGAGTGACTAGAGGGTGGAGTGCACAAGGATGAGAATCCAGATCTAAGCCAGATAAGCATTCCAGGCAGGAGCCAGGGAATGAAAGGTCTTGTGAGTCCCTATGTTTGGCCTCCATTCTGAGGGAATAAGAAACCACTAAGGAATCTTAGGATAAAACTTGCTTGTCTTTTCAGGCCTAGATCCTGTAGAACCTGTAAGCCATAAGGAGTCTGCAACTCACCCCTATGAGTAATGGTTTTAAGTAAGGAGATTATATGATCATATTTGCATTTAAAAACAACAACAGTGGCTGGATTACAGTGTAAGAATAGATGGAGAGGAAAAGGCAAGACTGACTGTAAGGAAGACCACTTAGGGCTAGCAGAGAACATAAGATAATGACAATGAGGATGAAGAGAAGTAGATGGTTTCAAGAAACAGGCACAGGCAATAAGCCTTGGTGGCTGGGAATAAAGGAGAATAGAGGCTTTAATGACGTTCGACTTCCGGCTTAGACAGTGGCTGGCAATTTATTAAGATAGAGACCACAGGATGGAGGCCCACAATGAGTTTAGTTGTACATATTGGGGTTCAGGTACCTGGGGGACATGCAAGCAGAGGTGGAAATATGGTTCAGAAGCCCAGGAGAGAGGACAGGGCTGCAATGAGGATCTGGGTATCTTCAGCACAGAAGTGGTGGCTATAGAGCTGAAGAGGAGCCACTAGATCCCTCAGGGAGAGATGACAAGAAGAGAGAAAGAATGTGGTTAGATCTCCAAGGCATGTTGATAGTTAAGGATAAGCAGAGGAAGACAAGCCTGCCAAGGAATGAGAAAGAGCAGCCAGAGGTGTTGGATGAAATAAGGAGAGAGGGTCAATGTGTTAACATGGCATGGACTGCAAAGTGGCAACAAGATCATTGATGGGCTTGATGAGCCAGTTCCAAGTAGAATGATGGAATGGAAGCCAGGTTGCTGTGGATGTAGAAGCATTCAATTTTCAGAAAAAGCATCTAGGCAAGATTTTCAAGAAGTATAGCTGAAAGGAGAAGAGAAAGGTAGGGGTAGCTGCAGGGCAGGCAGCAAGCAAAAGAGACATGAGCTCGTTTGGATGCTCCCAGTGGCTCCCTAGCACCACATATATAAAAACAAAGTAGGCCAGGTGATATGGTTTGGCTGTGTCCCCACCCAGATCTCATCTTGAATTGTAATCCCCTTAATCCCTACGTGTTGTGGGAGGGACCTGGTGGGAGGTAATTGAATCATGGCGGCAGTTTTCCCCATGCTGGTCTCGTGATAGTGAGTAAGTTCTCATGAGATCTGATGGCTTTATAAGGGTCTGGCATTTCCCCTGCTGGCACTCATTTTCTCTTCTGCTGCCCTATGAAGAGATGCCTTTCTCCATGATTGTAAGTTTCCTGAGGTCTCCCAAACAATGCATAACTGTGAGTCAATTAAACCTCTTTTCTTTCTAAATTACCCAGTCTTGGGTATTTCTTCACAGCAGCGTGAGAACGGACTAATACACCAGGCATGGTGGCTTACACCTATAATCCCAGCACTTTGGGAGGCCAAGGCAGGTGGATCAGTTGAGTCCAGGAGTTTGAGACCAGCCTGGGCAACACGGCAAAACTGCATGCCTACAAAAAACTACGAAAAATTAGCCAGATGTAGTGGTGCATACCTGTAGTCCCAGCTAATTGGGAGGCTGGTGGGAGGATCACTTGAGACTAGGAGGTTGAGGCTACAGTGAGCCATGATTGCACCACTGCCCTTCAGCCTGGACAACAGAGTGAGACCTTGTCTCAAAAATAAAAATGAAAAACAAAATAAAGACACACACACACAAAAAAAAAGCAAAGTCAACAAAACTCTCCAGTCTATCGCTATTCAAGGCCCTCCAAAGTTCAACTCCAACCAGCTTTGTTTCTGCTATAGTCTGAATGTTTGTGTTTCCCCAAAAATTCCTATGTTGAAATCCTAATCCCCAAAATGGCGATATTAGGAGATACGGCCTTTGGGAGGTATAATTAGATCATGAGGGTAGAGCCCTCATGAACGGGATTAGTGCCCTTATAAAGGAAGTCCCTTTTATCCCTTCCACCCTGTCAGGACACAGTGAGAATGATGGCTGTGAACCAGTACGTGGGCCCTCTCCAGATACTGAGCCTTCCAGCACCTTGATGCTGGACTTCCCAGTCTCTAAAACTGACAGAAATCAGTTTCTGTTGTTTATAATCTATCTAGTCTGTGGTATTTTGTTACAGTAGTCCAAACGAACTAAGACAATTTCCTTCTATTCTTCACTTCCCTAGCCCCATGCTTCAGCCAAACAGGTTAATTACTGTTCCCCACATAAACTAGAGACTTCACTATCTTCATTTCTAGGTTGGTGTTGTTTCCTCCACCTGAAACGGCCATCACTAAGCCCTGGTATAACCCTTCCACCTGCAATGCCCTTCTCTGGCTTTGGGAACCTCACAACTCTCCATACTGAGAATCTCTAGCATTCATTGTTTGTCCCACTCTAATGTCCTTCCTCATTTTCTGTATCTAAGTTATTTGGACCTTACTCATATGCCCTTATTTCACTTTAAATTTCTTGGGGATGTAGGTTGTAGCTTACCTAACATTTTGTAAGCTCTTGTTATGCAGTAAGGGTTCAATAAATGTGAATGAATAATGAATTAACAAAGGGGTCAATTTTAAAAGTTAATATTTAGGATATAATAAAATCTATTTTTAAAAATTCAAATACAGAGAGATATAAGGGAGGACTAAGGGCTGGGGGAGGAGGCAGTGGGGAATTTCTATCCTTTGATATAGGTCAAAGGATAGAAAGTAGCAGATACATAGGCTGAACAAGTCTGGGATGTAATATGCAAGTGAGGACTGTAGTTAATAATATTGTATTGTATTTAGGATTTTTGCTGAAAGAGTAAATGTAGGTGATCTTGCCATATACACAAAAAATGCGTAATTATCTGAGATGATGGATATGTTCATATTCTTGACTATAGTAACCATTTCACGATGTAGATGCATAGCAAAACATATTGTACACCTTAAATATATACAATAAAAAATTTTAAAGTATCAATTAACATGGATTATGGATGTGTTTCTTATCATACACAGTTGATGCCTGAGCAAGAGGTAACCCTCACTCCAATCCTGTTCTGGGCTCCAGCATTCTTACTAAATAGTAACTCCCCATGGAATGACACACACATATCATGAGCCAAGTAGATAATCTGATTTACCCCTCGGTCCAATGAGGTGGCTACTTTCATTACCCCATTTTATAGATGAGGAAATTATGGCTCAGAGAAGTTAAGCAAGCCCAAGGTCACACATTTAGTGAATGGTTGAACCAAGACTCCAAACACAGGTATGTTGGCCATTGAAGACTGTGATCTTATCCAGGACACCACACTGCCATGGCTAACTTCTCTCTGCTTTCATTGCCAACTTAAGAATGAAAAAAATAACAATTTTAGGAAATACTCTAACAGTGCTCTTTATAATAGTCATACAAAAGCTTGTAAAATATGCTACTTTAGGAACCGTCAGATGGGCAGAAAAATCAGTGGATTCCATCATTTTTCTTTCTTTAAATTCAGTAATGAGTAACCAGCATAAACAGCATAAACCTCCTAGAAATAGCCAGGTAGAATATAGTCAATGAAAACATGAAATGTTGGAATACTAGAGAGAAGCAGCTAGATAGGGGAAATATTTACCTTTCTTGGCTTTTACTTGGCAACACTTAATATTTAATAAATTCTGAATGTTCAAGTCTCTGGCATTATTCTGTGAATCTATTTCTTACAAAAATTATATTTATAAGTGATTTTCCTAGGAACATTCTTTCTTGGTGACACAAAATTAGGTGCCTCAGTTCTTCAAATTTATAAAAATGACTTTTTTGTTTACTTGATTGTTTTTCCCAGCAAAAAAAATATCAAGCATAGCAACTTATCACAGCCCGGAATGAGAACTCTGCCCTCATTCCTAGGCAATGATCCAGGACTTGGACTGTATTTTCTGTTTTCATAAACAGAAAGGCTTTTTCCATTCATCCAATAACATTACTCATTATTTCTTGACAATAATTATTTGACAACTCATTTGTTTTTCTTTGTGATACTATTTCTAATTAAGTTAAATTAAAATATAGATCAATTTCTGTTAATGGACTACAGTGTTCTTCATATTAGAAAAACTTATATCTCTGTGGCTTTATAAAGACATTGAGTTCCAAGAATATTCTGAACAAAGTCAGAAGCATCCAGTAATAGTCCCTGCCTTGGCCAGATTCCCAGTAATGTCATTGTGCCTTTCCCCAACTAGTCTATTAGAATGCCGGCTTCTCATCTTTAAAAGATGAGCAGTCCATCCTCGTTTGATATGAAAGATTTCTCTTCTGGCCTGACTCCCTTTCTTCTCTCTGACCACCTGTCTTCCATCAAAAAGTACTCTATGAAAACTCCTTTTAAAATAAAAGTGAAGTCAAAATAGTACTGTTTTGAGAGTTATTTTTCTCCTCACAGAATTCTGGGTCAGACCTAGAGAATCCATTTCTGTCAAGGTAATTGTAGTGACTCCCCTTAGATTCACTAGCATCTAAGAGTTTCATAACTGATTTGTGTTGTATTCCTTTTTACTTAATGAATATTGCAAAAGTTGGTTAGAATCATTTTCTTAAATAGAGGATCTTAGAGAGGAAGCTAGCTTCAGAGGCAGGGGCATTCAATGCCACATTTTCCACCATGCAGCAGCTGTGCTTCATCTGCAGTTCCAGGCCCAGGGTAGAGGGTGGAGTACATCCTCACCTATTCCACTGGGTGAAGTCAAAAAAGGAATGAAAAGATGACAGTGTCCTGGAGTGAGAGCCACATGGCTTATCTCAGTTGTGTTCTACAGTATAAAAGGCATCAGTTCTGGCATCAAGTCGACCTCGATTCAAATCCTAAAGAGCTACCTCCCAACTCTGTGACCTTGGGAAATTCATTAACCAACATGAGCCTTTGTTTTCTCATTCATAAAATAGAAAAACTATGCTGTATTCATCAGAGTCGAATCAGGAGACAGGAGCCACACCATTTGTTAACTAGGTAACCGAAAAGATAATAACTCCGGGGGTTGTGGTGGGGGCGGGGATGGTGTGCATTGAGACTGGTCCTGCAAGTGAGGGAAAAACTGCCAACTGGATCCAGAAGCTGCTGATGTGATGCTCATGGGAATAGGAAGTAGGTACACGCCCATGGGGAAAAGCAAGTCCCCTTTCCTTCCTCCAGCCTCACAGTCTCCCTCGGGTTTCCCTATTGACAAAGCCCGACAGAGAACAGCTGGTAAAACAGAAATCAGGTTTGCAGAATCCCAGTTCACAAAGCATAGAAGGGTGGATTTGGAGCTAAGAAACCAAAGTCTAGCAACTGGCACAAATGCCATTTATGGCACATTCACTCCATGCTGAGCACAATACCAAGTGTTTTGCATCCATCCCCTTACTGAATTATCTTAACAAATTAATGAAGCATCCCCATTTCCTAGATGACGAAGTAAAGAAGCCAGGTTCATCAAGTTGATGAGAAGATGTTGTCTGAGTCTTGTCTTTGTAAACAGATGTTGTCTCCTCCCACACCTCTCCTCCTCCCTGGCTTCAACAAATTCAGTACTATTTGCAGAGCTTGTTGGTTCTTAGGGAGAGATAAGGGGAGTGGAGAGTCAGGCAAATTTACAAAGGAGCAGAGGGGAGGAAGTAGACCCATTCTGTGGTTCACAAGTGTACAGAATGTGGCCCAACAACAGACAGATGGGAAGAAAGAACAAGACAGCTCTGAGGAAATTCACCTCGCAGGTAGCCAAAGACTGAACCAACAGCCAGGGTGCCATTTCTTCAGTAAGGGAACACTGGTACTGGTTACTGAAGGTTTGGCTACTGGCACGGCCTGAGAGTGTTGCTGGGGGAGGGCAGATAGAAGTGCCACAAAGCAGGGGTGGAGCTCCTGAGAGAGTTCCATGGGAAAGGAGCATCACTCTTTGTGTGTTGACCTTTCGCTGTGGCCTAGGCAGGGATCTACACTAGGGCATGATGGCAAGAGACATTCCCAGCTGCAGGGCTGAACAAGGAGTCCAGTTTTAGCGAGAGCAGAGGGGATAAGAGGTGGCATTTTCTTGAACTTCCCGGTTTCAGAGAGGACAGCATAGGTTTTCACAACAGTGCATTTGGGAGCAAGCAGCTGCCATGTTGCCTCAAATGGCTTCAGAGAAAGAGCTGGTCTATAGAGAGCATTGTTGAGGTGGGAGCCACCAGACTGTGTGAATAACACATTCCAACTGCCTTGGGTCAGCTTCTCTGGAAACAGACTCTGAGATGGAGACTCATGGGCAAGTGGTTCATGGAGGGGTGTAGTCAGTAATGACATCCATAAAGAAGTGAGGGGCACAGGGCCAGCCAGAGGGAGAGGCTGAGCTGCCATGCAGATGCAACAGATGCCTCCACTGATTCCATCCTCAGCTGGAATTGGGATGACCTTTTTAGAGTCCTCCAAAATTGGAATGTATCCTTTATCTCCAGCATAGATCTGTCATTGGGTGTTGTCCTCGGGGAGAGTTTGTAAACTTGTTCTGTGGGAAATTCCTGGACAGATGCCAGGTTAGAGCCTTTAGCAGCTGAGGGAACGAATGCTTTGGTCCTGAATGCAAGATCAGGGAGGGCCACCATAGCACCCACTCCACCTTCCATCAGTTCAATAAACATTTACTGAATAACTGCTATAAGTTAGGCACTGAGGTCAGGTGTGGTGGTTCATGCCTGTAATCCCAGCACTCTGGGAGGATGAGGTAGAAGTGTGGGTTGAGGCCAGGAGTTCAAGGCCCCCCTGGGCAACAAAATGAGATCTCATCTCTGTAAAACAAAATAAGATAAATAACATATAAAAAGTCAGGCACTGAGAATACACCAGTGTTGAGCACTGGAAGTATATCAGTAATTGAGACAGACAAATATCTGACAAGGTAGAGCGACATTCACTAAACCTTTCTTGGCCTCAATGACCTCATCTCTAAACTACGGGTAATAGTAGCTCCTAACTCAGGATTGCTGCAAAGAGAGAATGAGACAATATATCTATCAAGTAAGAGGGAGTGGGTGGCAGAAATGAGAGTGAGGGTACTATCCTTAAGACTCTTCGAAGAAGTGGGAAGAGGCATCATTTTTTGAAGGGTTTGATCCTTTCAACAACATACACAGTATCTCTGCTGCTTCTGGAGAGCATTTGAGACAGGAGCAGCAGCAGCAGCACTGGTACTGTGAGCATCTTGGTCTTGGCAACCACAGAAACATTGCAGGAGACTGCAGCAAATAAAGAGGGAGGATACAGGCTGAGTGCTACCCAAAAGAACTATTTTATAAGTGCACATGGAACTCCCTGTTAGGAGAGCCTCTAGTGACACCCAGGACAATTTGGGAGGAAGCTGAGAGGCTGGGGTTCCCACACAACAGGTGGAGATAAAGCCAGAAGAATTCTAGTTTGTATGCTCTTGTAACCCTGTTTGTTCCTCCCATCTGCCTCCTGCCACTATCATCACCCTTGTGTGGCCTGAGGTATTAAGAGCTGCATCTGGGTAATGGGCATCTGTTGCCACTTAGCCTCCATTCATCCACCTGGTAACTATAGTATGATTTTTCTCAGGAGGATCAGCAGCTGTGCCTGTCTCAGTTCATAAAATCATGGTGCGGTTGACTCCACCCTTGACTTGATGTATGGCATGTCATTCAAGCCTAGCCAATTAGAAAGAATATCACTTTTTTTTGTCACAATGATTGGTTCAGGGATAGATACATGATCCAAAAGAAGCCAATAAAACTCAATAGGATTTTGCTGGGAATTCTAAGAAAAGGATAATTACTTCTTTGCTAATAGATTTGAATGGGGTCTGCTGCTGCTGCTGGCATCTTGTAACCATGTGGGACAGAAAAGTTTGGAAATTGAGCCAGCATGGAGAACAGAGGTGAGAGAGAGAGTGGTCGGATTCCAGTGATACCATCTGAGTCTGGATCTACCTTTAGATTTTTCAGTTATGAGAGCCAACGCATCTTGGTTTTGCTTAAGGGTGTTTGTGTTATTTTTCCCTTTCACTCTCAACCAAGAATATCTTGACAGATGCAATCTATGAAACAAGCAGAAAAAAACTGGGAACGTGAAGACATGCAAGCTAATTTTTGTTCCCCTTTTCTCCTTTCATTTAATCTCATTATAACTATGAGATGTAAGTAGGAGTGATGGTTTTATTGTCTCACTGAAGAGGTGCTAAAATTATAACCTTGTTATGTTGAATGACTTGCCCAAAGTCTTCTAGCTAATAGATGATAGAGCTTGGAGTTGGCCACCTTCTAACTGGGGAAACAGGGAAAGCCAACAAGATCAGGAAGGTAGGAATATCGGGTCAGGAGGCAGGGGACCTAAGGTGGATTCACCCTGACTTCCTAGAACTAAATCGAAAGGAAAATCCTAACAACTTTCCACATCTAAGTACCAAAAGGACCAGAGGCTACTCCCTTTGCAAATCACTACCTTTCCTGGCAGGAAAGGTAGTACCACTGGAAAACTGAAAGTACCACTGATTCTGCAACCAATCAGACGTTTGCATAGGAGCGTAACAGGAACTTCACTTCAGCCTCTGATTGGTTGCTGTCCAATCACACTGATTGTGGGCCAAGTCTCCGTTTGCACAGAGGTGCAACTTTGTAACTTCACTTTAGCCTCTGATTGGTTGCTTTCCAGGATGATTGCGGGGCCACCATTTCATTTACAAGGGGTGAACACCAAGTGGCCAATGAAAAACCTCTATCAGGTATTTGGACCCCAGAAGATTCTGTAGCTGGGGCCCTTGAGCTGCTGCTCAGTCTGCTCCCATGCTGTGGACTGTACTTTCATTTTCAATAAATCTGTTTCGTGGCTTCATTGTTTCTCTGCTGTGCCGTACATTTTGTCTAATTCTTTCTTCAAAATGCCAAGAACCTGGACAACTTGCAGTCAAGTCCCTCTACCAGTAGTATCAGTACACCAAAACATGACAGTTAAGAAGGCCTACTTACTGGGACTACCTTAAAAATAATTTTAGAAAATTATGTGATGCTTCAAACATTTTCTGTTTACATCTGTTAATCAACTTTTATTCTGGCAGCAAATCCATATCTGTACAGATCTGCAGCAACCTCACTTCTTGCTTCCTCAGAAGAAAGAATTCGACTGAGGGGCATAAGGAGGAAGGAGAGATCGAGGCAAGTTTTAGAGCAGGAGTGAAAGTTTATTAAAAAGCTTTAGAGCAGGAATGAAAGGAAGAAAAGTACACTTGGAAGAGGGCCAAGCTGGCAACTTGAGAGATCAAGTGCACAGTTTGACTTTTTGATTTGGGGTTTTATATGTTGGCATACTTCTGGGTTCTTGCATTACTTCTCCCCAGAGTCTTTCCTTGGGGTGGGCTGCCCACATTTGCAGTGGCCTGCTGGCACTTGGGAGGGGCCACATGCAGTGTGTTTACTGGAGTTGTATGCATGCTCACTTGAGGAGTTCTTCCCTTACCAGTTTAGCATTCCTAGAGGAAGGTCATATGCTGGTTAAACTTCACCATTTTACTTTTTTTTTTTTTTTTTTTTGAGACAGAGTTTCGCTCTTGTTACCCAGGCTGGAGTGCAATGGTGTGATCTCGGCTCACCGCAACCTCCGCCTCCTGGGTTCAGGCAATTCTCCTGCCTCAGCTTCCTGAGTAGCTGGGATTACAAGCACGCGCCACCATGCCCAGCTAATTCACCATTTTACTTTTTAACGCACATCCTGGAGCCCACTCACTCAACTCCTGAGATCTTATCAGGAGGCTGCTGATCACCAGCTTCAGGTGTTTTCTATTAGAAGACTGCCTTATCCTGGCACTGGCTGTGACCAATTATTATTTTATCGAGATAGTTAACAAAACTGCCTATTACCTGGTGGTCACCTGACATTCCTAGTGTGTGTGGGGAACCCTCTCCTGCCATGCTTAAGCCTGACCAGCTATCTACTGTAACACTATTGGTCATATTTACAAACCCACACAGTTTCTCATATTAATGGAGAGAAAAAAATGTCAGTAAGAAACAAATTCAAACGATCAAAAAGAACGTATTAAATGCTTAGAAACTGCTTCATCAGCTCCCATCTCATTTCCTCAGCTCTGTGCCTCTGGTTCTCCAGAGTTGCCCACTGAGCTCTCCACCTGAGAGCAGTTCTGCAATAGTTGCTACAAAAAATCAGTGCTGGGTACAGGTAACATTTAAACAGCTCTGAATTTTCTGCTCCCAACCATGAGTCACTTTCCTGGCCTAGGAGTCCCAGTGTTAAGTGATGCCCAAGGACACTGAGACAGACCCACTGACAAGTAGATTGGATCCTTCCATTATCCATTCCAAATTCTTCAAGGCCTCACTGTCTACCTGAGATGTGAATATCTTTTATTAAAAAACTTGCGGTAGGCAGGCTCTTGCCTCATTCATTCATTCATGCAACAAATACTAGTCATAAACCTACCATGTGTCAGACACTGGGCTAGACTCCTCTGAAGACACAAAGCCCACAAAAAAACAGCCCCTACCTTCAAAAGATTTATGACCTTATATAGAGAGACCCATACGCATAGAAACGAGGGGTTTCAAAGAATTTAGGTGCTATGATAACAGTGTATACAGAGTACAATGGAGGAAAATAAAGAAGGGACCAGTTCTTTGAGACACAGTGGGCAGGAAAGGCATACAGGTGGTCGGTGCTTAAAGTAGTCTTGAAAGAGATGGAGGTCTTTGCCAGTAGATGGGGATGTGACCACATAGGGGAATTCCAGATGGAGGCAGTAACAGGAACTTGCCACTTCAGCCTCAGGTAACAGAAAATGCAACCCCAACAGATTTAAGCAAGAAGTAAACTGGTTGTGGAACAGAGTAAGGAAAAAACAAACAAACAAATGAACAAAATGCCCAAGAGCAGGCTTGTCAGGCATGGCTGGATTCAGGGCCCACGCACTGTCCTCAGGACTTGATTTCTCTCTGTCTCTCATCCATTTCCTCTGAGGTGGCTCCAGTGCTCTCAAGATGGTCACAGCAGACTTGACCCTATATCGTCTCAGGTCTCAGCTTTAGAGGAAACAATACTACCACATGCAACTGTTTCAGAAAATGTCTCACAGCATCTCAGTGGCTCTGGGGAGGTGATAGTCATATGCCCCTGAAGAAATCCCTGTGGCGAGGCGAGGTGAAGCTCTGATTAACTGTGGCCTGAGTCATTGCACCCATGTAGAGATGGGTGGAGCTGTCCTCACCGGGACAACTTGCTCTAAGAGTCTAGAAGGACAATCAGGGCACTGTTCTTACAAGAAAAGAGCGTTGAAAACAAACCTTTGTTTCAGCACCAGTCTTGCTATGATCAGAAATCTGGAGCAGCTCAACACCATAGGCCTCCAAGTGACCAGCACCAAATCAGATTCTCCAGAAGGACTGATTTCGGTCATCTTACTTATAAGCAGCCATCTTCTCTGGAGTCCAAACTTTGGGAAAATTTTCACTTCTTTCCCACTGGAGAGCCTCAGCTTCTGAAGGGAGCCAGAAAGTGCTGCAGTCTTGAGAGGCTCTCCGACTCTCTGGGAGTCCTGGCTTAGCCACAGACCTGGACATAGTCCCTGCTTCCTACTCTCCTCTACCACCAATTCCAACCCTCTGTTCCAGTGTTTACCAAGGCCAGGTCATAGGTAGGGCCACCTCAGTTGTGTGTGTGTGTGTGTGTGTGTGTGTGTGTGTGTGTATACATTATATATATATATGGGACGTGGTGGACACACACACACACACACACATATATATATGTGTGTGTGTTTGTTTGTTTTTGAGTTGGAGATCTCGCTCTGTTGCCCAGGCTTGAGTGCAGTGGCGTGATCTCGGCTCACTGCAACCTCTGCCTCGCTGGTTCAAGCAATTCTCCTGCTTCCGCCTCCCAAGTAGCTGGGATTACAAATGCAGCCATCACACGCCTGGCTGATTTTCCTATTTTCAGTAGAAATTGGGTTTTACCATATTGGCCAGGTTGGTCTCGAACTCCCAACCTCAAGTGAACCTCCAGCCTCGGCCTCCCAAAGTGCTGGGATTATAGGTATAAGCCACCTAGCCCAGCCAGCATAATATTTTCCATTGTATACATATACCACAGCTTGTTTATCTATTCCATTGATAAACACTTGGGCTACTTCAGCTTTTACCTGTTATGAATAAAGCTACCAATCAGCATTCGTGTACAAGTGTTTGTGGGGACATATGTTTTTATTTCTTTTGGGCAAATACCTAGGAATGGGATCTCCAAGTCAAAAGTACATGTTTAACTTTGTAAGAAAGTAGGCAGATGCATATTTACCAGAAGAACAGAATATTCATGTATGTCAGTACTCTGGGCCATGGCAATACTCTGGTTCATTAGCAAAATGGGAATACAGCAATATCTACCCTGTCTAATTCTTGCCACCATTGTGATGATAAGAATGGATAATGTACATTAAAACATTATAAGGTGCTAAATTGTGCAGTGTGAAGAAAGAGCTATAGAGATTCTGAGGGAAGGGAGATAAATGAGGGCTGAAGAAAGACTGACTGGAAAATGAGCTCACCTTTGGATGCTCAATTAAATTTGCCCAACAGGTGGATGAAAAGACAGATGGATGAATGGAATGGATACATGACATATCCTCAAGGAATAAAATTTTTTTAAGAATATAAGAAGTACATTAATTCATTTATTTGTGACACATGTTTTTAAAACATAAAGGTCCCAAACAACTCTGTGATATTTGATGTCTTTTTGGGTGCTCAATTGAGGAAAGAAAGACAATGCTCCCATCAAGAAAAAGGGTCCTCTTGTCTCTTCCTTCAGATTAAGCTACCACCAAGCTCTATTTAGGCTTTTCTCTATCATTTTTATTTTCTACTAAAAACCAAAAATAAGCAAGGCAAGGAATGGAAAATAAAAGGTAATGAATGTACAAGTTTATCAAAGAATTGTTATTTTTGTATAATATAACTCTAATATTGATTTTTTTTCCTAGAATTTTCTAGTTGCCCAGGTCCCCTTCTTATTGAGGCAGATTCATGATTTGCTCAGGGTCAGGGAGGTGAGGCAGTGTCCCCTTTGCTGGTGGCTGGAGACCTTGCAAGCCCTTTCTCACTGTCGACTAGAGTCTTTGTGCTTGCTGTTCCCTTTTGAAGGGCTCTTTTCCCTTTCTTATTATTTTACTGTTCAGCTCTCATTTTAAATACTACCACAGTAAGGACTCCCTGCTTACCCAGGCCTCTTTATCATACCACATTGTTTTAATTCTCTACAGAGTTTTTATCACTGAAGATATTTTTCATGTATTTGTTTGCTTCCTTATTGTCCATCTTCCCATTGGAACAGATGGTCCTCAAGAAGAGCAAGAACTTTGTCTTCTGTACTGCCATGCCCCCCACTACTGTAGTTCCTGGTGCATAAGAGGAGCTCAATAAATATTTGATGAATGAATACATGAGATCATGAATACATAAGATCGCCCCTTGGAGAAGGGGAAGAGATGGGAAGCATACCAACCCAGGATATGACTGAATTGCCTGAGATAGTATCCAAAATAAACTGAGAAGAATCTGGAAATGATTTAGTTTAGAGTCAATTAGCAAGAATAGGTTTTCTGCTATATGGGGCTTGAGAGATGGTTTAATTTCAGTTATAGAGGAATAAAGAAAGTTCCATTTCTGAGACATCTTGATCTATAACTGTAAGATTTATACATGCTGCACAATTGATAAAGGGAAGGAAGGACCAAGGGAAGAAGGAAAGGAGTTCTCATAGCAAAGAGAGAAGTTAAAAGCATTTGCTAAGGTCAAATGCATTGTTTAACCATTTATAAGTGAGAAGCTGTTTGATTATCCAGTATACCAGCTAATTTAGCTTAAAAATCCAATCCTTCATCTGGATCAGCACTGTCCGGTAACTGTGGCTCCTGGGACATTTGAAATCTGACTAGTACAACTGAGGAACTAATTTTTTAAACCTTATTTTAATTAATGTAAGTTTAAATAGCCACATGTAGTTAAGAAACAGTAAATTCCAACACTTAGTGTAACACAGCTAATTATCTAGATGCTGTAGCTACTGTATTGGACAGCATCTAGATAATTATCTGTGTTATACTTAAGTGTTGGAATTTACTGTTTCTTAGGACAATTTAAAAAGGCATCATCATTATGTTTCAAAATGAACATAATGAAGCTAGTTTTTTGGATAAGTGGAGATTCAACTTCAAGAAAAATAGAGAACAATAATTTTGGAGATCTGATCACCTTTTTGGCTACTGTGTCTAGTTTCCTTTTTTTGGAAGCCAAGAAGAAAGTTTATTTCATTACTGTAGTGCTTTTTGGAGAGATTAAAAAAAATAAAATGTCCAACTACCAGATCTTTATCTGAATACTACACACTTGAACATTTACTGATTCCTTTATTTTCTTTTGCCCTGAAATGTTCAGTTAATTGTTGGTTTTGCTATTACAAAATTTGTTTGGTGGTAATAATTTGGAAGGTAGAGCGTTATTTACCTGGTATGTTTCTGAATAAGATACTTTGAACTGCTTAAGTTTTCAGATCTGCTAGAGCTATCTTTGATGAGATGACAACATGGAGAAGGGTTCTGTCAAGTGCAGTTGCATAATTGCTCTGGAGAAAAATCACATGGTTTTGTAGTTTCTCTTTTTAAATTCATTTTTCCTACTTGGTGTTATGGTCTGAATGCTTATGTCCCCCCAAAATTGTGAAAATCCTAATCCCCAGGGTGATGGCATGAGGGGGTGGGTTCTTTAGGTGATTAGGGAATGAGGGTGGAGCCCTCATGAATAGAATTAGTGTCCTTATAAAAGAGGCCCCAGGCCAGGCACAGTGGCTCATGCCTGTAATCCCAGTACTTTGGGAGGCCAAGGCAGGAGGATCGCTTTAGCTCAGGACTTCGAGACCAGCCTGGACAACATGCCAAAACCCCATCTCTACAAAAAACAAAAATACAAATAAATTGCCAGGAGTAGTGGTGTGTGCCTTTAGTCCTAGCTAGCTACTTGTGGGGCTGTGGTAGGAGGATTGCTTGAGCCTGGAAGGTTGAGCTACAGTGAGCAGTGTTTGCAACACTGTACTCCAGCTTGGGTGACAAAGTGAGACCCTGTCTCAAAAAAAAAAAATCAAGTAAATAAATAAGGGCCCCAGAGAGCTGCCTTGCCCCCTCCACCATATGAGGACTTGGAGAGAAGGGGCTGTCTATGAGGAACAGGCCCTCTCCAGACACAGAATCTGCCAGCACCTTGATCTGGAACTTCCCAGTCTCTGGAACAGTGAGAAAGAGATGTGTATTGTTTATAAGATACTCAGTATATGGTATTTTTGTTATAGCAGCCCAAACAGACTAAGACACTTGATTTTTATTTTCCTCTGCTACAAGTCTTTTGCTGTTAATCACAGTGTAGGAGGTTTTGTTTTGTTTTGTTTTAAGAAAAGGAGAAATGCAGTCCAAAGATATCCCTAGATTTGTGATACCAGTAAGGGCCATGACATCCCACATATACTTTCAATAGAGTACTGAAATAACCCAACGTAGTGACCTCCCTCATAAAACCGAGAAGCATTCAAGTGTAAACTCCTGTGAGTGTCACAAAGTTCAATTCTTGATGGCTGTAGTCTTACTGGGGGCAGCAATGAAGTGTTCCTTTTACTCCCACTCCACTTCCACCTATACTGAGAATTTGAAAATAAAGTTGCCTCTGAGAATAAAACCCTAAAATCCACCCATGTGACAGCCATGGGAGTATACCACATAGATCTCCTCCAAGACAGAATCTGCCAAAGGACTGTCATTAGCTGGCAGCCTCCATCTGCCACACTCCTGGGATCTGCTGCATCACACATGCCAAGCCATACTCTAGCCAGGCTGCTCAGCCAATGACTGAACAAGGCAGAGGCACCAGAGCCAGGTGGCTCCTCCCCAACACAGGTCTCCTCTAGCAGGCCATCTTTGCTGGAGCTCCCCATTGTCCTGGCCAAGATTTTACTCAGGGCTGCACTATGATCTGAAGCACTTCCAGCCCAAACCCCCTTCTTTCCCTAACTCCTCTCACAGGTGTCAGACCTGCATTGCAGTTAGAGGCTCCCCACCTACTCATGGTTCTTCTTCCCTTTGTCCTCCATAGACATTTCCCCTGATATATCTCTTGCACATTGATCTTTTGCAGAATCAAATTCTGTACTGGTGTCTGCTTCTCAGAAGACCTAAACCACAAAATACAAAATGAATGAGACTACTTGAAGAAATAACCTTAAAGAGCATTCTCAACAGTAAGGGCAGGAGCCAGATCTCTTTCAACAAATACTGTTATCTACAGCGCCTGGTACAGCACTTGGCATAGAGCAGGCTCTTGATAACTTGTGGAAGGAAGGAAGGAGGGAGAAACAGAGGGAGGGAGGGAAAATGAATGATTTTTGGATTAGCTGGGACTGAAAAATCTAATCAAGCCTTAGTCAATGTGAAAAAAAAAAAAAAAAGCCATACCATTAGAAGGAAAATCTGTAGGCAGAAAAGGGTGGTCAGTCTGGAATTTAGAGAAAAGAGTTTCAAAGAGTGAAAATTTGCGTGTGTCTCCAGCATTGTCTGGGAGAGACACGTATGCACACACAGATGCATACACACACTTATACATGTATCTATCTCTAATATGCATAAATTCTAATACATAGTAAGTAATATTTATATTATACATATATTCATATGCCTGTTATTTTGCTCAGAATACCCAGTACCTATAAATAATACCTAAATATGCCTCCAAGGTAAAAGGAAAATGAAACAAACAAAAAATTATCTAGATACTGCCAATGGAAACATTACCAATTGAGAAAACAGAGACAACTGCCAGCTCTAGGCAGAGACAGTGCTTCCGTTGCTCCAACTTCCCATTTGTATAATTAGTTCTACACAGTGGGCCAGGATATGCCTGTCATTAGCATCTGGCAAATATCCCTCTGTTAAGAAGCATCAATTCCAGTGTCTCTGAGAAAAAGCTCTTGTCTCCATGAAGAGCTAAAATCCTATCAAATTCAATCCTATCAAATTCAGTCAAATGGGTAAGTCCCTTGCGGTTTTTTAAAAATTAATAAACATTTAATACCCACAATAAATATAGTTTGATATTCAAGCATTTTGGCTTCATTTAGAATTTACTTAGAATGATGCTTTTCCATGTAGCTATTTTGCAACTATCTTAGCGAAAAAAATACATATTCAGGGTTCTACTTGTTTCTTAGGAAAATAAGGCTTATGTTGGGATTTTTTAAAAGCATTTATAAGACTCAAAAATTTTCAGAACTCTGAGGACAAAGGACACAGGGCACATACATTTAACTAGTTTTATTAATACAATGGTTTTAGGACTGTGTTCATAGCCATGATTATCAATATACATATATGTATATATATACATACGCATGTAATATATACACATGTATGTGCATGTATATATGTAGATTTTGCAGTTCTCTGTTAAGCTCAAAACTTTAAAGAATGTAAATTACACAGTCTCATAGTTCTAAAGACTTTGCTTGCATATAACATTTATTTGGATAATGCCTTTTAGGAGTTAGCTTACTTTTTCAGAAGCATAACCCTTAAGCAATCTTGTAACATATAACTGGGTTCACAGGGGAAATACAAACTCTTTTATTTCAATTGTTTAGTGTCTAATGAATGTAAATCTTTTCCTTGAAGAACAAATAAACAGCAATTTGAAATGAGGTAGACTGTTATCTCTGCCAATGATTAGAATGGTGTTCTCCAAATGGCAGTTTAGAAGACCAATGAGTAAACAGGAAGTTACTTGTGAATGGAGCTAAGACAGAAAAAGATCCACTATCATTCCTCTGGGGAAGTCATCATTCTAAGCCAGTCTCTTATTACGGTACTGTTGACACTAAAATCATTATCATTGCTTTTTTTTTTTAATTGGTGGCTTTTCCAAAAGCAAAGAACCAGAAGAACTTGAAACTAAAACAAACTCTTCAAATCCCTGGATAATACTTTTATCATAGAAGAGACATTGGAAAGAAAAGGGACTGAAGTGGCAGTAGTATTGTCTTTGGGTGGCAAAGTTAAGAGTCATTTTCTTCTTTCTTTTTAAATAGTTTCCAGACTTTACATAAGGAGCAGGTATTTCCTTTATACTTAAGGAAATTTACTTGAAAACAGAAAGAAGAAGAGATGGTTAATAATGATGGAAGCCCACAGAGCAAAACCGGAGAGAGCTTCAGTGTCCTTTCTTGGTGTGGGTTATGGTTCAGGCACTGATGCCAAGCTCTTGCCCCAAGCTTTGAGAATCAGTGAGTGAGGAGAGCACAGGGACCCCAAGATTTTCTGGAAAAAAAAGGGATCTGGGCTGATACCCTCTGGTAATTTTGATATTTCTTGCTCTGGACTCCTGGTCCCTTGTTAGCAGCCAGTCTTGGTTGCGTTCCCTCATTTTTAACATCCCAGCACTTCCCCCAATGGCCTTATTGCACTGCCTGCCTTGTGGACAACTACCATCTTAACACAACTTGTAGTTATGAGTAACACTGAGTCTTGGTGAGAAAGCCAGATGAATTAGCTACGAAAGCATCCAACCAGCTACATGGTTCAATCTGTTGGATGAGGTTCTTTAAATATGAGTACACCTAACAAACAAAAAGATATCTATTACCTACAGTTCATACAAATCACTTTTATAGGCAAAGATTCATCCCCAAAAGTCAACATCATAAAACAGTTCCAAGAAGTTTTGGGTTGATTTGGTATTGTTGTTAGCAGTACTTCTTACTCCATGGTCCTCATTACCATCAATGGCCCACATGTTGAGATTTTTTTTTTAGGATTAAGGTAATATTTTTTAACACTTGTCCTTATAGCTCTGCTCACACCCAAGTTGTCTCCATATGACATGGTAGAACCCTGGGTTCTCTCAACAGTCTTTTCCAAATTCTTAGAGGCTTATTGCCATGTGGAAGTGGGGTGGCCTGATGTTCTGAAGCATTCACCTCAGGCTTGGTCCTCCTTAGGAAAATACTTGCTTACATGCTGCTTCTAAGAAGAGGAAAGGACCTCTTATACAACAGCTCCAGAGTAGTAAGGAGAGCTCTTCGATTGGACAGCCCCTGGTCACATGTCCCACTGGGGGCTAGAGAAGCAGTGAAGGGAATCAGTGCTCACAGAACCACATGGCACAGGGAAGGGTGGCTCCCCAAGGAAGGGATCCTGAGTAGATAAACAGCATATGTCTGTTCACGCTGTCTCCATGTGTACTGAGCATTCCTGAATGCTCTGATGGATTAACATGCAGCATTGATGAAAACCTTGAGTTTTCCAGTTAGCCTGGGTTCAGATCTCAGCTTTTTTTTTTTTTTTTTTTTTTTTAAACAGGATCTTGCTCTGTCACTCAGGCTGAAGTGCAGCGGCAGGATTGTAACTCACTGCAGCCTTGACCTCCTGGGCTCAGGTGATCTTCCCATCTCAGCCTCCCAAGTAGCTGGGACTACAGGGGCACACCACCATTCCCTGCTAATTACAAAAACATTTTTTTAGTAGAGACAGGGTGTCGCTGTGTTGCCCAGGCTGGTGTCAAACTCCTAGGCTCAAGTGATTCTTCCACCTCTGCCTCCCAAAGTGATGGGATAACAGGCCTAAGTCACTGTGCCCAACCTTCAGCTTTTTTTTTTCCCCAGCTTTTTACTTATATATTATAGGTCTTAAAGCCAGGCATGTTGGCTCACACTTGTAATCCCAGCGCTTTGAGAAGCCAAGTCAGGAGGATCGATTGAGCCCAGGAGTTCAAGCTCAGCCTGGGTAACATCGTGAGATTCTGTCTCTACAAAAATTAAAAAAAAAAAAAAATTAGCCTGAGCCAGGCACCATGGCTCACATCTGTAATCCCAGCACTTTGGGAGGCCAAGGCAGGTGGATCACTTGAGGTCAGGAGTTCAAGACCAGCCTAGCCAACATGGTGAAACTCCATCTCTACTGAAAATATAAAAATTAGCCAGGTGTTGTGGTGGGCGCCTGTAATCCTGGCTACCCAGGAGACTGAGGCAGGAGAATCTCTTGAACCTGGGAGCTGGAGGTTGCAGTGAGCTGAGATCACATCATTGCACTCCAGCCTGGGTGACAGAGTAAGACTCCCTCTCAAAAATAAAAATAATAATAATAATTAGCCTGGTGTGGTGGCACATGCTTGTAGCCCCAGCTACTCAGGAGGCTGAGATGGGAGGATTGCTTGAGCCCAGGAGGTCCCAGCTGCAGTGAGCCATGATCATCCCAGTGTACTCCAGCCTGGGTGATAGAGCAAGATCCTATCTCAAAAGAAAAAAAAAGATTTTGGATTAGTGATTAATCTCTATAAATCTCAAAATCTTCACCTGTAAGAAGATTTACCCCATAAGTTTGTTAAGAGAATTATACAAAATCTTGTTTGTAAAGCACTTAGCACAGTTCCAGGCATATAATAAATGTGCAGTAAAAGTCAGAGATGATAATGATGATTCATTATGGAGGGACTCCACTGGACAAAGTTTCATTCCACACCAACAAGAAGCAGCTGATTCCCTTGTGTTCGGCTTGGCCAGCTTTCATGTGGTTGCCTTTGACTCAAACAAAATGCCTGACCCAGTCCAATGTGGACAGGTGAGGGGACTGGTTTCATTCAACACATCCTATTAACTCTGTAACTTCATCTATCAAGACCTCCTTGGGGCTGCTTTCCTCAGCAAAGGGATGCAGGGAGACAAGCTAATTGCACTTTGTAGATCCCTAGCATGGACATTAATCATACTTGTGCCTGCCCATTTTGTTTTAGTGGCCTTTTAATATTTGGAGACATTTCTACATTATGTGACCTCATGTCCCAATAGTGTTGAATTTCCAGCCTCCCTTGCAGCTGAGACACTGCAAGTCATGTGATGTGGACAGTACCAATCATATAGGCTTGCATGAGAGTTTGATCAAGAGATCTCTGTGAGCGAACAGGTTGTGTGATGAGCTTTTATTCTGTGGGAGACAACAGGGTGTCTGGCTTTTAAGGCAGGAGTGTGGCAAGGTTGAATTTTCCAAGGCAGAAATGTATGCAAACTGCTCACAATGGTGGCGACTGCATTAAGTTCAAGTACCTGCATTTAGTGCTTAGTCTTGGTGGCAATAATGGCAACAGATTTCTCACTGGCCATTTCTGAGGCCAGATTTTGGCTATTACTCCAGGAAACTTAGCTTGGAGACTGTTTCTATGATTCTCTTGATGGTAATGTGAACTTTCTGCTTTTACGGCTTGAACCAGAAGAGGGGACTCATTCTGAGTGGACTCAGTTGTTCGTAGCTAAGAAACCTGACCAGTACAATTCCTCTCTAACATTTTATTCTTGGCAGAGAGGTATATTGGGATGGGGTGGGGGAAAGGGGAAGGTCTACTTTTGTTCCTAATGTATGCTTGCAGACATCAAAAAACATTGAATTTTTTTTTAATTTGAGACGGAATCTCACTCTGTCGCCCAGGCTGGAGTGCAGAGACACAATCTTGGCTCACTGAAACCTCCACCTTTTGGGTTCAAGCAATTCTCATGCCTCAGCCTCCCAAGGAGCTGGGTTTACAGGTGCCCACCACTACGCCAAACTAATTTTTGTATTTTTAGTAGAGATGGGGTTTCACCATGTTGGCCAGACTGGTCTTGAACTCTTGGGATTAAGTGACCCTCCCGCCTCGGCCTCCCAAAGTGCTGGGATTACAGACCTGAGTCACTATGCTCAGTGTAAACTAACTTATGAAAATTCTGGATTTTTTTACAAGATGAGTATCGCACCATGGAATGAATGTTTACTGGATTTACATTGCATTTTCAGATGTTTATAAGGTTGATGAATGAACTAGAGATTAACTGACAATGATGTTGACATATTGGGCCCAGCTAGATGCTAGTATTATGCAGCAAAGAATGTTTGAGTGGGGCCTAATTTCATAAGTGGTCAGTTCATTAGTGAATATTTTCATATTCTTATGTTGTTGATTCTCTGTGCAACCTGGGACCTACAGAGACTGAATAATAAGTATCAGTTCACCCACCACTTTACTTTTTTTTTTTTTTTTAAAGAATCTACCCGCAGGACTTTTGTTCTTTCTCTCTCTCCACTTTTCTATTGTCTGGGTTTCTGTAGCTCCCTGTCCCATTATATTAATTCTGTATCACAAAAGTCCAGAAACTGGTCTCACAGAGATGGACCTCACACAAACCTTCAAAGTACACTTGAGTCTTGGTATGGTTTGGCTGTGTTCCCACCCAAATCTCACCTTGAATTGTAATAATCCCCAGGTGTCAAGGGTGGGACCAGGTGGAGGTAATTGAATCATGGGAACGGTTTCCCCCATGCCGTTCTCCTGATGGTGAGTGAGTTTTTATGAGATTTGACGGTTTTATAAGGGGCTTCCCCACTTCTACCGTCACCCTGTGAGGAGTTGCCTTCTGCCACGCTTGTAAGTTTCCTGAGGACTCCCCAGCCATGTGGAACTGTGAGTCAACTAAATTTCTTTTTTTTAATAAATTACCCAGTCTCGGATATTTCTTCATAGTGGTGTGAGAACAAACTAATACAAGTCTCTCTCAATTTTAACACATCAACTTTTCAGGACATTTAAGGTTTATAATTTTGGTCAGAACTGTAGTTCCAAGTCAAATATGTGTTTTTAAGAACAAATAATATGGTCTTAGTAAACTGTAAAATCACATGGTAAAATCAACGTCTTTCTTATGAGTGTCAACAACAACAGAATGATTGGTGTTAAACTCCTAACTCTTTAGTGAGCATATGAACACAGTCATCAATCTACAAATTAAGAAATGGTTGTGTATTTTAGTCCAAATAGTTTCCTATCTATTTAGGCACATTTAATACTTTGTTTTTTAAATTTTGAAAACTTAGCTTAGTTCTGAATGAAGTATTTTCTGGCTTACAAGGACTACAAATCATTACCAGAAAGTGAATTGAGCAATATTTTCACTTTATAATTTCAAATTTTTACTTTCAAATAATAAACAATCATCTAAAAACACTTATGCTATTAGATAGCATAGTCTTGAAATGTGTGCAAAATAAACAACCATTTATTCTCCTGTTCGCTGTTTTAAAGACATTTTTATTGGGTTGAGGGTGTTTCAGGATATAAAGCAGTTTGCCAAATTCTGTCATCCTTTTTTTTAAATGTCATACAGGGTGTGGTGCCTTTAGAGAATTTTTGAAAGCTGTAGTTTGATGTTTTTGCCTTCACTTTTTCAAAAAATGTTAAGGTAATCTAAGTCCCGTCGGTATATTCAGGTTCCTAGTATAGGCTTCAGGGTGCCCTCACTATGAAAAGTCAGAATATTTCCTATAGCCAGTTGTAAGTTGTACTTACTTCCTTGCCAGCGAGTTTAGGTTCTTAACAGCTCATTATTAAAAATGAAGTCTTGGTAAGTACTACTTTAATACTTAATTTTCTTGCTTAGTAAGGTGAGAGCAATTTAGAAGGAACAACTCAAAGGAGGCCTCAAAGTTAAGTTGTATCTCCCATGCCTGGTGATTACTGAAAATCTCAACGCATCTACTCTGTTCTTGTTATTCTTTTAGTAATCCCTGGTTATTAGGAAGCCCTTAACAAAATAAATGTTTAAAATTATATTTCTATAACTAAGTAAAAGTAAAAGAGATTGTTAATTCCACAAGGCTGGAATTGTTCTTCTAAGAAAAACAAATTCTCCGTAAATTTTAACCCCTCTACAGAAAGAAGTTGTTGGAAAGGTCTAAGAACAGAGAAACACCATTTTCAGAACATGACATGGGATGGTGAGATTTGCTGATTTGGTTCCGTCCTCATTATTTGACATTTAATGACAGTTCACACAGAAGTCGCTCACCTGAGAACCCATGTTTAAATCCCGGCACAGAGACAATCTCCCCTGTCATTGTCACACCAGTGAAAACACAAAAGAATCTGGAGAGAGAGAGAGAGAGAGAGAAGAGGAGTTAAAATATGATAGAATCCCTCTTCTCCTTTCCCCTTTCTTTCCTTGGATCTGGGTTTTGAAGGAGACAAAGAAGGACCCCCAGGCTTTTCAGCAGCCGGCACGCGCGACTACTTTTTATTTAAAAGCCACTGGGAAAAACATTCTCCAAAGCAAACCCAGAAGCCCTCCCTGAGAATCGTCTGTGGGCGTCGGGGCCCGGGCCGCCGTAGTACCACTCCGCAAGGGGTTCCTCTTCTCTCCGGGGTCCCTGCGGGCGGGACGCGAGACGACTCGTGGGTCCCGGGGTGCCGGGAGGAGACGCCCGCACGTCCCAAGAGAAGGGGCGGCTCTGGCCTCGGAGCCGCCCCTCCTGCCGCCGGAGAACAAACGGGATATTCAGCACTGGCCTGTGGCTGCCAGAGCAGCTCCTCAAGGGAAATTAAGCGTCGAGTCAGACGGCACCGTAATCGCCTTTAAAAGAGCCCCCGCCCCGCGGGCCGCGCACCCCCGGCTACCTGGGCCGCGGGGCGGCGGTGCGCGCGTGAGAGGGAGCGCGCGGGCCGCTGAGCGCCGGTGTGAGCCAGCGCTGCTGCCAGTGTGAGCGGCGGTGTGAGCGCGGTGGGCGCGGAGGGGCGTGTGTGCCGGCGCGCGCCGTGGGGTGAGAACCCCGAGCGTCTACGCTGCCATGAGGGGCGCGAACGCCTGGGCGCCGCTCTGCCTGCTGCTGGCCGCCGCCACCCAGCTCTCGCGGCAGCAGTCCCCTGAGAGGTAACGCGACCCCCGCCCGGGCTCCCTCTCTCTCCCCTCCCTTCCTCCACCCCTGCAGCCTCGCCAGCTGCTTTACTCAGACCGCTTCGGCGCGCCTGGGTGACCCAGCGCGAGACCCTGCGCTCCCCGCGCGCTGCAGGCGCCCGCCATCCCCGCGTTGGCTGAGCCCGGGACCTCGGGACCCATCCCTACTCTCGGGCTCCCTCCTGGCTTCCCAGCCCGGCCTGACGGATGGCTCTGCAGCTGGCTCGGCCACCACGTGGCGGGGCTTAACTGACTTGTGTCTCCTCTCTCTTCAGGTCTTTGGAGGCGGGAGGGAAGCACGGGGGCCCAAATATGTGGACTCTGGTTTACTGCTGAGGATTTTTTTTTTCTTCCCCAAGAGGCTTTGCCCGGAGACGTAAACTAGGGAACAACCCTAGCGGCACGGCGCCTACGGAGCCGCTCCGGAAAGTTAACTCTTCGCCAACCTCCGGACGGCCCCAGGAGCTGGGCTGTGGGACCCACCCCATGGCCAACTTTGGCATCACCTCTTCAACCTCCATCAACATCAGCCTCCCTTTTGATGGCCAGTGATTTTCAGAAAGGGGGAGGAGAACTGGGCATCTCTCCCAATATGGGAACGTCAAACTTTTTTATATTAATCAACTGCTTGTCTATCTTTCTTTAAAACCATGCTCCTCATTCAGCCTGGCTCTTACCTTCTCTCCCACTCCCCCCAGTTAAATGGATGTATTTACTATTTTCCTACAAGACATTGCCACAATACCGAGGACTTGATTATAGATATAAAATCTTGTGTTATTATGATGGCGACATATGGCAGCTGGACTGAATGCTTTATCAGGCTATAATTTAAATATTCTAAGAGCTAGCAAGCTTTCGGATCCCTTATATGGTGCAAGCATTGATTAATCTACATTAACTTTTATTTATATTAATATGCTACACCTTTCTGAAGGTAACATCAGATTGTTAGACCATTTTTCAAATTACATATCTTTTCTTCTTTGTCTTCCCAGACCTGTTTTCACATGTGGCGGCATTCTTACTGGAGAGTCTGGATTTATTGGCAGTGAAGGTTTTCCTGGAGTGTACCCTCCAAATAGCAAATGTACTTGGAAAATCACAGTAAGCATTTTTTAAAAAGGTATTCTCCTGGAAGTGGGTGTTGGAAACAGTGGAAGGCTGCTGCCTTTTTCCCCTGGTGGTAGGATTTGTGTAAGAGGCAAATACCTAAAATAGTGAAATGTTGAATTTACCCCAACTATTTGGAAGATCTTTATTAATGTAATAGATCTAGTCGTGTCCTGCATTAGTGATTACAAACGCACAAGATAATGCTTGAAGGAATAAATTCTTAAAACAGATGTGTTTCTGAAAACCCAGTGTGACTCAGTTGAGTTTTATAGATTCATAATTAAGGCTGTTTTCAGTTGAAGGCCTGTTGTAATGACTTTTAGAAGCTTTTTGTTGCTCGTGCCTTCATAAATTCCCAGTGGGAAACAGAAGATCAAAGATAGTGCTTTGACTACTCTATGCACATTAGGAAAGGAACAAGGAAAAAAAAAACTCACTTAATGTTCCTGGGTTGAAACCACCTCTAAAGGCAGTCTAAGAATAGAGAATTAATGGGGGGAAGGAATCTAAATAGTAACCAAGGGTCAATAAAATGTTCATGCTGGTTAGTAATGACATAGATTATGCTGAGTCAAGATAAGAGGCTGAGTTTGAAGACAGCAATTTTTTTTTTTAACTGATTTAGAGTCAACTAGAGTGAGTCATCTTTCCAGTCAGCATAGGATTGACTGTTATCTTCTTCACTTTTTCATTGTTGGGAAGTTGTTTAGTAATTGAATACATTGGTTCACTGAGAGCTTCATTCAGTCAGATTGTACCACTGGAAGATTTATGAATTTTTAAAAAGTAGCTCCCACTGACTGTGTAAACTAACACTTACTGTGTGCCAGGCATTTACTGTGCTGAGTAGATAACAAGTATAATCTCCCAGAATCCTCAAAACAACTCTCTGAGAAAGTTTCCATTATCATCCCCATTTTATAGATGGGGAAGCTGAGGCCTGAAACAATTATAGAAATTGACTTGATCAGGCAGTTGGTAAGCCCAAGTTTATATAAAGTAAAATGTATTTTGCAATAAGGTATTCTCACTGAGGTCGTTTTGCAGGCAGACATGAGCGGTCCCCCTCCATAATATAAAACTCAGCTCTTGGGCCGGGCGTGGTGGCTCATGCCTGTAATCCCAGCACTTTGGGAGGCCGAGGCGGGTGGATCACGAGGTCAAGAGATCAAGACCATCCTGGTCAACATGGTGAAACCCCGTCTCTACTAAAAATACAAAAATTAGCTGGGCATGGTGGCGCGTGCCTGTAATCCCAGCTATTCAGGAGGTTGAGGCAGGAGAATTGCCTGAACCCAGGAGGCGGAGGTTGCGGTGAGCCGAGATTGCGCCATTGCACTCCAGCCTGGGTAACAAGAGCGAAATTCTGTCTCAAAAAAATAAAACAAAACAAAACAAAAAAAAAACTCAGCTCTTATATGCCTTGATGGCCTCTTGTAAAATACCAACCATGTCACAAACTGGTACAGATTTCATTATGTTACTGTAGCATATGTGGCCAGGAGAGAAGTCATAGAAAATAGATTTGAAATACTATTAACATAAATGTGAAATAAGGCTCTGAAACAAAAATAAAAGCAACTTGATTTTCATACTGTAATTGTGTTTTAAATGCAATTAAAGTTTTAAACGACCCTAGAAAATCAATGGCTTAGAGGCATCATGTGCCCAAGTAGAAATTCATTGTTAGCCATGTGTTCTGAGTATTGCGGACAGTGTTGGTGTGACATTCAACTTTGACTGGGGTTGAGGGGCATGTCCAGTGAAAATTTACCTTGATAAAGGAAGAGTTTGCCTTAGGAGAGGCATGATTTCCTGTGTAGGAGTGGGAAGGTTAAACAGACGCTGCATCTGGATGTCCTGTGAAGAGAAGGCCTGTGAGTTCAGCAGTCACTTCCCTGAATTCAAATTCCAGCTTCATCACTGTAACTATGTGTCCAGGATTTACCTCCTTTAAACCTCAAGATGATTGTGAAGACAAAGTGAGATAGTGTAAAACCCTTCCACTCAGTGCCTGAGTGGAGAAGAAGCTTGATTTGTCTGAAGAACAAATCGAAGAGGTTGGAGTAGCTGGAACGGAATGAGCAAGGGGACAGTGGGAAGAGAAGTGAAGAAGGTGAACAGGACCCTGTAGGCCATGGTGGGGAGTTTGAATTTCGTTTTGAGTAGGAGCCACTGGAAGATCTTAAGCAGAGGAATGAGCTTATCTGATTTTAAAAGGTCACTCTGGCATCTGTGTGGAGGATAAACTGTAGGAAGTTAAGAGTGGAAACAGAGAGACCAACTAGGAAGCTATTGTGGTATCCAGGAGAGGGAAGACAGTGGAGTAGACGAGGTAGTAACAAAGGAGACGAAAAAACGCGGAGTCTGCTGCCTGCAGTGTTTTCTCAGCAGCTCTGCCTGCAGTTAGGATATTGTGGCACTAGCTAGGAGGACACCCGCACCAGGCTGTGTCTCCCTGCTTGGCCATTCCAGACAGGACTGCGCTCTACTATGGCCTTGTCCAAGGCCATCTAGTAAAGGTTTTTCCAAAGCTGATTGGTCCAGCCCATTTTTCTGTTCCTGCAGTCAGTAAACCAAGACTAGTGTTCCCATTGGGTGATTCAGTATCACTTTTTTTTTTAAAGTTCTTTTTGGCTAAACATTGAGTAAACTTATTACTCAATGCAAAATAATCCTCTCCAATTTTACTGAGGTGGCTGACCATGTCCACAACCAAATCCACCTCTAACTGGAATTCGGTTGCTCACCCAGCCCCAGCCTCAGCTTTCTTGTGTACCAGGGGGCATAGCGCTCTGTCTGTAGGTATCTCTGTCAGCTTCTCCTCTTGTGAGTCTTGCAGGTCACTCACCCTCCTGCTGGTCTCTGGATGGCTGCAGTGTATAGTGGCAGTCACAATCTCTGGGGGCAGATGAAGGTAATTGCAGAGATACTGGATACTCTCATTGGTAAGGTACCAGTAGAAATGTCTCCAGGCAAACTGTTCCTTCACGTAGCCTCGGGACTTGAGAGACTGCATGGCCTTTATGACATGAAAGTTGGGCACGTTCTTATCTGCCAGCTCCGGGTGCTTAGGCGTGGAGACACCCTTCTTGGCCACCATGACTCCCTCCTTAAAAAGCAGTTCATAAATGGCAATCCGGTTCTTCTTAGGCATCAACATCATGGTGGCTGTAGGGTCTGGGGCCAGGGCTAGATTCAGTGTCACTTTTATTAAAATACCACAGAGACCACTGAAGATGGGAAAGTCTCAGAGTGGTCCTTAAACTGTAGTTCCCGTAGCTGGGGGGGATGTGTCTTGCTTTCACTCACTGGCCTCCCATTCCATTCCTCCAAACTGGGAATGTGTCCCAGCATTGTAGCTTTCACCGCTGAACGGTTTTCATTAAACTCTATCGTATCAACGGAAGAGTGGGAAATGTCTGATTTTCACTTTTGCTTTAAGAAACATGAATCTCAGTTGTTTCCACCAAACTTCCAGTCTTTCGTATTGGACTTTCTGATATGGAAGTACAGCCTGCAGATTGGAAATTTGGATTTGTTCTTACATTATAGTACCTTAAATTTTTTATAGCAATTTCTTAGACTGCTGTACTGTTCCAGCACACTATATTGGCTATTTAAATGTAAAGTAATTAAGTTAAAAATTTAGTTTCTTAGTCATACTAGCCACATTCAAGTGCTCAAGAGCCACATGTGGATAGTGGCTGCCTTACTGGACAACACAAAATATGGATATTTCTGTCATCACAGTTTTTTTTTTTTGTGGACAGTGCTGTGCTATTAATAGAAAAATTTTATGGCTAATTTTACTTACATAGGGTTATGTTGAGGACAGAGGAGCTCCATGCTGCTTAGTTGTACTTCTGCTTTGTAAATAGGGAAGCTGCTATTGGTTCTTTGTAGTTGTTTGAGCTGTGACTGGAACTCTAGACTCTTGACTCAGCTTTATCACTAACAGTTGATGGCCTCAACTAGTCTTAGGTTTTACTAATTACTTTTACTGAGTATGTTCTCAAAAATGTGTGCTAAGAGACTAAATTTGAGAATTTGAGTATTAAGAAACAATGGAATATTTTGTAATTCATGATGGGGTTGAGGGTTTCTTAGTTTCCTGTAGGAGTTGATTCTGGGGACTATAACCTAAAAGACACCTGCATAAAATACCCTGATTTTCATATATGGGGATGTGGGCATAAGTGAAATATGATTTGACAGCTAAGGTATATGTAAACCTTTGGAAAGTAATGACGGGTCTTAGAAGCAGGCTTAGAAGAATAGCAGGATTGGAGTGAGACGTAAGTCATGCTGATTTAAGAATGAGAACCAGTAACTCCACTTGTATTAAGCCCTGCAGCAAGAAATGAAACTCCAAAAGTTGACATCCCACCACCTGGATCCTTCTATTACAGTGGTTCTTCTGCAGTTTGAGATTGTGTGCAGAAGAAAACAGTAAGAAATCTCTGAGATCCGTAAAGGAAGCAGGGGAGAGTGGACCACTCTAAACAAAAGCACAGTTGGTGTGATGTATTTCATTGCAACATAGGCAAGACACATTTAGAAGAGCCCACGAGGCATGGTGCTGGGTGCTGGAGACACATAGGTGACTTTGGAGGTGATAAACACATGGGGAGCTACCTGCTAGGATGTGTTCCCAAGGCCCTGAGTGGGAAGTGAGACAGAGCCCACCAGGCATTTTCCATTCTGTGCTCCACAGGCACCCCAGGCATTAGGATCACCATGCCATTAATAGCTTCATTATAAATTCATTGCAAACTTGGCAAATCTTCAATACTTCTGTTCCTTGATATTTTCATTCATAACTTGTTCTTTTTAAAATTCCCATAATAGAAATACATATTGATGATTTGACATAAATGTCTTTTTTTAAAAAAAAAGAAAAATAGGCATACGTTGGGAGGCTGAGGTGGGTGGATCACCTGAGGTAAGGAGTTCGAGACCAGTCTGGCCCGACGTGGTGAAACCCTGTCCCTACTAAAAGTACAAAAATTACCTGAGTGCAGTGGTGGGCACCTGTAATCCCAGCTACTCTGGAGGCTGAGGCAGGAGAACCACTTGAACACGGGAGACAGAGGTTGCCGTGAGCCGAGATCTCACCATTGCACTCTAGCCTGGGCAATAAGAGTGAGACTCTGTCTCAGAAAAAAAGAAAGAAAAGAAAAATAGACATTAATAGCAAAAATAAGACCTTGTGAAAGCAACTCTATTCAGGGTTTGACTTTGGCTGCATATGGTGTGGGTGGCTGAGTGAAACCATCTGAAGCTTTGTTTATAGTAACTGCAAACCAGAGGAAACTTGAAACCTAGACCCTTCTGGGAACTCTCCTTGAACAGGTAAATAGGAAGTTTTGTTTAAAATTGGTTCCCAAACTTAAAACCAAATATCACATCTGATTGTCTAAGGCAATTGCTGTTATGTTATCTAAGTGAAACAGCAATTGGTATGCAGACATCACTGGAAATGCTTTTGTTCTTAGATTTAAAACTGGGCATAATTTACAAATCTGTTTTTAAAAGGCAATGATCTGGCCAAGTGCAGTGGCTCACACCTGTAATCCCCACACTTTAGAAGGTGGCAGAGGCAGAAAGATCACTTGAGCCAGGAGTTCAAGGCTCCTGGAGTGAGCTGCGATCACACCACTGCACTCCAGCCTGGGCAACCTCTTCTCTAAAGTGTAATAATAATGATAAAGAAACAAACAAACAATAAAATGAGGCAATCCATGTATGTCATCCTATTGTTAAAAATCATTAGGTTTTTATTATTTATAATTTAAAGGTACTGAAATTAGTCAGTTATTTAAGGTTTCAGTCATTTTATTCTCAGCATAAATCTAGCTTGAGAAAAATCAGAAAACACTGGGCAAAAATTTAGTTTTGGCATCCACCTAGAATACAACTTTTTATCCCTTTATGAAGAAAATATCAGAAGGGCCAGGCATGGTGGCTCTGACCTGTTAGCCTGAGAATGAGGATCACTTGTGGCAAAGTATTTAAGATCAGAGTTCAAGATCAGCCTGGACAACATAAAGAGACCCTGTCTCTACGCATTTTTTTTTTAATTAGCCAGATGTGGTGACACGCACCTGTAGTCCTCACTACTTGGGTGGCTGAGATGAGACGATCTCTTGAACCCAGGAGTCAGAGGGAACAGTGAGCTATGATTGTGCCACTGTACTCTAGCCTGGGTGACAGAGCAAGACCTTGTCTACGATGATGATGAAGAAGATAATGATGATAATGTGGGAGGATCAGAGAGTCACAGACCTTTGACAAAAGTGGGAGGAGAATGTGGCAATAGGTAGAGGCAGTCCCATTAAAGCTACAAGTATGTGGCAAAATTCTCCTTATTTAGCTACTTCATGAAGAAAAAAGCATAAATTGTCCTCCTTAGAAAGTTCTTCAGATTCTCCAGATAATTCAGTATTATCATTTTTATAATGACACATTTTTTTCTGTTCAGCTAGAGTGAAATGTGGTCACACATCCCATAATAATGTTTCAGTCAATGACCACCACATAAATGACAGTGCTCCCGTAAGATTATATTACTATATTTTTATCATACCTTTTCTATGTTTCTATACACAAATATTTACCGTTGTTTTCAGTTGCCTACAGTGTTGAGTACAGAAACATGCTGTACAGTGTCATAGCCTAGGAGCAATAGGCTATACCATATATTCTAGGTGTGTGATGGGTTATACCATCTGGTTATACCAGAGTGCATTGTGTAAATGAACTCTGTTATAGTTGCACAACAAAGTCACCTAATGATGCATTTCTCAGAATGTATCTCCATCATTAAGCGACACATGACTGTATACTTCTCATAGAAATCATGGAACTAAAATAATAATAGTATATATAGTTTTTAGCACACCTTCAAATATATGGAATCATTTTATTTTATTTGCATCCGATTCTCTGGGGTTGGGGTGACAGACATTAGAATGACCATTTTGTAAACTGGGGAAACTGAAGTCTAAAGAACATGTATCTTACCTAATGTTGTCATACTTGTAGATGGTATGAAAAGGTCAGCACAAAACTTTCTGACTCAGGGATACCGTTATACTCTCATGCATTAATTTATCGAATAAATATTCACCAAGATTTTTTCAGCACCTCCTGTGTAGTAGGCATTGCATTAGACCGTAGGGATAGAAAGACACGGCATAACTTCTGTCCTCAGGGAGTTTATAATCTCATGGGGAGCAGTTAGACAAGAGAATCAGTAACAGTTAATGTGTGTAAATTATTATAATGCTCACTATAAGTAGTTTTAAGTGTTGATAATTTGGAATAAAGCTTATTTTCACTTTTAAAAATTATTGAAGAGTAGTTAAAATGAAAATAATTATTGCACCATGCAAAGAGTATGACCTGTTTTACATCTGTGGTACTCTAAAAATGGATAAATTGTTAACTGTGTCCTTTGTAAGGATTTGTTTGACTTCCCAGGGTTATTTTACATGTGATTGATAATTCCAAAGATGCCTAATAAACAATTATGTGAAGGCATTTCTGTACCATTGCCTTGAGGGCACTTTTATAACTTACATATGTTAAAGTCATCATACTTAATCCATCTTCCAGATGCCTGATTAAATTTAAATGGCATTCCTATTTAGTTGAAGGAACTAGTAGATTAAAAATGTGATTGGGATTTATGTCTTCCCAATAACTTTTATATGGCTTCACGAGAAGAAAGTCAGCAGTGATGACAAAGAGTGTGCCAAAGTTGAGACATAGTGATAGTGTAGTAAGATCAGTGCTAGGTGTATAATTTGAGAAAACAAATAGTGAATTTAGGCAGAAACTCAACCTTTAAGTCACTTAATTATACCTAAGGGTATAGCAGAGGGTTCTAAAATTACTGTAACTATTATTTGCCTGGTATAACCACAGCGGGACAGATAGGGGAATGGAATTTTGACTTTAAACACATATTTCCTGGCTTTAAACTCCACATAGGATTTAGAATTATATAGAAACTTAAATTCCAGTCTTAACTATGGGCTTTAAAAATACACACACACACACACACACACACACACACACACACACACAGGTTGCACTAAGCTTCATTATTTCAGTTGCCTGAATAGTAATTTAACCTAATTCTTAAGTTAGTATTATTTATATTTAAGAATAGTAAAAATGAGTATAATTAACAGAAAATGTTTGCATATCCAAGACCATATGAATGGAATAAGAACATTATAGGTTTTTTTTGGTGGGGGGGTTGTTTATTTTTTAATCCAGAAAGTATAATTCGGAAACTTTACAATTCTTATGGCATATAAGCTGTTCAATTAGACTTCAGCTGCTAAGATACCAGAAAAATTAAAAAGTTTTCCTTATTGCCTTAAATTTTTCTGGGAAGCAAGGCAAATATAAATCCTAAATAAATAAGCAAGTACTGTAGGTGACGTTTTCACCCTGGGGCCTCAGTCCAATTTTTCTAAATTTGTTTAGCTTTCTGCCTGCTTTTGAGGGCTTCTGTTGCTTGTTTTTGTTTTCTTTTTCTTTGCTGTTTCACATGGAAATCAAGTCTGCTTTTATTGATTGAAAACTTGATGTTTTATAAATATGCTTGTTTGTATTGCTTATATTTTTAGTGCTGTGTTCAAGCAGATGCCTTAGAAGAGGTTTAATGAGTAGAAAGGAAAATGAGAAAACATGAAAATGAAATCTTCATGTATATTTTTTTTTCTGAAAGGGATTCTCTTTAATAACATAGTCATACCAAACAAAAACCATTCTTTCCTGAAACATCACTATAAAAATAGAACATAAAGATATAACACATTTTTTTAAAGCAGTATAAATCAAGAAGACATAGTATAATTAAAACACTTAGAAAGCATTTTTAAGAATATGTTATTTAAAAAACTGATGAAATTACTTTTATATTCCTTGGTCACCTCCAGAGTTAAATTTATGATGTGAAATTATGGGCAAATAAGAATTGTATCATAAATTTGAAAATTCCTTAAAATCAGTCAGGTTTTGACAGCAAAAGGTAAGGGGCTCATTTATTGAGCCCTTACCTTCAGCATTATTGCTTAATGCTGAAGACCAGAGAAACATTTAGAGAGCTCTTAATTCAAAGGATTTCTTTTGGGTTTTTTTTTTTTTTTGAGACAAAGTCTCACTCTCGCTCAGGCTGGAGTGCAGTGGTGCTATCTCGGCTCTCTACCTCCTGGGTTCAAGAGATTCTCCTGCTTCAGCCTCCCAAGTAGCTGAGACTACAGGCACCCACCACTACACCCAGCTAATTTTTGTATTTTTAGTAGACGTGCGGTTTTGCCATGTTGGCCAGGCAGGTCTCGAACTCCTGACCTCAAGTCAGTCTGCCCCCCTCTGTCTCCCAAAGTGGAATTTCTTTCTTTTTCCACATTGCTCTGCTTCGAGTCAGGAGAGTGTTTTTGTGTGCTATCACTGTCCCACATTTCTTGTACAGAGAAATATTACATGTATGGATTGTTCCTCAACCCTACAAAAACTGTAATCCCCACTCTTAACTTAGACAGTTGTACCTTATGAGTTAACAGCTTTATCAAGGGTGGCACTAGCACTTTGGAGGACTCTTGAATTTCTTACTCTAGGAACTTGGGAGAAAATAAGTGTTTTCCTCAGATACGTTACTGGTTGATCATGAGAGTCAGTATGGCAAGTCTTTAGGAAACCAATATAAACATCTCAAAATAAATGGAACACCCACAGAGAAGTGGGGGGTTAGAATTATAACTGCCCAAAGTACAAGCCCTGCCACTAAATATCACCTCTCTTTTACCACCTCACACCCAAGCCGCTCTTTAGTACTGCATATAGTAAAATAGTGTTTTCAAAAATGTGAAGGGAGGGAGAGACTGTTTAATCAAAGATGGGCTGTTACATGGACCAAACTAATAAGAAGAAAAGCACAAGGAACCCAGGGGCAATTTTACTCCTGCTAAATGCCCCTGGAAATGAATGATAAGGGTTTGATTGCTAGACACAGACCTTCTAAAATCCCTAGGCTACAGTTGAGCTCCTCCAAAGAAATTGTACCTCATTAATTCATTAAAACTGTAAAGTACCTACCAGCAATCAGGTGCTGGATTGGGCACAAAGACTGCAGTCAGTGAAAAATCACATTCCTGAATGGGGCTAGGGGAGGTAAGGAGACTCTTACTAGTTGGGGAAATGTCCCAGAAACAATGAACGATGACATAGGGTGACAGGGAGCATGGTACAGGGTTGTACGTGTGATATTGCTCCGTGACTAGAATAATGGGCATTGGAGAGTCATACTGACATAGGTTCAAATCCTTGTTCAGCCATTTAATTTACTAGGTATGTGATTAAGTTTCTGGAACTTTCTGAAGTTAGTATTCTGGATATAATGATCAAACCTGCCTTGTAAGGCTGATCTGAAGACTGAAGGAGGCAGTAGATGAAAAGCCCTTGGCACAGTGTTTGGCACAAGTGGGCAGTCAATAAATGGTGGTGTTGATTTATTTATTGATTTTTTAACCTCTGTTCCAGGTCTGTAATAAGGAATAGAAGTGTGGTGTTTGTGTAGAACTTGTCTACAAGCCAACTTGTTTCAAACTGGATGATATTCCCTTTGGGGCATGGCGAGTTCCCATTGGAAATACCCATTTCTACTCACTATGTCCTTTCTTCATTTAAAATATGATCTTTCATAAGATCATGGACTTTGTGCACAGAAGCACTTCCAAATCCTCCCTACTTCAACCAGCCACCGCCCACTCCAGCACCAACGGAGAGCATTTCTTAACCATTAAAACTAGGGTGTTTCAAAGTAGAGAAAAGATTGTCAGTTAAAAATTGCAAATAATTTTCTCTGTTTACAGATGGAGACTTTAATTTACCTTTGGAGTCCCAAATTATCAGAACAGGCCCCACTAATTATACAAATTAAATAAAGAATGTATTCATTTATTCCTAATAGAGACACAACATGATATGGTGGTTATGAGTGTATTTTCTAAGAGTGTAGTTTATGGAGCCAGATAGCCTGGTTCAGATACCAGCTCCACTACTGTGCTGGTGAGTTTCCAGAGATGACCTCCCCATTCACCACCCTCCTGGTATTCATGCCTTTTTCTGGTGTCTCCCAGCATTAAATCTGGGCTTGCCCTTGAAACAAATTGGATGGAGCAGAGGTGACATTGCATGACTTCTGGGGCAAGGGCATAAGAAGCTGTCATATAAGGACCACCATGCTGTGAGGAACCCTAACATAGCCATGTAGAGACGCTTTGTAGAGAGAAGGAGGCCCAGAAAACCCCTAGTAGTTCCATTCCTACTACTCAGCCGAGGTGCCAGACATATGAATGAAGTCATTTTGAAGGGCTAGTCCAGTGAGCCTTCAGATGACTCAAGCCCCAGCTCCTAACTAACAGTAAATGCATGAAAGAATTCAAGCCAGAACCATCCAGCTGAGATCAGTGACTCACAGAACCGTAAGAAATAAGAGTACATTATTGTTTTAAGCCACAGAATTTCAGGGTTGTTTGTTGTGCAGCAGAAGATTACCTTAACAATTACTTATGAGCTGTATGACTTTGGGCTTGTTACTTAACCTCCTTGTGCCTCAGTTTCCTCATCTGTATAATGTGGATAATAATACTCCCTACCTCATAGGATTGCTTTGGGACTTAAATTAGTTATTATATGTACAGCATTAAGAACAGTGCCTCGCACATGGTAAATACTCAAAAAATATTATTTCTTCATAAAATATTATATTTATTGAACACTTATATGCCATGGCCTGTTTCATACCCTGGGCACACAGTGAGAAGGTCCCTGCACTAATGGTGCTTACATTCTAGAAGCGGGAGAGAAACCATAACATAGGATGATAATGTAAGAGTGACACTGATGAGGTGACATTTGAGAGGAAACCTAGATGATGCAAAGAATCTACCCACTGATGATTCTTGGAGAAACTGTGAGGTCACCACACCTCTGGGTGTAATGACTTATTATGTGGCAGTAGACAGTATCTCTGACGCTTCTTGTCCATCATAAGTAAAGTACAAAATGTCTCCTGGATGTTTATGAGTGGAAAGGCCTTGCTCATGGATTAAGGTTAGCTCCTGTGGTGAGGGTGGTAGGTTTGGTTTGCTTCTTTGTTTCTTTATGTTTGGTTTCTTTGGTTTTTGACTTTGAAAGATGCTTTGAGGATGTGGAGGTGGGAGAAGGGAGCTAAAGGGTCTGTTTTTATGAGTAATGTTGCCTTGTGTTCTGGGTGACACACTGGTGCAGAGTTGGGAGGAAGCTGTTTTCATCATCTCCATTCACAACCCTCTGAAATCTTTGTTGGGGGGAATCTTAAGAACATCAAGAAAGAGCACCCTTGAAACAGATAGAGATTTCCTCTTCATGGGTCCATTCAGGGTACTTCCATCAGCAGGCACATTTCATTTATACGTTCGTCTGTTGACACTTGGGTGTGCTTCTACCTTTTGGCTATTTTTGACCATTTTGAACCATGCAGTGCTTTCAGTTCCTTTGCGTGTATAGTCAGGAGTAGAACTGCTGGATCACATGATAATTTAGGTTTTAAGGAATCACCAAACTGTTTTTCAGAAGTAAAAGAGAAAAAACCTGGTGAACACTGTTACCAGGAAGCCACGCTGCTTTGTAGGCCAATGTAGATGTCCCCTGGAGTTCTCTCAAACAACTGGCATTTTGAAGAGGATGCTGGCACAGTCATCAGCTGCTAGGAACTTGAGCCATTGTACTTCAGTGGTTACAACTTATGCATTGTTTAAAGATACATATATTTGTGGTTAAACATTTTTTTAAACAAGGGGATCATCAGGAGCCAGGCAGCTACTCCAAGAGATGCCCAGTATGCTTGTTTTCATTATGATGTTATAATTTTAATGAACTTATTTTATTATTTCTCCATAAACCTCAGATATATGAAAAATTGTTTCTGTAAATCTTAGCTATGCATATATTGTTTTATTATTCCCTATCTCAACCATATACATCTGTAAATAAAAAAATTGTATTTCTTAGCATAGAAATAAATCACAGAATTATGAAGTCAGAAGGGAATTATTAGGCTGTCTTCGTAACTACCTCTCTGTACCCCAGTACACGCCAGATATCCACTTCCTCTGTGTTCCCATAGCATTTGGGGGTGTCTTTATTGGAGCACTGATCACCCTGTATTATAATCATGTTTATTAATCTGCCTTTCCTACTAAACTATAAAGCTCTTGAGGACAAAGCCCTTGTTTTAGTTGTCTATTTTCCTGGTAGCTAACATAGTGGTTGACACATGCAATAGTAGGTGAGTGAAAGAATGAATTGATGAATCAATTAATAGCTCTGTCCACCTGCTTCTGGGCAGAACAGCACAGAAATAAGAAATCTCTGAAGAAAATTATCAATTTGTTTTCACATATTTCTGGAGAAAGGAGATGTATTAGTCATTTTCACACTGCTATAAAAAACTACCTGAGACTAGGTAATTTATAAAGAAAAGAGGTTTAATTGACTCACAGTTCTTCATGGCTGGGAAGGCCTCAGGAAGCTTACAAGCATGGTGTAAGGGGAAGGGGAAGCAAGGCACAACTTTCATGGTGGCAGAGAGTGACGGGGACTGCTACATTTAAAACCATCAGCTCTCATGAGAACTCATTCACTATCAGGAGCACAGCATGGGGGAAACCCGCCCCCATGATCCAATCACCTCCCACCAGACTCCTCCTGCAATAGGATTACAATTTGAGATGAAATTTGGGTGGGGACACAGAGCCAGACCATATCAGGAGACTTCTAAGATTTTGTACTCTGTAGAAATCTACATTTGAAAGAGGTGTTCTCTTCCTGTGTCCTCCCCTGCTGTGTCTCTAGTTGTGTTCCACCCCACAAGTGTGTCATTATCTGTCACCATATGATTGTATTGAGTGACCATCAGTCAGTCAATGTACCAACATTGGTGACGTGGACAAAGCAGTAGGCCATTTGGATTTATTGTTGGTTTCTGAATACTCACTTTCCAGTATAGGTGAACATTCCAGATGCATCATTAACTGAAGCTGTATGTACTTTCTCTATTTACATCCACTAGTCAGTTGAAATATAAATGTGTGTTATGCTTCTTGTAGATGCAAGAGTATAATGCCGCAATATTAATGTTAACTTTGGTAATTATATGTCTAAAACCATTTTGGGTTGAACTTGCAAATCATCAGATAAGGAATAGATTAACAGTTAATATGAATTAAGAGAGTATATTATATCAGGTTGTTAACTTTAAGAAAAACGTTTTCTTTTTTTTTTTTTCCCCCGAGATGGAGTTTCACTTTTGTCTCCCAGGCGGGAGTGCAATGATTCGATCTCAGCTCACTACAACCTCCACCTCCCAGGTTCAAGTAATTCTCTTGTCTCAGCCTCCTGAGTAGCTGGGATTACAGGTGCCCACCACCACACTTGGCTAATTTTTGTATTTTTAGTAGAGGTGAGGTTTCACCATATTGGCCAGGCTAGTCTTGAAATCCTGACCTCAAGATGATCCCACCGCTTTGGCCTCCCAAAGTGCTGGGATAACAGGTGTGAGCCACCACACCCAGCCAACATTTTCTTTTAGAGTCAAAAAGTGCTTATGAAAACATAGGTAATATAAGGTTGAATGATAGAGATGAGATTATATCATAATTCTAACATTTATAGAATTGAATTTTGGACCAACATTTGTAACATTAAATAAAATTACCTTCAGTATTGTATTTAAGTTTTCAATGTTTCTTTCCATGTAGGTCATAAATCTTATGGGGGAAAATAAAAACACTTTCTTGGGGGGAATTCTTTATATCTTCTGAGGGTGAATTAATACTAAATCTTGTCATCCTTTTGATGATGATTCTTGACTCTGACTAACTTGTGATTTTCATGCTTGCCCAAGATATGTATTCAGTGATCTTGGAGTAAATGTATGAGGGAAATGGGCATTGCAGCTTTATGATGTGGAGCCATGTAACAGGAGGCAAGATTTTTCCCGTAGGAATTATTTTGTGAGCTATATGAAGACAGAAGGTGGAACACCTGTTATGGAGGCAACAAGGAAGGATGTCGGAATGGGGATCAATGAGATTAGTTTATTCAATTTATACAACAAGTATTTACTGAGCATGGACTGTTCTAGGCACATGGGATGTATCAGTGAGCCAAACAGAGACTCTTGCCCTTGAGGAGCTTTACATGCCTGGGATTTTCTAGGAGCAGCAGAGAGTCCTGTGGAGTGAATAAGCAGGAAGGTTGTAGAAGCTGAGGACATTGAGGAGGAAGTGGGGTAGATCCTGAAGAGCCCAGTGGGCCATCATGATGAAGTGGAAAGCCTATCAATAAGGGCCCCCATAGAAATTAGCACAGTCAAAATCCAGTGATTCAAGGAGGGTTATTTACAAAGGGACTATTCAAGAAGAGTAGGCAAGCCACAAAGGATAGTACAGTAACACAGCAAGTGACAGGCTGTCGCCATTTCTAGTCAGTCCCCAAAGGAGGTGTGGAGGGTGTTGGTACTAGAAGCCAGGAGTTAGCACAAGGTAACCTCACAGGAAAAGAAAAATTTCCCTCACAGGAAAGTAAATGCCCTCACCTGACTCTCTTCCTTGTTTTCAGTATCCTGTTGGGGTTTCTCATGGTCCAGTGCAACTGGAAGACAGTTGTTGATGCATTCGTTTAGATCAACCACCCAGGAAAAAGAATGGGGTGAAGATGGAAGGAGAGTGGATCTGGAAAGGCAGATGGACAGTGTTTGGCACTGGGAGGCTGTATCAGGGTTCTCCATAATTAGAACCAATAGGAGATATAGATACATAAATGTTTATGTATACATATATAAAACACATGCATATGTATGTATATATTAATACAGGTACATATGTATATTGAATGTATACACACACACACACATATATATATGTATACACATATAAAGAGCTTTATTTCAAGGAATTCACTTATGTGATTGTGGGATTAGGGAGTGGCAAGTCTGACATTTGTAGTGCAAGTCAACAGGCTGAAAACTCCCAGTGAGAAGATACCTCTGCAGTCTTGAGGCAGAATTTCTTCTTCAGGGAAACCTCAGTTTTGTTCTTAAGGCCTTCCAACTGATTGGATAAGGGCCACCCACATTATCAAGGATAATCTCTTTTGCTTAAAGTGAACTGATTGTAGATGTTAGCCACATCTGCAAAACACCTTCACAGCGATACCTATATTACTGTTGATTGAATAACTACTTACTATAGTTTAGCCAAGTTGACCCATAAAACTAAATTATCTCAGAGCCACTGCAGGGTTTTAAGCAGAGGAGTGCCATAATGTGGCTTGTGATTTAGAAGGATCACCCTGAATACTATGCTGAGAACAGACCATGGGGTGCAAGAATGGAAGAAGGGAGACCAGCTGGGAGCCTTTTGTTGTAATTCAGATGAGAGATAATGAGGGCTTGGGCCAGGATAGGAACCATGAAGGTGGTGAGGGGATGGTCAGTTTTCTGGATAGCTTTTAAAATAGAGCCAATAAAAATTATTAATGGACAAGATGAGGGGTATAAGAGAAAGAAGAGAAGTCAAGAATGACCTCAGAGTTTTTGGCCCGAGACACCTGGAAGGATGAAGGTGCAATAATAAACCGTACAGGGAAGACAGAGATGGAGCAGCTTTGGCAGGGGAGGTCAGGGTCTGTCTGTCTTCAACATGTTAAGCTGAGCTATACCTTAGACCCCAAGTGATGATGTCAAAGCAGATTACCATTCCAAATATGACTTTACCATCAGAGAGAACAAGGAACAGGTAACAATTTGCTTCCTGTCCCTGGATCAGTACTTTAGGACTTAACAAAAATTGGAAACATGACAAAATGGCAGCTAGTGAGTCCATGTCTTTAAAGCATGCAGTTCAAGGAACTGGGTGGCTGTATCCAACTGTGTGGAGGTGTGCTGGCTGCTGAAGATAAAGCTGCTCATGACTTAGGTTTTAAGAAGAATAACAGTATATAGTAAAAAAAAAAAAAAGTCTAATTCACTGATAATGGCAATAAAGACACTTCTGTTTCAAATGGCTTGCTCTGGTGTATCACAGGAATAAATCCTATTTCTTGCCTAGCCTGAGTCTATTATTTGGAACCAAACTGTCACCATTTTGCATTGAAAATAAGGCATCAGAATCTTTTGAGACTGAACTGTGGTACAAAGGACTTGGTTGCTGAGAGTTTGGAGTCTTCCCAACACTTGATGTTTTTCTTCACTCTTTAGAGAAAAAATCAGTAATTTATTGTGCACAAAACCCTACCCAGATGCTGCAGCAAAATATGAAAAATACTTTATAAAGCTAAATGCTATCAGAGATAGAATCAGGGACACATTCACTACTATTGCCCAGATTTCAATAGTCCGCTTTTTAGATCTTGAGTGTGATCTGTCAACCTAACATTTTATAGAATACTGGAGTTTGTAATGAAGAATCACTCTGTTACTTCTGGGTCCTAATTTGATTTGACTATCCAGAACTATCTGATGAAGCTAGCAAGCACTTGCTGCCACCAACGACAGCCTGTTATTTTGAGTTAGGATCTTCTAACTTACAGAGACAGAGAACAAACAAGTGACTGCCTTTGCAATACTTACCAAATAGATGGACATATGTTAAAATTATTCCTCTCATTTGTGTGAAACTAGTATTAATTTTAAAATAGCATGATTAATTGATTTTATTTTTTAAAAACAGGCCTACTACTGATGGTGTTGACAAAAAGAGTAAAACTCTGTAAAATATTTGAAGAGATTTATTCTGAACCAGATAGGACCAAGACCCATGCCACAGCCCCAGGAGGCTCCGAGAACATACGCCCCAGGTGGTTGGGCCAGAGCTTGGTTTTATGCATTTTAGAGAGATGTAAGGCATCAATTGTTACATGTAAGGTGTACATTGGTTCAGTCTGGAAAGGCGGGACAACTTGAAGTGGGGAGGGGCTTCTAGGTCATATGTGGATTCAAAGATTTTTCTGATTGGCAATTGGCTGAAAGAGTTAAATTATTATCTAAGACCTGGAATCAATAGAAAAAAGTGTCTGATTAGGATAAAGTGTGGTGGAGACCAAGGTTTTTATCATGCAGATGAAATCTCCAGATAACCCACTTCAGGGAGAATAGACTGTGTTTCTTATCAGATTTCAAAAGGTGCCAGACTCTTAGTTAATTCTCTCCTGGATCAGGGAGAAGATCTGGAAAGGGAAGGAGATTCTCTACAGAATGTAGATTTTCCCCCAGCAGATAGCTTTGCAAGGTCATTTCAAAATATGTGAAAGAAATATATATTGGGGTAAAATACTTTGATTTCTTTCAGGGCCTGCTGTCATGATGATATCTTACTGCTACAAAGAGTGTATTTTGTCAGTCTTTAGGTCTCTATATTAATATTAATGCTGGTCATTTGTGCCTGGATTCCAAAGGGAGGAGGGCATAATGAGGCATGGCCAACCCCAACTTCCCATCATGGCTGAACTGGTTTTTCAGGTTAGCTTTGGAATGCCCCTTTGAGGGGCTTAGAATTTTATTTTTGGTTTACAATGGACTTGTGTATATTACCAGTATCTATTAAGTGGTCCTTGGGGAACACAAGTTTGAGAAACACTATCCTATACAGTGCTTTCCTCAAGAGCAGAAGTCGCAGTTACCTTTGCCCTTTCCTTAGAGCCCTGAACATGGCCTGACATGTAATAGGTATTTAATAAATATTTGATTAATTTATTTTAAAAATTGGATAGCTTTCATGGGAGAAACAAAAAAATTATCACTGTTTCCTCCTGTTCTTTGCCTTATCCTCAAGGAACTTATATTCATTTGGGAAGACTTTATAACCATTTCATTTCTGAGTTTTACATTCTGCTTCAGTTTCCTCAGACATCTCAGGTAATTTTCTGAGCTGAAACCAAGACGAAGTCATAGTCCTCCACAATAATTCTGTCTTAGCTCCTCTGGGAAGCTACCAAACTAACCACTGATATTTCTAATTTATTTATATATGTTGAGAAACTCCCAGACCAGTTTCCAAAGGGGTAGACCATTTTGCACTCCTATTGGCAATAGTTAGAAGTTCTGTTTGTCCCATATTCTGATATTTGGTATCATCAGTCTTTTTAGTTTTAGCTATTTTGGTGGGCAAAATTCTAGTCATATCATTTTGTGATTTTAGTTGGCATTTCCCTGATGGCTAATAAGATTGAACTGTTTTTTTACGTGCATATTGGTCTTTGTTTGTGAAGCGTATGTTAAGTCTTATGTCCATGTTTTTATTGGATTGTCTTTTATCATGAAGTTGTAATTCTTTATTCTGAATTCAAGTTTGTCAGATATATGTATTGCAAATTTTTTTCCCATCTGTGGTTTATCTACTCTTAACAGTTACTTTTGATGAGCAGAAATTGAAACACTTTGGAAATCCAATTTGCTAGTTTTTAACTCTTGCAGTTACTACTTTCTTGCTACTCAAGATTGCAAAGATACTCTTCTGATATGGTTCTGTTGTCTGGGGAAACACCCAAGGTCCTTTATCTCACACCAAGAAAATCAGCAACATGTACACACTCGTGGAATGGATTAAGGAGCAGAAACTATAATAGGCAAGAAAGAAGAGAACAGCTCCACCATACAGAGAGAGGAGGGCTCCAAATGGAATAACCCCCACATGTAGCGGGAAGCAGTCAGTTATATTGGGAGGCTTAAGGAGGTGGTGTCTGATTTGCATAGGGTCCAGGGGATTGGTTTGACCAGGTGTGTCATTCACATAGCCTGCAAAAAAATTGGCCCTCCCACCCTAACCTTGTATTATGCAAATATGGCTTCTACCTGGCTGATTGCCATCATACTTGTACACGTGGCTTCTACCTGGCAGACTGCCATGGTACCCACACACGTGGCAACAAAGAAAAGGGAATGGGAATTGCCATATTGTGTGGACCCAGTTCTTAGCCACCTGCATTTACATAAACCTGTGGCTCACACATCAATGCCTACAGGTCTGGTTTTTCAGGCCACTTATTGTTAGAAAATAAATGTTTTGCCGGCTGCTTTCTTATTAAAAGAAAAAGCCTTACCGAAGACTCTTCTACCCTTTCTAGCTGCCTAAAATAATTTATTAGTAACATCTGTGATACTTTCTATGTTTTTTCTAGATGCTTTATAATTTTAGCTTTTACATTTATGCCTGTGATTCATCTCAAATTAATTTATACGTGGTGTGAGATGGGGTTATGATTCATATTTTTCAACATCTTCTGTCAAAAAGACTGTTCTTTTACCCATATATTGCTCTCCAGAGAAACAGTCAAAAGATTTTGTTTATTTGTTTATTTATTTTTGATTATGGGAATTGGTGCATATAATTATAAAGGCTAAGAAGTCCCACCATCTGCTTTCTGCAAGCTGGTGAACGAGGAAAACTAGTCGTTTAATTCAGTCCAAGTTCAGAGACCTGAGAACCAGGAGGGCCTCTGGTGTAAGTCCTGGAGTCCCAGGGCCTTAGAGCCAGGAGCTCTGATATCCGAGGGCAGGAGAAAATGGATGTCCCAGCTCAAGGAAGAAGAAAGAGAGAATTTACCTTTCTTCCACCTTTTTTTTCTACAATCTGTCCTCAACAGATTGGAGAACGTCCACCCACCCTGTTGAGAATGAATCTGCTTTACTCAGTCTACTGATTCAAATGCTAGTCTCTTCCAGGCAAACCCTCATACACACTCCAGAAATCATGTTTTATCAGCTACCAGCAAGTTGACCATCACACTTACTGAAGAGCTTTGACACCTTTGCCAAAAATTAATTGACCATTATATGTGTGGATCTATTTCTGGACTCTCTTCTATTCCTTTGATCTGTTTGCCTATCCTGAGTATTTTTCTATTGTTTACAGGAGTCTTTTAGATATCATTATTATGGTGATACTTAACAACATATTAAGTGAACTACTTTTTTAAAAAAGGGAAAAATAGCTGGACGTGGTGGCTCATGCCTGTAATCCCAGCACTTTGGGAGGCTGAGTGGGTGGATCACCAGAGGTCAGGAGTTCAAGATCAGCATGGCTAACGTGGTGAAACCCCATTTCTACTAAATATACAAAATTAGCTGGGTGTGGTGGTGTGGGCCTGTAATCCCAGCTACTTGGGAGGCTGAGGCAGGAGATTCACTTGAACACAGAACGGCAAGGGAAAGAAAGACAAGAAACAAAAAGAAATAAAAGAGAGAAGAAAAGAAAAAGAGAGAGAAAATTCAGTCACATCAGCTCTCCATACATTTATTTTGTTGACATATTTATATAATAAGCTATATAATAAGCATGTTGACTACATGATATCTGTATTTGTAGTTATTTCTAAAACTTCCCCATGTGTTTTAATTTTTGCTCTTTCATATTATCCTCTAAAAAGCAATGAGAGGCCCTCCATCCTTCACAGGGTGTTTCTTTTTATATTCTGTAGAAATTATGGCTGATCCAGAAATTAAAGTGAGAAACCAATGTTCCTAGCCAGTGCATTCTTTAAGAGATGTTATTGTCAACTCACTTATTTTGTACAGAGTAACTTCATTAAACAAGCTTGTAAGGGATTCCTTGCCTCTCACTTTTGGCATAAAATGCATGTATGAAACCAGATTTTGCAGTGTGACTCAGATGTTCATCTTTATTACAAGTTAAATTTTGATGCTTTTCTATTTGTATTTTACAAGTGCTTTAGGGTTAACAATTTTAAAAAACAGGCAAAAGATTTGAATAGACATTTCACCAGAGAAGATATATAAATGGCCAATAAGCACACGAAGAGATGCTCGACATCATTAGTCATTAGAGAAATGCAATCAAAACCACAATAAGCTCCTACTTCATACACGCTAGGATGACTTTAACAAAAAACAGAGAATAACAAGTGTTGGTGAGGATGTGAAGAAGTTGGAACGAACTCTCATTCACTGCCAGTAGGAATGTAAAATGATATAGCCACTTTGGAAAACAGTGTCTTTTAAAGTTTAAACATTTACCATATGACCCAGCAATTGCACGCTTCGGTGCAAGAGAAATGAAAATACCTCCACATAAAGACTTGTACAAAGATGTTTATAGAAGCATTAATAATAGCCAGAAAGTAGATACATTTCAAATACCTGTCAATAGGATAAATGGATAAATATGTGGCATATGCATACAATGGAATATTATTCAGCCATAAAAGGTATGAAGTACTAATTCATGCTACAACATGGATGGACCTCAGAGACACTATGCTAATTGAAAGAAGCTGGATGCAAAAGACCACATACTGTTTGATTCCATTCATGTGAATGTCCAGAAAAGGCAAGTCTGTAGAGACAGGAAGTAGATTAGTGCTTGCTTGAGGCCGTGGGTGGGAATGAGCAGTGCCTGCAAATGGGCATGAGAAATCTTTTTGGAGTGATGGAAATGTTCTGAAATTGGATTGTAGTAGTGGTTGCACAACTTCATACATTTACTAATAATTGTTGAAATGTACACTTTAAAATGAGTATGTTTGTATGGTTTGTAAATCATACCTCGAGAAAGTTGTGTTGTTATGTTTTTTAAAAGTGTTTTATGATTGAAAAACTCTAAACTGAATTGTGTCTGAAGTATCAAGGAAACACCAGGACCTTGCCTGACACTTGAGGCCAAGTGGGGAATGATAAAAGCAGAACCGCTGTCTCTGGCATTCTAGGATTCTCAATTTTAAGAACCAGCTTCTCCTTGAATTGAAAAACCACAGGATAAGTGCTTCTCATCAACATCAGCCATCTGTTCAGACAGCTGAGGGCTTTGAGGAAAAGGTGCTTGGTGAAACTTGGGTATTCTCATTTTATGAATAACCCTAAGCTTTGCAGTTGTACCAGGTCGCCATGCAGGAAGTACTAGGCATGTTTGAACGTTATTACCCCCACCCTGCCATGTCTTTCAAGCCATCTGTGCCAGTTTCACACAGTCTGAACTAGTAAGTTCTTTCTGAGACGCTCCCCAGTCTTCTTTTCCTGTCTACTAGTGTCTTCTTTTTATGATTTTTTTTCTTAAATGTGTCGCTGTCACAGAACATTTAATTTAAATGCCACACCATCTGAGCAAAATGATTCACTGTCTTTTCTTCTGCTGACTAAACTCTCCCCCGGGAATCATGAGGTTTTTCTTAAATAGCATGCTAGTTTATCCACTTTTGTTTTGTTTTTAATTTCATTTACATTTTTTTAAAAAGCTTTGTGTTTGGAGGAGTCTGAGTGGAAAAGAATGTATTTAGTTAGTTTGAAAATAATTTATAAGCAAAGTTAGCTAGGTTGTTGGGAGGCTTGGGCACATGGGCATGGAAATAATGAAGGTGCCTCCTCTGTTCATGCTCCTAACCACTATCCCAAGGATGTGCCCTTGGGTTGTTGCTTCTGGCACCTCTGAGCCCTTCCCACACCCTCTTCCTCTCTTACCCGCTATTTGAGGCTACACATTTATGAGCCATCTGGCTAGAGTAAGACGTCGTCTGGGGCCTCAGACTTTGTTTTCTCTTGTAAAAGTTTTTCTATGTCCCATCTATCTGATCAAATGTCCTCTTTCCTGAGAGAACTGGACCTTTTGAAATGTTTTCCCCTGAAACCATCATTCTAACTGCCTTACAATATTGCAACATTCAGCTCAAGTATCTTACCCTGACATGTTCAAAAGCAAACTTAAGACACCCTCTGTCTGTCTGCCCTACTTCTCTCTAAAGCAAAACAACACAAAACCTTTCTCTCCTTCTTACTGCCTTTGTATTGTGGATGGTACCTGCGGGGCTTGAAACCTTGAAGCTATCTTCAGTGTTTGTGGGTTTTCTGTCAGACATCTGGCCTCTGCCACATTAAGTGAACCGAGCTTTCCCATGCAAATGCCCACTGTGAATTAAAACAACAATGTTGTTTTTTATTTTTTTTGCCTGCCAGATGGATAAGTATTGATAGGCAACCAGTGTAGGAGAGGGTGTGAAAAATGGGAATTCATACAGCTTTTCTTGGGGGATGTTCTGTAATCATCCAAAATGCCCAACTCCTTGACTTAGCAAGTCCATTTCTAGGAATTTATCCTATAAAAATATTCCCTTAAGCACAAGAATATTTTTATAATTATGTTTATAATAGCATTATCTATATTAAGGAAAATTTGGAAACAAGCTCAATTTAGAAAAATGATATTTCTTATATAAATTATGGTACAGGTGTACATTAGAATAGTATAAAGCCATTAGAAAGGGTAGTATAGCTATCTTTCAGTCCTTTGGAGTTCTCTGGATATTTGATAGGTACTTAACAGATCTGGCTTCCATTTTTTAAATATACTCTTGCACATTATTTTATAATGTTATACATCACATATTCTTCTAGATAACCTACAAATACAACATCGTATCATTCTTATTACTTCCTAATAAAAATTGCCTCATTGACTTCTGGTCAAAATGATGAATTAAGCATTTATTTACGTATTACTCTTCCCACCACAATTACAATAAGGGAATTGAAAAGTTTAAACTCATAGGACAAATGGAACAGAATTAATAGTCCATGAGAGATACCAACAAGATTTTGGAAGATAAGAAAGCAGATGGTCAGTGGTGACTGAATTAACAGAAGAGAGAGAATCAACACTCCCCTGCCAGAGGAGAAGGGGCGTGCCAGTAGGAAGCAAGCTAATTTGTGCCACATAATCCTAGAAAGGCTCTGGAGCTGGAGGCACCTGGGTGTTTGGAAGGCAGGAGGGCCGGTGAAGTTAGGAATTGGAGTTCTGTTTGAAGGCCTCTGTAAGACCAGTTAGCCCTTTTCCCTCCTCCACCTCACGCAGCAAGAATGCTGTCTCTCTTCTACCTCCCCACCTTCTCCCTCCAGCCTGGCAGGGAGTATGCTCTGGGAACCACAGGGGCTCTGGGCTTCAGAACTGCAAGCCTAGCAAAAGAGGCCAGGCCCAGGTATGGCACTGAAAACAGGGTAATTACAGTCTGCGTATTAGAACAGTGAGACCCCTGGCCTCGCCTCTCCCTCTGCTCCTCCCACGAAAGCTGCAGTAAGGTCTTTACCCCTCAGGTGAGGCAGTGAATGATCTAGAGAAAATGAACCGTCCTTGAGAAAGGACCTCTATCCAGATACTGACATTTGGGAGGCCCAAGGATAAAACCAGCTTGTCCCCATCACACTGTGGTGACGAGCCCTGCCTCAGAGCTTCCGGTCAGCCTCACCTCAGTTCTGAATATGAACAGGCAGTTGAGGATTACTAGACATTTGAGAAAAACCTCTTACGTGAAAAGGCAGAACCCAAACCAAGGGAAACAAAAACTCCAAGGAAACAGAGACAATGCAGAGCAGAAGAAAATGTCAAAATAATTATCATTATCATCCTCAGGGAGAAGCGAAAAGGCACTGTGCACATAAAATCAAAACAAGACACTAAAAACAAAGGAAGCGACAAGAAAAACACAGTTGGAAATTAAAAACTTGATAATAGAAGTGAAAAAAATTAATATTAGGGCTGAGAGATAAACTTGAAGATACTCAGCAGGTAGAACAAAATAAGAGGTAGAATATTGAAGAGAAAAGATAAGAAAATTAGAGGACCTGTCAGGGAAGTCCAACTCTGACTAATGAGAGTTCTAGAAAGCAAGAACAGAGAATTTGGAGAGGAGGGAATTATCAAATAAATAACACTCAGCACAAATGAATGAAGAAAGATAAATGCCAAAGTGCATATTTGTTAAATTTACACACAAAAATCCTACAAGTCTCTGCAGTGGGGGCAATCACAGAGAGGGGAAAGAACAGCATCAGCCTATTGCTGGAAGCTAGAAGGTGGTGGAGCAAAGCCTTTAGAGTTCTGAGAAAATTATTTTAAAGCTACGATTTTGGGCTCTTGCCTGTAATCTCAGCACTTTGAGAGGCTGAGGCAGGCGGATCATGAGGTCAGGAGTTCAAGACCAGCCTGGCCAACATGGTGAAACCCCATCTCTACTAAAAATACAAAAATTAGCTGGGCGTGGTGGCAGGTGCCTGTAATCCCAGCTACTTGGGAGGCTGAGGCAGGAAAATGGCTTGAACCTGGGAGGCGGAGGTTGAAGCAAGCCAAAATTGTGCCACTACACTGCAGCCTGGGCAACAGAGTGAGACTCTGTCTCAAAAAAAAAAAAAGCTACAGTTTTGTACCTTGCCAAACTGGCAGACAAGTGTTGAGTACAGAATAAAGACATTTTCAGAGGTGTACTATCTTAAACTTTTAGTCTCTGTACACCCTTTGTAAGAAAACTAAAAGAGATGATCTCCAGCAAGAGGGAATAAAGCAAGCAAAGAAAATGGCATAGAAGCCCCGGGAATGGGGGTTCCTGAATTGGTGAAGAAGCAAAGTCCCAACCCACAGCTGTGCTGCAGGCCTTGAGAGTGGCCAGTCCAGACAGGATAGAGGGAGGGCAGGAGAAAGGAGAGCTCCAGAATGGGTGTTTTCAAGAAGAAAATGGAACTGATAGACTACTGGTGCTTGGCCATTATTGAGAGGAGTTTTAGTGATAGGCAATAGAATAGTAAGTTCTATCTTAAAGAGCAAGGCATGAGCCAGGTGCAATGGCTCACACCTATAATCACAGCACTTTGGGAGGCTGAGGTGGGGAGATCACTTGGGGTCAGGAGTTTGAGACCAGCCTGACCAACATGGTGAAATCTCATCTCAACTAAAAATACAAAATTAGCCAGGCATGATGGTGGATGCCTGTAATCCCAGCTACTTGGGAGGCTGAGGCAGGAGAATAGCTTGAACCTGGGAGGCAGAGGTTGCAGCCATTGCACTCCAGCCTGGGCAATAAGAGCAAAACTCCATCTCAAAAACAAACAAAACACAAAGGCAATTATTAGCTCAGGAAAAATGAAAAAAAAAAAACAAACAATTTGGTCCATCAGTGAAAAATTTAATAGTCATGTGGCTGTAGTCATGAAAATCCTGAATATGGATTTAACCAGAATTTTTGACAGGAGAATCACTTGATCCCAGGAGGCGGAGGTTGCAATGAGCTGAGATCATGTCATTGCCCTCCAACCTGGGTGATAGAGCCAGACTCTGTCTCAAAAAAAAAAAAAAAAAAAGAAAAGAAAACACGGGTGTTGTATGACAAAAAGGCCCCTAGCTATAATGGCAAAAGTCTCCCCAGCTTTTGTGTCTGTTACCTTTAAGAACATCTGTCAGACAATATGTACTAGTGGTTTAGCCAAGGGACACTTTTTCCCGGGATCTCCACCAATCATGTCTATCCTGTGTTCTGGATTAATTTATGTTGACAACTTCTGGAGAATTGAAAGAATGCCCTAAAATGACTTAAGTACTTTGTGTCATTTTTCAAAGAAATTGTTAAGAAATTGTCTAGATTTAATTTTTTTGACTTATCTGCAGCCTTCTATTATGAAACACAACTAAGAAAAATTAGTATCCTTACTTTAAAAAAAATTATAATTCTGGGCTGGGTGCAATGGCTCACACCTGTAATCCTAGCACTTTGGGAGGCCAAGGTAAGAGGCTCACTTGAGCCCAGGGATTTGAGAACAGCCTGGGTAACATAGTGAGACTCTGTCTCTGCAAAAAAAATTTTTTTAAACTAGCCGTACATGGTAGTGTAGGCCTGTAGTCCCGCAACTCAAGAGGCTCAGGTGGGAGGATCGCTTGAGTCCAGAAGGTCAATGCCATAGTGAGCCAGGGTAACAGAGCAAGACCCCCTCTCTCTCTTTTTTTTCTCTCTCTTTCTCCCGCCCCCAACACACACACACATAATCCTGTATACATGGATTGAGAGAATATAACAAAGCAGACTGCTTGGGATGGGTATATGAACCAACTGTTGGTGCCATCTCTGACATGTCTTAGTGGGACCCCCTCACTTACCCCAGGGAGGCACTGCCAGCTTCTGGGTCACGTGAACCCTTGGAGTTTATGTTTTATCCTAGTTTGATATACACAAACTAGTGTGTGTGTATGTGTATGTTGCTGTGCCAGCAACTGATATTTGATGAATACTTGTTGATTTGCAAAACAAATAATCAAATAGCAAAGAAAATCCTAAAACGATTCACAGATCTGAGACCAAAATATATGAAATGAAGATAGGAAACTTTTCTCTATCTCCATCTTCACCTTCATTGTGTTGTAGACACAAAGGAGTATTCCCATTTCTGCAGAGGTACACTCCTCCACACAGAAGAAGCTGGCCTCCTATTTGCATTTTGCTCATCGTATCCTAAAAATGCAAACCATCAGCTTAAAATGCAGTTCCTCTGTCCTCTGGCAGGAGCTCCGGCATCCAGAGCCTTGGCACGTTTGCCTGTGACAGTGAGGACATCCCAGGAGCTGTGGGGTGAGCTGAGGTCACTGTTGAAGCGCTAGGCTTTGGCCCACACACTCTGCTGTTAATAGGAAAAAAAGCACAAACATCAAATTGTTTTTCTGCAGGCAGATAATGAATCCCCAGATCAATATAATCTCACAAAACAGTAGCTTCATCTAATTGCCACCAAAAAAGCACCTTAACTGAGTTTCTGCATTAAGTGTTAGCTTTTACAGGAGATTTGAAATACAAAGTTTCCAAAAAGATATGCATCTTCTTTTTGCAAAGAAGGGCTTAGAAAAGAGAGTGGCCTTTCAGAGCTCTGCTGTCAGGCAAGGTAGGAAATATTAGAATGAAAGAGGTGGAGCCACGGGTAGGTATATCGTCTGTGATTTGTGCAAAGAAGCCGGTGATCCATTGAATACCTAATGGATTATTCATTGAACAAATATTTTTGATGTTAAGCCTTAACTTGGGGCCATGCCAGAGCCTGGGGATGCAACAGTGAACAAGGCAGGAGGGATCCTTGCCTCCTTGAGGTTGAGCTTTATAACATATAGTGAGTGAGTGCGCTGAGCCATCCCATGCACACAGACCTGAGGGATGCACTGCTAATTGGGCAGAACCTTGGGGTTTGGGGGGTGTCTAGGCATGCTCCCAGGAGGAAGTGACCTTGAAATCGAGACCCTAAGTATAAGTGAGAGAAGGGCAGAAGCAGGAACACGTTCCAGGTGGAAGAAAGAGCTTGTGAAGGCCCTATGTATTTTTATTTATTTATTTTTTATTTTCTTCTTCCTCAGCCAGAAAATTCAAGGATGCCCAGGTTGTGAAGTGATATGTACAGCATGATCCCATTTTGCTCTCTCTCTCTCTCTCTCTCTCTCTCTCTATATATATATATATATATATATATATATATATATTTAAACAGGGTCTCTCTCTGTCCTCCAGGCTAGAGTGCAGTGGTGTGATCATGGCTCACTGCAGCCTTGATGTCCCACGCTTAAGCAATCCTTGCACTTCAGCCTCCTAAGTAGCTGGGACTACAAGCATGTACCACCACATCTGGCTAATTTTTTAAATTTTTTGTAGAGACACAATCTCCCTATGTTGCCCAGGCTGGTCTTGAACACCAGGACTCAAGCGATCCTCCTGCCTCAGCCTCCCCAAGTATTAAGATTACAAGCGTGAGCCTGGCATCATTTTTGTTAATTTTTTAAAACAACACAAAAACACGACTGCATTTTGTATGGATACATATATATTATAAAAAATATATATATTAAAAATATGTAATATATTAAACTATATATTATATATACACATAAATATTTATAAATACACACACACACACACACACATTTTGATCAGCATGGAAGGAAACCCACTAAATTTGTAACAGTCATTGCTTCTGAGGAAGGAGAAGGAAATGGGTCCTGAGATGAAGACAAAGGAAATCTCATTTTTATCTGAAATGTTTTATTTATTTCATTAAAGGAGACTTTAAAAACGTATTAACAAAATGTTAACAAAAGTCAATTTTGTAATTGGTATCCAGGTGTCATATTATTCTGTGTATTCTGTAATTTTTTAGATATTCTTAAAATAATTCAAGGACATGGACTGTAGATTCTCCAAGTGGAAAGGCCATCTGCAGAGAATGTGCTTTCTAAAGTCCTTTAGAATGACAGGAGCTCTTATCAAAGATTGCATCAGAGGGCATCAGATGATCTTGATCACTCGTATAAAAAATTGAAGAACAGATGCTGTATTATACTGAAAAGGCTCACAGCAGTATGCATCTCATTTGCAATAGAATTTCTCTCTGGCCTTCAATGCAAGATGACATTTGTCTCTGGTTATAGGAGACTCACACTGGTACAGATCACCTCTGCATCCTTCTTTCAAAAGAAGCTTTGCCAGGGGCGGTCAGCATGTGTTCAAAATTGCAATAATGTAACCCAGTTTCTATTGCTGATCATATTTGTGTCTCATTCTCAAATTTTCATTGCCATAGAACAGGTACAAAACTTTTGGGAACAAATGTTTTATTTTATTGGGAATAAGTATTCAAGTCCTGTAGTTAATTTCAACACCTGACTACAGGAAAGAGTCAACAGAATTGTCTAAGTAGTGTCAGAGAACCAAGAACCTGCCAATGAAACATCATTATACCTCCCTGTTCCTCTCCTTGTTGAAATCATCTAAAGCCTCCAGGACAGCCTTCCTTGTTTCTTGCAAATTTTAGTTTCTGGTTCACTGTCACTGTCTTCAACACTCTTCCTTGTCCTAATCCACTGTAATTTCAATATCTATATGAGTGATCTTCTCAGGTCTTTCACCGCCACTCCACCAAAGAACTTATCCTCCATAGTTCCTCAGCTTCCCACCTCCACTGTTACTTTGTCGTTACTCCATCACTGTCTTGATTGTTACTGTCCTCACCCCACTGAGTCCTGATTTCCATCCTAACTCAGTTTGGATTCCGTGGTGCATCATTATGATCACTCCTTTGCCTATGTCTTCAACTCCCTTGCCCCTTTCTCCGTCCATATCCTTACTTGGCAAACCTCGCCACTCTCCCCTACTGCTTACATCCAACTCTCCACCTGCCCTGTACCTCCACCCAAGGAGCTGAATGTGGCTGGGGAAGAAGACCACGAACAAACAAAAACAAATACTGCCACCATGCAGAGAGGTCTTAATTTTAATTTATTTACTTCAACTGGGCCCCCAGCACTCCTGGTACTCCTGCTGTCTTTCCTTAATCCATTTCCTTTCTTTTCTGTTATCAGATTCCAAATAGCTCCTCTCCCTTCCACATTTGCTGCTGATGACCTTGTTTTCTATTTCACTAAGAAAAAAGCAATCCAGAAAAAAAAAAAAATTCTGTATGCTTTCACCACCTCGTTTACTGACCTGCCTACATCTGCCTTTTCTCCTCTCACCAGGCAAAACTGTCCATACTCCTACTAAGGCTAGTTCCACCAGCTGTGCCTTCTGTAGATCAGATCGCCATTTGCCTGCTCAAGGACATCTCTTCAGCAATTCTCCTTCTCTCTTGCATCATCAGTTTTGCCCTCTCTGTAGAATCCTTCCCATCAGCATGGAAACATGCCTTAGGAAGCACCCATTGCAAAAACCATGCCTTGACCTCACATCCTTTTCCAGCTACCCCCATATTACTATGTTCATCTTTACAGAAAAACTCCTTGAAAGGCTTGTCTATATTTATGGTCGCCAATTCTTCTCACCCCATTTTCTCATGATCCTTCTCTTACCCAGTTTTCTCTCCACGGTGCCACCAAAACAGCTTTGTCAGCATTACCAGTGACTTCTGGTTGCTAAACTTCTGTGTTGCTAAATCCACTGGTCTTTCTCAGCTCAGCAGCAGCATTTAACTCCATTGCCCATTCATTCATCCTTGACTTACTGTCTTCGCCTGGCTTCCAGATTTCACACACTTTGGTTGCCTCCTACTTGCTGACTCAATCTCTATTATGGTTTGACCTCTTCACAGACTTGATGACACTGGAATGTTCCAGGCCTCTATACTTAGACCTTTTCCTTTTTCTATCCACATTCACTCTGAGAGTGACTTCACCAAGTTTCATAGCTTCGCATTACCCTCTCTACATTTACACAAGTAGTCACTATTTGTGCAAGAAAAAAAAACACAAATTAATTTAGTTTGTAATTCTTTTCATGGATAGGAATTTTTAGTGATTCATAGAGCGCTTGTTTATATTTAAGATTACAGATGTGGCATCATATTTTGATAACTTTTCTGATCATTGGACAAAGAGAGGTTGTGTGCAAAACAAAAACAAAGCAAAAGAGAGGGAAGTTCTACAACAGACGTCTTGGTGATTATGTTTAAAAATTAAGTTGTTCTTTCTGATGTTAGCTTCTTAGGATGTTCTAAGTTCTTTGGAACTCTGATACTCACAGCACTGAGAGAAGCTTGCAGCAATTAGAATGCAACCCTGGCAAAGCCAAAACATGTCCCTTTTTGGGACTACGCCATTACATTTTCTACCATGAGGTGTGTAGATGCGTTTGACACAAAAGGCAAATGCACTGAAAACACATCATCTTACCATAGGAAAATAAAATGTGTGGCACTGTACTTACCAACACGCGGAAGCCGTATTAAAAAGCATCTGTGGTTGACCCTGGAGTCTGAAATAGCTAATTAAGATTAATATAAGCCAAGCACTTTTGATTGTGTGTGTTAATCACTGAGTTTTGTTATAGGTAAATTTTCACAGAACGGAATTCTTGCACTGTTCAGTGGAGACCTCATCTAACTAAAGGGGTAAAACAAATATGATCAAGACTTTATGATTTAACAATTTGAATGAAGAAATTAAAAGGCAGTGTGAACTAGGAAATAAATGGGGCTTTTGTAACCCAAGAATCCTACCAAATGCTTTTATAGCCATTTTCTTCTGCCTATTCAGGGAATAAGGAAGGAACCATCATTAAGAATTTTATGGGGAAATTATGATGAATAAAATATTATGAGAAAATGAAAGCTTATCTTTTTCTTCATTAGTGCATTGTGTTTCAAGCCTTCCTGACATATAAAGTCTTCACCTGAAAAACAAACAAAAAACTCAGTGTCATTCAGAAGAGATGATTCAGCAATTACTCAGTTCATTTAATCAGTATAGGTAGTTCATCTGGATATTTCAGGACCCAAATTGAATTATCTGTAAATTAACTACACAATTGGCAAATAGATCCTCCATTTTGAGCTTCATAGAAACATTTTATACACAGACATTGAGTGTGTTCTACTGTATTATTTGTAAGAAATGATATTTTTAAATGTTTCTTTGCTAAGCAGTATCTCTAGGTGCCATGGTGTTTTAGAATGTGCAAATATATGCTAAGATCCAATCAGAGCTGGTATACTTTCTAAGTAATGACTCATCCAATAATAAGACTGATCTAATATTTTGGAGCTTTGTTGAGATAAATTCTTACAGAATAAGATTGTGAATCTTAGAGAATTGTAGAATTTGTCAAAAGAAAATAAGTACTTAAATTTTTGTAGGGATGCAATATGCTAGAAAACTTCCTTTGGTTTAGTTCAGATATGAGAGAGGAAAAGCATCTTCTTGGATATCATACTTTAATCTACACAACACTTAGGTGAGTGACGAGATGTCAGAGCCTCAGATATTGTTTACATGACAGTTTTCTAATTGGCCCTTTTCTTGGCAGGTTCCAGAAGGAAAAGTAGTTGTTCTTAATTTCCGATTCATAGACCTCGAGACTGACAACCTGTGCCGCTATGACTTTGTGGATGTGTACAATGGCCATGCCAATGGCCAGCGCATTGGCCGCTTCTGTGGCACTTTCCGGCCTGGAGCCCTTGTGTCCAGTGGCAACAAGATGATGGTGCAGATGATTTCTGACGCCAACACGGCTGGCAATGGCTTCATGGCCATGTTCTCCGCGGCTGAACCCAACGAAAGAGGTATTGTTTCCACATAATGGCAGTAACAACAACAATTGCTCACTGTTCTTACCACTTGATATTTATTTACTCCTTTAAAGCTTAAGAGTAGTTCTCAGAGAGCTAGTGAATGCCATCAAACCATGAAGAGACCAATAAAAAAAAAAATCACCCTTTTAAGTCCACATTCATTCTTGTAAAAATTCAAATATAGTAATTCATAGTGTAAAAATGTGGAGCTTGCATATGTAAGTACACATGCAAATATACAAACACACCCCTTCACCGCTCTGTAGTCCCCTCTCTAGAAATAGCCATGGCCTGTGGTTCCCATACCTTTCTATGTGTGCTTACTTATATTTGAGTGCTTATACAGTAGCTTTAAAAAAATAAAAGTGGGGGCCAGGCTCAGTGGCTCACACCTGTAATCCCAACACAGGGGTGGCCAATGCAGGTGAGTCGCTTGTACTCAGGAGTTCAAGACCAGCCTGAACAACATGGTGAAACTGCATCTCTACAAAAACTGCAAAAATTAGTTTGGTGTGGTGACACGCGCCTGTAGACCCAGCTACTCAGGAGGCTGAGGTAGGAGAATCACCTGAGTCCAGGGAGGTCAAAGCTGCAGTGAGCCGTGATCGTGCTAATGTGCTGCAGCCTGGGTGGCAGAAATATATGTATATACACCCAGATGCACATACATATATTTATTTATATTGATATGGAGTCATACATTCATATTATTTTACAGCCTTTTCTTTTTACTTAACACTAGGTCTTGGGATATTTTCATGTCGGCACATGTGAGCTCCCAAGGGTAGAAATCTCTACTTTTGAGAGATAACTGCAGTGGGCAATATTTGTTATGTTTTCAGCCTTTTACCTAAGAGCACTCCATAATCTGCTGTTGGAATGGGCTGTGGTGCAACATTTTTGGCCTGAAAGGTCAAAGGACAGAATCTGGGGCTGACAGAGCAGCCAGAGTGTTTGAGAGGAAATCCAGGCAGGGAGCTACAGAATTGAGTCACAAAATATTCATATAAAATCTACTGAAATCTTTGTCTGACAGTTAAACTCTGCATGTGTGGAGGAGAGCCCAGTTGGCCTGGCACAAAAGCATCAGCTGAAAGATGAAAGAACTGAAAAGAGATTAACAGCTGCTGCCTGCTGTCAGGGAAAAAGACTTTGAGTTTGAGTCCAGCCAAGTTAAATGCCTACTAGAACAAAGTCATTTTTATCAGAACACAACAGAATCTAGAATACAATGTATCATACATAATGTCCAGTCTGTAGTCATGTAACGAAACAGGAAAAGTATGTCCCTATTCAAGGACAAAAGCAGTCAATAAGACTGATCCCAAGGTAACTCAGATGTTGCAATTAGCAAACAAGTACTCTAAAGCTGCTATTAAAAGTTTGTTTCAGGATTTTTAAATGGAAATATGTGCATGATAAATAAACAGATTGAGGATCTCAGAAGAGAAACAGGAACTATTAAAAAATAAAGTAATAATTCTAGAGCTAAAAAAAAAAAACAAGATCTGAAATTTTAATATTTACCAGATGTGCAAGTAGATTGGAAATGGCAGAAAAACGTCAGTGAACTTATAGAGAAATCACTCAATCTGAAGAAAAAGGAAAAAGATTGAAGAAAGAGAGCCTGAGAAACCAGTGAGATAATATCAATTGGTCTAACATCTGTAATTTTTATCCCACAAGAAGAAAGTGGTAATAAAGTGAAAAAAATATTTAAAGATATAATGACTTGACTCTGCTTAAATGCAGTGAAAAACATCAACTTAAGGAGTCAAGAGGGGCTGGGCACAGTGGCTCACGCCTTTCTAATACCAGCACTTTGGGAGGGCAAGGTGGGCAGATCACCTGAGGTCAGGAGTTCAAGACCAGCCTGGTCAACATGGTGAAACCCTGTCTCTGCTAAAAATACCGAAAAAAGTAGCCAGGCGTGGTGGCGTGCTCCTGTAATCCCAGCTTCTCGGGAGGCTGAGGCAGTAAAATTGCTTAAACCAAGAAGGCAGAGGTTGCAGTGAGCCGAGAATGCGCCACTGCACTTCAGCCTGGGTGACAGAGCAAGACTTCATCTCAAAAAAAATAATAAATAAACATTTTTAAAAACAGTCAAGAGGGTCAACAAACTCCACAGGACGAATAAAAATGAAGCACCACCTATGCATGTTATAATTACAGAAATTTAAAGACAGAGAAAATCTTGAAATCAATCAGATGAAACTGAATTGCATACAGAATAACAATGATAAGAATGATGGCTTTCTTTTCATCAGAAACATTGGCAGCCAAAAGGCAGTGTCACAGTATGTTTTGTTTTGTTTTGTTTTGTTTTGTTTTTGAGATGGAGTTTCGCTCTTGTCTGCCCAGGCTAGAGTGAAGTGGTGCGATCTCAGCTCACTGCAACCTCCACCTCCTAGGTTCAAGAGATTCTCATGCCTCAGCCTCCCCAGCAGCTGGGATTATAGGCACGTGCCGCCATGCCTGACTAATTTTTGTTTTTTTTAGTAGAGATGAGGTTTCACCATGTTGGCCAGGCTGGTCTCAAACTCCTGACCTCAGGTGATCCGCCCTCCTCAGCCTCACAAAATGCTGGGATTTCAGGCATTAGCCACTACTCCCAGGCTGTCATAGTATTTTAAAAGCGCTTTAATGAAACTGTCAACCACTATTCTGTAGCCAGTCTTCAAGAATGTAAGTAAAATAAAGATATTTTCAGATAAACACTACAAATCTCTGAAAGATATTGTTTATACTTGCACCACTGGAAATATTGAAGAAAATTCCTCAGGTTGAGGGAAATGACCTTGTAGGGTAAAATGAAAGTAACAGAAGGAATGAAGGTCATTGGAAATAGTAAACATAAAATGGTATATGTTATTTTCTTTTCTTCTCTTAATTTCTTTATATGTATTTGTTCAAAACAAAAAACCTTAGCACTATGTTGTAGAATATATATCGTGCGATATAATATGTCTGACAACCAAAGGATGGACACATAAATGTAATTACACTGTTGTACATACATATACAACATGTGGAGAAGTACAATATTAACACTAAGTAGATTTTGACAAGTTAAACATTCATATTATAATCCCTAGAGAACTCATTAAAAATGCAAGAGTTATTGCTAAAAGCCAAAAGATTAAAATAGAATACTAAAATTATCCAGCTAACCCAGAGAAGGCTGGAAGGAAAAACAGATGGAATAAAAGGAAGGTGAGACAAATAGAAAAACGTAGTAAATGGCACATTAAATCCAAGATCAATAAATATATTAAATGTAAATTATTAAATACTCTGATTAGAAGACAGTTATTGTTAGAATGGATTGAAAAGCAGGACCCAACTATATGTTGTCTACAAGAAAGTACTTGAACTACAAAGATCAAGTTGGTTAAAAATAAAAGGAAAAATATATAACATGCAAAACTTCATTAAAATTAAAACATGTTTATAAAAAGACATGGTTGCAAATATGAATGGGCAACAGAATGGGAGAAAATATTCACAAAAATATCTGGTGAAGAACTTGTATTCAGAATATACAAAGAACTCATACAACTCAACAATAAAAAGATAAAGATTCCAGTAAGTATAAAAATTGGCAAAACACTTGGACACTTCACAAAGGAAGATATGATTGACCCATAAGCCCGTGAAAAACTGCCCAGTATCTCTTATAAGTCATCAGAGAAATGCAAATTAAAATTGCAATGAGATGCTATTACTTACCCACCATGTTGGCTAAAAACGCTGACAACACCAAATGGTAGCAAGGATGTAAAGCAACCAAGTGTTCATACTCAGAGAGGTGTAAAATGATACAACCACTTGGAGAAAAGTTCTAGTAGTTTTCTATGAAGTTAAATATTTACATCTACTCTTGGCCCAGCAGTTGCAGTCCTGGGTATTTATATAAGAGAAATGAAGATACATGTACAAAAAAAGTGTACAAAACTGTTTATAACAGCTTCATTCACAATAGCCCAGACTAGAAACAACTCATCAGCAGGAGAATGGGTCAACAAATTTATATGGAGCTCTAGAATTAAACTCGTCTAAGGCGAAACTTTTCAGAAAAGTAGTGTAGAGAATTGGCAGGATGGGAAAGGATGTACAAATTTAATGGGAGATGGATTCCATATCATCATAGGAGTGTGGTTTACACAGGTATATCCATTTTTTGGATTTGTAAAGCTAAGATTTGTGCATTTCAGAGTATGTGAACTTACCTCCCCCAAACCTGTAAAATAATAATAATAAAAACAATGGAGCAGGTGGTGGGGATTGGGTAGCAGTACAGATAGAATAGTAGAATGATGACTATTATTGTAACTGGGTGATGGATATGTGAGAGGTCATTATATTATTCTACTTACTTCATATATACTGGAAATATTTCATTAAATGGAGATTTTAGAAATTATTCCAACCTCCATTTTTATAATACATTTTCTTAAATTTAGAAGTTTGACTTAAGAATGATTATATTCTGTGTCAAAGAAATATTCCATTAAAGTATAATTCTTTTAGTTTCAGTTCAGTTTTTATTTGTTATTTACATTCAAGTAAAATTAAATTTAGAACTTCATATTAAAATGTCTTACATTATTTCTGCCAACCTACAGGTACATATGCAACCTATGAGTACAAATGCCTGAAATTATATTTGTCACATATTAATTGTGGTTATTTTTCAGTGGCTAAAACTAGAGATTTGGGGGTAGTTTTTTACTTTCTTTCTTATGTCTTTCTGTATTGCTGAAAATTTATAAATGCATTATTTTTACAGACAAAAAATATTCTTAAAACTTCTTAAAGATATATATAACATGTAAAATTTTCTAGTAATAAGAATTGTCTATATCAACTAATACAAATTTTGTCCCTGAGCATTTACTAAATACCAATGCCTTGAGGAGTCTTAAAATCTGATTTTTTGAGCCTACAAGCTTTCTGAATGAGTACATATCCAAATGTTTTGTCTTCCTTGTCTAAGAAAAGGAAAAAAAGAAAAGAGACTCTGAGTCCACTTCTCTTCTCTCTTGTGTTGATATGTCAGGTAACAGGGATCATTCATTGTGTATGTGTGGGAGTGTATGTATGCAACCACATTTTAAAGAGAAAATGTCAGCACTTCAGCTGTTGCCTTTATTTACTGAACTCTCACCAAAGATTCCACATTCCTAATCTCTACATGGTTGTATTGCTGTAACTTACATAAACCTGTGGGCTTTTTTCCTTGTTTAATACTTAAAGGGGATCAGTATTGTGGTGGACGCCTTGAAAGACCTTCCGGCTCTTTTAAAACCCCCAACTGGCCAGACCGGGATTACCCTGCAGGCGTCACTTGTGTGTGGCACATTGTAGCCCCAAAGAATCAGGTGAGATTCCCTGGAAGTGTGAAGAAAGTATGCATGTGTGAATTGCCCAGACACTGTGAGTGGCCCAACTCTCTAGAACCTCCAGTTATGGGGTCTATTTGAGAGCTAAGGGATAGAAGAAGAGGAAGGCTCCTGGACACAGGTATTTTTTCATTGGAAGACCCCAGATTAAGGCCTTTGCATTTTTGACTTGCAAAGTCATGGATTTAATTTCCTGCTATATAATGACACTTTTCAAAACACCTTTAAAAATACAAATGGTAAGCAAATTCCACATAGGACTGTTTAACCCTGCAGTGGATGTTATAAACAGCAGCAACTAACTGTGGGAGGATAAATCCCCAGGTCCGTGGGCATTTCAGGTTACCATTTGCTCACATCACAAACCCATCATGTCCTGATAATAGTTATCCTAGTCACTAAATCAAAAAATGTGAATGCTTTGCCTCAACAAAGCCGGCAAAAGCAAGCCACATCATCTCTTCAGAGAACATGCTGGTCTGCTTTAGGGTGTTTTTGGTTGTCGTTTAAAATAAAATTTGTGCAGGTTCTCCACAAAAAGCTTTATTCATTGTTCTAAAATAATCAACAGAGGAGGTCGACTTTTCCAGTATTTATTGATTTGTGGTTACATATACAACTTTTTACCCTTCCTGGGAACCACTTTCACCTATTAATTGCAGGAAAGAATTTAGCATAGAAACAGATGAAATCTACTTTTTGAACCTTTAAAGATAACTTTATAAAAATTATTACTATTACAAACACTATAGACTTTTATCCAAACACTATGAGGTAAACATTATGATATTGTTTTTAAAAAACCTTTTCTAAATTGACCTTTCATATAGCTTACATGGATGCCATTTGTCATATATTAATTTTTTTCATGGAAAATTATTTAAGCTAATATACCATGCGTGTTAGTGATTTGAACATATACACATATATACAGACATAAACACTGATCATAAAACCAAATCTTGGTTTTTGAGAGTTTTTGAGAAGAAATATATAGCCATTTGTTTAGTACTGGAAGATTTTATAAGTCTGTTGAATGTTGTATAGTTTAAAGTACCTTTAAAAATTATGTTTCTGAAACATTTAAACCATTATGTAGTTGTTGAAATTGTATTGGTCATTTTGTCTGTGACATTTGTAAATATATTTGACAAAATAATTCCAACTTATTTATACTTGCAGATTACAGTTAAGCATCTCTTTTCCATTGTTCTTCCCTTTGATCATTTAAATTTTAAGTTTGATTTTTATTTTATTAATGTGATTTTTGGCTTCAGTCAATTGAGTTCTTAATCATTGTAGTGTTTGAAATCACTGGCAGCTTCTCAGAGGAGAGAAATATAATGATAATATTAAGTCCTAAATAGTTTCTATGCAAGAAATTATTCTATTGAAGGAATTTCATTGGAATTTTCTTCTATTAAAAAATTACTGGCTGGGTTCAGTGACTCATGCCTGTAATCCCAGAACTTTGGGAGGCTGAGATGGGTGGATCACAAGGTCAGGAGTTCAAGACCAGACCGGCCAACATGGTGAAACCTTGTCTCTACTGAAAATACAAAAATTAGCTGGGCGTGGTGCTGCGCACCTGTAATCCCGGCTACTCAGGAGGCTGAGGCTGAGAAGTGCTTGAACCTGGGAGGCGGAGGTTGCAGTGAGCCGAGATGGCGCCACTGCGCTCCAGCCTGGATGACAGAGTGAGACTTTGTCTCAAAAAAAAAAAAAATTGTTACCACAGCTTTTTCCTTTATCTTATTTGTTTACTTATTTTTAATCTTCTCTTTAAAAGTTTTTGTGACTAATTTTTAAGTAAAAAAAGCTTGCCAACTTTTTTAATAACCTGGAAAGCATTTTATTAATAAGTGGTGAGAAATCACTGGACCCAAAGAGGAAATATTTTAATACAATTTAAAGCCATGTGAAGTATGAATAAGCATTATTCACCTATCACTGGCACTGACTTTTTAAAAGGTAGTTCAGTAAGAAGATGTATGGCAACTATGTTCAAAGTCAAAATTAGCTTTGTGTTCATCTGTGATGCTGTTGCTATTATCATCTTCATCTGGATTACTGTGTGAGAGTCTTCTTTAGCTAATAGGAATTAATGCCCTTTATCTTCCCTGAAGTAGCAAGAAGGGTTCTTGCCCACTTGCTGCCCAGCAAGATTGGGTACCAGCTGTCATAGGTAATAATAAATCCAATGAGATTTCCTTTCATTCCCATGTTGGAAATGTTCTTTAAAAAATCTGCTTGTATGGGGAATGATTGATTGCCTATTTAATCAAAACGTCCTATTCACTTGAATAATTTAGGACACTATTATTGGTACTAGTGCATAAAATTGAGAAATACTTAAAACCTAACACTGACTTTGTATGTCAATGCTTCTGTGCAACCTCTTCAGAAATAACCACACCTTGATTAGGCTGTGCATGGTATCACACATTTCAAACATACTTCAAGAAGACACTGCCATCAGTTCTACTTCCCTGAATAACTGGTCCCAAAAATTTGACTCCTTTACATGTGATAGAAATGTCAGTCTCCTTCCCTCATAAGGGGAACAACTCTATCCACTCATCTCGCCCTCCTATACGTACATGCACACACACTACTCCCTGACATACAGTAATATAAGGAGCATCTTAGATAATGCTTTTAATTTCTATTAGCTTCTCTTATGGTGTATACCCTGTTTTCCCACTGTGACACACATCCAATTATCCAATTACAATCTTGTTTTTCTTTTTCTTTTTTTCTGCAGCTTTATTGAGATGCAGTTGACAAATGAAAATTATATGTATTTACAGTGTGCAACATTATATTTTGATATATGTATACACTGTGAACTGATTACTACAATCAAAGTAATTAACATATATCCATCACCTCACATAGTTATTCTTTTGTTTTTGTGTGGAGGGTGGTGATAACATTTAAGATTAACTCTTGGCTGGGCACGGTGGCTAGTGCCTGTAATCCCAGCACTTTGGGTGGCTGAGGTGGGCAGATTACTTGAGGTCAGGAGTTCAAGACCAGCCTGGCCAACATGGTGAAACCCTGTCTCTAGTAAAAATACAAAAATTAGCTGGATGTGGTGGCAGATGCCTGTAATCCCAGCTACTTGGGAGGCTAATACAGGGGAATTGCTTGAACCTGGGAGGCAGAGGTTGCAGTGAGCTGAAATCGCACCACTACACTCCAGCTTGGGCAACAAGATCGAAACTCCATCTCAAAAAAAAAAAAAAAGATTTACTCTCAGCAGTTTTGAAGTACATTATACATTATTATTAACTATGGTTACCATGCTGTATGATAGAGCTACAAAACCAATTACAGTCTTAAAGTAGATTGCTAGTGTTACATAATGTTCCCAAACTTTTGTAGCTGTAAGTGAACAGAATTCTTGTTTAATATCCTAACTGGAGTTTGAGATGATTCTTCGAAAATATTAAAATTGAAAGCAAAAGAATACCACAGTTTTTTTAACTAAGAAATATGCAACAAAAAGCATTTAAACATAATGAATACTTTGTTTTACAAAGGAAAATTGTAGTATCCTCCAAATCTGGGGAGGGGAAGAATTTTATTTGAGGTTATTCAACAATGCTATTAATATTTGACACTTCTATTGTGCTTTCTCTAAAGCTTATAGAATTAAAATTTGAGAAGTTTGATGTGGAGCGAGATAACTACTGCCGATATGATTACATGGCTGTGTTTAATGGCGGGGAAGTCAACGACGCTAAAAGAATTGGAAAGTATTGTGGCGATAGTCCACCCGCGTAAGTAGCACTTATTTATGTCATTAATAATTTTATGGCTCTAAACTTGTTTCTTGTTCAGTTTCCCAATTACATTAATTTTCTGGAAGATTTTGTGTTGTTGTTGTTTTGTTAAATTATTGGGTCCTCTATTAATCAGTTCTTTCACTGCTATAAAGAAATATCTAAGACTTGGTAATTTATAAAAAAAGGTTTAATTGGCTGAGGGTTCTGCACGCTGTACAGGAAGCCTGAGGCTTCTGCTCTGGGGAGGCCTCAGGAAATGTACAATCATGGTGGAAGAGAAAGAGGGAACACACACATCACATGGCCGGAGTAGGAGCAAGGTCAGGGGGAGGTGCCAGATGCTTTTTAATGACCAGAGTGCAGAGAGCTCACTATCACAATGACAGCACCAAGCGGCCTGGTGTTAAACCATGAGAAACCGTGATCCAGTCATCTCCCACCACACCCCTCCTCAACATTGGGGATTACATTACATTTGGGCGGGGACATAGATCCAAACCACAACAAGTCCCACAACATGGAGTCCCCTGTTGTACCATCATCAAAGAATAGCCAACCCAGACCTTGAGGCAACATTAACAGGAGTGTCAACAGCCAAACTGAAACCAATAGAGCTGGTGATGACCCGGGGTCAGATGCAGAGCCGGGTACCTGGATACATCACTGCCCTGTAAGAATGAGATCAAGCATCAGAGTGGAATGGGAAAATTCTGAAAACAAAATAAAACTACACAAAAATAACCAGGAGGCTAAATACTGGGGATCCAGACAAGAAAACCCAGAAGTTTACGACAAATCCAAATGATTTTACCTTATCAGAGATCTGTCCTGGACATTGCTACCAAAGTTTTGCTAAGTGGACCTTGAAGACACCATATATTTATTCAACAAACATTTATGGAGCCAAGAATTCTACCACTTAACTGTGTGACATTATTAACTGTGTGACATTGAGCAAGTTACTTAATTCTGCTATATTCTGGTGCAATATATAACTGTATTTTGATGTAAGATATTTCACAGCTTCACATACAATATTAGTAAAAGCAACAGTTGAATTTACTGCAACTTGCCTTCAAAGTCACCATTCTGCCAATTTAAATACCCTTTTCTACTCTGTTGCTTAAACATAATTAGATTATATGCATCACTTGATTTTATATGCATTACTGTGATTTTTCATAGACATTTGAGTTAAAGCAGGATATTTTTCTATTTCAATTCATTTATATTTATGTTGATAATATTAAGAATGTTTTAATGCATACAAGATAGTAGTTATAATTTAAGCATCACCATACCCAAATTTGGCTTTACAAATGAATATGTTGGAGAAGGGCCTATTTCTAAGTTCCTAGAAAAGTATTTTCCCATTGCTGCTTTAACCAATTGCCACACCTGCAGTGACTTAAAACAGCACAAATGCATTCACTTACAGTTCTGGAAGCCAGAAGTCTGAAGTCAGTGTCACTGGACTAAAGTCAAGGTGTTGGCAGGGCTGTTTCCTTCTGAAAGCTCTGAGAGAGAATCCGTTTCCTTGGCTTTTTCTGCTTCTAGAGTCTGCCTGCATGCCTTGGCTTGTAGCCCTCTTCCTTCATCGGCAAAGCGTCACTTCTTCTGTCTCCTCCTCTTAGTCAAATCTCCCTCTTTGAAGGACACTTGTGGCTACATTTAGGGCCTGCCTAGATAATAAAGGACACTCTCCCCTTCTGAGGAATCTTAATCACATCTGCAAACCCCCTTTGCCATATAAAGTAACATATTTACAGGGTCCGGGGATTAGGATGTGGACCTTGTTGGGGTCACCACACCCTTTTGAAAGCCAACACATTCATCTATGTCTTCCTTTGGACCTCTTCCTTTTTTCCCTTGAAACTTTTCCTACATGAATAACCCTCCTCTTTTTCTTCATATTTAGCCTCTACCTCCCTTTTTATTCCTCCCCATAACCTATAAACCTGTTCTCCCAAATTAAAAACAAAAAACAAAAGTTATAAACTGTGTTGACTCTCTGTCCTGTTCCAGCTTTTCTTCCATGTCTCTCCTTCTTTTCATATTCAAATAATTATAAAACAATTAGAAGCAAACACTGAAGGAAAATTGGCATAGCTTCATCGATATCAGGAAAAAATCAATTTTAGGCATAAAGCATTACCAGAAATAGTTGCTATATAAACAATAAAGATGCAATTTATCAGGCAGGTATAATAATTGTAAAATTGTGAACTTGTATATAAAATTATATGAAACAAAAAAAATTTAAAAAGGCAGATCTACAAAGTTCACGATTAGAGATTTTTAACACATCTCTTTCAATAATTAACAGATTAACTAAATGACAGAAAGATGGGAAATTAGGAGGTAGAATATTTGAAAAACAATGAACAGTCTTGGTCTAATAGACAAAGAGAGAATACTACGTCCAACAACTGGAGAAACTATTTTCTTTTCAAGCAAAAATGGACACAGGAGAAGGAAAAATCTACATTTGCCAAATGATCACTAAAGAAATTTAATCAGTAGTTAAAGGTTTTCCTATCAAGGAAGGAAAAGTTCTGACAAATATTTGAGGTACAGATATTTCGGACACTGTACAGAATCTTCCAGAGAAAAATAGGGATTGTTCTACAACTAATTTTCTAAAGCTAGTATAAACTTGACACCAAAAACAAGATAAGGACGGTACAAGAAAAGAATATTAGAGACAAATATCATTCATCAATATGATAAAAAAGAAATCCTGAAACAAAAACTTAGCAAGCCAAATTTAGCAATGTATAAAAAACACTATGACCAGGAATTCAAGGTTGGTTTGAACTTAAAGACTTTATTAATTTAATATTATACCTTACACAGTCACACATTAAAGTGTGACTTGTGGACTTAATGTTATTTATTGGAAACATCATTTTATTCACAAATATATTTTCTTAAATAGCATGAACTTAAAAGTTTGTATTGTAAAAAATATATTATTTTGAAAACAATAAAGATATTGCTCAAGAATAAGTATAAAACTGTTGTGCCTTAACAGGGAAAATTATAAACCTTACTAAAACATATTTCAAAAGACCTAAATGAATGGAGCTATATACATATGCTCATGGCTAGGAAGAGTCAATATCATTTAAAAATATTAAAACTGATTTTTCCATTAAGCCTAGCAGTCCAATTCTAAAATGTACATGGGATTGCAAGGGGATAGGAAGAAGGGGGCAAAAGTAAGACAGTTCCGAAGGAGAAGAACCTGGCAGGAAGACTTGCCTTACCATGTATGGAACCTTATCAGAAAGCTGTTGTGATTAAGACAAGGTGGTTTTAAAAGAGAGTTGGGCAGACTGGCTAATTAAACAACAAGGAGAGGCCAGAAACATATCCACATGTATCTGCAGATTGGGCATGTCACAGAGAACCATGAGGTAGCAGGAAAAGGATGGCTTCATTGATATATGGGGCCAAGTCTATTTTTATTCATATGGAAAAATGGAATTATATTCATAGCTAATATCACACAAAAAAATCAATGATAGATGGATTAGAAACTTAAATGAGAAACTTAGATGAGAATTCCTGTTCATCAGAATGTACCTGAAAGAGAGGGAAAAGAAAAGGCACAAATGGAAACATATTTATAACACATATTTGACAAAGGCCTAGGTTTCAGAATATATTAAGAAATCCTAAAAATTAATAAGGAAAAGATAACCATCCAGTAGGAAAAAAAGGGGGTAAAAGACATGAAAAGGCATTCCCAAAAGAAAGCTGCACACTGAATAAACTTTTGAAAGGTGTGTAAATTGGTACGACCACTTTTGCACCACAAGACATATACAAGAATGTTCTCAGCGATATGGTTTGTAATGAAGGTGGGAGAAAGTAAATAGTTCAATGTTTATCAACAAGAGAATAGTTAAATTGTGTTATAGTACACATTACCTATCAATGAAAACAGTGGATAATTCTCAGAGTTCTAATGTTGAGGGTGAAAAATAATAATAATAAAGGCCGGTTGTGGTGGCTCACGTGTGTAATGCCAGCACTTTCGGAGGCCAAGGCAGGTGGATCACTTGAGCTCAGAGGTTCGAGACCAGACTGGGCAACACAGTAAAACCCTGTCTCTAAAAATACAAAACAATTAATGATGCCTGGTAGGGCATATCTGCCTATAATCCCTGCTACTTAGGAGGCTGAGGTGGGAAGATCCTGTGAACCTGGAAGACAGAAGTTGCAGTGAGCTGAGACCTTGTCTCAAAAACACAACACAAGCTTTCTGCCTGTGGACGCTGCCGAAGAAGCATCGTTAAAATCTCTCTTCTCCCTGCAATCATGTCTAAGTTAGAGTCTCTTAAAGAGCCTGAACAGCTGAGGAAGCTCTTCATTGGAGGGTTGAGCTTTGAAACAACCGATGAGAGCCTGAGGAGCCATTTTGAGCAATGGGGAGCGCTCATAGACTGTGTGGTAATGAGTGATCCAAACACCAAGCGCTCCAGGGGCTTTGGGTTTGTCACATATGCCACTATGGAGGAGGTGGATGCAGCCATGAACTCAAGGCCACACGAGGTGGATGGAAGAGTTGTGGAACCAAGGAGAGCTGTCTCAAGAGAAGATTCTCAAAGACCAGGTGCCCACTTAACTGTGAAAAAAAAATTTATTGGTGGCATTAAGAAGACACTGAAGAACATCACCTAAGAGATTATTTTGAACAGTATGGAAAAGTTGAAGTGATTGAAGTCATGACTGACAGAGGCAGTGGCAAGAAAAGAGGCTGTGCCTTTGTAACCTTTGATGACCATGACTCCATGGATAAGACTGTCATAAAGAAATACCATACTGTGAGTGGCCACAACTGTGAAGTTAGGAAAGCCCTATCAGACCAAGAGATGGCTAGTGCTTCATCCAGCCGAAGACGTCGAAGTGGTTCTGGAAACTTTGGTGGTGGACATGGAGGTGGTTTTAGTGGGAATGACAACTGGTCATGGAGGAAACTTCAGTGGTTGTGGTGGCCTTGGTGGCAGCCATGGTGGTGGTGGATATGGTGGCAGTGGGGATGGCTATAATGGATTTGGTAATGTTGGAAGCAGTGTTGGAGGTGGTGGAAGCTACAAAGATTTTGGCAATTACAACAATCAGTCTTCAAGTTTTGGACCCATGAAGGGAGGAAACTTTGGAGGCAGAAGCTCTGGCCCCTATGGTAGTGGAGGCCAATACTTTGCCAAACCACGAAACCAAGGTGGCTATCGTTGTTTCAGTAGCAGCAGTAGCTATAGCAGTGGCAGAAGATTTTAATTAGGAAACAAAGCTTAGCAGGAGAGGAGAGCCAGAGACATGACAGGGAAGCTACAGGTTATAACGGATTTGTGAACTCAGCCAAGCACAGTGGTGGCAGGGCCTAGCTGCTACAGAGAAGACATGATTTAAACAAATACTCATGTGTATATGGGCAAAAAACTCGAGGACTGTATTTCTGACTAATTGTATAACAGGTTATTTTATTTTCTGTTCTGTGGAAAGTGTAAAACATTCCAACAAAGGGTTTTAACGTAGATTTTTTTCTTTTTTGCCCCCATGCTGTTGATTGCTAAATGTAATAGTCTGATCGTGATGCTGAATAAATGTCTTTAAAAAAAAACACACAACACAAAACAAGAAAGAAAAGAAAAATGCACACCATAACCTTGATTTATGACATTTAAAAACACTCAAACCTATACAGTATATCGCATAATGATGCATATGTGTGTGATAAACCTATGGCTAAAAACAAGAAAATGATAAGCACAAAATTCAGGGTAGTGGCTGCCTCCATGAGGGTGGAGGAGGGGCGGCACGAGGGGCGGCTATTGCGCATCACTCATTTCCCAAGGGTTTGACTGGAAGAGCTTGGCTGCCAGCTCACTGACTAACACTTTTATCCAGAGGAATATTTCTCATAGTTAGAATACTTCTGGGTTAGAGCAGTGCAGAAAATGAGAAAACCTGTTTGGGGAGCTTTTCCCTGTTAAAAATATGAGCAGGAGGAGCACTGGGGATAGATAGACTTGTGTTAGATTCAGTGTAGCATCGATGCCATTGAATTGTGTTCAGAAACATTGATTACTCCCCGGCTATGTGCTGGGCACCTGGAATACAAAGATAAATTAAAACTACAGAGGTAAGTAGTGGGAGGGAACAAAACAAGGCTGATAAGTCAACTGGTTAATGAATGTCCTGGGTGGGTTTCTGAGTTCTTTGGCCCAGTCTGGACAAGTGATCAGGGGAAGCTTTTGAAAGGAGATCGTGCCACTCGAAGCTAAGTCTTGAAGAAAGAGTTGGAGTTAGAGACACAAGGGAGGACAGGCTCATTCCAAGCAGTGGTAACTCTATTAATAAAGATGCACAGGAGAGATGTATGTTATTTCTGTAGCCAAAACCTTGAGTTGGGGCCTCCATAGAGATGAGGCAGGAGGGTTGAGTTGGCTTCTGTGTGCTGCAGAGATGGGAGCACTCAACTGAATTTAAGCCAGGTGTGACAGGACCAGAGGCTCTAGAACCCCTGCCCTAGAAAAGGTGAGCAGGGAGGCTAGTTCGGAGGCTGTTGCAGTGGTCCAGCTAAAGTCAAGGAGGTGGAGAAGGATGATGGAGATGAAGAGGAGGATGTGGATCAAGAAATATTTACGAAGTAAAACTGGCAGGACACTACATGGCTGTAGTGACTGAAGGACAGGAAGAGTGTGGAATGATAACTAGAGACAGAAAACAGTAACTGGCTCTATACCACATGAAACAGCATCTCAATCCATTCTTGGGATTGGCCAATGCAGAGTGGATCTAAGTGAAATTTCCTCTTATCTTCCTAGTGATTTAGAACATTAATTTGCAGACGTAACATGGCCCCCAGTACATTTGTGGCACTATGATTCTGTCACATTTATCCTAAAGCTCAGTTGCAGCATAATAAAAATACATCTTTGTTCCTAAAATACTCTTCCTTGAGAAAATTCAGTTTTCAATATAGTACTCCAAGGTTAATTCATAGAAAAGGCAGTGAATGATCATATAATAATAACATCGTATCTAGAAGGCTGACCTGATTGAGTCTTTTTTTCCTTCGCTGCTTATAAGCGCTTTTTGTTATTTTGTCGTGAAAGGCTTGACTCTCAGAAGCATTATTTAAATGACCTGATCACTTTTGTGGCTGGAACTGTCTTTGTCCGTTTTGTGTTGCCTATAACAGAATACCTGAAACAGTAATTTATAAAGAAAAAGAATTTCTTTATTACAGTTATGGAGGCCGAGAAGCCCAAGGTCAAGGGACCACATCTGGGGAGAGCCTTTTTGGTGGGGACTCTGCAAAGTCCCCAGGTGGCACAGGGCATCACATGGTGAGGGGGCAGAGCATACTAACTCAGGTCTCTCTTCTTATAAAGCCATCAGTCCCACTCCCATGATTACTCATTAATCCATTAACCCATTTAACCATTAATCTATTAATGGATGAATCCATTCTTGAGGGCAGAGCCCTCATGACCCAATCACCTTTTAAAGGTTCCATTTCTCAGTACACTGCCCCACTGGGCATTAAATTTCAACATGAGTTTTGGAGGAGACAAATATTCAACCCATAACAAACTACAAATGTAGATCACAAAGCTCACTTTTTGATTCATCCCATCCCCTGGCTAAAGGTGTTATATTCAGGACAGAAAAGATCATGCAGTTTTTCTAACTGGTTAGGTCAGGTAGATCTACCCTCTCTACCATCCAACCCTACTCAGCATAGCTGACACTAGGAAAATAAACAAAAAGAGGTGCCTTATTATTTGCTGTCCACGATGCTTAAGAAGTGATTGGCTGAGAAGATGTCTCAAAAAAGGTATTCAATCAAACCACTGGCTAATTCATTTAATTAACTTATTAAATTTTTTCCTATCTCTTAGTTTTTAAACAGCATTAATCAGACAGCTTTTTTTTCCTATTGTGTAAATAACAATAGCAAAACTTAAATGAAACTATCTTGTGTAATACAGTAAATCCCTTAAGATTTAAGAGAGTTTTTGAGCCTCAGTGATCATCTCCACTAAACCTTTAGTGCCAGTTAACCAGGAAGCTCCTAAAATTAGAGCTCCTAATCAATGATGTGGTTCCTGACCACCAAAACAGATTCATCGCTTTCTTTTCCTTTACAGCATTTTGCTAATGGAGATTATCACAGAAATGTTTCCATTTGAGGCATACCTAAGAACTACCATTGAAATGAAATGGAAGTCCTTTGCATGGCTTTCTTAGCCCAGAATGGATAGAAAAGATAATCAGCCCACTGAGATCACCCCTCTGGTGTGTCTTTACGGTGTGTGGGAATTTTTCACCAGATTTGTCCATTTTATGCTCTGTAGCCAACATGTGGCAAACCCAGGCCAGCTTGAACTCAAGAGTCTTAGTTCAAAGAATCTGCCTTTTCCCAATCAGGCAAACCATGAGGTACTTTTGGAAAACCAGCCATGTCCCAACATCTGCCACAATCTCTAGAGTTGCCTGGTCCTGGGTTCAAGTTCTGACTTTCCCAACCTACTAGCTATAGGGCCTTGAGCAAATCACTTGAACTCTCTGAACTTCAGTTGCCTACTCCATAAAAAAGAGAAAAATAGAGTTGTTGTGAAGGTGAACTGTGACAGTCCACATAAAGCACAGTGCCTAGCTGAGCAAACAGTAAATGTGAGCTATTAGAATTGGTATTTTTAAATGTTTTAAGTTTAAACAACTGGTAATCTATTGTTAGAAGTTAATGGGAAACTAGAAAATTTTACATTTTCAGAGAGGCATCACTTTTAAGTATTTACATGTATATTTAAAAACACATTTTTCTTTTTTTAGGCCAATTGTATCTGAGAGAAATGAACTTCTTATTCAGTTTTTATCAGACTTAAGTTTAACTGCAGATGGGTTTATTGGTCACTACAAATTCAGGCCAAAAAGACTGCCCACAACTACAGCACAACCTGTCACCACCACAGTCCCTGTCACCACGGGTAAGTTATTCTGTTTGGAAGTTTGTGCAAAAACTTTAGGAGTATAAGAAGAATTCTTTTAAAGTAGAGAATATTAAATAAGAGGAAGATACTTGAAATTAAAGTTAAATGGGATGAAAGCTTTGGTAAGAGAATAATATGACTGCATTAATGAAAGAAAGGTATAGGGTATAAGAATGCTTATGAGCTAATAGTTTTTAAATATCAGGTAAGAAAATTATGACCATTGAACAATGACTAGAAAGTCTATTATGAGCACAGATCTTTATAAGCCTAAGTTTCCATTTCTGGAACTGACAGAATTATAGTTTGCTTTTTATTATATAGAATTGTGATATTTTAGGTTAAAGTTCTAGGGCCTTGCTATCAGTGTTTTCATATTCTACCAATGTTTGTTTTTTTTTTTTGCTTCTCAGTGAAATGTCATATAAAAAGTTATTTTTTTCTTTTTCAAATTGGAGTAAATTAAGCAACAATATTCAACGAAGTACAGAGGCTGGCTGGGAAACTGGGCTGGGGCCTGAGGCATGATATAAGGAGTAGAGAGTCAGCAGCAGTGGGTCTCTGCAGCTCTGCCTGCCCTATCAGCAGGTACTGGGATTTCAGGCCTCAGATTTTAAAATCCAAATCCAGGGAGGAGAGGAAAAGCAGGAAGGAAAGATTTAAGGTTAAGATGTAAAACAGGCTTATTTCAGCCCAGCTTTATTGCCACATTTTGTGTGTACACCCAGGCCGGCGCTGAGTACAAGCGGGTGCCTCCGGGTCTAACTTTTCCTCCCACTCCACAAGTGCGCCACGGTGTGGTCTGGACGTGTACTGCCTCATGTAACTGCTGTATTTCTCCACCTCAGCTCAATGACCCTTGATGTCCTTCTTTCCAGTGAATTATCTGGCCACACCTATTGAGCTAGTGGTTCCCCTGCTTTTACCTTCATCCTGAACTTTCTCTGAAATCACAAGTATGGATGTGTAATTATCTCCTGAACACAATGTGGCTGTAGCTATTTAAATGAAAGCATATACAACCTTGTTTTTATCACACTATTTTCTGGCTCAAACCTACTTCTCCACTTATCTTCCCAAGCATGTCCACAGCCTCAGTAGCCTGACTTAGAGGGTCATCTTTGATATCCTTTATCGTTTCTTCCAACTTCATGCCCCACCTCGCTCCCACCACACCGAGTAGACCATGTTGTTCTCACATTAAATTTATAGTCTAGAGCTATGCTGTCCAATATGGCAGCCACTGTGAGCACTTAAAATGTGGCTAATGGCTGGGAGTGGTGGTGGTGCTTTTAATTTAATTAATTTAAAATTGAAAAGCCTCACGTGACTAGTGACTACCAGATTGGATGGCATGGGTGCCCAAACTCTTTCCCCTGGTATGTTAGACCCTTCACACTTTGTCCCCAGCCTCTCTTTATAGTTTCATCTTCAGGCCCTGCCAACTCTCTCCTATGCTTTAAGTATTTTGGTTTTTATCCTACGTGTAGGGGAAGCTGTTGGTGGGTTTAAGCAAAGTTCAGGATTCGGTTCACATTTTACAAAGATAACTGTGGCCACTTTGAGGTGAATGAATCGTAGGAATCCAGGAGTTCATCAGGGTCTTGTGCCACTCCAGGTAAACTGTGCTATGGCACAAATTCAGAGACAGTCAAGAGACAGGAGGGAGACAGTGGCAGGCCTTGGTGGTTCATTGGACTAGGGCGATCAGGGAGGTGTCAAGAATGCCTCTGAGGTCTCGGGCTTGCACAGCTGGGGATGGGGATACTGCCACTGTTCACTGAGGTAGAGAACTGGATTTGGAGGTGGATTTATAAATCTGGCTGTGATCCTGTTGGGTTTGATGTGGCTGTGAGATTTCCCAGTGGATATGCCATGTATATGGGTACACCAGTCTCCAGACCAAAAGAGAAACTTAAGCCAGATTTAAATTTAAGAGCCATCAATATATAGATAGTTGAAACCATGATCAAGAACAAGATTTCCTAGAGAGAGACTGAGAGTAGGAGGAGGAGAGGAGCCAAGATTAACCCTCTAGAAACTTCCAGCTTTTAAAAGAGAAGGTTACACTGGCAAAGGAGACTGAAAAGGAGTGGCAAGGGAGAAGGAAGGAGAACTGGGAGAATGTGTCATGAAAGCCTTGAAAGGGAATGTTTCAGAAGGGAGCCATCAGTGGGTCAAGTGCTGATGAGACTTCCAATAAGGGAGGACTACAATGTTTCCATTTGGTTTCATGGCATGGAGGCCACTGGAGAGGCCAGCAAAATCTTTGTAAGGGGCATTGTTGTGCGGGCAGAACCCAGGCAGTGAGTGCTGAGGGGAGTGTGGAACACGGCAAATTGAGATAGTAAGTTCAGTAGCTCACTCCTCAAGTTTGGGCTTAAAGAAGGAGAGGCTTTGAGAGTCTGGAACCTGCTTATGTTGATGACTAGCAAAGAAGAAAGCAGTGGCAGACAGAGGAATGAACTGAGAAGAAAAGTTTCTATAAAGGTGAGAGGGGCTGGCTCCAGAACACTCACAGAAGGAACGGCTCCAGAAGGGGCGACCCCTCTCTCAGAGGAGGGAAAGAAGAGAGAAGGTATAAAGATGACTTGGAGGTTTGGTGGGGATCTCAAGGACATTTTCTGCTATGCTTCTCTTCTTTCTAGAAAACAGGCAAGGTCATCTCTGAGAGGGAGAAGGGAGTGGCAGCACTGGAGGTCAGGAGGTTAAGAAAGAATTTGAAAAACAACTGCGGAAATTCGGAGAGTAGGCTGATCACCTGTCAATCTGCTGAAGGTCCATTTGGTACTCAGTTGTCTGAGGGCATGCACAGGAAAAACGGATTTCCCTGCAGATTCACGCAGGGCTGAAGGACAGAGGGGAAGGGACCTTATGGCATTGTCTAGAAAATGATTGAAATAATGGACCATGGAAATGAAATAGAATTGCTAAGAAACTAAAAACAGACCAGGGTTGAGGGGTTGGGAAAAATGAGAGCGGCCAATGTATTGAACCATCAAAAATAGAAGAAGACATAATCTTAGAGTAATTAAATAAGTAAGCTTGAAGGGGAGAATGCTGTCCTGGATACCAGCGGGTATAAATTTGACAGACTGGCAATGAACAGCCATAGCATGAAGACATCCAAGCCCGTGACTGAGTGTATGGGAAAGTCCCTGGTGAAGATGAGGCCACAGGCCTGCAGGATCATGTGTAGGAGGGCTGACCCACAGAAACAGTCGCAGGAACACAGGAGGGGAGGGCTGAGAACCAGGGGGCAGCTTTGTGAGTTAAGGGCAAGGAGAGAGATGACAGTAAGATCAGGAGGGGAGGGACAGAGCCAGGGACTTGCAGGCCAGAGAGCAGGGCTCCACCAAAGTGGGAGAAGGGCACGTGGGACACCCACCCCACTTCCAGACTGACGTTCCGAGGCTGAGGAGGAGCTGGCTCCCAACGCGCCTGGAAAAGGTTGCCCACCATCAGAGACACCACAACTTTTTTACTCAGTTAATTGAGTAAATTTAATTCTGTAAATTTACTGCTGAAGTGAGGTTCCCAACTTTTGAAAGTATGCTATGTCTCTCTCCCTCCAAACATTTTCTAAACTCTCTCTCTCTCTCTTTTTAAAAATATTTAAGCTATTATATGTATTTTAACATTAAATTATATATGTTTTAATATTGCCATCTGCTTCAGATTCTTTTTGGAGTTAAGTAGAGGATACAGATTGAGTAAGTAAATAGGCCAGGCATGGTGGCTCACACCTGTAATCCCAGCACTTTGGGAGGCCGAGGCAGGCTAATCACCTGAGGTCAGGAGTTTGATACCAGCCTGGCCAACATGGCGAAACCAAGTCTCTACTACAAAAACAAAAATTAGCCAGGCATGGTGGCAGGTGCCTGTAATCCCAGCTACTCAGGAGGCTGAGGCAGGAGAACCGCTTGAACCTGGGAGGTGGAGATTGCAGTGAGCCAAGATCATGCCATTGCACTCCAGCCTGGGTAACAGAGCAAGACTCTGTCTCAAAAAAAAAAAAAAAAGTAAAATAATAATTAACAGAAGAGTTGGTGGCACATGCTGGAAGAGCAATATTACAATTGCAGATATTTACCCAGCAAGGTCAGTTCTGTTGCTGTGGTTCTGTTTAGTTCATCCTAGCATATTGTCACACAGAAACAAATGATTGGCAAATATTTTTGAAACATTTTTTTTTTTTTGAGATGGAGTTTCGCCCTTGTTACTCAGGCTGGAGTGCAATGGCACGATCTCAGCTCACCGCAACCTCCACCTCCTGGGTTCAGGCAATTCTCCTGCCTCAGCCTCCTGAGTAGCTGGGATTACAGGCACGCGCCACCATGCCCAGCTAATTTTTTTTGTATTTTTAGTAGAGACGGGTTTTCAACATGTTGACCGGGCTGGTCTCGATCTCTTGACCTCGTGCTCCACCTGCCTCGGCCTCCCAAAGTGCTGGGATTACAGGCGTGAGCCACCGCACCCGGCCCTGAAACATTTTTAAGTGATTATAAGGATGAACTATTTTCACGTTGTTAACCCTTATCAATAAGCCTTGGCACTACTTCTGTTTTGGGCCAGATCATTTTGTGTTGTGGGTACTGTCCTGTTCTCTGCAGGATGTTCAGCAGTGTCTCTGGCAGCACCCTCTAGTTGTGATAACCAGAAATGTTTCTAGATAATGCCAAATGCCTGCTAGGGGGCAACATTAGCTGTCCTTAAGAACTGCTGTGTTTTGTCTATTTGGTTTACTTTTAAATTTATCTACTTCTTAGTTCTTAAGATCCTTGTAGCCAGTGCCAGGCTCAAAATAAATATTTAGTGACTGGTTGCATCTAATTACAAATATAACACACTTTACACATGAACAGTATTTCTAAAAACCTATACTACTCATATTTAGGCAACTGCATATTTTAAGGATGTCTTCAGGGGAACATCCTAGGATTCCTTTGTAAAGTGAGGGATTAACCTACATTCTGTGAGTTCTAATTTGTTTTTCTGGGTTTTTCTAAACAGGGCACACATTCAGAGTATGTCTATATTTTCTTATAGTGTTAGTTTTATTAAAGGAAGAAGAGAACAGGGCTAAATTTGTACTATCTTTGATCTCAGGTTTAAAGTTCAGTAGAGGGTGTTGAGTTGCCCTGATGAAAGTAGGGCAGTAGTTGGTAGCATGGATAATTTATTTTGCATGGTTTTAATTTTTTTCTTTGCAGTGATAGATTGGTAGCTCAGGGAAATCTGTGAAAATTTTAAATGGGTAGATCAGAGCTAAAGACTAATTATGCTTGAATTCATTTTTCCTGAAACTTATGTCTTCTTTGAATGAAGGTTTAAAACCCACCATGGCCCTGTGTCAACAAAAGTGTAGACGGACGGGGACTCTGGAGAGCAATTATTGTTCAAGTGACTTTGGTAAGAAATAAAAACCAGTCTTTTTCCCTTTAACCAGAAACTTGAGGCTACATGCTTAATCTCAAAGGAATTCCTATGAATTTATGAACGGTCAGTAACACTGCTCATTTATCCAAGAAAATACTTGCCCATACACAAGAATGTTGAAATTGTTAGATTTCACAACTGAGAAAAATATGGATTTGGAAAATAGACTTTTTTTCATATAAGCTTAATAATTTGACTCTTGGTACATGGTACTGCTACACTGTGTATTCTGGCTGACAATTCTCAAAAAAAAAAAAACCTATATACTTTTTTCCTTACATACTTTTCATATACAGAGTATTTTTTCACACATCTATAATTCAACTTAAGTAAATTAGAAACATACCCATGCTTATATTCAGAAGCTGGCCTCTCTCAGAAGAAATTCAAGTATTTCCCCTGTACTTCCTTTCCAAAGTACTGAAGTAAAAGTTGAAAATCTGAATTCCCTTTGGAAACTTTTACAAACTGGAACCTGAGAAGGTATTCTTTAATGATTTAGAATTTTTAAGAGCTTTTTCCAATTGAAAAATTGCACCATCTATGAAAACTACTTAAGTGCAAAAGATACGAATTTTAATTATTTTGGTTATTTTTTAAGTGGCTTAAAGAGAACATTTAAGAAAAATCTGATCAGGAAGAGCAAGTTGCTATGGCCCAAACCAAACTTCCCCAGAGAGGCTTTGCTTGCTTTTTCTGTGCCTTGAAGTGGTAACTTCTGTAGTCCAGACGAGCTGTATCGTAGTGAAGGTGTGAAGATGCTGAAAACTCTGGGGCACTGAATCTTACTAGAGCTTTTGTGATTCTCTCCAGAGAGTCAACATGACTAAAATTCAAATAACTGGCGTAAACATGAAAACAAGTAACACCACATGTAATTGCTACCACGTCCAGTTGACTCTTCTATAGGAGGTGCTTCAGGAAGTCTCCCTCCCTGTGTCTTGAGAGCCACTGATTTCACTTGGCTATAGACTGAATTTTGTAGTGAACACTTAAGACGCAGGATCAAAGTAAAGCCTCATAGGAATTCTGAGTTTATGAGCATTGCACACTGTCTAAGCAGTGAGTGTTCACTTTCTTCTGAAGGAGTCAGATGGATAACCAAGACCAAAACTTGATTTACTCCATTAATGTGACCATTACATGGCAAAATGACCAAAAACTATCACCAGCCACTGGTTCTCAACCAGGGCTGGTAATGCTCCCCTGGGGAGTGGTAAATTCCTAGAGATTTTAGATTACTCCATTTTTTTTGGTTGTCACAATAACTAGGAACTGCTACTGATTTTTCTGGGAAGGACAAGCCTGGTAAAAAAATGTATGCAATGCAAGTCCTACACCACGAGGAACTGTCCTCGCTCAAATCCCCAGAATGCCTGCAGCACCCCCGTGAGAAAGATAGCATCTTTCCTTCAGTAGCTCTAAAGAGAAACTCTTCTCACAGAGTCATGATGGAAAAAACAGGGGATTACATAACAAAAATCAACTGAATTTTACTAGTTTTTTTTTTTAGCAAAAAAAGTTTAAGTTAATACCTCCATTCTGTACTTCGGCTTATTAAATGAGATAAACAGAGTGGATAAGAAAGATAATATGAAAGACCACAGAAGACAGAGCTTTACTGATAATTAGACAGAGGTGAAGACCTAGGGGATGAAGAAAAGTTCAGGAAGAAAGGACAGCTACAGACAGGGGCGAGGAGAGACAGAGAAAGGTGGTTACACACCCACACCGACACAAAGACTCACATCTTAGTGGCCCAAACCCCCACTGCGCATCTCTTGGCATAGAATTGCCTCTAAAGATACAAGGTCTTTCTGGGTATTCACAGGTAGAGCCTCATAAGCCAGACTGTCCCCTAACTAACAATCGATCCACTTGTTAGATAAAACATGTTAAAGAGGCCTGGCGCGGTGGCTCACACTTGTAATCCTAGCACTTTGGGAGGCTGAGGTGGGTGGATCACAAGGTCAGGAGTTCAAGGCCAGCCTGGCCTCTACTAAAAATACAAAAATTAGCTGGGTGTGGTGGCGGGCGCCTGTAATCCCAGCTACTTGGGAGGCTGAGGCAGAGAATTGCTTGAACCCAAGAGGTGGAGGTTGCAGTGAGCCAAGATCGTGCCACTGTACTCCAGCCTGGGCGATACAGTGAGACTCCGGCTCAAAAAAAAAAAAACAACACATTTTAGAGTTTCAACCTTGGCAGTGGACTAGAGTGTGGCAAGTATTTAGGCTTCTTTTCTAGTTATCAATCTCCAACAGCCAGGGTAGCATTACAGCTCCATGACCCCTTTTTCCAACCTAAATTTTGGTGCCAAATGTATAGAAGCAAATGTGAAACTTCTATGGGCTTTTTCTTTACCATTAAAATGTTTCATATCAGAAACTTAGAAGAATAGCAACTTTTCATTCTCCTTCCATTTGCCTTCACTGTCACATCACTTCAAAATGTTTTCTTTTGCAGTATTAGCTGGCACTGTTATCACAACTGTCACTCGCGGTGGGAGTTTGCACACCACAGTCTCGATCATCAACATCTACAAAGAGGGAAATTTGGCGATTCAGCAGGCAGGCAAGAACATGAGTACCAGGCTCACTGTGGTCTGCAAGCAGTGCCCTCTCCTCAGAAGAGGTGAGTAAGAAGAAAACTGGGTCTCTCTGGGCAAGCCATGGATTTTCCACACTTTGGTTGGTCTAGGGAAGTAAAATCAGGGCTAATATGTTGCCCACTGCTTGTAGAGCAGGAAGGCCTTTGGAGTCAGGCAGAACTGGGCTTTCATTCAAGTCCTTGTAACTTGCGGCAGAAGAAGGGGTGGTGACATCATGAACAAGTGAAAGAAGCATTTGAAATTGAGTCAGTAGGCAACAGACACACAGAGAGCAGTGCAGGGGAGGGAGATTCTAGATGAGTGCACTTAAGGTGCCAGCACTGTCTAGGTTTAAAGAAAAATATCCAGCAACCAGCAGGAAATGCAGACCCAAAGTTCAGAAGAAGGAGGTATATCTGGGCTAGAATCAAAGACCTGGGAATCATTTGCAGAAATAGGACTGTTAAGTCCATGGATAGGAATGAGTTTATTGAAAGAAACTATGAAAAACAGAACGTTCCTCCGGAGCTAGAGGCACATGACTTTTTAAGAATATATCTTTAACAATTAACTTATAAAAGTAATATATGTTTCATGGTTTTAAAAAAGTTTAAATAAGTAGGTAAGAGTATGTTTAAAAGTGAAACCCTTTTCCTTTCCCTAGAAGTACTCTAAAAAGTTCCTTCCAGCCAGACATGGTGGCTCATGCCTGTAATCCCAGCACTTTGGGAGGCTGAGGTGGGAGGATTGCTTGAGCTCACAAGTTTGAGACTAGACTGTGATATAGTGAAACCATATTTCTACAAAAAAAAAAAAAAATTCTGTAAGTTCCTTCCAAGAAGTTTTTATCCATATAAAGCATGGGCATATACACTTATGGAATCACACTACACACAAGTTCTACTGCAGTTTTTCCCCTACATTAGCTTAGACATCTTTCCTAACAGCAGGGATAGACAGATCTCTTTCTTTAGAATGATATCATGCCTGGTATTCCACTATGTGATACACTATGATTTCTCAGTTCAACCTCAGCTCATTTCTTTATTTAGTCTTGTTATGAACCTCTCCAACAAGAAAAGCAAATCAAACCACACACACACACACACACACACACACACACAGAGAGATACAGATACAGATACAGATACAGATACAGATACAGATACAGATACAGAATATCCACTTCAAGAAAGCTTTACTGTCCCAGCACTTTAGGAGGCTGAGACAGGAGGATTGCTTCAGCCCAAGAGTTCAAGACCACCCTGGGCAACATAGTGATACCTCCTCTCTACTAAAAATCAAAAAATTTAGCTGGCTGTGGTGGTGCACACCTGTGGTCCCAGCCACTCGTGAGGCTGAGGTGGTAGGATGCCTTGAGCCTAGGTCAGGGCTGCAGTGAGCCATGGTCATACCACTGCACTCCAGCCTGTGTGACAGCAAGAGTGTATAAAAAAAGAAAAAAAAAATGAAAAATAAAGCAAGCTTTACTGTGAATTCAAATTGTTCAGAAGAGTCAGGAAGCTAGTAGCCTCATGTTGACTCTCTGGAGAGAATCACAAAAGCTCTGTAAAAGAGTAGCATTTCTTTCTAGAACTGCCAGAAGCAGCAGATAACCCACCTTGAGATTTTTTAAGGTCTCATAATGCTGCTAGCACTTCAGCCTTGAGGTGGCATCACCTGCCCAGAATCTCAGGTCAACACATACAGGAAAATTAAAGAGAAAAATGACACATTTTCTCTATGACACACCAGGGGAATGGGGAGATAAGGAGGAATTAACACATGCCTTTTTTCTGATCTATTTCTGAGGTAATATAAATATGCAGAGTTACCCAATACCTCAACTCAGGCCCCAGTGTAGACCTAACTTAGCCAGACGCATCAAGGTACAAAAACATAGTATAACCAATATAAGTACTCTTGACACCCATGTTTTGCAAGAAACTGTACAAATGCAAGTAGTATATGATCCATCTGTGCCCTCAAGCAGCTTACATAGCATACATGTTTGAGATGTTGATTAAAGTTCAAGACAACAACAACATAAGAGAGTGGATCATTAGTTGCCAAATGCCAGGAAAATCCAGACACATGATAGGAATGAGAAGCCATCTGAGGATGGCTCATCATGGAGCCCTGGAGGCCCCTTGAGGAAGGAGAGTCTTTCACGTTAACATGGTGCATTCTTCATAGCGGGTATTTGGAACCACACCAGACCCACAGCACTGCAGGGTGGGGCATGGCTGGATCTAACCATTCAGTCCAGCTTCCTGGTGTTAGTGTAGCTGAAATACCTTACTAGTTGAATTTGGCTTTTTACTGATGAGAGTCTTTTTTTTTTTTTTTGAGATGGAGTTTCACTCTTGTCGCCCAGGCTGGAGTGCAGTGGTGTGATCTTGGCTCACTGCAACCTCTGTCTCCCGGATTCAAGCAATTTTCCTGCCTCAGCCTCCTGAGTAGCTGGGATTACAGGCACCCACCACCACACCCAGCTAATTTTCGTATTTTTAGTAGAGATGAGGTTTTATCATGTTGGTCAGGCTGGTCTCAAACTCCTGACCTCAGGTGATCCACCCACCTCGGCCTCTCAAAGTGCTGGGATTACAGGCGTGAATCACCACAACCGGCTGCTGATGAGAGTCTTAAACCAGAGTTTATCATCTGGGCACAGTGGCATGTGGCTGTAGTCCCAACTACTTTGGAGTCTGAGGCAGGAGGATCGCTTAAGCTCAGGAGTTCAAGACTAGCCTGGGCAACAAGGCAAGACCCCCATCTCTAAAAAGCAAAAACAAGAAAACCCAGATCTTATACTAGATGGAATACATCTATAATCATATCATTTGCAGAAGAGACCATTTATCTAGAGGTAAGTTATAGTCGAAGTTGTTTCATACATCATGCATAGAGAGAGATTAATTTTTATATTCTCTTTCTATAGGTCTAAATTACATTATTATGGGCCAAGTAGGTGAAGATGGGCAAGGCAGAATCATGCCGAACAGCTTTATCATGATGTTCAAGACCAAGAATCAGAAGCTCCTGAATGCCTTAAAAAACAAGCAATGTTAACAGTGAACTGTGTCCATTTAAGCTGTATTCTGATCTATTTTCTCTCAGTAGAAAAAAAAAATACTTATAAAATTACATATTCTGAAAGAGCATTCCAAAAGATGGGACTGATTGACTCTTCACTCTGATGGAGGTCTGAGGCCTCCGAGATAGCTTGGGGAAGTTCTTTGCCTGCTCTGAGAGGAGCGGCTATGTGACTGGAAACCTGCCGACTGAGTGTGCTGAGAGGAAGCTGAAGTGTCAAGCGTTGACAGCTTGGAAGCAGTTTATTTATACATTTCTGTAAAAGGATATTTTAGAACTGAGTTGTGTGAAGATGTCAAAAAGAGATTTTAGAAGTGCAATATTTATAGTGATATTTGTTTCACCTTCAAGCCTTTGCCCTGAGGTGTTACAATCTTGTCTTGCGTTTTCTAAATCAATGCTTAATAAAATATTTTTAAAGGATTACAGAACAGCCACGAAACTTCTTTTTATAGATAGTAGGACATTGTACAAGGAATATTCCCTTTTAGCAATAAGAATATTGTTATTTACGCATACGATTGCCTTTGTATCAATTTACAGTTTGCTAAAAGAGCATTCCAAGAATTTCAGGCACTAAATGGATCCAGTAATATCAATTCTTCTCACTGCAGAAACAGAGAATGTGAGTGCTAGAATAAAATCTCTCAGGGACCTGGTCCACACTCTCTCATTTTGTCATTGAAACGGAGGCTTAGGTATGTTTAGTGACTTGTCACAGCACACATCTCCTAAGAGACAAAACAATCAAGCTAAAGAGTCGTAATTCCAAATCCTGTGCCCTCACTGCCACTAGAAGAGCCTTCCCTACTCCCAGAGGAAAGCCCTCTTATCCTGATTTGAAGAGTTAAGTACTAAATACTAGTACTTAGGCTAGTAAATACTAGCCTATATAACTGGCCATTTTATAGAACTTGAAATTAGAAGTGAGCTTGACACTCCTACTCTGTTCATCCCGTTACCTGGATCAGGCAGCTAAGAGCCTTTGAGAAATCTATTTTCACTCATTAGTGGAAGAACAGCAAAAGGACCATCATTCACACAGAGCTGCTTAAGGCACAGCTGTGTGAGTGCAGCAACCAGCCCTGTAGGAGGTTTTCAGCCAGGGGTTGTGGAAGAGCGGACAGCCATCCCTATCCAAAGAAGGCTGAAAGAACATTAGGGATGAACAAAGATGTGGGTCACAAACTTCCATGATAGAAGCAAAGTAGTAGAAATAAGGGAAAATACTCTTTTAGAGGAAAACAATAACTTCCGGCCTTAGGATGACCAGACATTTAAAGGGTGGCAAAATAGAAGTTCAATAGGAATATTCCCTCTGTTCTGGCAGCTGGGTGAGCATAAGGAAGCAACAAAACTGGGCTGGCAGGCAGGTCAGAAACCACTTATATACTTTCCCACTGAGATGCCATCACTACCAGGGAATTCTGCATCTAAGTGGATGAACTAGAAGACTCTGATGACGGCGGGTGGCTGGCTTCCCTGGCCAGTGCCAGCTTTTAGAAAGTTCTCTCAGCCAGCTGAACTTCACAGACCAAGTTGCGCCCAGCCAAGACCTAACTATGGACTCCTCATTGATTCCAGCCTTCTCAAGGGAAGTCGCTTCCCTTCAAGGATACGTGTTCTGGGACTTAGGAGGGAATCCTAAAGATTTCAGTGTTTTTCCTTTCTGAATAGAATCTCCTTTTGGTGAATTACAAGCAGCATGCTGGCAGTTATCTTACCTCCCGCATGACCAGCAGAAAGATTTCTTCAGGTGAGTGGGGGCTTGAGTCATAGTGGGGTAAAAACTGAGAGGAGTAATCTAAACTATTCGTACTCCTGATGTCTCCAACACAGTATTTTACAACTGTTTAGAGGATTCACAGTTAGCAGTGTATGGCACTGGTTTGTCTTTTACTTCAGTTATTCAAAACATAAGCTGAATAGTGAAGCTGCTCCTTCTAGAATAACAACCACTTTGTAACTTCTTTCCTGTTTATAAAATCATTTTTCTGGTTTGAATGTGTCCTCCCAACTTAATGTGTTGGAAAGTAAATCCTCAATTCAACAGTGTTGAGAGGTGGGCTCTTTTATGAGGCAGAGCCCTCGCCAGTGGATTCACGCCATTATCATGGGAGTGGGTTAGTTATGGTGCAAATGGATTCTTGGGAAAAGGATGAATTTGCCTCCTGTTTCCCCCCTCCATCCTTCTCTTTCTGTTTTGGGCATGCACATGTGTTCATGTGTTCATGTGCTCTCTTGCTTTTCTGCCTTCTGCCATGGGATAATGCTGGGAGAAGGCCCTCACTAGATGCAGGCCCTTGACTTTGGACTTACTGGCCTCCAGAACTGTCAGAAATAAATATTTGTTCTTAATAAATTACCCAGTCTTAGATTTTCTGTTATAACAGCACAGAACAGACTAAGACACCTTGATTTTGACTGAGGTTTAGTTTTCTTAGTTATATAATTTGAGGGAGTTAGACTACATAACTTCTGGAATCTCATACTATTTTCTATTTTATGAATTGTTTATTTTTCAAGAATAGTTGATAAGGTTTTGTTTTTAAGTCTTTATACTTGGGGAATCAAATACACATGAAGAATGAATAGGTGACCATACTAACATATCACAAAACATTTCAAAATTATAAATCTCACTGTTTCAGGGCATCTCCCTAGCTTGATTTTCATCCTTTGAATTCCTGTAGCAAACATACAAGAATCTTGCCAAATTCCCATGTCTTAAATTCTGCCATTTATTTACTTGCAAGTTAACCTTAATTGGAAGACATTTACCTTCTTCTCTTTCATGTGTTAATAGAATACTGCTACCAGGCTCCCATTTCCTTCTGGACTATTTAAATGATAACAACTAATGACAAAAAAAACTCCCTTAAAGAAAAGCCCTATAATTAAACAGCCACTAATCAGAAAGTTCTAATGTGAGTTAAGTAATATTAATCAGAAACACCTTTTGCTTGAATCCATGAATTCAGGTGAGTGGGGGCTTGAATTTATATATTTTTATATAAATGCAAGCAACAAAAATTTGCAATTAAAATGAATTCAATTAGCAAGCAAACATTTTTAAAAAAGGTTTGTCCTAAGTATTCTAAAGACCTCACACTGAGAGAAAGATAAAAGTATTAACTTAGGACTTTGATAACTTAAGTATTTACATTAATTTATCTAGGGTAATATAAAATAATAATATAAATACAGCATCAACATTTAAAACCAGCAGGGGAAAAAAAAGAATAAATTAAAGAAAGTGAAACCAGGAAAAATACAACAATATAAGGTAAAAATACAAATATATTAATAATTTCAATAAACAGCTAAACTAAATACTGAAAGTTATAAGTCAAAATGGTCAGACTGGCTTAGAAAAATATATACAACTATGTGCTATTTGAAAGAGACATCTAAAACATGAGAACACAGAAAGGTTGAGAGGAAAAGGATAGAAAAAGATAAATACGGTTTACCAGGCAAACATTAACCAAAACAAAAATGGTATGGTTTTATTAATACTAGAAAAAAATACCTCAAGGCATTACTCCAGATGAAGAGAGTTACTAGGAGATATAACAATTCTAAATTTGCACACAGCTAATAACATCCTTCAAAATATATAACTAAATCCGAGATAGTATAAATAGAAATGGACAAGTTTATCATCATAATGGGAGGTTTTAACATATTTATCTCAACAACTGACAGATTTAAAAGACAAAGCATTAAAAATGTAAAAGTGGCCGGGCACGGTGGCTCACGCCTATAATCCCAGCATTTTGGGAGGCCGAGGCGGGTGGATCATGAGGTCAAGAGATCGAGACCATCCTGGTCAACATGGTGAAACCCTGTCTCTACAAAAATACAAAAATTAGCTGGGCATGATGGCACGCGCCTGTAGTCCCAATTACTCGGGAGGCTGAGGCAGGAGAATTGCTTGAACCCAGGAGGCGGAGGTTGCGGTGAGCCGAGATCGCGCCATTGCACTCCAGCCTGGGTAACGAGCGAAACTCCGTCTCAAAAAACAACAACAAAAAAAAAATGTAGAAGTGTTGAACCACACAGTTAGCTAGATGTACCTAACACACATATATAGAACAGAACCAAGGACACATTATTTTGAGCTCTTAATGGAACAATTTAAAAACCTGCCCACTCATTGCACTATGAAGCAAATTCCAACAAATTTCAAACAACTAGTATCAAACAGATACATTTCTCCAAAAACATTAAACAACTAGAAATTAATAACAAAAAGTAAACAATAACAAAAAAGTAAGAATAAATTAGAAATTAAGAAATGTACTTTCAATTCACAATAAAAAAGAAACCATAATGGAAAACAAAATATTAAAAGCTGAACAATAGAAAAACTGCATTTTAAAATATGTGAAATGCAGCTTAAACAACACTTTAAAATTTATAATTTTACATGTTTACATTATAAAAGAAAGGGTAGAAATTAATTTGTGAATGATACAAATTGGGAACTTAGTAAAAGGGAAACAGAATAAAGGTAGGAGAAAATCGCATAGAGCAGAAATTGAATAAAATTGTAATCTTAAATAATAGAAAAAAAGGAAAGCCAAATGTTGGTTCTTTAGAATGATTAATATAACTGACAAAACTCTGACCAGATTAAGCAAGAAAAGAAGTAAAAACGGGTAAGTAAACCAATTTAGTATTGAAAGAGGACCTTAATGCAGATTTTTCAGAATCTTAAAAGGTAATAAGATACTGTGAACCGCTTTATACTCAAAAATTTGAAAACTAGATACCGTGAACAAATTCCTGGGGTGGAGGTGAAGGTGGGCATTGAGAACGTAACACAGACTCAAGTAGAAATAGAATACCTAAATAGTCCTATAACCATTAAAGAAATGTAATCAGTAGCTTAAAATATATCTTCAAATAAAGCTCCAGGTCTAGATAGTTTTAATTGGAAGGCCAACCAAACGTTTACGTGGTAAATACTATTAATCTAACTTAAACTATTTCAGAGTATACATAAAGAAGGACCACTCAGCAATTCTTTTTATGAGATTAATATAACCTTAATACCAAAACTTTAGCAGACAGTAGCAACCAGGAAAATCTCCAGTCTGCTTGCTTCCACCTATGAACATAGGTGCAAAAACTCTACACAAAATATTGTCAAACAAAATTCAGCAAACGAAACAGATCATGATCAAGTTGGACTTATCCTAAGGATGTATGGTTGATTTAACATTAGAAAATCAATGAACATACTTTACAGAATTAATAGATAGATCTGCAATACTAACTAGGGAGACTGAGGTGCAATGAAACGTTCAGGCTCTCAAAAGCACCACAGATCTTTCTTGGTACCAATGTCCTCAGAAGGATACAGCACAGGGACGAGATTTTAACAGCAGGACAGGGTCAAAATTTCTTTTTCTGTGAGAATCCTTGTAGCAGTCTGGCAGTTTACACAGCCAAACATTAGCTGTTTTCTTTGGCCTCCTTAGATGATGTCTCAGAATCAACGAGAAAAGACAGATTCAGTCAGGTGAATGCAAGTGGGTATAGACACACCAGCTGAAAGGTCACATCTCCACAGAAACCAGTATCTCTTACAACTCCATAATCACAGCTTCCTGACTCCTCATAGATGATGTGCCTGGTTGTAAGAGCGGTGCACAGGGATTCATAGTTCAAGGATAGTTCCTTCTAATCCAGATGCAGTTTACCTATCAGGGCTCATTTTTACCATAAGCAGGTTTGCCTAGCAACATAGTTGACATACTGTATTATCAGATTACTAGGTAAGCTAAACTACAGTTAAACGAAGGTCAAACTCAGAATGGGGAAGGGTACTGAAAAGCCCTATTCACAATAGATGGAGAACATTCATTTGATTTTAATAATGCAGAAAAAGCATTTACTCTAATACAACATTTATTGCTGACAAAAAATTAGCCCTGAGCAAACTATGAATAGAAAGGAATGTCCTTAAGTTGACAAGAAAATCTGCAGCAAACCTCATACTTAATGGTGAAATAGTGAAAGCATTTCTGTTAAGATCAGTGGTAAGACAGGAATGCCTGAAACTGTCATATTAGAAATTATGTACTAAAGGATCTAGACAGCATGGCAAGGCAAGAAAATGAAATACATGATGTAAGGATTGGAAAGAGAGAAACAAGACTATTATAGTAGCGAGATGATATGCTTATCCAAATAGAAAAACCCAAGGTAACCTGCAGGTGATTCAAATAGAAAATTTCCTATGCTTATCTCTTAGGTATATAAAGAAGCCCTAGCCTAAGGGCAAAATATTGAATATTATTTTACCTTTCATAATTAAGAGCTTTGAATTAAGGACCCTGAACACGAACAGCCTCTTTTTTTTATTTTGGAGATGGAGTTTCACTCTTTTGCCCAGGCTGGAGTGAAGTGACGCAATCTCAGCTCACTGCAACCTCTGTCCCCCAGGTTCAAACGATTCTTCTTCCTCAGCCTCCTGAGTAGCTGGGATTACAGGCACCTGCCACCACACCCAGCTAATTTTTGTAGTTTTAGTAGAGACGGGGTTTCACCATGTTGGCCAGGCTGATTTTGAACTCCTGACCTCAGGTGATCCATCCGCCTTGGCCTCCCAAAATGCTGGGATTACAGGCGTGAGCCACGGCTCTGGGCCACAAACAGCCTTTTTTTTTGACAAAGGCTTTCTGGATGTACAAGTGTGGGGTTGTGCATGGATGCATGGAATTGGGTGTTCTGGCTGAGTAGCTTTGGGATATACATAAAAATTGTTCTGAAGGATTCTAAAGTTATTAAAAATCCTGGTTTTGATTTTTTTTGTCATTTCTCCTTTTTAAAAATGTCAACAATTGAGTTTAAAAGGCTAAAATTTTATTAGATATAAATGTGAAACATCTTTTGCCTGAAGGATGTCCCTGTAGCATTCTAATACTAAGATTGGGCTAGATTTCAACAGTGAGATGAAGCTTTTAAGTATAGAAACTTATAAAGAAAATTTCCAAGCTGAAAGTAAGCCTTCATACATCTGATTAATTCATCTCACAAAAAAACTGATATTAATAGCAACATAAAGCACCTAAGAGCCTCTTGGGTGAAGAGGAAAAAGATTTGGATTCTCGTGCACAGTGTGGCACTGGGAGGACTTTAGTTTCCTTATCTGTAACATGAGGAAATTGAATTGGATCCTTTCTGAGATCCCTTATGGTCTTAAGTGGTTTCTGGATCCTTGAGTATTCAAATTTTTTTTTTCTTTTTTTTGAGATGGAGTCTCACTATGTTGCTGGCACAATCTCAGCTCACTGCAACCTCTGCCTCCCAGGTTCAAGAGATTCCCATCTCAGCCTCCTGAGTAGTTGGGATAATAGGCACGCACCACCACACCAGCTAATTTTTGAATTTTTAGTAGAAAAAGGGTTTCACTATGTTGGCTGGGCTGGTCTCCAACTCCTTACCTCAGGTGAAGTGATCTACGTGCCTCGGCCTCCTAAAGTGCTGGGATTACTGGCAAGAGCCACCGCACCTGCTGAATATTCAAATTGATTAGGATAGAAGTAGCACAGCAATGAAATTCACCAGTCTGTCTGCTCTAAACACTCTGGTCCCTTTGGGCCTGGCTATTACTTTCTGAGGCTAACTCCCCTTTCCTACGGTGTTCACTACCTACCTGTCCATCCTCTCCCTCCAAATCTTCCTCATCTTGCTGGTCTCTGCTTAATGCTCATCATAAAAGACTGACATATTAGTCATTTAGAAAAGTAGGGACTTAAGTTCTGCTTGCTGACCAAGATGAACCTGTAATGAGAAACTAATTAAAAAATGGAAAGCTTTTGGATATATATTGACTGATAGGAAAAATAAATCAAATTCAGTATCTCAAGTCAGTCAGCATATAAGCTTGGACAAATTACTCAGAATGTTAGTTTTCCTGTGTATTAAATTAGAAGGTTTGAAGTCGGGAATCTAAGTTTTCTTTTAATCCAGTTTGAGAAAATAGGATCTGGAGCACACAATTGTTAAAGTATTTGATAAACTAGATGCCATTCCTAGAATATTTACACTAATGGATAATGGCTAAATTTTCATTCAATAACATTGTGCCATTCATCATTAACACCATACTTAGAGGATACAGAAGAGGATTAAGAGACCTGTTCCTTCCGGTGCCTGGTCTTGTTTTATGGCTTTTCAAAAGAAAGAGGCTGGGTGTGGTAGCACACTCCTGTAGTCCCAGCTACTTGGGAGGCTGAGGTAGGAGGTTCTCTTTAGCCCAGGAGTTGGAGACTCTAGTGTGCTATGATGGCACCTATGAATAGCCACTGTACTCCAGCCTGGGTAATATTGTGAGACTCTATCACTGGGGTTGGCAGGGTGGATGCGGGAAGAAGACATCTGCATTCAAGCAAACACAGAAAATATTGTGATTGCTTTTTTCTGTGGAAATAAAAATGGAAGAAATGAATTTTAAAATGAGAAGCTGAATTACCTCACAGAATTAATTTATGAATGAGTTAATGAGGCCGTTTTTGTATTTTCCTGCTTAAAATTGTGTTAAAACAGCACTAAATCATTTTGTCTGTCAATAAATTTGCCTAAAATTGAAGGATGGGTTAAATAACCTTTCTAATGGGGAGAGAAAGGAGAGAGAATTTTCCAGATTGCTGGTAGCAGGATGAAAAAAATGGACTTACCTGTCATGAATTGGATTGGCTAGGATAGTTGTTTTTTTTTAAACATACATTTACCTCTTATGCAAACCTGCTGTTTTGCCTCTTGTATTACTATAATTTAATTTATATCAGAAATCATGTCTCTTAAAGATGGTTATTTTTAAAGCATTAAATAGCATATAAAATTTTTCCTAATTTATGTATTGCATATCTGAAGTATTTATTTCAATCTGGGGGGAGAGCAGAATAGGAAAAAGCAATGTGAAATTATCAAATGAAGAGAAACACTGTAATGGGAAATTCTTCTAAGTGTATCCTCCAGAAACAACTTGTTTACAAATGGGGCCATGATGCCAGAAAACTAATAAATTAACTTACAAATGAGAAATTCAGAGCATTGACTATCCCTGATACTAGTACTAGTTTCTCAGTGTAATCTGAATAACTAGACCCAGCTGGTTTACTCCCAGGACCTATACCCTCAATTTATCAGACATTTTATACATGCATTTTCTGAGCAAAACAAAAAGTTTAAATAGTCTAAGGAATCAAAGTTTTATCAGGTAGAAAAGAGATAATAAGTATTTATTAATAATGAGATTAATAAGAGCACTTCCACTTTTATCATTTTTTAAGAAGACTGTCAAAGGTTAGTTGGTTTGTATCCCTCAAACAATAACAACCTCTAGTTACTTTTAGGAAAATGTTAAGCTTTGAAATCTGAACACATAACTAATGATCAAGCAAACTGGTCTTCATTGGGATTGCCTGAGAGTAGAAACTCATTCTATTCTTTTAGTTATTAATGTATAATGCTATTAGGTTTCAATGCTAAAAACTATAAAACATTATAAAGGGAAATTAAGGAAGACCTCAAGAGATGAGAAGCTAAATCATGTTGATGGTTTAGACCAACACTATTAAGATGTCAATTCTTCCCAAACTGGTCTCTCGTTTCAGTGAAATTCCAATCAAAATCCAACAGTTTTCTTTTTTTTTTGTAGAAATTGAGAGATTCCAAAATTTAAATGAAAAATTATAGAATTTAAATGGCAAAAATAATTTTGAAATAGTAATATGAAGTTATTCACCTTGACATTTATTACTGTACCTCACCGTGCTGTGTGAGTGGTGGGCTACCAACTTGCATATGCAAGCACTGCTTTCTTTGGCGGTGGTACTGAATTGTAAGATTCCCTTGTTATTTTCTTATTTATTTTAGTATGTTGTAGCATTATATTTTAGATTTTTTTTGGTCTGGTTTATTAAGGAATATTTCTATACATTAAAATTCACTCTTTTTAAGCATACAGTTTGATGAGTTATGCAGTCAGTCGTCTCCTAGACCGCTAGACCCTGGTACTCAGTGATCTGATTTCAGTTCCTATAGTTTTGTCTTTTCTAGAATGTCATATAAATGGAACCATACAGTATTGCAGCCTTTTGTGACTGGCTTCTTTCACTGAGTTTTAAAATTCATCCATGCTATTGCATATATCAGCAGTTTGTTCCTGCGGTGGCTTTATAATGTATCAACTTCGCTAGGCCTAATTATGTTTCCCAAAATTCCCTTCCTTGTATGCTTCCAGTTAAAAGAGACATTTTAGTGTGAGACTGGAGAGCAGAGGTGAACCCGCAGCCATTTTGTTCTTGATGTGAGCACTTCTGCAGCTCACATGTGCTGTAACTTAACTGCTGGTTCACTTTGCTAATGTGGGGCAGCAGCCAGACCTACAGCTGACCCTCCTTTCCTTGGATCCTCCTTCAGCTTCTCTGATTCCTGGGCCAAGTGAGTGTTTAGCAACACACTTGCAAAAGCAAGTGGCAAAGGGCAACACTTATCCCACAGGGCATCACATCCTAAGGTTGGAGATGTGAGGAGTGACCTGGGACTCGGTCTGTCTTCATGGGTTCCAGTTTGTCCCTGATCTCTCCTACTTGACATCCATCTTTTCTTCCCACTGGCCTACCCTATGAACTTCCAGCTCCACTTCAGCATTAGTTAAAAAAAACAGAGACTTACAGAGACTGCTTACCAACTCCAACAATTGTGTAACGTCAGATCAATGTAAACAAATCACTCTCCACACATATACATGTGTCCCTGCAAATATCCTAGTAGCTCTGTTTCTCTGATTGTGACTGACACAATTCCATTTTATTGCTGAATAGATTTTCATTGTATGGATGTACAATTTGCTGATCCAGTCAGTAGTTAATGGACATTTGGTTGTTTTCAGTTTGATACCATGAACAATGCTTCTATAAATGTTCGCATACAGGTCTTTGTGTTGGCAGATTAATTCAAAACATGGTACAGTAGTCCCCACTTATCTACAGGGCATATGCTCCAAGACCCCAGCGGATGCCTGAAACCACAGATACTACTAAGCCCAATTGCCGTTAACTGGGACACATTTCTGTTCATACCATCCACCCACAAATGTAATGCTTTTTCCATCTTAACTAAGTACTTCCCACACTGTAGCTGTACCTTTTGCAGTTTCAGGTGTAATGGCAAAATTAGCACAGATTTTTTTTTCCTTTTTCACAATTTTTCAGACAAAAGATTCATTGTTACTATAGATGTTACCATAGATACATTTTTTTTCTCTTAAGTTCCTTAAGTCAAGAGCTTTCACCTTTTCACCTAAAGGAAGCAGGCTACAGCTTCTCTTTGGCATATTTGAATTATCTGCATTACAACTCTTGTACTTTGTGGCCATTATAAAGTAAAATTAGGATTACATATAAAGCAAGGGTTACACAAGCAGTGGGATGCCATGACAATCGATCTGATAACAGAGAATGATGCTAAGTGATTAAGTGGTAGATAGTGTATACTGTGTGGATATGCTGAACAAAGGGATGATTCACGCCCAGGCAGGATGACATAGGATTTCATCATGTGACTCAGAATAGTGAACATTTAGAACTTAAGAACTGTCGGAGCATGGAGGCTCACACCTGTAATTCCAGCAGTTTGGCAGGCTGAGGCAGGAGGATCGCTTGAGCCCAGGAGTTCGAAGCTGTAGTGAGCTATAATCATGCCACTGCAGAGTGAGCATGGGCAGAGAGAGACCCTGTCTCTAAAAAACAAACAAACAAACAAAAACTTTAAAAATTATTTCTGGAATTTTTCATTCAATATTTTTGGACTATGATTAACTGTGGGTAACTGAAACCATGGAAAGTGAAACTGCAGATAAAGGGGGACTACTGTATATCTCAACTTTTTAAAACTGGTAACACAATGGACAGACTCTATCAATTTATAATCTAATGTCAAGTTTTATTCACCTTTTTTCTTACAATATGCTGTCATTCAAAATGTACCTCATAAGCAACTCAACTCATGCATACAGTAGGCACTCTATAAATGTTTTAATAATTAGGTATTTTTTAGAATGACTAAAAATCCAGATGTAAAATCCCAATTGGGAAGTGCATAATCCCATCGTAGACAAAATATATAACTTTACAATAAACATTTTTATAAGAATTTGCCCAAAAGAGGGAAGACTTAAAATTTGGAAATTAAAAAATAAAAATTCAAATGCAAGATGAAACATAATACTAACCTATTGAGACAATGATCCCTGGATCGGTGGTGCTTACGGACCGAGGGCTACCTGCACCCTGTGGCGTAAGACCATCTGACATTCAGTTAAGAAGAGAATTATATACCTAATACCCTCTTAACTGGAAGTGCTTCAATAATATATAAGTAATAGCCTATGAAAAAATTTTAGCTACATCCCTTTATGTAACACACACAAAAAATTAAATACATATTTTATCCTCTAATTTTAAAAAACCAATGCTTTTCATCTTAAGCAGCAAGAATGATCCACAAAAAAGCATGAAGTCACTCTTATAGAAGCTATGTTAAATTCCGAAAAGTACCTTGGGAGATAAGCTCAAGAACTTTAGTTCAAATATAAAAGAAATCATTGCATTAAAGAGAACGTCCAATGTTTTACAAAAACAAAACAGGTTGTGACTACATGTGATTAAAAAAGTATCTCCTAAAAAAAAAAAGGCATCTCCTATCTTATAACTATAAACATTCACTCCAACTTGAAAAAAAAAGCACTATTACGGTACAAAAAAATTAAAAGCGACCAAATGTAAGTAGCTATGCAAACTTATAATTGAATACTCTAGCTAAAAAAAATACTGACTATATTTTTCAAAAACTATAAAAATTTAAATATGTAGACTACATCAATACATGGAAATGTATATATTAAGTATTAAGTGAAAAAACATTAAAAATATAAAGTGATTATAACCATGTAAAAGTAAATATATTACAATAATGAAAACTGAAGTGAATTTGAACTGACATAAACAGATTCAAATATTAGGGTTTTTTCTTGGTTGCTTAAGATTATAACAAAATACAAAAGAAAAAAAATAGACTATTATTTTAGATAAAATTATACTCCTAAACAATAAATACTGAACTATATGTGAACTCCTAAAACAGAGATATTTAAAACATAACTTCTATATTTCAAGTGTATCCTATAAAGGACATCAGCCACATTTGCTGATCTTGATTTTATAAAACCTTCTCGGCAATGTGTCCTTTTATAACTGCCCTTCTTAAACATAAAAAGAAAACATTTTAAAGCACTGTCCAAGTAAGAAAATCAAGCAGCATGCTAACAAAATCTATCTACTTAATCTGTTTTGCTCCTGCAAAAAGCCACTAACAGAAGGTTTTAAAAAACTAATTCTATATACATACTTTACATAACATATATTTATGCTATAAATATTTTAAAGAATGGCTTTTACATAATTATTTATTTCAATATATATCTCATTAATTTCACTGCAAGTTATGCAAGTATAGTCTTTTGGATTTGTTATTGAAAATTATTCTCTTCATGATTTAGAAAATGGTTAATTTCTTGGATAAAACATAGCATATTTGGAAGTCCGAAAGCCAAGTAAATCCCTTATTTCATTTCGAAATTTTGACAGATCTTGGCGCAGTTCGTTTAGATTTTCCACAGTTGCCTGATCTGTACTTTGCATCTTCTGTCTCATGGAAGTCAAGTAACGATGCACTAGGCAGCACATCACTTTTTGATAGTTTTCATCTCTCTTCTGTTTCAAATTTCTCCATTCCTTCAAAACAAACAACAATATGATACTAATAATATGCAGAAACAATATTTAAAGTAAGTAGGCTTCAAAAATACATTCATAGACACAAAGACCTCTTTAAATGCTTTATTAGACTATAGTTTTGCTAGTATATGGTATAGCCTGCATATTTGTTTTATGCATTTAATTTTATGCTTATCTTGACTGAAGAAAGTTAATCTTAGGAATCCTTAGTTTATAGCAGGGATTGGCAAACTACAACCCACAGGCCAAATACGGTCCACACCCCGACTTTACAGCCTGTGAATTAAGAATAGATTTCACAGATGAACAGTTATCATCAATTATGATAAGAACACTAATTTTAAACTCTAAAGTGAAATTGTATCCCCTCCAAAAAGAAATTCCATTTTTTTCACAAGTAGAACTGTATTTTAAAAATTATTACTGTTATTGTTATATTTTGAATTTTATCAATAAAAGTTTTGTGAAAATTTGTTTTCTCTCTTATTATATCACTGCTTACACGGTATCTCTGACTTTGTGTCAGCCTGAAAAGTGTAAAATATTTACTATCTGGACCTTTACAGAAAAAATTTCCCAACCCCTGGTTTATAGTAACATATATTGAATTACTGATGTATTGAATAACTTTCAAGAAGAACCAGAAAAATATGAGCTGATTCTAGTAGTCATTCCTCAGCTACAGTGACAGAATAGGTATTCCGAATATTTCCTAAAACTATGAGATGAAATCTTGTATATTGGAGGAATCTGAAAAGTAAAAAAAACAACAAAAACTCAGTACTATCTCTCACTCTCAATAATTATATATATACATATATATATGTTTGTACATATATATACATATATACATATGTATGTACATATGTATATATGTATATATATATTTTTTTGAGGTAGAGTTCACTCTGTCACCTAAGCTGTAGTACAGTGGCATGATCCTGGCCCACTGCAACCTCTACCTGCTGCATTCAAGCAATCCTTCTGCCTCAGCCTCGTGAGTAGCTGGAACTACAGGCACGCACCACCACGCCTGGCTAATTTTTGTATTTTTAGTAGAGATGTGGTTTCACCATATCGGCCAAGCTGGTCTTGAACTCCTGATCTCAAGTTATCTGCCCACCTCAGCCTCCCAAAGTGCTGAGATTACAAGCGTAAGTCACCACTCTGGCCCTCTCTCTCTAAATAATATTTACTGAATCCTTACTTTATGTTGGATGCAATGCGGTGCATTAGGGAATACAGCAGTGAAAAAAGTCAGATGGTCACAGCCCTTAGGGAACTTGCATACTTATACTTAAAGAAACATCTGAGATTAGGAATTGTGAAAACTTTTATGTTGTCATTCAAGCTTCTAATTTCTTACCTTTAAACTGTTTTGTCGTTTGACCTTGCCTTTTGATGTATGAGAGCAAATCCACTTACTGAGGCTACTAATCATATAGCAGATAGTCTTTGGTGAAGGAATTATGTTGAAAGGTGGGGGTAATGTACATTTGTCATCGAAGTAGCTAAGCCATAACTTCGCTCGAGCAAACTTCCATTCTTTGTCTTCATGATTCTATATAAAAGGCAAATTAAAAAGCAAACTGGAATATGAATATATACACAAATATAGGGGGATGTTTCCACACCTTGCAAAAAAAAATTGGTTCAACATTTGCAATTATTATACATTACTTACATTTTAAAAATCTATATTTAATTTTAAAATATTGTTTTTCAGTTCTTATAATCTTTGGCTATCTTCTGAGGAGAATATAAAGTTTTTAAAAGAATGAACTTACTGCTATCAACTGAAAGCTTTTATGAAGCATTGCCACCAGCAGTTTGGTAAGCACAATCACAACCACGACATTGTATGTACCAACAATGACAGCTCCCACAAAGGACTGCAGTTCTTCTCCATAGCTAAATCTTGTGACAAAGATTGCCACATGCGCTAAGGAGAAAATATACCAGAACAAAGCAAAGCAGGTGCCAATGAACCTGTAAAGACAATTGCATTTCTGTTTAAAAGGCAATTAAAGAAATTAGCAAAAATGAATAATTTGTTTATATCAAAATTATATAAATAAAACACTGATAATCCTTGAACAATTCTTTATTTAAAAATGACGTTGATTTCTACAGTACAGATATGCCTTACTTTAAACAAAGACACAGACCCTAAGGAAGATAAATTATTTGTAACTGTTTAAGCCCTTGCTGCCTTTGTCTGTTCTCAACGAGGCAGGCTATATGGTCTGTTAATATCTAATTAGATTTTGCCATACCTCTGGTCAAAACCTTCAAATAACTCTCAATCTCAATAACTCAAAATCCTTACAAAGGCAAAAAGGTCCTACATGATCCCCATTACCTTTCTGACTTCATTTCCTACAACTCCCCCTCTGATTTGACACATTCCATCCACACTGGCTGCCTGGCTTTTTCTTGAACATGCCAGTCATGCTCCTAGCTCTGGACACTTGCCTTTGCTGTTCTCTCTGTAAATTCTCTTCCCCCAGGTATCTTCTTCATGGCTTGCTCCTTTACCAGCTTTAGATCCTCATGTGCATGTCATCTCTTCTGGGGCACTCCCCAGCTCCTTAGGTAAAACTGAACTCTGACACACAGACGCTCTTTAGCCCATGCTTTATTTGTTTTTGTAGCCCCTACCACTGTGTAACATACTGTATATTTTACTCCTCTTTTTGTTGCCTGTATCACCTCCCTAGAATGTAAGCTTCAACTAATACTTCATTCACTCAGCACTTAGAACATTGTCTGGCAATGTAGTAAATGCTACATTGACACATACTCATTAATCTTTTTTTTAACATAAGATTACACACAAAGTAACTAAAGAATAGTTGGCACATAATAGAAATAACAAATGTGTCCTTCCACACCCCTTCTCCACTGTTTTATTTAAAAATGAGGGGAGGTATTTTGTTTACCTCACAACAGGTTGTTCAAATCCTTATGATACATTAGAGAAAAAAAAAATGTTGATGAAGTTCTAATGATTCTCAATTCTAATGACCTCTTAAAAGGTGTTAAAGCTGTGTGTTTTTGGCTGTAACAAGGACTGAGAGTTGCTACTGACATGTAATACTGAAGGACAGAGATGCTGAACATCTCTTCCAATACATGGGACTGACAAAGAATTGCTCAAAATGCTAAGAACACACAAAATGCCAAGAATTCCTCTGTTAAGATAGATTGCAGTAGGAAAGACAAGGTAATAATCTAGACCCACTATTTAAGATTCTGTATGTAAAGATGACTATACTGATTCATGAAAAAATAAGTATTTGTTAAAGTTTATGAACATTAATAAGGAATTTCTTAAAATTTGAAGTTCCATTTCTATAGATACTAATCCATATAGAAGACGGTAAAAAGAAAAGGCAAATATATTTACTAAAACATTTAAAAGACACTCACGAATGGAAGGTATCATTGCTTTGCTGTTCACAGAAGATGCCTACACAGTCCTTCTGCTCCTTTGAAGTATATCCTTTATCATACAGTTGTGTCAGTCCAATTGTGAAAGAAAACAAAACAAGAAGAAACATCCCAAGAAATTTTCCAAAATCTTGTAACATCTGTCCCATTGAAATCTGTGGAATATATAACACAGGTATTAATTAAGATTATCAGAAAAACAAAATATTAAATATAAATGACCCAGCAACAAAAGGAAGACAAACACATAATCCACAGCCTACCCCTTCTATTGCATTTGGTTGAGATATACTAGCATTCTAAAAACATTGAACACCCAGCTGCCTAACAAGTCATTCTAATCCAACATGATCAGTGTTACACGGCACATTCCTAGAACCTGGATCAGGTTTTCAGAGGACATTGTTGTTATGGAGATAGAGGCAGAGATATGGAGATTTAAGAAAATGCCTAATTTGCAAGGGATAAAAGGAAAATACCCTGCTCAAACCTAAAGAGAAATAAATGCTTATATTTACATAGCTTCTTAAAGATTACAAATATAAAATCATTATGAGGCAAAGTATTTCACCTGATTTTTAAAACCAATTCTAAACCAATTCCTAAAAGGCAGCATTTCCTCCTATGGGACTGCTCTAATTTCTTATGTTGAGGTGATAGATTTTCTTTCACTTTGGGTCCATTTTAAGAAAATATTGGCTGGGCACAGTGGCTCACACCTGTAATCCCAGCACTTCAGGAGGCCGAAGTGGGCGGATAACAAGGTCAAGAGATGGAGACCATCCTGCCAGCATGGTGAAACCCCGTTTCTACTAAAAATACAAAAATTAGCTGGGTGTGATGGCTTGCATCTGTAATCCCAGCTACTTGGGAGGCTGAAGCAGGAGAATCCCTTGAACCAGGGAGGCGGTGGTTGCAGTGAGCCAAGATGTGCTATTGCACTCCAGCCTGGTGACAGAGCAAGACTCTCATCTCAAAAAAAAAAACAAAACCAAAAACTATGTGTGCAAGCCAAATGAGGGTGTCCAGTATTAGTAGTGAGTATCTTTTGTTGTTTAGACATGGTATAGTGCATATGGATGTCATAATCCTAATTTCATTCTCCTTCACACTCCTTCAAAATTTAGAGCTTAGGTACTTCTAACAAATTCTTGGTTTTCAAATTGGCATACCAATTTGGGGAATAATGTGATAGTACTTTTTTGATCCAGCAATTCTATCCCTAGAAATTTAACCAAGAGATAGCAAGTACACAAAGACGCATGTATATACAAGGATTTCCACTGTAGCATTGTTAGAGGTAGGAAAAACTTTGAGAAAATCCTCAATATTGGTTTCATTTATTTATTTATTTTTTATTTTTGGGGGGAGGGGGTTTTCCTGCAAAAACTGGAAAGCCTGCTAGATACATTCTAAAAGAGCTGTAACATTACTCAACATTGTTTTTAAAAAGAATGAAGAACATCTACATGTGCTGGCATAAAAAGATGGCTGTAAGAAAGTCCAAAAAGCAGGGTATAAAACAGTATGTATATGTAGAATAGCTCCCATTTCTATTTTTTTAAAGGATAGATAAGATACATATTTTCATATAGATATGATTTAATATGCATAGGAAATTTCTGGAAGTTTACACAAGAAATTGTTAACAATGTTTATTTATGGAAGGTAAGACTAAGGGTATAGAGGGCAGACTTTTTAACTTCATATCCCTTTGAGTTTTCTTTACTATATGCATTGATTACTTTTTTTTTTTTAGACTCAGTCAGTGGCACTATCTCGGCTCACTTCAACCTCCACCTCCCAGATTTAAGCAATTCTCCTGCCTCAGCCTCTCTAGTAGCTGAGATTATAGATGCCCACCACCATGCCCAGCTAATTTTTTGTATTTTTAGTAGAGATGGGGTTTCACTATGTTGGCCAAGATGGTCTCGAACTCCTGGTCTCAAGTGATCCGCCCACCTCAGCCTCCCAATGTGCTAGTGACATGGGCTACCATGCCTGGCCTCATTATTTTTAACATACAAAAATTAGTGTTTTAAAACAACCCTTCCTCAAATTTAACCAGGTCAAATTAATTACATCAACCTTCAAATAAAATTCCTAATTGACCCAAGTCTGCCAGCATAGCACAAGCCCGCTTTCAGTGATACAAAATGGTACCCATAGGTAAGTGGCCACATGCTTCTAGCCCACCGAAGTGGACCAGCTACTTAAGCAGAAGAGGTGAGTTTAAATTCTTAGGTATACCATGAGCTAATAACCCAGACTCTGCCACAGTGGCAAGGTCCAATTATGCCTGACTTGTACTTTTGACTAGACCATATGATACTTTTCAAAGTCTATGCTTCCCTCACTTGGCCCCCTTGCAAAATTCTGACACAAGAAGCAGGGACACTCAGAAAACTGAAAATATGTGAGAAGGAGAAGAAATGCACTTTCCTCTTAATCAATGACAGCTTTATTGGATAACCTTGAGAAAGAAAAGCATCCATTAAAATTATGATTGCTTAGAGTAAAGCCATACCATCTCAGTAGAGAACTCAATCCTTTATGATAGTAAGAATGTAGTAACCGCTTTTGATAACTACATCACCTTTGAGGAAAGTCTGGATACTGTCAGCTTATAGGTAAACTGGGTTTTCCAATAGTGACCATGTATGATATAATTTTAAGTTTAAAAAATATAGTCAAAGTAGCTTTAACGTAAGTTTTAAATAAATGTAATTGAGTTCAATGTCAAGGTAAGCAATTCTGAATGAGAGCACCACAAACTTCATGATTTGCTTAAATTTTAAATTTAAAAAGAAATTTTTAAGAGACAGAGTCTCACTGTTGCCCAGGTTGGAGTATGGTGATGTAATCACAACTCACTGTAGCTTTGACCTCCTGGGCTTAAGCAATCCTCCCCACTCAGCCTCATGAGAAACTAGAATTATAGGCACATACCACCATGCCTGGCTAATTTTTAAATTTTTTGTAGAGGGGTGTCTTTCTGTGTTGCCCAGGCTGGTCTTGAACTCCTGGCCTCAAGCTATCCTCCAGCCTCAGCCTCCCAAAGTGCGGCAATTACAAGTGTGTTCCACTATGCCAAGCCTGACTTGTAATAGCATGATATTGGTTCTTATATAAGAAGAACTAAAAGCAGAACAGTGAATATCACTGAGTTGAACACTGGCTTGAAGACATTAACCAAATATTCATGTGAAAGGCAAATATTAAAAACCATAAATTTATTTCAGACTGAGAGATTATAAAATTTATATTTGTAGAAGTAATACTAATGCTTTCTCAAATATTTACTTTTTAAAAACTACTTGGCAGCTTAACTTGAGAAATATTAAAATTTGTGACATAAAAGAGAAAGGTAATTAAAATATTAATACTGAAATTTACATAAAATACTAGTACACACAGAGGAAAAAAATCCTTGCTAATCAGAAAGAGGGAAGTTAAAACAAACTGCTAAATTAGTATAACTTTTTAAAAAGCACCAAATGCTATTGATGTGGTGAAACTATTTTTATACTGCTTATGTTGCAGAAAATTAGCACACTCTATTTGTAAAAAAAAAAAAAAAAAAATACTGAGGTGTTAGGTAGGTCATATCTTTTGATCTGCTAATGCTATTTTTGGAGACTTATCCTCAGAAATAAGAGAGGCAAAAAGCCTTATATATAGAGTACTACGCAGAACAACAAAAACCTAAATCTCTGATGAGGGAAAGGTTGCTTTCATTAGGCTCATTAAATTACAGAAGTCACTAACAAAAGAAAGCAATAATAATGACAACTTCTAGTCATTGTCTTTCCAAATCTCCTTCCAGAATAAACCCATAATTATCTGTCCAAAAGTTCTGTCTAAGCAAGCCACCCAGGCTCAAAAACCTCCTTTGCACATGTGATACTAAAATTCCTGGCACAGAGACCTTCAGTATCCAGCCCAGCCTATCTTTTTTAGCTTCGTCTCCCCAACTCCAATCCACAGTCCAACTATAAAGGACATGCTGTATTCTCTCAGCACACCATGCTTTATGACTCCATGCTTCTGCATGTTACTCTCCCTTTGTCCCTTACCAGGCAGGCTTCTCATCCCTTCAAGGCTCAGATCAAATGCCACCTCCTCTAAGGAGCCTTCCTGACTCTCTCCAGCTACTCCCTCAGTCATGCTTCCAAAGTAACTTTGTTATTGCTAAAACAGTATTTTTGACTTCATACTAGTATTTATGTTATGTTTGTCTCCTCTAGCAGTCTTTAAGAGCAGCCACCATGTCTTAGTAAGCTCCAGAGCCTGGTGCATTAATTAAAATGTTGAATAATTCTTCATTTTCCAAGAGCTATCACATCTATTAAGTAGGAAAGGCTAGTATTAGTTCTATTTTTCCACGTGACAAAATTGACTCTCAGAGAGATTTACTGAATTGCTCAGGGTAACAGAACTAATAGATGGCACAGGGAGGAGCTGAATTCTTGCTTCTAACTCCTTGCAAGCGCTTTTCTAAAACATCACTCTGTGGTCTTAGCACTCTCATTACAAATGCAGGGCTGGATACAATTAGCAGGGATTTAGTTCTCACATAATAGCTCCCACCAGGATTCACTGAATTAATAGATAAAGTATTATCCAAAAATGATGTAATTGTTAATTAACTTAGTTAATTAACACCAAGTCCTGGTTCTAACACTGTGTGAGCTGGGCCTTAGTTTCCTGATCTATACAAGGGATATGGTCAAATGATACAACAGACTCATCTACATGCAATTTTCCAGCTTTAACCTAATCAATTTAATCAGTATCTCTGAGGACAGGACTTGAGAATCTAGGTTGAATATGCTCCCCAGGTGATTCTGTAGCCCCACCAGTTTGAGAACCTCTGGACTACATGACTCCTAGGTTTCTCTAACACTAATATACACCAAAATGCAAAACACCTGAAATAGCTCTTTACTCATTAGAAGGAGCACCAATATGCCACTTATATTATACAGGCTACTAAATTAAATCTGGTAATTATCTAGTAAAATCAAATAATTCACTAGAAATAAAATAAAAACACTAATGTCTCAAGTACTAAGCTTTCCAAGTTTTCTTGTATTATATTTCAGCTCTGCCATAGTTAACTAACTATAAAAGGAATGGAAAAATGGACCTAAACATTTATGTAAAGCCCACCATGTGTCAAGTACTCTGGTACTTACATACACTGACCCATTTAATCCTCACAACAACGGATAAAGAATCCGAGGCTCACAGACACTAAACAATAAGAGATGGAGCAAGATTTTGAACTAAGCTGTCAGGATCCAAGGAAATGTTCATTCATTTGTAATATTAGTAATTCTAATAACTAGACCAAACAGAAAAGCAAGACACTTAGATAATAGCACTTTCAAGTACCATAAATGTTGAGGCCTAGGAATGCATGCATAGACCCTCAAAGGCTCCCCTCCTTTGGTCTGATTTGCTCATCATGACCACTCCAGAACTAATCCTTGCCAGAGACCTCTGCTTGGGGGCTCCTCCTCAGAGAAACCTAATCAATTTATGTGGTGCCTTTAGTTAAAATGTCGAGAATCACATGATATGGCAGATTTCCCTAGGAAACATTTCAACCTCTGGGAAAGAAATGCACCTCCTATCCTAAATGAAGTAGGAAGGGAAGGGACTTTTGGGAAGAAAAGGGATATTTGAGAAAATTCCCAAGTAACTTATTTTCCTCCAAAACAAAACAAAACAAAACTGTCTTGTTTCCACTTAGTTTCTCTAGATGTAAGGCCTGAAAGCATGAGATCAAAAACAGAAGCTGAAGTGGGAGACTTGTTGCTTTTCTAAGGACTCGTTATCATAGCACCGAAGAAAAGGTGGTGATATTTCACAGTGGGAAGGGGAGGAAAGAAAGAGGAAGGGCAAACAGGTCCACTTGACTTTATGTCTGGTGTTTAATCACCCAGTCTTATCAGATATGACAATAATAATAAACCTTAGCTTTCTCTTTGGATGGATTTTGCATTTGACAGTTCCTTGGACAGTAGGAGTAAAACTCCCTGAAGGGTTGTTTTCTCTGAAGGCCTTGCCTCTTTCTCTTCTATCCTCCTCAACCCACTCCACCCTACACTTTAACTGCCACATTCAGTTGGAACCCTCTCACTACTTAGTACCAGTAACTGGTACTCAAGCATACAAGCATACCTCATTTAGGACCAGTAACTGATACTCAAAATACAAGCATATATCATTTTATTATACTTAACTTTGTGGTGCTCCACAGATACTGTGTTGTTTGTGGCAACCCTGTTTTGAGTAAGTCTATGGGTGCCATTTTTCCTACAGTATGTGGTACAGATGGGTAAGAATCAGGGGCCCAAGCAGCAGACTCTTGGAGCAGGAGAAACTGTTAATAATTACATCTTTTGTACTAAGCGACAAGAATAGACAGAAAGCATGTGGGACCTGAGAGAGGTCCCTACCCTGGGACTAAGTAAGGAAAAAGGGTAGAGTGCTGTGTGATTGTGGCTTGTTCTTTTTGTCTAAATCATCCAACTGTCAGTGTAAAAGGTTAATTCATTTGAGACATGTGACTTGAATAATTTTTTTAAAATCTGTAAATTATTAAAGCCTGCCCACAGAAGTTACTATACAATAAGAGTTAATGAAGGAATAGTATTATTCTGTAGTATTAAACAACCTGGGGGGCAATTTGATATAGTGATTAAGACCACTGGCTCTGGAGTCAAAACACCTAGGCTAGAATCCCAGTTCTGCTACTTACCAACCATGTGACATTGCGCAAGTTACTTAATGTCTCTATGCCTCAGATTCTTCCTCTGTAAAATGGAAATAAAAGAGTCTGCCTCTTAGAATAGTTGTGAGGATTAAATGAGGTAATAAATGTAAATAAAGACTTTAGAACAGTAACTGGCACATAGTAAGGGCTCAATAAATGTCTGCTATTACTATTACCACAATTATGTGCAGATTCTATCTTCATGTCTTTTTTCTTTAAAATACAAAGCATTACTGATTTATGCCCAATCATGTTTCTTATATCTGCTGAAATGGATTAGCTGGCATCCTTTATAAAAGCGAGAGAAGAAACAACAAAAAAAAAGCCTATCTATTTAGCATTATCATTACCATTCACTTTGGGTATATTTGTATTTTGTTCATTCTTCTGTTTAGATCCATATTCCCCTATGGTATTGTAGTCCTTCCACCTGAAGGACTTCTATTAACATTCCTTGTAGTGCTAGTCTCCAGTGATGTATTCTTTCAGCTTTTGTGTGTCTGGAAAAGTCTGTATTTTACCTTCATATTTGAGTGATATTTTGCTAGGTAGGGAACCTCCAGGTTGACAGTTGTTTTTTTTTTTTTTAGTTTCAGTCACTCCACTGCCTCCTTGCTTTCATTGTTTCTGATAAGAAATCTGCTGTCATCCTTATCTTTCTTCCTCTGTATATCATGACCTGCTATTCTCTGTTTACTTTAAAGGTTTTTTTCTTTATCACTGATTTTCAGCAGTGATATACTGAATATGATGTCCCTTGGTGTGATTTTCCTTATGTTTCTCATGTTTGGAGGTTTATTGAACTTGTTGGATCTGTGGGTTTATAGTTTTCTTCAAAAATGTCAGCTATTATTTTTTCAAAATTTTTTGGTCTCTCATTTCTTCAGGGATTCCAATTATATTAGTATTAATTAATAGCAAGCCACCTGAAGTTGTCCCAAAGTTCACACTCTTTTCATTTTAAAAATTCTTTCTTCTCCATTTTATTTTGAATAGTTTCTATTGTTATCTAATCAAGTTTACTAATGTGTTTTTCTACAATATCTAACCTCTCATTAATCACATCCAGTGCATGTTTCATGTCACACAGTGAAATTTTCATCTCTGAAAGTTTAATTTGGGTCTTTTTTTTTTTTTTTTTTACATCTTCCATGTCTCTACTAAATTTTAAACTTTTTGTACATATGGAACACAATAATAATAACTGTTTGGCAAGTCCTTATATGATAATTCTAACATCTGTGTTGCTTTTGAATAGGTTTTGATGAACACAGTTAAGTTACTTGGAAAAAGTTTAATCCTTTCACATCTTGCTTTTAATATTTGTTTGGTGAAACCAGAGCAGTGTGTATGTAGGCTACAGATAACTACTGAGGCAAGACCCTTCTGAGTACTCTACCCAATGACCAATGTATCAAACAGACACTCTCCTTTGCATGAGCTCTAAGTACTGTTTCCACTAATTCTGATGAGATGGCTCTTTCCCTGCCCCAGGTAGAGTTCTCACATTCATATGCTAATCAGTACTCTGCTGAATACTCAAGGGAGAACTTCTGCAGATCTCCAGAATTTTCTCTCTGTGCTGCTCTGTCCTCTCTAGTACCCTTCCTGCAAACCCTAGTCTTTTGGGTCTCACTGGCCTCTTGTATCAGTCTCCTAAACCCAGAATTCTGCCAGGCTCTGACTGCACTGACCCACTCTGCACAATAGCCTAAAAATTCTCACAAGGCAGTAAGCTGGAGTAATCTTTGTTTCTCGTTTCTTAGACATCACTGTTGTTTATTGCCTGATGTCTAGTTTCTTATAAGCTGTTGTTTCATATATTTTGTTCTTTTTTCCTTTTTGATTGCTTTAGGTAGAAGGGTAAATCTAATCCTTATTACTCCATGTTGGATGGAAACAGAAGTCAGAAACTGACTGTTCATTCTTAAACAATATTATACTTTCTTCTTTTTAACCCTTTGTAGAACTCCATAAAGAAATTTCCAGTATAGAAATCTAGTTCTGTCATCCACTTTCAGTTAAAAAAAAAAAAAAATCAATGTGCATGTAATAAAAACACTGTTGACTCTTGATTAAAGCATTCATAGACAATATTAGTGGCAAAAATAAATCAAAAGAACAGATAGTTTAAGCCAGTGTTTCTATGGCTTACTGTTTTGGAGAAATACAGAGACTTGCACATATTTCATGAAAAACAGGTATGAGGTTAAATGACTTTAGGTAATGATGATTTGAACAAGGTTAAACAAATTTCTTTCTTTTTTCTCAGAAGCTTTAATGTGATAACATGCACTGTCAATTCCCAAAAGAGGTATACAGTATGCAGTGTGTCCCAAACTTACTTAATTCAGAGCATCTCACAGGACTTGGTTAAGAGAGCCACACTTCAGGAAACACTGTTGCTGGATGACAGCACAAGCCTAATCAAATCAGGTTTTTCCTATATATTTTATTTTCATATCCCTGTTTGGAGAAGGTAATTATGCCTTTTATTTAAAATAGTGCCTTTAAAAATATGAGACAATCTAAATTGTTAGTAAATTTTGACTTATCAAGGGAAAATGAATATTGCTTAGATTTTCAGAATTAGTAAGATAGAGTATTACACAGAGCTAGCAGAGTTGACCCCACCTTCTGAAAACAATCAATTACTAAACTCTATTGGGTAAATACAACCAATTGTGAGTCTTTTATTTGGTGCAAAGAGACTTAGAACTTAGTCTTGAACTCTTGTACATAATAATCATACTACTTTGGACAAATGAAATCCCATCTCAAAGGCTCAATTTCTTTAACTATAAAGTATTATAAAATATAAAGCTGAACTACATAACCTCTATAAATTTTTTAGCTCTAAATATGCTAATTTCCAACATATTACATTTAATATTTGTTAAACAAGTGAAAATATTCTTTTAAAATACAGCTTATACATTTTCAAAATCATCAAACATGATTATTTTGGTTTGCACAGGTCCTCCTTTATACTTATAACCTAAAATATTTAAAACGTTAAATGTGAGATTCATTTTGATAAAAAGCGGATTTTTAATGTTACTCTACTGTCTGAAACGTAATTATATTTTAAACATATCTATGTCTATGGAGTGAGGGGAGGAGGCTAATGGACCACAGCGTAATAAACTTGGAATACCTGAAAGCAAAGGATTATCACTGAGCCAGAAGCAAAGTAGATAAACATGCTGTGTCCTTCTAATTGCTATTTATTCTCAAAAGCAAAGTTTACTTTAATATCATGAGATAACAATATTCCAGTGGACAAATAGAAAGATGTAACAATAATGACATCTAACAAATGTTCTTTAAGAAATTTTAATTATTTACCTGTAATGGACCCAAGATAGAGCTGGTTGTGTACATAAAAAAGAGACGAAGATAACTTAGAACATTTGCAAATGCAAAAAGCCCTTCTGCCACCAGTGTAGGATGGAATGCATCCCAATCCTTCCGATCAGCAAAATCATGAAACTAAGGTTAGGAAGAAAAAGCCAAAGGTAAATAAGCTCTCTCAATTTAGGAAAATAAAAGCAAATATTCTGACTGTTGAAAGAAAACTATTTTAATTTTGTCTTCTTATCATGGATCTCCACTTATGTTTTATAGGGTTCTTTTTTAAAAACAGAAATAACGTTTTAATAAAAGATTATTATGTATGTGAGGCATTATCACTCTAAATGAAGACGTTTTTCCAGAAATTCTTAAATTTTAGAAAATTAAATAATTTTTTAAATTATAATTAAACTTTTTATTAATGAAATGTTGGCTAGTTTTCTTAAATTCCACAACACAAACTTTAAGTACATGTGCTGTCAATTAATTCCCTATCACATTACATTAACTTACTCCTTTGACTCAGAATTCAGGGTTTATTTCCCCTCTTTTAAATACAAAATAAAGAGAGGGCATTATTGTACTTAGACAGAGTGGTCAAATGTCCCAATTGCCTGGGATAGTTTAAGATGATATACCAGTTGTCCTGGCATAATTATTAATAGTGTTCCCTTTCACTCAAATGTCCTGATTTGGATAATAAATTATATGGGTAACCCACTTATAGAACTAAAGAGTTCAATCTGAAAAAGAGCAATGTCTCTTAATCCCTTTATCAAACCATTTATGTATATATGACCAATTTTTATTTCTTAGTAATTTCACACTAGGTGCTGAACATACCTAACATATTCCATACTACTGATCAATTAAGTAAATAGCATTTTTTAATAAAGTAAAATGACATAAGATAATCAGCCTGCTTTTTCTATAATCTATAAACTAATAAAAAAACAGAGAATATTATATATTTTAGTTCCTTGAATGTGACACCCCAGAAGAATTTTAAACTCAGGGTTTAAACAAAGATAGTTAACACAAAATTTATTACCCTTTCTGGGCTTGGGGGAGCCTAAATCTTGGTGAAGTAAAATTGTAAGTTATCTATAAGGGGAGATTTTTGTCAAATTCTAAATAAAAATATATAGTTGTTAGAAAAATAATATTTAAGTCACTTTAAAGCTGTTAAAGATAATAATCATGATTTGAAATGTGCTAAACATTACATAACCATTTCATTCATTATGGAACGGAATGGAAACTTTTTTTCTGGCAGATATAAAGATATCTAACACTAACCATTTTAAGTTACTTTCTTCTCATTTTAAGTTTATTCAGGTTAATAAGCTAAAAGAACCTAGGTCAGATAAAGGGAATTGGCATGTAGTAGAAAGAAAATAGACAGATCAGGATTTAAATCCAGTCTTGGTTTCTTATTGTGTGCTTTTGGACAAGTTGTTAATATTTCTAGGCCTTATTTTCCTTATTTGCAAAATGGGGATGAGAATGTCAGTCTCATAGAATCCCGGTGCAGATGAAAAGAGATAAAGTATACCAAATGTCAACTATGGGTCCCTGTTATATAATAAATAACCATCATGTAAAGTAAGTAACACCCTGTAAACTACTGGAAAAATAGGAAACCATGTGCACACAGGCTTAAAACGAAAACACACCAGACACTGATCTGGCCCAATGTAACTCTGAGTTACATAGCTAAATATCTTAGTTATTTCCAAAATTAACTTTATTTGTGCCTTCAATGGACGTAGTAAATAGTCACCTTGTTGTGAGCAACCACTTTGAGGGCAAAGGTTGCCAAATAAAGGGAATTCATGACAAAACTGAGTTGATTACGAGATTCTTCTAAAAAGTCTTCCAACCCTTCATACCAGAGTCTTTTAATGTCTGACCAAATCATCCCTAAGAAAAGGAAGAAAAAAATGAGAAAATACTTTCTTAATTCAATAATAAGCTAAATAATACTTTAAGACTCAAAATATTAAATAAATAATCCTTGGGCCAGCTATAGCCTTATTAAAAAAAAACATTTTAGTGAAAAGTTCTTAAAATCTAAAGGAAAATAACCTTAACTTTCATATGACTTGAAGAAAATAGCCTTAAGTTTCATCTTTGGATGTGGAACAAACGTAAGAAACCAAATAAATTAATGCCAAACACACAGGGACACACGCACAGGGACACATACACATGGACAGACACACACACACACACACACGGATGTGCATACATGCACACATAAGGAGCTCAGTCCCTGATTCTTTTATTTTCTCTACCTACACTTAATACTTTAATGATCTCACCCAATCTTTTTTTTATTTAATTTTTTAAAAATCTCACCCAATCTAATGGCTTTAAATACCATCTACATGGCAAAGGCTCTCAAGTTTATATATTCAAGTTCAAAACTTTCACTTCTACAAATTTAAGTAAACTTAGTACCAGGTTTCAGCCTATTTTGTTTTGTGAGTGCAAATGTCAAAGAATGCAAAAACCACTGCTGCTGATTGTGCATAGTGGGCATTGCACCCTCCCTTAAATCCCATTTTACTCAGAATCAAAACCAGTCTTTACAATGGCCTGCAAGGCTCCATATTACCTATTTTCTCAGACCTCATCTCCTACTAATCTTTCCCTGTACTATTCTAGTCACGCTGGCCTCCTACCTTCCTTGCTGTTCTTTGAACATACAACTCCTGCCTTAGGGCCTTTACACTGGCTCTTCTTTCTGGCTGGACCCTCCTCACCCAGAGATCCATTTGACTAACTATTTCAATTTTCATGTCCTTGCTCACCACCCTTCCTGACTACCCTAATTAAAATTGCAAGCTCTTTGCAACTTTAAAATTGTCCCCCACTCCAAATTCTCCTAACTCTGCTTTTACCTTTCTTTTGTAGTACTTATCTCTTTTCTAACATTGAACATAATTTACTTTTTAGGTCTATTATTAACTGACTATCTTTCCCCCACTTTGGGTAAGCTCTTCAAGGGTAAGAATCTTTGTTTAATTTACTAATGTTTCCAAATGTCCTGAAAAGTACCTGGTACAATCAAGGTGTTAAAAAATATTGCTAAATGAATAAGTATACACAAATAAAATAATAAGTATACACAAATAAAATCCAAAGCAAACAAACAAAAAAACTTTCCCCTTTTTTGGCCAGAAGTTTTTAAGGAGTACCAGACTGCAATAACATAATTCAGGATCATTTTATGGTACATTCCTTCGTTAAGTAATTTTCGGGGAGAGCACAGAGCAACAAAAGAATAGAGTGTGTAGCATCACACATGGGTGGAGATCAAATTATGCCAATCAGAATCATTCTCTGGCTTATCAGTAGGCAAAATAATTCCCCTGGGAAGCACAAGAAGCATTCTTAGAAGTCTCTGCTCAGAACATCTTAATTATGCAGTACGCAAATATTATGTAGAAAAAAAGTTTTTAAAACATTTGCAGATCTGATGGGAAAACATTTTTTAAAATTCCACCTCAGTATATTTTTACTCAAAATCAATGATGAAAACTGTCTAAAAATTCTAAATGAAACAGTCTAGCAGGTAACATTTATTAACTCAAATATTGTTTTATTTGCGGAAGGAGTAGGTATGAAAGCTTTCCGAGTATTTCTCATGCTCAACCTTCACCCACCACTCAGAGCTGTGGAGCAGAAACATATTAAACAAATTCTCCATGACCATACTTTCTCAAAAACAACATTATTGTCTAATCCTAGATCCTGATGTGTGCAAATCCTTATTTATGAAATATCTGCAAACAAAAATCCTTAAACTTTAGATACATTCCTGTTAATATTAAAACATCCAAAGAAAGGTGCTTATAGAAATGTGTTTATTTCTGTAAATGCAATATTCAACCTAAAAGAAACTCTTAACAAAAACTTACAACATGAAAACTGTTGATCAAAAAAGACAGACACGAAAGTACAGTGAAGACCACTTGGGTAGTTTCACAGCTCCTCTGCAATACCCCCACAAAAATGAAGCTAATACACTTGATGTACTGCACGTTTCCAAGCTGGATCAAAAAGAACAAAATAAGTTGAAACTAATCCAAGCAATGCGATCACCACATAACCTCTTATATACCATGTATTTCCATGTCCTAAAGGTCTTACATTATAAATATCTCTCAAGTCTGTTCCCTTCTCTCTTTCTCTATCACAATCACCTAAGTCCAAGGTGCCATCAGCTCTCATCTGGATTAGTACAACAGCATCGATATTGGTCTCCCTCCATCTACTCCTACCACAGCACTATCCTCTCAGCCCATCCTCCACACTATAGACAGAATGATCTTTTCGAAAGGCAAAACTGATCAGGTCACTTGCCTACTTCAAGCAGGCAATGGTTTCCCCTTGTTCTTAGTATAAAGTCAAAATTACTTAACCTGACCTACAAGGCAATGCATGGTCTGGTACAATATGTTTCTACGGCTTCATCCTGAATCAAACTCTCCTAGTTCTTCTTGCTCCAGTAATGTTAGCTTTTACTCACACCCTTCTTTGTACCATTCTCTCTCTTGCCACTGGGCTTCTGAATGTGCTTTTACCTCAGCCTAGAGTAGTTTCCTCTCCAAATTCTCTCAGTTGACATCTCTTTATCCTTTAGATTGATTATTTCCTCAAAGTGTCTTTCCCAACCTCCCTGACTAGGGCAAATGCCCCTATAATATGCTTGCTCTCCTAACACTATTACCTTTAACCAACAGCACTTAGTCCATTTTTTATTTTTCATTTATCTGTGTGATTCTCAAGTCAATGTTTCTGATGGTTTTATTTGACTTTTATTAGATCATAAGCTCCCTGAATGTAGGGGACATATCTGTTTTTGCTTGTGCTTAGACAAAGTAGGTACATGACAGTTTAAAAAATACATTTCTATAATAGCATTCTATTATGTTTAATAGCAAAAAAATTAAGTAAAAGTATACCATTAATATTCTGTGCATTCCTCAACAAATTATTCCCTTTTTACCTACCTTGCTTTTTATAACCTAACGCCACTTTTTTTCTGAAAAGCTAATGAAAACAAACAAAACAAATGTACAAAAATTGGTCGTGATGAGTAAAAAGTCACTGTGCTCATTGGTTTAAATAATAAATTGAACCAAGCAATGACTTTAGGCAACCGAGCAAAATACTCCTCCATGCTCACTTAGAGCAGGTTTGGATCTACACCCTGAAAAAAGCCCAGAGTGACCTAATTAGCTAAAAGGCTTAAGACTTCCTTGGCAAGGTTTATTCAGATCAAACTGTTTCAAAGCAGAAGCTGTGCTGAGGAAAGTAAAATACTTCCAGGAATTTTACTGGCTTAATGAACATGCATTCTTCTAGTAAGGTAGAATATGGTTAGAAAATTAATCATATTATGTGTGTAAGGGGGTGCATGTGTATATACATGTAGTATCATTTAAAACAAGGTCATCATTCTTAAAAGAGAAGAACCCTAATTTTACCATTATTTTGAAAAATCGAGGACAGCAGTACTATTTATGCTATTCAAAGAGTGGTGTGACTATTTTAGTTCAGTGAGCTTTTACTCACTGCTAAGACATATAAACTCTAATTAGATTCTTATATAGACTTGGGTAAACTGAATCTAACAAAACAGAAAATATTCTTTCTTACTACTACTTAAACAATAGATTATAGATAAATGATATACAATTTCAGTTCTTTAAGACTAAGGAATACATAACAATCAGATATAGTTTAAATGAATAGAGGGAAAGTGCTTCTTACAGATTCTTTTCAAACTAATATTTTTTAAACTACTCAAATAGCAATACAAACATTTCACATTGAAAAGAATCACACAATCCAATATAAAACCACATATGGTAAAGTTTAAATTATTTACTAAATTAGAATATCAAATTTTAGATAAGAGCAAAACTACAGGAAACAAAAATATTAGCAAGAAGGAATTACTGAACTCTCTTTAACCTAGAGTTTAGATGTGTATTATTTTTACTCTAATTTTAAACATTAATGCATCATGGATTGAAGACTGTTAAAAGCAAAACTCTAATTAGAATCAAGTTACCTGAAATTAACTGATTTTCAAATAAACATTCTAAAATATAAAAAGCGTTTGTATAGCTAAAGAAGAACTAAAATTGAACATTGTGAAATACCTCTTAACATAGTACTTAATAATTGAAACAATCAGGAATGTATTAGTCAAAAGATAAACACAATCAATACTTTGTGCCATAGATCTGACTAAACTTTAATATCTTTTACTCTATAGCAAATAGTAGATGGACAGATGGGAAGTGGTGAGGTTAAACACAAGGTAGAAGATACAGAGGGAAATAAAGAAAATATCTTTAAAATGCCATAAACAGATAATGTGATTCACCTCAAGTCTCCACACACACTTTGACACACAAAGGGCAAGACGAGTAAAAACTGTAGAAGGTGATTTAAGATATATATTATACAGTGTAATACTTATAAAAATAATTTTCAGAAATAAAATGTCTTATACTTTTTTAAAAACTATCATTTCTAAAGAAATCTGGCTATCATTACAAAGAAATGATTTATGGAATGAGTTACTAGGGACTCCTTTAAATCAAAATTTAAATAATGTTTCTAAAATAGAGATAAAGCAAGAGGTAACTGCAAAAGTTCATAGGTTCTTAAAAGGAAAACTAATGTTATAAGTGAAGTAGAATAGTTAACTTTTAAAATGCAGAACAGTATAAAATAGATTGTTTCAAAATACCTAAGTTCATATTCTTACACCAAAAAAGCACTCACGTGTTAGAAGTTGTTTTTCTGTTTTATAATCATGAATAACTAAAGAGTCTGAGAATAAATAATTTTAAAATTCCATGTATTTAAGAAATATTAAATAAGAGATATGCTTCCTTATCATCAAGTTCAGAAACATTTATCTTAAGTATTCAGTGATCATGGAAGTGTTCAAATTCTTTTGGTGTGGACAGCGTAAAATTGCAAATTGAACTCAATATTCAAAATATCATCAAGCAAGAAAGAACTAGTGGGCTAAATAAAGGCAAAACCTTTCAAACTAACTTGATACTTACCAAAAATCCACAGTATAAGAAGGTAGTCTATTCTTTCAAGGGCTGGCCCCATTGTGTTTTTCTTATCCTCATTGTAGACAAGAGAGTATAGATTAAGCAACAGCAGGAATGTGAAATAGGATGCTCCATGAATGATAAATTTCATAAAAGGTGTGTGAATGATTCTGCCAAACTGAGATTTGGGAGCTATCAAATAACAAAGTGACAAAACTGGCCAAAAGATGCCTACTGTCAAAACAGTCATTATCTTCTTACAGGTGGGCTTTCGTCGGTAACCTGACATCTGTCCAAACCAAACAGTGTTCAGGAACTGCTGGCAGTTAGATTGGGAGACAAACTGAAAAGGACATACATACACATTAAAAAGAAAAAAAAAATCAAAGGAAACCTTTAAATACTGATTGACTGATACTCAAAGTTTACTGAATAAGAGTTTAAAAATCAATTCTACACATTGAACATAATTTTCCCACCCCACTTTTTGAACAAGTAATACAAGCATGCAGAGGTTAAGAGGATAACTATGGAGCCAGATTACTCAGATTCAAATCTGGGTTCTGCCACTTAGTAAATGACCTTTACCAAGTTTTTAAATTTCTCTAAGCCTCAACCTCCCATCTAAAAAATGGGAATAATAATAGTATCTACTCATAACGTTGTGAAGGTTAAAGGTAGAGCCCTTAGAATAGTGCCTGGTTCATGGCATGCACTCCAAATATTAACTATTATTATTAGCCTACTTAGCCATTTTGTTATGTTTAATATAGAAACTCTTATAATAATGGTTACGAAACTTCAAAGTTAACATGCACAATACAAAGAAAAAGATACCACTAACTAATGTTGGACATCTTCAGTCTAGAGAAACTATTGATTTTAGTTACAAGAAGCCAAGATGCCAAGATAGCAAAAACAATAAAAAGCTAAGTATATTAGACCTATTCTTGTTCCAAGAAAACACTGCAGATTTTTAAAAGGTATTAAAGATATTCTTAAGCCTGCTTAAAACTGAATTTCATGTGAGAAGAAAAGGAAAAATATTCCCAAATACAAGAAAAATGTCAGTTCAGGTACAGAAATTGATTTACCAAAGTTTACAAATCTTAGCTGACAAATTTCATAGGCAATATTTTTCCAATATAATGCTCACGTTGTGAAGTACAACTTAAGGGTCCAGATAATTCTATATATAATCATGTCATCAGGTTTGAAATTATTATAAAATGATATTATTCAGATAATCCACAATAATATTTAGTCAACCTTCTGTTTTAAAATTATTTATCCCGAAATAGAATATAATTTATAGAATTAACACTGAAGTGAAAAAAAGAATTGGACAGAGTTTTATTGCTGTTTATTGTCCTTTCAAGAAAATTTCTAATATACCATACAGTTGGCCCTCTGTATCTATGGGTCCTACATCTGTAGATTAAACCAACAATGTTCTTCCAAACAATATTTGGAAGAAAAAATCTACAAAGTTCCAAATAAGCAATACTTGAATATTCTTCATAGCAAGTACTATGTTGAATCCACATGAATGAAATGATGTGTGGGCACTGTATTAGGTGTTAATTGAAAGAAGCTTTAAAGTATATGGGAAAGTGTGTATATGTTATATGCAAATATTTATTTTTGGCAATAAAGTCTTACTTCATTCTTTACTCTTATGCTCAGATTCCAATGTTTTTGAGAAATCTTAATTTGTCCCTCAAGGTGAAATGCCTGAGAGAGAAACAGTTTTTCCTCTCACCAATGACCAGGTTTAGTAACATCCCAAATTTAGTAGTTTCACCTTTCCTCCAAATACCAAAGCAATCTCAGGTCTGATTACTGTCCTTGCTATTCTTGCTATTAAATTTTAAACAATTTAAAATTGTTTAGTTAATTATCTCAAATATCTATATAATGATAATTTAATTAACAGTAATGTTAAATATGTATTTGGAACAAAAAGTTTAACTAGAAATGTTCTAAGTCTGCAGTGAAATATGGACACACATTCTTCTCATCATCAAAAGGTGGGGAAGGAGGAGGTCAAAATTTCCTGCTCTTCAACTCAACAGCCTTGTGATTGATTTAACTAGTAGATTCTAACAGAAGTGATGCTATGAGACTTCTGAAGGTAGGTCCTAAAAGGCAATGCATCTTCTACTTTGTTCACTGGAACACCTGCTCTTGGAGCCATGTACTGCCATGTAAAAAGCCACCCTGAGGCCACCATGCTGTCAGAAGGCCCAGGCAACATATAGAGGTCCCATGTATGTACCCCAGTCAGCCCGCAGAGGCTTCTCAGACCACACCCTCAAAGTCTGCCCATGACTCTCCATGGTTCCTGTTGTGAGTTCTGAGGAGCCCCACCTTCTGTGGACTCATCCATCTGAGCACCCAGCTCACTCAGAGTTCCCTGTACTTGAGTCCTCAGCTGCTGCTCTGACACCTGACATGTGAGTGGAGAAGCCTCCATCTGATTATAACCCTGTCATTTATCTCCAGCTGAGTTCCCAGACACGGAGCAGCAGAGACAAATCATGATTGCCATGCCCTTTCCTAATTCCTGACCTGAGAATTCAAGAGCATAATAAAATGATTATGAAATTATAAAATAACTATGAAGTGTTTTACAGCATTAAGTACAGGGTAGTTTGCTATTCAAGATTGATAACCTAGACAAAGCTTACCAACTATTTAAGAAAATATTTTCCCCATTGATCACATTTAGAAATCTAGTTTTAAAAACTACAGTTTCACTCATTTTTAAAATCACAAACTATCTTCCTGTCAACTAACAAATACTACTATTACTTCTTGTTTTCTTTTCTCTCATCTTCTTTAGAATGGTACATTTGGTTCCATTTTGACTCCACTCTGTGAGACCTTCAGTGATATAGATATCATTAGAAAATTGCCTCTTAGAATTTTTTTTCCTAACCAGGATAAGTTTAGTTCTTTATACCTTTCTTTGAGGTTTTTTTAAAAAATCACTTTAATTGACTTTATACCTTGTAATCCCTTTTTTCTATCCTTTTCTAGTATTTCATGTCCATTTTAGGTTGTGGAACATATAAGTAAATATATTAACCAATAAACATCCTCCATCAATTCCTCCATCAATTTCCTAATAGCTTTTTGAGGGTCAAATTTTTACCCAAGATAAGAAAAAATTCTGCCCTTAGCACAGAAGGTCCTGTATCTTGCCTTCTGTCATTATGTATTTCAGGCCTCATTTTTGTAATAATAAAAATTCGATAAGCAAGTTTTATTTAAACATCTATGTTAATAATGAAAATAATGAGTCTTAGAAGTAATACCTTATAAGTACCATTTACCAATATCCCACCCATACTATCAATTAGATATTATTATTAGCTACATATGAATATCACCGTTTAGTTAATTATCTCAAAAATGAAATTTAAAATGCATATTTTCCTGATTCAAATTCCTAGATCATGTGTATATGTATGCATGGGGAGTAGAAATGGGCATTTCTCTTAATAAAAAGGGATGATGCCAGAAAAGTCAGATTCAACTTAGTTATCATACCATGTACCTCTCCACTTTTGAGTTTCACAATGAATTATAAATAAGAAGAATCAGGAAATATAATATCTGACACTTTATTTTTAAATAGAAATCACTATTATACTATAGAAGGGGCTATTTATAACCAGATCAATAAAAACGAACCTACAACAGACAAAACACAAGATGGAAATTTCATTATAAAGTTTGTTTCTACTACAAAGAATCTTACCTATGTAGCAACTATTTAGCAAAAACATTAAATCAACATCCATGTTATAATTATAATCAATATTACTAAAAATAATAGAAACTACCATTTATAGCATACTTGCCTAGTGCTAATACTCACTGTGCTAAACCCTTTAAGTATATATTCTTAAATAATTATTAAAACAAAAGCCCAAACAGATTCAACAACCATCCCAAGACCCACAATTTTTAGGAAGCAGAACCAGGATCTCAACCCAGATGAGATGCTCCAAAGCCTTTGCTCTGAGCCACTAGACTACTGTAGAGAAAATAATTTACATATATTACGGAAAGCCTCATACCTCTTTTTGGTTATATTTGATAGCAAGTTTTAGACGACTTAAATTCATTCTTTCTTCTAATAATCCCCGTTTGTCAAGAGGCTCATCACTAGATGTATGGTTTAGAATAACTTCCAATTCACGGGAATTCCGGGCCTGTGCAAGTAAATCCTTAGCAAACATTTTACATTGCCGGGCCAGCTCCTCATAATCATTCCTACAAAATGCAGCATTCTGTTATCAGAAATGTCATTTCCATCTTCCAATTAAGCTATATTCACTAAAAATGTTTTTACTCAGCAACATTTAAATTCTGACAGTATTACACAAAATCTGAAGTCATTTTCTGTGGATAATCAAAAGTACTGGTGCATAAATTTTCCACAGCTTTGGGGAAAACCATAACACAATTATGTTCCCTATGTTCATACTAATAATCTTAGATGAGTACAGTGTTCATTTATATATACCAACATTTTCCTAAAAATTCTAATAATATTTGTCAACCAGTTCTTAACTTAACTCATTTTCCCTTATTCTCTGTAAGCTTGGCTTAAATTTCCTTTTATTATCTTACCTTAACAACAGACATAATATCTTAATGCTATCCAATTAATATTATTATAAAATTTTTAACTAGAGCTTTTTCAATAATAGTCTAGTCTATAATATGTTTATGTTACCTCTAATATTAAAATAGCATTTTTAAAGTGCTAATTTGAATGTTCAAATTAGAAAGAAAGATATTAAAATGCACTTAATAAAAAACTCTCTTTCAGAATCCCTATTCCTTGGATCTTAGGGTTGAACTGCTTATTAACAGCAGGCCTAAACTAAATTGTGAGAAATGAAGAAGTTTTAGTATATAATTCTTTTAAAAGTATCAATTACAGCTGGGCATGGTGGCTCACGTCTGTTATCTCAGCACTTTGGGAGGCCAAGGTGGGTGAATCACCTGAGGTCAGAAGTTCAAGACTGGCCTGGCCAACATGGCAAAACCCCGTCTCTACTAAAAAACACAAAAATTAGCCAGGCATGGTGGCAGGTGCCTGTAATTCCAGCTACTTGGGAGGCTGAGGCAGGGAGAACTGCTTGAACCCAGGAGGCAGAGGTTGCAGTGAGCTGAGATGGCGCCACTACACTCCAGTCTGGAAGACAAAGCGAGACTCCATCTCAAAAAAAAAAAATCAAATACATTAACTATATGTCTAAGCTTAATAATAACTTAAAAATAAAGTCAGAAATAAATAATTATGAGTCCCTGATGTTGGGCTTCAGAAAATAATGTTTTTATTCAGTTTTTTTCCCAAACAGAAAGGAAGGGGAAAGAGAAAGATTTCTCACTGGTTAGTCTTTCTATGTAATGGGGTTTTCCATGAACTGGCTATATAAAAATATAACTTAAAGAATAAAAACTTCTTTTTTTTTTCCACTGTGCAACCCACTTCAGTGCCAGCAGGCTACGGGCACAGAGGCCAGGCAATGGTTTGGGGACACAGTTTGCTCTGGCATGGGTTACTATGACAGGTCCAGGGGGACAGGAAGAATAAAAACTTCTTTGCCATAATTTCTCTCATTCATTCTCTGGACTTTCTATGTAGTCAAAACTACCTGAGAATAAGTAATTGGATTTATTTAACAAATGAGGCGTCGGCCGGGCGTGGTGGCTCACACCTGTAATCTCAGCACTTTGGGAGGCCGAGGCAGGTGGATCACCTGAGGTCAGGAGTTCAAGACCAGCCTGGCCAACATGGTGAAACCCTGTCTTAAAAAAAAAAACAAAAAACAAATGAGGCACTCCCTGCTTCTTGATTTAGGAATCTAACTGGTAGATGGGAATGTTTATCAAAAGTATATATTATTACAAATATATTCCATCTTTGGATAAACATTTGATGGACTATAAGACTCAAAAGTGAAATCAATACATTTTATTAATCTAATTTGCTTTATTTCTAATAGATTACTAAAAACAAATAAGTGGCTGTACAGTTTAGATGGAAATATAGAGAACCACAAGCAAGAAGTCCTATATTCTAGTTATAACTTTGCTCCTACTTTCAGTTTTAATTCTGTTCCTAATTGGATGCTGCTATTAGTAAAAATCTAGCATTTATAAATCTCTTCCCCTGTCTATAAAACACTGGATTGAAGTAAATGGGTTCTATGATCACTTTCAAATCTAACTTCATTATTTTATGATTATATAATCATAGCAGTTGCTTCAAATCATGTTTGAAAGGAGTTGAATAAATTTTATTTTATATGATAACTCAGAACTCATATTATGAGGTTACAATAGGAAGTTCTTCATATTTAAACAGAATAATTTAACAGCCTCATGTACTAATAAAGCTAAAAGTAGCAACAAGTTACATTTGAACCACGTTTTCTGTGTTCATCAAAGTACATACTTTATGTCATATCAAGTTTAAACAAAATTTAAATTATCCAAGTTAAAAGACAGTAGTTCCAAACTTGAAAACATAAGGAGGCCTTTTTTTAGTTTCTGGAACTCAGGCCTATGAAGCACACATTAAGTACTGCTGTTAAAGCTAAAGAAAACTCAAGTTTCTTATTGCCCTTCCAGTAAGTAGAAGTTTGAACTTTCCCAATTTTGTCAAGTCACTGAAAGAGTGCCACACAAGACATGGGGCTCTAATAGCAGCTGAATAGGAAAGAAAAGGTAGGAAGAGTTATAGGTCCCCAGTAGAAACTTTGCAACAGGGGCTAGTAAAAAATTATAATCAATTCCTCCTTCTTCAGAGGGCACGAGGGATACTTTTCTGTAAAGGAAAATCTCAAGGCTATCTCTCAACTCTACTATTAATAAAAGTAGTTTTCTAAGAACTTTTTAAAAAATGTTTAAATTGGTAGTTTCATAAGCTGCTATTCTAAAGTCTTTTTTTTTTTTCAACTTACCCCTCTAAAGGAAAATAATAGGAGTGCTTCTTTGGTATGCCAAGTGCCAAAATTACACTTAATCTTCATTTCAGAAGAAAACTCAGACTGGGTGTTTATCCCTCTTAATTAGCTGTACTTTATTTTTATGCTTACATTTATTACATATATATTTCTCTTATCAGAAAATCTGAGCAAACAGTGAAAAGGGATTATGTCTGTGCGGAATGTACTTGACGTAAAGAAAGCATTCCATGTGCTTTTGAAAGATCTGAAAGATCATTACCCAAGGATAATTACAGAATCTAAGAATGAGGAGATGTGTGAGAGAGAGCAACTACAAATAAGTTTGATCTTGCTTTAGGCTGTAACTCCTACTGTATTCCACACTGCTCTGCAATGCCTTTGGTTAGGTTGAAAAGTAGGGAAGAGATTAAGGGTGGTTAAAGGGTGGCAGAGGGCAGAGGTGGAAGGAATAATGTAAGCAGCACCAGAGTCTGTTCCTTTGAGGGAGAGCAGGGTCTGTTGTCAAGTAAGTGGTAACAAGATGCAGTCTTCTTGGATCAAATGTAAACACATACAAATTATTATTTGGGTAATGAAGAAACTTAGGTTGAAGATTTGAAACAAAAGACATTATATAATTTATGATTTGCATTCAGTCCCACCTGAATTCCACCTCCACAAGACTTAGTTCTTTTAAATCAGCACTAAGTTCAAATGCTCTCAGAATTGGATCCTCCTCTGTTAACATTATTAGAGCTGGACTGGCCAAACATCGATATATATCAAGACGAAACCTGTGATAAAATTGGATTCCATAATGTAAAAGAAACTTATACACATATAATTAGTATTTTAATCTATAATTTTCAAAAATTTATACTTAAGTATTATAAAATTAAAAGAAAGAAAAACTACAGATATATTTATTACAAGTTAACCTCCATAAAAAACTTAAAACAAATATCTTGATATATAAATATTGAAAAACCTTGCTATCCATTGCTTTTTAGAAAATTGTTTTACTGTCTCTTTTCATACATTCAAAACATCCTTGTTTAATGCAACTTGATTAAATTAGTATTTCTGAACCAACTTTTTTTTAAGAGACAGGGTCTCGTTCTGTCAGAGTGGAGTGGAGTGATCACAGCTTGCTGCAGCCTGGAACACCTGGGCCAAGGGATCCTCCCACTTCAGCCTTGCAATTACAGGTGCATGTCACTACACCAGGCTAATTTTTAAGCTTTTTATAGCGACAGGATCTTGCTATGTTGCCCAGGCTAGTCTCAAACTCCTGGCCTCAAGTAATCCTCTCACCTTGGCCTCCCAAAGTGCTGGGATTACAAGTGCGAGCCACTGTGCCTGGTTTGAACTCAACATAATTTTAAATAAAATATACTAATAACATAAATTTTTAATATGATGTGGATTTGATGACTAATAAATTTTTTCTTTCTCAGTAATAAAAATACTTTTTTTTTTTGAGATGGAGTCTTGGTCTTGCTCTGTCGCCAGGCTGGAGTGCAATGGTGCAATCTTGGCTCACTGCAACCTCCAACTCCCTGGTTCAAGTGATTCTCCTGCCTCAGCCTCCAGAGTAGCTGGGATTACAGGCACGCACCACCATGCCCAGCTAATTTTTGTATTTTTACAAAATTAAATTTTGTACATAATCTAGGCCGTGCAAGTTAGAAGTTAAGACTAATAAAGCTAGGCCTACTGCAGCTTTGCATGCAGCGAAAGAGATGAGGTTTCACCATGTTGGCCAGGATGGTCTCAATCTCCTGACCTCATGATCCGCTCACCTCAGCTTCCCAAAGTGCTGGGATTACAGGTGTGAGCCACCATGCCCAGCCCATAAAAATACTTTAATATGCTCAAAATATATAATACATTGTTCATTCATCCAGGTTATGAATTTCAAAGATGTTTCAAATCTTAAGAGTGAAATCATTTACTTATGCACAATCCCTAGCTAATGGGAAAACACTCGATTTGCCATCTATAAATTAATATTCATATTTCCATACCTACAGAGAAAACAAACTAGAAAAATTTTACTATAGTTCTTCATTTATAAATATATAAGTATAATTCTTAATTTTCACATTTAGTAGATAATATATAATGCATATTTTTCTTTTACTATAAATACATGCTTATTATAAAACATAAAGTAAGCAGTTTGGAAAATGATACTCCAGAATCCTCATCCTCCCATCACCTCCCAACTGCAATCCTCAAAACTAGTCATTTTACAGAGAATTGTGCATATCCTTCCTGATATTTTCTATTCACATAAGAACATAATCAGACATAATATATATAAAGGAATAGCTTGCTTTTTAAAAAATGTAACATATCATGAACCTCTTCCTATGTCACCACATACAGATCCCTCTCATACAACTGGATGGAGGTCTATAAGCTCTCCATCAATAAACAACTAGGTTGCTTCTAAGTTTTTTCTGCTATAAAAAAATGCAGCAATGGATATTCTTTAGTTTGCATATCTTTTATGCATTTTGAATTTCTGGGGAATATGGCAATTGTATTTTAAATTCTGATAGATGTTTCCAAAGCAATAAAAACAAGCAGAGCTCATTTTCTCCAACAGCTTAATTAATACTGGGTATTACCAACTATTTCAATCTAATAGAAAACAGAATTTTATAAGTGGTTTAAAATAAATTTCTTTAGATGCCTGAGCATCTTTTCATCTTTAATATTCATTTATACTGCCTGTTCATATTCTTTGGCCCATTTTTCTAATGATTTTTTATCTTTCTTTTAGTCAATTTATAAGATCTCTACATATCAAAAAAATTAGCCCATTGTCAAATCAAAAGTGATTCAAATACTTTTTTTTTTTTAAGTCAGACTCTCATTCAGTTACCCAGGCTGGAATGCAGTGGCACAATCTCTGCTCACTGCAACCTCCAGTAGCTGGAATATTAGGTGCATGCCAGCACATCCAGCTAATTTTTGTATTTTTAGTACAGACTGGGTTTCACCATGTTGCCCAAGCTGGTCTTAAACTCCTGGGCTCAAGTGATCCACCCACACTGGCTTCCCAAAGTGGTGGGATTACAGGGGATTTAAATACTCTTAATCTAGTTTGTTGTTTATCTTTCTATTTTGTTCGTAATAAACTTTTCTATGTGGACATTCCAAATCTTCATTTAAACAAATGTATTGATATATTCCTTATTTAGCTTATAGGTTTAATGTCTTACTTAGATACAAAAGTAATCCCGTATAATGCATTTTTAAGAAAGCCATATTCATGAAATTCAGTTATGATCTAGTTATTCAATTAATAAGTATATTAAGGATTTCTGAAAAGATATTTGCCTACACTATAATATCAAAAAACTGAGACAAAAATATGTAATTATGCAACTTATCCTTCTGTTTCCCACAATACATCTACATCAATTAATTTTATCATACAGTTTCAAAAATAGACTTTTGTATTATCCTACTTTATCATGTCTCAAGATATAGTAAGGATTAATCACAAAATGCAAAGGAAGAGTAACTTCCAATAATAGTGGAAAGAAGAGGTTGGTAACTATTTGTATCAGACTTATAATGAAACACCATTATGTGGAAAGCATTTCTGACAAATAATGAAACCACTTGCTTCATAAGATCTATCAATTTTGGTACTCAAAACACCATTAAAATAATAGTATGAAAAGATCAATAAATCCCCTCCACAAAAAAATACATAAAACTGAACAAAATTATCCAAAAAGTCTAACCATTTCAGCCCACTGGAAACTGTTTATTGAGAATTGTTGATTGTTAAAAAATTGCCAGTGCTGGATGGGCACGGTGATTCACGCCTGTAATCAAGCACTTTGGGAGGCTGAGGCAGGCGGATCACGAGGTCAAGAGATCGAGACCATTCTAACCAACATGGTGAAACCCCTTCTCTACTAAAAAATACAAAAATTAGCCGGGCGTGGTGATGCGTGCTTGTAGTCCCAGCTACTCGGGAGGCTGAGGCAGAAGAAATCACTTGAACTGTGAGGCAGAGGTTGCAGTGAGCCAAAGGTTGCAGTGAACCCGAGGATGCAGTGAGGTGGAGGTTGCAGTGAGCCGGAGGTTGCAGTGAGCCGGAGGGAGGTTGCAGTGAGCCAAGATTGCACCACTGCACTCCAGCCTAGTGTCAGAGCGAGACTGTTTCAAAAACAAACAAACAAACAAACAAACAAAAGCCTGCCAGTACTTCAGGCAAGAATGGCCTTGCCTAACTGCCTCCATCGCCTCTGTCCCCGTTCAGTCAATGAGGTTTCTAGTTTTGTCAGCTTGTAACCAGTGTACTTGTAGTTTTATGCCAGGGTGCCAAAATCAGTTTAATGGGAGGCAAAAAGCCTATAGCTCCACTGGCTGAAAGTGATGGACTTGGTGGAAATGGACAGAGAAAACGTGCAGTTTTGCAGTTTTTGCAAGCAAGACTGAGGTTGCAAACCAAGTTGAAGCAAGCAGTGGATCAACCAGAAACTTAACAGGGAGAACATAGAAATGAGAAAGCCATAAATGGATTCACATAAGGTCTCCACAAATTCCTTTCTTAACTAGAAAATTAGTTATGTGTGGGGAACATCAGAGAGTTGGCAAAGTGAAAAGACCAAAAAAAAAAAAAAATTAATAAATGCCCACAACTTCAAATGCATTCCCCAACTAACCCGCAGATTGATCAGCAGACAGTAGAAACTTTATGGGCTCAAGGTGCATTAGTACAACCTCAGCCCAAGTCTTTGGCTGAGGTATGTAGACACTGAAAGAGTGCTTAGGAATCAAAGCTAAACAATAAAAATGAGAATAAAACACAAACAAAGCACAGACATCAATAAATGTACACTACAAGGAGACAAATTCTGTAGGCTAGGCAAGTAATGTAAAAAACCACAAAACTTAGGAAAAAAGTATGCAGAGTTGCTACAATACATAATGAAATTTCTTTGTTTTCAAACAAAGAAATACTAGATATTCAAGGAAAAGCTGCCTCCCTGAGGAGCAACATTAGAGGTTTACTACTATGGGGAGGGGTGATAGACTTCATTAAAATAATCCAATCCATAACTAAAAAAATAAGTAACGATAACAAGCCCCAGGAAAAGGGATAGGTGGGGAATAGCACACAGAGTTGCTACCATATTATCTAGAATGCCCAGTTTCCAACAAAAAAATTAAAGGACATGCAAAGAAATGGAAAAGTATGATCCATACTCCCAGAAAACAACAACAAAATGCCTGTAGAATGACCAGATGTCAGATGGAAATCCATGACCCATGCCCTAGGAAAAAAAAAATCTGCCTGCAGAGTAACCAGATGTCAGATTTAAGAGAAAAAGATTTCAAACTAGCCGTTATAAATATGCTCTCAGTACTAAAAGGACAGCATGATTGTGGAAGTAAGCAGGGTAAGAGGACAATGTCACATCAAATGAAGAATGTTCATAAATGGAGAAATAATGAAAAAGAATACAATGGAAATTATGGAATTAAAAAATACAATGACTGAAATTAGAAATTCACTAGAGAGGCTTGCTATGGGTTGAACTGTATCCCTCCAAATTTCATATGCTGAAGTTCTGTCCACCATTACATCAAAATATAACTATTTGGAGATGGAGTCTTTAAAAAGGAAATTAAAACACAATGAGAACATCAAGGTGGGTCTAAATCTAATATGACTAGTGTCTTTACAAAAGAGAGAAATTTGGAGACAGGCATGCAAACGAGGAGAATGCCATGTGAAAATGAAGAAGCTATCTACAAGCAAAGGAGAGAGGCCTAGAACAGCTCCTTCCTTCACAACCGTCATAAGAAATCAACCCTGACAATATCTTCATTTCTGATTTCTAGGTTCCAAAACTGTAAAACAAAACAAAATTTGTTTGTTTTTTATTAAGATGGAATCACACTCTGCTGCCCTGGCTGGAGTAAAGTGGCACGATCTCAGCTTGCTGAGTCTCTGCCTCCAGGGTTCAAGCGATTCTCCTGCCTCAGCTGCCTGAGTAGCTGGGACTACAGGTGTGTACCACCACTCCCAGCTAATCTTTTTGTATTTTTAGTTTCACCATGTTGGCCAGGCTGGTCTCAAACTCCTGAGCTCAGGTGAACTCCCACCTTGGCCTCCAGAAGTGCTGGGATTACAAGTGCCGGCCACTGTGCCCAGCCACAAAATTTGTTTTTTAAGCTACTTTAGAGTATCTCATTATGGCAGCCCTAGAAAACTAACCCAGGGCTCAACAGTAGCTGTGAACTGGCAGAAGAAAGAATTAGCAAACTTGAAGATATATTGATACAGATTATGAAAGCTGAAGAACAAAGAGAAGAAATAATGAAGAAAAATGAATAGAGCCTAAGAGAGATGCAGAACATCATTAAGCATACCAACATGCTTATAATGGAAGTACCATAAGAAGAAAAGAAAAAGGAGAAGAAAAATATTCAAAAAAATAATAGCTAACAACTTCCCAAATTTCGTGAAAAACAACCAACACATCCAGGAAGCCCAAAAAACTCCAAGTAGGACAAATGCAAAGAGAACCACAAACAGAAACATCATAATAAAAGTGCTGAAAGTCAAAGACAAAATCTTGGAAGCAACAAGAGAAAAATAACAGGTCACATACAAGGGAACCTGAATATTAATAGCTGACTTCTCAGTAGAAACGGATGCCAGAAAGCAGTGAGATAACATATTCAAAGTACTCAAAAAAAATTTAAAAATTATTAATGATAAATCCTAAATCCAACAAAGTGAATGTTCAAAAATAAAGGAATAATAAAAACTCTACTAGAAAAACAAAAACTGACAAAATACATTGCTACCAGAACTGCTTTACAATAAATATAAAAGCACATTTGTCAGGCTGAAAGCAAGTGATTCCAGATAGAAATCCTAATGCACACAAACAAGCAACACAGTAAATGTAATTATGTAACTATAAATCATATTTTTTCCTTTAAACTCATGCATTTTTTTCAAATTTCCATATAAAGCATTAATACAAAAGGAATTAGAAATCTATATTTTTTTCTCCTTTTATAGCTTAACTGATTTAAAAAGCAATTATATAGAATATTTATAGACTAGAAAGTAATGTTTGGCCTATAACATACAGAAATATAACATATTTCTATTTACATTTGGTGTAAATATTTTCCAATAACAGCATATAGTAGGTAGGTGCAGCCAAAGTTGTAATGAGCTAAGGAAATTACTAGAGATGGTAAAGTAATAATTATAACAATGTTTTCTTGGGTTAGTAATATTAATAGATATAATATGTATAACAAAAATATTACAAGAAAGGAAAGAAAATACAAATGTATTGGAGTAACATTTTTATATGTTATTGGTATTAAGCTAGTATAAATCTGAAGCTGCTGGGCACAGTGGCTTATGCCTATAATCCTAGCATTTTGGGAGGCCAGCGGGTGGACTGCTTAAGTCCAGGAGTTCAAGATCAGCCTGGGCAACATGGTAAAACCCCATCTATACCAAAAAAAAAAAACAAAAAAACCTGACACTGACTTTGACAAGTTATGATGTATATGGTAAGCCCTAGAGAAACCAGTTAAAAAAAAAAAAAAAACTCAAACACAGTGAAAAAATCATTAATAAAAATGCTACATGACATAGTTTGGATATTTGTTCTCTCCAAACCTCATGTTGAAATTTGATCCTCAATGTTGGAGGTGGGGCCTTGCTGGAGATGTTTGGGTCATGGAGGTGGATCCCTCATGATCAGCTTGGTGCCATCCTTGTAGTAATAAGTGAGTTCTTGCTGTATTCATTGTCACAAGATTTGCTTTTTAAAAAGAGCCTGGCACCTCCTTCTCTCTCTCTTGCTCCTTTTCTCTTGCTATGTGACATGCTTGTTCTCCCTTAGCCTTCTGCTATATTTGGAGGCTTCCTAAGGTCCTCAACAGAAGTAGATGCTGGCACTATACTTCTTGTACAACCTGCAGAACAATGAGCCAAATAAACCTCTTTTTTTGTAAACTACCTAGCCTCAGGTATTCCTTTATAACAATGCAAATAGTCTAATAAATCACATTAGAAAATGTACTCAAGGCAAAAGAAAGCACTAATGAAGAAACAGATGAACAAAAAAGGCATGAAACACCTAACAAACAAAAAGCAGACACAGAAAACAAGTAAAATGGAAAGCATAAATACAACTATCAGTAACATTAAATATGAACAGCTTAAACAATCCAATCAAAAGGCAGAGGCTGTCAAAATATATTTTTTAAAAATCCAAGTACATGTTGTTTACAGAAGACAGACTTTAGATTCAAGGACACAAATAGATTAAAATTAAGAGCTGGAAAAGGTGTATAATGCAAACAGCAACAACAGAAAAATTTTAGTGGCTATGGTAATATCAGACTTTAAACAAAAAAAGTTACTAGAGATAAAGAGGGATACTTTATAAGGATAATAATAGAGTTAATCCATCAGGAAGATACAGCATGTATATGGCTGGGCGTAGTGGCTCATGCCTGTAATCCCAGCAATTTGGGAGGCCGAGGCAGGTGGATCACTTGAGGTCAGGAGTTAAAGACCAGCCTGGCCAACACAGTGAAACCCCATCTCTACTAAAAATACAAAAATTAGCTAGGTGTGGTGGTGCATGCCTGTAGTCCCAGTAACTTGGGAGGCTCAGGCAAAAGAATCACTTGAACCCAGGAGTCAGGGGTTACAGTGAGGCGAGATTGCACTGCTGCACTCCAGCCTGGGTGACAGAGTGAGACTGTCTCAAAAAGAAAAAAAAAGGAACATAAAACATCTATAAACATGTATACAACTAATAATAGCACCAAAATACATGAAGCAAAAACAGACAAAAATGGAGAAACAACGTGAACAATAACAGCTGGAGACTTTAATATCCCACCTTCAATAATGGAGAGAACAATGAAGCAAAAGATCAGCAAGGAAATGGAAGGCTTAAACAACATTATAAATGAACTAGATGTAACAGACACCTACAAAACACTCTATCAAACAAGGGCAGATTATATACTCTTCTCAAGTATACATAAAACATTCTCCAGATTAGACCAGATGCTAACACCATAAGGGGGAAAAAAACTTCAATAAATTCAAAAGGACAGAAAAAACACAAAGTATGTTTTCCAACCACAATGGAATAAATTAGAAATCATTAACAAGAAAGTTATGTAAAAAACCCACAAATATGTGAAAATTAACAACACACTCTTAAATAATCAATGGGCTTAATAAATTAGAAAGAAAATAAAAAACTGAGATGAAAGAAAATGAAGACACAACATATAACAAGTTATAGGATTCAGCTAAAGCAGTGCTTAGAGGGAAATTTATGGATATAAATACCTATATTAAGAAAGACAAGGCCAGGCACAGTGGCTCATGCCTGTAATCCCAATGCTTTCAGAGGCTGAGGTAGGATGACTGCTTGAGGCCAGTAGTTCAAGACAAGCCTGCACAACATTAAAAGACCCCCATCTTGGTGAAACCCCATCTCTACTAAAAATACAAAAAATTAGCTGGGCACGGTGGCGCGTGCCTGTAATCCCAGCTACTCAGGAGGCTGAGGCAGGAGAATTGCCTGAACTCAGGAGGCGGAGGTTGCGGTGAGCCGAGATCGCGCCATTGCACTCCAGCCTGGGTAACAAGAGCGAAACTCAGTCTCCAAAAAAAAAAAAAAAAAAAGACCCCCATCTCAAAAATAAAAATGTTTTAAAAATAGAAAGAAGAAAGATCTCAAATCAGTAACCCAACCTACCTTAAAACAGTGGCAGAAAGAGTAAAAGCTATAAGGGTTCTTTATAAGGTGATTAAAATGTTCTAAAATTGACTGTGGTGATAATTTCACATACCTATAGACATATGAAAAACCACTAAATTATATATTTTAAATGGGTGAATTGTATGGTATGTGAATTCTATCTCAATAATGCTCAAAAAGTAAAGATGAAGTAAAAATTTTTCCAGATATAATTTTCAGGTAGTAGGCTTGCCATACTGAGAATGCTAAAGCTGAAAGGAAAGGGTAACTGGAATCCACAAGAAAAAATGAAGAGGGGCAGAAATAGTAATCATGTGGATAAACACAAAAGACTATATATGTGAATATTTTTTCTTTCCTTGCATTTCTAAGAACATAAGATTGTTTAAAGGAATAATTATAATATGGAATTACTGTGTTTATAACATATTTAGATGTAATATATGTGAAAATAATGACACGAAAAAGATGGGCAGCAAAGTTGTTATATATTTTAAGTTGATATTAATTTGAAATAGATTGCAATACACTAAAGATATATACTGTGATCTCTAAAAGAAAAAATTCTCAAATATCTAAAAAACACACAGAGGAAATAAAAAGGTATACTTTTTAAATACAAAACAGCAGAGGAACAGAGGAACAACAACAAAAAGACATGAGAAATATAGAAAGCAAATGGCAAAATAAAAAACATAAATCTGTCATACCAAAAATTACATGTGAGTGAACTAAACATTTCAATCAAAAGGCAAAAGATGTTAAAGTAGATAAAAAGCAAGATCTAATAGTACACTGTCCAAAAAAGACTATTTAAGAAAAACAAACATACTGAAAATAAAGGGTTGGAAAAAGTGCCATGTAATCAGTAACCATGGGAGAGGTAGAAAGGATAAATTAATAGTAGAAGGAATATACAGCAATTATAAGTGTATATCACCTAGCAACAGAGCCTGAAAATATACAAAGCAAACACTGACATAGAAAGAGATAACAGAGCAAATGTAGTTAGACATTTTAATACTCTTTTCCAAGAAATTGATAGAAAACTAGATAGAAAACCAGGAGGGATATGTAATATTTAAACAGTATGAAACAATATGACCAAACTGAAATTTATAGAACATTTCCCTAAACAGCAGAATGCACATTATTTCAAGAGTATATAGAACATTTCCACATTAGATCACATGCTGAGCCATGGACCTACTCTTAATACATTAAAAAGCCATAAAATCATACAAAGTACATTCTCCAAATTAAGCAATAGCTTCTTGGCTATGACATCAAAAGTGCAAATGACCAAAAGAAGAAAAAAGATCAACTGGACTCCATCAAAATTTAGAACTTTTATTCTCAAAGGATACCATCAGAAAAACACACACACACACACACACACACACACACACACACTTCATCAATTTAAAAAATCAGATAACCAATTAAAAACTGGGAAAGCAATTTGAACAGACATATATCTAATAAAGATAAGCAACCAACCAAAAGATGTCATTCATATGAAGTATCCAGAACAGGTACATTGCTAGGGACAGCAAGTACCTAGCAGCCACTGGCTAGGAGAGTGATTGCCAATGAACATCGGGTTTCTTTTTGAAGTGATGCACAACTTTGTGAATATTCTAACAGCTGAAATGTACACTTACGATATATAAATGATATCTCAATAAAGATATTATTAAAAATAAGTATAATCTCTAACCACAACAGAATTAAAGTAAAAATCACCAGAAAAAGAAATCTAGGAAACTCTCTAATTTGTGAAAGTAAAACAGCACATTTTAAAGTACTCCATGGGTCATGAGAATGAGAAGACAACTCACAGACTGGGAGAAAATATTTCAAAAGACATACTGGACAAAGGACTGTTTAATATTTTTAAGACTCAACCATAAGAAAGCAAGCCAATTTAAAAATGGGAAAGATCTAAATAGATCTTTTTAAGTTAGCTATGAACAGTGAAAATAAGATTAAGAAAATAATTCATGTACAATAGTATCAAAAAGTATAAAATACTTAGGAATGAGTTGTAAAAATAAAGAAGCACAAGACCTGTACACTGGAGACTACAAAATATTGCTGAGAGAAATTAAGTAAAACCTATTAAATGGAGAGATATACCATGTTCAATACTTGGATAATTCAATATTTTTAAGACGGCATTTCTCCCTAAAAGATTCAACACAATCTCTCTCAAAAATCTAAGCAGATGTTTTTGTAAAAATTGACAAATGATTTCCAACTTTATTTGGAAATTTAAAGGACACAGAATATATGAAATTTTCAAGAAAAAGATTTTAAAATGGAGGACTTACAGCATGTATTAGGGTTCTCTAGAGGGACAGAACTAATGGAATAGATATATACACACTCTTAAATAATAAATAAAGGGGAGTTTATTAACTATTAACTCACACGAGCACAAGGTCCCATAATAGGCCATCTGTAGGCTGAAGAGCAAGGAGAGCCAGTCCGAGTTCCAAAACTGAAGAACTTGGAGTCCAATGTTCAAGGGCATCCAGTACGGGAAAAAGATGTAGACTGGGGCCAGGAGCAGTGGCTCACACCTGTAATCCCAGCACTTTGGGAGGCCAAGATGGGTCAATCACTTGAGGTCAGGAGTTTGAGACCAGCCTGGCCATCATGGCAAAACCCCATCTCTACTAAAAATATAAAAATTTGCCAAGGGTGGTGGTGCATGCCTGGAGTCCCATCTACTCAGGAGGCTGAGGAAGGAGGATGGCTTGAACCCAGGATGTGGAGGTTGCAGTGAACTGAGATTGTAGCACTGTACTCCAGCCTGGGTGATAGAGTGAGATTCCGTGTCAGAAAAAAAAAAAAAAAAAAAAGATGTAGGCTGGGAGGCTAGGCAAGTCACTCTTTTCACATTTTTCTGCCTGCTTATATTCTAGCAATGCTGGGAACTGATTAGATTGTGCCTACCCAGATTAAGGGTAGGTCTGCCTTTCCCAGTCCACTGACTCAAATGTTAATCTCCTTTGGCAGTACTCTGACAGACATACCCAAGGTCAATACTTTGTATCACTCAATCCAATCAAGTTGACACTCAGTATTAACCATCATACAGTATATGATTTTAAAACTTACTATAAAGCTATAGTAATCAGTACAGAGTTATACTGGTATAAATATAGACATATAAGCATTCCTTTTTCTCCATAACCTTGCCAGCATCTCTGTTATTTTTTTACTTTTTAATAGACATTCTAACTGGTATGAATGGTATCTCATTGTAGTTTTGATTTGCATTTCTCTAATGATTGGTGATATTGAGTCTTTTTTTATATGCCTGTTGGCCCCCTGCATGTCTTCTTTTGAAAAGTGTCTGTTCATGTCCTTTGCCCACTTTTTAATGGAGTTACTTAAGTTCCTTACAGGTTGTGGATATTAGGTCTTTGTCAGATGCATAACTTGGCAAATATTTTCTCTCATCTGTAGGTCATCTGTTTATTCCCTTGATAGTTTCTTTCATTGTGCAGAAGCCCTTCAGTTTAGTTAGGTCCCACTTGTCAATTTTTGTTTTTGTTGCAATTACTTTTAAGGACTTAGCCATAAATCCTCTGCAAAGGCCCTATCAAGAAGAGTATTTCCCAGGTTTTCTTCTAGGATTTTTATAGATTGAGGTCTAATGTGTAAGTCTTTAATCCATCTTGAGTTAATTTTTGTATATGGTGATAGGTAGGGATCCAGTTTCATTCTTCTGCGTATGGTATGGATAGTCAGTTATTCCAAGCACTATTTATTGAATAGGAAGTCTTTTTCCTCATTGCTTATTTTTGTTTACTTTGTCAAAGATCACATGGTGGGGGTGCAGTTTTATTTCTGGATTCTCTATTCTGTTCCATTGGTCTGTGTGTCTGCTTTTGTACTGTATCATGCTGTTTTGGTTACAGTAGCCTTGTGGTATAGTTTGAAGTCAGGTAATATAACTCCAACTTTGTTCTTTTTGCTTAAGATTGTTTTAACTTTTCAGTTCTCTTTTGGTTCCATATGAATTTTAAAATAGTTTTTTTCTAAATCTGTGAAAAATGATGTTGGTAGTTTGACAAGAATAGCACTGAATCTGTAAATTGCTTTGGGTAGTATGGCCATTTTAACAATGTTAATTCTTCCTGTCCATGAGTATGGAATGTTTTTCCATTTATTTGTGTTGTCTCTGATACTTTTCCAGTAATGTTTTGTAGTTCTCATTGTAGAGATATTTTTACCTCCTGAATTAGCTGTATTCTTACATATTTTATTCTTTTTGCAGCTATTGTAAATGGAACTGCATTCTTGATTTGGCCCTCAGCTTGAACATTGTTGATGTACAGAAATGCTGCTTGAAGATCAGCTGTTTGAAAATACACATTCAGAGGAGAAAAAAGACAAAAGAGCAAAAACGAGCAAAGACTGCCTATAAGATATAGAAGAGTACCTCAAAAGACCAAATGTAAGAATTCCTGTGTTTAAGAGGGAGCAGATCAAGAACAAGGGATAAAAAGCTTATTCAAAGAAATACCAACAGAAAACTTTCCAAACTTGAGAAAAATATAAATATCCATGTACAGAAAGGTCTTAGAACACCAAACAGATTCAACTCATATATGACATATAATAAAACTCACAAAGGTCAATGACAAAGAGAATATCCTAAAATTAGCTGCAGAAAAGAAGCAAATAACATATAAAGAAGCTCCAATTCATCTGGAAACAGACTTCACAATGGAAACCATGCAGGCAGGAGGGAGTGGAATGGCATTTTCAAAGTGCCCAAAGTGGGGAAAAAAAGCCCTGCCATCCAAGTATTTTGTATCCAGAAAAAAATTGTTATTTAAATACGAAGTAAAGTCTTTCCCAGACAAATGAAAACAGAAAATTCACCACCACCAGACCCACCTTGCAAAAAAACACTAAAGGGAATTTCTTCCATCTGGAGGAAAATACAAAATACTAGTGTGCAAAAGACAAAATGTTCAAGGTATTAAAACCACTGGTAAAATTAAGTACACAGACAAACACAGAATAATCTATTACTGTATTTATGGTGTACTATCCAGTCATAACTCTAGTATAAAGCTCCAAAGACAAATTTATCAAAAACAATGACAGCTACAGCAACCTGTTAAGAGATCGGCAATATAAAAACATATCAATTAAGATAACTAAAAGTCAAAATGTTGGGAGATTAAGTTAAAGTGTAGAATTTTTTTGCGTTTTTTTTTTTTTTTTTGCTTTTATTTCCATTCTTTTGTCTGTGCTCTAAGTTAATTGTCATCTCTTTAAAATAATTTGTTATATCTATAAGATTTTTTGCAAGAATCATGGTAACGATAGTATAAAACCTATAATATATTCACTAAAAATAGACATCAATAAATTAAAATATACTGCCAGAGATAATCACTTAACTACAAAGGAAGACAATTAGAAATAAAGGAAAAGAGAAGTCTCAAAACAAGAAGAAAACAAGTGATAAAATGGTAGCAGTGAGTCCATACTTATTTATAATCATACTAAATGTAAATGACCTCAATTGTCCAATTAAAAGGCATAGAGTGGCTGGGGCATGGTGGCTCATGCCTAAAATTCCAGCACTTTGGGAGGCTGAGGTGGGCAGATAACGAAGTCAAGAGATCAAAACCATCCTGGCCAACAAGGTGAAACCTTGTCTCTACTAAAAATACAAAAAAAAAAAAAAAAAAAAAAATTAGCTGGGTGTGATGGCATGCACCTGTAGTCCTAGCTACTCAGGAGGCTGAGGCAGGAGAACTGCTTGAACCTGGAGGCAGAGGTTGCAGTGAACTGAGATTGCACCACAGCACTCCAGCCTGGTGACAGAGCGAGATTCTGTCTCAAAAATAAAAATAAAATAAAAAATAAATAAATAAGGCACAGAGTGGCTTAATGGATAAAGACGTAAGACCCAACTATATGCTGCCTTCAGAGAACCCATTTCACTTACAAATATACACAAAGACTCAAGCTGGAAGTTAAACATATTCCTTGTAACTGAAAACTAAAAAAGATCAGGAGTAGCTGTACTTACATAAGATAAAACAGACTACAAATCAAAGACTGTAAAAAAAGAAAAAGAGGGTCACTATATAATGATAAAGGTAGCAATTCAGCAAATATAACAATTATAGATATCTATGAACCCAACACCAGAGCCCCCAAGTATATAAAGTTAACACTTGCTTTTAACTTTTACTGTATTGTAGTAACAGTTAGGAGACTCTAATATGCCACTCTTGTAATAGACAAATCACCTAGACAGAAAATCAACAAAGCAAGAGAAAATTAAACTATGCACTAGATCTAATAGACCTAATCAACATTTATTAGAACATTTCAACCTATTGCTACAGAATATACATTCTTTTCACCAGCACATGAAACATTTTTCCAGAACAGACTGTATCTTAGGCTACAAAACAAGTCTAAACAAATTCAGAAAAACACAAATCACATCAAGTATCTTTTCTGACCACATGATATAAAACTAGAAATTAATAATAAAAGGAATTTGGAAAATACACAAACATATGGAAATTAAATAACATGCTATTCAATGACCAATGGGTAAAGAAATTAAGAAAAGTTAAAAATTTCTTGAAACAAATGAACATCAGAATACAATATACCAAAATCTATGAGATAGAGCAAAAGCAGTACTGAGAGGGAAGGTTATAGCAATAAATGCCTATATCAAAAAAGTAGAGAGAGTTCAAATAAAAAAATCTAACAATGCCCCTTAAAGAACTAGAAAATCAAGAATAGGGCAGACACGGTGGATCACACCTATAATCCCAGCACTGTGGGAGGCTGAGACGGGCAGATCACTTGAGGTCAATAGTTTCAGAGCAGTCTGGCCAACATGGTAAAACCTCATCTCTACCAAAAATACAAAAATTAGCCAGGCATGATGGTGCACTCCTGTAGTCCCAACTACTCGGGGGGTTGAAGTGGGAGAATTGCTTTAACCCAGGAGGCAGAGGTTGCAGTGAGCCAAGATCACACTATTGCACTCTAGCTTGGGTGACATGGTAAAACTCCGTCTCCAAAAAAAAGAAAAAAAAGAAAGAAAGAATAAACCAAACCCAAAATTAGTAGAAGAAAATAAATAAAGATCAAAGCAGAAATATATGAAATTAAAATTTTTAAAAATATGGAAGAGGCCAGGCATGGTAGTTCACATCTGTAATCCTAGCACTTTGGGAGGCCAGGGCAGGCAGATTACTTGAGTCCAGGAGTTCAAAACCAGCCTCGGTAACATGGTGAAACCCAAACTCTACAAAAAATACAATAATTAGCCAGGTATGGTGGCACGTGCCTATAGTCCCAGCTACATGGAGGGCTGAGGTGGGAGGATTGCTTAAGCCTAGGAAGTCAAGGCCGCAATGAGCTGTGATCATGCCACTGTACTCCAGACTGGATGACAGAGTGAGACCCTGTCTCTAAAAAACAAAAACAAAAACCACAGAAGGTCAATAAAATGAAAAGCTGGTTTTTTGAAAAGATAAACAAAATGAACAAACCTTTAGCTAGACTAAGAGATATCCAAATAAAATAATTAAAATTTAAAAAGGAGATATAACAACTGAAACCTCAGAAATACAAAGAATCATTAAAGAATATTATGAACTACTATATGCAAAACAAATTGGAAAACCTAGAAAAAATGGATAGATTCCTAGACACACACAACCTACCACAATTGAAACATGAAGAAACAGAAAACCTGAACAAATGATAATGAATAACAAGATAAAAGCCATAATAAAAAGTTTGCCATCAAAGAAGTGCCCAAGATCTGATGGATTCACTGTTGTAGACTACCAAACATTTAAAGAAAACTATACCAATCCTACTCAAACTCTTCAAAAATACTGAAAAGGAAAGAATACCTCCAAACTCATTCAAAGAGGCCAGCATTACCCTGATACCAAAACCATATAAGGAACCAACAAAAAAAAGAAAATTACAGGCCAATATAGTTTGATATATTGATATAATATGAACATAGATGCAAAAATCCAGCAAACTGAATTCAACAACACATTAAAAGATCATTTGTCATGATCAAGTGGAACAAGGATGATTCAACACATGTGTGTCAGTAAACATAATATATCACAATAACAGATTCAAGAACAAAAACCATATGATTATTTCAATGGATGCCAGAAAAGCAGTCAATAAAATGCAACATCCCTTTATAACAACAACAACAACCAAAAAAAAAAAAAAAAAAAAAAAAAAAACCCTCATCAAAGGTATAGAAGGAATACACTTCAAAACAGAAAAAGCCATATAGCATACTCAACAGGGAAAAATTGAAGGCCCTTCCTCTAAAGTCTAGAAAATACAATGATGCCGACTTTCACCACCATTATTCAACATAACACTGGAAGTCCTGGTCAGAGCAATTAAGCAAGAGAAAGAAATAAAGAGTATCCAAATTGGAAAATAAAAAGTCATATTAGTCATTTTCCAAATTGGAAAATAAAAAGTCATATTCTCAGATGACATGATCTTATATCAAAAAACCCCTAAATTCTCCACCAAAAAACTATTAGAAATGATAAATTCAGTAAAGTTGCAGGATAAAAAATCAACATGCAAATTCAGTAAAGTTGCAGGATAAAAAATCAACATACAAATGTCAATAACATTTATATATAACATAACTGAACAGTATGAATCTCAAAAAGAGTGATTTTTGTATGAGAATGAATGAATAATATAGGGTCAAAGAATAATCTGAAAAATAAATCAAAAAAGTAATCCCATTTACAATGGTTACAAAAAAAAAATCCTAGGAATCAATCTAAACAAGTGAAATATCTAGGCAAGGAAGACCACAAAACTGATGAAAAAAATAGAAGAGGACACCAAAAAATGGAAAGGTATTTCAAGCTCACATACTGGAAGAATTAATGTTGTTAAAATGACAATACTACCCCAAGTAATTTTGAGATTCAATGCAATCCTTATCAAAACACCAATGACATTCTTCAGAGAAACAACAACAAAAAAATACTAAACTTTATATGAAACCACAAAAGACTCCAAATAGCAAAGTAATCCAAAGCAAAAAGAACAAAGCTGGAAGCATCACACTACCTGACTTCAAAACACACTACAGAGCTACAGTAACCCAAACAGCAGGGTACTAGCATAAATACAGACACACAGACACATGGAACATAATACAGACCCAGATATAAGTCCACACATTTACAATCAACTCATCTTTGACAAAAGTGCCAAGAACATATTTTGGGGAAAGGACAGTCTTTTTAATCAATGATGCTGGGAAAGCTGGATTAACTATATATGAAAGAATGAAATGAAACTAGGCCCCAATCTCTCATGACACACAAAAACCAAATCAAAATGGATTAAAGACTTAAATATAAGACCTCAAATTAAACACTGGGGAAACTCTTCAGGATACTAGTCTGGGCAAAAAATTTTTTGTGTGTAAGAACTCAAAAGCACAGACAATCAAAGTAAAAATAGACTACTGAGATCACATTAAGCTAAAATACTTCTACATAGCAAAGAAAACAAAAGTGAAGAGCCAACTCATAGAATGGAAGACTATATTTGCAAACTATCCAACTGACAAGAGATTAATAACCAGAATATATAAGCAGCTCAAATAACTCAGTAGCCAAAAAAACAAACAAAAACAAAAACAAATTATCTGATTTTACAATGGGCAAAAGATCTGAATGGATATTTCTTTTTTTTTTTTTTGAGATGGACTGTCACTCTGTCATCCAGGCTGGAGTGCAGTGGGGTGATCTTGGCTCACTGCAACCTCCACTTCTTGGGTTCAGGCAATTCTTCTCCCTCAGCCTCCTGAGTAGCTGGGACTACAGGTGCGTGCCACCACACCTGGCTAATTTTTTTGTATTTTTAGTAGAGATGGGGTTTCACCATGTTAGCCAGGCTGGTCTCTAACTCCTGACCTTGTGATCTGCCCACCTAGGCCTCCCAAAGTGCTGGGATTACAGGTGTGAGCCACCACACCTGGCCGGTTATTTCTTAAAAGAAGACATGCAAATGACCAACGAGTATATGAAAAGATGCTCAACATCACAAATCATCAAAGAAATGCAAATCAAAATAACAATGCAGTATCATCTCACTCCAGTTAAAATAGTTTGTATCAAAATGACACACAATAACAAATGCAAGCAAAGATGTGGACAAAGGGGAACTCTCACACACTGCTGGTGGAAATGTAAATAATTATAGCCACTATGCAGAACGGTATGGAGGTTCTTCAAAAAACTAAAAATAGAACTACCATATGAGAGTAGTGGGGGTGTTAGGAGAAAAAGAAAAGAAAGAAAGAAAGAATGAATAACACCTAGTATTTGATAGCACAACAAGGTGACGATAGTCAATAATTTAATGGTATATTTATTACCTATATTATAAAAGAGTATAATTGGATTGCTTGCAACATAAAGGATAAATGCTTGAGGGATGGATACCCCATTTTCCATGACATGAATATTACACATTGCATGCCAGTATCAAAATATTCCATGTACCCAATAAATACATAGATGTACTACGTACCCACAAAAAAATTTTTTTTAACTATTATACTTTAAGTTCTGGGATATATGTACAGAACATGCAGGTTTGTTACATAGGTATACATGTGCCATGGTAGTTTGCTGCACCCATCAACTTGTCATCTAGGTTTTAAGCCCTGTATGCATTAGGTATTTGTCTTAATGCTCTCCCTCCCCTTACCCACCCCCCTGACAGGCCCTGGTGTGTGATGTTCCCCTCCCTGTGTCCATGTGTTCTCATTGTTCAACTGCCACTTATGAGTGAGAACATGCAGTGTTTGTTTTTCTGTTCCTGTGTTAGTGTGCTGAGAATGATGGTTTCCAGCCTCATCCATGTCCCTGCAAAGGACATGAACTCATTATTTTTTATGGCTACATAGTATTCCATGATGTATATGTGCCACATTTTCTTTATCTAGTTGATCACTGATGGTCTTTTTGGTGGGTTCCAAGTCTTTGCTCTTGTAAATAGTGCTGCAACAAACATATATTTGCATTTGTCTTTATAGTAGAATGATTTATAATCCTTTGGGATTATTTTAAACATATTTAAAAAAAAACTACCATATGATCCAGCAATTCCACTATTAGACATATATATATATATCCAAAAGAAAAGAAATCAATATATCCAAGAAACACCTGTATTCCCATGTTTATTGCAGCACTGTACACAATAGTCAAGATATGGACTCAACCTAAGTGCCCATCTGTGGATGAATGGATTTAAAAACATGGTATAAATACATAGTAAAAAATTATTCAGCCATAAAAAAGAATGAAATCCTGTAATTTGCAGCAACATAGCTGGAACCTGAGGCCATTATGCTAAGTGAAATAAGCCAAGTACAGAAAGACAAATTTCACATGTTCTAATTTGTATGTAGGAGCTAAAAACAGTAGATCTCATGATAGAGAGTAGACTCGTGGTTACCAGAAAGGAAGGATAACAGATGGATGAAGAGGAAAGAAAATAATATACATGTATTATTACCACTGAACTGTATACTTAAAAATGGTAAAAATGGTAAATTATAGACATATATTTTATCTCAACAAGAAATAAACATTTTTTTTTTAAACTACAGTAAGAAACCACTACACTTCTGCTAAAATGACTAAGATAAAAAAGACTAACAATATCAAGTTTCAATGAGTATGTGGCAGAATTAGAACCATCATACCTTACCAGTAAGAATGTAAAACTGTTTCCAACCACTTTGGAAAACAGTTTAATGACTACTTAAAAAGTTAAACAGACACTTACCATATGACCCAGAAATTCCATTCCCAGGTGTCTACCCAACAAAAATAAAAACACATCCAAACAAAGACTTGTATGTGAACGTTCACTGCCAAAAACTGGAAACAACTCAAATGTTGACCAACTAGTGAGCAGATAAATAAAAGGTAGTATTATATCCACACAATGGAATGCTACTCAACAATTTTTAAAATGAATTACTGATATATGAAATAATATAGGTGGACCTCAAAAATATTATAAGCAAAAGAAGCCAGAGATATAAGTCACCACATTTTATGATTCCATTTATATGAAATTTCTAGTAAAGAAAAGACTACAGAAATAGAAAAATCAGTGGTTGCATGGAGTTGGAGATGGAAGCAAGGATTGACCATGAATGAACAGGCAAGAAAGAACGTTTTCCAGTGACAAGAAATGTTAGAATATTAGATTATGGAAATAGTTACACACTTTATACATACTACAAAATATCCATTTCCACACTTTAAAAAAAGCCTTTTTTGAGGCCCTATGGAGTTAGGTGATTATGTTCTGTGTAACTTTCTGGGGTTTTGGTTTAATCCACACCAATATATGAATATGGAAATATGTAATTCTCTATGTCCAAAGTACTTTTAAAACACTAATTTCATATGGTTCAACCTAAATATTTGGGCAACTATAAAAAGAACTGGAGTAAATGAAGCAAGATTAGTAACAGGCAAGTAAACTTAACAAAAAAAAGGGAAGAAAACATGAATGGAATTTTGTATAGGCAGAAACTGGGAGAGATTTCTATCATGTGACTAAGCCATTGATGAGACATTTCTTTTCTTCTTCTTCTTCTTCTTCTTCCTTCTTCCTTCTTCTTTCTTCTTCTTCTTCTTCTTTTTTTTTTTTTGAGATGGAGTTTTGCTCTTGTCACCGAGGCTGGAGTGCAATGGCACGAATTTGGCTCACTGCAACCTCTGCTTCCCAGGTTCAAGTAATTCTCCTGCCTCAGCCTCCCAAGTAGCTGGGATTAAAGGTGCCTGTGCCACCATGCTCAGCTAATTATTTTGTATTTGTAATACAGAAGGGCTTTTATCATGTTGGCCAGGCTGGTCTCGAACCCCTGCCTCCCAAAGTGTTGGGATTACAGGTGTGAGCCACTGCACCCAGCAAGATCCACATTTCTAACCAATGGTAATATTAGCCATTAAGGAATATGTATAGAATATCAAACTAGTAACAGTAGTTAGCTCCAGAGATGAAAAGAAAAATTGGAATTGAACAATACTTCCCTTTAGAGATTCTGGCAATATGGAAGCATCATGTCATAATACCTAAATCTTGCAGGCTATATTATTCATTCATTCTCATACCAAAATCACTCTCCTTGGAGATTCATACCATTCAGTTATTCCAATACTCCCTCATCATGATCACTGTCATTTCCTACCTCCGTGTCACTCTTGTATATTCATTGAGGACTGTGGCACCAAGCTGTCTCTCTCTCAAGCCATTTTCCTGCCACCAATGCCAGAAGAATTCCATATCCCTAAGATGACCCCAGCTAACATCCTACTCTCTTGGTAGATACTGAGCAAAGTGTTACAAATTCATTTGCCTTCAGGGGTGTTGTTGGTAATAATATGAATAAAGCTGAGTGTACATAGGGCTTACTGGCATTCTAATTCAAAATTATAAAAAACACTATGCAAGTTAAACAAAGCTCTTCTGCAAATTAAATTTAACTGGCAATCCATTTCTTTGCTATCTTTCCCAATTCCGGTGTTTCTCAACTTTTTAAAAATTGTGGTCTTCCATTAATAGATAATAGACTCCTTCTTTAAAGTTATTTGAAATTTCAAAATACGTCAAATACTGAGACTAAAACCAAACCACAGCAATTATATTACTGAAAATGTTTTTCTAAACTACAACAGTTCACTACCCTTCCCCTGGCCCATTAGGAAATACTACCCTGAAAACTATACCATCTCTGAAATTTAAAAACCAATTATCTCTCCTTTTTTTTTTTTTTTTTTTTTTGAGACAGAGTCTCACTCTGTCACCTAGGTTAGAGTGCAGTGATACAATGACAGTTTACTACAGCCTCAACCCCCTGGGCACAAGCGATCCTCAGCCTCATGCATAGCTGGGATCACAGGTGCAAGCCACCTCATCTGGCTATTTTTGTAGAGACAAGGTCTAGCCATGTGGCCCAGGATGGTCTAGAATTCCCTGACTCAAATGATCCACCTGCCTTGGCCTCCCAAAATGCTAAGACTACAGGCATGAGCCACCATGTTCAACCATCTCACTTTCTTATTTCTAATTCTTATTCTTATTTGAAGTATATTGGCTCTTCAAATTCTGAGAAACCTTCCTATTTCTCTTTTTACTAATTTTTTTTTTAAGACAAAGTCTCACTCTGTCACCCAGGCTGGAGTGCAATGGTGTGATCTCAGCTCACTGCGACCTCCACCTCCCAGGTTCAAGCGATTCTCCTGCCTCAGCCTCCAGAGTAGCTGGGACTACAGGCTCATCCCACCACACCCAGCTAATTTTTGTATTTTTAGTAGAGATGAGGTTTCACCAAGTTGGCCAGGCTGGTGTCGAACTCTTGACCTCAGGTGATCAGCCTGCCTCTGCCTCTCAAAGTGCTGGGATTATAGGCATGAGCCACCATGCCGTCTCTTTGTACTAATTTTGTCAACCTCCTTTTCTTCTGCAGCTCTACTTAGCAATTCCCAGAAATTACTTAAGTCAGGGGTCCTTGTCATTTCGTATAAATGTTTTCTCAAAGATCATTAACAAAATCTCTCAAGCTCTACTGTTAATGTTCCAAACCATTTGCAGTTTCCAAATAAACCACAATCACATGCTGTACTTTCTGCCTAAAATAGCTTTCAATGTTTAACTCTTACTCATACTTAAAGATGTATGTCAAGTCATAGCTTCCCTAGTTAGACAGAAAATAGTTTTGATTGCTTTATAAATGAGATAGGAAGTGGTATCTCCACTCCTTCTATGACCTGGAACTTTTCTTGGATTAATAAACTCTGCTTCTAAAAAGCAAATAGTGCCCCTGCCAGCAGGAATATGAGATAACTTCATTCATAATCTGAAGGATTTTTGCAATTATTCAGCATTTGGTAAACATTTCTTTAAAAATGCAGAACACATTGTATAAAGCAAAGGAGCTACAAGTTTGGCTTTAATAAGTCACCCCAGCATTTCTTAAAAACTGCACAGAAAAAATACCAATTTTAAAAACCAACATTATTGATATATACCTTACTATATCACACATCTATTTATCAAAAGTTTAATGTTCTAACCTGGAATGTCGGAGGCTGTCCTTTTTGTTTTTTGCAGAACACAATGTGCATTCACAGCCAACTGCATGGGGCTTGGGTAGAGATACATCCTGTTTTAAGAGCATTGTAAGAATTTCATAGTTGTTACGATGAGCAGCTAAAATGACAGGCGCAACATCCATAGTTGTTGAATACTCAGGATTCTGAATTCGTTCCATTAGTTTCTGAAAAATATTTACATAAATGTCCAAAGTTATTATTTGTGACTTCACAAATATAATTATCTAAAGAATGAAATGAAAAACTAGGAAGGCAAAAAGAACTTAAGGATTATTTTAAGGAATATGTTAAACAGTTTCCTTGGACTAAATTTTTCTTTGAAACCTCAAAACTTAACTGTAATTAATAAATGCAATGTAATCATACCAGACAAAATCTTCAATAAGTAACATTCATATAACTAGAGTTTTGTTTTTTCCAACAAAGAAGTGAGAATATCTACAGAAATACCTTAGGGAAAAGTGTTTAATTTTCACAAGATTATAGAATCATGCCTGACAAAAATGAAGAACAAGAATGTTAGAAAAAGAATATATTGGAAAAACAAAAATGCTAAAAATAGAGAGAATATTAACATGTGAGGAAAACTATAAGAATTCTACTTCTATGGCAAACCTTATCACATTGACAGCAATGCAGCTACTTGAATAGGAAACACTCTTCATTTTGTATAAATTTCTACACATTTTCAATTATTATATATACTACTTCCTACTATAAATGCAGAAACATTAACAATAATGCTACTATTTAATAAGTTCTGGAACTGTTAGGCACTTTACCTTTATCATCTCATTTAATTGCCACAGTAGCCTGCAAAACCTAGCGTTGTAATCCCCACGAACAAACTAAGGCTCAGAGAAGCTAATGTGCCTGAGCCACTAACAAGGAGGCTGGGTGCTGATCAGAATCCAGGTTTGTATTACTCTGGAGCCAGAGCTCCTTCCACTACAGCAGCCCATTGGCGTGGTAAGAGCATGAAATGAGGAACATAACATTAGTAATTAAAGAATCAGGCTTAAAAAAAAGGTTGATTATTTTATAACTATTGTATTTTCTTTCTAATAATTCTTACTTTTTTGCAATATTGTAAAAGAAGTGTATACTTATAAAATATCTGAACATATAGAAAATTAGGAAGAATTTTAAAAATACCCATATTCCTACTACCCAAAGAACATTTTCTAGTACAGTATTTCATTCTAATTCTTTTTCTTCTACACTCCCCTTTTAAGAACATCTTTGGCATAAACAGTAGGTATTCTAAGCACCAATGATTAAACACAGTGGTCCTTAATATCTCCAAGACCAGGGACCCATTTAATAATCCATAAAGCAGGACCTTTACATAGACAAGAATCTTCAGAAAAAAAAAAAATTCATGCACGGAATTTTGTATGCAATTTAAGGAAGTTCATAGATTCTGTGTTCAAGTATTTTATTTTGCTAATTTACCATAAACATCTTTATGAAAAGAGCTTTTTCCAAATTTAGGATTATCTCATTAACACAGAAGCCCAGAAACAGAATTATGGGTCTAAAGTCCATGAACAGTTTTGAAGCTCTTGACACATAATGTTAAAGTTCTTCTAACAGTTTATATTACCAATAATATAAGAAGATATCCATTTTACTAAAGTTTTACTCACCAGTCCTGAGCATGATTACTCCCAATTTATAGTGAAAAATGAAATTTTAATTTACTTTCCTTTGATCACTGGTAAGTTTTAATATTTTCTAATATACTTATCTGATTTTCCTCCTCTTTTATGAATAATTTGTTTATATGCTTATTTATTGAGGACTTCAAATTAATGAATTTACTTTAAAATTACAGAGAAACCTAAAATTAGCCCTTTTCCATCTTAGTGCATTACTGGTTATAAAGAAGAAAAAAATATATTTAATCCCTTAAGAGAAAAGTGGTCCTAATGTTTCCTATGAAACATATTTAACTCTAAGATAAACACCACTAGTTATGCATAAGATTAAAGTTAATAGTTCCATTGTTCATAATATAATCTGTGAACTATTAAAGAAACAACCTGAATTTGAAAGACAATTGCCAAAAAGACAATCTGGCAAGCCAAGAATACAGAATGGATTCATTGAAATGCTTAAAGAATATTACTATTATTGAAATGCTAAAAAAATTTTTTTTTATTCTGCTTATAGCCAGTTTATATTTCCAGCAGTTATTTAAAATATATAAAAATATTTAACATCGCCTCTCTAGAAGTAAAGGGCTATGAAAATATGATCTTGGCTGGGCATGGTAGCTCACTCCTGTAATCCCAGCACTTTGGGAGGCTGAGGCGGGTGAACCACCTGAGGTCAGGAGTTACAGACCAGCCTGGCAAACAAGGTGATACCCCATCTCTATTAACAATACAAAATTAGCCGGGCATGGTGGCAGGTGCCTGTAATCCCAGCTACTAGGGAGGCTGAGGCAGGAGAATCACTTGAACTCAGGAGGTGGAGGTTGCCATGAGCTGAGATTGTGCCATTGCACTTGCAGCCTGGGCAACAAAACAAGAGTGAAACTATGTCTCAAAAAAAAAAAGAAAAGAAAAAAGACATAATCTTGCGTCATTGAGTGTATTCAAATAAAGGTTGAATCATCTTTATTTGTTAAAGACAGGGCTGCCAACTCTAAGATTTAACTGGTAGTGATAACAGTGATGAATAAAACCAGTCAGTGGTTCCAGTACTCTAGCACACTACACCCCACCCTTCCTCCCAGGAAAAGAAATGGACTTAAAGGCTAGAAGATGGGACAGGTGTACCAAAATATCATAATAACTGCAAGATAAATGGCAGAAAATTGAGTAGTATTCCAGATATTTCTGATCCTTTGGATAGGGACTATATTATTAGCCCTTTGTTCCTTATTCCTGTTGGTTTCTTACAACCACTTAAAACTAGATGGTGAAAGTCATACTTTTGTAATAGTCTGAATGAGAGTAAGGTTTTTCAGTTAATATATAATAAAGTATGCAATTTAGCAAAGGCTCCCACAGTTTTCAAAAATTGCAGTCAACAACCAATTCATAATTCTTTCTTAAAACAATATTTTTCTTCTCCTTATAGACAGCTTATATTCCCAGCAGTTATTTAAACTGCTTGTTTCACTGTATCATCACCAATAGTGAATGTTATCATTTCTAAAATTTGATATAAAATAACTATCTTTTTAAATTAGCATTTATTTAGTAGTGACTACGTACCTAATTATGAAAGCAATAAAGAAAAATAAAAAAGAGTACAAAAAAAATTCTTAATTTCGTCAATGAGAGATGTTGACTGTTAGGTAACATTTTGTTGCATTTATACACAGTCCCTTTTCTATGCATATTTTAAATCTAGGATCAAATTATATGTACAATCTATTTTCTTTTTCTTATTCTACTTACTATATTTTTCCATGTTCCTATTCTTTCAAAAATATTGTTCTAATGATTGCATAACATTCCATTGTACATATATGTAATCATTTACATTTCCTATCTTCTATTTTGGAATATTTAGATTATGTCACATGGGCTTTTAAAAATTACTACAAGTAAGATCATAACCAACATTTTTGTCCACATTTCTGACCACTATAGATTCCTAGAGGAGAAAACACTAGGTTAAAGCACATGAACATCTTTCTTATGACAGATCTTGCCAAAACATTTTCCAAAATACCTGCCTCACTAGTAGCATATGAGACTATGATACTCCCTTGCTCTCAATAATTTTTTTTAAATTTGCCAATTTGATAAGTAAAAATTAGTATCTTATTATATTTGATTTTCAGTAAGATTTAAAATTTTGTATTTTCTGAGATTGTATGTCCTTTTCTAATATGTTTTTCACCAATTTGTCTAATATTAAGATGATTAATTTATGATATATGCTGCAAATATCTTTTGCCAGTTATTCATCTGCTTTCTAAATTCTGCCTGAGGTTTGGATCCCAAAAATCTGACTTTTGTAACAGCAAAAAACTGTGCCACTGTGATTTCTGTCCATTGCTTTTATGCACAGAAAGTCTTATCACTCCCGATTACTTAAACATTCACCTACATTTTCTTTCAGTTTGTTGGTTTCATTGATTACATTTAATTCTTATCTATCTGGAAACTAATCTATATTTTCAACATTATCTGCAGAATATTTCAAACAATAAATACTGGTCCACAGTGACAAAATTACAGAAATATCAACTAAATTTTGAAAAGTTTCCTGAAAGCAATACTAATTATTCTTGCAAGTGTCTACTTAAAGTAATATTTTACAGAGTAAGAAAAAGATCTAATTAAAAAAAAAAAAACAAAATAAATTTGAGGGAAGGAAAAAATGGCAATGGGGCAGGAGATCTATTTTGGTTTAAAAATCCAAATTAATAAATATTTAAGAGTACTAACTACTATAGTTGGTCTTGATGATCGTTTTGATCGATGATTAAGTAGTATATCAACAGCTCCCACTACTTCAGAGTCGATTGCCACCAAAAGTGCATCTGCAGACTTTAAAAAAAAAAAAAAGTTAAAAATGAAAAGGGGAGATAAAAAGGTAAACTACTTCTTTCTACGAATTCATAAATAAAACTATTTTTAAAAATTTTAAACTGTATTATATACAGTAATACTGACTTTTCAAAAATTTTGACTGTACAAATAGTACATTTGCTTGCCTTAGGAGTACTTCTGTGTACCACAATACACACGTTTCTGTCCTGGTTTCAAGGCATGAGTTGGTAAAATAATGAATGTTTCATAGAAGGGATTATTAGCATAACAGTGCTGATCCATGCAGCATTAAAGTTGAAAAATTTTTTTCAAGATCTTTACTTTTGAACTGTGGACCAAAAGAATTTTAACAATCCAAATCTATAAAAGAAACTGTCAAGAACTATTACTACAGGTAAAGGATTGTTTTTAGTCTAATGAAAATGATCATCATCAATGCAAACAAGAGTATGGGGAGAATGTATAAAGAGGAGAGCCTTCTGTTCTCATTTTTAAAATACATGGCTGATTGATATGCTACAAATTTGACATTTATGAACAATTTTATCAAGTATAAGCCACAAATAATTAGGCTACCAAAGCTCATAGAGACAGGAGGGAGAAGTGCCTTTATCATTCTACTCCCAGTCTATAGCTCATTGTGAAGATGTGCCTTTAACACGAGGAAAAAGTAAGGAGACTCTGAGGAAATGGGGACTTTTCAACTCTGTAACACAGCCTATATATAGTCTTGTTGGCAACCATAACATCAGGTTTTTGGATTTTTAGGGAAAAATATAAAGGAAGGAGAAAAACATAGGGGTAAACAATGATTTAATCTAAGAAAAGGCCCTGATTATTTTCAATGTGTACATTTTAGCTGCTGTAATCTTTAATAACTATTTAAATCAACATTCTTGGTCTTGGGAACAAAACTATATCATATCTTTAATATTCTTTGTAGCTGAAAAGAGTAACGTTTATATCTACTTTATCTGAATGTAAAAAATAACGCTAAAAGTGGCAGACTTTACTTGAATGTCTAAAAATAGGACTGTGCACCCCAAAGAAAGGGTTGGAGTCCTCATTCGACCATTAGGAATCACCTATGTTTTCCCACAGAAAAACTCCCCACCCAGATGGGAAATTTAACCCATTGTTCTATCCCTTAAAACTTTCAGGGTTCACTGAGCTGTAGTCTATGCTTTAAAGTCCTAGCATTATTATTATTATGCTTTGCAAACATTTCTTTTCAGATTTTAGCATATTTAGTCAGTTGAAGCAAATGAACAAAAAGAATGCTATATCCATTACTACTAAATATTTCATTTATGATTTTTAATTTTTTTTTTTTTTTGAGACACAGTCTTGAGCTCTATTGCCCAGGCTTGAGTGCAGTGGCACGATCTCGCCTCACTGCAACCTCAGCCTCCCAGGTTCAAGTGATTCTCCTGCCTCAGCCTCCCAAGTAGCTGGGACTACAGGTGCATGCCAGCACGCCTGGCTAATTTTTGTACTTTTACTAGAGATGGGGTTTCACCATGTTGGCCAGGTTGATCTGTAACTCCCGACCTTAAGTGATCCGCCCACCTCGGCCTCCCAAAGTGCTGGGATTACAGGTGTGAGCCACTGCACCTGGTCTATGATTTTTAATTTTAACCAATAAAGCTAACTAGAGTAATGCCATTGCTTGCAAAGTCCAACACCAGGTAACTTCAACAATCTGAAATATAGCCATGGATTTAAAAATAGCAACATATTGAGCTGTCACAAACAAACTTCATGGGTATTATTTCCCCAAAGAAACAGGCCCAAGCATTCTGATTTAGAATTGTCTATAAATGATGAATATATGGCTTTCCCAAGTACTCTTCAGATCTTTACTGAATAAAAGAATAGCTAGATTAAAACCAACAGCATAGAGGAAAAGGAAGAAATAATTACTAAAAGTTTACTACTGAAAACATTAAATACCAATATAGCAAAATTGCTATCAATGCACAGCAGTCTAAAGTCACATAATGTAAGGACAAACATGTTAATAGTTTCAGACCATATGAAGCAAAGTAAAATAATTACATTCTCAATTATTCCAACTAAGGATGGTAAAGTTAAATTATATTCAGATACATTACTTAGTAAAGAATAAAGATTTACATTAAATCTTTCAATGCTTACAAGTATAAGCTTCAGCTATAAAATATTCATTTACATTAAAATGTCTTATAAATAAGGAGTTCCCATTGACTTATTCTGCACAAATGGTATGTTATTTGATAAATCAATGGCAGTTATGAAGGAAACAAATTTTTAAAATTATTTTAAAAATATATAGTTATACAAAAAACCCTCACTAGTTTTGTTTTCCAAATTCTCAGATATTTGACAATTCTTTATTTAAAGCTCTTCAATATATATACTTATTATGTATTTATGAGGTCATTATCTTCCTTCCTACCTTAGAATTTGTCTTTTCAACAATTCCCATACTCTTTCCTTTACGGTCAGAGTAAAAAAGTTACTTATTTCCTTTCCAAAGCTACATTTTCCATCTTAGTATTCTACTTACTGCTCTCCAATCTTTAGAACCCTTCATTTGCAGAAATACCAGTCTCATCTTCCACTTCCCAGAACTTTAAATCCCTCACTCATTGCTAACTTGCTTACTAGCTCTTAATTAACTTAATTCCATCTTTCTATTACCACTGAAGTTTTCTTCTTCCCTTCACTGTGTCAAACTTTGCAAATCAAAGTGTATCATTTCTCCAATTCTACTGATGCCAGATTTTCAAAATCCAGTTACTTTTTCTACCTTCTAATTTTTCTTCATTTCTAAGAAATATGTTAAAACTATTCTTTTGGCTTTCACAATGCTGCACTATCCTAACTGCCTCTGATATCTTCAACAATTCCTTTGGTCTTTAATGAAACTCATCATTAAATGTAGATGTTTCCTTAAGAATGAATCTGCACCAGCCCTTTGCTCTTCTCCACGATTTCACTTATTCCCACATGGTGATGGGCACTCCCATGGCCATGACTGCTTACCATATCTCTTTAGCCTGACCTCTCCCTAGAGATATAATCTTCTTCTGTGTTTGCCTGATGAGGACTGCCTGATAGCCCCCAAATCAACAAGTACAAAACCAGAATTCATATTCCTTTGCCCCAAGCTTGACTTAGCTTCTGAACTTAATGTTTCCCTTTTTTCCTTTTCCCAGTAACCCATGTTTAAGATTTCCAAATCATCCTGGACTCCTCAATTTCCCCCTCCAAATCAAAATATTCACTAAAATTTGTCAATTCCTCACAGTGGTCTCCAATCTTCTTGGCACCAGGGACTGGTTTCATAGAGCAGGTAGGGAGATGGTTTTGGATGAAACTGTTCCACCTCAGATCATCAGGTGTTGGTTAGATCTCATAAGGAGCATGTAACCTAGATCCCTTGCATGTGCAGTTCACAATAGGGTTTGCACTCCTATGAGGATCTAATGCCATCGCTGATCTGACAGGAGGCAGAGCTCAGGCGGTAATGATCACTGACCTGCTGCTTATCTCCTGCTGTGCGGCCCAGTTCCTAACAGGCCCTGGAATCGTATAGGTCATGGACCCATTGTCTGCCTTTCCCCCTCACCCTTGTTATAGCCACTGTTTTTCTTATAGCACTGTTCCAGTTCAAGCATTAACCTCTTCATATCTAGATTACTGCAAAAACTGTTCATGTAGGCTATAGCCTTTCCCACTTTCCATTTCCCAATCTGTACTAAATTCAGCCACTATATTCATCTTTCTAAAATACCACTAGACACATCATATCCTTTCTCAAAAATCACGTAATGACACCCCCTATCTATTATATAAAACCCAAATTCCTTATTCTGGCATTCAAGGCCCTTTGTATCTGCTTTAATTATTTGTTCCCACTACTCTCCAACCCAAATGCTTTGTTTGAAAAAGCTAAATCAATTCACTGTCTCAAAAATATACATTGCATATGCCTTTGTTTACATCCTTCTCTACATCCCCTATTCCCTACCTTATCTTTACATGTTTGAGAGTACATCAGCATAATAGGTAAGAGCATGGATTCTGGAGCCAGAACCTAAGTTCAGATTCCAGGTCTGCCATTTACAGAGTGACTTTGGGCAAGTTACTTGACCTTTTTACCTCAGTTTCCTCTTCTATAAAATGGGGATAATAATATCTAACTCATCCTTATGTTGTAAGGATTAAGTAAGTCAACATATTTAAGGTTCCTGGCAGAGAGTAGTAATATATAAATGTTAGCAATTATTAATATTTCAATGCTGAGCTCAACTGATACTTTTCCAATGAAGTCTTTCTTGATAGCCCCAACTTACAGTGGTCTTGCCCTTCTCTGTATTTCTAAATCATATACGTCAAACCACAAAAGTTTAATTATAAAATAGGGTTTCTCAATAGCAGCACTACTGAAATTTTGAGTCAAATAATTATTTTATTGTGGGGGCTGTCTTGGGTATTGTAGGAGGCTCAGCAACATTTCTAGCCTCTACACACTAGATGACAATAGTAACCTGACCTCCAATTGTGAAACCAAAATATCTTCAGACGTTGCCAAATGTCCCCTGATGGTGACAAAATCATTTGGTTGAGAACCACTGATAAAACAAAAATACATGAAAGCTCTTGTAAATATAAAGCAATATAAAAAAAGGGTCAAGTATTATCACCACTCAACACTTACCAAATATACTTTTGTATTATTTAATTGACTTGTAATTCATACATACTTTAATTGTCCAATTTGTCTTAAAGATCCTATCACAGAGAACCCACGTTCTACTTATTCATTTTTTACTTATTTATTTCCACAATCACACTCAACCAAAGGCCTTGGACATTGATGATTGATAAAATAAGACACAGGTAACTGGACAGAACACAGTGAACTAGAAAGAGAATGGGATTTGCAATCAGAAGATTAAATTCAAAGCTTAGTCTTGCCCTTACTAATTTTAGAACTTTGGGAAATTCATTGAAGTCTATGAGCCTCAGTTTTCTAATCTATAAAATGTAACATCTATATAGGTTGACTATGATGTCTGAATGTGATCAAGTATATGAAAGCACCATGTATAATGCTAAACTATTACATGTATATAACCATATGTGTAAAAAGACAAAATTATTATACCATAATAATTCTTTTATCCAGAATCATCAGTGTATGAATTTTTTTCTACCCTTATTTTCTAGGTAACTGAAGCTTATGCCTTTAAGTGTTTAATTTTAAAATTTAAACTTTTTTTTTTTTTTAAAGACAGGGTTTCACCATATTGGTCAGGCTGGTCTCAAACTCCTGACCTCAGGTGATCCACCCACCTCAGCCTCCCCAAGTGTTGGGATTACAGGCGTGAGCCACCGAGCCCAGCAAAATTTAAACTATTTTGATGGAAGTCTTCTGCTTTCATAAGTGTCTTATAGACACACAAACACACATAAACACACACATGCATATATACAGTCTTTCTTCTAAAACAATAGGTACTGAATATAATTTAACTCTTCCTTACTGAATCTTGGCCATTGTTATAAGCCTTAATTATTATTCTAACATACAGCTCCCTAAAAGAATATCAGATATGTAATGCTGTTGACCTCTGTTAAATAGTGTCGGAGGTACCACACCTCATTTTGTTCCACTGCAGCTCTCATGCTCCTTCCATTGTCCCTCAGATTCTCTATGGATTAGAAATTAATTAAGTTTGTTAAAATAGAACCTAAAATGAGAAAAAATAGACTCTGATGGAGGTCTCCTATAACTAAAGTTCATAAATTTAATTTGTAAACTTCATGGCAGCAGACCACTGGCTGCTCAGAGACATTTTTTACTTAGTTTCTGGTTCTCAATTGTGGTCTGGATAACTGAGGTTGTGGGGTAAGCAATTATTTTTTTACTCTAAACATATATATGGAGACAGTACCACATGTTGTTTTATATATATACACACACACACACACACACACATATACATATACATATATAAAATAGCAATGTACATAGAATTACCCTACTTATATTCGGAAAATCTGCTGAGAGTGTCTCCCGATGCCACTAAAAAAAAAATGTGCCTCATTAACAAAAAAAAAAAGAGTAGAAATTAATGTGCCAAGTCCCATCATAAGCAAACCAAAAGGAAAGGAAAATAGTATTATCAAATTTCCTTTAGAATCTCTAGACTGAATTCATTTAAGACTCACACACATGCCTGTTTTTCTACCGAAAGTGATATGAAGATAAATAGGAAGGTCTATCTTAAATAGGTAAATAAAAATCATTCATCTTTAGACAAAAACAAACATGAAGTTTCAAACAAAAAAGAAAATTTAATAAAACTTAGGAGAAAACCAAAGTCAAACTGACAATTGTTTTAAGTCAGAAATACTTTGTTGATGTGTCTTTAACTAATATGGGCCACAGAAAAACCTGTTCCCCTGACACTTCCAGAGTATTTGTACTATTTTAGATATATAATATAAATAGTGTTAACACAGGTAATGAAAACAAAGTCATCTTTAATAAGTCATGATAATTTACCTCTATCAGATGTGGGGGGAAATGACATTTGGGAGGAAAAAGATAAATCAATTCAAAATATTATAATTTTCAAAAAGTTTTTTGTTTTTAAAACTTTTAGTGGCTCAAAACCAAATAAAAGTTGAAGGAAGGGAGAAAGAAGAAGAGTAAGAGAGATAAAGAAAAGGAGGAAAAAGAAAGAAAACAAGAAGAAGGAAAGAAGAAAGCATGGCATATCTAACAGCACTTAGAAGTTCACTGGATAAAATTATCTAGCCTTGTACCTGACAACCGTAGTCCAAAAGAAGCTGCAGTATATCCAAGTTTTCGTTTTCAATAGTTATGGTAACAGCATTTCTCCCAAGCACATCTACGCAATTTATGTTCAAGTCACCTGAACTGTTTTCCTCCAAAATCTTTTTAACCATATAATAGTCACCTAAATAACAATATACAAACATAATTTAATATCCATGAATATCAAGTAAGAATGACTGTAAAGAAAAACTTAGCTTGTTGAATTAAAAGATAAAAGCCTAAACTCATTTTTGTATATGAAAATGTGCACAGAAAATGTGAACATTTCCTTGATGAAAATTTGTGCATTGATAAAATAATACATACATCAGCAGCAGACATAAAAAGCAGAAAAAATTTTAAATATACAATATGATATAAAAATTAGTTTAAAATTAATAACAAGTAAGAAGATAAACTTTTAGAAGATATTTAAAGCAATTTAATAAAGGATGATCAAAAGCACAGACTGGAAGCTAGAAAAATTAGATAGAAAAAGCTTAAAGAATTACGTTTTACATCGCAAATATACACAGACATTTACTTATACATCATCAAGTTAAAAATGAGATCTAGTAATAAGTAGAGGATATTATAAAGAGGTCTTTCAGGGGAAAACATACTTTGGAAAAGCAATGTAAATACCTATATAATCAAGGACATGTATAGTAAAGGGAAGGATGTCTGAAAATCCTCATCCCTCCTCCCCACCCTCCCAACACACACACACACACACACACACACACACACACATCTCATTAATGAAGCTGTTTAGATAAAATGACCAGGGAACATTCAACTCACAAAACTCTTAAGGCTGAGCTAGAATTAGTGCCTCACCTGTTGGGAGCAGGCAAATTGCCTTCTGTGTGACTGTACCCCACAACAAAACAGTTGTCCCATGTAGGGAAATGAGAGCAATTACAGCAGTAATTATTTTCAGAAAGGGCCCACTGTATTTGTCTGCTGGCCAGATGGTACAGGAATATGGGGAATAAATCAAAAGAAAACTGTTAATAAAATAGAGAAAAAAAGCAAGGGGGGCGGTTGCTTATTTTGTTTCATTTGACTTGTTAAACATTAGATAAATAAACCATTTTAAGTGATGTGCAAATATAGTTGCTCCTTAGAAGTCTATAAATAAACAGGAAAAGAACACGCAGTGTAGAAAATAGAAAAAGCAATGAATGATTTTGTGATACAGAAAAAGAAATTACTGAAACTGGGCTAAATGAGTAAGAAAGACAGGTAACAGATTTTATTTGTAAAATTTCAAATAAATTTGCTACTATTTTTAATCTATGGCCTTAAACTCCCTGCCCCACACATATAAATTCTTTTGAAGGAAGCTGGGTGACAGTTTTCTTGACAACGTTATTTCCTTAGTTCCCTCAAGAAGAAAACTAGTCACAAAAAGAAGTATTTTCCCCATAGTACTACTAGTTAGCAGTTAGACACAAATGCTCCCCAGGAAAAGCTTATCAGACAGACACTTCACAAACTGATGCTCTAAGTCACAAGTTGAACCAATAGTGACCAAAGACAGACCAGTGAAAATATATCACTATTACTGGAAAGTGACATTTAAAACCTTATTTCAGGTGAATCTGTTTCAACATCTTAGTAGTAGAATGCTACACATAAAAATTCTCCTATATTTTCTTTTTGTTATCATGATGTGTCTAGGTGAGGAGTAATTTTTTATTTATCCTGCTTGGGACTCATTAGCCTTTCTAAATTTAGAGGTTTTTTATTTTTATTTTTTATGGAGATGAGGTCTTGCTACGTTGCTCAGGCTTGTCTCAAATTCCTGGCCTCAAACAATCCTCTCACCTCAGCCTCCCAAAGCACTGGGATTACAGGCATGAGCCATCACATCTGAACTAGGCTGTCTAAATCTAAGGACTTCTACCCTTCAATAATTCTTCAGTATTTTCAGCCATTATCTCTTCAAATATTGCTTCATCTCCATATTACTTTTTCTCCTGTCAACTTCTATTAGACATTAAGTTAGACATTCCCATTTCAACATCTGTGTCTCTCAAGATTTTCTGTTTTTCCTTTTTTTCTCTTTTTCCTGTATTCTGGGTAATTTCTTCACATATTTCTTCCAGTCACTTATTTCTCCTCTAGCTTCCAGTCACATTCTTCCTTTAACCCATTCACTGATTTCTTAAAAATCTAATGACGTATTTTTTATTTGTATTTCCAACTCTCTTAATTTCTTACATTTTCATTTCCTTATTTTCACTTTTTAATCATTTTAAACATAATTATTTTATGGTCTCTATATGATAGTTTAATTATCTGAAAGGAGTATTAATTTGAACCCCAAGACAAGAGGCAGGACCATGGTTATGTATCCTTAAAAGAGTCTTATTTTTACCCTTATTCAGAGCACACGCTAACACAAACAAGCTTCTTTGAAGTCTCCATGTGCTGGTAGATTGTTTTTTCTCCTCATCTACCTCTTTGCTGAAGGTACAGTCCTTTAAGGATCCTGGTTTTGGCTGGGTGCGGTGGCCCACGCCTGTAATCCCAGCACTTTGGGAGCCCAAGGCAGGCGGATCACCTGAGGTTGGGAGTTCAAGACCAGCCTGACAAATATGGAGAAACCCTGTCTCTACTGAAAATACAAAATTAACCAGGCATGGTGGCGCATGCCTGTAATCCCAGCTACATGGGAGGCTGAGGCAGGAGAATCGCTTGAACCCAGGAGGTAGAGGTTGTGGTGAGCCGAGGTTGTGGTGAGCCATGATTGTGCCACTGCACTCCAGCCTGGGCAATAAGAGTGAAACTCCGTCTCAAAGGAAAAAAAAAGGATCCTGGTTTTATCCTTAGATGTTAAGTACAACTCCTCACTTTCTGCAGTCTCAAAGCCTTGTAACCTGTTGAGTCTTACGGGCATTAAGACTCAAATCCCTGTAATACCAAAACAATAACTCTTATCCCCATCCATGAAGCAGCCATAGTGTCAGCTCGCAAACTCCTGGTTTTTCAGTCTTTTCTTCACTTTTGTATCTTGGTTGTTTCCCCTACTTTCTTGAAAGTTCAGCTGTTCATTTAACTGGATGTTTATTATATTTTAGCTATCATTTCTAGGTGATTTGAAGAAGAAAGGTTTCTAGATAATCTAATCAACCATACTGCTAGAGACAGAAGAGTATGAAGAGCTACATAAATAAATCCTTATGACATTTTATAAATTTCAGGTATAGCAAATAGACAAAAATAATTGCTACATGTTAAAAAATTTAGATTGCTGTTAAAAAAGAAACTGCATTACAAATATCACATATTCCAGCTTTAAAGGTTTTTGTTTGTTTGTTTGTTTGTTTGTTTGTTTTTTAAGACAGAGTCTTACTCTGTCCCCCAGGCTGGAGTACTGTGGGCACCATTCGGCTCACTGCAACCTCTGTCTCCTGGGTTCAAGCAATTCTCCTGCCTTAGACTCCCAGGTAGCTGGGATTACAGCCACCCGCCACCATACCCAGCTAATTTTTGCATTTTTAGTAGAGATGGGGTTTCACCATGTTAGCTAGGCTGGTCTCAAACTCCTGACCTCAAGTGATCTGCCTGCCTTGGCCTTCCAACGTACTGGGATTACCAACGTAAGCCACCGTGCCTGGCCCTAAAGTTTTAAAGACTATTTCTATTGTAGTTAAGGAGCTATACAAGAAAGAAAAGAAAAAAAAAAAAACCTTAAAAATCAAATCTAAACCAATAATTTTCATCCCTAAAAATAAGTTTCACCCTACTACAGCTAATATAGTCATGCAAATGAAAAATCACATTATAGTCACAGAACCTATAAAAAACCTAGAGTGGTTGCTAAGCATTTCAGAGAAGTTTATATTTGCAAATCATTTAAAACAATGTACTATGTCAAAAAAACAATCTTAATTTTTAGGATGAGTATATATGTAAAAAGAGGTTAGAAAACTTAAATAGCAAGACACTAGTTATAGAATAAGGATTACAATTCAAAATGCCTGTGTATGACAGGCAACTATAGAAATGCCATTCATTTTATACTGAAGGTGCTTTCAAAAGTTAAGTCTTTTGTCTTTTAAAATATAACACATAGAAGTGCAACATAATTTGTTTCCTTTTGTGACTAAATTGTAGTCTTCTCAGTTAAGGAAAAAGAAACCATTTTCAATTAATTCCACAGGGCGTATATCAACTCAACAACAAATCTTCTTAGCCCATTCTCCAAAATATCTCCCATAATCATCTACTTGTCTCCATGTATACTGCTACCTGCAGTCCAATCCCCCATGATCTTCCTCCTGGACTCTGCAATAGCCTCTTAACTAATACAGCTGCTGACCAAGATTCTCTCCTTGACCAAACTCTAGTCAGGCTTTTCTGAGCTCATCACTAGGCCTCCACCTTGGCCTACATAAACTTGAACAAAACACTAAGAGTTTCTAACAGCTGAAGGCTGCATCCCTAGGATGACCCTAGCCCCTCTTAAAATACCTGTCCGGGAAAACTTAAAGCTGACATAAGAATTTACTGTTTGTTCCAGCCAATGCACGAAGACAGGGCCTCTATCTCCCAGCCTCTGGGGAGGGTAGAAGCCTAACTTCCTTAAGTGCCATTAGCAAACTCAAATAGGTTTCACATGGACCAACTCCCCAAGTCCTGTATTTTGTAATTTTTCACTTCCCTGACTCCACCTGAGCCCACACTCACCCGCTTCCTTGTTTGCTCAATCTCCCTTTAAAACACCCAGTCATCTCTGTACAAATTGAAGTGAATTCAGTTCACAGTGGACTCTTTTCCCTATTGCAAGTTATATTACTTATTAATACTTTATACTGTAGCACAGGGGTCAATAAACTTATTCTGAAAAAGGGTTAGATAGTAAATATTTTAGGTTTTGTGGGCCATGCACTCTCAGTCACAACTACTCAGCTCTGCCCTTTCAACACAAAAGCAGCCATAGACCATATGTAAACAAATGATATGTGTTCTAATAAAAGTTTGTTTATGGACACTGAAATTTGAATTTTATAGACTTTTCATGTGTTATGAAATATTATTCTTTTTTAACCATTTGAAATAAAAAATTTAAAAAACCAGTCTTAGCTCCCTTACAAAACATGCAGATATGGTCTGTGGGCCATAGTTTGCTCACTTCTGCTCTAGCCCCACCCCTTCAATCCACTCTCCACTCTACAGCTAGAGTTATCAGTTAAAAATTCAAAACATATCAAGCTTACAATCATTGTGATTTTCTATCACACTTAAAAGTCAAATTTTTACTGTGGCCTACAAAGCCCTAAAGGACTTAGTTAGGCCTTGTTAACATTCTGAATTCATCTTGTGCTTCTCTATTGCTCAGCCAATAATCATTCCAAACCAATGTTTTCCAAAGTGCAGGTTGCAACCCATTAACAATCATGAAATCAGTTTAGTGAATCCTAACCAGCAATTTCAAAAAATTAAATAGTGATCCCGTAGATCCTTAGCAACAAATTGACTCTGGCCAACTGCAGTAAACTCTTGAGAAATACAATAGAGAAATGTTACAATACTGATTAAGAACAGGTGATTCCACCTCTTCCTCATTAGCATCTTGTTTGATTTTGTGGCAAGGACAGTACTAATGTTGATCAGTTTAATTTTATATTAACCAAATTTGAAGTTAGTTGTGAAGTGTGAGAGAATTTAATCTATTAAAAAACTTGTAAAGCTTTTCAAACCAAGTTTCTGTAACAAACTTGAGTGTGGCAATTGTAACATTCTAATTGAAATATTACAAATGATGCAAAGCAGAAGATTTTATTAAGAGAAAGATGAGGTAAAAAAATACAAAGATTATCAAGTTCAGTTGCTGGATTTGGAAATAAAAATAAGGACAATACTGATAAAAATGTTAACAGCAAACCTCAAACTAGTTTGAACCACATTCTAAAAAGGGGGAAAAAAAAACCCATGCAGACTTCTTACAGTGAAAATGATTTAAAACCAAGTTTTATCAAATGTGTAAAACTCAGTATTATAGACCCTAATGTATTTATGATCATATTATTATAAATGAAACCTTCAAAATTAAAGATACTAAAAAATATGGTATGCTTAACTGTTTATAACACTTTGAATATTTTTTTAAAAAGACAATTATTACCATAATTTCTTAGTTGCTTATGAAATCTTAATTAAGACTACTAAAAATACGAATATCATTTAGCAAAAGAGCAAAGATCCACACTGCTGCCAGAAAGAAGTTATACCATAACATAGAAGGTAATGGTGATTTTTCCATAGTAAATCAGTTGATAAAAATTATAAACAGCATATTCTTAACTCTATTTGAAGAACAGTCAAAAGCAATGTATGACTTGAGATCACATTCACAAGGCTGCTGTGAGTTGTTTAAAACTTAGTTTGTATCAGGTATGCAGCAACACAGTCTCAGAAAGGATTTATTGTGTTGCTTAAATTTAATCTCATATACATTTGAATTATAGATATTTATAAAACTAGAAAAGTATATTGCTGACCAATATGTTAATCTAGAAAAACATGAAAGAACTGGTGATAAAACAAATATAACCAGAAAAATAAATGAGTTATTTTTAAAAATTAACATAAGCTATTAATAATAGTGCCAGTCACTTTATACATAACAAAGCTTTGGCATCTAAAGAAGTCTACTGAGTCTCGTGATTATATTGATACAGTGCTGGAATTCTTTTAGTTCTGATCATTCATCTAGGCTCCTAAAATTTACTACTTAATCGCCTCTTAGTGATAACTTTTGAACTCCTCATTACCTATTAAACTACTGATCTTAAATCTTAAATTTCTCACTATTATTAAATTTGGAAGAGTCAGCAATGAAGAAGATATTTAGAGCACTGATAGCAAGGTAGAAGAGGAATTATTATTAGGTTACAACAATACCTATATAATAAAATTTAATCTTTACACACTCTTCCTCCAAATCTGTATACAAGGTATAGATAGGAGTCTGGCTTGGATTACTTTTTTTTAACTGCACAGATAAAAGATTGACTCCGTACAAATAATATCCCACCCTCCAAATCACATATAGGCCATTTAAGTTAAATTGAGCACTTGCTTCTTCCCTTCAGACAGATATATTTCATACAAACATACGTTTCCTTACTTCTCACTAGAGCACAAGAGAGCATCTCCATTACAGAATATTTTCCCAAAGGATAGGAATGTAGTCAGCACTTTCTTGATAAAGCACTTTCCCTGTGCCTTAACACAATTAAGAGCTTGACAAGTGTAGTTTGATGGTGACTTATAGAAAAAGAGCAGCAACGTTGTGCTATCACTATAAAGAACTACCAGTATTATAGAACTATCAGGCAGCTACCTGCAGAATTACTAGTCTGTTAGAGAGAAATTATCCACTAAGATTTTTGCAATGAGTCTTTTGTTGCCGTAAAGTAACCCTGAACCATTCCCTATGGCAACATTTCTCAGCTAGTACATTCTAAAACTGGTTATTTGAAAAGCTTTCCTATATAAAGTACATAAATACTGTGCCTATGATGATTTGTGAAGTGTTTATAGAATGTTGCCTACAATACCCTCTTCACCTCTCATTTCTGCAAAGTTCTTTTTCCTCACAGCAAGCACATATCTCCTTACATTAGGTACCCCTTGTCAACATAACACTTCACACCAATACCAGTACTCTGCATTTTTTCCCCTACCACCATCCTTTCTAACACCACACTTAAAAATCTCTTCTCAAATAGATAAACATTTTTTAAAAGGCCCATTATATGTAAATAAGGTGTTCAAAAAACAGCAGCTTAATATTACTTCTCTCAGAAATGTTGCACTTTTTTCTTCTGACTCTGGCTTCTTTCTGGAGTTGTTGCACATTTTTAAAGCATCCTTAGCCCAAAGGTACACAAAGTTTATGTAGAAATCAGTCACCAGGCCAGACACGGTGGCTCACGTCTGTAATCCCAGCACTTTGGGAAGCTGAGGTGGGTGGATCACCTGAGGTCAAGAGTTTCAGACCAGCCTGGCCAATATGGTGCAACCTCATCTCAACTAAAAATACAAAAAATTACCCAGGTGTGGTGGCAGGTGCCTATAATTCCAGCTACTCAGGAGGCTGAGGCAGGATAATCACTTGAACCTGGGAGGCAGAGGTTGCAGTGAACCGAGATCGCACCACTGCACTCCAGCCTGTGCAACAAGAGAGAAACTCCGTCGCAGAAAAGAAAAAGAAATTGTCGTCAAAACATCTTTCCTTACAATACAGCAAATCTTACCACTAAGGTGACACAGGACACTGAGACTAGGCTGAGCCCAGTGATAAAGGTGAAAATCTGCCCTCTCCATATCTCCCCCTAACCTCATGTAGAAATTTCAAGAAGAGACTTCTGACTCATTAACTGCAAATCAGATTTCCTGAAAATATTCTCCTTGGAGAGTTGGCAGGGACTGAATCCTTTCATATTTTCTTGTCTGCACATGAACTGATTACTGATCATCAGCATATTAAACAATTTATATTTGCAAATATATACTAAAAGCTACCATCTACTCAACAGTTTTTTTAAAAAAGAGGAAAATTAACATGAACTACACTTAATTTAGGTGTTTTCTAAATAGACTTATTTACCCTTTCTCTTGTCAACAGACCTGAGGGATACCATAGGTGTCTACAAATAAGAGGCTTATTATGACACTAATTCTCAATGAGGGAGGATAAAGGCATGGCTGTAAGAATCACTACTTAATTTTTCATAAAACAACATATTTATAGTCAGTTCTTGCTTCAATTAAGTTTTACCTCTGAATTACAGCATTCTATCTCTAAAAAGAACATGAGTGTACTTTCTGAGAATTTCATCTAGGGGGGCTAGGCTTCTCTATATATTGCCTGGAGCAGGAACTTTCAATTAACTTTTTCCTTTACAAAGAAAGGATTCAGTGTTACCTTTGAGATGATCCTCATCCACTGTGAAGATCAGTAACAGCCATTACTAAGTAGCTACGACCTGGATCAGAAGTTGCCTAAATCCACCAAACTTATTTACATAAAAGCCAGCTATCACAAACTATTTCTCTTTCCTACATTTTTTGTATACTCTTTAATCTGTACACATCTTCGAAAAGCCACCCATCCACTAACATACACATATCCATCTCATCTCCACAATTTTTGCTTTAGGAATTCCTCAATTTTCCATAAGAAGAGTAATGTTATGAACATTTTGCATAAGTAGAACAAGAATGCTACATGAAGAAAATGAGACACTCTAGAACACCATAGATACTCTAGAGTTGATTTGCTCTGGTGCTACTAAAGCACCATGCTTGCTTTTTACCCTTTTTTATTGAACAAATGTAATACACAGAAATCAAGGTTTATAAAGCATCCATACAAAGAAAATTTAATTTCAACTAGTATGTCCAAATATGGATGTGTCTTTTCTAACACAAATGATGTTTACTATTCAACAAAACCAGATCTATATAACACAGTGGTTAAGCATGCAGGCTCAAGATAAATGCCAGTTCTACTACTTTCTAACCAATGTAACCTTGGGCAAAGTAATTTTAAAATTTTGCTATGCCTCATTTTCCTCATCTACAAATTGAGGACAACAGATCTGGCTCATACAGTTGTGGGGCTTAAATGAAATCCTCTATGAAAAGCATGAACACTCTACCCCAATAGCTGCTTTAGTAAATGCCATATGGTCTGAGGAAAGCTCCAATGTAATGGTGAAAGCCACAGCTACTTCAGGAAATTGTTCACTTTTAGATTGGTTTGGGTAACATTTTTAAAAGTTTGACAATATTAGTGAATACAAACGTCATCAAAAGAATATTCCTCTAACACAAAATTACTTTTTAAATGTAAATGTATCCAATAAGTATATGTAAGAATTATGCTATTTTTCCAAATCTAACTCAAGAAGTTGTTTCCACATACCTGAAACAGAAAATTCCTTTTAGTTCACTTGTTTTTAAAACTTCTGATTTATTTATGGGGAAAATATGCCGATTTAGTTTCCACCCTATCCCCCCAAAGCCAAGTCCCTTATCTCAATTATGTCATAAAATAAAAAACTGACAAAGAATATCAAGGTATTTCAGCTGGTACTACTAAATACATACATAGCTATACAACTACATGAATTAAAACTCTCTTTGTTTGAGATATGCCATGCAATAATCTTGAATATACACACTGTACAAATACTTGCTCAACCATACTCCATTGATACTTCTCTGTCCTCATTTTGATAGGAATATCAAATTTCCCTTCTTGACATACTTTCTGTTTGCTTTAAAATAACCATTGCACAGTGAGCTGGAATACAGGCAGCCAGCACTTACTCATTTTAGTACAACACAATCTTTTCCCCCTTCCTGTCTCAGAGAACTTTTGAGGGAGGAGAACTCAGGCAAGTCACTCCAGCAATACTAAATAATTTTACATAATCTGCAGACTCTAATTTTGTGACGTTATAGATATATATTCTGTTTCTTTACATCTCAAAGACTGCTCAAAGTTGTGTCCATGGTGGACTTTAACAATATTATTAATATTGCTTTCATAATATTATTTAATACTATTACATAAGAACATAAAAGTGGCTCAACAACAGACATAGGTGGACTTTGTTTATATGTCAATGTGTTTTCAAAAAATCGTGTAAATAAAATCCTATCTCAAAAGGAAGAGCGGTTAGGGAGGCTGTCATTTGTTAATTACACATTCACACATACATACAAACAAACAAACAAAAATCCTCTGTAGTTCGTCTTTTCATAGTGTAAACTGTCCTTTGGGTTTGCTTCGGAAGTTTGCAAGGTTCTCACAGAGTTTTTCTAAGTATACAGCCATATAAATTTGGAAACAGAAAAATTTTAGTGCTTTTTTTTAAGTAGAAAATAAAAGCAGTCTTAGGGCAACCAATTTCCTATTCCTTTTATTATATGCATCACTACAAAGCACGATTGCGTGACACGGCTTTAATATGGCCATAAAAATGATTAACCTCTAGACTAAAAAAAGGAAAATATATGCTCTAAATATATTCCACATATTTTTGCCCTGTAATTCCTGTAATTATTTTTAACTATCTTTATCTCCCAAAGAAAGATCGGGGAGCAATAAATCTTTCTCTCCAACAAAAAGCACGAACAATCAAAGGCGTTCCATAAGTTTGGAGAAAGTTTTGGGAACTAAGGCAGAATTTCTCCCTTTCCGTCCTTACTTCAGGTATCTCCACCTAGGATATTCAGATACTAATGCCAGTCAACAGTCACTGGCTAAAGCACTGGGCAGGTGAAGCTAAATGATAGAAGGTCTGGTTTTGTTTTTAAGAAAAACAAAAACTGGTGATGAGCACCCTCTACACGAGACATCCTAAGGTAAGGTCACGGAATTTTCGGACTGGAGGGTGGGTTTCCAGAAGGAATGAACTGCGACAGGGAGAGACAGACCAGGACATTCGCGCGGTCAGTGGGAAGGCCGGAGCTAAAACGCTGGGGTCGGGGCTCCCACGGCGCTACCTAAACACCGGACCCCAAGGCCAGAGCCACCCCCCACGGTGCCGCGCTCCGAGGGCGCAGCCCCAGCTCCACTCGCCCGCCAGCTCCACACTCACAGGGCAGAGGCGGTGAGAAGCCCGCGTGAAGCAGCGGGTGAGGCGGGAAGACACGCGGCGCCTGACACAGAGGGAGTGCCCCGAGTAAGTTGAGGCGGGGGAGAGGACGAAAGGTCTGGAGGGCAGGGGCGTCCAGAGGCGGAGAAAGGGGCCTAGCTCTCACCCTTGTCGCACGCCAGCAAGAAAAGCTTCTCATTCAGCGTATTCTCCTCCTTCACCTCCCGCACATCCTTCAGCGCCATCACCTCGTTCGGCGACGAAGAGGATGGAGAGGAAGGCAGGGAGGAGGAGGAGGCGCCCGAGAGGTCCGTGCTCGGGTACAGGGCCGCCATCATCGCGGCCCATGAAGGGGGCAGGCCAGGAGACGGGGGTGGGGCCCCCACCGGCCCCGACCCCGACCCCAGCCACGCCCCAGGGCTGGAAAAAGGATGAGTCGTTCCCACGGCCGCCTCTGCTCGCGGCCCGTTGGCCCCGAAGAGCGTCGCCTCGCCTGCGAGCCAGCACTCGCCCTCCACTGACAGCCCCAGGTTGGTGGCGGCGCATGCGCGGCCCCGGGGCCAGCGACCCCTCCCCAGTCGCCTGCGACCTGGCCGAGCCGGTCCGCGCCCGTCCGGGGACGACAGTGTGGCGCGCGCCAGGGCGGCAGCCGAGCACGGGGCCGTGCCAGGAGTCGCAGTGGCCGCGCAGGGGGCGGCCTAGCCCGGGAAGAGGACGAGAGATCTGTGGGAGAGGAGCTCCGAGAGGCGCTTCTGCGCACGTTGGGCTCCAGGGTTGTGGGAACCGCTGGCCCAGCTGCGCTCCGAGATGTTCGTGACTCTGTCCTCACGTCATCCTCTGCTCCTCTGTAGCGACGACACCAGGGCGGAGCCTGCGGCAAGGGTGGGCTCTGGTGGGCGGGGCCTGCTGAAAGGGCGGGCTTGGGTGGGCGGGGCCTGCGGTGGGGACTCACCGCGCGGGGCTCCTGGAGCCGGCTGGAGCTTCTTTCGCTCCGCTGAGGTGAACCAGCTACAGTCTTCCCTTTCCACACCCAGGGTACTGGTTTAAGGTAATTAAGAAAATATGGAGCAGTATGCTAATTGAGTCTCTGACAACTTAATGTTTAGGCTAAACCCTTTGTGGAATTGTCCAGCTGTTTCATGTTCTGGTGCACTATGCTCAAAACACAATGTCGAGGCCCGCCACGCCACCGGACTCGTGGGTTTGTATGTTGTACTCATTTTCGGCTAGAAATGAACTCTCATTTATAATGGATATGTAGATTATATTATTATACTATATATAAATAATTTATACAAATATATAAATTTTTATTTACATATTATTTCCATAGGTTTTTGGGGAACAGGTGGTGTTTGGTTACATTAGTTCTTTAGTGATGATTTGTGAGATTCTGGTGCACCCATCACCCGAGCAGTATACACTAAACCTAATTTGTAGTCTTTCATTCCTCAAGCCCTTCACAACCTTTCTCCCTGAGTCGCCGAAGTCCACTGTGTCATTCTTATGCCTTTGCATCCTCAAAGCTTAGCTCCCACGTATGAGTGGGAATATGTGATGTTTGGTTTTCCATTCCTGAGTTACTTCATGAAGAATAAGTCTCCAGTCCGTCCAGGTTGCTGCCAATGCCATTTATTCATTCCTTTTTATGGCTGAGTAGTATTCCATCTCATATATATCACAGTTTTTTTTATCTACTCACTGATTGGTGGGCATTGGGCTGGTTCCACATTTTTGCAATTGCGAATTGTGCTGCTGTAAATATGCATGTACAAGTATTTTTTCGTGTAATGACTTAATTTCCTCTGGGTAGATACCTAGTAGTGGGATTGCTGGATCAAATGGTAGTTCTACTTTTAGTTCTTTAAGGAATCTCCACACCGTTTTAGATAGTGGTTGTACTAGTTTCCATTCCCATCAGCAGTGTAGAAGTGTTCCCCTTTTACCGCATCCACACTAACAACTATTATTTTTTTATTTTGTGATTACGGCCATTCTTACGGGAGTAGGGTGGTATTGCATTGTGGTTTTGACTTGCAATTCCCTGATTATTAGTGATGTTGAGCATTTTTTCATGTTTGTTGGCCATTTGTATATTTTCTTTTGAGAATTGTCTATTCATGTTTTTGGGTTTTTTTGTTGTTGTTTTTTTCTGTTTGGTTTTTTGTTTGTTTGTTTGTTTTGAGACACATTCTTGCTCTTGTTGCCCAGGCTGGAGTGCAATGGCATGACCTCAGCTCACCACAACTTCTGCCTCCAGAGTTCAAGGGACTGTCCTGCCTCAGCCTCCTGAGTAGCTGATATTACAGTCATGCACCACCACACTCGGCTAATTTAGTATTTTTAGTAGAGATGGGGTTTTTCCTATGTTGGTCAGGCTGGTCTCCAACTTCCAACCTCAGGTGATCCGCCCGCCTTGGCATCCCAAAGTGCTGGGATTACAAGCGTGAGCCACCGTGCCCGGCGCTATTCATGTTTTTAGCCCACTTTGTGTTGGGATTGTTTGTTTTTTTTTCTTGCCAATTTATTTGAGTTCATTGTAGACTCTGGATATTTCCTTTGCCAGATGTATAGATTATGAAGATTTTCTCTCATTCTGTAGGTTTGTCTGTTTACTTTGCTGATTGTTCCCTTTGCCATGCAAAAGTTCTTTCATTTAATTAAGTCCAAGCTATTTACCTTTCTTTTCATTGCATTTGCTTTTGGGTTTTTGGTCATGAAATCCTTGCCTAAGCCAATGTCTACAAGGGGTTTTCTGATGACAGAATTTTTATAGTTTTATAAAAATTTTTATAGTTTATAAAAATTCTTCTAGAATTTTTATAGTTTCTGGTCTTAGATTTAAGTTTTTAATCCATCTTGAGTTTATTTTTGTATAATGTGAGAGATGAGGATCCAGTTTTTTCCCTTACATGTTGCTTGCTGATTATCCCAGCACCATTTGTTGAATAGGGTGTCCTTTCCCCAACTTTATGTTTTTGTTTGCTTTGTCAAAGATCAGTTGCTGTAAGTATTTATTTCTGGGTTCTCTATTCTGTTCCATTGGTCTGTGTGCCTATTTTTATACCAGTACCATGCTGTTTTGGTGACAATGGCTTTATAGTATAGTCAAATCAGGTAATGTGTTGTCTCCAGATTTGTCCTTTTGCTTCATCTTGCTTTGGCTATGCAGGCTCTTTTTTGGTTCCATATGAATTTTAAGATTTCTGTTTCTAGTTTTGTGAAGAATGATGGTGGTATTTTGATGGGAATTGCATTGAATTTGTAGATTGCTTTTGGCAGTATGGTCATTTTTACAATATTGATTCTACCCAACCATGAGCATGGGATGTGTTTCCATTTGTTTGTGTCATCCATGATTTCTTTCAGCAGTGTTATGTAGTTTTCCTTGTAGTGGTCTTTCACCTTCTTGGTTAGGTATGTTCCTAAGCATTTTACTTTATTTTACTGCAGCTATTGTAAAAGGAATTGAGTTCTTTATTTGATTCTCAGCTTGGTCACTATTGGTATATAGGAGGGCTACTGATATGTGTACATTAATTTTGTATCCTGAAACTTTGCTGAATTCTTTTATCAGTTCTAGGAGCGTTTTGGAGAAGTCTTCAGGATTTTCTAGATGTACAATCATATCATCAGCAAACAGTGACAGTTTGAGTGACTCTTTACTGACTTGGATGCCCTTCATTTCTTTCTCTTGTCTGATTGCTATGGCTAGGACTTCCAGTATTATGTTGAAGAGGAGTGGAGAGAGTGGGCATCCTTGTCTTGTTCCAATTTTCAGAGGGAATGCTTTCAACTTTTCCCCATTCAGCATTGTGTTGGCTGTGGGTTTGTCATAGATGTCTTTTATTACGTGGTATGCCCCTTGTATGCTAATTTTGCTGAGGGTTTTAATTATTAAGGGATGCTGGATTTTGTCAATGCCTTTTTCTGCATCTGTTGAGATGATCATGTGATTTTTTTAAAAAAAATTCTGTTTATGTGATGTATCACATTTATTGACTTGCATACGTTAAACCATCCCTGTATCCCTGGTATGAAACTCACATGATCATGGTGGATTATCTTTTTGATACATTGTTGGATTCATTCAGCTAATATTTTGTTAAGGATTTTTGCATCTATGTTCATCTGGAATATTGGTCTGTAGTTTTCTTTTTTTGGTTATGTTCTTTCCTGGTTTTGGTATTAGGGTGGTACAGGCTTCATAGAATGATTTAGAGAGGATTTCCTCTTTATCTATCTTGTGGAATGATGACATTCTTCTTTGAATGTCTGGTAGATAGAATTCAGCTGTGAATCTGTCTGGTCCTGGACTTTTTTTGTTGGTAATTTTTTTTTATTACTATTTCAATCTCACTGCTTTTTATTTCAGTTTTCTTAAATCTCGCTGCTTTTTATTTCAGTTTTCTTGTTTTGTGGCCTATCATATGGTCTATCTTGAAGAAGGTTCCCACATGCTGATAAATAGAATGTATATTCTGCATTTATTGGGTAGAATGTTCTGTAAACATCTGTTAAGTCCATTTGTTCCAGGGCATAGTTTAAATCCATTGTTTCTTTGTTGACTTTCTGTCTTGATGACCTGTCTAGTGCTGTCAGTGGAGTACTGAAATCTCCCACTATTATTGTGTTGCTGTCTATCATTTCTTCGGTCTGGTAGTAATTGTCTTATAAACTTGGGAGCTCCAATGTCAGGTGCATATATGTTTAGGACTGTGATATTTTCCTGTTGGACAAGGCCTTTTTTCATTGTATAATGTCCCTCTTTGTCTTTTTTAACTGCGGTTATTTTAAAGTTTGTTTTGTCTGATATAAAAATAGCTACTCCGACTTGCTTTTGGTATCCATCTGCGTGGAATGTCTTTTTCCACCCCTTTACCTTAAGTTTATGTGAATTCTTATGTGTTAGGTGGGTCTCTTGAAGGCAGCAAATGGTTGGTGAATTCTTATTCATTCTGCAATTCTGTATCTTTTAAGTGGAGCATTTAAGCAATTTACATTCAATGTTACCTCAATGTCAGTATTGAGATATGAGGTCCTGTTCCATTCATTGTGCAATTTGTTGCCTGTATACCTTGGGTTTATTTTTTATTTTTTATTTTTTGTATTTTTGTTGTATAGGTCTGTGAGATTGATGCTTTAAAGGGGATCTATTTTGATGTGCTTCCAAGATTTGTTTCAAGATTTGGAGCTCCTTTTTGCAGTTGTTGTAGTGCTGGCTTGGTAGTAGTGGATTCTCTCAGCATTTGTCTAAAAAAGACTGTATCTTTCCTTCATTTATGAAGCTTAGTTTCACTGTATACAAAATTCTTGGCAGATAATTCGGTTTTTTTAAGGAGATGAAAGATAGGGCCCCAGTCCCTTCTAGCTTTTAGGGTTTCTTCTGAGAAATCTGCTGTTAATCTGATAGATTTTCATTTATAGATTACCTGGTACTTTTGCCTCATAGCTCTTAAGATTTTTATCTTTCATCTTAACTTTTGATAACCTGATGACAATGTGCCTAAGTGATGATCTTTTTGCAATGAATTTCCCAGGTTTTCTTTGACCTTCTTGTATTTGGATGTCTAGGTCTTTAGCAAGGCCAGGGAAGTTTTCCTCAATTATTTCCCCAAATATGTTTTTCAAACTTTTAGATTTCTCTTCTTCCACAAGAATGCCAATTATTCTTAGGTTTGGTTGTTTAACATAATCTCAGATTTCTTGGAGGCTTTGTTCATTTTTTCTTATTTTTTCTTTGTTTTTGTTGGATTCAATTAATTCAAAAGCCTTGTCTTCGAGCTCTGAAGTTCTCATCTGCTTGCTGAATTCTATTGCTGAGACTTTCCAGAGCATTTTGCATTTCTCTAAGTGTATCTATTGTTTCCTGAAGTTTTGATTATTTTTTATTTATGCTATCTAAATCATTGAAGGTTTCTCTCTTCAATTTATTTTTGTATTTTTATTCCTTCTTTTTAGTAGAGATGGGGTTTTGCCATGTTGCTGAGGCTGGCCTTGAACTTCTGGCCTCAAGTGATCTGCCCATCTTGGCCCCCCAAACTGCTAGGAGTACAGGCATGAGCCACCACGCCTGGCCTCCCCTCATTTCCTGTATCTTTTTTTTTTTTTAATTTCTTTAAATTGGGCTTCACTTTTCTCTGGTGCCTCCTTGATTAGCTTAATAACTGATCTTCTGAATTCTTTTTCAGGTAAATCAGGGATTTAATCTTGGTTTGGATACATTGCTGGTGAGCTAGTGTCATTTTGTGGGGGTGTGAAAGAGCCTTGTTTTGTCATATTACCAGAATTGTTTTCCTAGTTCCTTCTCATTTGGGTAGACTATGTCAGAGGGAAGGTTTAGGGCTCAAGGCTGCTGTTCAGATTCTTTTGTCCCATAATGTGTTCCCTTGATGTAGTACTCTCCCCCTTTTCCTAGGGATGTGACTTCCTGAGAGCCAAGCTGTAGATTGTTTCCTCTCTTCTGGATCTAGCCACCCAGCAGGTCTAACAGGCTCTGGGCTAGTACTGGGGATTGTCTGCACTGAGTCCTATGATGTGAATCATCTGCAGGTCTCTCAAGGCTGTATATTTTTTAAACAACTGGTTTGTGATCTGCAATTGGCATAACATTCCTATTGTCACACATGTATTCATATATTTGCAATTAATTCAAAGGTACTGACATGTAACTATTGGATAACTTTGTTGTCACATTTATTAAACTGATTTTAAAAGATAGATCTGTTATTTGGGCAAGAGTTGAATGAAGCTCAATAAGTGCTCCTTCCCTCCTCCCTGTCTTCCTCCAGAGGGTCTCGCTGCCCAGGCTGAAGTGCAGTGGCATCATCACAGCTCATTGCAGCCTTGACCTTCTGGGCTCCAGCAATCTTCCCACCTTAGCTTCCTGAGTAGCTGGAACCAGAATCACACACCACCACACGTGGCTAGCTTTTTAAAGTTTTTTTGTAGACAAGGGGTCGCACTATGTTGCCCAGACTGGCCTTGAACTCCTGGGTTCAAGTGGTCCCCCGCCTCAGCCTCCCAAAGTGCTGGGATTACAGGCATGAGCCATTGTACCTTGCCAAATAATTTATTTTTTAACCAAACTTTTAAAGCATTGTAAACATTATAGAGTTTTGCTATTGTCTTCCACTTTTAAAAGCTAATGGAAGAGAAACTGGAAATTATGCCTCTTGAATAATTCCTGTTACTTCCCATAATCAACTATAGAAAAATCTAAATTGTGCCTTTAAGGTTTTAGGTTTTTAAGAGAATACATAAAAGTTTACTTCAGAGTATTTTATATTTTGGGGAAATACTTCCTATCCTGTTCAGGCTGGTATATTCCATCCCTGTCTCAGCCAACACTTTAACTCCCGAATTTCCTAAATACAACTTTCTCATAATTCAGAGTCTTTGTCAGATCTTCTCTAAGAGGCCTTAGCAGATGCCAGGACTGTCCATCTTTCCAAACATTTTCATGTATTTACTTCAAAACAGTTGATAATCTATTTTTTTTTCTGTCTTATCTCTGGTGGATAGTAAATATTCCCCAATTTGTAATGTTTAATACAGTTCCAAGTTTGTTTATGTGGTGGAATGTCAAGATTGTTCATTGTAAATTTGTGACCAGTGAACAGTGGCACATATTTGTATTTATGCATGTGTGCTTAGACTCTCTGTAGTACAGCAAAAATTTTAGTCAGTAGCAGAAAAACACTAACCCTGATGTACCCAAAACTTCCAGTTTGAGGGTAAAAATTTAGATGGCTCAGAACTATGTTGTACATGTGATATAGCAAGAGAGCAAGTGAAATAGAGCTATAGCTTCACTTTAATCTGAAGCATTTGCAAGTCGCTGGGCTTAGGTGATTCTTTATCCAGAGGACCCCCATAGGGGCTGGATTAATTTCTAAGATAAGAATCCCAACCTACTTTAGTAGATAATCCTAGCAGGAGGCCTTTCAAAGTGTTGGGGGTCAAGGGGCTGTTCCTACTTCTAAGTAAGGCAATATTGCAACGCACCCTATTATTCTGAAGTCTTTTTAGATGATCTCAGATGCAGAAATCCTCTCTTACCTGTCTAGTACACATTTTGTTGTTTTTAAGAGACAGCGTCTTGCTGTGTCACCCAGACTGGAGTGCAATGTGCAATCATAGCTTATCGTAACCTCGAACTCCCAGGCTCAAACAATCCTCCCACCTCAGCCTCCTGAGTAGGTAGGACTATAGGTGCACACCACCACACCCATCTAATTAAAAAAAAAAAATGGAGGGCTGGGCTCAGTGGCTCATGCCTGTAATCCCAGTACCATGGGAGGCTGAGGTGGGTGAATTGCTTGAGGTCAGGAGTTCAAGACTAGGCTGGCCAACATGGTGAAACCCTGTCTCTACTAAAAACACACACAAAAATTAGCCAGGCATGGTGATGCACACCTGTAATCCCAGCTACTCAGGAGGCTGAGGCATGAGAATCACTTGAACCCAGGAGGCAGAGGTTGAAGTGAGCTGAGATCGCACCACTGCACTCCAGCTTGGGTGATGGAGAGAGACTCTGTCAAAAATAAATAAATAAATTAATTAATTAATTAATAAAATTTTGTAGCAACAGAATCTATGTTGCCCAGGCTGGTCTCTAACTCCTGGCCTCAAGCAATCCTCCCACGTTGGCCTCTCAAAGTGCTGAGATTATAGGCATGAGCCACCACGCCTGGCCTGGTACACTCTTTATCCAGCATAAATTGGGGTATTTTAACATAATCTATACAGCCTTTCAGTTTACTTTTTTTTTGAGATGGAGTCTCCCACTGTGCCCGGGCTGAAGTGCAATGGTATGGTCTCGGCTCACTGCAACCTCCACCTCCCTGGTTCAAGTGATTTTCCTGCCTCAGCCTCCCAAGTAGGTGGGATTACAGGTGCCCACCACCAGTCCCGGCTAATGTTTTTGTATTTTTAGTAGAGACTGGATTTCACTATGTTGGCCAGGCTGGTCTTTAACTCCTGACTTTGTGATCTGCCCACCTCAGCCTCCCAAAATGCATGGATTACAAGCATGAGCCATGGCACCCGGCCACCTATCAGTTTATTCTACACAAGTGATACAGAGACCAGTGGTAAAGTTGTGATGAACAATAGCATCCAAGATCCAGAAGCAGCATATTACTTCAAGCAACTTACCAAAACCACATATACAAACAGCAGTCATGACTCCAGAGAAGAAAAAAAAAATCCAGATTTAGATCTAGTTCTACAATATCCAAGACCCCATCTACATCTCCAGACTCTGCCTCTCCCTCAGTAGTCTCAGGCCATGTTCACCTGTTTGTCTTCTAGGATGCCTACAGGACTTCCTGCCTCAGCTTCTTTACATTTGTTCTCTCTGCTGAACACTCATAGCACAAATATCCTGAGAGACCTTTCCTGACCACCCAAATACAAATAATCTCCACCCCATTTCCCAAGTCAGTCTCTATCACATTACCCTATGTTATTTCTTCTACTGCATTATCACTATCTAAAATTCCTATTATTTGCCAACTATCTCTCTACTAATATATGATACATGAGGTCAGGAGACTTCTTCATCTGTGTTTTCCTCAGCTGAATCCCCAGTGTCAAGCATAGTATCTGGATCATAATAGATGATAAATTTGTGAATGGACTGATTCACCTGAATTATTTCAGCACAAACTAAATTTTAGTAATCACGCAGATGGTTTTTAATAATTCTTCATATTTAAGGACAAAAGAACTACCCTCATCTTCAAAGAAATTATGAAATTCAATTTTTTTGTTTTATTAACTCATTTAAGAATTGTTTTATTTTCTGGAAAATAAACTTATGCTAGACAAATTTTCAAGGCTGAATATTTTTCTTCGAATGAAATACAGACACATTTCTACATACACAACATTTTTATTAAATATACTCTGTGAGAAAAAGAACACCCTAAAGTGCCAGATTTCTTGTAAATCTGATAACTTAGTAAATACAATGGTGAAAAAAAACAGAGGAAACATAATTTAAATAATCTTATAAAAGAGCAAGAACATATCTTAATCTTCATATAAGAAAGCAATCATCAAAATATAAAAGGAAAAGAAATCTCATTTGTAGAAGAATATATTTCAAAATTCCACCTGTTGATCATTTCATTTAAAAAATTCTAAACACATGGGCAGTCTCACTCTTACCAACATATGTGTTTAAATCAATGGTAGTAGGGGAATTTAGACTACTCATTCACACTGACATAAAGTGACATTTTTGTTGCACGACAGTATTGCTCACTGGCACTAATAGTGGAAGATGGAGGAAGTAGATTTCTGGATTCAATTGTTAGCAGCAGAAATGTACTAATGCTAAAAATTTAGAAAAAAAAAAAAAAAAAATAGGTCCAAGCTGTAGCTACTTCCAAGTAACACAAACATTAACCAAACATTGCCAATTAGTAATGGGCTGTGAAAAAAACATGAAAATACTCTACATTGAATATTAGCTTTATGTTACTTTCTATTAAAGATATTCAGTGGGCACATTCTAAATTATATAGGGCATCTATAGAGACCTAAATTAGTAAGTATAATACGAAGCTAACAGTATAGTGTCAACATATCTTGGGATGTTCTAGCCAATGTTTGTCTACAAGTATTTGGAAGGAGTCAAATAACTATATGCACATTCAAAATGAATACCTATAAAAAGAAATCTTAATGTATCAGATATCCACAAACTGAAAAGTGTTACACATGTTGTGGGGGAAAAATACTGATGGTTGGCTGAATGACCAATTAATTATACATACCACTTATGAAAAGCTGGGTGATTCAGGTGCAAAAAAAGAAAAAACATATATGCACACATATATCTCTAGTAATATCCTACCGACATATATATGTTACATGTCATAGTTAAAGCTGTATTACCAAACTAGGATATGTAAGGTATCAATGCAGCTAAAATTAAGTTTTAAGTAAAAAGCTGCTGCTACTTAACAAGAGAGTGAACTTTGGGATTTATTCAAGAATTAGTTCTCATATATAAAAAAGTTTGATATTAATAAACAATACTTGTCACCATAAGGTTTTAGACAGTATAGAAACTTACAGAAAAGTGTTTTTGGACCACTTTAAATAGTTGGAGGAAGCAAATAAAACTGGATTATGAGTATGAATGCATTTATGATCAAAATTAACACACACAAAAATCAAAACACATTTCACAGCAGAACCTGCAAAAACTTCTGTATTCATCTTTTTTGAACTATAAAAAAGAATTAGTCTTGTCTTAATAAGACTTTAAAGCAACAAAATAATTTAATCATGAAGTATCAGCTTGATTATGAATATATTCTATTATCTGTATCAGCTGGTAAATTAACTGTGTTATCCAAAAAGGCTGACCAGCTCTAACTAGTATGAACAGGATATTGAATTCATTAATGAATATATAACTATTTTGAGCATACAAATAATCTCTGGTTTTATACCCACTACATTTTAGAATTCTGTAAACTGTCAGGCATAGAATATGTTTAATGTGGCAGAAAACCATATGAAATGATTATTTTATTCTGTTCAGTCCTTTTCCCATTAAGCACGCAAACACCGTCATAACCATCTTTGGTTTCACTTCTACGAGGTCATCAGGTAATGCATATATTCGGGCACCGATCTTTCGAGCAACTGAAATGGCATATCTTGAAGAGACAAGAAAAATATCTTGGTGTTAACCAGCGTGTTTTCACTTAACATATTTTAACAAAAGAGTGAAATATTTTGACAAGATTAGTTTTATGAAAAAGTTAAGTTTGTGAGTCTTAAATCATATTCCCATACAAGTTGTATTTAAAAATACGAATTTTAAGGGCATAGTAACCTTTCCTATAAGGATTTTAGAGGATTACAGGGCCACTGTGTTCTAATATTAACCATAAAGGCTTACTTAGCATTGTTCAGCTTGTCCTCATCAGATAAGTTTTCTCTCTTGATCATTTCTTGACGAACTGCATTTGGTGCAATGGCATCTATTAAATCTAGGACAGGTAAACTTGTGCTTATAGATTTATCCTAGAAAATAAAGTACAGATGAACCTTCATAAACATCTGACCTTTAATTTTCATTATTTTCAGACTCTTCTGATTATATAACTGAAGGCAATCTATAAATTTTCTTTGTACCTAACATTCAGCTTTTCTGCAACCAGCACACATAAATAAACAATTTAAAATACACTTTTCCTTAAATCTTTATATAAATTATAGTATAGAGTTGTCACCATACCTGAATAAGGTTTGTGGACATGATAGCTCTTAAGTATGCTAACCATAGTATCCATTCTTTAAAAAATATACCACTTTTGAAAGGGAGTAGGAAAGGAATTTTTAATTAACAATTTTACAAATTCTACTCATATATTTCTTAGATCACTAATCCCTATGCCTTCCCTTAATATTTTTCCGAAAGAAAAATGAAATAGTGAAAGGGGACTAATATTTAAAAAAAATTGTTCTTGTTGTTTTACATGTTTTAGTTTATTTCATCCTCCTTTGAAACATTGGCATCTTGGTAGTAAAGGAATTCTCTTTTTAAAAAAGATGAAGAACATGAAGTTAAGATAGCTCAAATGACTTGTTTACACAACCAGTAAATACAGAGCTGGTATTTGAACCCATGACAGTCTGACTCTAAAATGCCCAAGAGTCTCTCCATTTTGAAGTTACCACCAAGGCACGCTAAAAATGGACAACTAAATTATAGTGAATAGTTCATTGCAGATGAAATCAGACATCCTGATCTGAACTGATTTTTACCACTTATCAGCATGTGAACAAATTATTTGTTCTCTCTCTCAGCTTGAATAGTGCCCACCATTGCTTGCCTGCCCAGAATCTACCCACTCTTTACTTCTTCCATACCAGCAGAACCCATATTTTTGCTCTATATCCATACCTCCTTCACATAGACATAAGCTTCAAGGAAGACTGACATTCACAGTTCCAGGAGTGAACCTGAATTAATCTAGGTCAAGCATTCTCAGTGGGGACAGGGTGATACCCTTTTTTATGTATAAAGCATACAGTGCATAAACAGGTATACAGTGTATCTCTGCATTAAAATTTCATGGGAGAGAGACAAAAAAGGAAAAAATGTCTAAAAAGTTTCCTTAGAGGATAATTTTTTAAAGGTTTCAAAACACTGGTCTAAGCCAAATGGAGGAATCCTATTCTATGACCACAGTGATTTAATTTGGGCCTATTTTATGGAAAGCCAGCAACCCCTCCTCCTGGATGTGAATGAGAGGATGAAACCTCTGTCACAAGCAGCAACTATCCTGACCAAAAGGAAAACCAGCGTTAGAGTGAAGTGGGCACATTAGATGGCAAATCAGAGATGTGAAAAAATAATTGAGTCCTGAATGACATTCTTCAATTTGGTTCAACCAATCCAGAAGTCTACCCTACTTCTGGATTACTGTTATTGTAGTTAATACCTTTCCTTTTGGTTTAAACCACTTGAAATTGGGTTTCTGTTTACTTGAAGCCAGAGCACCCTTTCCTAATCTCTAAAGTAGAATATCATAAGATTCTTAGGAATACTGAGGTGAAAGCATCTAGTATAGGCTCTAGCCAAATGTCAGTTCTTAATAAATGCCTAATAAAACAACTTGAAGCCATGTGAAGAAGAGTAACAGGCTTCTTTGAGCCATGATCTATGAGCCACTTCATTTATCAATTTTAGAAAAATGTATATTCTTATTAGGAATGTTCATTTTATGATACAGATCTTTGGGCACGGGTAAGAGATGGTAAAAATAATTAGGGTCTTTAAGTCTATCTGATGCTGGTAATCTGGATCTGCTTTTCACATCTTCTGTTTCTGAGAAATTGTCATATCTGTTTGCTCAATATATAGTCTGCAGACCACCTACATTAAAATCATATGGGGTACTTGTTAAAAGTACAAATCTAGCCCCACTCAAATTAATATCAGGTTATCTATGAATAAGACTGGTAATCTACATTTTTAGTAAGCTTTCTAGAGGACTCTAAAGGTGTACTGTATTATACTTTCTAAAAATATTTGTATCATTCTATAATAAATTTTTAATTTCTGTGGGCTTACCTTTCAAATATGATTATTTTTTAAAAAGACAAGTGACTTGTTTAATTGTGCTATAATTTGATTCCTTATTTACATTATTTGTGGTATTTTAAATATTTCATTTAGATTTAGGAAACAAGTATTTTTCCCACCCATTTTCTTATGAGTTACCTTGGGTTAAGCTTCTACTGAGTTGAATGAAAAATTTAAGTTTCTAAAGATTGTGTCAGATCTCTTATCTTCTTGTTACCAAGAAAATAGGCCTGTCTTCTGATTCCTCTGATTTGTACATTATCAGTGAAAGACATTTTACTTTTGCAAAGGGAAAGGGGTTATAGTGAAAACCCTTACGTTAGTATATAAATACATTACCATTATTTTTACTTTTACTTCCTTAAGTTAATCATCAGGAAATTACTTCAGCAAGAAGAATTTCAATATCTTAATCTAGAATTAGCCTAGAGCTTGATTTTCAAGATAATGAGTTGTGTCATCTTTTTCCCTTCATTTGATACATATTATTAGAACATTTCATTCCATTGCTGTTTCTGTCATTTTAAAAAATAAAAGTGGAAAAACAGTGATGTGGCCACCAGACTTCCCTAAAAGACTCAGCAGAACACTCCCCCAACCGCCACATGAGGCCCTTTATATATTAGCAATGCCAACAGCGTGGTAATCCCCATTTATTGAGCCCTTCATATGTGCTAGGTACTGTTAAGCTCTTTACATTTTGTTAACTTATGTAGTCTAACAACAATCCTAAAAGATAGGGATTATTAATTTCCCCATTTTAGATGTGGGGAAACTAAAGAACAGAGAAATTAATAACTTGCCCATGGTCACACAGATATAAATGCTGAGCCGGAAGTAAGTTCTGTTTTATTCATCAGTAGATTAGCCCCACTGTTAGTATAAACTGCTAAGGTTTCTGTAAAACAGATGCCTTTCTCATGTGCTCGCACACTCCCCCATTAGCTGATTTATATAGTACTGCTGACACCCCATACTGTGATTCTTGTTTTCTTATTTGCCACCTTCCCTGAATAGTGAGCTCTTTGAGGGCACTATGTAGCCACAGCGACTAGCAAGGCACCTGACACAGGGTAAGCTTTGGATATTTATGGAATAAATGAGCAGTATGTTACACAGCTAATCAGTAGCTCAGCAAGAGTCAACCCAGGGCCATACAACTCCAAAGCCTGGCTTTCAACTTGTACGTGGAATAGCTGGACCTAGATATGAAACCCAGCTGTTCTGCTTAAAAGTTGTATGACAGTGGACAGTTATTTAACTTCTCTAATGCTCACCTTTTTGCTCAGAGTATTTAGAGAATTAAAAGAAACAATGTGCAAAGTGCTTAACACAGTGACACAAAGGACTCAATAAATGGCAATTATGATTATTATTTGCTGATATACCACCTTCTCTGTCTTCTTAGCGAGAGAAAATCACTTTGTGGCTTAAGAGGGTAAATTTGTCTTTTCTGAAATTCTTACGGTGCTGCCTAGATTATGATTAAAATGGTTTTTTGTTTGTTTGTTTGTTTTTTGCTAGTGCCACTTCTTATAGCCTTCAAACATAATGCCTTCTGTAGCTGGAAAAACCTCCCTAACTTCAACTATTTTTTAGCATTCATTGCCACATTTCTTAACCATTTGCACTCTCTTTAAAGATTTTTTCATTAAGCATATACTAAATGCCAAGCACTTTTGTGATGTTTCTGCCTCCTCAGTTCTAAGTAGAGCCATACTCTCAAGTCAGCTTTTTCTCATGGTTGCTCTCCCTTAAAAGTTTATGCACTCCAATTTCTCAACTCTTTCATTCAACTGATCACCAAGTCTGTCTTTCCAGTTTTAATGTCTCCTTTCACCCCGCTCCATTTTCCTAAAATTACCTCAAACTCAAACTTAAAACTGAATTCATCACCTTTTCCAGGAAGCAGCTGTATCTCATGACATCCCCATTTCTGTTAGTGTTATCTGTTTTCCAGTTACCTATGCCCAAAACATCAAGAGTTCTGACTCCTCTTTCCCCTCTTCTTCCCAAAATCAAGAACCCAAACCTAGTTCTTCTTTTGCAGTAACTTATAGCGTTCTAATCTTACCATTTCCATTGCCAGCCTCAACCCCTTGATTACTTCACACCTTGAGTATTGCCTTGGATTCTTTTGCACTGTCCTTGTAGTTACACTGTTCTCCCTCCCCACCCTGCTCACCACATTCAGATTAGTATTCCTAAAATAATTGCCTTTCTTATCCTGCTTCACTCAATATCTTTTATTTAGGCCCAATTCCTCCACAATCTTGACTCAGTTTATATCTTGCACATCATCCCTTGGGAGCCATCCTATTTCTCCTAACTTTCTGACACATGCCTTTATTCAAGATGGACCCTTTCTCTTGAATAAAGGCATGTGTCACAAAGTTAGGAGAAATAGGATTTTCCCCCTTTCTCTCCATCAATTCAAATTGTCCCACCATCTATGATGTTCAGATCCAGCTGTCTTTTTCTGCTCTTCACTGACCATTCAATTGGAAATGATCAGATTTTTCATCCAAAATATTAGTTGTATTACTTGGATTTTATCATTTATAGTATTGTTACCTTCTCAGCTACACAATCTTTGTCTTTAAAGTAAATGGTGAACACTCAGAGGGCCAAATTAATTTCTTATATTTTATACCTTTTTCTTTACTTAGAAAAGTTACTTAATAAGAGCTCAATAAATATTAATTTGCTCCTAAATATTTTCTCATTATAATGAACTATATACATGCTTAATATTTTCTATAAAAGTACAAATGCATATAATTTCAACATAACAATTTTAAAGAACTGCCAATTAGAGAATTTTATAATACAATGCCCATTGCTATTTTATATTTTTGTGTTTTACATCTAAAACACATAGAGACAAATCATGGACTGAAAATTATTATTATTATTTTTTAAAATAAGCAGTAACAAAAACTCAATGTCATTAGTTTCTTCCAAGATAGTAAAGGGGGGAAAGCAAAGCACTTCAACCAGGATCAGGCAACATCACTGCCAATGTCCAGCTGTCCTGCTAAAACTGCTCTGGGCCTCAGTTTTTGGCAAACATGAGAAGATTGCATTTATAAATTTCTGACATTTTTTTCACTTTGCAATGTTTTTAAGCATATAGAGCAAAGGCAGAGAGAGAGAGATAAAAATGGGTATCTCTTAGGATAGCTTAGTGTTTCATCTCTGTACTTTATTTCAGAAAAAAAATACAAATTGATTGCTAGTTTCTCACACATAATAAAATCACAAACACAAGGTTCACTGAATGAATGTTGTACAAGCAGACATGCTTATTTGTAGCTAACATCGGCTTGCATGCAAAAGCAAAACACAATGGAAATGCATGAAAATTAGTGGGTATGTATGTACAGATTACATTGAGTGCTTTATGAATCATCCACAAATGCTCGGGAGTGAGTGTTAAGTGCCATTATGAAGCCAGATGACAAGATTTTTTTTTCCTACCAGTTTTCTCAATTCCCACTTGAATCGGTTTGGCTGCCTCTGTTATGCCTTGGAAATGATGTCAATACAATTCTGAGACTGCTGCTAGGGAGCACAAAACATTATAGGTCCTATATAAACAATAGCTTCTTATCTTTTACATTTGACAACTGGATTTTTTTTTTTTTTTGGCTCTATTCTGTTTATTTTTTAAGATTAGATTACCAGAGTCAGATAATATTGACCTGCATTTATACTTAACTGGACAACTAATAAAAAATTTAGTAATTAAAACTGAGTATTTCAAGTTTACACATGCCAAATAATTAGTATACCTAAACTCATAAATCATGTTTCTGACATACAACATTAATATAATTCTAAACCAAACCAATGTAATTCCCAATAAAAATTTCTTCCTATACCTACAAAAAAAATTTTTTTAAGACTCTTGATTACCTTGAAGCTGGAAATAGAAGTATTTTTGTTTGCACTTTTAAGAGTCTGATTGACCCATTTAATAATAATTTCATCATTTACTTTTTCACCCTCTCCAAGATCCGATAACACATTCAATGTGTACCTGCAACAGAAAAGATGTACATTTGAGACTGAAAAGAGTGAAATTTGCTTTCACATAATTTATATCAACATTTAGATAAAGACTTAAGGAAAAGTTCAGTTCTAATAAATATTTCTAATTTTAGTCTGGCATTTGCACCCAGTTACATTCCAAAGTTACAAACCTCACTAATCAGAAACAAAAACTACTACAGGGTATTTTTAAAACTTAATTACTTACAAAGCCATTTTTAAGAGGCATTAAAAATGGTGATAGTGTTTCTGGATATTGACCCATTTTTACATAAAATATAATTTACAAAAAAAAAAAAACAGTAAATCCTTTAAAAGTTAAAATATTTTGCATTGTATATTTCTTCTATGTTCATTATTGTTCAAAAATAGCTAAAAGTTTAGTTCAGATTACTTGTTGGAGGAAACAGGCAGTGTTGCTACAAACATTTCAGCCTTTACCTTCTCATCAGCTGCCATACCAATGCCAGGGTAAGTGTTGAATTCCCTTCATTTAGGTCCTGCCCAGCAATGCCAACCAAGGAGAATTTGGCTTTGTTCTTCCCAAGTTCCACTGCATAGTTACAGTTTTCAATCTATAAATAAGTAAAAGTTTAGGTATAAAAACAGATTTTTAAAAACATATCTCATGAATATGCCAGCCTAGTTCAGCCATCCGAAAAATAATTATGATGACACATTAAATTTATATGACCAAATTTCATTTCATAATAATAACCCAGGGAAAGCAAGGACATAATTATTTCCATTTTCTAGTTGAAGATATTAAAGCACTGGGTTAACCTAGAAAGATGAACAACTGGCTGGAAAGTTTTAAGATCCCCTCCTACTCAAAGTCTTAACTATCCAGGCCTGGTGTGGTGGCTCACACCTGTAATCCTAGCACTTTGGGAGGCTGAGGCAGGTGGATCACTTGAGGTCAAGAATTCAAGACCAGCCTGGCCAACATGGTGAAACCTCAGCTCTACTAAAAATACAAAAATTAGCATGGTGGCAGGCGCCTGTAATCCCAACTACTTGGGAGGCTGAGGCAGGAGAATCGCTTGAACCCAGGAAGTGGAGGTTGCAGTGAGCCAAGATTGTGCCATTGCACTCCAGCCGAAGCAACAGGCAAAAACTTCATCTCAAAAAAAAAAAAAAAGGGTTGACTATCCAAGATGAAATATCAGTGACACATCTGTGACTAAAAACCTAGGTTTCCTGATTTCCTTGAATAGAAGTAACGATGATGTTTTGTCTAGATCTATATTTAAAATTTAAAAATAGAGAAGAAAGTAATTGTTTTATTAAGAATCTAACTTCATCTCCTATATTCTTTACCCAGATCTTACTCATCCTCTGACATTCAGCATTTGGCCCACTTTCTTCAACAAAGGCTTAACCTTAACTGTATATGAGCTAATAATGATCTATCCTTTGCTTGAAGTCCTAAGAATGTTTATTTTGTAATGTTTATGTATCATCTTCTACTTAGCCTTTCATTTGTTTTCTTTCAACTATAGTATAAGCTTCTTCTAAAGGACAAAAATTTTTATATGCACAAATCTATATCATACTCTCCCGACTCCCAGCACAATGCCCTGCCTAAAGTAAGAATCTGATACATAAACAACTAATAAATTATTTACCACCCCGTCATCTGCACACACACACATACTTCTTTCCAGTGATATAAGTCCAGTTAGGTCCTTTCTCTAATAACTTTTTTTGGTCTATCCTGGAGTCAATAGGTTGTTGTTTTTTTTTTTTATCTCCATTATCTAATGCTGTGTTTCTTACAGCAAGACCTATAAATTTTTATGTATCTGAGTCTTTTTGCTCCAATGAAATTACAAGCTCTCATAATCTTACAATATCACCCGTAGGAACAAAAGTGCTTACTAAGTACTTTCTAGAATAAACAATTAAAGACAATACAATTTTTCTTAATTTTCTTCCACAAGTTAGTTAAGGTACCATTACAACACAAACCAACCTAAAGTACATAGATACATTTTTCCCAATAGTCAGAAAATATTTCCAGAAAAGGTGAGACAGCTAATACAATAAAAGAACTTGTATGAATATATGGTTATTCTTTAAAAAAGAGACTCCAAATTCCCAAGTTCAGTTTACTACAGACAAAAATGGAAGATCTTTGAACCTGCTATAACATCTGCCTGGCTCACTTCACAAATTGAATAAAACATATACATATCAAACGATATGTATATATTTTAAAATAATTTTTAATAATAAAATGTTCCATATGTATACTTTTTTAAAATCCAAGGAAAAGGTATGTGTGGTGACACATGTCTGTAGTCCCAGCTACTTAGGAGGCTGAGGCAGGAGGATCACTTAAGGGCAGGAGTTCAAGGCTGTAGTGTGCTATAATCATGCCTGTGAATAGCATGTACTGCAGCCTGGGAACCATAGTGAAACCCTATTTCTAAAAATTTCAAAAAGAAAATTAAAAAAAAAAATTTTAACAGGCTAAACCTATAATTTAGTATGATTTTAAACAGGCTAAAATTTTACAATTTTAAACAGGCTAAACCTATTATTTAATTTTTAACAATTTTTTTGTAGTAATCATAAATTATAGGTTTAGCCTGTTTAAAAGAAATATAGGCTATAAGAATGTAGATTATTTTAAAAATAGAATAGATTCCTAATTTACGGAAAATAACATTAGCACTTGAATTATTTAACAGTGTGAACAGGAAAGCACACTATGGACACCCATTTCAGTGGGAGAATTTTATAACAAACTGCAGTAATCACATGCGTAAAATGTGTTTCAGTGAAGAGCCATCTGCTTTACAGTTAGACCAAAGTTCCTGAGGGAGATGATAGTGAGAAAGGAGTTCAGAGTTGCTAGTATAGAGGCTTAAAAATATATTCATATGACCAGCATTGAAAAAGAAACTGGAAACAGGTGCTAACATAAGGGAAAGCATATATTTTATTTATTGGCAATACTTGGTTCCAAATTTGGCAGAACACTTCTAAGATCTAGAGAGGTACCAAACTAGAGAAATAATTAGACATTAGGTTCCTAGAGGTAATCCATGTGTACGATAGTACCGGTTGATTATCCCTAATCTGAAAATCCAGCCGAGCATGGTGGCTCACACCTGTAATCCTAGTACTTTGAGAGGCTGCGGTGGGCAGATCACCTGAGGTCAGCAGTTCAAGACCAGCCTGACCAATGTGGAGAAACCTCGTCTCTACTTAAAATACAAAATGAGCTGGGCATGGTGGTGCATCCCTGTAATCCCAGCTGCTCCAGAGGCTGAGGCAGGAAATAGCTTAAACCTGGGAGGCAGAGGTTGTGATGAGCCGAGATCACACCATTGCACTCCAGCCTGGGCAACAAAAGCAAAGAATGAAATTCCCTCTGAAAAAAAATCCCAAAATCCAAAATACTACAAATTCTAAAACTTTTTGAGCACTGACACAATACCGAAAAGAAAAGTTCATTGCAGCATTTCAGATTTTTGTTTTAAGGATGTTCAACCAGTACACTGAAAATATTCCAATATCTGAAATAGATCTGGTCCCAAGCATTTTGGATAAGGGATACTCAATCTGGACTTAAAACCCTAAAAACAAATCTACTCCCTGAAAGTATAACTGTGGAAGTTAAGAGCTTTGGGCCAAGAACCAGGCCTTGAAAATACTGAATTGTCAGGCTAAAAGATAAAGAACCTATGAAAGGTAAGAATGAGCACAAAGAAAGCAAGAAAAAATTGGAGTGCAGTCTCACAGAGTTAATGGAAGAAATGATTACTATATTAGTCTGTCTTCACATTGCTGATAAAGATATATCCAAGACTGGAAAGAAAAAGAGGTTTAATTGGACTTACAGTTTCACATGACTGGGGAGGCCTCAGAATCACGGTGGGAGGCAAAAGGCACTATTTACATGGCGGCAGCAAGAGAAAATGAGGAAGATGCAAAAGCGGAATTCCTGATAAAACCATCAGATCTCATGAATCTTATTCACTAACATGAGAACACTATGGGGGAAACTATCCCCATGATTCAAATCATCTCCCACTGGGTCCCTCCCACAAAGCATATGGGAGTAGAGTTCAAGATGAGATTTGGGTGGGGACAGAGCCAAACCATATTAGTTACCAAGTACTTCAAATGCTTTGAACAAAAAATGAAGCTTAGATCATTTGGACAATGAGAAGAGTTACATAATAGGATACAAGGTTTTGAGTGAAAAGAAATACTTGAAAATAATGAAGAAAGGCCATTTTAATGGTGCAGCTTTATGAACTTTGTAAATGAAGGAAAATGACATCTATTGATTATTGCCCAAATTCCATAAAATAATTCCCTGTGATACTGTGTCATGAAAGTACAGCTTCTTCATTTTTTAAACATCCTGAATTTACTTCAGGCTTTATGTTTCATTCTGTATTTGTTGAAAAAGTATTCTGCATATGATTCCTTTGTGGCATATGTATTTATTTGTAGTTCACATTAAAATTCCAGGTATAATGAATGGCTGATTTCTGTTTCCCTGTTACATTTTGCATGCAAAATTTTGGAGGAAAAAAATGAAATTAGTCAATAAAATTTTCTGAATTCTACTCCCATGAAAAGAATTATATGCACATCAAATGAAATTAAAAATGCAGGCAGTCCAATGACTAGAAATGCTGAAAAATATGCATATAAATCTTTATAATTATACCACCCATTTAACTACTTTTATGATGTATTTCCCTTTTAAAATATTTTTAAATTTTTTTCTTTAAAATTACAGTGTCTCTGAATACATTTTCATTCTATAGATGTGGAAAATTAGAAGTCCCTTTTGAATGCATCTGTGTGTGTTATGTATTTTAAACAAATTAGATTCATATTATGTAATATATACTTTTGCATCCTGCTCATTTCCATGCCACTACTACTAAAACACTATTTTTTGTGTGTTTGTTTATTACTTTAAGTTCTGGGATACACATACAGAACGTGCAGGTTTGTTACATAGGTATACATGTGCCATGGTGGTGTGCTGCATCCATCAACCTGTCATCTATGTTTTTTTTTTTTTTTTTGAGACGGAGTTTCGCTCTTGTTACCCAGGCTGGAGTGCAATGGCGCGATCTCGGCTCACTGCAACCTCCGCCTCCTGGGTTCAGGCAATTCTCCTGCCTCAGCCTCCTGAGTAGCTGGGATTACAGGCACGCACCACCGTGCCCAGCTAATTTTTTTTTGTATTAGTAGAGACGGGATTTCACCATGTTGACCAGGATGGTCTCGATCTCTTGACCTCGTGATCCACCCGCCTCGGCCTCCCAAAGTGCTGGGATTACAGGCTTGAGCCACCGCGCCCGGCCCTGTCATCTATGTTTTAAGCCCCACATGCATTAGGTATTTGTCCTAATGTTCTCCTTCCCCTTGTCTCCCACCCCCCAAAAGGCCCCAGTGTGTGATGTTCTCCTCCTTGTATCCATGTGTTCTCATTGTTCAGCTCCCACTTATGAGTGAGAACATGCAGTGTTTGATTTTCTGTTCCTGTAAAACACTATTTTTAATGGCACATTTCACTTCATCTTATGGGTGTATCAATTTATTAACCCTTTATTGAACAACTGGATTGTTGTCTTTTGTGCTGTATAAACATTGCTATGATTAGCATTTTGCCACACAACTTTGTGTCTTTCTGATTTTTTCATCAAAATAGATGGAAAAAGGTGAAATTATTAGGTCAAAGGATTTTTTTGGAAGATCACTAATATGTATTGCCAAACTGGTTTTAGAAAGATTATACAAATGAATACTTCCTCTAACATTGGATGCAGTGCAAGTTTCTTGTTTTAAATTGCATTTCTTTACTTTTTTTTTTTTAAATTCTCCCCACCCCCTAAATTGCATTTCTTTATTCTGGGTAAAAGTTTTTTTTATATGTTTACTATTCATATTATTTCTTTTTCTATGAATTGTTCACTCATGTATCTTTCCCATTTTGATATTACTATTTCAGTAGCTCTTCAACTTTCTTCCCTAGAACTCATAATATTCATTTTTGTTTACCAAATACCATATCGTAGTTGTTTGCACACATATTTCCCTAATTTATTTAGGCTTTCCTGAGGACCAGCTCCATGTTTTATACTTTTTTTTTTTTTTAACATCCTGCATAACACTGTACAGGTATCAGGTAATTGATAAATGTTGAATACATGAGTGGATAACCAATAAAAATTCAGCAAGTTATACCAATTGTAAAATAAGAGTACATTTACAGTACATCTCAAAGAACATTAAGTACTACAACTTGATAAATATGAAAATAGTTATATAAAGTGTCTGACTGGAGGGACTGCCATCATCTTTGCAAACATTTATTAAGGCAAACTTGTAAAAAGGCTGTTAAGCTTAATACATTTTGGTTTGGATCAGAATTGTGGGGTCAGAGCACACTTTACCCAACTTCATGAAACTCCAAATCCTTTGTTTTCTATCAGAACAGTAACAATATATCCATGGTCATTATTTCATTCACCTTCTTCATGTTCCCTCCAAGGGCAGGATAAGGAGGTTTATTGACATGGCTCCAGTTGACTGGCACTCGTATCATCTCATAGAGCTGGAAGATCACTAAAGCATCTGCAAGGTCACTAAAACAGGAAGGAAAGGCAGATAAAGGAGGAGGAAATGTTGGGTACTACCTAATTTTATTAAGTACATTGGAGATGGACTGACATCTTTAAGAACATAAGTCTTTAATCCTTGAAGAATGACAGGACATAGCATTTGACCCAAAACTTCCAGTCTAAGAATCTGTTTAAAATGTTTTCATAAATATTTACAAAGGTGTACATCCAAGGACATTCATTGCCACAGTAGTTGTAAATTTGGAAATAACTTAAGTGCCTTGCAGCAGGGAGCTGTTGAGTCAACTATACTATAAACTCCTTGGCTACCATTAGACATAAGGTAGATCTGTATGTATTGATACAAAAAGCTTTGCAAGACATATGAAATTTTAAAAAGCAAATGGCAGACACTTCATGCAATTTGATCTCATTTATTTAAAAAAATTTAGAGTCAAATGTATTTCTATACCTATACACGCTAAGGACTGTTAATAGCAATTACTTCTATTTGGTAAGGAAAGAGGTCAGGAAAACAGGAGTACAAGAGGGTAAGGGTAGAATCATGTTTTATTTTATTCTATGCACTTACCTACTTCCTGAAAATTGTACGGTAAGAATAAGTTCATGTATTATGTATACATGATCATTTTTTAACTTAAAAATAATTATAGGAAAATCACAGTAGCTACTCAGTAGGCAGCTGTTTGTGTTCAATAACAAGGGTTAAGAGGAAGGAACTTATGAACAAGTAGGAATTCTCAAAGTAAAAATATTACTACTTTGGATTCAGAAAAATATGTTCTCCTGAGAAAGTTAAAGTATGCTTGTTCAGTCTATTTTCAATGCTGAATGCTAAGGACATAAAGCAGTAACAATTGATTTTTTAAACTGCTAGCTTTGTGATATATTATGTGGCTTTTCTCCTCCAACAGCTTGTCCAATGAGTTATGTTTCCCTAAGGTTCTTATTAAATTACTTTGCATTCTCTGAGCACACACCATATGGCAGTGAAGGGAGCTGGGCCCAGTACTGGGTGATAGAGGGAGAAAGTCTGATATGAAGGTAATTAAAATCTGACTAGATTATCTTTAGGCATATGAAACATTCTGTATAAAAAAAGAATCACTAGAGTATTTCTATAGGTTCTGGAATCTTATCTGTTTCATGTATTTTTCTTTTTTACTTTAAATGAATTCATTCTTATTCCTGTCTAGTATGGTATTATTATTATTATTTTGCAAATAGAACTGAGGCCCAGAGAGTTTAAATGATTTCCAGAGACTTCAAGATGAATTCTAGAACCAACTCTAGGACTAATAGTTCTTGAAATATATTTATAACTTGTTTAGAGAATTTTCAGTGAAAATCTAGCTGTTTTGCCATGAGCTGGCTACCCTGTAGGCAACAACCTAAAAATTTTTGGGGGTGGGTTTAGGAATATGTTGCAGGCACAATTCTATGGACACATCGTTCCAGTGTCAACTAGATGTCTACTTATTGTTCTACATCTGATGGTTCTCTAAAATTATGTTACTTTTAAGAATTTTCTGAAAGTAACAGTCCCTTTCCCAAGAAAAAATATTATATGCTCAGAAGCTCTATGCTGGTAATTATTGAATAAAGATATTCTTCAGCTATCTTTAGCTAAAAGGTTTGGTCAATTCTTTTCTCCACTGCCAATAATAGAACTCTAGTGTTCTTGACATTTATGAAATAATTACTATGAGTATCAACAAATCTTAATCTGCTCTTTTTAAGCTTACTCTTCCCCCTCCCCCGCTGTTTTCTGCCCACCTGCAACTGTCTTGATTGAGTTTTAAAGCTTACTCTTTAGTTATAGAAAAATACATGTTCATGGTTCAAAAAAACTGAAATCATGCTTAAGTTACTAAGATTAAAAATAAAAGTCTCCTTACTATACTATTCTCCACTCTTCCTACCCAGGCTACAGTTTGGTATGTACCTCTCTAGATTTTAAAATTCGGATACAAATATCTACACACTCAAATTGTAAACAAAATGGGATAATACTAGACCTTTTATTCTTTTCTCTTGACTATATATTACAGACATTCTTCCAAATCAGTCCATAAAAAGAGAATCCCTCCTCGCCTTCAACATTAAGTTTTAACTTCCCTGCTACTATAACAGGAGATCCAGTTTAACTGACAATATCTCCTCTCATCTAGCTAAAATTTACACACTCTTCGAGAGCTTTACTAACATGGGTCTATTTTAAAGAATATTGTGAATAAACACCAAGGAGCAGAAATTACAACATCATAAATCTTCAGTGAGCCAGTGAACTTGGCCTGTTGTGACATTAATCTTCTTTAAGGAGTTAATCTTAGTTAATCTTCTTTAAGGAGTTTCTTGGTTATATAACTTATTAATACATTTAGTTAATTAGAACTTTTTTCTAAAAAAAAATACAACTAGCTGAAGTTGACTTGCACTTTATCAAGACAGGCTGGTAGATTGTATAATAAAGAGAGAAGAATGGTTTCTTCTCATCCACACTTAGAAAGACACATTGTTAGGATTACCAGACAGCCCAATAATTGATTTAGTAATTGATTAGCCCTACTAATATCAATAATGTGTTATCATTTTTAAACAAGAAAGAATAAGTTATAACAATTATTCAAGGAAAACAAGTTACTTTTACAAATTAGAAAAAAATATACACAAAAATTATGTAATAATTGAGGTTTTGGTAAAAATAAATGAAAAGTGACATAATGAAAAATACTGATATAACAATTTATCAATTATTACTGTTACTCTAATTTGTTAAAGTTGAAATTATTTTTATGATCAATAACTATGAAAGAGTAAGGATTATCTTTAATGATTTATGTATATCATCATCAAAAACATAACTATTATTCATTTCTTGAATAGTAGCTTTCTTTTAAAATCCATTGTATTGCCAATTCCCAGCATCCTGAAACTCTAAAAATTGGCTAAAACTCTTGCAACTTGAGAAAATGTTCCATTTAAACATGCCTACAGTTTGAAACTTGAAAAGCTGGACCCTCAGAGTAAAGCTGAGGCACAATAAAATATTTACCTGTACAAATGATTAATGTACGGGTTGACTCCCAAGGAATTCATCCAGTTCCGAAATGTCCTCTCTTCCTTGCTCTCTCCTAGGGTAGACACAAGCTCACACTGATGACTCAGGACAAAAGGAATCAGTAACTATATGTTAAACCATTCTGGCAAGTACCAACTGGTCAAACCTACCTTGCCATGGTTCATTAGATACTACAGTTTCTTTAAAGGGAGAAAAAAAGGTCTCTTAATGCCAAAGTCCCTTTTCTCACTATCTAGAAAGCCATTATTTGCTCTAAATCTCTCCTTCTAGATTTCCTTTGATGTCTGTGAACTAGTACTGAGCCATGGGTTTCTCTGCCTAGAAACATAACAGATACACTTCTGTGGTCTATAATTATGATTAGATGCAAAAGGGATTGGTGAAACATGAATAAAAACAAAGTCTTTTAGCAGTCACGGTTACATTAGTACATTAAACACAAATAGAAATGTTATACCTTTCCTGACGCAATGTTTCTAAATTTGTACAAATTATGGTTTTACACAGGAAAGTTTCTCAGCACACAAACCTACACTTTACACCATTCACTGGAGAGGAGAGGGGATTACAGGTAAATATAAAAACACACAATGAGGGGAATATAACTATTTTACAGGCTTCTTGAGTTAGTTTAGATTGTCATTACTGAAAATACATAAGGAACACAGACCCAACACAGACTGATAGGAGAAAGACACATTTCATCATAGTCAGTTCCTGGACCTCAAAGATCCCCTCAGGGAGATAACTCCTGCAGGTGCTGTTATTAAACCCTACCTCCCTGAGCATTCCCTTCCCAACAGTGCTTACATCACCTATAAGGAAAATGTGGGTTATCGTATACTATAAAGTGAGCAGGGATGTGGGCTGGCTGCCACTGTCTACCTTCTACTCATCTCCTGATTGCAAATAGTCCTAAGTAACTATTATGATTATTTGTTCTTCAGCAAAGTTAGTGGAGAGTGGAATGGCCTAGTTTACATCTTATCACCAGACTCCTGAAAAACTGAAACATTTATACCTGTCATCTCTTCTAAATTACAGGCACGTTCAAGTCACTCTCTAGCTTTTGGCCCATATGAGACTCACAGGACAATTTGGCACATAAATCTATCTACAATCATCTGAGTTCGGGGCTCCTTCATATAGAGCTATTGCAACAGTCATCTTCACATTGAGTGCCAAAGCCAGTATAAATCTACACACCCAGGATAGAACTCAAGCCTTGTAAGAGCTAAAGGATTCTGTTATTTGTACCAACTGTTCAGGAAATAAACTACCCACTATAGTTTCATGTGGTTTCAATGCCATTATCTAACAGCTTTCCCAGAATCTGCTTTAATTATTGCTCTATTACATAGCCCTATAATTTCTTGCTTAAATTTTGTTTCCTCTGGTCTGCATAAAAGGTAACTACTGATCAGTCTGTTGTAACTGCTACCACCACTTTATAATGAACAGTCTACATGAGAATCTTTTTTTTAAGAAGAACCAAGCTGAACTAAATATTTCCAGAATCCAGGCCAGCCTTATTTGTAAGAATTATTAAACAAGTACAAATTAAATCTATGAACTGTCCCCAAAGTGACATAAATATAAACATACTGTGATTAATAGCTTGATGCCTGTGATTTGGATTTACCTCTCAGTTGTTTCTCTATTACTCTCTGTTACAAAGCTATACATATATATATATTTTTTTCTAATAGTTAGAGAAGTTTTACATTATTTCCATCTAGGAAAATCTAAATGTCTTAAAATTATGAAGATTAATAGTGCCATAATGGTTCCATTTTTAATTAAAATATCCACATTTTGTTGAACCTAATGATGCAATGAATAATACTTTAAAATAACTAGACTTGCATTTTGATAGAGTTCTGAAACTATCCTCAGTGCTTCATATTTCTTCCTATTGTTCTCAACTGATTATATAATTATTTTAATTTTTGAAACCTTGAAAGTAAAATAGATTTTATAAATGAGCATTTATTCATCTAACAACATTTCAAAGTGTCTTGGTAAATAAATGCTCAAAGCTAGAAGCACTATGCATTTGTGCAAGAGCCATGGTAAAGCATTACAAAAACATATGTATTCCAGATTGGAAAATGTTGTCTGGATTACAGACAGCTAAAGTAATCTTAGAAGTAAAATCTGTTTTTCCCCTAGATATGATATCCAACTTCAAGAAGTAAAATCTTAATTGCTGATATACAAGATTGAAAGAACTATAAAACATTCTTTTCATTTGCAGGCTCAATTTGACATCAACCAATTAAAAAATAGCAATAAATATAGCAAATATATTAAAAGTAGGCTATTAAGAGGGAAAAAAGGAATTAACTTATATTTAACACTCAATAAATGTGCTGTGACATATGAAGTGCTTTCCTCCTCCCTCCCTGACCATTAATAAACACATACTGTATTCTTTCATTCACGATCACATTTAGCTTGCTCTGTAATTCTTCAAATTAAGTTTATTAGTCCTGTTTTATATATTAAAAAAAAAAAAAAGGCTCACAGGGGTTATTCAGATAAAACAGTGGAACTATGATTTGAACAAAGTCTGATAATTTGTGGTCTATGTACCTTCTGTAACCACAAATGAATTCTGAGATGATCTTTCTATATGTAGCCCACATATCTGGCTCAATTTGATGTGAGGGTTTAATATTTAATTGTTTTTTTTCTTTAATACCCTAGAAAATTCTCTGCCAATGAGGACATACTAACATATGAATTTGGGATGTGATAAGATCAAGCTTCAAATTTCATAAGGATATATAAAAACACAAATTTACAGAGGAAAATAATCCAATGACAGACAAAGTCAAATACATTTTTGGCAGATGTATGAGGACATACATATGTTCTAAATAAAGATGACTGATAAATATTTCCCATGTTATTTTAATAGATATAGTAAATAATAATGGAAATATTTAGCAATCCTATTCACACTGAAAAATTCCAAAAGCATGCTGAACACTAGCAAAAGAATTCAAACATGAAAATTAAGAGAGCGAGCAAGTTGGAAAGGATATCTAGCAAGAATTCAGTGACTATAAAAAGCAGATCATTTTTAATATGCCACTCTAAACAATGCCTTCTACTGACAGAGGGATTTTGAAATTTTCCAGACTGATAAAAACCTAGCAGTGTTCCTTTTGCTTATTTTTTTTCAAGTTCTAATCTCTCACCCTAAATTTCTCTTTGCTGAAAAATATACAGTTTTGTCTGCTTTCCCTCTCAATTACATATCTATGTAGAAAATATAATCTTTATTTTATTTTACAGGACCTTTGAGAAGAATGAATTACTCATATTCTTCAAAGAATATATTTGTTAAGTCTGAAACATCTTTCATTAATCACAGAGCTAATTATGAGGTGACAAGGACGTCGGAACTTTGGTTATGGCAGTCAAGGAGAAAAAGATCATGAAGTTGATTTCTCATTCTGTCTCACTGGGAAAGAAGGGAGTAATGGTGAGTTTTGTGAGAGAATTGAATGAATACTGAGATCATGAATACCGCACATCAAATTCTCCCTACCAAGAAGAATTCCTGCTTTCTCCAAACCAGGGCAACTAGCAAGAAGAAAAATCTTTTTTTTTTTTTTTTTTTGGAGACAGAGTCTCGTTCTGTCACCCAGGCTGGAGTGCAGTGGCACAATCTTGGCTCACTGCAACCTCTGCCTCCCGGGTTCAAGTAATTCCCTGCCTCAGCCTCCTGAGTAGCTGAGATTACAGGTGCATGCCACCATGACTGGCTAATTTTTGTATTTTTAGTAGAGACAAGGTTTCACCATCTTGGCCAGGCTGATATTGAACTCCTGACCTCATGATCCACCTGCCTCGGCCTCCCAAAGTGCTGGGATTACAGGCGTGAGCCACTGCGCCCAGCCAAGAAAAATCTTAAGATTGGTGCCTTCTTCTGACAGCTGCCTCCCTCCAACAACTGCCATTACCACTGCCACCATTTTTAAGTTCTGATATTAATTTGGGTGTTGGTATGTGTGAGAGTGGGAGAAAAATGAAAGGCTGGGAAACAAAAAATGAGAAAGAACAGGTATTGAGAATGTTTTGTCATTATGATTATTTATAATATATTGTAAGCGTCAATGAGGTTGAGTAAATATAACATAGCTAACTGATACAAAATAATCTGTTATAGAACCTAAATGAATCCTTTCAGTTACTTGTGATAAAAGATACATTTTATCACAGGAAAGGGATATAGATTTTATATCAAATCATGAAGTCCAGTTGTCAAAATTGAGTTCTAATGTGTTTACAACTATAATATCCCATCGTTATAGAAGGCAAATTAGGTAGAAATTTTACAAAATCAAAGCTTTGTTCTGCTATTCTAATTAAGTTTCATTTGTGTTTCATTCTATGGGCATATTAAGACAGAAATAACACAGCATGAACAATGCAAAAAATAAAATATCAACCCAGATGGAAAGAATAAATGGTACTAATAAAAAGAACATTCAGAATGAATATATTTATAGAGTATAGAAAAGTACTAAATACAGTACCTACATTAGGAGGGGTCAAATCTGCATTTCATGAAGCAAAATAGGAAAGTATTATATATTATGAGACAGATAACGATAGACCACACAAAAGACAAATAATGAACACTGTAATTTTTTTCATGTACACTGAAAACATTAAAAAGAGAACAATACTAGAGTCAAACTGGAGCTTTCAAAGGAGAAAAACACCTACAAATAATCATTTTTTTCTAATAGAGAATTCATTGCCCATATTGGTGGTAGAGCTGTTATGTGATCATTGAGAATATTTTAAATGTATGATAGTTTTCACTAACCTCTTATGGAGAAATGAAAGATGTAAGATTTACCCCAGCATACTCTTTTAACCAAAACCAGCAACCACCTTCCATAATTGGAATTTTCAATACACATACCTACACACACTAAATTGCATTTCCCACCACAATCTCCTATCTCTGACAGTGAAGTAAGACAATACCGTAGGAAGATATAGCATACCATATACTAAATATAGTAAGTAAATTAAAGGCAGAAAGAACGCACCTTCCAGTAAATTCATATCGATGTCATTATTATTCGGCTTGTGCAGGCATGGGTATGTGTTAAACAGATTAGCCACAAAAGCTAAATTAAGTTTAGGATTGCCTGAAACCACATCTGCAGGAGTAACAAACTGCTTGCAGCCCAGTTTATCTGCTTCTTGAAGCATGAGTCCAGCACGCTTCAGGTCATTTTTCTCCTAAACAATAAAACAAAAATGGTCACAATTGAATTTTGATTGGCATAATTTTTATTGATATACATGTTTATAAGCAATTTCTTTTCAACAAATAAATCAAATAATAACTCAAGATCAAATGTGTAGTAATTCCAAGGCAACTTACCCATTCCTTTTTAAAAATTTATTTATTTATTTATTTATTTTGAGACAGAGTTGAGACACTCCAGCTCTGGTGCCCAGGCTGGAGTACAGTGGTGCAATCCTGGCTCACTGCAACCTCTGCCTCCTGGGTTCAAGCGATTCTCCTGCCTCTGCCTCCTGAGTAGCTGGAATTACAGACACATGCCACTATGCCCGGCTAATTTTTGTATTTTTAGTAGAGACAGGGTTTCAGAATATTGGCCAGGCTGGTTTTGAAGTCCTGATCTGCCCACCTCAGCCTCCCAAAGTGCTGGAATTACAAGTGTGAGCCACTGTGCCCAGCCACCATGCCTTTTAGGTTAAAAGGAAAAAAGTCTCTGAGTTTCCTTGCTGGAATAACTGAGTTATATTTTACCCTTTTTGCTAAAATACTCAACAAAATTCTCAAATATTGTATCAGTAAGTTCCTACTGGTCACACTGTGGTAACTTATTTAAGGCCAGCTAGTAGAGTGCCCTCTGGATAACAGGCATAGTTATTGCACCCACTCTACACTGAGTGACATTTCCAGAAGGCTCTTGATGAAAAACAAGTTGAAATATGTATTTAAAAAATTAAAATCTTAGGGAACAGCACCTTTCACAATTGCAAAACCCTGGAAACAAATGAAACAAGTCAAATACCTATAAATAGGAGAGTAGATGAATGAATTTGTATATTCGTACAATGACACATCCAATATGGGTAACTCTTAGAGATACAAGTTCAAAAAGAAGTACTAGAAATTTATGTATAACATGATAAACTTTAAAGGAAGTTAAAAAGTAAAATGAAGAATTTAATTTTGTAAGGGATACACTTGGATAAAGGGAAACTACATAAAAATAAAAACAAAAGAACAATGAACACAAGTTCCAAGACTGTGGTTACCATACTGGGCTAAGGCAGAGATGGAATAGGGAAGAACTGTATAGAAAATGTAATGTCAAGGTCTTAGTTTTCCTGTTAGATTGAAAGTTCATGAGGCTTGTTACAATTTCAAAACAAACAACCACACACAAAAATAAATTTAAAAATGGGTATGCACAAACCCATATGAGAGTATATAATGACCAAAGATGATAACCTACCTAATTCCGTGCACCAGAGTTGCAAAATAAGTAATCATGTAAATGAAATCAGAGAAAGCAATAGATTATTAAATTAATCAACAATGAAAAGTTACCAATGTAGATGTCAAAAAATGACAATATCTGGCCGGATGCGGTGGCTCATGCCTGTAATCCCAGCACTTTGGAAGGCCAAGGCAGGCAATCACTTAAGGTCAGGAGTTTGAGACCAGCCTAGCCAACATGGTGAAACCCCATCTCTACTAAAAATACAAAAATTAGCCAGGCACGGTGCTGTGCACCTGTAATCCCAGCCACTCAGGAGGACCTTATTTAGATCTTAATTCAAATAAGCTTGAAAAAAAAATGACCTTTATGAAGCAAGTGGAAATATCAACATTGACTAGATATTTTGATGGTGTTACAGATCGTTGTAATTTTTTTTAAAGTATGATAAGGTATTGTAATTTTACTTTAAAAGTATCTTTATCATTTAGAAATACATATTGAAATATTTACCCATGAAATGATATGATGTCTAAGATTTGCTTCAAAATAAATACAGGAGAGGAGGGAAATAGGGAAGAAATGAGATAAGATTGACCATGAATTGGCAGATGTTGAAACTGAGGGATGAGCACATGATAGTTTAGTATACTAAGTCTGTTCTCTTCTGAATATATTGCAAACTTTGCATCGCGTTGCAATACTGTGTTTCTGAAACATATCATTATAATAATGTGAGATGTAATTAATTAGTAATGACTCGAGTTGCCTTAAAAATCAAATGTTATGGATACTGCACTTTAAGTACATGAAATCTTTTCATACAATCTATTGTCTGACCAAATTTTAATGTTTAGAATTCAAGCTTGTCCAACCCACGGCCAGTGGGTCGCATGCAGCCCAGGACAGCTTTGAATGTGGCCCAACACAAATTTGTAAACTTTCTTAAAACATTATGAGATTTTTTTGCAACTTTTTTTTTTTTTTTTTAGCTCATCAGCTATTGTTAGTGTTAATGTATTTTGTATGTGGTTCAAGACAATTCTTCTTCCAATGTGGCCCAGGGAGGCCAAAAGACTGGACATCCCTGGTTTAGACAGAATCATCCCTGGTATTTATAACTTATGCTAGAAGAATGAGATTCCTAGGAAACGTGTTTAGTAGGTCAGAATCTGTAACAATCCTTCCTACACCACAAATACTAGGAATTTCTATTTTTTATTTTGTGTATTTCTAAATATAAGCTGGTAAAACTGATAAATGATTGCTTAAAAATTTAACAACAGCTTGTTGCTTCCTTTCCTGGCATACACTGACAGTCACATGAGCACCCTGGTGAGTTCCAATTACCTTGCACCAGGGAAACGTGAATGTAGGATTGATTCCACAAACACTCAAGGTGACAATTCTGCAGTTTCCTTTCTTCTGTCATGACAGCCAGTTGGCTTGACATGGAGGCTTGGAGCCTGGGGCATGGAAAACACTTCTGTAGAGCAAAGCGCCCAACTTGAATGAAGGGCTGAGGGCTCTACCGGGGAATGCTGCCTGTAGAGAACTGTACTCTAAATTTGACTGTACCTGCTAGTCAAATTCAAATTCATAGTCAGAAAGTAGAACAGTGGTTATCAGGGCCTGGGGGAAGGGGAAAATGGGGAGTTATTGTTTAATGGGTATAGAATTTCCCCACAGGATGATGAAAAGTTTGTAGAGATAGATAATGATAATAGTTGCACAACAATGCAAATGTACTGAATGCCACTGAGCTATACACTGAAAATGATAAAAATGGTAAATTTTATATGTCTATTTTACCACAATATATTTTAAAAGTTAAAAATTGCACTCACATTAATTCCTGAAAGGTCAATGGCAATGGCAGGTCCATCTTCCCCACCTTTAGGGGCAATCTGATTAAGCAGATGAAAATAGGCTCTCGAATCCTTCAAGGAAAGATACGAAATGGCATTTTTAAAATGAATAAAATCATCATTGAATTTAGGGGAAGAAATTGCTCAAACTGAAGAAATTTCCTCTATCTCAAATAATGGAATAACTTTAATAATACAGAATTACTCGTAGGTTCCTGAATGCACCATGCTGTTTCACACTTCAGAGCTTCAAAGCAATCCTGTTTCACACCTCAGAGTTTATAGTAATGCTGTTTTCTGCACCTGGATATCCTCCCTTAATTTTCCACTTGTTTACACACCCAAACATCAACATCAGTTAAGATTCAGGTCAATTATTATCTCCTGGAAGCCTTCCCTGGATTCTCTAGAATGAACTAAGAACGCTCTTCTCTAGTGCATGGCACCCCTTGCCTACCTCAGTAAGTAAACTGTGATCACACTATTAAATCACCCAATATCGTTGTCTCCGAAGATGAATATCATAGTTCTTCCCCATACATACATGAACTCTTCCCATCAAAAGGCAGAAGCTATTTCTCATCCTCTTCAATTTGGACGAGCCTTATAATTCACTTTGACCAAGAGAATGCTGTGAAAGTGATGTTCTGGGGCTTCCAAGCCCAAATCTTAAGAGCTTCTGCTTCCTGTTTCTTAAAGTTAACCTCTACATAAGAAGTCCAACTCTCTGAGACCATCATGCTGTGAGGAAGCCTGAGTTCATCATGTAGAGAGGCCTTGTGGAGGAGCACTAAGGCACCAGACATGTGACTGGGGCCTTTGTGTACTTTCCAGATGAGCTCAACTGACAGCTGAATGTAACTGAGTTAGTAATCCCAGCCAAAACCATGTGAAGCAGAAGAACCACCCAGCCAAGATGCATCAATCCACAAAATGATGAGAAATAATCATTATTTTAAGCAAGTTTTGTATGGTTTGCTATATAGCAATAGATAACTAAAATATCCCTCTAGTATGTGTTTGTCTCCAAGTAGAATTGGCAAGCTTCTCAAGAGCTGAGTCTTTGCATCCCCTGAGCAAAATGCCCTGCAGGAAGGGCCGAATAAATGTTTGATTAGCAGAATTTTAAGAGATTTCAGAATAAGAGAACTCTCCCAAATAAACTTTCAAATATAATAGCATATAGTAGATGAAAGCAGAGAAATAAAATGTCACTTCAAATTAACAGACTGTCCTCTAGGCCATTATGGAAAAAGGTAACCTGACTGAAGGTGGTAATATAGCTAAAGAGGGAATGTGAATCAGAGCCAGCACTGATTACTCTGGCGGGGCCAGGGCAGGGGGACATAAAGAAACATAGAGAAGAAAAAAGTCACAGGGACCCGGCTTGGCAATGCCCATCTAGGCAGTAACCAAGGTAAAGTTGTCGTTAGACAGAAATGCCTGTTATAGTTTCCTTAACAAGGTTCTCCCCATAGAGAGGGAAGTGTTTTAAGCTACGCTGGTTAAGGAACATACCTAAAGATCCCCTTTTTTTTAACTGATTCCCTGTGCCCTCAGATAATCTGATTTCCTGTTAGCTGGTTATTGGCAAAGTGGGAGTAAGAGTCTTAAAGCAGTAAACAGTTATAATTATTAGTCCAAATGAACAGACTGACATACTCATTATAATCTAGCAGATCTGTGGCACATAAAATGAGAAAGTGTGTTTTAATCTGTTGAGGCTAGCACCTCCTTTCCTCTCACAGTCAGTTGTACTTCTTATTAAAATCCAACATATCTGGTTTTATAGAAAATATATATTTTGTGAATATAATTGGGGGATCTACTTCACACAGTAGTGCAAATTTTCATTTTCTATCCCAAGTGTTCTTGTGAATTTAATTCAAATTTAAGTCTGAACTCTTTATTTTTACATTCCACATCCTTATTTCATGTCATAAATTTGAACATTTAAATATAAACCTTAATGTCTTGGCTGAAGTTGCTAATGGTATGCCATCCTGCATTGGTCAGATGGTAGTTCACCCATCGCAGCAGTAATTCCTCGGGAGAAAGCTTCATCAGCTCCTCTAGTTCCTCACCTTCATTCAGCAATGCAATCAGAGCTGAGGAAAAGCGAAATGTAAATTTTTCCCATAGTCAGTACATGTCAATGAAAACCAAACATTTCTAATGATCCTACCTTCATTCCTAGAAATCTCAATATCAGCAAAAAGGCCAACTTTGATGATCTGCCAGAGAAGTCCCAAGACCAAGTGAGGTTTTCCTTCTTTGAGATCCGATGCACCAATGTTGACCACTGTACAACCAATGGCCGAGGCAGAATTCAGAGCTAAGTTTAAATTTTCCTGAATTGCCACACAGACACACACACAAAAAAAGACACGTGAGGAAGTACTTTCTAAGGTCTTATCTACAAAAATTATCTGTAAGAAACAATGGACTGCCAAATTTCAGATTTATAAACATAACATTTATACAACCAAAATACCACTATTTGAAAAAAATCACATGGTTTTAACTGTTACTTTGTATGCCAATGACTTTCAAATCCCTATTTCCATCCAGACCTCCCCTGAGCTTCTACTCTAAGCTCTGTATCTATATTATATGCACTTGGTTATGTCTGCCTGGATGTTCTGCCAATACCTCAAACTCAACATGATATTTTTATTTTCATAAAGACTTCTTTTGGAAGCACTTCTTTAAAAAATGATGTACAATTAGTTTTTAAGATAATTTTAAAGTAACTCTTAAGATGGATTTTATAGATAAGGAAACTGAAGCACTGACAGGTTCCACAGTGGAAAGGCCGGGGTCTGATCCCAGTTGTCTCTGGGGTCTGATCCCCATCTTCTTACCATGCATTACTGCCATTCTAATATGGTAGCAGTAATAGCAACTATTTAATGTGCTGGTCATAACAGCAGCAAAACACAGAGGTTCTCAATGCATAGCGAATATTTCAGTGGCTTCCTCCTTTAGTGTGCTAAAGTGATTTACTGAGCTCCAAGTAAATAAATGGCTGTATCTATGGGGAATCATCTGGTGTGATTAAAATAAGCATTTGGAATTATTTTTGTAGTAGTACCAAGCAATATTCATTTAAATATAGTACTCCCAAAAGAAGCAGCAGAACTGAAGAAACCTTCAATATTTTTATAACCTCAAAATTCACTACAAATAAACATAAATATGAAAAAATTAACAGCAAATTACAAAGGTTTTGTGGAAATCTAAGATATTTAATAACATCAGATGTTTTTAACACTCTTGCTGCAGATGTTTTTTTAAGTTACCTTAAATCAAATCTATGCAACTTTCAAGGGGCAGCTTCTGCTAATTTAGGCATGACCACTAATCTTTTTCTCTTTGCTTCCAAGAGTATAAATGGTGTTTGCTTCAGTTGGTATTCCCCAGAATGCATCAGCAGGGGAAAGAACTGGACTAAAAATGAAGCCAATAATAGTGTTAATCTCACAATAACCCATTTCATATACAATTGACAGCATAGTACTGTGGGCCAAAAGAAGTATGTAATTTCACTAAATTGATTGCAATACTAGTAAGAACGAAAACCTACCACTACTCTCAGCCTGGACAATGACAAACAAAACCACATCTTACTGCCTACGTTAACATGACCTTGCGTGCTATCCTCTTGTCTTCACTGCCATGACTACTCTCTGTCTTCATTAGCATGATCTTATTCTTCCAGGAGTCTTGAGCCTAGGCAAAAGGTCTGATTTTTCACTGTAGGCACTACCTAAAAGACCCAGTAGTAACTCTTCAGTGAAAACATCAATGACAGTTTATACTCTAAGATTCTTTGACCTCCTCACCTTAAAATCCTCCCCTTGCTATTTCCATCAATCTTGAGCTGGTGTATTGAGATCCTTGCCCAGTCTGGATCAGACCCCTCTTGCCCCCTCATATTGGAAGACCTTCCTTAAACCACAATTCCAATTCTCAGACGCTGCCCTCACTTTCCCAGCACCAAGACACTAATAAAGCTTTGCAAGTATTTTCTCTTACTGCATTAAACAGTTAACTCAGCTTTGTCTCATCAACGGGTTGTGTTGGTGATGTGGGAGAAAAACCACTTTTGACATTAATTTTATTCAAAAATGTTTGCTTTACAAGCATATCAAATGTCTTACAAGTAATTTGGCTTTAAAAATTGGTAGAAAATAAGGAGTTGCAATATGTTTCTTACAAGTAAATAGTAGTTTCTACTTGATAAATACAACATCATTGCCCTACCAGTTAGTAGGGAATAGAGTGGCCACAATGAGCTACTTCTAAATATCTTGAGAACAAGAAGTAACAGGAGAACCCCATAGAGAAGTTGCTATCCAATTCTCACCATGGACAACCACCCTGAATGCCCAACCTTCCTGAAGACTTGTGTTGATGGGAAAAGATAGGGACAGTAGAGAACTACAAACAAATGGGACACAAGAGAGGTGGCTCTGCTTTCTATAGGACAATGGTACATGGTTAGGCTTGGACTAACAGGTTCCCTCATTTCCAACATCCATACAGAATTGGATGTTGACTACATGGCTTTCTTGTCCCCAACTTGCTAATAGGTCAATAATGTTGCATATCACTAACAGAAATTACTATTATTGAAGAAGCCTATTTCCAGTTGCAGTTGCCAGATTATTTTTCACAGGTACTGGGATCTTCATCTAATATCCATGATTATTAAAAATATTCACATCTATTTTATTTATAGAATACATACATGACCATTTTTGTCACTGAATCTGAAATACAGGATCTCTTACTATTGTATACATTTATTGCTTGGTTTTACTTTTAATATTTATATTTAGTGCATTTAAGAAAATAAAGAAAAAATATTCTATAAGTATTTTGCAGTAGCCACAGATTGGATCTCAGGGGCTATCATGCAGTTTTATTTTTACAGATAGCATACTTCCAATATATGCAGGGAATAACAGTCTATAGAAGACTAGCTTTCTATAAAAGATTCAACAATTTTAGCAAAATCAAGGATTGCACTTGCCAAATGAAGGATACAGGTTAGCAGTAGCTCAATTTTAATAGCTACTGCTGTGACCACACCTTAAATAGTTGCTATTACTACCACCACATGAGATTGGCAGTATTAACACAGTGATTAAGAAATGAGCTCAGCACTTTGGGAGGCTGAGGCAGGTAGATCACAAGGTCAGGAGTTTGAGACCATCCCAGCCAACACAGTGAAACCTCAGCTCTACTAAAATATAAAAAATTAGCCTGGTGTGGTGGCACGCGCCTGTAGTCCCAGCTACTCGGGATTGAGTCAGGGGAATCACTTGAACCCAGGAGGCGGATGTTGCAGTGAGCTGAGATTGCGCCACTGCACTCCAGCCTGGCAACAGAGCAAGACTCCATCTCAAAAAAAAAAAAAAAAAATGAAGAAAGAAACGAGCTCTGGCACTAGACCACTGAGATCAAATCCTGGCTCTGCCTCTGTATAACCTGTCAGTGTCTCAGTTTCCTCATAATAAGGTAAAATCATGGTATATACCTTATTATAAAGCTGCTGGGAGGATAATTTACATAGTGTGTTTAGAACAGTGACTGATACTCAGTAAGTACTCAGTAAACATTAATATCTACTCATTGTTCTAGAGATTTTGAGGGGGAAAGTGTGATAAGTATAAATACCTGGACTTTTATAAGATCTGTATGGAGAAGACAACTACAGAACAATTTAGTATAAAAAGAATAGTTTAAAATTTTGTGAAATGGTAAAACTGCAGTGTTCTTTTTCAACCACCAAATAAGAGCACTGGCATCAAACAAGTGTTCATTAATAAATAACTCAATAATTACAATAATATAAACTAAATACAACTTAAATAAGTGCAGTCAAAATACCTTAAATTTTCATTTAATTCATTACAAAATCCAACTGAATTTTTATTTAATAAAAACCCAATTTGTCCAGGCGTGGTGGCTCACACCTGTAATCTCAGCACTTTGGGAGGCTGAGGTGGGCAGATCACAAGGTCAGGAGATTGAGACCATCCTGGCCAACATAATGAAATCATGTCTCTACTGAAAATACAAAAATTAGCTGGGCATGGTAGTGCACGAGTGTAGTCCCAACTACTTGGGAGGCTGAGGCAGGAGAATTGCTTGAACCCGGGAGGCGGAGTCTGCAGTAAGCCGAGTTCATGCCACTGCACTCCAGCCTGGCAACAGAGAGAGACTCCATCTCAAAAAACAAATAAACAAACAAAAACAAAAACAGTTTTGGCCAGGCATGGTGGCTCACGCCAAAATCCCAACACTTTGGGAGGCTGAAGGGGGAGGATCACATGAGGCCATGAGTTCAAGACCAGGCTGAACAACATAGCAAGACCCCATCTCCACAAAAACTTTACAAAATTAGCAGGGCAAAGTGGCACATGCTTATAACCCTAACAACTCAGGAAGCTGAGGCTGGAGGATCACTTGATCTTAGGAGTTTGAGGTTCAGTGAGCTATACTGGGGGGCATAGCAAGACCCCCATCTCTTAAAAAAAACGTTTCTATAAGATAACAACATTACATTAAGTCAAAGGTTTTATCTGAGTCCAAGCATTCATTAATGAAGGTCTTACATTTCTTAGCATAGTAACATGATTATAAGCAAAGGACAAATACTTACAGAAATGGTGAAAGGTGTGAGCTTTTTCTTATTGATGGCTCTTTCATCAATTGTATCTGGTTCAGATAAGTTGATCATTTTGCTAAAGAGAAAATGAGAATAATTTAATACTACAAGAATTTTTTAAGTTTATTATTGCCTACAGCCAAAATAAATTTTGAAAAGTAATAACAATTCATTACTTAAAAATATTAAACAGTAAGCCAGGCATGGTGGCATGAGCATGTAGTCTCAGCTACTTGGGAGGCTGAGCCCAAGAGTTTGAGGCCAGTCTGAGCAAAATAAAGAGACCTCATCTCCATAATAATAACTAATTAATTAAACTATAATTAATTCCAGGAACTTAATTCTTAAAATCCAAGAAATATTCCCATTCCTAAAACAAATCCATCACTCACTGCAATAGTAATCTTAGCATTTCTCCCAATTTTTTTAATCACCCTGAATTTTCTTTCTTTCTCTCTTTTTTTTTTTTTGAGATGGAGTCTAGTGCTGTCATCCAGGCTGGAGTGCAGTGGTGCAATCTCAGCTCCCTGCAACCTCCACCTCCTGGGTTCAAGTGATACTTGAGTGGCTGGGATACAAGTGTTTGCCACCTCTCAGCTAATTTTTGTATTTTTAGTAGAGATGGGGTTTCACCATATTTTCCAGGCTAGTCTCAAACTCCTAACCTCAAGTGATCCTCCTGCTTCAGACTCCCAAAGTGCTGAGATTACAGACGTGAGCCACCGTGCCCAGCCATCACCCTGAATTTTCTATATGTTAGTTTTGTCTTTATTTCACTTAATGATCATCAGTATCCAGCAGCCTAAAACATAAAGAAATTCTCTAAGAAGCTAAGTTTCCTAAAGTAGTATCAACACTATTAAACTTACTGTTGTTGCAGAAAGATATGAAGTCAGAGATTTTATCTAAGACTTCAATATTTAGCCATTTCCAGAGAAATTCATATAAATTTTGTCTCTATATTTTAGAATTTTATTTTTTAAAACAAGAATAGGAAAATATCCATTTGATCTATAACAGGAATTTTCCTGAGAGTTAAAGATAAGAACTGTAGGTGGAGGTCAAGGTATATTTTATATTTAATGTTCTAAAATCTAATATACTTATTGGTAAGGTTTTCTTTTCCTTTTTAAGTGAAAACATCAAAAAAAGACTGAAGGAAATATGTCAGAGTGTTAATAAGTTATTTATGGATGGTAAGGATATTTGTGATGGTTATTTTCTACTTTGTAAGTCTTCTGTACTTTTTATAAACTACAGAAAAGACCTCTGCTTTGTCTAAAGAAGTATACTGTGACTGTGGTACACACAACAACCACCAAGACATTTCCTGATAGAGTTTACAATACAGTGAGCAAAAATAGAATGCAAAGAGCCAAGGATAACACAAGGCTGAATCAAAACATTATTTTCATTTAGGTACAAATAAGGAATATCTTCCCTTTGCATCTCCTCATGCTCATGTTCCATTCAATAATCATTACTCTCTTGCTGGAAAATGAAAAGAGAAACCCTGTGAATATTTAAAACTGCATCAGACGAATAACTCAAAAGATTATTGGCAATTATTATAGTAATACATGTGAAAGGCAACAGAAAAACAAGGGATTGTATTTGAAAAAAAATTTTGGAAAATTTCCAATAGATATACAATAGTACTTCAGTAGTTCACTTTCTACGCAATATAAATTCTTCAAGCTCTTAGTAGCTACTGATTCCAAAAGACAATGGATTGGCAGAATTGCAGTTTTCATGGAATGCTCATCAATGGAATCAGCAAGAACACAGCTTCCTTAACCAGAATTCAACTCACCAAAGAAGGATGCCATCTGCTAGTGACTTGAAAAGACTATCATCATTGGGATTCATGGGTATAAGATGCTTACAGTCAGGGTCATTCTCCAGGGCTTTGTTTATCCAGTTAACAAAAGCCACTTTTTCTTCCTCTGAAAGGAGAAAATCTTGGTAGGCAAATCTCATTTCACAAACTTTATTGCACTACAAAAACATACATAGCTATTGCACTACAAAAACATACTTGTTAATTTCTGCTCAAATATAATAATTGACCATTATCAAAAATCTACTAAAACACAAAAGGGTTTAAGAAACGAAGAAAGGGGACTGGGCCTGGTGCCACACGCCTGTATTCCCAGCACTTTGGGAGGCCAAGGCTGGCAGATCACTTGAGGTCAGGAGTTCGAGACCAGCCTTGGCAACATGGAGAAACCCCATCTCTATTGAAAATACAAAAATTAGCCGGGCATAATGGCACACTCCTGTAGTCTCAGCTACTCAGGAGGCTGAGGCTTGAGAATCGCTTGAACCGGGAGGTGGAGGTTGCAGTGAGCAGAGGTTGTGCCACTGCACTCCAGCCTAAGCCAGAAAGAGAGATCCTTTCTAGAAAGAAAGACAGAGAGAGAGAGAGAGAGAGAGAGGAGACGAGATGAAATGAGACAAGACGAGAAGAAAGGGGAATTCATTCCACTTTTCCACCTGATATATTAAAAGAGATGAAGGTATACATCTTAAACGAGCAAAATATATATTTGGTTTGATTTGAAAATATTTCTAATTATGTATTGCTTCTGAAAGCTAATGAATCAGAAGCAGACCATCAGAGGTCAAATATGTATATGTATTTAAATAAGAAAAAAAAACAAGAAACAAATACCATAGCAATAAATCCCATCCTCCCCAAAAAAATTGAGAGCTGTGATTTTTAGCTTACAATAGAAATATTGAATTCAGTCAAGAGTTATTGAAATGAAGAAAAGAGCCCAATTTCTATGGAATTTTTACTATTAAAAAATTGGCAAAAATCAGCTGGGTGCTGTAGCTCATGCCTGTAATCCCCGCACTTTGGGAGGCTGAGGTGGGTGGATCACCTGAGGTCAGGAGTTTGAGACCAGCCTGGCCAACATGGTGAAACCCCATCTCTACTAAAAAAAAAAAAATTAGCCAGGCGTGGTGGCAGGCGCCTGTAATCCCAGCTACTCCGGAGGCTGAGGCAGGGATAATTGCTTGAACCTGGGAGATGGAGGTTGCAGTGAGCCAAGATCATGCCACTGCACTCCAGTCAAAAAACAAACAAACAAACAAACAAAAAAAAATGAACACAAATCTAGATACCAGCACTATACTTGGCCAGCACTATTCTTGGCCATCTTCATCATCAACTTCTCAACACATGGCTTCCAGTATGGGTACATTGATCTTTAGGTAGAAAATTTTGTTGGGTTATGCAGTGAGGAAAATAGGAAAGAACTTAAAGTAAAAACATTCTACAGCTTCATTATTATTATGTAAATATAAAAATAATTTAAGATTATAAATCCTTAAAAGAAATCATCCCCAGTTCCATCAGAGGGTAGCACATAATGAGTTGACCTTCTCCATTGTTGCCCCAGTTCCTAGAATTATAAACAACTGGAGTATAAACAACTTCCACTTTGTTGTTTATAATCTTTTTGATGTGGACTGAGCCTGACACACAGTAGGAACTCATTGATTTCCATGATTCTAGGATTTTTGATGTTGACATCTCTGAAACTAAGATGTATTTCAAATTTGATGGCATGTTATACTGTGGTCTGCAGTATTTTTTTCTCCTCAATGGCACATAAAATAATGGTATGAATCATAATCAGTGGCATCTTAGAACTGATTAAATATATCACTTAATGAATGAATCAGTGACTAAAAGATCAAATTTGGAGAAGTCATTTACCTGAATAAGAATGCTGTGTGCCCTCACTGGAAATAGATGAAGTTCCTCCAATAGCAGTAATCCCTTCCTTCTTGTTAATTATCTTTCGGAATGTTTTGCTGATATCTTTGCTTTTTAATTCTTGCATTAGCTGGAATGGAACATAAGTAAAATTGAGAATCAAATAATCAATAAAAACCTGACAAGATGAAGAATACTTATTTAAACTTCTTTATTTGGTATGATACCAAGTTAAATACTAGTCCATTGTACTTATTGCTTGTATATACAGATAACGTTCATCATTTTACCAATAACACAAAATAGACAAATACTTGAATCTCAATCACTGGAATAAATTTTTTATAACTAAGCTTAAATTGAACACACTGAAATTATTCTTCTTGACTTGCCAACTTTTATACTGAAAATCTAAGAAATAACTAACTACATGCTAAAGATAAAAGAATACCTTAATGAAGATATTTACCTGCCTGAACAACTCAAATGTAATCATATTAAAATAAGTCAGCTCTTAGAGGAAATAACATAGGCTTACAGTTTCCCAATTACTTTCTCACTGGACTCATCTGAGATTGGCAAGACAGAATTCAGTCAGTTCTGCATGCAGCAAAGTGATTGTTGTTGTTGTTGTTTTCATGCAAATCTGATCTTGTCACTTCACATTCTATTCTTCCCACTTCATTTGGCTTTCTATTGCTTTTAGGATAAAAACAAAAATTCAACAGGCCCTGTGTGACCTGATTCTGACTTACTTCTCCAGCTACATTCCTTACCCTTACCATCTCAGCTCCAGCCACACAAACCTTCTTTCATTTGCTTGAGAATATTTGCCATCTCTTAAGCCACAGGGCCTCTACACATGCTGTCATGTCTACCTGCCTCCCACATTATTCATTTTCCCACAATCCACTTGTATCCATTTAACCTCTTTCTTCAGAACACATCATGGTCTTCACACCATAGGGATACCTCCCCTAAGTTCTTGGGTTATCCAGCCTCACCTCCAAATTCAGTTCCTTCTACCACAAACTCTCACAAGACCTGTACCACTCTGTCATAGCAATTCTCATAGTTATCTTTTATCAATGTGTGCATTGCAGTCTTCCTCACACATATAAACTCCATGAAGGCAGAAATCATGTTTCTTTTTACTCATCACATTACTTATAGTGCCTAGCAAAGTTTCTAGGAAGAAAAGAGCTAAAATACCTGCTTAATCAATAAAGAATGCAAAGCCAATTTATATTTCATAAATATTTATTCAATTATATTAATGATCAATAAGCATTGAACTCTCCTATTCTAGGGAATGAATTACTATTATCTAAACCTGATTTCCATTCCAACAATTTGAGAATAATTTTTTTCCTTTGTTTTATGAATTAGTGTGGAAATTATTTCAATAATAATAGTTATTGTCATCATCATCATCATTTTAAAGCAGTCCTTTTTCTGGCCTCTGAAGCTGGATCTAATCAAAGTTAGTGATGACATTACTGCAATTCTGCTTCAAGAAAGATTATCAGTAGCCCGAAAGGATTAGATTACTTACTGACACAAACTCTTCAAAACTGATTTTGCCATCTTTGTTGCTGTCAGCAACTGATAGAATTTTCTCCACAATCTCTCGCACCTTGTAGCCAGGCAGAGGAAGGCTTGCTTCCTTAAACAGGTCTTGAAGTTCATAGTCACTGACATACCCACTATTATCAATATCTGTAAAGATATATCATCAAATAGGTTTTGTAATCTTTGTTGAAGATGTACACTAAGAAGGCCTTTTGGGAGGACCCATAGGCATGCAGACAGAGCCTTCCACATTTGTTTCACAGGTAACCTTTTTTCCTGTACCTGGACTGTACAGAATATGCTATATGATTCATTTTAAAAACTCATATTTAAGCCATGCTTGGTAATCCCAGCTATTTGAAAGGCTAAGACGAGGGGATTGTGAGAGCCCAGGAGTTCGAGGCTGTAGTGAGCTATGATCACACCACTGCCCTTCAGCTTAGGCAATAGAGTGAGACCCCCTCTTTAAAAAAAAAAAGAAAAAAAAACCTTTGTACATATTTAAATGGAGTTTATCCCCATAGATTTAGGGCCACCATATGTATTTTAAGGGTACTGTTGCTCTGATAGAAAGCCCAGATTTAGCACATGACTAAGCATCAGAGAAATAAGCATGGTACAGAGCTGGGCATGGTGGCTCACTCCTGTAATCCAGCACTTTGGGAGGCTGAGGGGTGGATCACTTGAGGTCAGGAATTTGAGATCAGCCTGGCCAACATGATAAAACCCCATCTCTACTAAAAATACAAAAATTAGCCAGGCGTGGTGGCAGGCACCTGTAATCAAAGCTATTCAGGAGGATAAGGTGGGAGAATCACCTGAACCTGGGAGGTGGAGGTGGCAGTGAGCTGAGATTCTGCCACTGCACTCCACCCTGGGCAACAGAGCAAGGCTCCATCTCAAATAAATAAAAAAATGAATAAATAAAATAATAAGCATGGGGAAGTCACAGATAGCCAAAAAGGGAGTACCCACTCAGACTTTAACTTCTTGATGGAATTTAGAAAATGAATCTGCTGACCCCACATTCCATATAAAATATGTATGCTGTGTAAAATACACATAAGGCATTTGTGTTCTGTGTTTCACTTGGTGGCAGTTCTGTTTCATCTGTCAATAATTCATTGCTTCTTCATTATGTATTCATGATACCATTATATATGCTGAATCATGCTTGCTGTCATTTGAGACTAGGTGTTCAAGAAATTCACACCTATATTTGGACTTTGGGAAACAGGTTTCCAGATGTTTTCATGTCATCATGGAGAGATTCCCTTCCCTGGGTTTTCCCTAGAGACTGGGTATCACTTCTTGATTCAGAACAAAGGCGACACAAAACACTTCTGCCCAGAGTTGACAGCAGAGCTTTGCATTGTTTTGTTTGTTGCCTGGATCCGCCTGTATAGGCTCTCTTTGCTCATCAGGTAATAACTGCTTTGTTTCCTATATTTCTTGTTCTTCTCAATAAAAAACTGCCATACTAACTGAATTCATGGTTAGGATAGAAACTTTTCTTTGGAACTCTCATATGAAAGTTTTAGAATTAATACTCTTCAGAGTGATAGAATATTTCTAAACTAGACCAATAACCAAAATACTGGTGTAACTGCAAAAGTCAGCTAGCAAGCTAAGTTGCTTGATATTGCAATATATTTCTTTATATAACTTAGAGAAAAATATTATTATTATTATTACATCACCAATTCAGAACTGTTTCCCATAATTCTGAAACATACACATAGATTACACTGGGTTACTTCTAAACCAGCACTATAGTAGGAAATGTTTTTAAATAAACAAGACTGAGGAAGTTATCTGCCTAATAACTATCATGTTAAACTAACAAGAATAGTTAAGAGCTAGGATTCTGCAGATAGATCTGGGGGCTTAAGCTCCCAGCTCCATTCCTAGGCCTTCTGTTGTTTTGGTGTGACATGACAAGAACTAATAGAAACCATTTAATGAACACATGTGCTTAACCAAGCGACTTGTTCAGAACTTGACTTACCTTATCTCATGAAACTCTTACAACGTTGAGGTGGTTACTAATGTCATTCCCATTTTAAAGGTGAGGAAATAAAGGCTTAGGTTAAATAACCATAAACATCACAGTTTGAAAAGAAAACAGGACTTTCTTACAACTCAACAACACAACAAACAACTTGATTCAAAAAACAGGCAAAGGGCTTGAAATGACATTTCACCAAAGAAGATACACAACTGGCCAATAACAGAGATGCTAAATATCACTAGTCATTAAGAAAATGCAAATCAAATGAGATACTACTTCCCACCCAGGAGAATGGTTATTGTCCAAGAAACCAGAAAACAAGTGTTGGTGAGGATGTGAAGAAAATGGAACCCTGGTACACCACTGGTGGGAATGTAAAATGGTGCTTCCACTATGGAAAACAGTATGGCAGTTCCTCCAAAAATTACATATGGAATCATCATATGATGTAGCAATTCCGCTACTAGATGTACACTCAAAATAATTGAAAGCAGGGACTTGAACAGGTGTTTGTATATCCATGTTCACAACACAATTCACAATAGCCAAAAGGTGGAAGCAACCCAAATGACCAACAATGGATGAATGGATAAGCAGAATGTGGCATATATATACACAATAGCATATTATTCAGCCTTAAAAAGGGAGGAAATTCTGACACATGCTACAACATGGATGAACCTTGAGGACATTGTGTTAAGTGGAAAAAGCCAGTCACAAGAAGACAAATATTATGTTACTCCACTTATATGAGGTACCTAGAATAGTCACATTCATACAGAAAGTAGGATGATGGTTACCTAGGGCTGGGGGAACAGGAAGTGGGGAGTTACTGATTAATGGATATGGAGTTTCAGTTTGGGAAAGGGATGCTGGTGATGAATGTAGAACGATATGAATGTACTAAATGCTAATGAACTATACACTTAAAAATGCTTAAAATGCTAAATTCTGTTATGTATATTTTACCACAATTTCAAAAAGAAACAATACTGAGAAGTATTTTAAGTCCCCTCTTCTCCCCAGTGGCCCAAAAATACTCCATCTAATAACATTGGATGGCCATGTCCCTCTGTCTCTGAGAAAAGTTGTGTGCTACAAATTAGCAGAGGGCTTTCTGAGTTCACAGAGTAGCAGTTTATCTTGTAAATAAAGTCAGCAAGTACATAGCCTGCTAATGTTAGTGCTTTGCTCAAACAGAACAAATTATCTTGCTGTCAAAATTGTTCCATCAAGGACCTGTTTCTGGGGTTGGGGTTTTGTACGCAGCAGAGTAGCTCCCTCACTGAGATCTATTCAAAGTCAGCCCTCAACACAAGGTTTCATTAAAAAAAAAAAAAAAGTTCAGTCAGTGAATTGTTTATTCAAAATATCATTAAATAAATATTGCAAGATTATATTAGTATGTTCATGAGTCATAAAGATTACAGCTGGTGGCCGAGCGTGGTGGCTCATGCCTGTAATTCTCAGCATTTTGGGAGGCCAAGGCAGGCAGATCACCCGAGGTCAGGAGTCTGAGACCAGCCTGGCCAATATGGCAAAACCCCATCTCCACTAAAAATACAAAAATTAGTTGGGCATGGTGGCAGGCACCTGTAGTCCCAGCTACTCAAGAAGCTGAGGTAGGAGAGTCGCTTGAACCTGGGAGGTGAAGGTTGGAATGAGCCAAGATCGTGCCATTGCACTCCAGCCTGGGCGACAGAGCAAGACTCCAACTCAAAAAAAAAAAAAAAAGATTAAAGTTAGTGTGCTAAATAAAGCAAATATATTACTAATTCATTTATTTTACTAAGACCTAGGTAAAACTTTTATTCAAGCTACTAAACTGCATCTATAAAATAACAGAAAAACAGGCCAGACATGGTGGCTCATGCCTTTAATCCCAGCACTTTGGGAGGCCAAGGCAGGTGGATCATGAGGTCAGGAGTTCATTACCAGCCTGGCCAAGATGGTGAAACCCCATCTCTACTAAAAATACAAAAATTAGCTGGGCGTGGTAGCGGACACCTGTAATCCCAGGTACTCGGGAGGCTGAGGAAGAAAACTGCTTGAACCTGGGAGGCAGAGGTTGCGGTGAGCTGAGATTGCACCACTGCACTCCAGCCTGGGCGATAGAGCGAGACTGTCTCAAAAACAACAACAACAAAAAAACTAAAAAAAATAAAGTAACAGAAATATCAAATTATGAGATACATTTTTATTACTTCCTGTGTTTCAATGCTTGAAATGAGCAGAACATTTCAACAATTGCCTAATTTTTGTCTTGAAAAGATTCTGGGCATTACACATACAATTCTCTATAAAATGTATGATTGTTTTCTGAAAATCGAACCATATTCATACAATGCTCTAATGACAAATATGCCATTCCTAGGAAGAAATGGAAGAGCCCAGAGATCTGTAGAATTTACTTTATTTCACAGCAATGATTTGTAAAACATGAGACTCCTGAGTTTTATGGGGGTTTTTTTTTTTTGAGTGCTTTATTTTTTAAACTTGTATCTTTTTCTTTGTATTGATCTATAAAACTCATTCTACATTATATTTTATTCACATTAATTTTAGTCGTTATTAGACTAAAATTTGTAAGAAATCTAAGCACAAGATCAACGGTGATCATTTTCTCCTCCCTGATCCACCATATGACTGTTTTTCATGGAGGGCTGTATTACACTAGAGAAGGAGCTTGATGAGTAAGGGGCAAACGTGGTGGTGTCATTGTCCCACTGTCTATTCACTGTGCTCACCTTTCACTGGGTTCACCTTTCACTTGCATGCATTTGCAGACTAAAGCAAAAAATGGTATTTATCTTCTCCTTGTTTACCATGGGTTTCCTAAGAGCAAACTGCAGAAGAATTGAGATCCAATATGAGGAAAATTTTTTGGAAGAAAAATACAAACTGTCAAAATGATAATGTCATAAAGACAAAACATTAAATGGCTATAAAAAGCGAAAGAAGAAAAATAAGTATACAGCCTTTAAAAACAATACTAAGACTTTCTAAATTATGCATGAGGGAGAAGGAAAATGAGACATATGGCATTTAAAACAATACCAAGATTTTTAAAATATTCTGCATGAAGTCAGAAAGTGTTATTGTTAGTGACAAAAATGGCCAGGGTTCATTTTATACAAAAGGAAGTATTTTTATATACTTTTTCCTCTGTAATAAGGATGTTAAGTGTATTCAGTTACATCGTCATTCATTAACCTGGATTATTTTCTGCAAAGAAATGATCAAAGAACTCAAAGTCCAATTCACCTAGAAATTCAAGCCAGTCTTAGCTTATCTTTCAGGAAGAAAGAAGCCAGTGAAACCTAGACAGAAAAAAAAGGAATAAATCTGGAGGTAATTGAGTGGTGGTAGATGAAACAAAGGTATTGTTCCATTCCTGAAGTCTGACATCAATCAGACCAGTAATATCGTATTTACTTTTTCTCAAGCATACCTATTTTATTGAATGCTTCTTGTAGTTCTTCAAGCTCCTCCCGAGAAATGGTAGTAGTGCTGTTTTCCATCTTTGGACAGAAAAGACTATCTTCAGGTCTTTGTATCTAGAAAAAGCAATATGATAAAAAAAAAAAAGAACATGAAACCTTTGGAAATATTTATCTAAGCAATATAAAGTACAGAGGAAGTACATTCTCTAGAAGGAATTATCTATGAGTTCTGGCTGACAAAGAACAAATAGGAGTAGGTCCCCTGGTAACACTCCCTCAGCATAGGCCAGCCAAACTATAACTGAGACTCAGTAAGGGGAAGAAACACCTGGTTTTCACACCTTGTGCTTTTACACAGATATTTCTCAAAAGCCGAATTAATTAATTTCGATTTGCATTTTACCCCACAATTTCAGAAAAATAAGCATTGCATTGCAAGTTTGAGAAAAGTATAGCATTTATAAATATACAACATAAGGACAGAAAGTAAAATTTTTTAGGACACAAATAATGCCCACAAAAAAGGTAAAGTTAGAGTCTGCTTATCTTAGAATGGATTTGTGGTTTTAACACTCAGCTTTACAATATCCAGCTATTGCCACACCTCCCACTACCCTGTGTGAAGTCTCTGAGGGTCTGTGGGGTCCTTCTTTTTTGTGGGATGATTGTTGATTGTGGCTCACTGCAGTCCCAAACTCCTAGGCTTAAGTGATCCTCCCACCTCAGCCTCCTGAATAGCTAGGACTATAGGCGTGCGCCACTGTACCCAGCTAATTTTTTAAGTTTTTTGTAGAGACAGGATCTCACTATGTTGTACAGGCTGGTCTTGAACTCCTAGCCTCAAGTAGTCCTCTTGCCTTGGTTGAGTGGGGCCCTTCTTATTCTGAGTAGGTAAGACAAACTAAAAAGGAAAAAATGATGTAAAACTGGGCTATAAAAAAAGTCACAAGGTGGTGTGTGTTCATTGCAGAAAATAATTGATAACAAATGTCCCAAACAGAAAATTAATATTACTCATAATCCTACTATCCAGAAACAGCAACAAATATCTTTTCCTCATTTTTATCCTTCTGACCTACTTTCAAAGCACATGTGTACCTTTTCTTGGGGCGAGAACAATGTCACCATACTATATTATTTTGTACTAACACATTGTCACTATGTTTTCATGCTGTTCATCAACATAATGCTTAATGGCTACATATTACTATATCATAACTTATTTAGTAAGTGCCCTCTTTCAGAGTATTTGTACTGCTTCTAATTTTTCATTACAAATAATGCTTCAATGAACATCCTTGCAGATAAATCTTTGTTCTTCTTCATGTTTCTTGTGTGTGATAAATATCTAAAAGTAGAATTACTTACATTTTTAAGACTTCCGATATCTAGCAATGCAACTCTTATTTTTTTAAGTGAAAGCAAGTTTATTAAGAAAGTAAAGGAATAAAAGAATGGCTACTCCATAGAGCAGCCGCAACTCTTATTTTTAAAATACCTTAGTGGCTTCTCTATTCAGTGTAAAACTAAAGATGAATACAAATGATATTGTATTCCTCGTATACACCTAGTTCTATCAGACAGTCAATATGTGCCTCAGGAAATAAGTGAAAGCAAGTGCTTTATAAAAGAAGCTAAGTGGAAAATCCTTTTTTTAATATATTTTTATATACTTGTATTTATATAGAAGGTTCAATATCATCCCTAATTTTTTAGTGAAGCATACCAATTTTGAAAATAATTTATTCACTGAAAATTATCATTGATCATTGAAAAATTATATTAAACTGTGTGAAGCCCTCTAAGAGTATGGTTCATTTGTGATCTGTACACAAATTTATTCAGGAATTTTGATATTCTTTCAAAAGCACAGATTTCTATCTCTTACAATTTTTCTGGAGCCTGGTTTTAATTAAATGTGCAATTAAATCTTTTGGTCTTGTTTTAAATACAGTATTGTCTGCTATTTAATTCTACACTTAAAAAAAAAAAGTCTAAAGAGCTCAAGTCAGTAGAAAAAGGAGTAAATGGAAGTCATCTTACTCCCCAGATGCAGTTTCTTACATGTTAACATTAAATACTCATTTCATTGAATTCTCACTGTTAGAAGGCTTTACTATATTTAAAACTATTACAGGCATACTTATTTTGTGTTTAAAGAGATTACATCGTTTTTTTAGGATTAGTTAAGCATAATGCCCTGGGTCTGCAAAATGCTACTTGTGTCGTGGCTGGCTTTGAATCTCTGAGGTTTCAGTCATCCTGTATATCCTTTCCTGTATTCAAAATGCTTTCTACTCCTTGCCTCAAGTTTTAAAAATAGTGACCCAATTTTAGCATTTGCACTCCACAGAAAGGCTGCAAATTAACAATATTTGTGTTGACCTTGCATTTGAAACTATGAAAATAAACTTGGGGTTATAGGCTTTGCTCATGCTTATTCAAGTTTACATCACTTGTTAATTACATAAAATATTTTTAGTTTCCTATAATCAGGCAAAAGCAACATGTATACTTATCAAAAAAGCAATTTACGCATACAACATTGTTTCCTGTCTTTAAAGCTTTGTTTTTATAGCTAATAAGTGTAAAGATGTTGCTTTGAATCCTTTGGCATTAAAATGAAACAAATAGAAAAATATAAAAGGGTCTTCAAGATACACAGTCAGCTCCTAACTTACAATGATTTGACTTAGAATTTTCAACTTCACAATGGTGTGGAAAGTCACACACAATCAGCAGAGAGCAGTATGATACTCTCACCATGCTGGGTAGAGGTGGTGAGCCACAATCAGCCACAGGATCACAAGGGTGAACAACCATTACTCTACATTTACCATGTTGTCAAAGTTTTGCCCAACTTTAGGCTACTGTAAGCATTCCAAGCACGTTTAAGGTAGGCAAGGCTAAGCTATAAGGTTCAGTAGATTAGGTGTACAAAATGCATTTTTGACTTACGATGGGTTTATTGGAATGGGACTCCTCCGTAAGTTAAGGAGCATCTGTACTCTCAAAAGAACAAAGCAAGATGCAGAAAACTAAGTGTGGCAGGGGGAAGGAGACTGATGATATCATTGTATGTTTATAAAATGTTTTCTGGAAGGGTACAAAAAAATGGTAACAGTTGTGATTTTCATGTTGTTAGTCTCATGGTAATTTAGGGTTGTTTCTCCTGCCTTTTTTCCTGAAACTGTTCTAAGAAGGGTTTTAGATTCTGTCAACCATAAAGAACTGCTCTAACTTTGGAAAACTTTTAAAAGCCTCAAGGAAGAAATTTGAGGGAGAATAAAAGATCAAATCCAATTTTATCTAAATTGAAAAAAGTCTCTTTTAGAATGTGCTTCTTTAACTTTCCAAATATATATTTGGTTGTGTCACGGTACACTTGAGGATCAGGCGAGGAAAAAATAGGCTTTAATTGGTGAAATAAGGTTCCACTTAGAATGATTGTGCTTAAAGAAAAGTGGAAGAGGAACTGATCCTCTAGGAGAAATAGAGAATTGGAGGCAGAGTGGGAAGAGGCTTACTCTTCATTACACGCTTTTTGTATTCAGTTTTTTAGATTATCAGCCTACCCAAACAAATAACTGAAAAACAAAGGCAATTTTGGTAAAAGATTTTTTTTAATGAAACAAATACTGCTGAAGGTACACATTACTAGATACTGACAAATAATGATAAAATTATATATACAGTGCCTGTATGTGACCATTTTAAATAACAGCACCTATATATCTTTACAAAGCAAAATCTATGATTAAAAGATTGAAATAATTTATAGCTTTCCACAAAGGTACCTTTTCATTTCCCAGCTATTCTATTTTCTCACCTTCCACAGTGGCCCTGTCACTTGAAATTCTGACTTCTCAAGCTAGCCCCTGACTTAGGTCAGCCAGCTTTTCCCCTATCCATCCTCCAAAATTTCCTTTTTCCCTTATTCTTCCTCACTTAAAAATATAAAATATATTGAGGGCTTTCAGTGGGTCAGGAACTGTGCTAACCTCCTCACATACATGACCTTACTATGCATTCATCTGCTCTACTGATGGTACCAATATCATCCCTTAAAAATGTATATTTGAGGCCTACAGAGATTAGGTCACCTGCCCAAGGAAGGTAGATAAAACAAGAGATTCAAAAGCAAATCTTTTCCTAGTGCTCAAGTTCTCAAGTTCTACATGTAGTTCAATTAGCACTCCTACTCTCTCAAGGCAAGCATCATTAGTTTTAAAGAAAGGAATGATGACTACTTAACACTAAAGTGTGAATAACCAGTAAACCAAGCCCTTAAAGTGTTAATTCTTCCAACTATATTTACATTACTATTTAATCAATATTTATACATCAGTAAGATAAATGAATCACATCTGTTTCTCAAAAATACACTAAATGAAAAAAGCAAACTGCTGAAGTATACATACAGCATACTATTTGTTGTAAATTATAAAAACACAAAATATTATATATGTTGCTTATGATGCCATACATATGTAGGAAAACCAAACACATATGAGAATAACACAACAAATTCAGAATAGTGGTTTTTGTTGTGTTTGTTGTGTTTGTTGGTTTTGTTGTGTTCGTTGTGTTGAGACGAAACTTCACTTTGTCGCCCAGGCTGGAATGCAGTGGCATAATCTCAGTTCACTACAGCCTCTGCCTCCCAGGTTCAAGCAATTCTCCTGCCTCAGTCTCCTGAGTAGCTGGGATTACAGGCGCCCACCACCGCATCTGGCTAATTTTTATTTTTTTATTTTTAGTAGAGACAGGGTTTCACCATGTTGGCCAGGCTGGTCTCGAACTCCTGACCTCAAGTGATCTGCCAGCCTCAGCCTCCCAAAGTGCTGGGATTACAGACATAAGTCAATGTGCCCAGCCTGTTACATCATTTTTAAAGAGATAGTTGAAGGAATTATGGCAAAATGTTAATATCTGCTCAATCTAGGAAGCGAGTGCATGGACATAGGTTATACTGATTCTGTACTTTAGTCTTTTGCTTTAAATAATTCATATTATAAAAAATTATTCTTAAAGAGAAAAAAGGATGCTTCTTAATACAAAGTCACAAGTCACTAATAAAGGAAAATCAGGCCATAAAAATAATAAAAAATAAAGATGACCAAGAGTATGTTTTTGAACGGGAAATTGTAGCAAGACTTTGGGAAACTTCCTTTAAGTACTTCAATCTTGAACAATTAAAATAATTAATATTATTGTGGCAGAATAATTTATTGAAATGTTAAATTGTGTTTATTCTTTTTCCTCCTCAATTAAAGCAGTAACACTTCCTTGTCTGAGGGACTCTGGCAGCAAAGAAGGCAGATACAGTCTAGAATCTCTCAGCCTTTAGGAAGAAGCATGAACCTCCTAGAGGGCTTACTTAGGTTGGATATCCTGGCAATGGGGTCAGGGGAAGAGGCCACCTCTGAGAAATCACTAGATGAGGAAGGCAGAGAGAGGGAAAGATTGCCCCCACAGGGAGGAAGGGAAATCTGTGGGTGCTGCTTGCTGCCCTAGGGGTGGCAGGTGTGACAGAACCTCACCAGAAAGAATCTGCAGACTAAGCCAAGGGGCGTTTCCCAGGTAGCCACTGAAGATTGATGATGGGGAATAGAAGTGCTTCCTCTCAGCCTTTTGCTCTATATTAGACCCCAGGACAACAGAGGCTGAGGGGCAGATCCCAGCTGCATGAGAAACACTTGGCAGTATTTGGGCAGAATGAAGCATGACAATAAAAATAAAGTTGCTTGAAAGAATATCAAGAAATGTGATACTTCTTTTATCTGACTTTTATGAAAAAAGCCTTGATAGTGAGTGTTTCTCTAGAGAATTGACTTGGATCAGAGGTTCCAGAATACTTCAGTATCTCTGGGGAGTAGAAGTTCTACTGGTAACCCATGTCTTCCTCTCCTTCTTTGCAAATTATTCTCTCTCTCACCATAGCCCTTCCCTTTTCCTACGTTACTTCCTATTTTCAATCCTCCATTACAAGTTTAAAGATCACAAGGTCACTGAAACACATCACTATGTGAAAAAAAAAAAAAACAGCTAAGAAATAGTTGAAGAATTTTCCTTCTAGTGTAAAGGAAAACCTGGAAAATATTTTCATCTATATGTTTAGCAATCTCCTTATTCAACCACATTTCACAACAGGGAGCTGTATCATTCATTTTGGACAAAGTAAGCATTCATATTCCAAATCAACCTGTCTACTTTTTATCAGATTTTCTTTAGTTAATTGGAATGTCTACCGACTCTTGAATATTTTTAAGTGGCTAGGTGCGGTAGCTCACACCTGTAATCCCAGCACTTTGGGAGGCCAAGGCAGGCCGATCACGAGGTCAAGAGATCGAGACCATCCTGGCCAACATGGGGAAACCCCATCTCTACTAAAAATACAAAAATTAGCCGAGTGTGGTGGCATGTGCCTGTAGTCCCAGCTACTCATGAGGCTGAGGCAGAAGGATCACTTGAACCCAGAAGGCAGAGGTTGCAGTGAGCCGAGACTGTGCCACTGCATTCCAGCCTGGTGACAGAGCAAGATTCTGTCTCAAAAAAATAAAAAAATAAAAAAATAAAAAAATAAAAAAAATAAAAAATAAAAAAAAATATATATATATATATATATCTTTTAAAAAAGTTAGCCAGGCATGGTGGTAGACACCTATAGTCCTAGTTACTTGAGAGGCTGAGGTGGGAGGATCACTTGAGCCCAGGAATTTGAGGCTGTAGTGAGCTATGATCGTGCCATTGCACTCTACTTTGGGCAACAGAGCAAGACACCATCTCGAAAAGATACTTTTTTTGTAAACTTTTTCCTAATCATTTTAGAAAGGAGTTAATGATATAGTCTTCATTCTTCCCTAGGTGAAGCTTTTAAGTTCTGATCCTCTTGTGCAAACACTATATATATAAACAAAGAAATCTTCTAGCAAAGCAGAGAACAGAGAAGACTCACCAACATCCCCTCCCTACTGCCTCACCACATGGACCACCACCATGGTCATCTCCATGAGCAGCCATGATCATTATATTCCCGTGCATTTGCAGTTTGGGACTGGCCTTCAGTGGCAGTTAAGACTTACCTCCAAGACTTTTCTACTATTTACTTAAAAGCTCCAATATGTAGCCCCTAGTAAGGGGCTACAAAAAAATTTCTGAACTAATTATAACCAATGCAATTGTATCATATGGAGTGGTGATGTAAAAAGAAGCCCCTAGTAAGGGGCTACATATTGGAGCTTTTAAGTAAATAGTAGAAAAGTCTTGGAGTTTAAATTCATTCATTCATATATACAACAAATACATCCTATTTAGCTGGGCTAAATGAAGATATAAAGATGAGTAAGAATCAGTTTCTCTCAAAACTATACTCAATATAGTGCTTATCAGGTTCAACTGTAAATGCCTGAAAAGTTTAATTAAAACTGATTTTTTGTAAATAGTATAATCTTATGATTATTGCTCTTTGATGAACAAATTAGAATCATCTTCTAATTCACTTTCTGTTTAAATCTGCATATAAAGGGGTCTCTTATTATACTATACACCACTTATTATAGTAGTTATTCAGCATATTTCATATATGGCTTTGGATTAGAAGTTTCTGAACTATGGCCAGGTGTGGTGGCTTACATGTGTAATCTCAGCACTTTGGGAGGTTGAGGTGGACAGATCACTTAAGCTTAAGAGATGGAAACCAGCTTGGGCAACATGGCGAAACCCCATCTCTACTAAAAAAAAGTATAAAAATTAGCTGGGCATAGTGGCTTGCGCCTGTAGTCCCAGACACCCTGGTGGCTGAGGTGAGAGGATCGCTTGAGCACAGGAGGTGTAGGTTGCAGTGGGCTGAGATCATGCAACTACACTCCAGCCTCGGCAACAGAGCCAGAACATCTCAAAAAAAAAAAAAATTTCTGAACTAATTGTAACCAACGCAATTGTATCATATGGAGTGGTGATGTAAAAAGAAGGCTAAAAGGGGTGGGTGAGAAAATGCATATGTGCACATATACTCATATGCATGAGTTTAAGAGAAAACAAGAATAAGACAAACACGAAGACCAAAGACTTGAAGAAAACAGAAACATGTTCTTGGAAAAGCATTTGGTATGAGAAGGATTCGCACGGCAGCAAAATTATCCCTTTTTTGATTAAAGCTCAGTACAAGTCAGGGGCAGCAGTTACCAGAATATCAATGTAAAAACATGCAGTGAGTCAGCAAATATTTAGTGAAGAAAAATATGGACGTGGACCCAAAAAAAGGCTATACACAAGGACTTAGAAGAAATAACTTTCCCAAGGAAAGACAACATATTGAAACCAAAGCTGCTGGTACCACAGCTCTGACTTCACTTTTTAATACATGGGATTTGGTCACTCAAGCACAGAGGTTCAAATGTTATTTGACTTGTGCAACTGAATGAATGAGCGTGCAGAGTTAGATTTGCTTATTGAATGGTTAAATCAGCATGCCAAAAACAACAACAACAACATAGTCTCTTCTCACAAGGCCCTTATCCCGGAGTTCTCTCCATTATCCATGGTTAACACCAAACAGGCAGTATTCAGTTTTGAAACCCAAACACTTCAAATGGTCACTAAGGAAGTACATATGGAAGGGATGCCCTAGGCAAAGAGGGACAATGTGAAATGTGTGCCTCACTTTGGTCCCCTGGCCACCTACCCTGTGCCCTCGGCTCCACTCAGATGTGCTAATGGATTTGCCATGCCTTCGAGGACAAGGGTACTGCTCCCTCACTGCAGCCTGTCCAAGGGGCATGAAAATCCTTGCCTCTTTGCTAAGAGAGCCAAGATTAGCAAGTTTTCTTAGCTGAAAAATAGGAAACTAGATTAAAAGTATATATAAAAGGTGCAAAGTAGGATTTACTAACCATCACACAATAAAAGGTATCCATAGGTGATTGACTGGAACTATTTGTAGGTGTGAAAGAAAGGGAATGACTTAGTCTCCAGTTCTTTCCTGAAGCCTCAAGTCCTCTCTAAATCCAACACTGGGTGAATATAGGTAACTTGTAAGCAGAGGAAATTAGAATCTACAAAGTGGGAATCATCAGTTCTTCTAAGGAACTGCTGAACAATGATGCCCCATGGCCCCAAGCTCAGCAACACTTCCAATCTACAGCCATGAACATTCTTCCTGGTTCCTGAAGTCCTGGATGAAGAAAGAGGCCCCTTACTATTTGACTCCCCAACCCACCCCTTCCCTAATGTGTCCATAACGCCTGTCCCCTGGAAATCCCATCCAGGTCTCTAAGCCTACAAGGGCCAGGCAGGGAAAGTTACAAATGTGATTCAGGCCTGGTAGGGGATGGAAAGGGCTCTGAAAGGGGGCAGCCACTGCTGAGCTCCAGTGGACTGTTGCCAAGAGGAATGGGGCCCAGGGTTGCTAGATCTTCTGATTTTTCAAGGGAAGTCAGAGATCCATATTTTTATGTGAAATATGATTTTTAAACTTCGGCAAACAATTTGAATTATAATAAAGCACTGTGTGTGCCAGATGAGTCCTGCAGTCTGTTAAGTTTGGTTCCTCACCTTCTTGATTCTGTTCATTCACTGGCCTCCCATGGGGCCTTGATGAAAATGCTGTGTGTTTCTTTAGAAACACTCCCATCGGCTGGGGACAGTGGCATGTGTCTGTAGTCCCAGCTACTCAAAAGGTTAAGGTGGGAGCATTGCTTGAAGCCAGAAGTTTGAATCCAGCCTGAGCAAGACAGTGAGACCCTGTCTCCATGTCTCTCTCTCTCCTTTTTTTTTTTAATGAGTTTTTTTTTTTAAACAAGAGTTTCATTCTTGTCGTCCAGGCTGGAGTGCAAAGGCGTGATCTTGGCTCACTGCAACCTCTGCCTCCTGGGTTCAAGCGATTCTCCTGCCTCAGTCTCCAAAGAAGCTGAGATTACGGGTGCCCATCACCATGCCCAGCTAATTTTTGTATTTTTTGTTTTTTAGTAGAGATGGGGTTTCACCATGTTGGCCAGGCTGGTCTCAATCTCCTGACCTCAGGTGATCCACCCTCCTTGGCCTCCCAAAGTGCTGGGATTACATGTGTGAACCATTCTGCCTGGCCCTGTCTTCATCTCTTAAAAGATAAGAGAAAAGAAAGAGTAAAATTCCCATCAAATTAGTTCACTGAGGGCCAGAAGAAAACATTTTGTCTCATAATTTGTCAAAACCCAACCTCAGTTTTACACCACTCATCATATCTCTGAAACCAATAAGGGGCATTTCCAATGGTCACGTCCTCTGAAAGATGAGGGGCCAGCAGGTCACAAGCCTATTAACCACAGAGTCTTTCCCCACTCAGGCAACTGGGCCTGTCCAGCATCCCAGGATCTTTTTCTTTTCATTTAGTATTTATATCCCTACCTCCCCTACTCCTACTCCCACTTTAGGCCTTCCCTGGCTCTCTGGGAAAATTCAACACATGAGTATTACCCAAGACCCCATCATTATAATGTTACAGTATTAACACTTCAGGTATAATTTCCTCAACATGTTTTGTTTTCTCCTTCAGCAACTATTTCCCTTCTTCTAGCAACAGTCCTAACTTTAGTTGTGACGTTCTACCTGTAATGATAAATCTACGCTGTTTTTGGATAAGGCTCCAGGTCCAAGCCACGCAGCACATCATATTCCCTGACTACAGTGATTTTGCTTTAAGAACAGGCATAAAACTGAGCCGGACCCAACAAGACATAACGAGGTTTTTGGGAAGTATTCTATAATGAGAGTCCACATGATCCCCTGAACCAGAGAGGAAGTAGAGGTCAGAGGAGTGTAGCCATCATGCCTCTAACAAAGAGAGAACACAAGGCTAAGAAGAAGCCAGAACCATACAAAAATTAGCTGGGGGTGGAGGCAGGCACCTGTAGTCACAGCTACTTGGGAGGCTGAGGCACAAGAATCACTTGAACCTGGGAGGAGGAGGTTGCAGTGAGCAGAGATCACGCCACTACACTCCAGCCTGGGTGACAGAGTGAGACTCGGTCTCAAAACAAAAAACAAAAAACAAAACAAAACAAAAAAAACAGCAGCAGCCGCAGCCAAAACCAACACTGCAGAAGACAAACAGCAAAGACAAGACATATTCTGGCAGGTTTGTCAGAGTCCTGATTTCCACTGTTTTTTTTTGTTGTTGTTGCTGGTGGTGGTGGTGCTTACTCGAAACAATTTATTAAAAGCCATTTAAACTGGGTTTCTATTGCTTTCAGCAACAAGTGTCTAAATAAACAGAGCAAAAACAGACATAATCTACATGAACAAAATGGGAGGGAAGTCACTTCCTCAAAGGATGGAGAATATTTGGGCATTCTGAATTGGGAAAGAAAATTAACCATAATTATGTTTCCCAAATAAGTTTACATCTAGATAAAAGGCATTACTTTGGTTATGATTTGTATTTTACCACCACATCACCTAATCCCAGAAATTCAGCGCATCAGTGAACCACAGAAGTCAGTTTATAGTTGCTCCCACGTTGATCAGCAGTATTAAAGATTATATTCATAGCCTAAAGGTCTCTAGACCTTTGACTTCTTTGTGCTTTTTCTCCCCTTTCCCTTCATCCAGAAAAATTTCTTCCTATTCACTTTTTTTTTTTTTAAGATAGAATCTCTCTGTTGCCCAGGCTGGAGTTCAGTGGTGCACTCTCAGCTCACTGCAACCTCCTGGGTTCAAGCGATTCTCCTGCCTCAGCCTCCCTAGTAGCTGGGATTACAGGAACAAGCCACCATGCCTCGCTAATTTTTTGTATTTTTAGTAGAGATGGGGTTTTACCATGTCAGTCAGGCTGATCTCAAACTCCTGACCTTCTGATCTGCCTCCCAAAGTGCTGGGATTACAGGTGTGAGCCACCACACCTGGCTTTTTTTTTCTCTTAACATAGGGTCTCACTCTGTTGCACAAACTGGAGTGCAGTGTCATGATCATGGTTCACTGCAGCCTCAAACTCCAGGGCTCAGGTGATCCATCTCAGCCTCCCAAGCAGCTGACACTACAAGCGTACACCACCAAGCCCGCTATTAACTTTTAATTCACCTTCAGCTAAAGATGACAAAGTGAGTAGTAATATATTATGAGAAATGGGCAGGTCTTTCTGGCATGAGGCAGGGCAGGGCAATTTAGCTGCAATGACATGCAAAGTCAATAAATCATTAAAATCAGGAAACTTCTAAAGTATTGCATGTAGAGAGAAGAAAAGCAGTTTACTTAGTATCTGAGAGTAAAAAATATGTATGTCCAAAATGTTATAGATTTAGCCAACATCCTACCAAAACGGGTACACTGAGCAGCAAGTCTCTTGAAGTTAGCTAGATTTCCAAAGTGGTGCCTGACCCAGATCTCAGTAAGACTCACACTATCATTTGCTGTGTGGCATGATAAAGTACTTTCAAAGTACAAAGGGAACAAGAAAGATGCATGGCAGCCAGGAATTCAGGAGTGAATGAAGCTGAAAAAAAATTAAAACTCTCCATTCATTTTCATATAGGCTTTTTTATACATAGTCAGATATCTAACATAGTTACAGCTTCTCAAAAGAATAGGCCTGAAATAAACCTTATGTAGGAACATTAGAAATGAGAGCTTCTTTATCAAATCTATTTGTTGCTTGTATTATTGTTTTGAAGTTCCAGTTGACAAGAATGATGTCACTATACTGCTGCTCATAATCACACAAGCTGCCTAATTCTCTATTTCCAAATCCTGGAGGAGGAAAATATTCCAAAAGCTGATGCCTCCCACAACTGAATTTTCTCGTCTTTTTTAGTTTGCTCCGTTAAAGTATACTTTAAACAATGTCCTTCGTGAGATCACAGCTTCAACAATTTTAGTTAAATCTTTACCTACAGACTCCAATCCTTTCCTGTAACGATCCTAATTTCCCACTACATCCTGAAAAAGGCTTTCTCTTTCTCCTGAGGCCTCTTCTGTATTGTTCTACAACTTCCTTTATGCTATTTCCTGTCTCTAGAAACTCTATTCTCCCACAGTCAAATCTTTACCCCCACTCAGAGCAAATCTCAACTTCTACCATGAATTTTTTTCTTCATTGCCCTCATTTCATTTCAGCACAGATTTATTGAGAACATCTAAGGTGCTAGGTGTTGTGCCAAGTGTTGGAGGCAATCAAATGGTGACTCACACACAGACCTGACTCTCAAGGAGTTTACAATTTAGTAAGGGATTCAATGAACCAAAGATGACAGCAATGGCAAATATGTGACTCCCTTACCCACTGGAGACATCCCTCACCAACTGCAGTTCTTTCTCACTGAGCCTTGAGAGGTTCAGGATCCCTTTTCCAACACAGTCCTCCACACAGCCCTTACTAAAGAGTCAGTTCTCAAAATGAACTAGAACCATTGTACAGGCTAGAATGAAATAAGCAGGAAAGAAAGAATCATCTGACTAGAAGATTCAGAGAAGGCTTTCTAGAGGAGGTACCAATTGGCTAGACCATGAAAAATGAACAGGCAGACAGAGAAGGATGCAAACCCCAGCTAAGGGAGAAAAACTTTACTGGTCTCCCCACAGACCACTCATAATCTGACAAATGGAGTTCTTGACTATTTATATCGTATAGCATCTTATCACCTTGTAATTTTTAAGTATAGAAGAACTATAAGATACACCATTATCCTTAAGAAACTCCTAAGGTGATAAGATGATGCAATAAATATAGATTTTTAGTTAACAACATCACTTTTAATTTCTCAGTGCAATGATGGTGAGGATTCTATTCAAAAAGTGTCACTTCTTTGAAAGCCTTTAATGTTCTATTAGTCTTTTTGCCTATTGATCATTTGCATCTCTGGCATATGAAAAATCACCACTCCCATCTCCAAGCACTCCTACATTTAGAGCAGGCCAGTATTGGCCAATTTAGGACTCTCCTTTTTTCCACCCAAATCGGTCAAAAATGCATTTCTTCTGATGTACCTCAGAAAAGAAGGGATATTCTCACTCTCTCTAATCCATGCTTTCTAAAAAGGAATTTTCTACGATTCCAGGACACTTAGCTTCATCTGTGTCCCCTTACCTACTGACAATGGAAATATTTAATCTCCCATTGCTTGCTATTTGTGCCAGTTAAGGTATTTTCACTGTAAGCAACAAACAAACAAACCTGATTCTGGTAATGTTTGTCAAAAAAGGAGTGCACTAGATTCGGGGCATTGGCTCAAAGAATCAAGAGAGGACTGAACAAATAGACTCCCAAAGAACAGGTCCCAGACAGCTCCATGGAGCTCCACAGTAAGAACTATGATGTGCTACTTTACAGCACTGTCTTCGAATGCCTCTACTGCTACCTGAGGATGCCAGTCTAGTTCCCAGGATGTTGAGTGTGATTGGCACAGCTTCAGCCACATGTCCATGCCTGTGTAAAAGGATACCAGGAAGACAAGACCTAAAGTTATAGAAAAACCTTTTCCTAGACTCATTTGCCTTCTGTAGTCTCTTTATTTGCATGAAGCAAAGATGAAGTTTTAAATCTGAATCCTAAGCAAATGCAAGCATGCCAGCCTAAGACTCTTTCCCTGGACTGAACTCATTGCATCCAATCAAAAACATATGAAGGTTGTATAAACATGGCTCATAAAATGTCCCCCTAACTCCCTACCCAAAAAAACACAAAACACAGCATTCATACCTCATACACAGTGGCAGTCCAAACACAGCAAGGGAGACTTCCCTTACCCCTTTAATAAAAGGCATTCATGGGTGTTCACTATAGGCCAAGCACTGTCCTAAGCACTACATATATTGACTCATTGAATCCTCACAGCAACTCTATGAGGTTGACATTATCATAGTTCGCACTTTAGAATTAAAGAAATTGAGACCAAAAAGCTTCACATAAGTGGCAGACTGGCTGGGATTTGAACCCAAGGAGTCTGCCAAGTCCAGATCCTTAATTACATATTGCCTTTATATTAGTGGTCTCCATCGAGCCCCTTCCATGCCTACATCTTATGTTATACACCCTAGGGCCTTCTCCTATCAGAAGTTCCCTAGAACCTGACTTGTCAGTACAGAACTACCAGGGTGAAGTGTGGGCAGAGTGTGACCTGTCTTATGAAACTCAGGGAATGGATTAAAAGATTTAAATGAACTTTGTAAAAATGACACATTTTTTTTTACATCACATTCTTTTTTGAATTCTTTGTGATTGAAAATATCAATCACAAAGAATGCCATAACAATTTTTTTAATTTTTATGTATTATTTAGTAACAGGAAATTATACATTAGAGAGACAATGCTCAGATTGTAACTGCTTATAATGCCAAATATCTCATTCAGAATGAATGCCTCAAGACCAACACTAAAGAACTATCAGAGAACAGGAAGCTGTGAGTCACTTCCACGAGCTCTGGAATAACCCAGGTATTACCTCCTGGTTTGTAATCCTTTCCTCCAGTTCTAGCTGAGAATTTTAGTGTAAATGATTCACAGCAACACAAGAGAGATTCTAGTGCAACTTGCGTCCAAGTAAGCAGAAGAGTCCTACTCAGCATGCTTGCAAGTCAGGGTTTAAACTTTAACCTCCAAAACACACATTGGTTAAAACTTGAAGTTTTTCACTCTTTACAGAGATTTCAAACAGTGTTTTTCTGAGTTGCAAGTCTGAGGTACTGTATTTTGCAACCTACACAATCCAACTCTGGCCCTCTCTATTAAAAGATAAAAGAAGGAATTGTCTTACACATGTATGCTTTTTCAAGGATTCATAGAAATATTTCCTAAAATCCTAAGTAAGTTTCAATAGGTTATAGATTTGAAAAGGTACTGGAAAATATCAATCACAAAGAATGCCATAACAATTTTTTTTAAAAAAACAAAGAATTAATAACTATCAAACTATTAAAACAAATTTTTTTTTTGAGACGGAGTCTCTGTCGCCCAGGCTGGAGTGTAGTGGCGTGATCTAGGCTCACTGTAACCTCCATCTCCTGGGTTCAAGTGATTCTCCTGCCTCAGCCTCCTGAGTAGCTGGGATTACAGGTGCACACCACCACGCCCAGCTAATTTTTTGTATTTTTAGTAGAGATAGGGTTTCAACACATTAGCCAGGATGGTCTCAATCTCCTGACCTCATGATGTGCCCGCCTCGGCCTCCCAAAGTGCTGGGATTACAGGCATGAGACACCATGCCCAGCCATAACACAATTTATTTAAATAATACAACTAATTAACAAATCTATGTTTTAGAATTCTTTTAATAGTCTACATGCCGCCACTGAAGGATTCTACCAAACGGGTTAGAGTTTGGAAGGATTCTACCAAACAGGTTAGAGTTTTTTCCTACTTGCAAAAGATAGATGCTCCTTAGGGAAACCAGACATTTGTCAGAGAACTATGAAGTAATTATACCTTTTGCTTTCGGAGGAGGAAAGTAGTACACACTACCAGCTCTGGAAATTGTCTCTCGCCAGAGTCTTGTGTTAGAAAAACTGATAACTGTACTTGATCAAGCATTTTATACTTTGCAAAGCAGTTCCGCATCCATTACCTCATTATTAGACAAAGTTACCCCCATAAATGAATCACGACACACAAGTTTAATGATTTATAACAGTTATAAAGTCCCATCCACACTCCTCACTCCACAATTAAGAAAAACAGAATTTAGATTGAGGGGTAAAATGATATGCTTCATGTTCCAGAACAAGTCATTGACAATGCTAAGTAAGAGTATGCACATCAAAAGAGGACTTTAAGTAAAAAACTACTAAAGTCAGGCGCCATGGCTCGTGCTGTAATCCCAGCACTTTCGGAGGTCAAAGCAGGAGGATCACTTGATCCCAGGAATTTGAGACAAGCCTGGGTGACATAGAGAGACCCCCATCTCTAGGAAAAATAAAAATCACCAAGCATGGTGACATACACCTCAGGTCTCAATTTCTCAGGAGGCTGAGGTAGGAGGATCCTTTGAGCATGGGAAGTCAAGGCTGCAGTGAACCATGATCACATCACTGCACTCCAGCTTGGGCAACAGAAAGAGACCCTGTCTCAAAAAAAAAAAAAAAAAAAAAAACCCTACCAAAGAAAACTAGTATCATTTTATATGCCTAAGAGGTTCAAGGCAAAATTAAGACACAATAGGCATTAATGTTTCTATGCCATGGGTTGTATAGCTTCAGAAATAAAAGGAGGTCAGGCATGGTGGCTCACACCTGAATCCCAACACTTTGGGAGATCAAGGTGGGCAGATCATCTGAGGTCAGGAATTTGAGACCAGCCTGGCCAACATGGTGAAATCCTGCCTCTATTACAAATACAAAATTAGCCAGGCGTGGTGGTGCATGCCTGTAATCCTAGCTACTTGGGAGGCTGAGACAGGTGAATTACTTAAACTCGGGAGGTAGAGGTTGCAGTGAGCCAAGATCGCACCATTGCACTCCAGCCTGGGCAACAAGAGCGAAACTCTGTCTCAAAAAAAAAAAGAAAAGAAATGAAGAAATTAACAAGAGCACAACTACTGTAGGAGATCTTAGCTGCTGATAATTTAGTCAAGAGCAAATGAGGATAAAGAGAGTTCAACTAATAAAATATAGTCTATAACTCTCAGATTATGTTCCTTATTTCCCTAAACTAAATCAAACTTAGCTCTAAGCATACTTAATATTAGAAGGCCAATGCCAGTTGTTATGTAGATCCCTCACCATTCTTTGATGTATACCAAGACCACAGAACTTATATAAGAGGAAAAATTGGACTCCTTTTTTCACTGGTGAGTGGAGCCTTGGTTCAGTACTCTGATGTCTGCCAGGGCTACTCCAGGAGGTTCATTTCTGCTCGACCTCTCTCCATTCAGTATTTGGCTCTTACCTTGTACCCATCATAGGCCATGCCCACAGCTTCAATGCATTCCTATCAAATACAGCCAAACTCACAATGCATTTAATGAGAAATGCCTTGCTTAAGACTTTGTGGAGAAATCAAAAAGAAAAATTTACTTTACACACCACTAGGCAAAACTGCAAAATTTCCTTTAACTGTTTTTTCTCCAAAGCTCTTCTCTGCAAGAGAGCCACCAACTCTCTGATGACTCTAAAACTCTCTCCCCTGACATAACTCCTGGCCCTTCCTTTCTGGGCTCCAGTCTCCCCTTCTCTAAGACCTTATTTCCTCAACCTTCACCTCAACAGCTTTTCTTGTGTTGAACAATTTAATTCCTTCCTCAGCTTCTACAGTTTGCAACCTCTCTCACCCATCATTGCCCTTAACAAATAAAACTTCCATCTAAAGATTCAACTCTCTTGGAAGGCCATAGGAAGACAGCAAATAACAAAAGAAGGCCGGGGAATAGGCTCATGCCTGTAATCCTGGGTTGGAAATGTGAGGGGCAAGAGATGGTGGTGGGGTGGGCAGGTTGCTTGAGCCCAGGAGTTCAAGACCAGCCTGGGCAACCTGGCAAAACTCCATCTCTACAAAAAAATCCAAAAATTAGCCCAGTGTGGTGTTGCATGCCTGTAGTCCCAGCTACTTGGAGGGGTCAGGTAGGAGGATCACTTGAGCTCTAGGAGGTTGAGGCTGCAAAGGTGAAAATATCACAGATCTATTTAAACTATCTTTTTAAATGATCATTAAGCAAAATGAAAATTAAAATAACAATGAAACATTAATACCATTGTCTTGCTCAGAAAATTAACCATACTTTTAAAAGGATAATAATGGGATAATATGTTCTGGGAAACAGGACCCCACCATATGGGGCACAAACTGACAGACCACACTGGAGGGGTGAAAACTGGAACAAACTTTGTAGCACAAATTAGCAACAATAGATTCAAAAGCCTCAAATTAACAAGGCTTTCTTCAAAAATGTTGATGAAACAATTCCATTTGTAGGAATTATTCTACAGAAGTATCCCAAAATGAGTGGAGAGATTTTGGTACAAATCTTTACTTCATCATTACTTAAAATAATGTAAAATGAAAACAACCTAAACTTCTAAAAAATAGAGAATTTATTTAATAATATATAGTAAATCTCCTAATAAAACGAAGATCAGATAGTAATTAAAAATCATGTCCTCAAAGAATATGGAAAAAAATTCACCATATAGTATCAGGTTTCCAAAAAGGAGATTATCAATATGTAAAGTATATTCCCAACTTTGTTTAAAGTATACACCTGTGCAAAGAAAAAAAGACTGGTTAGACAGAGGTGATAAGGGAAACATGTAAAAATGTTGAATAAAATACAAACCTTTAAATTTTTTCAATAGATAGATGATCTAGAGCAAGCAAAAGAAATCTCCAGAACCAGATATGAAGCGGGAAGCTGTGTAAGAGCAGGGCAACATTTACAACTCAAGGGAGTGAGGCCTCAGATCCTAAACAGAGCAGAAAGTTAGAAGTGGAACAGAAAGCCCAAACCTGGGAAGAGGCATTCCTGTCTGTAAAGAATTATACTACAGGTAGAAAAAAAAAGGCACCCAGGAGAAATATGAACCCCAAAACTACCCTAGAAACTGCCCTGAAACCAAAAACCCAAATGAAACCATAAGGATCTCACAAAGGCAAAAGCAGAAGTGTTTCGTAGGAAGACCGCCACCACCCAGAGGACACACTGGACTCCAGCTGAAGATAATGCTCTGAAGACAAAACTTACACAGACAAAAATTAAAACTGTAAGAATCCATCAGCATGAAAGTAAGAGACTTCCAAACTGGGAGTCACAAAAAAGACTTTGGAATAAATATGTTTAAATTATTCAGAGATTTTAAAAAAAGGAATTTGTTCATAAGAACAGAAAATGTTCAAAAAAAAAGTATATATCCTTTAAAAAGAACAGGATATATACATATATATATATATATAAAATATATATATGAAAATAGGAGCTATTTTGAGGGTGAGGGTGATGAGATTATGAATGCCTTAAGTTTTTTCTATGTAGTTGTATATTTCCAACAATGACCAATCATTACACACACACACACACACATTGGAGTACAGTGGTACAATCATAGCGCATTGCAACTTCAAACACCTGAGCTCAAGCCATTCTTCCACCTCAGCCTCTTAAAGTAGGACTACAGGCATGCACTACCATACCTGGCTAAATGTTCTGGGTTTTTTGTTGTTGTTGTTGTTGTTGTTGTTGTTTTGTAGAAACCAGGTCTCACTCTTTTAACCAGGCTGGTCTCTGTAGGCATCAGCCACCAGGCCCAGCTCAAATATTACTTTTATAACAAACAAGAGAGGAAGAAAAAAAGTGAAGATTCACATTTAACTATTCCTAAATGATGGCTAAAAAGAATTTTTGAGAAATGAAGGGGATAAACCTTAATAAACTACTAGAATAAATCCAAACTGGCCTCAAATGAATGCCCCATAACCTAGCCAAACCCACATCAGACCTCACCCAGCCACACACTCCATACCACGTTGCAATCAGAGTACATCAGCAGATCCTATACATGTTATTTTTAAATATTAACCCTCCATACATGCCCTTTTTCCTGAAATTCTCTTCACCCTTTCTTCAACCTTTAAATTCTTGGTAATCATTACAAAACCAATCAAATACCATGTCTCTTTTGTCATCTTCCTCAAATCCCTCAGCCTGAATAAGCAACCATGTCACTCAGTGATGTCAAAGGAACTCACCGAGCCTTCTGATTAATGCCATTTAGCACACAGTACTTTCTGTTCATACTGCCTTCAGCAAGGACTATGCATTCTTGGAAATAAGAGACATCTTTTTTCAGGTCATCTCTGAAAACTGTTTAAAGCATTATTTATCCACAGTTGGTGCTCAATAAAAATTTGTTGTATGAACCCAAGTACAGAAAGTCACTGAAACTCTATCAAAAGATAAACTCAAGAAAAACATCTTCTTAGTCCATTTTTTTCTGCTGTTGCTTCAGAGAAGTGAAGTAGATTCATCTGCCCACTGTTTGCTTATATCCATTTAAACAATATACATTTCAAATAATATCAGCAGGGTCTGAAATTTTTTTGGTCTTGGGTTGTTTCCTGTCTCTGACATGCCACGTATGTAATCACACTTATCTCCTCTATTGTATAAAATTCTCCCAGTCAATTTTAATCAATAGCTTAAATCATTTTCCAATGAGCAGTCTGCAGTAGACATGGTTTTTCTAGGCTTCTTTAGACACTGGAAATACATGTAGAACTACTAATATAAAATGGCTCCCAATTCAATTAAGTAAATATTTTATGACTGCTCAGTGTGCAACACTATGTCAAACATCATAGGGGATATAAAGAGAATTAAATTTATTCTCTACACTCAAAAAGTTTAAATTCATTCATTTATTCATCCAGCCCGCACTCTGTCCCATGCAAAGCACTGTGAAGAGCATCAAGAAGTTTAATTTCTGGTCTAGGGATTCCAGGAGCTTTCTTACTAGTTGGGGGGATGTAAGAAAAACAAATTATTAAGCTAAATAGCAACGTTATTATAAGAGTAATCAATAAAATTCACCATCTGGTACAGTCTAGACACAGAGAATTAAGGAGGTGAAAGGAAGATGAGGTGTCTATATACTCAAATGATACAGAAAGTATTCAAGGGAGAAGTAGGAATTGGAGAAAAGCAATGTTATCTCAAGTGTAATGGGGGCAAAACTGCTAAATAACTTACTCTTTGACAATCTCAACCCATGCCCTCTACCATTCCACTAGTAAAACCAAGTGGATTTGAAGGGGATTCAGGGTCTTAATGAAGGGACCTCATATGGACATCATTACTACAGACGAAGGGGAAAGTCAGACACTTCAGATGTCAGCAGGGAGGGACAACCACAACCAGGGACTACACAGTCTCCGCAGAAGCTGGTTTAAGAGAAACGACATCCCTGAACTCAATTCCTCACCCTCCTATCCATGCGATGACATGACAAAGTTTCTGAAAACTTACTGTCACCACCCAGGGATGACAACTGAGCTCAACCTCAAATGACTGAGTTTTACCCTGTATGTTTTACCCTAAGGAAGTCTTCTATTATATGGGTACTGATGATAGAAATTATGTTGTCATAAAACATAAAGATAAATGTTTCTTACACACCTAAATTTTGAGACCTGGGAATTCATCCTTGCTACAGAGTTGTTTTTTAAAAATCAAATATAATACAAGCTAGTATATCATTACATTCCAAAATGCGTATTGAGAAAATGTGCCTCAGAGAAACAGATGGTATGGCTAGAAAGAGTTTAAAGACACATGCTAAACACACTCCCAGGCATCCTTTTTGGAGCACTCAAAAGCAGGCATGTTTTGCCAACCCTGAAGGGTCACTGTTGACTCTGTGTTCAGAGACGGCTCACAGACCAATTAAGGGGGCCACAAGTTATCACAGGTGTCAACCCTTCACGACAGCACTTCTGCCTTCTCAACACCCGATGCCTTCTTGCCTTCAACTGAGCTCTGAAACCTGGCAGATCCAGAATGCCATGCTGGCTTTATATCTTACCAGCTGTGCAATCTGGGGTATCTAACCTCTCTGAATCTCACTTTTTAGACTGGAAGAAATAATACCTAACTTCTAGCATTGTCGGGATCAAAGGAGAAAGCACATGTGAAAGGCCAGGCCCTATTTTATTGCCTCTTATAGGAGATTATATTCTTAAAACGACTTTCTTAATTATAGAATAAAAAGCTTTATTCTCTAGGGATTTCAGAATCTCAGGTTAAGTGAGCAGATAGACAGGTATGTGGAGGAAAAGGGATCCCCTGGCCCCAGTACTCACATCTCACACACGAATTGCAAACTATCACCTTTTCCGATGGGGCTGGTTAGCTTCTTCAAGAGTAGTGACAGCAGGAGGGTGAGTAGAGAAATAAAGAATGGAGAAAGAATTCTTGGCCATTAAAACAGCTCCAAATCTCATATGTTTTATATATATATTATCCATAATCTCATATATTATATATATAATCTCATATAGATAACATATGAGATATAGCTATAATGCGATTATAGATAATACACGAGATAATATAAATATATTATATATTATATATATCTATGACAATATACATAATATATATAGAGAGGCCCAGCATGTTGTTTATCTACAGATAAAAAGTATTAATCACCGCCGGGCGCGGTGGCTCAAGCCTGTAATCCCAGCACTTTGGGAGGCTGAGGCGGGTGGATCACGAGGTCGAGAGATCGAGACCATCCTGGTCAACATTGTGAAACCCCGTCTCTACTAATACAAAAAAATTAGCTGGGCATGGTGGCGCGTGCCTGTAATCCTAGCTACTCAGGAGGCTGAGGCAGGAGAATTGCCTGAACCCAGGAGGCGGAGGTTGCGGTGAGCCGAGATAGCGCCATTGCACTCCAGCCTGGGTAACGAGAGTGAAACTCCGTCTCAAAAAAAAAAAAAGAAAATAAGTATTAATCAGGATGATGGGATCTGGGATAACCTTTAACTTTCTACTTTTTTCTTTTTTATATTTAATTATATATCCTGAATACACATAAACATATACACAGAGGAAAACTACACCGAATTTTTTGGACTGTTCCTTCATAGGCTTTTCACAGGCTTTTTATTAAAACATAGCTTACACAAAACTATTTATCCACCTTTGAATATTACATTGTAAGTATTTTCTCATGATGTTAAAGCTTTTCATAAACAATTTTTCTAAACTATAAATTGATTTTTAACAGCTTTAAGGTAGAACTGACATATGCTAAGCTGCACATAATGTATAAAATGTGAAGTTTTGACATATTACAACATACTTGAAACTGTCACTATTAAGAAAGTGAACATGTCTATGATTCCTATAATATTCCTCATGCTTAGTAATCCCTCCCTCCCATCCTTCTCTGTTCCTAGATAACCACTAATGTGTTTAATGTCACTCTAGATTAGCTTGCATTTTCTAGAGGTTTATATAAACAGAATCATGTGTATATACTCTTTTCTTCTGACTTTCTTCAGTCAGCATAAATAATTTGAGATTTATCTATGTTGTGTGTTTTAATAGTTCATTGCTTTATATTTCCAACTAGTGTTCTTTCAAATGGATAAATCACAAAGACGCTTAGGTGTTCAAAGATTTTGGTTATTACAAAAAAGCTGCTAGGAACTACTGATACAAGTCTGTGTGTGGACAAACACATTCTTTTTTTTTTTTTTTTTTTTTTTTCAGTAAATGCCTATAGTAGAATGGCTGGAAATCATAAATGTATATTTGACTTTTTAAGATGCTATCAAGTTGTTTTCCAAAATAATTATACCATTTGCAATCCCATCAACAGTGTATGAGATTTCCAGTTCCTCCACATATTCACCAACACTTGGTATGGTCAATCTTTCTAATATTGGCCATTCAAATAATGCTATCTCATTATGGTATGTTATTTATACTTCCCTAATAACTAATAATGATAAGCATCTTTTCAAGAGCTTATCTACCCATCCATGTATCTTCTTTGGTTAAGCGTTTAAATCTTTTGCCCATTATTTTATTGTGTGTTTTGTTTCCTTAGTGAGTTAAGGGTTGTTTGCATATTATGGATATAAGTGCTTTATTAGATATATACTTTGCAACTATTTTCTCCCAGTCTAAGAACTGTCATGTCATTCTCTTAATAGTTTCTTTGAAATGCTAGAACTTTTACATTTTTATGAAGTCCAACTTATCAACCCTTTCTATAATAGACCATGCTCTTGGTGTTGTATCTTAGAAATTTTTATCAAATCCAAGGTCACAAAATTTTTTCTTTCAGAAGTTTTGTATTTTCTAAGACTGATATTTAGGTCTATAGTTTATTTTGGGTTTGTTTATAATACAAAGTATGAATCAATGTTCTTTCTTTTGCATCTGGGTATCTAATTCTTCCAGCACCCTTTGTGGAAGATTATTGTTTCTCCACTGAATTGCATTTGGATCTTTGTAAAAATTCAGTTGTCCATATGTGTGAGCCTATTTATGGACTTTCTATTCTATTCCATTCATATGTCTATCTTTATGCAAATACAACACTGTTAATTACTGTAACTTTATAAAATGTCTAGGGGGCCAGGTGTGATAGCTCACACCTATAATCACAGCACTTTGGGTGGCTAAAGTGGGAGGACAACTTGAGACCAGGAGGACAGCCTGAGACCAGGGACCAGCCTGGGCAACATAGTGAGAACCTGATCTCTACAGAAAAAAAAAAAAATTAGCCAGGCATGATGGCATGATCCTGTTATCCTAGCTACTCAAAAGGTTGAGGTGAAAGGATCTCTTGAGCTCAGGAGCTCAAGGCTGCAGTGAGCCATGATGGTGCCACTGTATTTTAGCCTGGGCACCAGAACAAAACCCTGTTTCTTCAAAAACAAACAAAAAGCTCTAACAACCAGGTAGCACTAGCCCTCCAATTCTGTTATTTTTGTCCAAAATAGTTTGGGCCATTCTAGGTCATTCATATTTCCACATGAATTTTAGAATGAGGATATCCATTTTTACCAAAATAGGCTTCTGAGATTTAGCCTGGAATTCTACTAAACTTAAGGATCCATTCTGGGGAAATGACATCTGAACAATACTGAGAGTTTATCACCATGTTATATCTCCTTATTTAAACCCTTTTTTTTTTTTTAAACAAAGTCTCGCTCTGTCACCCAGGCTGGAGCGCAGTGACACAAACTCAGTTCACTGCAAACCTCACCTCGGTTTAAGCGATTCTTTTGCCTCAGCCTCCTGAGTAGCTGGGACTGCAGACTCATATCACCATGCCCGGCTAATTTATTTTTATTATTATTACTATTACTTTTTATAGTTTTAGTAGAGACGAGGTTTCAGCATGTTGGCCAGGCTGGTCTCCAACCCCTGACCTCAGGTGATCTACCTGCCTCAGCCTCCCAAAGTGCTATGATTACAAGCGTGAGCCATTGCACCCAGCCTAATCCCCTTTTAATTTCCTTTACCTCTGGTTTGTTAAGAAGTGTATTAATTTCCACATATTTGTGGATTTCCCTAATTTGATTTTAAATTTAACTCCATAGTGGTAAAAGAACATATTTTATAAGACTTGAATCCTTTTAAATTATTAAGACTTGTTTTATAGTCCAGCATATGATCTTGGTAAATGTTGTGTGTAACTTAAAATAAAGTGTATTCTGCTGCTATTGAGTGGAATGTTCTACAAATGTCAAAAAAGTCAAGGTGGATGATACAAGATGACTATTTTCATCTCAGGTGCTGTAGTTTTTACTTCTAGATGTTTTATTTGGGTCTCTTAAAATATTTTCTATGTCTCCACTTAACTCTCTTAAGCATATGAAATACAGCTATAATTACATTTTAGTGCCATTGTCTGACAATTCAAATAACTATGTTAGTTCTGGGTCAGTTTTGATTCATAGATTTTTCCCTTCTAGTTATGGGTCATGTTTTCCTGCTTCATTGCATACATGGTAATTTTTTACTGGATGAAAGACACTGTAAAGTTTACTTTGTTGGGTAACAGTTTTGTATTCCTAGAACTATTCTTTTGTTGTGGTAAAAAAAAAAATACAGAACATTAAATTTGCCATCTTAACCTTGCTTTTTTGTTTTGTTTTGTTTAAATCTTCTATATCATTGCTGATTTTGTCTATTGCTTCTATTCCACTGAAATCTTCAACTATTGTGGATTTGTCTATTTCTCACTGCTATTCTATCAAGTTTTGCTTCACTTATTTTGAAAGTCTGTTATTAGGTACATAAATATTTAGAACTGTTTTGTTCTCTTGATAAATTGGCCCATTTGTAATAATAAAATGATCTTCTTTATTCTTGGTAATAGACTTGGGTCTGAAATCTAGTTTACTTGATGTTAATATAGGCAGAGTCCAGCTTTCTTTTTATTAGTATATTAGTATTAGCATAATATCTCCTTTTCTGTCTCATTACGTTTACCCTGTGTCTTTTTTTTTTTTTTTTTTTTTGAGACAGTTTTGCTCTTTAGCCCCAGCTGGAGTTAAGTGGTGCGACCTCAGCTCACTGCAACCTCTGCTCCCCACCTGGGTTCAAGTGATTCTCCTGCCTCAGCTTCCCAAGTAGCTGTGATTACAGACACCTGCCACCACAACAGCTAATTTTTATATTTTTAGTAGAGATGGGTTTCCATGTTGGCCAGACTGGTCTTAATCTCCTGATCTCAAGTGATTCACCCACCTTGGCCTCCTAAAGTACTAGAATTACAGGTGTGAGCCACTGCACCCAACCTAACCTGTGTCTTTATATTTAAAATGTGTTTCTTCTAGGCAACATAGCTGGCTTTTACGCAGTCTGACAATCTCTGCTTTTTTTCTTTTTCGAGATAGAGTCTCACTCTGTTGCCCGGCTGGAGTGCAGTAGCTTAATGATGGCTCACTGTAGCTGAGCCTACAGGTGTATGCCACCACACCCAGCTAATTTTGTATTTTTTTGTAAAGACAGAGTCTCACCCTCTTGCCCAGGCTGGTCTCAAATTCCTAGGTTCGAGTAATCCTCCTGCCTCAGCCTCCCAAAGTGAATCTCTACTTTTTAATTGAAATATGTAGACAATTAATCTTTAATGTCATTACTGATAAGATTAAGTTTTTCCTCCTGCTATTTGTTTTCTATTTGTCCTATTTGTTCTTTGTTTTCTTTTTTCTTTTGGATTATCCAAATATTATTTATAAGTCCATTTTATCTCCTTTCTTGTCTTATTATAATTCTTTGTCATTTTAGTGATTGCTTTAGGATTTATAGCATACACATCTTTAACTTACTACAGCTTATCTTCGAGCACGATTATACCATTTCACATATAGCATAAGAATATTACAATGCAGTGGCATGTACCTGAAATCCCAGCTACTTGGGAGGGTAAGGTTGGGAGGATCACGTGAGCCCAGGAGTTCAGAGGCTACAGTGAGCCATGATTGCACCACTCCACTCCAGCCTGGGTGACAGAGTGAGACCCTGTCTCTAAAAGAAAAAAAGTTTCAATGGTATGCTTCCATTTTTCACCTCTTGGCCTTTATACTATTTTTGTCATATATTTCACATGTATTATAAACCCCATATATTTTGTTCTTTTTACTTAAAACAATTAGTTCTTTAAATGGTTTAACAATAAGAAATCTCATCTGTTTACTCATATAGCACCATTTCTGATGCTCTTCTTCGTATAGATCTGTATTTCCTTCTGCCTTGAGGACTTCCTTTAACATTTGTCAGGCAAGGCTGCTGGTGATGAATTCTTTCAGTTTTCACATTTCTAAAAAGTCTTTATTTCGTCTTTGTTTTGAAGTATATTTTTGCTGGGTGTAGAATTCTAGGTTGACTGTTTTTATCTTATTACCTTAAAGATGTTCCTCCACTATCTTATCTATAATACACCATCTTGGGCAAAACTTAACAGCACTGCAGTGAAAAATCAATAAATCCACAAGTATAGTTGAAGATTTCAGTTGAATACAAGCAAAAGACATCTACTTCATCTTTACCTTTCTTCCTATGTAATGTGTCTTTTTTCTTTGGATTCTTTTAGAATTTTATCCTTATCAGTGGATTTAAGCAAAACAATTATGCTTTGATGTAGTTTTCTTCATATAGCTTTTGTTTGGGGTTCATTGAGCATCTTGGATCTTTGGGTTTACAGATTTCATCAAATTTGAAAAATTTTCTCAGCCATGATCTCCTCAAATATTTCTTCTGTTCCTCCCTCCTCCTTCAGGAAACTTAAGTACACACATATTAGACCACAGAAAGTTATCATGCAGATTACTGATATTTTAAGTATTTTTGTAGCTCTTTTTTGTTGCATTTTAGACAGCTTCTGTTGCTATGTCTCCAAGGTCACTAATCCTTTCTTCTGCAATGTCTAATCTGCCCTTTATCCTGTCCACCGTATTTTCATCTCAGACGCTGTAGTTTTTACCTCTTGATGTTTTATTTGGGTCTCTTAAACTTTTTTCTATGTCTCCACTTAACTCTATTAAGCATAGGAAACACAACTGTAATTACATTTTAATGCCATTGTCTGACAATTCTAATAACAGTGTTAGTTCTGGGTCAGTTTTGATTGATAGATTTTCCCTTCTAGTTATGGGTCATGTTTTCCTGCTTCATTGCATGCCTGTTAATTTTTTTACTGGATGAAAGACACTGTAAAGTTTGCTTTGTTGGGTAACAGTTTTGTATTCCTAGAACTATTCTTTTTATTGTAATTAAAAAAACACACATAACATTAAATTTACCATCTTAACCTTGTTTTTTGTTTTGTTTTGTTTTGAGATGAAGTTTCGCTCTTGTCACCCAGGATGGAGTGTAAAGTACAATCTCAGCTCCCTGCAACCTCCGCCTCCCAGGTTCAAGTGATTCTCCCGCCTCAGACTCTCGAGTAGCTGTGATCACAGGTGCCTCGCACCATGCCCAGCTAATTTTTGTATTTTTAGTAGAGACAGAGTTTCACCATGTTGGCCAGGCTGGTCTCGAACTCCTAACCTCAGGTTATCCACCGTCTTGGCCTCTCAAACTGCTGGGTTTACAGGCATGAGCTACTGCACCCAGCCTTCTTAACCAGTTTTAAGTACACATTTCAGTAGTCTTGATTGTATTTGCATTGTCATACAACAGCTCTCTGTAACTTTGTCGTCTTGAAAATCTAAAACTCTATACATATTAAACACTAATTTCCCCTTTCCTCTCCCCATCCCTTGGCAATCCCTTCTAATTTGTTCCTGTGATTTTGACACTACATACTTTATATGAGTGGAATAATACAGTATTTGTACTTTTGTGACTGGCTTATTTTGTTTAGCAAAACATCCTTGAGGCTCGTCCATGTTGTAGCATATGAAAAGATTTCCTTCTTTTTAAAGGCTGCATGATATTCCATTGTATTTCTATACCACATTTCCTTTATCTAGTCACCTGCAAGTGGACATTTGGTTTGCTTCCACCTCTTAGCTGTTGTGACAATGATGCAGTGAACATGGGTATGCAAATGTCTCTTTAAGATACTGCTCTAGGCCAGCACAGTGGCTCACACCTGTAATCTCAGCACTTTGGGAGGCCGAGGTAGGCAGATCACCTGAGGTCAGGAGTTCAAGACCAGCCTGGACAAAATGGTGAAATCCTGTCTCTTATAACCCCATCATAAGTGGAGGAGTGTATTGAATGTGTATCACTTTTGCATTATCATAAAGTTAAAAAACTGTAAGTTGAATCACTGTAGGTCAAGGACCATTTGTAGTGATATTGAACATCTTTTTACATGCTTATGGACCGTTTGTATGTCATCTTTGAAATGTCATCCACTCCAATCCTTTGCCTACTTTTTATTTAGGTTGTTTTTAGTTACTGAATTGTAGATCTTCTTTATATATTCTGGATATTATCCCCTTATCAGTCATATAATTTACTAATATCCTCTTCACACCTAAAGTTGCCTTTTCACTCTGCTGATTGTGTGATTGTGTCCTTTGATGTGCAGAAGTTTTTTAGTTTTATGAAGTCCCAGTTGTCTATTTGTGCTTTTCTTGCCTGTGCTTTTGATGCCATATCCAAGAAATCATTGCCGAAATCAGTGTCCTGAAGATTTCACCCAATGTTTTCTTCTAAGAGTTTTAGGTTTTACATCCAGGTCTTTAATCCATTTTGAGTTAATTTTTGCATATGGCATAAGGTTCAACTTCATTCTTTTTTTTTCTTGAGACAAGGTCTCACTCTTGTCCAGGCTAGACTACAGTGGCATGATCCTGCTGCAATGCAACCTTGACCTCCCATGCTCAAGCAATTCTCCCACCTCAGTCTCCTGAGTAGCTGGGACCACAGGTACACACCATCACACCAGCTTTGTTTTTTAGATTTTTTTTTTTTTTTTTTTGAGACAGAGTCTCACTCTATCACCCAGGCTGGAGTACAGTGGCACAATCTCAGCTCACTGTAACCTCCACCTCCCAGGTTCAAACAATTCTCCTGCCTCAGCCTCCCAAGTAGCTGGGATTACAGATTCCTGTCACCACACTTGGCTAATTTTTGTATTTTTAGTAGAGACGGGGTTTCACCATGTTGCCCAGGCTGATTTCCAACTCCTGACCTCAAATGATCTGCCCACCTTGGCCTCCCAAAGTGCTGGGATTACAGGTGTGAGCCACTGAGCCAGCTTTTTTTTTTTTTCTTGTAGTTTTTTAGAGAGACAGGGTTTCTCCATTCTCCATGTTGCTAAGGCTAGTCTCAAACTACTGAGCTCAGGTGATCCACCTGCCTCGGCTTCCCAAAGTGCTGGGATTACAGGCATGAGTCACCAAGCCTAGCCACAACTTCATTCTTTCGCATATGGATATCCAATTTTCCAACACCATTTGTTGAACAGACTGTCTCTGCCCCATCGTGTTAAGTCTTGAGACCCTTGTCAAAAATCATTTGACCATCTATATATGTGTTTATTTACATGCTGTCTATTCTGTTCCATTGATCAATATGTATGTCTTTATGCCAATACTATTCCATCTTGATATCAGACTGCTGCTTTGTAGTATATTTTGAAAGCAGGAAGTATATACTCTTTAACTTTATTTTTTTAAAGATTGCTTTGGATATTCAAGGTCCCTTGGGATTTCATATTTCATTTTTTTTTTTTTCCGAGGCTGAGTCTCACTCTCTTGCTCAGGCTGGAGTGCAGTGGTGCTATCTCAGCTTACTGCAACCTCTGCCTCCTGGGCTCAAGCAATTCTCCTGCCTCAGCCTCCTGAGCAGCTGGGATTATACAGGCACCTGCCACCACACCTGGATAGTTTTTGTCTTTTTAAAAGAGATGGGGTTTCTCTATGAGACCAAGCTAGTCTCAAAGTCCTGGCCTCAAGTGATCTGCCTGCCTCAGCCTCCCAAATCCCTCCCAATGGGATTACAGGTGTGAGCCACCTTGCCAGGCCAAAATTTTAGAATATTTTTTTTCTATTTCTATAGGTGGGGGGACCCTATAACCATTCTTGATTTTTATTATTGGATGTAGTTAAATTACTTGGAAAGCATTTGACCCTTAGGTCTTGCTTTTAAGCTTCATTAGGCAGGACCTGGCAGAATTGAGTTTAGGGCTCTCCTTCTCAATAGGAGATGACTATGCCCCCAGAGGACATCTGGCAACGTCTGGAGACATTTTTTACTTTCAGAAGAGGAGGTGTCACTGGCATCTAGTGTTGAGGCCAGGGACATTGCTAAACATCCTAAAATACACAGAGATCCCCTTAAAGAATTATCAAGTCTAACATTCCTATAGTGCTGGAGTTGAGAAACCACACTGTCTATGGGCTAATTATTCCCCACTATTGAGGCAAGAGGCCTCTGAGTACCCAATAACCTGTACATTACTACATTTTTTTTCCCCATGTGGCTGGTGAGAACTGGCATTATTCCCCGTCTGTGTGAGTGCATTATTCCTTCTAATCCTTCCAAATAGTTATTTCCCAGATCTCCAGTTAGTTTCCTCATACACAATTGTGCTAATCAGAATTCTGATGAATATGTGCCAGGCACTTTATATAAATTATTTCTAATCCTTAAAACAGCCCCCAAAAGTAACAGTTGTTATATCTATTTTTACTGATAAACTCAAGCTCACTAAGTTTAACTAACTTGCCCAGTACCACTCAGCTAGTAGGCACACATTCAAATACAAACAACTAGACTCATATTGAAACAAACTTGAAACGAGTGTGTCAAAGTCCACATTTTCACTATTCAGTATAAGGCTGGGTCCAGGAAGCTTCCCCTCTGGACCTGCCATAAGATAATTTAGTCATTCTGCTTACAGAGTTAGTCTGATTCTATACGACTTTCGAAATCTTAGAATATTTTACTTTAGTTAACTTTACTATTTAAAATAGCATTAATTGGCTGACCCAGTATTTTTTGTTGGTATGTTTCAAAGTGATGAATTTTTTTCATTAAGTCATAAAGTAGTATGAATGTCTCAGGACAAATTCACTAGAGATTTTATTCTCAGCTAATAACAATGACAAATGTGGTGAAAGAAAGAAGTAAGTTTGAAAGTGATTCTTCAGGTGACCTAAAACCAAAGATTAAGGAAGACCACCATGATATTGTAAGTAACATGTGCCATTATCAAGGTAAATTACATCTCACATTTAAGTGTTTTCTAATTTATAAGGCACTTTCAGATGTACTATCACATCTGATGTTCACATCATCCCAGTGAGCTAAGGAACAGGACTGAAAGTAATATTACATATAATAGAATTATTATCTGTTTCCTATGTAAAATGGGAATAAAATAATACTATTACACTACATAAATTTATACACATACACATGTGCATGCATACACTCACTCTGCACACACATACACACACACACACACAGTATTTTCAGTTCTGGGACCCATCCTTATTCCCATTTCAACATATAAGGAAACAGATTCAGAGAGATCAAGCTAATCAGCCTAGGTCATCCACTGGTAAGTGTCAAAGCTGGTAGTATTTTCAGGGTGTCCGAGTCCCAGTTCCATGTTCCTTTCAATAAACCACACTGACTCTTGAATGGCCAAAAGTAATGAAGTCATGAAACAGGTTCTCAAGGGAACCAAGGTATCATCTTTCTACATGATATTGAAGAAAGAGATCTGAGCTTCTTTTATGTAGGCATTGAAATTAGATGCCCAGTATAGAGGTTTACAAAACAATTTCTTCTGTACATGGTTCTTTTTACTTTCTCAATTCTAACTGAACTCAAATCCTCATTTTTTTCTAAAAATTAAAATATGATTGGCCTAGCATGGTGGCTCACACCTGTAATTCCAGCACTTTGGGAGGCCAAGGCGTGTGGATTGCTTGAGGCCAGGAATTCAAGACCAGCCTGGGCAACACAGGGAGACTCTGTTTCTATTTGAAAAAAAAAAAAAGTCTTAAAAAAATTAACTGGACATGGTGATACATGTCTGTGGTCCCAGCTCCTCAGGAGGATCTCTTGAGCCTGGGAGGACAAGGCTACAGTAAGCCCTGATAGCCACACTGCACTCTAGCCTGGGTGACAGAGCAAGACTCTGTCTCAAAAACAAAACACAAACAATAAACAGCTGTGCCTCATAAAAAGCAAACATGTACACATACAATCATAATTCAAGTCTACTGATTAATGTACAAGCAGAATTCTAGAAGAAGAAAACAGATAGCAGATACTTCAAACATGGGTCTGACACAAATTTTCCTGAGAGGGTGGGGTTTAAACTGGATGGGCCTTGAAGAGTAAGAAAGCTTTTAAAGTTCCATTTTGGGTGTAACTATTTCCAAAATCTTGACTAAAAAGCAAACCTTAATATGTCACTCCTATTTCTGAACACTATTCCTTACAGAAACTGCCAATCAGTGAGTGTGGCTTAGAAGGATGAGTTAATAGGCATATATCAGTCCAAAAAAGTAGGTACAAAACCAAACGTGGTTAAAAAAAAAAAATCCCCTCCCCAAACACCTAAAACGTCATCCATGTTTTTACAGATGAGAAAACTGAGGTCACACCCTTGTCTACTCAGAAGACAAGAGTCACTAAGAACAATGATCCCCACCAGAGTGTAGGAAGTAAATATTAGAACTATGTATATATTTTTTTAAACTAAAAATAAGGAAACAAAATTAGCTTTACAAATATTTAAAGTGTATATTTTCAGTAGAATCCTAACTTGCTCCTTATGACATGATCCCATGACACAAATAGTTCAAGGGATATCCCAAGAGAGGAGTAGACATTCCACAAAGAGCCTGGACAGTGACTGCCATTCCTTTTTCACTTCCAGAATTTGTGATGTTCTACAGTTAGTGAATGCCTGGTTGAGTGGATTAACAATAATCTGTTTTAAAGCTACTTGCTTATTTAGCAAGGGTAGCTTTGATATCAAAGCTTTAAAAATCTTTAAAAAATATATCTGCAAAGAAATTAGGGACTGCAAAAAATACGAATCATATAAGCATAAGAAAATAGTAGAACTTCACCAACTACATCAGAAAACAAAAGAGGAACAATGTGACTATATGTTGGGCAAAAAAAGTCAAAATTACCAAGATTATATAAAATATAACTTTATACTCATTAATAATAAACAGTATCTTGTATATATATATTGTACCATGAGATATTAGTTAATGATATGATAAAGTCTTTCCAATTAACAATTGTTTTTTTAAATCATCTTACTTTATCTTTTATTTTTATTTTTCACTTCACACCTGTCTGCCTTAGTTTCCTCATCTTAAATCCCACTTTATGATTGGCTTCAAGGATGAAGTGGTAATGCACAAAAAGCACCCAGCACAATGTTAGTGATACAGAGAGCACTCAAACAGCAGCAGCAAGGGAGTTTGCTCTAGACTCCTCCCCACTCCACCCTCCCTAATGAAACAAACCCACGTCTCATTGCTTATTAACATATTGTGTTTGCTAAGCTGCTCTCTTCCTGATTTTCCATCATCCTCACTCTTGTTGCTAAAACTATGCCCCATGCCTTATTTACTCCTGATCTGTCTGCGCTCTACTTGGGAAGAAGCAGCAGTCTCCTAGCAAAAGAGGAGTCCTCCATAATCTCTATGAGCTGGCCTTCTTACTCTTTTGAGTTTAGTTTTAGTGGCTCATGCCTGTAATCCCAGCCTGGGCAACATAGCAAGACATAGCCTCCTGAGTAGCATGCATGCATGCATGAATTCATTCATTCATTCATTTATTTTTTGAGACAGGGTCTTGTTCTGTTGTCAGGCTGGCATGCAGTGGCACAATCATAGTTCACTGCAGCCTCAAACTCCTGGGCTCAATTAATCTTCCTGCCTCAGCCTCCCAAGTAACTGGGCATGAATTCATTCATTCATTCATTTATTTTTTGAGACAGGGTCTTGTTCTGTTGTCCAGGCTGGCATGCAGTGGCACAATCACAGTTCACTGCAGCCTCAAACTCCTGGGCTCAATTAATCTTCCTACCTCAGCCTCCCAAGTAACTGGGACTACAGGCATGTGCTACCACATCCAGCTAATTTTTGTACTTTTAGTAGAGACAGAGTTTCGCCATGTTGCCCAGGATGATCTTGAACTCCTGTGTTCAAGCAATCCACCCACCTCAGCCTCCCCAAGTGTTGGGACTACAGGAATGAGCCACCACATCCAGCAGCATTTATTTTCATATATACCCTAGCATATATAAAACCTACACATTAAGTAAAACATGTATAACATAAACATTTAGTATATAAAAATTAAAAATACAGACCTTGCAAGTAGTACATACACAATATATTTTTACTGATGAGCTAAAAATTCTAGAAGCCTGGGACCACTGCTCCAACATTTTAAAAGGAGAAGCATCTTGACCTCCCACCTCATCTGGAGTAGGTATAGGGACAATAATTCAGTGGCTTTTTCCTGTAACACCAAGAACTGAGTTGGAAACATTTGAAAGAAAAGAGAAAGAGGGAACCCTAGAAACCTCAATTTTAATAGAAGAACATGGTCAGAAATGGTAGGTAAACTTTTATAATTCTTAAAGCTATTGAGGCCCATACACAGGGAGCTTTAGAGATTAAAATCGGCACTTAGAAGGAAAAATAGGCCATCAGGCACTCAGTGGCACATTCAGGAGTTTAAAAGGTTTGTTTTTGCAGTTTATCCCTAACCCTAAAGTGCTGCTCCATTCTCTTTGGGCTCATATTTCCAGGGTACCAAGCAATAGTGCCTTTTACAGCACTGACTGTGAACTCATCACAGAGGCAGACTTTTTTTAATGACTAGACAAGGCCACGCCATTAGTAACATTTGTAGCTATGCAAAGAAACATAATAAGGGTAATCAAATATCATGCTTTGGGTGGTAAGCTGATCTAAACTGGGGAATCATAAAGGAATGTTATCCCCCTCCTCCACAAGAATACAATTGAGCAATTGGTTGCTTCATTATAAAAGGACTGGTACAAAGGCATAGCCTTTGTTGGACTCCAGGTATAATATAGGAAAGGCAATTCTGGTTCCTAAGAAAGCCATGTGTTTTGTTTTCTTTTTTAACTATGTAAAATTTTCCCATGGCACTCACTTTCCATGGTTACTTGGTCATAACGTGTTCATTTCTCTAACAAGAGCCACAGAGTATTCTATGGTGCATACAAATAAATTTAAATGGTTGACTGCTTCACAAAGCTGAGCAAGTCTTAATTCTCTACTTAGGTTTAAGAGCTCAGGTCACTGCAAAAAGAAAACACACTTAACTTTGTAAAAGCTGGCCTCTTTTAAGAAAACTCAAGAGTCTTTAATTCTTTGGCACTGGGGCCTATGTAAATTGCCCGCAGTATCAGTATCCAAGTTTCCTCGACATGCATCATTCAAGATCTTCTCAGCTTTACACAGGGTGGGAACTGCTCATTTTCTGCTTTCCTAAGAAAAGAATTTAAGGTAAGGCTGCTACAGCTTCTAGGGCTGCGTAGGGTAAAGATATATAGTTTTTTGGCCAGCCTCAGAAACATTAAAAATGCTCACTAAAGGACAACTTGCTCATTTGTATACTATTTATAACAAAATTATCTTTCTGAAAGCTTTCATGCCCTTCCCAAATTCAATGAAACAGCAAAAAGCTTTTAAGCAAAGTTGCTATCCCCAAGTACATTTTAGTACTTGGAAATGCTGAAGAACAAATATAATGATAAAGAATTTATTTCAATTTAGGTATTTTCTTCAGACTCCAGATGCTTGGATAGAATCTTACCACATCCCTAGTACTGGAGATATTTTCTGTTACCATATCTTATAATCTGTGAAATATCTTTAGAAAAAAGTGGAGTTTTGCTTATCCACAATTAAACTATAGACTGGAAGAGCTGTTTCCATCAGATTGAAAGCATCAGGTTTCCAAGCAATAATACACACACATTCTAGATGACACAGAAAGAGTACATTCAGTCATTTCAGCAATTTCCTAATAATTTATATCCATTTCTGAAAGGAAAATCAAAGCTCAACCAAGAACTATGAGTCTAATGTTTTTATCCAACCCTGAAGAAACCAAAACAGTCCTTTCTTCTCTAACCAGTGGTGCTTATGGAAGAAAGTTTTCAAACAGAAAAATGAAAAGAGAATTAAGAATTATATTATCTTCACACCAAGGTTCCTATTTGCATCAATTATGCAAAGCCATCTAGAGTCCCAAAGCAAGAATGTACTTAAAAAAGAAATACTGCCGGGCGCGGTGGCTCAAGCCTGTAATCCCAGCACTTTGGGAGGCCGAGGCGGGTGGATCACGAGGTCAAGAGATCGAGACCGTCCTGGTCAACATGGTGAAACCCCGTCTCTACTAATACAAAAAATTAGCTGGGCATGGTGGCGCATGCCTGTAATCCCAGCTACTCAGGAGGCTGAGGCAGGAGAATTGCCTGAACCCAGGAGGCGGAGGTTGCGGTGAGCCGTGATCGCGCCATTGCACTCCAGCCTGGGTAACAAGAGCGAAACTCCGCCTCAAAAAAAAAAAAAAAAAAAAAGAAATACTATGAGGGTGTTTATCTCAATTTAACAGTTACATTAAAAAGCAGCACTGGAATCCGAGGCTATCTTATTGCTATCAACAGAGGGAAATTTTTGTATACCTGCTTCTGCTGGTCTTATCATTTGAGATTTGGAAGTCCAGAAAAACAACTCAGAACACTTAAAATTCAGTCTTCCTAAGCTGTGTCTATCCTCTGCCAAAGTTAGTGTTTGACCAAAAAAGGAAGCAATTCCACACTGAAGTGTTCTACCTAGTATTACGGATTTTAATCTCAATAGAACTTACTCTCAGTAGAAAGGGCAACCTGTACAATGGGTGTGGTTTAGAACCATAAAAAAATCAAGAGACAAAAATGTGGATGTCATCATCATTTCTATTTGATTATAGTTGGGGAGCTTAAAATATATTGTGGTATTCACCTTGCCCCTTAGATTTTACTCAAGCAGGTTTTCTTCCTATGGAATGGGACTACCCTATGAGCTTCCATATTCTTTTTATAAATGTTCCTTTGCCACTCTAATTTAAAAATGGCAATGTTGAGCTGGGCACAGTGGTATAGCTTATAATCCCAGCTACTTGGGAGGCTAAGGCAGGAGGACCACCTGAGCCCAGGAGTACAAGGCTGTAGTGTGCTATGTTAACTCCTGTGAATAGCCACTGCGCTCCAGTCTGGGCAATATAGCAAGATCTTGTCTCTTAAAAAAGAAAAGAAAATGGCAATATTGTTTTCATCATGTGAAAAACCATGAAGAATTAAGTATACACTGTGATTCCCAGAAAGAATTAGGAAACTGTAAAATTGAAAAAACAAAACACAACAACAACAAAAATCCCTAACATCTTACTGAATTTCAATTATATTCACTGGACTCATTTCAAGTAAACATCCAACATTACCTTTGAATAGTAACTGAAAAATTTTTATACAGTGTTAAAACCAGAAGATACCCCAAGGACTATAGTCCAATACAACTATTTAAGTGTGGCAAGAACAACTGCACTTATAAAATGTATAATGCATTTTCACTGACTGGTTAATTATCTCAAGAGGAAGTCTCAAACATCTTTTATGATGGCTCCATAAAGGTAAAGAATACATGTTATAAAACTGCTTCATAAAGTGAAGAAAAAGTTAAGGACTTTTATAAACCAGTTTTTTTTTTGTAAGTACGTACAGTAAATGATCCCATTTACAGGAAACTCTAGAAAATACAAACTAATCTATGGTGACAGCAGAACAAAGGTTATGTGAAACAGGGTGAACGGAGGTATGGAAAGCAAGAAACATGAGGAGACTTTGGGGGAAATAAGTGTTCTGTCTTGATTGTGGTGATTTTGTGGATGCATACACCTGTCAAAACACAGGTAATTGTCCACTTTAAATGCGTACAGTCTACCATACCTTTATTATACTTCAATTTATGTTAAAAATAGACATTCACGGCCAGGCGTGGTGGCTCACGCCTGTAATCCCAGCACTTTGGGAGGCCGAGGCGGGTGGATCACAAGGTCAGGAAATCGAGATCATCCTGGCCAACATGGTGAAACCCCATCTCAAAAAAAAAATACACATTCATTTAAATATTTAAAGGACATAAGTGCTGAGGAAGGCTTATTCTTGCTCTTTATGGCCACAGACTAGTAGGATTAGGACCACTGGCAGAAATACCAAGAGACAAATCCTGCACGAATGTAAGGAAATATTCTGTCCGGATTACACCTGGAACAGTTAGGTTCTACACCTGGAACACTGGACCTGTGTGTACAAAAGCTGAAAGTCAATTTTGGAGGTGCACAGGCTGTTGTCTTTGGGGATTTCTACATAGAAAGTTGGATGAGGTGACATTAATGTTTTTTGCATTGAAAATTCCATTATTTCAAAGAGACCTCTTTTGGATGGCTGTGGTCCTGCTGCTGCTGCATAGAGTTCTGCTAACCTCTTGACTAAAACATGTATTTGCTCTGTCTGAATTCCCCCAGGACTTCACGTCACAGGAAAAATCAATTATCTGCCCTATGTGTCCTTTTAAAAAATGGATCCTGGGTAGTTATTTTCTGATTGTTGAAAAACAATTTCAGAATTAAAAGTATTTGGAAAATAATAAAATTTATTGCTCTCAAGCATACCATTCAGAAATAACCAAGACCAAAATGTTATAAATTTTCAATCTCTCTTCCATGCACATGTGTATGAATATACAATTTTCCAAACAAAATTGGTATTTGCTATATATAGTTTTACTTAATATTATTTAAAGTTTTCAGTTTTTGAAAGCATGCCTTTCATGCTTCATAACAGTCCATGTTATGACTATACCATGATTTATTTAAGTATTCATCTTGCTAACTAAGGTGGTTTCCTATGTTTTACTTTTAGAAATAATGCTTCAGCAAACATCCTTGAACACAGAGGGTAGAAGGGGAATGAGGGACATTATAGCTCTGAATCCAATTGCTCTAAGAGTTTACCCATTCCATTCTGTTACAAGCAATTTCAATTTTCACTCTCTTGGAAAGTGTCACAGTAGACAGTTAAAATGTACAGTATGGGGACTGCCACTTTTGCTGATAATATATTCTTCTTCAATATCTACTATGAGCCTAAACCAAAAGTCCAGAAAAAAAATTGGAATTTTTTTTATTTGATCTCAATAAAAACTATGCAGAAAGTGATACAGCCTATAAATATTTGAGCCATAAGAATTTTGAACCATCGCAAGTACTCAATAAATACTGGTAAATAATAAACTGAGTCAAAGTTGTATCTGAAACTCAAACTATTTGATAAAGCAAGAACACTTAGAAAAGAATTTACTATTCCATGTTTAAATGCACCTTCAGGACAAGAGTCACATTTAAAAAAAAAATCTCTGTAAACGTACATGTTTGCTTAGAGATTTCTTTCTAAGATTGTCATAAAATCTATGAGAATATCTTTCTGCATCTTAAAAAGTCTACTTCTCGGCCAGGCATGGTGGCTCATTCCTGTAATCCCAGCACTTTGGGAGGCCAAGGCGGGCAGATCACCTGAGGTCAGGAGTTCGAGACCAGCCTGGCCAAGATGGCAAAATCCTGTCTCTACTACAAATACAAAAAAATTAGCTGGGCATGGTGGTGGGCACCTCTAATCCCAGCTACTTGGGAGGCTGAGGCAGAAGAATTGCTTGAACCTGGGAGGCAGAGGTTGCAGTGAGCCAAGATCGTACCATTGTACTCCAGCCTGGGTGACAGAGCAAGACTCTGCTTCAAAAAAAAAAGAAAAAAGAAAAGAAAAAAGTCTACTTCTCAAACTTTTGAAGTGTCAGGGCAGTGATTACTCCTGCGAATGGCAGCAACTGGAAAGCAGCCGGAGAGTTTCTGGGGACCCAGGAGTAATTCTGGTTTCTCGATAGAGTACTGATTATGAGGTAGCTGTTTGTGAAAATTCATCAAGCTGTACACATATTTTTATGTTTTTCTGCATATATACTATACATCACACTAAAAAAGTCCACTCCCTTACCCCATTATACCTCTGGGTAATCTGACAGATTATGAATTAACATATTTAGTAAAAGATGAATTGGAAACCATCTCACCTCTAACAATACCAGTTTTACTTGCTTATATGAGACATTCTTAGCAATGTTCTTTAGTTTAGAACATTCTAAGGAACCAATATATACACACATCTTGCAGACTTTTAGTATAAAGATAATATAACCAATTACTTAAATTCAGTACTTCAAATCAGTAAGTTGTTACTAAGTACTTAGAAAATCCAAGATGCCACAGGGGCTTCTTTAATGCTGTACAGATTTATGGAGTAAGATAACATAGAGAAGAACTCAAAAACAGCCTTTGGAAATCTGGCAGCTGACATGGATTCTTTTTAACATTTTACTTCAGTTATTGGGAAAAATGAGTAGATGCCATACTTTTAGCATCTTGGAAAATGTTTCCTAGAATAAGTAGGTGTCAAAACTTGTCATAAATGTGTATCATTATAGATAAATGGGTAGACAGAAGGGCAAACCAAGCAGCTGGAAGTGCATGAACAAAGGTGCGGAAGCAGGGGAGCATATGGCAAGTAATGAGTCACTAAAAGCAAATATTCTGGCTGAATGGGTGTGCCTATTTCATATCAGAATTTTTTTCTGACTCCAAGCTACCAGAGAAGCTGGCACAACGTGAGTCGCTTTCCTTTCCTACTCACAGAAATAAATGTTGTGGCAGCTCTGCTTGGCTATACAAAAGCCATAAGACATCCTTTTCAAAACTATTGTTTTGGAATCTGGCCCTGAAATGTTTTAGAAAGATATCCAGTTAAGTCACATTTTCTCATGTGCATCAGCATGAATGCTTGGAGCCCTGCTGGTAGTGATAACCACTGCTATCTTATTTGTCAACAAAGGCAGACAGTGCATCTGTCACAGGCAGAATAATACCCAATCCCTCAAGATGCCTGCTTCCTAATCCCCAGAACTTGTGAATATGGTACCTTACACAGCAAAATGGAATTTGCAGATGTTCGTTAAGGATATGGGCCTTGGGATGAGGCAGATTGTCTTGGATTATTTGGGCAGACCCAATCTAATCACATGAGTCTTTAAAAGCAGAGAACCTTTCTCTGCTGGCTCAGAGAGATAAAATAGAAGGAGGAAGAGGAAAGATTCAAAGTATGAGAGGGGCTTGACCTACTGTCGCTGTCTTTGAAGATGAAGGAAAGGAACTATGAGCGAAGGAATGCAGGTGGCCTCTAGAAGCTGGGAATGGCCTTCCCTTTATATCCAGGAAGAAAATGGAGATCTCAGGTCTACCACCAAAAGGAACTGAATTCTGCCAGCAATCCAAATGAGCCATGAAAAAGATTATCCCCTAGAGCCTCCAGAAAGGAACACAGTCCTGCTATGTTGACTTTAGTCTAATGAGACCTGTGCAAAACTTCAGACCTACAGAACTGTAAGATAATAAATTTGTATTATTTAAGTTGTTGAACATGTGGTAGTTTGGTATGGGAGCAATACAAAGCTAATATAGGCTTGGATAGTTTTATTCAGTATGGGATGTTCTTATCACATTGGCCTTGGATTGCCCACAAGAGAGACAAGCTATCATTTGGGAGATGTAGCAGGGTTGGGGGTGTGGGGCAGACAGAGTTTGTTTGTGGGGAGAGATCAATGTTGATTTTACAGTTCTCCTTAAATAAATTTTCCCTCCAATAGCATATACATATTAGATGTTAGTCAAATATTTAGTGTAGCAGCTTAAAAAGAAAAACACTACAAAAATAAAAATACTCAAGATTCTGCCAATAATGATGAGCAGGGATATCTTTGTCTTAACCCTTCCTGATACACTGGGGCCCAGAGATTACTGAAATAGACATGAAATGATGCATAACAATTAGATGCAGTTGTTTTTTGTTTTTTTGTTTTTGCTTTGTGTGTGTGTGTATGTGTTTTGTTCGCTTGTTTTTGAGACAGAGTCTTGCTCTGTTGCCCAGACTGTAGTGCAGTGGCATGATCTCAGCTCACTGCAATCTCTGCCTCCTGGGTTCAAGAGATTCTCTGCCTCAGCCTCCCAAGTAGCTGGGATTACAGGCTCCTGCCACCAAGCCCAGCTAGTTTTTATAATTTTAGTACAGATGAGGTTTCACCATATTAATCAGGCTGGTCTTGAACCCCTGACCTCAAGTGTTCCACCTATTTCAGCCTCCCAAAGTGCTAGGATTATAGGAGTGAGCCATCATGCCCGACCAGGTGCAGTTTTTATTAGTCATAAAATCAACATGTGGAACATATTTTAAATGCAGATTCCTGGGTCTCAACCCAAAGAGTCTCATTCAGAAGTTTTAGGATGAGGCCCAGGAATCTGAATGAGATCGAAAACAAGGATTTCTGATTTTTTTTCCTCTAACAAATGGCTAATACTGCTGAAGCATTCACCACTTCTCCCACCAACTACCTGAGACCTCTGCTATGCTGATCAAGACCCCAAGTGAAAATCTTGTCAGAAGTTAGCCCAGAAGCTAGCCCATCTAGCAGACTAGATGATTAAGGACATAGCTTTGATATGAGTAGACTTGGATTTGAGTCTGCTCCTGCCTCTCAGTTAAGTTCTGTGTGCCTCAGTTTTCTCATCTGTATAAAAGGAATGAAAGACCTACCTGTCCATAGGGTTATGACAGATTAAGCACAGTTCTTGGAACAAGTTAACTATTCAGTTACTATGATTATCACTACCACTATAGTTCCATGTTCAGATGAAATCAGAGGCAACTTGAATTCTTTAGCATTTTTTTATTCCTATAACAGTGTCTGGAAAGACTAAACATTTAATAGAAACAAGCTTCCATTCTGGACTGCAAGGAATTAAGCGTGTTTACAAGAGGTTGACGTTCATGTCTAGTTAAGGCTATATGTACCCAAAGGGGTATAATTTTATTCCAAACCTCTAAAAAGGTTGTCTGAAGCAAAAAAAAAATTCTTCCTAGTTACAAACACTTTGGAAATGTATCTTTTTTTAACCTTAAAATATGAAATGCCAACTGTATGGATTATTGTGACAAGTGCTTGCGATCACTGGCTGTTTTAGTGGCTAACTGGGCAAGGCTCCATTGTGATTAGAAGGTGGTTGAAACTGCAATTAAATAACCTACTCAAGGTTACAAAGCAATTTAAATAATCTCGACTCAAGGTGAATATGAAGGACATAAATAATTGTGTCACTGGCTGTGTGTGGTGGCTCGTGCCTGTAATCCTAGCACTTTGGGGGGGGTCAGGGTGGGCAGATCACCTGATGTCAGGAGTTCAAGAACAGCCTAGCCAACATAGTGAAACCCCATCTCCACTAAAATACAAAAATTAGCCTGGCATGATGGCAGGTGCCTGTAATCCCCACCTCGGGAGGCTGAGGTGGGAGAATTGCTTGAACCTGGGAGATGGTGGTTGCAGTGAGTCGAGATCGTGCCACTGCACTCCAGCCTAGGTAGCTGAGCAAGACTCTGTCTCAAAAAAAAAAATTGTGGGCCAGGTGCGGTGGCTCATGGTAATCCCAGCACTTTGGGAGGCTGAGGCGGGTGGATCACGAGGTCAGGAGTTCAAGACCAGCCTGGCCAACACAGTGAAACCCCATCTCTACTAAAAATACAAAAATTAGCTGGGTATGGTGGCAGGTGCCTGTAATCCCAGCTACTTGGGAGGCTGAGGCAGGAGAATCACTTGAACCCAGGAGGTGGAGGTTGCAGTGAGCTGAGATCATGCCACTGCACTCTAGCCTGGGCGACAGAGCCAGACCCTGTCTCAAAATAAATAAATAAATAAAAAATTTTTAAAAATTGTGTCACTAAACAATACACACAAGTCAACATGAAAATGAATAGGTACAAAAAGCAAATAGCACTACAGTCCATGCTGATGACGTGATCACAGTCAAATGGCCTGTTGTTGGGGTCCCAACTAGAAAAACAGATCAGAGACCAAAAATTTAATTAATGATATAGAAAAATAAGTGATTAATTGTAAAGGAAGAAAAATGCCTATTTTTTTGTTCCTATATCATTTAGTGTTCTTTCTCTTCTGCTAGTGTGTACCTTCCTCCATCATTCTTTTTTCTCGACTTTATCCTTTATACAAAAGGTAGAAAACATTAACAAATGAGAAAAGGGGCATCTGAAGAAAAGTCTTCATGTTTGCTCCTGCTATTTTTTCTGAGACTATCATCTTTCAGACTACGGGGCAGGCTTATCCATTGGGAGATACCCTTATCTTTATGTTTCCATGAGGACCTATTATCAAAGCAGCACCTCTGGCCTCTTTGCACTTCTTTCTCACTGTCCTCCATAAAAGGGGAATCGATTTACCTCACTGGAAAGATGGTGTCTTGGGCCCACTGAACCTCACTCCTCTACAGGAATGGTTCTCAGACTTTATATGTAATAGAATCACCAAAAGGGCTTGTTAAAATATGGATTCCTGAGTCCATCCTCCAGAATCTTTAATTCAGTTTGTCTGGAAGGGAGATCAAAAGTCTGCATGTCTAGTAAGTTTCAAGGTAATGCTAAAGCCTCTTGTCTGAGGACCACACTTTTAAAAACACTGCTATACTGAATGGAACTGAAGTGGGTTTTTGCAGAGTGGGGTAGGGTAAAGTGCTAAACATCACTGTCCTTACATGATTTGCCCGTTACCTCTTCAGCAGCTGCTTGTCCTCAGGACATAAGCTCTCTTCCTCCTCCACAAGGTAAAGACCCAGAGGCAACTGTTCAGTGGGTTTGCCTGGGATGTGGTGAGTAGACATTAAGCTTCTGGGAAGGATATTAGGAAGGCCATTTGGCCACAGGCCCAGGCTGCAATCCTGGTCCAGCTCCACCAGGAATAAAGTTGACATTTCAAATTCCATTTGAGAGATCTGTATCTATTTCTCAGTTGGTTCAAAGAATAAAGGAAAGAAGAGTGTGAATTGTCAGGCCCCTCAAGTAAGAGCATCCATCATGATCATGATTGTGGAATGATCAGAAATATAACTAGGAATTACAAAGTCTGTGACCTCACTCTGGAAGCAGAGTGACCCTGTCTTGTCTCAGCCATAATGCTGAAGCCAGATGACATCATCTGTATACAGTGAATAATGTTCTTGCTCCTATGGAACATGCTTTTGCCACCAAAGTAAGGTAAATGAAAAGAAGATATAGGGTCTTCAGGAAATTCAGCCTACATTACTTCTCTGGGTCAATCATCAGCAGTTGTCCAGATCACGCTGGCTGCCTCAACAGCCTCCTTCCCACTCACAACTAAGCCAAGCCCTGGGGCTATTCTTCAGTGCCTTGGACACCTCTTCACCACCCCCACTCTACCCTCCTTTTCCATCCTTGGGTCTGGCAGCTGTTTCTGTGCTGTGTTCTGCCCACCCTACCCAGATCCTACAGATGGATGCTTCTGTCTCAATTTTCAAATGACACACTGCCTTCACACCCTGTAGTACAGCCAGGCTTGCTTCACCTCTGCCCAGCCCCACCCCCTGCCACAGTTCTTGAAATCCCCAACAGCACTCAACACTTCCAGTCACTCTTTCTCCAGGAAGGAAATCTAGAGAGCGAAAGATTTTCCAAAGAGCAGCAGAATTAAAACACACCCTCCTCCACAAAACAGAAAAAGAAAGCAGCAGGTGGAACCCACGCCAGGTCTCACACTCTGTAGCCGCCATACTCCTGGGGCACCCATCACAGGCTCTTGAAACTCCTCCTTCACCAAACTAAGAGCCTCTCCTGGCTGCCAAAGGGATAAAATGGCACCCATGGGCCAAACACTGCCTGGACACATGTCCTCTGTGGCTCAACAACTGTTGGATTTTTTTAAATTTTGGAGCAAATATATAAAAATTAGGAGATTAGCATAAAATTCAGATTTCTGTTTTTTCATTTAAAATCAGAATATCTGGCAATACTGTGCCCACATGCCTACCTGGTAACACTGGGCTGAGCCAGGGATGCTGTACCCTTTAGATAATGTGTGAACCTTCAAGTCTGGCACAGGCCTTGTGATTCCCTGCCATCCCTGTTCTCTCACTGCCTTCTTCCCCAGAACATACCTGAACGACCACCTGCTTCTGCACACATTTCCGCCCTTGGTAGTTAAGCGTAAGCTCTACTGCCTGCTGCTGCTAATTTCCTGAGCTATCCCTGAGCTGTAATTATATGGTATGGTGCTGTTGAGAGAAAGAACATATGTATTCTTTCTCCTCCTCAGCTGGTGGTTGCTTCCATTCTCAGTCATGAAACTGTATTTGTACAGATCATGAACAAATGGCAAATCCCAAAGCGACCTGACTCACAGAGGGTGAGGAGAGAGAGGGTATAAGGACTCAAAATAAAAAGACAATCCTTTTTGTAACATTTCTAGTTCCTTAAAAGATCCATACTAATGAAAGAAAAGGTAGCCATATCCTGTATTGTTACAGGACAGAAATTCCATAATCAGAACTTACCAGTGGTAAGTTTACAGTGTACTTAATTTTTAATTAAACATAAAGCAAATAAAAGTATGTTGTGCTTGGTAAGACCCTGTCACCTGTTAGTCCTCTTCATTTAGCCATAAGCTATATAATAATAGCTTAGAGTAGAATTTTTCCTAACAGGAAACAATCACAGTGCAATAAAAGTGTACAAAGATCTTTTCTTTTCTTGAGTCATCTGTTATGTGCATGTACAATGAACTGGTTGAAGATATCACTATGTCATCCTATGACCTCAGTGTCACAGCAAAAGACACACCCCGGGCTGGCACAAGTGTGGGTACCTTCTGAATTCCTGGTCTTTGCCCATAAGATTAGATTAGTGAGTCACTGTTAAGGTAAATACTTGCTTTTCAAAATCCTTCCTTCTCTTTCATACCTCTTTCCTTCTAAGACCAGAACTTATTTTTTTCTTCGTTTTTTTTTTCTTTTGACACAGAATCTTGCTCTGTCACCCAGGCTGGAGTGCAATGGCATGATTTCGGCTCACTCCAACCTCCGCCTCCCAGGTTCAAGCAATTCTCCTGCCTCAGTTGGAGTAAATGTTACCAGGTAGCTGGGATTACAGGCTTGAGCCACCACACCTGACTAATTTTTGTATTTTTTGGTGGAGACAGGGTTCCATCACATTGGCCAAGCTAGTCTCAAACTCCTGGCCTCAAGTGATCTGCCAGCCTTGGCATCCCAAAGTGCTGGGATTACAGGCATGAGCCACTGTGCCCAGCCCCAAGACCAGAACTTAAGTGGGAAAATAAACTGTATCTGATCCTAATTCTCTTTCTTCTCACACTTCCTAGGATAAGGACAGATTCTTTAGTCCTTTTCTCCTGGTTCAACATAAAACAGGCTCAAAATTGGCCAGGCATGGTGGCTCACACCTGTACTCCCAACACTTTGGGAAGCTGAGGAGGGTGGATCTCCTGATTTGGGAGTTTAAGACCAGCCTGGCCAACATGGGTGAACCCCTGTCTCTACTAAAAATACAAAAATTAGCTGGATGTGGTGGAACATGCCTGTAATTCCAGCTACTCAGGAGGCTGAGGCAGGAGAATCACTTGAACCCAGGAGGCAGAGGTTGCAGTGAGCCAAGATCGGATCACTGCACTCCAGCTTGGGGGACAGAGTGAGACTCTGTCTCAAAAAAAAAAATAATAAACATAAAAAATAAAACAAAATTAAATGAGGGATTTTTTTTTCTTTTTTCGAGACAAGGTCTTGTTGTATTGACCAGGCTAGACTCTAACTCCTGGGGTCCAACTGATCCTCCCACCTCAGCCTCCTGAATAGCTAGGATCACAGGCGCACAACATCACCCCTGGTTGGTGAGGGAAATTTTAAATAGTCCACTAGAAATCTTTCAGTTAAATTCATTTGAGCTCTAACCTTTTCTACTGATACAACTAAAGTAACAATGAAGGTAGGACTAAGGCTATATCTACAGTGGAATGAGCCACGAGGATGATGAACAATGATCCCTTTGGAATATGATTTGCAGGTCACAGAGCACCTTCTCATAATATATCTCATACAACAGAGCATTTTGTAAACCTTACATACAAATACAACGTATCTGTATTATGATTTTTGCGCTGGACACGATACATCATTACACTGTAAATCCAGCCCTGCCCCAATTCTCAGTGTTAATTCAGTTAGTTCAGAAAAAGGAAAGGTCTCAGCATGCTGTTTATCCAGAGTTAGAATTGGAGTTGATTATCTTTTCTCATGGACAGAAACAAGTTAAAAGTAACCAGTGAGAGCTATTAAAACACTTATTTGCTAAATTCCTCTTTCAATGATACACTTGTTTCTTAGGAAAAATAATATTTTAATCTTTACTCACCACTTCTATTTTCTTACATGGTAATAAAAAAAATGGTCCATTGACTTTTGCACATATATTTCAGTACCTAGGGTAGGATAATATGCCATTGAGAGCTCTGGCTTTAGAGTCAGAATTCTTGAGAATGAATATAGACTCTGCTTCTTCCTAACTATATCACCTTAAACAAGTTATTCAACCTTTCTGAGTCTTGGTTTCATAGCTAAAAAGTTAAGAGGATAATAATACCAACTTCACACAGTTTCAGGGAGGCTTAATTAAAACAAAGGGCTTAGAAAAAGGCCTAATATATATAATAGTAAATGTCCAATAGATATTAGCTATTATTTTCAATACTGGTGATTCATGATTATCATAAAATCAGTGGTCCTCAAAAGCAATATGTATGTGCACTTACGTGTATAGTACGTACATACTATATAGATAATACTACATACATACTACATATAATACTATATACATATTATTTTAAAAAAATTTTTGGGAGACAAGATCTTGCTTTGTTGCCAAGGTTGGAGTACAGTGGTACAATCGTGGCTCACTGCAGCCTCAAACTCCCAGGCTCGAGTGACCTTCCTTTCTCAGCCTCCTGAGTAGCTAGGACTACAGGCACATGCCACAATATCTGGCTAATTTTTAAATTTTTTGTAGAGACAGGGTCTTACTATGTTGCCCAGGCTGGTCTTGAATTTTTGGCCTCAGATGATCCTCCCACCTTGGCCTCTCAAAGTGTTGAGATTACAGACATGAGCCACCATGCTTGACCAATTTAAGTAATTATTAGGGCAGTTCAGTATTTATTTGTGAGAATAAAACAACACAGAGCTCTTTCTGGACTAGGGGGTGGACAAACTCAGCCTGAAGGCCAAATCTGGTCCACTGCCTGCTTGCATATAACCTGTGAACTAAAAACAGTTTTTACATTCTTAAACAGCTAAAAATCAAAAGAATAATAGTTTGTGACATGGGAAACTTATAGGAAATTAACATTTCAGTGCCCACAGATTAAATTTATTGGAAGACAGCTATGCTTATTCATGAACATATTGTCTACGGCACCTTTCATGCTACAAGGACAGAGTTAGGAAGTAGAGACAGAGACCATATGAAACACAAAGCCTAAAATATTTATTACATGGCAGAAAAAGTTTGCCAATTTCTGGTCTAGACTGTTAGCTCTATGATGGTAGAGACAGATGAAGCCTAGCTTAGTGCCTGAGCCCATTAATGAATGAATGTGGAACCAACACGAAAAGCCTGAGACGGGGCTCCTCATATGCGGTAAAGATAGTTGTTCTCAAACAACAGAGAGCCTTTTTGAAAACTGGGTAAGAGAGGACTGCCCCAGTCTGTGCAGCCCAGCGAGGGTCTTTGCCATCCTATGATTCTAATGGTGGAATTTGAGGCCACACTGAAGAGAGTAGAGAAACGGGACATCAAAAGGAGAAACTAACAGAAGAATTCTGCATTCATCAAAAACATCCTATTAAGACAATATTAGAATCACAAAAACAGAGAATTCACTTGGGAAAAAATCATATTAAAAAAATCCTATGGGCTTAGTTTACCTCAAGCCTATTTTTAGATACGGCTGCTTAAAAGGTTTACAAAGTCTTAAGCTGCTATATATAAGTATGATCCAAATCACAGTAAATGTTAGATCTTACTGTACTCTGTGCTAGTTAGACAATATCCAGAGTGTCACGTTCAACCTACAGAGCCTTATTTTTAAGGTAATTTCATGACATTCTGGTTTCTAGAGGTGAGCTATCTGCATGGTGATAGGTCTAATCTAGGCACCATTCAAACAAGGCAAGTTGATGGAACTGGAGAATATTTGCCATAGAGATGAAATTGTAGTGCCCAATCTAAATGAACGTAATTCATATAAAACACTTCAGAGTGCCTGGCACATAGGAGATACTCAAAAAATACAAGCTTCGTGGAAGCGATGGCAGATGGATCAATAGAGGTCAGGAGTTTGAGACCAGACTGGCCAACATGGTCAAACCCCGTCTCTACTAAAAATACAAAATTTAGCTGGGCGTGGTGATGCACATCTGTAATCCCAGCTACTCAGGAGGCTGAGGCAGGAGAATCCTTGAATCCGACAGGTGGAGACTGCAGTGAGACAAGATGGCACCAGTGCACTCCAGCCTGGGTGACAGAGCAAGACTCCATCTCAAAATAAATAAATACATACATACATACATACATACATATAAGCTTTGATCATTAGCACCATCAGCTGAAGTATTATAATGTAAAAGAAGCTAACCTTATTGTTATATCCTTAGAAGGTATAATCATATACACAATTGGAAATCAGGTTGCTAAATCAGCCATACATAAATTATTACAAATGTTATTAGTTTATGGCAAAGTTTACTTATAATTTTTTATCAGGTGATATTTATATCACTAATATTCAGTCCACTTTTCTGTGTCTATTAAAGAGACTTTGGCAAACGATTTAACTACTTCTGTTGCTCTAAAACAAGGGGTGCAAAAGACATTTATTGTTCACTGAATATCCATGTGCTTCCTCTCACTTCTAGGCCCTTGCTGTTAAGCAGGGTGATGAGATTAGTTCTAGCCAATAGGCTGTGAGTCAAAGTGATTTCTGTCACTCTAGGCCAAAGCATTTCAGAGCTGGTATGTGATCATCCAGTTTCCCTTCCTCTGGTGGGACCACTTGAAAGCCCCATGTTAAGAAAGCAAAGTCACAAAAATTACAGCAGCCTAGATTTCTGAGTCATTGCATATAGGTCAGCTGCCCTGAAGAACAGCCAATACACACTGACATTTACATGTGCAAGACAGCAATGGAGATTTCAGGGTTAATTCGTTACTGTAACACAGACTACTCTATCCTGACCAATACCAGAAAGTCTGATATTTTGATAATATAGAAAGAAATTTTGTATCAATCTGTGATTAATCATCTTGGGGAGTTTACAAAAATTAGCTGAATAAGCAGGGAAATATTCCAAACCTTCCTGAGACAGCTATCTGTGCAACTTTATTATTTCTATTTCACTTCAAGTTCATTCACAGATTATTACATCTACTCCAATTCAAAGATAAATATTTAAAATCAAATCCTCTCTGCCACTCACTTATTACAAAAACTTGGGAGGTGACTAAGACATACATTGAGCAATATGACCACTGGCAAACATACTCAGCTAATGTTGTTCTCCCACATAGCTCCCTGCCTGCTTTATGACCCTTGGGCTTCATTTTCAGAAGACTTGTGGCAGGAATTAGTGCCCCAGGCAAAGCTGGCTTAGTTTTCCTTTGTTAGCAGTCAACAGTCACTCAGTTGATTGGACTGGCCAATTTCAGTGGGTCCCTAAACACAGAGAGATGCTATCTCCTTTGGCTGGCAGTAAAAATATCCAGTAAGGTAAGGACTCAAGTCTGTGTCCTTTGATACATTCCTGGTTTAAAACCACTGGAAACTCTGGACTCTAGCAGGAAGCAGGGTATAGGCTTCCACAGCCCTTAGTTCAAATCTCAGCTCTTCTACTGACAAGCTATGTGAGTCTCAGGCCTAATGACACTGCCTCTCTGAGCCTCAGTTCCTACCCTCTTCACAAAGCATTTTGAGAATTACTGGAATTGATGTCAGTGGAAGTACTCAATATATATTGGATACTTGCTGCCATAATGCAATGGAATTCTAAAAGTTAATCTGAATTTCTATTAACTTGATGTTTTATTATAAGCAAAACAACATTCTCTGCTACATTTAAGCAGTGAAAAATGTATCTTTGGCTTTACCCTTAGGTTAGATGCTGTCTCTTAATAGTCATGAAAATAAACTTCACTACCTAATTTGATAATTTTTCAATGTGATCAAACTCTTATTAGGAAAACATATCTTGAATTAAATTTCTGCTCCTCTTCCAGAGGCAACTGAATTTTTTAAATTCCTAAGAATTTCCCAGCCAAGCATAGTAGATGGCTCATGCCTACAATCCCAGCACTTTGGGAGGCCAAAGCGGGAAAACTGCCTGAGCCCAGGAGTTTCAGACCAGCCTGGGCAACATGGCAGACCCTGTCTCTAAAAATAAATAAAATAAAATAAGATAAATTTTTAAAATAAAAATAAAATAATTTCCCCAACCACATTCTGCTGATTTCCAATTCTGATCATGTATTTTTATACTCCAAGTAAGTTTCTCTGATACTAAAAATCAATGTCACCACAGGCTAACCAGAAAAAAAAATTTTCCGACAAATTCCGACACTGGAGCATTCTACAATGTACCTGACTGCTGTTCCTCAAAACTCTCAAGGTCATCAAGAAACAAGGAAAGTCTGAGAAACCGTCATAGCCAAGAGGAGCCTATGGAGACACAGCAACTAAATGTCATGTGGTATCCTAGATGTGATCCTGGAACAGAAAAGGGATTTTAGCTAAAGACGAAGGAAATATGAATAATCTATGGACTTTAGTGAATAATATAACGAGATAGCTTCATTAATTATAACAAATATGTCATACTAATTAATGTAAGATGTTAATAATAAGGCCAAGCACGGTGGCTTACACCTGTAATCCCAACACTTTGGGAAGCTGAGGCAGATGGATCACAAGGTCAAGAGATCGAGACCATCCTGGCCAACATGGCGAAATCCTGTCTCTACTAAAAATACAAAAATTAGCTGGGCGTGGTGGAGCACACCTGTAGTCCCAGCTACTTGGGAGGCTGAAACAGGAGAATCACTTGAAGCCGGGAGGCAGAGACTGTAGTGAGCCAAGATCATGCTACTGCACTCCAGCCTGGTGACAGAGTGAGACTCCATCTTAAAAAACTAAAAAAGATGTTAATAATAGAGTAACAGTATGTCACTGTGGAGGTATATGGGAACACTGTTTCATCTGCTTCATTTCTTTGTAAATCTGAAACAGTTCTAAAAGATAAAGTCTATTAGTTTTTTTTTAAGTCACCACAATGTGATATCACTTCACATGTATTAAAATGGCCATAATTTAAAAGACAGATAATAAAGTGCTGGTGAAGCTGTGGAGAAACAGGAACTTCCATCCATTGCTGGTAGGAATGCAAAATGGTGTAGCTGCTCCAGAAAACAGTTCAGCAGTTTCTCAAAATGTTAAGTGTAGATTTACTACATGACCCAGCAATTCCACTTCTGGGTATACGCCCAAGAGAAATAAAAATAAATGTGCCTAAAAAAACAGTTCACAAATGTTCACAGCATTAATATTCATAATAGCCCCAAAGAGGAAACAACTCCAATGTCTATAAACTGAAGGATGAATACATAAAATGTGGTATGTCCACATAACAGCATATTATGCACAGCCATGAAAAGAAGTCTTGATATGTGCTACAACATGAATGAACCTTGACAACATTGTACTAAGTGAAATAAGCCTGACACAAAAGGCCACATATTATATGATTCCATTTATTTGAAATTTCAAGAATAGGCAAATCTATAGACAGAAAGTAGATTTGGCATTGCCTAGGGTAAGGGCAGTTAGGGAGGAGACAGTAGAAGATGAGGAAAGTGCTAATGAATACACGGCAATGAAAATATTGTAAAATTGACTATACACTTTAAATGGGCAAATTGTATGCTATTATATTTTAATAAAACATTTTAAAAACAATGTCATGTGTATCAAGAATACTGATGAAACATTATTTAATCCTATTCAAAGTGAAGATTTTGACAATATGTGGTTGATACGAAACTCTTTAATTTCTCTGAGAAGTCCTGCTGCTTGCTTTAGTAATACCCTTAGGGCCTCAGGGCATGATATAGTTTAAAAAGAAAAGAAAAAAACCCAAAACTGTGCATAAGGAAGTTCTAAATGAACTTTGGTATCTTTTCTAGATTAAATGAGCAACATGTACATCACGAGGTCTTCCTTAAGTGTGCCTGAAATGTGAAACAGTACGTAGAATATTCCCACTGATATTTAATAATACATTAACGTGCAAAAATGGGTACCCTATTGTACAGTGCTTCAGGATTCAGTCATTTCCTCTGAATTACTAGAAAATTATAATGTTTTCAGTTCTCCCATTATTTATTGTCCTACTGGTATGAGAAATGCTTATAGTAACCTTGCAGAAATACTTCAATTAAGGCTTAGTCTCCCACAGAACAATATGTATTACATAGGGAGAATATAACTTTGTAAAATATTTAGAAAGTTTAATCTTTTTATCCTACACATTCCAGAGGTACATTAGCAGGAAGCATAAGTTTAAAAGAAAACTTTATTCAAGATAAAAGAGATGGATATTTTCCCATGTTAATCAACTCTTATTTCAAGAACTCGTTTCACTGTTAACATTAGATAAACTATGATGCTCCGTAGTTGAGGGTTAGTCATAAAATACATTTGGACTTATATAAAAATTGCATCTAAATTCATAGAGAAATTATTTTATCTGGTCAGTAACAGAAGAAAATATGAATTGGCTGGAAGAGCAGTACGTTTGGAGCTAGACTGAAGTCCCATGAGGATATGGACTCTATATCTGTCTTGGTCATCACTGTAATCCCAATGCTAAACCCTGACATTTGGCTGGGCATGGTGGCTCACACCTGTAATCCCAACACTTTCGGAGGCCAAGGCGGGTGGATCACGAGGTCAGGAGATCGAGACCATCCTGGCTAACACAGTGAAACACTGCCTCTACTAAAAATACAAAAACTTAGCCTGGCGTGGCGGCACATGCCTGTGATTCCAGCTACTCCAGAGTCCAAGGGAGAAGAATTGCTTGAACTTGGAAGGTGGAGGTTGCAGTGAGCCAAGATTGTGCCACTGCACTCCAGCCTGGCAACAGAGCAAGACTCTGTCTCAAAAAAATAAATAAACCCTAACATTTTTTCAAATGTTGAAATTATAAGACTCAGTTATGAGTTCAATCTCTACCACTTCCTCATCAGGCAACCTCAAGCAGGCAAGTAATTCTCAATGCCTTGGCCACTTGTCAGTGAAAGGAAGCAAAATCAGAAAGCTTTTTAAAATATCAATAAATGTCTTACTTCTTTATCCTGTAGTTGACTAGTTACTTTCACATTCACCATCTTGTTTAATCATCAAACCTACAGCTGAAGAGAAGGTCTCCCTTCTCATGGGGTCAGAAACAGAATCAGACTTTGACTTGTCATCCATGGTTCTGATCATAGGCCAACTGGTTTCAGGTATCTAAACTTTAAATTGCCCTAAGGCTCATTTTAATTGACCATTAAATGTTCAGAGATTTTCAGATTATCTTTTACACTGATAATCTTGAATTTCACTTGACTGTTTCAGGATAAGAAAGGGATTAAGCAAATTGCTATTACTGTTATTTTCCCCAAATTAACTCACTTCCATGACAACTTCTGATAAAAAAAAATCACTGGGTTTTTGTGAGCTGTGTGTCACAGCTGGCACCTCACTGACCTAAAACTGCAATAACTGGGTCACTCTGAGAAACATTTCCTTGACCAAAAGGGTGTCCCAGTGATCCTAAACCTGGAGGGAGTGGAAGGAAAAGGGAGACTTCACCAGGAAATAATTCTGAGAGCTCTCCAGGAAAAGACAGCAGAAGTCTTTGAGAAGTTTTGGTTTATTCACAAAGGTTATAAATACTAACGATATCAAACTAGAGATTCTATTATATACTAATTTTATATTGTCGTTCCACCAAATTATTGATAAGGGTCATAAAACCCTAAGCAGACACTCATTTGTCAAACCTCAAAATTTTAGTAAGTATATATTTTTTTTATGTTTATTTATTTATTTTCTCACTCTGTTGCCCAGGCTGGAGGGCAGTGGCACGATCTTGTTTCACCACAACCTCCGCCTCCCAGGTTCAAGTGATTCTCCTGCCTCAACCTCCCAAGTAGCTGGGATTACCGGCATGTGCCACCACACCCAGCTAATTTTGTATTTTCAGTAGAGATGCAGTTTCTCCATGTTGGTCAGGCTGGTCTCAAACTCCCAACCTCAGGTGATCCACCTGCTGTGTCCTCCCAAAGTGCTGGGATTACAGGTGTGAGCCACCAAGAAGCCAGTACGGCCAGAAAAGATGGCACTTAAGATGGCAAAGTGAAATGAGACAAAAAGTACAATTGTGCCACTGATCAGTCACCATAAATAAGTTGGTTCTGAATCTGCTTTTCTTTTATTTCGACAATTTAGTCTAGATTGTGAGCACCAGCCATGGGAATAACGTGTCGATGAAGCCAGTACTTTCTACCTACAAGGTGAAGCATTTTCAAATTGCTTGATCAATATCAGTTTTAGGCCAGAGATGATCATACATCCACTTTGGATTTTATAATTTGCGATCCAGAAGTATAGACTTACTCTTTTATTCATGGAGTAAATAAAAGAGGGGGAAAGGTTTAGAAAAGTAGCCCTTGGTCCAAGGTGTAATTAACACGACTGATCCTTCCACACACATTTACCAGTGTCTTAAACTCAAATCCAAATTCTATTTCGGCAGCACTGCTAAAATCTCTTATTTCTTAGTTCTCAAAAAAATGAAGGAGCTTTGGTCATCTTTTTTATAAAAACATATTTCCTGGAACTGGATCTATACACAATTTAATGTATTGTGTTCTGATTTCTGCTAATATTTTGGGTCAATGATACCCCAAAACCTTTTGCTTTTTATCATGAAGAAGCCCCCGAGACACCTTCTACCTTACTAATGTGTCCTTCCAATTCATCATCAAGAAAACATAGTTTCTCATGTTTTCTTTGTGGTCAGCTTGGATCTTTTGAAGGAGGCATGTCTGTTTGGAGTGAGTTATTAGCCAGATATTCTCTAAGGTGTTTTTTGTGTTTTGTTTTGAGGCAGGGTCTCACTTTGTCACACAGGCTAAAGTGCAGTGGCATGATCTCAGCTCACTGCAGCCTCAACCTCCTGGGTTTTGAACCCAGCCTAAGTAGCTGGGACTACAGGGTGGCGCGATCCCCCCACCTCAGCCTAAGTAGCTGGGACTACAGGCACACGCCACCATGCCCAACTAAGTTTTTTTTGTAGAGGTAAGGTTTTGTCATGTTGCCCAGGCTGGTCTCAAACTCTTAAGCTCAAGTGATCTGCCTGCCTCAGCCTCCTAAAGTTCTGGGATTACAGGCATGAGTCACCGTGACCAGCCAGTCTCGTAGTTTTATAGCTGTGAATTGCTCACAAAAGTCAATCATAAAATTTAGTTTCTCGTAAAGTCTAAAGTCCCATCACCACTGGACTTTATGAACAAAGCTATATCTGACTCTGCTAGGAAATATTTTCTGATGAAACAAGTGTTTTAAGTAAGAAAAAAAACCTCTCCCAATCATCTAACTCCTTGCCCTTTTCTGTGCCTACAATATTACTATAACAAAAAGCAATGTGCCTTTACAGAAGCCATGCCACGTGTCTTACCAAAAACAGCACATAGGCACTTTTAGACACAGTGCTGAAAAGAAATCAGATGATCAAAGTTGAACAGCCTCACATCTTATGTGACCTTACATGTCAGCAAAACCAAATTTTGATTCTAGCAATCAAAATTGTATAACCATTTTATAACCAATAAACCCATATGTGGCACAAATGACTCTTTCTCTCTGACATTCATCATCAGCCAAAGTAAAATGTTAATTTGGAACTGGATGAAGTGACAAGCTTTTGGATGTTGAGAGAAGTCATGAGGGCCAGGCACGGTGGCCACGGCCTCAACACTTTGGGAGGCCGTGGCAGGCGAGTCACTTGAGGTCAGGAGTTGGAGACCAGCCTGGCCAAACATGATGAAATCCCAACTCTACTAAAAATACAAAAATTAGCCTGGCAAAGCCAGAAGCTGTGGCCCTGTTTTTCAGATCCAGAAAAGAGGCCCTGGGAACACAGAACCACTCAGGGGAAGGCAAAGCAGAACCAGGAAATAGAGAGCTCAGGCAGCAAGGGAGGGAAGCACGCTCTCAGCTGGGTTCCATTTTGAGACTCCCGGGAGAGAATAATTTCTCTAAGTAATTAGGTTCATCAAGAGGAAGGGGAGGAGCACATTCTGTCGCAGGTCAAAGCTGGGGCCTGCAGTTCTGGCCTTTGAATTATTCGTCTTTGACCTGGGCTCTTTCCTGAGGTATCCACACCCACCTCCAATTAGTCCACAGGGACTTCACAACTCCCTGATCATAAAAATTTGGGGAGAATATGTTCACATCTGGATTTTTCCTGGGGATTTATAGCCATAGTTCAAAGGCCTGATATTAGGATCATGACCCATAAATATTTCAGGAACTTCCAGCAGTGTATTCTGACACCCCAGGGAAAAAAATCCTTACACCTGGTCACTCCAGAGTTTTTAGGCTCCTACACAAGGTGAAGTTTCCCAGTTTCCCATCGCCAACTCCACAGACATCCACTAGATGACCACCAACTTACTCCCTTACCACAGCTCCGCTCCAAAAGAGGGTGGGGGCAGAACAGAAGTGGCTTTAATGGTGTATCCAGAGAAAAAGCTGCTGTCTCTTTCTCTAGGAATGCCTCAGGATTTAGACAAAGACTAAGTGAATTAGCCAGGTATGCTGGTGCATGCCTGTAGTCCGAGCTACTTGGGAGGCTGAGGCAGGAAAATCACTTGAACCCGGGAGGCAGAGGTTGCAGTGAGTCAAGACTGCGCCACTGCACTCCAGCCTGGTGACAGAGCAAGACTCTGTCTCAAAAAAAAGGAAAAAAAAAAAGACTAAGTGGAATGGAAAAAAAAAAAAAAAACCAGAATGATTTATCACTGTTGTTTTGGTTTTTTAAAATGTGGCTCAAAGAATGTTGGTGATTCTACTAGCTGAAACCTGTGGCCATTTAAGCATCTGTTAGAGTTACCTCAGAAAGAGCTTTGCATTTTTGTTTAGACATTTGATTAAGTTATTTGAGCGCTCAGTGTGTAAAGTCAGATAGGCCTGGGGTCAAATCTCAGCTCAGCCACTTATAAACTGTGTGACCTCAGATGAATGCTTTTATCTACCTCTCCAAGCCTCAATTTTCTCGTGTAGAAAATGACGGTAGGCCAGGTGCAGTGGCTTATGCCTGCAATATCAGGGCTTCGGGAGGCTGAAGAGGGAAGACTGCTTGAGGTTAGGAGTTCGAAATCAGCCTAGACAACATAGCAAGACCTCATCTCTACAAAAAAAAAAAAAAATTCATTACCTGGGCAGATCTGGGAGACTGAGGCGGGAGGATTGCTTGAGCCCAGGAGTTCAAGGTTACAGTGAGTTATGATCGTGCCATTTCACTCCAGATTGGGTGACAGACTGAAATCTTGTTTTTAAAAAATAAAAATTAAAAATAAATAAAATTAATAATTATTGTACCTATCTCATAGGATGGTTTATAAAGATGAAATTATATATTACTTGTAAAATATTTAATATAGTGTCTGGTTCATGGAAGACATTCTGTAATACTAGCTATTAATATTACTATTATTTTAAGATATATGTCATTTTACAAAGGGCCATGGTAAACACTAGGATTTAATATTTGGACATTTAAGTGTATGAGACATTAGCTTCAACATACTACCTGATTTTGCATCTGCCTAATCAATTTTCACTAATGTCATGATAAAATATATATATATATATGTAAAATATATAAAACCAGGCCAACCCTTCCCTTCCCTTTTGCTAGCCATTTCTCAAGCTCATTTGTTTGGTCTCTCCTCTCAACTGCTCTCTCTCTCCTTGACATTTTTTTTTTCTTTTAGACAGAGTCTCGCTCTGTTGCCAGGAGCCAGGCTGGAGTGCAGTGGCACAATCTCAGCTCACTGCAACCTCCGCTTCCTGGGTTCAAGCAATTCTCCTGCCTCAGCCTCCCAAGTAGCTGGGACTACAGGTGTGCGCCACCACGCCCAGCCAATTTTTGTATTTTTTAGTAGAGACGGGGTTTCACCATGTTGGCCAGGATGGTCTCAATCTCCTGACCTCGTGATCCGCCCACCTCGGCTTCCCAAAGTGCTGGGATTATAGGTGTGAGCCACTGCGCCCAGCCTCTCCTTGACATTTTTAATGGACCATCCTTGTCTGTAGAAATATGAAGATGGTGATCACAGTGTGCAAGTCAATGGCAAGGATGTGCCATCCAGCAGCTCCCTCAATGCTGTGTGCAGCTCAACGGAAAGGCTGTGTTTTGATTTGCAAAATGGCTATGATTTGCAAAATGCAACATCTGTTCCAAGTAAACAAATATTCCAAACCACCTCTTGAACTGGAATTTTAGATTCAGAAGCGCTGCTTTCTGTCTTGTTTTTCCAGGTAGAATCTGATCACAATTGTCTCTCTCTCAACCTTACCTCACGCTCGTGTTCTTGGGTTATAAACACCACCTTTTGGTGCCACCCTCCTGGCCTACCCTCACTGCACCTGGCCTACCCTCTCCAAAGCCATTGCTCACCACCTTCTGGTAGTGTAGAATGTCTCTAGGAAATAGACTCTTACTCCCAAGGACTTTGGGCCAACCCATTTGTGTCATCTGCCTTTGACAAGCCAAGCTACCATGACCTTTCCAGACTTCAGCTCCCCAGTGTGCAGATTCCTAGGAGCCTGGCCTCACTCCCTCCTTACTGTGTATACTCAACCTTGAACTGGCCAACAGCCTGTGTTTCACTCTTCCAATGACACACACATTCTCTCATCGGCCACTAAATTTCCCCTTTAGATTGCTTTCTGAGGGCTTTCAATCCGCAAAACATCTCGAACTGGAGCATCTTGCTACCAACTCAAATTAATTTGGGGAGGCTGAGCATGGTGGCCCAGGCCTATAATCCTAGCACACTGGGAGGCTGAGGCAGGTTGATGGATTCAAGACCAGCTTGGGCAAAATAGTGAGACCCCCATCTCTAAACACAAAAGATACGAAATAGCCAGGCATGGTGGCACATTCCTGTGGTCACAGCTACTTGCGAGGTTGAGGTGGGATCACTTGAGCCCGGGGAGGTCAAGGCTGCCACTGATCATGTCGCTTCACTTCAGCCTGGGTGACAGAGTGGGACCCTGTCTCAAAATCATCATCATCATTATCATCATCATCTTAGGGCCAAGAACCTTAAAAAGTAAGAGTTAATGAGAAGAGCTTGGGTCTAGTAACAAGGAAACTTAAACAGAGCTTCTGGTTATCTCACTAACTAACTTAGTTAAGAATATCTGAGTCCCTCCTCTATACAATTAAGGGATGGTCTTGATAAAGTGCTACCATATAGCGCTAAGATCCTAAATGTCCACCCTCCCCATGCCAAAATGCACTTATTTATTTATTTATTCATTCATTCACGTAACAACTATTGAGTGTCTGATATTGCAAAGCAATGTGCCAGGTATTGTGAGGGGTTAAAGGTCATCCTTCAGAGAGCTTATCATCTAGAATGGGAAATAAGACAATCACATCACTAACTATAAGAAACAGAGACAATATCACAATTGGAAATACTTCTAAGATAAAAAGAACATTATAAACCCATTACTAACCCTGAAATTCATTTTCAACATATCTTTCCTTCTCTGCATCTAGTCTTTTACCACATGCTTCTTCCTTTACATTTCTTAAATCTGTGCCCTCCATTCTCCCAGTGACAGGCTTCATCCAGGGCCTGGACAACTGCTCCCTAGTATATTTTTATGCCTGTCTCTAGTACTTCCCCTAACTAATCTGTGATCTATTATCAAAATCTGAGGAATCAGAAATGGACTTGGCTGCTGTCTTGATACAGCTCTAAGATGGCCTTCCCCATATTATAGAACCACCGCATGAAATCCCTTTACAAAACTATCCATACTTCACTTCCTTCCCCTACTCCCTCCCACAAACAGTGGCTGAGAATATACTTTGTGCTTAGTGCTGGGTAGGATGTTTAAGTCATAGGCTTTAACCTCCAAGAGCTTATACAACCTGTCAACTTCCTCGTCAGGAAGTTGGGAGGTGCTAAAATACTCAGGATACTATATACAATGGGGATACTAACAGCACAAACAACAGTAGTAAGTGCTATAGGGTTCAGAAGAGGGAGAGCTACTTCAGGCTATGGCAATCAAGGAAGGCTTCCAAAAAGAGGTCACACCTGAGCTACACCTTGCAGCATGGGCAGGACTTCAATACGGAAAGAGGCAGGCAAATAGGCATTTTGGGCCAAGGGCCCAAGTGACTGAGGGAAGGAAGGAGGGTGGTTTCAGGACCAGCAAATTGTTAGGTGGGGCTTCCATGAGAGGGCACTTTTTAAAAGAAATTTATGAGGTACTAGCAAGCTTAATAAGAGAAACAACTAATTTTCTGATTAAGCCAGACTTCGTGGTATAAGAAGATAAAAGAGAAAAAAGAAGTTTAATAATCGAGGTAAAGAAGAATATCAGCAGGGAGTGGTAAAAAGACCCCAGAAAATGAGAAAAGCTGGATCCCAGGCCTAGCTTTGCCAATGAGGGGCTTGGGTGGCCACAGCAAGTCATCCAACCTCGCTGGTCTCAGTTTTCTCATTTGTAAACTGAAGCAGCTGAACTGAATGACCTCGAAGGTCTCTACAGTCCAAAACTAGACCAACTGTATATTATTTCTGCCATTAAAACATTTATCATGGGAGGAATGAAGGGCGGCAGGATACCTGTATTCCCTTTCCATATAGGTTTCTCTTTCTGAACTTAAAATTTCTTCTTCCTAAACTTACTATTTCTATACATGTATGCCTCCATATTACAAATTTAACACTTTACTACAGAATTTCATTACATAATTCAACTTAAAGAAGAGCTGATTACGAAGCTGGTGGAGGGTGTAAAAGTACTTGCTTCAAGTTCAGTGTGTGCACCCTGGCCTGAAATCTTGCTTCTGGCTCACAGGTTCTTGAAGAAATTTATGCAGCATAGCTTAAGCCTCACACAAACATCCAACACCGCGGCCCGAGGGGAAAATATCACTGTATAAGCCATAAAATGTGACACAGTAAGTAAAAGGGGAAAGTGCGAACTCTGTCACTCATCTAAACGACCGCTTCCATTTAATAGTACCAAATGACGCCTGAAATACAGTAATAATTGAAAAGTTAGGAGGAAATCTTAAATTTTGTAAAGTCTCCACTTGAAAATGCAGCTGAAACACGGAAAGTTTATTTGCAGTGAAATTCGCTGAAAACTGACATTTTAATGCCGCATCCAGTGGTCCCTGTGCTCGAGGAAAGGTACTAAAAAGAGAAAGCACGGATGGGATTTTACTCCAGCCCTATTGATCCTATGCACCAAAAGGCCAAAGGCAAATAAACCAGTCACAGAATTCAAACAAAACAGGCTGGATAAGAAAGCCTCACTGGCAGCCACCCAAAGTGGAAAATAGAAAACTTAATGAAATACTTTACTTCATTACAGGGAATCACAATTCAGTTTTCAGGCTTATAGTTCAAGCAGTGTAAATACGCGATTTAACACCTGCGGGCACTGCCTGCCCCGAAGCGAGCCCGGAGGACCGCGGGCGCCGCACTGCACAGCCTGGAGACAGACGCGAGCTAGGGGACCGGGAGAGACTGCCCCCGAGTCGCCGCGCGCCCCCAAATGAGTAACGCATCGCTTTCCATCTGTCTGTCCAGCCTTCCTTTTGGGCCCTATCCCCAGCCCCGCGTACCTGCCACGGCCGCCGTTCTGCCCTCAAGAGCTCAGCTCCCACTGAAGATCCAAGCACCTGCAGGTCCACTCTGCGGCTACTTCTCCGCGCCCGCCTAGCCGCTGCGCTCGTGCCACTGCGCATGCTCGGTCGGCACCCGGGCCCTCAAACTCTGAATCCACTTGCCAGGTTTTGCCTCCGGCTCCCAAGGGAGGGAAGGGGAAGCCCAGAGTCTGGGTTCAGGCTCCGGGTGAAAGAGTTGTTGCAGGCGTTGAGGGCGTGAGCAGGGAGAGGTGGAAAGGCGCTGCAGCAATGTTCTCTAGTAACCACAGTTACCCAAGCCTAAAGATGATCACCTACACCCTGGGAATGAGTTTAGCACAGCGGTTCTCAAACGAGCTTAGATCAGAATCACCTGGAGGGCTTTTTAAATCACAGATCCCAAACCCAGTTTCCTATTAATTTAGGTCTGGAGCGTAGCGCGACAGTTTGCATTTCTACCTTGTTTTCAGCAAAGAAAACCGGTGCTACTAGTCTGGGTACCACACTTTGGGACCTGCTGGTCAAAGAGAAAGGTATTTGTTATTAAAGGAAGACTTGTTTCTCTCCCCTACTCTTTTTTTGTTTGTTTCACTTATTGCTTCCTTTTCATTTAACAGCCACACCTGATTAAAATAAATATATAACTAAAGCCCACACTCAAACAAAAGTGGAATATTTTCTCTCGCATGTGAGTCAAGTAAATGGAATGCTGCCTCAAGAGTTCTCACATACTTTGCCTGAAGCATAATCGTAGTTGTGGTCTGTCCAACTCAGTCCGGAGAACAGAACAGTTTTGCTGCTCCTTTAACTCAAAGTCTCGCGTGCCCCTTCTGCGCCTAGCACAATACCCAGTCCAGAATAGGCACCCAACCAACCCTGGCATGGGGAAAAAAATAGGTAACAATAGGAAAAAAAAGGGAAGTTGAAATTATTTTTAAGAACCCAAAGAAATTGGACGAGTAATGAACTATGCAAGTAGGTGGGCCACGGAGAGGAAAGAAAAGGAATTTTTCCCACCTCTCACCTAGAGAATCAGGTAAATTTAGTATCCTTATCTGGTTTGAGATATGCAGTGGGAGTTAAGTAAGTTCTGACAAAATAAAGCAAAAGATTTCTTTAAAAGGTAAACATAAATTTAACATATGACCCAGCCATTTCATTCCTAGATGTTATCCAAGAGAAATTAAAACATGCTTACACAAAAACAAGAATGCTCATAGCAGCTGTTTTTCACAATAGCCCCAAACCAGAAGGAGCCCAAATGTCCAACATGTAAATGGAAAAAAAAAATTATTGTACATTTAAACAATGCAATATGACTCAACGATAAAAAAGAAGAAATACTCTCACACAGGACTCATATGGATAACTCTCAAAATCAGTATGCTGATTTGAAGAAGCCAGAGACAAAACATACCGTATAATTTATATGACGTACAAACTAACCTATAATGACAAAACCAAGGTTGGTAATTGGCTGGAGCCTTGGGTGGAGGGAAGGATAAACTGCAAAGGAGCAGTAAAAATATTTTTGAGGGGAGGGTGATGGAAATTTTCTGTTTTGATGATAGTGACAATCTCACAGGTGTATGCAACTATGGTAGCTAAGTTGTACATTTTAAATATGAAAAATGTGTGTAAATTATTCCCCAATGAATTTGATAAGAAAACACTTTAAATGTACTTGTGATCTGTTTATTTAGTGGTAATATTGACCAGGGTAACTTCATGAGGAAAGGTAGATTCTAAATATGGTGTAACCTGATTTGGGAGAGGTAAAATAAAAGTCATGCTCTGTAAAGGAAGCTAAACGTAATCCGTATAAAATGTCTGTAACGACTCTCTGTAAAAGCAGCCAACCCTAAGATGTGATTTGTAAACATACCATTGATAAAAGTATTTCCCAAAAGTGTTCCTAAGTGTAAAATGATAACTAAGGTATATCATTAGAAATGCACAACCAGGGCCAGGCACGGTGGCCTGTAATCCCAGCACTTTGGGAGGCCAAAGTGGGTGGTTCACGTGAAGTCAGGAGTTTGAGACCAACCTGGGCAACATGATAAAATCCTGCCTGTACTAAAAATACAAAAATTAGCCAGTCGTGGTGGCGGGCACCTGTAATCCCAGCTACTTGAGAGGTGGAGGCAGGAGAATCGCTTGAACCTGGGAGGCAGAGGTTGTAGTGAGCCAAGATTTCACCACTACACTCCAACCTGGGTGACAGAGTGAGACTGTCTCAAAAAAAAAAAAAAAAGAAAAAAAATGCACAACTAATGCATAATAATTATAAAGAAAATTGTTATCTGCTTAACTGATTGTATCACTATCAATGAGAAATAAAGTATTCAAACTGTGTTTCCAGGAGCACTGAGTTTCACGGAGAGAAAAAAACACAGGGTTCTGGATCAAGGACTCCAACCCAGACTACTTATATATTGTAATATCTTGTGAAATCTTATTTGATAAAAGGATTTCACTGATAATTTTTTTCTTTTTTTTTTTTGAGACAGAGTCTGGCTTTGTCACCCAGGCTGGAGTGCAGTGGTGCGATCTCGGCTCACTGCAGCCTCTGCCTCCCGGGTTCAAGCGATGCTCCTACTTCAACCTCCCAAGTAGCTGGGATTACAGGTGTTCACCACCACACCCAGTTAATTTTTGTATTTTTAGGAGAGACGGGGTTTTGCCATGTTGGCCAGTCTGGTCTCAAACTCCTGACCTCAGGTAATACACCTGCCTCTGCCTCCCACACTGCCAGGATTACAGGCGTGAGCCACCACACCAGGCCATCACTAATAATTAAAAGAGCAATCGTGGCCGGTCGCGGTGGCTCACGCCTGTAATCCCAGCACTTTGGGAGGCCGAGGTGGGTGAATCACGAGGTCAAGAGATCGAGACCATCCTGGTCAACAAGGCGAAACCCCATCTCTACTAAAAATGCAAAAAAATTAGCTGGGCACGGTGGCGCGTGCCTGTAATCCCAGCTACTCAGGAGGCTGAGGCAGGAGAATTGCCTGAACCCAGGAGGCGGAGGTTGTGGTGAGCTGAGATCGCGCCATCGCACTCCAGCCTGGGTAACAAGAGCGAAACTCCGTCTCAAAAAAAAAAAAAAAAAAAAAAAAAAAAAGAGCAATTGTTTGAAAACAATTGAAGTAATAGCATCAGGTAGGAAGAATTCATAGAGGAGAGATGGTGTATTTGGTGGACATAAGTATTCTGGTAATCAAAAGTGTACACTGTTCTTTGGCTTGCAGAGCAATGAGAAAAAATTTATACAAAGATTTTTAAACTACTTAAAAATGTACACTATAGTTATAGTAATCATATGTTCCAATTTTTCTAGGATAGTCTTAATTTAAATATTTATCACATAAATTATATTCAATCATGTATTCCAACTGTTGGTTGAAAAAAATATCTTTTAAGCTGGGCAAAATAATGATAAAATCACCAACTGAACATAAAACAAGGATAAAGCAGGGCATGGTGGCACATGCCTGTAATGCCAGCATTTTGGGAGGCTGAGGTGGACAGTTCGCTTGAGCTCAGGAGTTCAAGACCAGCATAGGCAATGTGGCAAAACCCCATCTCTTAAAAAAAAAAAAAAACTAAAATTAGCCAGGTGTGGTGGCATGTGCCTGTGGTCCCAGCTTCTCTGGAGGTTGAGACGAGAGGGTCTCTTGAGCCCAGGAGTCTGAGGCTACAGTGAGCCATGTTCACACCACTGGACTCCAGCCTGGGCAACAGAGAAAGACCCTATAAAAGAAAAAATTGAGCTGCTACTGGGTAGTTACCACTTAAAACACTTCACAGTGTTTACTGTGAATATCCATGCCAACTATAAGAAATTATTCTCAATTTATAGGTGAGAAAACTGAAGTACAAAATGTTATTTTTCCCATGATAACACAACTAAAGATAAAAAACTAAATACAACTAAAATTTTAATGTCTTTTATATAAAGACAATTTTTGCTGATTTCACAGTTTCCAAGGATCCGTCTGAATTGTTAATTTATTTTTCCAGGCTCATTGATACTGGGAGGGCTACCAAAAAAGCAGAGCTTCAGTGATTACTGCCGTCATCATCTTCACTATCATCACTAATATTTGTTCCATGTTTTCTATGTGCTGGCTACTGTGCCAAGAAGTTCATGTGGTTTATTTCATTTAATGTTCATGAGGACAAAAGTGCAGATTCAGTAATAATAGATAAGAAAGAGAGGGAATGGCAGGACCAGGATTCTAACCCAAGAGCTAATGGCAGGCTGGGCGAGGTGGCTCATTCCAGCATTTTGGGAGGCAGAGGCGGGTGGATCACTTGAGGTCAGGAGTTCAAGACCAGCCTGGCCAACATGGTGAAACCTTGTCTCTACCAAAAATACAAAAATTAGCTGGGCGTGGTGGTGTGCGCCTGTAGTCCCAGCTACTTGGGAGACTGAGGTGGGAGAATCACTTGAGCCTGGGAGGTGGAGGTTGCAGTGAACCGAGATCACACCACTGTACTTCAGCCTGGGTGACAGACTGAGAACTTGTTTCAAAAAAAAAAAAAAAAGAGTGAATGGCAGAACCAGTATTCAACTCCAGTTTTCTGCTATTTACAATACTGGACCCTGCCAAGTTATAATGTATCCTGTACTCTAAGGGAAAAATATTGGCATTCTGGATTATAACTGAGTCTCTGTGAATGTGGCTAATGTTAGTTCATTCCCCAGAGCCTGATGGTTTCTAACATGCTTGTAACCATAACACCCCACTGTCACCCAGCCCTGATCAGCATCCTGAAATCAGCTACTATATAGGCACCAATTTTACAACCAATTTTAGGAAAAGTAGGTACATTCTGAATGCTACCAGCAAGTGTGATGTGACCATATTTGTTTTATTTGGCTGTTTCTTTCCAGAACAAAATGAGTAGAGAAAAAAACATATGTGAGAAAGACTAAGATTCAATATTCAGTCCGTGGCCATACCACCTTGAGTGCTCCTGATCTCGTGTGCTCTCGGAAGCCAAGCAGGTCTGGACCTGGTTAGTACTTGGATGGGAGATTCAGTATTTATTTCAACTCTGAATTTATGATTTTTTTCTCTTCTTTTAATCATGTAGAGGAGAAAACAATAATCTGAGAAATAAGTCCAAAAAAAAAGGACAAAACTTCTCTCTCTCATGAACACACACACATACACAATTTAACACACACTGTTTTGATCTAACACAGATAAGATCAAAATAGCCAACAAAGCACACACACCTACACCCACCTACCACCTAAAATCTTATGAAATGATAAAGGATATAATTTTGTTTATTTTAATTATTATTATTTGTTTTTGAGACATAGGGTCTCACTTTGTCACCCAGACTGGAGTGCAGTGGCAGGAACATGGTTCACCGCAGCCTCCACCTCTGGGGCTCAATTGATCTTCCTGCCTCAGCCTCCTGAGTAGATAGAACTACAGGCATGCACCACCACACTCAGCTACTTTTCATATTTTTTGGACAGACAGGGTTTCACCATGTTGCCCTGTCTGGTCTGGAACTCCTGAACTCAAGCGATCTGCCTGCCTTGGCCTCTCAAAGTGCTGGGATTACAGGCCTGAGCCATGGGGCCCAGCCAGGAGATACTTTTAAAAAGTAAAGTCCGGGCATGGTGACTCATGCCTGTAATGCCAGCACTTTGGGCAGCCAAGGCAGGCGGATCACCTGAGATCAGGAGTTCAAGACCAGCCTGACCAACATGGAGAAACTCTGTCTCTACTAAAAATACCAAATTAGCCGGGTGTGGTGGCACATGCCTGTAATCCCAACTACTCAGGAGGCCGAGGCAAGAGAATCTCTTGAACTCAGAAGGCAGAGGTTGTGGTGAGCCGAGACTGCACCATTGTACTCCGGCCTGAGCAACAAGAGCAAAACTCCATCTCAAAAAAAAAAAACAGAAAGAAAATAAAGTAAAAGTAAAAGAAGGCTGGATGTGGTGCTCACGCCTATAATCCCAGCACTTTGGGAGGCCGAGGCCGGTGGGTGACCTAAGCTCAGGAGTTTGAGACCAGCCTGGTCAACATGGTGAAATCCTAGAAACAAGAAAAAATTGCCATCGGCAAACCAGAAATGTTGAGAAAAGACAGAATGCAGATAGATGAAATCTCAGAGAAACAAAATGGAGGAAAATTTAGCTCAAATCGTATAGAGGAATGTGCTAAAGGTGAAAGTAAGAGTAGCTGGGGAGAGGGTGTACAAACTCACAGTTAACAGATCAAGAAGTAGGGAGGAGGGTACTGAGACACTGATTTGGGAGAGTAATTAGAAAAAGAGATTTAGAATAGTTAGGCTGGTCAACTACTTTCTCCTCTCCAACTGGTTCTAAATTGTGGCCCAGGAAGCAATAGACCTCCAGGAAGAACACCAGTCTCCTACACTTTAAAGATGAGCTACCAACATATTTGTATCTTATAAATGCTGTTCCTTACAGAACATTGGCAGAGAACAGCTACTGTAAATAAAAAGGCAAAAGAGATTCTAAAATACAAAATTGCACAGATAGCGAACACATTATCACACATTTGAAGTCACCATAAGAAAGGCATCATTTTTACAATTAGAGAAAATAAAGCTAGAGAACAATCAGAAGACATTTGAATTGCATAATTAATACCTTCAGAGAAACATGAGATGTCATATGTACAAAAAAATTGACTATATATTTGGAAATTTAAAATTTTGATAACTGAGGCCAAGTGCGGTGACTCACACCTGTAATCCTAGCACTTTGGGAGGCCAAGGCAGGCAGATCACTTGAGTCCAGGAGCTCGAGACCAGCCTGGGCAACACGGCTAAACACCCTTCACTAAAAAAAATACAAAAATTAGCTAGGAGGCCAGTCATGGTGGCTAACGCCTGTAATCCCAACACTTTGGGAGACCAAGGCAGGTGGATCGCTTGAGGTCAGGCATTCGAGATCAGCCTGGCCAACATGGTGAAACCTCATCTCTACTGAAAATACAAAAATTAGCCAGTCATGGTGGCACATGCCTGTAATTCCAGCTATTTGGGAGACTGAGGCAAGAGAATCAAGTCAGCCTGGGAGGCAGAGGTTGCAGTGAACCAGGATCATGCCATTGCACTCCAGCTCAGGTGACAGAGCGAGACTCCATCTCAAAAAGAAAAAAAATTATCTAGGCATGGTGGCACACATCTTTAGTCCCAGCCAGCTACTTAGGAGGCTGAGGTGGGAAGATCACTTGAGCCCAGGAGATTGAGGCTGCAATGAGCCATAATTGCACCACTGCACTTCAGCCTGGGTGACAGAGTGAGACCCTGTTAGGAAAAAAAAAAAATGTGTGTGTGTGTGTGTGTGTGTGTACATATATATATATTAGATAACTGAAATTAAAATAACAAAATGAATGGTCTGGGTTTCAGAATAGACAGACATAGATTAGTAATTGGGAAATCAAGCTGGGCTATTATCCCAGAATGATGTCAGCCCAACAAGCAGTGGCAGAAAAAATGGCTTTAGGACCTATAAGGGTGACCTGAGGCAACTTTCTACATTCTCCATCCTCCCCCAACACCTTGCCCTTCCTTATTTGGAAAAAAATAAGATCATATACTACATTAACTGAAACACATGACAAATTATAAGAGAGCTATGGGGTGTGGCAAAGGCTGCTGATTGTTCCCAAATATCTTTTAATTAAATATATCTATGATATATATATGAAAATAATGGCATTTCAAAATACAGGAAAATGATGGACTAGTCAGTGACATGGTAACAGATACCATGCATGGATTGACCAACTCTCTTCTTGGATGCCTTCCTGGAAGACCAAAACCAATATTTTCCACATTCACTTGTAGCTAGGGTGGCAAAAATGATTTAGGTTCCACCAAGCCAAGACTGATTCAAATTTGTATTTCATGAAGAGAGAGAAAAGGCATGAACCCCTTTGGGCAGATTCCTAATTCTGCAGCATCCTCATCCTTTCAGAGTTAGCAGCTGCCTTGTCAGGTAATTTGGGGAGTTCTTGAATACTCATGATGAAGCCTGTTTCTCTCAAAGATTCTGTGTATCATCTAGATACCTTAACAAATCCCTTTATTCTGAAAGTGGCAGAAGGGACTTCAATACCAACATATGAACTATCCATCTGGGAAACAAGTTGTCTGATCTTGTTTCAAAAATGATCTACAGCCAGGCACAGTGGCTCACGTCTGTAATCCCAACACTTTGGGAAGCCAAGGTAGGCTGATCACCTGAGGTCAGAAGTTTGAGAACAGCTTGGCCAACGTGGTGAAACCCCATCTCTACTAAAAATACAAAAATTAGGCCAGGCACCGTGGCTCATGCCTGTAATCTTAGCACTTTAGGAGGCTGAGGTGGGTGGATCACGAGGTCAAGAGATTGAGACCATCCTGGCCAACATAGTGAAACCCCGTCTCTACTGAAAAATACAAAAATTAGCTGGAAATGGTGGCATGTGCCTGTAGTCCCAGCTACTTGGGAGGCTGAGGCAGGAGAATCACTTGAGCCCAGGAGGCGGAGGTTACAGTGAGCCGATATCACGCCACTGCACTCCAGCCTGGTGACAGAGCGAGACTCCATCTCAAAAAAAAAAAAAATTAGCTGGGCATGGTGGTGCGTGCCTGTAATCCCAGCTACTTGGGAGGCTGAGACAGGAGAATCACCTGAACCCAGGAGGTGGAGGTTGCAGTGAGAGGAGATGGCACCATTGCGCTCCAGCCTGGGCAACAAGAGCGAAACTCCATCTCAAAAAAAAAAAAAAAAAAAGATCTGTAGATAAACGGGAAAAGGAATACTAGGAAACTAACGTTAGGGAAAAGTATAAAGGAACATTTTAAATCTTGTGGTTAACCTTCCTAAGTAAGACTAAAATCCAGAAGCCATAAAGGAAACGGTGGACAGATTTTATACAATTAAAATTAAAATTCGTACATAAGAGCCAAGTGACAAACTAAGATATAATATTCTCAGATATAAGTCAGAGAAAGTTTAATCCATAATATATTAAAATGTTTGTAGTATAAATCAATAAAAAAGACGCAACCAAATTAAAACTGATAAAGTTCTAAACAGGTAATTTACAAAAAGTAGGTAATCCAAATGATTAGTAGACATGAGTAGGTGCTTGAACTTGCTGGCAAGTAAAGAAATGCATACACGTACATGGAAGTGCCTTAACCCAAACCAATCAAATCAGAATCTCTGGGAGTCCCCAAATATGTTTTTAAAAACTTCCCATCCACGTAATTTCAATGTGTAGCCAAAGTTAATAACCACTACCCTAAAATGGTGCTAACTCAAAGTGTGGGGAGTGGACCACCAGCAGCAGCACCTAGTAGCTTGTTAATAATGCAAATAATTGAGTTTTCTTTCAGACCAATTGAGTCAGAATCTCTCCAGGTGATTCTGATGCATGCTCAAATAGGAGAATTCAGAAAACTCTCTGCATTTTACTTACAGAGCTACTTGGAGGATAATAGCAGATGAAAGTATTTTTCAGAAAAGTAAAAATAGTAATCGCAAATACAAATACTTACACTACTCCATTACATTTTACATAATCTTAGGACCACACTCAGGACCTAGCAATGAAAAGGACCATAATTCATTACTGAAATAGAAATCTCCTGGACACATACAAAAGTAGTCTATGTCCTTATTTCTGAATTGTCTCCAAATACAGTGGAGTGTTAGTTAGTTCTATAGTATAGTCTTATTAGATGTGAAACTGCCACAGGGATAAAAAAATGGCTTTACTTTTAAGTTTCTTAAATATTTTGTTACTTTATGATAACTACTTTTTTTTTGTAATGGGTTTTTACAGTGTTTCCACTAAATGGGACAAGTGTATTCATGCAGTTTGGCTGTACTGGATCATTTATTCTGCACTATTAAGTTTCAGAATATTGGCTTGTGGTTATGTTGTCTATTATTTGAGGCTTTACCCAATGCAAACTAACAGACATACATATAAGGGCCTGAACGTTTACATTAACCTTTTAACCCTTAACCTATGTCTGACAATATTCTATACATAGCCAAGCTATTAAAGAAGGGAAATGGCATGTTTTTGGGGTTTTGAAAAGGTTACTCTGACTACTGTGTAGAGCAACTCCAGACAACATCAGCATCATCTAGAAGCTTGTTAAAAATGCGTATTATTGAATGTGTGTGTACCAAGAGCTGTCCATGGAAGTTCATTTAGACGTAGAAAGGAACTTGTAAAACTGTTGCATTATGATGGAACTTGCACAGCTAACTAAACAGGAGTTTGGGTATCTAGCTGAGAACCAAGTCCATCTTGGTCTCAACTGGGTTGTAGCACCACCTGGTGGTCATTTTCCACTCTAGTTTAATCATGAATGGGGACATTTCTATATGCATGGCTGACTGGAATTCCAGAACATTGATTGACGCCCCTTTGTCAACTTGATCTGGGACACTGGGCTTAGAAAATACCAGGGACACTGGGACTCATCCACACCAACTGCTCTGCTTCCTGCCTCATCCTCTCCTCCACACTCCCTCTCCCCAAATGATAAAAAGAGGGCTGAGAGGAACACAGGAATCAATTGACAGTTGTATTATGTTCAAATATAAATTATCATGAATTTCATGTACATTAGGATATAGTTAATAAAAATGTGCACATATTAGGATACATATTTTAAAAATTTCAAGAGTACTACCGAATAATAATTTTTAAAAGTTAGATAACAAATGCTGGCAAGCATGTGGAGAAAAGGGAAACTTTGTATACTGTTGGTGGGAATGTAAATTAGTACAACCACTATGGAGAACAGTGTGGAGGCACCTCAAAAAACTGGAACTAGAACTACTATATGATCCAGAAATCCCACTGCTAGGTGTACACCCAAAAGAAAGGAAATTGGTATATCAGAGATATCTGCACGCCCATGTTTATCGCAGTACTGTTCACAATAACCAAGATTTGGAAGCAACCTAAGTGTTCATCAACAGATGAATGGATAAAGAAAATGTGCTGTAAGTGTACAATGGAGTAGTATTCAGCCATAAAAAAGAATGAGATCCTGTTATTTGCAACCACATGGACGAAACCGGAGGTTATTATGTTAAGTGAAATAATGCAGACACAGAAAGACAAACTTCACATGTTCTCACTTATTTGTGGGAGCTAAAAATAAAAACAATTGAACTCATGGAGATAGACAGTAAAATGACGGTTACCAGAGGCTAGGAAGGGCAGTGGGGAGGTGATGAATGGGCAGTAGGAATGGTTAACTGGTACAAAAATATAGTTAGAATGATAAGATCTAGTATTTGAGCCTGTAATTCTAGCACTTCAGGAGGCTGAAGCAAGCCAATCACTTGAGCCCAGGAGTTCAAGACCATCCAGGCAACATGGCAAAGCCCTCGTCTCTACAAAAAAACACGAAAATTAGCCGGGTATGGTGGTGTGCACCTGTAGTCTCAGTTACTCAGGAGGCTGAGGTGGGAAAATCACTTGAGCCTTGAAGGCCAAGGCTGTAATGCACCAAGATCACGCCACTGCAGTCCAGCCTGGACAACAGAGTGACACCCTGTCTCAAAAAAGAAAAAAGATCTAGTATTTGCTTGCAGAACGGGGTGACTACAGTCAATAATAATTTATTGTACATTTTTACAGCTGGGCACTGTGTCTGACGCCTGTAATCCCAGCTCTTTGGGAGGCCGAGGCAGGAGGATCACAAGGTCGAGAGATCGAGACCATCCTGGCCAACATGGTGAAACCCCATCTCTACTAAAAAATACAAAAATTAGCTGGGCGTGGTGGCACATGCCTGTAGTCCCAGATACTTGGGAGGCTGAGGCAGGAGAATCGCTTGAACCTGGGAGGGGGAGGTTGCAGTGAGCTGAGATCGTGCCATTGCACTCCAGCCTGGTGACAGAGCAAGACTCTGTCTCAGAAAATAATAATAATAATTTATTGTACGTTTTAAAATGAGTATAATTGGATTGTTAGTAACACAAAAGATAAATGCTTGAGGTGATGGATACTCCATTTACCCTGATGTATTACACATTGTGTGCCTGTATCAAAATAGCTCATGTACCCCATAAATACATACATCTACTATATACCCACAAAAATTAAAAATTAGCTGGGTATGGTGTCTCCTGCCTGTAATCCCAGCACTTTGGGAGGCCAAGGCAGGTGGATCACTTGAGGTCAAGACCTCCAGACCAGCCTGGCCAGCATGGTGAAACCCATCTCTACTAAAAATACAAAAATTAGCTGGGCATAGTGGCACACACCTGTCATCCCAGCTACTTGGGAGGCTGAGGCGGGAGGATAGCTTGAATCCCGGAGGTGGAGGTTGCAGTGAGCTGAGATCATGCCACTGCACTCCAGCTTGGACCACAGAGTGAGACTCTGTCTCAAAAAAAAAAAAAGTTGCAAGATGGCCAGGCGCAGTGGCTTACTCCTGTAATCTCAGCATCCTAGCACTTTGGGAGGCCAAGATGGGCAGGTCACTTGAGGTCCGGTGTTCAAGATCAGCCTGGCCAACATGCTGAAACACCAGCTCTACTAAAAATACAAAAATTAGCCAAGCATAGTGGCATGTGCTGTCATCCCAGCTACTTGGGAGGCTGAGGCGGAAGGATGGCTTGAATCCTGGAGGTGGAGGTTGCAGTCAGCCAAGATCGTGTGATTGCAGTCCAGCCTGGGAACAGAGTGAGACTCATTTCAGGAAAAAAAAAGTCTGGGAGACCCCCTCCAGCCCAAGTATGGAGAATGGGTTAGAGAAAAACAAGCCTAAAGGCAGATAGGCAAACTAGAAGCCTATTGAAGTAATTTAGGCAAGAGGTGCTAATGGCCTAAAACTAGAATGGTGATAAGGGAATTTGGGGGAAAGTGGGTAAGTTTGATATTTAGGAGATAGAATCTCGTCCTTGTCTTTTAAAGATATAAACTGAAGTATCTGCAGATAAATTGATACGATGTCTACACTTTTCTTTAATCCAACTGGGGAGAGAGAAAATGAGAAAGGTGGTTATCGATGAAACAAAGACTAACCATATGCTGATAATCATTGATTGGGTAATGGGCATATAGGAGTTCCTTATTCTGCCTACTTTTATATATATTTGAATGTCCCCATAACAAAAAGTTAAACAAAATAAACTGCCTGGGAAATGCTGAAGGGAAAATATTCGGTAGGGAGATAGACACAGAAAATACAAATCTTGGAGAGAGATAAGGGAAGAGCAATGAATTTGGGAGTGAACAGCAGATAGAAAGTTAACTAAAGACTTGAAAGTGAAGGAAAGACTAAAAAAGAGAAAATAACCTAAGTTAGAATCCTGAGGAATACCAACAGTAAAGTGGATGGCAAAGAAGTGTTGTTAACAAGAAAGAGTCATGGAGGCCAAAGAAAGCTTTCCAGGAAAGCAGCAGTGGTCTCTGTTAGGGGTCTCCAACCCCTGGGCCACAGTACTGGTCAGAAGCCTGTTAGGAACCGGGCCACACAGTAGGAAGCTTCATCTCTATTCACAGCAGCTCCCCATTACTGGCATTACCGCCTGAGCTCCCCTCCTGTCGGATCAGAGGGACATTAGATTCTCACAGGAGCGCAAACCCTATTGTGAACTGCACATGCGACGGACGTAGGTTGTATACTCTTCATGAGAATCTGATGCCTGATGATCTCTCATTGTCTCCCATCACCCCAGATGGGACCATCTAGTTGCAGAAAAACAAGCTCAGGGCTTCCACTGTTTCTACATTATGGTGAGTTGTATAATGATTTATTACATATTACAATGTAATAGTAGAAAGTGCACAATAAATGTAATGTGCTTGAATCATCCCGAAAACATCCCTTCACCTCCCTGTCCATGGAAAAATTGTCTTCCACAAAACTGGTCCCTGATGACAAAAAGGTTAGGGACTGCTGGTCTGTATTGTCTAGAAAATGTAAATTCCCAAAATCCATTGATTTACTTTAAAAATTAAATCACAGGGCAGGGCGCGGTGGCTGACGCTTGTAATCCCAGCACTTTGGGAGGCTGAGGTGAGCGGATCACGACGTCAAGAGATCAAGACTATTCTGGCCAACATGGTGAAACCCTGTCTCTACTAAAAGTACAAAAAAAAAAAAAAAAAAATTAGCCGGGCGTGGGGGCACGCGCCTGTGGTCACAGCTACTCGGGAGGCTGAGGCGGAAGAATCGTTTGACCCCAGCAGGCAGAGGTTGCAGTGAGCCGAGATTGCGCCACTGCACTCCAGCCTGGCAACAGAGCAAGGCTCCGTCTCTAAATCAATCAATCAATCAATCAATCAATCAATCAATCACAGGTTGTGGATGCCTGTAATGGTGGCATTTCCATACACAGTACTGTTGCTTTGATGAGACACAAATATAATCCAACCCCATTTTTAAATATTAAATGTTGGCAGGGTCCTCAAGGAAACCTAAGAGTGACTTCAAGTCGAAAAAAAATGCTTAAAAAGAAAAAAACAGGGAGAGCCCACCTTTTGCCCTGCCTCTCTCAAGAGAGTGACAAGAGTGGTGGGGAAGTGAGAAACTTTTAAAATATGACAGCGTTACTCTGGGGAAACGGAGTCTACTCTTGACCTTTACTCGCTGAATTGTCCTAGGTCTCACATTTGTGAAGCGAGAGTCTGGGTTGGCGGCCCTCAAGCCCCTAGCCTCCCCCGATTCGGGGGTCTGGCTTCGCTGTGCCTCCCAGGCTTCAGAACAGCAGTCTGGCCGCTCAAAACGAAAGCTTCACAAACGTTGCTCGCTTGGTGCTGAGAACGAAGTCCTGACCCAACCAGGGAAGTTCTACTGGCGCGCGCTCGCCCGCTTGCCCCGCCCCCTAACGGCTTCCCGGCTTCCCCCGGGTCCTTTACAAAACAGACGCAGGGCCCGGCAAGCGGGGCCAATAGCAGCTTCCGAGAGGAGTTTTGGCCCCCGCAAGGCTCCGTCGGGCTCCGCTCTCTTCCGGCAGAGGTAGCTTTGGAGACGCCAGGAACCCGCGTCGGCGTGGCTGACTAGTGTCGGGCAGCCTCAGCATGGGGGAGCCTGGCCTGGAGTTGGCTTCCATGATCCCCGCTCTGCGGGAGCTGGGCAGGTAGGGCTAGGCCCATCCTGGGTCCTGCATCCTCCTCCGCCGGTCCCGGCTGGGGTTTCACGTGCTCTCCCCTCTCCTGCCGCGTCATGGTTCGGATCTCCGAAGCCCCCGCTGCTGCCCTTGTGGAGATGCTCCGTGGCTGATTTGGGCGCTTCTCCCTCAGAGTGCTCGTTGATAGGGCGTGGGGACTTGGGGCCGTCGCCACAAACCTGCGGGAATCCGGTCCGAGGGGAGAGAGGCGTCTGCCGGCCTGGGTTTACCTCAGCAGCGCTGGAGAGTTCGCCCAACCTGAGAGTTTGCTTCCTGCAGCTCGAGGGAAGAGTCCCTGCTGATCACTTTCTGGTCACTTTTCTACACACGTTTTCTTCTCGAAAACCTCTTTCCTTAAACGAGGAACTTGACTCATCAGTTTCTATTCTTTGTGATCACTCGTGGAGGAATTGGTTTTTAGCCTTATATTTTGTCCCCAAACTGCCCATGGGAAAAAATCACCGCTTCCCTTTTTCTGCAAGTGACATCACTTGATGGAAAAGGTAGTTATTTTCTTTGAAGTGAAGTCATAGTACATATTGAAGATGTGACCTCCTTCGTATTAATCGTCCAGTCCTCGATACGTTATTTTAGTCAGAAATTGGAGAGATAGACCTCAGTGTCCACAAAATCTTAACGTGCACAGACTGTTACCAAAATTTGGAGACGATTTAATAGTTCATTTGCAAATGCCTGTTTTCTGTAAACCTCCTGAAAACCAGTGTCTTACCAAAAGAGGGAGGGAGAGGTGTTGATGGCTGTCACACCCCTTTAGCACTCAGGCAGGCTTTCCTGAACCACAGACCTAAAGACTCAGTAGGGTTTGTTTTGTTTTGTTTGTTTTAATTCTAAACTACTGCGAGCAAGAAATAAATGAGCTTGTGCTACTACTGCAGTTGAATTATAAGTTTGAATAACTGCTTCCCAATTTCTTAAACGGTTTGAAAACTTTCCGTACACAGTCAAAACTGACATTAAGCCAATGGGATAGCTACTTCCCTTTCTTCTTGCAGCGCAGTTGTGTTCATTTCCACTGGTTGGCCATCCAAATAATCTAGTCTTAATATATGAATAAGAGGATAAATGAAGGGATGATTCTTGTCCTAACTGCATCACTATTTTTGACTGTGTGAATTTTTTCCATTTTTTATTAGTGTGGCGAGTATACTTTGTGTTTACAGTTTATAAAATAACTTACACCTCTCTAAAAGAAGTTGAAGAAAAGTGATCATTTTAGGAAGTTGGTTTACAGATTTTATCTTTCAGGCTCACTGTGAAGCTTAGTATATTTTTCCCACTTTGTTTTAAAGTAGAATTAGCTCTACTAATTAATTCACTTTAAAGTAGAATTAATACTTCTCTTCCCTCTTCTGTCTTCCTCCATGAGACCTGTTAATAAAAATAATTGGTTCTTGGATTATATATAGTCTGTTTCATCAGTAGAGCTTATGTTATCTTCCATTCGTAGCCATTCCAAGAGAAATAGAAAAACTGACCTGTAGAAAATTGTCTAATAGTTTTTAATTTTCATGGCTTTTTTGTTACAACTACTTCAATCAAACAAGCTTATCCATTTTCATAGTATGTCCATGACATAGGATGGAGCAGGGGTTATCACTGTTTAAGAAACAGGATTACAGAAGTTGAAAAGCCAAAGGCACAGCTAGCAGGTATCAGAGCTAGGGTTCAGATTCAAACTATCAAGGCCTTTTCTTCCAAAATGTTCCCCCTTATGACTATGGCAATTAGACTACTGAAAAAAAATGAGATCAGTGTTCTAATTATGGGCAGCTCTACATCAGTCCCTCAGACAAATTTTGTCCTATTGTTTTTTGCTGTTAGCATTCTACTCTGCATAGTCTTGCTAAAAGACCTTTCCACTTTCCTGCCTTCAACTATCATCTGCTATTTGATGACTCCAAATATGTTTTTCCAAATCCTGTCTCCTACAGAACTGTATATTTGCTGTATACTGGTAGTTTCACTGAGTGTCCTATGTGTAGTTAAGATTCAGCATATCCAATACCAATACAAATTCTTCATATGTCTTAACCTTCACAAGCCTTCTTTTTTTAAATTAAAAAAAATTTTTTTCTCTTATTCACTGAAATAGAGATATGTCAGTAAATGGCACCATATTCACTCATTTCTCCAAACCAGAAATCTAGAAATCATTCTTGACTGTTCTCCAGTGTGCTTTCAGACTATGTCCTTAGCCCTCTTTTGATTTGTGCTCTCTTCTTTCATGGCTTTAAATGTCATCCATATGCTGATAACTCCCAAATTTATATTTCTAATCAGATATATATTAGGTTGCTTACTCAACATCTACACTGGGAAGTGAAAATTAACATATCCAAAGCAGAACTCCTGATTTACTGCCCTTGAATTCGTTCCTTCTCCCATGTTATTATGAACATACCAACCAAAAGCCTAGGAGTCATCCTAGGTTTTTCCCCCTTATCCCTTAATAATCTATAAGTTAGTTCTGACAACCATATGTTTAAGATACATCTAGAATCTAACACTTCTCACCGTCTTCACTGCTACCACCAGAATTTCTTACATAAACTGATATAGTAATGTTAGTTGATCTCCTCATTTCTACTTTTACCTACTTAAAATAAATTTTCCACTCAGTAAAGTGATTTTTCATCTGTTAGTCATATTATAAGTTTCCCCTGCACAAAACCGTCCTTTGACTTTCCAGGACACTAAAAATCAGTATAAAATCTAAACTTACCAAGGCCTCTAAGGTCCTACATAATCTGGCTCAGCTTGCCTCTGACCTCATCACCTTCTGTCCTTCTTTTGCTTACTCTACTCTAGTGATACTGACGTTGTTTCTCCAGGACACCAAGGTGGTTCCTGCCTTCAGTCATTTGCTGTTCCTTCTGTCTGAACACTGGATGGTTTCATTTAGATGTCATTTCAGAATCACCTTCTCTGACCTTCCTACTTAAGATTGCTTTGCAGTTGTAAGACATTTTCAAATGTGATAGTTGCTATTAAAATGTTAAATGGAACAGTGAGATGTGGATGAGGTTCAGAGGAGCAGTGGCATTAGCCACTAGAGGAGATTTGGATGGTGTTAAGAAGCTAGAAGCTAATCATGTGAATCTAAGATGAAATAGGAGGTACAAAGGCCCCTAAGTGGGAATGAGCCTACTTTTTTTTTTTTTGAGATAGAGTCTTGCTCTCTCTAGTGATGTGATCTCTGCTCTCCCTCCTGGGTTCAAGTGATTTTCCTGTCCCAACCTCCCAAGTAGCTGGGACTACAGGCTTCCACCACCATACCCGGCTAATTTTTGTATTGTTAGTGAAGACAGTGTTTCACCGTGTTGCACAGGCTGGTCTCCAACTCCTGACCTGAAGTGATCCACCTGCCTCAGCCTCCCAAAGTGATGGGATTACTGGTGTGAGCCACCGTGTGGAGCCTAATGAGCATACTTTAAAAAGAATAGTAAGAAGGTTGGAGCACAGGGAGCAAATAGTGGGTGGTATGAGTTAAATAGGGAGGGGTAGGCAAGGGCCACATCCTTTAGCACCTTAGAGGCTGAGATTTTATTGTGTGATGGTAAACATTGGAATTGTTTAAACAGGAAATAACAATTGAATTCAAGTTTTTGAAAACTTGCTTAATTTTTACTCCCTTAAAAGCTTTAAGTGCTTACACATTGCCCTCAGTATAAAATCCAAACTCTTAGCCAGTCCTTTGAGCTTTGACCCTATCTTCCCTCTTCAGCTTCCATCTCTAAAGGCTTTAGCCATATAGAGCCTCTTACAGTTTCTAGTGCTTGGGACTACCCTCCCTCTTACCCTTATTTTACCTGCCTTGTCCCTTAAGGATTCAGTTTTGTATCACTTTCTCAAGGAAGCGTGACTAATAGGGCCCTGCTCAGGGCTGAGTGTCCCTCTTGTGTTCTTTCTTGGGTCTATCAGTTCTTAACCATAATTACCTGTTATTTGTCCTTATTTTAGGGCAGGTGCATTCCATGTTGGTTATCCTGATATTTGATGCTTACCTCAGAGGAGGTCTGTAAGCTTCACATAATACTTGCATATCTACTCAAATCTTGTAGTATACTTTTGAAAAGCTACACTCTCTTATCTCAGTTCCAGGGTAGAAGTCACAAAAGAAGAAATGCTCACTCCTGTGAGTTTTCTTTCTTTTTTCTTGTTTTTTGAGACTGACTTACCTGTTGCTCAGGCTGGAGTTCAGTAGCATGAACATGGCTCACTGCAACCTCTGCCTCCTGGGGTCAAGCGATCCTCCCACCTCAGCCTCCCAAATAGCTGGGACTACAGGTGCATACCACCATGCCTGTCTAATTTTTGTATTTTTTGTAGAGACGGGATTTCACCATGTTGCCCAGGCTGGTTTCAAACTCCTGGGCTCAAGTGATCCACCCAAAATGCTGAGATTACAGACGTGAGCCACCACGCCCGACCAAGTTAGTGTATCTTATGAATGGTAATCAATTTACTTTTTTACTAAAACTGATTTTTAAAAATTACACAAATAATACAAGAGTGAATAATTTTTACAAAATGAAACTTTGTAAGAAACTCTGACCACTACCCACAATGCTGGTTCCTCCTCCCACGTACCTCTTTGTTCAGATTTTTAAATGATACTTGTGAAATTATCCTTGACGAATCACAATGTCTCCTGACTTTGTCTAAAACAATTCATGTTACCTTGTAATTACAGATTTTGAATTTTTTGTTAAATTTGTGATGTCCTATACTATGGTAACCACTAGCCGAATGTAGCCATTGAGCACCTCACATGTAGCTAGTCTGAATTGAGATGTGCTGTAAATATAAGTTACACAGTGGGTTTCAAAGACTTAGTACCAGAAAGAAGAATGTAAAAGATCTCATGAATAATTTTTATATCGATTACATGTTCAACTAATATTTCAGATATATTGTTGGGATCAATTTTTTTTGCCTATTTCTTAATGTGCTACCAGAAAATACAAAATTGTGGCTAACAATTTATTTCTATTGGCTAGTGCTGATTTAAATAAGATACATAAACTAAGTTTTTCTGCATTCACATGCAAATGTAACTACTCGTTCTTTGATTCTTTTTTTAAAGGACTTCAGTAGCATATACAAATTTGCATTTTTCTTTTTTTCTGACATGAAGTCTCACTCTGTCACCCAGGCTGGAGTGCAGTGGCATGATCTCGGCTCACAGCAACCTCCGCCTCCCAGGTTCAAGCGATTCTCCTGCCTCAGTGCCTCAGCCTCCCGAGTAACTAGGATTACAGACGCCTACCACCACGCCTGGCTAATTTTTGTAACTTTTAGTGGAGAAAGGGTTTCACCGTGTTGGCCAGCCTGATCTCAAACTCCTGACCTCAGGTGATTTGCCCGCCTCAGCCTCCCAGAATGCTAGGATTACAGGTGTGAGCTGCCACACCTGGCCCTTTGATTCTTTATATCTAGAGTTTATATTACTTAAAAACATTTGTTAATTTCAGTAAGTTTTTCTGTTAAGCAAGTTCTAGGTGATGTAGAGGAGGCAAAAAAAAAAAATTGCATTTTCTCTCCTGTAAGAGCTTATGGTCTAAGGGCATGTCATGGGATACATAGAGAAATAAAGTGCAGTCTGCCACCTGTAGGAGCTTATGGTCTATTGGCAGGTAATAGGTAGATACTCCACAGGTCCAGAAGGCTATACATTAGAAATTAAAGAACCACAAAATTCAGGAAGGTTCTTGTGCTCATTATTCATGAGATCTTTTACATTCTTCTTTCTGGTACTAAGTCTTTGAAACCCACTGTGTAACTTATATTTACAGCACATCTCAATTCAGACTAGCTACATGTGCGGTGCTCAATGGCTACATTCGGCTAGTGGTTACCATAGTATAGGACATCACAAATTTAACAAAAAATTCAAAATCTGTAATTACAAGGTAACATGAATTGTTTTAGACAAAGTCAGGAGACATTGTGATTTGTCAAGGATAATTCATTGAACAGTTTTTTGTTTTTTTTTTTTTTGAGACGGAGTTTCGCTCTTGTTACCCAGGCTGGAGTGCAATGGTGTGATCTCGGCTCACCGCAACCTCCGCCTTCTGGGTTCAAGCAATTCTCCTGCCTCAGCCTCCCGAGTATCTGGGACTACAGGCATGCGCCACCATGCCCAGCTAATTTTTGTATTTTTAGTAGAGACGGGGTTTCACAGTGTTGACCAGGATGGTCTCGATCTCTTGACCTCGTGATCCACCCGTCTCGGCCTCCCAAAGTGCTGGGATTATAGGCGTGAGCCACCGCGCCTGGCCAGTTTTTTTTTTTTTTATGTCCACTATGTACCAGGACCAGGGACCAGTTCTTTTTTTTTTTTTCTTCTTCTTTTGGAGACCGGGTCTGGCTCTGTTATCCAGGCTGGAGTGTTAGTGACACGATCTCAGCTCACTGCAGCCTCCACCTCCCAAGCTCAAGCGATCCTCCCCTTCAGCCTCCTGAGTAGCTCGGACTACAGGTGTGTGCCTCTATAGTGGCTAATTTTTCTATTTTTTTTGTAGAGACAGGGTTTCACCATGTTGCCCAGGCTGGTCTCAAACTCCTGAGTTCAAGCAGTCTGCCCACCTTGGCGTCCCCAAGCACTGGGATTATAGGCATGAACTATCGCACCTGACCAGGATCAGTTCTTTTATGGCATTTATTAGCTATGAATGCCATTGATCCTATGTGTAATCAATTAGGGTTGGACTTTGTGGTTTGAATAAAAAAAAAAAATTAGGCCAGGTGTGGTGGCTCATGGCACTTTGGGAGGCTGAGGTGAGTGGATTATGAGATCAGAAGATTGAGACCATCCTGGCTAACACGGTGAAACCATTCTCTACTAAAAATACAAAAACTTAGCTGGGTGTGGTGACACACATCTGTAATCCCAGCTATTCGGGAGGCTGAGGCTGGAGGATTGCTTGAACCCTGGAAGTGGAAGTTGCAGTGAGCCAAGATCACGTCACTGCACTCCAGCCTGGGCAAAACAGAGCAAGACTTCGTCTTAAAAAACAAAACAAACAAAAAAAATCACTATTTTTCTTTTACCATTATTTGAGATAATAAGTGGGGAAAATATATGAACATGTTACAGTGCTATATAGAAATAAATTGTGATGTATATCAAATATATACTATTATTTATAAATAACCATCTTACCTACTGCATCCTAAGTTGTTTTGTCAGAAGTGATGGATTTTGCTAATCACGCACACACAGCCTTCTGTGAATCCTCTAGGTAGAGTTAATCATTGCCTGCGTTGGGTGTACATGATACTTTCTTTTGATTTTTGTCTTTTTGAGACAGAGTCTTGCTCTGTTGCCCAGGCTAGAGTGCAGTGGTGCGATCTGAACTCACTGCAACCTCCGCCTCTCAAGTTCAGGTGATTCTCCTGCCTCAGCCCCCTGAGGAGCTGGGACTACAGGCATGTGTCACCACCCCCAGCTAATTTTTGTATTTTTAATAGAGACAGGGTTTCACCATATTGGCCAGGCTGGTCTCGATCTCCTGACTTTGTGATCCACCTGCATCGGCCTCCCAAAGTGCTGGGATTACAGGCGTGAGCCACCGGCTGCTTTTGATTATTTAAGTACATTCCTCTCCTTTCCCCAGCAACTATTCTGAGTTCTTTGAAGCAGAGTACCTTGTTTTGTTATATTTGCCTTTTGAATTTATTAAATTATTAGTGTCTGTATCGATCCTTCCTTTCTATATTTATGAAAAGAGTTACCCTCCTGTCCAAGGATTATATTTTACTTATATCTGGTTTCAAGAAGGGGAGTCAAACCTCAAGAATCGGTTGCTCAGGTCTTTCCATTATATAAATCCTCTTGATCTCATACAGTTCTTTAGTTATCACCAACTCTACTTCTCTTCATTTTATGGTGAAGCTTTGGAAAGAACCTGCTATTCTCAATATTCACATTTCATTAGCTTTTCAGCCCCCTGCAATCTGGCTTGTCTTTACAGGAAATCTTTAAAAGTCCAAAAGAAATACAAAAGTGAACTCAATATGGATCAAAGACCTAAACATAAGTAAAACTGTGAAACTCTTAGAAGGGAACATAGAGGGAAAACTTTATGACATTGGATTTGGCAATGATTTCTTTGATATGACACAAAGCACAGGTAGCAAAATTAAAAAATAGATAAATTGGAATTCATCAAAAATAAAAAACTGTGTATCAGAGGGCAATATCAAGAGAGTGAAAAGGCAACCCATGGAATTGGAGAAAATATTTGTAAATCGTGTATCTGATAAGGAGTTTAATATCTAGAATATATTAACTCCTGCAGCTCAACAACAAATACAACCTGATAGAAAATGGAAAAAGAACTTGAATAGACATTTCTCCAAAGAAGATATAAGCACATGAAAAGATGCTCAAAATTGCTAATTATGAGGGAGATGCAAATTAAAACCACAAGACACTGCATCATACCCCTTATGATAGCTATTACTTAAACAGTTGGGTATGGTGGCTGATGCCTATAATCCCAGCACTTTGGGAGGTCAAGGCAGGCAGATTGCTTGACCCCAGGAGTTTGAGAGCAGCCTGGGCAACATGATGAAACCCCGTCTCTACAAAAAATACAAAAAAAATTAGCTGAGTGTAGTGACATGCACCTGTGGTTCCAGCTACTTAGGAGGTTGAGAAGGGAGGATCTGAGACTGGGAGGTGGAAGCTGCAGTGAGTTATGGGTGCACCACTACACTCTAGTCTGGGCAGCAGAGTGAGATCCTGTCACCAAAAGGGGGAATTATTTTTTTAAAAACTCAGAAAATAACAAGTGTTGGTGAAGATGTGGAGAAATTGGAATGCTTGTGCATTTCAGGTGGGGGGTGTACTGTGGTACAGCCACTGTAGAAAAGGATATTGGAGTTCCACCAAAAATTAAACATAGAATTACCATATGGTCGAGCAATTCCATTTCTGGGTATATACCTAAAAGAATTGAAAGCAGGGACTTTAACAGATACTTTTACACCCATGTTCACAGCAGCATTATTTACAGTATCCAAAGTGTGGGAGCAACCCAAGTGTCCATCAACAGATGAGTGGATAAATTGTGTTATATACATAGAATATTATTTAGCCTTAAAAAGGAAAGAAATTTGGACACATGCTACAACATTGATGAACCTTGAAGACGTTCTGCTAACTAGGCAAAATAAGTCAATCACAAAAGGATAAATATTGTCAGATTCCACTTATATGAGATACTTAGAGTAGTCAAATTCAGGGAGAAAGTAGAATGGTGGTTGCCAGGGGATAAGGGGGAGGAGGAAGTGATGCTGTTGTTGAATGGGTGTATAGTTGTGGTTTGGGAAGATGAAAAAGTTCTGGAGATGGATGGTGATAATGGCTGCACAAAAATGTCAATGTACTTAATACCACAAAACTGTATACTTAAAAATGCTCAAAATGGTAAACATGCCTGGGTGCAGTGACTCATGCCTATAATTCCAGTGTTTAGGGGGGCTGAGATGGGAGAATCACTTGAGCCCTGGAGTTCAAGGTTACAGTAGGCTGTGATTACATTACTATACTTTAGTCTGGGTGACAGAGAGAGACTGTCTCTGAAAACAACTTTTTAAAAATAATTAAAATGATAATGGTAATTGCATATCATGTAGGGTGGTTTGTAAAGATTAAAAGATATACTTCCTGTAAAATGATGAATATTGTTCATGGAAAACATTCTATAATACTATTTACATTTTTTAAATTTAAAAAACGTAAATTTTATGTTATCTATATTTTACCCAAATAAAAAGACATTTTTAAAAACTAATTTTATTTGATCCTGTTGACAGCTCCCTCCTTGAAATTATAATCTCCTTGGTTTCTAGAATAAACGTCTCATAGTTTTTTCTTTTTGTTTTATTTTCTTTTTGTTTTGTTGGCTTCTTTCCCTTTCTCCTTCTCTTTTGCTCCTGTAACTTTATTTTAGGGGTCTTTCTTTGGCTTTGTTATTACTTACTTACAGTTGTACTCCTATCCCATACTTGAACTACTGTGACCTCAGGCAGGTTGTATAATCTCTTCGAGTGTCATTCTCCTCAAATACAAATTAGGATTTGATATCCCTATCCCTATCCTGTGGCTTGTGAGCATTAAATGAAATGACATAGATAATGTGTTCAGCCTTGTCTTATATAATGATAACTTAATCTGTATCTGTAGGCTAGGTATTTCTTAAGGTCAAGAACTAATTCCAGCTATCTTTTGGACATCTCACTTTGTTGTTCTTTTGTGACCTTAAACTCAACATTTCTGAAGCTGGTTTTGTTTTTCTCACCAAACCTGTGCTTCTTCCTGTTAACTGTTTTAGTGAATGGCCTTAGAATCTACCCTCAATAGAGGGCTAAACTGACTTATCAAGTCTACCCTATTGAACTATTTCTTCCACCTTCTTAATAGTAGCTTCTAGTGTGTTGCTTGGCACGTTATAGGTACTCAGTAAATGTTTGTTGATTGCAGGAATAACTGTATTGATTCCTTATCCTGTGTGATAGAACATGGACTTTCTACTTTTTTTTTTTTTAATTGAGACAGATTCTTGCTCTGTCATGTAGGCTGGAGTGCAGTGGCATGATCTCTGCTCACTGGAACCTCCTACTCCCAGGCTTAAGCAATCCTCTCACTTCCGCCACCCAAGTAGCTGGGGCTACAGGTGCACAGACTTTCTACTAAATTCTTATATTCTGTTTTATGGCTGTTTACACCAAATCATTGAGCTCAAGTTGAATTTATTCTGGATTCTGAGGTATAATTCTGCTTAATTATTATATCTCCTCTTAATATTATTTTTTTCTTGATTGGACCTAAGACTAAAATATATGTACTTTTTCTTAACACTTTCTTAGCATTTTATTCTGGAAAATTTTAGACATACTGAAAGAACAGAAAATAGTATATGGATTACCCATATACTCATCACTTGGTGATGATCAATTAATGGTTCTCTTCCTTTCAGCGCAGGGTATTATGAAGCAAATTCCAGGCATCATTTCATCCATAAATATTAGTATTTATCACTAAAGGATAAAGACTTTTAAAACATAATCATAATACCATTATCTCACTGAAAAATAATTTCTTATTAAAATAAAATAGTCTGTGTTAAAATTTTTCTAGTTGTCAGACATACACATAGTTTGTTAACAAGTTTGTTTTTGTTTTTGTTTTTGAGACAGGGTCTTGCTCTGTCACCTAGGCTGGAGTGCAGTGGTGTGATTATGGCTCACAGCAGCCTCAACCTCCTGGGCTTAAGTGATCTTCCTACCTCAGCCTCCCAAGTACCTTAGACTACAGGCATGTGCTGTCATGTCCTGCTAATTTTTTAAAAAGTTTTTTTTGTAGAGATGGGGTTTCACGATGTTGCCCAGGCTTGAACTTCTGGACTCAAGTGATCCTCCTGCCTTGGCCTCCCAAAGTTCTAGGATTACAGGTGTGAGCCACTATGCCTGGCCACTAACAGTTTTTATTTGGAATTAAAATTCGTTTTAGGATCGTGTATTGTAATTGTTTGATACAGCTCTTAGGTCTCAGTTTTATAACAGATTTCTCCTTATTTCCCTTAGAATTTACTTGTTGAAGAAACTGTTCTGTAGATTTTCCAAAAGTCTAAATCAGTATGATTTAATAGAAATATAGTACAAGCCACATATGTAATTTAAATTTTTATAGTAGCCACATTAAAAAAAGGAAATTGGTGAAATTAATATTTTTTTAATTTAACTCAGTACACTCATGCATCACTTAAGAACAGGACTGTGTTCAGAAAAATGCATCATTAGGTGATTTTGTAGTTGTGTGAACATCGCAAGAGTATACTTAAACAAATCTATGTGTGGTATAATATACTACATACCTAAGCTATTTTGTATAGCCTATTGCTTCTAGGCTACAAACCTGTATAGCATATTACTGTGCTGAATGCTGGGGGCAGTTGTAACACAGTATTAAGTATTTGTATATGTAAACATACCTAAACATAGAAAAAGTGCAGTAAAAATAATGTATTACAATTTTATGTGATCAACATTGTATATACAGTCTATTATTGACTGAAACGTCATTATGTGGTGCACAACTGTAAATCCAAATATTATTTCAACATGTAATTAATGTAAAATTATTAGTGAGATATTACATATTACTTTTTTGTACTAAGCTTTAAAAATCTAGGATATATTTTATAATTATAGTGTCACAGGATCCTTGGGGTGTCACTTTGCCAGCTGGAAACCTCTGTGACTGGTGTTACCTTTGTCCATGTTTTATTTGGGCCCACAGGGCTTCTTCCATCCTCTCAACCTGTCAGGCTGCACTTGGCTCTTGCTTCTGGCCCAATTTCACACCTGCCAAGGGTGATCTAAGCACAGAGTGGCAAGGGGTGCATGAGAAAGTGAGTTAGGGATGTGGCCAGTGCACACAGCCTGGCACGCTGGCTGTGGTGGGGCGGGCAGCTCCAGATGTCAGCACAGATACTTGGTTCCTTGCAAGGCTGTGGCTGGCCCAGGCGTACCACAAGCAGCTTTCACTGCTGGCACTGGGTAACGTGATGGCACCCAGAAGCTTGGAGATGCCAGGAACCACAGAGCCCCAAAGCAGGTGTCATAGCCCTGGCTCAGGGAGCTTCTGTGTTTGGGCCCCCTGAAGAGCCACAGCTCTTGTCTCCTTTTCTCTTCTCTCCTTCTCGTCGCCCACTATGTGGTGAGCAAGGGGTGTGTTTCAGCCCTGTTTATGTTACAGCTCTTTCAGTCCTGCCATTCAGCAGGTCCCAAGTTCTTGTTCTACATCCAGGAAGAATGAGGTATGTAGACAACTGGAGGGTGAGAAAGGCAAAGAGGTGCTTTATTGAGCAACAGTACAGCTCTCAGGAGACCTGAAGTGGGTAGCTCCTTTTCACAGGCAGGTTGTACTGATGAGTGCAGCTCTCAGCGGAGAGGAGACCCGGAGTGGGTAGCTCCTATCCACAGGCAGGGTGTCTGATGAGTGTACAGCTCTCAGCTGAGAGGATACCCACAGTAGGTACCTCCTCTCTGTCGGCAGGTCAATCTGATGTCTGGCTGAATCTGGCTGAGTCTGGGGTTTTTATGTACTTCAGACAGGAGGGAGTGAGTGCTGATTGGTCCCTGGGGAGTCGTGGGTGGGCCTGGAAAAAGCACCATGAGTTCTCTCTATGGTCTGTGTAACTGGCAGCCAGGCCCCCAGGCTTCAGGCCATTCATGACTTGAAAGTGAGGCTTCACTGGGTACCTACCCCTTTCCACCCAGGAGCCTGTCTACTTCCTGCTGCCATCAACCTGCCTGCCACCCACTACACCCAGGCTGTTCGTGCTGAGGGGCACCTGCAGGCCCATACTGAGCTGCCCTCAGCCCCCTACTTGGCCTGCTCATCGACACCCAAAGTCCAGAGGGGGCTGAGGCAGCAGGGGGCTTGTGTGTCATTACCATCCTGAGCACATGCACACCTGGCCGGGTAGTGACAGCACCCGGACTCGGCCACAACTTTACTCCAAAATTGGGGTGGGTGCCTGGAGTGAGGAGAGGCCAGGTGGGAGCAGGTACTTCCAAACCTGTGGGGGCAGGGGCCTTCCTGGACCTGGATAGAGCAGGGATGCCTGGGTTTGCAGCCATGGTCAGGTAGCTGCAGCTGTGCCCAGGATGGCAGGGCTCCTGGCCCTGCAACTCGAAAGGGGGCTGGGCTTCTGCCTGTCTTGGTTCCCACTAGCTCTATGGAGCGAACAGCTTCAGCCCCACCTTCCTCACTGGAACCAGCAGCATGGCAGTGGCTGCTCCAACTGGGCTGGCACTGCCATCAGTAGCACATTTCAACTTGTACTAATCACATTTCAAATGCTCAGTAGTTACTTGTAGTTAGTGGCTACCATGTTGAGCAGGACAGGTCTAGGTTTGGCTGACTGGATCTCTTTAGTATTATTTAGCATATTTTTTTCTTGTAAATTGGTAATGTATTTAGATTTTCTTTTCATTTTTTAAACAGAAGAATACTGTGAATATCAACATTGACACTAAACAGATTTGATAAGTTTACCTTTAGAGAACTTTTTTACAAATGAAACTGAATCACTTTAAGGATTAAAAGTTTTTAATTTGTATTTTAGTGCCACACCAGAGGAATATAATACAGTTGTACAGAAGCCAAGACAAATTCTATGTCAATTCATTGACCGAATACTTACAGATGTAACTGTTGGTAAGAAACCAATTATTTCTTCTATAAACTTTATACATTAGACTTTTTTATTTTCCATTTATACTGTATAGTAGCATTTTTCTCCATGTAGTTTTAGATATAGAGTTAGTATTTATGATAGTTACTATTTTCAAGCAAGTTAGTTGGTTATTTGTTAATCAATATTGCTATTGCTTGTTACAAAATTTGAATTAGGCTTTTAAAATAATTCTCTCTTCCTAGTATCTAGATTTTCTATTGCTTGCTATGAGTTCTTTGATATTGGATGTTATAAATAAAAGTATTTGGCCAGTACCAATCATGTGGACCCTATTTTGGTTAGCTCTTATGCCAGTGGTAGACTTCTAGCAAAAAAATTCTTTAAGTAAGTTACCCTTTAAGTAAGTTTATGCCTATGCCTGTAGGAGGTTATAGGATTATGTGAGTTGCTAAATCAATTATTGCCTGTTTGTGCCAGTCTGATGGATAAAATATTACCAGTCTGGTGAGATAGTGTCACATTTGTCATATCTGTTGAAATTACATGGAAGGGGTAATATAAAATGGCATTAGGCTCAGGGTTCATAACTTGGGTTCCAAATTTGGCACAGATTTTATGACTTAGGCTAGCCATTTAGCCTTTCTTTTTCAATAAGTAAAATGATGGGTTGCTGAAAAATAACACAGGACTACTGAATACTTGCAAGATGTGTTTTTGTATGGTATTCCTATTCCTTCTGTTTAGACTATTTGTCCTTCCCCTCTCTGACCAACTCCTCATTTAGGAATCATTTCCTTCACAGTGTCTTCCCAGATACCTGTTTCCCCTTATTCTGGATTAGTGCAGTTACCATATTATAATTATTAATTTGTTTGACTCCTCACTGCATTATGAGAACACTTTTTAATCATTAGATTTTAGCACAGTGCCTGTCATTATTTCTAAAGTACATGTTTGATAAATGGATGTATGATAGAAGAATGCATGTGATTTCTAAACATTTAAAATTAGATAAGACTGTAGTGTTGGCCGGCATGGTGGCTCATACCTGCCCAGCACTTTGGGAGGCTGAGGTAGGCAGATCACCTGAGGACAGGAGTTCGAGACCAGCCTGGCCAACATGACGAAACCCCATCTCTACTAAAAATACAAAAATTAGCCGGGCATAGTGGCGCATGCCTGTAGTCCTACCTACTCAGGAGGCTGAGGCAGGAGAATCACTGGAACCCGGGAGGCAGAAGTTGCAGTGAGCCAAGATCACGCCACTACACTCCAGCTTGGGCAGCAGAGCAAGATTTTGTCTAAAAAAAACAAAAACAAAAACAAATACTGTAGTGATTAGCTCCATCAATTTAGCTTGAGTGCTGTGTTGAATGTAATTCTGGTCACCAAATTACAATTTCCTTTTTTTTTTTTTTTTTTTTAAGAGAGTCTTGCTTTGTTCCAGGCTGGATGCAGTGGTGTGATCATAACTCACTGCCGCGAATCTTCCTGCCTCAGCCCCCTCCCTGCCCCCCGAGTAGCTGGGACTGTAGGTACACACTACCACTCCCAGGTAATTTTAAGAAAAATTTTTTTTTTTTTTTTGTAGAGACAGGATCTTGCCATCTTGTCCAAGCTGGTCTTAAACTCCTGGGCTCAGGTGATCTTTTCACTTCATCCTCCCAAAGTACAGGGATTACAGCCATGAGGTACCTTACCTGGCCCACATTTTGGTTTCTTAACAAAAGGACCATTGTTTAATTTGTCATGACTCTTTAAAATGAATCTTTTATTGTTTTAGTTGCTGTAGAACTTGTAAAGAAAACTGACTCTCAGCCAACCTCCGTGATGTTGCTTGATTTCATCCAGCATATCATGAAATCCTCCCCACTTATGTTTGTAAATGTAAATGGAAGCCATGAGGCCAAAGGCAATTGTATTGGTAAGTGCTGTTATTCGTGCGTTCACTTGCCATCTATTTTATAATATCCTCCTTTTACTGCTCTTCTGAAATATTACATGTACAGGATTATACTTTTTTGGGTCGGCTTTGCTGTAAATTGAAGGAGCAAAATGGTAATGGTTATTTTTCCTTCACATATCCTTACTGTTTTCTTTTTAGTATCATATACTAGGTGCTTAGAATAGAAATAATCAATTTCGATTATTTGCCACTGAACACTTTAGCATAGTTTTCTTTTTTCTGTTTTTGTTTTTGGTAATCTCTTTCTTCTAGATCAGAGTTTGGCAAGCTGTAGTCCACAGGGTGGCTACCTGTTTTTGTGAAGAAAGTTTTTATGTTTTGTTTCATTTCTTTCTTTTCTTTTTCTTTTTTCTTTTAGTATGAGACAGGCTCTTACTATTTTGCCCAGGCGGGTCTTGAACTGCTAGACTCAAGGAATCCTCCTGCCTCAGCTTCCTTCATACCTGGGGCTATGGGCACATGCTACTATGCCTGGCTTCATTTTTCATAAACAGTTTTATTAGAACACAGCCATGCTCATTCTTTTACTTTGTCTGTGACTACTACAAAGGCAGCTTGGGCACTCAAGCCAAAAATAATACTATCTGGTCCTTTAAAAGAAGTTTACTGACCGCTGTTCTATATATTGAAGCTTTTCTCCAGGTTTATTCCTTACTACACCTACTACTTTTGTCCCTTCATTGGTGTCTTCATAACGAGATGCAAACTAAACATTTTTTTGTGTGTAATGGATAAAGTATTTTAAAATTTTTTTCTCAAACTTTAAACTTTGATAGCGTGTCCTCCAAGAAGTTTTTTCAGAGCACTACTTCTAACTGCTTAGAACTGGCTTGGTTATTCCTTCTTTATACTCTGTTAGTATAGTACCAAGTGATCTGCATTTCTTCTATCATAGAGGCTGTTAAACTGTACTGTAATCCTTGGTGCGTCTATATTCTTTCCTATAGTAGTTTTTAATCTACAAGTCATAACCCACTAGTGGGTTATTAGTAGGCAATTATCAGCATTTTAAACAAGATGAAATAAACTAGAAAATATTATACACTGAACTCGGTGGCTCACGCCTGTAATCCCAACACTTTGGGAGTTCAAGACCAGCCTAGGCAACATGGCGAAACCTGTCTCTACTAAAAAAAAAATTATACAAAAAATTAGCTGGACGTGGTGGTGCATGCCTGTGGTACCAGCTACTCAGAAGGCTGAGGCACAAGAATTGCTTTAGCCAGGGAGGCAGAGGTTGCAGTGAACTGAAACCATGCCACTGCACTCCAGCCTGGGTGACAGAGTGAGACCCTGTCTCAAGAAAAAAAAAACAACAAAATATCATAGTATATTGTGGTATAATAAGAGTAAGTACTGTTTCATGAACCTTTTGTTTTAAATATTTAAATAAAATGCACGTATATGTACTGGGTCATGATATAAAATGTTATTTCTTTGTTTCAGTCAAAAAGTTCAAGAAACTGTACTGTGGGATTCATGGGGACAGGACTATGATTTATTCTTGTGTACCTGAGACAGAGTCACCACTCAAATTTTAGTTGAAGGAATGACAATAGCTACCCTTTATTGAACATTTATTTTACTTTGGAACTGTGCTGAGTATTTCATGTACATTGTCCTATTTGGTCCTCACAGTAACCCATAACATGGATAGCATTATTCTCCTTTCATAGATGAAATTACAGAGGTTCAGAGAAATGAAAAATTTATACAACTAATAAGTGGAAAGCTTGTCTGTCTGACTCCAAAGTTGATACAGGCATACCTCAGAAATATTGTGGGTTCAGTTCTAGGCTACCACAATAAAGCAAATATTGCAATAAAGTAAGTCACATGAATTTTTTGGTTTCCCAGTGCATATAAAAGTTATGTTTACATTGTACATTAAGTATGGAATAGCATTATGTCTAAAAAACAATATATATATACACCTTAATTAAAAAGTTTATTGCTAAAAATGCTAGCAATTATATGATCCTTCAGCAAGTTGTAATCTTTGTGCCGGTGGAGGGTCTTACCTTGATGTTGAGGGCCTTGCTCTGGATTAGGCTTTGGCTTAAAGAGAATGTTATGGGTGGTTTGATCTTCTTTTCTTCCTACTGGAAATTTTCTCATCTTTTAATGATTTGATCTTCTATGCAGACTACAAAAACTTTCTCCATACCAGCAATAAGGTTGTTTCACTTTCTCATCAATGGTGTGTTCACTGAAGTAGCACTTTTAATTTCTTACAAGAACTTTTTCTTGGTTTTAACAACTTGGTTGTTTGGTGAAAGGGTCCTAGCTTTTGCCCTGTCTTGGCTTTCAACATGCCTTCCTCAGTAGGCTTAGTCATTTCTAGCTTTTGATTTGAAGTGAGAGATGTACGGTTCTTCCTTTCATTTGAACACTTAGAGGCCATTGTAAAGGTTGTTAATTGGCCTAATTTCAATACTGTGTCTCAAGGCATTGGGAGACACAAGGAGAGAAAGAGAGATGGAAAACTGCTGGTTAGTGGGGCAGTCAGAACACATAGCATACATTTATCCATTAATTTTGCCACCGTATGTTGGTATGGTTGATGACAGCTCCAAATAACTACAACAGTAACATCAAACATCACTGATTACAAATCACCATAACAGATATGCTAATAACGAAAAAGTTTGAAATATTTTGAGAATTACCAAAATGTGATACAGAGACAGGAAGTGAGCACATGCTATTGAAAAAAGTGGTACCGATACACTTGCTTGATGCAGTTACCACAACTTTCAATTTGTGGCAAATGCAGTATCCACAATGTGCCATAAAACTGGTCATGCCTGTGTTCTAAACTATTATGGGTTTCCATTGTGAAGGAAGTGTTTTATGCTCTTGTTAGGGAAGTTTATTCTTTAAAAATCAATCGTTAAGGATTTAGCAAACGAATTAGCACTTTGGATATACTTGTTTATTTAATATCTTTTTTGTTTATTTCAAAGAATTCAGTAATTGGATCATAACAAGACTTCTGCGGATTGCAGCAACTCCCTCCTGTCATTTGTTACACAAGAAAATCTGTGAAGTCATCTGTTCATTATTATTTCTTTTTAAAAGCAAGAGTCCTGCTATTTTTGGGGTACTCACAAAAGAATTATTACAACTTTTTGAAGACTTGGTTTACCTCCATAGAAGAAATGTGATGGATCGTGCTGTGGAATGGCCTGTGGTCATTAACCGATTTTTAAGTCAATTGGATGAACACATGGAATATTTACAGTCTGCTCCTTTGCAGTTGATGAATATGCAAAATTTAGAATTTATTGAAGTTACTTTATTAACGGTTCTTACTCGTATTATTGCAATTGTGTTTTTTAGAAGGCAAGAACTCTTACTTTGGCAGATAGGTTGTATTCTGCTAGAGTATGGTAGTCCAAAAATTAAATCCCTAGCAATTAGCTTTTTAACTGAACTTTTTCAGCTGGGAGGACTACCAGCACAACTAGCTAGCACTTTTTTCAGCTCATTTTTGGAATTATTAAAACACCTTGTAGAAATGGATACTGACCAAGTGAAACTCTATGAAGAGCCATTATCAAAGCTGATAAAGACACTATTCCCCTTTGAAGCAGAAGCTTATAGAAATATTGAACCTATTTATTTAAATATGCTACTGGAAAAACTCTGTGTCATGTTTGAAGATGGTGTGCTTATGCGGCTTAAGTCTGATTTGCTAAAAGCAGCTTTATGCCGTTTACTGCAGTATTTCCTTACATTTGTGCCAACTGGGTATGAATCTGCTTTACAAGTCAGGAAGGTCTATGTGAGAATTATTTGTAAAGCTCTTTTGGATGTACTTGGAATTCAGGTAGATGCAGAGGTAAGTAGTTTTTCAGGTTACTTGTTAAGTATTTATTTTGTTCATCATTTAATTGTATACATGTGTGCAAGATGTAATAAGAAAATAGAATATCTTTAGTAGTAATTTATATTTGGAACATAATGATTTTCATAGTCTAGTCTGGCTCATGGTTATGGACTCTTACTTTGATTTCAGAAGGATTTGTTCATCAAATTCGTAATGAACTGCCAATGGAGTAGAATGTTTTTAAGTAGAATCACTGAAGTATAAATGTATTTGTCACATTATTAATTAAAAGGGGGAAGTTACAACTTAATTGCAGAAGCTTTGATCACTGAAATAGATTTTGTGTCTGACAAGTTATAATCAATCACTTTCAGAAAACCTGTGAGTGATTAATCATGCCAAATTATGCCCTTTTTTCTATTTGGACTGTGGGAGTCAGGTAATACAATAAATCATTAGATATACAGTAACTTGATTAAATATTTTAGTTTATTAATCTTGATGGATTTGTTACATGAAAAAAGTTGGTAATTCCCTTACAAAATTTTTTACAAGGGAATTAAAATGTGTAGCATTTTGATAAAAGGAAAAACTGGATGTAGACAGAAGGATTTGTCTTAAATCTTCTAAGACTATAGAACCATAGTCTACATATAGACTGAAATATAATCGATTAATTTAGGTGTTTGTTTTGCTTTATGAGCCTCTAAAAGTAGTTTCACTAGAAAACATCTAGTACATTCTTGCTCCCTATAAATAATAGAAATATGTTTTCTAAGAAATATTTCTGGAAATTATTTTCTATTTTCTCAGTACTTGTTGGGCCCACTTTACGCAGCTTTGAAAATGGAAAGTATGGAAATCATTGAGAAGATTCAATGCCAAACTCAACAAGAAAACCTCAGCAGTAATAGTGATGGAATATCACCCAAAAGGCGTCGTCTCAGCTCATCTCTAAACGCGTCTAAGAGAGCACCAAAACAGACTGAGGCGTATGATGACCTTCATTCAGTTTGTATTTAGCCACTAAATAAAACTTTGTTTACTTTTAAAAATCAACTTTAGTTAAGTGTTTTGATTTAAATACACAAAGAACATCCTTCTAAATGTAGCCAAGGGAGTGCTTAAAATATTTTAATAATTCTCTAGACTGTTAGTAGTATGAAACATTTCATGGTTAAATATAGTTACTTTGCATGTTTTTACATGCTTATCTAATTTAACTTTTTAATGTGTGAAAAATCTTTGAGACTGTATAACTTTTTATAATGTAGCTAAAGCATTGCCATATTTCAGTTAGTTTTAAACATTGTTTTAAATCAGTATAAATTTCAATAGTTGATGTTACATAGTATGTTTTATTCTAAATATGTTTCATGTTTTAACCAAGTTTATTTACATACAAACATCTCTCTACTGCATTCCTAATTATAGAATTAAACATGTAGACATGAACAAAAAGAGCATATTATGGAGTGCACTGAAACAGAAAGCTGAATCCCTTCAGATTTCCCTTGAATACAGTGGTCTAAAGAATCCTGTTATTGAAATGTTAGAAGGACTTGCTGTTGTCTTACAACTGACTGCTCTGTGTACTGTTCATTGTTCTCATCAAAACATAAACTGGTAAAACAAACTTCTTGTTTCTTGGGTTGTGTTTCCTGTAATGAACTTGGTTTTACTGTTTACTCGTTATTCACTTGATTCATGTGACCTTAGAACACAAACTTTTCAGTGAGGTAGATAAAAAATTTATTTTCTCTTGAGTCAAATGCTAGGTACGGTGCTCAGTACTATATATATCTTAGTTAATCTCTACAATATTCCTATAAGGTAAATGCTATTTTTTTTTTTTTTTTTTTTTTTTTTGAGGTGGAGTTTCGCTCTTGTTACCCAGACTGGAGTGCAATGGTGCGATCTCGGCTCACCGCAACCTCCGCCTCCTGGGTTCAGGCAATTCTCCTGCCTCAGCCTTCTGAGTAGCTGGGATTATAGGCACACGCCACCATGCCAAGCTAATTTTTTGTATTTTTAGTAGAGATGGGGTTTCACCATGTTGACCAGGATGGTCTCGATCTCTTGACCTTGTGATCCACCTGCCTTGGCCTCCCAAAGTGCTGGGATTACAGGCATGAGCCACCGCGCCCGGCGGTAAATGCTATTATGCCCATTTTAAAAATTAGAAATTGACACTAGGCTCTTTTTTGTCTGAAGCCAAAACTGACTTTCTTGGGGACACGTGATTAGAAAGTACCAGAACACATTTGTGTACAACTCAAAAAGCCAGTGTTTGGCTTTTGGAGACAGGGTCTTGCTTTGTCTCCCAGGCAGGTGTACAGTGGCATCATTATGGCTCACTACAACCTTTGTCTCTGTCTGGGGCTCAAGTGAGCCTCCCAAGTAGCTGGGACTATAGGCATGTGCCCCCACACCCTAATTTTTAAAAAAGTTTTTGCAGAGATGGGTTTCCCTATGTTGCCCAGGCTGGTCTCAAACTCCTGGGCTCAAGTGATCCTCCCACCTCAGCCTCCCAAAGTAATTTTAGTTCCCAAATCCTAAGAGTGATTTAAGCTGACATAAATAGATTAAACCTAAAATAATAGTGACATATTACTTGATTTGCATATTTACTTTAAATTGTTATAAATTTTGTGCTCACAATTTCTTTTGACTTTACTATAATTTTATGTTTGACTATAACAATATTCATCTTAATTCCAATGTCTTTAACAAAATGTACTTACTGCAGCCATAATTTCAAGGACTGTCAACATAAATCCAAGAAGAAACCTTCTATAGTGATAACTTGGATGTCATTGGATTTTTACACAAAAGTGCTTAAGAGCTGTAGAAGTTTGTTAGAATCTGTTCAGAAACCAGACCTGGAGGCAACCATTGATAAGGTGGTGAAAATTTATGATGCTTTGATTTATATGCAAGGTGAGTACAAATAAGCAATAGCTTTTAAATAACTTTTAAAGATAATCAGTATAGAAATATGCTTTCTTTTTTGCCTGAAGCCTAAGTGCATGTTTGGAATACTCAGAAGTTTTTTCTTGATTTCAGTTCTATTAAACTTGTCAGTAATTTCTGAGTTGCAAATTTATTTGCATAATATTTTGATTTATTCTTAGAAATTATAACTTTAAAGCTTTCTAATTTGGAAATTTGAGGAATGCTGCAATTCTTTAAAAAAGGCATAGATATGGCCAGGCGAGGTGACTCACACCTGTAATCCCAGCACTTCGGGAGGCCAAGGCAGGTGGATCATGATGTCAGGATATCGAGACCATCCTGGCCATGGTGAAACCCTGTGTCTACTAAAATATAAAAAATTAGCCGGGTGTGGTTGCGTGCATCTGTAGTCCCAGCTACTCAGGAGGCTGAGGCAGGGGAATCGCTTGAATCTGGGAGATGGAGGTTGCAGTGAGCCGAGATCATGCCACTGCACTCCAGCCTGGCGAAAGAGCACGACTCCATCTAAAAAAAGGCATAGAGATATATTTTTATAAAGTCACATTTAATTTCTTTGGGTTCACAGACCTCAGACCATAATTTATGAATCTCTGTGTTAAGAATTTGTGCTTAGTGAATGATCATTATGATAGCACTTGATATTTCACATGTCTGTATTTTCATTTAAAATAGATGTGATTCAGGAAAAGTTATAATTAATGACTTATTTTGTGCTTCTGTAGTAAACAGTTCATTTGAAGATCATATTCTGGAAGATTTGTGTGGAATGCTCTCACTTCCATGGATTTATTCCCATTCTGATGATGGCTGTTTAAAGTTGACCACATTTGCCACTAGTCTTCTAACATTAAGCCGGAGGATTTCAGATAGTTATTGTAAGTGTTCACAAGAATATGTTTGTGTGTGGTTTGTTTTATTTATTTATTCATTTTTGAGACCGGTCTGACTCTGTCACCCATGCTGGAGTGCAGTGGCACGATCTCGGCTTGCTGCAACCTCCATCCCCTGGGTTCAAGCAATTTTCCTACCTCAGCCTCCTGAGTAGCTGGGATTATGGGTGCCCACCACCATGCTCAGCTATTTTTTGTATTTTTAATAGAGATGGGGTTTCACCCTCTTGGCCAGACTGGTCTCAAACTCCTGACCTCAAGTGATCTGCCCACCTCAGCCTTCCAAAGTTCTAAGATTACAGGCGTGAGCCTCCATGCTCAGCCATTGCTCAGTGTGATTTGTTTTAACTGATCTCTATATAGGACTTCTAACACTTATCACTTATATTTTTTCAATAAGAGAGTAGGTACATTTTTAATAATTCAGAAAGGAGTTAGATACATAAAAAGTACCACCTATAAGGCCGGGCGCGGTGGCTCACGCCTGTAATCCCAGCACTTTGGGAGGCCGAGGCGGGTGGATCACAAGGTCAAGAGATGACCATCCTGATCAACATGGTGAAGCCCCGTCTCTATTAAAAATACAAAAAATTAGCTGGGCATGGTGGCACGTGCCTGTAATCCCAGCTACTCAGGAGGCTGAGGCAGGAGAATTGCCTGAACCCAGGAGGTGGAGGTTGCGGTGAGCTGAGATCACACCATTGCACTCCAGCCTGGGTAACAAGAGCGAAACTCCGTCTCAAAAAAAAAAAAACAGTACCACCTATAAAAGCCTGCCCCATATATCCCATTTCCTTTCTGTAAAATATTTGCAGTGTTTCTGTACATATTTTTATATTTATTAGTAAAATTAGAAAATATTTGAGAAATATTTTAAAAAGAACAATACACCAAAAATTCTTATACCAGCTTCTCAGATTAAGAAATAAAAACATTACTCCAGGCTCAGAGGCTCACCTCTGTAATCCCAGCACTTTGGAAGGCTAAGGCATACGTATCACATGAGGTCAGGAGCTTGAGACCAGCCTGGCCAACATGACAAAACCTGTCTCTACTAAAAATACGAAAATTAGCCAGGCGTCGTGGTTCATGCCTGTAGTCCCAGCTACTAGGGATGCTGAGATACAAGAATCTGTTGAAACCAGGAGGCAGAGGTTGCAGTGAGCCAAGATTATGCTGCTGCACTCCAGCCTGGGCAACAGAATGAAACACTGTCTCAAAAACAAAAAAAAGGCCGGACGCGGTGGCTCAAGCCTGTAATCCCAGCACTTTGTGGAGGCCGAGGCGGGTGGATCACGAGGTCAGGAGATCGAGACCATCCTGGTCAACATGGTGAAACCCCGTCTCTACTAATACAAAAAATTAGCGCGTGCCTGTAATCCCAGCTACTCAGGAGGCTGAGGCAGGAGAATTGCCTGAACCCAGGAGGCGGAGGTTGCGGTGAGCCGAGATCGTGCCATTGCACTCCAGCCTGGGTAACAAGAGCGAAACTCCGTCTCAAAAAATAAAATAAAATAAAAATAAAAAAAAGAAATAAAACCATTAAAGTCTTTTGAAGTCAGTTTCACTTCACCGTTTCCTCTCTTTATGAAATTTTTTTTAAAAAGAAATAAAAATATTAGAGATACGTTGGAAGCCCGTTGTCCCTCTGTGATTTAATCTTTATGAGACTTATCCCATGGTGATATGGGTAACTCTAGTATTTTATTTAAACTTCCAAATAGTAGCTAGATGTATGGCTAGACACTATCAGACCTCCTATTGGTGGACAATCAGGTTGTTTCCAACTTTTCACAATTAGAAGCAAAATGTAAATGAATACTTTTGTAGATGATTCTTTAGTCATTCTAAGGCCTTGCTGTTTGAAAAGTATGATCCACAGACCAGTAGCATTGCCACCATTTAGGGACTTGTTAGAAATGGAGCATCCCTGATTCTGCTGAGAGAGCACATTAAAAAAAAGAGAAAGAAAGAAATGGAGAATCTTATGCTCCACCCAGACCTGCTGAATCAGAATCTACATTTTAACAAGATAGGTGATTCATATGCATATCAAAGTTTGAAAAGCACTATTTTAACATATCCTGTCCACTTAGGAGTAGTATTGTTGGGTTATAGAGTTTACACATCTTCACCTCTTTTCTGCTGTATTGTTCTCCAAAGATACGCCAGTTTACACTCCTGTTAGCAGAGTATGAGAGTTCCACATCCTCACTGATACTTAGCAGACTTCAAAATTTTTGCCATCTAGGAAAAAAAATGTCTTGGAGTTAATTGACTTTTATTTTATATATATACACAAATGTTACATATATGTGTGTGTATATGTATATGCGTATATGTAAAATTAACATTAGTAGAAATCTTGTTTAATAGACTTAATTTTTTTCAGCACCACAGGCACAATCACGATGTGTGTTTCTTCTGACTCTGTTTCCAAGAAGAATATTCCTTGAATGGAGAACAGCAGTTTACAACCAGGCCTTGCAGAGCTCCCATGAAGTAATCCGGGCTAGTTGTGTTCGTGGATTTTTTATCTTATTGCAGCAGCAGAATTCTTGTAACAGAATTCCCAAGATTCTTATGTATGTACTAAGATTTTAATTTGAATATATTACTCAATTGGAAAGATCATAATTCTCTGGCTGTATATGCAAAGTTATGTTTATTGTTGAATACGTAAAGCAAATGTTGCTTTTAGTTTTAGAATTTAACATGTTTTCCTTCTAGACTTTGTTTTACCAGTACCTTAGTCCCAAATTAAGCAAGACTATTTATACCACAAAATTAGGCAAGAAGGTTTAGTCTTTTTCTTTTTTTTCCCCCAGAGATAAAGTCAAAGATGATTCTGACATTGTCAAGAAAGAATTTGCTTCTATACTTGGTCAGCTTGTCTGTACTCTTGATGGCATGTTTTATCTGACAAGTTCTTTAACAGAACCTTTCTCTGAACATGGACATGTGGACCTCTTCTGTAGGAACTTGAAAGCCACTTCTCAACATGAATGTTCATCTTCTCCACTAAAAGCTTCTGTTTGCAAACCTTTCCTTTTTCTACTGAAAAAAAAAACACCTAGTCCAGTGAAACTTGGTGAGTGATTATGACTTATTTAATATTTTAAAACCCATTTAAGCTCTGTTTTTCAAATCAGTAAAAGAATTAGGCTGAAGCCTTAGAAAACTATAGGAAGTTACAGCCTTGATAAATTCAGTGCTCTGTATTGATTACTTATAAATGGGATAACTGGTATTAGATCGTATCACAGAACCCATGGGAGATGTGATTTGGGGATTTTTCGAATACTGTTGTGATTTGACAACCTAAATGGGGCATACCTGATGGTTGTTTCAATATTGTAAGATTCAGTATTCTATATCTTCTTTAGTGATACCAGAGACCTTCTTAATGTGTCCACAGTTACTACCTTGGACCTTGAGAACTTCAAATAGTTAGAGTACTTTGCCCAACTGAGGACTATAGCATGTATCTTCTTGGCCACTTTCCAGTGGTAATGGAGTATAAGCTTTTAGGGAGCAGGAGATTTCTAAAAATACCTAGAAGATAAATTTGTTTAGGTAGCAAGTTGAAACTTGTTCTCAAGTTTTCAAAGCGATGGAAAGTACTCCCTAAATCTTGTAATATAAGGTTAACAATAAAGCTAAGATCCTCTTTAGAAATGTGCTTTTCTTTTTTTTTCTTCCTGAGATGGAGTTTCACTCTTGTTGCCCGGGCTGGAGTACAATAGTGTGATCTCAGCTCACTGCAACTTTCGCCTCCTGGGTTCAGGCGATTCTCCTGCCTCAACCTCCCCAGCAGCTGGGATCACAGGCATGCGCCACCACGCCCAGCTAGTTTTTGGATTTTTAGTAAAGACAGGGTTTCACCATGATGGTCAGGCTAGTCTCAAACTCCTGACTTCAGGTGATCCACCCACTCTGGCCTCCCAAAGTGCTGGGATTACAGGCGTGAGCTACCACACCCAGCCTTTCTTTTTTTTTTTTTAAGAGACAGGGTCTTGCTCTGTTGCCCAGGCTGGAGTGCAGTCGCATGATCATGGCTCACTGCAGCCTGTAGCCTTGACCTCCCAGGCTCAAGTGATCCTCCCACCTCAGCCTCCTGAGTAGCTGGGACCATAGGATGTGCCACTACACCCAGCTAATTTTTAAATTTTTTGTAGAGAGGAATCTCACTTTGTTGCCCAGACTGGTCTTGAACTCCTGGCTTCAAGTGATCCTCCTGCCTTGGCCTCCCAAAGTGTTGGGATTACAGGTATGAGCCACCACTCCTGGCCTGCAATGTGTTTTAAGTCTATCTTGGTAACATATACTGGTCTACAAAATATGAAAGAGACTTGCTATTTTATAACAATTCTGGAAATTATTTTAGATTTAAATTATTTGCAGGCTGAGTGCAGTGGCATCTGCCTATATCCCCAGCACTTCAGGAGGTTGAGACAGGTGGATTGCCTGAGCTCAGGTGTTCAAGACCAGTCTGGGTAACATGGTGAAACCCCATCTCTACAAAAAATACAAAAATTAGGCAGGCATGATGGTGCATGTCTGTGGTTCCAACTACTCGGGAGGCTGAGGTGGGATGATCACTTGAACCTGGGGGGTCATGGGTACATGCTACAGTGAGCCATGATCCTGCCACTGCACTCCAGCCTGGGTGACAGAGCAAGACCCTGTCTCTGAAAAAAAAAAAAAATTGTATGTAACATTTATTAAATATAAAGTAAATTTTAATTTATAAGTATCCCTTTTAATTTTCTAAAATTCTGTGTGCTATACATACTTAAATATGAAACAATGACATTATAAGAGAACTTAGGATTCTTTGTGTTGACAGTTTTTTTACAGTACAACCTTGATATTTAATATGTTAAATTAAGTATTGTATACTCTTGTCCTTCAGCTTTCATAGATAATCTACATCATCTTTGTAAGCATCTTGATTTTAAAGAAGATGAAACAGATGTAAAAGCAGTTCTTGGAACTTTGTTAAATTTAATGGAAGATCCAGACAAAGATGTTAGAGTGGCTTTTAGTGGAAATATCAAGCATATATTGGAATCCCTGGACTCTGAAGATGGATTTATAAAAGAGGTTGATAATTTTTTTTTAAACATTTGAGTTTACATCAACCTAGCTCTAAAAATTTCTTTAACCAGTTAATTTTATTGTTCTAGCTTTTTGTCTTAAGAATGAAGGAAGCATATACACATGCCCAAATATCAAGAAATAATGAGTTGAAGGATACCTTAATTCTTACAACGGGGGATATTGGAAGGTATACTTGGCAGCATTTGTATTCTTCCTTATTTATGTTGGCCATTCTCCTTTTTTATTTGCTTGGTGTTAAAAATGGTGATATGAGATTTATAGTCAAAATTTGAGTCAACATGCATTTATTCATAGATTTCCATTTGTTTCTTGGACATTGATTTTATGTATATATATGTATTCATATGTATGTTGTTTGTAATTTTAGGGCCGCAAAAGGAGATTTGGTACCTTTTGCACTCTTGCACTTATTGCATTGTTTGTTATCCAAGTCAGCATCTGTCTCTGGAGCAGCATACACAGAAATTAGAGCTCTGGTTGCAGCTAAAAGTGTTAAACTGCAAAATTTTTTCAGCCAGTATAAGAAACCCATCTGTCAGGTAAGAGTCAGCATTTGTCTTGACTATAGGCAATAGTAGTACTTTTATTTAAGAGTTACAAAAAAGAAGAAATTTATATGTGTTTTATTTGGTTTTTTTTTCTTTTTCTTCAACTTTTATTTTAAGTTCAGGGGTATATTGCAGCATGTACAGGTTTGCTACAAAGGTAAACATGTACCATGGTGGTTTACTGCACAGGTCATCCCATCACCTAGGTATAAGCCCAACATCCATTAGCTATTATTTCTGATACTCTCCCTTCTCCTACTCACCTGATACGCCCCAGTGTATGTTGTTCCCCCCATGTGTCCATGAGTTCTCATCATTCAGCTCCTACTTATAAGTGAGAACATGTGGTATTTGGTTTTCTGTTCCTGTGTTAGTTTGCTGAGGATAATGGCTTCCAATTCCATCCATGTCCCTACAAAGGACATGATCTTATTCCTTTTTATGGCAGTACAGCATTCCATGGTGTATATGTGCCACATTTTTTTTATCCAGTCTATCACTGATGGGCATTGAGGTTAATTCCATGACTTTGCTTTTTTTTTTTTTTTTTTTTTAAGACCGAGTTTTTACTCTGTTGTCCAGGCTGGAGTGCGATGGTATGATCTCGGCTCACTGCAACCTCCACCTCCCAGGTACAAGTGATTCTCCTGCCTCAGCCTCCTGAGTAGCTGGTATTATAGGTGCCTGCCACCATGCCTGGCTAGTTTTTGTATTTTTAGTGAACTGAGGTTTCACCATGTTGGCCAGGCTGGTCTCAAACTTCTGACCTCAAGCGACCCACCCATCTCGGCCTCCCAAAGTGCTAGGATTAGAGGCATGAGCCACTGTGCCTAGTTAACTTTGCTATTGTGAATGGTGCTGCAATGAACATACATGTGCATATATCTTTATTATAGAATGATTTATATTCCTTTGGGTATATACCCAGTAGCAGGATTGCTGGGTCAAATGTTATTTCTGCCTCTAGGTCTTTGAGGAATTGCCACACTGTCTTCCACAATGGTTGAACTAATTTTCACTCCCACCAGTAGTATAAAAGTGTTCCTTTTTTTCTGCAACCTTGCCAGCATCTGTTTTTTGACTTTTTAATAATAGCCATTCTGACTGGCGTGAGATGGTCTGTCATTGTAGTTTTGATTTGTGTTTCTCTAATGATCAGTGATGAGCTTTTTTTCTGTTTGTTAGCTGGCTGCCTGTGTGTCTTCTTTGTAGAAGAGTGTTTTCATGTCCTTTGCCCACTTTTTAATGGGGCTGTTTGGGGTTTTTTTTTTGTAAATTTGTTTAAGTTATTTGTAGACTCTGGATATTAGACCTCTGTCAGATGAATAGATTGCAATATTTTTCTCCCATTCTGTAGGTTGTCCACTCTGATGATTGTTTCTTTTGCTGTGCAGAAGCTCTTGAGATTAAATAGATCCTATTTGTCAATTTTTGCTTTTGTTGAAATTGCTTTTGGTGTTTTGTGATGAAATCTTTGCCTGTGCCTATATCCTAAGTGGTATTGCCTAGATTTTCTCTAGGGTTTTAAGTCTTTAATCTATCTTGAGTTAATTTTTGTATATGGTGTGAGGAAGGAGTCCAGTTTCAGTTTACTGCATATGGCTAGCCAGTTATCCCAGCACCATTTATTAAATAGGGAATCCTTTCCCCATTGCTTGTCTTTGTCAGGTGTGTCAAAGATCAGATGGTTGTAGGTGTGTCTTCTTATTTCTGAGTTCTCTAATCTGTTCCATTTGCTTGCTTTTTAAAAGTTTTATTTTCTTTTTTAAACATTTCTTAGAGACCAAGTTTCACTCTGTTGTCCAGGCAATATACAGTGATCATGGAGTGGCATGATCATAACTCACTGACGCCTCTAACTCCTGGGCTTAGAGACCCTCCCACTTAAGCTTCCCAAGTAGCTGGGACTACAGGTGTGCACCACCACACCTGGCTAATTTTTTTTTTTTTAAGAGACGACGTCTTCCTATTTTGCCCAGGCTGCTCTTGATATCCTGGCCTCAAATGATCCTCCCACCTCTGCCTCTGAAAGTGCTGGGATTACTGTCATGAGCCATTGTGCCTGGTTTAAAAAAGAAAGCACTGTGTTTGCTTTAAAAAATTATTGTTAAGGTCGGCCATGGTGGCTCACACCTATAATCTTAGCACTTTGGAAGGCCGAGGTGGTGAATCACCTGAGGTCAGGAGTTCAAGACCAGCCTGGCCAGCATAGTGAAACCCCGTCTCTACTAAAAACACAAAAATTAGCCAGGCATGGTGGTGGGCACCTTTAATCCCAGCTACTTGGGAGGCTGAGGCAGGAGAATCACTTGAACCCAGGAGGTGGAGGTTGCAGTGAGCTGAGATCATACTGCTGTGCTCCAGCCTGGGTGACAGAAAGAGACTCCATCTCAAATTAAAAAAAAAATTATTGCTAAAAAGGATGTATTTAGTTTATTTAATAGAACTGAAATCTTGCTATTTTATTTTAGGATATTGGTCTGAAGATGCAGATTATAAATGGGGGAGGAAGAAAATCATCTTATAATGATGTATATAGCCTTTTTAGTGATAGTAAACTCTTTTATGCCTTGGTATTACATTATATGACACTTTCTTTTAAATATATTCAATTAATGGCTGAAAAGTTAGGTTATGCTAAAATACTGAATTTATTTGTGGTGTAATCCTTAGCATGATATTCAAGTGTCTTAACTAAGTCTGATTATATCATCTGTAAAAGGCAGATTATGATATAATCTTCCTCATTAAAGTTGTTATAAAAATTGAATGAACCAATTCAGGTAATATAGAATACTATTTGATACTGCCTTCTATGGTAGCTTAAAAAGTATTAGTTAAAATTTTTTCTTTGTGTGAAAACTAACAATAAAATGGTTTTTACTCTAGTTTTTGGTAGAATCCCTTCACTCTAATCAAATGACAGCACTTCCGAGTACTCCATGCCAGAATGCTGACATGCGAAAACAAGATGTGGCTCACCAGAGAGAAATGGCTTTAAATACCTTGTCTGAAATTGCCAACGTTTTTGACTTTCCTGATCTTAATCGTTTTCTTACTGTAAGTTGCAGCATAGAGTTCACTTGAAATTTCCAATTCAGTATTTTGTTCATTCCATTCTAGATTTTGACTTTGATAGGAGATTACTGCATACACTGTAAAACTTAAGTTTATTTGAGTCATTGTTCTTTATGGTTAGCTGTCCTGAAAAGTTAATAATAACTGAATAATGCTAATTAATGCAGTTAACTATTTGAGTCCTGTGTCTTTGGTGCTGTGACTGGTTCTGTTGGTAATTTGAAGTCTAAGATGATTATTTCTATTCCTAAAGAGTTGGAATAATACAGTATAAAACTATAGTGATATAGATGGTCTACCATGACATATTTTATAGTATGGAGTGGTTTGGGAAGCGTTTGACAAGTCATTGGGTTCAGAAAAATAATTTTCTACCACTTGTGTTCAGAAAAAAAAAAGAAGAGAAAAGAAATTGGGGCTGAGGTTTAAAAGATGATAAAATAGATTATAGTTTTACCTTTACCCAAAGGCAAAGTTTCCTGTTGCTTTCAATTAATAAATTATAATAGCAATTCATGCAGAATTTTTCCCTACATTATTACTATTGTTTAACAAACATAAATTTCTTATAAATTGGTCAAATACTGCACGGAAATATGATAGTATGTGGTAAGGACCATAAAACATGCATACCTTTTCATTCAGTCACTCTACTCTGGTAATCAAAAAGCAAAGATGTTTATTATAACATTATCCAAGTAGCAAAACAAAACAAAAGCAAAACCCTCAGCAGAAACTAAATGTCTTAATTTTAGGTTGGTTGATATTATGTAACCATTAATATCATAAAGTATTACAACATTGAGGAAACTACCTTATAATATTGCAACAATCATATAATGTTAATATTAAATTGAAAGGTAAGACACAGGTACCATGTAAGTGTCTCTGAGGGCAGAACCTGGGTCTTGTTCACGATCACATCTCCAGTGCTTAGGATAGTAACTGACATGTAATAAGTACACGTAGAATGAATAAATGTAAGACCATTTCTCTTATCTTTGGATTTTGTATGTATTTTATTAAAAACATCTTAAAGGAATAGACAAAAATGAAAAGAATTGTTGCAGTATTGGGATGATGAGTGTGTTAAAAGTTCTTTTAATGTATATTACAACATCAACTCTTAAATGTAAAAAAGTCTTTAAAAATTGCTTTTATGGTTACTCTTGCTTATTCTTTAAATGCAAGTTAGTTCAAGTAATACTTTAGATTTGTAATTTCTACCTTAGAGTATAAGTATATTTTAATACATGCTCCTGAGAAATTATCTTTTTTACTTTTACATTTGCTTTTTTATTGTCTGTTTTTCTCCCATTTTACAATGTAAGATCTGTGCTCTCAGGTGCCTTGCCTATTTTGTTTACTGCTTGAATCATAGTAAATTGCTCAGTAAATATCATTTGAGTGAATAAATGGTCAATCTGAATTCAAATATAAGTCATACATGGACTCCAAATTTGTGTGGCATTTAAAAATATTTTTGCACAGAGCTTATGTGAATATTTTTTTCACCCAGACAGATGTACTTTTTGGTAATTGTTGCGTTCTTTTTCAGAGGACATTGCAAGTTCTACTACCTGATCTTGCTGCCAAAGCAAGCCCTGCAGCTTCTGCTCTCATTCGAACTTTAGGAAAACAATTAAATGTCAATCGTAGAGAGATTTTAATAAACAACTTCAAATATATTTTTTCTCATTTGGTCTGTTCTTGTTCCAAAGATGAATTAGAACGTGCTCTTCATTATCTGAAGGTAATTAAATATTTCTAGATATTTTACTTTTTTATATAAATTAGCATTATACAAAAGATGTAACATTCTTCTAGGAAGGAAGGTGAATAATTTATAGCCTATCCTAGAAAAATATAAATTTAAATGTTGTTACGTTAAATAATCTTTGTCCTGAGAGCATATTCAATAGAATTCTCCTTTTGTTGTTTTCTTTGATTATTTCACCATAATGGAATATGATAGTCATTCTTTCATAGGAGAGGTTCTCAGCCTATTTCGATACTTTTCAGTTGATTGGAGTTATAAGTTGACTGATGATAGACGCTTAATTATACCTTCAATTAAGTAAGAGGCAACCACCTTCAAATGTAGTATAATGTCTGTATTTAGTTACTTAGTGCTCTGATTACAGTTTGGTCCAGTTTTTTTGCTAGTTTTTACATTTAAAATTGTAGCCTGTGCTGCTTTTTTTGGTGTCATATTAAGAAAATATCTCTGAGGAATACGAAACTACATGGGAACAGGAAAACTATTAGAAATATACATATAACTTTACTGTTTTTTCTGATGTTAATTTACTTCATTTGTTTCATAATATATTCTAGTAGTAAATCTGTTTACATGAGAGTTAGTGAATATCAAATATATCTTTATCTTGAGAAAGTATGATACATCTGTATATTGCAAACATAGTATGATAGTGTTTATGGAATATTTACTACATGTCAGAAATTGAGCTAAATAATTGATATGGATCATTTCATGTAATCCTCACAGTTATCCAATGAAATAAAGGTACTAGTATTATTATTATTATTAATTGTGATGGAGTTTTGCTTGTAGTCCAGGCTGGAGTGCAGTGGTGTGATCTCGGCCCACTTCAACCTCCACCTCCTAGGTTCAAGCAATTCTCCTGTCTCAGCCTCCTGAGTAGCTGGGATTACAGGTGTCTGCCACCAGGCCGAGCTAATTTTTGTATTTTTGGTAGAGGTGGGATTTCACCATGTTGGCCAGGCTGGTCTCCAACTTCTGGCCACAAGTGATCCACCTGCCTCTGCCTCCCAGAGTGCTAGGATTACAGGTGTGAACTAACATGCCTAGCCACAGGTGCTATTCTTTTGGTTTTGTTTAGTAGCTAAGGAAACTAAGGCAGAGAGAGGTTAGATTAGGTAACTTGTCCAAGTCTGTGTAACTAATAAATGACAGCTGGAATTTAAAGCAATCTGAACAGAAAGACTGCTGTAAGCCACTTTACTACATTTCCTCCCAGTGTTATGTGTCTCCAATAATGAGCTGATGATATTATAAGACCTTGGAGAAAACTAGGACTTGCTTTTTAATATTTTATTTCTAAATGAAGTTGGATCACTTCTCTTCATTACATATAATCCATGGTAGACCTACCAGGATAGAATAAGATTAGAATTTTTTCCAATGCCTTTTCTTAATACCATTAGTAAATCCTGTTATCTGACCTAGAGCTCCTGATGTACTAATAGCATGTTAAAATCAATATACTTATTTCCATGATGTTAGTATGAAGAAAAAGCTTTTTTTAATGTGTCTTTGGATTAGAATGAAACAGAAATTGAACTGGGGAGCCTGTTGAGACAAGATTTCCAAGGATTGCATAATGAATTATTGCTGCGTATTGGAGAACACTATCAACAGGTTTTCAATGGTTTATCAATACTTGCCTCATTTGCATCCAGTGATGATCCATATCAGGGCCCAAGAGATATCATATCACCCGAACTGATGGTAAGAAATATGTTCTATGAGGTTTGTTTGTTTTTCTTCCTTTTGCAGCTTAATTATGTAATTGAAGAAACAATTTTTTTGGTAATTTTCCGGCTGCTAGCAATTTGTTTAAATTTTAAGTTGGCACTTTTATTTTGAAAAAGTTGATTTGAATTGCATGGTTACATGCACAAGATCATGAACATAAGATCACGTTTATTTTCTTATAGCATTATCACAACTTTATTTACGTATTTACATACTTAGGGCATTAACAACATATATTAGCGTTGAAAAATATGGACTTTTAAGTGGTTTTAGTAGATTTTTTCACTGAATAAAAATATTGAGGTTTGTTTTTCTTTACTACTTTTAAATTACATATATATTAGAATATGTTTATAGCTCTCTTCTCACCCTGCCCCTCCAACTACTCTTTTCTTAGCTCAATAGACTAAACTTTTTAGTTCTAACTATAGTTTACTCCATTGTTGGTTAGAAAGGAAGTTAGAAAATATGTTCTCTTTTTAAAATATTTCCCTACCATAAATTTGTACTTGAAATCACTTTACTGTTTATCTTAAAAAAAATATAAATCCTCACAATTGAATTACTATTTTTCCTTTTCAACTGCCCTCATTCCGATAAGAGACTTAAAGGACTATTGGGAAAATATCTTAACCCATTTATGCTGGAGGTTGCAAAATTTTTTTTGTGAAAAATCAGATCTTAGTGATGACCTTGAGCAGTAGGATATAAATAACTCCCACAAGCTTAGCATTCCAGTAATGAAACTCTGGGCATAAATTCGTTAAGAGAGATGTTTATCTCTGCTTTCTCATTTCCTAGTCTAGTCTGGCTCTGTTCTCATTATTCTATGAAATTCCTTTTGTCAGGGTCACCCTCATTCTTCTTGGCTATTAAATCTCATAGTCACTTCTCTGTCCTATCTTATTCAATCTTTCAGTATCATTCAATACAATTGGCCATCCTTTCCTACGTGGCATCTCTGATACCACATTGTCTTAATTTTCTTTTTTGCTTCACCTTTAACTCATGTTTAGTCTTCTTTACTGGCTTTTTTCCTGTACATTATATACTTTATCCTCTAAATATTAGAGTAACTCAGGACTATATAACTGGCTCTTTGTCCTCAGTCATCATTCTCTCCTTTAATGATCTTCTTTGATCTCTTTCTTTAAAATGAGTTATATTGATAATTTTTTGTTGAAATTTCAGTCCAGACTGTCTCTGAGCTTTGGACTTGTGGTTTTATATAGGTTAGATCCTGGGAGGAAACAGATGGCATACACACAAATGTTTACGTGGAAATAGTTTAACCAAGGGGCTACTTTTAGTGGCATGGGAAAGTTAAGAGAATCAGCAAGGAATGTTAAGGAACCCAGGGACTACAAACAGCAGAAAACTTAATGCCCCACTTAGTTCTGGGAAAGGGGAAGAAATCAGGTTACTAGAACCTGATTGAGAGCCAGGACCATGAGGGGGGTCCTCTCATTGTAGAGGAATGTAGCCACTGCCAGAACAACCTCAAAACACAGACAGAACAGGAAATATGAATACCATACTCTCTCCTCCTACCCTCTGTTCTAGTGGTGTTTCCTGCTGACTGAATTCAGTGGAAAGGCAGAGGGCAAGGGATCCTAAGTAATGCAGTCCAGTCAGTCTCCCAGGTACAAAGCAGGGCAGAAGGCGGCAGAGAATGGACCTGAGGGCGAGAGAGGAATGCAAACAGAGATATTTACCATTTCATCATCTCTACTCTCATGTCTTATAAGCATCTCAAACAATTCCAAGTATATTATGTTCATTAGAAATCTTTATTTTCCATTTCTAACCTGTTTTTCTCCCAGTCTTACCCATCTCAGTAATGGTACCACTATCTACCCACTTACATGAGTCAAAACCTGAGAAGCATTTGTGAACCATCCATTTCCTTTTATAATCAAACTGGCAAATTTTATTAAGTCTCTCCAAAATATATCCTTTCATTTCTGCTGCCACCACTGTTACACAACCATCATCTTTCTTGGGACAACTGTGAATGCCTCCTAACGGTTCTGTCCTTTCATCCTTCCCTCTCTACAATTAATTATTTACACAGCCTTTGGAGTGCTCTTTTTACAAACTCATATCATTCCCCTGATTAAATTCCTTCTATGGTTTTCCTTTCTTCTGCCTTTACATAAAAATATGAAACAGAATAATATTCTTCTTTACAGAGTGGTCACATTCTCAGTTTGTAATAATATGAACAAAATACTTAACCATATACTAAGTACTTAGTGAATGATATCTTTTTTTTTTTTTTTTTTTGCTTTTAACATAAAATAAAATCTATAAGGCCATACATGATCTGCCTACCTTCCTACTACCTTTCTAGTCTCACATGGTACAACTCTTTTCTTCCCTTCTCCCTATATTTCAACGTGATTTCCTTTGTGTTTCTTAAACGTGCCAAGCTTTTTCCTGCTTCGAGGCCTGGTGCCTGGTTGGTCTCTTCACTTGGAATAATCTCCTGGATCTTTCTCTTTCTTTACATTTCAAGAGTTTCCTGAATGCCCTGTCTCAACTCCCTTACCCTATTTCTTGTTTATCACAGGATCATGTTTATTTTCTGATAGCATTATCACAACTTTCTTTACATATTTATTTAGTGTCTTCCATTCATACTAGTCTACATGTAAGCTAATGAGAGAGAACAACTTTGCTCATCTTGTACATCTGTACCCAGCACAGGATTCTAGGCATATGTAATAAGTATTTGGTGAGTGACAGATGGATAAAGTCAAATAATTGTTTGTCTGAATGCAAGAACTTTAATATTGGAATGTTGACATAGATTGTGTGATTTTTATTTGCTTTTTATTTAAGCAACATAAGCTGGAACTATACAATTAGTGAAAATTGTGGCTTATCATGCTAAAGTTGAGCCTCAATCTAAATCAGAAGTTTGCAGAACAAAATGCAATTTCAAGTTTTAAAAACCAAATGATTTCCTGTACTAGGCAAGATCAAGATTTATCCTGACCTCTAATCTGGAGAGGCTTATAGGATACCTCACTCCTCTCTATCGTATGGTAGCACATACCCTCCTACCCTTTTCTTGGCAGTGCATGGAACCTGAAGATACCTAAGTCAGACGCCTCAACATCAAGCAGTATAACTTTCTTACATAGTTCAAAATGCTTTAGTTGCTACTCATTCCCAGCTCTTTTGTTTGCTTCTTTCTTCTTCCTGTACCTAAAGTTATGAAACAGAAGAATATTCTTTTTTACAGAGTGGTCACATTCTCAGTTTGTAGTAATATGAACAAAGTGATTTAATACTTAACCATATACTAAGTGCTTAGTGAATGATATCTTTTTTTTTTTTTTTGAAGTCGGGTCTTGCTCTGTCACCCAGGCTGGTTTGCAGTGGCACAATGTCAGCTCACTGCAACCTCTGCCTCCTGTGCTTAAGCGATCTTCCCACCTCAGCCTCCTGAGTATCTGGGACCACAGATGCGTGCCACCATGCCTGGCTAATTTTTTTGTAGAAACAGGGTTTTGCCATGTTACCCAGGCTGAGCTCAAGTAATCCACCTGCCTCGACCTCCCAAATTGCTGGGATTATAGGCATGAGCCACTGCACCTGGCCAATAAATGGTATCTTACTTAGCCTTTACAACAACTCTATGCAGTAGGTGGTTTTAGTGTTCACATTTTACAGACTTGGAGGAATTAAGTAACTTATAGAACATCACATTAGGAAGTGTCAAAATTAAGATTCAAACCTAGATTTGGCTGACTTAAAGCCCATGCCCTCTTCTCCAGGACCTTCTCTTAAGAAAGTATTAACTCAGCTGAGCACAGTGGCTTACGCCTGTAATCCCAGCACTCTGGGAGGCCGAAGCAGGAGGATTGCTTGAGCCCAGGAGTTTGAGACCAGCCTGGGCAACATAGCAAAACCCCATCTCTACAAAAAATACAAAAAATTAGCTGGGCATGGTGGTGCATGCCTGTAGTCACAGGTACTCGGGAGGCTGAGCTGGGAGGACTGCTTGAGTCTAGGAGGTTGAGGGTGCAGTGAATTGTGATTGTGCCACTGCACTCCAGCCTAGGTGACAGATACCCTGGAGGGGGTTGGGGAAGAAAAGAACAGAAGAGAAAATAAAAAAAGAGAGAAAGAAAGAAATAGGAAGGAAGGAACTCTGTTTAAGAAAAAAGGAAAAAGAGAAAGGAAGGGAGGGAGGGAAGGGAAGGAAGGAGGGAGGGAGGAAGAAAGGAAAGAAGGGAGGGAGGGAGGAAACTTCAGGAAACCCAAAGTGTCATGTATGATGATATCTAGCCTGCAGCTTTTGATGCCCATGATCTTGTACCACTTTTCCCCTATGTCAGATCACTATGATGGTAGGATACCTTTTCCTTAATCAAGTACTTCTCTACCTTAGCTCTAAATGTCATGGAATAAGAACAGTTTCTAGTCTTTATCTTTTCTTTTCTTCTTTTCCTCTCCACTCTACATCCTGACATGAATCAGATCCTGAGGATCCCACCCCAGCTCACTCCATGATTAAAAAACTCATAATTTTCTCATTGTACTGTACTGTTTAATCATATGTTTTCATGGTGACTGTAAGTCATTTCATTAGTTTCTTTAAATACTGCATGTGAAGAGATATGCTTTTGGAGAAGCTTAATTCACCAAGTATTTATTTCTGATATGCTAATCTAGTTAGGTAAAATATAAATGACATTAATTAAATAATTAAAATGTCAATTTAAGAAATTCAGTTTGTATAAAGCTTACATATTATCTGTTTTTATTTCTTAGGCCGATTATTTACAACCCAAATTGTTGGGCATTTTGGCCTTTTTTAACATGCAGTTACTGAGTTCCAGTGTTGGCATTGAAGATAAGAAAATGGTAAGTAGTGATGGTTGAGTTCCAGTGTGCTAAAATAGAATTTATACAGAATATAGATAAATTCTGCATCTAGCTACAAACATTCAAAGATGAGAAATAACCAAACATGACATTTGCTATTGCTGAACAACTTATATAAGCTTTTTGAGAGTCTAAAAATTGGAATTGTGTTCGTTTTATTTAGTTTATGAGGGATAGAACACCCAACCCAAAGTAACCAAAAGGAACTTGTGGCTGGGTAACAAAAAGCATAAGGAGCATAGCTTTGGGCATAACTTGATTTTGCACTCAAAAAAATTCTCAGAATCAATCTTTTGGTTCAGATTCATCTAGATTGGCTCTGTACTTAAGAGGCAGGTAATGAACTCAATAGCTTCAAACTCACGCATCACAGCATCTACCCCAGCACTGGAAAAAAGAGACCAGCAATCACTGAAAGCTCAAACAATAGTTGCATAATTGATTCTCCTTGGTTTACCTTGATCTGGTGTGGGTCCTGGCCCATGGTGTTTTTGAACACCAGAAATCTTAGGTTAATATGATGTAAAGCAATTTTATGTTTAAATGCTTGTGCCACAATGAAGTGTCATTATGACTGCTCTAAAAGTTGGCCACCATTGGAAATTTTTGGCCTGTAGATTGGAGTAGAATGTTAGATATTGGTAAAAGTTGATGTTGCTTTCCACCTCTGCAGTCAGTAAGATTACAGTAAAAACAAACAAACAAAAAACACCTATGAATGGAAGCTTTTATTTCAGTCTATATTTTCCCCTTTTTATATAACCTTAAGGAGCCAAGAAAGACATATGATACTTTATTAAACTTCGCAAATTTCAGCAACCAGTGCCTGTTCTTTTGGTGTCAGCTAGTAAATTTAATCCCCCAAACAACTATTATTCCATCTACATGGCTTCTTTCTTATTGTTACCCCAATTGCTATCCTAAGTGAGAGAATGGCCTTGAATCTAAGAAAACTAGAGTTTGTGTTGTAAACCATAAAGAGCTTGCATGTTTTGGCATATAAAGTCTACCAGAGACTTTCTTTACTTCTTCATTATAAACTGGAGCTGCTGATAACAGGTCTGGTTCTGTGTTTTTCTTGTGTTTCATTTTCTGAATATATCACTGGTTTTTTTTTTTTACCAAATTCAGGGCATCTTGATTTTAGTATAATTAAGACAAAAATTACCTTAACTATTGATCACTATGAAGTATTCCATTTACTTCAAAATTTTTTATGATCCTCTCAAATTCAAATGATTTTGATTCAGTTTGTTTTATATATATATATATATATATATATATATATAAAATGGCAGTTTGAGATAGTTATGAAAGAAATTAAGCAATATGCATTATACCCTTAATAAATTAGAAATTTTACTGTTCTAGAAGGATACTGGGACAAAATAACAAAATCACTTTCAGGGGAAAACAACAAAACAAAGAACTCGACTTGTATTCTTCAAATAATTCCCACCTAAGAAATTGGACAAAACAAACTGGCCAACATTTATTTGCTCTTTTGTGTTATCTGAGAATAGATGACACCTTGATATTAGGTGGAAAGAAGTTGTCCTTAGTGCTCATCTGCTTCTGGCAGCAAGTTTATAAGCTTTATTCTGAAGCACTACTTAACTCTATAGGCCTTGAAAAGTTTGATGTCTTTGATGAAGTTAATGGGACCCAAACATGTCAGCTCTGTGAGGGTGAAGATGATGACCACACTGAGAACTGGCCTTCGATTCAAGGATGATTTTCCTGAATTGTGTTGCAGGTAAATGACTGCCTGAGTTTTTTAATTTTTTTTTTTTTTTTTGCTTTTTCCAGTGGCACTAACGTGAATTATTATCTCTTTGAGGGAAATTAGGTTCAAATAATAAATAATTAAGGTAGAAAGTTTATTCATTTGTATTGAAAAAAGATTGTATTTACTTCTTTAAAACATTTTACCATGGAAATCTTTTAACATACTGGGAAATAGAAGAATTATTAATGAACCTACATACCTATTTCTCAGCTGTAGCAGTTATCAATATTGCTAGTCTTTTTTTATCCACGTCTAACTTTTTTATTGTTAGTTGGGGTATTTTAGAGAAGATCCTAGAATCATATCATTGTACGTGTAAATAGTTTAGATCTATCTAATTGATGAAGGCATTTTAAAAAATAACCTTCATTAATTATACTTAGCAGGATTAATAGAAATTTCTCATCTAAAACTCAGTCCATATTCACATTTTCTCCAGTTGTCTCAAAGGTATTTTTCCCAAAGATGTTGTATATATCATGTTGTCTATGTCATTTCCCAGAGATGTTTGTATGTATCATTGTTTCTTGAACTAGACTCTAAATGAGGTTTACATATGTATATTTGGTTGCCTCCCTGGCTCCTTAAGTGTCTCTTGTAAACAGCCTCATCTCTTAAATTCCCTACCCACACGTTTTACTTATTTTAGTCTGTTAAGATTTTAGGATTTGGGATTTGGCAAATAGCTAATTTAACTTTTCTATCTTTTCTTTCTTCCCTTTTTTTTTCTATAAATAGGTATGTAGATATAGATGCTTGATTAGATTTAGGTTCAATTTATTACCATAACATACCCCATAGGTGAGGCTTTGTGCTTCTGTTGTGGTACAATATGAGCCACATCATAATATCTGGTTGTCCACTTTTAGTAATGGTAAGATTAGTAGATTTTATCAACCTGAATCCCTTTATTATAAAATTCCTCATTAATCTTCTGATTATTTTAACGTTAATTAATCATCATTGCCTAAGTCTGTTATTTCATTACAGTTGATAAAATAATGATTTTCTAATTTTATTATTCCTTCTGTATTTAGTAGGTGAGATTCTTATTAAAACAAAATTCCTCATAAAATTTGGCTAGCTGGGCATGACTGTTCATGTCTGTAGTCCCAGCTGCTTAGGAAGCTGAGGCGGAAGAATCACTTGAGCCCAGGAATGAGTCTAGCCTGGGCAACATAGCAGGACCTTGTCTTTAAAAACAAAACAACCATAGTTCATATAGGAAGAGCAGTTCATAAATGCTTACTATTTCCTTTTAGTAATCAGAGTACAGGTTTGTGTTATAACAACCTACAGTGAAGTTTTTCTTCTTTTATACTATAATTTTGATTACATAGATTTTTATAAATTTGATGAATTTTTATCCATTAACATCACTACTCTTTTTTATTGCTGCAATTGTCCCATCTTAAGCAAGTAGAAATCCTTTCAAGTTGGCATCTATGACTTTTGATATGACCTCCATTAATCTCTTATAGATTCTCTGCTTTTTGGCATGACAAGATGACCTGGGCTCATCCTGAACATTTCCTGCCCCTGAGTCAGAATCAGCGATTTTCTTCAAGGAGCCCCGGCTGTGGTTCCTTTGAGCCTAGATTAATTCCTAGTATAGGCACTCATTGGGACTACTGTCATTACTTCTAAGTCTTAAGTGAATATAGCTACTAGAAAATTTTTGTAAAGAGAAAAAGATTGTGAGTTTATGTGTATATTGCCAATACAGTAAAGATCACATAGTTTTGACTTAACTCTTTGGTTTTACATTATATTTCTTAACAGTTATTCTTTCTTTGTTCCTAATGACTTAATATTACACATTTACTTAATTTTTCTTTCTGTATACATATATATGTCTTTAAAATGACAATTTCAATATTACTGCCAATAGTAATAATGCTGAGTGCAGTTTAAACTTCTTGGAGGCTCTTTTTGTCAATAAAGACAAAAAGAGATGTATCCTGTTAGAGATGTACAGTCAGAATATGTTTTAAAATCATGTGAAGTAATTGTTTTCTGTGTGTACCTGCTGCCAACTTAATATTTGTTTAGGTTCATTTGTTTCAGTTTGTTTAAAAATTTTAAGAGTTGCTTTTTCCCCTGTATTTTATTTAATTTAAAAAGTATATAAAACATTTGCATAGTCCCAAATTCTAATCTGTGCAATAAATTATACTCAGAAATCTAGATTCCAATTCTGACCTCTACAGATATCTTTTTTTATTACTTTTTGTATATCCCCTCTTTATAAAAGAATAAGCAAATGCACACACCTACATTTTTTTTCTATTCTGCCCCAAACACTGTTTTTCACCTTGCTTTTTTGACTTCATATAATTTGGACATCACTTTATTTGAATATATAGCACTGATCTTATCCATCTTTAAAGCTGCCTTTTAATCTATTGTTTGTATATATCATGTGTCTTCAACTAATAACTAATTGATAGAGCCTTACAAATATTAAAACTAATGGGACTTAATTTCTATTTGTTTTTTCACATAGAGCTTGGGACTGCTTTGTTCGTTGCCTGGATCATGCTTGTCTGGGCTCCCTTCTCAGTCATGTAATAGTAGCTTTGTTACCGCTTATACACATCCAGCCTAAAGAAACTGCAGCTATCTTTCACTACCTCATAATTGAAAACAGGTATTGTAACTGAAATTAACAGTAAAATAACTTTTTAAACTGTGTTTTTATGTCTCAAGGTATTAGAATTACTGATGGTAATGTGAAACTGTCACTTTTTTAAGTTTCCGGGTTCATCAATAAACAAAAGTAGTTGGCATGTAATTACATATTGAAATGATGCTATTGCAGTTGTGGCATTGCTTCTATAATAATTATTTCTAAAACTCACTAATTAATAGGTGAGCAGTAAAAAATCATTTTTCATCAATTCTGTAAATGTGAAACCTAATTTACCTCTTTTCTCACAGTCAAAAGGCAGACAGTTGAATAGCATGAGAAAGGTTTGGAGAGATACCTACTTTCTGCAGCTTACCTTAGTTGAAACCCTTATTACTTCATTGCATTAAGCTTTGAACCAGCCTCTCTCTCTTCCTTTAAGCTTTATCACTTTTATTGATATCGTTACTAGAACTGTGTTTTTAAAATATCTCTTTATCGGTATCATTCTAGCATACAAAGGCATTCTGAGAGTCTCCGTTTCCTAATTGATAAATTCTAAATTGCTTAGCTTGATATTGAAGACTTTCTAAAAATCTGGCCGCCCACTATTTCTTATTTTCTTTCCCAATAATTTTTCAAAACAGACATTAGGTTATAGCCAATGTGGACTGCTATTGGCAGAACATATATTATTCTCTCCCATTTGTATTTTTAATTCAAGCTGCTTTTTAGACTGGGATGTCTTTCTATATATTTTTAATTTTTTTCTATGATTTTACTTACTGTTATATATGATCATTCCTTTGCTTGTGAAAAGTTGGGATTGAAGTACTACCTATTTACCTACTCACCCATATGCTATTGCTGACAAACCCTTTTGTCAGTTGCAGTAAGCATCTAATGAGGGAGAAATCATAAAAGAAGGAAAAGTTAATGTGCTTTTATTTAATTAAAATACTTTTATTTTTGATATTTTTATATTATGTACATGATGAAACAACAAAATCACTAATTTAGATTTTGGGACAATTTTTCAAGTACATTTTAAACTTTTGTAAATAGCCGCATCGTTGCTGTTTGTTACAGAAGTATCATTTCTCCACCTTTTTCATAATCATAAGAAAAATCCCAACCAGGCACGATGGCTCATGCCAACAATACCAACACTATGAGAGGACAAGGCAAGAGGATTGCTTGAGGCCGGGAGCCTGGGCAACATAGTGAGAACCCCATCTCTACAAGAAATACAGAAACATTAAAAAAAATTAAAAAAAGAGCCGGTAATCCCAGCTGCTGCAGGCTGACACAGGAGGCTTGCTTGAGCCCAGGAGTTTGAGGCTGCAGTGAGTTATGATCATGCCACTGCAAGATAGAAGACCTTAAGCTTGCTGAATGAAGGCATTGCTTTGGCTTTGTTTATAGTTGCATCCCCAGTGATTAGCAGACATGCTTAGCATGTAGTAGCACATAGTAGTTATTTAATACATATTTATTGCATGAGTTAACAAACACTAGGATTTAGAAACATTTACATTTGGACCCAGAAAGGTGAGAGTATTTATGATATTGGAAGGAAATTAAGAATTGTAGCCCTGATAAGGATTATTTATATATTTTTTTCGATAATTCTTCATGATAATTTGTGTATTGGGGTAGTCTTTGGCTGTCTATTGCTACATTTCAAATCACTCCAAAACCTAGTATCTTAAAACAATGAGCTTTTTTATTTGCTCATAATTTTGCAATCTGGGCTGTGCTCAGCTGGTCAGTTCTATTGCTCTTACAAGTGGTCACTGGTGTGGCCACATTCACCTGGCAGGTAGACTGGGCTGGGCCTCTCTGTCATTCTGTTTAGTCTCAGAGCCTCTGTCTCTGTACTGTGGTCTATCCATATTGGTGGCCACACTTCTTACATAGTGACTCAGGGCTCTCCAGAGCACACAAATGGAAACTTGCAGGCATTTTTAACACCTAGGTCCCAAACTGGTACAGCATATCTTCTGCCATAATCTATTTGCTAAAGCAAGTCAACACTCAGCCCAGCTTGAAGAGGAAGGGACTGTATATATGGGTTTGTATGCTGAGAAACATGGTTTATTGTAACACTATTATAGAATGGTTTTCATAGCTTTGGTCATTTTCCACTATTAATTTAGCTGAGCATCTTAGACATAGTTAGAAAATACTTTGCAGCTCAGTAATCAACTAGCACTTTTAATTATGAATTAAATTGGTCTTAGTTTTATTCTTGGCAAATAATTCTTTTTATTTCAACTATTAGGGATGCTGTGCAAGATTTTCTTCATGAAATATATTTTTTACCTGATCATCCAGAATTAAAAAAGATAAAAGCAGTTCTCCAGGAATACAGAAAGGTATTTGATTTTTAATTTGTGGTTTAGGAGATCATTAATACAGAATTATTCCAAAGTTCCAATGCATTGAATAAAGATCCTTTAGGGTCATATCTAGGGATAATATAATCCTATTACGATGGCTAATTCCTGGTGAGTACATAATGCTACCATGAATCCATGACTTTTGGAGGGAAGTTTTAGCATTTAGATTAAAGATGTAATAGCATTAGATAGAACAGAGAATTAAAAATACCGTTTTTATGCCTTTCCTACCCAGACTGAAGTGTCCTTACTTATTGTCCCAAAAAGAAGAGCTACCCATAGCTGCATGCCCTAAGAGAAGAAAAGAAAGCTGTGGGAAGATTCTAGTTCTGTTGTGCTACAAACCATGATACAGAAATTTCAGATCTGAATGATTCCTGAGATTTGGAAGGGGAATAATCTATAATTCCAACATCTGAAGTCTAGTGAGCTCCCTAAAATTATAAAGATGTTAATGGTGATTTCATAGCACTTCTGGGTAGAAAGTGGAATACCTGACCTTGGGTGTCACCGTGGGTAGTGAAAGGAAGTGAATTACCTATATAATCCCATGGACCTGGTTCAAAGCTGTTATGTAGCCCTGTGTAAATTAAGGGAGACTAGGCTTACACTTTCTGTCAAGAAGCATTTATTTTAGATAAGTAAATTCTTATTTATTTGAGATAAAATTTTTCTCCAGGTATAAAAATTTTACCGTGAAATCCCTTTCCCTCAGAATTACTAAAAATGACACATGCTATACAAAGGAAGGAATGGATATTTTAATTACTTTTAAAAGTTGATTTGGGGTGTAATTTAATGGTAACTATATAGGGAATTCAGGCCTTTGGAAATGGTTGTTAAAATAGACAATTAATAAGGTATGTCTCTCTGTGCTTTGTGTTTAGGAGACCTCTGAGAGCACTGATCTTCAAACAACCCTTCAGCTCTCTATGAAGGCCATTCAACATGAAAATGTCGATGTTCGTATTCATGCTCTTACAAGCTTGAAAGAAACCTTGTATAAAAATCAGGTAGGCTAAGATGCTATAATTAAAAATGTATAGTGAAGAAAGGTTGAAGGTTTAAAGAAAATATGACAAAATGACATTTTTGTTTGAGATTTAGTGAAAGAAGAAATTTTTGTTTTACCTGAATTATCAGATCTGACTGGGAATTAGGAATCCATATGATGCCCTTTGAGCTTGAATCCCAGGGATTTGTAGTTTTTTGTTGTATTTTAAGGATCGTGATTTGATGGTTATATTTTAGGTTACTGTATCTTCCTAAGTAAAAATGTATATATTTGTGTAGCAGCAGTTTATGTAAGTCTTCTCACGTATTTCCTATGGATATATGTTATATGAAATGTCAGCAATTTTACCATTGTACATTTTGACTGAATTAACTGTTAGTTTTAATGACGCTAAATCTTTAAGTTTACTTTTTCAAGGGGCTAGTGAACTTTATTCTTTTCTTTGGCAGCATAATGTAGATTATCCCTAAATTTGATGATAGTGAGAACTGGTATTTAAAATACCAGATCACCGTATATGAAAAATTGGAAAAAATTTAACCGAATGACTCATTTTTGCATATCTAGAACCTATCTGGTAAGATGTGAGAGCCTAAGACCCTCATGAATTTTGGGATTACCATTCTATAATGGAAGGGTTATATTTCCTTCCATTGATAGAAGCAAACACTTACTTAGGACAAAAGATATACATGATGGTAAGGAGCACATGTTTCTGGGGCAGCAAGTTTGTATAACCAGTGTGGCTAGCAGCCAGTGTGGAGATGATCCGAACAGAGAGGAGGAGCCTTAAATCTCCTCTAGGTTAAGTGTTATGCCTTCCTGACTATAGATGTGCATTATTAATGTTACAGTCTCTATTCCTGCTCTAAACTACAATGAAACTACCCAGTGCTTGCCCCTAGCCCCATACCTCACTCAAAACCACACAATTACATGGAAACTGAACAACCTGCTCCTGAATGACTACTGGATAAATAATGACATGAAGGCAGAAATAAAGATGTTCTCTGAAAGCAATGAGAATGAAGACACAACATTCCAGAATCTCTGGGACACATTTAAAGCAGTGTCTAGAGGGAAATTTATAGCACTAAATGCCCACAAGAGAAACGAGTTCTAATTTGTTTGCATTGTGGTCTGAAAGACTGTTATGATTCCCATTCTCTTGCATTTGCTGAGGAGCGTTTTACTTCTAATTATGTGGTCAATTTTAGAATAAGTGTGATGTGGTGCTGAGAAGAATCTATATTCTGTGGATTTGGCGTGGAGGGTTCTGTAGATGTCTATTAGGTCCACTTGGTCCAGATCTGAGTTCAAATCCTGGATATTCTTGTTAATTTTCTGTCTCATTCATCTAATATTGACAGTGGAGTGTTAAAGTCTCCCACTATTATTGTGTGGGAGACTAAGTCTCTTTGTAGGTCTTCAACAACTTGCTTTATAGACCAGGCATGGTGGCTCACGCCTGTAATTCCAGCACTTTGGGAGGCCAAGGAAAGTGGATCATGAAGTCAAGAGATTGAGACCATCCTGGCCAACATGGTGAAACCTCATCTCTACTAAAAAAATACAAAAATTAGCTGGGCGTGGTGGCACACATCTGTAGTCCCAGCTACTCAGGAGGCTGAGGCAGGAGAATTCCTTGAACCTGGGAGGCAGAGGTTGCAATGAGCCGAGATTGCGTCACTGCACTCCAGCCTGGTGACAAAGCAAGACTCTGTCTCAAAAAAAAAAGGAAGAACTTGCTTTATGTATCTGGGTGCTCCTGTCTTGGGTGCATACATATTTAGCATAGTTAGCTCTTCTTGTTGTGTTGATCCCTTTACCATTATGTAATGCCCTTTGTCTCTTGATCTTTGTTGGTTTAAAGTCTGTTTTATCAGAGACTACGATTGCGAACACTGCTTTATTTTGCTCCATTTGCTTGGTAAATCTTCCATCCCTTTATTTTGAGCCTATGTGTGTCTTTGCACGTGAGTTGGGTCTCCTGAATACAGCACACGATGGGTCTTGACTCTTTATCCAGTTTGCCAGTCTGTGTCTTTTAATTGGGGCATTTAGCCCATTTACATTTAAGGTTAATGTATTATGTGTGAATTTGATCCTGCCATTTTGATGCTAACTGGTTGTTTAGCGCATTAGTTGATGCAGTTTCTTCAAAGTGTCGATGGTCTTTACAATTTGGTATGTTTTTGCAGTGTCTGGTACTAGTTGTTCCTTTCCATGTTTAGTGCTTTCTTCAGGAGCTCTTGTAAGGCAGGCCTGGTGGTGACAAAGTCTCTTAGCAGTTGCTTATCTGTAAAGGATTTTATTTCTTCTTTGCTTCTGAAGCTTAGTTTGGCTGGATATGAAATTCTGAGCTGAAAATTCTTTTCTTTAAAGATGTTGAATATTGGCCCCTACTCTCTTCTGGCTTGTAGGGTTTCTGCCGAGAGATCCACTGTGAGTCTGATGGGTTTCCCTTTGTGGGTAGCCTGACCTTTCTCTCTGGCTGCCCTTAGCATGTTTTCCTTCATTTCAACCCTGGTGAATCTGACAATTATGTGTCTTGAGGTTGCTCTTCTAGAGGAATATCTTTGTGGTGTTCTCTGTATTTCCTGAATTTGAATGTCAGCTTGCCTTGCTAGGTTGGGGAAGTTCTCCTGGATAATATCTTGAAGTGTTTTCCAACTTGGTTTCATTCTCTCTGTCACTTTCAGGTATACTGATCAAATGTAGATTTGGTCTTTTCACATAATCCCATATTTCTTGGAGGCTTTGTTCATTCCTTTTCACTCTTTTTTTCTCTAATCTTGCCTTCTCACTTTATTTCACTGAGTTGATCTTCAATCTCCGATATCCTTTCTTCTGCTTGATCAATTCGGCTATTGAAACTTGTATATGCTTCATGAAGTTCTCGTGCTGTATTTTTCAGCTTCATCAGGTCGTTTATGTTCTTCTCTATGCTGGTTATTTCAGTTAGCATTTCATGCTACTTTTTTCCAAGGTTCTTAGCTTCCTTGTATTGTGTTAGAACACGTTCCTTTAGCTCGGAGAAGTTTGTTATCACCTACCTTCTGAAGCTTGTCAAACTCATTCTCTGTCCAGTTTTGTTCCTTTCCTGGTGAGGAGTTTTAATACCCTGGAGGAGAAAAGGCATTCTGGTTTTCGGAATTTTCGTCCCTTTTGTGCTGGTTTCTTCCCATCTTCATGGATTTGTCTACCTTTGGTCTTTGAAGTTGGTGACCTTTGGATGGGGTCTCTGAGTGGACATCCTTTCTGTTGATGTTGAAACTATTTCTTTCTGTTTGTTAGTTTTCCTTCTAATTGTCAGGCCTCTCAGCTGTAGGTTGGCTGGAGTTTGCTGGAGGTCCACTCCAGACCCTGTTGCCTGGGAATCACCTGCAGAACAGCAAAGATTGCTGCCTTTCCTTCATGTGGTAGCTTTATCCCAGAAGGGTACCCACTAGATGCCAGCCAAAGCTCTCCTGTACAAGGTATCTGTCAGCCTATGCTGGGAGGATACACAGGATACAGGGGGATACATGGGGGTCAGGGAGCCATTTGAGGAGGCAGTCTGTCACTTATCAGAGCTCGAACGTTGTGCTGGGAGATCTGCTGCTCTCTTCAAGGCTGTCAAGCAGGGATGGTTAAGTCTGCTGAAGCTGTACCCACAACTGTCTTTTTTCCCAGGGCTCTGTCCCAGGAAGGTGGGGGCTTTACTTATAAGTCCCTGACTGGCTGCTGCCTTTTTTCAGAGATGCCCTGCCCAGCAAGGAGGGAGTCTAGTGATATATTATGCCTGCAGAGGCCTTGCTGAGCTGCAGTGTGCTCTGCCTAGTCGCTGTGTAAACTTCCTGGTGACTTTGTTTACTCAGGTGAGGTTAAAACTGCCTACCAGAGCCTCAGCAATGGCAGACGCCCCACCCACCACTGAGCTAGAATGTCCCAAGTCAAGCTCAGACTGCTGTGTCTGGGAAGTTTGAGGCTGCAGTGAGCCAAGATTATGCCACTGCATTCCAGCCAGGGCAACAGAGCGAGACTGTGTCTCAAAAAAAACAAGCAAAAACAAAAAACCCACATTACCCCATGACCAGCTGTATTTTATTCCAGTACTGCAAAGATAGTTAATACTTAGCAATTCATGAACATAATTCACTATATTAATAGATCTAAAGAGAAAATCATGCTATTTCTATAGATGCCAAATAGACTTTGACAAATTTTATCCCCTACTTCAAATGAAAACACTCAAGAAAACAGAAATTGATGAATATTAACTTAATATATAATAAATGTGTCCATATATATGCATTTTTATCTATGTGTATACATACATACATAATGGGAAGCATATACACATATACATATACACATACTTAATGGGAAACAAGAAGCATTCCCACTGGAAGCAAGGTTTCCTACTATCTCCACTATTTAACATTCAGTTGGTGATATTGGCTAAGGAATTTAGGCAAAAGAAAGCAATCAGAGACATAAGAATTGGAAAAGATGTAAATATTTACAGATGATATGCTAATCAGAGACTTAAGAATTGGAAAATATGTAAAACTATCTTTGTTTTTTATGCTAATATACTTTGAAAATTATAGAGAATCACTGATAAAACATGAATTCAGTAAAGTAGGGGATATGAAATTAACATAAAAATTAATAATTTTCATATAAGAAGCAGTAACCAGGTAGAAAAATTTTTGGAACACCCCATATACGATAGCAACAGGAAAACAAATCAAGAAATGCATAAACCAACAAGAGAAAGATTTTAAAACACTTCTGAAAGACACAAAAGGGTAATAGGTAATAGATTTAACTAAATGGAAACCATCACTGTTTTAGTCTGTTTGCTTTGCTATAAAGGAACTATAATAACTTACCCTGAGGCTGGGTAATTTACTAAAAAGAAGAGGTTTATTTGGCTTATGGTTCTGCCACCTATACAGGATGCATGGTGCCAGCTTCTGCTTCTGGTGAGGGTTTCAGCAAGCGTGAACTTTTACTCATAGCAGAAGGGTAAGGGGAGTCGGCATATCTCATGATGAGAGAGGGAGCACAAAGTGATGGTAGGAGTGCCACACTCTTAAATAACCATTTCTCACCTGAACTAATGGAGCCTAGCTTACACCTGAACTAATAAACTCATTTATTACCACAGGGATGGCACCAAGCCATTCATGAGGGATCCACCCATGTGACCCAAACACCTGCCACCAGGTCTCACCTCCAACACTGGGGATCACATTTCAATAAGAGATTTGGAGGGGACAGATATCTAAACTATATCAATCCTTTATTATTGGGTAGGTCGATTCAACTTTATGATGATTTCAATTCTCCTTAGGTTAATTAATGTAATGCAACCCCAATGAAAGTGCCATCAAAGTTTTTTTTTTTTAACTGTAGGAGGTTTATAATAATGTTTATATGGAAAAATAAACATGTAAAAATAGTAAACTCCCCCTCTGAAAAAAAAGATTATGAGAATATAGTAGCCCAACCAAACATTAATATACTTTGTAGCCACTATAATGATAACAAAGAGATAACTGGTGTATGAATAACTGGACTAGTGGGACAGAATAGAAGGTCTAGAAATAGACCCAAGTATATATGAACATTTAGTATATGGTAATAAGTGACACTTCTTATCTGAGTTTTACTTTTAACTGATTACCAGGGGGGGTGTGTGTGTGTGTTTGTGTCTGTGTGTCTTTACAGCTGAATTAACCTGTAATGTTACTTAAGAAATCAGCTATTGAAGATTCTGGATAAGAATAAATATCTTTTCATTTTTCTTTTGAAATGTATTACTCTAATTTGTATTACTCATTACATTTCTCACATGGAGTTTGAGATGCTTCTATGTGCTTTACTTTTACTAGAAAGAAAATAATATAAATGAAGTAGTTCTAAAGTGATCACACAAGTAGGATATCTAAATCTTCACTGGCTTGAGAATAGTTTCTTCTTACTTAACATTTTATTTATTACAGCATCCTGAAGAGATAGCTGAAAAAAGACTATTAGAATTAACATATTTATCATTAGGCTGCCTTTCTTCCTATCTCTTTTTTTCCATCCTCACAGAACCCTTTTCTATATCTTTTTTCCCTTTACTAGTTTTTATACAGTTTTCAAACTTCTTGTTTTAACTAATAGTTCTTCCTACTTCACTATCTACTGAAATATTTGTCCACTGTCCTTTAAAACTTACTTGTTTTTTTATCTCCTTCATTGCTTCTTTGCTATATAAATGTTTGTTATTGTACATATCATGTGATATTTTAGTTATTTGTTTTCTTTTTAGACTGTGAACTTGTTAAGACTTGTTTTACTGATTTTTTTTTTGTATACTGATATAATGCACAGTAATGCTTGTTTAATGGATTAATGATTAAAGACTTTCAAACATTTAATGATTCTAATTTTACAGGACATATTGTGAACTATATTATGTGAACTCATCAAAAACTAGCTGAAAAGATTGCAGATACAAAAATTTAATTCTGTCAATATTTATGTTAGATATTCCTTAATATTTTTAAGCTTCCTAGTAAAGGAAAACATACTAGTTTGTAGAAACTGTATTTAAATTTTCTTTCTACTTTTATTTTAGGAAAAACTGATAAAGTATGCAACAGACAGTGAAACGGTAGAACCTGTTATCTCACAGTTGGTGACAGTGCTTTTGAAAGGTTGCCAAGATGCAAACTCTCAAGCTCGGTTGCTCTGTGGGGAATGTTTAGGGGAATTGGGGGCGATAGATCCAGGTCGATTAGATTTTTCAACAACTGAAACTCAAGGAAAAGATTTTACATTTGTGGTAAGTAGTGGAAATTTGGAATGACCAAAGAGTTCTCTGTCCTATTGAGGTTTATATACTCCATTTACAAAGACCTATTCAGATTTTCCTTAGTGACAGCTTGACCTAGAACCAGACAATTAGTTAAAGTTGGAGTTTATTTCTTAATACTATTGCAGAAACCTTTAGCCAAAAGCAATAAAGTTTGAGCCCCACCTAGGGTGTTGTATTCTTGTAAATAAAGCTTCCTAACATAATAATGACAATACTTAAAGCCTAATCAATTCTTTAAATATTACTTTTTAAACATGATTGCTAGTGTTTCCATGGAAAACTAGTATCCAGGATATTACAAAAGTGTGTGTATAGAAATGTTTTGTAGTCAAATGAATTTGGGAAATCCATATAGAACAAAATTAAAGGTGACTTTTTTTTTTAAGTGACTTTTAATGTATCTGTGTGCATTGTGAATCTCTAAGAATTAAATTCCAATAGCATACAATATATGGGTATATTGAAATTATTTCTTAGAGTTTCTCAAGTGACTCGGGCTCTACAGAATGCAATTTAGTGGATGCTATGTATACATTTTGCTTTTGTGTATGTGTGTATGTGTGTATGTGTGAGACAGAGTCTCGCTCTGTCACCCAGGCTGGAGTGCACTGGTGTGATCTCAGCTCACTGCAACCTCTGCCTCCTGGATTCAAGTGATTCTCCTGCCTTAGCCTCCTGATTAGCTGGGATTACAGGCACGTGCCACCGTGTCTGGATAATTTTTGTATTTTTGGTTGAGACGGGGTTTCGCCATATTGGCCAGTCTGGTCTCGAATTCCTGACCTCATGATCTGCCTGCCTTGGCCTCCCAAAGTGCTGGGCTTATAAGCATGAGCCACCATGCCTGGCCTACGTTTTGCTTTTTTAATGGTTAAAAAACAAATAATGCAAATTGTTGGAGCTATGGAAAAGTTGAATAATTTTTTGTACACTTTAGAAATAGCTTAAAAAGCTTTACCTTTTGGCTTCTTAGCTGCAGATTATGTTTTAGTCTTGATACCAAACTTAGTTTGATCTCACTGTCTTTTCCTTTGCCTAAGTTAAATTCACTTAGGCAGTTAAGTTAAATTCACCATGAAAGAAGCAGTACACCTTAAGAAAATTTAAACCAGTTATCCTGGAATTTTCTTTTTTTAATTTTTCTAATTGAGACTGGAGTAGAAGATTTAAGCTTTGCCTATGGATTATTCATGGAGCTAACAAGAGCTTACCTTGCATATGCTGATAATAGCCGAGCTCAAGATTCAGCTGCTTATGCCATTCAGGTAAGAATGGATATAGTCATTTCTGACTTTAAATTGTTTAATTCAAACAAGAAAGTTGTAAATTCTATACTTGTGAAACTTCTCCTATTTGTTTGAATTCTCACTTTTATCAAAGTTATACCAGTTCATCATAAACATTTTAGCATACAGAAGCATACCTCTTAACAGATTATTATAGGTATAGATGCTTTAAAATTTTTGTATGTATATACAAATATATACTACTGCCTCAACTTTGTGACCTAAGTGAGTTACTTAAATCGTAGGCATTGAAATAAATGTCCTAAGGAAGTTCACAACTCTAAAACTATAAAATTCTGTTTCTTTTTTCTATGTACAAGCATAACTCAGAGATAGTATGGGTTCAGTTCTAGACTACCACAATAAAGCAAGTATCTCTATAAAGCTAGTTACATGAATTATTCAGTTTCCCAGTGCATGTTAACATTATGTTTATGCTATACTATGTAGTCTGTTGGGTGTGCAATAGCATATCTAAAAACCAATGGATATGCTTTTATTTAAAAATCTTTTGTTTCTAAAAAATGCTAACCCTCCTCTGAGCTTTCAGCAGTCATAATGGTTTTGCTGGTGGAGGATTCTGCTTTCAATGTGCATGGCTGCTGATTAATTACGGGGTGGTTGCTGAAGGTTGGGATGGCTGTGGCAGTTTCTTTAAAAAATCAGGCAACATCGAAGTTTGCCACATAAGTTGCCTTTCATGAAAGGTTTCTCTGTAGCATGTGATGCTGTTTGATACCATTTTCCCCACAGTAGAACTTCTTTCAGAATTTGAATGAGTCCTCTCAAACCTTGGCACTGCTTAATCAATTACGTTTATGTAATGTTCTAAATCCGTTGTTGTCACTTGAACAGTGTTCACAGCATCTTAAGTGGAACCACAGTAGATTCCATCTCCAGAAACCACTTTCTTTGCTTAAAGTGACTCCTCATCCATTCAGGTTTTATCATGAGAAGGCTGTAATTCAGTCCTATCTTCAGGCTCCCCTTCTGACACTAGTTTTCTTGCTGTTTTCATCACATCTGTAGTTACTTCCTCCACTGAAGGTTTGAACCTCTCAAAGTTATCCAGGAGGGGTTAGAATCAACTTCTGTCAAACTCCTGTTAATGTTGATAGATATTTTGACTTCCCATGAATCATGAATGTTCTTAATGACATCTAGAATAGTGAATCCTTTTCAGAAGGTTTTCAGTTTACCGTGCCCAGATCTATCAGAGGAATTATTATCTGTGGTCGCTATAACCTTATAAAATGTATTTCTTAAGTAATAAAACTTGAAAGTCAAAATTACTCCTTGAGGCTGGGTGCGGTGGCTCATGCCTGTAATCCTAGCACTTTGGGAGGCCAAGGCAAGTGGATCACGAGGTCAGGAGTTCAAGACCAGCCTGGCCAACACAGCAAAACCCCATCTCTACTAAAAATACAAAAATTAGCCAGATGTAGCGGCGCGCGCCTGTAATCCCAGCTACTTGGGAGACTTAGGTAGGAGAATTGCTTGAACCTGAGAGGCAGAGGTTGCAGTGAGCCAAGATTGCGCCACTGCACTCTCTAGTCTGGGCGACAGAGCTAGACTCTGTATCAAAAAAAAAAAAATTATTCCTCTATCCATGGGCTGCAAAATGGATGTTGTGTTAGCAGGCACGAAAACAACATTAATATCCTTGTACAGCTCCATCAGCGCTCCCAGGTGACAGGTACATTGTCAATGAGCAGTAATATTTGGAAAGGAATCTTTTATTATGACCGATAGGTCTCAACAATGAGCTTAAAATATTCAGTAAACCATGCTGTAAACAGATGTGTTGTCATTCAGGCTTTGTCATTGCATTTATACAACACGGGCAGAGTAGATTTCATATAATTTTTTGTTTCTTATTTTTTTTCTTTTATTGTTCTAATTTTCAATTTTTATGGGTATGTAGTAGATGTGTATATTTAGATTTAGCCTTATTCCTAATAGCCCTAGCATGTATGGAATTGTCAATGAGCATTGGCTTCAATTTAAAGTCACCAGTTGTGTTAGCCCCTAACGAGAGTTATTTACCTGTCCTTTGAAGCTTTGAAGCCAGGCATTGACCTCTCCTCTGTAGCTGTGAAAGTCCTGGATAGTATTTTCTTCTAACAGAATAGAACAATTTTAGCTGGATCTTCTGGATAACTCACTGTAGCTTCTCTATCAATAGTTGCTTCTTCACCTTGCACTTTCATGTTATAGAGAGAGTTTCTTTTCCTTAAATCTCATGAACCAACCTCTGTTTGCTTCAGACTTTTTGTTTTTTGTTTTTTAAGAAGTACCTCTTGAGTCGTATCATTTAAGACTTTTTTTCTGCAACTTCTCCTCTCTCAGATTTCGTAGAATTGAAGAGAATGAGGGCTTTTCTTTGGATTAGGCTTTGGCATAAGGGAATGTTGTGGCTAGTTTCATCTTCTATCCAGACCACTAAAACCTTCTCTATATTAACAGTAAGACTATTAAAATATTCATTGGTGTAGCACTTTTAATTTCCTTCAAGAACTTTTTCTTTGCATTTGTACTTGGCTGTTTGGTGCAAGACACCTAGCTTTTGGTCTGTCTAGGTTTTTGACATACCTTCTTGACTAAGCTTAGTCATTTCTAGCTTTTGATTTAAAGTGAGAGACGTGCGAGTCTTCCTTTCATATGAGTACTTAGAGGCCACTATAGGGTTATTAACTGGCTTAATTTCAATATTGTTGTGTCTTTGGGGATATGAAGTCCTAAGGAGAGGTAGAGCAACAGAATAGCTGGTCAGTGGACTGGTCAGAACACACACCACATTTATTGATTAGGTTCACTGACTTATATGGGCACAGGTTGTGGAGCCCCAAAGGAATTACTGTAGTAACATCAAAGATCACTGATCATATATCACTATAACAGATATAGTAATAGTGAAAAAGTTCGAAATATTTTGAGAATTAACAAAATGTGACACAGAGACATGAAGTGAGTATATGTTGTTGGAAGAATGGCACTGATAGATTTACTCCATGCATAGTGGCCACAAACCTTCTATTTCTAAAAGAACAAACAGACAAAAAAACAAAACAGAACAAAACAAAAAAAACAGTATATAACTAAAATATGTACAACATTGACAAATATAAAGGGTTATCTGCTTTACTTTACATCTGACTCACAAATATAAAATATATATTTGTAGGAGTTGCTTTCTATTTATGACTGTAGAGAGATAGAGACGAATGGCCCAGGTCACCAATTGTGGAGGAGATTTCCTGAGCATGTTCGGGAAATACTAGAACCTCATCTAAATACCAGGTATGTAGGCTTATTTAATGTGTTTTCTTTCTTTCTTTCTTTTTTTGAGATGGAGTTTTGCTCTTGTTGCCCAGGCTAGAGTGCAATGGCGCGATCTCGACTTACCACAACCTCCACCTCCCAGGTCCAAGTGATTGTCTTGTCTCAGCTTCCTGAGTAGCTGGGAGTATAGGCATGTGCCACCATGCCCAGCTAATTTTGTATTTTTAGTAGAAACAGGTTTTCTCCATGTTGGTCAGGCTGGTCTCAAACTCCCAACCTCAGGTGATCCACCTGCCTTGGCCTCCCAAAGTGCTGGGATTATAGGTGTAAGCCACTGTACCCAGTGGCTTATTTAATGTATTTTCATAAAATTGTTTTTAATGATATAAAAATTCATGCTATTTTTTTACATAGATTTTAACATTAAAAGTGTTTTAGTATCTCCTTATCTGTATCTTTCACTGTGATTGATGCTTATAATCTTGTCTAGATGAGAAGTGTAGTCTGCTCATTGGGTTAAATTACTACAACTTTAAATATTCAGATAAGTTTACTGAAGTTAAAAGGATTGATTTTTAAAAAGTTCAATGGTTGGGAGTACATTGAAAGAATGTACTTTAAGCCGAATGTGAGTCGAATTCTTTGATAGGTATAATTAATACATTAATTTAAGAGTTTAAAGCTAGTCAGAAAGCCTTTAGTAAGCCTAATTCAAAATTTTCATTACTCCCAATTTCTCCTCATGAATATATTTTCACCCTCTACTTTTAAAAAAGTGTACTTAATCTTTTAAAAAATTTAAATGACTTTGTTAGGACTGATGAAATGTGCAAGATGACATGCAAATTCATGAAGTATTCCATATTTTTTAAAATACATACAATTAGGCCAGGCGCGGTGGCTCATACCTATAATCCCAGCACTTTAGGAGGCTGAGGTGGGTGAATCACGAGGTCAGGAGTTCGAGACCAGCCTGGCCAACATGGTGAAACCCCATCTCTACTAAAAATACAAAAAATTAGCTGGGCATGGTTGTGAGTGCCTGTAATCCCAGCTACTCGGGAGGCTGAGACAGGAGAATCGCTTGAACCTGAAAGGCAGAGGTTGCAGTGAGCCAAGATCACGCCACTGCATTCCAGTCCAGGTGACAGTGTGAGACTCCATCTCAAAAAAATAAATAAATAAAATAAAAATACATTCAAGTATAAATTATTTCTATTTAGAAACTACTTTTTGGTACCCTAGGTACCATGCATATTAGATACGTGGCTTTGGACAAATAATTTCTTTGAGCCTTAGAAAGTGCCTAGACTTATACTAAAATTCTTTATAAAAGCCCTGAGGTATGGATATTTACTTCCTAGATAAGTTTTTATGCTTACAAATCTTTTAAATGTCATTTTATGTCTTACGACTATCATTATTAAAGAAGTGATTATTTAGCATTATTATTCACCTTATTAAAGAATTATTATTATGTTTGAGACAGAGTGTTGCTCTGTCATCCAGGCTGGAGTGCAGCGATGCAGTATCAACTCACTGTGGCCTCTGCCTCCTGGGTTCAAGTGATTTTCCTGCCTCAGCCTCCTGGATAGCTGGAATTACAGTCTTGCACTACCATGCCTGACTGCTTTTTGTATATTTAGTAGAGATAGAGTTTCATCATGTTGGCCAGGCTGGTCTCGTCTCCTGGTCTCAAGTGATCCACCTGACTGGGCCTCCCAAAGTGCTGGGATTACAGCCATGAGCCACCACACCCAGCCACTATTAGCATTATTAAATAAGTAAAAGACTAAAGTTAAAATTTGGATTTTTCATTTTTGAGAACTCCATACTTTCCCCATTTTCTTAGTCTATATTTTGTAAAGCATCTGTAGATGTTAAAGAATTTCTGTGATCTACTGGAACGTTTATGGCCTTTGGAGTCACACATGCCTAGATTTGAATGTTGACTTTGCATTTGCTAGCTCTGAAGTCTCGGGCAAGTTATTTAACGTTTCCAGGTTTTAATTTTTTAATTTTGAAAAAACATGGATAATTTTATCCACTTTGTATGATTATTGTTAGGAATAAAGGAGATAATATTAAAAAGTTTTAGCAAAGTGCCTGATATTTAGTTGACACTCAATAATAAATGCTTATTCAATCCTAGCTTGCTGAATAAATTCTTTGTTTTTAGGGGGAGAATTTGTGAGGGTGGCTGTCATCTACTTCATAAAAAGTAGACGCCAACATTTTTGCCTACTTGTTGTTTTTTTCATAGGAAGCAACTTTTAAGTGGTCATTTAAAAGTGCGATCTTAACAAAGCAATGAAAATTCTTTTGATCTTTAGCTTTTATACCTAAGCGGTTAGAGTAACCTCTCAAATGGTTCCTCAATGATGGAAGTTAGGAGATTTACTAATTGGGATCTGCTTGTTGAAATTGGAACCACATAAAAACAAGAGGTTGGTAGAGGGCATTTTTAATACCATTGACTCTCTTTTGTATGAAACACTAAAATACCAGATTAACCTGTAGCTCAATTTTATAGCTTGGACTGCTTGATTTTTACTCCAGAGGACCTAGGGAGATACAGAATTTCTTAAAAGCATATTCATGTTTTTGCTGCCTGTAAGTTATACTCCCTAGTTTATGTTTGTTTGTTTGTTTTAAATTTGGGCTCTATATACGTAATCACTAAATCTGGATTAAAGGATGGCTATACTTGGGAGATTGAAATTTAAAACCAGTCAGAACAACTACAGTTCAAAATCACCATAGAAATATCTTTAGGAGAAAACATCAGGATGTTACTGGGCAGAACCCGGCTTGTAACCCCAGTATCAATAGTTTTCTAGCCAAATTTACCATAAATTTGATAAAAATCATCTAGAAAACTGTACTTGTGATGATTCAAAATAGGGATTTGAGGTTTTTTCCTGGTTTAGTGTGATGGTTAACTGAGAGATTATTGGATTTTTCAACTGTCAGAAACTCAGAATACAGTGAGTTTATATACACACACACACACATATAAAATTTGGGTATAAGACTTCAAGTATAGGGCATTTATTAACGCTCCAGCTAGCCATTGAAGTCACCTAGGATGATAATAACACTGGGGAAGGAAGAAAACCCTGAGCAATGTGCTAAAGTTATCAATGAGTTTGGTAATCAGTGAGTTGAGTAGTTGCTGGTAATGAGGAGTAGAAAATAGTAGTATGCCTGGGTGGCTTGAACTTCAAAGGAACAGGTTTTTCTTATACAAGAATAAAGTTGGAAGGATCTGAGGAAGAGGAAGAGGCAGACTCAAATCCTTCGAAGTACTTTAGGTGTGCAAGAATGATCTGCTTCACCCGTAAGAAGGATATGCAAAAAAGGTAAGCAGATTTCATTAAAGGCAAGTCTGTACTGCAGTAGTCACTTAAGGGTTTGCTGTAATTTACTAAAATTCTAAACAGATGGATTTTTAAAGTAAATTTTCAAAATTTTCATAATTACAGATACAAGAGTTCTCAGAAGTCAACCGATTGGTCTGGAGTAACGATGCCAATTTACTTAAGTAAATTGGGTAGTAATTTTGCAGAATGGTCAGCAACTTGGGCAGGTTATCTTATAACAAAGGTAAGAAACCCTGTTCAGTTTGTTAACTGAACAGAAATTCTAAAGAAAACCAGAACATCTCTGAATGCATAGCACACACAGTAGTCATTGAAGTATTAGTGCTGATAATCATAGAAATTTTTGAAGAAAATGTTTACTAATAGTAATAATTTCTCTGTAGTTACTAATAATAGTTTCTGAGTGAAAAGTAATCATTTTACCAAGAAAATTACTATGGTCTTAATGTATGTGTAAAATTACATTATGTCTGTTCATTTTTTTCTTTTTTTTTTGTTTTTTTCTTGTGTCTGTTCATTTTATATTGATAAATAATACTGTGTAAAAGGATGTAATGCTATATCAGAGTTTTTTACATAATAAAAAGACATTTAATAAAGAGATATACTCTAATGGCATTTCTAAAAGAAGTTATATTATCTGAACTTTCTCTAAAATAAAAATAAAGATTTTTAAAATTCACCTTCATGGAAAAAGCAGAGGTATATTTCTATTTTTTTAATGAGAAATTTTTACATGCCAGACAGACGAAGGATACTCGGTGTTCCAAGAAAATGTTTACATTAGATTTAAAATTTACAATTTTTGCTTTTAATTCTCCTTCCTTCCCTCCTTCCTTCCTTCCTCCCTCTCTCCCTCCCTCCCTCCCCCACCCCAGGCTGGAGTATAATGGCACAATCTGGGCTTATTGCAGCCTCCACCTCCCGGGTTCAAGTGATTCTCCCATCTCAGGATCACAAGTAGCTGGGATTACAGGTGTGAGCCACCACACCTGGCTAATCTTTGTATTTTTAGTAGAGATAGGGTTTCTCCATGTTAGCCAGGCTGGTCTTGAACTCCTGACCTCAGGTGATCTGTCCACCTCCGCCTCTCAAAGTGCTGGGATTACAGGTGTGAGCCACTGTGCCCCGCCTTTAATTAACATTTCTGTTAGTGTTTTAAAATATCATTATGCTAATTTGTAGTTGGTTACTTCAAGACATTTTCTTTTTTTAAATGAAAATTTAATGTGTAAAATATGAAATACTGTTAACTATTTTCAGCTCTGGAATATTGTGGGATTCTTTTGGTTTTTGGCTTTGTATTTGAAGAAAACACTTTTTTTTTTGAGACGGAATCTCGCTCTGTCACCCAGGCTGGAGTGCAATGGTGCAATCTTGGCTCACTGCAACCTCCGCCTCCCGGGTTCAAGCAGTTCTCCTGCCTCAGCCTCCCAAGTAACTGGGACTACAGGCACCCACCACCACACCCAGCTAACTTTTATATTTTTAGTAGAGGTAGGGATTCACCATATTGGCCAGGCTCATCTCAAACTCCTGACCTTGTGATCTGCCTGCCTCAGCCTCCCAAAGTGCTGGGATTACAGGCATGAACCACCACTCCTGGCCTGAAGAAAAAAACTCTTTAAAATTTCGAGTTCAATAATGTTAGCAAATCGAAGGTTAAGTCATAAAATTTGACTTTAACCCCAAATAATATAATTAAAAAATTAATTTAAATTGTTTTTAATTTAAAAAAGAATACTTGTTCATGATGAGTTATCTCACATGCTACTTTTTGACATTTTATCAGTAGACTAAGGTATATTAAATTACTTACTATCTTTACACATTTTGAGTTTACAGGTTCGGCATGAGCTTGCCAGTAAAATTTTCACCTGCTGTAGCATTATGATGAAACACGATTTCAAAGTGACTATCTATCTTCTTCCACATATTCTGGTGTATGTCTTATTGGGTTGTAATCAAGAAGATCAGCAGGAGGTGAGATAAATCATCTTATTTGGTTTTTGAACATGGGAAACTTCTTTTCTCCAATGCAGATAGTATTAGAAAGGCTATGTATTAGTAGGAAATGTAGATCTCTGAATGGCTATATATGTTCATTTACATATCTTTGCCTGTGTGGTGTGGTTTTTTTGTTTTCTTTTTTTTTTTTTTTGAGACAGAGTCTCGTTCTGTCACCAGGGTAGAGTGCAGTAGTGCGATCTCCACTCACTGCAACCTCTGCCTCTTGAGTTCAAGCTTCAAGAGATTCTTCTGCGTCAGCCACCCGAGTAGCTGGGACTACAGGCATGCGCCACCACGCCCAGCTAATTTTTATGTTTTTAGTAGAGATGGGGTTTCACCATGTTGGCCAGGATGGTCTCAATCTCTTGACTTCGTGATCCACCCACCTTGGCCTCCCAAAGTGCTGGGATTGCAGGCGTCAGCCACCGCACCCAGCTGTGTGTATCCTTTTAATTGTTAGAAGTTCTATGTATATTCTAGCCACCAATTTGTTGCCAGTCATATTTTCAAAAATTATTCCAACTTAATCATTTTCTTTTTAACCTTTGTACCTTTTGCTATGCAGAAATTTTAAATGTAAATGTAAAATTTATACATCTTTTATAGATTATGAATCTTAAGCCTTTTATATGATCCCTTTTCTTATCTGATGCCGTGAGCTCATTTGCCTATATATTCTTTTAATTCTTCTGTTTTTATATTTAGTCCTTCATTTATTCTGCAATTAATTTTGCATATAGTATGTGTAAGGTATATAGCCGAGTCGCAATGAGGAAACTGAGGCCAGTGAGAAAAAAATGAGAATCCAATTTATTCAGCTCTCGGGTGAGGTTCTGTGGTCCAGGAAGGGGCCAGAGAAGTCGCAATGGGCTTCTCAGGGCGTGGGGTTTTATATGAAGTGGAGGTAGTTGATTGGTCATTGGGGAAACAAAGAGCAGACAATTTCATTGGTAAGGAGGTTTGATTGATTGTTAGGGAAACAAAGAGCAGTTTCATTGGTCAGGGGGAGTTGAGATGCCGATGGGGTGAGCTGCCATTGGTAGTCAGGCGGGGCTAAAGAAACAAAGAGCAGACAGGTTCATTGGTGAGGAGGTTTGATTGATTGTTCAGGAAACAAAGAGCAGACAGTTTCATTGGTAGGCTGACTGGCTGGGGAGGTCAATGTTAAACTGCCATTGGACAAATCTTTGGCGGGCTTTTTTAAATTTTGAAGGGGTTGAGTGAGGAATGCAGGAGTGGGCGTGTGGAGCCTGCATGGAGAGGCCAGATAGGAGTGGGTGTGGGGAGCCAGCACAGAGAGGCCTGATAGAGTGTGTGTGGGGAGCCAGCATAGAGAGACCTGATAGGAGTGTGGGTGGGGAGCCAGCATGAAGAGAGATAAGTGTGTCCATTTGGCTCTCAGCGAGGCAGCCGGCCTTACAGTATGAGATATTACTGTAAGATTTTTTCACTATTAGTTAACAAAAGTTTCATTATCTTTTATTGAATAATCTAGAATATTAAAAATTTTTTTAAATTTTCTTTAGTGACTCTATAGTATATTTTCTTTTTAGACTAATCTTTGATTGATTTAATTATAGATAAGAACAGTAATGTATTATTGATCGATTGTGTTTTATTTTTCTGTTTTTAAGATGAAGCCTTGTTGTGTTGCCCAGGCTGGGATGCAGTGGGGCTCTTGGCTCTCTGCAACCTCCACCTTCCAGGTTCAAGTGATTCTACTGCCTCAGCCTCCTGAGTAGCTGGGATTACACACATGTGCCACCATGCCTGGCTAATTTTTTTGTATTTTTAGTATAGACAGGGTTTCACCATGGTGACAAGGCTGGTCTTGACTTCAGGCGATCAGCCTGCCTCAGCCTCCCAAAGTGCTGAGATTACAGGCATGAGCCAGCTGATTGTCTTTTTTTCTTTAGAAAATTTTTGCCTTAGAATGGTTAGTCTTAAATGTCATACAATAGTTAAATGGTGTTATATAGATACTATTATTAACTATAAAATGGTTCTCATAGGTTTATGCAGAAATTATGGCAGTTCTAAAGCATGACGATCAGCAAACCATAAATACCCAAGACATTGCATCTGATCTGTGTCAACTCAGTACACAGACTGTGTTCTCCATGATTGACCATCTCACACAGTGGGCAAGGCACAAGTTTCAGACACTAAAAGCTGAGAAATGTCCACACAGCAAATCAAACAGAAATAAGGTAGACTCAATGGGTGAGTTACCACTTGTTTATTTCTTTGTTATAACTGTTCACCAGTTAGCTTTTCCCTCTATCCGTTCTTTTTTTTTTTTTTTTGAGACAGAGTCATGCCTGCTTGCCAGGTTGGAGTGCAGTGGCACAATCTTGACTTGCTGCAACTGCTGCCTCCTGGGTTCAAGCAATTCTTCTGCCTCAGCCTCCCAAGTAGCTGGGACTACAGGCGTGTGCCACCATGCCTGGCTAACTTTTGCATTTTTAGTAGAGATGGGGATTCACCATGTTGGCCAGGATGGTCTCGATTTCTTGACCTTGTGATCTGCCTGCCTCGGCCTCCAAAGTGCTGGGATTACAGGCGTGAGCCACCTCACCTGGCTTATCAGTTCTATAATTTAAGCACTAGCTTAAAAAATACCTTGTTTTATGTATTTTTTTTGTGTTTTTTTTTTTCTTGAGATGGGGTTTTGCTTTTGTTGCCCAGGCTGGAGTGCAATGGTGTGACCTTGGCTCACTGCAACCTCTGCCTCCCAGGTTCAAGCAATTCTCCTGCCCCAGCCTCCCAAGTAGCTGGGATTACAGGTGTCTGCCACCATACCCAGCTAATTTTTTTTGTATTTTTTAGTAGAGACGGTGTTTCGCCATATTGGCCAGGCTGGTCTCGAACCCCTGAGCTCAGGTGATCCATCTGTCTCGGCCTCCCAAAGTGCTGGGATTACAGGTGTGAGCCACCGTGCCTGGCTGTCGTATGTATTTTTGAAATGGGTAATAGTGTGGCCTTTTCACTGAGAAAAAACAGTGAATTTTTAGTCATAAGACCTTTCTCTCTTCTTACTCTCACTTGGACAAGACACATTATTTAATTTTTCTTTGTATAAAATAGAGTTAATATTTTTATTTGTATTTATTAATTTTTTTCAAGATGGAGTCTCGCTGTGTCACCCAGGCTGGAATGCAGTGGCACAATCTCGGCTCAATGCACCCTCCACGTCCCGGGTTCAAGTGATTCTCCTGGCTCAGCCTCCTGAGTAGCTGGGATTACAGGCGTGTGCCACCACGCCCAGTTAATTTTTGTATTTTTAGTAGAGACGGGGTTTTGCCATGTTGGCCAGGCTGCTCTCCAACTCCTAATGTGAGGCGATCTGCCTGCCTCAGCCTCCCAAAGTGCTGAGATTATAGGCGTGAGCCACCACAAATGGCCAAAATGGAGTTAATATTATCTCCCTTAGGAGATTGTTGTGCAGATTAAATGAGATGATGAATAGATAAATTATAAAGTGTGAAATAAATGAGATGATAATATTGTTATTAACCTAATCCCCACAGTTAACTTATTACATGTTCCCTCAGTATTTGTGTGTGTGTGTGTGTTTGTACTCTGGTCTTTGTTGTTTTCACTTGGAAAATACTCTTTGCAATCTTTTTCACATTTAAGTTTTAAATTTCCGGGGAGATATTAATTTTATTTTATGACCTACAGAGAAGCTATTTTTGTTTATTTTTCTTGTATCTAGTAGTGTTTGGTATCTAGCCAGCTGTCCAAATATGCTTACTATGCATTACTACACTATACCCTGCTATATCTTACTATTTTTTCCTGTAATATTACAACTTTTACTAAGAAGTATCTTGATTTAAAAATGACACCTGCTAATTTGTCTCTCTAATATAAGCATTTATGAGAAGAATTATATTCGTCACACACTAATGGATATTCTTACTTTCTTTGAACCTTTTGTTTTTCCATTCTTGCAATTAGTGGATGGTTATAATATGACCTTATATCTCAGCTGTTCTCACGGACATCAGATGTTTTTCCTGCAGGCTTTCAGGCTAATTGAAAAACTGACTAACAATCCTTAAAGAGACCTTCATTTCCATAATTCTCATTTTGTGAGCATCTCCCTCTGTTCTGTTAAAGTAGATATATTCCTGTTGTTAAGCTTAATAGTTTACAATTTTTCTAAAATTTTCTGGACTTGCCAATAATCACCTACTTGGGGAATGTTTTTGTCTGGAATGAGGCTATTAATATATTTTTCATATTTAACAATTAAATGTTTGTTTTTAATGTTTTTTTTGAGACCAAGTCTCTCTCTCTTGCCTAGGCTAGAGTGTAGTCGTGCGATCTTGGTTCACTGCAGCTTCTACCTTCTGGGTTTAAGTGATTCTCATGCCTTAGCCTCCTGAGTAGCTGGGATTACAGGCATGCACCACCATGCCCAGCTGATTTTTTGTACTTTTAGTAGAGATGGAGTTTCACCATATTGGCCAGGCTGGTCTCCAACTCGTAGGCTCAAACAGTCCATCTTCCTTGATCTCCCAAAGTGTTGGGTTAACAGACATGAGCCAGCATGACCAGCCTGTTTGTTTTTATTTCTGCATGTCAAACTGGTAATATAAAACCAAACACTCTATTATCACCATTTTCACTGACACTGTAATTAAATTTCTAGGTTTTTTTTTTTTTTCTAAGACAGAGTCTCACTCTGTATTCCAAAGTGGAGTGCAGTGGCATGATCTCAGCTCACTGCAGCCTCTGCTCAAGCGATTCTTGTGCCTCAACCTTCTGAGTAGCTGGGACTACAGGTGCACGTCACCATATCCTACTATTTTTTTGTATTTTAATGGAGACAGGATTTCACCATGTTGCCCAGGGTGGTGTCTAACTCCTGAACTCAGGTGATCCACCCACCTCGGCCTCCCGAAGTGCTGGGAGGCATGAGCCACCATGCCTGGCCAAAATTCTAGCTTTTAAGAATAACATTTGTAATGGTTCAAAAATACAATACCTTTAACATTTGTTTAACATTTTTGTAGAGACCCCCTTCTCTACAAAAAAAAAAAACAAAAATTAACCGGGTGTGGTGGTGTGTGCCTGTAATCTCAGCTAACTGTCGAGGCTGAAGTGTGAGGATTGCTTGAGGTTGTGAGCTTGAGGCTGCAGTGAGACAAAATCACACCCCTGCACTCTATCCTGGGCAGCAGAATGAGACCCTGTCTCAAAAGAAAAAAATATAATTTGAAATCATCTACAAATTTTGATGTAAATAAGGACCTTATTTTAAATATAATATCTTTAGAATATACTACCTTAGGCCAGGTGTGGTGTCTCACGCCTGTAATCTTAGCATTTGGGGAGGCCAAGGTGGGTGGATCACTTGAACTCAGAAATTTGAGACCAGCCTGTGCAACATAAAAAGTACAAAATTTAGCCAGGTATAGTGGCACATGCCTGTGGCCCCAGCTACTGGGGAGGCTGAGGCAGGATCACTTTAGCCCAGGAGGTGCAGGCTGCAGTGAGCTATGATCATGCCACTGCACTGCAGCCTAGGCAACAAAGTGAGACCCTGTCTCAAAATAAATTTTCTAAAAAGTAAATAAATAAAAAGAAATAAAATATACTACCTTAATTTTTTAAGTTTTGAAGAAGTTTGTTTTCTGTTTTCTACTCACTGTTATAGAAGTTTTAAATAAGAATTTGTAAACTAGACTGTTGTCATTTAGAAGTTTTTAATTTTTGTCTTTTTGTACACTCCTGAAAAATTATCCTAAAGTACTTGTGGTTTTACTTTGAAGGAACTTTTACTTTCAATTTCTATTGTAATAGGTGATACTGTATATTTGGCAACCCAAGAAAAAATAGATTGATAACAAATCATACTAAACTTTAAAAAAAAAAAAGGCTATTTCCATAGTTCTGCAGTTTCCCTCTAAAATAGCTAAATTTAGTCATTTTTTATAGTCATCAAAAAATAATAACTAATCTTGTATCTTTTGTATCACCATTATATCTCTTCAAAGTTTAATAATAGATTTATATTTAATCCTCACCAACAACATTGTAAGGAAAGCAAGACAAGCACTAATATTTTCCTTTTATAGATAAAGAAACAGAGGCTCAGTAAGTTAAATGACTGTCCAAAGAAAGGTAAGTAATAATTGTAGAGTTGGAACAAGACTCTCTGAACAATCATTCTGTTGTTAGTTACATCCTAAATATGATATCCTAATACATTCAGATTAATTTGTTTAGTGAAGTAAATTGAACTTAAATACTTAAATTGACCCTTTTAAAATTTTATCTTGCAAGTCTTAATTACTCAATTTCTTTTTTCTGATCTAGTATCTACTGTGGATTATGAAGACTATCAGAGTGTAACCCGTTTTCTAGACCTCATACCCCAGGATGCTCTGGCAGTAGCTTCCTTTCGCTCCAAAGCATACACACGAGCTGTAATGCACTTTGAATCATTTATTACAGAAAAGAAGCAAAATATTCAAGAACATCTTGGATTTTTACAGGTTTGAAGTTAATATAATGAATTTAATAATGAAAATTCATATAGCCAGTCTTTAATATTTATGTTCATTTTTTTCAATGTTTTAGATGCTATGCTAGGCTCTAGATATTTATAAGCACTTTGAAAGCTTATAGATTAGTGGGGAGAGATAAACATCAATTTGGCAAAATATTTTAAATGCAGTAACACACATGTACCCTGAGGAAGGACACTTAACTCATTCATGTGGAGTATGGTGGGAGATGGAGGTGGATGAGCCAGAGGTCAGGAATGGCTTCTTGGAGATGGTGTCTTAAAAAATGAGCAGTATAGGGAGGCAAGACATTGTAAGTAGCGCATCTCTGTGGAGCTGGAAAAGAGCATGGCATATGCCAAACAGTAAAGTGTCAGTTTTGGAATGGCAGAGGAAAGATCACAAATAACAGAGGACTTTTTAAGTTGCTCAAACTTCTTGGAGAGTGTGAACTAGGGAAGTGTTACGGTCACAATGGCATTTTAGCTAAATGCCTGTGGCAGTTGCGGAGGAGGCTTTGGAAGGGCTATGATTCAAGGAATTACTATTCTCCTTGTGAGAGTTGTGGTCCTGAATTTAGGAGTGAATAAGTGGTAGGGAAGTACTGGTTATGTTAGGTATCAGGCATGAAAATTCTGGTGAAATAATGATTTAGGCAATGTTATGATTGTGTAGGGAACAAAAGAAAGTAAGGGCAGGTGAGGCGAATACAATGGAATTAAATGAGAGCTCAAGATTGCTGGGCTTTTGAAATCAAAAAGCAAAGTGTGATAAAAGAACTGGAAAATTAGTAACTTGCAGTCCTAAGATGAATATTAGCCCCTTCCTATCTTTGCATTCCTCCTTGTCTAGTTTTAAGTCTATGGTTCATGGTTAAAATCATTCCCTTAGTGTGATGCTCAACATCTTGTCTTTTCCCCACTGTGTTGTACTCCCTTTGTAAAACTCCAACCATATAAGCAGCTGGAGAAAAATTAAACAGTGGGTGTTATAACTGGTTTCACTTTAAGTTCATGATCTCAAACATCTTTAAAACTTCAGGACTCTAACATTACCTTCAGGTCTGCTGGGTTTCTCTAGTAAGGCTACTTTCCCATTTTTCAAGATGACTGTTGCTTACCTTTAATTTGCTTCCCTGCTTCCAGCTGATGATCTTGCTTCATCATTCATTAGGAAAAATTTGCAAATGCACAGCATCTGCACCATATTCTTTTTCTTCCCTTATGTTATTTTGTTTAGTTATTTATTTTGAGATAGGGTCTCACTCTATCACCCAGGCTGGAGTACAGTGGCATAATCTCAGCTCACTGCAACCTCCACCTCCCAGGCTCAAGCGATCCTCCCACCTCAGCCTCCCGAGTAGCTGGGACCACAGGCACCACCACCACACCTGGCTAATTTTTTATATTTTTAGTTAGAGACGGGATTTTTCCATGTTGCCTAGGCTGGCCTCCTGACCTTAAGTGATCTGCCTGCCTTGGTCTCTCACAGTGCTGGAATTACAGGCATGAGCCACCGTGCCTGGCTTCTTCTGTTATTTTTAAGGAAGGATTCCTTTTTGTCAAAATTCAAGTTTTTTACTTGTGTTCTCAATTTCCAGATGTAACTTCTTCATATATTCCTTCTTTCTCTAGTGTAATTAATTTCTCTTTGTGAACCAGAGTATATAGAGCATATAGACATATTCTAGTAAAGTCTATCTTAACTTTTTATAATTCCCTTGATCTTACCATCTCCTTTAGATACATCCCATCTCTCGGTTTCTGGAACTTCATAACCAGTTTTTGAAAGAATTGTCTATTTTCCCTATACTGTAGTCGCTTGTTTCTTTGTTTCTCATTCACTCTGCCTATTTCAATAAGACTTCTCTTTTTCTTTTCTCTTGACACTATTCTTGCTAAGAAAATTGGTGGCCACATGTTACCAAATCCAGTAAATATTCCCCAGCCCTCATTTTCTTAACCTCAGTATCATTGAATATGCCTTTCTCATTAAGACATTTGCTTTTCTCCCATGGCTTCTGTGATATTTTATTCTCCAGTTTTCTTCCAAGTTATCTCTCTTCTCCTCTGTTTCATTTGCCAGCTCTTCCTTGTTGATAAATGTAGAAACTCTAGTCTCTATGCTCAGCCTTCTTTTCTTCTTTATCAATTTCCTAGATCATCCCATTCTTTCATATGTTGTAAGAGACTGTCTTTATGCTAATTGATTCTTAAATTTTTATCTTTAGCTTTAACATCTCCTTTGAGCCCAGATTGCTGTCTTGGTTTTCTTTGAGGCATCTCAATGATAATATATTAAAATGCTTATTTACATTTAAAAAAATTTAAAAATTCAATAAAACTCTTATAAACTGTATTCAACAGAATATGTTATCCTTTGGATCTAGAGAGTTTTAGGATCCTGAGGTTCTTCGTAATCCTATGATCAATAACAGCTATTGATGTAAATTTGTATTTAAGAAGAATAAGAATGTTGACGGAATAGAATGCCTGGAAATAAGTTTATAATTTTACTGTGACTCTGCCATGAAACAAATGTTTCCTATTACTTTGAGGAAAAATTTCTCAAAAAATTCCTCTTTCAATATAAACAGTTGGCTTTTTAGTTTTATTTCCAGTTGTGTTTTTCCTGTTTTTGATTGTTTTTTAATCATTGAACAAAGAAATTGTATGCTGCTATGCATGAACCTGATGGAGTGGCTGGAGTCAGCGCAATTAGAAAGGCAGAACCATCTCTAAAAGAACAGATTCTTGAACATGAAAGCCTTGGCTTGCTGAGGGATGCCACTGCTTGTTATGACAGGGCTATTCAGCTAGAACCAGACCAGGTAAGATAATAATTAAAAGGCAATGTAATGAAAATAGCCCTGAATATGAAATCTGGAAACTTTAGTTTTAATACTATTTCTATCAGTGTCACAGAGTGTCTGGAAAATATTTAACTCTCTCTGAGCTTGAGTTTCCTGACAGATAAAAATAGAGACTTTACTAGATGATTTAAAAAATCCCTTCCAATACTACATTTGTATGACTTTAGAAATCCCCTAAATGAATGAAATTTATTATGGAGTATATCTGTATTGAAATGTACATTTAATAACTCCAAAATGTATATAATATTTTCTAGGTTGTCTACATTTATTTATGTTACTTTAAATGTGTTAGGACATTGCTGGGGGTCCTGCCATGTAAGTAAGCAAGTCAATTGTTAAATTAAGAAAGGTGTGGCTGGGCACCATGGCTAGTGCCTCAGGCTGAGGCAGGAGGATCACTTGAGCCCAGAAGTTTGAGACCAGCCTGGGCAACATGGCGAGACCCCGTCACTACAAAAAATTAAGATAATAATAATAAAGAAAATAAGTGCAATCAAGTAAATAGTAATTTTTAAATATCAGTTAAACTGTTTTTGGTTCCCAAGCTATTATTGAAGTGATAATTGGTATTTTAAATATTTTTAAATTTCTAGATCATTCATTATCATGGTGTAGTAAAGTCCATGTTAGGTCTTGGTCAGCTGTCTACCGTTATCACTCAGGTGAATGGAGTGCATGCTAACAGGTAATATTTTATAAAAGACTGATTTCCTTTTGTTATTTTATCTGAATGGGGAATTTTTAATTAGTGAATTAGATGACTTAATGTTTAGTGAGTATAAGTGTTTTATGTGTTTTCATGGTATTGGAGATAAGCACCAAATTTTTTTTCCCCTCAAGTTTTTCATAGTCAATCTACCACTTAACAGCTTATCTTCTCTCAAAGGAGCCATCCTTGAATTAGATTTACCCTAACACAAGAAACTTCTAGAACCCACCTGCTATTGGTGAGGCTTATATGGGACTTTCTGAGGCTGAAAGGGCATCTGTGCCCTGCTTATAGTATCAATACCAGGTATTTTCTGTGCTAGAGGTGGGGGAGTGAACTTTGTGACTGATTTATGGACTATCACTGTAGACTGTGTGCATTGATTTTTACCCTAAATGATTGATGAATGTGAAAGCAGCCTTCCTCTCCTAAAGAAAGTGGGTTTATTATAGAAAATCGAATTATACAAAAAATAATATGTATGTGTGACGAAAATTAAGGTTGAGTAGTTCTTCCAAATGGAGATTAAATGTGGAGATTGGCACTGCTCTTGAAGCTGCTTTGCTGTGAGAGCTGAAAGCTGTGTTTCTTGATTTATTCACCAGACTCTAAATAACTATTCTGGGGAGTAAAATTTGGTCAAAAGGGAATGGGATCTCAGTTAACCAAAGAATATACAGGCCGCTGTTTTTATACTACTCTGAAGCCAACTTTTTCTTTTTTTTTTTCAACTTTTATTTTAAATTCTAGGGGTACATGTGTAAGTTAGTAACAAGGGCATATTACATGATACTGAAGTTTAGGATACAATTGAACCCATCACTCAGGTATTGAGCATAGTGCCCAAAAGATAGTTTTTCAACTCTTGCCTCGTTCCTTCTTCCACCTCTTGTAGTCCCCAGTGTCTGTTGTTCCCATATTTGTGTCCACAGTGTTTAGCTCCCATTTATAAGTGAGAACATGTGGTATTTGGTTTTCTGTTTCTGTGTTAGTTCACTTAGGATAACGGCCTCTAGCTACATCCATGTTGCTGCAAAGGACATTATTTTATTCTTTTTTTATGGCTGCATAGTATCCCGTTGTGTATATATGCCACATTTTCTTTATCTCATTCACCATTGATGGGCATTTAGGTTGATTTCATGTCTTTGCTATTATGAATAGTGCTGCGATGCACATACAAGTGTATGTTTTTGGTGAAATGAATTATTTTCCTTTGGGGATATACCCAGTAATGGGAGTGCTGGGTGTTCTATTTTCAGTTCTTTAAGAAATCTCCACGTTACTTTCCACAATGGCTGAATTAATTTATATTCCAACCAACAGTGTATAAGCATTCCCTTTTCTTCACAGCCCCTTCTAAATCTGTTACTTTTTGGCTTTTTAATAATAGCCATTCTGGGCCAGGTGTGGTGGCACATGCCTGTAATCCCAGCACTTTGGGAGGCCAAGGCAGGTGGATCATTTGAGGACAGGAGTTTGAGACCAGCCTGGCCAACATGGTGAAAACCCATCTCTACTAAAAAAATACAAAAATTAGCTGGGCATGGTGGTACACATCTATAATCCTAGCTACTTGGGAGGCTGAGGCAGGAATATTGCTTGAACCTGGGAGACAGAGGTTGCAGTGAGCCAAGATTGCACCACTGCATTCCGGCCTGGGCAACAGAGCAAGACTCTGTCTCAAAATAATAATAATAATAGCTATTCTGATTAGTGTGAGATGGTATCACATTGTGGATTTGATTTGCATTTCTCAAATAATTGTGATGATGAGCATTTTTTCATATGCTTGTTGGGTGCTTATATGGTTTCTTTTGAGAAGTGCCTATTCATGTCCTTTATCTACTTTTTAATGGGGTTGTTTTTTGCTTGTTGGTTTATTTAAGCTTTTTATAGATTCTAAAGCCAGCCTTTTCTAAGTACTGTTTGTATAGGTTCCAAAATTGATTCATAAAGACTATCATTCTACAATGTCTGAGGACAGAGAAGTTCACTGTTGGTCAGATGGTATCGCAGCAGTAGAATTTATGAAATGACAAGGGAAGTTTCACAGAAGTAGAGAAGGAATGCTTACATGTTGTAGATATATTTCTCCAGATTAGCTGAGAGACCTTATGAATAAATAGATTACAGAGATTTGGGAAAGAGTCATGACTCAAATTGGGGTGTCAGATTTCTTTTTGACATAGACTACACATTCAGACTCCTCTTTTCTTCTCTTTGGGTCTGGGATACATAGAGCCTTCTGATCTTGGGTTGTGAAAAAGACATGTCAATATTCAATGAAGGGTGCTGTGTCATGGTGAGGCAAATGATTATGGATGGGGCAATCTCTATTTGCATTTAAACAAATATTTTTCCAAAAATATTGACTGTGCTTATCCTATTTATCATTCTTTTTAATGTACCCATTTATATGGATACATTCTCACAGCCTAATCCTGATTGCCATTTGTACTTTTTGCTATACGGCTTTGTGTGACACATCCCCTCTGTAACCTGTTATTCCACAAATAATCTGTTATCCCACATTTGGATAACAAGTACTGCCTAATTCTACTGAGATTTTTTTTTCTGAAATTTTTATATTTTGGCATCTGATGGTAAACTTGTAAAGTTGTTCAAAATTGGACTTTAGAAAATTAGATTTCAGTTGTATTTCTTTAGCTTTATTCTAAACTGTTTTTGGTGGTAGTCATGTTTAAAAATTGGAACATATTCTATCTGCTATTTTTAGAATTTTTAAAAATGAGACTTGTTAGGTCATTTGTTATATTTTCTTTGTGTTTTTACTGCAGAAAGAGCAAGGAAAACTTTTGAGGATATTGATTCCAGCCCCTCTGTTACTTTATAATATGGATATATATGTGCTGTATGCAGTGTTATTAGATTATTAAATGAAAAATTGTGCCTAGCCTAGGATCTAACATATGGCAGATATTCAGACAGTATAATTAATAAAAAAGAAACATGGAGAAAGTCTAGCTGCTTCTGTATAGTCATGATCTCAAATATTACTGGTCATCCCAATGTCACCTAAGTAGAATGCTTACAAAATAATTAGCCTATGTCACACTGGTTTTGCGAACTCAAATTTTAAACTGACTGAAAGTAGTTTAAAAATAGGTATATATTGGCTGGGCGTGGTGGCTCACACCTGTAATCCCAGCACTTTGGGAGGCCAAGGCAGGCGGATCACAAGGTCAGGAGTTCAAGACCAGCCTGGCCAACATGGTGAAACGCCGTCTCTACTGAAAATACAAAAATTAGCCAAGTGTGGTGGTGCGTACCTGTAATCCCAGCTACTTGGGAGGCTGAGGCAGAAGAATTGCTTGAATCCACAGAGATCGCTCCACTGCACTCCAGCCTGGGTGACAGAGTGAGACTCTGCCTCAAAGAAAAAAAAGAAAAAGAAAAGGTATATATTTTAGGTAGCTAGTTTTATATACTTCGTTATGCCGTTGACAAATCGTTGTAACTTTCTTAGGCTCTTGGTATTGTTCTAGATATTGTTCTAGATACCTCTCAACTATCCCTAGCCTGTACCACTGGTCCCCCCGTATTTTTGTCTTAAATTTAATTCAGAATTCTAAGTTATTAGAATTGCTTACCTCTGAATTTATGTGTGTTCTGCTGGCTCTTTTTCTTCCTTGCTCTTTGTTCAAATTAAGCATGCAGCTATTTTTACAGTGGGCTTAGTTATTATTCAGGAATTAACTGCTATAATATATGGCACACTTTAATTTGTTGAGGAATGGCATTTTAAATGGTTTATTAGAAGTAATTAGTGAAAAAATATTTTTGAAGGATGGAAAGATTAAAATTTTCTGGGTAGTTTCTGGATAGAGATAATTATTTTATATCTAAGAACAAAATACAATATAGTGTAAATTCAATAAATATAATAGAGTCTGTAAACCATAAAGTCTCTGAATATCACTTTAAAGAAAGTTTAGTTGATATGGGTTTCTTTTAATAGGTCTGAATGGACAGATGAATTAAACACGTACAGAGTGGAAGCAGCTTGGAAATTGTCACAGTGGGATTTGGTGGAAAACTATTTGGCAGCAGGTAAAATTACTTCTTAAAATATAAGCAGTTTTAATATGCCATAAATATTCAGACTTAAGTAGCTTAACAACATGCATACTTAATCTCTTAGCCTGTTTTATGATTGCCTTGTTTAGTTGTTCAAAGTAGAATGAAAACAGGCTGGGCATGGTGACTCACACTTGTAATCCCAGAGTTTTGGGAGGCCAAGGTGGGAGGATTACTTGAGGCCAGAAGCTCTACACCAGCCTGGGCAACATAATGAGACTGTTTCTACAAAAATGTTTTTTAAAAACTTAGCTGGGCATGATGGCTCATGCCTGTAGTTTACCAACTTAGGAGGCTGTAGCGGGAGGATCATTGGAGCCTAGAAGTTCAAGGTGGCAGTGAGCTATAATCATTCCATAGCCCTCCAGCCTGGACCACAGAATGAAACTCTGTCTTGAAAAAAAAAAAAGGAAAAAAAATGGAGTGAAACCATCTGTTTGATATTTCTGCTAACCATTTTATCTAATGAAATAAAGCTGACTCTTGGACCCAGTTACCATGACATTTCTTGACTCTTCATTTGTTTTTCAGATGGGAAATCTACAACATGGAGTGTCAGACTGGGACAGCTATTATTATCAGCCAAAAAAAGAGATATCACAGCTTTTTATGACACATTGAAACTAGTGAGAGCAGAACAAATTGTACCTCTTTCAGCTGCAAGCTTTGAAAGAGGCTCTTACCAACGAGGATATGAATATATTGTGAGGTATTTTGGGGTTTCCATTTTTATATTCCTGGCCTATAAATATCATCTGGCAGGACTGAAGTTTTTTGATGAGTAAATAATTGATAGTGTGTTTGGTATTATGCATAGCTACACCAAATAGCTCTTTCATTCTTTTTACCTCACAATTACCCTACAGTTAAAAAATATTCAAACATACATCCTTTTAAGGAAAGGCAGCTATGAGACAAAATGAAAAACATAATAAAAATATCATATGTTTGTCCTCTTGTAATGTCATAGTTTGCTTTCTGTATAACCCAAATATAATATAGACTTCTATAACACCTGCACATTGGTACTTGGTATTTGTTGTTTCCCTTTCCTTCTCATTTAGATATGTGTTTGTTATTTCCCCCCAAAACATATAGGTTTCACATTACTAGAAAGAATATTATCTTTTAGAAGTGAGGAAGAAAATGTTAGAAAACATTTTAGGTCTATGAATTCTACCTAGGGAAAAATGATAAAGTAAGTATTATAATTAAAGTATAAGAAATTTCTAACAGCACATTTTTTTTAAGTTAGAAGAATTCACTATATTTAGTATCAGCCCCTTTGGTAATATCTTAATGAAAGTAGAGATTGGGCCACTAAGTTTAATTCTGTTCTGTAGCCACTCACCTATACCTTTGTGCCTTGAACACTGAGTCATAGACACTGACTATCATACAAAGGGGGGAAAGCTAGTGTGAATGTATCACAGTTTTCATCACTCTTAGAAAGAAAACTACATTAATTTCACAATTTTTTACTGGCTTGCTATGCAAGGTCCTCTTATTTATTATTTATTTAATTTGAGACTGGGTCTTGCTCTGTTGCCCAGGCTGGAGTGCAATGGCACAATCTCAGCTCACTGCAACCTCCACCTCCCAGGTTCAAGCAAGTCATCAGCAATATATGCAGATACCTCATGTTGGTTTATAATGGATCCATATTTTCTTTTATCTTCATTTAGGTGGTAAATTTTGGTTTTCATGCATTTGAATTTAGTTTTATCCATCATTCTACAATTTAATTCATAGGAATTTGGGAAGCACTGCAAATCCCTAAATATTTATTTATTTAAAAAATTTTAATGTAATTAATTGATTTTATTTATTTATTATTTTAAGAGATGGGATCTTGCTTTGTTGCCTGAGCTGGAGTGCAGTGGCTATTCACAGGCATAACTGTAGCTCACTGTAGCCTTGAACTCCTGAGCTCAAGTGGTCCACCTGCCTCAGTCTCCTGAGTAGCTGAGAGTACAGGCACACACTACCATGCCTGACTAAAGCACTAAATATATGAACCAGTATAAATTGGTGTTTACGTTCAGTTTGAAAAGATATAAATGTAATTGTTTGCATAGCAAGGATATATTAAAGTTCTACCAAAGTAAGCTGTGTATTTTAAATTCTTTATTGCTGATTTAAAGTACATGCTTTATATATGAGATTAATAAGTCTGAATGTGGTAACATTTTAACATGGGCTCTGTCTATCTTTAGATTGCACATGTTGTGTGAGTTGGAACATAGCATCAAACCACTTTTCCAGTACTCTCCAGGTGACAATTCTCAAGAAGATTCCCTAAACTGGGTAGCTCGACTAGAAATGACCCAGAATTCCTATAGAGCCAAGGAGCCTATCCTGGCTCTCCGGCGGACTTTATTAAGCCTCAATAAAAGGTTTCTTACACTACTTTTTTTTAAATGTCACTTATCTTGAATTTGGTATTTGGATATTATTTGGGGGTCTGTATTTTTCTGTTTTCAATTATCAAGGCTACACTGTCTGGCTGAAAGCAACTAGAGCTTAAGAATCACTTTTATATGCCATTTCTTTCTCTTTTTTAAGATGTTAAAAACATATCTGGGGGATACATTTTTTACTGATAAAAATCAATAATAAAGTTTATATTAGGTAAAAATGGAGCACTATAAGAAAATTTAAGTCAAGGCTTTTTAAACAAATTAATCATTGATTCCTTCGAAATAGTATATGAAGAAGGTTCTGTGTTGGGAACAGGGGCTTTCAAAACATTGGAACTACTTGCACAGTATATGACCCAGATTTAAATGGTTTTAGTTAAGTTGTTGCATACACTTACCAATGGTCTCTTTGTCTCCCATGTTTTGTTACTTCCTTTAGACCAGATTACAATGAAATGGTTGGAGAATGCTGGCTGCAGAGTGCCAGAGTAGCTAGAAAGGCTGGTCACCACCAGACAGCCTACAATGCTCTCCTTAATGCAGGGGAATCACGACTTGCTGAACTGTATGTGGAAAGGGCAAAGTGGCTCTGGTCCAAGGTAATGGCCAGGGAAGTGTCATCAGATACATATTCTGTTGGGAATTATGTACTTTCTTAAAAGGCCAACTGAGAGAACATAACTAATTCAAATTAAGAACCTTTTTTTTCTATTACTTTTCTTCATTGGTTATCTACCATAGTCTGGAAGTAACTGTTCTTTTTACCCTAGTCCCCAGATACTTTCCCATTTCAAGACTGAATGTGAGTTCTTTCAGTTTTCATCTATCTTACACTTTCCTTGAGGAAAATGGCCTCTTAATTTTTTACCTTATGTATGTTTACAGGGTGTATATAGTAGGCACTCAGTGAATGTTAGTTAAATGAATATAACTCTGTCACTTAGTCGCTGGCAGATAATTAGTTCTCTGTGGACTTACCATTGTTGCTATCAAGATTCAGTTCTGATCTAGCCAGAAAGGGCCTGCATCTGAACAGAAGTTCACAGCAGTCTTCAGATTAAAGCAATAGTAATAAGAAGGGTGTTTTTAAAATATTGGGGCTACTTGCAAGGTTTTTTACTCAGATTTAAATGACTATTGTTTACGTTTCTCTTCAGGCTAGTGACCAGTCTAGAATTAGTAATAGGCATAGCATGTTTTGGAATTGATACTTAGCAACTATTGTAAGTGTCATTTGTGGTTACACCAACTTTGTGGTGGCTGAAAAAGGACTGGAGAGGAGGTGTTTCCTGGATGAGAGGGGAAAGTAATTTATTCAGTGTGCATTAGTCAGTCCTGGTCATTTTGAGTTAGTGCTAGTCTATGTATTATGATACCTTAAACTCAATATGTTCAAAATGGAATTCATTATCTAATACTCAATACCTGTTTCTCCTCTCATGTTTTCTATTTTTCTGAATAAGACTATTCCATCCTCCCATCGAAAACAGAAATCTGGACATCATCTTAAATTCTGTCTGCAACTTCACTTTTCTCATCCAGTTGGAGACTAAATCTTTGTTCTTCAACTTTAGAAATATCCTTGAATCCTCTCCCTCTTATTTATTTCCATTGCCTTAATTTATGACTTTATTATTTCACTATCTAACAATTAACCTTTTTTAGGATCTCACCATTTCCCTTTGTACATTACTGCAGTTTGTGGTCTTTCTAAAACCTACATCGAATCATGTTGCTCCTTCAAAAAGATAATCCTACAAAGTACCTTTAGGATTAAGCCTGAACTTTAGGAACTACACACGTCCCTTTCTGATAAGTCCTAGCCTACTTCCTCACCTTCATTCATCACCATCTCAAAAACCCTTTAAACTTCAGCTAAAATAAGACTATTTGCTTTTCTTCCAATTAAAGTTATTATTCCTACCTAAAATGCCCTTCACTAAATTCTCTGCCAAGAAGATTTCTACTCATTCTTGAAAACCTAATTCAGATTTTTTTCATTGATAACTTTTCCTGACTGCTGTTCTCCATTTTCCTATATTCTTCAGGTAGGTTTAGGGGACTCTGTTCTCTATGTTGTATAATGCCAATGTATATTCCTCTGTTATAGCACTTAGCTAATATGCTGTCATTTCACGGCCTCTTTCCTCATGTGACTATGAACTTTTTTATGCCAGAGATTTTAATTTGTTCATAATTATCTTCAGTTCCCTGAACTTTGATTATAGTCCTTTCTTGATATCCATGGGGGATTGGTCCCAGAATTCTCCATGGATAACAAAATCTGTGGATACTCAAGTCTTTTATATAAAGTGGACACACAGTATTGCATATAACCTATGTACACAGTACTCTTGTATACTTCTCTAGGTTACTTATAATACCTAATACAGTGTAAATGCTTTGTAAACAGTTATTATACTTGTATTTCTTATTCATATTATTTTTGTTACAATGTTTATTTTTTTATTCATAATATATTTTTTCTTTTTTTAAATTTAAATTTTCATGTTTTGAGAGAGACAGGGTCTTGCTCTGTGGCCCAGGCTGGAGTGCAGTGGCATGATCATAGCTCATTGATACCTTGGACTCCTGGCCTCAAGCAATCCTCCCACCTCAGCCCGCACTTTGTAGAAAAGACTATAAGCATAAGTCACCATACCTCACTTTCTCTTTTATTAAGAGACAGAATCTTGCTCTGTCACCCAGGCTGGAGTGCAGTGGTGCATCATAGCTGACTATAACCTCAAATTCCTGGGCTCAAGCAATCCTTCCCCCTCAGCCTTCCGAGTAGCTAGGACTATAGGCATGGGCTACTGAACCTGGCTAATTTTAAATTTTTTTGTAGAGACAGGATCTTGCTATGTTGCCCAGGCTAGTATCAAACTCCTGGCCTCAAGCGGTCCCCCTGCCTTGGCATCCAAAAGCACTGCAGTTATAGATGTGAGTCACTGTGCCCAGCCATTCCTAGTATTTTCAATCCACTGTTGGTTGAATCCATTGATGTGGAACCTGTGGATTCCATCCATCAATGGATGTTGAATCCATTGATGTGGAACAGAGGGCCAACTCCAATTATAAAATTAATTAGTAAATGAATGAATGAGGTGAAATGAAGCAATGCTTCAGTTTTAGAATTTTACTTTAATAAGGGGCAAATAAAAGATAAACATGAAATTACAAATGGATTTGTACAAAAACATTTTTTCTTTTTTCTGTAAGGTATACAAAAACTTAACTAATACTCTCGCAGAAAATAGAAATATGTTTTTAAATTAAAAGGCTTATTGTTGCCTTTTTTCTTTTAGGGTGATGTCCACCAGGCACTAATTGTTCTTCAAAAAGGTGTTGAATTATGTTTTCCTGAAAATGAAACCCCACTTGAGGGTAAGAACATGTTAATCCATGGTCGAGCTATGCTACTAGTGGGCCGATTTATGGAAGAAACAGCTAACTTTGAAAGCAATGCAATTATGAAAAAATATAAGGCAAGTATATGCATAATGCAGTTTTAGTTAACTCTTTGTTGATGGGATAAAATGACTTAAGTCTATATGGAAAAACGTATCTATAAAAATAACCAGGAAATTGTTTTGACTTTTCAGTGAGTATATAACATAAGTATATGGAATTAACACAAAATAAATATACTCATGAAACTGCCAGCAACTCAAGAAATAGAATACTATTTGAGCTCTATAACCCTACTCCCCTTCATCTCAGTAATCACTGTTCTCACTCTCTGTCTCAAAGTTAACTTACATCCTAGCCTGAAAATTTTTGAGCAAAACCAATGTATAACTTCTTTACTAGGTATTAAACTTTGTATAGATGGTGTTGTAAGAGATATACCTCTCAATAATCCATGGGTCAATGAAAACTTTTCAATGGAAATTTAAAAATAGTTTGAATTGAATGATAATAAAAATGATATATCAAAGCCTGTGCAGCTAAAGCAGTTCTTAAAAGGGATTTAAAATTTGATTTGCATATGTTGGAGGAAAATAAAGGTTCAAAATTAATGAGCTAAGTATCCATCCCAAAGAGTCAGAAAAGAAACTGAAAAAGTAAGGGGAGACAAAAACATAGAAGAAAGGAAATAATAAAGCAAAGAGCAGGTGGCTAGAATTTGTGGGACGGATTAACTGAGAGAAAAAAGTTAAACAGAATAGTTCCTATCTGCATAGGAATTGTGTTGGCTGAATACCAGCCTGCACATGAATAATTCAGAATTCTATGAGGCCAAGCTAGGAATAACTGCTGGGGAAAGAATAAACATGTGGAGGCTATAAGAACAATTTTCAGAGCTCACACAGGATTGAGAGTCATTCAGATTACAGGATTGAGAATTATTCAGTCTGCCAGCCAGATTGAGAGGCCTCATTGCATAATACGGAGGATTCAGTAAAAATCTTAAAAGGGCCACACCTTAGAAGTAGGACTAAATTAGTTCTAGGCTAAAAGCTACTGTTTATCCATACTAGAAGAACAGTAAAACAAGCTTTAAGAGGATTACACTGATCATCAAGTAACCTTACTGCCTGCCAGATGAAAGTCTAATGCTCTTTAAAGCAAGACAACAAAATTTAAAACTTGACAACATAAAAATATGTCTTGCATCCAATAAAAAATTGCTATGTGAATGGAGAAGCAGAAATATTTGAGCCATAGACAGGAAAAAAATAATAGGAATAGTTCTAGAAATGACAGATGATGACATTTATAGATAAGGATTTTAAAATAGCTATTGTAAATAGGCTCCATAAATTTAAGCACATAAACAAAAATAAGAGCATGATGAGAAGAGAGAGAACTCAAAGATACAAGAAAGACCTAAATGGGACCAAGAGCCAAAGCAAATGGCACAGACAGTGCTAATCTTTAGATCCAGGAGGTGTTGCGTTCTGATGAAGACAAATAGGAGTCCAGCCCCTGCTCCTTGCCTACAAGAAGATGTCATGCCACCTAAGAAACTAATCTTCAATTGCATTAAAAACTGTATTATACTATAGGGCAGTGATACTGAGGCAGTTTCTGAAACCATACTTGGTAAGTTTCACCTTCCCAGTTGGAAAGATCTGAATTTATTATAGTATGTAAGGCACACCAACTTATGAGGCACACAAAAACTCACCAATACTTAACAGCAGAATTTGATAGCCCATATTCCAGTTCTCCCATCTCTGCATTGGTATAAAGCCAGGGTTAAGGAAGAGAGATGTCCTCAGACTACTAGCTTTTCAGGTTCTGTTTCCTCTGCATATACCCCTAATTTCCTGTGATAAAGGCCTGAGTAGCCTCTTCTCTTGTTCTGGTTGCCTATACATGATGTAGACAGAAATGAGAAGAGAAAAGAATAGAGGCTGACTACTGTAGAATGACACACAGATCCAAGGGGCCACATACTGCATTATTGCACTTACATGAAACAGCCAGAGTAAGCAAATCCATAGAGATAGAAGGTAGATTAATGAGTACCAGAGGCTGAGGCTTGGAACTGGGAAGTAACTGCTAATTGGTACAATTTTTTTTTTTTTGGAGTGATGAAAGTGTTCTGGAATTAGATAGTGGTGATGGTTACACAACTCTGAGAATATACTAAAAACAACTTTAGAAGTATGAACTTTATAATATATTAATTATATCCCAGTAGAGCTGTTATTTTAAAATATTACCCAAGTGGCAATTTTTAGATGAAAAAGGAAGTAAAAGATACAAGGACTAGTAAAAAAAATAGGAAATTTATTAATTGAAGATGATAAGAATACATACATATGTAGAAAATTCAAGCCGGGCACGGTGACTCATGCCTGTAATCCCAGCACTTTGGGAGGCCAAGGCGGACGGATCACCTGAGAGGTCGGGCGTTTGAGACCAGCCTGACCAATGTGGAGAAACCCCCGTCTCTACTAAAAATACAAAATTAGCTGGGCATGGTGGTGCATGCTTGTAATCCCAGCTATTTGGGGAGGCTGAGGCAGGAGAATTGTTTGAACCTGGGAGGTGGAGGTTGCAGTGAGCCAAGATCGAGCCATTGCACTCCAGCCTGGGCAACAGGAGTGAAACTCTGTCTAAAAAAAAAAAAAAAGAAAATTTAAAAGATTATAAATAAATTATTCAAAATACTGAGTGAGTTAAACAAGATTGCCTGATGATTTTATTTCTATATGACAGCAAGAAAGGAATTTAAAACATACCATTTACAAGCAAAAAGTGCTTGAACAGTTGGATATCTGTGAGGAAAAAAATGATCTTCAACCTCTACCTCATACCATAGCTAAAACTGCTTCAAAAAAAGTGGATTGGCCAGGTGAGGTGGCTCACACCTGTAATCCCAGCACTTTGGGAGGCCGAGGCGGGCGGATCACAAGGTCAAGAGATCAAGACCATCCTGGCCAACATAGTGAAACCCTGTCTCTACTAAAATATAAAAATTAGCTGGGCGTGGTGGCGTGCATCTGTAGTCCCAGCTACTCGGGAGGCTGAGGCAGGAGAGTTGCTTGAACCTGGGAGGCGGAGGTTGCAGTGAGCTAAGATCATGCCACTGCACTCCAGCCTGGCGCCTGGTGACAAAACAAGACTCTGTCTCAAAAAAAAAAAAAAAAGTGGATTATAGATCTAAACTGAAAAGCTAAAATTATAAACTTCTAGATGAAGAAATACAAGAAAATCTTTACAACCTTAGGTTAGGCAGAAGTTTTCTTAGGTCACACAAAGCATTAAGCATTTTTTAAAAAACCCGATAAATTAGATTTTCATCAAAGTTAAAACCTTTTCTAAGAAAGACAGTTAAGAAAATGAAAAGATAAGCCATAGACTGGGAGAAAATACTTGCAATGTATATATGACAGAGGATATGTATCTAAATTACAGAGAACCCTGCAACTTTGTAAGACAATTTAAAGATCTATGATGCCAGAGACAGTGGCTCAGGCCTGTAATCCCAGTGCTTTGGGAGGCCGAGGCCCAGGGATAACTTAAAGCCAGGAGTTCAAGACCAGCCTGAGCAATATAGTGAGAACCTGTCTTTACAAAAAATCTTTAATAATTAGCTGGGTATGGTGATGAATGCCTATATTCTTAGCTATTTAGGAGACTGAAGCAGGAGGATCACTTGAGCCTAGGAGTTCGAGGCTACAGTTAGCTATGATTACACCGCTGCACTCCAGCCTGAGTTAGAGTGAAACTTTGTCTATTGAAAAATATATATAAAGATCTGCAAAAGTCTTGGATAGGCACTTCGTAAAGAATACATGGAAACAGCCAAAAAGCAAATGAAAAGATGCTTAACATCATTAGTCATTAGGAACTTGCAAATTAAAACCACAGTGATATAACACATTACACACTAAACTGGCTAAAGTCTAAGAGACTAGCAGTACCTATTAATGCAATAAATGCACCTGGTGGGAATATAAAAAGTTAACTTAAATCTACCGTATTCCATTCCATTCTTAGGTGTTTATTCAACACAAACAATTACATTTGCCAATAAAAAGACTTGTACACAATTGTTTATAGTAGCTTTAGTCACAAAAACTGGAAATAGACCAGCTGGCCATTCCGAGAAGAATGGATAAACAAACTGTGATATAGTTGTATAATGGAATACTACTCTACAATAAGAAGAAATGAACTACTAGTACATGCAGCAAGGTAGATGAATGTCACAGATACGCTGAAAGAAAGAAGAGGGACATAACAGACAGCATGCTTGTATGATTCCATTTATATCACATTTTAGAACAGGTACAACTAATGTATATGGATAGAAATTATATCAGTAGTTGCCTGGGTAGTTGGCAAGAGAGTGATGGGAGGGGTGGGTGCCCATAAGAACTTTGGAGAGAGTTAGAAATGTTCATTTTCTTGACTGGAATGATGGTTCCTTGGCTGTATATGTTTGTCAAAAGTTATCAATTTGTACATAATGTGAAAATTTTATTGTATGAAAGTTCTGCCTTGAGAAAGTTGATTTAAAATTTTATTTTATTTTATTTTTGAGACAGGGTCTTGTGCTGTCAACCCAGGCTGGAGTGCAATGGTATGATTATGGGTCACTGCAGCCTCTACCTCCTGGGCTCAAGTGATCCTCCCACTTTAACCTCTCAAGTACCTGGGACTATAGGCACACACCATCACACCCAGCTAATTTTGTATTTTGTGGAGACAGGGTCTTGCTGTTCTGACAAGACTGGTCTCAAACTCCCTGGCCTCAATTGATCATCCCGCCTCTGCCTCCCAAAGTGCTGGGATTATAGGTGTGAGCCACCATGCATGCCCAGCTTAAAATTTTTAAAGATCTCATTTAGGATAGCAATAAAAATATGGAATGCCTAGGATTAAATTGCACATAAGACCTCTCCACAAAATAAAAATTAAAACATTAGTGAGTGAAGTAAAAAAGACCTAAATAAATTGGTAGCTAGAATACACGTATGAATGGGAAAACTCAATAACATAATTATTTCACTGTAAATTGACCTAGGGGTTTAATGCAGTACTCATCAAATGCTGACAGGTAATTGACAATTAGAATTTAAAATTTATGTGGAAACATAAAGGCCAAGAATAACCAAGAAGCTTTTCTGTCACCATTAATTTTTTCAGTTTTATTTTGAAATAATCTTTGACTTTTAAAATGTTTGTAGTAGTATAGAGAATTCCCATATCTCACCCTTTGCCGTGTTTCCCCTAATTGTAATATCTTACACTACCATAGTATCAGAAGCGGGAAATTAACATTGATAACACTGTTAACTCTCTGTCAACCACATTTCACCAGTTTTCCCAATAGTGTCCTTTTGCTGTCTAGAATTGGTAATCCCATATAGCATTAGTTGTCATATCTCCTTAGTCTCCTCCAGTCTATCTGAGATGCTCTTTACTGTATTGTGTGAGGTCAGATGCAGGGAGAAAATAGTTGGCCCAATCAAAAGATGTAACTGGGGACAGTTAACGAAAAACTACGTTAAGGGAAATTAACAAAGGATGGTGAAACTACCCCATAGCTAGCAACAACAGAGAATCATTGCTAATTCTAGACCTGAAGAAGCAAAAGGATAGAGCATTTACTGAAACCTGTAAAGAGAGCTAAATTTGTAGGAAAGGACCATTGGACCAGAACTTAACCTTAGGGAATGAAACACAACCACTGTCAACTGCAGTCCAGCAGGAAGGAAACCAGCAGGTATAAAGACCTTAACCTCACTCTCCTCCTCATCCACTCGCTAATCTATTGCTTCCTTCCATTGATTGAACTTGACAGGAAACCAGAGGGCAAACAGTCCCATTGATACAAATCATCAATTTCAATTTCCTGGGGCACTAAGCAGAGTGGAAAAGGCTAAACGTGGCAACTTTATCTGTCTGGAGGGGCAAACTGTGAATAACCAAAATAGTCTTTTCAATAAATGTTGTTGTATCACTTGTATATCTTATAAGAAAAAAAAAAAATCGGGCCGGGCGCGGTGGCTCATGCCTATAATCCCAGCACTTTGGGAGGCCGAGGCGGGTGGATCACGAGGTCAAGAGATCGAGACCATCCTGGTCAACAAGGTGAAACCCCGTCTCTACTAAAACATACAAAAATTAGCTGGGCATGGTGGCGCATGCCTGTAGTCCCAGCTACTCGGGAGGCTGAGGCAGGAGAATTGCTTGAACCCAGGAGGCGGAGGTTGCGGTGAGCCGAGATTGCGCCATTGCACTCCAGCCTGGGTAACAAGAGTGAAACTCCGTCTCAAAAAAAAAAAAAAATCAAACTTGATGCCTTCTTCCCACCATAAACAAAAGTAAACTTTAGGTAGATTGTTAATCTAGGTCGGAAGTTAAACATAACAAAATCATTAACCATAAAATAAACAATAATTTATGTTTATCAGAAGATACTGTTGTGAGTTAGAGGCAAGCTACAGATTAGAAGGTATTTCCAGTATATTAGAGGCTCATATCCAGAATATGACCCAGCATGTCCCCACAGGATATATACAAGAATGTTTATATCATTATTATTTGTAGATTTTATATTGGAAGTAACCCAAATGGCAATCAGTTATAGAGTGGATAAATACATTGTAGCATATCCTTACAATGGAATACTATTTGGTAAACCTAATTTATATGCAACAACTTGGATTAATATCACAAATGTAATGTTGAATGAAAGAAGCCAGTTAAAAAATAATATATGTAGGGCCAGGCATGGTGGCTCATGCCTATAATCCCAGCACTTTGGGAGGTTGAGGCGAGTGGATTGCTTGAGCTGAGGAGTTCAAGACCAGCTTGGGCAACATGGCAAAACCCCATCTCTACAAAAAATACAAAAAGTAGCTGGGTGTGGTGGTGTATGCCTGTAGTCTCAGCTGCTCCATAGACTGAGGAGGAAGGATCACCTTGAGCCTAGGAGGTCAAGGCTGCAGGGAGTCATGAGCATGTCACTGCACTTCAACCAGAGCAACAGAGCAAAACCCTGTCTCTAATAATAATAATTACTATAGTATGATTCTGTTTATTTAAAATTTCAAAAACAGACAAAACAAAACTGGAGTTCTTGTATGAGGATGATCAATTTGTGATAAGTGATCAAGTTGTACACATGAGATTCATGTATGTTTCTGTATATAAACTTTATTTTTCAAAAGAAAACTTAAAAATCTTAACTAAAAATGTGGAGAGAGAGAAGATCAGTAGAGAGGGAGGGAGGAGCTTTTATATAAAGGTAATTACTTTGTAATAATTGATCAAGCTGTAAATGCAAAATTTGTGTATTTTTCTGTACGAATTTTACTTTTCAAAATAAATATTTAAAATCTAAGCTGAAATGAGAGTGGGAAGAGGAAGGAAGTTAGGGGAGGAGGAAGAAAGGAAGACAGATGGGAAGGAAGAAAGGAAGGAAAGACCAGATTGACTAATGTTTTTCTGGCAGCCCTTGCCCTGTGTGGCTTGTTAGGTACATGAACCTAGCATGTACCACACATCTAATCATGTCATTCTGTCCTCTATTCCCAGGCAGGTTTGTGTCTGTAGAGTCTCAAGATTAGAGTCAGTAGAAACTCAGGATCTCACTTAAGTTTCTGGTCTAAACTATGTTCTTAAACTTGTTTAGATTAAAAGTAGAACTTCATTAAAAAAAAAAAAAATGGTCAGTGATCCTGTGTATTTCCTATCACATTTCATATAAAATATTAAAAATGAATAAACCACACAAATGTTTAAGTCAGGAACATCAAGGAGAAATAACAAAGGAGACTGAGTGTGGCCAGAAAGAGAGGAGAAAACTTGGAAGATAGTGGCCTGACGGAAGTCAAGGGATGAAAGCATTTGAAAGAAGTGGCTCAAGCAACAGAAACAGATATTGAAGAGAGTTCAAATGATAAAAGAATTGTAAAATATCTCTTGGATTTAAGGAGCTCCTTAGTGAAGTGATGAAGACTGAAGCTGAAAAGAAATAGTTTTAGGAATGAATGTGAAGTAGAGAAATTCTTTCTAGAAGCCTGCTTCTGAAGGAGTTGAGAGAAAAGGCAATAACTTGTGAGAGATCTTGGAGAAAACAAGTATACCTGATTTTTATTTTAACATAATTTTTATGCTTTTTAAAGTCCTACCCTCTTTAGAGATTTGATATTACTTCTGCTTTGAGGATTTTTTTAAATGTCTTTCATGATATATGTGTATACACATACACACACACACACACACACACTTTAACCCATCTAGACACTACTTTGATATATCTTTTAAAGAGGTAATATAGATGGAGTTTTCTTCTCCTTAAGTTGCGAATTCTTCCAACACTATTTCATGCTGGACAGTGGAGAGCCCACCAGAACCAGTCAGCCCTCCTGAAAAAGCCTTTATAAGAAGGTAGCTGTTCCTTATCCATATCAAAAATTGAGTCTGCTTTTGACTTTGCTTTGCCTAGATAAAGGTCACATACTTTTGATCCCTAATCATCTATTCATACTTTACTTCCCAGCATAGTGTGAGATTTCTTTACGTGAGTATCCTGTGTTCTTTTTATAGGATGTGACTGCATGCCTGCCAGAATGGGAGGATGGGCATTTCTACCTTGCCAAGTACTATGACAAATTGATGCCCATGGTCACAGACAACAAAATGGAAAAGCAAGGTGATCTCATCTGGTATATAGTTCTTCATTTTGGCAGGTGAGTGTGAGAACTGCATGTTTGCAGATTAAATATGTAAGGATGACTATTAGTATTGAAACATCACATGTCTTAGCATATTCTAGGTATTTTCTGGCTTATCACTGATTCAGTATATCACCTTAGATAAGATGTAAATTTTTTCTTTATGCAACTTTTTTCTTCACTTTAAGAACTAACTGTTTAAATGAAAAAAGTTATTTTTCATTTAAAAGTGATAGGCATGTGTTTTGGAAAAAGTCTCTCTAACCATGTTATTCCTCTGCTCTCACGCCAACACAAAATCATCAACACAGTAGAAGACTTCCATGACCAAAGATGTGGGGTTTTTTCCCCATATACCAAGCAGCGGACACCAGCTTGGTGTCCTCCAAGTCTGTTCTGACACTCCACCCGGAGACAGTGTCATTCCTCAAAAGTTGAGGACTTGGTCACACAAGACCGTCCCTTCCTTCCCCTAGTTGCAAGTCTGGGCCTCTGGAACGCCTGACTAACTGGCTTCAAGTTGGGGTTCTCACAACCTCCTCTTGGGTTCAATAAATTTGCTAGAGCAGCTCACAGAACTCAGGGAAACATGTTTACTGGTTTATTAAGAAAGATATTTTAAAGAATACAAATAAACAGCCTGATGAAGAGATACATAGGGTACGTTCTGGAGGGTTCCAGCACAGGAGCTTCTGTCTTTATGGAGATGGGATGTCCCATCCTCCTGGCACATGGATAAAGTCTTCATCACCTTCCTGTCAGCCTCCATGTGTTCAGCTCTCTGGAAGCTCTCCAAACCCTGTCCTGTGGGGTTTTTAATGGAGTCTTTATTACATGGGCATGATTGACAACCATGTACAAATGTGAGTGGACAAAAAGCTCATAATGTAAACCCAAGAAGGCCTGTGTGTTCAAACTTTTCTTGGCCTCTTTTATATAGCATTCCTTCTTCTAGGGTATGGGGCAGTTTTTTTTTTTTTTTTGAGATGAAGTCCTACTCTGTCGCCCAGGCAGAGTCCAGTGGCGCGATCTCAGCTCACTGCAACCTCTGCCTCCCGGGTTCAAGCGATTCTCCTGCTTCAGCCTCCTGAGTAGCTGGGATTACAGGTGCTCGCCACCACACCTGGCTAATTTTTTTTTTAGTAGAGACAGCATTTCACCATGTTGGTCAGGCTGGTCTCAAACTTTTGACCTTGTGATCCGCCTGCCAGTGCCTCCCAAAGTGCTGGGATTACAGGTGTGAGCTATGGTGCCCAGCATGGAATGAGGATCTTTTGACCCACAGTCAGATTAGAATCCTGCCTTGGGCTGGTGAGTGAAGGACAAGAGAATCTTAGAGAGAGAGATTCTGTTTTCTGAGGCCTAAAGTGCCCTGACATTATAACAAGGAGTTAGGAGCCAGTAACTGTGAACTAAAACCAGTGTATGCATTGTAATACCACAGCATGTATTTTTAAAAATTCAGCAGCACCAAATTAAGTATCCTTCCCATTCCAGACCCTCATCCCCTGAGTCTCCAACTGTAGAGTTTCAGAAGACCCTAAATTTCATGGAGACACACACACACACACACACAACATATATATTTTTTTGAGATGAAGTCTCACTCTGACGCCTAGGCTGGAGTGCAGTGGTGTGATCTCAGCTCACTGCAACCTCCACCTCCCAGGTTGAAGCGATTCTCCTGCCTTAGCCTTCTGAGTAGCTGGAATTGCAGGTGCATACCACCACATCCGACTGATTTTCTCCCAGGCAGAATCATTCATATAGTTTTAATATGTAGGTATTGATTCCTATTTTTGAATGAAAGGAGAGCATGATAAAGCCAGAATTTCAAGAATATTAGTCTGGAGTTTATTGAAGGGAAGAAATGTGGAATTAGGGTGACCAAATTATTATAATTTCCCATAAATTGAATGATTGGACCTGACCTAGGCTTATGGCCAAAGAATGCAAATGAAGGCACACAGATCCTAAGGAAAGATTAAAAGAAGTATTGATAGATTTTGATTAGAGCAGAATTTATACATTATACAATATGTTCAATGTATATGTATATTTGTATATGTATATGTATATTTGTACATATACTGTAAGTGGAAACATATAGTATGTACATGTTTTTGGTACAGAGAATATAGAGCTAAATGAGGAATATAATAAAAAATAGAGGAGTCAAAAATACCTTAGAGGAAGAAATATTTATACCATAATTTTTGTGAAAAGGATATATATAACTGATGTGGTTGTTTGATTCTTTAAATTTTAATTTATATAAAAAAGCTATGCTAATAACGTTCCTCTTCTATATAATTGCAGATCTCTACAATATGGAAATCAGTTCATATATCAGTCAATGCCACGAATGTTAACACTATGGCTTGATTATGGTACAAAGGCATATGAATGGGAAAAAGGTATAACTCTTCACATAAAAATTTTAAAGGACTAGGAATTACAACTTTGGTATAAAGTCAGAATTGGCTGGACAGTCTAAATTCCTAAAAGCTTGGAAGACATTTGATAATTAAGATATCATGTAAGTGTGAGTAAGAAACTAAATGTTAAAAAGGAAAGGAAAGACAAATCATAGACTTTTAAAGTAGTTATAATTCAGGGCTTCAAGTAAAAATCTGATTATTTCTTGATGAACCTAACACATATTAAAAGTATTAGTTTTAGCCAAATAATTTACCCTAAAAATTAAAATGGATAGTGAAAATTAATGTCCCTTGGGTTTTTGAAATCGCTCTAAATATTTTTTCTAGTTGGACAGAGACAACTGTCTTTTCACAAATTGGCAACTGATCTAGCCTTGGGCATGGGAATAACATATTTTAAAGCTATTTTTAAAACAAAATTTTTCTTCTGTGACATGAACTGATATATTGATTTTTCTTTTTCCTTAAATGTTTTTTAAACTTTTTTTTACCCCCAGCTGGCCGCTCCGATCGTGTACAAATGAGGAATGATTTGGGTAAAATAAACAAGGTTATCACAGAGCATACAAACTGTTTAGCTCCATATCAATTTTTGACAGCTTTTTCACAATTGATCTCTCGAATTTGTCATTCTCATGATGAAGTTTTTGTTGTCTTGATGGAAATAATAGCCAAAGTATTTCTAGCCTATCCTCAACAAGCAATGTGGATGATGACAGCTGTGTCAAAGGTAATCACCAGGGTCTTTTACCATTTTATATGAATTGATTATGTAATACTAGTATGTAGATACAAGTTCCAGGGTTTCTCTTCTATATTAGATTAGTAATTTTAAATGTGTTTTAAAATTATAGCATTATATCTTAATTTAATATTTGAATATATTTACCAGATGAAATGAAGTAATTAGTATATTTAAGATCAAATAATTCAGCATATGTTTTCTTTATGAAGTGTAGTAAACTGTTCATGCTTAATGCAAAATTATTACCTATGTTTTCACAAATATTTTAATCCAAAGTACCTGAATTTTTTTTTTTCTTAAGAGACAGGATCTTTCTCTGTTGCCCAGACTGGAGTGCAGTGGTGGAATCGGTGCAGCCTCAAAGTCCTGGGTTCAAGTGATCCTCTTGCCTCAGCTTCCCAGTAGCTGGGACAGTAGGGGTGTGGTACTATTTACACCTGATTTTTAGATTTTTTGGTAGAAATGGGATCTTGCAATGTGGCTTAGGCTGTGCTCAAACTCCTGGACTCAAGTGATCCTTCTGCTTTGGCCTCCCAAAGTGCTGGGATTATAGGCATGAGCAATTGTGCCCTGCCAGTACCTGAATTATTAATAGTAAAAAAACCTGTATTGCATCATTAATTGGAATTCATATATTGGTCAGTATATGTAATAAGTAAATATTTTAGAGAATGTAGATACAGAGACATAAAACAAAAATAAAAATTCACACCTTGGACCATTCATTAATATTTTGATATAATTTTATTTGTATATTTTCTAGCATATTTTAACACTACATTTAATTATGTTGCCATATAATTTCATATTTTTCACTTAAGATTGTTTCTATGTTATTAAATATTCTTTGAAGATATAATTTTAATATATAAAATTCTAAAAAATAGCCTTCAATAACTTATTTAACTATTTAGTTGATCATTAAGGTTATTCCCATTTTTCTTGCTATTGTAACACATCTAGATATGTCTGTGTTTATTCTCATTTCTAATTATTTCTTCGGGGCAGATTATTTCTTCAGGGCAGATCCCTGTAACTTTATAATTCACTAAGTTATAGGGTGGCAGTATTTGTATGGTTCTTGATAGCATTGCCAAATAGATTTTCAGGAAATTTGTATCAGTATAAACTCTCATCATGAATACTTTTTAAGATGATTTTTGTTAATCAAAAATTTTATCTTTTAAAAATCTTGTATAAAAAAGCATTTAACTCTTTTTTATGACAGTCTTCTTATCCTATGCGTGTGAACAGATGCAAGGAAATCCTAAATAAAGCCATTCATATGAAAAAGTCCTTAGAGAAGTTTGTTGGAGATGCAACTCGCCTAACAGATAAGCTTCTAGAATTGTGCAATAAACCGGTACTATCATAATCTTATTGCTTATTAAACCGATGTTGGGTAATTTTATATATATATAAAATCTTATATATAATTTGAGCTGTTTTTCATTTGATTAAAATTCTAACTTATAGATGTATACATATATCAAAATGTATTATGTATTTTAATTATGTATGATTTATCTTAATAAAGCAGTTTTTAGTATTTCTAATATATGTTCAAATGCCCTCTGATATTTCTAGAAGTTCTTCTTAATGTAAATTAAGAATTTTCCAAGAGTAGATTATCTATGGTTATCAGAAATTTTTAGTAGATAATATGAAATAAGCCATAAAAATATAAGTATGTAAAATATTCAAAGTTACCTAAAGTACTCTCTGTGATTATATCATATTTTAAACTTTCAAAATTCATATACATTATTAAACTACACTTATGATAGGGAAGAAGGTTGGGGTTTTGCTTTTCATTCTTTCAGTATACATTTCAGTGCCTACGAGCAGACAAGCACTATGCTAAGGAACACAGATGAATAAAATATGTTCTTATCCCTGAGGTGCTCATAGTCTTATAGGGAACTAAGCAGACGGTTATCTAGAGTAATAAGTACTTTTTTCAGTAGATTTGTGACTAAAGTAGGAACATGGTTACAGGAGTGACCTCACTATTCTACGTTAAGAATTAGAGAAAAATACCCAAGGATGTGTAGGAAAGATAAAATGGGAGGTGGGGATGGCTATAAGGAGGGAGAGAGAGGCTCTTTAATAAGGTATAGAGCTAGACTTCACTTGACAAATATTCCGAGTCCATCAGTGTTTATAGATGAAAAGATATAGACTATTTTTCACCTTTCCTTTATCAATAATCTCAAAAGGGTAATCTGCATTTTTTAACTCCATTAATCCCATTTGACCTCTGATGCACTTGACATTATCCAAAACCGTGGCCAACATTTATTAAACACTAACACTGTTGTAAGTATTTTACATGTACAGATTTCCAGTTCTTTATCTGAAGCCTTTGTGGCAAGCTACACTTAGAAATTCAGGATTTTTAAGATTTTTAAGGTAATGTAAGTGCATATTTAATAGTGCATATTTAATATTTGATATTTCCACTGAGGGTAACCTATTGGAGCATCCCATAATTAAACATGTAGCTGTTTCTCGGTGAGAGTTTGATTTACAGAATTCTTTGGATTGTCTAACATCTGGTAATAAGATTGTAGGCCTCTATTCTCTCCTTTAATCATTAAACAATTCTATGATGTAGGTGCTATTATTAATGAGATAAATGATAGAGGTTATTATGAGATAGTTAGAATATACTTAGAAAACTACAGACTGCTGAACCTTTGTAAGTAAGATATTGTAATAGCGAAATTTTTGTTATACTTGAATTTAAGGTAAACTCAAATTAAAATGCACGCCTTATTTTTTCAGGTTGATGGAAGTAGTTCCACATTAAGCATGAACACTCATTTTAGAATGCTTAAAAAACTGGTAGAAGAAGCAACATTTAGTGAAATCCTCATTCCTCTGCAATCAGTCATGATACCTACACTTCCATCAATTCTGGGAACCCATGCTAACCATGCTAGCCATGAGCCATTTCCTGGACATTGGGCCTACATTGCAGGATTTGATGATATGGTAAACTTGAGTTTTTATATGACTTTGATTTTAAAATTTAGTTTTTAAAAACTTCAAATTAAGATAAAAAGTGTACTCCACAGAATCTACATGAATCTTATTTGTGAAGAAAAAAATATACAGAAAAGTAAATCTCATTTGTACTGATGGCAAAAATATTCAGTGATTAAAAAAAGTTCTGATTCATGATTCACACTCACCCTAATATTTTGATTTTTCAAATGCTCCTATTGTTTTAGTATGAATATAACGTTTATTTTTTCACAATTAGATTTTTCTTCTCTCTCTCTTTCTATTTTTTTAAACAGAGTCTCATTCTGTTGCCCAGGCTGGAATGCAGTGGTGTGATCTCAGTTCACTGTAACCTCTGCTTCCCAGACTCAAGCAATCCATCCATCTCAGCCTCCTGAGTAGCTGGGACTACAGGTGCACACCACCATGCCTAGCTAGTTTTTTAATTATTTGTAGATACGGGGTTTCGTCATGTTGCCTAGGCTAGTCTCGAATGCCTAGGCTCAAGCCATCCTCCCACTCAGCCTTCCCAAGTGTTAGTATAACAGACGTGAGCCACTGTTCCCAGCCTATGCTTTGTTTTTAATTTAAGCAGCAGCATTCACCTTATTTACTTACTTCATTGGGTACACTGAATGTTGGAGGAGTTTGTTTTTTCAAAAATCAAATTACTTTCAATTGATAAACATTTCTGAACATGAAAGACATTGAAAAACAGTCTCAGGCTCTGCAGAAAGATCCTAAAAAGATGTTTCAAAAATCTTTTAGGCCGGTGCGGTGTCTCTTGCCTATAATACTAGAACTGTGGGAGACCAAGGTGGGCAGATCACGAGGTCAGGAGTTCGAGACCAGCTTGGCCAATATGTTGAAACTCCATCTCTACTAAAAATGCAAAAAAAACTAGCCGGTCGTAGTGGCACATGCCTGTAGTCCCAGCTACTCAGGAGGCTGAGGCAGGAAAATTGCTTGAACCCAGGAGGCAGAGGTTGCAGTGAGCCGAGATTGTGTCACTGCACTCCAGCCTGGACAATAGAGGGAGACTCCGTCTCAAAAGAAAAAAAAAATTTAAATATTTTGACTGCTTTGAAGGGGGCTGCCTAAATTTGAATATGTAAGTACTTGTATTGGCAATGAAGGAATCTTTTTATGTCATAGCTATTTCTAATGGGTTGAAATGTGTTTCTGTTCATAGACAGTCATTCTTTTCATAGTTCATAGAAAATTAAAAGAAATTTTTAAAATACAGATTTACTACACAATATAGCTTGTAATATTCTTTTTATTTTTTAATGTAACTCAAGGTTTATAATATATAGACATTTAAACAGAAATTTTTGGCCCTAATTCATATATAACTCATCATCCTTTAGGTGGAAATTCTTGCTTCTCTTCAGAAACCAAAGAAAATTTCTTTAAAAGGGTCAGATGGAAAGTTCTACATCATGATGTGTAAGCCAAAAGATGACCTGAGAAAGGACTGTAGACTAATGGAATTCAATTCCTTGATTAATAAGGTTTGGAGATAGTTTGCTTTATTTTATTTATTTAATGTTTTTTGACTATTATAAAACCAGAATGCTTTTATTTCAGAGTTACTATAATTACTATCAATGTGATATAGGCATTTTAGTATGCAAACAAATCACTCTTAAAAAGCAGGAATGAAATATATTGTCTTTTTCATTTTCACTTAATTTTTGTATTGAGATAAAATGTATATAACATAAAACTTAACATATAATAATTTTTAAAGTATATCGTTAGGTGGCATTAAGTACATTCACATCGTTATACACCATCACCACCATCCCTCTCCAGAACTTTTTTCATCTTCCCAAATTGGAGCTCTGTATCTATTAAACAGTAACTTCCCATTTCCCTTCCCCTCAGCCTCCAGCAACCATTATTTTGTCTCCATGAATAACCATTTGAGGTACCTAATATGAGTATAGTATTTATCCTTTTATGACTGGCTTAAATCACTTGGCATTATTCAAAGTTCATTCATTTTATAGCATGTGTCAGAATTTCCTCCCTCTTAAAGCCAAATAAAATAAAATAAAGTCTATTGTTTTTCATCCACATTTTATTTACCTGTTTATCCATTGGTGGACATTTGGGTGCTTCTGCCTTTTGGCCAGTGTGTTAATATATTTATCAAAAGATAAATAGGCTGGGTGCAGTGGCTCATACCTATAATCCCAACACTTTGGGAGGCCCGGGAAAGAGGATCACTTGAAGCCAAGAGTTCAAGACCAGCCTGGCCTACATAGTGAAACCCTGTCTCTACAAAATATTTTTTAAAAAAATTATCCAGGCGTGGTGGCACATGCCTTTAGTCCCAGCTACTTGGGAGGCTGAGGCAGGAGGATTGTTTGAGCCCAGGAGTTTGAGGCTACAGTGAGCTACGATCATGCCACTGCACTCTAACCCAGATAACAGAGCCAAGACCCTGACTCTGATAAATAAACAGATAAATAAAAGGTAATCATTAGCATTTTGTCAGTTTTATTGCTATTTGATTTATATCTCAAAGATGATATGAGGACTCTTATCAAAGGGTTATTATAAATGTGTGGTTTATGTATTTTGAACTATTCTGTAACCAGGTATTTGTAAATGCATAGCGTATTTTTTTTCCATTGGTAAAAATTGAACCATACTGTGGAAAGATGAAACTTGATTATTTTTCTACAAGCTTTTTCTCCCTTCTTCTCATTCCCTTCCCATATTTTAAAGTTATAGATCTTTAGCATAGAAAAGATATAGCAGTAGATGAGTTTGTTTTTTAAAAAAGAACAGTTATAGTCTGCTTGGTTTAACCAAAAGTAATTTAAAAATTAATACCACATTAAAAACTATCTCAAGAGCAATATGTAAAGGAGGATTGTTTTTTATTTTAAAATATTGTTTGGGCTGGGTGTGGTTGCTTACACCTATAATCCCAGCACTTTGGGAGGCTGAGGCAGGCAGATCACTTGAGGCCAGTAGTTCGTGTCCAGCATGGCCAACATGGCAAAAACCTGTCTCTACTAAAAATACAGAAATTAGCCAGGCATGTTGGTGCACGCCTGTATTCCCAGCTACTTGGGAGGCTGAGGCATGAGAATTGCTTGAGCCTGGGAGTCGAGGTTGTAGTGAGCCCAGATTGCACTCCACCCTGGGTGACAGAGCGAGATTCTGTCTCAACAACAACAAAAAAGTCTTGTTTGGTAAAATGGCACCTTAATTCACTAACTAGTAAACCATTAGTATGTTCTTTCCAAAGCTCCCTGAGTATTTTTCTGAGTATCAGATTTACTTGAGTATCAAGTGGCCTGGCTTTAGTTTATAAATTTACATTAATCAGCTTTGTGACTTTAATTATTTTGTTACATTTTCTCTCATGAACATGGTAAAATAAAATAGCCTGATTGTAAAAAAACTGTTAGTTTTGGAGGCCACACACTGATCTTATAATATATGAGATTCTAATGCCATACTGTTTTCCTGCTGTAAAATCTATTTTTGTTTCCTAAAGTGTAAAATATATTTTTGGTCAGTGATTGTGCTTTTGAATTGAATAGGTTACAATTATAGATGTATGCTTAGTTTGCTTACTTCATGCAGATCCAGAATTAAACATAATACTGTTTCTTTTTACCTAATATATCAGGATCAATCAGATGAAATATGTAAGGCTTTCTTTTGCTAAGGGATAGCTTTTGAAATAAGGTGTGATAAACCAAAAGAGAAGCAATGCATTTTGAGGATGTCATAGAACTCATGCTCTTTCGTTTATGTATTTTAGAAATAATTAAAATTAAATAGCAGACTCTGTGCCTAAGGACTTAATGTTTCAGTAATACTTGTAAAGCAATAGAAAATAAAACAGTAGGATTTTGTCATTGTTAAATATACAGCTTAAATATTTTAAACACAATATTCTTATCATATTAATAGTGAATAATTAAAAAGAAGGACCTACCTGGGACATTTTTAATAATTTGGAAATAGATTAGAGATACTGTCTCAGTAGTGTCCTTCCCTATCATTCGGAAGGATTATGCATATATACCACATAGTAAGCCTTCATTGACATTCTTTTGTTATGAAATGAACAATCTTTAGATACATTTGATAAAACATTTAGAAATTTTGAATTCTATCTTGTTTTAAAATTTATGTGTATTTTTTAACAGTGCTTAAGAAAAGATGCAGAGTCTCGTAGAAGAGAACTTCATATTCGAACATATGCAGTTATTCCACTGAATGACGAATGTGGGATTATTGAATGGGTGAACAACACTGCTGGTTTGAGACCTATTCTAACCAAACTATATAAGGAAAAGGGTACTAAAATTCATTCATAAGTATATAGTGTGGGTATAATAGTTACTAAGTTATATAATATGGGTAAAATTGGTATTAATATATGTTAGTATATATTTTTTATATAAGTCATAGTGAAATTTCTAGATTTTATATACAGAAACACTTTAGTGTTTCCCTCCTTCTCCCCTGTTCCCTCCCTCCCCTCCCTTTTCTCCCTCCCTCCCCTTCCTCTCTCACTCCTTCCCTCCCTCTCTCCCTCCTTCCCTTCCTCCCCTCCCCTCCTCCTCATCCCTCCCTCCCTCCTTCCTTCCCTTCCCCTCATCCCTCCCTCCCTCCTCCCTTCCCTTCCCTTCATCCCTCCCTCCCTCCTCCCTCCCCTCCCCTCCCCTCCCCTCCCTTCCCCTCCCCTACCTGTTTTGATTCCTTCCCTGTCTTCATCCAAAAAGAATTTGAGATAGCTTACAAAACTATTTATTTTTATTTTTCACAGATACCGGTTAACAATTCTGAAACTACTCTATGTGTATACAGTACTATTCTTTAGGAAATAAGTAAATATGTTGTGTCTAATGAGAGCCAGTTTTCTCACTGTTGGAGAAAGGAAAGGAAAGAGAGAAGGCTAGAATGAAGTCTGACATTTTAGATTGGAATAAGGGGCTCCAACTGTCTAAACCTGGGATAATTTGAGCAAATAAATAAATAATGATTGTAAAGTATTATAACCCATGGAATAAATAAACATGAATCCATACTGATATAAACAAATATTTGGTAAATAAATAAATAGAGAAGTAGGAATAGTTCCTTATATTCTAATACAATTTCAATGAATAAATGTAGAAAGGAAGATGGAAATAGGAAATCACCAATTAGCAAAAATTATAGTAATAATTATTATAGGCAATGATTATTAATAGATGCTAAAATTAATAGGCAAAAGAATGAGAAACAGGTTATTTAAAGAATCTCAAAGTATCTCCCTATCAGATACTTATTAATTATAAAGGGAAAAGTATAGTAACTTTACAGTAGAGAAACAAAAATTTCTGGTCAGAACTCTTTACAAATGTCAAAGTAATGAAAGACAAAGAGAAATATTTCCCAGATTTAATAACATTAAGGGGACATGACAACTAAATGTAATGTGGAATCCTGGATTGGATCCTGACCCCCAAACAAAGTGTGCTAGCGGGACAGCTGGTGGAATTTGAATAAGGTCGGAAGTTTGGTTAATAATACTGTAACAATAGAATTTCCTGATTTGAATAACTGTACTATTGTACTATGGTTATGCAAGATATGAACATTAAGGAAGGCTGGGTAAAGAATATGTGGTATCTCCATATCATTGATGCAACTTTTTATAACATCTAAACTTATTTTAAAATAAAACATTTTTGAAGTGCATATGGTGTAACATATTAAAAATTAGTAGATTAGGTTATCAAAGTGAAGTAGAAAATGAGTGTATGTTTTCACACATAATTTATATGGTATTTGCCATAACAAATTATTGCAAACTAGGTGGCTCTAAACAATAGAAATTTATCCTCTCATGGTTCTGGAAGCTAAAGATACAAAATCAAGGTGTCATTAGGATCACGACCTCTCTGAAGGCCTTTCTTTTGCTTTCTGGTGTTCTGTGACTTCTGGCTGTATAGTACCAAATTGCCTTTATTGTTACATAGTATTGTCTCTATGTCTCTGTGTCTCTATTTTCTTATAAGAACACCAGTCATTGGATTATTGAATTAAGAGCCCGTCTTCATGACTTTATCTTAATAATATTACATCTGCAAACACCCTGTTTCCAAATATGCTCACATTCCCGAGTACCAAGAATTAGGATTTCAGCATATTTTTTGAGAGATAAAGTTCAATTTATAACATTAAGTAATACTGATAAATTACTATATCGTGGGTATTGTGCTAAGTATATTATGTACATTATTTTATTATTGTTGTTAACATGCCTGATTAGCCCTATTTTATGGACAGTGCCAGAGAACTTATGTAACTTGTCCAAGTTCACAGTTGCAAAACTGAAATTCAAAGACACTTGAATCAGAGTTCAAAGAACTTGCTGTTGACTATTTTATGAGCATGAAATATTGTGTATGGATCTGAAAATATATTTTTCTTTGATAATTTGTGTCAGTATAATAAATATATGTATATATACATATATATACAAAATAAGTTCATTCATAGGGGACTTAATTCTGAGTCTTATATTCTGGAACTATTTGATTTCACAACACTGGTTTTAGCTAACATTAATTTTCATCAAGAAGAGGCTTCACTTGAGTAAGTACAGTGGTCCCTCCTTATCTGGGGGATTGCTTCCAGAATACCCTCACATACCAAAGTCCACACATACTCATGTCTCACAGCCCTGCAGAACCTGCATGTATGAAAAGTCACCCCTCAGTATACACTGATTTTGCATCCCATGTTTCTGATCCATGTTTGGTTGAAAAAAAATCACATGTAAGTGGAACCACACAGTTCAAACTCACATTGTTCAAGGGTCATCTGTGTTAAGGGAAGGTAATGTGATTTATTATTTTATTATACAATCAGTAACTTTATGCTTAATTGAAAATTTTTTATTCTTGTTTCTCAATAACAATTTGAATAAAAGTAGATGTTTCCTGTCCAAGTTTAACAAAAAAACCTTGCCCCTTTTTTTCATTTGGCTGATGTGATTCATGAATATCACTTCCTCTCAGGAGTATATATGACAGGAAAAGAACTTCGCCAGTGTATGCTACCAAAGTCAGCAGCTTTATCGGAAAAACTCAAAGTATTCCAAGAATTTCTCCTGCCCAGGCATCCTCCTATTTTTCATGAGTGGTTTCTGAGAACATTCCCTGATCCTACATCATGGTAAGTTACCAACAATATAATATGTTGTTATGGTTGAATGTTTATTTTTAATATTTTAGATTTATATTTGCCTAATGTGGTATATGGATATTTCATAGGCATTGTGTTTCTTTTAGGTACAGTAGCAGATCAGCATACTGCCGTTCCACAGCAGTAATGTCAATGGTTGGTTACATTCTGGGGCTTGGAGACCGTCATGGTGAAAATATTCTCTTTGATTCTTTGACTGGTGAATGTGTACATGTGGATTTCAACTGTCTTTTCAATAAGGTATGTGACATGAGTTACTCTTACTGATGGTATGTTTTCTCCCAATTTCCTTTCCTCAACAATTGTTCTTCCTTGACATACCTGTTAGAAGCAGTTACACTCACAGTTGAGTTATATTGAGAATTTGTTGACTAGTTTTCATCAGTGGATCACATAGTAATGCATCTTAGGATGGAGAGAACTTAGAAGAGTGATATAGTACAGCTAGCACTGAATTTGAAGTCCAAAAGCATAGGTTTACCTTCTGACTCAATTAGTTATTAGTTATGTGAATATGGGCAGATCAGTTCATTTTACTGAGACTTAGTTTTAGAGAGACAGAGTAGTTTCCAAATGGTTTCCAAATCTAGCAACATATCAGAATTATCCAGGAATTTAAAAAAATTTACAGCAGTTATAACACCCAGGAGATTCAGATTCTGTAGGTCCAGAATGGGGCCTGGGAATAAATTAAGGCAACTGGACCCATCTTTAAGGCCCCCTATAATTATCCAGTATTATAATCCTGCAGGGCAGACGGGTAGGTTACCACACTATTTTCTTCACGCTCATCATCTACAGGTTGCCTTGTGTTGTCACAAGAAACCAAGAAAGATCATAGACCCAACTGAGAACAAATCAGAGATAAAACACTGGCATGGGTTAATCATACAAGAGAGGAATTTAGGGTAACTGATTAGAGGTATGAAAGGTCCCTAGAAAAGGCAGGTTAGAGGACAGCAGAAAATGAACAACTGACTTCATTATATAACATGTTTTATTTCCTTTATGAGGGATATGAGTGTCTGACCCTTGGCTGCTTCTCTTCTCTTGTTTTAAGATGAAAGTATTAAAGCAAAGTAGAAATATGTGAGAATATTTGTATTTTATATTATTTAAGAAAGACATTAACTAAGTTAATATGAGACTAAATACTGAATGCATAAAATTTCCCTGCAATACTGCTTATTCACTATACTAAACTCAGTGAAAGGTAAGTCCATTTATCTCCTAGATCTTATCCAAGATCAAGTGTGGTTTCAGTTCCGTAAAAGCAAAGCCAGAACTATATGACTCCTTCATGTTATAAACCTCTAATGTAGTTACAACATAAATATTTTGAGGGTATTTTTGCTCTTTGCTAAAAGAATCTGGACATGGGGCCAGGCGTGGTGGCTCACGCCTGTAATCCCAGCACTTTGGGAGGCCAAGGTGGGCAGATAACCTGAGGTCAGGAGTTCGAGACCATCCTGGCTAACATGGTGAAACCCCGTCTCTACTGAAAATACAAAAATTAGCCGGTTATGGTGGCAGGTGCCTGTAATCTCAGCTACTCGGGAGGCTGAGGCAGGAGAATTGCTGGAACCTGGGAGGCGGAGGCTGCAGTGAGCCGAGATCATTGCCACTACACTCAAGCCTGGATGATAGAGCAAGACTCCATCTCAAAAAATGAAATGAAATTTTTTAAAAAAGAATCTGGACATTAAGTTTTTTGAGTAAAGATTTTTAAATTCTAACATCGTTAGTTTGTAACAAAATGTATTGTTTCTAAGGGAGAAACCTTTGAAGTTCCAGAAATTGTACCATTTCGCCTGACTCATAATATGGTTAATGGAATGGGTCCTATGGGAACAGAGGGTCTTTTTCGAAGAGCATGTGAAGTTACAATGAGGCTGATGCGTGATCAGCGAGAGCCTTTAATGAGGTAATCATCTATACTTTGTAAATAATTTAACAGTATGTTTTTATATAGGAACCACTTTGCACTGACTGAAATAGTTTGCTTAAATAGCTTTATGCAGATATAATTTACATACCATAAATTCACCCCTTTAAAAGTACATACTGCAGTGGTTTTTAGTGTATTCACAAGATTTTGCAACCATTACCACTATCTAACTTTAAAACATTTTCATCAACCCAAAAAGAAATTCCATAGGCATTAGCAGTCACTCCCAATCCCTTTCCCCTCCCACCCCCGCTATCTCTTTGTAACCACTCATGTATAATACTTTCTGTCTCTGGATTTACCTATTCTGGACATTTCATATAAATGGAGTCATTAATATATGGCTTTTTTTTTTTTTTTTTTGAGACTGAGTCTCACTCGGTCAACCAGCCTGGAGGGTAGTCGTGCAATCTCAGCTCACTACAACCTCCACCTCTCGGGTTCAAGCATTTCTCTCCCTCAGCCTCCCAAGTAGCTGGGATTACAGGCACCCACCACCATGCCTGGCAAATTTTTGTATTTTTAGTAGAGATGGGGTTTCACCATCTTGGCCAGGCTGGTCTTGAACTCCTGACCTCGTGATCCACCCACCTTGGCCTCCCAAAGTGCTGGGATTACAGGCATGAGCCACCGCACCCAGCCATATGTGGCCTTTTATGTCTGTCTTCTTTCACTTAATGTAATGTTTTCAGTGTTCAACATGTATCAGTACTATATTTTTTATTGCCAAATAGTATCCTGTTATATGGATATACTACATTTTCTTTTTCTGTTCATCAGTTAATAGACATTTGGATTGTTTTCCCCTTTTGTATTGTATTGTAGATAGCATGGCTGTGAACATTGTTTACAAGTTTGTTTGTTTTTTTTTAATCCAATGTCTTTTATTATTTTTTTTTTAAATTGCATTTTAGGTTTTGGGGTACATGTGAAAAACATGCAAGATTGTTGCATAGGTGCATACGTGGCAGTGTGATTTGCTGCCTTCCTCCCCTTCACCTATATGTGGCATTTCTCCCCATGCTATCTCTCCCCAACTCCCCAACCCCTGCTGTCCCCCCACACTCCCCCCCAACAGACCCCAGTGTATAGTACTCCCCTCCCTGTGTCCATGTGTGCCCATTGTTCAACACCCGTCTAAGAGTGAGAACATGCGATGTTTGATTTTGTGTTCTTGTGTCAGTTTGCTGAGAATGCTGGTTTCCAGGTTCATCCATGTCCCTACAAAGGACGCGAACTCATCGTTTTTGATGGCTGCATAATATTCCATGGTGTATATGTGCTACATTTTTCCTGTCCAGTCTGTCATCAATGGGCATTTGGGTTGGTTCCAGGTCTTTGCTATTGTAAACTGTGCTGCAGTGAACATTCGTGTGCATGTGTCTTTATAGTAGAACGATTTATAATCCTTTGGATATATACCCAGTAATGGGATTGCTGGGTCAAATGGAATTTCTTTTTCTAGGTCCTTGAGGAATCGCCACACTGTCTTCCACAATGGTTGAACTAATTTACACCCCACCAACAGTGTAAAAGTGTTCCTATTTCTCCACATCCTCTCCAGCATCTGTTGTCTCCAGATTTTTTAATGATCGCCGTTCTAACTGGCGTGAGATGGTATCTCAATGTAGTTTTGATTTGCATTTCTCTAATGACCAGTGATGATGAGCATTTTTTCATATGCTTGTTGGCCTCATGTATGTCTTTTGTAAAGTATCTGTTCATATCCTTCACCCATTTTTGAATGGGCTTGTTTGTTTTTTCCTTGTAAATCTGTTTTAGTTCGTTGTAAATTCTGTATATCAGCCCTTTGTCAGATGGGTAGATTGCAAAAATTTTTTCCCATTCTGTTGGTTGCCGATTCACTCTATTGACTGTTTCTTTCGCCATGCAGAAGCTGTGGAGTTTGATTAGGTCCCATTTGTCTATTTTGGCTTTTGTTGCCAATGCTTTTGGTGTTTTGGTCATGAAGTCTTTGCCTATGCCTGTGTCCTGAATGGTTTTGCCTAGGTTTTCTTCTAGGGTTTTTATGGTGTTAGGTCTTATGTTTAAGTCTTTAATCCATCTGGAGTTAATTTTAGTGTAAGGTGTCAGGAAGGGGTCGAGTTTCTGCTTTCTGCATATGGCTAGCCAGTTTTCCCAACACCACTTATTAAACAGGGAATCCTTTCCCCATTGCTTGTTTTTATCAGGTTTGTCAAAGATCAGGTGGATGTAGATATGTTGTGTTGCCTCTGACGCCTCTGTTCTGTTCCATTGGTCTATATCTCTGTTTTGGTACCAGTACCATGCTGTTTTGATTACTGTAGCCTTGTAGTATAGTTTGATGTCCGGTAGTGTGATGCCTCCCGCTTTATTCTTTTTGCTTAGAATTGATTTGGCTCTGCGGGCTCTCTTTTGGTTCCATATGAAGTTTAAGGTGGTTTTTTCCAGTTCTGTGAAGAAGGTCATTGGTAGCTTGATGGGGATAGCGTTGAATCTGTAAATTACTTTTGGCAGTATGGCCATTTTCACGATACTGATTCTTCCTAACCATGAACATGGAATGTTTCTCCATCTGTTTGTGTCCTCTCTTATTTCGTTGAGCAGTGGTTTGTAGTTCTCCTTGAAGAGGTCCTTTACGTTCCTTGTTAGTTGTATTCCTAGGTATTTTATTCTCTTTGTAGCAATTGTGAATGGCAGTTCATTCTTGATTTGGCTCTCTTTAAGTCTGTTATTGGTGTATAGGAATGCTTGTGATTTTTGCACATTGATTTTGTATCCTGAGACTTTGCTGAAGTTGCTTATCAGTTTCAGGAGATTTTGGGCTGAGACAATGGGGTCTTCTAGATATACAATCATGTCGTCTGCAAATAGAGACAATTTGACTTCCTCCTTTCCTAATTGAATACCCTTTATTTCTTTTTCTTGTCTGATTGCTCTGGCTAAAACTTCTAGTACTATATTGAATAGGAGTGGTGAGAGCGGGCATCCTTGTCTAGTGCCCGATTTCAAAGGGAATACTTCCAGTTTTTGCCCATTCAGTATGATATTGGCTGTTGGTTTGTCGTAAATAGCTTTTATTATTTTGAGATACGTTCCGTTGATGCTTAGTTTATTGAGGGTTTTTAGCATAAAGGGCTGTTGAATTTTGTTGAAGGCCTTCTCTGCATCAATTGAGATAATCATGTGGTTTTTGTCTTTGGTTCTGTTTATGTGGTGAATTACATTTATAGACTTGCATATATTGAATGAGCCTTGCATCCCCGGGATGAATCCTACTTGATCATGGTGGATAAGCTTTTTGATGTGCTGTTGTAATCGACTTGCCAGTATTTTATTGAAGATTTTTGCATCTATGTTCATCATGGATATTGGCCTGTAGTTTCTTTTCTTGTTGAGTCTCTGCCGGGTTTTGGTATCAGGATGATGTTGGTCTCATAAAATGATTTGGGAAGGATTCCCTCTTTTTGGATTATTTGGAATAGTTTCAGAAGGAATGGTACCAGTTCCTCTTTGTATGTCTAGTAGAATTCAGCTGTGAACCCATCTGGACCTGGGCTTTTTGGGGGTGGTAGGCTCTTAATTGCTGCCTCGACTTCAGACCTTGTTATTGGTCTATTCAGGGTTTCGACTTCTTCCTGGTTTAGGCTTGGGAGGAGGCAGCTGTCCAGGAATTTGTCCATTTCTTCCAGGTTTTCTAGTTTATGTGCATAGAGTTGTTTGTAATAATCTCTAATGATGGTTTGAATTTCTGTGGAATCTGTGGTGATATCCCCTTTATCATTTTTTATTGCATCTATTTGGTTATTCTCTCTTTTCTTTTTTATTAATCTGGCTAGTGGTCTGCCTTATTTTGTTGATCTTTTCAAAAAACCAGCTTCTGGATTTATTGATTTTTTTGAAGGGTTTTTCGTGTCTCTATCTCCTTCAATTCTGCTTTGATCTTAGTTATTTCTTGTCTTCTGCTAGGTTTTGAGTTTTTTTGATCTTGCTCCTCTAGCTCTTTCAATTTTGACGATAGGGTGTCAATTTTAGATCTCTCCTTGCTTCTCATGTGGGCACTTATTGCTATATATTTTCCTCTAGAGACTGCTTTAAATGTGTCCCAGAGATTCTGGTATGTGGTGTCTTCATTCTCGTTGTTTTCGAAGAACATCTTTATTTCTGCCTTCATTTCATTGTTTATCCAGTCAACATTCAGTAGAAGGTTGTTCAGTTTCCATGAAGCTGTGTGGTTCTGGGTTGGTTTCTGAATTCTGAGTTCTAACTTGATCGCACTGTGGTCTGAGAGACTGTTTGTTATGGTTTCCGTTCTTTTGCATTTGCTGAGGAGTGATTTACTTCCAATTATGTGGTCAATTTTAGAGTAGGTGTGATGTGGTGCTGAGAAGAATGTATATTCTGTGGATTTGGGGTGGAGAGTTCTGTAAATGTCTATTAGGTTTGCTTGTTCCAGGTCTGAGTTCAAGTCCTGGATATCCTTGTTAATTTTCTGTCTCGTTGATCTGTCTAATATGGACAATGGTGTGTTGAAGTCTCCCACTATTATTGTGTGGGAGTCTAAGTCTCTTTGTAAGTCATTAAGAACTTGCCTTATGTATCTGGGTGCTCCTGTATTAGGTGCATATATATTTAGGATCGCTAGCTCTCCTTGTTGCATTGATCCTTTTACCATTATGTAATGTCCTTCTTTGTCTCTTTTGATCTTTGTTGCTTTAAAGTCTATTTTATCAGAGATGAGAATTGCAACTCCTGCTTTTTTTTTCTCTCCATTTGCTTGGTAAATCTTCCTCCATCCCTTTATTTTGAGCCTTTGTGTATCCTTGCATGTGAGATGGGTTTCCTGGATACAGCACACTGATGGGTTTTGGCTTTTTATCCAATTTGCCAGTCTGTGTCTTTTGATTGGGGCATTTAGTCCATTTACATTTAGGGTTAATATTGTTATGTGTGAATTTGATACTGCCATTTTGATGCTAGCCGGCTGTTTTGCCCATTGGTTGATGCAGATTCTTCATTGTGTTGATGCTCTTTACCATTTCGTGTGTTTTTGGAGTGACTGATACTGGTTGTTCTTTTCTATGTGTAGTGCCTCTTTCAGGAGCTCTTGTAAAGCCGGTCTGGTGGTGATGAAATCTCTGAGTACTTGCTTGTTCACAAAGGATTTTATTTTTCCTTCACTTATGAAGCTTAGTTTGGCTGGATATGAAATTCTGGGTTGAAAGTTCTTTTCTTTAAGGATGTTGAATATCGGCCCCCACTCTCTTCTGGCTTGTAGGGTTTCTGCTGAGAGGTCTGCTGTAAGTCTAATGGGCTTCCCTTTGTGGGTAACCCGACCTTTCTCTCTAGCTGCCCTTAGCATTTTCTCCTTCATTTCAACCCTGGTGAATCTGACGATTATGTGCCTTGGGGTTGCTCTTCTAGAGGAATATCTTTGTGGTGTTCTCTGTATTTCCTGGACTTGAATACTGGCCTGCCTTGCTAGGTTGGGGAAGTTTTCCTGGATAATATCCTGAAGAGTATTTTCCAGTTTGGATGCATTCTCTTCGTCACATTCAGGTACACCTATCAAACGTAGATTAGGTCTTTTCACATAGTCCCATGTTTCTTGTTGACTCTGTTCATTCCTTTTTACCCTGTTTTCTCTAATCTTGTCTTCTCGTTTTATTTCATTGAGTTGATCTTCGACCTCTGATATCCTTTCTTCTGCTTGGTCAATTCGGCTGTTGAAACTTGTGCATGCTTCGTGAAGTTCTCGTGTTGTGTTTTTCAGCTCCATCAATTCACTCACATACCTCTCTAAATTGTCCATTCTCGTTAGCATTTTGTCGTCTTTTTTCAAGGTTCTTAGTTTCTTTGCATTGGGTTAGAACATGTTCTTTTAGCTCACGGAAGTTTCTTATTATCCACTTTCTGAAGCCTGATTCTGTCATTTCATCATACTCATTCTCCATCCAGTCTTGTTCCCTTGCTGGTGAGGAGTTGTGATCCCTTGTAGGAGGAGAGGTGTTCTGGTTTTGGGTGTTTTCATCCTTTTTGCGCTGGTTTCTTCCCATCTTTGTGGATTTATCCACCTGTCGACTTTGTAGTTGTTGACTTTCTGATTTTGGTAAGTTTAAGTCTGCAGCAGCAGAACTCATAACCCCCCTTTTTTTTTCCCCCAGGTGTTCTGTCCCAGGGATTTAGGGCTTTATGAGTTTCCGCTGTGCTGCTGCCGTTTTCCATGCCCACAAGGAGGCAGCCTAGTCACTCTCAGCCTGCAGAGGCTTCGCTGAGCTGCTGTGGGCTCTGCCCAGCTGCCGTGTGAACTTCCCTGCAGTCCTGTTTATATGGGTGTAGTTAGAACTGCTTCTGCTATATTGGCCCGCCTCTGTAGTGACGGACTCTCTCTGTAATGGCGGGTTGCCTTGGTGACGGCAGGTTGCCTCAGGAACTGCAGGCTGCCTCCGTAATGGCGGACGCCCCTCCTCCACAGAGCTGGACCGTCCTGGGTTCAGTTGTGCTTGCCATGAAAGTCTCAACCCAGAGCATTTCCAATTGCTGTTTTTTGGTTTTTGTTTTTGTTTTTGTGGGGGTGGGACCAGCCGGGCCTGGTCACCTGGCTCCCTGCCTCAGAGCCTTTTGTTTTTTTAGTTTAACGGTCGGCTCTCTACCAGGTGACCTGGTCGCCTGTTGAATAGGCTCCAGGATCTGTGTGATTTCCCATGCGGCGACCCACTACGCTGGCTGAAACCGCGGCTCTGAGATTCGTGGCGCTTTTTTGCCCGGGATTCTCCTGGCCTGGCTCCCCGCTTCAGCTCCCCTTGCTGGCTAAGAGGGGACACAGTCTCATTTACTCTGCACTGGGATCCACTGCGCCGGCTGAAACCGCGGCTCTTAGATTCATGGTGCTTTTTTGCCCGGGAATCTCCTGGCCTGGCTCCCTGTTTCAGCTCCCCTTGCTGGCTAAGAGGGGACACAGTTTCGTTTACTCTGCACCGGGAGCCACTGTGCCAGCTGAAACCACAGCTCTGAGATTCGTGGCGCTTTTTTGCCCGGGAATCTCCTGGCCTGGCTCCCTGTTTCAGCTCCCCTTGCTGGCTAACAGGGGACACAGTCTCGTTTACTCTGCCCTGGGAACCGCTGCACCAGGGCGCAGGCCAAACAGCCGCGCCGGCCAACACAGCTGTGCTGGTGACCCATGGGGCTCCTCCGCCTGTGAATCTCCTGGTCTGTGGGCAGTAAAAATCCATCTGGAAATGCAGCATCCACTCAGCCTCTGCGCTTTCACTCGGACCTGCAATCCTGAGCTCCTCCTAACTGGCCATCTTGGATCGGTCATCCTGTTTACAAGTTTTATGTGGACATATGTTTTCAGTTCTCTTGTATACACTTGGGAGTGGAATTGCTGGGTCATATGTTGAATGCTACACTTAACATTTTGAAGAACTCTCAAATTATTTTCCAAAGCAGTTATAACACTTTATAATACCAATAGTAATGCATGTGGGTTTCAATTTCTCTGCATCTTTTCCAACACTGGTTATTGTCTGCCTTTTTTATTTTACCCATTCTAAGTGTGTCAAGTTATATCTCATTGTGGTTTTAATTTGCATTTTCCTAATGACCAGTGATGGTGAGCAGCTTTTCATGTGCTTTTTGGCCATTTGTAGATCATCTTTGGACAAATGTCTATTGAAATCCTTTGCCCACTTTTAAATTGGGTTGTCTTTTATCCTTTTTTTTTTTTTTTTTTTCTTTAAGACAGGGTCTTGCTCTGTAACCCAGGCTGGAGTGTAGTGGTGCAATCTCAGCTCACTGCAACATATGCCTTCTGGATTCAAGTGATTCTCATGCCTCAGTTTCCTAAGCAGCTGGGACAGCAGGCATGTGTGTGCCACCACATCTGGCTAATTCTTGCATTTTTAATAGAGACTGGGTTTTACCATGTTGGCCAGTCTGGTCTCTTCAACTCCTGATGTCAAGTGATCCACCTACCTCGGCCTCCCAAAGTGCTGGGATTATAGGCATGAGCCACCATGCCTGGCCTATTCTTGAGTTGCAAGAGTTCTTTTTTTTTCCTTTTTTTTTTTTTTTTTTTGAGATGGAGTCTCGCTTTGTTGCCCAGGATGGAGTGCAATAACACAATCTCCACTCGCTGCAACCTCTGCTTCCTGTGTTCAAACAATTCTCCTGCCTCAGCCTCTCCAGTAGCTGGGACTACAGGTATGTACCACCACACCTGGATAATTTTTGTATTTTTAGTAGAGAAAGGGTTTCACCATATTGCCCAGACTGGTCTCAAACTCATGAGCTCAAGCCATCCACTCTCCTCAGCTTCCCAAAGTGCTGGGATTACAGGTGTGAGCCACCCCACCTGGCCAAGTTGCAAGGCTTCTTACATATTTTGGATATAAGACCCTTCTTACATATGATTTTCAAATATTTTCTTCCATCTGTGGGTGGTCTCTTCACTTTCTTTGATGATGGCCTTTGAAACATAAAAGTTTTAAATTTTGATGCAGTCTAATTTGGTTTTCTTTCTGTTTTTTCTTTTTATTCTGGTTATTTTGGTGTTTCTGGTGTCATAGCTAAGAAACTATTCCCTAATCCAAAGTCATGAAGATTTGCACCTCTGTGTTCTTCTAAGCATTTTCAACTTCTAGCTCTGCTATTTAGATCTTTTATCTGTCTTCAGTTATTTTGTATATATGGTGTAAGGTAGGGGTCCATATTCATTCTTTTGCATGTGCGTATCCATTTGTCCTATCACCATTTTTTGAAAAGAATATTTTCCCCCTCATTTAATTATCTTGGCTTGTTTGTTGAAATGGTCAATCGATTTTCAGCAATATTCCATTGACTTACATGCCTAACCTATGCTAACAACACAGTGTTTTGCTTACTATACATTTATAGTAAATTTTGAAATCAGAAAGTGTGAGTAACTCCATTTTAACAAAGGCAGCAATTCACTTCTTACTAACATTAGTTGAAGCTGCAAAGCTCCAACTTTGCTTCCCTGCCCCGCCAAGATCATTTAGCTATTATGGTTCCCTTGTATTTCCATATGAATTTTAAAATGAGCTTGGATTTTGATAGAAATTACATTGAATTTGTAAATCAATTAGGGAGTATTACTGTCTTAACAATATTAAGTTATCTGATCCATGAACATGGACTGTTTTTTCATTTATTTGCATCTTGTTTATTTTTTTCATAAATGTTTTGTGGTTTTTCGAGCCAAGTCTTATGTTTAACTTCTAAAAACTGTATTCCTAAGTATTTTATTCCTTTAGATTTTATTATAAATGGAATTTTCTTAATTTCATTTTTGGATTGTTCATTGCTAGTGTATAGATATACAACTGATATTTATATATTGATATTGTATCTTGCAGTCTGCTGAATTCATGTATTAGTTCTAATAATTATTTTTGTGACTTCCTTAAGATTTTCTCTCTGCAACAACATGTCATCTGCAGATATGGTTTTACTTTTTCCTTTTTGCCATCAATGCCTTTTATTTCTTTTTCTTGCCTACTTGGCCTAGCTAAATCAATGTCGAATAGACATGCTAAAAGTGGACATCTTCGTCTTGTTCCTGATCATAGAGCAGTCAGTCTTTGACCTTTAAGTATGATGTTAACTGTGGGAAACAGATTTCTTGAAAGAACCTTTAAAGCTTATTTATTCACCTTCTTTATTTAAAAGCTGTCTCTCAGACATTATGATAGAGTACTGGTTAGTTGGACATAGGCAAAAGCAAATTCTCTGAAATAGGAAGTATATCATCATGTGGAACAGTTACCAAGAGCCCCTGTGTTAGTCTGGGGAAGTTGAACTTAAAGTATAATAATAGTTAAGTTAAATTAAATTTTTAGAAAAGAACTAATTTATAGAGGAAGTAGTTTAGACCTTAAAGGTCAATAAAATTGACCATGCAAGGGAGAAGAGAGTGTTCTAAGTGATAAAAATATTGAGGCAAGTGAAGTCATGGCCTGCCTGAGAAATATAGTATGTATTCCGGAGGGTTAACTTCCAGGAGGTGTTGCTAAGAGATGATGCTGGACAGGTAAGCAGGGGCTAGATTATGAAGATCTCTTGTGGGGCCTGTTATTACATTATAACTTTGCATGGAGAGCCGCCAGAAGTCATTGAAGGATTTTAAGAAGGAAAAAAAAGGGGGGCGGGGGTGAAATGAGATAATCTGATTTGTACTGTAGGAAAAACTAGGGTTCTAGTTGGGATTAACAGCTGGAAAACTAGTTAGAGGTTTATTGCCATAACCCAGGAAAAGATGATGGTGTACTGGACAGTGTCGTGGCAGTAGAGAGAGAGATAAGTGAAGAGATTTAGGAAGAGAAATTGGATGTTAGAGGAACAGGGGACAAGGATGATTCCTAGATTTTTGTCTAGGGCAAATGGGCAGATGCTGATGATCTTTAGTGATTTGGGGAATACAGGAGAAATAGTTAGGAAAAGGTAATGAATTTTATTTTGGAGATACTGAGTTTGAGGTGCTCAGAACATATCCAACTGGGTATTTCCCATAGGTAATTGGATTTGATGTTTAGAGTACAGAAAAAAAGGTCTGGGTTAGGTCTGTATGGTAGCTACAGATGTTATATGGTTATTGAAGACATGGTAAGGATTAAACTCCTTCATTCAACATATAGTCATTTACCAGTTCACAAGATACACTTAGAGATGGCACACAGAACTCATCTTACTCTATTCTCCTCTGACTGTCCTCTATCTTGTCTTTTTCCTGCCTTCCCTTCCCCCACACCAAAACAGAAATTTCACATAACTTAGTGAAAAGGTAGTAATGTGTATTATAAGAGTATTACCATTAGCTCCTAATCCGCCACTTAAATATTGATGTTAGCAAGATTTCTTCTTGTAAAGATAACATTGTACCGTAATACTTATTTCAATTTTAGTGTCTTAAAGACTTTTCTGCATGATCCTCTTGTGGAGTGGAGTAAACCAGTGAAAGGACATTCCAAAGCATCACTGAATGAAACTGGAGAAGTTGTCAACGAAAAGGTTAGTAGAAAGTGTAGCTTGATATGGGCTGTAGTCTTCATCTCTACAAATGAACTTGATACGTAGCTATAGTTCTCATCTCTGTGCATGAGAAGTGCTTGGAAATACTGTTAATGACGATTGCTTACTCTGAAATCTAGTTCTCTAGTATCACAATGCCATAAGTGTTCTTTATTGTCAACAATGTTAACATTATTAGCATTTGTATAATGAAACAGTTCATGGCACACTTGTTTAACCATAGACAATTCAGTTATGAGATACAATAGGAAAAACAAGTATAAATTGTGTGGACTTAACAGAACAACAGGTCTGAGCTTTAATATCATGATACCAGTGTGTCACAAGCTATCTTAACAAATGCAGAAATTAACTTCTTACTAATATTAGTTGAAGCTGCAAAGTTTGCAGATAGCTTTGTTGTTGTTGTTTTTGAGACAGAGTCTTGCTCTATCATCCAGGCTGGAGTGCAGCGGCATGATCTTGGCTTACTGCAACTTCTGCCTCTCAGGTTCAAGCAATTCTCCTGCCTTAGCCTCCCGAGTAGCTGAGATTACAAGCGCGTACCACCACGGCTGGCTAATTATTATATTTTTAGTAAAGACGGGATTTCACCATGTTGGCCAGACTGGTCTCAAACCCCTGGACTCAAGTGATCTACCCACCTTGGCTTCCCAAAATGCTGAGAGTATAAACATAAGCCACTGCACCTGGCCCTGATAGTTATTTTTAATAAGTTAGAATAGATGGAGGATTTTTTTGGGGGGGCACTCTTACATCTTTAATAAGTCTTGTACAGGCTTACTAAATACAATTAAGAATTATACCGACTATACCCTAATAAAGATTAAAAATTTACATTCCAGGTAACTACCTTAAGAGTTTTAAGTCCACTTTCATCCTACTGATATAGCCTGAGGAAGGTTAGACACATACGCCCCCATCCTTCATGTCAACCTTAACCCCTTTGTCTTGAGAAAGGAGGTTTAGCTGCTTTTTTAGTTCTTCAATTTCTTTTTCTTGCTCTATTATCTTTATCTGTAGGGTGATATTAATATTTCCAGAATTTTGGTAAAGTTCACTCTGTAGCAGTTGAATAGCAGATGGTTTCTGGGACATGTTCCTTTTTGTTAAGTTCTAGAAACAGTTGGCTTATACTGGATACCTTTTACTGAAGGATTCCAGTATTTGACCAGTTCTTGAACCTGTTAAAACTTATGCTTGCTCCATTTCTATTCTAAACAGCTGAAAGAGCTCCAGTAGGATCACAGTCAACCTATACATATCTAACTGGACAGAGCAAACCCTGGTCTCTACAAATTGCTTGTTTGTTTGTTTTTAATTAGCCAAGCTCAGTGGCACACTCCTGTAGTCCCAGCTACTTGGGAGGCTGAGGTGGGAAGATCACTTGAGCCCAGGAGTTGGAGGCTGCTATGAGCTATGATGACACCACTGCACTCCACCCTGGGCAATGGAGTGAGACCCTTGGCATCATACTCAGATCCTTCCAACTGTTTGGATGAAGCTTACAGACAAGTGTCCGCTCTGGATATGTGTTGGTGCTCTCTTTCCTTATCTATGGGTCCAGTCTGTGTTCCTTTTTAAGATGTCTGGGCAGGCCAGACCAAAGTCTCCTATTTTTACTTGCTGATGAGAGCCATGAAGAAAAATATTTCTAGGCTTCTAATATCTGTTTACAATTCCCATGTTATATATGTAAAACACACCTTCCACTAATTCTTGAAAAATTTTTGTTGCAACACTGGCCATAAGGACAGGCAGACTTACCCACACACTCTTGGCCCCGCTTGTTTCTCTCAGCTGTCCGGTCCCACAGCAAGAGCTTGCACAGCTGCATCTGAATGTGCAGAGTCAGGTAGTACTGCACCTTTATCTGCCCAACAAGTTCAAGTTTTCTTCAGAGATTCCTCAGTGGATGTGAAATTCTCCTCTAGGAGGGAATTACACCTGAGCAGCAGCAGCTGTTCCACAATTGACCTGATAAACAAACGAGCCAAGCCGTTTTCCTGGAGCTCCAGGGATGATTCAAATTCACTGGTGTCTCTTAGGACTAAATTGGCAGGGTAGTTCACCAGCTTGTTTTTCTGATTTTGAGTGTTAGATTCTCCAAAGGGTTTTTCTTTTTCTGAGGTGAGCTCAGCAAAGATAATGGATGAGTTGCTACTTTCATCATTTTTAACACTGTATTGGTATGTCATCTGCCTGGTCGGAGAACATTTCCAAAAATGGCAACCGAATGGAAGCTCTGTCTGCTTGTGGTTGGACCACATGAACATGTTCTGTCTATGCAGTATGATAACTAATGATATTAGGGTCCTGAAGACCCTCCAACACCTTCATTCCCATAGTTTTTCCATCCAATCTGTTTTAGTTGCACCCTTAATCAGGACTTTTTAAATTGCACATCCTGACCATGTTATTTATTCCTGAACTTATATACTCTTCCATATCCACATTTTCCTAAGATGGCAAGTTCTTCAAATTCATTTAAGTAACATGAAGTTTGTGCTTCAAAGGCTACTTCCCTTGATCTGATTTTCTGGATTTAAGAAACATCCTCACAAGGACCCTGATGAACTCTCTCTTTAGTGGACCTCATTAAGTGAGTAATAGCTCTGTGGTGATATAGTCTTAATGAGCTAAACTCATCACAAGTGAAAGAAGACAGCAGCCCCATTTTGATAAAGGTCTGGCAAAGTAACTTAAACATGTGTCTTGAATGAACTGGGTTTGGTTCATGCACATGCCTCAAGTGCTCCACCAAAGAAATAAGCAGGAGCTGGTCTGCAACTGCAAAAGGGAAGACTGGCTGTTGTAGGGGTTCTCTTAACACCTGGAGTTCTTCTGGAACATCAGATTTGTCATATTTGGAGTCCAGGCTCTTGGCAGAAAAGTTGATGGCAGACAGCATAGCAACAGCCCCTGCCCTGTGGCCCTCCTCTTTGCATTCACGAGCTGCAGCCCAGCCCACCGGCCCAACCAGCACCGCCTCTGAGAATTATTTTTCTAATAACATAATTCTTTTGCATTCAGATATGCTCAAGAAGGAAATGTATACAATTACAAGTAGCTCATTTAGAACTCCCATATGCATGTACTAACATAATGTAAATATTAGGCAGTAGAGCATTGTTGCTGTTATTAGAATATTCATTCAAATGTTTAAGTCCTAAACACTTCCAAAGCAGATTTTAAAAATTATTTTTCGAGAGGCCGGGCGTGGTGACTCACGCCTGTAATCCAAGCACTTTGGAGGCCAAGGCGGGCGGATCACCTGAGGTTGGGAGTTCAAGACCAGCCTGACCAACATGGTGAAACCCCGTCTTTAAAAAAAAAACAAAAATTATTTTTTGAGAATTGCACTGTGTAAATAATTCCTTAGTATTTCATGTAGTCCAGAAACATGTCCAAGCAGTTGATGTTGAATCAATCTTGGAAGCCTCAAAATCAGTATCACAAGTTAACTGTATTTGTTTAATTTCTTCTTTTTCTGTATTTGCTCTTACAAAAGGAGTATTGGTCAGTAAAATGGTGTTAACGTTTATTAAATGTCAAAATATAAAGAAAGGTAGTAATTCGAAATTATCAACATCTGTTTTTGGTTTTATGTTTCTTCTTTTTAGGCCAAGACCCATGTTCTTGACATTGAGCAGCGACTACAAGGTATAATCAAGACTCGAAATAGAGTGACAGGACTGCCATTATCTATTGAAGGACATGTGCATTACCTTATACAAGAAGCTACTGATGAAAACTTACTATGCCAGATGTATCTTGGTTGGACCCCATATATGTGAAATGAAATTATATAAAAGAATATGTTAATAATCTAAAAGTAATGCATTTGGTATTAATCTGTGGTTGTATCTGTTCAGTTCTAAAGTACATCATAAATTTATGTTCTCAGAGCAACTGTTCTTTCTCTCCGATCATTAATTATATGTAAAATATATGTTCAATTATGAAGAAATAAACTGCTTTCTTAATACATACTGTGTATTATAGCTGGAGAAATAGAACATCATGTGTTCTCATGGTCAAAAACTATATTTGCAAGAAACAAGCGAGCCTAATTTGATTTTACAACTTCTACTGATTTCCTTTTAAAAGTCCTAGCTAGGCTGGGCTTGGTGTCTCTCACCTGTAATCCAAGCACTTTGGAGGCCAAGGCAGGCGGATCACCTGAGGTCAGGAGTTCAAGACCAGCCTGACCAACATGGTGAAACCCCGTCTTAAAAAAAAAAAAAAATTAAAAGTCCTAGCTATTGTAAGGATTCACTTGAAGAACAAAATTATATGGAATAAATATTGTGGGCATGGCATTGTACTAGACTTATGCATAATAGAGCTACCCTCTCCTGTACTCCAGGAAGTGACAGTCTAGTAAGAGAGAGATATAAATATAAACAGCATATCATTAAGTTCACTTAATAAAACTATGTTTGAAAGTGTGATGGGGAAAAAAAATAAGCCAAAAAGTGTGAATATGAAAACAAAATAAACATTCTCTAATTTGTGTGATGCTTGCCATAATGCAGTCCCAGAATGCAGAATCCAGTGGTCACGGAAGACAACGATACTTAACATTTCCTGAGATCTTAAAATCTAAAAAGGTTTAAATGTTTAAGGTTTTCTGTAAGTTTTCGTCCAGAAGATTTAAATACAAAGTAATTAGGTTCTTACATTCAAATAAGTGGAAAACTCTTAACATTTAAAATTGATAATTTCACTTAAGTTGGTAAGACTCTCCCCAGTTGAAAGTGTGATGGGGAAAAATATGAAAAACCCAGAGCATGAATGTAAAAACTAAACATCAAATGATTTCGTATCCAAGGTCTGTTGGTGATGGGGGGGAGCGGGGGGGCCATGTAATTTGGAAATTTTTAAAAACAATTTGGAAAACATTTTTAAAAGAAACTTTGTCATGGGTTTAAATTCCTCAGAGAAAATAATTCCTAGCAAAAACAAACTAAGCCAAATAAATCACCACATCTTTCCAAATCTGTGAAAAATACTGAGATTAGCAACCCTTGGAGACAGAAGCAGGACAAAAATCAGTGTTCGATACCCTTCCCACACCCTCGTGCGGTTTTCATGCCACTTCCAAATTCACTTAGAAAGCACAGCTGTATCCTAGGGCATTTTCACACCTAAGTTGAAGCACACCTGCAAACCTCCGCAGAGCCTCTGACCACCACCAGCTCGCACCGCGGTCCCTGCCGCGCGAGGCCTGGCCGGCTAAGCCCCGCCCCTGGGACGGCCACGGATCCTGCCGCTCTAGGCCCGGCGGGCGCTCTCTATGGTCGGCCGGGCGGTGTGTTGTCATCTGCGGAGCGACGGCCGGAGGCGGCAGCGGAGGCCCTGGCGGGGTGTTTGGTTTCGGTTTGGCCCTAACTAGGATTAGTGTTGACTGTCGAAATGGGAGTCCCCAAGTTTTACCGATGGATCTCAGAGCGGTATCCCTGCCTCAGCGAAGTGGTAAAAGAGCATCAGGTGGGTGAGCGAGGGGCACAGGCTCAGAAGGCCGAAGACCCGAGGCTCCGCGGCCCTCTCTACACCCAGGGCTGGAGCTCTCCTGCCTCCTTTCCCCTCGTCGTCTGGCCGATGTGTGGCATAGGGAGGGGGACGGAAGATTTGAGGAAGCCCGGATGAGCCGAAAGGGGCCAAGGACGCAGGTTTCCTGTGTGTGGACAGAGCCCCGGGTTCACAGCGCTCTGACAGCTCTCCGGCTGCGGTTGGTCCTTCCGCGACTCTGAAATGAAGTCCTGGGAAAGAACGCTTTTACCGTTCTCCCGTTTCTTCCAGGGAAGTTGCAAGTTGCCTTTTTCCTTACAGAGGCTGCGAAGCTGGAGTGGGTGTTCTCGTAGGTTCCCCGATCCCACCCAGAGCAGCAGACCCACGTACAAACAATAACAGCCGCCTCCGCACGCAGTCACCTTGTTTACTTTCCCTGATCTAGAGCGCGGCCCACTCGGCCCCCAACGCCTAGACTTTCCGACGTGGCTGAGGGTCCATATTGATAATGCCTTTTGTACTTATTTTCTCTTATCTCAAAAACAGCACCAGCCCCCTATTGCCAAAACAAAAAACTTGGGCGGGCTGGGGAGTGGGGCTTAGGGCCTTTATTTGGAGGTCTTGCTGTGTGACAGAGAGGGGGGTTGGGAAACAAATTGATAGAACATTAATACTACTAATAATATTTGGCATGTAATGACCCCAGGGCAATGTTAATGTGTAGATTCCAAAAACGTAGTTTCTATATTGGAAGTGTAGAACGAGGAGAAAGCAGTCATCTATTAGGTAAACTAGACTTTGGGTGATACTTTGGTGTTTGTCACATTTAATGAATTTGATAGATCTCTTGCCTGTTTGCAGTTTTACAGAAAAAAAAAAGTTTTCAAATTTGTGTAGTTGATTGAATCAGTCTTGATGGGTAGTATTGTAAATAGCCTTTTAAATTATGGTTTAATCAGTACTTATAAACATGAGGGTAGTTTTACTTCTGGAAAAGAGTTTTTGTTGCTGGATTCCAACCAGATTTGGTAGATGAAAAAAAAAAAGTACAGAAACTTTCAAATGTTAGCTTATCTTTGATTTATTTGAAATATAGATTGAGTTACATTTAGAGAGGTACTTTTTTCGCCCGGAGAGGGCTAAAATCGAAACCAGTACATTGCAGAAATGGAGACAACCAACTTTGGCTTTGCTTGCATCCTTCAGTCAGTTCCTCCTATACGTCAATCACTTTATCTCTAAAATGCAAAAATAATGTGATTGTTATTCAGAATGACTTAATAGTACATAATTTGTTCAGTAGTATTTTTATTCTGTAGACTGTGGCACAGAATTTGATTAGGTGGAAATATCCTAGATTCTCTCCATCCTGAGGAATTTTGTTACTGCAGAATGAAAATAATGTCTTTAATGCAGTTTTATGACGTGGACACTAGGATAGGGTTTGTGAAAGCTTTATATAGAAAATGGGCGAATTATTTTTAAATTTCACTGTAAATAAATTTTAAAATTTGGTTCATCATTGTGATGCCTTTCAAAAATGTTTGATTAAAAAAGAGACAAAAGTGTTACTAGCTTCTCTCTCAAGTAGAACTTAAAGACGGTTATGCCTAAATACGTCACAGGCATTCAAAAGCTAGTCCTGGGGGAAAAGGATAGGGAGAAGAAGTGAGTTATGGAACGTCAATGGTTGTGGCCTCAGTAGCATAGGTTTTCAGTTTCTCTGAATCATCTAGTAAAAACAGAAAGAGAAACTAGAAAGCAGAGTTTAAAATCCATAAAACAATTACAACAAACCTTGTGACATGCTATCCCCATGAAACCCAAAACGTAAATAGTTGAGGCAAACTACCAATAGTCTCTAGACACAATTGGTATTGACATCTGTGCAGAAGTGAGAAGGAAGCAATGGGGCAACATCTGATGGACCTTAGAACAGGAGAATTCCAGAGTAGCCAACAGCATCCACTAAAAGACTATGCTGGTCAGATAGCCACAGCTGAAACCGGGGAGTTTTATTCTCTCCATTATCTGGGTGAAGGCCTAGCATAAGAAAGACCAGGCCGGGCGCGGTGGCTTACGCCTGTAATCCCAGCACTTTGGGAGGCCGAGGCGGGTGGATGACGAGGTCAATAGATCGAGACCATCCTGGTCAACATGGTGAAACCCCGTCTCTACTAAAAATACAAAAAATTAGCTGGGCACGGTGGCGCGTGCCTGTAATCCCAGCTACTCAGGAAACTGAGGCAGGAGAATTGCCTGAACCCAGGAGGCGGAGGTTGCGGTGAGCCGAGATCTCGCCATTGCACTCCAGCCTGGGTAACGAGAGCGAAACTCCGTCTCAAAAAAAAAAAAAAGAAAGACCAAACAGGCAGGAGTAGTCTACCTCCTGTGAACACTCAAAACTGACTTGCCAAGGTGCCATTCTGGGCCAGAGCCCTAAGGAAAAGGGAGTGCAATAAAATCTTACAAAAATTTTATGCAGGGAGTGAAATAAAATTTTGTGAAAGGACAATAGAGACAAGAAAAGAGAAGGAGATAGTTCATGTAAAAGTGAGGCACAGTCATAAATCAAGAAATCTTAGAAAACAAACCACGAAGCAAATCACTGTATTTTTTAACACTACTCAGAAACAGTTTTGTGTGAACTTATATTCCCCAAACCCCTACTCATTCTAAAAGCTCAAGAAAATTAAATTCACATAACAATGAGCTACAGAAAGGTACTGAGGTCAAATCACATACAAAGTTATTATACGAGAAAAAGAGAGAATATCTCTCCAGATATAAAAACTTGCAATGAAAAAATGCACACAAAATACTCCAGAATTATAACTAAAACTATTATCTATTTCACAGTATGTTAATAGACACTAAGAAAATGATATAAGACATTAAAGAACAACATGTATCAATTACGAAAATGTGGGAATGAGATGACAGAGAAAATCAGAAGTAAATGAAAAAAATTTTTCAGAGCTGAAGCCTCAAATAGAAGCAAGGCAAGAACAGATGATGCCATTAAAGAAAAAAATCAGTGGTGGAAAAGTGAAATTTTAAAAAATAAAATAGATTTAAAAGATTTAAGAAAAAGTAACAATAAGAAAGATAGGCAAAGAAGATAAATAATAGAGGTGCCCGAAAAAGAAAAAATCAAAGCAGCATAACAACAAATACTAAAACTGTAATAAAACTTTCCTGAAATGTAAAAAACTTGAAACCGCATATGGAAAGAATACTCCATGTTCGTCACCGTGTTGATTCATACGACCAATACCAAGACATATTCTAGTAAAATTACTGAACTTTAAAGAAAAACAAAAGGACTAGTGGCTTTACTTGAGGATCCCCAAACGGAGAACAACATGTTCCTCCTGGTTAGTATCTCCACAACAATTGAAGAGAAAAAAAGACAAAATAAGGTTATAGCTTTTTAAATCTGAAACTTTGCTTTGAACCAGATTGTTCTGTTTCATTGGAAATTAGCTGCTGATTTTGTTTTACACTCAGTAGCACCATAATTGAAGAAAGGAGGGGAGAACAATTCCAGAGACATTTTTTCAAATAATTATCTTTTTTACTGTAGCACCAACTTACCCTTTACATATCTTCAGAACTTGGAGCTTACACCTTATAAGGATCTGTGACCAGGTACAACAGTTTCAGCTTCTCATACGCTATTCTCGGTTTGTTGTGGGCTACTTTGTTTTATCCATTAGTAATAAACTCTTTTCCTCACTTCTAGAAATCTGTGGTTGACTAATAGCTCCCATTCTCAGGATTTTTTTATGGGGAGAAGAGGCATATATGTATGTAAAATCCTTTAATGTCATAGGATTTGGGGAAAGGAGAGAAGATAAACACATATACTTGATCTGTCTTCTTTACAAAGCACAGATTATACAGTTTTAAGATTATAAACTCTTAGAGCATATGTAATTCTCTTGGTGATTATAATCCAGAACAGTGCTGTTAAAATAGCTAAGATTTGTTAAGCACTTGCAGTGCACCAGACACTGTTTTAAGTGCTTTACATGCTTTCACTTATTTAATCATAGCAATTTTAGATCTGTTTTGTAGCTGAGAAAACTGAGTGATAAAAAGATTGAGTTATCCAAAGTCATTACATAGCTAGTAAAGTAAGTGTTTGGAGCTGAATTGGAAACCAGGCAGAATTGCTCTAGAGCAGCGGTCCTCAACCTTTTTGACACCATGGTCCAGTTTCATGGAAGACAGTTTTTCCATGGACAGGGGGTAGGGTGGCCTTCAGAATGATTTATTGTGTACTTTATTTCTGTTATTATTACATTGTAATATATAACGAAATAATTGTACAACTCACCGTAATGTAGAATCCGTGGGAACTCTAAGCTTATTTCCCTGCAACTAGATGGTCCCATTTGAGGATAATGGAAGATAGTGACAGATCATCAGGCATTAGATTCTCATAAGGAGCACGCAACCTGAATCTATCACATGTGCAGTTCACAATAGGGTTCCTGTTCCTATGAGAATCTAATGCTGCCACTGATCTGACAGGAGGTGGAACTCAGGCTGTCATGCCAGAGATGGGGAGTGGCTGTAAATACAGATAAAGCTTCCCTCACTGGACTGCAGCTCACTTCCTGCTGTGCCTCCGGGTTCCTAACAGGCCATGGACTGGTAGTGGTCGGTGGCCTCGGGGTTGGGGACTCCTGCTCTGTAGCAGTGTTGTTTCCTTTTTTATGTATTTACTTTTGGCGATGGAGTCTCACTCTGTTGCCCAGGCTGGAGTGCAGTGGCACAATCTGGGCTCACTGCAACCTCTGCTACCCAGGCTCAAGCTCTCACTTCGGCCTCTAAGTAGCTGAGACCACAGACGTGTGCCACCACACTCAGCTAATTTTTTGTATTTTTGGTAGAGACGGGGTTTCACCATATTGCCCAGGCTGGGCTCAAACTCCTGAGCTCAAGTGATCCACCCACCTCAGCCTCCCAAAGTGCTGGGATTGCAGGTGTGAGCCACCACGCCTGGCCTAGACCTCTTTTTTCTAATCATTCCCTCTACCTTGGGGAACTTTAATGCCACAGGTATGTCATATATCTGTTTTTATACTATGGGTGCTTTATTTTATAATTCCCCCCCCACACACACACACATATAAAATAATTTTGGCCTACTTGGGAATGATATTGTTACTATTGATTACGCATGCTTTAAAGCCTGCACTTAAAAAAAAATTGCAAGGCTTGGTGCGGTGGCTCACACCTGTAATCCCAGCACTTTGGGAGGCTGAGGTAGGCAGATCCCTTGAGCTTGGTAGTTCAAGACCACCTGGGCAACATGGTAAAACGCTGTCTCTACCAAAAATACAAAAAATTAGCCGGGTGTGGTGCCACGCACCTGTAGTCCAAGCTTCTAGGGAGGCTGAGGTGGGAGAATCACTTGAACCCAGGAGGCCAAAGTTGCAGTGAGCTCAGATCATGCCACTGCACTCCAACCTTGGCGACACTGGGAGTCTCAAAAAAAAAAAAAAAAAACTCTAGTAAAATATACATAACAAAATGTACCATCTTTGGGCATTTTTAAGTGTATAGTTCTTTTGCATCAAGTACCTTCATATTGTTGTTCTAAGCCTACACTTTTAAAATGAATCTTCTCTGCCTTATGCTAAAAAATACTTCTTGGTTATGAAAACCTTTCAAATTTTAGGGAACACAAGTTGCCATTTCCATTTTAGAGCGTTTGCTGATGCGTAGGGAGCTTATCTAACTCTTTACTGTATTACGTTATTTACTATATATCCCAAGTCCCTACAATTATGTGTGGCACATAATGGGTATTCAGTAAATATTTTTTGAGTGAATTAATTTATTTGCTATAGCATATTATATAGCATATAACATATAGTATATAGATATAGTATATAGAAATGCATGTTAAAATATACATGGTATGTTAGTATGTTGTAAAACAATATTTTTAAAAAATGAAATGAAGCTTGGGATTATTTTTTATTTTGTTTAGTTTTTATTTTTGTGGGTATATAGTAAGCGTATATATTTATGGGGTTCATGAGATGTTTTTATACAGGCATGCAGTGCATAATAATCACATCATGGAGAATGGAGTATCCATCCCCTTAAGTATTTATCCTTTGTGTTACAAACAATTTAATAATACTCTTTTAGTTGTTTTTAAATGTATACTTAAATTATTGACTTTAGTCACCCTGTTGTGCTATCACATAGTAGGTCTTATTCATTCTTTATTTTTTATTTTGGATGCAAGGTCATGCTCCATCACGCAGGCTGGAGTACAGTGTCATGATCTCGGCTCACTGCAACCCCTGCCTCCTGGGTTCAAGCGATTCTTGTGCCTCAGCCACGCAAGTAGCTGGGATTAGGTGTGCGCCACCACACCCAGCTACTTTTTGTATTTTTAGTAGACATGGGGTTTTGCCGTGTTGGCCAAGCTCTTCTCCAACACCCAGTGGCCTCAATTGATCCGCCCACCTCAGCCTCCCAAAGTGCTGGGATTACAGGCATGAGCCATCGTGCCTGATTTGTGTTTTATTGTTTTTTGTTTGTTTGTTTTAATTTAAATATTTTTTAAAATAGACACAGGGTTTCGCCATGTTGCCCACGCTGGTCTTGAACTACTGGGCTCAAGTGATCTGCCCGCCTTGGCCTCCCAAAGTGTTGGGATTACAGGCGTGAGTCATCGCATCCAGCCTAGGTCTTATTCATTCTTTCAGTTTTTTTTTTATACCCATTAACCTTTCTCACCTCTCCCCTGACTCCCCAAATACCCTTCCCAGCCTCTAGGAACCATCTTTCTATTCTCTATGTCCATGAGTTCTATTGTTTTGATCTTTAGATTCCATAAATGAAAACATGCAATGTTTGCTTTTCTGTGCTAGGCTTATTTTACTTAACATAATGATCTCCATTTCCACCCATGTGGTTGCAGATGACAGGATCTCATTCTTTCTTAAGGCTAAATGCACATTCTCCATTGTGTATATGTACCACATTTACTTTGTCCATTCATCTGTTGATGGACAATTAGTTTACTTGCAAATCTTGGCTGTTGTGAACAGTATAGCAACAAACAAGGGAGTGCAGATATCTCTGCGATATACTGATTTCCTCTCCTTGGAGTATATTAACACAGCAGTGGGGTTCCTGGGATCATATGGTAGCTCTATTTTTCGTTTTTTGAGGAACCTCCAAACTGTTCTTCATAGTGATTGTACTAACTTACATTCCCACCAACAGTATACGAGGGTTCCCTTTTCTCCACATCTTTGCTAGCATTTGTTATTGCCTATCTTTTGAATATAAGCCATTTTAACTGGGGTAAGATGATATCTCATTGTAGTTTTGATTTGCATTTCTCTGATGATCAGTGATGTTGAGCACCTTTTCATATGCCTGTTTGCCATTTGTAAGTCTTTTTTTGAGAAATGTCTTTTCAACCCTTTTGCCCGTTTTTTTGATTGGATTATTAGTTTTCGTCATATGTATAGAGCTGTTTGAGCTCGTTGTCTATTCTGATTATTAATTCCTTGTCAGTTGAGTAGTTTGCAAATATGTTTCTTGAATTCTATGTCTCTTCACTTTGCTGATTGTTTCCTTTTCCGTGCAGAAGCTTTTTAGCTTGATGTGATACAGTTTCTCCATTTTTGCTTTATTTGCCTGTGCTTGTGCGATATTACTTAAGAAATTTTTGCCCACACCAATGTTCTAGAAGTTTTCCTCAATGTTTTCTTGTAGTAGCTTGTAAAGATATGTAGAAAGAGGAAAGAATATAGAATTGGCGGGAAAAATAGTAGCCAAATCATGCAAGACCTTTTATGCTATTAGGGATTTGTAATATCCTATCGGTTTAAGTAAGGATGCAATGTGATCAGATTATGTTTTAGAAAAATAGCTTAACTATGGTGAGAGAGAAACTGGAAGCAAGTAGTTCTGTTGGGAAACAGGGCATGGACCAGTGCAGGAGGTCTGGGGTTAGAGAAGAGGATGAGATTGCCTAAGACAGTGGGAATGGATAAGATGGTAAGATTCTAGAAACATTTTGAATGCTAAATTAAAAAGAAAAATACCTCAGTGACTAATTAGATATGTGATTGGAGAAGGAGGAGAGTATAAAATAACCTTGAAATTTCTAACTTGCAAATGTAATAACTCTGAGAAGAGAAACTACATTTTCAGTAATCTCTTTGTATGGGAGCAAAATTCTTTTTTTTTTTTTTGAGGGCACGAATCTGCCAGTATGGGAGCAAAATTCTACTTCATGTTCTCACTTTATTCAACACATTAGCCAATGATTAATTATTCTGTCTTTCTTACTAATCTGAGACCTAAGAATTTTTCAAATTCTTTTTCTAAAAGGAAAATTATAGTGGAGTATTTTTTAGATTATAGAGCATATATATGCTCATTATTTTTAAAAATGCAGATAATGCCGAAAGATATAAAAACTATTATATAGTCTAGAGGAAAGTAAAAAGCTTTCATCATCCATGGTTAACCACTAGTAACATCTTGTTTTTATATACTTCCTAACTTTTGTCTGCAGATGTATATGTAAGTAAATATTTTCTATAAACAGGAGACTATACCTGCTGTTTATACCCTGCCTTTGTCACTGATTATATATATTATGCATATTATTCCATGTCAAATATGAATCTATTTCACATTTGTAATTGCTGTGTTGTATTCCATTGTGTGGATGTACCATCATCAGTTTTCTATTTTTATCTTTTTTGTACAATACTGCCATGAAAATTTTTATCCTTATATCTTTACAAGTTAATCATATCTGATTACTTTTTAGGATAAATTTTCAATAGCAGAAATCCTGGGTTAAAGATACACATTTCAAATTTCTAATACATACATTTTGATCAGTTATGCTAATTTACATTCCAGTCCCAAACTATTGGGTATAAACTCCGTTTCTGTTTTTCTAGCTCTGTGACTTTTCTCTAAAATGAGAATGCTAAATATTTATCTTTTAAGGTTGTTATAATTAAGTCAGAGAATGAATATACATATTTAGCCCAGTGTTTAGTACCTAATAATTGCATAATAAACGCTACCCATTGCTTTTAATAACATGCAAAATATGCGTTTCCCCAACGCCTTGTTAGTACTGGATAACATCAGTCTCTTTAATTTTTACTAATGTGGGGAAAATGATGTGTCATTTTTTTTGGGATGGAGTCTGGCTCTGTTGCCAGGCTGGAGTGCAGTGGCACGATCTCGGCTCACTGTATCCTCCCTCTGCCTCTTGGGTTCAAGCAATTCTCCTGTCACAGCCTCCCGAGTAGCTGAGATTACAGTCACATGCCACCACAGCCCACTAATTTTTTTTTTCTTTTTTTTTCTTTGCCTCTCCCAAAACGGCCCGCTAATTTTTGTATTGTTTTTGGTAGAGATGGGGTTTCACCATGTTGGCCAGGATGGTCTTGATCTCCTGACCTTGGTGTCTGCCCACCTCGGACTCATAAAGTCCTGGAATTACAGGCGTGAGCCACCGCACCCAGCCGATGTGTCATTTCAATTAGAAATTTTGGACTGTGAACATCTTTTCATGTGCTTATTAGACTTTTGTGTTTATTCTTTTTTTTTTTTGAGACGGAGTTTCGCTCTTGTTACCCAGGCTGGAGTGCAATGGCGCGATCTCGGCTCACTGCAACCTCCGCCTCCTGGGTTCAGGCAGTTCTCCTGCCTCAGCCTCCTGAGTAGCTGGGATTACAGGCACGCGCCACCATGCCCAGCTAATTTTTGTATTTTTAGTAGAGACAGGGTTTCACCATGTTGACCAGGATGGTCTCGATCTCTTGACCTCGTGATCCACCCGTCTCGGCCTCCCAAAGTGCTGGGATTACAGGTGTGAGCCACCGCGCCCGGCCTTGTGTTTATTCTTTTCTGAATTGCTTTGCATTTTCTGTGATTCCTTTAAAAATTTGCTTTTTTTTTTGAGACAGTCTTGCTCTGTCCCCAAGGCTGGCGACAATTCTAAAATTTTTATGTGTTGCTTGTACATACAATACTGTATAAATAGATATTTTATAAAAATATGTTTTGATGGTGTTCATTGATTCAGAGACCAAAACTTTTCACTCCCAAAACTCAAAAGCATGCTATTTTCTCAGTAGCAGGAAAATATATTGTTACCTGTACATGTTGTAAAAATTGAGTTACTATTTCAGAAGTGATTTCTATTATGTTTATACAAGGAGAGCTGCTTATGTTTTATGTTTGAAAATTCAAAGTAATTTAATGAATATGTAAGGTACACTCTATTGTAAAACTTTTATCACACTAGAAAATATAACTCTTTAGTTGTACCCATTTCAGTTCCATCTTAGTGTATGTTTGTTTCTGTAATGTTCCCCTTACTCACAAACATTTACTTTTTTTCTTTTTAGTAAAAAAATTTTGTTCCTGATGGGACCAAGAGTTCCAACACAAATGTTTAAACAGAGGAAAAGTAAATGAGAGAGCCATTAAGGTCTTATAAAAGTAGATGCCTGTTAGTCGAGTTTACAAATTATTAACCCACATATCACAAACAAGAAATCTATTTTTCAGGTTTCAGTTTCATAAGTTTCTTGGCATAATCTAACATTTAAAAAATTAATATAACCAATCAATGATTGTTTCAGTGAAACTAAGTATGCAATTAGGCTTTACATCATGTGTGAAACCTTTCAATAACCATGTACAAACAGCCTTTTGATGTAAGTAGGCTTTTTGTTACCTGTTTATAGAGGAAATTTAGGTTTTGAGGAGTTAACGTCAAAGGGTAGAAAGGAACGAAACTAATATTTTGAGTACCAAATGAACCAAGCACTTTATTTAGTGTTTTATATTATTTTGAATAAGTAGATTATTTCCTGACAGTGAATTTGATCAAGTCATTGGTGCATTATGTATAACCAAATATGTTACCATATTACCAGTTCTTTACTTTTTTAATTGATCTGTGATTGTTTACTCAGTTTTTGTATAATCAGAATACACTAGTCCTGCTTTTTATAATTGAATAATCACTTTTCCCTGCTGCTTAAGATATCTATAGTTGATTAAAATAAATAATCTGAAGCATTTTTCTTTGTTTTTCAGATTCCTGAATTTGACAACTTGTATCTGGATATGAATGGAATTATACATCAGTGCTCCCACCCTAATGATGATGATGTTCACTTTAGAATTTCAGATGATAAAATCTTCACTGATATTTTTCACTACCTGGAGGTATTGTTTCGCATTATTAAACCCAGGAAAGTGTTCTTTATGGCTGTTGATGGTGTGGCTCCTCGAGCAAAAATGAACCAGCAACGTGGGAGGCGTTTTAGGTAAAACATTTATGCTTTATTTTGGAATATTATTTAGCTTAGTAAAAATATATTATTTTAAAGATAATTGATTTAACACAATCTCCTGTTCATGTTTATTTTCTGCGTAAAATTCTCCCAGAAATGGAAATATCTCAGTGACATATTTTGCCAGTCAAGCAATGAATTAGGAGGAACTCAGTGAGATGTCCTCTCTCAAAACATATGTTCAGGGTTCTTTTGTTTGTTTGTTTGTTGAGACAGAATCTCACTGTCACCCAGGCTAGAGTGTAGTGGCGTGATCTTAGCTCACTGTAACCTCTGCCTCCCTACTTCAAGTGATTATCGTCCCTCAGCCTTCCAAGTAGCTGAGATTACAGGCAAGTGCCACCAGACCCGAAATTATATACTTATTATATATTTATAATATACTGTGTATATATATAATATACTGTATATGTATATACAGTATATTATAAAAAAGTTATATACAGTATATATGCAGTACATGTACAGTGTATGTACAGTATATATACAACATATATACTGTAAAAAAGTTATATACAGTATATATACAGTATATTATAAATATACAGTATATATATACAGTATATTATGTATATATATAATATGCTGTTTATATATATATAATATATATATGTATATATATAATATGCTGTTTATATATATATATATATATATATATATATATATATATAAACAGTATATTATAAAAAAGTTTTGGTTTTTCTGAGATGGAGCTTCACTCTTGTCACCTATGCTGGAGTGCAATGGCGCAATCTTGGCTAACTGCAACATCTGCCTCCCAGGTTCAAGTGATTCTCCTGCCTCAGCCTCCTGAGTAGCTGGGATTACAGGCACCCACCACCACGCCTGGCTAACTTTTGTATTTTTAGTAGGGATGGGGTTTCACCACATTGGCCAGGCTGGTCTCGAACGCCTGACCTCATGTAATCCACCCGCCTCAGCCTCCCAAAGTGCTGGGATTACAGGTGTGAGCCACTGTGCCTGGCCAATTTTTTTTTTTTTTTTTTTTGTCTCGCTCTGTCACCCAGGTTGGAGTGCAATGGCATGATCTGGGCTCACTGTAACCTCTGCCTCCCAGGTTCAAGTGATTCTCCTGCCTCAGCTTCCCAAGTAGCTGGGACTACAGGTGCGTGCCACCACGCTGGGGTTTCACCATGTTAGTCAGGTTGGTCTTGATCTCCTGACTTCATGATCCACCCACCTCGGCCTCCCAAAGTGCTGGGATTACAGGTGTGAGCCACTGCGCCCGGCAAATTTTTTAGTAGAGACAGGAATCTAGGTGAGCCATAAGGGACGACTTCCCAAACAGCGCCACAGAACTGACTCACCAGTGGCAGAACCATTACCACATTCAAGTAATATGGTGAAGAGTTTAGAGCCCCCTACCAAAATGGGTGGTTCCAGGAATTTATTCCTTTATCTGTGATCCAGTAATTAAGCTGTCACTGGGGGCTCTAAGAATACATCACTAGTTAAAATTCAGCAATTAGGAAGCTACTGCTGCATCTGTTAGTTCCAGAGCTATAGTGCACCTGCTATATCTGCTATATCTGTTCTGAAACAAACTGATTCTCTGTTCCTTGCTTATTAGCACCTCCAAAGCTACTGAATATTAGGATCTTCTTTACCATTGCTGAAATATTCGCAGACACTAGAGTTCTAGTGCCTCAACTGTGATGCAGACATCACCACACTTCCACCTTCCAAACCTTTTATGGAGGCATCTAATTGACAAATTCTAAGCCATATTCAGACACTTAGCTGCAGGGAATCCTGAGAGCTTTCTAACATCTGTGGTATCAGAAGGTAAACTAGGAGAATGAAATGGAAATTGAGGGCCGATGCATTATAACCACCACAAGCATTTATTAAATACTGTGCTGGTATTGAGCACTATATTTTTCCTAGAAATCCCCTAGTTAGCTTTCTGCCATTCTCCACAGTGATGACCTTCTCCATTCATAATTCCCTGTTTTACTTGTTTCTAAATATGTCTTCTATCTTTTTATCCCCACCATGCCACTAAAATTTCCTAACAAAATTATGGCTAAATCCAAAGAATAATTCTTTCTTTAACTTACTTCATTTATCCACATCATTTAACAATGTTAACCATTCTTTCTTGAACTTTTCCCTTTCCATGACCATCATGTAACCACATTCTTTGACCATACTTTCTTAGTCTCCTTGTCTTCTTTTCTTCCTCTGCTTTTCTTAAATATTAATGTTTCTTAACTTTCTATCCTAAGCTCTGAGTTATTTCATCCAATAGCTTTGATTACTATACCTCTGTTGGTGACTCCAAATTTATCTTTCTGGTGGATTGCTTTCTTCTGAGCTCTTGTATATCCAAATGCCTTCTGAATGTCTCCCTTTGGAAAACCCAGATTATACTTCAGGGTTAACATATTTAGAACTGAACTCATCTTCCCCTTAAAACAGTCTGCCTTCTGTATTTCTTATTTCAATGAATGACAACACCTGCCACTAGCTACCTAATCCAAAAGTCCAAGAGTTATTTGGACTTCTCCCTCTTCCTCATATCCAATCCTCTTTATCCAGTCTCAAAGTTGTCACATCTATCTACTTCTTTTCATCTTTAATGCTACTGTCTCAGCCTGGACTACCATTATCTTAATCTAGATTACTTTAATAATCTTACCTTGTTCCTGTCCCAAACATTTTCTTTATTGCATCCAGATTAAACATTATGGCTGTTTACTTTTCTACTTCCCCACTAGAGTGTAATCTCTGAGAAAAGGAATTTTTTTTTTTTTTTTTTTGAGACAGTCTCACTCTGTCTCGCCCAGGCTGGAGTGCAATGGTGTGATCTTGGCTTACTGCAGCCTCCGCCTCCTGGGTTCAAGTGATTCTCCTATCTCAGCCTCCTGAGTAGCTGGGACTACAGGCACTCACCACCACACCCATCTAATTTTTTTTTGTATTTTTAATAGAGACGGGGTTTCGCCATGTTGGCCAGGCTGATCTCAAACTCCTGAACTCAGATGAGTCACCCACCTCAGCCTCCCATGCTGGGATTACAAGCATGAGCCACCATGCCTGGCCAGGAATAATTTCTCTTTTGTTATATCCTAAGACCTTGTGACATAACAATGTTGAATTATTGTTTGGTCAGCCAAAAAAGGAAGGGAAGAAAAGAGGAAAGAAGACATTGCAGAGTTTACAAATGAGCTGGTATCATCAGAGTTTTTGTTATATTAAAGAGGATGGTGAAAGAGAGGTTAAACATGAAGAAGAGTTTGTTCATCACAGAAATAGAATTCTATAGGGCACAGTAGTTGAAGTTGGTAGCAAGGCTGTAGAAACTATACTCAAAGCAGAGTTTCCTAACTCGTATGCCATGTGGCATGCTGGTTTGCTGCAAAGGGGTTACAGTAGAAGTCAGACTGGTAGTAGTACTCCCATATTCAAATCCAGGTTTGCCTGACTGTAAAACTCAGGTTTTTTTTTTAGTAAATTCTGTTGCCTCAGTGTGATGATTTGGCAGTTGATTTCCTTAATATCATTAGGCTTTCATTTTAAATGTTTTTAGGAAACACAAAGATAGGTATTTCAATTTTATAATTGTATTTTTATATAATCTTAGGGATAATTTTAATGATCTTAAATGTATACATTAAATGATGATTAAGATCATTAAATGTCATTATCATTAGATGTAGCATATATAAGGAACATTTAAAGCTATACTTTGATCTTATTTCTAGAATGAATTTACTATATATTTGTGACAATTACTTTGCCTTCTTAACATTCTGTTAAAATGTGTTACTTCTATAATCTTAATCGAAAAATTTAATTATTTTATTTTTTTTAAATGCGACAGGGTCTCACTCTGTCACACAGCCTGGAGTGCAATGGTACAGTCATCACTCACTGCAATCTTAAGCTTCTGGGCTCAAGGGATCCTCCTGCCTCAGCCTCCCAAGTAGCTGCCACCATAGGCACATGCCCCTGCACCTGGCTAATACTTCTTTTCTTTTTTATAGAGATGGGATCTTGCTCTGTTGCCCAAGCTGGTCTTGAACTCCTGGACTCAATTGTTCTTGCCACCTCAGCCTCCCAAAGTGTTGGGATTATGGGCATGAGCCACTGCGCCGGGCCTGAAAAATTCAATCCAACAAAACAGACAATTCTGAGGCTCATTTTTATCAATCATAATAATTTCAAAACTTGTATGTTTTGAACCTTACAACTGATGAATTACTATTTTAGTTATAAAGACAGGACCTACATAGCAGTTTATGTAAAGATCTTCACTTTTTTTCAGAAAATGTAAGATAATTTTTTCCCTTAACCTTTAAGGTCAGCAAAGGAGGCAGAAGACAAAATTAAAAAGGCAATAGAGAAGGGAGAAACTCTTCCTACAGAGGCCAGATTTGATTCCAACTGTATCACACCAGGTAAATTCACTGAGAGAAAAATTATAATAGAATTGAAATATAAATTGAAAACTTGGTTTTTACATGTATTTTTCTTTTCCATGCTCTGTTTATTTTGGCCTTAAGGTTCCAGTTACTCTATTTTCCCACTTAGGTCTGCTTATGAGTTGGTTTGGTCACCTTGGTCATAAATATTCCTACAAAGACTAGGGATTTTCAGATGTAGATAAATTAGAGCAGATATGGACAGGAACCTCTCAGGTGTACAGAATTGCAGAACTAAAAGAAACTTATGCTTATATATCTTTCTGTCCTACTCCTGCCGTTTATTTATGTTACAACAGACTCAGTGAGGTTGATGAGTCTTCCTATCAACCTCAAGTTGATGTAGCTAGCTTGTGGTATTGAGAGTAAGAAACTCATTCTCCTAGTCCAGAGCACTTACTACTCTGCTTCTCAAAAGTAGTTAAGATTTTTATGACTTTAAGGAAAATGAATGTGTCAGTATTGTGTTTAATTTTGTATGCAGCAGCATAGTCTATACTTTTACAACCTTTGTCTAGCATCATTATAATCCTTTTCTTTGAATGAAAATCTTAAAATATAACTTTATCAGTTCTTTACTAACAACAGTAATTTGCCCTTTCTTTAAGTGCATTGGTTACACATTGCTCAGTTTAACAACCAGTTTTATCCTGATTGTGGTTTTAGATGGTATCGCTTTTGACTATTGACCATCTGGGCCTTTCCCAAAATGTAATCATTGTAGACTGAGGTTCCAAATTAATAATAAGTTTTCAGAATAGTAATTTCAATAGTAATAATGGTTATTATTTATTATTATTGACAATCTGATTTAAGCTACAAACCTTAAAAAAAAAAAAAGAATCAGCAGAAGAAATAGAAGGTGGAGGTTCATTAGAGAGTTCAAACTCTGTTCTTATATGAAAATTCCTGAAGCACAGTCCTGAGATACTAGTAAAATTCCTTGACTTTCCTTATGTGACACTGATTTTATATAGGGGGACTAGAGACATTAGAAATAGTTGTGATATTTACGAAGGAAAGGTCCAACATTACTTGTTTTTCAGAATAAGCCAGAGGGCTTTTGACCTTCTTTGGAGATCCTATACCTACCTAGCTATTCGCTGTGCACTCAGATTCAGTCATGTGTTATCACTGAGAACTTACTGTTTTTATGTCTTTCTCAGATTAACGTTTTAAAAACTTACTATTTTTAGGAACTGAATTTATGGCCAGGTTACATGAACATCTGAAGTATTTTGTAAATATGAAAATTTCCACGGACAAGTCATGGCAAGGAGTTACCATCTACTTCTCAGGCCATGAGGTTATTATCTTTTTTTAGTTAAAGAGTTTTAAAATATTACTTAATATTTTCAAGCATACAATATTACTGTATTTTTAAAAACATTTTATTTAGACTCCCGGAGAAGGAGAGCATAAAATTATGGAATTTATCAGATCCGAGAAGGCAAAGCCAGATCACGATCCAAACACCAGACACTGTCTTTATGGTTTAGATGCCGACTTGGTAAGTATAATATTTATTATTAAAACCTTACACATTGGTAGGTAAATATCTAAGAGATTTCATTTTATACAAGAAACTTACTGGCTGTGGCAACAAATATTGGAGACATAATGATTGCTGCTTCTATCATTACCAAAGTTCTAAAAATCATTGGAAAATGAGCTTTTTAGCCATAGTTTATGACCAACAGGTCTCTATAATTAGTCTATAGATGTGACTAATCCTAGTGCTGTGAATACTCTGCCAAGGTCAGAGAAGTGAGGCTGCCTTTTTACACTCAGACTTAATACAAGGCTTTTAATACCTCCTGATCTGAAAACTCCATGCTCCAAATACCTTTACTAGACTATTTTGGCCTTAACTTTTTATTATGGAAATTTTCAAGCATAAACAAAAATAGAAAAGGTAATATAATGAACATCTTATGCCCTTCATTTAACTTAAATAATTCTAAATTTCTACCTGTAATCATCTGTCTCCTCTCTCTCCTACCTGCTCCCTCCCCCAGATTATTAAAGCAAATCCCAAACATTGTATCATTTAATTTATATGTATTTCATAATGTTTCTCTAAAAGATTAGAGTGTTTTTTTAGAAAAGATACATAACTACAATGCCATCATCTCACCTAAAACAGAAATTAACAACTTTTTCTTAATATAGAAATAACCAGTTAGTATTATCATTTTCCTGATTGCCTCACAAACATTTCATTTTTTTTATTGTTTGAATCAAGATGGAAATAAACAGTATGCAAGTACATGGTGTTTGATTGATAGGTCCCAATAGACTGTTGACTTATTTTGAGTATTAAAATACTATGTGAGAGGGCAGGCACAGTGGCTCACGCCTGTAATCCCATCTCTTTGGGAGGTTGAAGTGGCCAGATGATCTAAGGTCAGGAGTTCAAGACCAGCTTGGCCAACATGGCGAAACCCCATCTCTACTAAAAAATACAAAATAGCCAGGCATGTTGTGGGGCACCTGTAATCCCAGCTACTCAGGAGGCTGAGGCAGGAGAATTACTTGAACCTGGGGGAAGGAGGTTGCAGTGAGCCGAGATTGCACCACTACACTCCAGCCTGGGTGACAGAGGGAGACTCCATCTCAAAAAAAAAAAAAAAGGAATACTGTTTGAGAAGATTAACTGAAAGTGCCCTTTTCCATTTTTTTCTGAGTTTTCATATACTGGGGCTATCCTGGTATCCAAAAGAGTCCTGCATTCTTTGGTCACGGAAAAGCTGCTTCCTCTAATTTCTAACCCATTCCCCCACAGCAAGTAGAATTATGTGAAAACCAAGAGAAGATTTTTGGGATTTGAGGGAATAGGAAGAGGAGTGGAGATAGGCGATAGGATAATGGTTATAAAAGGCATGTGAGCTAAGGTGAATAAATTTTTCTTAGAAAAGTACACTTTATCTCATTCATAACCTACAAATCGTATTTTGATATTTGTCTGTTTAACCTAATTCTTTCTTATTTTTCCCTGTATAAAAATGTTTTTTAATTGCTTTTATGAACTCAACATTATAAAAAATGGGAGAACAGAAACATTTCTTAATCATTTTTCAACAGATTATGCTTGGATTAACAAGTCATGAGGCACATTTTTCTCTCTTAAGAGAAGAAGTTCGATTTGGTGGCAAAAAAACACAAAGGTAAATCATATAGCATATATGTTGGAAGAAAGAACAGAAACTGCACATGGATAGTAATTCTTTAACAGATACATGATTTGTAAATACTTTCTCTTATTCCATACGTTGCCTTTTCGTGATGCCTTTTCATGATAGTGTCCTTTGATGTATAAAAGTTTTTAATTTTGTTATAGTCCAATTCATCTATTTCTTAAAAGAGTTTTAAAATTTTAACTTTTATGGTTAGATCTTTGATTCATTTTGAGTTAATTTTAGTGTGTCCTGTAACGTAAGGGTTCAACTTCATTCTTTTGCATGTGGATATTCAATCTTCTTCGCACTATTGAAAAGACCACCCTTAAATGGGCCAGATCTCAGTGGTTTCTTACATCTACTATATGTTATTTAGGACTTCTTAATTCTGAGAATTATTCCACAGAACACATAATATAAACCAATTGTTTTGAACTTTAACATGTTATATTATAACTGCAATTGTATTTTTATCTTTGTTGCCCTGAAACTTTCATATAAATTGTATGCCTTAATTGCAAGGCATTTATCTGACTATCTTCTAATGATAATTTTGGATAAGCTATCTAATGATAGCTTTGTTACATTTTTAAGCTGAGACCTTAAAAATACAATTCACTATATCTTGATCATCTGATTAATTACAGGGTATGTGCTCCAGAAGAAACCACATTTCACCTCCTACACTTGTCTTTAATGAGAGAGTATATTGACTATGAGTTTTCAGTATTAAAAGTAAGTATTAATAAAGCCATGAACCAGGGATTTCCATTGCAGAAATTTTCACTGGATTTGACTTTGTTCTCCATTTTACTGTAGGAAAAGATCACATTTAAATATGATATTGAAAGGATAATAGATGATTGGATTTTGATGGGATTTCTTGTTGGTAATGATTTTATCCCTCATCTACCTCATTTACATATTAATCATGATGCACTGCCTCTTCTTTATGGAACATATATTACCATCCTGCCAGAACTTGGGGGTAAGAAAAATTTAATAATCATTCGAGGATACTTTAATTTAGTGCCACCTTACCCTAAAAATGTGACTTAGTTTAGTAGATTATTGCATGCACAGCTTAAGTAGAAAAACATTGAGGATTTATTTTGGTCTAAGGTGCTAACCTCCGAGGTTGTTATTTTCAGTGATTCACAAGGAAAGAAAGTACACAGAGTTAATGAACCTTACTTACTGATACCTAACTAATCTTTGCCTTTATTTTTTATTTATTTATTTTTTTGAGACAGGGTCTCACTGTCACCCAGGCTGGAGTGCCTTGGCAACAGTGCAACCTCTGCCTCCTGAGTTCAAGCTATTCCTGTGCCTAAGCCTCCTGAGTAGCTGGGATTACAGGCATGTGCCACCACACCCGGCTAAGTTCTGTATTTTTAGTGGAGATGGGGTTTTACCATATTGACCAGGCTGGTCTCAAACTTCTGGCCTCAAGTGATTCCCGTACCTCAGCTTCCCAAAGTTCTGGGATTACAGGCATGAGCCACCATACACGGCCTAATCTTTGCCTTTAATTCCTTAAGAAAGCCACCATACTTTATTGGTTTCACTTAACTCCTTCCATATTTAAGCATAGAAATTCAGTGTTTTTTAATGGATATGCATCAGAATGTTTAATATGAATTATTTTTCAATGAAAACAGAAAATTGACAAACATAGTGATGCTGAATAAAACAGGCCACAGGGTAGCAGGCCATCCGTCCTTAAATTAACATATCAAATTGAATGATTGATATAGATTATAGATCATATTTAGTGTAATTAATTGTTACCAAATGTTGTTGGAGTATTATTATGTGAACCTTGAATTTCTTATACTTGGCTTCGGTACTTGCATGTTGCATATTATAGTAGCATAAAATTCATAGAAACTAGGGCCAGTTTGTATATAGTCCAACGCTCTTTTTTCTTGATTACTGCAGTAGAACATGAACATTCAACATTTTGTAAAAAGAATTTTGTAGAATTGTTTAGAAAAAATGTCAGCTTTTAGTACAGATTTTAATTTTTGTTTCTCTTAGGTTATATTAATGAAAGCGGACATCTCAACTTACCTAGATTTGAGAAATACCTTGTGAAGCTATCAGATGTAAGTAACTAGAAATTTTTGTTTTCCTGCCTCAGAGTAGCTATAAAAGGTCAGTCATGAATTATGTAATACCAGAAGAAAAGGGTTTTGTAATTCTATTCCAGTTGCTGATTCAGTATGAATACTTTTACTAAATTAATTTTATTTTTATTTGTTTTCTATTTGTATTTTCAGAGTAACACATGAGGTCCCCCATATATATAAAAGAATTTCCTATGCCCCAGTAGTAGTCACTGTTATAAGTTTGATTTGTATTCTTCTAGATATACTTAAATTGTTTTTGAATAAATTTGAATATTTCTGTACAGTTTGATCGGGAGCACTTCAGTGAAGTTTTTGTGGACCTAAAATGGTTTGAAAGCAAAGTTGGTAACAAGTACCTCAACGAAGCAGCAGGTGTGGCAGCAGAAGAAGCCAGGAACTACAAGGAAAAGAAAAAATTAAAGGTGTCTATTTTTTTAGGTATCCTTTCATTGTTTTAATTGTAAAGGCAAAAGTGATCATCTTCCTTCTTATGATTTGGGATTGCCTCATTTTATTTCTCTTTCTTCCTCTCTATAGGCATTTAAGAAATTTGTTTGGTTTCTTTTTTTTGTTAGCTTCTGTCTTTTAAACCAGATTTTCAGTAATCAGTTTCTTATTTTTACTGTTGAAGAGGAACATTGTGTTTTATGTTAATAAATGTGGAAAACATTTCTAAACATAAAAGCCCAGAAAATGAATTGTCTTTTAAAACCAATTATTTAAAACATGTTAAAAACAATTATTTAAGGCCAGGTGCAGTGGCTCATACCTGTAATCCCAGCACCTTAGGAGGCGAAGGTGCGTGGATTATCTGAGGTCAGGAGTTTGAGACCAGCCTGGCCAGCATCTCTACTACTACTTCTCAACATCGAAACTCCCATCTCTACTAAAAATATAAAAATTAGCTGGGTGTAGTGGCACACACCTGTAATTCCAGCTGCTTGGGAGGCTGAGGCACAAGAATCGCTTGAACCCAGGAGACAGAAGTTGCAGTGAGCCAAGATAGGGCCACTGCACTCCATCTGGGTGATAGAGTGAGACTCTGTCTCAAAAAAAAAAAAAAACCCACACAATTATTTAAAACCTGAAAGGTGAGATACCATGATCATGAGGTGGTTTTCCCAGAGCAAGGCTTTTCCATTGCACTATGGATGTGCTGATGTCCTGCGATTTCACCAAGTGTGGGAGACTCAACTGCATGATTTGTGGTAGTGGAAGACTGCATTCATGCTTTCCCCTGGCAATGTTTTTTAATTTAAAAAAAAGTTATTTTAAAACAATGGACTAGTTTTTAAAATGTGGATATTTATAGCCTTTAATGATATGAGACATTAACTAGATCAGTGATTTTTTTCTCTAGAAATGATTTACATATAAAATACAATAATTTAAGTTAATAGTAATGGCAAAAACCACAGTTACTTTTGCACCAACCTAATAGCACAATATCTAGTAAATGTTACATGCCTAATTAAGGAATAATAGAATCAACTAGAACGTGTTAGTGCCCTGCAAAGCATCTCTAATAATCTCCAAAGAATATCTTGTGTTAACTTGAAAGGTAAACCTCTTGTGAAAAATTCCTCAGCCTCTTCATAATTATTGGATTCTCTTGAGTTTCTTACTCTCCTTGCTGTACTGGTTCTATTTAGGTTCAAACTTAATGACTCTTCCTCCAGGAGGGGCAACTATCCTTATTTTCTCTAGTGTAGTCCTTCTTGATACTTAGCTCTTCCTCACTGGAACTTGGCAGCAGTCAGTCTGCATTCTACTGTTTTGTTGTTTGTTTGTTTGTTTGTTTGTTTGTTTGTTTCTAGGAGAACACTCTCTGCAACTTTTTGGGAACCTGTACACACAAAACTTACCTGTCAGTAATCCCTGGCTCCCCTGATAGTTATCAGGATAGTATGCAGCTAACATTAGAGACACTGTGCAGGAATAGCCCAGACATAGGAAGTTGGTAGAGGCCGTAGGTTGGATGAAGGAAAGGAAATGAGGATAAGGGAGTAGGAAGAACTAACGAGAGTCATTGGCAGTAGACAAGAAGTCAGAGAATAGAGGAGAGAAAGGATTGAGATCACAAGGGAGGAAAAACAGATGGGCAGGATATGAAGGATGTTATAACCATGGAAGAAGTATGGGAAGAAAAGCAAATGGGTGCATGAAAAAGAAATGACATCTCACTTTGAAATGTGTATCTTACCATTCATTTATGTTGATTTACAATTTATAGGGCCAGGAAAATTCTCTGTGTTGGGCTGCTTTAGACAAAAATGAAAGCGAAATGGTAACTTCTAAGGGTAAGTACAAAGTATGTGTTTTGATATGTTACTACTTTGACGGGATAATGTTATACTTTTCCTTTATTAGTATTAAGTTTGGGTGGAACAGATTTTTGTGATAGCTTATAAGCATCAACTTGGATATGCATTTATCAAATCATTAGGTGGAAAAACAGGATATTCATTATTGTCAGTCACTATCTTTCTGGCTTTTTTCCCAGATAATTTAGAAGATGAAACTGAAGAGGATGACCTATTTGAAACTGAGTTTAGACAATATAAGAGAACATATTACATGACGAAGATGGGGGTTGATGTAGTATCTGAGTACGTTTTTGCCAATGCTTTTATTTTAAAATAGAAAAATTCAGATTTTGCAGTTCTCCAGAAAACAGCATAATTTTGATAAAGCAGTGGGAGAAAAAGGATTTTTCTATGAATTATTGTAGATGTTTCAACTAGTCTAGTTTTGGAAAAGATGGTATTAATTCTGACTTGTATTATATTCCTGTGAAAAAATTGCTAAAGAGAAAATGATCCTTATTTATAAGGAAGTTTGTTACAAAGTTGTTTATAATAGTAAAAAATTAGAAATGATCTAAATGTCCAGTAAGAAGGTTCGTCGTAATTGTCCACGACCTCATCATTGCAGTCACTCACTATCTCTGTCACCTCTTCCATCTCCAGAATCTGCAGAACTGTAACTGGTACTTGCAGAAAGTTCATAACAATTTTGAAAGATGCTTATAGTATATTGTTAAGTACAAATTGTAAAGGCAGGTCATAAAATCATGTATACAGTATGCTCTCATTAACACTTAGAAAAACCTAGATATAGAAGAAAGATTGGAAGAAACAGTACAAAATGTAAAAGTGATGGCTATAAGATGACAAAAATGCTTTTCTTCATTACCCAGGTTTTTACCCACGAGGAAATAGTTCTTTTATAATAAAAAAGCAATATTTTTCATGTTAAAAAAGTACCTCTCAGAAATATGTAGTTATGGAATTTCTCCGTAAATACTTTGACCTTTAGCCCAGGACTCTGTTTTGTTTTTTGGTAATTTGAAGACTTATTTTACTCAAACTTAGAAGATAAGTCATTTGGTTTTTGAGAAAGAAAGGATTCGAGGGAATATTGTTCACATATAGCACTTTTCAAAGTGTTCTAGCTGCTGGAACCAAATTTTAAGATCTTCCTGATTTGCTCCTTTGCTTCTCTCAGATATCATCCTATATAAAGAAGATTCCCATCCCTTTCTCTCATGTCACCCCCACTGTTTAAGAGAGTGGTGGTGTTACTATGGAAAGCTTCGTTGGGTAAATCTTCAAACTTTGGACCAAAGAAGTTTTACATTAACTGAATAAATATGAATAACAGGTTTATCTATTTTGATAGTTGGTTTAGGAAAACTATAATGTGACAGGATGGAATTTCTGAAAATATTTTGGAGTTTTTAGGATTATAATTTTTAGCTATAAATAGCTAATTCATTGATTAAACTATCTGAGGTAAAATGTTGTATCAGCAGATATCATGCTTAAAGACACTGGCCTGTCTTCAAAAAATATATTGTAATGAAAATATTCTGTTTTCAGTGACTTTCTGGCTGATCAAGCTGCATGTTATGTTCAGGCAATACAGTGGATTTTGCACTATTACTATCATGGAGTTCAGTCCTGGAGCTGGTGAGAGAATAAAAACAAAAATAGTTTGTCTTTTCATAATGATTCATTCTACTAGAGTCTTATTTAGGGAGCACTTCCTTTTATTTCTACTTATAATTTTTTTTTTTTTGAGATGGAGTCTCACTCTGTTGCCCAGGCTGCAGTGCAGTGGCATGATCTGGCTCACTGCAGTCACCGCCTCCTGGGTTCAAGCAATTCTCCTGCCTCAGCCTCCTGAGTAGCTGGGATTATAGGCTTGTACCCCTATGGCTGGCGAATTTTTGTATTTTTAGTAGAGATGGGGTTTCGCCATGTTGGCCAGGCTGGTCTTGAACTTCTGACCTTAGGTGATCACCCACCTCAGCCTCCCAAAGTGCTAGGATTACAGGTGTGAGCCACTGTGCCTGCCTCTCCTTATGGTAAGTTTTTTTAAAGTAGCATACAACCAAGTTTAAATGAAATATAGGTAATCTCTTCTCCAGCCCTAGCAGATGGCTTATAGTAAGAGGTCTTGGTTAATGTAATGATTTAATGTTCTCTATCAAGGTTAATCAAGTGTAACAAAGTCTTGATAATTATTGGGTTTGAGTGATGGTTATGTGAAGGTGTTCATTATATTCTCTTTACATTTTTTGTGTTTGCTAAAAAATTCTCTATCAAGAATAATTATTGAAGTGGCTGGGTGCAGTGGCTCACACCTGTAATCCCAGCATTTTGGGAGGCGAAAGTAGGCAGATCACTTGAGGTCAGGAGTTTGAGACCAGCCTGGCCAACATGGTGAAACCCCATCTTTACTAAAAATACAAAAATTAGCTGGGCATGTTGTGTGCCTCTGTAGTCCCAGCTACTTGGGAGGCTGAGGCAGGAGAATCACTTGAACCTGGGAGGTAGAGGCTGCAGTGAGCTAAGCCAAGATCGCGCCACTGCACTCCAGCCTGCGCAACAGAGCAAGACTCTGTCTCAAAAAAAAAAAAAAAAAGAAGAAAAAAGAAAGGAGTTATTTTCTTTCTTTCTTTCTTCTTTCTTTTTTTGTTTTCTTTTCTCTTTCTTCTTTCTTTCTTTCTTACTTTCTCTCTCTCTCTCTCTTTCTTTCCTTCCTTCCTTTCTCTGTCTGTCTCACTCTGTCACCCATGCTAGGTGCACTGGTACAGTCTTGACTCACTGCTGCAACCTCCCCTTCCTGGGTTCAAGTGATTATCATGCCTCAGCCTCCTGATTATTTGCTTTTACTGGAAATAGTAATACTTTTATTTCTCTCGGATTTGTATTCTAGCAAATCCCATCTGCATTTTCAAACCATCCACCAAAGTAGGAAAATAAAAAGCCAAAAAATGATGCAGTGAATACTAGAGACTTTTAGATGATAACACAACTCTGTTTGATTTGGTTTTGTTCAGATCACCTCTGTTGGGCTCTGTTTCAGAGTGCCATCCAGCAATACAAACCAATGCAAAATAATGTGACATTAGTTATCTTTGAAAAAAGTTTTATAATCACCTGATTCTCAGGGCCTCTCTGAGGAGCAATCTCATGAAGAAAATCCTTGATTTGCCATTTTTAAAATAGAGTGAATGTAAATTATTCCTGTTGTAACTTACATTAAGGCCAAGCATATAAAAAGCATGCTCTCATATAATCTTCACAACTATTTACATTGTTTTCTCCCTTTTACAGATGAAGAAATTGAGGCTCTGAAAGGTTAAGAAAGATTAGGGAATCTTTCTAAAGATTATACACCCAAGCAAGAGCCAGTCAAAGCCTATCTTTTTCCAAAGTCTATACATTTTCTATTCCACATGGCATTTGACCTCCTAAACTTCACCATTTTTTGGAAATGTATGCCATAATTATGGAATACAAAAACATTTCAATTTTTTTGGTATCCAGAGTCAAACATTAGGAGCATACTGAAATTTTTCAAAATTGTTGTTCAAAGCATTATAAAATATTTATGCCTGTAACTAAGATGAGAAGGTAATAAAAACAAAAACATAGTGTATCTGATTGATACATGGCTTCATCCTTATCACAAATATAAAATAAGCATACTAATTCAAAGATAAACATTCTTAGATCTGACTGGTAATAGCTAGATAAGCTCAGACTCACTTTTCTTCCTCTCGTTGTTAAGCTTTTACCAGAACATTCAACTGTTCCAAGCCTCTTGCTTAAATGATCCATGCTCAAGTGACCAAACTGAAAGTCTTCTGACTACCTCATTTCTGGTTCAATTTCTTGATTGGAAGATTCACAATCAACATTTTGAAAATTAAAATAAACATTACATTATATGTGTTTTTCAATTACCTGATTCATTCCAATTTCAGAAATGTGAAACCACACTTTAAAAATTCAGGAAATATAACATTTGTTGCCATTGGATGACCTATGTTTTCCATCAGTGCTAGTTTCTTATATTCAAATGGTAGAATTATGGGTGGTACTAATTTTTAAAAATTATTTTTATATGTTGTGAAAAATAAAATATGGGGAAAAGTATATGCTTAGTATTAACCTATTTCATAAAGATGCCAGTTGTTTAAAACTCAGTTTTGTTTTATAGGTACTATCCTTACCATTATGCACCTTTTCTATCTGATATACGCAACATCAGTACACTCAAAATCTATTTTGAACTAGGAAAACCTTTTAAGCCTTTTGAACAGCTTCTGGCTGTACTTCCAGCAGCTAGCAAAAATTTACTTCCTGCATGCTACCAGGTGGGTTTTAGAATTGAATGTTTTTATGTCCTTTTTGATATTTAGGAGCTCTTCCTCCAAACCTAGAAACAGTAATACTCAAATTTATTTGGTAGCTGAATATTTATTTTCAGTTTAAAACCATAGCATTTCTTTAACAAGTCCCTTGAAAAGTAATTCCTTGATTTAAAGTTAGCTTTGTTTTAAAGATGCAAATAAATTCCATAAACCATTCAGAGCCTGGTTTCATTTTCAGCACCTTTAAACACGTTTTCAATTTGTCCCCACACTGAAAAAAGTAGACTAAAACAGACAAAATCTGAAGCTATCTACTTTGTCCAAAATTTACAGATTCATTCCTCTTCCCTTTACTCTCTACCTTTTGGAATAGGGATGGTTCTAATAAGTCATTTATCCCAACAGCAGTACTACCTCAGTATATATTTATTTCTAAACATTTATCAAATTGTGAAATAAAAAGTTTTCTTTGGTAAACATATTTCATGTAACAGGAGGAAAATATTTCAGGGGTGATAAGGTTACCAAAATTACACTAAGCTTACTAAGGTGATTCTGAAGTTACACTTTGTATCGTTTTTTTAAGGGTAACAATCTATTCTTTTAATTCCATGGTTTGGTCAGGAATTGGAGTAGACACACACACATCCTTTACTTCTTTAGCAGTGTCAGACTCTGTTCTGCATCTTTTTGAACCTTAGCCTCTCCTTGATCTTGGCTTCCCTTTCTTCATAAGTTTCTTTGATTCTTTTTTCCCTACCTTCAGATACAATATGCTTTAATACTCAACCACTCTGGACCAGCATGACCATGCAAGTGTTTTATAGTGTTTTTTATTGCACAGTGCCCATGCCATACTGGTTATTTTAAATATTTTGAGTATTACTCTAAGAATATACTATGTTATTTCCTTATGCTTTATTTGCCTACCTCTGTTACAAAGTCATAGAAACGTGTTATTGACTATTTCTCTTTGATATTAGTGGTGTAGTAGTTCTTGGGTATTAGGATATTTTTCTTTTTAAACTATCTTGGGTGACAGTTGATATCTTAATAGATTCAATTCATCAGGATATGAAAGTAAATTGTTAATTTCAGGCTAAAAATAGAGGACTACTAGAAGCCTTTTAGATGAACTGAAATGAAGTCTGAATAGAAAAACAATTTAGTTGTATGTCTTGTAGAGTGAAAAACAATAAAAAATTTAAAATGAATATTGAGAGGATGATTTTGCCGCATAACTCAGTAAAATATATAATCGATGAGTGGCAGTGAAATTAGAATTCTTGTAGTTGAAAATCAAAATATAGCAAGTATATTGTGACTTATCTAAGATATAAAAAATTAATTTGCTTTGCTTAGAAATTTTAAACTAACATATAAGGAAATATAAATACATTAACAAAAAGCTATATTGATAATAGTTCTTATATTTCTGTTATGCTATTTTATATTTTCACAGCATTTGATGACCAGTGAAGACTCACCAATTATAGAATATTACCCACCTGATTTTAAAACTGACCTAAATGGGAAACAACAGGAATGGGAAGCTGTGGTGTTAATCCCTTTTATTGATGAGGTCAGTGTATGAAGTAATCATTATATACATATACATTCTTAGTCAGAGATTATTTCACATAAGTTAATGAGCAATGAGTTTTAATCACCATTTATGTTTTGTTAATGAAATTTAGCTACCCTCTTCATTATGTATATAAAAGCTTGTAGGTATGCTAATTATAAGAAGGCTAAAGTGGCTTTACTATTATTAGACAAAGTAGTCTTCAAAACAAGGAGTATCATTACCAGAGATAAAGAGATATTTTATACAGATACAAGAGTCAGTTCAGTTCAAGGAGACATAAAAATCCTAAATATATTGCACCTAATAAAACAGCCCAAAATACATAAAGCAAAAATTATCAGAATTATAGCTGGAAATTTCAACCCTTTGCACAAGAAGACAAAAAATCAGTAAGGATAAAGAAGATTTGAATAATGCTATAAACCTACTCATAGAATTAAATTATAAATAGTAAAAAAGATCTGGGAACTGCTCATATGTTTTGAGAGTAAATAGCACACTTCTAAATAACCTGTGATGAAAGAAGAAATTAAAAGAGAAATTAGAAATATTTTAATCTGAATGATAATTAAAATACAGTGTATCATAATCGGGGCTGAGTGTGGTGGCACACACCTGTAATCCCAACAGTTTGAGAGGCCAGAATGGGAGGAATTCTTTTTTTTTCCTCAGGAAAGAAAAAAAAAGGATCCATGGTCAGTATGATATGACTAAAGCAGGGCTTAAAAGGATATTTAAGGTTCTAGATTATGCTAAACAAGAAAAAGATTTAAAATAAATTACCTAAGCTTCTGCCTTAAGAAGATAGAAAAAGAAGAGCCAATTAAACCCAAATTAAGCAGAATAAAGGAAATACAATAAAAGGAGCAGAAATCTACAGAAAATGAACAAACAATGAAGAAAAATTAATGACATTAAAAGTTGTTTCTTCGAAAAGATTAATAAAGTCAGTAAATCCTACCTAGACTGATCAAGAAAGTTAAATAAACGGGAAGGCAGACATAAATTACCAATATTAGGAATGAAAGAGGAGATACTTTATAAATCCTACATGTAGTAAAAGGGTAGTTAAGGAATGTGATCAAACTTTATGTCAACAAATTCAACAGCCTAGATGAAGTGAACATATTTCATCACAACTTAGCAAAACTCACAGAATATAAAAATCTGAATAGTCTTAGATCTTCTAGCCCAGGTGTCTTCACTTGTGAATTCTAGCAAACATTTAAGAAATAATGTCAATCTTAACACAAACTTTCAGAAAATAGAAGAGGGGAAATTCTTCCCAACATTTTATTAGACTAGCTTCTTCCAGATACCCAAATTAGATGTGGCATTAAAAGAAATGAAAATTTTTGCATCCCCTAAAAGTAGATGCAAAAACTCCTAATAAAATAACGTGAGAGCAAATCTGGCAGCATGTAAGAAGGATAATAGTCATGACCAAATGGGATTTATTTTAGAAATAGAAAGTTAGTTTGCAATGTGATTTGCCACATTATCAATATTTAACATCCAGCTTTTTTTTTTTCACCTTCCACTGTCTGACTAAGAATATTTTTTCATCAACATCCAATTTTAATAAAAATGTTCAACAAACAGGGATAACAGGAAACTTCCTCAACCTTGTGATAAAGGCACATAAAAAATCTTACTGCAAACAACATACTTAATAGTAAAAGAAGGACCATTTTTCTGTAAAGTCAAGAATAGGACAAGATATCCATTCTAAGCACTTCTTTCTAACCTTTTACTAGAAGTTCAGTGTGTTAAGATGAACAAAATAAGTAAAATTGTTTTTATTTGCAGGTGGCGTTATTATCTGTGTAAAAATTCTAAGGAATCTTCAAAACAGAAACTGTAATAAGTAACTTTAGCAAGGTTACAGAGTATAATAAGATCTGTACAAAAACTAATTCTTTTTCCATATACTAGCAACAAACCAATTGAAAATTCAAAATGTTTAAGAGGCTTAAAGATTCTGCTTAAAATAGCATTTAAAAATATAAAATACACAGCTATAAACTTAACAACATATGTGCAAGCCCTCTACCCTGAAAAGTCTAAAGTATTGAGAGATGGAAAACCTAAATAAATGAAGGGATTATATCATGTTCATGGATTTGAAGACAACATTGTTAAGGTGTACATTCTTCTCAGTTTGATCTTTACACTCAATCCCAGTGAAAATCCCTAGCAAGTTTTTATGTAATTGAAAATACGATTCTAAAGTTTTTATAAGATTACAAGGAGGATAGCCAAAACAATCCATATAAAGAACAATGTTGGAGGATTTACATTACCTGCTTTCCAGACTTACCATGAAGCCACATTAATCAAGACAGTGTGTTATTGGTGTAGCAATAAGCAAATAGATAAATTGGAGCAGAAAGAGTTCACCCCCAAATATATGTTTATGGAGTTAATTCATCTTCAGTTAAGGCACCAAAGCATTCAGTGAGTAAAGAAAGTGCTTTTCAAAAGCTGGTGCTGGAATAACTGGCTATATCTGTGAAAAAAAGTGAATCTTGACCCATACCTCACACCATCTACAAAACTTAATTTAAAATATGTTATAGATATAAATGTATTAATAAAAGCTAAAACTATAAAACTTCTTGAAGCAAAGTTAGAAGACAATTTTGATCAAGACTCTCAAATCACTAACCATAAAAGAAAAGAATTGAGAATATAGATTTCACCAAAATCAAAAAAATTTCCACTTATCAGAAGATTCTATTAAAAAAAGAATAGATAAGCCACAGACTAGCAGAAAAAATATTTTGCAGAACATCCATGTGCATGGGACTGGTATCCAGAGTATATAACCAATTCCTACAATTCAAGCTAAAGACCCAGAACCCAGTTTTTTAAATGGGGAAAATATTTTTGAAGGGCCATTTCACAAAGCAAGATATACAAATAATAAGCAATGGAAAAGTGCCTAAAATCATTAACCAACAGGTAAATGTAAATTAAAAACATGATAAGATACCACTATACTATAATACCAGTGGAATGGAAAAAACTTAAAAGGCATACCCCATATTAGCAAGACTGCAGCGATTGGAATTTTTATACACTGATACTGGGAATATAAAATAGATAGAAGCACTTTTCATATCTATCTGGCAGTTTCTCATAAAGTAAATTATATGCCTACCCTAGGACCCAGCAATTCCATTCTTAGATATTTACCAAGAGGAAAGGAAAGTAGGTTTAAAAAATGTTTTGTACAAGACTGTCCATAATAGCTAAACTGGAAACCATCCAATACCAGTCAACAGGACAACAGATAAGTAAATTGTGGTGCAGATTAAGCATCCCTAATCTGAAAATCAGAAATTCGAAATGCTCCAAACTTAGAAACTTTTAGCATCAACATGATGCCACAAATAGAAAATCTACACCTGGCATCATGGGATGGGTTGCAGTCAAAATGCAGGTGCACAACACACAACTTATTTGCATCCCAAAGGACAGAAGACCCTCCTAGCCCTCTTCAACTGCAGTATACCTTTTCTGCATATACCCAGATTCCCCACCCAAGCACATCCACAAAGGGTAATAAAATGGCACACGTGTAGGCCAAATGTACCAATGTGTGGGTTCCCCACAATGCCCCAAATGGGACCCAAGCCTGTGTGAATTACTCACTGTATTACTTTGCTTATTCTTTGTTCTGGTGTGAAGATTGTGTTGAAAATGTCAAAAAGGACTGCAGCTACCCCTATGGTTGTCTGTGTCAAGAAAAAAAGGAGGCATTTATATTTACCTGTAGCATAGAAAGTCAAGTTGTTGGAGAAACTAGACAGCAGTATAGGTGTGAACTGTCTTTCAGAAGAGTATGATGTTAGAATGTCCATATATGACCTGAGGAAACAGAAGGGTAAGCGGTTGATACTCTGTGCTGAAAGTGATGAGCGGAAGTTGATGAAAAAGAGAATACTGCATAAAGCTACAAATGAAGATATCAGTCATGTATTGAAGTACCATATCTGTCAGCACTGCAGTGAATACATGCCATTTAATAGCAGGCTGATAATGAAACAAACAGATCTATCACAGTGAACTGGAAATTGAAGAGAACTGTGAACATTCAACAGACTGGTTGCAAAAATTTAAAAGACACAGTGCTCACTTCAGCAGTATCTATACTGAAAAAAACTGGAATGATACAGAGAAGTTTAGCATGGCCCCTGGGCAAGCATGACATGCAAATTCGGCATTCCATAGTAAAAAATAATAATAAAAATAGAAACAATAGGCCAGGCAAGGTGGCTTATACCTATAATCCCAGCACTTTGGGAGGCCAAGGTGGGCAGATCACTTGAGGTCAGGAGTTCAAAATCAGCCTGGCCAACTAAAGTAAAGTCAGACCAGCCTGACTTTACTAAAGATACAAAAATTAGGTGGGTGTGATGGTGCATACCTGTAGTCCCAGCTACTCAGGAGGCTGAGGCATGAGAATTGCTTGAACCCAGGAGGCAGAGGTTGCAGTGAGCTGAGATTGTGCCACTGCACTCCAGCCTGGATGACAGAGTGATACTCAGTCTCAAAAATAAATAAATAAATTTTAAAAGACACAGCATTGAATTTTTAAATGTTTGGCATGATAAAGCACCTGCTGATCACGAAGCAAGAGAAATTCATTGACACATTTGCCAAGGTCTTTGCTAATGATGCCAGAACAAGTCTGTAATAGTGATGAAACATCACTGTTTGGGCATTATTGCCCCAGAAAGACACTGACTGCAGCTGATAAAACAGCCCTTCCAAGAATTAAGGATGCCAAGGACCAAATAACTGTGCTGGGATATACTTATGCAGCAGGCATGCATAAGTAAACTTGCTGTGATAGGCAAAAGCTTGTGTTCTCACTGTTTTCAAGGAGTGAATTTATTACCAGTCCAATATTATGCTAATAAAAAGGCATGGATCACCAGGGACATTTTTTTCAGATTGGTTTCACAAACATTTTGTACCAGCAGCCTGTGCTCACTGCAGGGAGGCTGACTGGATGTTGACTGCAAGATTTTGTTATATCTTGACAACTGTTCTGCTCATCCTCCAGCTGAAATTCTCATCAAAAATAATGTTTATGGTTCATATCTGTAATCTCAGCATGCCTGTAATCTCAGCACTTTGGGAGGATTGCCTGAGCCCAGGAGTTCAAGTCCACCCTGGGCAACATTGCAAGACCCAATCTCTAAAAAAAAGAAAGAAAAAATTAACTGGATATCGTGGTATATGCCTGTATTCCCAGCTACCTGGGAGTCTGAAGTGAGAGGATCACTTGAACCCAGGAAGTCGAGGCTGCAGTGAGCCATAATTGCCTCACTGCACTCCAGCCTGGGCATCAGAGTAAATCCCTGTCTCAAAACAAAAACAAAAATGTTTATGCCTTTATGCCATGTACTTTCTCCCAAATATGACTTCATTAATTCAGCCATGTCACCAGTTGTATCCAAAAAATTGTTGCTAAGATAATTGTCAAGAAGCTTTTTTCCTATATTTTATTCTAGTAGTTTTATAGTTTAAGGTCTTTATGTTTAGGTTTTTAATCCATTTTGAGTTGATTTTGTTTATGGTAAGATAAAAGTCCAAGTTTCTTCTTCTGCATGTGGATATTCAGTTGTCTCAACACCATTTATTGAAGAGACAATTCTTGCCCTATTGTGTGTTCTTGGCAACCTTGTCAAAAATCAGATAGTATAAATTATGGATTTATTTATGGGCTCCCTGTTTTGTTGCATTGGTCTATATGTCTTATTTAAAGACTTTTACGTATGTTTACCCTTTGCATTTTCTCTTTTGTAATTTGCCTGTTTATATTCTCTCTCCCATTTTTCTTTTTCTTTTGATTTCTAGCTACTTTGTATATTAGAAATAGTTTTCCTCAGTATCACATCTGTCTCTTCATTTGTATATGGCATCTTCTGTCATATATATTATCTTTTACTTAAAAAATCTCTTTCCCCTCAAGGCTGTCAGAATTTTTTCTGTCTTCCTTAAATAAAAGAAAGTGATACAGAATAAGTCTTTTTTCCTCAATATACAGAATAACTATTTGTGCTCTTGAAAAACAAAATTTTATTACTCTAAATCATCAATACCCACCTAGATTTTCTTCTGATACATTTATTATTTTGTTATTGTGATACTTGTTTTTATATATGGTAGGAAGTTAGAAGTGTATATGCTTTTTTTTTTTCCAGCTGGATAGCTACTTAGGACATCATCATTATTTAAATACCTAAAGGACATGCATTTGAGTCTATTATTGAACTTCATTCTGTTCTTCTGGTCTGTTGGTGTCTTTCAGTGCCAATACTAGTGTTTTGATTACAGTAACTTTATCAAAAGTGACAGGATCCAGTAAGACAAGTTCCTGGTTACTGTTTACTGTTCATACATTCATTCTTCCATATTAACACTGGTATCTTATTCTTTTTTTAAAAAAGTTATTTTAAACCATTGATATCCTGAGTGAAATTACTTTAAATGTAAAAGTTAATTTGAATGATGGGTATTGCTATACTACAGAATTTGTAAAGTAACAGATTAATGCTCTGTGATTTATGATACAATAATTGTAATAGATTTACACTTAAAATTTGATTTTCTGCTGCCTTGCTTATTTGCACTTTAGTGACTGCTGTTTGGGTAATAGCTTCAGAGGACTTTGCAGTAGCAGCCATATTCTAGGGCCCTTTAAAACAGTAAATAGCTTATGACTTTTTCATGCAATAAAATGGAAGAGTTTCATTAGTTAAGATTTTGTTTTTCAAGAGCACAAATAGTTATTCTGTATATGGAGGAAAAAAGACTTATTCTGTGTGTTGAGATTACAGAATTTTTGTACTTTTAATCTTTCTCTTCAATCTTTGTATTCAGAAGCGATTGTTGGAAGCCATGGAGACATGTAACCACTCCCTCAAAAAGGAAGAGAGGAAAAGGAACCAACATAGTGAGTGCTTAATGTGCTGGTATGATAGAGACACAGAGTTTATCTATCCTTCTCCATGGCCAGAAAAGTTCCCTGCCATAGAACGATGTTGTACAAGGTAATGTTATTTGGTAATTTTTCAACAACAAAAGGAGCCCTCCTAACATAGGTGTGGGGACTTGGGGAGAGGGAGCTTTGAATATCAATTTGGAGAATTAGCAAATAGTTTAGACAATTGATAACCAATGAGTTGCATCTGACTTGCTGAGTGAGTTATAATTGTTGTGTCTGTAATTCTCTACTTGGGTCAGATTCTGCATCTCTCTTTCCTTCTTCTATTAAAAGTGTTTGAATTTTTTCTCTAGTGTATATCCTTGCACTTTGTCTCCCTCGAATGGACATGTGAATTTTTGTTTCCATTGTCAATGTCTCTGCTCCCAGCATCATTTGATATGCTGTGACATTGATGATTACACTCCCCAGCCACCCAACTAGAAAGAAGAAAATAAGAAATAAAATAGCTCCATTTTTTCTCTTCATTAAAATGTCTTGTTTTTTCTCTTCTCTCATCTTCCTTGCAAATACTCTAACCAGGTAGCAATTGAGTTGCAAATAAAGTGAACATCTCTCAGTTATAACTTTTTCTTTTGTTAAAGCAAAGAGAAAGATAAAATAAACATTATAAAATGTTTATTTTCTATTCTGGGTTTTGGAACATGGACAAAATAGAGATCTGTGTTATGCTTCACATTTTCTCTTAAAATTTGTATATATAATTTTGTTTTAGATTAGTGGGAAAAATCTCTACTTAGTAATCTACAGACGTGATTATGTCTAGACCAGTAACATTAGAGAAACTGGTCATCTGCTTGTGTTTTCTTTGTCTAGAACTAATTGTCATTCTCTTCTTTTTTTTTTTTGAGACGGATTCTTGCTCTGTCGGTTAGGCTGAAATGCAGTGGTGCAATCTCAACTCACTGCAACCTCTGCCTCCCAGGTTCAAGCTATTCTCCTGCCTCAGCCTCCTGAGTAGCTGGGCCTACAGGTGCATGCCACCATGCCTGGCTAATTTTTGTAGTTTTAGTGGAGACGGGATTTCACCATGTTGGCCAGGATGCATTCTCTTCTTTAAAAGCAAGGATGCTCTTACAGTTTATTCAAGGGAAAGTTAAAAAACTAATTGTTTGTAATGTTTTAATTTTAAATTAAATGCCTTGATTTATTTTCTAGGTATAAAATAATATCATTAGATGCTTGGCGTGTAGACATAAGCAAAAACAAAATAACCAGAGTTGACCAGAAGGCATTATATTTTTGCGGATTTCCTACTCTGAAACACATCAAACACAAAGTCAGTGGCTATTTAGTTCAGAATTTTTTCACTTTATTAAGTGTGAAGTGATTATGGAGAAATAATTAAAATTAAATTCTTTGAATTCTTTTAAAGTTTTTTTTGAAGAAAAGTGGCGTTCAAGTATTCCAGCAAAGCAGTCGTGGAGAAAACATGATGTTGGAAATCTTAGTGGACACAGAATCAGATGAACTTGTAAGTGTTTTATTTATCATTCATTTATTAGATGCTTATTATGTATTAAACTGTAGCTGCTGGGCGGTTTACCAAAGAGGTATTACATGTTATAACTCCGGAAATTCAGAGCCTAAATAAGGATAAAGCAAAGAAACATTCATACTAATTAGATAATAGTTTAAGAACCTGTATCATTGTGACACAATGAATATACACATTTTCTAGGAATTTTTAAAAGGAGATGAGCTATGTAAGCCAAAAATTAAGTATAGACTTGTAAATGAGAATAGGCTTGAGCTGAGTGCTGAAAAAAACAGGTTAGGACAAAAAAAAAGGAGGGGAAAGGCATTCTAGTCCAAAGAAATATCATGAGCCAGTCATTTCCGTCAAAAATGTGATATATTACTGCTTTTAACCTTTTTGTGTGTCTGAACTATTTCTTAACACTTACTCTTTTCTGTAGAATAAATGTGATATATTTGAAGACAAGGAATAAATAAGGCTTATTGAAGCAGAGGGTTTGTGTTGGGAAATAGTGGAAGGTAAGGTTGAAAAAACATATTGAGGCTAGATTATGGAGAACCTTGAGTGCCAGGCTAAGGACTATTTTTTCTCATGACCATTATCTTGAAATTGGTATTTTCATAAAGATTAATTTGGTGGCAGTATAATAAACTAAATTACACAAGAGAGAAATAGAAGAAAACGGGAAAGCTTTCAAGTTTAATGGTTGTATCATCAGGTGATAGAGACATAAACTATGGAAGTAGCAATAGATCTAGATGAGCAAGATGACATTAAACTGATAGGTTTCATTATTTGTGCAAATACAGGGTGTGAAAAGAGAAACTAATAGTAAATATGACTGAGCTATTCAGGCTAACTAAAAAAATTATAGTTAGTATAATTATAGAAAGATAAAACAGAGAAGTTGATGGTTTACAGGGTTGAAATGGTAAATAATGATGGAATTTTAAGGTGACATAGGATGTTTAACTGTAACTGCCTTGCCAGCCTTTCTTAACTAGTGTTTCACAAGATGGATAAGCCCTAATGCCCTAAGTCATTCATTGTACATAATAAATTAACTTACCTTTTGTGCATTTAGAACAGTAGTAATTATGTACCATCCTTGAGAGAATTGAGCAAGTAGACATTTTTGCTAGAGCTTAGAGAGATATAGGAATATTCAAGTTGTCAACAAAGAATTGATGACTTGAGGTTCATTTCCCTGGTGGCAAGGTACATTTAGTGTTCATGGTCTCAGCGTAAAGAAATGCCCACAGTTATAAATGGTGAAGAGGAAGCCAATAGAAGCAGAGAGGTAAGAAAGAAGGATTCCAAAGTAAAATAGAGAAGCAGAAAAATGGAGCAGAGGATGTAATCTGCATAAATCTGAAGAATGAAAACTCAAATAAGATCTGTGAATTTGTCTATTAGAACATCAACGTTGATCTTTGAAAATTCTATTTCAGTAGATTGGTGGAAGCAGAATTTCAGTTCCTGAGGACGAGGCTAGGATTGGGTAGATGGGAAGTAAAGGTAGTAAGTATTAAGCCCTTGGTCAAGAAGTTCATCATTTATTTATTTATTTATTGAGACAGAGTCTCACTGTTGCCTAGGCTGGAGTGTAGTGGCACAATCTCGGCTCACTGCAACCTCCACCTCCTGGGTTCAAGTAATTCTCCTGCCTCAGCCTCCTGAGTAGTTGGGATTACAGGCACCTGCCACCATGCCCAGCTAATTTTTGTGTTTTTAGTAGAGTCAGGGTTTCACCATGTTGGTCAGGCTGGTCTCAAACTCCCAACCTCAGGTGATCCACCTACCTGGGCCTCCCAAAGTGCTGGGATTACAGGTGTCAACCACCATGCCTGGCCAAGAAGTTTATCATTGAAAGGGATGATAGAAACATAACTATAGATAAGAGAAGATGCAGCTGATAAAGCAAAATCCATGGAGAAAGGAAGTTTTAAAGGCAGTGTAGAGGGAAAGGATGTTTATTATGACAGGACCCCATGTGAGTTTAATAAGGGATTTCACCTAGGGCTTAAATAAAAGGATTAATCTGGGAAAGGAAGACAACTATTTCTTCAGAAACTAAAGGAAAGACTGGGAGAATGAATTTAGAAATAGATATATAGAAGGGAAAAGGAGGAGGTTTTCAAGATGGCCGATTAGGAGGAAGTCGGGATCGCAGCTCCGAAAGAAGGCGCAGGGGGTGAGTGGACGCCGCATTTCCAGACAGATTTTTACTGACCACAGACCAGGGGATTAACAGGAGGAGGAGCCACACGGATCACCAGCGCCGCTGGTTTGAGCGGAGCGGCGCGCCGCTCAACCTACGCCCTGAGGTGGGGGGCGGCGGATCCACGTACAGAGCGAGAGAGACTGAATCACCTCTGAGCCAGCAAGGGGAGCTGAAGCAGGGATTCAAGCCAGGACACTCCCGGGCAAGGGCGCGCCACGAATCTCAGAGCCGCTGCTTTGGCTGATGCAGCGGCTCACAGGGCAGCGGATTTTTACTGCCCACAGACCAGGAGATACACAGGTGGAGAAGCTCCACGGGTTGCCAGCGCTGCTGGTTGGACTGGCGCGGCTGCTCTGCCTGCACCCGAGGCAGGGAGCGGCGGCCCCTTGTGCAGAGTGAGCAAGACCGGATCCCCTCTGGGCCAGCAAGGGGAGCTGAGGCAGGGACTCAACCCAAGAGTTTCTTGGGCAAAGAGGATGCCTCCGGAAACACGGCTGAACACGGGACGGTCCAGCTCTGTGGAGGAGGGGCGTCACCCACTGGGAAACACCCTGCAGTTCCCAGGACAATTTGCCCACAGCAGCTCAACGAAGCCTCTGCGGGCTGAGTGTGACTAGGCTGCCACCTTGTGGGCAGGGAAAACCATTGCAACAGTGGAAAATCATAACGCCCTAATTCCCTGGGACAGACCACCTAGGGGGAAGAAAAGGGGGTTTATGAGTTCAGCTACTACAGACTTAAAATTACCAAAATCAGAAAGACAGCAACTACAAAGTCGATAGGTGGATAAATCCACAAAGATGGGAAGAAACCAGCGCAAAAAGGATGAAAACACCCAAAACCAGAACACCTCTCCTCCTACAAGGGAGCACAACTCCTCACCAGCAAGGGAACAAGACTGGATGGAGAATGAGCGTGATAAAATGACAGAATCAGCTTTCAGAAAATGGATAATAAGAAACTTCCGTGAGCTAAAAGAACATGTTCTAACCCAATGCAAAGAAACTAAGAACCTTGAAAAAAGACTTGACGAAATGTTAACGAGAATGGACAACTTAGAGAGGAATATGAACGAATTGATGGAGCTGAAAAACACAACACGAGAACTTCGCGAAGCATGCACAAGTTTCAACAGCCGAATTGACCAAGCAGAAGAAAGGATATCAGAGGTCGAAGATCAACTCAATGAAATAAAACGAGAAGACAAGATTAGAGAAAACAGGGTAAAAAGGAATGAACAGAGTCAACAAGAAATATGGGACTATGTGAAAAGACCTAATCTACGTTTGATAGGTGTACCTGAATGTGACAAAGAGAATGCATCCAAGCTGGAAAATACTCTTCAGGATATTATCCAGGAAAACTTCCCCAACCTAGCAAGGCAGACCAATATTCAAGTCCAGGAAATACAGAGAACACCACAAAGATATTCCTCTAGAAGAGCAACCCCAAGGCACATAATCATCAGATTCGCCAGGGTTGAAATGAAGGAGAAAATACTAAGGGCAGCCAGAGAGAAAGGTCAGGTTACCCACAAAGGGAAGCCCATCAGACTTACAGCAGATCTCTCAGCAGAAACCCTACAGGCCAGAAGGGAGTGGGGGCCGATATTCAACATCCTTAAAGAAAAGAACTTTCAACCCAGAATTTCATATCCAGCCAAACTAAGCTTCATAAGTGAAGGAAAAATAAAATCCTTTGAGAACAAGCAAGCACTCAGAGATTTCATCACCACCAGACCAGCTTTACAAGAGCTCCTGAAGGAGGCACTACACATAGAAAAAAACAACCAGTACCAGCCACTCCAAAAATGCACGAAATGGTAAAGAGCATCAACACAATGAAGAATCTGCATCAACCAATGGGAAAAACAGCCAGCTAGCATCAAAATGACAGGATCAAATTCACACATAACAATATTAACCCTAAATGTAAACGGACTAAATGCCCCAATCAAAAGACACAGATTGGCAAATTGGATAAAAAGCCAAAACCCATCAGTGTGCTGTATCCAGGAAACCCACCTCACAAGCAAGGATACACAAAGGCTCAAAATAAAGGGATGGAGGAAGATTTACCAAGCAAATGGAGAGAAAAAAAAAGCAGGAGTTGCAATTCTCATCTCTGATAAAATAGACTTTAAAGCAACAAAGATCAAAAGAGACAAAGAAGGACATTACATAATGGTAAAAGGATCAAGGCAACAAGAAGAGCTAACGATCCTAAATATATATGCACCTAATACAGGAGCACCTAGATACATAAGGCAAGTTCTTAAAGACTTACAAAGAGACCTAGACTCCCACACAATAATAGTGGGAGACTTCAACACCCCATTGTCAATATTAGACAGATCAACGAGACAGAAAATTAACAAGGATATCCAGGACTTGAACTCAGACCTGGACCAAGCAAACCTAATAGACATTTGCAGAACTCTCTACCCCAAATCCACAGAATATACATTCTTCTCAGCACCACATCACACCTACTCTAAAATTGACCACATAATTGGAAGTAAATCACTCCTCAGCAAATGCAAAAGAACGGAAACCATAACAAACAGTCTCTCAGACCACAGTGCAATCAAGTTAGAACTCAGAATTCAGAAGCCAACCCAGAACCGCACAGCCTCATGGAAATTGAACAACTTTCTCCTGAATGTTGACTGGATAAACACTGAAATGAAGGCAGAAATAAAGATGTTCTTCGAAACCAACGAGAACGAAGACACCACATACCAGAATCTCTGGGACACATTTAAAGCAGTCTCTAGAGGAAAATATATAGCAATAGGTGCCCACATGAGAAGAAAGGAGAGCTCTAAAATTGACACTCTATCGTCAAAATTGAAAGAGCTAGAGGAGCAAGATCAAAAAAACTCAAAACCTAGCAGAAGACAAGAAATAACTAAGATCAAAGCAGAATTGAAGGAGATAGAGACACGAAAAACCCTTCAAAAAATCAATAAATCCAGGAGCTGGTTTTTTGAAAAGATCAACAAAATAGACAGACCACTAGCCAGATTAATAAAAAAGAAAAGAGAGAATAACCAAATAGATGCAGTAAAAAATGATAAAGGGGATATCATCACAGATGCCAGAGAAATTCAAACCATCATCAGAGATTATTACAAACAACTCTATGCACATAAACTAGAAAACCTGGAAGAAATGGATAAATTCCTGGACAGTTGCCTCCTCCCAAGCCTAAACCAGGAAGAAGTCGAAACCCTGAATAGACCAATAACAAGGTCTGAAGTCGAGGCAGCAATTAAGAGCCTACCACCCCCAAAAAGCCCAGGTCCAGATGGGTTCACAGCTGAATTCTACTAGACATACAAAGAGGAACTGGTACCATTCCTTCTGAAACTATTCCAAATAATCCAAAAAGAGGGAATCCTTCCCAAATCATTTTATGAGACCAACATCATCCTGATACCAAAACCCGGCAGAGACTCAACAAGAAAAGAAAATTACAGGCCAATATCCATGATGAACATAGATGCAAAAATCTTCAATAAAATACTGGCAAGCCAATTGCAACAGCACATCAAAAAGCTTATCCACCATGATCAAGTAGGATTCATCCCAGGGATGCAAGGCTGGTTCAATATACGCAAGTCTATAAATGTAATTCACCACATAAACAGAACCAAAGACAAAAACCACATGATTATCTCAATTGATGCAGAGAAGGCCTTCGACAAAATTCAACAGCCCTTTATGCTAAAAACTCTCAATAAACTAGATATCGACGGAACGTACCTCAAAATAATAAAAGCTATTTATGACAAACCAACAGCCAATATCATACTGAATGGGCAAAAACTGGAAGCATTCCCTTTGAAATCGGCCACTAGACAAGGATGCCCTCTCTCACCACTCCTGTTCAATATAGTACTGGAAGTTCTAGCCAGAGCAATCAGACAAGAAAAAGAAATAAAGGGTATTCAATTAGGAAAGGAGGAAGTCAAATTGTCTCTATTTGCAGACGACATGATTGTATATCTAGAAGACCCTATCATCTCAGCCCAAAATCTCCTGAAACTGATAAGCAACTTCAGCAAAGTCTCAGGATACAAAATCAATGTGCAAAAATCACAAGCATTCCTATACACCAATAATAGACTTAAAGAGAGCCAAATCAAGAACGAACTGCCATTCACAATTGCTACAAAGAGAATAAAATACCTAGGAATACAACTAACAAGGAACGTAAAGGACCTCTTCAAGGAGAACTACAAACCACTACTCAACGAAATAAGAGAGGACACAAACAGATGGAGAAACATTCCACGTTCATGGTTAGGAAGAATTAATATCGTGAAAATGGCCATACTGCCCAAAGTAATTTACAGATTCAACGCTATCCCCATCAAGCTACCAATGACCTTCTTCACAGAACTGGAAAAAACCACCTTAAACTTCATATGGAACCAAAAGAGAGCCCGCATAGCCAAGTCAATTCTAAGCAAAAAGAACAAAGCAGGAGGCATCACACTACCAGACTTCAAACTCTACTACAAGGCTACGGTAATCAAAACAGCATGGTACTGGTACCAAAACAGAGATATAGACCAATGGAACAGAACAGAGGCGTCGGAGGCGACACAACATATCTACAACCACCCGATCTTTGACAAACCTGATAAAAACAAGCAATGGGGAAAGGATTCCCTGTTCAATAAGTGGTGTTGGGAAAACTGGCTAACCATATGCAGAAAGCAGAAACTCGACCCCTTCCTGACACCTTACACTAAAATTGACTCCAGATGGATTAAAGACTTAAACATAAGGCCTAACACCATAAAAACACTAGAAGGAAACCTAGGCAAAACCATTCAGGACATAGGCGTAGGCAAGGACTTCATGACCAAAACACCAAAAGCATTGGCAACAAAAGCCAAAATAGACAAATGGGACCTAATCAAACTCCACAGCTTCTGCACGGCAAAAGAAACAGTCAATAGAGTGAATCGGCAACCAACAGAATGGGAAAAAATTTTTGCAGCCTACCCATCTGACAAAGGGCTGATATCCAGAATTTACAATGAGCTAAAAAAGATTTACAAGAAAAAAACAAACAAGCCCATTCAAAAATGGGCCAAGGATATGAACAGATACTTTCCAAAAGAAGACATACAAGAGGCCAACAAACATATGAAAAAATGCTCTTCATCACTGGTCATTAGAGAAATGCAAATCAAAACTACATTGAGATACCATCTCACGCCAGTTAGAATGGCGATCATTAAAAAATCTGGAGAAAATAGATGCTGGAGAGGATGTGGAGAAATAGGAACACTTTTACACTGTTGGTGGGAGTGTAAATTAGTTCAACCACTGTGGAAAACAGTGTGGCGATTCCTCAAGGACCTAGAAATAGAAATTCCATTTGACCCAGCAATCCCATTACTGGGTATATATCCAAAGGATTATAAATCGTTCTACTATAAGGACACATGCACACGAATGTTCATTGCAGCACAGTTTACAATAGCAAAGACCTGGAACCAACCCAAATGCCCATCGATGATAGACTGGACAGGAAAAATGTAGCACATATACACCATGGAATATTATGCAGCCATTAAAAACGAGGAGTTCGCGTCCTTCGTAGGGACATGGATGAACCTGGAAACCATCATTCTCAGCAAACTGACACAAGAACACAAAACCAAACACCACATGTTCTCACTCATAGGAGGGTGTTGAACAAGGAGAACACATGTACACAGGGAGGGGAGCACTATACACGGGGGTCTGTTGCGGAGGAGTGGGGGACACGGGGGGGGGGGTAGTTGGGGAGGGATAGCATGGGGAGAAATGCCAGATATGGGTGAGGGGGAGGGAGGCAGCAAATCACACTGCCATGAATGCACCTATGCAACAACTTTGCATGTTTTTCACATGTACCCCATAACCTAAAATGCAATTAAAAAAAAAAAAGAAGGGAAAAGGATAACTGAGGGAGCCTAGTTTTAATGTTAAAATTGTTTTATTTATCAGAATAGATATTCTATTGTTTTACATGTTCAAAGTAAGAAATGTCTAAGTATCAAAATAAAAGTTACCCCAAAAAAGTCTAAAAATAGTTTATCTCTAATTGTTAAAATAAATTGTTAGTAATGATTAAGAATAATAAACAAAAAAGATGAATGAAAATTTGTATTTAAACTTCAGTTTCTACCACAAAGTTGTTGTTGTTCAGCCAACATGGTTAAATTGAATTGGATAATACAGTTTCTTAAAACTAGAATTTTTTACTTAAGATATTATTTCCTACAGAATATTTATAGATCATTTTATGGTTTATGAAAGCTTTCATGTATATGATTTTCTTTTATCCTCAACATTGTAAGGTAGATGTTCTTCTTTTTCCTCAAAAAAGAAAACTGAGACTCAGTGGGATTAAATGATATGCCAAAGATTCTACAGCTGAAAAAGTGGTAGAACCCAGATTTGGACCTGTGTCTCCTGATTTTAAGTCTAATATTGTTTTTTCATCACACCAGCCATAAACTAAAATGAGATTGTATTTCTTAGATCCTCTTTTAAATAATTGACTATTTGATATGAAACCATGTTCTTTCCTGGATATTTCTGCTGTTCTTTTTACTTTTCTCAGTAACCATAAAAAAATAAGCAAGATAATCTTGAGCCTAATTAGAATGACAGAATTTTACACCTGGATGGAAGATTGAATTTTGTAAAGTAACTAATCCAGTTGTTCATTTTATTTATTTATTTATTTATTTATTTTTGAGATGGAACCTTGCTCTGTTACCCAGCCTGGAGTGCAGTGGCGCAGTCTCACCTCAGTGCAACCTCCACCCCCTGGGTTCAAGCAGTTCTGTTGCCTCTACCTCCAAGTAGCTGGGACTACGGCCCGTGCCACCACGCCTGGCTAATTTTTGTATTATTAGTAGAGACGGGGTTTCATCATATTTGCCAAGCTGGTCTTGAACTCTGGACTTCAAATTCTCAGATTACAGGTGTGAGCCACCACACCCGGCCCCAACTTGTTCATTTTAGAATTTAAAAAACAAATAGAGACTGAAAGATTTTGCCTATGTAAAGTTTTCTCTTGGACCTGAAATCGTGAATGAACTTTGCTTCTTTCACTTTAAGATCATAGAAAATGTAGCTTCATCAGTGCTTGGAAAATCTGTCTTTGTTAATTGGCCTCACCTTGAGGAAGCTAGAGTTGTGGCTGTATCAGATGGAGAAACTAAGTAAGTAAGATGTGATTTATAATTTTTCTAACATATATTTGCTTTGTTACTTGGATGGCTTTTATTGATTCATTTTTTAACTGCCAAAATTATGTTGAGAACATTTACACTCTATACCAAAAATGAAAGTCATCTAATGGCACCACTTGAAGTTCAAACATTATTGACAGTTTATTTTGCCTCTCTTGAGATATTTTAGTTGCATATGTTATTTTCTTCCCTTTTAACTGCTTGGAAGTTCTATGTCCTAATTCTTCTCTAAAAGTGGTTATCATTATGTTAATTAGCAAATACATTTCTCTTTCTGACAAGAATTGACAGCATATGTAACCTTCCCTTTACCCTGCCCCACCTGGGTTTCATTCTTTTCTAAGAAAAAAATCTTAACATTTTATTGAAATTCACAATCATTTATATCAGTAAATATTTAGATTATTTTTTGTCATTTTTACCATTATTTTATATAAACTTTGTCTTCTTGACTTCTTTTATTTTATTTTTCATATGGCTAGAATTTTCTGAAATAAATTTTTTTCAGAGAAGATGGGTAGATACTTTGTTTTTTGATTTTGAGTTATTACACTTTTTTTTTTTTTTGATTCACATACAGATTTAGAATTTTGGGAGGCCCAGTTTCTTTTTCTTTTCTCTTAGAGCTCTGCATACATCTCTCCATTATGGTATTTTATGTAATGTTGTTGATGAGAAGTCAATGCCAGTATTGTTTTTTCCTTTGTTGGTATCTGCTTTTATGTATAAAATCTTGAGGATTGTTTTTTAATCATCAGAATTTAATTTCCCTACCTTTTTGATGAAATCTGATTTATTGTTTTATGCTTTTGGTGTCATGTCTGAGAGCTCTTTTTTTTTAAAAGATGGGGTTTCACCATGATGGCCAGGCTGGTCTTGAACTCCTGACCTCAGGTGATCCACCCACCTTGGCCTCCCAAAGTGCTGGGATTACAGGTGTGAGCCGCCGCGCGTGGCCTGAGAGCTCTTAATCTAGCCCCAGGTTCTAAAGATTTTTCTTCGATATTTTCTTTGAAAAGTTTTATAGGTTTACCTCATTTTACATGAAATCAGTAATCCATTTTGAATTAATTTTTGTATAAGGTATAAGGTTTAGATCTAGTTTCATATATTTGTCTGAATATTCAATTGCTCCAACGTCATTTGTTTAAAAGACTGTGCTTCTTCCATTGGATTATTTTGCACCGTTGTCGAAAGTTAGTTGGCCACGTTTGTGTGCGTCGATTTCTGATCTCTCCATTCTCTTCCATTGATCTATACGTCTGTTTTTATGCCAATAACACATTGGCTTGATTACTGTGTTATAAGTCTTAACATCAGGTAGTGTGATTCCTTCAACTTTACGTCTTTTTTTTTTTGTTTTTTGTTTTTTGTTTTTCAGAATTGTTTTAGCTATTTTAGATCCTTTACCTTTTCATATAAATTTTAGAATTTTCCTATATCTCCAAAAAATCTTGGAGGGATTTTGATAGGAATTGTAAACCTATAGCTCAATCCAGGGAGATTTAACTATGTTGAATATTCTTATCCGTGAACACAATATATCTCTTCATTTATTTAGATCTTTGAGTTCTTTCATCAGTGTTTTTTCTTCATCATACTGATCAGGTACATGTTTTGTTAGACTTATAGGTAAGTATGTAATTTTTCTTGGAGTAAATATGAATGTTATAAATTTGTTTCCCCAGCTAGTACATAAAAATACAATTGATTTTTTATATTGATTTTATATCTTAGAATATATTTTCTTTATTTGTAGAGTTGAGGACAGCCAGTTATTTTGTAGAATTCTGGATTTACCCTGTTGTTTCCTCTTAGTGTCATTTAACTTCTTCCTCTATCCCACATATTTCCTGTAAGCTGGAAGTTAGGGCTAGTAGCTTGATTCGATTCAGGTTAAACTTCTTTGGCTAAAATACTCTGTAGGGGCCAGGTGTGGTGGCTCACACCTGTAATCTCAGCACTTTGCAAGGCCAAGGTGGGAGGATCTCTTAAAGCCAGGAGTTCAAGACCAGCCTGGGCATCATAGTGAGACTCTGTCTCTGCAAAAAATAAAAACATTAGCCAGGCATAGTGGTGTGCACCTGTAGTCCTAGCTACTCAAGAGGCTGAGGCAAGAGGATTGCTTGAGCCCAGAAGTTTGAGGCTGCAATGAGCTATGATCACTCCACTGTACTCCAGCTTGTGTGACAGAATGAGACCCCTTCTCTTTAAAAAATAAATAAATAAATAAATACTTTCTATTCGCTTTTAAATTGTATTGACTGACTGACTGGGAGAGACCAGGTCTTGCTCTGTCACCCAGGCTAGAGTGCATTGACAGTCATAGTTCACTGCAGCCTCAAACTCCTGGGCTCAAGTGATCCTCCCATCTCAGCCTCCCAAGTAGTAGAGACTACGGATATGTGTTACCATGCCTGGCATATTTTTTTTTTCTTTGTAGTGACAGGGTCTCAATATGTTGCAGGGTGGTCTTGAATTTCTAACCTTAAGCAGTCCTACTACCTTGGCCTCCCAAAGTGCTGTACTTAGAGGCATGAGCCACCACACTCAACCTTAAATTTTTTTAATACATAATAATTGTACATATTTATAGAATACATGTGGTATTTTGATCCATGCATATAACATGTAATTTTCAAATTAATTAGGTATCCATTACCTCAAACACTTATTTCTTTGTGTTGGGAACATTTTGAGTCTGTTCTAGTTATTTTCATACACTAATTTGTTAACTATAGTCAACCTACTGTTGCTATAGAACACCAGTACTTATTACTTCTATCTAACTTTGTATTAACCAACTTTTCTTTGTCTTCCTCCTCTGTACTTCCCATGCTTTTAAAATTTGAAGGAAATTTTTAACAAGCCCTTGTTCTATAATTTATATTATAGTTTATAAAAGGAACTGTAATTATTATAGTTCTGTAATTTACATTACAGTTGTAGGATTTTTTGCTATTATGCCATGTGAAAAAATATTTCATTTGGAAGAGTCACACTACTAGAACTCTATATTAAACCAGAACATTTTGGTTATATAATTTTCATTTTAACTTTTAAGGTTTTACTTGGAAGAACCTCCAGGAACACAGAAGCTTTACTCAGGAAGAACTGCCCCACCATCTAAAGTGATCCATCTTGGAGATAAAGAACAATCTAACTGGGCAAAAGAAATACAAGGAATTTCAGAACAGTGAGTGTCATTAAAAGTATTTAAGATCATAGAACTAAAATCCATTTTTTTTTTTTTTTTTTTTTTTTTTTTGAGACGGAGTTTCGCTCTCGTTACCCAGGCTGGAGTGCAATGGCACGATCTCGGCTCACCGCAACCTCCGCTTCCTGGGTTCAGGCAATTCTCCTGCCTCAGCCTCCTGAGTAGCTGGGATTACAGGCACGCGCCACCGTGCCCAGCTAATTTTTTGTATTTTTAGTAGAGACGGGGTTTCACAATGTTGACCAGGATAGTCTCGATCTCTTGATCTCGTGATCCACCCGCCTCGGCCTCCCAAAGTGCTGGGATTACAGGCTTGAGCCACCGCGCCCGGCCTCTAAAATCCATTTTAATGTACTCATTCTCTAACTTATTTTCCCCTTAACATAGCAGTTACTCTGAATACTAATTACACCTTTATCCTGAGTTCGAAAGAAAGTAATGAGTTCTAATTTAAAATAGTATCTGGTTAACAGTAGTTATGGCCTCACCCAGTTTGTCACTGAAATACTTAATGAACTATAGAACATGACACAATCATGTAATACTAGGAATAGCACTTAATATATTGCCTGATTTTGAGAGCTATTTTCACTAACTGTGTAAGGCCATTGAGTTTTTTGGCCACATGTTAAGTCATGAAAATTGAAAGAAAAACCCTCTTTTGTTTCTCATCTCCCATTCCCCATTTCCTTTATTCTCTTCCACCCAAGCTCCGTATTCCCCAGGGCTTAGAATGCAGCCAAACTGAGATGCTAAACCACCTTGGAATGCTGGTTTTCAGGATCACCCTCTGGTTTGTGTCCCATGATCCCATCCCAACAGCATCTTTCTTTTGCTATCTATACACTGGAATTCCCAAAACAAAAGCAGAATTCAAGAGGTTGGCAGTGGTGCATGCAATGTTTTGTTAAATGTATATTCATCAGCCTTTCTATCCGTGGATAAGCTTTTGGAGAATTCAAGGATATTCCTTCTCTCTAATTTTGGGGCTAATACCAGGCCATAATATCCTTATTCAAAGATGAATAAACAGGGAAAACATTCAAAGACCATGAGAAACCATCCAACACCAAAGGAGATAAACATAGCTCTCCAGAGGTAGAACATATTTTTATCTCCCAACAGTATAAATTAGATACCCCATCATAGTTTATATCATTCTAAATTGTCTTTTGTAGCACATAAATAAAGCCATAATAATAAACTTACTTGTATGATTAATAACTCTTTCTTTAGATACTATGCTCCATAAGGATAGAGAGCATACCTGTTTTTGTCACCTCTTTATTCTAATTTATTCATTAGTGCATAGGCACTCAGTAATTGTTTGAATGAATAGATTTTATTTTAATTTAAAATAAGACTCCTTTAATTGGAAAAAAAACTATTCACAGTACTTCACATAAAGAGTTCTAGAAAAAGAAAATGGAAAGGAGATAAGAAAATATTCCTTAATGAAGAATGATTACATATTTAGATCAAAGGTCAGCAAACTTCTTCTGTAAAGGCCAGATAATAAATATTTTAGGCTTTGTAGACTTTACAGTGCCTGTCACAACTACTCAACTTTACCATGTAACACAAAAGCAGCCATAGACAGGAAGTGAATGGACAACTATGTTCCAGTAAACTTTTATCTAAAAGAACAGGAGGCTGTCTGAATTACTTTAGATTGGAAAGACTATCAAACATACTCCTGGCCACCTCTATTATTATATTTGCTGTCTTCATATATTTACCTATTCTGATGTTTCATGTAAATGGAATCATGATATATGGCCTTTTGTGTCAGGCTTCCTTCATTTAGCATGCTTTTGAAGTTCATACACATTGTAGCATATGTCAGTGCTTATTCCTTTTTATGACTGAATGATATTCCATTGTATGGATATACCACCTTTTGTTTATCCATTCATTCATTTGTGAACATTTGAATTGTTTCTACTTTTTGACTCTTTGAATAGTGCCGCTATGAACATTTGTGTATCAATGTTTGTTTGAGTACCTGTTTCCAATTTGGGGGAGTTGGAATACTTAGAAGTAGAATTGTTGGGTCATGTGTTAGTTATATGTTTAGCTTTTTAAGGAACTGCCAAACTGTTTTCCACAGCAGCTGCACCATTTTACAGTCCCACCAGCAATGTACAAATGTTCCAGTTTCTCCACATCATCACCAAAACTTATTTTTTTTCACTGTTTTTTAATTATCGCCATCCTAGTGGATGTGAGAACAGGAGTTTCTTATTAGCTCTATGAGTTCTTATTTAATCGCATAGACAGTTGGAGAAGTATCCACAGAGTAAAATAAATAATATAAAAAGTCTCAAGTTAAGTACCTAAAACTGCTAGCATATTTAGGCTGGGTGCGGTGGCTCATGCCTGTAATCCCAGCATTTTGGGAGGCCAAGGCAGGTGGATTACAAGGTCAAGAGATTGAGACCATCCTGGCCAACATGGTAAAACCCCATCTCTACTAAAAATACAAAAATTAGCCTGACATGATGGCATGCGCCTGTAGTCCCAGCTACTTGGGAGGCCAAGGCAGTAGAATTGCTTAAACCCGTTAGGCGAAGGTTGCAGTGAGCCAAGTTTGTGCTATTGCACTCCAGCCTGAGCAACAGAGCGAGACTCCATCTAAAAAAAAAATTAAAAAATAAAGTTTATTTGCACCTTTGATTATGAGTTGATAGTTCAGATGATGATTATCATCCTAGAATATCTGCATACTCATTCATATATATATTTCATTTTTCTTTCTTTTAGTTACCTGAGAAGAAAAGGAATAATAATAAATGAGACATCTGCAGTTGTATATGGTCAGTTACTCACAGGTCGTAAATATCAAATAAATCAAAATGGTGAAGTTCGTCTAGAGAAACAGTGGTCAAAACAAGTTGTTCCTTTTGTTTATCAAACTATTGTCAAGGTGAGTCTATATCAAGTTTCAATTCTATCTTAATGTACACTATTATACATTGTATAACCAAAAGATGATATATTAATATAAATTAATTCAGCAATGTATAATAGAGATTATTTAATATAATTTACAAAATACCTTATTCTTTATAAGAAGTATTACATGCTGACTCACTCATTATTTGTAGTTAGGAAACTTGTCTTTTATGCTTTTTTAAGGGCTTTCTCTCTAAAAGAAAAAACCCCAGCATTAACTTATACCCTTGAATTTTATGTTTTTATTCTTCAAAAATATTTGTCTTAAATAATCTAATAAATATAAAAGGCATTTGCTTTTGTGTTTATTATGTTAGATATGATAAAAGGACAAAAAATTTTGAAGTATGTAGTGATCCTATAATTTGTGGTGTTATAGTACAGTATAGTGACTAAGTGACTCAGAGCACTGGCTACCTGAGTTGGCTTCTTAGCTGCATGACCTTGGACAAGATTCATCCCCATTCTGTGCCCCATTTTCTCATCTGTAAAGTGAGGCTAATAATGGTCTCTGCCACAGAGGTTTGTCTTGAGGATGAAATAAACTCAATAGATATATGAAGGACATAGAAGAGTGCCTGCCATATAACCAGTCAAATTTTAGCTGTTAGCATTATGTATAAAAATCTTCACATTGACATTTATAAACAGCATAGTCATAATCCCATAGGAAAAAAACTTGATATTCCATCTATAAAAATTTTGACTAAGATGATTTACTTTTATGTTTTATTTTATGTAGGACATCCGAGCTTTTGACTCCCGTTTCTCCAATATCAAAACATTGGATGATTTGTTTCCTCTGAGAAGTATCGTCTTTATGCTGGGAACTCCCTATTATGGCTGCACTGGAGAAGTTAGTTTCCATCATTGTTACTGATACATTTTTCTCTAGTTTCAAGCAGTTATTTACCTTCTCTTCATTTAGGTTTAAATTAAAATATAATGATGAAGGAAAAAAAATGAATTTATCCATGTAACTTACAAACACAGTATTTGACTTATATATCTAAAGACTGTATATCTAAGACTAAAGACTATCTAGCTTTAGTCTTGAGCAGATTAGGATCAAGAGATAGTATGTTCAAATGCTGATCTCTTTTTTTTAAGCAATTTTGTTTATTGTAGTGGTATGGATGAAGCAAATTTGAAACTCTTTTAGACATGTAATAGGCTTGAGTGAATTTGTAAATGTGTTCATATTTGAGGAACTTCAGTTCCTAAATGGCAAAGGGTATATGCAAATGTGGCATGGGAGAAAGCAAAAAAGAACCCATAAGGACAGATTCGGACGTATTAGTGTGAACTCATGGTTTCTAAAATATGTGTATATGTTTGTATATCTGTGTATATAGGCACATGTATATGTGTATATACATGTATGCATATGTTCTATATGTACATGTATTTTCTAGCTCTATTTGCTCAAAGGGATAAGAAGCAAAGACACCTTAGCACAATGAGCACATGTAACACCCAGATCTTCTAATTTCATACCTCATTAAAAGGAAAAGCACTTTTCAGAGAAATTGCTGATTCTGGATCTGGGCCAGGGAGGATACAATATGAACCTGGAACATCTTGTTATGCCAGAAAGTAAGGAAGTGCTCAAAAGAATGCTAGGAGTTTGTCGTGTAAACACAGGAACCAGGTTAAAGGTATTACCACTGGCCAAATCTCGGATACTTTGAGTAACAAAATAATTAAATTCAGTAAAGAATTATTAACCATTAAGGGGGAGACAGGAATTCATGATTTTATAGTGATAGTAAAAGGATAAATAGGGAAAGGAAGGGCTCTTGTTGATAGTAACATGTCAGAAGTAAATTTGGAGGGAGTGCTGCAGTTGAAACACCATTTTGCAACCATTATGATAAGGATTGAATCATGTAAGAATCATCACTGGGAAGTAAATCTAGGGGGAATTTTTTTTTTTAATCAGGAGCAGGATATTTGCACGGTCTTAGAAAGTATTTCCTACAGACTATTAGTTTGCTGCAAGGGAAACAAAAACTGTAATTATGCAGGGAAGAAATTAATCAACATCTTGATGGTATAATCAAAGTTAGCATTGCATTAAAAGAGACGAACATTGTGTACCTCCAGATGTAATACCCTGTGAAGGACACATCATCTATGCAGTATTCTGGCCAGGAGTTCGAGACTAGCCTGGCCAACACAGCAAAACCTCATCTCTACTAAATTTATAAAATTAGCTGGGTATGATAACATGTGCATGTATTCCCAGCAACTTGAGAGGCTGAAAATGAGAATTGCTTGAACCTGGGAGGCAGAGGTTGTGGTGAGCTGAGATCACATCACTGCACTCCAGCCTGCATGACGCAGTGAGACTCTGTCTAAAAAAAAAATATACAAAAAAAGCAATAACTTAACATAAAATTGAAAGGTTAGTGTTATGAAAAACAAAGAAAGGCTGTGGATACATTTTAGATTAAAGGATGCTAAAGAGATAAACAAATATAATATCTGATCCTACTCTGGATCCTGTAATAAAGGAAGAAAAGAGTTCTATAAAGGACATTATTAGGTCAGCTGACAAAATGGAAATATGGATGATAGCTTAGATAAAAGTATTATGTTAATGTAAATTTATATACTTAACTATACTGTGATTATATAGTAAAATATCTATCTTAGGAAATATAAACAAATATTTAGAGGTCAGGGACATGATGTATGTAATATATACTAAAAGGGTTCAGAAAGATAACTATGTATATATAAATACACACACAGTACACAGATGTTAAAGCCATTTGTTTTACAATGCTAACAACAGGTGAATCTGGATAATTTTTTTTTCTTTTTATTTTTTGAGACAGAGTCTGGCTGTATTACCCAGGCTGGAATACAGTGGCAGATCTATGCTCACTGCAATCTCCGCTTCCTGGATTCAAGTGATTCTCCTGCCTCAGCCTCCCAAGTAGCTGGGATTATAGTCATGAACCACTACTCCTGGCTAATTTTTGTATTTTTAGTAGAGACCGGGTTTTGCCATGTTGGCCAGGCTGTGAACTCCTGACCTCAACTGATCCACCTGCTTCGGCCTCCCAAAGTGCTGGGATTACAGGCGTGAGCCACCACACCCAGCCTGGATAAATGTTTTCATTTGTAATGTTCATAAATGTGTTCTTTGTAGTGTTTTTAGTTTTGCAACTTTTTGGTACTTTGAAATTATTTGCAAATAAAAAGTTAATTTAAAAAAGAATGATTGGGCCAAGCAAGTGGCACACACCTGTAATCCAAGCCACATTGGGAGGCCAAGGTGGGTGAGATTGCTTGAGGCCAGGAGTTTGAGACCAGCCTGAGTAACATGGCAAAATCCTTTCTCTGCAAAAAATGAATCGGGCTTGGTGGTTCACACTTGTAGTTCCAGCTACTTGGGAAACCGAGGTGGGAAGATCATTTGAGCCCAGGAAGCCTGGGCTGCAAGCCAGCAAGCCATGATAGCACCACTACACTCCAGCCTAGATGACAGAGCAAGACCCTGTTGTTAAAAAAAAAAAAAGATTGGCCAGGTGCAATGGCTTACACCTACTATTATCCTACCACTTTGGGAGACCAAGGCAGGAAGATTGCTTGAGCCCAGGAGTTCAAGGTTGCAGTGAGCCTTGATCCCACCACTTTAGCCTGAATGACAGAGTGAGAGCCTGTCTACGGCCATACCACCCTGAATGCACCTGATCTCTTCAGACAGAATGAGATCCTGTCTCAAAAAGAAAAGATTAATAACAACCATTAAAGCAATGATACAGTGATGAAAATTTACAGTATTATACCCACTTAGAAATTTCAAGAGAATTTTCATTGTCCAACTTGTCATAATGTATTTTAAAAATAATAGTGTTTAAATAAGTTAAAAAATAAAATATTCTGAAAGAGACTAAAATATACAGTGATTTTTTTTTTTCCCTAAGGTTCAGGATTCAGGTGATGTGATTACAGAAGGTAGGATTCGTGTCATTTTCAGCATTCCATGTGAACCCAATCTTGATGCTTTAATACAGAACCAGCATGTGAGTAAAGTAGTTTGTATTGTTTCGGTTAGAATTGATAAACTTTTAAAATATTAGGATATTTTTGCCACTTCCTTTGCATTTATTTCAAATATTATATTTAATACTCATTAGATTCTGTCTCCCAGTTGCATCTAGTATTATTTAAAAATAAGTGTGGAATCTGTGCTCAAAAATTTATGTAGATCTTTGTGGGGGAAAATCACTGAAATCCCATTATTAATTTCTAGTGATTGTTAGGCATTATTGTGTTCAAGCTTATGAGAGGCACATTGATTAACATACCCTCTGGGAATAGATTTATGTGTTTTAAACTTTTAATAATAATTCAGAGCCTGCATTTTTAGTTGTAAGTGACAAATGGCCTTTCTGCAAAGGTTGTATGTATCTACACAGCTAAGAATGAACAATCTCAACCCTAAAGAATATTGGGAAATTGCATTTAAGTTCACAGCATCTTTTTCAGAACTTTCTCACCAAAAATTTCCAGTGGCTTTCTTTTCTCCTGTTAAAGTAGACGGAAGGTTCTGTTACTGTCATTTGTTCTTATTAATTGGTTGGATAATTAACTTAGCTAAAATTAATTCACAATCAGCCAGCTATTGCTATTTAGGCTTTTTCCCCCCACTAATGGTAAAATCTAAAGCTTTCTTCCTGTGAAATGAATTTAAGGCATTTAGGTATCACCACACCCATTAGGAAACTTTATGTATGAAAGGCAGTCATTCCTAAAATCTTACCATCTGGTGCCTGTGGAAGAACAAATTTAGACAGCATAGTCAGGAAACCAGGAGAGTGGCCCATTAGATAAAGTAGCTGGAGTTTTGTTCTGGGAATCAGTGAAGCTTAAAGGACTTGTGTTCCTTCATCCCCAGCTCTTTCTAGATCTAGAAGAGCCTAGATGGCTCTATATACTGTATAATAGTATGCAGTGTTGATGGGCATGCCTTCTCCAGTTTAGTTTCTTTCTTTTTACATTCACTCAAGCTGCCTTATTTTTCTACCACAGTATTCTCAGCTACTTATTTTATATTTTCTAGGATGTTTGTGATGGTTTTAATTAGTTTTAAATTACAGCAAAACCCATTATTTCTCAAAAGGAGTACTACTGGCAATTTGGGCAGGACAATTATGTATTAAATACAACTGTTTTGTATATGGCAGAATAGTTGGCATCTTTGGCTCAAGGGCGTTAAGTGCTAGAAGCCCATGCCAATTATTGTAATTAAATGTGCCTCTACACATTTCCAAATGCTTGTTAGAAAAGTGTTGCTGCTTATGATTGAGACCTCCTATCTTATTCTTCCATCTATTCTGGAAAGCATACCTGATTTGTATTATATTATTGCTAAATCTGATGACTTTCTTAAGTATGTTTTATTGTTATGTACATGATGTTAGGAGTATATGGTAGTTTATCCTAGTTAGTATTGGATTCATGAATCATTTGCTTCCTGGTTAAATATTATATGAGCTGTTACTTTTTCTTTTAATGTGACAATATGTTTTCTTCCCTTAAATATATAAATTAAGGTTACATTTCATTGACTGTATTAATTATAGGTCTATACATACTTGTATATTTTCATATGATAGTAAATATTAGGGGAAGACAATATTACTTATATCCATATGTGAAGGACACTTGTAATTTTTCTCAGTAGCAACTATTTTGATGACAAACCTATTTTTTAATTCAGTCTAATAATTATTGAGGCCTCATTTTGTCCCAAATACTTTGCTAGGCCCTGCTTGGAATATGAAAATTAGTAGAAACAAAAACAAAAAACTTGCCTGTGGAGTTTGCCATTTAGTACTTACAGTAGAGTTTATTTCTTGAGACAGTTTCACAAACTGTATATTTCCTCCCTCCCTTTTATCCATCCTTGGGAATTCTGTCCTTTAAGGAGAAAGAGAGAGGAGCAGAAAAATTCTGCCTACAGATCCTTTCAAAAAAAAGGGGAAATGGATCTAAGTGAGAATCCTTATATTGCCACAATCCAATGGTTAGTGATGTCTTGATTATCTCCAGATTTTAAAGGTAAAGAAATAACATTTAATGTAAACTTGTGTTTCCATAATTGACCTTTTTGTTTTTATATTTAAAGAAATATTCTATAAAGTACAACCCAGGATATGTGTTGGCCAGTCGCCTTGGAGTGAGTGGATACCTTGTTTCAAGGTTTACAGGAAGTATTTTTATTGGAAGAGGATCTAGGAGAAAGTAAGTTTATGTTAGAGAAATTTACTTAAAGTGGCAGAAAAATTAAATGATAAAGATTAAATGCTTAATATTTCAGTATTTTCTTATTAAATGCTCTGAATTGTCTTAAAATTATGCATAAATTTCTCTGATGGTAATCTTTCATCTGAATGACACATGTTTTAGGTGGTTGGAAAAGACAGTTCTTATTTTTTAGCAGCTAACAAATTGAACCTTGAAAAAAGGTATCAGAGGGTGTGTGTGAACCTCAATAGTATATTTCCTTGCATCTTGTTATTTCATTTTCCTTTATAATTACATAATTTATTTACATGCTTTGTTAACTTGGGTTTTGAAGCTTTTCTTCTAGTTTTTCAATTACTGCTACTTTGGAAATAACCATAATAACTAAAATATAGAGGAATAATCAAAACTGAGCTTTTCTAAGAATTGAAAGCAAAACCTTTTATTCCTTGAACAACATTTTAAAACTGGTATGTGTGTGTGTGTGTGTGCGCGTGCATGTGTGTGTGTGTGTGTGTGTATGCGTGCATATATGGTTTAAATTCAGCCCTCATGGAGACCATAAAGCAAATGTGGGTTTAAATCTCAAATTCAACAAGAAAAATGAGGAGGTACCTGGATATACTAAGAAAGTTGGAAGTGAATGGATGTATTCATCTGCAGCAGAACAACTTCTGGCAGAGTACTTAGAGAGGTAAGTACCTAATAAGATCCTAGTAGGCATCCAAAATCTTAGGAAAATACTGTTTATTTTGCTTTGCTGATACTAGTTTTAGAGGACAAATTTTCCATTAGTAAAATCTGGCATATGTTATATATAAACTTAATTTTGCATTATGGAATGTCATAGCCACTAGCTAAAATAGAGTAAAAAAATACCATATTATTAAAAAGAAAAAATACAATGAGAATTGACTTCCTTAGTTAAAATTTTCTTAACTTACTATCATAAATTGTTCACTACTTCGCATACCTGTGTCATCACTGAGAGGACTGGTATGGATAAACAAAGCTCTTAGCATAGTGGATTTTTCTGATTCTTAGAACTATGTAGCTGCACAGGTTACTATCCTAGAATTATTGAATTCTATTGCTGAAATTATCTAGGAAATTGCACTTGATGTTCTTGCTGGGTGTCTCACATCATTTTTCATCTTTATGTCCCTGCCTCTGTGTCCTAATTTCCCCTTTTTATAAGGACACCAGTAATATTGGATTAGAGCCCATGCTAATGGCCACATTTTATTTGACTGTGTCTACTAAAAACCCAATTTCCAAATAAAGTCACATTCTATAACTTCTGAGTGGGGCAGGACACAATTCATTCCCGTATTACCATCTGGAAATTTAGATTGTTTCTCTGTCCACTTCCTTATTTCTTTAAAAGGTCATATTTAAACTACTTTTTCTTAATTTTTCAACTTGACATATTTATGGATTTTCTACTATGAGTGGCTTTCCTACTCTGAGCTTCAGCTTTCTTTGACTACCACCATTCTGGATTCCCTCACACACATGTTTCCCCTCTCACTAAAGTTTTATCAATATTTTTAATTGTCTTTATTAAAGATTTACTTCATTATAATGAAGTAAATGTTCACAGCTCGACCTTATGGAGTATTAAGATTACGTTTCCTTTTTTGTACACATTTTTGTTTTCTCTGCTGTTTTTTCATTTGCTGCTTGTCTATGTTCACATAACAAAAAATCAGCCCTAATCTCTGCCATAGCTGTAAAACTCAGTGTGGTCAGACAGATCAGGTCATTGCTCAGTTCCATTTTCCTCAAGTCTTCTTTTAAACCTTCTGTCTTCCTGCTTCAGTTTGAACTGATTGCTCTCTAGGGCTGTTGTGCAGCTCTCATTCTGGAGTTTCCCGGTACTGTCATCCTAGAAATTCGGTTCTCTTCACCAGCCAGCCATACAGGATTCCTTCATTTTCTGACTCTCATACCTCACTCTTTCTGATTTATATCTCCATTTTGATGGAGTACTTACTTCAGTAGCTTCCTGAGGAAACTTGTATGTCTGGAGATGTCTTTATTCTCCTGCAGTTGATTGATAGTTTGCCTGGGTATAGAATCCTGGATTGAAGATTATTTTCCTTCAGTATTTTGTTTTTGTTTTTGTTTTTGAGACAGAGTCTTGACCTGTTGCCCAGGCTGGAGTGCTGCGTGATCTCAGCTCACTGCAACATCTGCCTCCCCAGTTCAAGTGATTCTCCTACCTCAGCCTCCCAAGTATCTGGGATTACGGGCACCCGCTACCACATCTGGCTAAAATTTATAATTTTTTTTTTTTAGTTGAGATGGGGTTTCACCATGTTGGTCTCAAACCCCTGACCTCAAATGATCTGCCTGCCTCGGCCTCCCAAAGTGCTGGGATTACAGGCATGAGCCACTGCACCCAGACTTCCCTCAGAATTTTGAAAGCACTGTTCCATTCTCTTTTCATTTCCATATTGCTATTGATAAATCCTTCACCATTCTGATTCTGAGTTTCTGTATGTGATCTATTTTTATTTTCTGAAATCTTTTTAGCACCTTTCCTTTACTGGTGATCTTTAATAATGTGAGGATGTGTGCCTTGGTATGGGTCTTTTTTTCCCCTTCTTCTATTCATCCCTTTCAGGCTTGAAACTGATGCTCTTCCATTGTGCAAATCTGTCTTGTATTATTTCTTTGATAATTTTCTCCTCACAATTTTTTTCTGCTTTCTATTTCTGGGTATCCTTTTAGTTGAATCTTAGACCTTCTGGATTAATCCTCTTCATTTTCTCTCTCCTCATCCATTTCCTATATTGTTATACTTCTGTTCTACTCTGGGAAATCTTTTCAGCTTTATTGTTTACCATTTAAAATTTCTATTTGATTTAATCATTTTTACTAAAAGTATATCCTTATTCTCTGGCTATATATAGCATCTTGTTCTTACAGTCAATGGAATATCTTCATTTATTTCTCTGAAGAGGATTCTAGGATTTTTCCTTCTATTTTTTCTGTTTTCTGTTTTCTCCAATAGCTTTTATTCTTCCTCTTTGATTTGGTCTCTCTTTCATGTTAAAGTTTTTTTATTGTTGTTCTTGTCTGGTGATTATTTGATATCCAATCATATTTAAGAATGAGGCACTAAAAAGCTGATTGGAAATTCAGTGTACTTAGGTAGGGCTTATCAGGTGGGACGTCACTGTTTCTACAGAGGACCTCCTAGTATCACTACCTGCATGTTTATCTTTTCTTTCGCCAAGAGGTGGCCTCCAGCCTTTTCCTTGGCAGTAGATATGAATGTAGTGGATAAAACTGATTGCCAGTATTCTGGAAGTTAACCGGGGAAAGGGGTTTCGTTACAAAGTGGATACTGTGCTACATCTCCCAGATGATGTTTCAAGACTGAAAGACCTATCCTCCTGCGGCAGGAATGCTGCTTTCTGACAGTCCTCAGCTGTGAGCCCTCTTCAGTAATTGCCTGGATGAGGAAAACTGCCTCACCTAAAGTTGCTTTCCCTTCCTACAACAGCCACAGATCAATGCCTGATCTATAAGGAGGTATAGAAGCCTAAACATTCTGATTGCCCCATTTCAAGGCTAGTCTGAAGGGCCATCCCCGTTTGAGATCTTTGTGGGGTTGGCCAAGGAATTCATTGAGAATTAATCACAGCCCAGCCTCTCCTTGTGCCCAATTCTGCTTTCCCTTCCCTTCCACAGGTGTTGATCACATAAGCACTTTCTACTAAACTTCGTGCATGCTTATTTCCATTGCAGAGTCCATTCCTAGAGACCATATGCCTCCTAATCTGCTTCCTAGTGACACGTTGTACAGTATTTATGCTTTCATTAATTCCCTGTTTTCAGTATAACACTTGTCCTCTCCTCCTTGTGCCGTCCTCACCCCCAGCTCCCTGTGATTGGCATACACAAGGCTAGAGTATCTCCTATTTGACCTCTTCAAAATATAGTTACAGGTTGTATGCTGGGGTGATAGGCAGGCAACCACATGACACTCTAACTGCTTGGTATACAAACTTTAAATCTTACTAACCCTCATGCCACACTTTCAAATATACCTGGAACCTATAATTCCTGAGCTTTTTCAGAGTGTTCTGTGTTTTAAATCAAATTGCTTCTTATTGCCTCCTCCCACTGGTAGTGTAGGGTTTAGCTTATTCCTGTCTGTCAAATCAGATAACATTTATCCACTTTCCAATTTCTAAAATTTTAATGGGTTATATATGCCACCAGATACTGTGCTTCATTTTTCAACTGTCTCTCTAGTTCTATGCTCTTTTTTATACTATATTGTCATTTGAATGGATTGGAGAGGGACAAAAGATAAGCACATATGTCCAGTTTGCTGTATGTATCCAAAAGTCCTGCACACTTCAGAAAGAAATGGAGTGTGAAGGAATATCAGAAGAAGCTTCTAATCGATTTTAATTTGCTGTATTGTGGAGTGCTCTAGTTTTGTTGTGAAAATTAGAAAATGAACCTGTAGATACCATTTTTGTCTATCAGCTGTCATTATAATGAAAGAGGGTAAACTCAGTAATTGAAGTTTATTATGAGTTTATGACTTGAATCTTAGCCAGTGGGAGATTTGAGGGCCTAGGAGTACTCTGACTTACCAGTCTTTCAGTTATAATAGTCCTCAATATGCTTTATATGTCTCTTTAGGATCTGAAATTATTACATAAGAAGTTTATCTGAAGTTAACCATATGTATTTTAAGGCAATGTTTTTGTTTGTTTGGCCAGAGCTCCAGAACTATTTAGTTATATAGCCAAAAATAGCCAAGAGGATGTGTTCTATGAAGATGACATTTGGCCTGGAGAAAATGAGAATGGGTAAGCAAGATTTTTATGACATTTATTACCTAATAGTTCAGTTGAATATTTCCAAAGGCAGATAAAGCTGGTTTGTCAAGAATTTCATATTATAACTTGTTTTTTTTTTTTGAGACAGGTTCTTACTCTGTTGCCCAGGCTGGAGTGCAGTGGCTTAAACACAGCTCACTTCAGCCTTGGTTCCCTGGACTCGAACAATCCTCCTACTTCAGCTTTCTGAGTAGCTGGGCCTATAGGCATATGCCTCTACATTTGGCGATTTTTTTTTGTTTTGTTTTGTTTTTTAAAGTAGTGACAGGATCTCATGTTGCCCAGGTTGGTCTCAAACTCCTAGGCTCAGGCCATGCTCCTGCCTATGTCCCCCAAAGTTCTGGGATTACAGGCGTGTCTTCTTACTTCTTTTTTTTTTTTTTTTTTTTTTTTACATTGTTTCATTTTTGCTTTAAGGGCTTAAAAAATTTTCTTTCATTTATATCAACAAATACTTTTAAACTAATCTTTTTGTGGGTTTTTTAATTACCGAGAGGTAACATGTCCATATTTGCATTAGATTTATAATTAGTCCCAATTAAGTTCAGTGACTAATTATTAGTTATATAAGTTTGATGTCTTTTATAATTTGTTTCCCTGATAAAGTTGTAATCAAATTAAAAAAAAATTTTTTTTGCTTTAGTGCTGAGAAAGTTCAAGAAATTATTACTTGGCTAAAAGGACATCCTGTCAGTACTTTATCTCGTTCTTCTTGTGATTTACAAATTCTGGATGCAGCTATTGTTGAGAAAATTGAGGAAGAAGTCGAAAAGTGCAAGGTACTAACTTTCAGTAACCAAGATTATTGATGAGATCTGGAATTAAATGGACTATACATTATTTAACAAATAATTCATTTGTGTTTCAACCAAATAAAACATATACTTAGAGATTCTACTTAGTATCAAATAATCCTGTAATTTAAAAAATGTTCTGGCCAGGCGTGGTGGCTCATGCCTGTAATCCAAGCACTTTGGAGACCAAGGTGGGCGGATCACCTGAGGTCGGGAGTTCAAGACCAGACTGACCAACATGGTGAAACCCCGTCTTTAAAAAAAAAAAAAGTTCTAACCATTTACAGTAACCATTAATAGCCAATAGTGCTATGCCAAATTATATTTATATTGTATAACACTAAGATGTTAATGGCTAATGTGGCCATTAACTACTACTAATGGCCAGTTCTTAATATAACATATTAAAAATTATATTAAGAAGTTATAATTTATATTAAGAATTAAGTTATATTAAGAACTGGCCATTAACCATTAACATATTAGTGTTATGCAATATTATAAACTTATAAAATTATATTTTCAATATACAGAACCCATAGCATTTAAATTTTATGCCCTTGTAGTGTTTCTGATATTGAGAATTAATATTTTGTGATCCTAGTCACAGTAGAAAATTTGAGAATAGGATTAATAATCCCCTATTTCTTCCTGTTCTAACTACATTCTTTTTTTTTTTTTTTTTGAAACAGAGTCTCTCTCTGTTGCCCAGGCTAGAGAGTGTAGTGGCTTGATCTCAGGTCACTGCAACCTTCGCCTTCTGGGTTCAAGCAGTTCTCCTGCCTCAGCCTCCCAAGTAGCTAAGATTACAGGCACCCACCACCACACCCGGCTAATTTTTGTATTTTTTAGTAGAGATGGAGTTTTGCCATGTTGGCCAGGCTGGTCTTGAACTCCTGACCTCAGGTGATCCATCCACCTTGGCCTCCCAAAGTGCTGGGATTACAGGGGCATGAGCCACCACGCCCAGCTTCTAACTACATTCTTTAAAGAGACAGTTCATCTTTTTGTAAAACAAAAAAATATAATTGACTTTTGATAATCAATTCTAAAATGTACTTTTTTTTTTTTTTTGAGATGGAGTCTCACTCTGTCACCTAGACTAGAGTGAAGTGGCACGATATCAGCTCACTGCAACCTCTACCTTCAGGTTCAAGCGATTCTCCTGCCTCAACCTCCTGAGTAGCAGGGATTACAGGCACCTGCCACCATGCCCAGCTAATTTTTGTAATTTTAATAGAGACTAGGTTTCACCATGTTGGCCAGGCTGGTCTCGAACTTGTGACCTCAGGTGATCTGCTCGCCTTGACCTACCAAAGTCCTGGGATTACAGGTGTGAGCCACCATGCCCGGCCTAAAATGTACTTTTCTTACTCATACACTCATTGAGTTACTAAAAATTTTTGAAATCCACGATCTCTCCTGTTTTTTAGGTCTCACTTTTTTTTAAGGCAGTAAACTTTGAGTGCATATTTTGTCTATAGAAAATGAATTTATTATATTGCCTTTTTCAATGTTTGATGTCACTTTTCACAAATTTGCCCTTTTTATTAACATGTTATTGCTTTTCTAATACAGCATTCTCTTGTTCGAACTAATTGCAGAATAAGTTAAGAACCGGGTTCTGGAGCTGTCTCCCCTATCCTCTGAGTTTGAATCAGTTTTTTTTTTAAATTATACTTTAAGTTCTGGGGTACGCGTGCAGATCACGCATGTTTGTTACATAGGTCTACACATGCCATGGTGGTGGTATGCTATATCCATCACCCCATCATCTACATTAGGTATTTCTCCTAATGCTATCCCTTCCCAATCCCCACACCCCCTGCTATTTCTCCCCCAGCCCCCCACCCCCCAGGCCCCGCTGTGTGATGTTCCCCTCTCTGTGTCCATGTGTTCTCATTGTTCAACGCCCACTTATGAGTGAGAATATGCGGTGTTTGGTTTTCTGTTCCTGTGTCAGTTTGCTGAGAATGATGGTTTCCAGTTTCATCCATGTCCCTGCAAAGGACATGAACTCATCCTTTTTTATGGCCACATAGTATTCCATGGTATATATGTGCCACATTTTCTTTATCCAGTCTATCATTGATGGGCATTTGGGTTGGTTTCAAGTCTTTGCTGTTATGAAGAGTGCCACAATAAACATACATTTTGTATATGTCTTTATAGTAGAATGATTTATAATCCTTTGGGTCAGTTTTTTAATATTAATAACCCTGGCAAGATACTTAACCTTTCCTTCCATAACTCTGTTTCCTCATTGGTAAAATTACAATAAAATAATACCTGCCTCATAGGGTCCTCAAAAAGATTAACTGAGTTAATACTGAGTAAATGACTTCTAATAATGCCTAGCTATTATTAATGCCTAATAATGCTTAGATGCTTTTATTAATTATTTAAATTTTCCTATCACATACTGAAGAGCTGTGATTATAGTCTAGAAAATCACCACTAGATGACTCTTTTTCTCTTTAGAAAAAAATATATGGCTCAGAGCCAAGAGTTTGATTTTTGAAGGGTCATTGATAATCAGCTGAAGAGAGAAAGCCTGTATTTCTTTTTTTTTTTTTTTTTTTTTGAGACGGAGTCTTGCTCTTGTTACCCAGGCTGGAGTGCAATGGCGCGATCTCGGCTCACCGCAACCTCCGCCTCCTGGGTTCAGGCAATTCTCCTGCCTCAGCCTCCTGAGTAGCTGGGATTACAGGCACGCGCCACCGTGCCCAGCTAATTTTTTTTTGTATTAATAGAGACGGGGTTTCACAATGTTGACCAGGATGGTCTCGATCTCTCGACCTCGTGATCCACCCGCCTCGGCCTCCCAAAGTGCTGGTATTACAGGCTTGAGCCACCGCGCCCGGCCCCTGTATTTCTTTTTAATTGTCTTTCAATGTAGAGTGAAATCAGTTTGTTCACTATCATTTTTGAGGTGAGTTTTCCAATTAAAAAATGTTTAAAACCTTAAGCCCCTCAATTTTAACCCATTTGGATTCAGAGCTTTCTAAAATGTTTCACACATTTTCCCTTTACCTTGCAAATGGAAGATACATATACGAAGTTTTAGTCTATTCTTTTGATTACTATAATTTTTAAAATATATGTGCATATAGATAAGACAAATTTTCTTTTTTTTTTTTTGAAAGAAAGGAAGAAAGAAAGAAGGAAAAAGAATAAAGAAGAGGAAGAAAAAGGAAGAGAAAGAGAGAGAGAGAATGGGAGTATTGCTTTCTTGCCCAGGCTAGAATGTAGTTTAGTAATGGGTATTGAAAACCTCTTTTATACCAATAATTATACTTGATGTAAACAGGAAGGAATAAGGGAAGAAAATAACAAACGAGCAGCCAACCAATATTTCATTTAAACCTATGAAATGCTATGAGATTACTGAGGAGTGATTTACTTCCAATTATGTAGTCACTTATGGAATAGGTGTGAGGTGGTAATGTATGTTTTATGTATTTGAAGTGGAGAGTTCTATAAATATTTATTAAGTTTACTTGTTCCAGGTCTGAGTTCAAGTCCTGGATGTCCTTGTTAATTTTCTGTCTCGTTGATCTATAAAATCGTTAGTTCTTCTTGTTACATTGATCTTTTTGCCTTAATGTAATGTCCTTCTTTGCCTCTTTTGCTCTTTGTTGCTTTAAAGTCTACTTTATCAGAGGCGAGAATTGCATCTCCTGCTTTTATTTATTTGTTTATTTTTACTCTCTGATTGGTTGATAAATCTTCCTCCTTCTCTTTGTTTTGAGTCTTTGTGTATCATTGCATGTGAGATGGGTCTGGATGCAGCATACCAATGGGTTTTGGCTTTTTATCTGATTAGAATATATATAACTTTAATACTGGCATTTGATGCTAGCTGGCTGTTTTGCCCATTAGTTAGTGTAAATTTTTCGTTGTGTTAATGTTCTTTTCTTTTTGATATATTTTTGGAAAGGCTGATATTGGTTGTTCCTTTATATGTATAGTGCTTCTTTCAGAAGCTCTTGTAAAGCAGGCCTGGTGGTGGTGAACTCTCTAAGTACTTGTTTGTTCGCAAAAGGTTTAATTTTTCCTTCGATTATAAAGCTTAGTTTGGCTGGATAGGAAATTCTGGGTTGAAAGTTCTTTTCTTTAAGGATGTTAAATATTGGTCCCCACTCTTTTCTGGCTTGTAGGGTTTCTGCTGAGAGATCTGCTGTAAGTCTGGTAGGTTTCCCTTTATGGTTAACTTGACCTTTCTCTCTGGCTGCCCTTAGTATTTTCTCCTTCATTTCAACCCTAATAAATCTGGCAATTATGTGCCTTGGGGTTGGTCTTCTTGAAGAATATCTTTGTGGTGTTCTCTGTATCACCTGGAGTTGAATATTACCCTGCCTTGCCAGGTTGGGAAAGTTTTCCTGAATGATATCCTGAAGAGTATTTTCCAACTTGGATTCATTCTCTTCATCACATTCAGGTACACCTATCAAACGTAGATTAGGTCTTTTCACATAGTCCCATATTTCCTGGAGACTTTGCTCATTCCTTTTCATCCTTTTTTCTCCAATCTTGTCTTCTCGTTTCATTTCACTGAGCTGGTCCTCGACATCTGATATCCTTTCTTCTGCTTGATCAATTCGACTGTTTAAACTTGTGCATACTTCGCGAAGTTCTCGTGTTGTGTTTTTCAGCTCCATCAATTCACTTATATTCCTCTCTAAATTGTCCATTCTCGTTAGTATTTCGTCAAACTTTTTTTCAAGGTTCTTAGTTTCTTTGCATTGGGTTAGAACAAATTCTTTTAATTCACAGAAGTTTCTTATCACCCACGTTTTGAAACCTGCTTCTGTTATTGGAACACACTCGTTCTCCATTAAGCCTTGTTCCGTTACTGATGAGGAACTGAGATCCCCTGTAGAGGGAGAGGCATTCTGATTTTGAGTATTCTCTGCCTTTTTAGGATGATTTCTTCCCTTCATTATATATTTATCCGTCTGTTGTCTTTGTAATTACCAACTTTCTAAGTAGGTCTCTGAGCAGACGTCCAACTTGTTGATTCCCAGCGCCGAAATCTGAGCAATCCACTGTGCCGGCCAAAATAGCGGTGTTAAGATTGATGGTGCTTTTCTGCCCGGGAGTCTCCGGACTCTGCACCAAAAACTGGCGCGCTAAGGCACCAGCAAAACCGCTGCGCCAGCCACAGAAGTTGCCCTGGCGACACGTGGGGCTCCTCTGCTGGGAATCTCCTTGTCCGTGAGCAACAAATATTCATCTGAAAGTGTGGTGTCCTCTCATTCTCTGCGCTTTCACTGGGAACTACAAGCCCGAGCTGCTAGTGATCAGCCATCTTGGATCTCTCTAAGACAAATTTTCTTAAACATGTTAATGTGTCATGGAGGTGCAGTTATGAGTGACTTTTTTGCTTTCAGTATTATGTTACTAGGGCAATAAAAGAAGGGGAAAAAACTAAAACATAAACACAACAATTCTCAAGATAATTTAAACTTTTCTTAGTAATGCAGGATCAGCATTAAAAGTATTAGTATTTGGCTGGGCACAGTGACTCACAGCTGTAACCCCAGCACTTTGGGAGATGGGAGGATCACTTAAGCCCAGGAGTTTGAGACCCCTGAGCAACATCTCTAGAAAAAAATAAAAAAATTAACCAGGCATGGTGGCACACGCCTCTGGTCCCAGCTACTCAGGAGGCCAAGGCAGGAGGATCATATGAGCTAGGGAGTTTGAGGCTGCAGTGAGCCATGATCACATCACTGCACTCTGGCCTGGGCAACAGAGTGAGACCTTGTCTCAAAAAAAAGAAAAAAAACAGTTTTCTTGTTGGAACATGGTTTCCAAACTCAGCTAATTATCAAAATTACCAGCAGAACTTTTTAAAAACACAATTCTGGGTTCCACCTCTAGACAGTGCTTCTCAAACTTTCGGATACAAACAAATCACCAGAAAATTTTGTTAAAATATAGTTATGATTCAGTAGGTCTAGGGTGTGACTTGAAATTCTTCATTTCTTTTTTTTTTTTCTTTTGAAATGGAGTTTACCTTGTTGCCCAGGCTGGAGTGCAATGGCACAATCTCAGCTCACCACACCCTCCATCTCCTGGGTTCAAGCAATTCTCCTGCCTCAGCATCCCAAGTTACTGGGACTACAGACATGCGCCACCACGCTGGGCTAATTTTGTATTTTTAGTAGAGACAGGGTTTCTCCATGTTAGTCAGTCTGGTCTTGAACTCCTGTCTCAGCCTTTTGAAGTGCTGGGATTACAGGCATGAGCCACAGTGCCAAGATTCTGCATTTCTAATAAGCTCCTAGGTGATCACATCTTGAGTAGCCAGTTCCCAAACTTCTCATACATTAGGTATGGGTTGGGGCCTATTATGAACATTACCCAGCTTATTCATTTGCCTAATGAACCAGTTTTGATACCCATGTTCTCTAATCAATGCCATAGTGTAATAATGCCTAAGAATGTCTTAGAGCATATGGGTTATTTGTTGATATGCAATACTCCAGGCACAGTTCTTGTGCCTGCTTTATAAAGTTCCTTTAAATATTCATAGTCTTTCCTTTTGCTCTTGTAGTCTTTTAGTGAATCTAGTCTGCTATGGGCTGAGAGCATAGACACTTTGTCAATAAGGCCTTCACTGTTCACTCAATTAAAATTGTAATATCTCCCCCACCTACTGCTATCCTCCTTAACTGCTTCATTTTTCTCTAGGCTTTTTACCTTCTAACATGCTATATATCTTCCTTATTTTGTGTCTTATATATCTCCCTCAACTAGAATGAGAGAACAGATCACTGCTTTATCCCCAGCACCTAGATTAATCAACTTATAGCACACAAATGGAACTCGGTAAATATTTATTGAAAGAATAAATGAAATGTGTCATAACAAAAAAAATAGATACTGTTTAAAGGCTTGAGCATTTTATAGTATATAAAGATATGAACCTTATAGTTTATGGACTCTATAGCGTGGGTTCGGTCTGCGTCCCTTTATACTTATTCTCATAAGCTGTGTTCTAAAGGGAGGTGACTGCCATATAATTAAACTGCTGTTTAATTATAAACTGCTGTTTAATTATAAACTGTTCTAAAGAGAGGTGACTGCCATATAATTACCCAATTTTTTAAATTGGGTAAACATTAACTTCAAATTTTTTAGTATGAATAGTAGTTTATGAATTGTAAAGGATATAAATTATTCTCATGTTTTGTTAGCTAGAACAGATAATATTTCCATCTTACAGATGGAAGGAAGCTGATGCCTAAAGTAGTTAAGTGTGATTCACAGAACTAGCAAGTAGCAAAGATAGGAGAAAAGTCTTCTTCCAGCATTTTTTAGATAATGAAAAGATTCTAATATCAAGTGTTAAATAAATTCAAAGCAAAGGGTTTTGTCAAATGAATGCCACCATAGTTTACAAGTGGCAACAAAATTCATGGTATGGTCATAGATCTGTAATTGATACTTTTTAAAAGTATATAAATCTTTATTGGCCATTGTGTGTAATTCTTTTTGTAGCTATAAAAAAGGCATTTGAATAGGATAGCATTTATACAAAGTCCAAAACAGACAATTAAAATTTTTTGTGTTAGAAGTAAGGTTACTTTAGGAACTGGAAGGAGATGGAAAGGATTTCTTATGTTGTGTTTAGCAGTGTTGTTTGTTGAACCAGGCATAGTTATACACAGATATACTACAAAAGTTCATTGGTCTACATACTTACAATTTTTCGTTTTCATCCCCATGCTGTCTTACACTTCAACAAAAAATTTTACTTTAAAAAGTTTTAAAATAATAATTTAAGCTGTAGGCATTTTATATGTGTTTATTTTCTTTCTCCTTGCTGCAGCTGCAGAGCTTTAAATATTTTAAAAATTAATCACTTCATTTGGCTTTTTAAAATTCAGCCATGTGGAAATAGTGAGTAGTTGAGTGATTTTAAAATTTTATATTTTAAAAATATTTAACAGTTTTTCTTTTTCCTCAGCAAAGAAAGAATAATAAGAAAGTGCGAGTAACAGTGAAGCCCCATTTACTATACAGAGTAAGTTCCCTGTCACAGAATTCAGAGTTGTTGCTTTCATTTTGAATGCATGAAAGGAACAAAAATGTTCTCAGAATATTAGTAGGAAAACATTTTTTTTAAAATTAGAATTAATAGGTTTCTTCTCTTCAGCCTTTAGAACAGCAACATGGAGTCATTCCTGATCGGGATGCAGAATTTCGTCTTTTTGACCGTGTTGTAAATGTGAGAGAAAACTTCTCAGTTCCAGTTGGCCTTCGAGGCACCATCATAGGAATAAAAGGAGGTAATATCTTAATACTTGACACGTCTTCAAATTAATTTATATTGTAAAGTAATACACAGGCTTGTCTCTTTTTTATATCCAAGCAGAAAGTGACTGTAAATCAGGAACAAACTAAATCTTTTTATGTTTTAGTTAAAATTCTTTTAGGTTATGCTTTTCAGAGAAAAAAAAAATCGCTTCTTTTTTATTATATAATCATCTGGAAAGAGATTAAAAGATGGAGAAATCGAGAAGGGGCTGCTGAGAATTTAGTAGTTTATATGACATTAAAATTACATAAGATCTTGGTGAGCATTCATGTTTTCATGAAACTGATAGAGAATTTTCATTGTTTCTCCCGAGTTAAACATTTGTCTAATCTTGTTCAGAGCTTTGTCTTTATTTTCATTGTAATCACTTAGTTTCTGAAAATAAATAAACTTATATTACGTTAGCTACAGTTAAAAGATTTGAAAATTGCCGGGCTCAGTGGCTCACGCCTGTAATCTCGGCACTTTGGGAGGCCTAGGTGGGCAGATCACAAGGTCAGGAGTTTGAGACCAGCCTGACCGACATGGTGAAATCCAGTGTCTACTAAAAATACAAAACTTTGCCAGCTGTGGTGGCACACACCTGTAGTCCCAGCTACTGAGGAGGCTGAGGCAGGAGAATCACTTGAACCCAGGAGGCGGAGGTTACAGTGAGCTGAGATCACACCATTGCATTCCATCCAGCCTGGGCAACAGAACAAGACTCCATTTCAAAAAAAAAAAGATTTAAAAATTGAACGTGCGTATTATTAATTTGGACTTTACGAATACAACTAAATCACATATGTAAAACAGACCTATCTATCTGTTGCACAACAGTGTGCATACGGTTCACACTTCTGTACCATACACTTAAATGTGGCTAAGATGGTGAACTTCATGTTTTTTTTTTTTTTTGAGACAGAGTCTCACTCTGTTGCCCAGGCTGGAGTGCAATGGCGCGATCTCACCTCACTACAACCTCTGCCTCTCAGGTTCAAGTGATTCTCCTGCCTCAGCCTCCTGAGTAGCTGGGATTACAGGTGCACACCACCACACCTGGGTAATTTTTGTATATTTTTTAGTAGAGATGGGGTTTCACCATGTTGGCCAGCCTGGTCTCAAACTTCTGACCTCGTGATCTACCTGCCTCAGCCTCCCAAAGTCCTGGGATTACAGGCATAAGCCACCACACCCAGCCGTTTGATGGTTTTTTAACCACCAAAAAAAAAAAGGAGAAGGAGGAAGAAAAAAGGAAGCAGCAGCTAAATATCTGAATGTGCCCCCAGAGATATTCCTGGAATAACCAGCTTTATAGCATAGATTCAGAAAAAGTCAGTGCCAGCATGAAGCAGCATCATGCATGCAGGGGTCAGTGTGCTGGCAACACTCTTTATATATATCACAGGCACCCAACCTCTTGGTCTCACCATCCCAAAAGTAGGAAGAACAAGCAGGCCACTAGCCAAAGAGAACTGCTTAATTAGTGCCAGCAATGTGCCAGGCACTAACACATTTTGCATTTAACCCTCACTATCACCCAAGGAGTGAGTGTTATTTTCTCACCTGAGAGGTTAGGTAACCTTCCTGTGTTCACATAGATAAGTGGCAGAGCTGGGATTTGAACTCCTTCCCCTGAATCCTACCTAAATTTGAACTGTGGTTCTGTACATTTTCCATCTGTAGATCCTCTTTGGATCTTACTGCCCACGTAAAAGAATTTTCTTCCCTAATTTTGTTTTCTCATTTTTTAGAAGACTCACTGTTGTTAAAATGTCAATGAAATCAGTTGCTTTGATTTATAGAGTCAAAGAAATCTCGATCAAAATCCCAGTAGCCAGTTTTGTAGAAATTGATAAGCTGGTTGTAAAATAAAGCAGAGGCTCTAGACTAACCAGAAAAATTTGAAAAAGGACAAATTTGGAGAATTTACCCGACCTGATTTCAAAACTTTACAAAGCTAGAGTAATGAAAAACAATGTGAATTAGTATAAAGATAGACATATAGATCAATGGAATATAATTAGAGTCCTGAAATAGACCCATACCTACATGGTCAATTGATTTTACAACAAACGTGCCAGAATAATTTGATGAAGGGATAATGTCTTTAATAAGTGGTGCTGTCCTCATTAGTATAGTGGTGAGCAATAAGAAAAAACATGTAAATTAGTGTAAAAATCGTGCTGGATACATTGAGGGTTTGTTTAGTGTAAAATAAAAAAAAATGGCATTGGAACAATTAGATACCATATGCAAAAAAATAGGCCACAACCCTTTACCTTACATCCTCTGTAAAAATTAGCTCAAAGTGCATCAAAGACTAAATTTAAGAGCTAAAATTTTAGAACTTTTAGGAGAAAATCTTAATAACCTAGAATTTGGTAAAGATATTTTAAATAACACACAGAGAGTCTGAAAGAAAATTGCCAGCTGGGCACAATGGCTCACACCTATGATACCAACACTTTGGGAGGCCAAGACAGGTGGATTGCTTGAGCCCGGGAGTTTGAAACTAGCCTGGGTAACAAAGAGAAACTCTTTCTTTAAAATAAAAATTTTTTTTAATTAGCTAGGCATGGTGTTGTGCACCTATAATCCTAGCTAATCAGGAGGCTGAGGTGGGAGAATCACTTGAGCCCAGGAAATCAAGGATGCAGTGATCCATGATTACACTCCTTCCTGGGTGACGGAGTGAGACCCTTTCAAAAAAAAGAGAGAGGAGAGAGACAGAAGGAAGGAAGGGAAGGAAGAAGGGAAGCAAGAAAGAAAAGAAGGGAAGAAGAGAAAAAAGAAGAAAAGAATTGGCCAGGGGATGGAGGGAGGGAGGAAAAAAGAAAAGAAGAAAAGAATAGGCCAGGGGATGGAGGGAGGGAGGAAAAAAGAAAAGAAAAAGGATAGGGGAGGGACAGAAGGAGGGAAGGAAAAAGAAAAGAAGAAAAGAAAAATAAAAAGGCTGGGCACAGTGGCTCATGCCTGTGATCCCAACACTTTGGGAGGCCAAGGAGGGTGGATCACTTGAAGTCAGGAGTTTGAGAACAGCCTGGCCAACATGATGAAACCCCGTCTCTACTAAAAATACAAAAATTAGCCAGATGTGGTGGTGGGTGCCTACAATCCCAGCTACTTGGGAGGCTGAGGCAGGAGAATTGCTTGAACCCAGGAGGTGGAGGTTGCAGTGAAATGAGATCACACCACTGCACTCCAGCCTAGGCAACAGAGCAAGACTCTGTCTCAAAAACAAAAAAAAAAAAGGAAAAAGAAAAGAAAGGAAAAGAAAATTGCTACGTTAGACTTCATCAAAATTAAAAAAAAGAAGCCACTCTTCAAAAGGCACCATTACAGAAATGAAGAGGAAAATATTAGCAAAACATAAATCCAATAAAATGCTTTTATTTAGACTACATAAAAGTTTTTTACAACTTAATAAATCAAACAACCTAGTTTTTAAAATGATCAAAATAGCTGGACAGATATTTTACCACAGAAGATATATGGATGGCAAATAAGCACATGAAAGATTTCAACATCATTTGTTGTTAGGGAAATAACAAATTAAAACCAAATAAGATATTACCACATACAGAATAGAATGACTTAAATTAAAAAGAGTGATTATACCAAGTGTTGGCAATGAGATAGGGCAGCTAGAACTCTCCTATATTGCCAGTGGTAATGTAAAAGATAAAACCACTTTAGAAAGTAGTTTAGTGGGTTCTTTTTTTTCTCCCCCTCATTGATGGGTTATCATGATGAAGGTAAGTTCTTAAAAAGTTAAACATGTAGCATAGGTCCCAGCCATCCCATTCATGGGTGGGTATTTACCCAAGAGAAATGAGGGCTTAAATCCTCATAAAGCCTTGTTCATGAATCTTCATAGCAGCTTTATATGTAATAACCAAAAACTAGAAATAATCTAAATCCCCATCGACAGATAAATGGATAAACAAATTCTTGGATATTTATGCAGTGAAATACTTCTGAGCTATAAAAAAAAGAAACAACTACTGATACACACAACATGGGTGACTCAAAATAATTATGCTCAAAGAAGCCAGACAAGTGAGGAATACACATTACATTATTTCATTTACATAAAATTCTGCAAATGTGAAGTAACCTATGGTGATAGCAGAGTTTTAGTTGTTGCCTAGATTAGGAGGATTTGGATTACAAAAGGACATGGAAAGTTTGGAAGTGATTATCCTATTTATCATGGCTTCATGGTTAATTATGTATGTTAAAACTCATTAACTTGTATACTTCAAATACATGCAGCATATCATATGTTAATTATACCTCAGGCTGTTTTTTTTTAAAAAGTACATGTCCTAAGACCCAGCAGTTTCACTTTTGACCTAGAGAACATTCACCTGCATAAAAGACACATTTGCATGTTCATTGTAGCATTGTTTATAATAGCAAAAGGTAGAAATCACCTAAATGTTTGTCTGCAGGAGAATGGATAAATTACTGTATACCCATACATGGGATACTGTATATCCAGAAAACTGAATGAACACGTTTACATGGTTGAATCTCACAAATATAATGTTGAGGTTGGGCGTGGTGGCTCATGCCTGTAATCCAAGCACTTTGGAGGCCAAGGCGGGTGGATCACCTGAGGTCAGGAGTTCAAGACCAGCCTGACAAACATGGTGAAACCCCGTCTTAAAAAAAAAAAAAAAAAACAAATATAATGTTGAATGAAATAAAAATAAGTTGCAAAATAATATATTCTCTGTGATAGGTATGTGTTTCAAAACTTGCAAAATAATATTATGTATTATTCACCTATACATATATATGTAGTAGAAGTATGAAGAAACATAAGGAATCATAACTGCCAAAGTGAAGATAATGGTTACAAAGAAACCATTTCTTTTCTTTTATAAAGAAAAGGAGTAGTTGGGAATTGGGACATAATGATCCTCTAAGGCATTGGTATTCTGTTTCTTAGCTTATATAATGTTCCTTATGTTAATATGCCACTCTTCATATCCTGAATATTTTATGTGATATCGAGAATTTTTAAAATAAATACTTCCAAACACTCCAAAAATTTAATCTGCTGATTTTTCATCATATGATTTTTTAGTGTCTCTTTTTCTCTTTCTGTTTTAACAGCTATTAGAGAAGCTGATGTACTATTTGAAGTATTATTTGATGAAGAATTTCCTGGAGGCTTAACAATAAGGTTTGTATTTTCCAATGATAATTGCCCTTTGTGAATATGTTCATGTGGCCAATGACTTTACATTACTTTTTATTTGTTTACAATTTCAGTTCATGGTATGTGTAAGACATACTTGCTACTAGGGATTTAGCATTGAATAAGACAGACATGCTTTCTACCCTCACAGAGCTTTCATTTTAGTGAGGAAGGTAATTGAGCAACTGATTACAATATTAATTATTTAATTAAAATATGGCAAATACTAGGAAGAAGTACAGGTTTCTATGAAAAGTATGACCTGTCCTGCAAGTAACAGAAAGGCCTCCTTGAGGAAGTGATATTTAAGATAGAACTTGAAGAATGAATAATAGCTAAACCAGGCAAAAAAGGGGGGAATAATGATGTGTGCACAGGAAGAGGGAATAGCATATGTAAACAATGATATTAGGGCTACATAACTTGAGGAATAGAAATGTCCTTTGAAATTAGCGACATGTATGTCTTTGTCGCCAATTTTAGTGAAGTTATAGGTACTCAAGAGAGATTAGTGTGATTTGAGAAGTGAATGGCAGATGTAGTAATGAAGGCAGGAAACTGAGGCAACACTTGAGAAGTTTGACTATAAGGAAAAGGAGAAAGTTAACTGGAAGTTAGGAGGTTTAAAGGAAGAGGGTTAGATTGGTTTAATTTAGCATAGAAGAGATGAGTATTTGAGGGGGAAAGTGCTAATAGTTTAAAGTTTTAGGAACAATGATCATGATGAAACAAGAGGCACCATGGTGTAAACTCTCTCACTTAAACATTTTATTATCTTGGGTAGGTTAGTTAAGTGTCTGACCCTCAATTTCCTCATCTGTAGTGAAGATACATACATACTTCACTAGGTTACTGTGAGGATGAAATGAAATCTTTTTTAGTTTTCTGCTTTCTAAAAGCCAGCTGGAAAACTGAATTGAATTTAGCTTAGTTTCTTTTTCTCCTCTATTTTGATAAATTAGTAATTAAAGTTAAAAATTACTCTTCTTTAACCTCCTTGCATGAAATCACAGTATTCAGCTGTTATACCAAGTAGTCACCTTCAGGATGCTATTATCGTTGTTTTGCAGTTTAGATATGCTTGTTACTCAAAGACTTTCCTGTCTGCGCTCTTCACATACAGCAGCAGAATCTAGATCTCCTGTCTGATTTTATTTTTCATGAAAATGTTTGATTACCAATACCTTTGATTCACTAACTTTTCAAGACATATTTTAAATAATTTTTGTGGTTTTTTTTTCTTCAGTGTCTTTTTCCCCCCTCTCCTAGTAAAGAACAGCAAATTTCTTGACCGATAGAGAGCTGAGTAAAGGATTACCTGCCTTCAGTATATTCATTTCTGTAATGCAGAATCTTTAGTAAATTTAGTTCTCATGAAAATAGATACTTCCTAGCAACCTTGAACTTACAAAGGTTTCTAATAGACCCCTATTTTTCCACTTTCAGTGTAAGAAAATTACACTCTGAAAGAGAAAAAAATTAGGTGATAGAGTTAAAAACAAGAGAAGGTTTCTTTAATATCTTATACTTTTATCAAGGCCATGAAAGATGGAAATGACAAATACTTGTCCCTTAAGCCTTTCCAGATACAGGCCTGGAACTTTAAGATGAGAAAATGAGGAAAAAGGGGCTGGACTCCACAGTTGACCAATAGACAAATGAGATCAAATCTAACATTTACCCTGTTGCTTAGGAAGAGCCACACTGAGAATGGTTCTGTACTCCTGAGCTTTCATAACTTAGACTATGCAAACCACAGTTGTTTTTTGTTTGTTTGTTTGTTTGTTTTTGAGACAGAGTCTTGCTCTGTTGCCCAGTCTGGAGTGCAGTGGTGAAGCCTCAGCTCACTGCAGCCTCCATCTCCCATGTTTAAGCAATTCTCCTGCGTCAGCCTCCCAGATAGCTAGGATTACAGGTATGCACCACCAAGCCCAGCTAATTTTTTAGTATTTTTAGTACAGACAGAGTTTCACCATGTTTGCTAGGCTGGTCTCAAATGTGTGACCTCAAGTGATCTGCCTGCCTCGACCTCCCAAGTGCTGAGATTACGGGTGTGAGCTACCATGCCCGGCTCCACAGTTTTCTTTAAGAAGTTTGAGGCTGGGCATGGTGGCTCACATCTGTAACCCCAGCACTTTGGGATTACAGAATTACTTGAGTCCAGGAGTTCAAAACCAGCCTGGCAACATAGTGAGACCCTGTCTCTTAAAACAAATATAAAAGCATGCCAGGCTTAGTGCCATGCACCTGTGCTCTCATTTACACAGGAGGCAGAGATGGGAAGACTGCTTGAGTATGGGAGTTTGACACTGCAGTTAGCTAGGATATTGTACTCCAGCCTGAGTGACAGAGCAAGATCTCATCTCTTAAAAAAAAAAAAGATTAATATTTAATTCATAAATTTTCAGTTGTATTCAGCAATTAAAACACAAGCTTCTTAAGAAAAAATCAGCACACACCCCTAGAACATAGTTGGGTTTTCTCTACTTAGTAAATACCAAATGTCCTCTTAGGAAACTTTTTAGAAATCTATCATCTTATAAATTGAGATATTTCTGTGATTTGTGGTTCCTCTACTGAATTAAAAAGTAGTGTTTACTAATGCTGATGATGGATTGTCTACCAAAAGTTATTTGACTCTTCTCCCTAACACATTTAGTATTGTTTTCCTTCCAACCCTGATAGAACTTTTTACTTTCAGATGCTCACCTGGTAGAGGTTATCGACTGCCAACAAGTGCCTTGGTGAACATTTCTCACGGGAGTCGCTCTGAAACTGGAAATCAGAAGTTGACAGCCATCGTGAAACCACAGCCAGCTGTGCATCACTATAGCTCAAATTCATCAGTTTCTACTGGGCATTTGGGAGGCCTCAACCATTCCCCTCAGTCACTTTTTGTTCCTACTCATGTAAGACTCTCAGTCTTCCAACTTATCCTCTACCCCTTTTACAAATCACAAATCACAGCAGACTTTGTAAATGTAAACCTAATTTAACTTAGCTTCCCTTTTTTATTTAAAAGATTTTGGTTCAGGTCATCGCTTCTCAGCCTTTTGGCTAAGATCAAGTGTCAAAGATTTTGGTTCAGGTCAATTCCAGATTTAAGATACTAGGCTAATAAAGAAAGCTATCAATAGCATTCTACCTCTGCTGTAAAATAACAGTTGGTATTAAAGGAAAAAAAATATGTTTACATGGGAACTTGAGAATGTCCATATTTTCTCTTTATATGTTTACTTTTCAAGTTAACATTTAATTTTTTTCTTATGTAATACAAATGTCCATGCTATCTACTATAAATAGCATACATTTGAAAGATAAAAGGGAAATGATTATATCACATTTATCAAAAACAATTTTCAAGTTTCTACCAGACAATTTATGGGTGATTTCCTTTATTTCCTCTTTCTGGGAACAAAAATTGAGTTGTCTTGTGTGAGACATTTTATTTAATTCCATGGCCCCAAATCTCATGCTTATTAAGTACATTTTTTAACCCAAATGATACCTGTTTATTATAGACCGATTGGAAAACACAGATAAGTAGATGATGATAAAGGAAACACAAGCAGAAGTCCTCTCAAATCTCATAGGTAACCACTGTCAAAATTTGGTGCCTATTTTTCTAGCGTTTTAATCTTAAGTAATAGTTGATATTTAAATTTATTAAATTATTTTGTGTAAAGTGAAGATTTTTTTTTTTTTTGAGACAGAGTTTCGCTCTTGTTACCCAGGCTGGAGTGCAATGGCGCGATCTTGGCTCACTGCAACCTCCGCCTCCTGCGTTCAAGCAATTCTCCTGCCTCAGCCTCCTGAGTAGCTGGGATTACAGGCACGCGCCACCATGACCAGGATGGTCTTGATCTCTTGACCTCGTGATCCACCCACCTCGGCCTCCCAAAGTGCTGGGATTACAGGCGTGAGCCACCGTGCCCGGCTCAGTGAAGATTTTTTAAATAAAATTTTTAGGTGTTAATTTGAGTGAGATAATGTATTTTAGTACATTAGAAGACTAAAGAAAATCTGTTGGTGGTGATACTTATTCAGTAAAATCTTTTATAATGTTCGTTATGCTTTAAATACTTTTCATTAAATAAAACCATTCAAAACCAATTGCATATAAAGAAGAACGGTTTCACTCTCATAGAATACTTTTGTGATTACTATGCTGAGCTTTGGAAAAAAAGGAACTAAGAGATTTCAGATAATAAAAGTTAGTTTAGGGGTGGATGTAGTAGCTCATGTCTGTAACCCCAACACTCTGGGATGCTAAGGTAGGAGGACTGCTTGAGGCAAGAGTTCAAGACCAGTCACACAGCAAAACGTAGCAACTCATCCCTAGGAGGAAAAAAAAAATTAGTTGAGCATGGTGGTACACACTTGTAGTCCTAGCTCCATAGGAGGCTGAGGATTGAGCCAGGAATTCAAGGTTACAGTGACCTATGACCCCACCACAGGTCCCCAGCCTGGGCAACATGAGCAAGACATTGAGTCAAAAAAAAAAAAAAGAGGCCGGGCGTGGTGGCTCACGCCTGTAATCCCAGCACTTTGGGAGGCCGAGGCGGGTGGATCACGAGGTCAAGAGATCGAGACCATCCTGGTCAACATGGTGAAACCCCGTCTCTACTAAAAATACAAAAAATTAGCTGGGCATGGTGGCGCGTGCCTGTAATCCCAGCTACTCAGGAGGCTGAGGCAGGAGAATTGCCTGAACCCAGGAGGCGGAGGTTGCGGTGAGCTGAGATCGCGCCATTGCACGCACTCCAGCCTGGGTAACAAGAGTGAAACTCTGTCTCAAAAAAAAAAAAAAAAAAAAAAGTTAGTTTAATGTCCTTTCTACCCTGAATAACATTAATAAATAAATTATTTGATTTTTAATATGTATTTTTATTTCTTCCTATTTCCTTAAGAAATTGTTTGTACTTTGCTAGGTACCTACTAAAGATGATGATGAATTTTGCAACATTTGGCAGTCCTTACAGGGATCTGGAAAGATGCAATACTTTCAGCCAACTATACAAGAGAAGGTTAGTATTCCTTGTTTTGATGGACAATTAATTTAAAGAAAATATATTTTTATATTTTTCTTTTAAGACTGCAATGATTATTTTTCTATGAAATCTCATAAAATAGGAAATGAAAATTTTGATCATGAATTTCTTTTTTTTTAACTATAATTTCAACTTTATTTTAGATTCAGGGAATACATGTACAGGTTTGTTACGTGAATATACTGTGTGACACTGAGTTTTAGGGTTCAAATGATCCTGTCACCTAGACAGTGAGCATAGCACCCAACAGGTGGTTTTTCAGCCCTTCCCCCGCCCATCTAGTAACCCCTAGTGTCTGTTATTCCCATCTTTATGACCATGTGTACCCAATGCATAGCTCCCACTTATAAGTGAGAACTATGTAGTATTTGGTTTTCTGTTCCCATTTGCATTCACTTAGCATGATGGCCTTCAGTTCCACACATGTTGCTGCAAAGGACATTATTTCATTCTTTTTTTATGACTGCATAGTATTCATAGTATATATTCTGTGCTATACATATACCACATTTTTAAAATTCTGGGCCAGGCACCCTGGCTCACACCTGTAATCCCAGCACCTTGAGAGGCTGAGGTGGATGGATCATTGGAGGTCAGGAGGTCAGGAGTTAAAGACCAGCCTGGCCAACATGGTGAAATCCCATCTCTACTGAAAATACAAAACTTAGCCAGGCATGGTGGTGCACATTTGTAATCCCAGCTACTTGGGAGGGTGAGGCATGAGAATTGCTTGAACTTGGGAGGCAAAGGTTGCAGTGAGCCAAAATCACCCCGCTTCACTCCAGCCTAGGCGACAGAGCAAGACTCTAAATCAATCAGTCAATCCATCAATCAATTTTATCCACCATTGATGAGCACTTAGGTTGATTCCATGTCTTTGCTATTGTGAATAGCAAATGCAATGAATATATGTGGGTATGTGTCTTTTTGGAAGAATGGTTTATTTTCCCTGGGTTATATATGCAACAGTGGGATTATTGGGTCAAATGGTAAGTTCTGTTTTAAGTTCTTTGAGAAATCTCTAAACTACTGTCTACAGTGGCTGAACTAATTTACATTTTTACCAAGAATTTATAGCATTCCCTTTTTTCTGCAGCCTCACCAGCATCTGTTACTTTTTGACAGCCATTTTGACTAGTGTGAGATGGTATCTCCTGGTGGTTTTGATTTGCATTTCTCTGATGATTAATGATGTTGAACGTTTTTTTCATATGTTTGTTGGCCACTTATATGTCTTCTTTTGCAGAGTATCTATTCATGTCTTTTGCCCATTTTTTTTCAATTTTTTAAATTAAAAGATAAATTTTCTTAAGATTTTGTAACTCTTCTCTGTATCATTCCAATTTTAGTATATGTGCTGCTGAAGTGAGCATCTTGTGCCCATTTTTAAGTGGCGTTATTTTTTTTTTTGCTTGTTGAATTAAGTTTCTTATAGATTCTTGATATTAGACCTTTGTCAGATGCACAGTTTGTGAATATCCCATTCTGTAGGTTGTGTATTTACTCTGGTGATCTTTTTTTAGTGAGCAGAAACTCTTTAGATTAAGTAGGTCCTACTAGTAAATTTTTGTTTTTGTTGCAATTGCTTTTGAGGACTTAGTCATACATTCCTTCTCGAGGCCAGCATTCTGAGTGGTATTTCTTAGGTTTTCTTCTAGGATTCTTACAGTTTTAGGACTTATATTTTAATTCTTTAATCCATCTTGAGTTAATTTTTGTATATGCTGAAAGATAGGGGTCCAGTTTCATTCTTCTGCATATGGCTAGCCAGCTATCCCATCATGTATAGGGAGTCCTCACCCCATTGCTTGTTTTTGTTGACGCTGTCAAAACTCAGATGGTTGTAAGTGTACCATTTTATTTCTGAGTTCTCTATTCTGTTCCATTGGTCTGTGTGTCTGCTTTTGTACCAGTACCATGCTACTTTTGTTACATGGTAATATAAACTTACAGTGTAACTTGAAGTTAGGTAATGTGATGTCTCCCATTGTTCTTTTTGCTTAAGATTGACTTGGCTATCTGGGCTCTTTTCTGGTTCCATGTGAACATGAATTTTCGTAATTATTTTCAGACCTATAAAAGCTTCTGGACCAATGAGTTTAGCGTATAGATAATGTTTCTTTTAAATCAGCTGTAGGGTTTTTTTAATTTACAAAGTCATAGTAACTATATTTTAAATTCAACAATGACACTAATCTCATTTAACAACTTATTTTTTTCCACTTGAATGTGTCACTTTATGCTGGTAGTTGGTTATCTTAAATATGAATGAGCAAATATACATTCCTTGGTAGAGATTAAGAAGAGGAAAAAAGTACTGCTAAAAGAATAGAGACTCAGACAAAGAAAGGAAGAAGAAAGGAATACATTCCTACTACATGTTTTGTTAGTTACCTCCATTTTGAGCTTAGATCAAAAAGGAATGTTCAGCCAGGCATGGTGGCTCACACCTGTAATCCCAGCACTTTGGGAGGCTGTGGCTGGAGGATTACTTGAGGTTAGGAGTTCGAGACCAGCCTGGCCAGTGTGTGAAACTCTGTCTCTATACAGAGACAAAAAATCAGCCAGGTGTGATGGTGCACATGTGTAGTCCCAGCTACTGGGGAGGCTGAGGCAGGAGAATCACTTGAACCCAGGAGGTGGAGGTTGCGGTGAGTCAGGATTGTGCCACTGCACTCCAGCCTGGGTGACTGAGCAGGACACCATCTCAGGGAAAAAAAAAAAGGAGTGTTCAAGTTTATAAACCAGTACCTTCAGACCCTCATTTATTCTGATGTCCTGCAGTTATGGTGGCATTATCTAAGATAAAGAGGAGAAAATTACAAAGGAAATATAAACATAAATGGTAAAATAAATGTAAATGGCAAAATAAACAAAAAAAATTAGTGTATATGTCATAACTTAGTCTAAAGAGTAAAGAAAAAAAATTAGGGTGACAGGATACATAGGGCTCCTCAGTATGCTATTGTAAGCTTTCTTTAGGTTATACATAAATTCTTCTGTTTTAAACTACTTGAATCACAAAACCTGATTTCCCGATTCTGAGTCCAGTGCTGTACTTACAGTACCACACTGCTTCAGGGTATAAAATAAGTTCATACCCAAGAGATACTTTGCCCAATTATGCCTTGGGGCCAACACAGACTAAAGAGTCTTCAAGAAAGATTAATCAGGCAGCAGTATGTATAAAGGACTAGACATGAAAAAGATAGGAAACAAGAATCATAGTTAGAAGGTTAATTTAGGCCAAGGATGACAATCTAAAGTCCAGTTGCAGAAAATGAGAAGAAGTAGAATGATAGAATGACTTATAATATCCTTGTAAAAATGTCAAAAAGCAAAAATTTTTGACTATAAGCATTTTAGATTATATGCCTGAGGAATGGTAGTATTAGAAATAAGGGTAAGATAAGTGGCTTTAGGTGAGGCCAATTCTGGGACTTTTTTCTTTTTTACTTAAAAAAATTTTTCTTTTTCTCTCATGCTGCCTTGTCTAAAATGGGAAACCTTGAGGTTGAGGTGATGATGGAGTATCCAGCTATAATATCTGTCCTAGAAAGTTGCAGATACTGGATTAAATCTTGACTGAGGTTCAAACAGAGATATAGATTAGTTAATACTTAGCAGAGAGGTAAGAGTCAAAGTCATTAGTCAAGCAGTAAGACAAAAAAGGAAAAGAAAACTGTTGTTGAATTTGGAGGAACAGTCCTCAGTAAAAGATTGGAAGAGCAGGAATTGATTTAAAAGTTGAACAAATAGATAAAAGCAAGAAGGGACTTAGAGTAGTGCTTCCTTTTAGAACAAAACTCTTTGAAAAAATTGCCTATACAGCTGCTTCTCTCCCCTGCTGCCTTAAACCCACTCTCATCAGTCTTTCATTCCCGTCACTGTACTGAAACTGCCCTTTCAAGGTTCCCAGTGACCTTCATGTGCTAAACCATGTGATCAAGTCTCAGTTTCCATCTGAATTGACTCATCAGCAGCATTTCATACAGTTGATCACTCAGTTCTCCTTGTCATCCATTCTTCACTTGTCATTAGAATACCACCTTTTGCTGTTTTTCTTCCTGTTTCATTGGCTGTTGTTTCTCAATCTTCTTTGTCAGTTTCACCTAATCTCTGGGGCTCTTTAATGATGGAATCCTCGAAGGCTAAATTATTGGACTTCTTCTCTATCTATACCCATTTCCTTAGATAGGTAGATTAGATAGATAGATAGATAGATAGATAGATAGATAGATAGATAGATAGATAGATAGATAGTAGATAGATAGATGGATTATAGAAAGATAGATGACAGATAAATAGATTAAGATAGATAAGATAGATATACACACACACACAAACATACATACCTACAAAAATACGTGATGACTCCCAAATTTCTGTCTCCAGCTTGGAAGTCCTCCATGACCTTTAGACTCAAATGTACAACCCTGCATCTCCACTCAAATGTCCAACTCTGTGTCTCCACTTGATTACTAAATAGACACCTCAGACTTACATGTCCAAAACTGAACTCTTGTTCTTCTCCGACAAACTTACTTGACCTGATGTCATTCCCATCTCAGTTAATAGCCACTCCATCCTTTCACTCAGACCTTAAGAGTCACATCCTTTACTCCTTCCTATATCTCTTAACCTCTTATCCAATTCATTACCATCTGTAAATCTCTTCCAAATATGTCTAGAATTGGACCATTCCTCACAGGCTTCCATTACCTGGTCCAAATTCATACCAACTCTAACTTTGATGTAACCATCAAAGAGATTAGTAGTCTACTAATCTCTTTCCATCCTGGCTCCTCTACAGTCTGTTCTCAAGATAGCAGACAGAGTGATCCTATTAAAACATAAGTCAGAGATCCTGTCCTTCTGCTGATCAAAACCCTCCACTAATTCACCCTATTTCACTGAGTAAAAGCCAGTGTCCTTATATAATGGCCTGGAATGTCCTACACAATATCAGTGTGTCACCTCTCTAGTCACATTTTCTATAACTCACCCTTTTGCTACAGCAGTAATGGCCTTCTTTTTCTTCCTTGAGTATGCCAGGGATGGTCCCTACAATAGGGCCTTTGAATTTGTCTGGAATACTTTTTTTTTTTTTTTTTGAGGCGGAGTTTCACTCTTGTTACCCAGGCTGGAGTGCAATGGCGCGATCTCAGCTCACCGCAACCTCCGCCTCCTGGGTTCAGGCAATTCTCCTGCCTCAGCCTCCTGAGTAGCTGGGATTACAGGCACGCGCCACCATGCCCAGCTAATTTTTTGTATTAGTAGAGACGGGGTTTCACCATGTTGACCAGGATGGTCTCGATCTCTTGACCTCATGATCCACCCGGCTTGGCCTCCCAAAGTGCTGGGATTACAGGCTTGAGCCACCGTGCCCGGCCTGGAATACTCTTTCCTCAGAGAGGCTTATTTCCCTAGGCTTCTGTGTCCTCATGTATATAATGAAGGCATTTCACTTAGATGACCTCTGAGGTCTTTTCCAGCCACAAAATAGTATTGCTGTAGTACTCTAGAATATATACAGCTCCAGGGTTGGATTTCTGCTTCAACTCCTCAAACTAATGTCTAAGGCCTTCTATAATCTAACTCCACCTAATTATATGATGTACATCCAACTATCTGGACATAATAGTCTGTTCCAGTCAGACTGGTCTCTTTACTTTCCCTTTCCCACAGATGATTCCCATTTGGGGTTATGTGTTCTTTTTGTTCCTTCCTCTTATAATGCCCTTTTTTTCTGTCACTACCAATAACCTAGGTCTCAGTCAAAATCTGCTTTTTCCTTGAGAACCACTTGATATTGTATTTTCTCATTATCTCCTACATGCAACCCGTCTTACTATTTCATTATTTCAGCTGAACACTCTCATGATTTATCTCTTAAATGTCCTAAGAATTATGTGATCCCAAATATAATGCATATGCATTAATAAGCAGCCTAGCCTGATGAGCAAATTCAAGAGAACTCACTGTGATAAAAAATTTTCAAGCTTTGATTGGCAAAACATGGCAATATGACTAACACAAATACCTTTATAGAGATACCAAACAGAACACCTAAAGAACTATACCCTAATATTTACTTTCTAGTTAAATGTATGGCTTACCTTTTCTCTGAAGTATTGCTATGAACATGAATTTTGGAGTTAAAGCTTAGTGTCAACTCTCCCATTACATATATCTGTGATAAATTGCTTTATCAGTTTGAGCCTCGTCTATACTCATCTATAAAATCAAATCAAAATAATAACAGCATTATTATGATAGTAGCATTACTATAATGATATTAAAATAATGGGTACATAGTTCATTGACTGTACCTGGCACATAATAGACACTCAAAACAATATGTGTTCTGTCCTGATGTTCTAATTCCTCTCCTTAGAGTCAAAATCACCCATAATGTACTGCTGTAGTCCAAAACCCCACCAGCCATTGTGCCATGACAGTAGAAATCTCATGCCATTTTGACTCTTAAAAACTGAAGAGCTGGCCGGGCGCAGTGGCTAACACCTGTAATCCCAGCACTTTGGGAGACCAAGGCGGGGGGATCACTTGAGCCCAGGAGTTTGAGAACAGCCTAGGCAACATGGCAGAATCCTGTCTCTACAAAAAAATATAAAAATTAGCTGACCATGGTGCCACATGCCCATAGCCCCAGCTACTCGGGAGACTGAGGCAGGAGGATCACTCGAACCCAGGAGTCAAAGGTTGTGGTGAGCCAGTACCACTGCACTACACTCCAGCCTGAGTGACAGAGCAAGACCCTGTCTCAAAAACAAAACACAAATAAAACTGAAGAGCCTCGGGCTGGGCACAGTGGCTCATGCCTGTAATCCCAGCACTTTGGGAGGCCAAAGCACAGGAGTTTGAGACTAGCCTGGGCGACATAATAAGATCCCTGTCTCTACCAAAAAAAAAAAAAAAAAAATTAAAAATATAATTTTAAAAAACCAAAGACCCTTGAGTGTTTCTGTACACCTGACCTCAGTAGGCCTTCCTTTGTACTCCCGTGCATATCACAAGTATTTTGAACCATGCCAACTACCAGCTAAGACATGTTGTATCTTTGTACCCAGTGTTTATTTGTGCTGAGAAGAAAGTAAATAGGACCTACCAAAAGCAAAACTGTGAAATAATTCATTTGTATTGACCTTCTTTAGCCTCCACTTTTGCTGCTTCTTGCTGCTTCAGCTGTGGCAAATTGTCTCTTTTTGCATTCAGGCTTTCTCTCCCTATCCAAAAATGAAAGGATCTGATACGAAACTTACTCATGCCATTTTGCTAATTCTGTCTATTTATGAACTGTCTCAATTACTGTAATTTTATTATCAGCCTGGCTGTCTAGTAGTGAAGTCTTCCATCATTTAAAAACCTTGACAATATAAATATAATAAAAATCGGGTATTGGGATTTTTATTAATCACAGTAAAACATGGGATAAAAATTAACATGGAAGGGAATGTAAGAGGACTGATATCCTGAGTTTTCATAACATAGAGCCAGAAATTATGCATTTTTAAAAACTTTTTAATGGCAGAGTTTAAACATTATGAAGTCAAGTAAATAGAATGAATGAACACACAAGTACTCATTCCCTACCTTGCTCTAGTCCAGTACTATGTCTTTTAGAACCCCTATTCATTTCCCACCTCCACCTGCCCAAGTGATGGGATTATTTTGAAGCAAATCTAGGGGGATCTTTAGAGACTGATATTTCTGTTGTGAAGAAACATTTACCTCAAGTTTAATATTTTATTTGGTTTCTGCATTTGTTAACATCAAGCAAAATTATATTTAATTCTTTTATTGAAAGAAGCATTTTTGTCTGGGCGCTGTGGTTCACGCCTGTAATCCCAGCACTTGGGGAGGCTGAGGCAGAATTGCTTGAACCCAGGAGGCGGAGGTTGCGGTGAGCCGAGATCAGGCCATTGCACTCCAGTCTGGGTAACAACAGCGAAACTCCGCCTCAAAAAAAAAAAAATACAAAAACTAGCCAGGCATGATGGTACTTGCCTGTAGTCCCAGCTACTCGGGAGGCTTAGGCATAAGAATCGCCATGAACCCGGGAGGTGGAGGTTACAGTAAGCTCAGATTGCACCACTGCATTCCAGCCTGGGTGATTGAGCTAGAATCTGTCTCAAAAAAAACAAAAAGTAGCTTTTCGTAAAATGATTGTTTTCTTTATATCTTGCAAACTAATGCATAGAAAAAATATCTAGAGTGATAGTTATTATGTTTAATGAGTCTGGTGGTAGAGTTCAGGTGGCTTTAAAAGTCTCTATACTTTTCTATATTAAGTTTTTTTCTAAGGAACTATATAATTTTTATAAAAATAATGTAATTATTTATTAAAAGTTGAAGAAAATAAGTAGTTATATTAAGATTTTGTTTAATTTATAAGAATTTTAATTTTCAGGGTGCTGTTCTACCTCAAGAAATAAGCCAAGTAAATCAACATCATAAATCTGGCTTTAATGACAACAGTATTAAATATCAGCAAAGAAAACATGACCCCCACAGAAAATGTAAGTTTTAAATTAGAAAGGTGTACTTGTGTGTGCTACTGCTTCTTTTTTAAAAAAAAAAATGAACAGCTTTATTAAGATATAATTCACAGAACATAAAGTAAATTCATTCTTTTAAAGTATACAATAAGTGTTTTTTTTGTATTTTAAAAAAACTATACAACCAACACCACCATGTAAATTTAGAACATTTTTGTTACCTGAAAAATAAACACCATATCTATTAGCAGTCACTCCTCCAGGCCCTGGCAACCTGTACTTTACTTTCTGCCTCTATGGATATACCTTATTTGGACATTTCATATAAATGGAATCAGAAAATATATGACCTTTTATGACTGGCTTCTTTCACTTGTATATTTTCAAGATTTATCTATGTTGTAGCATGTTCAGTTGGCCCTCCATACCCATGGGTTCCACATCCACGGATTCAACCAACTGAGAATCAAAAGTATTCGGTAAAGGCCGGGTATGATAGCTCATGCCTATAATCCCAGCACTTTGGGACGCCAAGGCAGGTGGATCACTTGAGCCCAGGAGTTTAAGACCAGCCTGGGCAACATGGCAAAACCCTATCTCTACCAAAAATACAAAAATTAGCTGGGCATGGTGGCGTGCGCCTGTAGTTCCTGCTATTCGGGAGGCTGAGGTAGAAGGATCACTTGAGCCTAGGAGGCAAAGGTTGCAGTGAGCCAAGATCGGCCACTGTACTCTAGCCTGGATGTGACACCCCCTTTCAAAAATAAAAATAAAAGAGGATGATTGTGTCTGTTCTGAACACGTGCACACTTTTTGATCTTATTCCCTAAACAATACAGCATGACAACTATTTGCACAGCATTTACATTGTGTCAAGCATTATAAATAATCTAGAAATAAATATATAAGGAGTACATGTGTAGATTATATGCAAATACTACAATATTTTCCATAAAGGACTTGAGCATATGTTGGTTTTGATAACCACAGGAGGTCCCAGAAGCAATCTCCCACAGATACAGAGGGACAACTGTATCAGTACTTCATTCCTTCTTATGGCTGAATAATATTCCATTGTATGAATACTACATTTTGTGTATCTGCTCATTTGTAGACATGGAGGCTGTTTCCACATTGGGGCTATAATGAATAATGCTGCTATGAATATCTGTAGAAATGTTTTTGTGTGAACATATATTTTCAGTTCTCTTGGGTATATACATATACTGAATATGGTGATAATTCTAAATTCAACTTTTTATGGTTTCAACTGTTTGGATATTACCATGTTACATTTGCACCACCGATGTGTGAAGATCCAATTTCTCTACATCCTCCACAACATTTGTTATTGTCCCTCTCTTTAATGATAGGCATCCTATTAGGTGTGAGGTGGAATGTCTTTATGATTTTCATTTGTAGTTTATTAATGACTAATAATGTTGAGCATCTTTTCATGTGCTCACCATGTTCAGTTATTGAGTGTATATCATCTTTGGATAAATGTCTAATCGAATCCTTGTTTCATTGTTTAATTGAATTTTTTATCTTTTTTCTTGATTTGTAAGAGTTCTGTATATGTGCTAGATATTACGTGCTTGTTGGATATGCAGTCCTCAAATATTTTCTCTCATCATGTGGGTTTTCTTTTAATTTTCTTTATACTGTCTTGAAACACAAAAGTTTTAAATCTTGGTGAAGTCCAATTTGTGTGTTTTTTCTGCTTTGTCTTTGGTTGCTTATACCTTAGATGTTACATCTAAGAAACCATTCCCTAATCCAAAGTCATAAAGAGTTACTGTGTGGTTTCTTCTAAGAATTTTATAGTTTTAGCTCTTAGATTTAGGTCTGTTTCCATTTTGAGTAAAGGTTTTTGCATGGTATGATGTAGGAGTTTATATTCATTCTTCTGCGTGTGGATATCCATTTATCTAAAGATCATTTGTTAAAAACTACTCTTTCTCCATTGAATTTTCTTGACACCTCATTGAATAGGCTTAGCATCCTTGTTAAAAATTATTCGACTATAGAACCAGGCTTGCATCTGTTGTCCCAGCTACCCAGGAGTCTGAGGCAGGAGTTTGAGTCCACCCTGGGAAACATATTAAGACACCATCTCATTTTTAAAAAGTAATTGACTGTAGATGTATGGGCTCATGTCTGGACTCTCAGTTCCATTCTACTAGTCTGTATGCCTGTCCTTATGTGAAAGACACAGTCTTGATTACCGTAGCTTTGTTGTAACTTTTGGAATCAGGAAGTTTGAGCCCTCTAACTTTATTTTTCTGTTTCAGGATTGTTTTCTCTATTCTGGGTCTCCTGCATTTCCATATGAATTTTATGATCGTTTTGCCTATTTTGCAAAAATGGCAGCTGGAATTTTTATAGGGATTGCATTGAATCTATAGGTTACTTTGGGTAGTATTGTCATCTTAACAATATTAAGTCATCATGAACACAAGATGTCTTTCCATTTATTTAGGTCTTTAATTTCTTTCCATGATGTCTCATAGTTTTCAGTTATACAAGTCTTACACTTTTTCTTAAATTTACACCTAAATATTTTACTCTTTTTCATGTTTTTTTCAATGGAACTGGGTTAATTTTATTTTTGGATTATTCATTGCTGTTATAGATATAAAACTGATTTTTGTATATTGATCTGGCCACTTTCCTGAACTGTTTTTTAGCCCTAATTTTTTGTGGCTTCTGCAAATAGAGGTAGTTTTACTTTTTCTTATATAATCTCAATGCCTTTTATTTCTTTTCTTGCCTAATTGTTGTGTTTACAACAACTAATACAGTGCTGAATAGAATCGGTGAGAGCATACATTGTTGCCTTTGTTTTTTATCTTTTATTTTTGTGGATACACAGTAGGTGTATATATTTATGGGTTACATGAGATACTTTGTTATAGGCATGCAATGCATAATGATCACATTAGGGTAAATAGGATATCCATCACCTCAAGCATTTATTCTTTATGTTACAAACAATATAATTATATTCTCTTGTTTATTTAAAAATATACAATTAAATTATTTTGATTATAGTTACCCCGTTAGGCTAGAAAATACTAGGTTTAATTCATCTATTTTTTGTACCCACTGCCCATCCCCACTTTTCCCCCACCCCTCCACTACTCTTCCCAGCCTCTAGTAACCATCCTTCTACTCTCTGTCTTCATGAGTTCCATCATTTTAATTTTTAACTCCCACAAATAGAACATGTAAAATTTATCTTTCTGTGCCTGGATTATTTCACTTAACATATGATCTCCAGTTTGATCCATGTCGTTGCAAATGACGGGATCTCATTTTTTTTAATGGCCAAATAGTACTACATTGTGTATATGTACCACATTTTCTTTATCTGTTCACCTGTTGATGGACACTTAGGCTGTTTCCATATCTTGGCTATTATAAACAGTGCTGCAACAAACATGGGAGTGGAGATAATCTCTGCAATATACTGATTTCCTTTCTTTGGGGTATACACCCAGCAGTGAGATTGCTGAATCATTTGGTAGCTCTAGTTTTAGTTTTTTATGAAACCTCCAAATTGCTCTCCATAGTGTTTGTACTAATTTACATCCCCACCAACGTGTACGAGGGTACCCTTTTCTCCATATCCTCACCAGCATTTGTTACTACCTGTCTTTTGGGTAAAAGCCATTTTATCAGGTTGAGATGATATCTCGTTGTAGTTTTGATTTGCATTTCTCTGATAATCAGAGATGTTGAGCACCTTTTCATATTACCATTTATACCTCTTCTTTTGAGAAAAGTCTATTTGAAGCTTTTGCCCATTTTTTAATGGGATTATTAGATTTTTTTCTAGAGAGTTGTTTGAGCTCCTTATATATTCTGGTTGTTACCCATCTTGTCAGATGGGTAGTTTGCAAATATTTTTTCCCCATTCTTTGCATTGTCTCTTCAGGTTGTTGATTGTTTCCTTTGCTGTGTAGAAGTTTTTTAACTTGATGTGATCCCATTTGTTTATTTTTGCTTTGGTTGCCTGTGCTTGTGGGAGACTACTCAAGAACTCCTTGCCCAGTTCCAGTGTCAGAATTTGCCCAATGTTTTCTTTTAGTAGTGTCATACTTTAGGTCTTAGACTTAAGTCTTTAATCCATTTTGATTTTTGTATGTGGCAAGAGATGGAGGTCTAGTTTCATTTTTCTGCATATGGATATCCAATTTTCCCCGCACCATTTGTTGAAGAGACTGTTCTTTCCGCAATGTGTGTTCTTGTTGCGTTTGTCAAAAATGAGATGTGTGGATTTATTTCTGGGTTCACTGTTCTGTTCCACTGGTCTGTGTGTTTGTTTTTATGCCAGTGCCATGCCATTTTCATTACCATAGGTCTGTAGTATGACTTGAAGTCAGGTAATATGATTCTTCCTGTTTTGTTCTTTTTGCTCAGGATATCTTTGACTATTCTGGGTGTGTGTGTGTGTGTATGTTTCCATGTAAATTTTAGGATTTTTTTTTTTCTATTTATGTAAAGAATGTTACTGGTATTTTGACTGGGATTGCATTAAATCTGTAGATCCCTTTGAGTAACCATGGACATTTTAACAATATTGATTTTTCCAGTCTGTGAACCTTGGAATATCTTTCTCTCTTTTTTTATCTTCTTCAATTTTTTGCATCACTGTTTTATAGTTTTCATTGTAGAGATCTTTTTTTTTTTTTTTTTTTTTTTGAGGCGGAGTTTCGCTCGTTACCCAGGCTGGAGTGCAATGGCGCGATCACAGCTCACCGCAACCTCCGCCTCCTGGGTTCAGGCAATTCTCCTGCCTCAGCCTCCTGAGTAGCTGGGATTACAGGCATGCGCCACCATGCCCAGCTAATTTTTTGTATTAGTAGAGACGGGGTTTCACCATGTTGACCAGGACGGTCTCGATCTCTTGACCTCGTGATCCACCCGCCTCGGCCTCCCAAAGTGCTGGGATTACAGGCTTGAGCCACCGCGCCCGGCCCATTGTAGAGATCTTTAACTTGGAATATCTTTCTCTCTTTTTTTATCTTCTTCAATTTCTTGCATCAGTGTTTTATAGTTTTCATTGTAGAGACCTTTAACTTCTTTGGTTAGTTCCTAGGTAATTAATTTTATCTGTAGTTATTATAAACAGAATTACTTTCTTAATATCTTTTTCAGATTGTTTGCTGTTGACATACAAAAATGCTACTGATTTTTGTATGTTGATTTTGCATCCTGAAACTTTACTGAATGTATCAGTTCTGATAGTTATTTGGTGGAGTCTTCAGATTTTTCTAGATATTGTTTATTTCCCATCTAGAAGGCTGTACAGTGCTGAAAGTGGAATGTTGATGTCTCCAGCTATTACTATATTTGGATATATCTCTTTCCTTTTCCTTTTTTTTTTGAGACAGAGTCTTGCTCTGTTGCCCAGGCCAAGTGCAATGGCGCGATCTCAGTTCACTGCAACCTCTGTCCCCGGGTTCAGGCGATTCTCCTGCCTCAGCCTCCTGAGCTGGGATTACAGGTGTTTGTTTTTATTTTTTGTTTTTGTTTTTGAGCAGGGTCTTGCTCTGTTGCTGGAGTGCAGGGGTGCTATCATGTCTCACTGCAGGCTCAACCTCTTGGGCTCCATCAGTCCTCCCACCTCAGCTTCCCAAAGTGCTGGGATTACAGGCATGAGCCAAGGCATCTGACCAAAACAGCTATTTTGAATTCCGTCTGAAAGGTCACATATCTCTGTTTCTGCAGGATTGATCCCTGGTGCCTTACTTAGTTTGTTGAAGTCATATTTTTTGCTGGATGGTCTTGATGCTTGTTGATGTTCGTTGGTGTCTGGCCATTAAAGAGTTAGATACTTACCATAGTCTTTGAAGTCTGGGCTTGTTTGTAGCAGTCCTTCTTGGGAACACTTTCCAAGTATTTGAATGGACTTGGATTTTGTGCTCTAAACTGTGTCTGCATTATGGAGCACCCCTAGCCCAGTAATGCTGTGGCTCTTGCAGCATCTTGTTCTCTTCCTTTACTTTCTCCCAAGCAAATGGGGTCTTTCTCTCTTTGCTGAGCCACCTGGGCTTGGGGATAGGATGACACAAATACCCCTGTGGCCACCACCACTGGGACTGCACTAGGTCAGACCTGAAGTTTGCACAGCACTGGATCTCACCCATGGCCTGCCATACCTGGCTGCTGCCTGTGTTTGCTCAAGGTCCTAGTGCTCTATAATCAGGTGGTGAAACCAACCAGACTTTTGTCCTTCCCTTTAGGGAAGTATGTTCCCCTAGGTCCTGGGTGGATCCTGAGATGCCATCCAAGAGATAGGGAGTGTATTCAAAAACCTTAGAAATCTACCTTTTGTTGTACTGCAGCTAAGCTGGCCCTGAAACCTTGAGACACTGCCCTTCTCACTCTTCCCTCCACTTTCTGCAGGCTGAGGAGTATTTCCCTGTGGCCATCACCAACCACAGGCCCACAGGGAGTATTGCTAGACTGTTGCTGATGTTCACTTAAGGCCCAGGGCTCTTCAATCAGCTTATGATGAATGCTGCCTGGCCTGGGACTCACCCTTCAGGGCAGTGGGGTTCCCTCTGGCCCAAGGCAGGTCTAGAAATGCATCTAAGAACCACAGCCTGGAAGTGGAGACCCTAAGAGCCCACTTGGTGCTGTATCCCACTTGACAGAGCTGGTACTTGAGGTGCAAGACAAAATCTCCTTTACTTTTTCCCTCTGCTTTTCTCAAGCAGAAGGACTCCTTCATCATAGTCACCATAGGTGGGTATGTGCTGGGTCTCAGAGTCTCATCCAAGGCACATGGGTACTACCTAGTATCACCACTGGTTATTTCGATCCCAAGGGTTCTTTAGTTAACAGGTGATGAATCCTGCCAGGACTGGGTTCTTCCCTTCAGGGCTCTAGGTTCCCTTCTGGCCCATGGCATGTCTAGAGATGTCATCCAGGAGTGCTAGGGCCTGGAATGGGGTCTCATGACTTTGACACAAGCCTGAGTTGGTATCCAAGATACAAAAGTCATATTTTCCCTTTCCTTTCCTCAAATGGAAGAGCGGGGTCCAAAAGGAGCCTCAAGTTGTATTGCCTGGGGTTGGGGGAGTAGTGGCAAAAGCACTCCCTTAGCTGTCCCAGCAAGAATCTCAGTAAGTCACATGCCTAGCAAGTCCACAGGCTGCAAGACCAGCTCAATCCTAGGACGTGTAGTCCTTGTGGCCTAGACAGCCTTTCAAGTTTATTTAGGGCTCCAAAGCACTTCAGTCCATGGGGGCAAGGCTTGCTGGTACTCAAGTTCCCACTGTTTTTTTTTTCTTGGATAAACACTCCCTAGATTGCTGTAAGCCTTTGGTTAATTTCTGTAGTTCTGAAAATATGATTTCTGCTCATTTATGCTCATTCTCTTGTATGGAGGAGAGAATTGTTGGAGGTCCTTACTCTGACATTTTTGCTGATAGCCCTTCACTAACTACTTGAGATAAATCTTAGAGTGATCCAGTTACTTTTCTGCTTATAAACCCTTGCCTATTAAATACTCCAAACTATATTACAAGCTTTTTTTAAAATAGGTGCAAATATTTTGTTGTTAATATTATCTAACATAATTTATATATTTATACTCTCTCTTTAAATTTCTTCAGTAGTGTGTACTATGTTCAGGCACAGTCAGGAATGAGAATCTTCATCCTGCAGTAATAATTTCTCTTCCCTTGACCAAAGTATTTCCAAATTTCATAAAACTATTATTTATGTTCAAAATATAACTCGTTATTTATTCATTTATTTATTCAACTACTTTATTTACTTTATTCAAGTAAACAGTAAATTCCATAATCTGAAATAATGATAAATGCTATGATGAAAAGTAAAACAGATTAAGAGGGATAGAGAGATCGGGTTGCTCTTTTAAATTGGGTTGACAAGAAAGACCTTTCTGAGGAGATGACACTGCAGCACAGACCCTAATAAAGGGTTCAAGAAGGCATGAACTATGCAAAGCTGGCTGAAGAGCTTTCCGATAGAGGAGATATCAAGTGCAGAGCCCTGAGACTAACTTACTATATTTTATATGTGCATGGTATTTTATGTATTTATATATTTTAGGTCATAAAATCTTTTAAACATTTTTCTAAAAAGCTGTTTTTAAAAAATTTTTTGAGGTTTTTAACTTTGGTTCAGTTTGGTAACTGCTATACCATTTTTTTTTTTTTTTTTTGAGATGGAATCTCGCTTTGTCGCCCAGGCTGGAGTGCAGTGGTATAATCTCAGCTCACTGCAAGCCCCGCCTCCCAGGTTCAAGCAATTCTCTTGCCTCAGCCTCCCGAGTATCTGGGACTACAGGCGTGCACCACCACGCCCGGCTAATTTCTGTATTTTTGGTAGAGATGGGGTTTCACTGTGTTAGCCAAGATGGTCTCGATCTCCTGACCTCATGATCTGCCCGCCTCGGCCTCCCAAAGTGCTGAGATTACAGGCATGAGCCACCGCGCCATACCTTTTTTTAATACCAGTAGCTATATGTTATTTTGCTTTCTTTTACTCTTTAAGTTAAATGCAGATTAATGTCCCTATAAATCTGATAATGATAAATATAGCATAAATATTTTATATTTACTTCAAATGCATTTTAATTTTTCTTCAAATTAATATTTACATAAATGTATGTAAACTATTTGAGTTATGTGAAGTTCCAGTTAGTTTTCTTTTGTGTATGTCTCAACAAATGTTTAGTGTTGATGCATGTCAGCTCACATTTTCTTTTCCTTTGTTTTGTGAGATTACTTTCTTCCCTTCCTCTCTTCCTTACCTCCATTACCTTCCTTTCCTCCCCTTCTCTTTTCCTCTCTCTGTATTCCTTCTCTCACCCTTCCTTCTTCCTTTTGTCCTTCCTTCCCATCTCTGATCTCATTCCCTCCCTCCTATGCCCTCCTCAGTATTCCCCTTCCCTTGCTTCTTTCCTTACCCTCTCTTTCCTTTTTAATATTTCCTTCCTTCCTTCTTTCCTTCCTTCCTTCCTATTTTCCTCTTCTCTCCTTACACACCGTTTTTTTTTTCTTTTTCAGAGTGGCTTAATGAACAGTCTAGTGATAGAAAGTGGTAAAAACAAGTTGTAGTAGATCCATATAATCCAGTATATCCAATATAATAGAATATTATGCAGTAATTACAAACTGTACTTTTTGTGCTTCTTCAGATCTACTTCATGCTCCTCGTATTCATCTTCATATTCTATCATTTGCTAAATCCTATGAAAATAATCTCTCACATTCATCCCTTCCTATCTTCTTTATCTTCACATCCTGTCTTTGCTAAATCCTAGAATTTTTCAAATTCATTCTTTTCATTTCTCCTACCATCCCCTAATTTCCCCTTAAACAGAACTGTTGAAATAGCTACCTGAATTGGTCTTGTACTATTCTTTTTTCTAGCCAATAGGCTACTGTCATATTTTAATCATTCTAAATCACAGTTCTCATCAGATTACTGCCTGCTCAAAACCTTTCTGTGATTTGTTGCACATTGCCTACCAACTTAAAATAATACCATAGTCTTCAGTACCTTGCAGGTTATGATCTAACCTGCTTCCTCAGTTCCCTTAAGTTCCGTAACTTCCAATGGAACTTGCCTATTTAGAGTTTCATAAACACATTCCTTGCTTTCTGCTTCCATGTCTTTTTTTCCACTATTTCCTTTACCCGGAATACTTAACTTCTTATTCTGCCCTTTAGAAACCTACCATCCCTCAAGGCCCAGTTCAGATGCCACCTTTCTATTTTCTCTATTATTATCTAAGTGTCTCTTCTCCCTCTTATCTACATTATAAATTCCTTAAGTTCAGAGACTGTTTCTTGGAATTCTCTGAATTTTTAACACAGTGCCTTGCTATCATAAATATTTGGTAGTTTTAATTGTGCAGCAAGCTCTTCCATTTATGAAAATTTCTGTTTTCTTGTCTCTAGTTAAAGAAGAGTGTAAGAGTCCTAAAGCTGAGTGTCGGTCCCAGAAAATGTCCAATAAGCAAGTAAGCTTCCTTAAAATCAAATTTCTAGTTACCAGCTTTTTAATGCAATTGGTTGCTCTGTAGCATCAGACTGAATTTCTCAACCTTATCAACCAAATGTATATGGTGTATGGCCAGAGAGTCACTGAAGTTCAGCTGACAATCACTTGGATGGGAGGTTGTATACCTAAAGTCCCTAGAAGCACCTGAAATCCTGATTCTGCCATTTAATAGTTGGATGGCCTTAGGCAATTCACTTTTTCTCTCATAGCCTCAATTTTCTCTTCTTTAAATGTAGATAAAAATGTTAATCACCTGGCTGGGCATGGTGGCTCATGCCTCTAATCCCAGCACTTTGGGAGGCGGAGGTAGGTGGATCACTTGAGGTCAGGAGTACAAGACTATCCTGGCCAACATGGTGAAACCCCATCTCTACTAAAAATAGAGAAAAAATCAGCCAGGCGTGGTGGCGCGTGCCTGTAGTCTCAGCTGCTTGGGAGGCTGAGGCAGGAGAATCACTTGAACCTGGGAGGCGAAGGTTGCAGTGAGCCGAGATCATGCCACTGCACTCCAACCTGGGCAACAGAGTGAGAATCTGTCTCAAAAAGAAAAAAAATGACAGTAGTAATAATCACTTGTAGTTGTTCTCAATATATATGGTCATATATATATAAATATATATATATACACACACACACACACACAGACAGACATATATATATTATATGGAAGTATATATTTATGTATACAATTGAAATATATGGAACAAAATAGCAAACTGAAAAGGCTAAATTCTGTGGAATTAGATTGGTGTGGGGGAAGCCGAGATTATTTATGTTTTACTTTATATAGTCTCTGCTGTTTACAAAGATTGTGTATATATTTTATAATCAAAGAATAACAGATTTTTTATCTAAAAAATTTGACAAGTATATGAGATGTGTACTTTATGCCTGTCATATTTTAATATACATTTTTTTAATTGATCTCTTATAGTAATATTAAATTTATAAAAGATGTCTTAGTTGAATATTTGGCACATAACAGGTTCTCAATAAATGGAACCCATTAATATTTAGATACCCAATGGTATAATTACTTGACTTTTAAGGCCCTCTTCTTTTGAAACTCTTAATTTCCCTTATTCTAGAAAAGGGATTGATAAACTTTTTGTGCAATAGACATCTTTGGGGAAGCCCATAAACTTTTGGCGAAGCCATTATTCTCAGAACAGTATTCTTAATGCTAAAATAAAATATGTACGATTTTAAAGAAAACCAGTTATACTGATACACAATTAGAATCACCACTGTTGTGGTTTTCTTAGTTGATTTGAGCTGTATAATAAAGATACCATAGACTAGGTACATTGAGCAATAAACATTTATTTCTCACATCTCTGAAGTCTGGGAAGTCCAAGATTAAGGCACTAGCAGAAAAATGTCTTTAAAGCTAAAAAGATTTAAAAGAAGGGCCGGGCGCAGTGGCTCACGCCTGTAATCCCAGCACTTTGGGAGGCCGAGGCGGGTGGATCACGAGGTCAAGAGATCGAGACCATCCTGGTCAACATGGTGAAACCCCGTCTCTACTAAAAATACAAAAAATTAGCTGGGCATGGTGGCGCGTGCCTGTAATCCCAGCTACTCAGGAGGCTGAGGCAGGAGAATTGCCTGAACCCAGGAGGCGGAGGTTGTGGTGAGCCGAGATCGCGCCATTGCACTCCGGCCTGGGTAACAAGAGCGAAACTCCGTCTCAAAAAAAAAAAAAAAGATTGAAAAGAAAACCAGTTATGTTGAAATACAGTTAGAATCTGGTAAAGTGCCTTTGTCTGGTGGGGGTTCCCTTTCTGGCTTGCAGATGATGCATCTTCTCATATTCTAACACAATGGAGAGAAAGAACTCTATTCTCTTCCTCTTCACGTAAGGACACTAATACTATCATAGGTGTTGCACCCTGAAGACCTCATCTAAACTTAATTACCTCCCAAAAGCCCCACCTCCTAATACGATCCCATTAGAAGTTAGGACTTTTAACAGGAATTTTGGGGGAATATAAACACACAGACCATATAAGTAGTTTGTTGCCTATATTCATAATTGTAGGAAATGCTAAATCTCATTTAGAGGTTAATGAAGATAAAGATGTAATTTTTACCCATCCAAGCTTATAGGCCCCCTTTTCTTATGACATAAAAGGCAAAATAGCACACAAAATGTTTGGCGGCAATTTATTTAGAACACTATTATGTAGTAACTACAAATATATTTACACAAAAAGCCTATTCTTACTTTTTTATAGACTTTTGAAGGGCCTGCCAAATGTAGTATTAAGCTATTGAAGAGAAATGAAAGTCCAGAAGTCTCAGAAACCCAAAAGGTTGTGACTGGTTATCCAAATGCTATTGATAAGGTAAAAGACTATTTATTCAGATTCTCTTCCCAAACTTTAACACCTGGGAAGATGATTGAGTAAAAATGGAATGACCATTTTTGTACATAAAACTCAGCTTTTGTGTGTTCTTGTATTATACTTTCATCTTCATGCCCAAAATATTTATTCTTTTAGCCTAACTCTGGAATTGAGAACTTTTTAGCATCTTTGAATATCTCCAAAGAAAATGAAGTACAGTTATCTCATCATGGGGGACCTCCAAGTGAAGAGCATTTGTCACCACAGTCATTTGCTATGGTTCGTATTTTGTAGGAACTTTCTTACTATGGTAATTTCTTGACTATTGACCATGCAAATATCTCCCATACAAGTGTTCAAACACTTTTCCCTCATGGAGGCTGGTATATTACATCATTATTGTTATCTTGTGAGGAAAACCAGGCTGCCCTGGGCAATTTAGCCATACTTTTTCTCTTTAGACCATAGTTCCCCCACTTTTCAAACATTGCTACTAGGCAACTAGGATAAAAGTTAAGCAGAAGTATTGTTTCTATATCAGAAATGTGGCTGGGTTTTTTTTTTTTTTTTTTTTTCAGTTTCTATCTGAATGTAGTTAGTGTCTTCATTTTTAACAATGGAATTCTTACCAAGAAAGATTAATAAGTTCTATAGATCTAATGTTGACTTTCTTCTCTTCACCCTCACTATCTCCATGTGAATCATTTTCAAAAAGAAGGGAACACGGATGCTTAAAGAAATTCTAAAAATTGATGGCTCTAACACTGTGGACCATAAGAATGAAATGAAACAGATTGGTCATGAAATCCCTGTTTCCTCTAATAGAAGAAATGAATATGGATTACTCTCTCAGCCTAAACAAAATAAGAAGTTAGGTAAGTAAACTAAGTACTGTTACTAATAATATCATTTTAAAAATTCAATTTATTTGGTTCTTTTTATCGTGTGCTTTTAAAGATAAACAAACTACTTTTTTTTTTTTTTTTTTTTTTTTAATTTTAGAGATGATGTCTCACCATGTTGGCCAGGCTGGTCTGAAACTTCTGGCCTCAAGCGATCCTCTCATTTCAGCTTCCCGAAATGCTGGGATTACAGGCATATGCCACCACACCTGGACTAAAGCTCTAAAGCTACTTTTTTTCTCAAAACTGTAATTTTTATACTTGTTTCAATTATATAGTCATATAACTGGCCAGATGTGGCTCATGCCTGTAATCCCAGAACTTTGGGAAGCTGAGGCAGTTTCTGCCTCTATAAAAAATACAAAAGTTAGCTGTGCATGGTGGCATGCGCCTGTAATCCCAGCTACTGGGAAGGCTGAGGTGGGAGGATTGCCTGAGCCCAGGAAGCAGAGGTTGCAGTGAGCAAAGATCACACCACTGCACTCCAACCTGAGCAACAGAGACGGACCCTGTCTCAAACCAACAACAACAATAATAATATAACTATGTAACCAATAGATTTATAGTCACTAAATATCTTTCTTGTGGTTACTTAATTGTAGTGTTACAGATATTCATTCTGTAGACATCCTAACCTTAAAAAATTTGCACATCCTAGCTTTTTTTCTCAGTAATTTAAAAATGATCATGTATCTGCCTAATAACGCTGCTGGAAAAAAAAATGATCATGTAACTTACATACATTATTTAACTTTTCTGAAATCTTGTTTCTTATATATAAAATGAGAATAATACATTGCAAATGACTTGTGATAATTATATAACATGTATAAATATAAAGGAATTAGCACTATTTCCAAAACATTGTAGGTGCCAGTAATTGATATTAATATTATGTTAAAATAACTTGACCATTGTAAAAACAGAAAAATCTACAAAATCAATTAAAAATCGTTAATGGAGTTAGATGTAGGAAAGTGGGTCATAATCTTAAGTCTGTAAAGCTTATAACATAACATCTGGTACATAACTGGATTTCAGTAAATATCCACTATATTTGTTCCTACCCTGAATGTCCTCTATACTTCAGCATTTTGTCTGTGTAATGATCTGCTAAAGGCAACCAGGAAGAATGACTGATACAAAAGTGGGTATGGGCAGAAGTTTCTCAGAGAAGTAAAAAACATTTTTGAAATAATCAGTTCTAAATGTATCAAGGATCAAAATCTGGAATTGGCTGGGTGCAGTGGCTCACGTCTGTAATCCTAGCACTTTGGGAGGCCAAGGCAGATGAATCACCTGAGGTCAGGAGTTTGAGACCAGCCTGTCCGATATAGTGAAAACCCATCTCTACTAAAAATACAAAAATGTAGCTGGGCGTGGTAGCAGGTACCTGTAATCCCAGCTACTTGGGAGGCTGAATCAGAAGAATCACTTGAACCCAAGAGGTAGAGATTGCAGTGAGCCAAGATCATGCCATCACACTCCAGCCTGAGCAACAAGAGTGAAACTCTGTCTTAAAAAAATAATAATAATAATTTAAAAACCTGGAATAAAAGCAGAACCTAGCCCCATTTTTATTCCAGTGAATAGTGGAATAATTAATTAAAAATTCCAAAATGTGTTAGGAAACTGATTATTTATTATAGTGACAGACATGTTCCTGAAATAGAACCAAATAAATTTTAAGACAAAATTAGATAAAGATGGTCCCATTGTCAAAAACAAGTAAGTTTTACTTTATTTCAGTATAGTAAAAAAAAAAAAAAAAAAAAAAAAACTTCATAGACCTTAGAGTCTTAGAGTCACTAGCTCAGAATCCAGCCCCTGTTATAGAACTAACTGGCTCTGGGACTTTGAGTAAGCCAGTTAACTGCTTTTTTAATCTATATTAGTAAAAAGACTGCTTTTTAAATCTATATTAGTAAAAAGTTTGGATTAATTCTTCAATGAGGTATGCTCTTGTTCTGTTAGTGAGTTTAATCATAAGGAAAGTGAACACTCAATTTTAAAATTATCTTTCATATAAAAACAAGACTATTTCAAAAAAACTTTTAAGAAATATGATTTCAGAGCAACAAAAATATTCATCCATGTGTCTCAGAATGTAAAGTGGAATTGCAAAAATTTGAGATTGAAGCCAAAACTTCAAAACTTAAGGATTAATTGTACTTCAGCTCAAGAAAGCCATTTGTTTATTCATTCTTTTGTTGTTTTATTTTTCTCTTCTTCTGCAAAACAAGAAAGCCATTTGTTTGTTCAAATTTTACTTGTAACAGTACCATGTAGTCATTAGCCGCTCAAGGTTTTAATTTTTGACAGTTAGGTACTTACCGTATTTCTAAATCTTTATCTTAATAATTTATTATTAATCAGTTATACTCATCCAAAAATCTTTACTGAAGTCGCAATAATTTTAGGAACTACTAAATAGTTCTTTATATGTGCTTCATGGAAGACTCATCCTTTTAATGCAGTTGGCTCTATAGCAGCTAACTGAATTTCTCAACCTTTTCAACCAAATTTATAAGGTGTGTGGCCAGCGGGTCACTGAAGGTAAGCTGACAGTCACTTGAATGGGAGGTTGTACTGCTAGAGTCCAGGATTGGAACTAGAGGCACCTGAAATCCTGATTCTGTTATTACACTTTTTAGCAGTTTCCTGCCTGCTCTTCTATAAAACCCTACAATAAGTGCATAATTTGAGATAGTATTTTATTAATACAGATAGACTCTTTTCTCTTTTTTTGGTAGCATCTTATGTGAACAAGCCTCACAGTGCTAATGAGTACCATAATGTTCAGTCAATGGACAATGTGTGTTGGCCTGCCCCCAGCCAGATGCCTCCTGTATCTACACCAGTAACTGAACTTTCTCGAATTTGTTCCCTTATTGGAATGCCACAACCTGATTTCTCCTTTCTTAGGACGCCACAGGTATAGTATGCTACGGTTCCATTTATATAAATTCTTTAACATTAAGCTTTAATAAATTGGCTGAAAATCTTTAAGAAAAAATATAATGGGGCTTATTTTTCTTAATTTAATGAGCAGTATAGATTTATGCTTCTTACTCTAGCTCTAATATTTATATGTAACCGAAACCCTAAGAGAGGCTAACAGGGAGGAACTGGGCAGCGGGTATCCTGCCAAGATTCTTCAGACTAATAGAGCCAGAGATCTTGGTCTACAGTAGCAGTTTTCAAACTTTTTGGTGTCGAAAACTCCACACTTTTTTTGGAGGACCCCAAAGAACTTTTGTTTACTTATATCCATATTTACTGTGTTCGAAATTAAAACAAAAAAAATTGGCCAGGTGTAGTGTGGGTCATGCCTGTAATCTTAGCACTTTGGGAGGCCAAGGCCGGAGGATAGCCTGAGGCTAGAAGTTCAAGACCAGCCTGGCAACTTAGCAAGACCTCATCTCTACAAATAAAAATAAAATAGGCTGGGCGCGGTGGTTCACGCCTGTAATCCCAGCACTTTGGGAGGCCGAGGCGGGTGGATCACGAGGTCAAGAGATCGAGACCATCCTGGTCAACATGGTGAAACCCCGTCTCTACTAAAAATACAAAAAATTAGCTGGGCATGGTGGCGCATGCCTGTAGTCCCAGCTACTCAGGAGGCTGAGGCAGGAGAATTGCCTGAACTCAGGAGGCGGAGGTTGTGGTGAGCCGAGATCACGCCATTGCACTCCAGCCTGGGTAACGAGCGAAACTCCCTCTCAAAAAAATAAAATAAAATAAAATTTGCCACGTGTGGTGTTGTGAGCTTGTAGTCCCAGCTGTTCATGAGGCTGAGACAGGAGGATGGCTTGAGCCCAGGAGGTCAAGACTTCAGTGAGCCATGTTTATGCCATTGCACTCCAGCCTGGATAACAGAGCAAGACCTTATCTCTGAAACATACATACATATATATATGTGTGTATGTGTATGTGTGTGTGTATTAAAAATAAACCTATATGTTTATTAATCCATTGTTTATTAAAAGTAACTTTCACCTAATAGCTATCTATAGAACATTTCATCCAATAGCTGTAGAGTACACATTCTTTTCCTCAACAAATGGAACATTCTCAAGGATAGACCTAATGTTAGGCCACAAAATAAGTCTCACAAAATTCAAAAAATTAAAAGTAAATCAAGTATCTTTTCTGACCATATGGAATAAAACTAGAAATCAGTAACAAGAGGAACTTTGGAAACTATACAAATGAATGGAATTTAAACATTATGTTTCTGAATGGCTATTGGGTAAATGAAAAAATTAAGAGGAAATTTTAAATCTTCTTGAAACAAATGAAAATGGAGCACGACATACAAAAACCTGTGGGATACAGCAAAAGTAGTACTAGGAGGGAAGATTATAGCAATAAATCCCTACATCAAAAAAGTACAAAAACTTCAAAGAAATAACAGATGATTAAATAAAGAAAATGTGGTGTATATATACATAATGGAATATTGTTCAGCCATTTAAAAAGAATGAAATCATGTCTTTTGCAGCATCATGGATGGAACTGAGGCCATTATCTTAAGCAAAACAACTCAGAAACAGATACCACGTGTTCTAATTTATAAGCGGGAGATAAATAATGTGTACATATGGACATAGAGTGTGAAATAATAGACATTAGAGACTTGGAAGAATGGGGGATGGGCGGAATAGATGGTGAAAAAATACCTAATTGGGTACAATGTATATAACTCAAGTGAGGAATATAAGAAAAGCCCAGACTTCACCACTTTGGAATAAATCCATGTAACAAAATTGCACTTGTACCCCTTAAACTGATACAAATTTTTAAAATAAATAAATAATAACTAGAAAAGCAAGAGGAAACCAAACCCAAAATTATTAGAAGAAAAGAAATGATAAAGATTGGAGCAGAAATTAATGAATTGATACTAAAAATAATACAAAAGATGAATGAAAGCAAAAGTTGTTTTTTTGAAAAGATAAAATCAACGAACCTTTGGCCAAACTGTAAAAGAGAGAATACCCATATAAATAAAATCAGAGTTGAAAAGGAGTCATCACATCTGATACCACAGAAATTCAAAATATTTTTAGAGGCTATTATAAGCAACTATATGCAGTAAATTGGAAAACTTAGAAGAAATGGATGAATTCCAAGACACATAAAACATACCAAGATTGAACCATGAAGAAATCTAAAACCTGAATAGAACATTAACAAGATGAAAGCAGTAATAAAAAGTCTCCCATCAAAGTAGACCAGGACCTGATATTTTCACTACTGAATTCTGCCAAACACTGAGAACGGCTAATAACAGTTCTACTCAGACTGTTCCAAAAACTTGAGGAAGAGAAAATACTTCCAAACTTGCCAGTATTACCCTGATACCAAAACCAAAGAAAGATACCACAAAAATAAGAACTACAGGCCAATATCTCTGATGAACGTAGATGTAAAAATCCTCAACACAATACTTGTGAATTGAATTAAAAAGATACTTCATTATGATCAAGTGGGATTCATCCTAGGTATGCAAGGATGTTTTAATATATGCAGTCAATACATATGACACAGAACATCAACAAAATGAAGGACAAAACCATATGATCATTTCAGTACTTACTGGAAAAGTATATGAGGTATTTAGAATACTCAGAATCACTGAAATAGACAACAGAATAGTGGTTGCCATAGACTGGGAGAAAGGGAAAATGGATAGTTATTGTTTAATGAGTATAGAGTTTCAGTTTTACAAGATGAAAGGGGTTATGAGTGGTGCATGATGGCGTGCACCTGTAGTCCCAGCTAGGAAGGTGGAAGGATTACTTGAACCCAGGAGTTCATGTCCAGCCTGGGCAACATAGCAAGACCCCCATCTCTAAAATAAACAAACAATGAAAAGAGTTATAGAGATGGATGGTGATGATGGATGTATAACAATATGAATGTATTTAATACTACTGAACTTACACTTAAAAATGGTTAAGATGGTAAATTTTATGGTTTTGCCACAATTACAAATATTTGGGGAACAAAAATGGAATGCAGGATTAAACTAGTAATGTTACATAAAAATTGCTGCCTTTTGAAAAAATCGAATTTTTTTTTTTTTGAGACAGAGTCTTGCTCTGTCACCAGGCACCAGGCTGGAGTGCAGTGGTGGGATCTCGGGTCACTTCAACCTCCACCTCCTGGGTTCTAGCAATTCTCCTGCCTCAGCCTCCCAAGTAGCTGGGACTACAGACACGCACCACCACCCCCAGCTAATTTTTATATTTTAGTAGAGACGGGGTTTCACTATGTTGGCCAGTCTGGTCTCGATCTCTTGACCTCATGATCCCCCTGCCTCGGCCTCCCAAAGTGTTGGGATTACAGGCGTGAGCCACCGTGCCCAGCCTAAAAATTGAATTTTTAAAAAACTATTTTTAAGACAGATCACAAATTAAACTAAAGTCACACCTTAAGGAACTAGAAAAATAAATCAGCCCAAAGCTAGCAGAAGAAAAGAAATAACAATGATCAGATCAGAACTAAACAAAATTGAAACAAAAAAATAAAAAGGATCAATGAAACAAAAAGTTTGTTTTTTGAAAAGATAAAGCAGGCTGGGCACAGTGGCTCACACCTATAATTCTAGCACTTTGGGAGGCCGAGGTGGGTGGATTCCCTGAGCTCAAGAGTTCAAGACCAGCCTGGGCAACTCGGTGAAACACTGTCTCTACTAAAATAAAAAACATTAGCTAGGCGCGGCAGTGTGTGTCTATAATTCCAGCTACTATGCTCAGACAGGACAATCTCGAACCTGGGAGGTGGAGGTTGCAGTGAGCTGAGATCGTGCCATTGCACTCCAGCCTGGGCAACAGGGCAAGACTCTCTCAAACAGAAAAAGAAAAGATAAAACAAATTGAGATACCACTACTAGATTAACCAAGAAAAAAAGATTCAAATAAGCACAATCAGAAATGAAAAAGGAGACATTACAACTATACCATAGAAATCTAGATCATTAGAAACTACTTTCTAAACTGCAAACTAGAAAGCCTACAGAAAATGGTTAAATTCCTGGGGAAAAAAATGCAGTCTCTCAAGATTGAACCAGGAAGAAATAGACATCCTGAACAGACCAATAACAAGTACTGAGACTGAATCAGTAATAAAAAAAGATTTCCGAACCAAAAAGAAATCCCAGGACCAGATGGATTCACAACCAAATACTACCACACATACAAAGAACTGGTACCAATTCTACTGAAACTGTTCGCAAAAGTGGAAGAGGAAAGCCTCAAGTCTGCAAAGCCAGTATTACCCTGATACCAAAGTAGTCAAGAACACAACAAATGAAAACTGCAGGCCAATATTGCTTAAGAATGTAAATGCAAAAATTCTCATCAGAATTCTAGCAAACCAAATCCAACAGTACAAAAAGATAATACGCTGTCATCAAGTGAACTTTATTCAAGAGATGCAAGGATGGTTCAACATATGTGAATCAGTAAATGTGATTCACCATGTAAACAGAATTAAAAGCAAAAACCTTATGATCATCTCAATAGATGCAGAAAAAGGATTTGATAAAATTTAGCATCCCTTCATGTTTACCCCCAATAAACTAGATATAAAAGGAACATGCCTCAAAGTAATAATAGCTGTATATGACAGATCCACAGCCAACAGCATACTGAATGGGGAAAAATTGAAAGCATTCCTCCTAACAACTGGAACAAGACAAAGATCCCCACTTTTGAGACAGTGGGACGTCCAGATTCTGAGCGGGAACCTTCGTCGCACTAGCAATGAAAAAGAGAATTAAATATGGGTGATGTTGAGAAAGGCAAGAAGATTTTTGTTCAGAAGTGTGCCCAGTGCCACACCGGGGAAAAGGGAGGCAGGCACAAGACTGAGCCTAATCTCCAGGTCTCTTCAGGCAGAAGACAGGTCAGTCCGTTGGATTCTCTTACACAGATGCCAATAAGAACAAAGGCATTACCTGGGGAGAGGATACCCTGATGGAGTATTTGTAGAATCCCAAGAAGTACATCCCTGGAACAAAAGTGATCTTTGCTGGCATTAAGCAGAAGGCAGAGGCTGGGCACGGTGGCTCACGCCTGTAATCCCAGCATTTTGGGAGGCCAAGGTAGGCAGATCACGAAGTCAGGAGTTCGAGACCAGCCTGACCAACATGGTAAAACCCTGTCTTTACTAAAAATACAAAAATTAGCTGGGCATGATGATGCACACCTGTAATCCCAGCTACCCAGAAGGCTGAGGCAGGAGAATCGCTTGAACCCGAGAGGCGGAGGTTGTAGTGAGCTGAGATCACACAACTGTACTCCAGCCTAGGTGACAGACTCCATCTTTAAAAAAAAAAAAAAAAAAAAAAAAAGGCAGACTTGATAGCTTATCTCAAAAAAGCTACTAATGAGTAATAATTGGCCACTGCCTTATTTATTATAAAACAGAAATGTCTTGTGACTTTTTTATGTGTACCATAATGTCATAGATCTCATACACCAGAATTCAGTTTATGAATGACTGACAGAATATTTTGTTGGGTAATGTTCAACTTTTCAAAGTTGGAGAGTGCCTCTTAAAACTTACTGGAGATTGGTTTTATATTTAGATTTCTATAACTGGTTATGTGAATATATTTAAATACTGGGGAAATTCCTTCACTGTCTGAGAACCAAGCAAGATTCATTGTGTTTTATATTTATTTGCCTCTTAAAGGCAAGGGGTGAAGATCAGGTAGCAATGTCTACTCTCTTTCTTTAGCCTTAACTATGCCAATCTAATTAGAATTCCCTGTATCTAAAATGGTTTCTTTTACTTATTGAAAGGCATTTTAGTATGGTTTATATGTAATATCAAATAAATAATAACACATCACTTATATAGATGATCTGTAAGGTCACATGCTTTTAAAATAGTAGCAAGTTAAACTTCACTCTTGAATTCTTTATAATCTAAGTCAAACTAAGTTATAATTTAGGATTGTCTTTAAACAGCCATTCAGAAACATAAAACTGTAGAACTGCTGCGTATTTGTGATTGGAAATAGTGCTTTTGCCAACTTAAAAGGATTAAAATAGAGGAGATATACACAAATTTTTTAATTATGTGTGATCAGAAGACTTAAGATAATTAATAAAACCACAGATTAAAAAAAAAAAGATGCCCATTTTTACCACTCGTATTTAACATAGTACTGGAAATCCTAGGTAGAACAAGCAGGCAAGAGAAAGACATAAAAGGCATCCAAATTGGAAAAGAGGAAGTCAAATACCTCCGTTTGCTGATGATATGATCTTATACCTAGAAAACCCTAAAGACTGCTCCAAAAGACTCCTAGATTTAATAAATGACTTCAGGAAAATTTCAGCATACAAAATCAGTGTACAAAAATCAGTAGCATTTTTCTATGCCAGTAACAAGTCAAAAACCAAATCAAGAATACAATCCCATTTGCAATAGCTACCAAAAAAAAAAATACCTAGGAGTACATTTAACCAAGGAAGTAAAAGATCTCTACAAAGGTACTACATAACACTGATGAAAGAAATAATAGACACAAATGGAAAAACATCCCATGCTCATGGGTAGAAAGAATCAAGATCATTTAAATGACCATACTGCCCAAAATAATTTACAGATTCAGTGTAATCCCTATTAAATTATCAACATCATTGTTCACAGAATTAGAATAAACATTCCTAAAATTTATATGCAACCACAAAAGAGCCTGAATAGCCAAAGCAATCCCAAGCAAAAAGAATAAAGCTGGAGGCCATCAACATTACCTTACTTCAAATTACAAGGCTCTAGTAACCAAAAAAGCATGGTACCGGTATAAAAACAGACAAACAGATACATAGACTAACAGAACAGAATAGAGAATCCAGAAATAACATCACATACCTGCAACCAACTGATCTTCAACAAAGTCGACAAAAAATACACTTGGGAAAGAACACCCTATTCCATAAATGGTGCTGGGAAAAGTGGATTGGCCATATGCCCGAGAATAAAACTGGACCCATATCTCTCACCACATAAAAAAATTAACTCAAGATGGATTAAAGTCTTAAATGTAAAACCTGAAACAATAAAAATCCTAGAAGAAAACCTAGGAGAAACTCTCTGGACATCAGCCTAGACAAAGATTTATGACTAAGATCTCAAAAGCAAATGCAACAAAAACAAAAATAGACAAGTAGGACTTAATTAAACTAAAAAGCTTCTGCACAGCAAAAGAAATAATCAACAGACAGTCCACAATATTTGCAAACTATGGATCTGACAAAGGACTAATAATATCCAGAATCTACAAGAGACTCAACAAGTAAAAAGCAAATGACTGCATTAAAAATAGGCAAAGGTTGTAAGTGAACATTTCTCAAAAGAGGACATCTCAAGGGGTTGCCAACAAATGTGAAAAAATTGTTCAACATTACCAGAGAAGTGCAGATTTTAGGGCCACAATGAGATACCATCTCACACTGGACAGACGGGCTATTATTAAAAAATCAAAAAACAAATTTTGGCAAGGATGTGACAAAAAGGGAGTGTTTATACACTGTTGGTTGGAATGTAAATTAGTACAACCTGTATGTAAACAGTCTGATGATTTCTCAAAGAGCTAAAAATGGAACTGTGATTTAATCCAGCAATCTCACTTCTGAGTATCTACCCCAGGAAAAGAAATCATTACATAAAAAGTATGCCTGGACTTGTATGTTTATCACAGCACTATTCAGAGTAGCAAAGATATGGAATCAACCTAAATGTCCATCAATGGATGATTGGATAAAGAAATTGTGGGGTGTGTATGTGTGTGTATACATATACTATGTAATACTATTCAACCATCAAAAGAATGAAGTCGTGTATCTTGCAGCAACATGAATGGAAGTGAAGACGATTATCCTAAATGAAATAAGAAACAGAGAGTCAGATACCACATGTTCTCATTTATAAATGGGAGCTAAACATGGACATACAGAGTGGGATGAAAGACATTAGAGATTCCAAAAGATGGGATGGTGAGAGGGATATGAGGGATGAGAAATGACCTGTTGGGAGGCCGGGCGCGGTGGCTCACTCCTGTAATCCCAGCACTTTGGGAGGCTGAGGCAGGCGGATCACAAGGTCAAGAGATCGAGACCATCCTGGCCAACATTGCGAAACCCCGTCTGTACTTAAAAAAATACAAAAATTAGCTGGGTATGGTGGCGCGTGCCTGTAGTCCCAGCTACTTGGGAGGCTGAGGCAGGAGCATTGCTTGAACCCGGGAGGCGGAGGTTGCAGTGAGCCGAGATTGCGCCACTGCACTCCAGCCTGGCGCCTGGTGACAAAGCAAGACTCTGTCTCAAAAAAAAGAAAAAAAAAAAAAAGAAAGAGAAATGACCTGTTGGGTACAATGTATACTATTGGCGATGGGTACACTAAAGTCCACATTTCACCAGTATGTAGTATATCCATGTAACTACATTTGTACCCCCTAAATCTATTGAAAAACAAAAATTAAGGTAAACCAAAACAAAGCAAGCTTTTTTATAAAACAAAAAGAGTATAATATAGTTATAATTTAAATATGAGTAGAAAACAGATCAGAATTTCTGAATCTTTTATATTTTGGCAATTAATGCATATTACCAAAATACTTCAAGTAAAAAATGGTATAAACATGAGTCAGCAAACTTTTTCTGTAAAGAGTCAGATAGTAAACATTTTAGGCCTTGTGGGCCAGATGGTCTCTATCACAACTTCCGAACTCTGCAGTTAGAGTGTGAAAGCAATCATTAGAATAGATGTGGCTATGTTCCAGTAAAACTTTATTTACAAAAAGAGGCAGAACTCCATAGTTTGTCAACCCCTTTTAAAAAAAAAAAAATTTGCTAACTTTCATTCGCATTCAGTTGCTTGACCCTTCAGCCAGCTTTAGAAAGCTTTTTGTTTTGTAAACACTGAAAGATAAGGCAACAACTCTAAAATTTTTGCCTGGCAGTTCAAAACTTAAACTGAAAGCCCTTTTTAAAATTCTTGTTAAAAGTATTTTACTTGTTTAGACTAAGCTCTGGAGAAGGTCAACTTCCTAGACAGAGAATTTCATAGACATATATATTCTCTCTTTTTAGACAATGACCATTTGCCAAGTAAAATTATCTAATGGCTTACTGGTACATGGGCCACAGTGCCACTCTGAAAATGAAGCCAAGGAGAAAGCTGCACTTTTTGCTTTACAACAGTTGGTAAGAACTGTCCATGACTTCTCTGTTAAATTTTTTATTAGTCTCTATAGAAAGTTTGCATTGTGTTGTCTTATAATTTTTAAATACTTCCACAGGGCTCCTTAGGTATGAATTTCCCTTTGCCTTCACCTGTATTTGCAAATTATCCTTCTGCTGTACCACCCGGAACCATTCCTCCAGTTTTTCCCCAAGCTACTGGTAAGATGTTTTTCATTTATAAGTATTTGTCATTGAGTTGTTATTTTTACTAAGCTCTTTTAAAAAGCATCATCACTTTTAAAAAATCAAAAATATACTTAAATATCTAGGAATGTAAGAAGAAATTGTGAGAAAGCCTAAAGCCAGAGCCTGCAAATTCATCTAGAAATACCATTCTCTTCTTCCAGCCTCTGATATGGCTAGAGTAGTAAGAGGAGGTTCTTTGAGTGGGCAGGCCCTTATTCTCCAATAGCTGCTAACAGATAAATTTGGGTTTATGTTAGACACCAAAAGGTAAAAAAAAAAATCATGTAATTTATTCAGGACTGTATTTTTTTTTTTTTTTTTTTTTTTTTGAGACAGAGTTTCGCTCTTGTTACCCAGACTGGAGTGCAATGGCGCGATCTCGGCTCACCGCAACCTCCGCCTCCTGGGTTCAGGCAATTCTCCTGCCTCAGCCTCCTGAGTAGCTGGGATTACAGGCACGCGCCACCATGCCCAGCTAATTTTTTGTATTTTTAGTAGAGACGGGGTTTCACCATGTTGACCAGGATGGTCTCGATCTCTTGACCTCATGATCCACCCGCCTCGGCCTCCCAAAGTGCTGGGATTACAGGCGTGAGCCACCGCCCGCCTGGACTGTATTTTCTTATTTGCAGTAGTCTATATCCAAAATCTTGTTGAGACTAACATTTTATAATTCTAAATCTTAAGTTCAGAGATTTTCTAAATCACTCAGCCTTTTTACTAATAGCAGTTGGCTTCCCCATATCTTTATTATTGTTTTAAAGCCAATAATTTATTTAAGTTTAGAAAATCACTTTTCTGCATCTACTGCCAGGTAATACTCCAGGAATTCTAAATATCTAATCCTCACAGTAAGCATTGGAAGGGTTAATAATACTGGTTAAATTTACCACATGCAGTTATCTCTTCTCATTAAACTGAATAATAAAAGATTTCAAAAGTGTAAATATACGAGGACAAAGAGATAGGAGCAATATCAGCAGATTAGAGGTTTGAAAAGAGTTTGTGTTGAGAAAAACAACTGAAGAAGTAACCATTTTAGCAGAGCAAAGTTAAAAGCTACAAGCTAAAGTGCCTGTAGAAGAGATTGCAAATGAGCATAAGCATGGGAGTATCAGGCAGAGTAGAGAATGAAATGTGAGACTGAAAATACAGAGATTAAATAAAAGTTCCCCTTTCCTCATCCTATTCTCAGATTGTAGCCAGCCATGCCCTTCTCCCCAGATAGGAAATTGGAGGATGTTTCCTTTTTCTTTTTTTTTTTTTAAGATGGGGTTTCACCCTGTTGGTCAGGCTGGTCTGATCACCCGACCTCAGGTGATCCACTCGCCTTGGCCTCCAAAGTGCTTGGATTACAGATGTGAGCCACCACGCCTGGCTGGATGTTTCTTTTATAAAATAAATGTATCAAAAATTTATTGACTTCCAAGGAAAAGACCTACCAAGTTTTAGAGAGTGTCCCAACCAAAAGCCTGGCTCACTAACCAGTCATCCTAGAGTAAAGCCCTCAAATCATCTAGTGGCCTAGCCCTTCTCCTTCCCCACATAGACACTGCTTCTCATCACAGCCTTAATGTCTCCCTCTTTAATATGTATAAATACTAGACCATGAAAAGGAAAATCTGTAAAATGAAAGAAAGTTAAAATAAGAAATGAAAAGTACCTGGAAACAGAGATAATGTAGGAAATCAGAAAACTGCAAAGACAGCTATAATTAATATCTTTAGTGAAATAAAATAGTATTGCAATCAAAAAATAAGAACAAGATTCAATGAAAAAAGAATAATTAGAGAACAAGTAAGATTTTAAAATTTAGCAGATAAAGTCCTAGTAAAGCCAAAGAAGATAAAAGCTGTAAAATAAGAAAGAACACAGATTTAGGGCACAGATCCAGCTCCCACCTTATTGGAGTTCCAGAAAAAGTGATCCGTGATTAGGGAAAGGAGATTAAGTGTCAAAAAGAAAAAAGAAAGTTTTCTAAAACAAAACTATACATCTCTCAACTAAAAGAGCCACAAAATGTTAAGCACAGTGAATAAAGACACAGCTTATCTTCAGATTCTGAATACTAATGATAAAAAAATGGTCCTAAGACATTCAGAGAAGAGAGGAAATACAGTATATATAAAAGATCAAGAATTAGAATGGTACTGCACTATTGAACAGTGCCTAGAAGCCAGAAAGCATTGAATACCTCAAAACCCTGAGGCAGAATGAGTTTCATCCTAAATTCTGCCTCAGGGTTTTTTGAGGTATTCTCTGCCAAACTGTGAATCTAGTACAAAGGAGAAATAAAGATATTTTCAGATATGCAAATTTCTTTTTTTTTTTTATTTTTTTGCACACAGAAAATAATTCAATTCCAATGCAGCAAATTTATTTCTTATGCGCCTTTTTTTTTCCTATGAAGTGACAACGTCTCACTATGTTGTCCGAGCTAAAGTCCTGGGCTCAAGCAATCCTCCCACTTCAGCCTTTGAAAATGCCAAGATTACAAGCATGAGCCATCATGCCTTGCTTACCCTTTCTTAAGAACCTACTGAATTATATGTTCCAAAAAAACAGAGCAGTAGTTTGAAACCAAAATAACAAATTATAGATCTAGTGTAGTTATACAATGAGTGGAAATCCCAGGATGCCAGCTGCTCAGCGGGTCTAGAAAGTGACTAGTCCCAACTAGAGAGGCAGAGGGGAGTCTTGGCAGTAAGGAAGGTTATTAATAGAGGAGCAAAAGGAAAACATTAAGGATAAGTACAGAGAAGACTAAACAGCTTTTTTTTTTTGAGACAGAGTCTCACTCCGTCACCAGGCGCCAGACTGGAGTGCAGTGGCACAACCTCCGCTCACTAAGCAGCTTTTATTATATTTTTCCTAAAGAATTGATAAGAGCAGGACTAAGCTTTTAAAAAATAATTATTAGAGTGGGCAACATGGTGAAACAGCCTGGGCAACATGATAAAACAGCGTCTCTACAAAAGTCACAAAAGTAGCCAGGCATGGTGGCATGCAACTGTAGTCCCAGCTACTTGGGAGGCTGAGGCAGGAGGATCACTTGAGCCTGGGAGGTCAAGGCTGCAGTGAGTTGTGATCGTGCCACTGCACCCCAGCCTGAATGACAGAATGAGACCTGTCTCTTAAAAAAAACATAATTAATTCCTAACTCAAGTAAAAACAAAAGGTTTTACAAGAAAAGAAACATTGGCTGTGAACAGTGGCTCACACCTGTAATTCCAGCAGTTTGGGAGGCTGAGGCGGGCAGATCATGAGATCAGGAGTTTGAGACCAGCCTGTCCAACATGGTGAAACTCCTTGTCTACTAAAAATACAAAAAAATTAGCCAGGCATGGTGGTGCGCACCTATAATCCCAGCTACTCGGGAGGCTGAGGCAGGAGAATTGCTTGAACCTGGGAGGTGGAAGTTTCAGTGAGCCAAGATAACACCACTGCACTCCAGCCTGAGCAACAGAGACTCCATCTCAAAAAAAAAAAAAGAAAAGAAACATAATCAGATTACCCAGTTTGGCTCTGCACTGATAATATTTACATAGCCACATATCACAAATAGATAACACTGCTTGTATATTTAAACAAATGATGTAATAAACTTACATTGAGGGTACAGGGTAAATAGTGAGGGGTAATGCAAAACTGAATTTTGATATATTTAAATAGGAAGTCAGATCTAAAAATGCCTAAAGTTAATAAATTTTTAACAAGTAGCATAAGCAAATTATGGAACAGTGTGGAAATAAATATCTAAAACAGTTCAACCTGGAGTAGAACAGATGTCTGCTGTTTTCTGTTGAAAATCTTTTTTAGGCCAGGTGTGGTGGCTCACACCTGTAATCCTAGCACTTTGGGAGGCCAAAGCAGGCGGATCACTTAAGGTCAGGAGTTCAAGACCAGCCTGACCAACACGGCAAAACCCCATCTCTGTTGTTAAAAATACGAAAATTCAAAAATTAGCTGGGTGGGTGTGGTGGCACATACCTGTAGTCCCAGCTGCTCAGGAGGCTGAGGCAGGAGAATTGCTTGAATCCAGGAGGCTGAGGTTGCAGTGCGCCGCAGTCGCCTCACTATACTCCAGCCTGGGTGACAAAGCTAGACTCTGTCTCAAAAAAAGAAAAAAGAAAATCTATTTTAGTAATACAATGTGTATATAGTATTTTGATTTTTTTTTTTAATGTAATTTAGCATTCTGATATTCAAAATCCAAGTCTGAGCCAGGTATAGCGGCTCACGCCTGCAGAACTGGTGTCTGTAATGGCTCACGTCTGTAATCCCAGCACTTTGGAAGGCCTGTCTCAAGAAAAGCCCCAAAAACCCAAACCAAAACAAAACAAAACATTGTTTATACAGTCAAAGGAATCCCAGTGCAGTACAGTAACAAAAGCATGGGCTTTGAAAACAGACAGCTGGGTGTTGTGGCTCATGCCTGTAATCCTAGCACTTTGAGAGGCTTAGATGGGAGGATCACTAGAGCCATGAGTTCGACTCTATATTTTGTCAGTACAAAAAAGAGAAAAAATTAACTAAGCATGGTGGCAGGTACCTGTAGTTCCAGCTACTTGGGAAACTGAGGCAGGAAGCTCAGTTGAGCCTGTGAGGCAGAGGCTGCAGTGAGCCAAGATTGTGCCACTGCACTCCATCCTAGGTGACGGAGTAAGACCCTGTCTCAAAGAAAAAAAAGGACAACACCACGACAGACTTAGATTTTTTTTTTTTTTTTTTTTTTGAGACAGAGTCTCACTCTGTCGCCCAGGCTGGAGTGCAGTGGCATGATCAGGGCTTACTGCAGCCTCAACCTCCTTGGGCTCAGTTGATCTTCCTACCTCTGCCTCCCAAGTGGCTGGGACTACAGCACATGCCATCACACCTGGCTAATTTTTATATCTTTTTGTTGAGACAGGGTTTTCACCATGTTGTTCTGGCTGGTCCCAAACCCTGGGCTCAAGCGATCTACCGGCCTTGGCCTCCCAAAGTACCAGGATTATAGGCATGAACCACTGGGCCCGGCCAACAATGTTTTAGTCAGAAAGTTTTCATGACATAATGGATCTGATGCTTTTATATATAGCTCAGTGTAGTAGTATCCCCATAACTTGTAAAGTCTAATTTGACTGCTGCTGCTTCACATTCAAGAATGAATACAGTAGCTATGTATAGATTAATTTTAAGTAATTAGTAGGTGTAGAGTGCCTAAAAATTTGCACACAAACTTCTCTAAAAAAGAATTTATCTTACGATAATATATTTTTTAAAAGGAATGATTGTTATACCCATTTATTACTGCTATTTTAAGCTTTTCATGTCGATTAGTTTATTCAAATCTACAAATAATTCTAAGGTTATAATTGGGATGCTTTTGGTCCTATAAAGGTGTTCTCCAAATATTCCAGTTAAAATATAAATGCCAAGAGATTTGAAGGTTAATCAGCAGAGAACATCTTAAGCATTAGATTAATATTTTAAAGTTATTTTGTATGTTTCTATTTTATGGTATAAAACAATTTTTATGATATAAAGTGTCCCAGTTGAGGAATATGTATTTCATATTTATAACGATGATTTCTTGGGGGAAATTACAGAGTTGACCATTATAAGATTAGCATAGCATCTTTTTTTTTTTTTTTTTTTTTTGAGGCGGAGTTTCGCTCTTGTTACCGAGGCTGGAGTGCAATGGTGCGATCTCGGCTCACCGCAACCTCCGCCTCCTGGGTTCAGGCAATTCTCCTGCCTCAGCCTCCTGAGTAGCTGGGATTACAGGCACGCGCCACCATGCCCAGCTAATTTTTTGTATTAGTAGAGACGGGGTTTCACCGTGTTGACCAGGATGGTCTCGATCTCTTGACCTTGTGATCCACCCGCCTCGGCCTCCCAAAGTGCTGGGATTACAGGCTTGAGCCACCGTGCCCGGCCCAGCATAGCATCTTTTAAATGGACCTTCTTAGCATTGTGACTCCCACCAAAGTTGCTTGTAGATAGTTTCAAGACCAAATTTTCTACTTTTCTTTTCTTTTTTGAGACAAGGTCTCACTCTGTCACCCAAATTAGAGTGCAGTGACACAATCTTGGCTCATTGCAACCTCTGCCTCCCAGGTTCAAGCGATCCTTGCACATGAGCCTCCCGAGTCACTGGGACCACAGGCACACACCATGCCTGGCATCCCAAAGTGCTGGGATTACAGGCATGAGTGCAGCTGGCCTAATTTTCTGAATCTTATTAGTGTTTTTCATATTAAAAGTTTTCCTCCTCTTAGAATTTGCGTATCTGTATTTCATAACACTGAAATATTATTCTCCCCTGATCCAAAAATGTTTTAAGTAGCTGAATTTTAATTAAGATATATTATTGTACAGGTCTGGCTGCTTTTTTATTTCTATGAAAAGATTTGAACATAGTACATACCTTCTTCAGTGGCAGTATGCTGGTGTCTTGATTGTCACTGTTTGATATCGTAGTTTTCAAATGCTGCACTGGTACAGGCGGTCTGCATAAGAATCACCTGTGGAGCTTAATACCAACTCCAGGGCCCCTCAGAGTCTGGCTTACTAGGCCTGAGGCCCTGCCCAGGAATCTGTATTTCATAAGCTCCTCAAGTGACTCAGATATACAAATTAGGTTTAGAACCCATTGGTTGAATACATTTTTAATAAGAAACACAGTGTAAATGAAAAAACTTCTTGACTTACAAATATTAAAATAGAGAAAAGAAAGATTCTGCCTGTCATATGAAAGTGATGAGATTTCAGGACTTGAGCTTTTTTGGTTTTTTTGTAGGCTGGGATCACTATGGAAGCAACTTAGCATTGGGGGCAGGTGAGATCCTTAAGATTTCTCTCTTTGTGCCCAAGCCTTTCTCTCCCAAGGGACAGTTTCTTGACCCTTTTATTATTTTTAGAAATGTCATTGCAAATATTCCTAAAATTTGTATCAGCATGTGGTATTACTAGTATTACTCTCCTTTGCAGGCCAGTGTGATGATAAATTCATTTCTGTAGATAGTCCGCATCGTCCTAGGAAGGGATCCTGAGGTTGAATGTTGTAAGCAAGAGTAATTATAAGTTAAGTAAGTGTAGGCCTTTTGTCAAAGGGAAAAAAAAAAGCCCAAAAAGGCTAGCAGAAGGAGGTCTCAAATTTCAGAGCTTTGATGATATCATTTCACTAAAAGAAAAATTTTTCTTGATTTTCTACAGCTAATATAATGCCTTCATCATCTCATCTCTTTGGCTCAGTGCCATGGGGACCACCAGTGCCAGTTCCTGGGAAGCCCTTCCATCATACTTTATATTCTGGGACCGTGCCCGTGGCTGGGGGAATGCCAGGAGGTGTGCACAATCAGTTTATACCTCTGCAGGTGAGAAAAAAAATAATATTTTAAAGAGAATTACTTGTTTAATGCTGAAAGACTATTGATAAACATTTTTTTATTCAGTTGACTTAGTGCCAACTGGAAGTTCAGTACTAGTATGGGTAGTAAGAAGGCAATGGTTGACAAGTCTGACCTGTCCCTACTCTCTGATTTTGTGTTCTAATAAATGATAATTGTACCAAGGAATAATATGCCATTCTAATACAGAATGATTAAAATCAGGAATATAAATAAAATCAGAAGTATTTTTAAAATATTTAACCTATGGAGAATTGTATTTATTTGGTTTTTATTATTTTTTATTTTATTAATTAATTAATTTTTTGGAGACAAGATCTCACTCTGTATCCCCGGCTGGAGTGTAGCCCATGCACAATCTCAGCTCCCTGCAGCCTCGACCTCCTGGGCTCAAGTGATCCTCCCACCTTAGACTCCCAAGTACCTGACGCTACAGGCATGTGCCACCATGCCTGTCTAGTTTTTGTAATTTTTTCGTAGAGATGGGGTTTTGCCATGTTGCCCAGAGCAGGTCTCGAACTCCTGATCTCTAACAATCTACCTGCCTCAGCCTCCCAAAGTGCTAGGATTACAGCTGTGAGCATACCATGCCCAGTCCAAGAATTTTAAATATTTTTATTTTAACTAAGTTCTTTGAATTACCGAAGTCTTCCTTGGAAATTATAAGTGGAAGTCACAGATCAGCTGTGATTGACAAATATTAACAGCATGCATGGTTTATGGTAATTTCCAACATTGGCTATTTTTTTGCCTGCATTTTATTATTGATGCTTTTATTCCTAACAGGTTACTAAAAAAAGGGTTGCAAACAAAAAGAACTTTGAGAATAAGGAAGCCCAGTGTTCCCAAGCCACTCCTGTTCAGACTAGCCAGCCAGATTCTTCCAATACTGTCAAAGTAAGTCCACAGGAGAGCTCATCAGCTTCTTTAAAGTCCTCTCAGATTGCTCAACCCACATCTTCTTTTCAAGTTGAAACTGCCTCACAAGGCCATGGTGTATCTCACCATAAGCCAACACCAAGCTCTTCTTCAAGAAGAAAATCAAGAAAACTGGCTGTCAATTTTGGTGTTTCTAAACCTTCTGAATAAATTTGGCTTTTGGAATTAAGTTATTTCTTCTCTTTCCATCTACCTTTTTACAAATCCATATCTGTATCTCATAAAAATTAGAATGTACTATTTTAAAATAATATGTGTAAATTGAAATTTTTTCATTTTTAAGTTATTAGGCACTTTTCATGCTGTTTAAAAGATTGTATCAAATTGTGCACTTTAAGTATGTACAATTTGTTGTACGTCAATTATACCTCAACAAATCTGTAAAAAAAAAAAAAAAAAAGACTAAATTAAACCTTGTATTAAAATAATATTATAGTATCAGTGGACTAAACATTAAAATGAACCACTCTAATCATTGGCCTCACCATTAAAGCATCCTGAACTATGAATTAGGCATCAGTTAGCAATAATAAGCATTTTTTACACTATCATTGAGGAATAATTACACGGAGCATGAAATTTGGGCCTCCAGTATTACTTACTGAATGTGGATTTTATTTCTCTTTTTAATGATGTAAGACAGTTGTCAGGAGAATGGCTCTTATTTATGTGTATTTTAACTTACGCTTCGTTGTCTCTGATGGTCCTTTAGACCTGCTGTGAAAGGATCACATTTGTTGTGGTGCTGCCAGTTTTGCTTTATTCTAAATTTTGTACCAAAGCAACTTTAGAATACTATTCAGAATATTTCATCTAACTGCTTAGAACTATAAATAGCATTCTGAATTTGAGTAAGTACGATTTTTTAGATTACTCAAGAACCAGCATTAGTAATTTCTAATAAAATTGTTTCAGAATCTACAGGGTACAATGATTACAAATTAATCTTCTAATAAAATATGAAATATTAGTCAAGTTAATTAAAATAAATTGTATTCTTTTGTATGGCTTTTTTTTAAATGCCAAGAAACAATTTATTATAGAGAGAAGAAAAATTTCTCATCCAAAATGTAGAAATCTGTACAACTTTGCCACAATCAATATACATGAACTGTACAAATTTACACCAGTTCATAATTTACCAAATAAAAGATGACTAACAAAGTTCACAAAATAGATGGTGGTTTGTGGAAAAGACTTTTACCCAATTAAGTACAGGGAAAGATACAAACCAGACCTCCACTTTCTAAAAATAAGAAGTTTACTTAGTCTAAGAAAAATACAAGCTAGCAAATGTACAGAGAGCTGGCTGGTGCTAACACCAACCACAGTTGAGACAGTGTCTTTTTTAAAGCCTGTTGCCATGGCAGATTCTGGTCACTTGCTACTTTCAAGGCCAAAAACACAATACAAGGTCTGACCATTTCCCCATGTCATGCTTACTAGTTTGTCTTTATGTACATTTATACATATTTAAGTGCTAGGAAAAAGTCTGGTAAAATTTCCAGTACTATCATGTTTGAAACGTTTAGCTTTCCTATTGAGCTGCCAAAAAGGTTAACAATAACAATTTTAAAGTGTAATAGTGCAAATTCCTCTGCGAGATTTACTGCAGAGAAAGATTCTTTGAAATACAGATTTTCTTTAAAGGGATTGATGTAAAAATTGAGCTATGTCTGCGAGAAACTGAAACCACCCTAGGACTTCCCTCCCTGGCAAATAAAGTGATCATTTACTTGGACTCACAGGCTATTAAAATAATCATTGAAAAGTACTGTCCAAACTATGGCACTGTCACTTAAAAATTTTTTTTTACCACTCTATCTTGTGCCAGATCTTCACAGCTGTGACATGGTTTAAATTCCATAATCCATCCCCAAGAGGAGCCCGCCCAAAGCAAAAATCAAATTTGTCCATCATTATAAGATGACCCATCCATAGACTGTATCTTAACCTGATACAGTCATCATATTGTAGTTTTTATTTGCTTACTTGACATTTTATGAGAGCTTCATAGTTGGTCGATACGTAGTGCTTCTTGGGGCTGAAGAAATTCTAATTGTTTTTTAAGTTCCAAGGTGTGCTACGATATAGGAGACACAGTCATCAGTTTGTGATATACATTATTTACTGCCTATTTCATTCTAATTCTATATTTTTAGCTTTATGCTAAACTGTTCAATGATGCTAGGATTCTCTCTTTGCATGTCATATGTGAATGTGTGGTTCAAGCTGTAACCGTTGGAATTATTTTAGAATTTATGAAGATTTCTCAGCAGGACCTATGTTTTGAGATATATATATATATATATAATATATTTATTCTTTAGTTTTTGTGATATGCCTATATTTTTAAGGAAGTAAGTTATAGCATACTTTTTTAAAGGTAGGAACCACAATCTTTATATGGAGCAGCTTTTATCTGATTTTCATTTAGCTCATTGAAACCTCTGCCATGACTCAGAGTAGTCTTACTTGTTTTTTAAAATGCTGGTATTAAACTAAATGGACTCCTTTCACTAACTGCTGATTTCAGAGTTTAAATGTTAGTAGGTTATTTGTATATTAGCAGTGCCTTCAGTATAAGAGAGAAATATTCATTATCTGTCATTTATCAGTCGTATGAGTTTCCATGATTTTATTTTCTGTTATTTACATAAAATTCAGATGTTCAGATAAGATTAGTTCCCAACATTTCCTGTTCCTACTTTTAAAGTGTGTAATGTTTCATCTCAACTGTACAAATTCCATCATTGAGAAATTGATTCATTCATTATTCCTGTGTGACAGTTATATAAATAGCATGCAGCCCACATCTGTTTTACAACATAGAAGCAGTACCTGCCATCTTCTGAAAACTCCAAAGGGAAATTTTAGTAAACATCGTGCCACTAAACCCATACAGATACTTCCCCAGTATTTGAGCACAGCAAGCTGACAATTCTATACAGATAGGCAATAAAAGAGTTTTATTTTCCGGCCAGGCTCAGTGGCTCTCACCTGTAATCCCAGCACTTTGGGAGGCCAAGGCCGGCAGATCACTTGAGGTCAGGAGTTCCATCCATACAAGCCTGGCCAACATGACGAAGGCCCATCTCTACTGAAAATACAAAAATTAGCCGGGTGTGGTGGCGGGCGCCTGTAATCCCAGCTACTGGGGAGGCTGAGGCAGAAGAGTCACGTGAACCCGGGAGACGGAGGTTGCGGTGAGCTGAGATTGCACCACTGTACTCAGAGCCTGAGCAGCAGAGCAAGACTCTGTCTTAAAAAAGAAAAAAGTTTTATTTTTTTTACTTTTTTTTTAACATTATTATTCTAAAGATCAGAACTGAAAAGAGATGTAAGATAAGAGAGAGCTCCATAATGGCTGGATAGCGGTCAGGCATTCTCTGTTTTTTTCCCCTTGTAGACCTATTCCAAATGTGGGCCTAAGGTCAATGGGAGATGTGCCCTCCACGTGGAGGATGTAAGAGGCAGAGGCCATTTCTGCCCCATTATGATCTTGAGGAAGCTGGATCCGTTGATATGCCTGGACTGTAGAGTATATCTGAAAAGCAGTTGGACTTCAAGAAACTTAAAATTTTCTCTTTGAGATAGGGTGGACTAAGACCACCTCCAAAGTTTAAAAATATGCTCTTTCAGCTTAAATCTTCTGAGGACTTAGACTGTAGGGCACAGGACAAATTCCCCAAATTCCTTCGTTTCCACATAACTAGAGTACTTAAATCTATTTAAGCCTTCCTCTCTTAACTGAAACATTATTTCTAAATATTTCTGATCAGTAAGTTTTTTCTTTTTTGAGCAACTTAAGTGAATTTTAAAGATTGCTCCTTCCAGTCCCGTGTCTTTTCACATTTTCCTGCATTACCTAATAATTGCCTTAGTGTTAGAATTTGACTGAATGTATTAATTGATTTAAACATCATATAGACTAAAGTCTTAAACATCTAAGACTCAGTTGCACAAAAAAATTAAAGTCACCTCTACTGAACCTTGGTTTCCATTTAAGATTCTTCTTGCTTTTCAAAGGAATAACTAATAAAGATTGAAGGGTTTTTTCCCCGATTGGTGGGAGGGATGAAGAACTGTTGATGCAAGTTTTTCATTGTTTCTTTTCTATGATCAGATTTCTGCATTCATTTGAGATTGGTACTTCCAAACTAACCTGGATTCTTGGTTTTAATGAGAGGAGGCAGAGAGAGGGAGGCAGATGGAAGAAGGAAAACGGTTAAATAAGACATACCCAGTCACTGCATTTTTGGACCGTACTGTATCTTTCTAGCTCAAGGATAATAGGTAAACTGTAGGGTCTTTTACTCACTTATTTATCAGTTCTTTTTCTGTTAGTTGTAACTGTTCATAGTGGTTAATTTTTACCTTAGATATGAGATAGAACTGTGCAGATCTCCACTGAAGTTAATTCTGTCACACTTCTTCCCATTATTTAGAACACTTTTTTTAAAGCAACTGTACAATTTCTCAGCCTTGTGAGCTTGCTTTCTGTTTCTTAGTACCATGTTGCTTCCAAATTGTGTTTTTACTGTAAAAGACAATTTATTGTAGAGAAGAGGCTGTGAAAGACCTTCTCTATCTTTAAAAATCAATTACAGAAATTTACTTGTCATTTTTCTAAAGAAAAATCATGGTATTCAAACTGGTAGTGCTCATTATGTACATTTTGTAAGCTTTGCCAGTGAAACCATCGGTTTTGCAGGAGCTTCCTTTCGTAGTCAAGATAAAGCTTAAAATTCCAGAAATTAATATCGTTCGAACTGACTTTTTTCATATTTCTGTCAAGCTTCTCCATCACAGAAACAGTACCAAACTAACATCAGATCTCCAGAAATATGGCAGAGCAGACAGGCAGGCTGTTAAATTTCACAAACATCATAGATCCTTTTCTTAGAGAAGAAAAACATGTATAAAATAGTTTTAATGGTACAAAATGTCAACTATGTGTAGCTGCTTTTGTGTGTGTCAGTGAACCAATAATAATGCCTTGCTCAATCAATGCATTCAGCCATCTCAAGTGCAATTTGTGAAGGAGACTATGGTTTCCAAAAGATACTTTTTTTTTACGAAGTTAAACCTGTAAAAAGTTTGTTTTTGTTTTTTCCTCCATCAGTACACCAATTGCTCTTGGTTATTTCAGTAGTTGGTATGCTGTTAAGTTGTTCAGGCCAAGTAAGTTTTGTAGCTGTTTTAGTAATTTGAAGCCAAATTCTCATGCTGTTTCTCATTAAATAATAAGAATGAGAATTTGGTCAACAGTTTGCTTAATGTTCTCTCATTCCTTTTCTTATAAGGGTTTGGTGGGGAATGGGGAGGTTGTTTTGTTTTTTGGATTTTTTTAAATTTCAGCCTCAAGTATCATATTTTCTTTTCCTGTATCCAACTGCTTCTTTGAGTATTTTCATCTATTTTAATATGAGTAATAGATGGTGTGCTGTGTCATCAAAGTGTTCAGCATTTTGTTCATTTAAACAAAAGGGTAATTCATACATGTAGAGATGCATCTCTTAATTGATTTCTCACATAACTATTTTATAAGTAACTGGAATTTTTCATTAGATCTTATACAGAGAAGTATTTTATTAAAAATTCAAAAGGGAAGACTTTTATGTGCTCATTTTGTAATTTTTGTTTTTAAATGTCTTTACATTGTCTGCCAATTAAAGTGTTGTAAACTTGCATTGGAATGGACTCCCAATGTATTTTTGTGGTGTTATATAGTTATCTGTAGATTTCTAGCATGAAGTTAGCCTCACGATGCTGTGTGAAGGATTTTAAAATATGAGAGTCACTGAAAGAATTTAAACATCTGTTCATGTTAAATGCTCTATGGATTTTAATTAAAGACTTGAGAATGATTTTATAAGCTGTTTGTTCTTTTATTACTATGCTGATATCAAAAGTAGAAACATTAGTCTTTTTGCTTGTTTTTGAGACGGAGTCTTGCTCTGTTGCCCAGGCTAAAGATCTCGGCTCCCTACTGCCTCTGCCTCTCAGGTTCACGCGATTCTCGTGCCTCAGCCTTCTGAGTATTTGGGACAACAGGCACGTGCCACCATTCCTGGCTAATTTTTTTATATTATTTTTTATTTCCATAGGTTATTGGGGAACAGGTAGTGTTTAATTACATGAGTAAGTCCTTTTGTGGTGATTTGTGAGATTTTGGTTCACCCATTACCTTAGCAGTGTACACGGCATGCAATTTGTAGTCTCTTATCCCTTGCCCCCTTCCCACCCTTTCTCTCCAAGCCCCAAAGTCCACTGTGTCATTCTTATGCATTTGCATCCTCATAGCTTAGCTCCCACTTATGAGAACATACAATGTTTGGTTTTTCATTCCTGCATTACTTCACTTAGAATCATAGTCTCCATTCTCATCCAGGTCACTGCAAATGCCATTAATTCATTCCTTTTTATAGCTGAGTAGTATTCCACCATACATATGTATATATACACTCACACATGCACCACAGTTTCTTTATTCACTCCATGATTGATGGGCATTTTGGTTCATTCCACATTTTTTTTTGAGATGGAATTTTCACTCTTATCACCCAGGCTGGAGTGCAATGGCACAATCTCAGCTCACTGCAACCTCCACCTCCCAGGTTTAAGCAATTCTCCTGCCTCAGCCTCCTGAGTAGCTAGAATTACAGGTACATGCCACCATGCCCAGCTAATTTTTGTGTTTTTAGTAGAGATGGGGTTTCACCATGTTGACCAGGCTGGTCTCAAACTCCTGACTTCAGGTGATCCACCCACCTTGACCTCCCAAAGTGCTGGGATTACAGGCGTGAACCACCATGCCCAGCCCAGTTCCATGTTTCTGCAGTTGTGAAATGTGCTGCTATAAACATGCATGTGCAAGTATCTTTTTCGTATAATGGCTTCCTTTCTGCCAAGACCAGCTCAGCTGTGGAGACCCCAACCCAAGCAGCGCTGAAGGCATTAAGAAACAGACACAGATAGAGTGCAAAAGATGGGCTCAGGGGGCTCACAGCATTCCCAGCTGAGAGTCCAGAGCAGACTCTGACTCACGTATTTATTCTTTACATTCCAGTGATAAGTTTAACAAGCAGATGCTCTGTGTTCTTTCATTGATTAAAGGTAAACTAACCAGGCAACTAGTATATATATTCACTATAGGTTAAAGATAAACGAGAAAGCATTCTTTATGAGGGAACAATTGAGGTAGAGCATATCCTGTGCTCAAATAACTAGTTCATCTGCTGTGAGACATATTCATATTGTTTCCTGTTTGTTTTTTTTTTGAGACGGAGTTTCGCTCATTACCGAGGCTGGAGTGCAATGGCGCGATCTCGGCTCACCGCAACCTCTGCCACCTGGGTTCAGGCAATTCTCCTGCTTCAGCCTCCTGAGTAGCTGGGATTACAGGCACGCACCACCATGCCCAGCTAATTTTTTGTATTTTTAGTAGAGACAAGGTTTCACCATGTTGACCAGGATGGTCTCGATCTCTTGACCTCGTGATCCACCCGCCTTGGCCTACCAAAGTGCTGGGATTACAGGCGTGAGCCACCGCGCCAGGCCCTGTTTCCTGTTTTAGAATGCCTTAAGCAGTTATCTGCTTTGGGGAGCCAACTAGGTGTTCCTTGCCAGTGTTCTCAACAAACAATATGATATATCACACACATCAGAATTTGCTCTCAGCACGTTTCTTCTGGGTAGACACCCAATGGTGGGATTGCTGGATCAAATAGTAGATCTACTTTAAATTCTTTAAGGAATCTCCACACCGTTTTCCACAGTGGCTGTACTAGTTTACATTCCCACCAGCAGTGTAGAAGTATTCCCTGTTCACCACATCCACCCCAACAGCTGTAATTATTATTATTTTTTTTGACTAGGGCCATTTTTGAAGGGGTAAGGTGATATTGCATTGTGATTTTAATTTGTATTTCCCTGATCCTCAGGGATGTTGAGTATTTTTTCATATCTTTGTTGGCATTTGTATATCTTCTTTTGAGAATTTTCTGTTCATATCCTCAGCCCACTTTTTGATGTAATTATTTGTTTTTGCTCCTTGCTGATTTGTTTGAGTTTGTTGTAGATTCTGGATATTAGTCCTTTGCCAGTTGTATAGATTGGGAAGATTTTCTCCCACTCTGTGGGTTGTCTGTTTACTCTGCTGACATCCTTTTGCTGTGCAAAAACTCTTTCATTTAATTAAGTCCTAGCTATTTATCTTTGGTTTTATTGCATTTTCTTTTGGGTTCTTGGTCATGAAATCCTTGCCTAAGCCAATGTCTAGAAAGTTTTCCAATGTTACCTTCATATAAAAACTATGATTTATATAGTTTCAGGTCTTAGATTTAAGTTCCTGATCCATCTTGAGTTGATTTTTGCATAAAGTGAGAGACAAGGATCCAGTTTCGTTCTCCTACATGTGGCTAGCCAATTGTCCCAGCACCATTTGTTGAATAGGGTAACCTATCCCCACTTTATGTTTTCGTTTGCTTTGCCGAAGATCAGTTTGATGTAGGTATTCGAGTTTACTTTTGAGTTCTCTGTTCTGTTCCATTGGTCTATGTGCCTATTTTTATATCAGTAACATGCTGTTTGGGTGACTATGGCCTTATAGTATAGTTTGAAATCAGGTAATGTGATGCCTCCAGATTTGTTCTTTTCCCTTCGTCTTGCTTTGGCTATGCAGGCTCTTTTTTGGTTCCGTGTGAATTTTAGGATTTTTTTTTTAGTTCTGTGAAGTATGATGGTGGTATTTTGATGAGGATTTCAGTGAATTTGTAGATTGCTTTTGGTAGTATGGTCATTTTCACAATATAAATTCTAACCATCCATGAACATAGAATGTGTTTCCATTTGTTTGTGTAATCTGTGATTTCTTTCAACAGTGTTTTGTGGTTTTCTTTGTAGAGGTCTTCCGACTCCTTGGTTAGATATATTCCTAAGGGGTTTTTTGTTTTGTTTTGTTTTGTTGCAGCTATTGTAAAAGGGGTTGAGTACTTGATTTGATTCTCTGCATGCTTGCTGCTGTTATATAGAAGAGCTACTGATTTGTGTACATTCATTTCATATCCAGAAACTGTACTGAATTCTTTTATCAGTTCTAGGAGCTTTCTGGAGGAGTCTTTATGGATTTCTAGGAAAACAATCATGTCATCAGCAAACAGTGACAGTTTGACTTCCTCTTTACTGACTTGGATGCCCTTTATTTCTTTCTCTTGCCTGATTGCTCTGACCAGGACTTCCAATACTATGTTAAAGGGAAGTTGTGAGAGTGGACATCTTTATCTTGTTCCAGTTCTCAGAGGGAATGCTTTCAGCTTTTCCCCATTTAGTATTATGTTGACTGTGGGTTTGACATAGATGGCATTTATCATACTGAGGTAGGTCCCTTGTATGCCAATTTTGCTGAGAGTTTTAATCATAAAGGATGCTGGATTTTGTTGAATTCTTTTTCTGCATCTATTGAGATGATCATGTGATTTTGTTTTTAATTCTGTTTATGTGGTATATCACATTTATTGACTTGCCTATGTTAAACCATCCCTGCATCCCTGATATGAAACCCATTGATCATGGTGGACTATCTTTTGCATATGTTATTGGATTTGGTTAGCTAGTATTTTGTATCTATGTTCATCAGTCTGTACTTTTTTTGTTTTGGTTATGGGTGATACTGGCTTCATAGAATGATTTAAGGAGGATTCCCTCTTTCATCATCCTGTGGAATAGTGTCAATAGGATTGGTACCAATTCTCCTTTGAATGTCTAGTAGAATTCTGCTGTGAATCTGGTCCTGGACTTTTTATTACCATTTCAATCTTGCTGTTTGTTATTGATCTGTTCAGGGTATCTAATTTTTCCTGATTTAAGCTAGGTAGGTTGTAAATTTTCTCTCTCTCTCTCTCTCTCTTTCCACAAAGCAGAGAGCAAAACTTGCAGTCTTAACCAGTATTTATGGGGTTATCAGATAATGATTTCTCAATTACATTTCCTCTAGGCCACTAAGTGAAGTAAGTCATCATTTTTTTTGGCAGAAATATCACCATCTGATGTTTCTACACTGATGAACAGCAAGTAATACAAGTGACAATTACATGAATCACTTTTGATTCTGCCTTTCCTTCCCTCTTCTTCGCCTCCCAAATCCAACTGGTTCCCAAGTCCTGGTGCGTCGTTATCGCCTGTGTCTGCTCTCTGCCCTCCAGCCACATGGTTAATGCCTTCATGCACATCCTCTTCCTCTTGTATTTGGACTGTTCAAATAGTCCACTATTTTCCCTCCTTTCAGTCTTGAACCACTTCAGTCCACAAAAATAACAGTAAGAAATACTGTTCACAGATCAAGTACTTCATAAGAATTCTGTCATTTAATCCCTACTACAGTGTCACGAGAGAGGCGTTATTACCTCTGTTTTCTGGTTAAAGCTCAGGAAAGTGAAGCGACTTACCCGGGAATGCACAGATGGTGAGTGGTAAAGGCAGAATTCAAATCTACATCTGCAGGATCCCAAAGCCAGAGACCCAGTCACCAGGCAAAACTGCCTGCCTCCCCAACTCTGCTATTAGAGGCATCTCCTAAAAGGAACCTGCCCTTGCTCCTTCCTGGCTCAGAATTCTTCAATAGCACTCCATTGCCAATTGCAGTGAATCTTTTTTAAAGACACAGAATCCTTTAATCAACAAGATTCCAAGCATTATTCTTCTATGTAAAGCAGATAAAATGTAGCTGATGTGCTCAGAGCAGGTGTGGAGATCTAGCTGACTTACAATGGTAGTGCCGAGAGATGTGTGGGCTCCTACAGTTTAATGGAAGATTTTCCTTCGATTCTTCCTAAGATTGTTTGATGTTAAAGTAGTGTTAGGCAAAATGTTATGTAAAACAAAGATTCCAGCTTTCTCTTCCAGCCAGATAGAAGTCTCTCAGCGACTTTACTGCAGTTCTCCCAGGCTCGCTGCAACTTATCTTTTCCCTCTGCCCCTCTCCCAGTTCTAGACCTGAGGCTCTGGCCCTTACACTCCAGACTGCACAAGAGCAAAACTCTGTCTCCAAATAAAATAAAAGGAATCCAAATTAGTACAGAGGAAGTCAAACTGCCACTGTTGCTGACAATATGATTGTTTACCTTGAAAACCCTAAAGACTCCTCCAGAAAGCTCCTAGAACTGATAAAAGAATTCAGCAAAGTTTCCAGATACAAGATTAATGTACACAATCCAGTAGCTGTTCTATAAACCAACAGCGACCAAGCAGAGACTCAAATCAAGAACTCAACCTCTTTTATAATAGCTGCAAAAAAAAAAAAAAAAAAGTTAAAAATATGCCTAACCAAGGAAGCAAAAGATCTCTATAAGAAAAACTACAAAACACTGCTGAAAGAAATTATAGATGACACAGACAAATGGAAACACATCCCATGCTCATGGATGAATAGAATCAATATTGTGAAAATGACCATACTGCCAAAAGCAATCTACAAATTCAGTACAATTTCCATCAAAATACCACCGTCATTCTTCACAGAATTAGAAAAAAACAATTATAAAATTCATATGGAACCAAAAAAGACCCCACATAGCCAAAGAAAGACTAATTGATCTTGAACAATTGATCAGTCAATTGATCTTGGACAAAGCAAACAAAAAAAAGTGGGGAAAGGACACACGTTTCAGCAGTGGTGCTGGGATCACTGGCCAGCCACATGCAGAAGAATGAACTGGATCCTCATCTCTCACCTTATGCAAAAATCAACTGTTAGATTTAAGGACTTAAATCTAAGACCCGAAACTATAAAAATTCTAGAAGACAACATGGGAAAAACACCTTCTAGACATTGGCTTAAGCAAGGATTTCATGACCAAGAATGCAAAAGCAGATTCAATAAAATAATGATAAATAGTTAGGACTTAATTAAACTAAAGAGCTTTTGCATGGCAAAGGGAATAGTCAGCAGAGTAAACAGAGTGGGAGAAAATCTTCACAATCTATACATCTATACATCTATACATCTGACAAAGAACTAATATCCAGAATCTACAACAAACTCAAACAAATCAGTAAAAGAAAAAAAACAAAAAACAATTCCATCAAAAAGTGGGCTAAGGATACAAATAGACAATTCTCAAAAGAAGATATACAAGGCCAGGCGCAGTGGCTCATGCCTGTAATCCCAGCACTTTGGGAGGCCAAGGCAGGCGGATCACCGAGATCGGGCGTTCAAGACCAGCCTACCAACATGGAGAAACTCCATCTCTGAAAAAAAAATATATATATATATATTTATTTATTTATTTATATATATATATATATATAAAAGAAGACATACAAATGGCCAAAAAACATATGAAAAAATGCTCAACATCACTAATAATCAGGGAAAAGGAAAATTAAAACTACAATGTGATACCACCTTACTTCCTACAAGAATAGCCATGATCAAAAAATCAAAAAACAGTAGATTTTGGCCTGGATTCAGTGAACAGGGAATACTTCTACACTGCTGGTGGGAATGTAAACTAGTACAGCCACTATGGAAAACAGTGTGGAGATTCCTTAAAGAACTAAAAGTAGAACTACTTTTTGATTCAGCAATCCCACTAGTGGGTATCTACCCAAAAGAAAGGACGTCATTATACAAAAAAGATACTTGCACACAAAAGTTTATAGCAGCACAATTCACTATTGCAAAATCGTGAAACCAACATAAATGACCATCAATCAACAAGTGGATAAAGAAACTGCAGTATATTTCTGTGATGGAATACTACTCAGCCATAAAAAGGAATGAATTAATGGCATTCTCAGCGACCTGGATGAGATTGGAGACTATTATTCTAAGTGAAGTAAATTAGGAATGGAAAATCAAACATCGTATGTTCTCATTGGTATGTGGGAGCTAAGCTATGAGGATGCAAAGGTATAAAAATAATGCAATAGACTTTGGGGACTTGTGGGAAGGATGAGAGGGGACCAAGGGATAAAAGACTACAAATATGGTGCAGTGTATACTGCTCAGGTGATGGCTGCGCCAAAATCTCACAAATCACCACTACAAAAATGTAGCCAGGCATGGTGGCAGGTGCATGTGAACCATAGACCCCCTACTACTCCCAGCTACTCAGGAGATTGAGACACGAGAATCGCTTGAACCCAGGAGGCAGAGGTTACAGTGAACTGAGATAGCACCATTGCACTCCAGCCTGGGAGACAGAGTGAGACCCTGTCTCAAAAAAAATAATGAAGACTAATAGGAGAAACATTACAATTTTGAGATGTTGTATAATAATCAAATCAGTTATTTAGAAAGAACTACTTTTGAAATTTGGCATTCGAGGCCAGGTGTGGTGGCTCACTCCTGTAATCCCAGCACTCTGGGAGGCCGAGGCGGGCGGATCACGAGGTCAAGAGATTGAGACCAGCCTGGCCATCATGGTGAAACCTCATCTCTACTAAAAATACAAAAATTATCTGGGCATGGTGGCCCACGCCTGTAGTCCCAGCTACTCGAGAGGCTGAGACAGGAGAATTGCTTGAACCCAGGAGGCGGAGGTTGCAGTGAGCCAAGATAGTGCCACTGCACTCCAGCCTGGCACCTGGTGATGGAGCAAGACTCTGTCTCAAAAAAAAAAAAAAAAAAGAAAGAAAGAAAGGTATTTGGCATTTGAGTCTTAGGACTGGCATTTACTTTGGAGAAACTCTCAGTCTGCCTCTTCCGTTTTAGGGATTAATTGTGCTGATCAAAAAAAAAAAAAAAAAAAAAAATACAAATTGTGATGATTAGCAAAATGAGCCTCAGGAAAATTAAGTGACATGTCTAAGGTCACACACATATTTAGCACAAGAGCCTGTTCTAGAAGCCAGAGCTCCACATTTCTGCTCCGGTAAACTTCCCTTTATATACCATGCGTCTTCCATCTCCTATTGTGTATTGTTATTGCACAGTGAGTAAACACCTGCTTCATATTCACTGGGAAGGGAAGTTGAGCCTGACGTTGCAGAGTGGTTACTCCCAGGCAGTAAAGAATTCACACTAATTCATTCAAATTAGAGAGTGTCATCGGCTCACCCTATAACTGGCTATTAAAGCTTAGTAATTGATACCAAGAGGCTTTGGCTCCCTTTGGTCCAGCTGTTACGACATTAGCACGGCCAAGACTGACAAAGAAGCTTTGTTGTTGCTCGTAGCGATCGCTGAGATTTTTAGACAAAGAAAAATCATTCTTAGAATGTGGGATCCTTGGCTTGCTGAAAAAAATGTCTGTCCAATTTCCTTGCCAGGTTTTAAGACTCCAAACGATAAGAAGGATGAGTTCGATGACAAAAAATATTTTGTTATTTCTTATTATTGCTTTCCCACTACCGTTTATTATAAATATTTCCAAATGCACATAAAAGGTGAACAATATGTCAGTGAACGTCCAGGTACACACTCCCTACATTCTACATTAACATTTTTCTCTTCTTACTTCAGTGCCTACCTCTCCATCTATCCACCCCTCTTTCCATCTAACAATCCGTCTTATTTTGTATACATTTCCAAGTAGTTATAGACATCAGCATACTTTCTCTCCCCCAAAATTTCAATGTGCCTCTCATTAACTAGAGTTCAATATATGTATGGTTTGTTTTTGTTTCTTTTGAGGTAAAATTTACAAAAAAATGAAATGCACAATCTTAAGTGTACTAATTCATGACATCTGCCATGTATATACACGTGCAACCTAAACCATGATCAAGACACTGAACATCACCATCACCCACAGAAAATTCCCTCATAGCTCATCCAATGACTCTCCACCCCCAACCACCAGAAACAACCATTGTTCTGAAATTTTTCCACCACAGATTAGTTTTCCCAGTTGTAGAACTCTGTATCAATGGAATAATACAGTATGTACTGTTTGTGTAAGGTTTCTTTTTCTCAATATAATGTTTTGGGATTCATTCATGCTACTGTGTGCATCAGTAATTTCATTCTCTTTATTTCTGAATAGTAGTCCATTGTGTGGAGAATACAGCTAGTTATTTATTCTTTAACTGATGGCCAGCTGGGCTATTTCCAGTTTGCAACTCTTAGGAATAAAGCAGCTATGAACATCCTTGTACAAGTCTTTTTGGGGACATTTGTTTTTCTTTATCTTGGGTAAATACCTAGGAATTGAATTTGTGGGTCATAAGAAAGGCATTTGTTTATTTTCAGAGGAAACTGTCAGGCTTTTTCTAAAGTGGGTGTGCCATTTTATGCTCCCACCAATGACAGATGAGAATCCAGGCTACTTCATATCCCACCAACATTTGTCTTGGCAGTCTTCAATTTTTGCCAGTCTGTTTGGTATATAGGGGTCTATTTGTTTATTTATTGAAATGGGGTCTCACAGTGTCGCCCAGGCTGGAGCACAGTGGTGTGATCATGACTCACTGTAGCCTCCACCTTCTGGACTCAAGGAATCCTCCCACCTCAGCCTCTCAAGTGTCTGACGCTGTAGGCATGTACCGCCACACCTGGCTTATTTTTAAATTTTTTGTAGCGACAAGGTCTCACTACGTTATTTAGGCTGATCTGGAACTCCTGAGCTCAAGCGATGTTCCCAGCTCAGCCTCCCAAATTGTTGGAGTTACTGGCGTGAGCCGCAATGCCAACTTAATTATTTTTTGACCAAATCTATTTAATTTTTCTACATTATACAACAAAATCAGGTTATTTTTAGAAAAATCAGCCATGTGCACTTCAAGAAATTGATAAAATTTTGTTTTCTTGCAATCAGGAAATTAGAATATTTTATTTTACTTTTTTATATATATTTTTTACTTTGGTAGACAATTCCACTGGAAAATTAGGATATTTATTTGTTTGTTTGTTTGTTTGTTTGTTTGTTTATTTTTTTGAGACAGAGTCTCACCCTGTCACCAGGCTGGAGTGCAGTGGTGCCATCTTGGCTCACTGCAACCTCTGCTCCCTGGGTTCAAACGATTCTCCTGCCTCAGCCTCCTGAGTAGCTGGGACTACAGGTGTGCACTACCAAGCTCAGTTAATTTCTTTTTATAGAAAGTTAGAATATTTTAAAATGTACTTGCATTATCTTTTCTTAGCCCTTGTTTTATTTTATTTTTCACCTTGCAGTTTTTTATTGTGGTAAAACACACATAATAAAATGTGCCATTTTCACAACTGTAAAGCATATAGTTCTGTGGTTTTAAGCACATTCAAGATGTTGTGCTGCCATCACCACCACCTAATTTCAGAACATTTTCATCATCCCAGTGGGAACTCTGGACCCACGAAGAAGTCATTCTCCACTCTTTCCTCACAGCCCAGGCAACCACAAATCCGCTGCCTACTGTGTTTTTGTTTGTTTGTTTTTGAGACAGGGTCCTGCTGTGTTGCCCAGCCTGGTGTGCAGTGGCGCAATCTCGGCTCACTGAAACCTCCACCTCCTGGGCTAAGGTGATCCTCCCACCTCAGCCTCCCTAGTAACTGGGAGCAAAGCACAGGCCACCATGCCTGGCTAAATTTTTTTTGTATTTTTTTTAAATAGAGATGGGGTTTTGCTATGTTGCCCAGGCTGATCTTGAACTCCTGGGCTCTAGTGATCCACCTGCCTCGGTCTCCCAAAGTGCTGGGATGACAGGCGTGGGCCGCCACACCTGGCCATCTGCTTCCTATTGTATGGATTTGCCTACTATAGATATTTCATACAAGTGGAATTACACAGTACACGACTGTTTTATGCTTATATGATATATGGTATAATTATAGTTTCTTTGAGTGACTGGACACTCAGATGAAAGACAGAACATTTTGTTACTTGTAGCTCAAAAAAAAAAAAAAAAGGCTACCATGCAGGATCACACTTGGGGATGCACTTGGGGACCGGATAACAGCAAGCTGGAGCTGTAAAAGCAGCTTATGTATGACAAACAGGCTGCAGTTAGCTCGGCTTTGTGGACTTCCTAAAGATCGGGTATTCTGAATAATTCTGTGGGCTCCAGGAAAAAGAGCCAGTTCCTGGGCGCTGGGTATCTTGGAGCTTCTTGCAGTTGAGTGTGTATGAACAGAAACCCAGGAGTGCTACAGCCCAAGAAAGGAAGTGGCTAGGGTGGAGCCTTAGCAAACTGCCCACGAAGGGGAATTGAGAGGTGCAGCCATGACCTCAAAACTGGGTCAAGACAGCACTTGTGAAATACGATTTTACTACCATGACCTCAAAACAGGATCAAGACAGCATTTGTGAAATAAGACATTATAGCACTCAGGAACCAGAACCTGAAGTGAGACGTCACCAGGGTGGAGGATTAGCAAACTGTCCACAAAGGGGCAGCATGACTTTTAGCCAAGTTTTAGCTTGACTCAAAACTGGGTTGAGGGAAGGTGTTCTCTTTCCAGGGTCCACAAGGGGGCGTAGTTTTAAGGGCAAGAATTTCCCAGCGCCATGCCCCGCTCCCATGTCTCTCCATCCGGGAGATTTTACGGTTTATGTTTAAATTTCTTGGGCTCCGGAAGAAACAAAAAGTCAGTCACTCCAGTGGAAGTTCTAAGGAACTCCTTCCATTGGCCAGGGGTCTTGGAGAAGGCAGGGGTGCCTCCCAGGTTAAAAGTCCCCTCCTTCCACACCCCTTCGGACTCCATGTTTGGGTCTCCTTCCACGAGCACTCTCATGGAAACCATCTTTCTCTTTCCTGGATTTCCCCTCTGGGGTCCCCTTCCACACTCTCTCGTGGAAGCCTGTCTTCCCCTCCTCAACTCCATCCCTCTCTCTATTCCTTTCCACTCAGTGTGGAAGCTGCTTTCCTCTCCTGGATTCCATCTTTCCGGATTCTCTCAGTGTGAGAGTTAGCTGTTTCTTTCTCTCTCCTTCTACGGTTTCTCTCTAAATAAATAAATAAATCACTTTCTACAAACACATCTTGAGTCCGGCATTTACTGCACACTGCGCCCTGGTCTCCTCACTCATTCTTGGGGAGTGATTAACAAAGAACCTGGAGATATGTCCTCCCAGGGGAACTGAGGGGGCACTCCTGAGCCCCAATATTACAGGGTCAAGATAGAACTTGTGAAATATTATAAACAGGGCCTTTTGTGTTAGGTTTCTCTCACCTAACACAGTGCTTCTCTCACCTAACAGTGCATTCAGGGGTCATTATGTTGTAGCATGTACCAGTCCTTTCTTTGTAAGGCTGAATAATAAATATTCTGTTATATGAATATCCCACATTTTGTTTATTCATTATGGACATGTGGGTTGCGTCCACCTTCTGGCTTTGTGACTTGTGCTGCTGTTAACATTAACGTGCAAGTTTTTATTTGTGCACCTGTTTTCAGTTCTCAAAGGCATATGCCTAGAATGGAATTGCTGGGTGACACGATTTAACTTACATGGATGCCATGAAAGGAAAGCACTTTCCACAGCAGCTGCACCATTTTTCATTTCCACCAGCAATGTGCTGTGTTTCTTTACATCCTTACCAACACTTATTTTTTAAATTAGTACCATCCTAGTGGGTGTGAAGTGGTATATAATTGTGGTTTTAGCTTGCACTTTCTTAATGACTAACAACGATGAGAATCTTTTCACTGGTTTGTGGGCCACTTGTATCACTTCTTTTAAGAAATGTCAAGGCCAGGTGCAGTGGCTCAAGCCTGTAATCCCTGAAGTTTGGGAGGTCGAGGCAGGTGGATCACCTGAGGTCAGGGGTTCAAGACCAGCCTGACCTCAGCTGATAAAACCCCGTCTCTACTAAAAATACAAAAACTATCTGGGCATGATGGCATGTGCCTGTAATCTCAGCTACTTGGGAGTCAGACAGGAGAATAGCTTGAACATGGGAGGCGGAGGTTGCAGTGAGCCAAGATCATGCCATTGCACTCCAGCCTGGGCAACAAGAGCAAAACTCCGTCTCAAAAATGAAAGGAAGGAAGGAAGGAAGGAAGGAAGGAAAGAAATGTTAAGTCTGCTTCCCATGTTCAAATTGAGTTGCTTGCTGTTTTATAGTAAGTCTCTTTTAACTCCAAAAAACAAGCTTCTTTCTCCAAATAATTTCCTCTTATTTTCAATATTTGCAATGTTAATAGGGGATTAAGGTTTGTTTGTTCCAACGTGTGATTTTTTAAGACATGGTCAAAGAAAGGCTGTGCATTGTTTACCTAAAAGGATCAACTTTTCAGATGACACTATTCTAGTTTTATGAAAAGAGCTGAATATCCTGATTAGAAGGCATTACATTACACTGAAATTCAAATCTTTAAATCCTATTTCAGAACCGGTGGCAAAAACACTGCTTTTGTAATTGAAGAAGTTAAAGACAATGGAGAAATAGTCTCTTCAATTAAACCTCATTAATCCTCCAAAATAATTTTTAATGTCAAAATACTGTTAAAAATTAATAGAAAATGAGGTCTTAATGACCTTAATTCTAGGCTATTTTTCATGCCCACATTGGACAAATGGCATCATAACCAAGAAAACCATAGCCAACATAAACAAATTGAGGCATTTATATCTCATATACACCATATTGTAAACACCCAAGGGTCAGGGAACCCACAAAATTTAACTGTCAGTTATTGTTTGAATTAACCTGGTTAGGAACTGCAGTTTCTCTAAGTGGAAAATCAGTCCAAAGTACCCCAAAAAACATCTTTAAATTGCCAAATAAATAGAGACAATACATATAAACAAGGACAAAATATATTTAGTTTATGAAAATTAATGTGACAAGGCTTTACATCAAAAAAGTTTTTAAAGAGATTCCTTAGTCTTGAGGAAAATTTATCTGTAGAACTGCCTTCAAGATAAGAAACAGGGTGAGTATAAACAGACTCCTCTCAAACAGAAAATTGTCATCTCAGGAATCAGAATGCACATATATTTCATTTAACATTTTGATTGTCACTCTACAAGAGGAAGTTCACAGTGACAAATTTAGGTTGTCTGATGAATTCAAACTGTTGAGTTATAAAAAGATCAATCCCAGCAGCAAGCAGTTCATGGTGGGACTTTGTTATATGTAAATTTTTGGTGCCACAAAAAAAAGTCAGCACTTGGACAAAGGATCTCTCAGCAAGGCAATATTTACTTTCTGCAGAAAGGGCACACTTGCCAAAGTCTTGCCATGAGAGTACAATGAACAAAGGAAAAGCAGACATATTTATCCCTTACACATTTGGGATCATCCTTAGTGCTGTGTCTGACCCTGTTGGTTGAAGCCAGACCTCATAATCTAAAACTGAACCCAGTTGGCTAATATAAAACTTTCTTGACTAGGTAAAGGCAATGGAGAACAAAAGGAAAAGAGGAAGTCCAAATAAGGAAGGGACAGGAAGTTGCTTGTGAAAGGACTTAGAAAAGTACAGCATAAATATCTTGGTTAAAGTACAAGGACATAGAATGTACTGTGTGCCTGTGAGCCTGTCTAACAGCTACAGAGGACAGGGCTTAACAAAGAGTTTTTAGCAAAAAGCAAGAAGGCTTTGAAGAAAGTCTTTGAAACAAACTATTATTTCTAACACTTATGATTTATTCTTTAACAAGAAAGGAAACTTTGAAGAGGAACTTTCTTACTTTCTACAGAGTTCAACTCTGAAAGCTTGCTGTCTAGATCTACAAATGGGAATGGTTCCCAAAATTCTTTAGCGTAGCTCAAAGATTTGTTGTGTCTTTCCTTGATGTATTCAACAAATACATCATCACCGACCCCTGCTATGTGATTGGTGATGATAATATGAAGATTAAATAAAGTCCCTGTGCCCAGGCGGGTCTCTATGCAGGGAAAGGAGTTGGTGCATGAAGATAATGGATATATGCTGACATGGACGTGTCTACAGGGCCCTGTGGAGCACAGCAAAGACAGCGTTCCAGTCTATCAGGACAGGCTTCATAAAGAAGGTGCAAATGTGTTGAGCCTTTTCCCCCTCCCTAACTCCTCATTAAAAAAAAAAGTCAGCTGGGCGCGGTGGCTCATGCCTGTAATCCCAGCACTTTGGGAGGCTGAGGAGGGTGGATCATGAGGTCAGGAGATCAAGGCCATCTCGGCCAACATGGTGAAAATCTGTCTCTACTAAAAACACAAAAAATTAGCCAGGTGTGGTGGCACACACCTGTAGTCCCAGCTATTTAGGAGGCTGAGGCAGGAGAATCGCTTGAACCTGGGAGATGGAGGTTGCAGTGAGCTGAGGTCGTGCCATTGCACTCCAGCCTCGGCGACAGAGCGAGACTCCATCTCAAAAAAAAAAAAAAAAAAAAAAGTCAAACCTATAGAAAAGTTACAAGGAGAATATAATAAACATCTCTCTATAGATATATAGATGGATGGATGGGTATATATGTATTTCTAAATATAAATATAGCCATCATCCAGGTTCACTAATTGTTGACATTTTTGCCACATTAACTTTTTCTCTTTTTCTCTCTGTAGCCTTCTCTTTTTTCTGATCTTTTACCCCTAAATACTTAGACATATATTTTCTAGAAACAAGGGCATTCTCCTACTAAGACACAGAATATTACAATAAGGAAATTTAACCTGGATATAATTCTATAGCTAATATGCAGAACATATTCAAATTTCCCCAATATAATAACTCCCCCTTTTTTTTTTTTTTGGAATCTAGAATCCAAAAAAAGAATCGGGGCCAAGCCCTATGGCCCATGCCTGTAATCCCAGCACTTTGGGAGGCCGAGGCAGACAGGTCACTTGAGATCAGGAGTTCAAGACCAGACTGGCCAACATGGTAAAATTCTGTCTCTACTAAAAATAAAAAAATTAGCTGGGCATGGTGGCTCAGGCCTGTAATCCCAGCTACTTGTGTGGATAAGGCACGAGAATCACTTGAACTTGGAAGGTGGAGGCTACAGTGAGCTGTGATCGTGCCACTGCACTCCATCCAGCCTGAGCAACAGAGTGAGACTCTGTCTCAAAAATAAAAAAATAAAAAAAAAAAAGAATCAGATCAGCACCGAATTTAGTTGTCATGTCTCTCTAATCTCCCTTCATCAAGTCCTCAGGCATATTTCCCTAATAACACTGATATTTTTAAGGTTCCGTGCTAGTTGTGAAGACAGGCCCTCAGTTTGGATTTGTCCAGTTGTTTTCTCATTATTACAATCAGGTTAGACATCTGAGGGAAGAGTCCAACCCTGGTGATGGTAAGCAGGCACTGGCAACTAGTGATAGGTATGGTTGGGATTTATACTCAGAACAGTTTAAACGAGGAAGTAGATGAGTAATAAGCGACATTTGGTAAATAGTGAGGGCTTACCAGATGCGGAAGCTGTGCCCCAAACTATGCCCACTCCCAGCCAAATGAATAGAAATGCTGGTTAACACTTAACAACAGCAAACAAAAATTATTTTATTTATTACTATGCTTGAAACCAAGAAACACGAATCCTAAGGTATTTAGAGTGGTGAGGAGATTCTATGGGTGGAAAAAGTCCCTTCTGAGAAACTCGAACCCTTGTGTTTGGAGATAATTGTTGATATGGTTAGGCTGTGTGTCCTGACACAAATCTCATCTTGAATTGTAATCCCCATAACCCCCACCTGTCAAGGGAGACGCCAGGTGGAGGTGCCTGAGTCGTGGAGGGGGCTCCCCGTGCTGTTCTTGTTATAGTGAGTGAGTTCTCACGAGATCTGATGGTTTTATAAGGGGCTCCTCCCCTCTTCCCTCGGCGCTGCTCCTTTCTGCCACCCTGTGAAAAAAATGTCTTGCTTCCGCTTCACCTTCCACCGTGGTTCTAAGTTTCCTGACGCCTCCCCAGCCAGCGTGAACTGTGAGTGAATTAAACCCCTTTCATTTATTTTTTATTTTTATTATTTTTGAGACAGAGTCTTGCTCTGTGAGGCTGGAGTGCAGTGGCACAATCTCAGCTCACTGTAACCTCTACCTCCTGAGTTCAAGCGATTGTTCCACCTCAGCCTCCCGAGTAGCTGGGATTAAAGGTGTGTACTACTAAGCCTGGCTAATTTTTGTATTTTTTGGTAGAGATAAGGTTTCACCATGTTGGCTCGACTGGTCTGGAACTCCTGGCCTCATGTGATCCACCTGCCTCCACCTCCCAAGGGCCTAGACTTACAAATGTGAGCCATCGCATCTGGCCACCTCTTTCCTCTAAAAAACAACCCAGTCTCAGGCAGTTTTTTATAGCAGTATGAAAATGAACTAATGCAATTCTTCATGGCATTTCTTTTTATTACTTTTTTATATGTAATAAAATAATAAAAATAAAGACAGTCTCCTTCTGTCACCCAGGCTGGAGTGCAGCGGTGTAGCCTCAGCTCACTGCAACCTCCACCTCCCAGGTTCAAGCAGTTCTCCTGCCTCAGCCTCCCGAGTAGCTGGGACTACAGGTGTGTGCCACCACAACCAACTAATTTGTGTATTTTTGGTAGAGATGGGGTTTATAGTCTGCTTTCATGCTGATCAAGACATACCTGAGATGGGGCAATTTACAAAAGAAAGAGGTTTATTGGAGTTACAGTTCCACATGGCTGGGGAGGCCTCACAATAATAGCAGAAGGCAAGGAGGAGAAAGTCACATCTTATGTGGATGGCAGGAGGCAAAGAGAGAGCTTGTGCAGGCAAACTCCCATTTTTAAAGCCATTAAAGCTTGTGAAACTCATTCACTATCATAAGAACAGTGACGGAAATACTCGCCCCCATAATTCAATCCCCTCCCACAGTTAGATTAGTCTCATTATTCTTTGATTCTCCATTTGCGAATTAGTCTGCTCACTAAAATTTATTTGTAACCCCCAAATGTACAGTGTAACGTTTCCCATTAAAAAAAAAAATACTTGCAGTGCTTTCAGGGTAATTTGTGGACAGGTACAGAGTTGTGAAAAGTCTGAGTCACTCAACATGCATGTTCCGAGCTGAGCTCAGATAAGACGGTCTTTGTCTTCTTGTTTCAGTTCTCCTCATGTGAACAGGTGCCCTTTTCAGTGTCTGTTTAGAGCTACTTTTTTCACATTTTTATGCTTTTTGTTGGTGATTTCACTGTTTAAAATAGTCCCAAGTGTAGTACTGAAATGTTCACCAGTGTTCCTAAGCATGAGAAGGCTATGTCACCGTAGGAGAGAATATGTGTTAGATAAGCTCTGTTCAGAGGTGATACTAGGTTCAATGTTAATTAAGCAACAGGATATTAAATAAGGTATCTTTAAACAGGAACACATGCCGGGCGCTGTGGCTCACGCCTGTGATCCCAGCTCTTAGGGAGGCAGAGGCAGGAGGATAGCTTTAGCCCAGGAGTTCGAGACCTGCCTGGGCAATATAGTGAGACCCCGTTCTCCACAAAAAGGAAAAAAACAAAAAGACAAAAAACAAACAAACAAACAAACAAAAAAAACAGGAACACATATAATACAAGGTTGTGTATTGATCGATTCAAGAAAATGTGACCAGGGGCCTGGAGGAAGCTAACCTTTTATTTCCTCTAGGAAAAATGGTTCAATATTTGCTAATTCAGGGTTGCCAGTGATGTTACAGAACGTAACTACTGTGAGTAATGAGAATCGAGTATAATTTTATTTTTTGAGATGAGGTTTTGTTCTTGACGCCCACACTGGAGTGCAATGGTTCAATCTCCGCTCACTGCAACCTCTGCCTCCTGTGTTCAAGCGATTCTTCCACCACAGCCTCCCGAGTGGTAGGGATTACAGGCGCATGCCAGCACACCTGGCTAATTTTTGTATTTTAATTTGAGACAGGGTTTTGCCATGTTGGCCAGGCTGGTCTCAAAATCCTGACCTCAGATAATCCGCCTGCCTCAGCCTCCCAAAGTGCTGGGATTATAGGCATGAGCCACAATGCCCAGCCGAGTATAATTCTTTTTCAGTTAAAGTCCAGTGTATACTGCTTACAGTCTTTATTTCTAGTTTCTTTTGCATTTGAACCAATTAGGTTTTATTCATTCTAAGTTCTATTCTCCTTTATAGTAATAAAGCATGAGGTTGTAGAGCTACAATTTGTGAAATACAGTCTGTACTAGGTATATATTAAAGTAGGGCTTTTTTTCCTTGACAGGATAACATCTGAACATGCCTACTAAATGTCCTCATTGTTAGTTGGGCACGGTGGCTCACGCCTGTAATCCTAGTACTTTGGGAAGCCAAGTCAGGAGGGCTGCTTGAGTCCAGGAGTTTGAGACCAGCCTGGGCAACATAGTGAGACTTGTCTCTACAAAAAATAATTTTTTTTTTTTTTTTGAGTCGGAGTTTCGCTCTTGTTACCCAGGCTGGAGTGCAATGGCGCAATCTCGGCTTACTGCAACCTCTGCCTCCTGGGTTCAAGCAATTCTCCTGCCTCAGCCTCCCGAGTAGCTGGGACTACAGGCGCACGCCACCACGCCCAGTTTTTTTTTTTTTTTTGTATTTTTAGTAGAGATGGGGTTTCACCATGTTGACCAGGATGGTCTCGATCTCTTGACCTCGTGATCCACCCGCCTCGGCCTCCCAAAGTGCTGGGATTACAGGCTTGAGCCACCGCGCCCGGCCCAAAAAATAATTTTTAAGTTACTCAGGTGTGGTGGTACGCACCTATAGTCCTAGCTACTTGGGAGGTTGAGGCAGGAGGATTGCTTGAGCCCACAACTTGGAGGTTGCAGTGAGCTGTGATTGTGGATCTTGCCACTGCACTCCAGCTTGGGCAACAGAGCAAGACCCTGTCTCTAAAATAAGTAAATAAGTAAATAAATAAATGTGGCTGGGTGTGGTGGCTCACACCTGTAACCCCAGCACTTTGTGAGGCCAAGGTGGGTATATGGCTTGAGACCAGGAGCTCGAGACTAGCCTGAGCAACATGGCGAAACCCCACCTCTACAAAAAACACCCACAAAAATTAGTCGGGCATGGTGATACGTGTCTGTAATCCCAGCTATTCTGGAGGCTGAGGTGGGAGGATTACCTGAGCCCAGGAGGCAGAGTTGTAGTGAGCCAAGATCATGCCACAGCACTCCATCCTGAGTGACAAAGTGAGACCCTGTTTCAAAAAAAAAAAAAAAGAAAAGAAAAAAGAAAGAATAAATGTCTGGGTTGCTAACAATCATATCAAGTAGTTTATTACGCTTACTTAGCTTTACATAAATATACCATTAGGGTCAAAGTCCCTAGGTCCACACATCCTGCCTGAATGTCGTCAGAATTTAGAGCCTATTTAAAGTCACCCTGGAAACTGCAACTTATTAAAATTATGGATCAATATTTTCTGATCAGTCTTTTTTCTCTCTCTCTCTTTCTCTCTCTCTGTCTTTCTTTCTTTTTGATAGAGTCTTGCTGTCTTGCCCAGGCTGGAATGCAGTAGCATGATCTCGGCTCACTGCAACCTCCACCTCCTGGGTTCAACTGATTCTTATGTCTCAGCCTCCTGAATAGCTGGGATTAAAGGGTTGCACCACCATGCCCTGATAATTTTTCTATTTTTAGTAGAGACGGGTTTCACCATGTTGGCGAGGCTGGCCTCAGGTGATCTGCCCATCTCAGCCTTCCAAAGTGCTGAGACTACAGTCATAAGCCACCACACCCAGATCAATCTTTTCAACTCTAGAATTCTGAGTTTTATATATGCAGATGATACCAACTTATGGTCACTATAAAGAGTTCAGAGTACTATGTGAACAGAGGGCTTTTTGGAGTGATGGAAATATTATTTATCTTGGTGGGGTGGGTAGTTACAGAGTTGTATACATTTGTCAAAACTCATAACTGGCCAGGCGTGGTGGCTCACGCCTGCAATCCAAACACTTTGGAGGCCAAGGCGGGTGGATCACCTGAGGTCGAGAGTTCAAGACCAACCTGATCAACATGGTGAAACCCCGTCTTAAAAAAAGAAGAAAAAAACAAAAACTCATAACTGTACATTTCAATAAATTCGACTTTAAAATGAAAACATTCCCATTTGAGAAGAAACTTATGTCAATAGAGGTTAAGCAATGTGTGGGAAAGAGTTTTCTTAGGCAAAAGGCTAAGATAGAATTCTTTACTCTTAAAAATATACCTTGAGCCTGGGAAATATAGGGAGACACTCTCTCTACAAAAAAGAAAAATATTAGCTGGGCATAGTAGTGCACACCTGTAATACCAGCTATTTGGGGGGCTGAGGTGGGAGAATTACTTAAACCCAGGAGGTCAAGTTTGCAGTGAGCTGTGATGTATCACTGCATTTCAGTTTGGGTGACAGACCAAGAAACTGTCTTAAAAAAAAAAGTTTAAAAATACCTTGAATCTAGTAACTTCCCTTATTTTTTGCATTTTCTTCTGCATAATCTTTTCTTTCTTTCTCTCTCTCTTTTTTTGAGACAGAGTTTTGCTCTTGTTGCCCAGGCTGGAGTGCAGTAGAATGATCTTGGCTAACTGCAGCATCTCCCCATCCGCAGGTTCAAGTGATTCTCCTGGCTCAGCCTCCCGAGTAGCTGGGATTATAGGTGCCCACCACCACGCCCGGTTAATTTTGTATTTTTAGTAGAGACAGTTTTCTCCATGTTGGTCAGGCTGGTCTTAAACTCCCAACCTCAGGTGATCCACCCACCTCAGCCTCCCAAAGTGCTGGGATTACAGGCGTGAGCCACCACACCTGGACTTGTATAATCTTTTTTTACTTTGGATTTTAATTGCCTTATACAAACATTTTCCTCAAAAAATAAAGTTTTACTTGTATCCATGTATTTACAAATGTTATCAGCCAAACTCTAATGTGGTTTAACTCTTAATTCACAGAACTCACTCACTTAGATTTGACAATGTCCCTAGTAAGGAAAAGGCATCTGACCATAAGTAAAACATAGCGCCTGAGATGAGACCAGGGATACTCTTCTTAGACAGTGGCCCCTCTTTAGAACTTTTCAGGCTCTGGCTGTTCATAAACATAAAAAGTGAATCCACAAAACCCGTGCCTCAAGTGGCTCCTTCCTGCCCACAACCTATACAGATTAGTAAGTTAATGAATGAAAAGATTTCCTGTCACTCAATACACTTCAGGAGGGGAGAATTTAAGAGAGGGAGGAAGGAGCCTGCTCATGTTTCTGACACTGGATGCCTCTTAAGGGCATGGAGATGGGCAGATAATTGGCCAGGTGTGGCTTTGTGACTCTGGTTTCCCTGGATTAAACAGTAACCCTTTCCAAGGCTCCCTGCCTTGGAAATAGCAACTTGCCTGCCTAAATCTTAAGGGGGCCTGGGGGAAGTGATGACTTAAGATTTAAGTGCAGTAGCATGATCTCGGCTCACTGCGACCTCCACTCCCACCTCCTGCCCTGAGTTCAAGGGATTCTCTTGCCTCAGCCTCCTGAGTGGCTGGGATTATAGGCATGCACCACTACCACACCTGGTTAATTTTGTATTTTTAGTAGAGACGGGTTTCTCCATGTTGGTCAGGCTGGTCTTGAACTCCAGACCTCAGGTGATCTGCCCACCTTGGCCTCCCTGAATAGGTTCTCTCTCTCTGGGAAGGCTGGAAGAAGCCAGCCTCAGATACGGTGGCATGTACGCTGTCAAGTTTGCACAAACGTATCTAGGTGGCAGGGTAAGTCCTCATTGTTTACCTCTGGAAACACTGGATGTTTCAGCCGCTCTGAAGAACTACTGTGTAGGGGAAACCATCCTGTTTTCATCATGTACTGTCTGTGCAGCTTTGAGGGGTTATTCCTTACTGTTTCAACACAGTGACCCTCAGTGGATTCTGGAGAAAATTAAGTAAGAGAACATACAGGATTGTACATGTAAGGACAACTGCAGTGTTTGGCACAGGAGTTACTCACGTGACTTCTCTCTGATAGAAACTTCATACTTCCCTTCATGCCTTGGTTTCTAGGAAGCATGAGGAACTCAGTGTTTATTCATTTGATTTATGAAGTAATTTCCTTTAATCTAGATTTTCTCATATTGTTATTCCGCTTTTCAATTTCTAGTTCTCCCCTTGATTTAGGTCTGACGCAAAGTCCTCTTTTATCTTCAGATCTTGATGGACATGGGTCCTGAGAATTTGAAGTTTCTGGGTCTCATCCCTTCTGGTTTGACTGCTTCAGGAAGTGAATGGGCTTAACAGTAAGCCAGGCTAGGACTTCAATGAAGAACGGTGTTCAAGGCCAGCCTTCAAGGCTAAGAGTGTTCAGTGGTGAGGAATGGGCCCCAGTTGGGTCTTTAGAGAATTAGCCTGCTGAAAGAGGTGGTGCCAAGAAGGGAAGCCAGTGTTTTTTATTTGCTTGTTTTTTGTTTTTGAGACAGAGTCTCAATGCACTCCCAGGCTGGAGTGCAGTAGCATGACCTCGGCTCACTGCAACCTCCCTCTCCCAGGTTCAAGTGATTCTCCTGCCTCAGCCTCCCAAGTAGCTGGGATTACAGGTGCCTGCCACCACGCCCGGATAATTTTTATATTTTTAGTAGAGATGGGGTTTCACTATGTTGGCCAGGCTGGTCTCAAACTCCTGGCCTCAAGTGATCCACCCACCTTGGCCTCCCAAAGTGCTGGGATTATAGGCATGAGCCACCAGGCCTGGCCAAGTCATTGAATACTTTGTGTGCCTTGAGGAAAAGAGATCAAGGCCCCATCCCTTCCCTCAAGGAGTTCTAAAACCAGCAACTGACACCAAAACATGATGTAGCCAGAATCTCCGAAGGAAATTACCTGCAGAACCTGAGAGCCACTGGGAAGACTAGTGAGGAAGAGGCTGGGATGATGATTAAGCCCTAAGACATTGGTAGGAGCACTTGCTGAGAACACTGGCCCTTGCAGCTTCTGAAAGAAGTAGGGTGACCAACTGTCCCAGTTTGCCCTACCAACTCCTGGTTTTAACAGTGAAAGTCCTGTGTTTCAAAAGATTCCTCAGTCAAGGGAAAACTGGGATGGGTAGTCACCCTAAGAAGAAAGGACACTGACTAGTTTCTTTGGAGGAAGGAGGGCATTGAGGTCACTGGACTCAGTCCTGAGGCATCATTCATTTCCCTTTGGTGTGTGAGAGGGAATGATGATCTTCACATGCTTTTTGATCCAGTCCTGAGGAACTGCAATCAAGTTTCTTGAGATGTGGGAGGCTGATACAAGGATTTATAATCCTGGGCCTGCTGTAAGAGGATGTTGTAAGGAATGGCAGTGGTGGAAAAAGGGCCTGGGAAAGCAGCCCAGCCCAGAATCTGAGAAGTAGCAGCTGGGTCAGATCAAGGCTAAGGCCACCAGGTAATGCAACACACAGCAGCAGTGGCCTCTGAATCAACAATGGACTACCCCGAAGAAAGGAAATCAGTACATCGAAGAGCTATCTGCATTCCCATGTTTATTGCAGCACTATTCACAATAACCCAGATTTGGAAGTAACCTATGTATTCATTTCTGCTGTTCATTTCAACAGATGAAATGAAATGAAATGGATAAATAAGGCCAGCGCGGTGGCTCACACCTGTAAATCCAGCACTTTGGGAGGCCGAGGCAGGTGGATCACGAGTTCAAGAGATCTCATGACTATCCTGACCAACATGGTGAAACCCTATCTCTACCAAAAATACAAAAATTAGCTGGGCGTGGTGGTGTGCACCTGTAGTCCCAGCTACTCGGGAGGCTGAGGCAGGAGAATCACTTGAACCTGGGAGGCGGAGGTTGCAGTGAACTGAGATTGCACCACTGCACTCCAGCCTGGTGATAGAGGAAGACTCTGTCTCCAAAAAAAAAAAAAAATTGGATAAAGAAAATATGGTACTTACACATAATGGAGTACTATTCAGCCATAAGAAAAATGAGATCCTGTCATTTACAACAACATGGATGGAACTGGAAGTCATTAGTGAAATAAGCCAGGCACAGAAAGACAAACTTCACATATTTTCAGTTATTTGTGGAAGCTACAAATTAAAATAATTGAACTCATGGAGATAGAGAGTAGAAGAATGGTTACCAGGGGCTGGGAAGGGGAGTGGGGATAGCTAATAGGCACAAAAAAAAAATAGAAAGAATGAATAAGATCTAGTATTTGACAGCATGACAGGATGTCTATAGTTATAAAATCACATTACATTTTAAAAAATTTCAATAGCTTTTGGGGTACAAGTGGTTTTGGGTTACACAGATGAATTATACAGTGGCAAATTCTGACATTTTAGTGCACCAGTTACCTGAATAGTGTACATTGTACCCAATAGGGAGCTTCTTATCACACACCCATCTCACCCTCCCCTTTCTGGGTCTCCAAAGTCTGTTATGTCACTTCGTGTGCCTTTGTGTACTTAGCTCCTACTTCTTTGGTTTGCCATTCCTGAGTTAATTCACTTAGAATAATGGCCTCCAGCTCCATCCAAGTTGCTGCAAGACATTACTTCATTCTTTTTTATGGCTGAGTAGTATTCCATGGTGTATACATACCACATTTTCTTTATTCACCCATTAGTTGATGGGCATTTAGGTTGGTTCCATATCTTTGCAATTGTGAATTATGCTGTAATAAATATATTTGTGTAGGTGTATTTTTTGTATAATGACGTATTTTCTTTTGTGTAGATACCCAGTAGTGGGATTGCTGGATCAAATGGTAGATCTACTTTTAGTTCTTTTAAGGAATCTCCACACTTTTTCATGGAGGTTGTACTAATTTACATTCCCATCGGCAGTCTAAGTGTCCCCCTTTCAACACATTCACCCTAACATTGACTAATTTTTGATATAGTCAATTTAGTTGTACATTTAAAAATAAAAGAGTATAATTGGATTGTTTGCAACACAAAGGATAAATGCTTGGCATGACGGATACCCTATTTACCCTGATGTGATTATCATGCCTGTATCAAAATATCTCACATAACCCCAAAATATATATACCTACTATGTACCTATAAACTTTGTAAAAAATTAAAATAAAGAACAATGACCAGCTAACAAAGGACCTTAGAAGTCTCTGAGCCCTGTGCCCTGTTGCCCATATACTCACTCCTTTCACTCAGGTAAGAATAGGGTAGGAGGTGCTGGCAGAGGAAAAAGAAAGTGGGAGAAACATGGCATCTCTTTGTTTCTCCAGGCCACTCCTATTCAACAGTGAAATAAGATCTTGATTTTTATCTGAGATCTTTAGGTCTGCTTTACCCAACACCCAGCAGCTGAAGTTATACGCAAAACTGAGTATGTATAAGCATTTTCTTGGGAAGATAGTGTTCATCGGGGCCTCAGAATTGTTCAAGACCTGGAAACAATTTGAGAAACACTAGATTAAGTGGTTTCTAAGGCCCCTGTTTTCACATTCTTTGATTTTGATAATATGTAATATAATTGTTTGAATTTATAAAAAGGATCATTAAGGAAGTGTCACAGTTCAAGAAGCCAAGAAATATACTAAATATTAACATCAGGTAACACAAAGCCGTTTTCTCTGTTGTGAATGGGGAACTGATATGGTTACGATTATGTGTGAGATTGGCTAGGCTAGTTAGGTACACTGTATGCCCAGCTGTTTGGTCAAAAGCCAGTCTAAGTGTTGCTGTGAAGGTATTTTTTTTAGAAGTAATTAACATTTAAATTAGTAGATTTTGAGTAAAGCACATCACCCTCCATAACCTGGGTAAGTCTCAAATAATTGATTTTAAGCTTTAAGAACAAAGACAAGGCTGGGTGTGGTGGCTCGCACCTGTAATCCCGGCACTTGAGGGCAAGATGGGCAGATCATGAGGTCAGGAGATCGAGACCATTCTGGCCAACATGGTGAAACCCTGTCTCTACCAAAAATACAAAAAAAAAAAACTTAGCTGGGTGTGGTGACACGTGCCTGTAATCCCAGCTACTCAGAAGGCTGAGGCAGGAGAATCTCTTGAACCAGGGAGTTGGAGGTTGCAGTGAGCTGAGATCGCACCATTGCACTCCAGCCTGGCGACAGAGTGAGACTCCGTCTAAAAAAACAAAAACAAAACCAACCAACCAAACAAAAAAACAAAGAACAAAGACAGGTTTCCCAAAGAAGAAAGTCTTCTCAAAACTGCAACATGAAAACTCTTTTTTTCAGCCTGCTAGCCTGCCCCACAAATATCCAGGACTTGCCAGCCCTCACAATCATATGAAACAATTCCTTAAAATAATAAACCTTTCTCTATCTATCCTATTGGTTCTGTTTCTCTGGAGAACCCTGATAAGTGCTGGACACATTAGTCATTTATTTCAAATTACAATAATTCACACACACACACACACACACTAATCATTTATTTCAAATTACAATAATTCACACACACACACACACACACACACACACACAAAAAGGTCAGTCCTGAGGCTGTTTGGAACAAATCAGCACTGTTGGACAGAGTACAAAGAAAAAAAACCCTACTCTTCCAGGTGTATGTTCCAAGCTTCACGTTGTATGGCCAAAAAGCCAATTTGGTCAAATTGTCTGACACCAAGCTGGTTAACAGGACAATTTGGCCAAAAGAATGATTTGGCTGGGCATGATGGCTCACACCCATAATCCCAGCACTTTGGGAGACCAAGGTGGGAGGATTGCTTGAGGCCAGGAGTTTGAGACCAGCCTGGCCAACAGGGTGAAACACAGTCTCCACCAAAAATGCAAAAATTAGGCAGGAGTGGTGGTTGCAGTCCCAGCTACATGGGAGGCTGAGGTGGTTGGATTGGCTGAGGTGGTTGGATCGCCTGAGCCAAGGAAGTCAAGGCTGCAGTGAGCTGAGATGGTGCCACAGCACTTCAGCCTGGGCAACAGATCAAGACCTTGTCTAAAACAAGATTTGATTCAAAATTAGTATTTTATTTATTTATTTAGAGGCAGAGTCTCACTGTCACCCAGGCTGGAGTGCAGTGGTGTGATCTCGGCTCACTGCAGCCTCTGCCTCCTGGGTTCAAGTGATTGTGATTCTCCTGCCTCAGCCTCTCCAGTAGCTGGGATTACAGGAGCCCACTACTATGCCTGACTAATTTTTGTATTTTTGTAAAGATGGGGTTTCACCAAGTTGCCCAGGCTGGTCTCAAACTCCTGAGCGCAAGTGATCCACCCGCCTCGGCCTCGGAAAGTGCTGGGATTACAGGCATGAGCCACCGCGCCCAGCCAAATGAGTCTTTTACTTTTCAATTGATATACCAGTTGGCACTGTTAAACGTTTTCACACAGAACATATATTCATATGTTTGCTAATTTTACAAAAAGAAGATAAGAAATATTTTCAGGCCCTGGCTTCACAGAGTGCTGGTAGCAGTGGAGAGGTGCGTGGTGCAGGCGGAAGCACCTCCACACTCCTGGCAGAACAGGACCCTCCCCGGGAAAGTTCCAGGCCCAGGAGGTAAGAATCTTGAAATTTCCACAGGACGCTTTGTTCCTTTTGGCCAAGTGTCTGGATGAACCCATCCCCTTGGGTAGGAACAAAAGGTAAAGGGCCTCTGCGAGGCTTTCAGATTCCAAAAACAGCAACCGCTGGAGTGGAGCGCTATGGTCAAAGCAGCCACCTTAAGCTTTCTCCTTTCTTTCCCACCAGAGGGCTGGGAAAAGTCTTCTTCCTTATGTCATAATTTCATTTAGCAAATATTTATCGCTTTGCATTGTGTGCAAACTTTACCAGGTTTTCTGGGAAGAGAAGTCATGGGGAACTTTCAGTTGATTAACAAATATTAATACTTTTAGCCAAATTTTGAATTTTTTGTCACGTTTTTCATTTTTGAAAAACAGCACTTTATTTAACTCTAGCATATTCAATGGCTGTGCATTTAATAATACTGCAATAAAATCACACCCAAAATGTTAGCGGGAAAAAAAAAAAAAAGGAAACCATGTATGGTAGTGACCTCTACAAATGTTTTAAGCTTGAAAAATTCTGCATGAACGCTGAGACACAGCTGAGTCTGTCAAAGTTACTCAGAGATTGTAATTTCTCCAGCCTTCAAGTCATAATCATGGGTAAGAAATGAATAAATGTGCCTGATGACGCCTTGAAACTTTTTGAGATTTTTATACAAACTAGCCTATACTTTTCTCCTTACGATTAGCATACGGGGTAGCTATTTTTCTTAGTAGAGATTCCTCAAACGTAGCCAGAGTTAAGAGAAAGCAGGCGCTGCCTCTCAGGAAGCTGGAGACGCAAGAGAAAGAATCAGGAGTTAAAAGGCCAAGTCAACGCCAACCGCAGCGATTGGAAGCAGAGCGTGGCTGGCGAGCTGGGTATCCACAGCGTGGCGCAAACCCACCCACCTCTACCCACCCGGCGCTGCCGCCGGCGCCCCCGTGACGTCACGGCGCCGGGGCGGGGCCCACGGAAGGGGCCGGGCCTCTTTGGGATCTCGCGGTGGGGCGGGGTGGGGCCGGCGGCCCGGCGCGGCTTGGCGCCCTGGGGCCCTGGAGCGCTGGGGTTTATGGCGCGCCCGCTGGGGAGGCGGCTGTAGCGGAGAGGCGTGCGGGATCGGGATGTCGGGGCTGCCCACGGACTGGGAACAGAGAGCGCAGGAGCCGCAGCAAGCTGGCTTCGTGCTGGGGCTGGACGTGGGCAGTTCTGTGATCCGCTGCCACGTCTATGACCGGGCGGCGCGGGTCTGCGGCTCCAGCGCGCAGAAGGTGACTTGGGGGCGGGGTTGGGAGCGGGTCTGACTGGGTTTCGCCGAGTCCCGTGGTCCGGCCTCGGGAGGCTAGCGGGCGGTCACCACCCACCGCCCTAGAAGCGGCCAGCTGCGGCACCCGCTGGCCCTGGGGCCAGAGCGGCGTGCCGGGAAGGGCTGGGTCTTGGCGTTCCCTCCCTGGGCTGATCTGAACCCCGCGCGTCCTTCCTGTCCAGACTGAGGGCTCCGAGGGCTCCAAGGGCCCGGTGTGTGACCTGCGCCGCTCGCTCGCCTCTTGCCACCTTGGAAGCCACCTGTCCAGCCTTACCTGGGTGGGACTGAGGTGACTCGCCGGACGGGACTGGGCAGGCTGTGCGTATCCAGCCAGAGGGTGGTTTGTGAGTTGCTTGGTTCTTCCTACACTTCTCTGATAGATCTCCCACTCCGTCTTTATTTACATTTTAATTTTTCACAACTTTTTTTTTTTTTTTGAGACGGGAGTTTCGCTCTTGTTACCCAGGCTGGAGTGCAATGGCGCGATCTCGGCTCACCGCAACCTCCGCCTCCTGGGTTCAGGCAATTCTCCTGCCTCAGCCTCCTGAGTAGCTGGGATTACAGGCACGCGCCACCATGCCCAGCTAATTTTTTGTATTTTCAGTAGAGACGGGGTTTCACCATGTTGACCAGGATGGTCTTGATCTGTTGACCTTGTGATCCACCCGCCTCGGCCTCCCAAAGTGCTGGGATTACAGGCGTGAGCCGCCGCGCCGGGCCCACAACTTTTTTTTTCTTTTTTTTCTTTTATATCATTTGGACTTGTGCCTCAATAACTTCTCATATCTTTGTAGAATTTAAGTTTATTCATTGTTCTTCACTTGTCATCATTATTAACTACTCCAGAAAATGCTGGTTGCTCACTGAGCAATTGCCATGGGTACTAGAGGTATTGGGCAAGTTTCGAAGGCTGTGTAGTCATTACTTTTCTATTTTCCATCTTTGAGAATTCATACAATTCTTTTTTTCCCCTCGTTTGAGAGACCTGCCAAGTTGGTTGTTAGTAAAACCTTGAACTGTTGACAATATTGGTCAGAAACCAGAAAATTGATATTCTTCTTTTCTCATATTAATGAAGTGTTGATTTCTACACAACTGTCAATGCACCAAAAATAATGTTTATTTGTTATGGTGTTCTTATTGTCGTTCCTTTTTTTCTTTTTCTTTTTTTATTTTTATTTTTATTTATTTATTTATTTTTTAAAAAAGGAAGAAAGAAAGAAAAAAGGAAGAAAGAAAAAAAAGAATGAAGAAGAGGGAAAAAAAGGAAAGAGAAAAAGGAGAGAGAATGGGAGTATTGCCTTCTTGCCCAGGCTAGAATGCAGTTTAGTAATGGGTATTGAAAACCTCTTTTATACCAATAGTTATACTTAATGATGTGGACAGGAAGGAATAAGGGAAGAAAATAACGAACAAGCAGCCAACCAATATTTCATTTAAACCTATGAAATGCTGTGCGATTCCTGAGGAGTGATTTACTTCCAATTATGTAGTCACTTTTGGAATAGGTGTGAGGTGGTAATGTATGTTTTGTGTATTTGAAGTGGAGAGTTCTATAAATGTTTATTTTGTTTACTTGTTCTGGGTCTGAGTTCAAGTCCTGGATGTCCTTGTTAATTTTCTGTCTCGTTGATCTATAGAATCGTTAGCTCTTCTTGTTACATTGATCCTTTTGCCATTATGTAATGTCCTTCTTTGCCTCTTTTGCTCTTTGTTGCTTTAAAGTCTATTTTATCAGAGGCGAGAATTGCATCTCCTGCTTTTTATTTATTTGTTTATTTTTACTCTCTGTTTGGTTGGTAAATCTTCCTCCTTCTCTTTGAGTCTTTGTGTATCGTTGCATGTGAGATGGGTCTGGATGCAGCATACCAATGGGTTTTGTCTTTTTATCCAATTTGAATATATATGAGTTTAATACTGCCATTTGATGCTAGCTGGCTGTTTTACCCATTAGTTGGTGTAAATTTTTCATTGTGTTGATACTTTTTGCTTTTTGATATATTTTTGGAAAGGCTGATATTGGTCGTTCCTTTATATGTATAGTGCTTCTTTCAGAAGCTCTTGTAAAGCAGGCCTGGTGGTGGTGAAGTCTGTAAGTACTTGTTTGTTCGCAAAAGATTTAATTTTTCCCTTGCTTTTAAAGCTTAGTTTGACTGGATATGAAATTCTGAGTTGAAAGTTCTTTTCTTTAAGGATGTTAAATATTGGTCCCCACTCTTTTCTAGCTTGTAGGGTTTCTGCTGAGAGATCTGCTGTAAGTCTGATAGGTTTCCCTTTATGGGTAACCTGACCTTTCTCTCTGGCTGCCCTTAGTATTCTCTCCTTCATTTCAACCCTAATAAATCTGGTGATTATGTGCCTTGGGGTTGGTCTTCTTGAAGAATATCTTTGTGGTGTTCTCTGTATCACCTGGAGTTGAATATTACCCTGCCTTGCTAGGCTGGGAAAGTTTTCCTGAATGATATCCTGAAGGGTATTTTCCAACTTGGATTCATTCTCTTCGTCACATTCAGGTACACCTATCAAACATAAATTAGGTCTTTTCACATAGTCCCATATTTCTAGGAGACTTTGCTCATTCCTTTTTATCCTTTTTTCTCCAATCTTGTCTTCTCGTTTCATTTCACTAAGCTGTTCCTCGACATCTGATATCCTTTCTTCTGCTTGATCAATTCGACTGTTTAAACTTGTGCATACTTCGCGAAGTTCTCGTGTTGTGTTTTTCAGCTCCATCAATTCACTTATATTCCTCTCTAAATTGTCCATTCTCGTTAGTATTTCGTCAAACTTTTTTTCAAGGTTCTTAGTTTCTTTGCATTGGGTTAGAACAAGTTCTTTTAATTCCCAGAAGTTTCTTATCACCCACCTTTTGAAACCTGCTTCTGATAATGGAACACACTCGCTCTCCATTAAGCCTTGCTCCGTTGCTGATGAGGAACTGAGATCCCCTGTAGAGGGAGAGGCATTCTGATTTTGAGTATTCTCTGCCTTTTTAGGCTGGTTTCTTCCCTTCATTATATATTTATCCCTCTGTCGTCTTTGTAATTACCGACTTTCTAAGTAGGTCTCTGAGCAGACGTCCAACTTGTTGATTCCCAGTGCCAAAATCTGAGCAATCCACTACGCCGGCCAGAACAGCAGTATTAAGATTGATGGTGCTTTTCTGCCCGGGAATCTCCGGACTCTGCACCAAGAACTGCCGCACTGAGGTGCCAGCAAAACCGCCGCGCCGGCCACAAGAGTCGCCCTGGCGACCCGTGGGGCTCCTCCGCTGGGAATCTCTTAGTCCGTGAGCAACAAAAATTCGTCTGAAAGTGTGGCATCCTCTCGTTCTCTGCGCTTTCACTGGGAGCTAGGAGCCCGAGCTGCTAGTGATCAGCCATCTTGGATCTCTCTCCCCTCCTTTTTTTCTTTTGAGACAGGGTCTCACTTTGTCACCCAGGCTGGAGTGCGGTGATGTGATCTTGGCTCACTGCAGCCTCGACCTCCTGGGCTCAAGTGATCCTTCCACCTCAGCCCTCCAAGTAGCTGGGACTACAGGAAGGGGCCACCATGCCTGGCTAAATTTGTATTTTTTTATTATTTTATTTTATAAAGATGGGGTTTTGCCATGTTGCCCAGGCTGGTCTGTAATTCCTGGGCTCAAGCAATCCACCCACCTTGACCTCCCAAAGTGCTAAAATTACAGGTGTGGGCCACCGTGCCCAGCCTGTTAGGGTGTTCTTATTTACTCTTCCCAGTACCAGCATCTTTTTCTGTTAGAAATTTGAGGGAGGGCAGGAGCCATCAGTTACCTAAACCATTCCTAGCAGCACTGGATTCCCCGTTTTCTCAGTGTCCCACCCTTCTTCCCATTCACTTAAAGGTCTTTTTCTTTGTAGCACTTGCCCAGGAGCAGGTTCGGCTAGAGTGCCAGTGAGTAGTTATTGAGCATTTGTTCTGAGGAAACATCAGACTTCCTTCCATTCAATTTTTCTTATTGTTGTTGTTATTTGTTTTCCTTGAGACAGAGTCTCGCTTTGTTGCCGAGGGTGGACTGTAGCGGTACTCTATTGGCTCACTGCAACCCCCGCCTCCCAGGTTTAAGCAGTTCTCCTGCCTCAGCCTCTCGTGTAGCTGGGATTACAGGAAACGCCATCATGCTCGGCTAATTTTTGATTTTTGTAGAGACTGAGTTTCACCATGTTGGTCAGGCTGGTCTTGAACTCTTGACCTCAGGCGATCTGTCCACCTTGGCCTCCCAAATCTCTGGGATTGCAGGCGTGAGCCACCATGCCTGGCCTCCATTTCGGTTTCAGAACCAAGACAGTGGAACTGGGACTGTAAGAGGTCCCTGGTCCCTTCTCTGGCTGGCTGTGTGGGAACACTGCCCACCTACCCACACACTAACCCGCTATCCCAGACTGAAAGGACAAATGAAAGGCAGACACCATTTCAGTGATTGGGTACTCCTTATCTTTGTAAGAGGATTTACCACAAACACAGTGATACTTTTTAAAATCTCCTTTTTAATTCTAGACACAAAGTACTTTTGTTTTAAGCACTTTTTTTTAAAGGAATTGAAATATTTGGAACCAAAGGGAGAAATAAATTACTAGAAAATGCAAAGTTTCACAGTTAATATATAATTTGGGGCAGATCGTTATTTTTTTAAGGAATGAGGTGAAGAATCTCAGAGATGGATCAAGATTGCCGTGAGTGGCAGGAGGCCAGGATGGTTTGCACAGACTCTAAATTGTGGAAAATATGTCTGGAAAAAAGAAAGATAGGAGTAAATAAAAATACACACACACACACACACACACACACACACACACACAAAAGCCTGCTCTTCCCAGATGAAGCATAGTCGTAGATTAAAAAATGTGCAGCAATGCCTCTCTGTGTGGTAGGAGTTTATAGCAGTACTGCTTAAAGTGTAATTCCAGGGCTGCTAGGATTGAGATAAAGAAAACCAAGCATTTAAGAACTTGTATAACAACTCAGCAGAGTAATTTTATGTATTGACTCTAATAATGAAACATTTGGGATTTTATTTTGTAAGCCATTTTTTTCTGGAAACTTTATAAAAATTATTATTCTGGCCAGGAGGCACGGTGGCTCACGCTTGTAATCCCGGCACTTTGGGAGGCCGAGGCGGGTGGATCACGAGGTCAACAGATCAAGACCATCCTGGTCAACATGGTGAAACCCTGTCTCTACTGAAAATACAAAAAATTAGCTGGGCATGGTGGCGCGTGCCTGTAATCCCAGCTACTCAGGAGGCTGAGGCAGGAGAATTGCCTGAACCCAGGAGGCGGAGGTTGCGGTGAGCTGAGATCGCGCCATTGCACTCCAGCCTGGGTAACAAGAGCGAAACTCCATCTCAAAAAAAAAAAAAAAAAAATTATTGTTCTTTTTAGAGGCAGATTCTAACTCTGTCCCCCAGGTGGCCTGATCACAGTTCACTGCAACCTTGAACTCCTGGGCTCAAGCCATCTTCCTGCCTCAGCCTCCTAAAGTGCTGGGATTACAGGCCCAAGTTACTGCACCTGGGCTAGAAACTTGTTTCTTAAAAATTGTTGGTCCATAATGAATAGACATTTTTGAAAAAAAAGAAGCAGCAACTGATCTTTCATTGCAGATAGTTTTGAGTTTTTTTGGAACAAGGATCTTGCTGCTCTATATTGCTACTTAGTACCTGGCTTATTACCTCTTGGTTACAGAATAAATAATTGAATTGCAGTTAAACTGTTAGGAATTCACGGGGCTCTACGACTTAGACATAGCACTTGATTGTGTTTATTTTGTCAAGTGAAAATTACACCTCTTATAATATTCAGTTGGAAAGAATGTATAATAGAAACCTAAAACCTCTTAGTGTATGATTTGATTGATACTGGGAAAGAAATTAAAAAAAGAAAAAAAAAGAAAAAGACATCCCCCTTTATAGACAAGAACAAAATAGGCTGTGAGAAGACATCAATCATTTCTTATGGCATTTATTTTTTTAATGTTTAACAGCAGAGATACATTTTTAGCTTATTTCTGTGATTTGTATTTTTAAAAAATCTTTCTTAGGGACTCTTAAATATTTATATTAACTACTAGAGGAATAGTTTGTGTTGGAAACTCTGCATATGAATATTTGACATTTTGGTTTTAAAAATGGAGAATATTTATTATGTGCCTCAGTGGAACATCATGCTTTTATGAAAAACTATAAAAAATGATAATGTCAGGGTCCGGACGCAGTGGCTCACACCTATAATCCCAGCACTTTGGGAGGCCGAGGCGGGTGGATCACGAAGTCAAGAGATCGAGACCATCCTGGTCAACAAGGTGAAACCCCGTCTCTACTAAAAAATACAAAAATTAGCTGGGCATGGTGATGCACGCCTGTATTCCCAGCTACTCTGGAGACTGAGGCAGGAGAATTGCTTGAACCCAGGAGACAGAGGTTGCGGTGAGCCGAGATCGCGCCATTGCTCTCCAGCCTGGATAACAAGAGCGAAACTCAGTCTCAAAAAAAAAAAAAAAGAATGATAATGTCTTGATTGGAAGAACAGGACAGAAAGGTCACTCCAAAGAAAACAATACTGTGTACTCTCTGTACATGCTTGAAAAACGGAGTATGTGGTTGTCATCTTTTGTTTTTAATTAAAAAATTTCTTTTTAATTTTTATTATATTCTTGATCTAATTTGGGTTTGGTCCTCCTGTAAAGGAACAGATTTCACTATTGTGACTTGTTTGGGGTTGGTATGTGACAACCTGATTGGTAAAGTGGGGAAGTGACCCTTGATCAAGCCTGAAGGTTTATAGGCTTGAAGCAGTGATACCCACATTGAATTTTTTGGGATAAGAAAGTGTTTCTGTAGTTGAACTATTACAGTCTGTAGTCATAAAAGCCTTACATAGAAAGGGCAGAAGTATTAATGACAGAAGGAGAATAGATTGTGTTAGATCTGTTTCTGATGAGCTCACTGGGGAATAAGAGATTCTTTTTCCACATCAGCTTGGGTAACACTTATACTCCTCGTATTGTCACTGTTTCTTCAGAGTTCTTTTTTTCTTCATTTTGGCCTTTTCATACTACATGTTAGAGATTTTCCTTAGCTGGTGATCTTGGTTGGTTATCTGCATTGTTTTTTTGTTACCATGTCTTACCCTAGCACTTAGGTACATCTGTCATTTGCAAGTACAGAACTCTGGTTCAACCCCTCCAGAAGTAAATCTCTTAGTTTCTGCCAGGTTAGGGAGAGGCAGTGATCTGGCTGGAGGAGAGGAACTGGGGCTCCTTATAAAGACTGTGATTCAGTCCTATGTACAACCCGATCTGGCATCCTAGCCTTCAGAGGAACCTGTAATTTCCAGAGTTTCACCCTAGAATCTCTGCTCTCTGCTTATGGGCATCACTCTCATAGTTCACTCTTATGTTCATTCATACATTCACTTTATGTTTATAGAATATCTAAGAAATATCTCATAGTTCACTCATATGTTCATTCATACATTCACTTTATATTTATAGAATATTTAAGAAATCTTAGACACTTCTAGATGCTGGGGATAAAATGAACTAAGGAGACACATTCCCTGCCCTCTAGGAGTTCACATTCTGAGGAGCAGGGTAGAGGTGACCTGTCTCTGGTCTTATAGGCCATTATAAGGAATAATGGTTTTACTTTGAGTGAAATGGGAGCCAGGGTGAGTAGAGATGCAGTGTAATTTGAGTAGGGAGTGAGATATTGGCATTTTTTCCTCTGCCCTAAGCCAGGTAACACCTGCCCACTCATTGTTCATGTTAAAAACATTTGTTAAAATCCAGTCTGATCCTGTTTTCTCTCCTCTTCTCTTTGTCCTTGTGCATTTAAACCTTGTTAATGTTTTCCTTTCAATAGACTGGGAGGAATTGGAGATGCATGCTTATGTTTAAGCCATCATTTTAACTTGAAGCCATAGATTTTTATGAAATTGATTTATTGATTGATTGAGACGGTCTTCCTCTGTCTCCCAGGCTGGAGTGTAGTGATGTGACCACAGCTCACTGTATTCTCTACTTCCTGGGCTCAAGTGATTCTCCTACTTCAGACTCCTGAGTAGCTGGAACTACAGGTGTGGCCCACTACACCCTTTTTGTATAGATGGGGTTTTGTTATGTTGCTCAGGCTGATCTCGAACTCCTGGGCTCAAGCGATCCTCCTGCCTTGGCCTCCCAAAGTGCTGATTACAGGCCTGAGCCACTGCATCCAGTCCACAAAACAGACTTTTGGTGTATAGTTTTGTGAACTTTAGCACATGTGTAGAAGTAACCCCCAAGCTCCCTTGTGTTACCTTTTTGTAGTCTCTCTCCTCACCCACCTAACCTCTGGTAACCACTGATCTGTTTTCCATGATATAGTCTTGTCTTTTTGAGAATGTCATAAATGGAATCATAAAGTAAGTAGCCTTTTGAGACTGGATTTTTTTTTTTTTTCAGCATAATGCCTTTGAGATTTGTCCGTGTTATTATGGTATCAATTGTTTATTCTTTTTATTTCTAAGTATATGGATGTACTACATTCATTCACCAGTTGAAGTACATTTAGGTGGTTTCTGGTGATCATCAATAGAGCTGCTATAAACATTAGTATACACATTTTAAAGGGAACATTAAAAAAAACTTTGAACCAGTTCTATGTACAACGCTATAGGGTAAATTTCTCTAGGGTAAATACCTAGGCATGGGATTGCTAGGTTATATGGTAAGTGAGTGTCTTATCTTAACGAGAAATTCAGAGGGGCCATACCATTTTGCATTATTACGAACAATGTATCAGAGTTCCAGTTGTTCCACACCCTCGTCAGTACTTGGTATCGTTAGTTTTTAAAATTTTGCTTATTTGATTTGATTTGCATTTCTCTAATGGCTAATGATGCTGAATATCTATCTTCAGGTACATATTTGTAATTCATATGTTTCTTTGGTGGAGTGATCGAAGTCTTTTGCTCACTTTTGAGTTCTTTGTTTTCTTACTGTTGAGTTTTGAATTTCCTTATATATTCTAGTTATTAGTCCTGTGTTGGATATGTGATTTGCACATATTTTCTACCAGTCTATACTTTGGTCTTTTTATTTTCTTAGCAGTATCTTTTGCAAAACAAATGTTTTTAACCTTGATGAAGTTTAATTTATTGGTTTATTGTTATATGAATTATACTTTTGGTGTTCTAAGAATTCTTTGCCTAACCCTAAGTCACAAGGATTTTCTCTTGCATTTTCTTCGAAACATTTTAGAGTTTTACATTTTACATTTAGATCTTGATCCATTTTGAGTCAATTTTTATGTAAGTTGTAAAGTTTGGGTTGAGGTTGATATGTTTCTTTTTTTTTTTTTGCATATGGATGTTCAATTGTTACAACACCATTTGTTGAAAAAGCGATCTTTTCTCCATAGAATTGCAACTTTTGTTGAAAATCAACTAGTCATATTTGTGTGGGTCTATTTCTGGACTCTCTATTCTGTTCCATTGATCTGTCAGTTTTTATGCCAATAGCATACTGTTTTGATTACTGTAGCTTTATAGTAAGTCTTGAAATTGGGTAGTGTGCCTCTAACTTTATTCTTTTTTTATTCTCTCCGACTTTATTCTTTTTCAGCATTGTTTTCGCTATTTTAGTTTTTTTTGCCTTATATAAATTTTAGAATCTACAAAAAAATCCTATTGGGATTTTGTTGTAGAAATCTGGGATGGTGGTTCTTTTAGTATACTGTAAATATTGAGGCACTTACTTCTGGCTTTCATGGTTCTGATGAGAAATCCACAGTCATTTAAATTGGTGTTCTGTATATGTGAAATGTCTGACTGGTTTCAAACTTTTTTCTTTTCTTTTAGTTTTTTTTCAGCATTTTAATTAGGATATTTGGGTGTGTAATGCTTTGGGTTCATTCTGGTAAAGGTTTTCTGAGTTTCTTTTTTTTTTTTGAGACGGAGTTTCGCTCTTATTACCCAGGCTGGAGTGCAATGGCGCGATCTCGGCTCACCGCAACCTCTGCCTCCTGGGTTCAGGCAATTCTCCTGCCTCAGCCTCCTGAGTAGCTGGGATTACAGGCATGCGCCACCATGTCCAGCTAATTTTTTGTATTTTTAGTAGAGACGGGGTTTCACCATGTTGACCAGGATGGTCTCGATCTCTTGACCTCGTGATCCACCCGCCTCGGCCTCCCAAAGTGCTGGGATTACAGGCGTGAGCCACCACGCCCGGCCCAAGTTTCTTGAATATATAGGTTTTAAATCTTTCACTGAACTTGGGAAACTTTTAGCACTGTTACTTCCCTCAAGTAATTTTTTTTTCTGCTCTAAACTCTTTCTTTTCTTCTTTGGAGATCACTGATTAAACAAATATTAGACCTTTTGCTATGTCCCACGTGTCCCCGGGGCTTTGTTCTTTTTTTCTCTAATCTTTTTTCTTTCTGTTGTACAGATAATTTCTACTGATCTATCTTCAAGTTTATTAATTTTCTTCTATCTCCCTTCTGCTACTGAGCCCATCCAGTAAGTTTTAAATTTTGATTACTATATTTTTCAATTCTAAAATTTCCTTTTTTATGTCTTCTATGACTTTCTTTTTAAAATCGGATATCTTTAAGGTATTCTTCATGATGTCTTGATATACACATATGTAATTAAATGATTACTGTAGTTACCTTTGCTGAGACTTTATGTCTTTCCATTTGTTTCATGTGTATTCACTCCTCTTGGAGTATTTTCATAATAGCTGTTTTAGACTCCTTATGAGATATCTGTGTCATCTTGGCATTGGCATCTGTTGATTATCTTTTCCAATGTTAGTTAAGATTTTTCTGGTTCTTCATATGCCTTGTAGTTTTGGATTGTATCTTAGACATTTTGAATATTATGTTAAAAGACTCTGGGTGTTTTATAAATCCTATGAAGGATCTTGTTTTTCTTTTAGCAGGTATTTATTGCAGTTGTATTCAGGCTACACATTCAGTCTTCTGTGGACTGCAGTTTCGATGTCAGATCTGTTTTCAAAATCTTGACAGTACTACTTGGATCTGCCCTGTGTGTATACAACCTATTAGTCAATCTGGGACCTGGGTAATGGTCTATCCTTTAGTTCTATTCTTAATACCTTTGGTATAGTGTTCGGGATTACATCCATACAAGTGCAGCTTTGGTGTGAGCCTAGGAGTTCATACACAACTTTCTGTGGTATCTTTTCCAAGCTCCTCCCTCTCTGAGATGGTCCTGGTACTTTTTGATTCCCTGAACCTCCCCTTGTGGTCCTGGCCAATAAACAACTGAGTTATGTTTATTGAAATTTTTATTACCCCATTCGGCTGGATGTGTCTGGGGTTAAGCAGTGGAAACACACAGAGAAAAAAACCATGGGGGTTCACCACACTCTCTTGGGATCTCAGCTCATCTAACTGGAAAGGAAGTTTTACCTTCCTCGATATTTTAGGTACCTGTTGAGACACACTGATACCACTATCACTGCTGCTGCCACCACTACAGGATTGCGTGGGTAAAAAAGTATGGAGCCAAGGGAAAAAAGAAAAATGGGAGATCGCTTCCATTTCCTCTGAGTGTTAGGAGTTCCCTTTCTCATTCTTTGAGCCAAAACCGTGGAGCTTCTTCTGGCTCTTACTCTGTGCCCTAGTTCCCAGTTCTGGTTTTCAGAATGTCTTGAGTCTAAGCCAGGGGATTTCAGAAGAAAAATGGGAAACTCACCACCAGTTACGTGGTGCCTGAATTCTTATCTACTTCCCCAGTCCACCTGCTGCCATATACTTTTTACACAATAGCTGCTCCATGCATTCTGTCCAGCTGTTACATTTGTGTTTAGTGGAAGAGACAGGGTGGAGTGTGCTTACTCCATCATGGTCTGAACCAGAATTCACTTTGTTAAAAATTTATTTTTAATTTTTAAAAAGACTTTTTTCCTATTATAAAAACGTGGCTTCCTTGTAGAAAACTTAGAAAATGGCCGGGCACAGTGGCTTATACCTGTAATCCCAGCCCTTTAGGAGGCTGAGGCGGGCAGATCACAAGGTCAGGAGTTCAAGACCAGACTGGCCAACATGGTGAAACCCTGTCTGTACTAAAAATACAAAAATTAGCTAGGCATGGTGGCTCATGCCTGTAATCCCAGCTACTTGGGAGGCTGAGGTAGGAGAATTGCTTGAACTGGGACTGGGAGGCAGAGGTTGCAGTGAGCTGAAATTGTGCCACTGCACTCCAGCCTGGGCTACAGAGCGAGAATCCATCTCAAGAAAGAAAAAGAAAAGAAAAGTGGAGATAAAGCTAAAATCTTCTGTGAACTCATGAGTTACTGCTATTTTGGTGTTGGCATGTAGTCCTTTTTTATTTCATATATGTATTTTTTCAATTTTAACAATAAAAATTAATTAGATAATAAAATCATGTTGTTAATTATTTTAACCAGTAGTTTTGAGACACAAAGACCCGTACTATTGACTTGATCTAATGTTGTTTTTACTAAATCTTCTTTTCCTAAATAGGTAGAAAGTCTGTATCCTCAAACTGGCTGGGTAGAAATTGATCCTGATGTTCTTTGGATTCAATTTGTTACCGTAATAAAAGAAGCAGTCAAAGGTAATTGGATTTATCAAAATAACAATAATCTTTATGGTATTTTTTTTTTATAATAAGAGTTTTTATCAGGCTTCTGTAGTTGTGGTTTTCCTAAGTTATACATATATGTAGTATTTTATTGGGATTACAGTTTCCCAGTATTTTTCAAGGAAAATTTGTGATTCACAGTGAGCTCCTTTGTCAGGGAAGGTAACATCTGCTGTGTCCTCTGGTTTGTCTCTTTTCAACTGTAGTGTAAATTCTCAGCATTCCTTGTTCCACGTTATAGCTGCTGCTGTTTTGATTTCCTGTTTGGCACAAAATATCAGAGGATCATAAACAAACATTACAGTTTACTGTAATGTTTCTACTCTCATGAGTTTACAACTGAGTTATGTTTATTGAAGTTTTTGTTTTTTTCTGACCACTTGACAGAAAGTGCACTCCTGACCAAAGCTATCCTCTAAGGCTTAGTTCTTTAAGAATGTTAGAAACATTCTTGAACATTGAAAACATCTCAAAACATTGAAATGGCAACCTTGTTTGAGAACACATCAAAGATGACTTGCAAATGTAAATTCTAAAAGGTCTTATGCTTCATTTTTCTGGCTGAAATGCTGCTGCTTCTCATCTTTTTGGTTTGAAATTTTTCAAAGTCTGTGCAAAATTGTAAGAATAAATAGTACAATAAACTCTTGTATGTCTTTCTCCTAGATTCAAACATATTTTGCAATGTTTACCATTTTCTGTAAACTGTTTTTTTTCCTTCTGAACCATAGAAAAGGAGTATTTTCCCCTATAGCCGCAATGTAATTATCACACTCAGGAAGTATAACATTAACACAGTACTGTTTTCCAGTACTCTGTCTTCAGTATTCTCTCTTGTCTTAGTGAAAACAAAAAACAAAAAACTTCTTTTTTTAATCTAGAACCCAGCCAAAGATGAGGCATTGCATTTAGCTGTCAGTCTGCTTAGGCTCCTTTCATCTAGAGCACATTCCTATGACACTGGCAGTTTTCGAAAGTCCAAGCCAGTTTAGTAGACTGTCCCTCATTTTGAGGTTTTCTGATTGTTTCCTCCCAGTTGGATTCAGGCAAATACCTTTGGAATACTGTGTGGGGATTGATGTGTTTTCCTCAGTGCTCAAATTGAAGTTGTCCCAGATTTTCCCAGTGGGATAAATAGTTTTTGTTTTTGTTTTTTTTTGAGATGGAATTTCACTCTTGTTGCCCAGGCTGGAGTGCAATGGCATGATTTCAGCTCACCGCAACCTCCACCTCCTGGGTTCAAGCAATTCTCCTGCCTCAGCCTCCCGAGTAGCGGGGATTACAGGCATGTGCCACCATGCCCAACTAACTTTGTATTTTTGGTAGAGATGGGGTTTCTCCATGTTGGTCAGGCTGGTCTCAAACTCCCAACCTCAGTTGATCCGCCCACTTTAGCCTCCTAAAGTACTGGGGTTGTAGACATGAGCCACCGCACCCCGCCTGGCTAGTTTTTTTAAAGAATATCACGAAAAATACTCGAGTTTCTATATTTTAAGAAATTTAGACAAAAATGCCAATTTTTTTTTTTTGCATCCAGGCGTCAGTTTGTGTTGAAATTAAGGTCTCAGTTTCAATAATTATACTACTTTCCCTAAGAGTTTTCTTTTATTATCATCAACCAGCTTCTATTATGATTGATCATTGCTTAAATTAAGATTCAATCTTTTATTATCATCAAGAAAAAATAAATCTGACATACTTTGAGTAGTATTTGTTTTTTTCCCAACATCTAAAACAAAAAATGCCATTTTGTTATTAAGAAACAATCTTTAAGGCCAGGCACAGTGGCCCACACCTGTAATCCCAGTTCTTTGGGAGGCTGAGGTGGGCAGATCAACTGAGGTCAGGAGTTTCAGACTAGGCTGGCCAACATGGTGAAACCCCATCTCTACTAAAAATACAAAAAATTGGGCCGGGCGCGGTGGCTCAAGCCTGTAATCCCAGCACTTTGGGAGGCCGAGGCGGGTGGATCACGAGGTCAAGAGATCGAGACCATCCTGGTCAACATGGTGAAACCCCGTCTCTACTAATACAAAAAATTAGCTGGGCATGGTGGCGCGTGCCTGTAATCCCAGCTACTCAGGAGGCTGAGGCAGGAGAATTGCCTGAACCCAGGAGGCGGAGGTTGCGGTGAGCCGAGATCGCGCCATTGCACTCCAGCCTGGGTAACAAGAGCGAAACTCCGTCTCAAAAAAAAAAAAATACAAAAAATTAATCGGAGATGGTGGAGCACACCTGTAATCCCAGCTACTTGGGAGGCTGAGGCAGGAGAATTGCATGAACGTGGGAGGCGGAGGTTGCCGTGAGCCAAGATTGCGCCACTGCACTCCAGCCTGGGCAACAGAATGAGACTTTGTCTCAAAACAAAAAACAAAAACAAAAACCAAGAAACAACCTTTGTTTTCTTCAAGTAAAAAAATGCTTCAGAATCATCTTAGTAATACTTTATTTATTAGTTGCAGTTGTTTTATTAGAATGCTAAAGCTAGGTATTTTTCTTGAAGATTATATTGAATTGTTTTTTTTTCCATATTGTAATATTGTAAAGAAAAACATCACTGGCTTTACAATATATGTTTTATGTGTCTTTACTTTTAGCTGCAGGAATACAGATGAGTCAAATTGTTGGACTTGGCATTTCAACACAGAGAGCAACTTTTATTACATGGAACAAGTAAGTGCATTTTGTGATAAGCACCTAACTGCTAGTATTATGTACTAGCCCTGTACTCATGCCACACTGAGTACAGGGCTACGAAGTCTCTTTGGGGAGTTTTAACTTTGTGAATTGAGAGTAGTTTTGTTTGGTTAAGAGGGATGAAATGGGCCTGCTTTCTGGCTTATATGCTTGCTGCATGTCATTTGGGCTTGACTTATATAAAATAATAACCCACAAAAAGACTTACTGTCATTAAAATTCTCCATTCCTTTCTTTTGGGCAAGTTAGCTTTTCAAACAAGCATAGATCAAAGATCTAAAAAATTAGCTTATACCTAAAAAGAGTCAAAGGAATCTCACAAATTTCAGAAACACGGTACTGTGCTTATGGTTTATATTTTCAGTCTACTCTAAATTTAATATTTGTCTATAGCATATGAGGCATATATAGACTAAACAAAGTTATAATAATAGCTACTATATAGTAAACACCTGTGACAGTCCCAAGTTCCTTTATCCTTACAACAGACCTATAATTTAGACATCTTATCTGTTTTTATAGAGAAATAAATGATCAAGGTTGCTCAGTGAGCAAATAGAGCCAAGATTCTAAATTCTGTTTTTGACTCAGACGCATATGTTCTTTACACTATCCCCATATTGCCTTCAATATGTTTCTTTCTTTTTATTTTTATTTTTTACTGAGACAGGGTTTTATCTGTTACCCAGGCTGGAGTGTAGTGGCATGATCACAGCTCACTGCGGTCTCGACCTCACAGGCTCAGATGATTCTCCTGCCTTAGCCTCCCAAGTAGCTGGGACCACAGGTGCACTCTGCTATGGCTGGCTAATGTTTTTGTATTTTTTGTAGAGATGGGGTTTCACTGTGTTGCCAGGCTGGTCTTGAATTCCTGGGCTCAAGTGATTCTCCCACCTTGGCCACCTTCCCCAGCTAGCATATATTTCTCTGTTTCTTGGTTTAAACAAACACTGATATTCCCTCCCCCACATACCCACACACACCACTGGAAAATGTGTCTTTGTTAGAGCACTAGGCTCCTAAAGACGTCTTGAGCTTGGGGAGTGGGAAAGAAAAGAGAGTGGAGGGAGAAAAGATGAATCTCAGAAATATAATCAGGGTAAATTCACAAGGACTTGGCTTCTAATTCAGTATTAGGCAAGAAGAAGAAATTCGAATTTACCAATATTGCTGGCCTTGATGTATGGGTGGTATGATAGAAATCGTAGAGAAATATGAGGAGGAATGTATTGGGAGGTAGTGAGAGTAGGTAGAAGGAAAAATGATAAAATGTTTGGTTTTGGACATGTGAATGTGGAGATATCCCAGGGGTGACCAGAACATTGATTTAATTTGGACTAAGGCATAGCACATCTCCATCAGATGGGTTCTTTTTATTTTTATTTTTGGGGGACGAGGTCTTCACTGCCACCCAGGTTGGAGTGGAGTACAGTTGCATGATCATAGCTCACTGCAGCCTTGAACTCCTGGGCACAAGGGATCCTCCCATATCAGCCTCCCAAGTAGCTGGGACTATAGGTATGTACCCACTATGCCAGGCTAATTTTTAAATTTTTTATAGAGATGGAGTCTCACCCTGTTGCCTAGGCTGGTCTTGAACTCTGAGCCTTGAGTGATCTGCCTCCCTTGACGTCCCAAAGCTCTGGGATTATAGGCATGAGCCACCATGCTTGGCCCAGTACTCTTTTTTTTTCAGGTCATGATGCATCTCAGGTTGATGCCTACATCTGCAGTTCCCCTGCGCTTACTCCACCGCTTGCACTGGCCTTGGTTATGGCAAATCTTAAATAAATCTTAAATAGTAGTATATTGTCAGATGAAGGGATGAATGAATTAAACTTACCTGTACAGATAAGGTATCTAATCTTAGTGATACTGTTGACATTTTGAGCTGGATCATGCCTCGTCACGGGGACTGTCCTGTGGTGTTGCAGATGTCTAGCAGCATCCCTGGCCTCCACCTACTAGATGTCAGTAGTACCTCAGCCCACCCCACCCCCTTTCGTAGGAACCACAAATGTCTCAAAACATTGCTAAATGTGCCCTGGAGGGGCAGAATCACCCCCAATTTGGAACTATTGGTGTAGATGACGTCTCAAGGAATAGGTGTGTTCTCTGGTAGAGATTATGTGAAGAAAAGAAAAGCAAGCTAAGGATTTGGAGTTTCCCCCCTCCCAAATTTAAAGTGAATCAGGGAAAAAAAAAGCCAGCAAAGCAGGACCAACGTGAATCTGGGAAGTGGATGGATGAAAGTGGAGGGAGGAGTGTTCTCAGGGAAAGAACTGATTGGATGTGTCACATTCATTTGGCCGTTGGCCCCAGTGATTGCTTTCATCAGGACCTGGCTACCATATCACTCATAACAGGAAGGTTAGAATATTAGGAAGCAAAGTTTTTGTCTGATGCTAGAACTATATGTTACCTGTAGAAGGAATACAAGAGTTAGATTTCAAGACAGTTCACTTTCCTTACTGGTGTTGCTGTTGTTGTAGAGGGATAAGACTTCTTCCTCAAGCAATTCGTTATTATCATGGTTGTCCTTTTTTCTTGTTTGAAATGTTTGTTTTCTTTCATGAGTTTTGGGAACATTCTTTGTTTGTAGAAACTGAAATAGTGGATATTAAAAAAAAAAAAAAACCTGAAAGGCTTTGTGCTTCTTTTACATTGAAATAATGGAGGCTATTCTGCTCATTGGGCCCCAGGGAGCCCATGCGGTGACAGATTTCACAAATGCCCTAGCAAGCAGCCGGGACACAACAGAGGATGGGCACAATGCAGGGCCAGCCAGAAGAACTTCTTGTTCATTTGTGAGAGAAAAGGAGAGACAGGCTAGACCCTGTGGAAAAACCTGTTGTTCGTTCCAGTCCTGGCCTGCAGCTCCTCCTCCCAGCTTGTTGTTTTTTTCCTCCTGCATGCATGATGCATTTCTGTCCTCATGGCCGTCGTAGAAACACTATTTTCCTCACAGTTGCTGTCAGGAGGTCTAAAACTTTGAACTTTCTTTTTGTTTTTCTCCTTGTCTCTCCCCCACCCCCCTGTTAGGGACCAGGAAACTTAATAACTTTTCTGTCTTTGAGCTTTCTTCGTGTTCTTCAGGTTAAGCTTTTTTTCCCAATATATTTGAAAAGTGGTGTGTTTAGCCTACTTTCGAAAATAACTCTAACTGATACGTCTTCCACTTTGGTTTTTTAAATTCCTTTTGTTCTTAAAAAAAAAATCAATGCTGTTTTGTTTCTTTAGTCTCTGTGTCGCTTCAAGGAGATTTCTGCCAGCTAACTTTAGATCAGGGTGTGTGACAATTAGCAGTACAAACTGTGAGTCATAGGAACCGGGATTCACTCATAACTGTTTGAGGGCTCACAGGGAGTAATGCACTGTGCTGGGGGCTGTACTGCATATACAGGTGAATGAGAATACCAACCCTAGTTTGCAATTGCATTATACAGGTACACAAATTACTCTATATTCCCTTTGCACAAAATAGATTTTTTTTTTAATATACGGAGTCTTGCTCTGTTGCCGGGCTGGAGTGCAGTGGTATGATCTCAGCTCACTGCAACCTCTGCCTCCTGGGTCCAAGCGATTCTCCTGCCTCAGCCTTTTGAGTAGCTGGGACTGCAGGTGCGCACCACCACACCAGGCTAATTTTTTGTATTTTAGTAGAGACGGGGTTTCACCATGTTGGCCAGGATGGACTCGATCTCCTGACCTTGTGATCCACCTGCTTCGGCCTCCAAAAGTGCTGGATTACAGGCATGAGCCACTGTGCCTGGCACAAAATAGATTTCTTTTTTCTTCTTTTTTTGAGATGGAGTCTGGCTCTGTCACCAGACTGGAGTGCAGTAGTGCGATCTCAGCTCACTGCAACCTCTGCCTCCTGGGTTCAAGTGATTTTCCTGTCTCAGCCTCCCAAGTAGCTGGGATTATGGATGCACATCACTATACCCAGCTAATTTTTGTATTTGTAGTAGAGACAGGGTCTCACTATGTTGGTCAGGATGGTCTCGAACTCCTGACCTCTTGTGATCTGCCCCCCCTTGGCCTCCCAAAGTGCTGGGATTACAGGCATGAGCCACTGTGTCTGGCCAGATTTTTATTGTAGTATTTGATATTTACATTAATGAGTCTTACTGCTTATGATATAAAATATATTAAGAGCCACAGAGTGGTATAAACTGTTAGAAGGTTTTAAGACAATTCATTTACAGTATTGCCAGTTATACTTTTCCTTCATTTTTCCTTTTATTTTTGATAGAGGTAAAATAAACCCAAGTCAATGCTAAGTGAATATTGGAATATATGCTATTACTTGAAATCAGTATTCTAGATTGTCTTGTTCTATGTTATAAATTAATGATACCACTTTCATGTTGTGATTTTTCTCTCTCTTCCTCATTGCTCTTCAGCCACACTAGCCTTTCAGTTCCTCTAAGACATGCTTTATCTTGCTTTAGGACCTTTGAACATATAGCACATCTTGTTGGGAATGTTTATACTCCTGATTCATATTCATCCCTCAGAGCTCAGATCCATTGTCATTTCTCAAGCCCTCCCTGACCACCACAAGGGGCCATCTGTTAAATACTCTCACATCACCTCTATTTATCCCTTATAGGGCTTATTCCTGCTGTAAGTGAGCAACTGAGTGATTGAGTATTTGTTTGAATTCCGCGTTAGAAAGTACAGTCATAAAGGCAAAAGTATTATGTGTCTCTGTTTATAGCTATGTACCCAACTCCTGGTACACATTGCCTTATAAATATTTGCTGAAACCATTGATTGAACATCAGATTTAAATGTATAAGTCTGTGCTATTGTAGAATGGCTCTGAAGAATTATATATCAATAGATTTTATCTTTATCAAATACAATCTTTGTATTTGATAAAGATCTTTGACAAAGGTACCAAGACCAGCCAGCAGAAAAAGAATAGTTTTTTCAACAAATGGTGCTGGGAAAACTGGACATTCACATGCTAAAGAATTAAATCGTATCTTTATCTAATACCATATAAAAAAATGAACCCCAAAATGCACCAAGTACCTAAATTTAAAAGCTTAAACTGAAAACTCTTAGAAGAAAACAGGGGAAAATCATCATGACTGTGGATCTAGCAGTGATTCCTTAAATGATATCGAAAGCACAGTTAACAAAATAGAAAATAGATAAATTGGACTTTATATATTAAAGGACATACATTTTTTTTAAATCTTTTTATGATGACCAGTTTCAATTTTCTTAACTATTGGAACTCTCCAAAGTAGAAAAATTACCCTAAATTTAATTATGAATAATAAGCAAGCTATGTTAAAATTAACTTGACATAATGTGCAATTTACATTTTAAAACTATGTCTGAAAAAATTTAGTCATAATTATATAATCTGCAGTTAAGACTTCAGAAAACCACCTGTAGCATGTAACACAGAAGCTGCATGTCTTGGTAGGTTTGGTTTGTAATTTCATCCAAGATTGAGGACTAAAACAATAGAAAATCACTCCTCTGATTTGTACTCATGATAATGGTGACGATTTGGATCTCTAAAAGGAAGAGAAGTGACATGCTCATGATCTAGGCAAATGCTGCGGTTTCTATAAATAAAAGTGAAAAACAGAAAAACAGGATGCTTATCAACAGAGTGAAAAGACAACTCATGGAATGGGAGAAAATATTTGCAAATTGTAACCTCGAAGCATGTAACATATTTAATCCCTAATCCCTGGTAAGGGATTAATATCTAGAATATGTAAAGAATTCCTATAATTCAACAACAAGAAAACAACAACTCAATTCATAAATGGACAAAGGACTTGAGTAATATACAGATGGTCAATAAGCACACACAAAGATGCTCAATATCATTAGTAATTAGGGAATTGCAAATTAAAACCATAATGTGATACCACTTTGAGATACCACTTCAAGATACCACTTCAAGATACCACTTCACACCCACTAGAATGGTGATAATTTTGAAAAAAGAAAGATAACAAGTGTTGGTGAGGATTTGGAAAAATTGAACCCTCATACATTGCTGGTAGGAATGTAAAATGGTGCGAAGACTGTGGAAAGCAGTTTGCCAGTTCCTCAAAAAGTTAAACATAGAATTACTATGTGACCCAGCAGTTTCACTCCTAGGTATATATCTAAAAAAATTGAAAACAAAGGCTTAAACAGATACTTCACACCAATATAAAAGCAGCAGTAATCATAATAGCCAAAGGATAGAAACAACCCAAGTGTATACTAACAGATGAACTGATAAACAGTATGTAGTGTATAAATACAGTAAAATATCGTTCAGCTATAAAACAAAATAAAGTTCTGATACATGCTACAATATGGATAAATCTAGAAAACATACTAAGTGAAATAAGCCAAATATAAAAGAACAAATTTTGCATAATTCTACTTATATATGATATACTTGGAATAGGCAAATTTATAGAGACTGAAAATAGAATAGGGGCTATAAGGGATAGGGTGAGGAAGGAATGGGAAATTATTTTCTAATTGTTACAGAGCATCTGTTTGGGGTGATGATGAGAGTTTTAAGAAACAGTGGTAGATTTAAACATAAAACCTAACACCATAAAAACACTAGAAGAAAACATAGCAAAACCATCCAGGACATAGGCATAGGCAAGGACTTCATGACTAAAACACCACAAGCAATGGCAATAAAAGCCAGGATAGACAAATGGGATCTAATTAAACTCCAGAGCTTCTGTACAGCAAAAGAAACCATCATTAGAGTGAATCGGCAACCAACAGAATGGGAAAAAATTTTTGCATTCTACCCATCTGACAAAGTGCTAATATCCAGAATCTACAAAGAACTAAAACAGATATACAAGTAAAAGACAAACAACACCATTGAAAAGTGGGTGAAGGATATGAACAGACACTTTTCAAAAGAGGACATACATGAGGCCAACAAACATATGAAAAAATGCTCATCATCACTGGTCATTAGAGAAATGCAAATCCAAACCACACTGAGATATCATCTCATGCCAGTTAGAATGGCAATCATTAAAAAATCTGGAGACAACAGATGCTGGAGAGGATGTGGAGAAATAGGAACACTCTTACACAGTTGGTGGGAGTGTAAATTAGTTCAACCATTGTGGAAGACAGTGTGGCGATTGCTCAAGGATCTAGAAATAGAAATTCCATTTGACCCAGCAATCCCACTATTGGGTATATACCCAAAGAACTATAAATCGTTCTACTGTAAAGACACGTGCACACGTATGTTCATTGCAGCCCTGTGTAAAATAGCAAAGACCTGGAACCAACCCAAATACCCATCAATGGTAGACCGGACAAAGAAAATGTGGTACATATACACCATGGAATACTACGCAGCCATAAAAAACAATGAGTTCGTGTCCTTTGTAGGGACTTGGATGAATCTGGAAACCATCATTCTCAGCAAACTGACACAAGAACAGAAAGCCAAGCACCATATGTTCTCACTCATAGGTGGGTGTTGAACAATGAGAATAGGTGGACTCAGGGAGAGGAGCATCACACACAGGGGACAGTTGGAGCGGGTAGGGGAGAGACAATGGGGGGTGGGGAGGGAGGGGAGGGTGAGGAGGGATAACATGGGGAGAAATGCCAGATATAGTTTGCACCTAAAGTAAAATAAATAAATAAACAAATAAATAAATAAATAAAAACAGTGATGATGGTTGCACAACGTTATGAATGTACTTACTGCCACTGAATTGTACACGTAAAATAGGTAAAATGGTAAACTTCATATTATGTATATTTTGCCACAGTTTATTTTTTTTAAAACTTAAGTGTTAGAGAGTGTGATGGAAAGCTGTTAAAGTAATAGACATTGGGATCTGAGAAAGTAACCAAACTAAGGAGTGGTTGGTAGGAAGAAAAGGGAATGTTTGAGGGATTAAAGGTTTCAGTGAGTTAGAAGGCCAGGTACTTAAGGAGTAAGATTGAGAGAACTGAAAACTTTTATTCCTATGCGCTGATTAATATATTGAAGTATTAGACTTTCAGTGGTAGAACATGTAAAGGTAAGGATGTGACCATTGGTCATGGATGTGGAATGCTTAAGTAGAGGATGATAGTCTTAGTAATTGAATGTGGTTAAAGTCACACAGGAGGAGGCCTGGAGTTGGGGTTGAAAGCAAGCTTGACTTGGATGTTGATTAGTAGATGCCAGTAGTTGATTTGGAGGAGCCTCAAAGGAAAATGTTTTGTTTTTGTTTTACTTCTCTATTTCTTAGCTCTGTACTTTTATTGTATATTGACCCAAAGTTTATTGAATTTCTGTTGGTTGGAGAGATTTTGGTAAGCATGTTAGGTTCCCAATGGCTAAACCAACCCTAAAGTTAACAGGTGTAGGACTAGACTCAGGCAATATTTCAGTTCTTCTGTAGGTCAGAGGTTTTTATTGGATTATGTGTATCAGGATAAGTGCAATAAAGGGGAAAAGCACTGGCTTTTTAAAAATGCTTTCAAAGTGTGTTGAGTGGGTTTTCAAAGGCTTTTTTCTTAGTTAATTCTGGTTTTGGAAACATACATTGAAGTGTTTTAAAAGGACTGTCTTTTTGGAAAGAATCTGACCTGAAATTTCATACTGTGTCACATAATTCTTGTTCAATATATAAAATCAAGAAGAAATCATATAGAAAGGCACATCTAACTAAAGTATATTTTGCAATTACAGTATGGCCTCTAATTTTGTATTCTCTTATGGCAGATCTTTAACATAGTCTCTGATTTATATTGGGCATCAAAATACTGTTTTAATCTTTCTAGGAAAACTGGAAATCATTTTCACAACTTTATAAGTTGGCAAGACTTAAGAGCTGTTGAACTTGTAAAATCTTGGAATAATTCTCTTATAATGAAGGTAATCTTTTTCTTCTGTGATTTGGATATTATTGTGTTTTTCCTGTAAATGTCCCTTAATTGTGAGTTAATTATATTATTTCCTACTTATTAGGACATTAAGAAGACACATACACACACTCCCCATTCCAGTGAAGTTTAATAATAGTCAATCAAAGATGTATGTAGTAGACTTCAGTACTTGTACCTCAGGAAGTTCTGAGGACGTTTGTGGTTGACCAGAGTTTCACATGTTAGTGAGAATTTGTGTTTCTCCCCTTGAGAAATGGAAAAGATACAGGCTAGATGAATGAAATGCCCAAATTTCATATTTTATAAAAGCTCAGGATGGATATTGAGATATTATAGATAACTTGCAGACTACTGCAAGCTCTTTTTTTTTTTTTTTTTTTTTTTTTTGAGACGGAGTTTCGCTCTTGTTACCCGGTCTGGAGTGCAATGGCGCGATCTCGGCTCACCTCAACCTCCGCCTCCTGGGTTCAAGCAATTCTCCTGCCTCAGCCTCCTGAGTAGCTGGGATTACAGGCATGCACCACCATGCCCAGCTAATTTTTTGTATTTTTAATAGAGACGGGGTTTCACCATGTTGACCAGGATGGTCTCGATCTCTTGACCTCGTGATCCACCCACCTCGGCCTCCCAAAGTGCTGGGATTACAGGCGTGAGCCACCGCGCCCGGCTACTGCAAGCTCTTATCATTACCCCCGGACTGAGCATGATGGTTCATGTTTGCAGTCTTAACACTTTGGAAGGCTGAGGCAGGAGGATTGCTTGAGGCCAGAAGTTCAAGACCAACTTGGGCAACATGGTAAGACCTCATCTCTATAAATAATGCAAAAATTAGCTGAACGTGGTGGTGTGCACCTGTAGTCCCTGCTACTTGATAGGCTGAGGTGAGAGGATTGTTCGAGCCTAGGAGTTCGAGGCTGCAGTGATTGCCACTGCACTCCAGGGCACTCTGTCTAGGTGATAGAGTGAGATTCTGTGTCAAAGAAAAGCCAACAATACCAAATAATCCCTGATACATAGTAGGTCATCAGTAAATGACAATGATGATGGTGACAGGGACAATGGTAACATCATGAAATCAGCTGTTCTTCTGTTATTTGTCCCAAATTGCCCTCACTCCTGAGTGTGGGATTAGTGAGTCAAAGGGTAAAATAGTTTTCCAGCTCCTTAAATGGCATCAGAACTACAGTATTTGATGTCATAATCAATATTCCATACTAATTACTTTAATACTTCTTTTGTTTTTGTTTTTGTTTTTTTTTTGAGACGGAGTTTCGCTCTTGTTACCCAGGCTGGAGTGCAATGGCACGATCTCGGCTCACTGCAACCTCCGCCTCCTGGGTTCAAGCTATTCTCCTGCCTTAGCCTCCTGAGTATCTGGGACTACAGTCATGCGCCACCATGCCCAGCTAATTTTTGTATTTTTAGTAGAGACAGGGTTTCACCGTGTTGACCAGGATGGTCTCGATCTCTTGACTTTGTGATCCACCCGCCTCGGCCTCCCAAAGTGCTGGGATTATAGGTGTAAGCCACCGCGCCTGGCCTATTACTTTAATACTTATAATGCCTCACAGTTAAATGCTTTCTCTGCTCGTGTACTGGTACCAGATGGTGCCCAGGGGAGTGTCTAGAGCATCAGTTTTACTTGATAAGTATTTTATGATATTAATTTAATATGAAAACAAATGTGAATATATTATAGAATATAACAGCAGTGCATGAGTGTAACAATTTTGCCATAATCTCACCTGAACTGATTTTCTTTTTGAGAGTTTAATATAAAAAAAAAGTACCTTGCTGCAATAACTTGTGAGAGATGCTGTTAACAAGAAGGACACAGTAGTTAAGGGAGTTAAAAGTGGTTTATAAGGAAATATCATGAACCCTCAATTGTATAATTTTAAATTATGCAATTTATAATGTATAATTTTATACCTTAGTATATAATTTTAGTTTTTAATAGTTCATCAAACATTCTTTAAGTTAGTCATTGAGGTGTTTAAAACTTTTATTCCTTTGGAAAAAAATTGTGATTTGAAAAGAAAAATTGTTATTTGAAAACATTTATTTCCATAATATGTCTCAAATTTCAAATCTTTTTTTGTTTGTTTGTTTTGAGATGGAATCTCCCTCTGTTACCCAGGCTGGAGGGCAGTGGCACAATCTCAGCTTACTGCAACCTCCACCTCCCAAGTTCAAGTGATTCTCCTTCCTTGGCCTCCCAAGTAGCTGGGATTATAGGCACATGCCACCACATCTGGTGATTTTTCTATTTTTAGTAGAGGTGGGGTTTCATCATGTTGGCCAGGCTGGTCTTGAACTCCTGGCCTCACGTGGTCTGCCTGCCTCAGCCTCCCAAAGTGCTGGTATTATAGTCATGAACCACCCTAGCCTCAAATTTCAAATCTTAATGCAGAACTGTGACCTCAAGCACAAAACTGAGCATTTAAAACACTTTTGTCTATTTGATATTGAATATGTGCATGATGAAAGTTTTGGTTCCCCTTAGCAAAAAAATGTACACAAACACAATACCAAAAAATTTCACAGTACCAAAAAATTTACACAAACACACGCTTTCACAGTTTAGCACACATAATTTTAGGGCCTGTCGTGGGAGTGAAGGAGCCCTACTTTGCAGTCATCCCTTTCCAGTTGCTAATGGTTTGATTGAGGCCCTTGGAAATGTTTAGAGTGTTTTTGCCAGAACTGGCACTAATGTCATTAGTTGGCCAAGGCTAGCCCCAAGCAAAATGGTGCAGTAATCGAGGTGTGTTTGCAGTCTCTTGCCACTGTTGCTTTCTTCCAGTCTCCCCAGATGCCCAGTCTTCTTCTTACTGTAGTTCTTATTCTTGCCTAATGATTGCTAAGGCTTTCTTCTCTTTGCTTTTAGCATAAAATCCCAACTCCTTACCAAGGTTTGGCTATATTGTTCTGACACTTCCTAGACCACTTTCTCCCTGAAGTTGCTAAAGATAAGCAACTCCATCTTTGCCAGCCTGTTTTTGTTCTTGTAGCACTCAAGCTGTTTCTTACCTGAAGACCATCGTACAAGCAGGGGATCTCTCTGCCATCATGACTGGATCCTTCTCATTCTTTAGGGTCCAGCTTATGTGGCACATCTGGGAGCCCCTCCCTGCCATCCTATTTAAAGGAACCCCCTTGCCCTCAATCTCTTATGTTGTCCTTTGTTTCCTTCATTGTACTTACTAAATTTCAAAGATTCTGAGATGTGCATTTTATAAACTGAAAACTAAATGGAAATAATTGTAGATTCACATACAGTTGTAAGAAACAATACGAAGATCCCTTAGACATTTGCACTTTCTCACAATGGTGACATTTTGAAAAACTATAGAATAACGCACAACCAGGACATTGACATTAATACAATTCATAAATCCTATTAGGATTTCCCCAGTTTTATTTTATATTTGTGTGTGTGTTTGTGTGTGTGTGTGTGTGTGTGTGTGTGTATGTGTATGTATGCAAGTTCTATACAATTTTTTTCCTATCTGTAGGTTCATGTATCCAGGAGCATATGCAAGATACTGAACAGTTCCATCACTACAAAGATCTCTTTTGTTGCTCTTTTATAACTATATCCACTACTCTCCTATACACCTCCCTACCCACTGTCATTCCTAGCTCCTGGCAACCACTAATCTGTCCTCATTTAAAAAATATTCTAATTTGCCGGGCGCAGTGGCTCACGCCTGTAATCCCAGCACTTTGGGAGGCCGAGGTGGGCGGATCACGAGGTCAAGAGATCGAGACCATCCTGGTCAACATGGTGAAACCCCGTCTCTACTAAAAAATACAAAAAATTAGCTGGGCATGGTGGTGCGTGCCTGTAATCCCAGCTACTCGGGAGGCTGAGGCAGGAGAATTGCCTGAACCCAGGAGGCGGAGGTTGCAGTGAGCCGAGATCGCGCCATTGCACGCCAGCCTGGGTAACGAGAGCAAAACTCTGTCTCAAAAAAAAAAAAAAAAAAAAGTTCTAATTTGAAAAATGTTGTATACATAAGATTATACTTTTAAATATATAACCTTTTGGGATTGGTTTTTAACTTAGTATAATTTTCTGGAGATTCATTCACGTTGTTGCCTATATCAGTAGTTTGTTCCTTTTTATTTCTTTTTTTTTAAATTTATAATTTATAATTTTTTTATTTTTATTTTTATTATAATTTTTTTAAATTAAAGACGGGGTTTCACCATGTTGATCAGGCTGGTCTTGAACTCCCGACCTCAGGTGATCCGCCTGCCTTGGCCTCCAAAATGCTTGGATTACAGGCGTGAGCCACCGCGCCTGGCTTGTTCCTTTTTATTTCTGAGTTGTATTCAATAGTACAGCTGTATCACAGATTATTTCACCATTCACTTGAAGGACATCTGTGCTGATTACAGTTTTTGGCTATTACAAATAAAGCTGTTATGAACATTCTATGTATAGAATTTTGTATGAATGTAATTTTTCATTTCTCTAGGATAAAAACCTCAAGGTCATATGGTAACTGCATGTTTTGTTTTGTAAGAAACTGCCAAAGTGTTTTGAAGAGTAACTATACCATTTGCTTTCCCCTCAGCAATGTATGAGTTATATTTTAACATCTCTGAAATCAGGATGCATTTCTTAGTAGCATGTTAAATAATGATTCATTTTATAGTCTGTCTTCTTAAATCATCTTATTTATTGACTTGATTGCTTATTTGTCTTCTCACTAGAATGTAAATTTTAAAAAGACAAGGATTCTGCCCATATTGTTCAATTTATTTTTACAAGGCCTAGCAGCAGTCCTTGGTACACTGGAAGTTACTTAGTAGGTAGTATTTAGACATGTGAATGAAGATGCTAACTGTTGTCTACAAATGCATGTATTGGAGCTTGTAATATTTATGTATGACCTCCCTACCCATCCCGAGGTATCCGCATTTTAACAGAAGATCCCAGAAGTGTCCTAAATCTAATTTTGTATGAGAAGAGTATAGTTTGTATAAGTAGAAATAGCCCATTTCAGTTTAAATTATTTCTTACAAGAAGTGAAAGGAAGGATTATGGGTGGTCAATTTTAATACTTTTTACAAGACTTATATTTTAATAAATAATGTGAAAATGTATATGCCATATAAAATATAAAGAAATGACCAGGCATGGTGGCTCCTGCCTGTAATCCCAGCACTTTGGGAGGCAGGGCAGGCAGATTACCTGAGGTCAGAAGATGAAGACCAGCCTGGCCAATATGGTGAAACCCCATCTCTACTAAAAGTACAAAAATTAGCCAGGTGTGGTGGTGCATGTCTGTAATTCCAACTACCGAGGAGGCTGAGGCAGGAGAATCCCTTGAACCTGGGAGGAGGAGGTTGCAATGAGCTGAGATTGCGCCAGCACTTTTAGCAAAAAAGTATAAGCCTGGGCAACAGCGTGAGACTCTGTTTCAAAAAAAGAAAAAAATATATACATATAAAAAATGAAGAAGGTGTGAACACTAAACAAGATGAGAAGGATGTTAAAAGTACAAGACTGAGAGAGAGGACTGAGTCTATGAATTTTCTTAATTGATGTATTATCAATTAAAAATGAAAGAAAAAATTCATATTACTATTTTTCATAAATAAGCCAAAATCTTTAAATTTATTTTGGGGAGTGAGGTAGGATTAACAAAAGTGGGTAAGTTCAACAAGAAGTGGGCAACACTTCGTAAGTGTTTTGTAAAATATCCGTTTCACAAGTTGAAGTGTCCATCTACATCCCTGTAGTGTATGGCAGAATAGGGTTTTCGTTTTTTGGTTTTTGTGTTTTTTTTTCAGTATGTCTTAAAGCCCTTAAAATTCAAATCTTGTTTTCTGTATACCTAAGACTTTTTGTAAATTAAAGATTTTGCTTATGTTTTTTCTTTGATCATTAGATAAATATAGATAGTATTAAATAAAATCATATAACCAGATTTTAAGTACTTAATGTATAGGGAAACTTCTGTCTGTGTTAGTGCTAACTTGATTTCTAATAGGAAAGAAAAAGAGCTAATAACTCATTCTTCATTATCTATTACTAAGAAGAGCTCTCAGAGCTTTCATTCATAGAGACAGCTTGAAGCTAAGGTATCAGATTGTGATTAATATGAAAATATTTGGACTATGAGCCTTCAAAATCAAAGATTAGCTGATAGCTTTATGTAGTTACTATTAGAACAGCAGTGAATTAATGCTATTCTACTACTAAATAGTATAGGTTAAACTTAAAGTGTACATATCCCACTGAAATAAAATACTACAAATATAGCCTCCTTCCTAGATTCTCTCCCTTCACTGTCATAGTTAAAATAGGTAGAGAGGGAAAAATATAGTTTTTTTTTTTTTTAAAAAAAGGTTTTTAAGTACCTGAGCATCTGGTGTTTGCTAAAATAATTCAAAGTAGATTTGTTGCGTTTTATGTGTTAGAATACAAACTACCCATTAAGGATAATATCGCTGTTTTTTATTTTCTTAAGTGCAGAAAACACTTTTATAAGTAGTTAAATGGCTTGTTATTGGGTTTGTTTGCATGTATGTAGAATTGACCTGGAAATTTTAAACACTATTAAATGCATTTTCTTAAAATATGTTTTTTAAAATATAGCTATTTCACAGTTCTTGCCGAGTGCTTCACTTTTTCACTAGAAGTAAACGACTATTTTCAGCCAGTTTGTTCACTTTCACAACCCAGCAGACTTCTTTGAGATTGGTCTGGATTTTACAGAACTTGATTGAGGTAAGAAAATATTGTGTGTGTGTGTGTGTGTGTGTGTGTGTGTAAACCATATAAAGACTATGGGAAAGAAAAAATTAAAAGAATAAAGATAGTAATTTGATTATTCGAGGGAAAATTAAATGTCTACCATATATTGGAATGGAAGACAATGTGGCATCTTTACTTGTTTTTTTTTTTTTTTTTGAGACGGAGTCTTGCTTCTGTTGCCCAGAAGACAATGTGGCATCTTTACTTGTTTTTTTTTTTTTTTTTTGAGATGGAGTCTCGCTCTGTTGCTCAGGCTGGAGTGCAGTGGCATGATCTCGGCTCACTGCAACCTCCGCCTCCTAGGTTCAAGCGATTCTCCTGTCTCAGCCTCCCAAGTAGCTGGGATTATAGGCACATGCCACCATGCCCAGCTAATATTTGTATTTTTAGTAGAGACAAGGTTTCATCATATAGATCAGGCTGGTCTTGAACTCCTGATCTCAGGTGATCCGCCTGCCTTGGCTTCTCAAAATGTTGGAATTACAGGCATGAGCCACTATGCCCAGCCTGTTTTGTTTTTTTTTTTAAAAAAAGAGACCTTTTTATTGTGTCATAATACATCTAGAAAGGTGAACAACAACAACAAAAAATACCAGTCAGATACCATGGAACAAACATCTTTGTAACACCAGCTGAATCAAGAACTAGAACACTATGATACTGTATATCACATTTTCTTTCTTCTTTTACAATTTATGTATTTATTCCTCAGTACCCTACTTTAGTTTTGTCTCAGTATCTTTGTGGATGGAGTCTCACTCTGTTGCCAGGCTGGAGTGCAATGGTGTGATCTTGGCTCACTGCAACTTCCACCTCCCGGGTTCAAGTGATTCTCCTGCCTCAGCCTCCCAAGTAGCTGGGACTACAGGTCCACATCACCACGCCCAGCTAATTTTTATATTTTTAGTAGAGATGGGGTTTCACCGTATTGGCCAGGATGTCTTGATCTCTTGACCACATGATCCGCCCACCTTGGCCTCCCAAAGTGCTGGGATTACAGGCGTGAGCCACCGCGCCTGCTATATCTTTGATTTATATCAATGGAATTCCTTTGTATGAGACTCCTTTTGCTCAACATTATGTTTTTGACATATACCAATGTTGTGTGTAAATTAATTTGCTTATATTTTCATTGCTATTTGTTGTTCAGTATATGATTTTACCACAGTTTATTGTCTATTCTGTTCATGTACATTTGGATTATTTCCGGTTTTTGGCTGTTATGAATAATGCATCTCTTGGTGTACATGTAATTACTATGTCTATACATAGGAATGGAATTTTTCAGGCATGAATGTAGATATATATCTTCATCTTTTTTGAGACAGTGTCTTGCTCTGTCGCCCAGGCTGGAATGCAGGGGCGTGATCTCAGCTCACAGCAACGTCCACCTCCTGGGTTCAAGCGATTCTCCTGCTTCAGCCTCCTGAGTGGCTGGGATTACAGGTGGACGCCACTGCATCCTGTAATTTTGTACTTTTAGCAGAGATGGGGTTTCACCACGTTGGTCAGACTGGTCTCGAGCTCCTGACCTCGTGATCTGCCTGTCTCTGGCTCCCAAAGTGCTGGGATTACAGGTGTGAGCCATGCGCCCAGCTATGTATCTTCATCTTTAGTGGATAATGTAAAAACACTTGCAAAGTGGTCATAACAATTTACACACTTGATATCAGTATGTGATCAGAGGACTTTTTTTTCCATTTACTATCATAATTGACATTAGTCCTTTATATTTTAGCCATCCTAATTGGTAAGTAATAGTATCTGGGTGTGATTTTAGACTGGATAGTAAAACAAGATCCAACTATATGTTATCTATATGGGGCACACTTTATATTTAAAAAATACAAAGGTTAAAAGTAAGTGAGTGGAAAGCATATATCATGTAAACAGTCATTGTAAGAAGCTGGAGTGGTTATATTGACATCAGACAGTATAGACTTTAAAACAAAAACATGTTACTGGAGATAAAAAGGGAATTTTATAATAATAGGATGGTCAGTTCATCATAAATATTTAACAGTTATGAATACCTAATAACAGAGGTCCACAATATATGAAGCAAAAATAGACAGAATTGAAGGGAAAAATAGATAGTGGAGCATTATTGAAAATGAGACTTTCGTACCTGACTTTCGTACCTGACTTTCAGTAATGACTAGAATAACTAAACAGAAGATTCACAATAAACAGAAAATTTGATTGACAGTAACAACTAAATAGACCTAACAGACATTTATAGAAAACTCCACCCAAGAACAGAATATACATTCTTCTGAAGTGTACATGGAATTTTCTCCAAGATAGATCATGGGCTGGGTCATACTTCAAGCCTCAATAAATTTAAAGGGATTGAAATCATACAAAGTACGCTATCTGACCATAAAGGCTTTGAATTAAAAGTAACAGAAACAACTTGGGAAGTTAAAAAATATATGAAAATTTAAAAACACGTTTAAAAATAGCCAATGGGTCCTAGAAGAAGTCATAAGAGAAATTAGGAAATACTTTGTGATAAATGCAAATGAAGACACAACATACCAAAACTTATTAGATACAGATAAAGAAAAGTACTTAGAAGGAAATTTATAGCAAGACTATATTACATGTAGAAGAGTATATTTAAAAAGAAGAAAAATGTCAAGTCAATAATCTACCATTCTACCTTATGACACAGAAAAAGATGAGCAAACTAAACCCAAAACTAGCAGAAGGAAAGAAATAATTGAATTAGAGCAAAATTAATAAAATAGAGAATAGAAAAACAATGAAGAAAATCAATAAAACCAAAAATTGGTTCTTTGAAAAGATTAGCTAGACTGGCAAAAACGAGAGAGAAGACCCAGATAACTAAAATTATGAATGAAAGGGGATACTAATACTGACCTCACAGAAATAAAAAGCATTAAGTTCATACCAACAAATTAGATAGCCAAGACAAAATGAAAAATTTCCTAGAAATACACAAATACTGGAAATAAAAGAAGAAATAATCTGAATAAATCTATAACAAGTAAAAACATTGAATTAATAAATAATAAATTCCCACATAAAAAAGCCCAGAGCTAGATGGCTTTACTAGTTAATTCTGCCAAAAGTTTAAAGAAGAATTAGCACAATCCTTCATAAATTCTTCCAAAAAATAGAAGATTAGCTGAAAATAGACAATTGAATAGTAATAGAGACTTTAATACCCCACTTTCAATAATGAATTATACTTCCATGATTGGAGTGAGAAGTACTTCCCAGCTCATTCTTTTAGGCCAGTGTTACCCTGATAACCAAATCAAAGACATCACAATAAAAAAAACCTTTAGACCAATATTTCTTATGAATACAGATGTAGAATTCGTCAAAAAGTCTGGATGTGGTGGCTCATGCCTATAATCCCATCACTTTGGGAGGCTAAGGCAAGAGGATTGCTTGAGCTTAGGAGTTTGAGACCAGCCTGGGCAATATAGCAAGACACTGTCTCTCCAAAAAAATTAAAAATTAAAAAATAGCTGGGCATAGTGGTACATACCTGTAGTCCTAGGTACTTGGGAGACTGGATGGCAGAATTCTTTGAGCCCAGGAGTTTGAGACAGCAATGATTTGGGATCACACCACCACTGCACTCCAGTGTGGATGACAGAGCAAGACCCTGTCTCTGGAAAACACACACACACACACACACACACACACACACACACTTTAACAAAATATTAGCAAGTCAAATCCAGCAACATATAGAAAGAATTATATATCTTACATATCATGACTAAGTGGCATTTATCCCTAGAATACAGGATTGGTTTAGCATTCAAAAATCAATTAATATGGATCTTTTATAGAAACTGGTAAATGTAAAAAAATAGAAAATAATATGTCATATTAATAGAATAAAGAACAAAAAAACATAATCATGTCAGTAGATACAGAAAAAGCAGTTGACAATATCTAGCACTTCTTCATGATAAAACGCTCAGCAAACTAGGAATAGAAGGAAACTCCTTCAACCTGATCTGTGAAAAACCCACAGCTGACACCATACTTAATGATGAAAGACTGAATGTTTTTTTCCCTAAGTTCAGGAATAAGACAAGGATGTCCACTCTCATCACTTCTAATTAACATTGTATGAGAGGTTCTATGCCAGGGCAGTTGAGCAAGACAATGGAATAAAAGAAAACCAGATTGGAAAGGAAGGAGTAAAACTATGTCTATGATGCAGATGATATAATCTTGTATATTGAAAATCCTAAGGAATTTCCTAAAAAAAATTAGCACTGATATTATAAATGAGTTTAGTGAGGTTGGAGGGTACAAGATCAATATACAAAAATTTTTTTTGAGACAGAGTCTGTCACCTAGGTTTGAGTGCAGGAGCATGATTGCGGCTCACTGTAGCTTCAACTTCCAGTCTAAAGAGATCCTCTTACTTCAGCCTCCTGAGTAGCTGAGACTTCAGATGCATACCACCATGCCCAGTTAATTTTTGTTTTTTTTTTTTTTCAGATGGAGTCTTACTCTATCATCCAGATGGGAGAATGGTGGCACAATCTGGGCTCACTCTAACCTCAGCCTCCCAGGCTCAAGCAATTCTCCTGCTTCAGCCTCCCAAGTAGCTGAGACTATGGGCGTACACCACGACGCCCAGCTGACTTTTGTATTTTTAGTAGAAATGGGGTTTCATCACATTGGCCAGGCTGGTCTCGAACTCCTGACCTTAACTCATCCATCCACTTTGACCTCCTGAAGTGCTGGGATTACAGGTGTGAGTCACAGTGCCTGTCCCCAGTTAATTTTTAATTTTTTTGTAGAAACAAAGTCTCACTATTTTGTTCTAGTTAGTTTTGAACTTCTGAGCTCAAGTAATCCTCCCACCACAGCCTCCCAAAGTACTGGGATTACAGGTGTGAGCTACCTCACACAGCTAAAAATTAATCTTGTTTCTATATACTAGCAATGAACAATTCAAAAATGAAATTAAGAAAATAATTTCAGCGGGAAGCAATGGCTCACGCCTGTAATCCTAGCACTTTGGGAGGCCAAGGCAGGTGGATCACCTGAGGTCAGGAGTTCGAGACCAACCTGGCCAACATGGTGAAACCCCGTCGCTACTAAAAATATAAAAATAGCCAGGCATGGTGGTTGACTCCTGTAATCCCAGCTACGCGAGAGGCTGAGGCAGGAGAATCACTTGAACCTGGGAGGCAGAGGTTGCCGTGAGCTGAGATCACACCTTTACACTCTAGCCTGGGTGACAGAGTGAGACACCGTCTCTCAGAAAAAAGGTAAAAAGAAAACAATTTCATTTACAAAAACATCAGAAATAATAAAATATGTATGAATAAACTTAATTACAAAACATACACTCTGAAAAGTACAAAACATTGTTGAATGCAGTTAATGAAGGCCTAAATAAATGGAAAGACATTCTATATACATGGATTGGAATATTTAATACTGTGAAGATTGCAGTATTTTTCAAATTTATCTACAAGTACAATACAATTTTTTTTTGGTAGCAGACAAGCTGATTTTAAAATTCATGTAGAAATTTGAGGAACCCAGATTAGCAAAACAATCTTGAAAAAGGAACAGTATAGGAAAACTCACACTTCTCAATTTCATTGTGGCCTTAATTTGTATTACTCTGTTTACTAACAAAGTTGATATATTTTCACATATTTACTGACCATTTGTATATTCTTTTGTGGAGTACCTCAGTCCTTTGTTTTCTAAAAATTTAATACACTTTAATTTTAGAGTAGTTTTAGGTTTACAGAAACATTCAGCTGTAAATATAGATAGTTTCCATATACTCTTGCTCCCCAACAGTTTCTGCTGTTATTAGCATCTTGCTGTTAAGGTGGTACATTTGTTGCAATTAATGAACCAATATGGAAACATTGTTATTAATGTAATGTATCTACTATTATAGTACTATGATACACCACAGTTTCACTGCCCTGAAAACTATGCTTCACTTAACTCACATCTCTTTCTGAACCCAGGGTAACACTGATTTTTTTTTTTAAATCTCTCTCCTTGTACCTGTGAACACTGGTATTTTTATTGTCTCTATAGTTTTGTATTTTTCAGAATATCATATGGTTTTAATCATATAGTATGTAGACTTTACAGACTGGCTTCTTTCACTTAGCAATATGCATTTAAGGTTTCTCCATGTATTTTTGTGCCTTGATAGCTCATTTTATTTTATCGCCTAATAATACTCCATTATATGAATGTGCCACAGTTTGTTTATCCAATCACCTATTTCTTTTTTTTTTTTGAGATGGAGTCTCATTCTGTTACCCAAGCTGGAGTGCAGTGGCATGATCTCGGCTCACTGCAACCTCCACCTCCCAGGTTCAAGCGATTTTCCTGCTTCAGTCTCCCAAGTAGCTGAGATTACAGGTGCCTGCTACCATGCCCAGCTAATTTTTATATTTTTAGTAGAGACAGGTTTCATCATATTGGCCAGGCTGGTCTCAAGCTCCTGACCTTAAGTGAGCTGCCTGCCTTGGTCTCTCAAAGTGCTGGGATTACAAGCATGAGCCACTGTGCCCAGTCTCTCTAGTTACCTATTGAAAAACATCTTGGTTGCTTCCAGTTTTTGGCAATTATAAATAAAACTGCTATACACTTTTGTGTGCAGGTTTTTATTTGGGCATCAATCTTCGATTCATTTGTGTAAATAGGTATATGATTGTTGGATCATATGATAAGACTGCATTTAGTTTTGTAGGAAACTATCTACTATCCTCCAAAGTAGCTGTTATCATTTTGCATTTCCAACAGTGGAGAGTTTCTCTTGTTCCATATCCTCATCAACATTTGATGTTGTCAAATTTGAACAACCATTTTAGCCATTCTAATAGATGTGTAGTAGTATCTTTGTATTTTAGCCATTCTAACAGGTGTGTAGTAGTCTCTTATGTTTTAACAGGTATGTGGTAATACTCATTGTTTACAATTCCTTAATGACATGTGATACAGAGCATATTTTCATTTGCTTATTTACCATCAGTATATCTTTGGTGAGGTGTCCGCTCAGATCTTTTGCTGTTAAAAAATTTTTTGTTTTAGGCCGGGCACGGTGGCTCACGCCTATAATCCCAGCACTTTGGGCGGCCAAGGCGGGTGGATCACGAGGTCAAGAGATCGAGACCATCCTGGTCAACATGGTGAAACCCCATCTCTACTAAAAATGCAAAAATTACCTGAGCGTGGTGGTGCGTGCCTGTAGTCCCAGGTACTCGGGAGGCTAAGGCAGGAGAATTGCTTGAACCCAGGAGGTGGAGGTTGCGGTGAGCTGAGATCGCGTCATTGCACTCCAGCCTGGGTAACAAGAGCGAAACTCCGTCTCGAAAAAAAAAATTTTTGTTTTGTGACAGATTCTTGTTCTGTCACCCAGGCTGGGATGCAGTGGCATGATTGACCTCATTATAGCTTCAAACTCATGGGCTCAAGTGAGCTTCCTACCCCAGACTCCTGAGTAACAGGGACTACAGGTGTGTGCCACCATGCCCGGCTAATTTTTTCACTTTTATTTATTTTATTGATTGAGATGGAGTCTCACTCTGTCACCCAGGTTGGAGTGCATTGGTGTGATCTTGGCTCACTGCAAACTCTGCTTCCTGGGTTCAAGTGATTCTCCTGCCTCAGCCTCTAAAGTAGTTGGGATTATAGGTGTGCACCACCACGCCTGGCTAATTTTTGTGTTTTTAGTAGAGATGGGGTTTCACCATATTGACCAGGCTGGTCTAAAACTTTTGACTTCAAGTGATACGCCTGCCTCAGCCTCCCAAAGTACTGGGATTACGGGCATGAGACACCATGCCCAGCCAAATTTTTTCACTTTTAATAAAGACAGAGTGTTGCTGTGTTCCCCTTGCTGGCCTCAAACTCTTGAGCTCAAGTGATCCTCCCACATTGGCCTCCCAAAATGCTGGTCGATAGGTGTGAGCCACTGCACCTGGCCCTACTTAAAATTTTTTGAATGTGTAGACTTTATTTTTTTGGTATCAGTTTTAGATTTACAAAAAAATTGAGTGAAAAATAGAGTTCCTATATACCCGCTCATGCCCACCACATCCAGTTTCTCCTCTTATTAGCATCTTGCATTAGTGGAGTACATTTGTTACAATTGATGAACCAATATTGATACATTCTTATTAACTGATAGTCTATAGTTTACATTAGGGTTCACTGTGTTTTACATTCTATGGATCTTCACAAATATAAAATGACATATATCCATTATTGTATTATCATACACAGTAGTTTCACTGCCCTAAATATCCTCTCTGGTCAACCTTGTCCACACTAAGCCTCCAGCAACTTGTCAATTATAGTTTAGGTTTTCCTTTGCAAAGTATTTTTTTCCTTTGCCTTTTAAAAAGATTTTCCCTTTGTTGTTAGTTGTCTGCACTTTGAATGTGATATGTCTAGGTGTAGATTTTTTTTATATTTATTCTGCTTGGTGTTCTCTGAACTTCCTGGATCTGTGGTTTGATGTCTATCATTAATTCTGGAAAATTCTGAGTTATTTTTACTTAAAGTATTTCTTCTGTTTATTTTTTTCTTTCTTCTTCTGATATTCTCATTATACATATGTTAAACCTCTTATAATTGTCCTACATTTCTTAAATATTCTTTTTTTTTTTCTTTTTAGTTTAGGAAGTTTCTATTGACATATTTTCAAGATTATGTCCCTTTGCTGTGTCCAGTCTGCTGATGAGCCCATCAAAGGCTTTTTTGTTTCTGTTAACTGTATTTTTGATTTCTATTATTTCCTTTTTCTGTCTTAGAGTTTCCATCTCTCTGCTTACATTTCTCATCTGTTCTTGCATGTTGTCTACTTTTTTCATTAGAACCCTTAGAATTTAATTTTAGATATTTTAAATTCCTTGTCTGATAATTCCAAAGTCTCTGCTGTATCTGAGCCTGGTTCTTATGGTAGCTTTGTCCCTTCAGACTGTGTTTTTCTTGCCTTTTAGCTTGCCTTTTGATTTTTTTTGTTGAAAGCTAATCATGATGTGCTGCGTAAAAGTAATTGAGGTAAGTAGGCTTTTAGTGTGAGGTTTTATATTTATCTGGCTAGGAGTTATGCTGTATTTACTGTTTTTAGCTACAATGTCAGTGACTAAACTGTCTTCTAGTGTCCTTGTTTTTATGTTTCGTGTCATCTTTGGATTTCCCTAGAGGCTTCTAAACTAGAACCTGAGGCTTGTAGTTCTTCCAGCTGAAATCCCTGATCGTGATTCAGGAGCCCTGTTGATGTAGTGGTGAAGTTTATGGGGAAGGGAAGCAGTCTCTAATCTTATAACTAGGTCTCAGTAATTTACCAAGCCTGTGTCTTTGGGCAGTGACCATCACAAGTGGTTTTTACCTTTCTGGGTGGCATAAGAAAGTTAGAGGGGCCTGGAATTGGTCATAGCCCTGCCCCTATTTCAGTTAGGCTCTGGCAAAACCCAAGTTGCTTAGGCCCTGACAAAATAATTTTCCTTGATTGCAGGACACTATTAAGGAATACAGAGTACTTTAGGCTTATTTCACAGTAGTTACTTTTCCCTGCCAGAAGCATAGTTGCTTCCTGTGCTTCTCCCCCCCGTATTCAAGCCGAGATCCTGCTGGGGCTTCAGGAGGTCAACGCACAAAAATGTTGTGTTCCCCTAAGGGTGGACCTTTAGGAGTTTTTATCTCACAAGCTAGTCCACAGTTTAGTCTCTAGCAATTAATCAATTATTCTGTATGTTCCTACCAAACTCTAGCAGTGGCTTTTGCTCCTGGTAAGCTGTTATTCTCTGTATCTAGCTGTCTTTCCAATTTTCAGTGTGACTGTTTGTTCTGTGACTTAGCTCTCTGATGGATCTAAGGAGAGTTGTTGATTTTCAGTTCGCTCAACTTTTTTCTTGTGAGGATAGAAGTAATGACTTCTAAGATGTTTACACATCAGACAGGAAATTGGAGTCTCCTCTTGTACATTTTTAAGTTGTGTTGTTTTCTTTGCATTGCATATTTTTCACAATTCTGGATGACTTTTTTGTTTTGTGTGTGTTGAAAGTATTTTCTCCAGTTGACCTTTGCCTTTTAACTCTCGTATGTTTTCTGGGGAAAAAAGAAAAAGTTGTTAAAGCAGTGGAGTTTATCAATCTTGAGTGCTTTATGTGTCCTTTTGAAATATGGTTGCTTTTTATGAATTAACCTTTAATCCAGTAATAGTACTGAATTCACTTAGTTATTCTAGTAACATATCTAATAGCTTTTTTTTTTTGCAAGGGATGTTTCTGTGTATCCAGTATGTCTTTTGCAAATGATTAGAATTTTTTCTACTGGTCTAACACTTTCTTTTTCATTGGTAAGGACCTCCAGGATATATTGGTTAGAAGGAGTGATCATTAATTCTTTTTCTTGTTCCTGATCTTGGACTCAAGGCTTTCAACATTTCTTTACTTAGTATTAATCTGATTTTGAGGGGCTATCCTTTGTGCTTTATCAAATTAAGGAAGTTCTCTTTCTTTCCTAAGTTTGCTGACACTTTTTATTATGAGTGAGTATTGAATTTATCAAATACATTTTCTGCACTTATTATCTAGGTTCGGTGTGTTTTATGTAAGGTACTTGGGGTTTGTAGGGCTTTTTGAATTTGTTGCTTGCTGTCTTTTGTTGATTTTGGCAAATTCTCAGCTGTTATCTCTTTAAATGTAATTTCTGCTCCATTCTCCTTATCTTCTTTTTTTCTCAAAGCCCAAATATGGGCCATTTGCCCTATGAGCTCAACTCTCTATGGACCTAAGGAGAGTTGTTGATTTTCAGTTTGCTTAACTTTTTTTTTTTTTTTTTTTTTGCAAGGATGGAAGTAATGACTTCCAAGCTTTTTACCTATCAGGTGGGAAATTGGAGTCCCCTCTTGTACATTTTTAACTTTAGACCTTCTCACTAAATCCCCTTTATATCTAACTGTTATGTTACATATTTTCCAAGCTTTTGTCTCTCTGTGCTTCATTCTGGGTATTTTCTTCTAATCTATCTTCCAAATCTATTATTCACTCTTCAATTGTTTCTAATGTGCTATTAAAACCCATTAAGTTCTTTATTTTTTAGTTCTATAATTTATCTTTTTTTCCACATAATTAGGATGTTTATTTTAAAGGCCATGACTGAATTCCAACATCTGTAGCTCCCATGTAGTATCTCTTTTTCTTGTTTTTGTTTTTCTTCAATGTTATTTCTTCATATGGCTGGTTACTAATTTGTATATATGTATGTATATGCAACCTTGACGTTATATTTACAAAATTGTGTATAGAAATATTAACAGTATTAACATAATGCTGTCTTGCTCTAGATATGATTTATGTTTGTTTCTTCCATTCTTCCAGATAATAGGATTATCTTAATCCAACTTAGTAATTGAGATGATTCAAATCTGGCTTGTAGTTCCGATGAGAGCCTGTCCTTCTAGTTTACTCCTGCTGTTAGGGTAGAGCCATTTGCTGTACTTAGCCAGTGTGAGGGGGATTAACCTTGGTCCTCCTACCTTAGGAAGTCTTGATGTCTACTCTGTGTCACCCTAGCCTCCTCAGGGCCTAGCATCTATCAGAGGCCCTGGCTCATAAATATTTTTTGAATAGATGGATGAGTTTACCACCTGTCAAGCATTGTGCTGCTCACTGAAATACAGATTAACTTTTGGCTATTAAAAAGTTGTATCTGGAACAAATTTTAGAATAAAAATTTGTAAATTTCACAAGAGTTTGAAATATAATATTATTTTAAAGCATTCCATATTTAAGTTGCATAACTCTTGAATGGAATCTTAAATACTTGTATTATAAATAACTTATAAATGACCTCTGTTTTTGGAACTCATGTCATTTGTTTTCATTTTGCTGATCTTTTCTATTATTAAAGTATAATTTATCTTTAAATGTTTCCATTTGTTTTTCTTTTTATTTCAGTTATTTACTTATTAGTATTTTTTTGGAACATCTGCTATATGCTGGGAACCCTCCTAGGTGTTGGGGTTATGAAAATGCAATCTTGTCCCTGCCCTTAAAGAGCTAAGGTCTAGTAGAGAAGCAGTAATGGTGTGAGATAATGGCTAAATGGAAGCTACCCATAGGATGCTACAGACTGAGTTAGAAGGCGTGTGGGAGTGGGGCAGGCTTGGACAAAGCCAGGAAATGCTAATCTTGAAGGACAAATAAGATTTGTAGAGGTGATAAAGTTTGTTTCAAGAAATTGTTTTTTAGTATGTTAATAACACCCTAACAGGCATTTCAGTTTCTCTACTAGCTATTACAGTTTAAAGAGGTATTGACACTTCTGTTTCCCTTGCCATGCTTATACCAAGAATTGGCCTAATAGTAATATTTTAGGCTTTGAGGGGCATGAGGTTTTTTTTCACCACTCTGCCATGTAAGCAGCCATAGGCAATCCATAAACAAAAGAGCATAGCTGTGTTCCAATAAGACTTTATTTATGGACACTGAAATTAGAGTTTCATATAATTTTCATGTGTCACAAAATATTCACCTTTTGTCTTTTTAACTGTTAAAAATTTTGAAAACCATTTTTAATTTGCTGTACGCTGGATTTGGCCTGTGGGCCATAGTATGCCATCCCAGCTTCGGGCTATTTTTTGTTTGTTTGTTTTTTGAGATGGAGTCTGCCTCTGTCACCTAGTCTGGAGTGCAATGCCGCGATCTCGGCTCACAGCAACCACCGCTTCCTGGGTTCAAGTTATTATTCTAGCTCAGCCTCCTGAGTAGCAGGGACTACAAGCATGCACCACCATGCCCAGCTTGTTTTTGCCTTTTTAGTAGAGATGGAGTTTCACCATGTTGGCCAGGGTGTTCTCAAACTTCTGACCTTAGATGATTTGTCCTCCTTGTCCTCCTAAAGTGTTGGGATTACAGGTGTGAGCCACTGTACTCAGCCGACTAGTATATGTTTAAACTAAAAATATATAAACTTTAAAAACATACACACACATACAAAAGTAACAAACACATGCTTGGTGTAAAACTAAAGCCTTTCAGAAATATTACATAGAAAATGAAAATCTTCCCTTTCTCCTCTCCCCGCCCCCCACCCCTAAATCTCAAGCCCTATATAATAATTGCTTACGACAGCTTGGAATATATTCTAGAAATTTTTTTCTGTGTACATATTAATTTTTGTAAAACTGGCTTTGTATTGTATCACCGGCCTGCACTTAATCATGCACTTAGCAATTTAGCCTTTTTAAATCGATTTTGTGCTGTTGTGTTTTCAAGGTGCAAAAGGCAGTTGAGGAAGAAAATTGCTGCTTTGGAACTATTGATACCTGGCTGTTATATAAGCTCACAAAAGGTAAAGGTAACCTGGAAGATCTATTTTAAGTAACTGAAATTTGATCAAGAAAAATGATTTACCTAAAAAAAGTAGAAGTTACTTCTTTTTTTTTTTTTGAACTAGGGTCTGGCTCTGTCAAGCAGGCTGGAGTACAATTGTGTGATCATGACTCACTGCAGACTCGACCTCCTGGGCTCAAGCGATCCTCCTGCTTCAGCCCCCTGTGTGGCTGGGAGTATAGGTGTATGCCACCACACCTGGCTAATTTTTTGTATTTTTAGTGGAGACAGGGTTTTGCCATGTTGCCCAGGCTTGTCTTGAACTTCTGGACTCAAGCAATCCATCTGCCTCAGTCTCCCAGAGTGCTGGGATTATAGGCGTGAGCCACCACATCTGGCCAGAAGCTCCTTTTTTTTTTTCTTCCTGTACTCCAGATGTACTGCTCTTTTTTTTTTTTTTTTTTGAGATGAAGTTTCGTTCCTTTTGCCCAGGCTGGAGTGTGATGGCATGATCTCGGCTCACCGCAACCTCCGCCTCCCGGGTTCAAGCAATTCTCCTGCCTCAGCGTCTTGAGTTGCTGAGATTACAGGCGTGCACTACCACACCCAGCTATTTTTGTATTTTTGGTAGAGACGGAGTTTCCCCATGTTGGTCAGTCTGGTCTCGAACTCCCAGCCTCAGGTGATCCACCCACCTCAGCCTCCCAAAGTTCTGGGATTACAAGCGTGAGCCACCTTGCCCGGCTCTTACTGTTCTTTAGTACCCTAATAACATGTTGTAGTAAAGCTAGTCTTATTCTAGATTTGTTATAAGAGGAGGACAGTTTTTAAATAAATTGTGATGAAACCTCAATATAAGACTGGGTACCAGTCTTAATTTCAAGGATGATAAGATGAGTTCAGTAACAAATCTGCCATCTTGCTAGTGGTTATAACTATGGGTAACATTCACATCTTTAAACCTCTTTGTCATCTTTAAACTAGGGGATCATAAAGTGACAACATGTCTGTAAGTGCTTTTGCACAACTATAAAAGTTCATAAAGATTAAGTGGAAAATTACTTTTGGAGACTGCATTGAAAATACACATTTTGGAATGAATTTTGAGGGTCTGGATTATACACTAGGGATAGGTGTTGATTTATATTATCTAATGATGAATGTATTATTTCCTATTTAAATTTAGGTTCTGTATATGCCACAGATTTTTCAAATGCTAGTACAACTGGACTTTTTGATCCATATAAGGTAAAATTTTTTTCTTCCTTTTGAATCATGCATTTTTGTGTAATATAGATAGATTTAGATTTTCTAAATTAGCTTATTTTTAATTGATGAATATATCTTGTACAACATAATGTTTTGATATATGTTTAGAGGTTTGATATATGTAAATATGTATATTCTGATGATATGTTTTTATGCTCAGATGTGTTGGAGTGGGATCATTACCTCTCTAATTTCGATACCACTTTCTCTCCTGCCTCCTGTGAGGGACACAAGGTAATAATAAACATCAGACATAGAAACCCACCACAGTGGTTCTTTCTTGAATTCATTTTGTTTTGTGGGGAAAAGTATTTTATTACATGTTTGAAGGCCTTGTATGTTCATTATATAACTTTTGGGCTTATGCAAAAAAACAATTTGCTCAGTTTTAAAACTAATATTTTTAGAACTGTAACTAACTTTTTAATGAATTTTATTTGAAGCCACAATTTTGGATCCGTGGATGAAGAGATATTTGGTGTGCCTATACCAATAGTTGCCTTGGTAAGTAGAAAACTCTAGGGGTTCCCTTTGTATGGAATAAACTAAAGTAATATGTATTAATAATTGGGACAAGCTTTAAGAGAAACAGGAAGTCTTTAGTAGAGTAAGATTGAAGTATTTTTTTTCTTTTTAAGTTAAAGGTTCCTGGATATGACCAGTGTATCCTCTATATTTTTGGGAAGGGGACCATTGAGCTCGTATTCTATCATGGAAATACTTCATAACCTTTTCTGACTTGCCTGTATGTTGTTTATTAGAAAGCTGTTAAATTTTTTTAAAGATTTTTAAATTCTGAGTAATATTCAGTTTACATTTGGTACTATGAGACAAAACACAGTGACAGGGCCAATATTTACTTTCTGTTTGATACAGTGTAATTGCAGACAGTGTTAGGGCAACTTAAACTAACAGAAAAAGTTGTATGTACATTTAATAAAATCCTTAGCCAGCATCTACCAGTAAAGAAGCTTATAGAAGAATGAAATATTTGCCATTTTTTATTTTTGATACTTTTTTTTTTTTTTTGAGACAGGATCTTACTCTGTCGCCCAGGCTGGAGTGCAGTGGTATAATCATGGCTCATTGCAGCCTCGGCTTCCTGGGCTCAGGTGATCCTTTTACCCCACCCTCCCAAGTAGCTGGGACCACAGGTGTGTGCCACGACACCTAGCTAATTTTTTGTATTTTTGGTAGACACAGGGTTTTTCTGTGTTCCCCAGGCTGGACTTAAACACTTGGACTGGGGCCATCCACTGACCTTGGCATCCCAAAGTGCTAGGACTACAGGCATGAGCCACTGTGCCAAACCTGCTTTTGATTTTTTTTTTTTTTTTAAAGACGGGTTTTCACCATGTTATTCAGGCTGGTCTTGAACTCTTGACCTCAGGTGATCTGCCCGCCTTGGCCTCCAAAGTGCTTGGATTACAGGCCTGAGCCACCACGCCTAGCCACCTGTTTTTGATTTTTAAGAGTCCTTTCACATTGCCTTTGATTTCCTGCGGTGGCATAAGCTGGAGGTCTAGACCACCTGTTTCAAGATGGGCAGTCTCCACAGTAGTTGGTGGAGCAGTTGAGAGAAAGGGAATTTAATTTCCAAGTTACAAATTCATTATAATTTAGAGAGGATCAGTCTTATTGAATCTAGGCATAGGTGCAGGGTTAGATTAAGGTATGGCTGGAAGAGTTACCAATTAGTGACAGAGGGTTCTTTAGATGAGTTTTTTTTTTTCCCTGAGACAGAGTTTCACTCTTGTCTCCTAGTCCGGAGTGCAATGAGGCAATCTTGGCTCATTGCAACCCGGGTTCAAGCAACTCTCCTGCCTCAGTCTCCTAAGTAGCTAGGACTATAGGTGTGCACCACCATGCCCGGCTAATTTTTGTATTTTTCATAGAGACAAGGTTTCACCATGTTGGCCAGGCTGGTCTCAAACTTCTGACCTCTGGTCTCCCAAAGTGCTGGAGTTATAGGTGTAGCTACCGGGTCTGGCCTTTAGATGAGTTTTGATCCTTAAAATGTTGCTGTGTGTGTATCTACATTTGACTATGTTAACAAAATGCCACAATTTTTATTTTAACAAAAATGAATGTTTGGGAAATAGATGGTTTTTACTTATATCTGTTTATAACAAAACATATACCTATCACCCTTAATAAAATAAATTTGTGAGGGTTAGTTATTTGACTAATGAATGAAACGTATGTAAGTTGAAAATGAAAAAATCTTAGTTTCTTTTTAGGTATCATTTTTATTCTTGCCTTCATTTCTAAGATTATTCATATGATACTTGAAAGTCATGAAGTATTAAAAATTCCTGAGGCAGGCCATGTGTGGTGGCTCACAGTTGTAATCCCAACATTCTGGGAGACCAATGTGGGAGGATTGCTTTAGGCCAGGAGTTCGAGACCAGCGTGGGTAATATAGTGAAACCCCATCTCTACAAAAAAAATTTAAAAGAATTGGCTGGGCATGGTGGCTCACGCCTGTAATCCCAGCACTTTGAGAGGTCGTGACGGGCAGATCATGAGGTCAAGAGATCGAGACCATCCTGCCCCACATGGTGAAACACTGTTTCTACTAAAAATACAAAAATTAGCTGAGCGTGATGGCACGTGCCTGTAGTTGCATCTATTCAGGAGGCTGAGGCAGGAGAATTGTTTGAACCTGGGAGGTGGAGGTTGCAGTGAGCCAAGATCATGCCACTGTACTCCAGCCTGGTGACAGAGGAAAACTCCGTCTCAAAAAAAAAAAAAAAAAAAAAACACGTAATTAGCTGGGTGTGGTGATGTAGCTGGCCTGTCATCCCAGCTACCTTACAGTTCTAGCTACTCAGGAGGCTGAGGTAGGAAAGTTTGAGGCTGTGGTGAGCTGTGATCTCACCACTGCACTCTAGCCTGGGTGACAGAGCAAGACCCTGTCTCTGAAAAACAACAACAAAAAAATAAAAGCAAAAAGTATTAATCCTAGGGAGATTCCTCATCTATGGTTGTTGCCCCCCGTTCTCTTTGGGATTTTTTTTTCTTTTAAGAAAACGGAAAAAGAAAAGAAAATGTTTAGTCAACGTGAGTACAGTAAGTGATGGGATATAATGAAATTGGCCACTGTTAAGGGCAGTGGGTTTTACATTTGAACATTTTTGGTAGGTTGCCGACCAGCAATCAGCCATGTTTGGAGAGTGCTGCTTCCAGACAGGTGATGTGAAATTAACCATGGGAACTGGGACATTTTTGGATATTAACACTGGAAATAGCCCTCAACAGACTATTGGAGGTAAGTAGTTAGAATTTATCCTATTTATTAATAAACTATTACTTCTGTTCATATTTAACTTTTGTTATTTACTCTATTTTCCCATTTTGTAATATTCTCTAACATATTTTGTTATTCTTAAAGACAGTTAATTTTCATTTCCCCTTTTTTCCGTTTAAGTGAAAAGCATAAAAAGAATGATGTTACTGAAAAATTCAGGATATTATGGTCAGCTTTCTGGTTATTTTTCTATAATACATGTTATATTTGTTTAAAACTGCTTACTAGGTGCCAGGTGTGGTGGCTCACGCCTGTAATCCTAGCACTTTGAGTAGCCAAGGGGAGTGGATCACTTGAGGTCAGGAGTGTGAGACCAGCCTGACCAGCATGGTGAAACCCTGTCTTTACTAAAAATACAAAAAAAATCAGCGAGGTGTGGTGGCAGCTTCCTGTAATCCTAGCTACTCAGGAGGCTGAGGCAGGAGAATTGATTGAACTGGGAGGCAGAGGTTGCAGTGAGCTAAGATCAGGCCACTGTATTCCAGCCTGGGTGACACAGTGAGACTCTGTTTCAAAAAACCCAAAAAACAAAAAACAAACTCCTTAAGGGAATTCTGAATTTTTTTTTTTCTATTTGTTAAAAAATTATTTTGTGAATTTCTTCAGGCAGTAGTCCTCCAGTAGTGACCAGTGCAATGCATAATGACAATTGCTAAAAATTTGCTCTTTCTAATCGAACAAATCCTGGGATTTACAAACCAGGAAATCTAGATTGTGTAACTATACCCTGGAGGGCTGGGGGTTTTTAGTTTGAGCTCTATTTCCCTAACATGGTTACTAAGAGGTGGCTTAAAATGTCTTTTTCCAATCTTTTATCCCCCCTCAAGCTCTTCCTTTTCCCCTAACTAGGAAGCTGGAAGTTAGAAAATGTTGATAATCCTATTTGATTGTTTTTGTTTAGGAGCCTTGTTTGAAAACCACAGATAAGTACAATAGCATAGTTCTCTAGCAAACCAATTTCACAGTACCCTTTTATTTCTCAATTAACATATTTATTGCCATGTTTCTAGAGACATAGACATGCCTATAGCTAATAAAAACTAGTATTTATTGTTCATATTATGTGCCAGGCACTGTGCTAAGTTCTTTTTATATATTAACTCAGTTTGTTCATTTAGTAGCTCTCATGAGGTAGGCCATTTTATAGTTGAGGAAACTGAAGCTAAAAGGTTAGAGACTTGCAAGACTATAGCTAGTAAATGTAAGAGGGCTGGGGTTTGAACATACACGGTCTGACTTCAGAGGCACTTTGCAGTTTTTTGAGATAATCAAATCATTGCATTGTAGAAGTCACTATAATGAATTATTCATATATTTGACTTACATTCATTGTTTGCTTTGCAAGGCTTTTATCCATTAATTGGGTGGAAGATTGGGCAAGAAGTCGTATGCTTAGCTGAAAGCAATGCAGGAGACACTGGTACTGCCATAAAATGGGCTCAACAGTTAGGTAAGTTGTCTTTTAAACAGACTTCACAGGCCAGACCTAAAGAATTCAAGAATGCCACAGGATTGCAGATGAGTAGAGAACAAATGGATTGGTCAAACGAAACACTAAAATCAAATGACATTTGTTAAAAGAAAATAGAAAATATTTTTATGATATCGAAATAATAAAAGGCTAGATATTAAAGACAGGAGCCATAAAGAAAAAGAATAACAGATTAATTAAATAAAATATTAGTGGGTAGGGAGAGATATGTCATAAGCAAAATTAAAAGACAAATTAAAAACAATTTGTAGCATATGTCAGAAAAATTAATATGACAAAAATGGGCAAAGGACAGAAGTACAGGTATTTCATGATCAAATGACTATAATGAAATGCTACTTACATATGATAATTAAAGAAATGCATGTTTAAAAAGTGGTATTACCCATCATTATCTATTGTCTATTGCCAGAGATTAATTTGATGCTGCTCAGCATTGGCGGATATGTAGAGAAAAAAGGATTCTTGTTTTGCATTGAGACACATGTTAATTAGTACGGTCTTTCTGAAGGACACCCAAACAATATGTATCATTTTATAGAGTGCAGACCTTTTGCACTCAATTTTATTCCTTGTTTCTTATGAAAATAATAATACTTGTGTGTAAAGATGTGTATACATGGGTGTTTAATACAGCAGTTGGAAATATGTTCTGTCTAATAAAGCATTAAGTAAATGTCATATATTGATACAGTGAAACTTTGTACAATAATATTAATAATGCTATAGCTGCGTATCTTATTGACATGGAACATTGTCTATGATACCTTAATAGGGGGATGAAGCAGTTATAGAATAGCCCATGTAAATATTTTTTGTTTCTTCTAACTGCATTATTGAAATATAATTCATATACCATATAGTTTTCCTATTTAAAATACCTATTTACTTATTAAAAATTTAAATGCTTATTTAATAATTTAATATTTTTTAGTATTGTCAGAGTGATGTAAACATTACCACAGTCTACTTTTAGAACATTTTTGTTTCCTCTAAAAGAAACTTCATATCCATTAGCAGTGACTATTTCCCCTAACTCCTTCTCCTACCCCTAGTCCTAAGCTATTATTAATATACTTTCTGCCTGTATGGATTTGCCTGTTCTGGACATTTTATATGGAATGGAATAGAATGCAATCATATAATATACAGTCTTTGTAACTGGCTTCTCTCACTCAGCATAATGTTTTCAAGGTTCACAAATGTAACATGTATCAGTACGTTATTTCTTTCTATAATTGAATAATATTTTATATAATACCTATGCCATTATTTATCTATTATTCAAATGTCCATTGATGGACATTGGGGCTGTTTCTACTTTTTTATTATTGTGAATAATGAATAGCCTGTATATATTGTATAATTATATATATAATATAACCATATTTCATGTATAAATTGTTATATACTGAAGTATTATCAGTGGTTATCTTTGATGATTAAATTATGGAGCAGACAGATTGGCAGATTAGTTGGCTAATTTGTACTGAACTGATTTGTTTAAAGACAAAGATAGTTCTCTTGGCATAAAGCATACTCTAGGAGGAAAATGCCAATCAATTTCTTCACTTCTGTGAGCCTATACCTCATTAGATGACTTATTAACAAAAAAAAAATTGCTTCAAAGCTCTTTATCCTTTAAAAATGTCTTCCTTTAACTTTGTTTCTTTTAATATTTTGGACATGTATTTTTGGAGAACTCTAGATTATCAGAAATAAAATATGTGGGTTACATATTTCATCCCTTTAAGTTACACCTTTTATTAATTTTACTCCTTCCCAGAGGATGCAAGGAAAAAGCAAGAGTCAATTTCACATTCATTAGTTGAAAAACAAAAATGATTCCAGAGTTTCACATGACATCGTATACACATTATCAATGGGAATCATTTCCACTGCTCACCTGGGTTGAGGCTTGTTCATTGTGATTCTCATATGGTGAAAACTCTTCTCTAGGAGATGGGGCTAAATGGCTCCGACCTCTAAAAGTGACCTGATTTCTTACAGAAACACAAATCTTTTCGAAGGTCAGGTTAATCTCCTGCGGGAAAATGAGACTATTGGTCTAACTGAATGGAGGTAGAGAATTCAGAGTTGAATTATTTACCTTAAAATTTAATTCATTTGGCGTAGCTAAATATTAGTGATATGTATTTGTCTGAAATTCACACACAAAAAACAACATTTATTTGAATATATCTCTTTCTGAAAATTCACTTAAATGGGTATATTCCACAAAATAACTAAATTATCTTCATGATTAACACCATATATAAAAGCCTGAGTAACCTTGTCATTTCCTTGAAGATTGTATACTCTGCCGGCTCTGCGCCTTTATGTCTTTGTGTAACATGCCAGGCTGTTCCCCTCTAAATGGTGGTTTCCTTCCACCCAGTTACTGAGTTGAATAACTCAGGCTCAAGTATAAATGCCGTTTTAAACTGGTCTCATCTTGATTTTTGGATTTGTTTTTAAATCTTTTTCACACCGCTTCTCTTTCACTGTTTCCCTTTATCCTCCTATGTTAACTGCCACATTTGGATCCCCACATTTGATTATCTCTGTTCTTTTTAATTTGGTCCATTTCTAGCCCTGATTGCTCTTTGTTCTATTTTTCTATCTGAGTCTTATAAATATGCTCATGTTTTCAGGTTTTTTTCAGTTAACAAGTAATCGAGTACTTGGTATGTGCCTGGAGCTGTCTGTGTTGGGAGGATACCAGCAACACTCCTTGCCCTTATGGAGGTTACAGTCTAGCAGGAAAGACATTCATTAAATGGACAATTAAAAAAAAAAATTGGTTGGTTGTGATAGCACATACTTGTAGTTCCAGGTACTTGAGAGGCTGAGGCAAGAGGATCACTCAAGCCCAGAAGTTTGAGACCAGCCTCGGCAACACAATGAGACTCCACCTCTATATAGTTGAAAGAAAGAAAGAGAGAGAGAGAGAGAGAGAGAGAGGAGAAGAGAAGACAAGAAAGAAAGAAGAAGGAAAAAGAAGGAAAGAAAAAGAGAAAGCATTAGTGTTAAGCATTAGAAAGGAGAAGTGATAGCAAGATGAGTGATTCCTTTCTAAAGGGGGACTTTGTGTAGTCTGGAGAATCAGAAGGCTTCTTTAAAGAAGTGATGTTTCAGCTGAATGCTGCATGAAGAATAATAAAAATGGCTGGACAGGTGGGAGAAGCAGTTGGTCAAGGAATGATCTGAGCAGAGAGGACCAGTGTAGAAGGCCTTGAGCAGGGAGCATTACTTCTATAAGGAACTGAAAGAATGCCTTATTTCTTTTCTACAGTAGTGACAGTTTCCAATTCTGCTGTTCTCTAGTAACAAGGGTCAGGGGACATCTTTTCTGCAGCAGTGTCACTTTTAATTGTTGTGTCACACCTGCTTGCTCTAGTCAATCCCCATAAGACTCCTGATACATGTTTAAAATTACCCAAGACTCTTGTTGCCTAGAAATAATGGAAACCGGTTCCTTATCTCAGGGTACCTTCCCCAAGAGATACAGTCTCCCACATTAGAGAAGATGAGATAAACGCTCTTTCCTTTATGAACTAATTCTAAATGATGGTGACTAGTTACATGTTGCTTATAGTGAGTAGGATTTAGAGAGGATGGTGGTCTTAATTCATGGTCCTGCCTGCCTCTCTGCTTCCTGCTGGGATGACACAGTAAAATAAGTATGGCTTGCTGCTGGAGTTGGACTGGAGCCTAAACATGGATGAAGCCTTGAGTTCTCAAGCAGACTGTGCAGACCCAGGATCTGTGGAGGGCACCATCTGGATGTTATTGGTGAAAATGCTAGTAGCTGGTAAAGATGCTGTTAATATTCTCTAGGGGTGCAGCCTGCTGAACTATGCCATATCCCATTAGCACATGGAGAAGAAAGAGCTGGCCTGGTCCATCCCTGAGAGAGCCTGCTGGTGGTGGACACATCAGTGTGTTTGTTCTGAACTGCTCCCCTTCCAAGGAGAGTCTAGGCTCTAGACTGTCTCTAGACTTTCATACTCACAGCTAGAGAACTCAATAGTTGAAGGTATTCACTTCTTTACCTCTCACTGCCTATCCCCCAAAAAACCTGACCTTAAAGAGAGCACAAAGTCTTTAAGAGCATACCTTGAAGGAGGGTGAACAAGCTCAACCAACTGTAAACAAGTGGCTCCTACAGAGGCAGACATAAAGGAAGAAACAAGATTAAAACAACATAAAGAATAATCACAGGGCATGGTAATAGAATTAAAAGCAAAAAAAATAAAAGAAAAACCTAGTGAAAATTCTTAAAGGAATAACAGAAGATATTGCAAAGAAATGTTTGGAAAACATGAGTTTTGAAGAACAAAAGCTATACTATATAAAAATGTAAAATTTAATAGAAAGTCAAATGGACAGTACTGAAAACCCAAATAGGGATCAGGAATAGTTCTAATTTTATTTTATTTTGAGATGGAATCTCACTCTATCACCCAGGCTGGAATGCAATGGCAAGATCTTGGCTCACTGCAACCTCCGCCTCCTGGGTTCTAGCAATTCTCCTGCCTTAGCCTCCCAAGTAGCTAGGATTACAGGCATGCGCCACCATGCTGGGCTATTTTATTTTTATTTTTATTTATTTATTTATTTATTTTTGAGACAGAGCCTTGCTCTGTCACCCAGGCTGGAGTGCAATGGCACCGTCTCAGCTCACTGCAACCTCTACCTCCCAGGTTCAAGTGATTCTCCTGCCTCAGCCTCCTGAGTAGCTGGGTTTACAGGCACCTGCCACCATGCCCAGCTAATTTTTGTATTTTTAGTAGAGGTAGGGTTTCACCATGTTGGCCAGACTGGTCTCAAACTCCTGACCTCATGATCTGCGCACCTCAGCCTCCCAAAGTGCTGGGATTACAGGCATGAGCCACCGTATCCGGCCTAATTTATCTTTAGTAGAGACAGGGTTTCACCATGTTGGCCAGGCTGGTCTTGAATTCCTGACCTCAGGTGAACCACTTGCCTCGGCCTCTCAAAGCGCTGGGATTACAGGTGTGAGCCACTGCATCTGGCCAGGAATAATTTAAAAACAAAAAAGAAATATAGAAAAAACAATTGAAAGGCAAGAGACGTAGAGGAAAGACTGGCACAACAAAAAATGTGAATGATAATTTTTTTTCTGAAATATTACTTTTCCAGAAAGAGGAAAATAAATGAAAAAATAATAATAAAAGAAATAATTTAAAATAAACTTCCCTGAGCCAAGGAAAGACCTGAGTGTTCAGACTGAATTGGCTTACTGAGTTAAAAGAAAGTAACAGACAGCCATATGTAGATGACTGTCTGGATCTCCAGGATAAAGTAAAGCTTTAAAATAGAATAGTTGGCCGGGCATGGTGGCTCACGCCTATAATCCCAGCACTTTGGGAGGCCGAGGTGGGTGGATCACGAGGTCAAGAGATCGAGACCATACTGGTCAACATGGTGAAACCCCGTCTCTACTGAAAATACAAAAAATTAGCTGAGCATGGTGGCACACGCCTGTAGTCCCAGCTACTTGGAAGGCTGAGGCAGAAGAATTGCTTGAACCCAGGAGGCGGAGGTTGTGGTGAGCCAAGATCTCACCATTGCACTCCAGCCTGGGTAACAAGAGCGAAACTCCGTCTCAAAAAAAAAAAAAAAAGGAAAAAAAAATAAAAAATAAAATAAAATAGAATAGTTTATTTAAAAAGAAGACAATATCAATTATTGGCAGGAAGATAGGGTGACTGGAACTGTCATGCTGCTGGCAAGAGTCTTAAATTGGTAGAGCCACTTTGAAAAACTATTTGGCAGTATCTGTTAAAGCTGGTTCTAAATGTGAAGACCTTAGAACTGCCCATTCCATTCCTTTGTGTTAATAAACAGAAATGTATACATATGGCCACCGAAAAGAATGTACATGAGTGTTCATTGGGATCTGTTTATATTAGCCGAACACTGGGAATTACCCAGATGTATGTCGGCAATAGAGTAGACTGATAAATTGTCTATGGTCACATAATGGAAGACGATATAGAGGTGAGAATGCATGGAGTACAACTACATATAACAGTGTAAATGAATATCACAAGCATGATGTTTAACAAAAGAAGTTTGTATCTTAACCTGGGTTTGAGTTACCTGGGTGTATTCACACTGTGAAAACTCACCTAGCTATATGCACTTAGGATTTGTGCATTTTTTAAGTCTGTATTATCATATACTTCAGTAAAAGTTTACTAAATTAATTAAGTCTTGGTTTTTTTGTTTGCTTGTTTTTTAATAATTGACTTTTAATATATCTGTTACTGGCCCTTTATTGAACTTACTAGATGAAGTAGTTTTTCAGTTAATTCTCTTGAGTATTATATTGTAGGTAGATGATACTTTCTTCAGAAACCTAGGATGGCTCTTATCTTTCAAAGAATAATTTTTTTAATGCCAAAAATCATGCATAGAATTGATTTTTTAAACAGCCCAAATATCTTCAAAGGAAAAAGTAAGACCTGCTGCATACAGAGCCTATCTAAGAGGGCCTTCTGTCTCCTGTCTCCCTTCTATGGGCCTGTAAACCTATGCAGCATGAGAATTCAGATAGTACCAGAACAGAATGGTCTTTGTGTTGACCCTTTTAAGTGAGCAACCTTTTACATTATATTCATAATAAATGTTGATGCAGGTAAATACTATCATGTAACATAATTCTGTTTGTGCCTCTCCAACCCCTTCATTTTGTTTTAGGGTTTTTTGTTGTTTGTTTGTTTGTTTTTGCAGACCTCTTCACAGATGCTGCTGAGACTGAAAAAATGGCCAAAAGTTTGGAGGATTCTGAAGGAGTTTGTTTTGTTCCATCTTTTAGTGGATTACAGGTATTTTTTTTTAAGTCAATGGCAATTACAGATATTTTCCTGCCACACCCAAACTTATATATCTACCACTCTGTTACCTTAAAATTTGAGCACTGAACCAAACTAAGATGAAAGCTGCATTTTAGGGCTGAGAAGTTATGTTCTGACGGAGCATAAATTCCATGAGGGAGCAGAGCATCCTGAGTGTGAGCGTGGCTCTGCTGGCTTGGCTTGTGCTGATAGAATTCAGCTGACTTCTGCTTAGAACTGTGTGGAACCTAAGAGTTGGCAGTTTTATCATAGAACTTTTACATAAGACTTAGTATTACTTTATCATGACCAAAAATAGCCATTTCCCAGTGGGGGAAAATATATTGGTAAATTTGCATTATTTACTTAGAGAAAATAGGCCATTGAGAAGAGAAATAATGTCAAGGTACATACCTCACACACATGCATATGTATGTATGTATTTTGCTGTTGTACATTTGTAAGTTTTACTAACATTTTAAAAAATTCAAAATCTCTTTTCATTAATTGTCGTGGTGGAGTATTGGTTACTTTGCCTATTCAAAAAATGAACCTAGTAAAAGACTTGATTTGATAACATTTAACTTTGTATTTAATTGAAAGATCTCTGATACTGATTTTAGTTTTAGATATTATTACAAATACTCTTTTTTTTTGAAACTGTGTCTTGCTTTCTCGCCAGTATGGCGTGCAGTGGTGCTCACTTCAGGTGATCCACCCGCATCAGCCTCTCAAAGTGCAGGATTACAGGTGTGGGCCACCATGCCCAGCCTGTTTTTCATTTTTGTGTCCCAGAATTGTCTTACATCTCTGGAGATTCAAAGATGAATAGAAACCTCATCTGATTAATACATACTTCCATCTCAAGATTTTGACTCTGTTGAAAACATGTTTGGCTGGATTATTTCTGATATTAGGCAGTTAGACTATTAAGCTAAGAGAGAAGAGTGTAGTGGTGTTTTTTTTTAGACCCTGTCTTGCTTTGTCACCTAGGCTGGAGTGCAGTATTGCGATCATGGCTCACTACAGCCTCAACTTCTGTGCACAGGCAATCCTCCAACCTCAGCCTCCTGAGTAGCTATGACTACAGGTGCATACCACCATGCCCAGCTAATATTTAAAGTTTTTTTGAAGATGGCATCTTGTTTTGTTGCCCAGGATGGTCTTGAATTCCTGGGCTGAAGCAATTCTCCCTCCTTGATCTCCCAGAGTGCTAGGATTACAGGTGCGCACTACCACACCTGGCTAGAGTATAGTTTTAATGTCAGACAACATATTTGATTTCAGTTATGACACTGAAAAGTACATTTTTGTAGAAAGCTATTCTACATAGTACAACGTAGAAAGCTATTCTACATAGCAAACAATTTTAGTGTAAAAACTACAGCTGAAGAAGGGGGATTTCTGTGATTGCTCTTCATTTTCCACATTTATAAAGCTAAGCATTTAATAATTTGTTACTATACGCTTCAGTTCCTCATTTTGGCATAAATGCAAACAGAAGGTCTAGCTAAGTACAGTAACTATGTGACTCAATATCGTTTAAGTGCTGTTAAAAAGTTATCCCAATTTTTAGCATAATCTTTGGACTATCTTTTATTTTTAAATTATTTAATCATAGCATTATTTTCTTCTAACGTGGCTATGTTTTTATTGTATAATATTTCCTCAAGTCCATAGATGTAATTTAGAACAATAATAATACATTCTTATTATTTCTTACTGTAGGCTCCATTAAATGACCCCTGGGCATGTGCCTCTTTCATGGGTTTGAAGCCTTCCACCAGTAAATACCATCTCGTACGAGCAATATTGGAGTCACTTGCTTTCAGGTATGAAAACCTGCCCTAAACTTCCCATTCCCCATATAATATTGCCATGTCTGTTGCCACACTCGGCCTCTTAATTTTAATTAAATTCTTTAATTTAAATTTTTTGCTTATTTTATATTATATATAATATGTTCTTTGTGCTAATTTCCATGGTATCTCTTATTTTTTTAGTATTTAAGGTACCAATACCACTCAGATTTGATATCTGGAAATTGAAGGATTTTTTTAAATCAAATTTCTTAAGCATGCAAGATTCAAAATTTAGATTTTCAAAGATTTAGTATCCTTATTCATGAAGGAGAATTTCAAGTAATAATGCTTCTGTTGTACCCAAAAATTGAGTCATCAGAATTATTTTTCATGCACATTTCCCTGTAATCTTTTTGTTATGGGACAGGTGTAAATTATTAAAATTAAGAATGAGGCTGTCATGAATATGGGATGTTTGTAACATTTAAAATAAAATTTTCTTTCTTTCTTTCTTTTTTTTTTTTTTTACATAAGATGGGGTTTCACCATGTTGGTCAGGCTGGTCTTGAACTCCCGACCTCAGGTGATCCGCCTGCCTTGGCCTCCAAAGTGCTTGGATTGTAGAATGGTAATAGATAAAATTTAGTTGTAAAATATAAATTATGCCTTCTTACATGAAGGGAAAGAAACACAACAACCTGCACTTCTTGCTTGAGTATCTATCTGTTATACAGTTTATATTTAGCATAAGTTATTTAATATTTTGTTTTGTACATTTCATAAATATCATATAAATAAAACTATAGTTTTTTTGAGATCAGAATACAATAGTGAATTATTATGATATGAATTTCTTCTAAATAGTTACCTTGTGTCTTAACTAGAAACAAACAGTTATATGAGATGATGCAGAAGGAGATTCATATTCCTGTAACAAAAATCCGGTATGTAAAGTTTATTTCTAATAGATTTCATTAGAAATTAGAAGTAAGTGGTAGCTGCTATGAGCTACCACTCATTTCTTTTTGAGATCCTGAATAATTCATCATTATTGATGATGATTTGAAATCCTCCATAATCATGGAGGATTTCAAAAATAACTTCTGCCTAGCTCCTTCACAACAAAATTCTTTTTTTTTTAAATTGCGACGGAGTCTCGCTGTGTTGCCCAGGCTGGAGTGCAGTGGCGTGATCTCAGCTCACTGTAGCCTCTGCCACCCGGGTTCAAGTGATTCTCATGCCTCACCTTCCCAAGTAGCTGGGACTACAGACATGTGCCACCACGTCTGGCTAACTTTTTTGTATTTTTAGTAGTGATGGGATTTTACCATGTTGGCCAGGCTGGTGTTGAACTCCTGACCTCAAGTGACCTGCCCTCTTCAGCTTCCCACAGTGCTGGGATTACAGGCGTGAGACAACGTGTCCAGCCACAACAAAATTCTTGGTCATAGGAATTTGGAGAGAAAAGGAGAACTAATTATGGGTCTATGGAGAATATATTGCAATATCAAATTTGGGTGCATCTTGGCACTCATGTGTGTATTATATAAATCTTTAAAATCTCTTTTTTGGGTGTGTGGCTATCCTTTGGGCATGTAAGCATCAAACTTCTTGACTTTTTTCCTGTGATAGCTAAGTGAATTTTTATGTTGCTGTAGTTTATTATACCTGGCCTGTTTCAAACTAGTCCACTAAGACAAACAAGGGCAGGTGAGAAAATTGATGGTAGAAATAAAGAAAATGTTTAAAGATTACCCAGTAGGATCCTCTGTCATTAGGTTAATGCTAAGTGATATAATTTTAGAATTAAAAAGTCAAATTTATAAAATAAAATCAAGGATTTCAGAAAAAATATATGGGCCACTGAAAAAGAATGATGCTTTTGTTGTAGTAATTCATCTTACATATATTTTGTTCCCCACAGGGCAGATGGAGGAGTTTGTAAGAACAGTTTTATCATGCAGATGACTTCAGACTTGATTAATGAGAATATAGACAGACCTGCTGACATTGACATGTCGTGCCTGGGGGCAGCTTCTCTAGCTGGTCTTGCTGTTGGTATGTGTGAAGTTTATAAAAACGGGAGCTTTCTTGCAAACTGTTTCTTACAGATAGCCTTTCTCCTCTCAAATCACAAAATTCTAGAGAAGCTGAAAAGCCTTCGTGTCCATCAAACTCCATATACACATGCATAGTGCTCACAAAATATCCTGTTGACTTCCTGTGTTGGTAAGTCTGGCTGCACCTCTTCTTACCTCACTCCTTCAGTCAGAAGTATGAGACAAGGACAGTTAATTCTCAGCTGTGTCAGTCTCTAGCAAGAGAGAGTCTCTGGGTAAACTTTCTGGTTAGATAGTGTTAAAGAAAAACATTATTCAGTGACACTTATTAAAGAACATTAAGGTGAGCTGGGTGCAGTGACTCATGCCTGTAATCCCAGCACTTTGGGAGGCCGAGGCGGGTGGATCACCTGAGGTCAGGAGTTCGAGACCAGCCTGGCTAACATGGTGAAACTCCGTCCCTACTAAAAATACAAAAATTAGCTGGGAATGGTGGCACATGCCTGTAGTCTCAGCTACTTGGGAGGCTAAGACAGGAGAATTGCTTGAACCTGGGAAGGGGGAGGTTGCAGTGAGCAGAGATCATGCCACTGCATTCCAACCTGGGTGACAGAGCAAGACTCTGTCTTCCCCCATCCCAAAAAAGGAGGACTATCAAGATAGGTATAGGGACTCCTTCAGTGGGATCTTATGGTGGGAGAGAGAGATTAGGCTCAACTTTAAATACAATAAGGAAAAGTGAAAAATTATAGCCAAAGAGCAGAGTGACAGTCAGTGGATGGAAAATTACTAAAAGGAAACATTGAGGTAAGGGGAAATTCTTGCTAATCATCCTAATAACATTCTCAAGAAGGCAGGCCAGGGTGATCAGATATCATCTAGAGGATGTTGGAGGATGAGATATCGAGGTTGATCAGAAATTGAGGATAGGAGATTCTGGCTACACTGATTTAGCAGAATTCCTGCTAAAATTATGCAGAGATGACCATGGATATCCAAAAATCGAGGCCTAGTCAGAAAAGAGCTTGAAAGAGTCTGAGTGGAGTTTGGTCAAGGAGGAAACTTTGCCAGTAGGTTTGCCGTTGGCATTAGAAACCACTCTATTCTTTTATTTATTGAGCAACATTTGTGGAGCACCTGCTACATAACAATCACTGCTGGCAATAAAGAGATTAAAAGTTATAGCCTCAGATCTCTGGTGGGAAGAGACAGGTAAATCAAGTGATTATTATGTTTGCTTGATAAAGCCAGTGAACAGTGACAGTATTAAGGAAGTGGTCTAGGCTTCCCAGAAAAGAGCACATATAGTTCAATTTTGAAGGGCCTAGCAGAGAGGTGAGGAGAGGGTAAGAAATGGGTGGTTCAGTATCCCTATTGCAACTCATGCAAAGGCATTGGTAAAGGATGGGGGTACTGATATGGTGAGAGTAAGAAGGGAGTGGGAGAGGTACATAGAGGTCCAGTTGTGGCAACTCCTCATAAAGAGGAGTTCAGACCTGATTCTGAAGACACCAGAGAGCCACTAAAGAATTTTAAGTACAGGAGGAACATAGAAAGATCTGCATTTGAACAGATCACTTTGACAATTAGTGAAAAGATCAGTGAGGAGGAATAAGAATGGAAGTAGGAATGTCAATTAAACGACCCCCTAAGGGCCGGGCACAGTGGCTCATGCCTGTAATCCCAGAACTTTGTGAGGCCAAGGTGGGCCGATCACAAGGTCAGGAGTTTGAGACCAGCCTGGCCAATATAGTGAAACTCTGTCTCTACTAAAAATACAAAAATTAGCCAGGCATGGTGGCGAGCACCTGTAGTCTCAGCTATTCAGGAGGCTGAGGCAGGAGAATTGCTTGAACCCGGGAGGCAGAGGCTGCAGTGAGCTGAGATTGTACCACTGCACTGCAGCCTGGGCAACAGAGTGAGACTCTATCTCAAAAACAAACAAAAAAATGACCCCCCAGGAAGCAGGATGATGCCTTGGACACTGGGAGTATTTTAATGTGTTTCTTTCTTGGGGGTGTTTGGTACAAAATAAGATACTTTACATTTGACAGTTTTATGCTAATAGTGTATTAAAGTTACAAAAAGCCTGAAATCTTGGTAAATTCAGCTTAAACTTGATTCTACTAAAAATCTGTTAATTTTGAATAAAATTGAAACAGTTACTTTCATTTGTTCATTGATGAATATTTAATTTAAATTGAAGAAAATAAACTTTGCCTTAAATAATCAGTCCCATTTGCACATTTGAACTCCTTCGTATTCCAACTCCTATAAATTTAATATGGTCAATTTTCCTCTTATTACTTTCACATCTCTGATTGAGCAAACTCAGAACTATAACAAGGTAACTCAAATACTTAAACAACACATTGAATAAATTAAGCCATAATTACAGTAAATCAAGTTCTCATAAGCATTCTTATAGTTATGTTAATAGATTCTTCTACACTTTTCACGTTGTAAGACTCAATAAGTCAGATTCTCTTGAACGTTTAAAATGCTTTAAGTAACGAACACATGCAGCTTTGTTGTTGTTGTTGTTTTGAGGTGGAGTCTCACTCTGTCACCCAGGCTGGAGTGCATTGTTGCAATCTCAGCTCACTGCAATCTCTGGTTCCAGGGTTCAAGCAATTCTCCTGCCTCAGCCTCCCAAGTAGCTGGGACTGCAGGCAGACGCCACCACACCTGGCTAATTTTTGTGTTTTTAGTAGAGATGGGGTTTCGCCATGTTGGCCAAGCTGGTCTTGAACTCCTGACCTCAGGTGATCCACCCCCCTTGGCCTCCCAAAGTGCTGGGATCACAGGGTGAGCCACCGTGCCAAGCCCCACATGCAAGTTATTTTTATACATAACACAGTGACTTGAGTTTTATCTATGTCATTATATCTATATTTAATTTCAAATCTTTGCTTCTATCTTAGAAATGTGAGACTATATATAGCCTCTGTATTTTACAGATTTACCCAGAAATTGGATTTGCTCTATACACACTTAATAAAATGACTTATAAATATATATACTTTTAAATGTAAACAATAAATTCTGGAAATGAAGATTTCAAGAAACACATTTATTTTCCTGATTAGATTTATCTAACTATAGTATATTGATGAAAACTTTTTTCTTTAAAAACTTGTCTACATTAATACTTTATTTATATATTTATGTATTATTTATTTATTTGTTGAGATGGAGTCTCACTCTGTAGCCCAAGCTGGAGAGCAGTGAGGCCATCCCAGGTCACTGCAACCTCCACTTCCCGGGCTCAAGCTATTCTTGTGCCTCAGTCTACTGGGTAGCTGGGATTACAGGCACACGCCACCGTGCTCAGCTAATTTTCTATATTTTAGTAGACAAGAGTTTCACCATGTTGCCCAAGGTGGTCTCAAACTCCTGAGCTCAGAGGATCTGCCTGCCTCAGCTTCCCAAAGTGCTGGGATTACAGGTATGAGCCACTGCACTTGGCCTACATTAATACCTTTAAACACAGATAGTCTAAAATGTTGAAAGAATATGACCTGACAACATTTTAGAAAAGAGAATTTAATGTGTCAGTTTTATTGGTAAGAGAAAATGTACTTCACGAGGATTTGTAGACTGTTTCAAAAGAGGTACAATAGACCTCTCGGTGAAATGCACCAAACTTCCTGATAAGACACCTGTATCATTTCAGACTACTTATGATCTTAGTTATAAATGTTCTCGCTGGGTGCCATGGCTCACACCTATAATCCCAAGTGCTTTGGGAGGCCAAGGAGGGCAGATCACTTGAGGCCAGGAGTTTGAGACCAGGCTGGCCAACATGGCGAAACCCGTCTCTACTAAAAGCACAAATTAGCCAGGCATGGTGCTGCATGCCTGTGGTCCCAGTTACTCCAGAGTCCAAGGCAGGAGACTTGCTTGAGCCTGGGAGGCGGAAGTTGCAATGAGCTGAGATTGTGCCACTGCACTCCAGCCTGAGACAGAATAAGACTCTATCTCGAAAAAACAAAAGTTCTCATGCTTTTTATTATAAATCATACGATCCTTCCTGCAAAGAGCAATCTATGCTAGGACTACAAAATGATCGTGGACTGGAATTTAAATAAATAGTATAAAATGCTATAGTTCGAAAGAGAAACTATTTTATTAATACCCAATTTGAATTTTATGCATATTCCAGAGAGTTGCCTTTTACCTTAAAATGTAAGACAAAAATCTTAATTTATCTTCATTTATTTTAATTGCATAAAAAGAAAATATCCTGTTTTTTTTCTTTGTCTTCTTTTTTTCTTTTTTTAGAGACAGAGCCTTGCTCTGTTACCCAGGCTGGAGTGTACAGTGATGCGATCATAGCTCACTGTAGCCTTGAACTCCTAAGCAGGTGATCTTCCCACCTCAGTCTCCCAAAGCACTGGGATTGTAGGCATGAACCACTGTGCTTGGCCAGAAAATATACTGTTTTTCACTTGTGATTTTAAAAATAATAGCAAGTTATGAAATTAAATGATGGCATAGAGTAGCTGCTTTAGAAGTGATGTGTGGTGTCTTACCACACAGAAACTGAACTGAAAGTTAGAAACCAAAAGACTTGAAAATCCTGGTATAATTGTTTTCAGGAATGATCAATCTAACAAAATTCAGAAGTAACAAGGTATTTTGGATTGTTTTAAAAACAGTAATTATCTTTGTACCATCAACTCACATAGGTTTGGATAAACTTTATGGATTCATGATTTGCCTTAAAATTTGAGAATAATTTTTTTATCTATAGGGTTTTGGACTGACAAGGAGGAACTAAAGAAACTGAGACAAAGTGAAGTGGTTTTCAAGCCACAGAAGAAATGTCAAGAATATGAAACGAGTATGGAAAACTGGGCCAAAGCAGTGAAACGCTCCATGAATTGGTATAACAAGACATAGCACTAAATGAAATGACCAAAGCCATGGCTGGTTTATGTGATGTGCAGATGAGGTAAAGCTCAGGGATGACCAATATGACAATGACTGACAAGAGAAAATTTTAAATAAGTTTCATAACTTAAGAGAAGCAGCATTACTTTTAAAAAACAAAACAAAAATCTCATTTTTCCCCTAAATCGTGGTAAGGCAGCAATACCTCAAAACTTTATGTCTTCTATTTTGTAGCAAATTCCAAAGGACATTAGTCATTTCCAACCATATTTTGACAGTTATGGGTCTGCTTCCTTTTTATACTGGGTCAGTGGTACATAGGAACATAATGATTTACCATGCAAGCTAATAGTACTGGGTCAAGCACCATGCACGTATTGTTCCAAAATTATGTGAAACGTATTTCTTTAATTCTTTAAAATTAAGCGAGCTATTTGAAGTACATGTAGCTAAAAATAAAGAATAACTCAGAAAATGTGGAATTTTGAAACATTAATATTTTATGTTTAAAGCCATAGTTTTCTAATATATCCAAATATGAGCTTAATATGTCCCTCTCAGATAAGCTTATGAGTTAGTTAATGCTTTCCTTTACTGGTCTTAAAGACACTGCCTTAATTTTTCCTTGTTTAACCAAAATCTGAGCATTCTTTCTATGTTGAAATCACTGAAAAACTAATTTTAGTTAATGAACTAAAAAGAATATTGATTTTTAGAAACAAAAAAATACTACTTATTTTCTTTCTTAAATAACATTTCTTTCAAAAACTTCTGGCTGAAGTATAACATGCTGGTAGTTAAGGTAAATCTTGCCTTTCTCTTGTTCTTTATCTTCCTTCGTAGTTTAAATGCTTGTATAAATAATGTCTTTTGTTTTTATTAAGTGCCTGATTGACAGAACTTAATTTAAAGAAAGTGCCCTAATTTATTGACCACTTAAGAATTGCCTTTATTGGGATATTTTTTTGTTCCTGCATCTCTTTGATGTTTGTTCAGTCTGCTCATCCCTCTGAGTATGTGCGGTGGATAGCTGAGAGAGGGGAGGAGAGTGTGTCTGTGCTCACGATTGCCCTTCAGCCACTCAGCCAGAGATCCACAGGGAGCAGCAAGGACAGTCTCACATTCTCAGACTTTCCTGCAAGAAACAAGAGGAGTAAGTTGTGAGTAGTGTCAAACTGGATATAGAATTGTCCTAAGGCAGTTGACCCCACCTTCCAACATGTTTTCACTTTATTTGCCGCTCCTACATTTGCGGTAAGTTCCCTTTGGATCTGCAGCAATAATGACTTTATTTCTCTCTTGGTCAGGATTTATCACATAAAATCCGTTTATTACAAAACTAGGTATTCTAGTTACATAATAATGTAACTAAAGGAGAGACTTATAGAGAATTTTGTTTTTGCTGTCATATATGTCCATTTTGGAGACAGATACGATAGAACTAGAAGTTAAATTGCATTTCTGCAGGTTCCATTTAAATGAACTTCAAGTATCTTAATTATTAAATTTTCTGATCAAGGCATTGTAGCAAATATATAGTATCATTAAATCTATTAATTAAGATTTGGAAATTTTTTTTATTAATAAATAGAGGTGTTTTATTTACTGTAAAAAGTCAAGCCTCATTACGTAGATAAATCTTTTTATTCTTTCCCCTGTTTGCATCCTTTCTATAAAGCTTAGTCACCAATTAAAGGCTTCCTGTCAAAATCACATGGAAGCTGCTCTGCTGTTTTACTGTTACACATTCTATTTCTCAGTAAGTGTAATTTTTTTCTTTTACTTTTTTTTTGTAGAGACAGGGTCTTGCTATGTTGCCCAGAGTAGTCTTTAATTCCTGGCTTCAAGTGATCCTCCCACCTTGGTTTCCTAAAGTGCTGAGATTGCAGCCGTTGCCACTGCACCCAGCCAATGGGTGTAATTTCATAGGAAACAATTCTTTTTGTTAAAATATACTGAATTGTCATATTAATACCTGAAAATTTGTTAGTTCACTTCTTTTCCATGTTCTTCTTTCCCAACATATGACCACAAAGTAAAGGATAAATAATTTGGGTTGGGCAGAGTGGCTCACGCACTTTGGGAGGCCGAGGTGGGCAGATCATTTAAGGTCAGAAGTTCGATACCAGCCTGATGAACACGGTGAAAACTTGTCTCCACTAAAATACAAACATTAGCTAGGCGTGGTGCCACAATCCTGTAATCCCAGCTACTTGGGAGGCTGAAGCAGGAGAATCACTTGAATCTGGGAGGTGGAGGTTGCAGTGAGCCGAGATCATGCCATTGCACTCCAGCCTGGGCAACAAGAGCAAAACTCCATCTCAAAAAAAAAAAAAGAATCAGTACTTTTTAGATAATGTTGGAAAGTAACTTTGAATGTCTCTCATCGGAATTCAGCATCTTCTCAACTATCAGTGGCTATTTTTTTCTTCTGTGAATCTAAAAACTAATATTTTATTTTTAATATTTCTGGCCATTTTTAGTGACAGTTTAGTAAATATTTTGTTAGACTTAACCAACATCAGAAACATGACCACATTTGCTTTTGTGGTTGCAGAAACAGTTGATAAGATCAATTAAGCAACAAAGTTGTCCTTTCTTTTTTTTTTGAGACAAGGTCTTGCTCTGTCACCCAGGCTGGAATGCAGTGGCACAATCTTGGCTCACTACAACCTCCGCCTCCTAGGCTCAAGCAATCCTCTTGCCTCAGCCTCCCAAGTAGCTGGGATTACAGGTACACATCGCCATGCCCAGCTGATTTTTATATTTTTAGTAGAGATGGGGTTTTACCATGTTGGCCAGGCTGGTCTCAAACTCCTGACCTTGTGATCCACCCACTTCAGCCTCCCAAAGTGCTGGGATTACAGGTGTGAACCACTGTGCCTGGCCTATCTGTCTTCCAAGTTTATTTTTCATTTGTATGCTGATATTTAAAGTTTAGAAAAATATGTGCTATTTCTCAGCATGTTTTATTTTCCCTTTATGGATCTATCACATATTTTTAGGAGGTCTGCAGCTATCTCATCAAGGAAGAGAATGTTCCTGTTCAATCTATCTTAAAGTGCTACTAATTGCTTTTATACTATAGACTTACTGATTTTTTCATCTTTTGTATCCAACTATGGCATGATTTCCCAATCTCATCACTGACATTTTGGACTGGCTAATTCTTTATTTTGGGATGCTATGCTGTACATGAAAGGATGTTTAGCAGTATCCCTGACCTCTGCCCTCTAGCTGCAAGAAGCATCCCCTTAGTTGTTATAACCAAAAATATCTTCAAACATTGCCAGTCTGAGAGGCAAAATTGCCCCCAGTGAGAGCCACTGATAGAGGCTGTTAGAAGAAAATTGAAGACTCGGTGAATATAGTGTCATACCACTTTTCTTTTTGCCTCATTTTACCTTGAAATGGCTGTTAGCAAAAAAAAGAGGTAGTCATGTCTTGAAATAAATAGGGTTTCTATTTTGCTGATTAACAAAGAAAAAAATTCTCACCCGGGCATAGTGGCTCACGCCTGTAATCCTAGCACCTTGGGAGGCCAAGGCAGGCAGATCACTTCAGCTCAGGAGTTCAGCCTGCGCAGCCTGCGCAACCTGGCAAATCCCCATCTCTACAAAAAATGTACAAATTAGCTGGGTGATAGTCCCAGCTACTTGGAGGGCTGAAGTGGGAAGATCACATGAGCTCCAGGAGGTGGAGTCTGCAGTGAGCCAAGATCATGTCACTGTACTCTAGCCTGGGTGACAAAGTAAGACCCTGTCTAAATAAATAAATAACTCGTTATAATTGTCTTCTGATGTTTTCATCCACCCAGCACCATCTCTGCAGCCTTAATTACTGGAGTAGGTCCATGATTTCAGTGTAGGGTTAATGTATTTTGCAGATCATCTTTTATTTGACTTGCTTTTTTGCTTCCTTTTCATGTCTGAACAAAGGAGATGATGATTCTCTTTAATCCGCCTTCTGTGCAAACCTCTACCAGACTGGAAGCTCCCTGAAAGCAGGAACTTTCTGCTTCCCCAGAACTTAGCACTGTGCTTTCATGTTTGTGGAATGAATTTTTACTTTATGTCTGTTAGTGCAACTTTGTACACATTTTATCCTTGATATTACATACATTTGTTGATAGGGAGCAATTTATATTTCTTGTGAGTAAAATGTTTCTGTTGAATTAAGAAGAACTACCCTGTAGTGAGAGCTAGAATCTTCATATTGTTTCTTCAAAATTTTTGGCCAAGCACAGTGACTCATGCCTGTAATCCCAGCACATTGGGAGGCTGAGACCAGAGGATCACTTGAAGCCAGGAGTTTAATTACAGCTTGGGCAGCAAAGCGAGACCTTGTTTCTACAAAAAAATTTTTTAATTAGCCAGGTGTGGTGGTATGCTTCTGTAGTCCCAGCTACTCGGGAGACTGAAGCAAGAGAATCTCTTGAACCCAGGAGTTGGAGGCTGCTATGAGCTATGATTGAGCCACTGCACTGCAGCCTGGGCAACAGCAAGGCCCTGTCTTAAACAATAAATAAAATTCTTAATATGTTTATATGTTTGAAAAAATATTTGTGTAGAGATACACATCTGTAAATACACATAGTTATATTAACTTTCAAAGGTTTAATTGAAGCCTTTCTCTTCACAGGTTGTATATAGTTGACTGCAGATGACTAACAGATTGAGTTTTAAGAGTGCCAAACGTTCTGGTGCTATAGGGAAGGAACTTCATAAATAGCCCCTCCTATAAGGGACCAGTTTTTAATTTAAAATAATCCAGCTCAGGAGCCTGGCAAGAATTTTTTAATTATTTGAGGAGAGATGTAGATGTACCCTGGAGTTCTTTGACTTTAAGTTATTTTAGAGTCATCCCAGAGCTAGCCTAGAAGGCCCACTGAATTTACCCCAGAGGATTCTGAATCCCTTTGGGAAATTTAAACTATGGTTTTCAGTAAGAATTAAAAGCCCCAGGACAGGCTTGGTGGCTTACACCTGTAATCCCAGCAATTTGTGAGGCCAAGGCAGGAGGATCACTTGAGCCCAGGAGTTCGAGACCAGCCTGGGCAACATAGTGAGACCCCTATCTCAATTATAAAAAAGAGAGAGAAAGGCCGGGTGCAGTGGCTCACGCCTGTAATCCCAGCACTTTGGGAGGCCAAGGTGGGTGGATTACATGAGGTCAGCAGTTCAAGACCAGCCTGATCAATGTGGTAAACCCCATCTGTACTAAAAATACAAAAATTAGCTGGGTGTGGTGGTGTGTGCCTGTAGTCCCAGTGACTTGGGAGGCTGAGACAGGAGAATTGCTTATCCCAGGATGTGGAAGTTGCCGTGAGCTGAGATTGCACCACTGCACTCCAGCCTGGACGACAGAGCAAGACTCTGTCTCCAGAAAAAAAAAAAAGGAAAAGAAAAAGCGTGTACTCGAGAGAGAAAAAAAGCCCCAAACACACCTTGGACCTTTACAGCGTACTTGTTCCCAGAATCATCTTACTGTAAACCCAAAGCCAGGTCATCTGGTTCAAACCAGTCAAAATGGGTAATCTAAAAAAGTTAAATAGATGATTCAAAATCATCTTGTTTTTTCTTTTTTCTTTTTAAATCCTCCTTTCAAGAAAAAGCAGTTATGTTGTTTTTGTTTTTTAAGTTTTGGAGCCTCATAGCCATAAATATTTTGAAACCAGCATCTCTTGGCACCTAAGTAATTTGGCTGTATGGTCATCATATTCCCATGGGACCTTTGTTCCTAGAGGAATGCAGGAATGATCTTGGAGTGGGAAGGACAGAGACAGGTGCTTGCAAAATCAGGTATTTCTGAAATTCTCTGTTATTCTATTTTAACTGTCTTTCCCCACTTTACCATAATTCTGGTCTGTTATCAAATGGCTGTGTTTAGACAGATAACTGTGATGTTTAAGAAACAAATAATATAGGGACTCCCATTAAATGAGTCTTACCTTTATAAGAAACTGCCAAACTGTTTTCCAGTCTAGCTGTACCATCTTATATTCCCACCAGCAATGTATGAGTGATCCAGTTTCTCTGCATGCTCACCAGCATTTGGTGTTGTCACTATTTCTTATTTCAGCTGTTCTGTTTATGCTTTTCAGTGAAATTTCTGTTCATATCTTTTGCCTATTTGCCAATTAAGGCAGCAGGATCACTTGAGCCCAGGAGTTCGAGGCTGCAGTGAGATATGATCACCAAATGTTTGCTAAATGAGCCATATCTTTAAATATCTTCTTAAAAGTTTTTAAAAATCAGTCCAGTGGTTTATGTCATTTTGTGGGAAATCTTTCCAGGCAAAATGTACATAGTATTTTGAATATATTGACAATGTACTGAGCCTAAGAGTTCTCATATTCTTTCTTTGCTCATTGTAGAGTATGATACTAATTCTGTATAATAGTAAATTTTCAAAGATACCTTTACTTTGAATGTTAAATAGAGTATACAGAGATATATACTTTGTACATAGTTATCATAATATTTCTAAACTTTTTATTTAAAATGAGCTGATTTCTGTAAAGGTTTCAGAATGATTTTGTTAATAAGTAATTAGAAACTTTCCTATTTGTGCAAGATAGTATAGATTCCAATTTGTATGCCTCAGTAAATTTATAATTGTATTTCTCTGATGTTCTTAATGAGTTTTTCAGTTTTATTAAATTATCATTAAGAACCTTATAAATCATTGTTAAGATCTATACAAAAAAATCAAGGATAAACAAATATTTTTCATCTGCATATGAATTTTTCTCTTCCCTTTTTGTCTACTTTTAGATTTGAAAAAACATTTACCTGGACATTCTTATTAAATACTATTACCTGTTTTGGTTTCTGCACATTAAGAAAGTCACAGAGAAGCCGGACATGGTGGCATGCTCCTCTAGTCCCAGCTACTCAGTAGGCTGAGGCCAGAGAATCGCTTGAGCCCAGGATTTGGAGGCTAGCCTGGGCAACATGGCGAAACTTTGCAAAAACAAAAACAAAACAAAAAACAACCAGAGAAAGAGCATTTGTTAATTACAGTTGTGACTAGGTAAACTTGGGCCTTAATATGGTTAGACAAGAAGGGTTTTATGTAACCTTGCCTTTTTAGATCCTATTTTATTATTCTACATTCTACATTCTTGCACAAAGGAAATTACTAGAGAAGAGGGTTAATTCTTTGTGGTGGGGAAAATAAAATTTGTTGTGAAAATATACTATATTTAAAAATATTTAGAAAGATTATAAATAACTGGAGAAAAGATAATTTCATATAAGAATATGATGGAATTAGCCTAGAAGATGTTAAAAATCCTTTCTAAAAATTATACTCTAAATTTATTTGGGAAACTACAATGAAACTGAATAATCTGTACATGTTGGTTTATTAAAGCCGTTTTTATTTTGTGTTTCTCTGCTCATTGCTTCAAGTTCACGCACATAGTTAGTGACATGTATATGGGTAGAAGATTCAGTCAGATAATCTGGATTCCATTCCTTGACCATAGTGGAGTCTCTCATGAGCCCATGGTATTATTTCATAGTAAGAAATTTGAAGAATGATGAACTTTGAGTTTGAAGAAAGGAAGAGGTTTTTTTTTTGTCATGCATAGTTTTTTTAGTTGAAAGTAATATTAGTCCATTGAAGAGGACAAGGAACAGGGGACATTATGGAGATATATTAAGCTGACGTTGCTGAAGTTTCTCTGTTTGTTTTGTAGCAATAATTTTGAAGAATGGGTTTATTTAAAAGAAATTGTAGAAAAAAAGAAATGATAATGATATTGAGTATTAGTGTACTTTTTGCTGTTTAGAAAGAAACAGAACCCATTAAGAGGTGGGGATTAGGCCGGGCACGGTGGCTCACGCCTGTAATCCTAGCACTTTGGGAGGCCAAGGTGAGCAGATCACTTGAGGTCAGAAGTTCGAGACCAGCCTGGCCAACATGGTGAAATTCCATCTCTACTAAAAATACAAAAGTTAGCTGGATGTAGTGGGACATGCCTGTAATCCCAGCTACTTGGGAGGCTGAGGCAGGAGAATCACTTGAACCCAGGAGGTGGATGTTGCAGTGAGCCGAGACTACACCATTGCACTCCAGCCTAGGGGATGAGAGAGAAACTCTGTATCAAAAAGACAAAAAAAAAAAAAAAAAAAAGGTAGAGATTATAAGGCAAATACATTAGATTTGCCACATTTTCTTTCCTCCTTGAACACCACTTCAGCAAGAACATTTGCTACCAGATCCCAGGGAGTTCTCATATCCTTTCACTCAGCCCATGGGAGCCCTTGTTGTCTCTCTTCCAGAAAGCCATTATTTCTGTCAGCATCCCAATCTTCATCACCAAACACTATGAAGAATTGAGAAGAACCTGAAATTTTACTCTACTTTGGAAGCTAACAAGTTATCCTCCCACCGTTTTATAGATACAGGTTGAGTATCCCTTATCTGAAATACTAGCGATCAGAAGTATTTTGGGTTTTAGATTTTTTTTTTTTTTTTGAATATTTTCATTGTATATACTTACCAATTGAGCATCCAAAATCTGAAAATTTGAAATCCAATATCCGAATCTGAGCATTGCCTTCGCACATCATTTCAGTGCTCAAAAAGCCTCAGATTTCACCAGCTTGGGCAATGTAGTGAGACCTAGTTACTAAAAAATATAAGAACATCAACCAGGCATGGTGGTCATACCTATAGTTCCAGCTACTTGGAAGACTGAGACTCAAGGATCACTTGAGCCCAGGAGTTCAGTGTAAGATCTGATCATGTCACCACACTCCAGTCTGGGCAAGTAACATGCTGTAATAAAAATTTTTTAATTAGAAAATTTCAGATTGGGGAGCATTTAGGATTTCAGAGTTTTGGATTTAGGATGCTCAATTGTACTGAGAAAAGATATGAGACTCCTGTCTCAGAGATTAAAGACATTATTACTCATGGCATAGCAAGCATCAATTATCTTCGTATTTACGTTGGTTCTCCTTGCCTCCCAAGTCCTGTGTGGAGCACTTCAGATTGTTACTGTGAATGCAGTGGTTTGTGGTACAGCTGAAGAACCTCAGGCTCAGGAAACCTGAGTCTTTTGTAATAGGTTGGTAGTAAACCTGTCTGATGCTTGTCCCAGAGGAAAATTATTTTCATGATGCTTGATCGTTTGACAAGACTGCCCTCTGCTGTGAAGGGAGACACCATCTCTGTCTTACAACAAAAGCCACAGTGTCTCTGCTTGCAACACAAACAGAAATGAAAAACCTATTTAGAATTGTCTCCCAATAATAAATTCATTATCTTGATTGTGGCAATGGTTTCATGGGTGTATGCGTATGTCAAAACTCATCACACTGTTCACTTTATGTACAGTTTATTATATGTCAGTTATACCTCAGTACAACTGGGGGAAACAGTCTTGCTACTCAAATATGTCACTGGGACCTGCAGTCTCAGCATCACCTATGTGCTTTTTAGAAAAGCAGAATTTCAGGCTTTATCCCAGACGTACTGAATGAGAATCTGTATGTTAATAAGATCCCTGGTATTTAATTTTTAACTTTTTGTTTTTAAATAATTTTAGACTTACAGAAAAGTAAAATAGTACACAGAGTTCTCTTTTCATTAACTTCTAATTAACATTATGTATAACCATAATACAATTACTCAAACCAGGAAATTCACATTGATACAGTGGTATTAACTAATCTACAGACGTTATTTGAATTTCGCCTGTTTTCTGAGTGATGTACTTTTTCTGGTTCAGAATTCAATCCAGCATCCCACATTGTAGTTAATTTTCATGTCTCCTTAGTCTCCTCCAATCTGAGACAGTTCCTCAGTCTTTATTTCTTTCATGGCCTTGACATTTTTGAAGTATACTGGAAGTTATTTTATAGAATGTCTCTCAGTTTGGCTTGGCCTGATATTTTCTTGAGAGTAGATTGAGGTTTTGCACTTCTGTTAAAATATTGCAGAAATGGTATTGTGGACTTCTCAGTGCATCCTATCAAGAAGCTATATCACTGTGTCTTATTACGGATGATGTTAACCTTGATCACTTGATTAAGATAGATTAAGGTAGTGTCTGCCAGATTTTTCCACTGTAAAGTCACTATTTTTCTTTAGTAGTTAATAAGAATTTTCTGGAAAGATACTTTGAAACCATGTAAATATCCTGTTTGCCATCACACTTTTCACTCGCTAGTTTTAGTGTCCGTGGATAGTTCTCTCCTGCAACAGCCATTCGGGTGTTGAATGCTTAGTAATGGTGATTTTTTCCATTTCCATTGTGCCTTTTTATTTATTAATTGAAATCTATTGTATAGAAGAGCTGTCTCTTACGCTCCATTAATTTATCATTCAATTATTTACATCAGTTTTGGTCACCTCTTGCCCCACTTCCTATCATCTTGGCCTACCTTTTAATTCCACTTGTTGCAGCAATCGGCTGCCCCGGTGTATCCCGACAACACCTTGCCTCATTTTGCCTTACCATATCCCCTGTTCTGGACTGGGATTTCCTTGCCTCTCAGCTTGGAATACTTGTCTGAACCTGCTCTGTTATTTTCGCCCATGTCCAAACCTCGAAGTACTAGAGAGTTGACACCTGACAGAGCAACTTTTCACTGTGTGGATGGGAGCCAGTGTGTAAATATGCTCCTCTTCTGTCCTTCAAGTGGACAGTTTTGAAGTGTGCTCTTCAAAACTTCTTGGAGAGTCCCCTCCAGGATCAAGCCTCCAGCAGTGATTGTTGCAGTAGCACATCTCAGTAACCCATAACACATGGGGTTGGCTTTTCCTCCTTCATATTTCACTCTTGCTATCTCCCACTCCTGTTTGTTGGAATCATCTCCCAAAATAAACCAACTGCACATAAGAAATTGTGTCAGGGTGTTTGTGGGGAAGGAGAACCAGCTAAGATCTGTGCATTACCAGTTGTTAAATATTTCAACTGTCACCCCTGTTCATAACCAAGACCCTATGGAAAATTTCACATATAAAGGAGACAGGAATATTCATAGCATCAGAATAGGAAAAAAGGTAAAAATCCCAATTACCTTTCAATAAGGGAATGGATTATGTGCTGGGCACAGTGGCTCACATCTGTAATCCCAGCACTATGAGAGGCTGAGGCAGGCAGATGACCTGAGGTCAGGAGTTTGAGACCAGCCTGGCCAACATGGTGAAACACCATCTCTACTAAAAATACAAAAATTAGGGGCCTGGTGGCATACACTGTAATCCCAGCTACTCAGGAGGCTGAGGCAGGAGAATCGCTTGAACCTGGGAGGCCAAGGTTGCAGTGAACCGAGATTGCACCACTGCACTCCAGCCTGGGCGACAGAGCAAGAGTCTGTCTCATAAAATAAAAAATAATAAAATAGATGGAGTATGTAAATGTTATTTTTGCATTAGTGAAAACGAATGACCATCCATCAAGATAGATGACCCTCTTAAAATGTTGAAAAAATATTTTGCAGATGAATAATAAATGTTATCCCAAATTTATGAAGTTCAAAAACATGAAAAGCTGAGCAATATATTATTTAGATATACATACACATGTGTTAAGATTATAAAGAAAAGCATGGAAATTATACACAGAATTTACGATGTCATTTTGGAAAGGGAAAGTTGTGGAGACACACTGGTAAGGGGCACATGAAGCTTCAGTGATGTTAATGGTGTGTTGCTTAAGCTGGTACATGGGGGTTCATCATGATTCTTTATACTTCACATTTACTTTATTTTTTTAGGGTGAATAAAATATTTTATCCTAAAAATATTTTAGGTTTGATATTAAAAACAGGTTACCTTTATTAAGGGTTACTTTGAAATCCTTCTACTGCTCTAATGTAGTCATTCCAGAAAACTGGGGAGAGGTTGAATCCCTCCCTAAGGAAATTCTGAGGCTTTGATTCTACTCTGTCCTATTAAGGTGATTAATCTGTACACAACAGGATTGTTTCTAGAAGCAAGACCCAGATTTAACACTTATGAGTTATTTCTTTTGTCAGTCACTAGATGGATTAGGTGTGAAAAGAAGATGCTTTAAAAAAAAATCTGAAACTGTTCTGACAACTGCAAATTTTTATGTGTGATAAAGGTGTCACTAAGGACCTTCTTAAAGTGTGATTTTTGGCTGATGAGACAGCACCAGCATCACTTGGAAGCCTGGTGGAGAGGCAGAATTGAAGCCACACCCTACAGTCTGAATTTTAAGATTCCCTAAGTGATTACTGTGCATCTCAAAGTTTGAGAGGCAGTGGTCCAGGAGTCTGGTACCTCCACCTGCAAAAGCAGTATCCAGCACCAGGAGAGGGGCAGTGCACAGAAATGCCTCAGGTTTCACTGTAAAGCATCCGTCTTTTTCACAGCCCTCTTTGTGTTGGCTATTCTGTGGCCCACATATTTCTAAGTAGGGAGGACTTTATTATACCTCTCTCCTCTTTCCAAATTTGCTTGGCTGTGGACTCTGATCTATTCAGTAAAAAAACTGAATTTCTGCTAAGCACTGAGGAGATGATAGTGAATAGAATGATATGGCTCTGACTCTAGAAGCTTACAGTCTAATGGGATGCAGTTAGGAAGTAAGTTTAATGAATGTTGGAAAGTCAAAATTTTATGGGAAAAGAGTTGGAGATGGGGACTCGGGAAGCTTTTCTGGAGAAAGTGTTGTTTAAGTTTAGATGAGAAGGCATGTGCAGGTGAGTTGTGGGTGAACTGGGGAATTGTTCGAAGCATAAGGAATACAAGTGAATGGAGCTTTTTGGACATTTGTGTTTGTATTGCCAATGCCTTGCATAGTTCTTGGCATACAATAAATGCTTAATAAGTGTTTGCAGGATCAATAAATGTTCTGTCACATTTCAGATGTCTACACTCTGGCATTGGAGGTGGTGGAAACTTTATTTTCCTTTTCAAAGGAAATAAGATCCCTTAATGGGAAAATAAGAAAGAAGACAGAAAGTTGACTGTTGTGCAAATTGCTAAATTGGAACTATGAGTGGGAATAAAAAATTGATTTACATGAATTTTCTTCCCTGTAGCAACTTGACAATTTATTCTGTTCTGGAGAATTCTCAGTTTTTGCCTTAAAAACCAAGCTGTTCCTCCTTATTCTGAATTTCTTGGCCTGCTGTGAAACTAACATTTACTGTCTTTTACAACATACCCTGATTAGGTCATGGAAATTCACAACTAAATCAAACTAGTATATGGAAAATTTGAAACTTTCACTGCCCATTTTATGTAATGGCATTGGAAGGTGTTATAAAACATTGACTTTTAAATCATTTTTTTCAAAAGCTATATTATACAATGAATATAATAATTGCCATCATTTGTTGAACACTTACTACATGGATTACATAGCAGAATCCTCATACTGCCTCTGCAAGAGAGTAAGTTGAACCATATAAAAGTTGCCCAATATCAGCAATTTCATATGGTTCAACCTAGTATCTTCAGACTCTCACCTTAGAAACCCATAAAGAGGTTAGGGAATCCCTGATAGCCATAAGTTCACTCCAAATTTAGTACTGAGTTTCTTTTGTAGATAAAGAGATCCTAAGATAGTTACAGCTCCTCTATGAGTTTTCCCCACATTAGCCCAAGCACTTTGTGTGTGTACTTACGGTTATTTACACATTGAACTGAGGTAGTTTACAATCCGTTTCCTCTGCTACACTGAGTTCCTTGAGGGTAGACGTTTTGTCTGTCTTGCTCATTTTTGTATATATAGTGCCTAGAGTGGTAAGTATTCATTGAATATAACCTTAACAAAATTTCTCATGGAAACTAAATAAATTTTTATGGATTTATTACTGGAGAATGTGAAATAATCACTCCATTGGGATTTTTGCATTTTAGAATCAGTCAGTGGAGTAGTGCATTTGACATTCTTGGACTCTCAGGACTAGTTACATACAATTATGGATACAATTGTCTCTCCACCCTGCCCTAGAGAAAGATCTGAAAGTGCTGTCTTACCTACCTCACGTCCTTTAGGCATTTACTTATATACCACCTTCTCTGTGCCACCTTCCCTGACTGAAGCCATTCCTCCGACACCTCTGCTTATTTTTTTTCATAGTACATATACTAGCACGTAATACAGTTTTTATTTTGCTTATTCTTTTGCTTATTATCTTTCCCATCCCGCTAGAATGTAAGCTCTATGAAGGCAGTAGTTTTTGTCTCTATTTTGTCCAGTGATGTCTCCCCACGTCAAGAATAGTGTTTGGGGCCGGGCGTGGTGGCTTACGCCTGTAATCCGACCACTTTGGGAGGCCCACGTGGGAGGATCTCTTGAGTTCAGGAGTTCCAGAACAGCTGGGAAACATGGCGAAACCCCATCTCTACTAAAAATCCCCAAAATTAGCCAGGTGTGGTGGTGCGGGCCTGTAATCCCAGCTACTCGGGAGGCTGTGGTGGGAGGATCACCTGAGACTGGGAGGTCGGGCTACACTGAGCTGTATCCTGCCACCGGGCTCCAGTCTGGTGAGAGCGAGACCCTGTCTCAAAAACAAAGTGGCATTTGGAGATCTATAAAATTTGGAGTAAAATGAGAAAGAGCTAATCGTTTTAACGTGCTGCTCACACAGAGTTTTCCACATCGGCACGAAAGGACAAACTCTTTTAATATGGAACCAAGTTGACGAGTATTTGGGGTGTGTGCAGTTTCCGCGGGACATGATGACCTGACCTGGTTTGTATATTAACTTGAAGAACCGGGATATTGAAGAACCTCCACATTCCCAGTGGTCTCTAACCCATTGTCTGAATAATTTCAAGGCGTCCCACGGTTGGCCCCACGCATAGCCTCACTCACGATCACTTGCCCCCCACCCCCGTCCCTTATTGATGTTCTCCCAGGGCGACCCCGCAAAGGCCTGGGAACTGAGATGGAACTGGCTCAGTACCCCTCTTTCCAAAAGAGCTGGGGTTTTCCGGCTTCGGGGTCAGTTGGAAAAGAGATTCCCAACCATGTCGCAGGGTGGGAGTAGGGGGATGAGATATAGGAAGTGTGTCTAAAATTCTAGGCCTCAGGCCCGCAGCTGTCCCTGGAGGCGGCTGGGGAGCGGGCTGGGCGGGTCACTGCGGAGGGCTTCCAGGGAAGCCGCAGTGGGGAACAGGGGTCGGTGACAGAGTGCTCGAGGCCCGCCCCTCCCTCTGGCGGCCCCCTCCCCACCTCGGGAAGCCTGGGGGCGGGGTTTGTTTACTCCGTGCACGCACCGCCGGCCCGGCCAATCCGTGGGGAGCGGCGCCCGCCGTCGCACACCCGGCGGGCCAATCGGCGCGCACCGTGCTGCTCCGCCGCCAAAGCTCGCGCGGGGGAAGCGGGGCAGTAGCTGGGCTGGGAGAGAGCGGACAAAATTGGCTGAGTTCTAGGCTGTGGTGCTGCAGCCGCTGCCCGGCACACGGGACGCGCCCTGACCCTTCCTCTTTGGGCAGGCTTGAGGGCGCGCACACGGTCGGCGTTGCGGGGCCTCAAACTCCTGGGCCTCCTTGACCGGGCAGGCCGCGTCTTCCCGGGTGTGAGTCCACCGGGACCGGACTGCCGCCAAGCACGGGAGCCACAGAAGCGGCGGCGCCCGAAGACGCGCTCCGGGCTCGGCCCGACAGCCTCACTTGGCCGCCAGGTCTTCTGCAGCCGAAGGAGGTAAGGTCTGGGGCGAGGGCTCGGGCCCGCGCGCAGAGGGCCTTTGGACCCGGCCGGGCGCCTTCCTGGGCAGGTTTCCCTCCCTGAGCCCAGGGGCTCCCTTGTCCTCCCGAGTCCCATCTGTTTAGACTTGGGTTCTCCAGGCCTGGCGGATAACCCGTGAGTGTCTGGGCCGGAGTCGGAAGCCGGAGAGGGTCACCCGCTTATCGCTTAGAGCAAACTGGGGGAGGTAACGTCCCTGAGTCACGCCTCGTGGAAGAGGGGAAGGGCTGCTTTCTACTTTCTGGTTCTCTGCAAAGAAGGATGGCTTCTAAATCTGGTTTTCCGTCTTTTCCTCCTCCTTTAATGACTCACACGCCTCTGTCTCCACCAGGTGTTTGTTTTTAAAAAGAGTTTCTAAGCTTTGTGTGCTTGGAAGAACCTCATATGTCCCATAAAGGAACTTTTCTCTAAAGTAGAGGATCACCTTTTGGACCCAGACTCCTTTGAGAAAATCTGGAAAGCCAGGGTTTCTCTTCACAAAGGAATATGAGGGTTTTCCTATGATCTCGCTGAGAAACAGTACAACGAAGTGAATGAGCGCCCAGGCTCTCTTAACCAGGCTGTGCTATCTTCCGTTGTGTGATCTCGGTTTCTTCATCTGTAAAATAGATAGATCTACCTATTCGGGGTGTTTCAGGGAGTAAATGGACTAATTTATGGAATGCAATCGTAAGAAAATTCTCCATTTTTAAGTGCTCTGCATTAGTTAGGCATTTTTATTATTAACTACCATGGATCCTGGCTTAGAAAAGGACCCAATATATTATTTCCCTTTTCGTGTTGAAACAGTGAACAGGCTCATTCCTTTTCCATATTCACGGCTGAGCTACCTTTGAGCCCATGAATACTTTTATCTTTTCCTCATTCCATCTCAGAGGGCACAGACTCCGTCTCACTTATTTGATGTCTTGCAGTAAGGCTGTCTTATAGCTCATCCTTCTCCTTCCCCTCTCTCCCCAAGATCTGAGTTTTGTGTCTTTTCATTTGACTCACACAACCTGTTTTTTTTTTTTCTGGGCCATGTGTTTTCTTTTCCCTTAATTGCTTGAATTTATCTTCACCTAATAAAGTTATTTACCTGTTTTTGTTTGTTTTTTGCTCGTGAGTATATATTTATCTGTTTTCTATATGGCATAATCATGACCCTGTCTCTGTTTAAAAGTAAATATAAAATAGCTTAATTGATGTATATTGTAGCTTGCTTTTCCATTTCGTTGGTTAGCCTGTTATTTAGCTAAACCTTTATCACTATCAGGTTACTATAATTAATCTTTAATGGCAGTGTCCATTCTCAGATAGTACCAGGAGAAAAATCAAATGCCTGGACCCCAGATTCTGTCACACTTGTGTACTGGCTCTGGATGTGTTTGTTATTTATTAGAACATCTTATACCTGTAATTAGTCTAGTCTAAGAGTAGACATGGTGTCTGTAGCGTTGTTCTGGCCTAGCAGTTGCAGTTTCAGCACTGTGGCACTTGAATTTGTTAATAAAGGTCCAGGACTTACTTAACTCTTACTTTTGAGTTCTCTTCATTTCTGGGTGTTTAAGAAAGAAAGCAGAATTTTTCCAGTGTGTAATACTTCATATTCTCATTTTGGATCATGTAATTCCTCCCACCCCGACTTTTGTGAATGTGCAATCCAAGTGGCACATTGAAGTTTTTTCTGTTGCAGCCAAAATTCTTAAACATCTGAGCTTGTGCCCTCGATATAACTTGAAATGGGATGTACTTCCTGATCATCATCTTTTAAACTCTTATTGCAATATGTGTTATAATGGATCTCAGAAGAAACTAGAAAGCATAGATTGAGAGTTCTTTTAGATCATAGAATTTTAAATTGTAGTGGATTTTAAAGAGAATTAAATACACTCACCTCTTCATACTTAAATCCTTTCCATTTTAATCTGGGATACATGACTAGAGATGGGGCATGAATAGATATAAAAGTAGGCTTGTGAACTATTGGAAATGTTATGCAAAATTATGCACATCTGTGTATTTTTGGGAGAGATTGTTGATAGTGTCATAGTTTCTGAAGCAAAGTTATTTGATCAATTCTAGCTTTTTTAAAATTTAAATTAAAATTTTTTTTGAAACAGGGCCTGTCTATGTTGCTCAGGCTTGTCTGAAACTCCTGGGCTCAAGTGATCCTCCCACCTCTCCCTCCTAAGTAGCTGTGGTTTCAGGCACACCCCTCAGTGCCATGCTTGGACAACCCTAATTTTTATAAAATTATTTCTTTTACTGAACTAGAAATTGTGTCCTCACTGTCTCTTCTGTATTGTGGGTTTTTGGCTATTTGAAGATACTCATGTTCCACTGAGTGTTTTCTTCGCTGGAAAAATATTCTTTTTTTTTTTTTTGGGAGGAAGGGAAGAAGGGAGCTGGAAAAATAATCTTTAACTTCTTCTAGTAACTTTTGTGTCATTGTTTTCATTTGCATCTCCTCACAGAACTGATAACCCACTCGTGGATTTGTTTAGTTCTTCCATACTCTTCTGATGAGCATAGTACCCCAAATTAGGTATTAACTAGTATAGAACGTTGTACCCTCTTTGATTTTAAAGCATATACTTTAAGAGTAGACTTGCTTCTTTGGCAACCACTTTACACTGTTAATTTATAATAATTTACTAGTTAAGAAGATTAACTCTGGAGCTAGGCTTCCTGTGTTTAGATCCTAGCTCTGCAGTTCATCAGCTGGGTAACCTTGACTAAATTAAACACGCTGGGCCTCAGTCTCCTCATCTCTAATATGGCATTAATAATAGTGTCTACTTATACAATTCTTAAGATAATTAAATTAATGTATATGTGTAAGGCATTTAAAATGGGTTGTGGCATCCAAGTGTTATGTATATATGATACCTATTTTACTATTGGTCTTGTCAACTAAAATTGTTGAATTATTTTGTTCATGCTTTCTCAGTTCTGAAAGTCATTCTCTCTCAATTCTTTAATAGTCCTACCAATAATTTTTTTGGTAGGACTTTACATGTATCTGTATTAAATTTTATTTTGTAAGATTGCTTCCAGTCTGTTGACATTTAAAAAAAATCCTGATTTGGTCATCTAGTAAATATTAACCTATGCATTTGATAAACATAAGTTAGATAATTTTGGCATTACTTTTATGCAAATTTTTTACTAAAATGTTGTGTAGGCAGGGCTGAGAGCAGAGTTCTTTACCTGCTAAAGACCTCTCTTAAAACTAATAAAATTATTAATTCTTTAGTTCAGGTTGGTCAGCTAATTAGAAATTTAGCTAATTTTCATCATCTACGTCATGTTTCCAAGTTCTCACAAGGAATATATGAGGAACTTTGACAGTTACCTTACTAAAATCCAGATTTTTTATGCCTCATTTTTTAACCTTATTTTCCTTTAGTTTAGTAACTGTAAGGAAAAGAGCTTTAACCTATCCTTACTTGTCCTTAGTGAAACTATACTATATTCCAGTAGCATATGTTGATTACTACTTTTTTGCCTTTTTTTTTTTTCCGAAAAGGATTATTTATTTTTTAATTATTTTTTTATTTTTTGAGATGGAGTCTCTCTCTGTCACCCAGGCTGGAGTGCAGTGGCCTCCTGGATTCAAGCAATTCTCCTTCCTCAGCCTCCTGAGTAGCTGACACTACAGGCGCTCGCTACCTGATTTTTGTATCAGAAAAGGATTTTTTAATTCAAGTAAAAAATGTGGAATGCTTTGTGAATTTGTATGTCATTATTGCTCAGGGGCCATGCTCATCTGTGTTTTGTTCCTGTTTAGTATATGTGCTGCTAAGGGAGCACTGTTGACTACTTTTTCTAAGTGTTCACTAACTTCTCTTAGTAATGATTCTAGAATCATATCTAGAATTACATTTAACTTCAACGATCAATAGTTGGCAGGATCCCATTTCTCTTGTTTTGAACATGAGTACTACATTTTTCTGTCTTCAGTCTTCTGGCAACCTCTCCTGCTCACCATAGTCCCTAAATGATTGCCAACAGCTGTGTGGAATTTTATCTGGAGCAATATGCCTTGTTGAAGGTTTACTTACAGCAGTTAGGAACCGTCTTTAATCTTCATGTTCATACTGAGCTTTCGTTTCTGCTAATTCATTGCTACATTTATTAAATGCACATTTTGCACAAGATAACAATGCTCGTTTTACCCAATCCAATCCGAAGAGAATTTTTCTTAATAAAGATGCCTGAAGCAAAAAGGTAATGTACCTCCATTTCTCTCTGTTAGTACTGTTATTAATATTACTGTATTCTGGGCCATCATTCCTTCTTTAGTGGACTGTAGTAATAACTTCCTGTTCATCTTCCTTCTTCCAGTCCTTTTCTGTCTCTGGGCCTTATGTATGGCAGCCAGAGTCATCTTTGTTTTAAAAATGCATGTATGTTTTAAAAGTCGTTTCTGGCCAGGTGCAGTGACTCATGCCTGTAATCCCAGTACTTTGGGAGGCTGAGGTGGGCAGATTGCTGAGTCCAGGAGCTCAAGACCAGCCTGGGCACCATGGCGAAACCTGTCTCTACTAAAAATACAAAAAGTAGCCAGGCTTGTAGTCCCAGGTACTGAGGAGGCTGAGGTAGGAGGATCTCTTGAGCCCAGGAGGTCAAGGCTGAGGTGAGCTGTGATCGTGCCACTGCACTCCAGCCTGGGCAACAGAGTGAGACCCTATCTCAAAAAATAAATAAATAAATAAGTGTTTTCTTCCCTAGTGGCATAAGCTGTAATCTAATTAGAATTTTATTTCTGAGCATAGTACTTTCCAACTCTCTTTCTCTATTTTCTCTTTACTGCCCTTTTAAATTGAAGCGCCTCCCCCCGACCCTGCTTTTTATTTTGAGACTGAGTCTTGCTCTGTTGCCCAGGCTGGAGTGCAGTGGCGCAATCTCGGCTCACTGCGACCTCCACCTTCTGGATTCAAGTGATTCTCTTGCCTCAACCTCCTGAGTAGCTGGGATTATAGGCATGTGCCGCCATACCCGGCCAATTTTTATATTTTTAGTAGACACAGGGTTTTGCCACGTTGGCCAGGCTGGTCTCAAACTCCTAACCTCAAGCCATCTGTCTGCCTCAGCCTCCCAAAGTGTTGGGATTACAGATGTGAGCCACTGTGCCTGGTCTTTTTTGCCTTTGGTTTTCTTAGGGATGATATGAACCAGCAGCCAGATAGTAGGCATGGGGAGAGATGGTGACTCCCCACTAGTTGGTCATTGTGTACATTACTCAGAAGACACATATGAAGTGCTTATTATGTTACAGGCACTGTGTGAGGCACAAAGTTGATAAAGGGACATGACATAATCTCGTCCCTCAAATAATTTGAAGTGCAAGAAGAGATGAAATAGGGGAAAGTAGCTTGGAGAAGCCAAACATGTAACTTATTTTTGGTTCGGTCTTTTCCAGTGTAGCTTCTTTTTTTTTTTTTCCTAGAGTGTTGTGTATTCATTCAAATATAAGTGAATGGTTTGAAAATTAGCCATTGTTTTTAAGTGATCATTTTTTAAATTTATTTTTAATTTTTTAATTTTTACTTTTTTAAAATTTTTCATCTTTTTTTGTTGTTTTTCTTTTTTTTTTTTTGTTTCTTTTTTTGTTTGCTTGTTTTTTTAATTGATCATTCTTTCACTGTATTTTAAAAAATGTACCGGGTGTGGTCGCTCATGCCTGTCATCCTAGCACTTTGGGAGGCTGAGGCAGGTGGATCATGTGAGGTCAGGAGTTCAAGAGCAACATGGCCAACATGATGAAACCCAGTCTCTACCAAAAAATACAAAAATCAGTTGGGTATGGTGGTGCGCGCCTTGTAATCCCAGCTACTTGGGCGGCTGAGACGGGGGAATTGCTTGAATCTGGGAGGCAGAGGTTGCAGTGAGCTGAGATCTTGCCATTGCATTCCAGCCTGCGTGACAGAGTGAGACTCTGTCTCAAAAAAAAAAAAAAATTAAAAACAAACTGGGCATGGTGCTTCATGCTGTAATCCCAGCTCTTTGGGAAGAATTACTTTGAGGCCAGAAGTTAAGGGCAGCCTGGGCAACATTGCAAGACCCCATCTCTACAAATGAAAAAAAGTTAGCCAGGTGTGGTGGCACATAACCATTGTCCCAGCTACTAAGGAGGCTTAGGTGGTAAGATTGCTTGAGCCCAAGAAGTTGAGGCTGCAGTGAACTATGATCACGCCACTGTTTGGGTGACAGAGTGAGACTGTTTCAAAAAAATTAATTAAAAAATAAAAATATATGTAAAATACCATTTCTGTATGTAATCTTATGTCATCGGAAGTTTGGCTGTATTTTAGTTAATTGATTAAATCATGATTATGAGCCATATTACTCTATTATACTGCCTGGTGTACTGTGAACAGAAGAAAGTACATACTTAGATAAGATGTATAATGTTAAACTCAATCATCTGAAGTTTTTATATTTTTATAGTTTTAATTTTTGTGGGTACCTAGTAGGTGTCTATATTTATGGGTACATGAGATATTTTGATATAGACATGCAATGTGGAATAAGCACATTATGGAGAATGGGGTATTCATCTTCTTGAGCATTTATCCTTTAAGTTACAAACAATCCAAATACAATCTTTAAGTTATTTTGAATATAAAATTAAGGTATTAATGACTATAGTCACCCTTTTGTGCTACCAAATAGTAGGTCTTATTCTTTCTATTTTTCTGTACCCATTAACCATCCCCATCCCCCATCCCCACACTACACTTCTCAGCCTCTGGTAACCATCCTTCTGCTCCCTCTGTCCATGAGTTTAGTTGTTTTGATTTTTAGATCCCACAAATAAGTGAGAGCATGCAATGTGTGTCTTTCTGTGCCCAGCTTATTTCACTTGACATAATGATCTCCAGTTCCGTCCATGTTGTTGCAAGTGACTGGATCTCATTCTTTTTTTTTTTTTTTGGAGACAGAGTCCTACTCTGTTGCCCAGGCTAGAGTGCAGTAACGATCTTGGCTCACTGCAACCTCCGCCTCCTAAGCTCAAGCAATTCTCCTGCCTCAACTTCCTGAATAGCTGGGATTACAGGCACGTGCCACCACACCCAGCTAATTTTTGTGTTTTTAGTAGGGATGGATTTCACCGTGTTGGCCAGGCTGGTCGCGAACTCTTGGCCTCAAGTAATCTGCTCTCCTTGGCCTTCCAAGTACTGGGATTACAGGTGTGAGCCACCGTTCCTGGCCATAGATCTCATTCATTTTTATGGCCAAATAGTACTTCATTGTACATTTGTACTACATTTTCTTTATTCATTCATCTGTTGATGGACACTTAGGTTACTTCCAGATCTTAGCTATTGTAAACAGTGCTGCAGCAAACATAGGAATTCAGATATCTCTTCAAAGTACTGATTTCCTTTCTTTTGGCTATATACCCAGCAGTGGGATTGCTGGATCATATGGTAGATCAGTTTTTAGTATTTTGAGGAACATCCAAATTGTTCTATATAGTGGTTGTACTAATTTACATTCCCATCAACAGTGTAGGAAGGTTCCCTTCTCTGCACATCCCCACCAATATTTGTTACTGCCTGTCTTGGATAAAAGCCATTTTAACTGGGGTGAGATGATAGCTCATGGTACTTTTGATTTGCATTTCTTTCACGATCATCAATGTTGAGCACTTTTTCAAATGCCTGTTTGCCATTTGTATGTCTTCTTTTGAGAAATGTCTATTCAGATCTTTTGCCCTTTTTTTTATATTTTTTTAAAATTTTTGAGACAGAGTCTTGCTCTGTCACCAGACTGGAGTGCAGTGGTGCAATCCACTGCAACCTCTGCCTCCCGGGTTCAAGCGATTCTCTTGCCTCAGCCTCTTGAGTAGCTGGGACTACAGGCGTGCGCTACCACACCTGGCTAATTTTTGTATTTTTAATAGAGACAGGGTTTCACCATGTTGGCCAGGATGGTCTTGATCTCTTGACCTTGCGATCCGCCTGCCTTGGCCTCCGTGAGCCACTGTGTCTGGCCTTTTGCCCATTTTTTAGTGGGATTATTTGATCTTTTTCTTAGAGTTGCTTGAGCTCTTTATATATTCTGGTTATAAATCTCTTGTTGGATAGTAGTTTGCAAACGTTTTCTACCATTCTCTGGGTTGTCTCTTCAGTTTGTTGATTGTGTCCTTTGCTGTGCAGAAGCTTTTTACTTGATGTGATTCCATATTTTTGCTTTGATTGCCTATGCTTGTGGGGCATGGCTCAAGAAATTTTTGCCCAGACCAATGTCCTGGAGATTTTCCCCAGTATTTTCTTGTAGCAGTTCATAGTTTGAGGTCTTAGATTTAAGTCTAATCCATTTTGATTTGATTTTTTTTTTTTTTGAGACAGGGTCTTGCTCTGTTGCCCAGGTTGGAGTGCGTGGCATGATACCAGCTCACTGCAACCTCTGCCTCCCAGTTTCAAGTGATTCTTGTTCCTCAGCCACCCAAGTAGCTGGGACTACATGCATGTGCCACCATGCCCAGCTGATTTTTATGTTTTTAGTATAGACGGAGTTTTACCATGTTGACTAGACTGGTCTTGAACTCCTGACCTCAAGTGATCTATCTGTCTGTCTTGGCCTTCCAAAGTGCTGGGATTACAGGCATGAGCCACCACGCCCAGCCTGATTTGATTTTTGTATATGGCAGGTGATATGGGGCTAGTTTTATTCTACATGTGCGTATCCAGTTTTCCCAGCACTATTTATTGAAGAGACTTTCTTTTCCCCAGTGTATGTTTTTGGCATCTTGGTAGAAAATGAGTTCACTGTGGGTGTGTGGATTTGTTTCTGGATTCTCTATTCTGTTCCATTGGTCTGTATGTCTGTTTTTATTCCAGTCCCATGTTTTGGTTACTAGCTCTGTAGTATAATTGAAGTCAGGTAATGTAATACCTCCAGTTTTGTTCTTTTTGCTCAAGATGGCTTTGGCTATTCTGGGTCTTGTGGTTCCATATAAATCTTAGGATTTTTCTTTTTCATTTCTGAGAAGCATGTCATTGGGGTTTTGAGAGGGATTGCCTTGAATCTGTAGATTGCATTAGGCAATATTGACATTTTAACAATATTGATAATTTCAACCCATGAGCATGGAATATTTTTCCATTTTTTGGTGTCCTTCAATTTCTTTCATCAGTGTTTTATAGTTTTCATTATAGAGATCTTTCACTTCTTTGGTTAATACCTAGTTATTCAGTTTTATGTGTGGCTGTTGTAAATGGAGTTACTTTTAAAATTTCTTTTTCACATTGTTCACTGTTGGCATACAGAAATGTTACTGAATTTTGTGTGGTGATTTTGTATCATGTAACTTTACTGAATTTGTTTATCACTTCTATTAATAATGCTTTTCTTGTGGAGTCTTTAGGTTTTTCTAAATATAAAATTGTATCATTTGCAAACAGGGATAATTTGACTTCGTCCTTTTCAATTTGGACACCCTTTATATCTTTCTCTTGTCTGATTGCTCTAGCTAGGACTTCCAGTACTTTGCTGAATAACAGTAGTGACAGTGGACATCCTTGTCATGTTCCAGATCTTAGAGGAAAGGCTCTCTAGTTTTTCCCATTTTTTATGATACTAGCTGTGGGTCTGTCATATATGGCTTTTATTATGTTGTGGTATGTTCCTTCTATCCCCAGTTTTTTGCATATCTTAACTTCTTTTTATTATATTTTATTGTAACACCTATATGTTCTTTTGTGACATATTTCATGTTCTTTTGACTTTTTTTATTCTTGAGACTGAGTCTTGCTCTGTCACCCAGGCTGGAGTGTAGTGACATGATATTGGCTCACTGCAAACCCCGACTCCCAGGTTCAAGTGATTCTTCTTGTGCCTCAGCCTCCCGAGTAGCTGGGATCACAGGCATAGGCCTCCACGCCTGGCTAATATTTGTATTTTTAATAGAGACAGAGTTTCACCACGTTAGCCAGGCTAGTTAGTCTTGAACTCCTGGCCTTAAGTGATCTGCTGCATCAGCCTCCCAAAGTGCTTCATTACGGACTAAAGCCACTACACCCGACCTATGTTCTTTTGACTTTAAAAGAAATTAAACATATGTAGGCTAAAAGGAAATATGGGTGTCAAGAAATGACATACAGTCTTAAGGTCGTGATGAAAGAAGAGAAAAAAAGCTCAAAGTGTTCCCAAAGGTAGGAAAAATAAAAACATAATAGTTCTAGGCACAGTGTCACAGGCCTATAGTCTCAGCTACTTGTGAGACTGAAGTGGGAGGATTGCTTGATCCCAGGAATTCAAGGCTGTAGTATGCTATGATCCTGCCTGTGGATAACTACTGCTTTCCAGCCTGGGCAACACAGTAAGACCCCATATCTTTAAAACAAAACAGAAACCATAATAGCAATAATAGTGACAATGTCAGTTGTTAGTCACAGAACAGGAATACCATGTCTAGAAAAACCTTTGTACTTTATAGTCAGAGATGCTGTAACTTATGATGCTGTTATGAACAGAGATCTTGGTATGTCTGGTAAACTGAATATGCAGCCAGAAAACTTACTGTGTTTGAAAATAAAAGTGATAAAAAAAAGAAAATAAAAGTGATAATACATGTCTGTGTCATCCAAGTAGGAAATATAGCACAGCCAGATTTTTTTTCTTTTTGCTTAATTGTAGTTATATAATAAAGCATTTTGACAAACTGTTAAACAGAGCCTTGATAGACTATGTATCTAGGTTCGTCTGTTGTCTGTCTTTCTATCTATCTATCTATGTGTTAATATTAGGAGCCTCTGACTTATTTAATACTTCTTCCTGTTTGTATGAAATTCACTGAAGTAATTGACTAGCCGTGATCGGAAGCACAGAACTATTACATTAATTTGACTTACTAATTTATGTAAAACATTTTCTGAGTTTTAAAAATCATCTTAAGTACCTCAAGGGTAGAGTAATTCTGAACCCACCAACTAGTTATTAGGATTCCTATTGCAGTAGGCGGAATAAAGCAGTTTTTCATATTGTGACTAATGGCAACTTTGATTAATTTTGTGCAGTTATTCTACATCTGTCTTAAGTAACCAGTCTGCTTTTGGTAAAATTTTCATGTCTGAAATAGGAAACTTACAGTTTATATTTTCTAGTACCCATTGTGTATGAATTTTATTGTGTCTGGTAGCTCTCCATGAAAGTGCTCCTGATTGTAACTACTCTTATTCTTAGCTCTTGGTTATGTTGCACAGATTCTGGTATTTCCTCAAGAAGATAGGAAATCAGGTGGTAAGAATGAGGAAAGTAGGCCAGTTGTGCTTTCTGGACTATTCTGGGCCTAAAGTCTCAGGTTTGCCTTTCTGACTTGTTATTAATATTTGGCTGCTTTCAATTAAAAAAAAATTTTTTTTTTGAGACAGAGCCTTGCTCTGTTGGCCGGCCAGGTTGTGGTGCAGTGGCAAGATCTCGGCTCACCACTACCTCCGTCTCCTGTGCTCAAACAATTCTCCTGCCTCAGCTTCCTGAGTAGCTGGGATTACAGGTGTGTGCCACCATGCCTGGCTCATTTTTGTATTTTTATTAGAGACAAGGTTTCACCATATTGGCCAGGCTGGTCTCAAACTTTTGACCTCAGGTAATCTATTTGCCTTGGCCTCCCAAAGTGCTGGGATTACAAGTGTGAGCCACTGCCCCCGACCCTCAATTTAATTTAATTTAATTTAATTAATTAAAATTTTTTTTGAGACGGAGTTTTGCTCTGTCGCCATGCTGGAGTGCAGTGGCGCAATCTTGGCTTACTGTAACCTCTGCCTCCCGGATTCAAGCGATTCTTCTGCTTCAGCATCCTGAGTAGCTGGAACTACAGGCGTGGTCCACCACACCAGCTAACTTTTTGTATTTTTGATAGAGACGGAGTTTCATTATTTTGGCCAAGATGGTCTCAATCTCTTGACCTCTTGATCTGCCTGCCTCGGCCTCCCAAAGTGCTGGGATTACAAGCCTAAGCCACTGCACTGGCCTAAAATATTCTTAAAAAAAAAAAAAAAAAAAAAAAAAACTTCCTCCTGTTTTTAGTCCCACTAGCCAGAGGTAAAACCATGTTTTTTTTTTATAAAAAGGAAAAATCAGAACACCTTTGAGGCTGGATGTGGTGGCTCACACCTGTAATTCCAGCACTTTGGGAGGCCGAGGTGGGTGGATCACTGGAGGTTAGGAGTTTGAGACCAGCTTGGCCGACATAGCAAAACCCGTCTCTACTGAAAATACAATAAAGTTAGCCAGGTGTGGTGGTACAGGTCCCAGCTACTCTGGAGACTGAGACACGAGAATTACTTGAACCTGGGAGGCAGAGGCCACAGTGAGCAGAGATTGCGCCACTGTACTCCAGCCTGGGCAGCAAAAAACAAAACAAAACAAAACAACCACTTTTGGGCCTGGTGCAATGGCTCACGCCTATAATCCCAGCACTTTGTAGGACTGAGGCATGCGAGAGGTTTGAGCCCAGGAGTTCGAGACTGTCCTAGTCTATATGGTGAAACCCCATCTCTACTAACAATACAAAAAATATTAGTGGGACGTGATGGCATGCACCTGTAGTCCCAGCTACTTGGGAGGCTGAGGCGAGAGGATTGCTTGAGCCTAGAAGATCAAGTCTGCAGTGAGCTGTGATTGTGCCACTGGTCTCCAGCCTGGGCAATAGAGTAAAACTCTGTCTCCAAAAAAATCCCCCTAAAACACTTTTATTTGAAATTCGATAGATTTAAAAAGTCGTATATATAATAATTACACAGCTTGATGAATTTGTCTATTCATGCATCTGTGCCACAATATTTTAGTTATAGAGGCTTTAAAATATGTTTTAATGTCTGGTAAGTCTAGTCTCGTTTAATTTCCTTTTTTTCTTACATGTTTGTTTTTCCATATCAATTTTAATATCAACTTGTTCAGCTCCATAAAATGGTTTGTTAGTGTTTTTATTAGGATTATATTGAATTTATAAATTAACTTGGAGAGAATTTATATCATTATAATGTTGAATTGTCTTATCTAAGAATATATATCTTTTAACATTTTCCTCATATTTTAACATTTTCCTCATACACTTTTTTTAAAAGCTTTATTGAGATACAATTCACATGTCATAATATCCTTTTTAAAAAGATGTATAAAGATGTGGTTTTTAGTATATTTACAAATATGTGCAACCGTCATTACTACCTAGCTCCAGAACATTCTCATCACTCTTTTAAAAACCCCATATTCATTAGCAGTTACTCCCCATATGCTTCTCTTTCCAGCTCTTGGAAACTACTAATCTATGTTCTGAGTCTATGGATTTGCCTATTTTGAATATTTCACTTAAGTGGAATCATACAGTATGTGGCTTGGCATAACATTTTCAAGGTTTATGTACTCTGCAGATTATATCAATAATCATCCCTTTTTATTGCAAAATAATATTTCATCTATATGCCATATTTGTTTATCAGTTGGTGGACATTTGGGTCATTTATACTTTTTTACTGTTTTGGTAATGCTGCTATGAACATTTTTGTACAAGCTTTTGTTTAGACGTGTGGGTTTTTTTATTTTTTGTTTTTTTGAGACGGAGTCTTGCTCTGTTGCCCAGGCTGGAGTGCAGTGACACGATCTTGGCTCACTGCAACTTCTGACTCCTAGGTTCAAATGATTCTCCTGCCTCAGCCTCCCCAGTAGCTGGGATTACAGGCACGCACCACCATGCCTGGCTAATTTTCATATTTCGAATAGAGACAGTGTTTCACCATGTTGGCCAGGCTGGTCTCAAACTCCTGACCTCAGGTGATCTGCCCGCCTTGGCCTCCGAAAGTGCTGGGATTACAGCCGTGAGCCACTGTGGCGGCCAGACATGTGTTTTTAATTCCTTCTAATAGGCTTTATGTATTTCTTACCACATTTATTACTAAGTATTTATTCTTTGCTGCTGTTGGGTTTTCTTTACCATTATATACTCTAAGCGTTTATAGATTTTTGTATTGATCTATATTGATTTTGTTGCTAATCATAAATTTACTTATAATTTAACATATGAGTCCTTGTTAACATTGTTTGGAAGATAATTCTTTGTTAGACAAAGTGCACTCTCGAATTTTGGGAGCAGATTTTTGCCTGTTTCTTTTAGATCAAAGTTACAGAGTTACTTACATTTTATGTGTCCTTACTGATTTCAGTTTTTGTCTCTTTGGCTCTTTATTACTGAAAAGTGTGTGTTAAAACTGTATCGTATGATTGTGGATTTCTTAGTTTCTCCTTATAAAATAGTCAGTTTTTGCCTTATATGTTTGTAAATTATGTTATGAAATGTATTCAAATTTAGAATATCTATGTCTTCCTGCTAAATGGTACTTTTCTTTAATCAGTATATCTTTTTTTTTTTTTTTTTTTTGAGACGGAGTTTCACTCTTGTTACCCAGGCTGGAGTGCAATGGTGCGATCTTGGCTCACCGCAACCTCCACCTCCTGTTCAGGCAATTCTCCTGCCTCAGCCTTCTGAGTAGCTGGGATTACAGGCACGCACCACCGTGCCCAGCTAATTTTTTTTGTATTTTTAGTAGAGACGGGGTTTCACCATGTTGACTAGGATGATCTCGATCTCTTGACCTCGTGATCCACCCGTCTCGGCCTCCCAAAGTGCTGGGATTACAGGCGTGAGCAACCATGCCCAGCCTTGTTTTCCTTTTTTGTTGTTCATTTTAATCTAGTGTGAATCTTTTAACTAATGAGTTTGTCTATATGTTTACATTTATTTCTTATACCGCCTTTTCTGTACTCTTTCTATTCTTCTGTTGTGCCTGCTTTTATATTTTTAGTGGTTGACTTTAAATTTTTAGTAAACATATTTAATTTAACACAGTATTTCCTAAACAATACAAGACCTTTGGCATTTTTTAATTCTGATCAAGCTTTTCTCTTATGTTACTGTTGTCCAGGCTATATTTCTTGCTGTTTCTCATTCCTCTTTTTTCATCTTCTAAAGTTAGTCACTACAGCTCATTACAGATAATGTTTGTTTACATATACTCATATCTTTTTTTATTTTTGTGTTCTTTCTTGAGTTTGTTTTGAATTTTGAGTGATTTTTATTTTCTTGAAATACATGTTTATTGAATGTCTGTTAAAGGTCAACTTACTGAAAACGTCTTTATTTCACCCTCATTTCTGAAGGATAGTTTAGAATTGTAGTTTGATATTATTTTCCCTTTGTACCTTGAGAATATTGCTTTACTGTATTTTTTATTTTAACTGCTGTTGAGAAATCTCCTGCAGTCTAATTGGTCATTTTCTCTCTGCCTACTTTATTTCCCCAAAATTTTAAATTGTGGTAAAATACACATAACATAAAATTTACCATCTTAACCATTATTTTTGTTTGTTTTTCTTTTTGAGACGTAGTCTCACTCTGTCACCCAGGCTGGAGTGCAGTGGCGTGATCTTGGCTCACTGCAACCTCCACCTTGTGATTCTCCTGCCTCGGCCTTCTTGGTGGCTGGGATTACAGCCACCTGCCACCATACTTGGCTAATTTTTTGTATTTTTAGTAGAGACGGGCTTTCACCATGTTGGCCAGGCTGGTTGCAAACTCCTAACCTCAGGTGATCCACCCGCCTTGGCCTCCCAAAGTGCTGGGATTACAGGCAAGAGCCACTGTGCCCAGCCATCTTAACCATTTTTAAGTACACAGTACAGTGTTAGGAAGTACATTTATATTGTTGTGCAACAATCACCACCATCCATCTCCAGAACTTGCATCTTGCAAACTTAAACTCTGTACCATTTAAACAATAATTCCCCATTCCTTCTTCCCCCCAGTCCCTGATAACTACTATTTTACTTTCTGTCTCTGTGAATTAGATTACTCTGGGAACCTCATGTATGGGGAATCATACAATATTTGTCTTTTTGTGACTGACCTATTTCACTTTGTATAATGTCCTCACAGTTCATCAATGTTTGGTATATGTCAGAATATCATGTCTTATTAAGCCTGATTAATACTCTATATTTATGCTACATTTTGATGATCCATTTATCTGTCACTGAACACTTGGGTTGCTTCTACATTTTAACCATTGTGAATAATGCTGCTGTGGATATAGGTATAGAAATAGCTCTCTGAGACCTTGCTTACATTTTTTTTGGAGTATATACCCAGAAGTGTATGGGTATATGTTGCATCATATGGTAATTTTATTTTTAAGTTTTTGAGGGACTGCCATACTATTTTCCACAGTGACTATACCATTTTACATTCCCACCAGCAGGGCATAAGTATTCTAATTTCACTACACCCTTGCCAACACTTGTCATTTTCTGTTTGTTTGATGGTAGCCATCCTGATGGGTGTGAGGTGGTATCTCATTGTGGCTTTGATTTTGCATTTCCCTAATCATTAGGGATGTTGAGCATTTTTTTCACATGCTTCTTGGCCACTTGTATGTCTTCTTGGAGGAAACGGAAATTTAAATCCTTTGCCTAATTTTTATTTTTATTTTTCAAAGATGGGCTCTTACTATGTTGTCCAGGCTGGTCTTGAGCTCCTGAGTTCAAGTGTTTCTCCTGCCTTGGCCTGCTGAGTAGCTGGGACCACAGGCACAAATCACCATGTCCTGTAGTTCCAATTACTCTGGAGGCTGAGACAGGAGGATCGCTTGAGCCTATTTTTTAATCTGGTTGTTTGGGTTCTTTTTAAAAAATTGTTGGATTATAAGAGTTCTTTATATGTTCTAGATATTAATCTCTTATCAAATACATGATTTGCAAATATTTTCCCCCATTTAGTGGGAGCATTTTTACTCTGTTAATACTATCTTTTTTTGTGTGTGGAGTTTAAAAATTTTCGTTGTCTAGTTTGTCTGTTTTTTGTTGCCTGTGCCTTTAGTATCATTCTCTGCCTGTTTTTAAGATCTATTTATTTTTAATTTTTTGCTGTGTCTAGGAGAGTTATTTTTGTTTTTTCTTTAATTGAGAGTCATTGCCATTTCTGAATCTGAGGATTTTAGGTGTTACTTCCCCCTCAACCCCCGCCACCTCCAGTTTCTAGAGTCTGTAGCTAGACAGAGACATTTTGTTATTTCTTTGCTTTTGGTTTTTTTTTTTCTTTTTTTTCACCAGCCTCCCTGGTCCACTCCTGCACTGAGAATGTATAAAAAATGGTGGAATCCTCAATAACAGTTCTTCACTTCATTTGGTTTCTGAGGCCTTGTCTACTTTAAGGACATTAAAAGCCAAAAGTCTTGGTTACTCTTGACAAGTTCCTCCAGGGTCACTGAAAGCTTTACTTTTTTTGTGAGCTTAGCATTTGGCAAACTAATTTATCCAACATTTCTAGATGTTTTATTAAGATGAGGTTTTCATATTATTTAGTTACTGTATTGCCAAAAAAAGTTGCATTTCTTTTTTATAATTAATTTATTTCCCTTTTTTTCTCTTTTTTCTTTTGGAATTCCTTGTAGTTGCACCTCCTGGACTGAAGAACTCTTTACAAGCTTTTCTACTTTAAAAAGATTTCTTTTGTTTTACTTTGTGGGAGATTTCCTACCCTTCCTTTGCTTCTTTCTCCTCCCTGAATCCCCTGCTTCTGTTCTACTTCCCTTCCCTCCCTCTCTTTCTTCTTTCCTTCCTTCTCTTTTTCCTCTTTTTTTGTCTTTCTCTCTCTCCCTCCCTCTCTCCCTCTCCTCTCTCTCTCTTTCTTTTTTCTTTCTTGTCTGTTAATTTGGTATCTCCAAATTAACTGTTTTGTTAACTTGTCCTCTTTATTTCATTTAGAGATTTTCCTCAATTGTTTAGTAAACTTTGGCCATCTGTTCAGATTAAAGACCGAATAAATAAAAAGCTGAGTAAAAACTCTTTGTCCATGGCAGTTATTCAGTGTAAGTCTTACACAGGGTGATCGAGTGATTGCAGGTCTTTTCTTTTGGGTCACTTTCCCCTGCAGAGAAATCTCCTAGTCCCAGGCCGATTGGTCTGCATTCTGGAAGCTGGACTGGGGAAGAGGCCTGAGGTCCACTACACAGCATGTAAATCTTCATTTAATCTTTTTGCGAGATGGCATAATACACAACCCTTTTGTGTACCTGGTTTCTACATCTGACCTGATTTTATGTCCTTAAAAGGTAAACCACTTGTTTCTTGCTGGGATGCAGAAGGGGCAGTTTCTTTCTTTTTTCTTTTTCTTTTTGTTTGTTTTGAGACAGGGTGTTCCTCTCTTGCCCAGGCTGGAGTGCAGTGGTGTGAAATTGAGCTTGTTGTAACCTCAAGTTCCGGGGCTCAGTCAATCCTCCCACCTCAGCCTCCTGAGTAGCTAGGACTACAGGCAGACGTGTCACTATACTTTGCTTTAAAAAAAAATCTTTTTGTTGAGGTGGGGTTTCACTGTGTTGCTCAGGCTCATCCTTAACTGGCCTCAAGCATTCCTCCCACTTTGGCCTCCTAAAGCACTGGGATTATAAGTGTGAGCCACTGGGATCAGCCAGAAGGGGCAGTTTCTTAGCTACATGGGTAAAGACTTCCTTATTCAAACTTTCAATAGCGTCTTTCTATTAACAGCCCCAACTGAGATTGTTACTTTCAGATGGCTTCAATTATTATTATTTTTTTTTCCAGATGGAGTCTCGTTCTGTCTCCCAGGCTAGAGTGCAGTGGCCCATCTTGGCTCACTGCAATCTCTGTGTCCTGGGTTCAAGCGATTCCCCTGCCTCAGTTTCCCAAGTAGCTGGGACTAGAGGCGTGTACCACCACCTGGCTAATTTTTTGTATTTTAGTAGAGACAGGGTTTCACTAGGTTGGCCAGGATGGTCTGGAGATCCTGATTTCGTGATCTGCCCCCCTCAGCCTTCCAGAGTGCTGAGATTATGGGTGTGAGCCACTGTGCCTGGCAGGCTTCAATTCTTAATCCTTTGTGGTGAGATATGTGTAAGATATATTTTAATTATGTATATATGTCTTATAGATGGTTTGGGAGGCTGAAGTGAGAGAATTGCTTGAGGCCAGTTCAGGACCAGCCTGGGCAACACAGTGAGACCCCATCTTAACAAAAATATTTTCTTTTTTTTTTTTGTTAAGAAAAAATATGGAACGCTTCACGAATTTGCATGTCATGCTTGCACAGGGGCTATGCTAATCTTCTCTGTATCGTTTCAATTTTAGTATATGTGCTGCCGAAGCGAGCACTGCAAAAAAAGATTTTCTAAAAATAGCAGAGTGTTGGACGGGTGCGGTGGCTCACCCCTGTAATCCCAGCAATTTGGGAGGCCAAGACGGGTGGATCACGAGGTCAAGAGGTTGAGACCATCTTGGCCAACATGGTGAAACCTCGTCTCTACTAAAAATACAAAAAATTAGCGGAGCATGGTGACATGTGCCTGTAGTCACAGCTACTTCAGAGGCTGAGGCAGAGGCTTGAACCCGGGAGGCAGAGGTTACAGAGAGCCAAAATCAAGCCACTGTACTCCAGCCTGGCAACAGAGCAAGACTCTGTCTCAAAAAAAAAAAAAAAAAAAAAAAAGGAGTGTGGTGAAACATGCCTATTTGTAGTCCTAGCTACTCAGAAGGTTGAGGTGGGAGATATAGATATCTGTAATAAGTATAATATGTTAATATACAATATTAATACATATCTTACAGATAAGATAAAAATGAGATATATCTTACAGGTACGTATATATCTATCTCTAGGGATAGTAAGTGTAACTATATACCTATATATATGTTATATATGTCTTAGATAGCTATAGCTATACATAACATGTATGATTTTGATGGGTTTATCTTTTTACCATTATTTTACTGTATTTTCTTTTCTCTCTCTCTTTTTTTTTTTTTTGGAGACAAGGTCTCACTCTGGCGCCCAGACTGGAGTGTAGTGGCAAGAACTCGGCTCACCACAGCCTTCGCCTCCCGGGTTCAAGTTATTCTCCTGCCTCAGCCTCCCGAGTAGCTGGGATTCCACTATTGCCGGCTAAGTTTTGTATTTTTAGTAGAGATGGGGTTTCACCATGTTGGCCAGGCTGGTCTTGAACTTCTAACCTCAAATGATTCACCCACCTCGTCCTCCCAAAATGCTGGGATTACAGGCATGAGCCACCATGCCCGGCCAGTTTTACTGTAATTTCAAGATGGAACGGATAGAGACCTGTGTGTTCGTATTTAACTAAAGACACTTATAGTACATTTTAATTGTTATTTCCATGTAAAAATAGTATTATTATAAACTCAGGAATTTTTTCTAAGTTCCTTTCCACTAATGGTTATTGCAGTTTTGCAACTATAGAAATGAATCCAAAAGGGCAATAAGAGACATGAAGAGGAAAAACAGGTTAGTAACAAAGAGCAGGAGGCTCAGATACATGTATCAGAGAGACTGATGAAGTAACATCGCCACCTTCTGGCTTTAAAAAAAAAAACTGTGGTGTTTCTGTTATGAAATTGGGGAACCTGGCCAGGCAGAGTGGCTCACGCCTGTAATTCCAGCACTTTGAGAAGTGAAGGCTGGCGGATCACAAGATCGGGAGATCAAGACCATCCTGGCTAACACGGTGAAACCCCATCTCTACTAAAAATACAAAAAATTAGCCAGGCATGGCGGCACACACCTGTAATCCCAGCTACTCTGGAGGCTGAGGTGGGAGAATCACTTTAGCCCAGGAGACAGAGGTTGCAACGATCCTGGATCACACCACTACACTCCATCCTAGGTGACAGAGCGAGAGTCCATCTCAAAAAAAAAAAATCTGGGAATCTGTAGTCCCAGCTACTCAGGAGGCTGAGGCAGGAGATTCGCTTGAACCCAGGAGGTGGAGGTTGCAGTGAGCCGAGATTGTGCCACTGCACTCCAGCCTGGTGACAGAGTGAGACTTCATCTCAAAAAAAAAAAAAAAGTCTGGTATCCCCATGACTAGTAAGTAGCTAACTTGCATTCTGTGTCAGATTTAGTAGATTTGGTCTTGTTTAGTTATTCTCTGTAGTATTGAAGAAACATACTTTTTTGACTTAGGATTTGATTACAGTATAACAAAGTCTTTTCAAGCCCAATAAGAAAGGGTTCTATCTATAATATCTTAAAATGTATCTATTATTTTAGGTTATTTCTGCTTGCATTAAGAAAACAAATATGTGAAGGAAAATATGGAATTTTTAAAATTAAGTTAATTTGTTGCATAGGTAGTTTGTATTCATGGTACAAAACACAAATGGTATGAGAGGGTATGAGTCATCCTACTATTTCATAAGAATTAATAAAATAGAAAAGAATTAAAATGTCTTTCTCTCAACTAGCCAGTTCCTTTACCTTAGAGAGAATCTTTTTATACAGATAGTAATATACTACACATACTTCTTTCTTTTTTTCACAGAACAGTTTATACTGGAGGTCACTCTGTATCTATACACAATGAACTGCCTCATTTTTTTTAGGCCATGATTTATTTAGCCAGACTACTGTTGATAAGTAGTTACGAGTTTTTCAATCTTTTGTTATAAAAATGACACTGTAGTGAGTATCCAGATGGGAGGGTGTGTGTGTGTGTGTGTGTGTGTGTGTGTGTGTGTGTGTATGATTTCATACGACTCTAGAAAAAGCTCATATAAGGATGTATACGTTTGTATTTGTGTTAGATATAGTGACACTGCCCTCTGTAAAAGATTATACTTACTTATTCTGCCACCACTAATGTAAGGCAAACTGTTTTCCCTCATGTTTCTCAGGACGATGTACTGGTATCAGTCTTTTTATCTTGTCTTGCAACCTTATTTTACATTTCTCTTATGAGTGGGCTGTACATATTTTCATATGTTTAGAAGCCATTTGTGGGTTTTTGTTTGTTTTTTTTTGTTTGTTTGAGATAGGGCTTCACTTTGTCATCCAGGCTGGAGTGCAGTGGCACAATAATAGCTCACTTCAGCCTTGAACTGCTGTGTTCAGATGATCCTCCTGCCTCAGCCTCCCGAATAGTTGGGACAGCAGGCACATGCCACCACAACTGGCTAATTAAAATTTTTTTTTTTTTTTGTAAAGGTGAAATCTCCTTATGTTGTCCACTCTGGTCTCGAACTCCTGGCCTCAAGTAGTACTCTCATCTTGGCCTCCCAGAACACTGGAGTAATCTACAGTGCCCAGACTATTTGTGTTTTCTGGTATATATTCTTTGCCCATTTTTCTTTAGGCTCCCACTCTCCTATTTATTTTTAGGAGCTCATAGTTTATAAGGTAGAAATTAATTGTGTGATGTTTTCTTTAAATGTAAAAAATATAATGTATGTGCATATTTTGTAGTCATATCAGTCTTTACTTTGAAAACTTCAGGGCTTGGCATCATATTTAGAAAGATCTTCCACACTCAGAAAATTTAAAAAATTAACTTCTATGTTTTTTTGTCTTACCAAAAAAAATTATATTGAATTCTGTGAGCCATCTGAAATTTATTTTGAGTGAGGTATAAATTATGGCTCTAATTAATTTTTTCTATATGATTACTCAGTTGTCACTTGTCTCAACCTGTCTATTGAAATAACTCACCCAATGCATTCATACTTCACTGATTTGAAGGTCAGTTAAATTTCTTTGTGGATTAGGGTCTTTTCCTATACTTTTCTGTTCCCTCCATCTATATGCTTTTTCATTTACTGGTGTTCGATATTTTAATTATCGTGACTTTACAACTTGTTTTAATAATTGAATGAGGTCAGTCCTTCTGTGTTTCCATAATTTTATGACTATTCTTGCTTATTTTACCACATTAACTTTTGAATCAGTTGATCTAATTAAAAGGAAAAGATATTGTTAATTTTATTGTGATTCATTCTATTCATAGATTAATTTGGGGGCAGTTGGTATTGTTATGAATTTGCATTTTGTCATTCAAGAACCTGGCATTTTTTTCCTTTTTTTTTTGTATCCCTATGTATTTCTTGCTGAGTTTCTTCCTGCTTTTTCTTCTATTGTAAATGGGTTAATTTTTTCCATTATTTCTTTTACATAGTTATTACAAAACATGGTTCTTGTGTATAAGTTGCTAATTTGGGGGCATTAATTTTATTATCGGTCATCTCCAGTTGAATCTCTTGGGGTTTCTCTGTAAAGAATCATAATCATATATAAATAATCGTAGTTTTACCTCTTCAGTTCTGCTTTATATGCTTCTATCTTTTGTCTGATTGTGTTGGTTGGTAACTTATAGAACACTGTTAAATAATAGTGGTGAGTGATAATAGTAGAAATCATTTATTTTTACTTAATGGGATTGTTTATTTAGGGATGCATAATGAAAAATAACATCCATAGATTCTTTAAAGGACATTTGACAAAATTACATATGCATTCTTTGTAAAATATAATCCTATTAAGTAATTATTCATCACTTTCATTATTGCATCATTTTGCATGTCATAGCTTTACATAAATGGACTGGGTGCAGTTGCTCACACCTGTTATCCCAGCACTTTGGGTGGCTGAGGCAGGTGGATCATTTGAGATCAGAAGCTTGAGACCAGCCTTGCCAATGTGGCAAAACCCCATCTCTACTAAAAATACAAAAATTACCGGGCACGGTGACTCACGCCTGTAATCCCAACACTTTGGGAGGCCAAGGCAGGCAGATCATGAGATCAGATAGAGACCATCCTGGCTAACTGGGTGAAACCCTGTCTTTACTAAAAATACAAAAAATTAGCTGAGCATGGTGGCACACACCTGTAGTCCCAGCTACTCAGGAGGCTGAGGCAGGAGAGTCACTTGAACCTGAGAGGCAAAGGTTGCAGTGAGCCTAGATTGCACCACTGCACTCCAGCCTGGGTGTCAGAGTGAGATTTAATCTCCCCCCAAAACAACAACAACAACAAAAATTAGCCGGGCTGTAGTGGTGTGTGCCTGTAATCCCAGCTACTCCGGAGGCTGAAACAGGAGAATCATTTGAGCTTGGGAGGTGGAGGTTGCAGTGAGTTGAGATCACACCACTGCATTCCAGTCTGGGTGACAGAGAAACCCTGTCTCAAAAAAAAAAAAAAAAAAAAGCTTTATATAAATTTAATAATATTGTATGTGTTTTCAAAATCTATTACATTTGTAAGGTTTATCCATGTTGTTGCATGTTACTGCAATTAATTTTAGTTTCTATTTAACTATACTCTGCCCAGATCTCTTCATATTAGAGTACCCATTCTCCACCTGCTTAGACTCACAGCTGCATCCCTTATTGGGAATTGCCCTTAGCCCCCCGAGTACTGTCTTGCCCAAGGTTATGCTTCTTCCCAGAGTTATCCCTGTGGCCAGTAACTGTGTGTTGCATGGATGTAAGATCCAACCGAACTTGTCTCTATTTGGGACAATTCCAAAGGCCTCTGGAGCTCCATGCTGTATCAGTTTCTTCCCTAAGCCCAATCCTGCCTTCTTCACTTGTTGCAGGTTTATCTCCCCAGAGCACTTCCCAGGAAACTTTCTGCATGATAGTCTCCCTCTCAGAATCTGTTTCAGAGGAATGATGCTAATACAGTTGGTATTGGAAGTGATCCTAGGTAGCAGACTAAAATGGGATTTTAGAGATAGGTCTCTTGCTGGCTGGTTGGCAGTGAGGACCCCATCTCTGGTGGTAGGTAGAGTACAGATAGCGTAAGTTTGCATTGAATTTGTAATTGTGTGGGACCCAAGTGAGTAGGTAAATTTTCTTTTTTTTTCTTTTTTTTGAGACGGAGTTTCGCTCTTGTTACCCAGGCTGGAGTGCAATGGCGCAGTCTCGGCTCACCGCAACCTCCGTCTCCTGGGTTCAAGCAATTCTCCTGCCTCAGCCTCCCGAGTAGCTGGGACTACAGGCGTGCGCCACCATGCCCAGCTAATTTTTGTATTTTTAGTAGAGACGGGGTTTCACCATGTTGACCAGGATGGTATCGATCTCTTGACCTTGTGATCCACCCATCTCGGCTTCCCAAAGTGCTGGGATTATAGGCGTGAGCCATTGCACCCGGCCGAGTAGGTAAATTTTCAATGCACTATTATTTAAACTGATATCTGTAGACCTGGTTATAAAGTTCTGGATTTTCTTGAGCTTAAGATCCTCTGGTGTGTATTATTCTATAATGCCTTTCATTAATTTCATTTAAATAAGTGAGTTTTTAGTTCTTTGGGAGCACCCTTATGCTGACTCCCTACCGAAGTAGGATTTAAGAGAATCCTCACAGTGTGCAAAGATCTCCAGTATTTTCTTGTAAACCAAAGGGAAAGTTGGCATGGTTGAACACATTGTTCTCAGAGGTCTTATAGACAGGTGGCTGTAACTGATAGGTCTTTTCTTTCCCCTTCTTTAGCTTGCCTAGATCAGATTAGAACCCCAGAAATGTCTATGATGAAGTTTTTTTTAAAATTCATATGCTACCCCTGAGTCTTCCAAACTATATAGTCAATCTGTATATCCTATGGAAGTATGAGGGAGGACCTCTTCTTTGCTCACCTGCTTACAAAAGAATTAGAAGCCACTTTTAGCTGGCTTAGTACAATAGTTGGAGTGACCATAAAGTGCTTAGGTTTCTGGGTTAACTCTTCTAGTTTGATGGCATTTTCATCTCATAATTCTTAATTCTATCATTTTAACTCATTGTCTCTATTACTAATTTAACTAACTCAAGTTAGAACTTGATTCCCACCCTTCAGCTGATTTAGAAGCTGTTCCTTTGTGCTTCCATAGTGCCCTGTGTATCTGTCCAGTTTTGTAGTATTGTGGCATGTTATACTGTATGCATTTGTCTTGTTCATTTGTTTGTGAACTTCTTGAAGGCTAGGACTCTGTTATGTCTCTTGGGTAGAGCACAATGCTGGACACATGATGGGCATTGAATAAATCTTTGTTGAATAAATAAAAAGCCTGACTCTCTTCACTCCCCACCACCCCTCAGTTGCTCATTAAAACTTCTGATTTTTAAAAAATTCATCCTGTGTGAGTCTTTCCCAGATCTCCCTGGTGAATATCCATACCTTAAAGCTGGCACACACACACGTCTAGTTCTCTTCTCTGTCATCAGAAACTACTGCTGTCTCCTGCTTGCAGCTGCCTCTTTCATTGAGTTCCCAGTATCTGCAGATGGCTCTGTCTGATGAGCTCATGGGAGAATTTGATTTTCTGTTCTACAATCCAAATAAATTAGTCTGCTATAACCCCAGAGCTGTTGGTAAAGTAGTCATTGCAGCTTTAGAATTCTGGTGCCAAAAAGGGGTTATATGCACAGTGAATGAATAGTGTCATGGGGGTATGAACAGTGGTTGTTCCCATCACTGCAGCTGCTTGGGTGAGGCATCAGAAACCCCTTCAAGTGTATTACTGCTACAGTTAGCTATAAAGCTTTTCCCAGCACCTTCAGCTGCCGTTGTCTCCACCTCATTTCTCTTTACATCTTGTTAGTAAAATATCTTAGGAACGAAAAAGCCGTAAGCAAAGATACTGTGTAATAATAGCTATATGGAGAATTTCACAAACACGCTGGATAGTTGCTTACACAATTTTAACCACCTGATTCTATTATTAATATTTTTTACTGATGACTTAGCTGATAAATTGTGGGTTCATGTTTATTACTAAAGAATGCTTCCCTTGATGTGAATCTTTCATTTTTTCTTGTTCCTGTTAGAATAAATGTACATATCTGTTAAGAAAACATAACACTGTATCATTAATATATTTCTTTCCTCTCTCTCTCTTTCTCTCTCTCTCTGTCTCTCTCTGTCTCTCTGTCTCTCTGTCTCTCTTGAGACAGGATGTTGGTATGCTTCCCAGGTTGGAATGCAGTGGCTGTTCACAGGCATAATCATTGCGCACTATAGCCTCAAACTCTTGGGCTGAAGTGATCCTCCCATCTAAGCCTCCCAGGTAGCTTGGACTACAGGTGTGGACACCACACCCAGCTACATTAATATATTTTCTATGTTGATCAAATGGTAATTCTATATTTAATTTTTTTAGGAATTGCCATTCTGTTTTCTACAGCAGTCAAAACTGCTTTTTGATGGCCTTGAAACTCTAAGGACAGCTTGGCAGGATATAATATCTTTGGTTTACATTATTTTTCCCTAAGTTTCTTGAAAGTGCTATTCTACTGTTGTCTTGCTTTATATGTTATTTTTGAGAAATACAATGTTAGTCTAATTCCCTTGCTTTTGTAAATAATTTATCTTTTTGCCCAGCTACCCTGAGAGATTTTTCTTTAAATAATTTTATAAGGGTATGTGTCAGTGGATCATTCTCAGTCAGTTTTCTCAAATATCTGGTAGGATCTTTCATTGTATAGATTCAATTCAGGCATTTTATTGGAAAGTTTTCTTGGAATGTACTTCTTTTTTTTTTTTTTGAGACAGAGTCTTGCTTTGTCACCCAGGCCGGAGTACAGTGGCACAATCTCAGCTTACTGCAACTTCCACCTTCCAGGTTCAGGCTGTTCTCATGCCTTAGCCACTTGGGTAGCTGGGATTACAGGTACCTGCCACCACACCCAGTTAATTTTTTTTGTACTTTTAGTAGAGATGGGATTTCACCATGTTGGCCAGGCTGGTCTTGAACTCCTGGCCTCAAGTGATCCACCCACCTCGGCCTCCCAAAGTGCTGAGATTACTGGTGTGAGCCACCGTACACAGCCAGAATGTACTTTTAGTATTAATTCTGTTCCATTGTTTTGATTTTTTTCATTAGGGACACCAATAATACTAATGTTCAACCTCCTTTGTGTATAATTCATTTCAATCAATTTCTTTCTTTGTTTTTTAAAATTTTATTTCCATTGTTTTCTTGCTTTTTGTTCAATATCTTTTATTAAGTTTTCATTCAAATCTGTTCTCTCTACATACCTTATAATTTAGTTTTTATTTTTGGTTCAATGCCAAAGTAAAGCAAAAGAAAAAATAATTTAATAATTTAACTTTGATTTCTTATGTGTTGTTCATTTCATTTGTTTCTTTCTATTTCTTTAATCAGCTCTTTTTCATTTCTTTCTGTTTTTGTCCATTTTGGTACTTGTGTTTGTACTTCCGATTCAAGGTCTTTTTCACATCCTCAAATTCTTGTTTAAAATATTTAATCCAGTTCAGAGGATTGTGTTACAGTGTTTTTCAACCTCATGGTTTGTTTTTGGGGAGAAGCCATCAGCAGAAAAGGTTTTGTTTGTATCTTCTGACTTTTTGCAGTACGTTTGTGTGCATATGGTCTGCTCGTTTGTTTTTACTCATTTTGTGGACAGAGTTCCTACTTTGAGAGTGCTTCTTCTGCCAGTGTGTTCTCTTTTGTGAAGTTTCTTTTCTGAATTTGTAGTGATGGTGGTGAGGAAAAGGGGAGAGGAAGAGTTGTTCCTTGATTCTATTAATATTTCATTTCTACAGGCTCTTTAATCCTGCCCGCAGATCCCTACCTTTTTTTCTTTTGAGACAAGGTCTCACTCACTCTGTCGCCCAGGTTGGAGTGCAGTGGCATGATTTCAGCTCACTGTAACCTCCGCCTCCTAGGTTCAAGTGATTCTCCTGCCTCAGCCTCCTGGGTAGCTGGGATTTCAGGTGTATACTACCACGCCCGGCTAATTTTTGTATTTTTTTGTAGAAACAGGGTTTCATTATGTTGACCAGGCTGCTCTCTTAACTCCTGATCTCAAGTGATCCAACCACCTCGGCCTCCCAAAGTGCTGGGATTACAGGTGTGAGCCACTGTGCCTGGCCTAATTTCCTCCTCTTATTGCCTATTTTTTTCATTTCTTACCGTGTGTACAAGAGAAAGTGCTTCTTTGTATATGTATACCTGGTTCTCCCCTAGAAGCACTGTTTCTAGGAGGCTGCTGCTTCTGGTCCAGAAGTTTCTAGACACATTTACTTCACCAGGTCTATGAACTGTAAAGCCCTAACTGCCTAACCTCTGTTCAGCATTTTTGTGTTTATTGTTTTACTCTCTTTCCAGGACTGATTTTGTCTGTGCTTTTTGCAAATCCCCTGTGCCCCTCTGCTCTTTCTCACAGTCTTTTTCACCTCCCTTCACTCACCCTGTACATCCACAAGCTTGCAGAGGTAAGGAAGTGGGGTTTCTTTTGCTATTTGCTGCTTTTCTTTTTCTTTTTTCTGCTTGATTTACAGGTAATTTGAAGGTTGCTGTGTTTTCTGTCTCCTAGTAGTGCTAATGTTGATGGCCTACATTCTTTGTAGGTTTTTAAAATTCTTTTGGTTTATTTTATGTCTGTTCAGGGAAGGTGAGGAGTAGAATTGGAGTCATATTACCTCCATTGTTATACAAACCTGGAAAGGTTCAAAAGTCCTTTTCAGGCCAGGTGCAGTGGCTCATGTCTGTGATCCCAACAATTTGGGAGGCTGAGGCAGGTGGATCACTTGAGGTCAGGAGTTTGAGACCAGCCTGGCCAACATGATGAAACCCCATCTCTACTAAAAATACCAAAATTAGCTGGGCATGGTAGTGCACACCTGTAATCCCAGTTACTTGGGAGGCTGAGGCAGGAGTATCTCTTGAACCCAAGAGGCAGAGGTTGCAGTCAGCCAAGATCACACCATTACATTCCAGCCTGGGTGACAGAACGAGACTGTGTCTCAAAAAAAAAAAATCCTTTTCAGATGACCTAATTTTACACCTGAAAAACCCAAGCGTCAACTGAATTTATAGTAAAATTACTTTAAGCAGTGAAAGAATTAAGTGGTGTAGTGGAATATAAAATTAGTAAATAGAAAAACATAACTTTCTTATGTGAATACAGCTAGGAAAATATAATGGAGAACCCCATATGTTATAGAAACAACAATAAAAAGGAAACAAATAGAAAAAAACTCAAAACCAAAAAATAAAATACCTAAATGTAACTATAATAGTTTGCAAAACCCATTCTCTTACTTTCCTAGGGCCACCATAACAAAATGCCACAAACTGGGTGGCTTAAAACAACAGAAACGTATTTTCTCACAATTCTGTATGCCGCAAGTCTGAAATCAATTTGTCAGCAGGACCATGCTCCCTGTAAAGTCTCTGGAAGAGGATCCTTTATTGCTTCTTCCAGTTTCTGGTAGCCCCAGGCATTCCTTGGCTTGTGGCCCCATAATTTCAGTCTGCCTCTGTCTTCACACTGCCTTATTCCCTCTTTGTCTGCATCTCTGTTTCTTTTTTCCTGTTAAGAGAATGGTTGGAGTCGCTCACACCTGTAATCTCAGCACTTTGGAAGGCTGAGTTGGGAGGATCACTTGAGGACAGGAGTTCAAGACTATCCTGGGCTATATAGTGAGACTCTATCTCTACCAAAAATTTTAAAAATTAGCCCAGTGTTAATGGTGTATGCTTGTATACCCAGCTATTTGGGAGGTAAGGCAGAAGGATTGCTTGAGCCCAGGAGTTTGAAGTTGCATTGAGTCATGATTGCGCCACTGCATTCCAGCCTGGGTGACAGAGCAAGACCCCGTCTCAAGAAAAAAAAAAGTTGCAAAATGAATACGGAGAAATTTCATTTTCCTGTAACCCAACTTCCCCCAAGTGGTAACATCTTACGTAATTATAATGCATTGGCCAAATCAGGAAATTGACATTGGTACAATATAATTAACTAGATTACAGATCTTACGTGAATTTCACTAGTTTTTGTGTGTGCCTATTTTTTGGTGTGTCTTTGTGTATAGTTCTGTAACATGTTATCAGATGTATAGATTCATATAGCCACCACCACAATCAAGATACAAAACTGTTCTGTCACTATAAGAAAGGTAGCACTATTGTAACATTTAACAGCAATAGTAAATCTATCATTGTTAAATATGAAAAAAAATCACAGTATGATACCATTGAACAAGACTAAAATTTAAAAAGACTTAAAAACAAAAGCGTATTTCTGTACATGTAAGTACTTATATGAAAATGCATGGAATGAGCTCTGTGCAAGGATATTTGCCAAATTGATAGCAACGAAGTTTACAGATGATATTTGAGGTGTTCAGATAGGGAGATTTTCTTTATATTGACTTTTTAATAACCAGAATGTTTTCATCTATCATCTATAAACTTTTTTAAAAGAATATATATAAGAACATAAATGTCAGTGAATTCTATTAATGGTATTCATCTGGTAGTAAGAATTGTAGAGGAAGTGGAGTGGACAGGAATTAAGGAATACTTGCTTTGTATTGTATTTTCTTCTGCAATGTTAAGTTTTTTTTTCTTACGAGCATGTATAATTTTTTATTGAAAGAATTTTTAAAAGATACAAATCAGGCCGGGCGCGGTGGCTCACGCCTGTAATCCTAGCACTTTGGGAGGCCGAGGTGGGTGGATCACCTGAGGTCAGGAGTTCAAGACCAGCCTGGCCATCATGGTGAAACCCCATCTTAAAAACAAACAACAACAACAAAAAAAAGATACAAATCTGTATTATGGAAGCCTTTTTAGGGCATCTTGAAAATTGGCAGTAACAGAGTAATGTATGTGACTTGCTTATGTACATTTTCATATATATAATATACCCTTCTATTTAAATATACATTTATGCATATACATGTACCTGAAAGTGTATTTACAAATATCATTAGGTTGTTATCTTTCAATGGTAAGATTTAGAGTAATTTTTATTTTCTTTGGGCTCTTCTAGATCTTTGGATTATTTTATAGTGAGCATATATATCATTCTCCTTTCCTTCCCCTTTCCAAAGGAGTTTTTAAGAAGGAAGGAAAAAAAGAAAGGAAAAAAAAAAAATCTGTATTCTGCTCGAAGATTTAGAAAATTGACGACAACTTTTGCAGTTAACCTTTGGTTAGTCTATAAAACTTCACGATCTCCATCATACTCTGTGGAGTCTGATGGCGGGTTGTGATTATTAGGGAATTTCAATATATGGTAGATGAAAAAACATTAAGGGATGAGGAGCGTATGCAAACAAGGCATATGTTCTTAAACTCTGCCATTTTTCTGTAAGTTTTTTTTTGTCATTTAAAACTATTTAATAATTTATATTCTTAAACCTTTATAAATACAGATAACACAAATATCCTATAATATGTTTCTTAAAACCTTAAATTACTTTAAAATGAAAACTGCTTAGGACATGTCTTTTTATGATATCATAGAACATGTATATAGTAACATTTATGTAAACTTCATTATAAATTTTGCTTCTCTATGACTGTGGGCAAGTTATTTAAGCTCTCTGACTTAATATTCCCTTCTATAAAATGGAGATAACTATTCTATAGAGTTATTTTGAGGAATTGCTTATTAAATAACTTATGATGATGCTGATTATAAAATTGTTTCATTTTCATTTGAATATAGATTAGGTATTTGTATAAGTACAGTGGTATTCTAAATTAGCATTAGAGATGGTGCTATTTTCGGCCAGGCGCAGTGGCTCATGCCTGTAATTCCAGCACTTTGAGAGGCTGAGGCCGGTGGATCACCTGAGGTCAGGTGTTTGAGACCAGCCTGGCCAACATGGTGAAACCCTGTCTCAACTAAAAATGCAAAAATTAGCTGGGTGTGGTGGCGGGCACCTGTAATCCCAGCTGCTGAGGAGGCTGAGGCAGGGAATTCCTTGAACCTGAGAGGTGGAAGTTGCAGTGAGCCAAGATCGTGCCACTGCACTCCAGCCTGGGTGACAGAGCAAGCTCTATCTTAAAAAAAAAAAAAAAAGAAATGGTGCTATTTTCTTCTCCAGTTGCTTCCTTTTGAATGCCCCGTTTTTGTCTTCTTTGAACCTTTTGTTGGTCACGGTAATCACATTTTAATGATTAAACATTTTGTGCTTACATAGTTCATTATACAGTGCTTTGTCTATAAACTTACATTAATACCAAATGATATTTTAAAAAGTCATCTAGCCTGTTTTGATGGTTCAAGTAAAAATAAGTCTTAACATTTGTGATGCTAATCTAAAGCTTTGTTAATCTGGAAATGAGACTTTGCTAAGCAGCATTATGTACAACAGGTGATCTGATCCATGTAGTCATTATGCAGGAGTGAATTAATGATTTAAATTTTGGCTTGTGCTGCTTGATAAAAGCACCTTTCTATTAGGTTCTTGGCAGGATCTCAAAATGTGATTTTATTATTAATTTGGGTGCTCTCATCTAATATTGCTTCTTTGGGTAGGGACCAAAGTAAGTTTTCACTTCAGTCTTTTGTTGTAATTAAGAACAAATAATACATTTTGATAATCTTTTAATACTGCATAATATATTTGAAATGAAAGTAGCCTTTAGGTTTTATTATAGAAGTGTGTATAGGAACCTGTCAATAATCCAGTCTTGCCATTTGGTTGGGTGTGGTGGCATGTGCCTGTAGCCCCAGCTACTCAGGAGGCTGAGACGAAGATATCTTGAGGCCAGAAGTTTGAGGCCAGCTTGGGTAATATAGCAAGACCTCTGTCTCAATTAAAAAAAAAAACCAATTTGCCAGGAAGTGACAGAAGAATTCTACCTCAATGAATTTACTTGGTGAGATAGAACTCTGTATCTAATCTTTTATTATTAAGCTCCCTGTTGCCAGTCACTTTGTCAAAGTGTTCACCTATAACAGTGCTAGCCCATTTGCTTCCTATTACCATGTCTTTCTGCTAAGAATAATTGGCTTCTAGCTTGAAAATCAGAGCACATATACTAAGAACGTTATGCTAAATAAAACATGTAAGATGGAGGAAGACCTAAGATCTTGCGTTACTTACTAGTACATGGTTTTGTGAAAGCTACTTTGAGCTCTGGGGAGTTTTTTTTTTTTTTTTAAATTTCTGAGCTGAGAGTCTTGTTACAGAGGGTTAAGGTGGTTTGACTGCTAGATAAATAGATAGTGAATAGAAACTTATTTGGTATAGTCAAGAAATGAATGAGCAGTTCAGTTACTAAAGAATTACAGGATATAGCTGATATTACTGGTGTGTTTTTTGTTTTTTGTTTTTTTAAATATATGAGAGGTTCTCATATTGCCCAGCTTGGCGTTGAACTCATAGCCTCGCCTCCTCAAGCGCCAGGACATCTGGCCGGAGCCACCGCGGCTCCGATTTGTTGTTGTTGTTGTTTTCTTTTCTTTCTTTTTTTTAATCTTTATTACAGACAGGGTTTCACCATGTTGGCCAGGCTGGTCTTGAACTCCTGACCTCAGGTGATCCACCGGCTTTGGCCTTCTAAAATGCTGGGATTATAGGCGTGAGCTACCACATCCGGCACAGTATTACTGGTTTTTAAAGAATTAGAATGCAAATAATTTTTACTTAATCTTTGGTGAATTTGGTTCTGTCTTTGGTTCAGATGCTGTAGCTCTCTACCTAAAATCACTCCGAGGCTTCCCACTAATCTGATTTGACCTTTTTTTTTTTTTAAGACAGGGTCTTCCTCTGTCACCAAGGGTGGAGTACAATGGCACGATCTCGACTCACTGCAGCCTCTGCCTCCTGTGTTCAAGTGATTCTCCTGCCTCAGCCTCCCAAGTAAATGGAATTATAGGCGTGCACTTCCACATCCAGCTAATTTTTGAATTTTTAGTAGAGATGGGGTTTTACCATGTTGCCCAGGCCGATCTTGAACGCCTGAGCTCAAGTGATCTTCCTGCCTCAGCCTCCCAAAGTGCTGGGATTACAGGCGTGAGCCACTGTGCCCGGCCACATCTGATTAAAATCTTGAAAAAGCAGCATCCTGCATGATCTGGCTTCCTACCTCATCTCTTAGCAGCTCTTTGCCTTGCCCTTTGTTTTTTGGCACATATTATTAGAACCTTCCCTAGATCTGGAACCTCCCACATACTTTTCTTCCTTTGATCTTTCCTGTGCTGTTGCCTTTGAGTAGAATATATCCCTCTCTCTTTTTACTCAGTTTGTGTTTTTTTGTGAGCTCAGTTAAAACTTTACTTCCTCAGAGAAGTCTTCTGTAAAACCACCAGAGTTCAAGTCCTCTATTTTACATGTTCCTGTGAATCTTTTATGTCTCCATCATAGCACTTGTAGTGACTGTCATTAAGTAGTTAATTGTGAAATTCATTTTTTTTTTTTTTTTTTTTTGAGACGGAGTTTCGCTCGTTACCCAGGCTGGAGTGCAATGGCGCGATCTCGGCTCACCGCAACCTCCGCCTCCTGGGTTCAGGCAATTCTCCTGCCTCAGCCTCCTGAGTAGCTGGGATTACAGGCACGCGCCACCATGCCCAGCTAATTTTTTTTTTTTTTTGTATTTTTAGTAGAGATGGGGTTTCACCATGTTGACCAGGATGGTCTGGATCTCTTGACCTCGTGATCCACCCGCCTCGGCCTCCCAAAGTGCTGGGATTACAGGCGTGAGCCACCTCGCCCGGCTGAAATTCATTATTTAATGCATGTCTTCATAGCTAAAATAGAGGCACATGAAGGCAGAGATTGTCTCATTGTTTCCCGTAGTATCTTTAAGGATGAGCTTTAATGCTCAGTATCTTTTTTTTTTTTTTTTCCCAAGGCAGAATTTCACTCTGTTGCCCAGACTGGAGTGCAGTGGCATGATCATGGCTCACTGCAGCCTTGACCTCCTGGGTTCAAGGGATCGTCTCATCTCAGCCTCCTGAGTAGCTGGGACCGCAGGTGTACACCACAATGCATGGTGATTTTTTTTTTTTTTTTTTTTTGCATTTTTTGAGAGATGGGGTCTCACTGTTTTGCCCAGGCGAGACTCACACTCCTATTCTTAAGCAGTCTGCCTACCAGGGCCTCCCAAAGTGTTGGGATTACAGGTATGAGCCCCTGCACCCAGCCAGTGCTCAGTATTTTTAATACTCAGTGTTTAAATATAACAGGCTATCAATAAGTATTTATCCAATAAGTAAATGAATGAGTAGTGCTCAGATAACATTATTCATTATTTCAGTGCACATATGTAGGTAGTGTTGTTGATTGCTTATAGTATTAACCAGTTTTTATCATTTTAGAGAGTCTGGACAAAAGCTTATGTAAGTCTGGATTTTTTTTTTTTTTTTTTCAATTTTAAAAAGTCAACAATGGGCTGGGCATGGTGGCTCATGCCTATAATCCCAGCACTTTGGGAGGCTGAGGTGGGTGGATCTGTTGAGTTTAGGATTTCAAGACTAACCTGGACAACATGGCAAAATGCTATCTCTACAAAAAAAAAAAAAAATTAGCTGATTGTGGTGGTGCACGTGCACCTGTAGTCCCAGCTACTCAGGAGGCTGAGGATCCCTTGAACCCAGGAGGCGCAGGTTACAGTGAGTTGAGATAGCGCCACTGCACTCCAGCCTGAGTTGAGATCACGCCACTGCACTCCAGCCTGGGTGACGGAGTGAGACCCTGTCTCCAAAATAAAGGGAGCAATGAACATAACAGTAAGTCTTTTTTTTTTTTTTTTTTTTTTTTTTTTAGTGTAAAATACCAATGGTTCTAGGAAGAGCAGCTTTTAGTAAATAAGTTTTTTTTTTTTTTTTTTTTTTGCCTACGAAATTGTGCTCTATTATAACTTTTTTTTTGAGACAGAGTTTTGCTCTTGTTGCCCAGGCTGGAGTGCATTGGCGTGATCTTGGCTCACTGCAACCTCTGCCTCCTGGGTTCAAGTGATTCTCCTGCCTCAGCCTCCTGGGTAGCTGGGATTACAGGTGCCCGCCACCATGCCTGGTTAATTTTTGGTATTTTTAGTAGAGACAGGGTTTCACCATGTTGGCCAAGCTGGTCCCCAACTCCTGACCTCAGGTGATCCACCACCTTGGCCTCCCAAAGTGCTAGGATTACAGCAGGTATGGGTCACCGTGCCTGCCTGTGTTCTATTATAACTTTTTAAAAATTAATGAATACAAATAAATGCTGGTTCTAGAACACTTTTTGTTCAAGATAGAAAAATTATATTCAAAACACTGTGTAACTGGCCGGGCACGGTAGCTCATGCCTGTAATCCCAGCACTTTGGGAGGCCAAGGTGGACTGATCACCTGAGGTCAGGAGTTCAAAACCAGCCTGACCAACATAGAGAAACCCCGTCTCTACTAAAAATACAAAATTAGACAGGCATGATGGCACATGCCTGTAATCCCAGCTACTCGAGAGGCTAAGGCAGGGGAATCACTTGAACCCAGGAGGCAGAGATTGCAGTGAGCCAAGATAGTGCTATTGCACTCCAGCCTGGGCAACAAGAGTGAAACTCCATCTTAAAAAACAAATGAACAAACAAAAAAAAGACAATGTAGCTTTGGCCAGGTGCGATGGTTCACACCTGTAATCCCAGCACTTTGGGAGGCCAAGGTGGGCAGATCACTTGAGATCAGGAGTTCGAGACCAGCTCTGGCCAACATGGTGAAACCCCGTCTCTATTAAAAATACAAAAATTAGATGGGCGTGGTGGCACACACCTGTAATCCCAGCTAATTGGGAGACTGAGGCAGGAGAATCACTTGAACCCGGGAGCCGGAGGTTTCAGTGAGCTGAGATTGTACTACTGCACTCCAGCCTGTGTGACAGAGCGAGATTCCGTCTCAAAAGAAAATAAAAAATGTAGCTTACTGACATTTCAGATGTGTGATGTGTTAAATGTTTGTATGGCTTTTCATTTTCTGCTGCCAAGTCATATTGAACAGGATTATCATACATTTTTAAAGGATGAAAATAAATAAAATACTGATTCTATAATTCATTTAACAAATATTTCTTGAGCTTCAACCATGTGCTAGTTGTTTGATATGTAAGAGTGAACAAAATGGATAGGGTTCCTGCCCTGATGGAATTTACACTTTAGTTGGCAGTGACAGACCACAATCTGATTATCACAGGAATAAATATACAATGGTAACCCAGTGTGTACTACTAAAAAGTAGGAGAGCAATAGGTTGATACCCCTGACCTAGACTGGGTGGTACAAAATGGATGGCTTTCCCTGAAGAAGTGACATTTGAGAAGAAATCTGAAAGAAGAGGAGTTTGTCAGGTAAAGGTTTCAGGCAGAAGGAACAGCATGTGCAGAGGCCCTTGAGGCAGGAGGAGCACGTTTTTGAAGAACTTACAGAAGCCAGTGGAACTGGATCAGAAAAGAGGTGTGGGAAAGGGGTTTACTAGAGCTGGAGAGGTAGGCAGATACCATACATCAGCATGCTAGACAACATTAAAGGTTTGAGTCATTAAAATGTGATTACCATCACCAGTTTAGATTATGAAAGCTAAATGTCAGTAGTGGCTAGTGAAATAAATCACAGTACAACAATGTAAAGGAATACTGTGTAGTTGTGAAAAAAGTGAATGAGGAAATTTACAACTGTCAAGTCAGAATATAGAGACGAATCTCTGAGATTAAAATATTTTATTTGAGAAGAAAATTGCAGAACAGTCACGGTGGCTCACGCCTATAATACCAGCACTTTGGGAGGCCGAAGTAGGTGGCTCACTTGAGGTCAGGAGTTTGAAATTAGCCTGGCCAACATGGTGAAATCCCGTCTCTACTGGAAGTGCAAAAATTAGCCGTGCATGGTGGCGGGCTCCTGTAATCTTGGCTACTCAAGAGGCTGAGGCAGGAGAATCACTTGAACCCAGGAGGCAGAGGTTGTGGTGAGTCAAGATCATGCCACTGCAGTCTAGCCTGGGTGACAGAGCGAGACTGTGTGTCAAAAAAAGAAAGGAAGGGAGGGAGGGAGGGAAGGAAGAAAGGGAAGGAAGGGAGGGAAGGAAGGAAAGGAAGAAGGAAGGAAGGAAAGACAGAAAAAAAAAGAAAGAAAAGAAAGAAAATGCAATTTGGGGAATATACACTGACCAGGTGGTCTTGGGTATGTCCGAAGAACAAAAAGTTTAGAGGTTTTATAAAAAGGAGAAAAGTTATATATTACTCTTTAAGGAAGTTCATTGGCACTAAGAAGGTTTTGGGAAGCTGGCAAGCTCTGACTGGCGTATAATCAGCTTTCATACAGCCTACTCAAAAAATAAAAATTCAATTATTAAAAATTTTAAAAACAATTGAAAAGGAGAAAAATTCTATATGTCATCTGTATATGTCCTATATGAGATTCTTGAAGGATTGTTTCAGTATAGTAAGTTATCATTTTCTCTGAATTTATTGTAATAATATATATCATTTTTTATATCTTGAGAATGTATGTATTATATCTCAGACATATTTTGTAAAGTATTATAATAGTTAAGAACACTTTTGCTGGTGTGAGATCCTGGGTTTATATTCTGGCACTGTAATTTGTACAGTTAGTTAACTGGGTAAATTGCTTGAACTCTCTAAAACTGTTTTGTCATCTGTAAAATGAAAATAACAATATTTATCTGATAGAGTTATGTTGTGAATAATATGATATACATATGAAGCACTTGAGAGAATGCCTAGATATGCTGTTCACCTGGAAAAAAGTTACATGTTGCCCCTTTCTATGAAAATATCTTCTAATTAATACCACATCTCAAAAGTTTGAATACACAGAATACTGAAGGGAGTTATGCCAGTAAGTTATTGTAGTTGCTTCTGACAGTTAGGATTATGGCTGATATTTATTTCTTGGTTTTTGTTTTGTATATTTTCTAAACTTTGAATTATGAGCATAGATTTAAAATTAGTAACATCTGCCATTTAAATATGCTACCTTTCCTTATTAACATTTAGCAGAAACTTTTTTGGCAGTGTTAGAAAGTCTACAAACCCTTATTCAATTATGTTGCTGCTTGATTCTACAAATTTATCCATAACTGTTTTTGCTTTCTTTCCTATATTTTGATTAATTTTAAAAGGCTTTGTGGCTGGAGCTGCTAAATTGTGATTGGAATGGGAAAGGACTTGCATTTTGAGACCATCTGTGGGAGTTGCATTGTCTAAAACTGACAAGAGATCATGGCAGATGGTGAGGTCAAAAGATTGACTTTTCGAGCTTGACGTAATGTGTTCATGAAGCTGGAAGAGGAAATCCAACTTATTTTTTTAACTAACAGAAGAGCTTGGTGGCAGGAAGAAGTGTGCAATTGTTAAATCTGGATAAAACAAAATGCACACAAGACTAGTTTATCTTTGAGAATCATCAGTACTGCCAAAGATGGCAACTTCTTGAACCTTTCTGTGCCAGGTTTATTTAATTTCTAGACACTTTTGAAGGTTTAAGTTATATAATGCAAATAATTTATAGGTTAAAATGCAGAAACTTTAAAACTATTTAGAAATATGTATTTTTAAATTAAAATCCTATAAAGTATCACTCAAAGCCAATACAATATACTTAATTTTTAATTGAATGAAGGTCTGTATCACAATCCCATTTGTTTTTATAAAGTCTATCTTAATGTAATTTTATTTCTTTAAAATTACATTTGAACATTTGGTGATTACAGTCTTTCTCATCTACTAGGCTGTCTTCATTGCCTGAGTTAGTGCCATGCACATAGTGACTGTTCAGTATTTGCTGGATGAGTAATAAATGAAGTTATTGCCTACTCTTGTTAATTTTAGGAGAATTTTTCTTAACCACAATTAAACAGTTTTTTTTTTTTTTCTGTTTTGAAATTGGGTTTGTGTTACGGTGTTTTTCGCTTCTACCATTTGGGAATTACGTATTATTTATTTTAGAGAAAGAAGCCTTAATTTGTCATGATAAATCAATGAGAGATTTTTTTTATTCTCCTGTAACATTGAATGCCTCAGTTGTGCTAGGCAGTGTCTTAGTAATTTTACGTGTATTGACTCACTTAATTAAGTGGCCAAGCTGGTCTTGAACTCCTGACCTCGTGAGCCACTGCGCCCGGCCCTGTCAGTGGATTTTCTAAAGCAGCATAGCATAATACCATTTCAAAGCCCGGGCTCCATCGCTTGTGAACTAAGTTGACTTGGCCAAATTACTTAACCTCTCTAAGCCCTAGTTTTTATCTGGAAAATGGGGATTAAGGTGGTACAAATCTCATAGTGTTGTTGTGAAGATTAATTTAGACAGTTCATATAGATAACAATGTATGTCACATAGTAAATATGACATAAATGTTGCCTATTGTTATTGTTACATTACTATTCCCTCTTTTCCTTTAACAGGTTGTTCTTTTAAAGAAGTACTGAAGACAAAGAAAATGGCTTCTGTTTTTTAATGGCTTTACAGAATCTTAAATAGAATACAGTTTGACATGACGGCAAAAAATGTAAGTATTTGTAAAGTTTTTTATGCGAGTATTTTTTAAAGTGAGCTATGCTTTTTCCTACATATTTTCTCACCATTTTGGTTAGTCAGATTTAATGTACTAGCATGGATTTATAATTATGTTTGTTTATGCAGAATATAAACTTTAATGCTGTTGAATACAGTGTCCTCATGGTAGCATTCTTGCAAATTGGCACCAAGTTATTCCTCAACAGCTGCAAATTGCTGTCTCCAGAAAGTTTCCCACCCCGCTCTTCTCTTTTGGATATTGTAATAAATTTGTTTTGATACATGCCAAAGGATAACTTGACCTTTTTGAGCAAATCACTGTTTTCTTTGGCTTAATTTTTTAATTTTAATTTTTTGGTTACTCAGGGAAATGTGTATGCTCAGATACTGTTTGAAAGTAGCTTGCTGCCTTCCATGAGATGGTTCCTGAAGAAACATTAGATTTTAGATGTTTTGGAGAAGTTATTCAAGTTTTTCCTTCTACTTGAGGCTATCATTTCTGAATGTAGCTCCCTTCCAAGTTATATGTCACTCTTTATTTTATTTATTTATTTATTTGTCACTCTTTATTAATGAGTTTGTTTCCAGTTATGGTAAAGAATTGTGCCCTAAAAGAAATCATATAACATATCAGGAAATTATTTATAAATTGCTTTACTGTTCCTGTGTTATGTGTATTAAAGTATAATTGCTTTACTGTTCCTATGTTATCATGTAGGAATCTTTGGGAATTAAACAAAAGGGGAATTTATTATAAAGATACAGGGATGTCTCAAGGAATTTAAGAGTGGGGATTTTGTAGGCCCTCAGAAAGATCCAGGCCCAGAAACTAGAAATTTGGCAGGGATTGAAGCAGTATTTGGTTTTCATTTCTCATCTCTCTCAGATTATTACTGTGTACCTGCTTCATTTCTCCCTCTGTCTGTTTCTGGAAATCATCTTTCTCAGTTCCCCAGCCAGGATGGTAGAACATGGCCCCACTTAGCATCTCCATCTACATGTTAGGGGACCAGCCTGTTCAGAGAGAGGTGTGAAGAAAGGGAGGGAGGCAGCCTGATGCATCCGGCCTGCCTGTATCAGCTTCAATTTCAGACTCCTTAGGAGGGGCCTCTGGGACAGTTGAAGTCTGATGTCTGCTAGTGCTTTAATTAGTTGCGACTGGGAGAAGCAAGTGTCGTTGTATAAAATGGCTGCTCAGGGCCCAGTACAGTGTGTGAGGAGAGATGATAAAGGGCTTCTTGTGAGTCAGGTGATAGTTCTGAATATTGCTCATTAGGCAGCCGAACAATAGCATTAACAAACTCTTACTAAATTATGTCTGTTTGCGTATTTTGGGTTATAATTCAGAACATTACTTTTAACATGCAGATACAGATTTTGCTTCATTATCACTTAGGGACCATCGTCAGGATTTATTGAGTTATTAGGATATGAGGCCAGGAAAGAAGTTAGATTTCTCAGTATTTGACCTACGTAACTGGGTAAATGACTGTGCTGTTTAATGAGAACTCTTCGGGAGGTATAGGATGTTGTGATGAACTTAAACATTCTGTTTTGGACATATTAAATTGAGAAACCCAAAACAAGTGGAGATATTGGCTAGGCAATTTGATAAGTGACTGGAACTCAGGGGAAAGCTTAGGAATGGAGGTAGAAACTTTTGGGTCAGTTCATATTAAAATTATTATAAAGCAATGAGACTACATGAGATCATATAGGGAGTGCATGGATAGCGAAAATATAAGGACCAAGGTCTGAGCGCAGGGATTCTCCAACAAAAAGATGGAAAGCAAGAGAAGCCATAAAGGAGACTCAAAGAATGGGCAAAGACAGGAAGAAAAGAGTTATCCTGATGATCTGGAGGCCCAGGTGAAGAAAGCATTTCAAGGAGGAGAAGTAATCAGTTGTGTTACATGTTACTGAGAAGTGGCTCACAAATACAGACGAGATTATAGATAGGGAAGAGATTGCCTTCTTACAGAGGTATTGCTAAACATATATTCAAATATTTAAATTTTAAATTTGTTTCTTATTTTACATTTCTCTTATGATAATAGTTTTTTGTGAAGAGTTACTTTTGTCTTATCCATGCTATATTAGGTCTCTCATGGTTGCAGATGATCGAAATCCTATCAAAACAGCTTAAGACAAAACGTGGAATGTATTGACTCATAACTGAAAAGTCTAGAGACTGCTTCAAACACATCTGGATTCAGGGGATCAAACGATGATGTCGGGGGTCTCTCTCTTTCCATCCTTAGGCTCTCCATATGGTGACATAATGGCTTACATTGGCCTCATAATACTTGTCTCAGAAGAAGAGAGGGAACTTTTGTCTTTTAAAGAGACGGAGTCTGTCTCTGTTGCCTAGGCCAGTCTCAAACCCCTGACTTCAAGGGATATGCCTGCCTCGGCCTCCCAAAGTGCTGGGATTACAGGTGTGAGCCACTGCACCTGGCCCCTTTTTAGTATTTATGTTTCAAAATCTATGGAGGACCGTGGGTTTACCTTGCTTAAACACTGTGGAGAAGGAAGTGAGTTACTGTAAGTGGCCAGGCTCTGAGTCATGAGCCCACTTGTGCTGCCATGGCATGGTTGAGCCTCCAAGATTAACTGTCCTACTAGAACAACATGGAATGTAGGATGGATTATTTTGCAAAAGAAAGAGATGAGGAGCTGGCAACATAGTTATTGTATCTGGGATAAAATTGCTAGCAAATAGTATCTAGTATTCAGTGATATTCTTCTAGACCAAAAATGCATGTGTGTTCTAATCTAAGCAATAATACAGTAAATAATTTGAAGCTGGGTGTGGTGACTCATGCCTGTAATCCTAGCACTTTGGGAGTCCGAGGCAGGTGGATCACCTGAGGTCAGGAGTTCCTGACCAGCCTGGCTAACAAGGTGAAACCCTGTCTCTACTAAAAAAGTAAAAAAATTATTTGGGCATGTTGGCGTACGCCTGTAGTCCCAGCTACTCGGGAGGCTGAGGCAGGAGAATTGCTTGAACCCAGGAGGTGGAGGTTGCAGTGAGCAGAGATCATGCCAATGCACTCCAGCCTGGGCATCAAGAGCAAGACTCTTGTCTTAAAAAAAAAAAAAAAAAAAAAAGAATTTGAAATATAATTTTTGAGGGTTTTTTTTCCCGCTTTGTCAATGAATCTTTAAGAAAAATACATAAGCTGTAATGCTCACTATGGAAAAATAAAAAAATACAGATAAAGAAAAGAAAAAATAGCTATCCTAGAGAATATCAGCAAAATTTTGCTTAGGAAGATATCTGATATGTACACAAATGTGTGTGTGTGTGTGTGTGTGTGTGTGTGTGTGTGTGTATATATACACACACACACACACACATGCCATATATATATATGGCAATCAAAATGTATAGACATTGGCCCAGAGTGATGGCTCATGCCTGTAATCCCAGCACTTTGGGACACTGAGGCATGCAGATCACTTGAGGTCAGGAGTTTGAGACCAGCCTGGCCAACATGGCAAAACCTTGTCTCTACTACAAATACAAAAATTAGGTGGGCATGGTGGTAGTGCGCCTGTAATCCTAGCTACTTGGGCTGGAGGGACTGAGGCAGAATAATAGCTTGAACCTAGGAGGCGGAGGTTGTAGTGAGCCAAGACTGAGCCACTGCATTCCAGCCTGGGCGATAGAGACTCCAAAGTGCTGGGTTTACAGACACGAACCACTTGCCTGGCTACTATTTAGTTTAATTTCTGTGATGAATGTCTTTTCTTATTTTGATATCTCTGGAACATCATTTAAGTGTCTTTTTTATTTTGTTTTACTTTATTTTGAGACAGGGTCTTGCTCTCTTGCCCAGGCTGGAGTGCAGTGGTGTGATCATGGCTCACTGCAGCCTCAACCTCCTGGGCTCAAGCGATCCTCCCACCTCAGCCTCTCCAGTAGCGGGACTGCAGGCACCTTGTCTACCTAATTTCTTCTATTTTTTGTAGAGACAGGGTCTCACTATGTTGCCTAAGGCTGGTCTCAAACTCCTGGGCTCAGGCAGTCTTCCTGCCTTAGCCTCCCTCCCTAGGTGCTGCTATTATAGCTGCTAAAATAGCCTGGCCTACCTAGCTATTTTATGTTATTTATTGTATGGACATTACACCGGTTTCCTAATATTGGCCATTAAGTTAAGTCTACTTTTTTCCTTTTTGGAACATTTTTGTCTATTTTTACTCACTCATTGTTTCCACAAGACAAAATTCTACAAAATTACTGAGCCAAAGTGTGTATAGTTTTTTAGAACTTTTGATTCATATTGCTAAGACCGTACAAATTTATATATATACTTGTGGTATATGAGAATGCCATTTCTTTTTATTTATTTTTAAATCTTTGCCAATTTAATCAGCAAAAAATGGTGTGCGATTTATTACATTTCTCTGATTACTAGTTAGATAAACTAACATTCTGTGTTTATTGGTCATTTGCATTTCTCTTTTGTAAATGGTCTATGCCAGGGTTTTTAGTGTTGGAAGCCCTTGCAATTTGGATGACAACTCACACTTTAAATATTGGTTTGCCGTTAACAGATATATTTACTTAATCACTTAACTTGATCCTATGAGCTCTTTAGTTTGTTGTGCACATATGTTTTATCATTCCCATCTTGTAGTGACTGTTCCATGATCACCTTGCCTGTGAAAGGTAGAGCTTAACTGACCACAGATAATCTTACTGTGAACCTTTCCTTTCAGTAATGTTATGTCAGTCAGAAATGTTGAATATCAGTGAAATTACAATATTATAGTGAATATGATCTGAATCTTAAAAATTGAGCTTAGATATTTTGAATTTGATAGACACATAGTGACTGCTTATATAGTACACAACACAGCATTGGAATACCCAGATATTGTTCCACTATAAGTAACCATTTTATATATATATGTGTGTCTTATAACATCATGTTTTATACTTTAAATACAGACAATACAATTTATTTTTTAAAAATTGAGAAAAAAAGGAATACCCAGATAGAAGATTTTCCTCAGGACATGATTAGGCAAAAAATTTAACATGAAATATGAGTTCACTTTTTTCTCTTGTTTCTTGAAACATAGGCCCTTTTTAAATAGGTAGAATAAGGAAAGAATGGCTAATATTTTAGGTTGCTTTCGTTAGCCAACTTTTTCTACTCTCAAATAATATAGTTTTTTTGAATCTTTACAGTGCTTAGGAGAGATTAATACATATTTTGAAGCTTTAATTAAGTCAATTTTGGTTTTATATATAGAAACTTTAAATATAAACACCTCCTCTCCATCTATGAGACTAACATTGGCATATAATATTGACTCACAGTTGACTTTTATCTTTTTAGAGTACAATTTGTTGGTTATTAAGATGCAGGTGTACAGCTGCTTAAAAAGTTTCCACATTCGTTGGCTGTTTTACTCTGCAGAAGTTGGATATTAAGAGCAGGTGTTTAAGCATAACGGTAACCCAGTAACTGAACTCTCTATGAATATGTGGTTTTAGTTGAGGTTTTGCCATTTCTGTTGTATAATAGCAAAAAGGTATAAACTGATCTTTTTTAAGTTATTATAATACATGTATTAAAATGGCCATATTGTATCAAGCATGGAATATATTAAAGGCTGTCTTTGCCTTCTTTGCTTTCTTTTAAAAGTAGAACATCAACAAGTTTTGCCTCTCATCTTTCTATAGCAGAAGAGTTTAAAAGGAAAAGGGGAGAGTTATTAATAAAGGCACAATAAACTCTTCAACAAATCGGATATTTAATGTTATTTGTGAGCAACTCTGAAGAGCCATAACATACAGTTATTTGTTGCAAATTTTGTTGCAGAATGTTATCTTTACTTCTAACTGAAAACTGATAAGAAGCCAGACAAAATTAAATATCTGCACTGTTATATCTACATAGAATTGAGGCCATTTTCTAGATGACTTAGTCTCAGCTACTGCCATAAAAATTTGATGATCATAGATTCTAGAGATAGATTTGCATCAAAATCACTTGTTATGATATGACGTGGAAATATTACTGCTAACATACTTCTTGACAAAAAGAAACAGCTATTAGTAGAGCATTTGAATTATCAAATAATGAAATAATTAGCTCTTACATTATGATATTATAAACTATCAAGTAATCACTTATGAAAAATATAAACACAGCTTGGCCTGGTGGCTCACATCTGTAATCCCAGCACTTTGAGAGGCCGAGACAGGTGGATCACTTGAGGTAAGGAGTTCGAGACCAGCCTGACCAACATGGTGAAACTCCGTCTCTACTGAAAATACAAAATTAGCTGGCATGGTGGTACATGCCTGTAATCCCAGCTACTTGGGACGTTGAGGCAGGAGAATTGCTTAAACTCTGGATGCAGAGGTTACAGTGAGCTGAGATTGTGCCATTGCACTCCAGCCTGGGCAAGAAGAATGAAACTCTGTCTGAAAAAAAAAAAGAAAAAAAATTACAAAGCTTTGTGTGCTTTAAAATCCTTTCAGATTACTAGAGATCTGATGTACCACACAGTGATGATAATTAATAGTACTGTATTGTGTGCTTGTAATTTGCTAAAAGGATAGATCTTAAATTGAATCTTCTCAACACACGTATGCACAATAATAGCTGTATAGAGGGAATGGATATATCAGCGTGACTGTGGTGATCATTTTACAATGTATACATATATCAAGACATCAAGTTGTACACCTTAAATGTATGCAACTTTTATATATCAATGATATCTCAGTAAAGGGGTTAAAAAAATCCTTTCTGTATAATAGTACCTTGAAAGCATATTTTGAGGGCCAGGTGCGGCAGCTCACACCTATAATCCCAGCACTTTGGGAAGCCAAGGTGGGCAGATCACTTGAGGTCAGGAGTTCGAGATCAGCCTGGCCAACATGGTGAAACCCCGTCTCTAATAAAAATGCAAAAATTAACTGGGTGTGGTGACGGGCACCTGTAATCCCAGCTACCTAGGAGGCTGAGGCAGGAGAATCACTTGAACCTGGGAGGCAAGAGGTTGTAGTGAGCCAAGATTGTTCTGTTGCACTCCAGCCTGGGTGACAAGAGGGAAACTCCGTCTAAAAAAAAAAAACCAAAAAAAACAAAACAACAACAACAATAAAAAGAGTATAGTTTGAGACATGATACTACAAACTTGCAATATTACAAGTTTGTGTAATGTAACAAAATTGTAATGTTTTAAGATTACAAATCTTCAGTGCTTACAAAAATAATTTAATAGTAATAATGAAGCCAATTATTAGATGTTTGCATTCTGCCAAGTTTTCAAAAGTTGAGAGTTTTTTTTCCCCTCCAGGCTTTGTAATATATTTCTAATATTCTGTTTGATAATACTACCGTATTCATCTCTGTGATGCCAAGTAGTGTATTGGATAGTACCTTAAATGAAATAAATTATCTAAAGCTGAATTCATAAATACTTGTGTGGGTAGTACCTCAGTATAATACTGACAGTAACAAATGCTGACATGGATTGAGCAGTATGTACCAAGTACTGTATTGTATGCTTTACATGAATTATCTCATTTAATCTTTATAACAACCTGAATTGGTAAGTACTGGTATCACCCTCCAATTTACAGATGAGGAAATTGCATGACTTGACCAAGGCCAAACCCCAAGTAGGCTTGCTGGTCCAGAATATGAACCCAAGCAGTTAGACTTGAGGCCAGTGTATTTTACTTCGGCATTGTGGTATTAATGGTCTTTATTTGATTCCTCACATGTCATACTATTGAAAGCAGTTTAGATAGTGATTAAGAATAGTAAAAATTAAGGGCAGCAGTGAGGATGGAATTTTGAAGTATCTATTGGCAACTTGACGACTGCCAAATTACTTACTTGCTTTCAAAGAACTGTCAGTAAAATCTATAAAATCTCAGTTCTGCTCAAAAGTAATAGTATTTAATTAATTTTTATCTTAAGCTGGACAATTCATATTCCCCTCACTTTTTTTTCTTTTATCTTTTGTTTTTTCCCTCACGTTTTTTTGAGACACAGTCTCACTCTGTCACCCAGGCATGATCTCAGCTCACTGAGATCATGAGTGAGCAGGTGTGCAGTGGCATGATCTCAGCTCACTGCAGCACCTCTGCCTCCCAGGGTCAAGCGATCTTCCCATCTCAGCCTCCCAAGTAGTTGGAACTACAGGCAATATTTTTCCCCTTTAAACAATGTGTCAACATTTCATTTTTAAATAATACTCCTATGGTTAATATAATTAATTTTACGTGGCTATATATATTCAATATGAATGTCTGATGGAGGATATAAAATAGCTTATTAATTGAATACATACTACTTAATATTCTATTTTTAACTTTTTAAACTATTTTATTCAGGTTGGTTTGACTTCCACAAATGCAGAAGTGAGAGGATTTATAGATCAGAATCTCAGTCCAACAAAAGGTAAGGATTATTGAATAAAATTTTTCTGAATTAAGCTAATTTTAATGCATTTGTTTTATAAAATATGTAGCTACATGTATTACCTTATGCATAATAATTTTATAATATTAGCACTTTGTTCCATGCCAAATAACTTGTGTTGTGTGAAAGTCATTTACCTCTGAGAGATGGAGAGTTTTCGTGTGTGATTTTTCTCTTTCCTAAGAGATATCTAAGATCCTTTAACAATAATCTTATTATAATTGAAACTATTCAGACTACTGTTTTCTTGATTTTCTTGTTTGAGAGTCCTACTTTCAAGTGGTTTAACTTGTAAGGAAGTACGGTAGATAAAAAAATACATATATATGTTTTCTATATTGGGTATTTATATTTTCTTTGACTAATATGTGGCTTACTAGAAGAATGCTTATATCAGAAATCTGGACCACTGGTTTTGTGCAGTGGCTCACACCTGTAATCCCTTCACTTTGGAAGGCCAAGGCAAAAGGATTGCTTAAGCCCAGGAATTTGAGACTAGCCTGGGTAACATAGTGAGACAAGACACTGTCTATAAAAAATTAGCTGGGCATGATGGTGTGTGCCTGTGATCCCAGCTACTCAGGAGGCCAACGTAGGAGGACTACTTGAGCTTGGAAAGTTGAGGCTGCAGTGAGTCATGATCATGCCACGGTACTCTAGCCTGGGTGACAGAATGAGACCCCATCTCAAAAAAAAAAAAAAAAGAAAGAATTCTGATCCACCAGTACAGTAATTTATATAGGAACCAGCAGTATCTTTCAGTATGTCTCTTTGAACAGTATCTTGTGGTATGTAGAGATACATGCTAAAAGGTTTACGGATGAAATGATATGATGTCTGGAATTGGCTTCAAAATATCCACTAGGGGAAAGAGGGTAAAGTGGGTGATATTATAGATAAAACAATATTGTCTAAAGTTGATTATTTGTTTAAGCTAGGTAGTATCTCTGTGGGGTTTCATTATTCCTTTCCTTTCTCTTTTGTGTATATTTGAAAATTTCCATTATAAACAGTAGGAACAAGGTGTATGCTATTACAATACAAATAGCTATGAGGGAAACTTCAGCTTCCTCAAAGGGTTTATGTCTCAGGTGGGAGATGTACTCTAGAGCAGGGGTCCCCAACCGCCAGGCCATGGGTTTTTTTTTTTTTCAGTTATCACTGTTCTATTAATCCTAGCCAATGATTTTTTTTTTTCAGACATTGCATTTTTCAGTTCTAGAATTTCCATTGGGTTCTTAATGGCTTTTGTTTTTCTACTGAGTAGAGAGGGTGAAAGCACAAATGCAAGAGCATTGACAAATAAAACGTAGAATGTTAGAGCAGCACTGAACTCAGTTGAGGTTAAATTTAAAGATCTTAATTCAGGAGGTTGACTACTTTTGTCCAGCAGCACTAATAAGAAAGACAGGGCCAGGTGTGGTGGCTCATGCCTGTAATCCCATTACTTTGGGAGGCTGAGGCAGGTGGATCACCTAAGATCTGGAGTTTGAGACCAGCCTGGCCAACATGGTGAAATCCCTTCTCTACTAAAAATACAAAAATTTAACTGGGCATGGTGGTACATAGCTGTAATCCCAGCTACTCGTGAGACTAAGGCAGGAGAATTGCTTGAACCTGGCTAGGGGCGGAGGTTGCAGTGAGCCGAGATCATGTCGTTGTACTCTAGCCTAGCCAACAAGAGCGAAACTCCATCTCAAAAAAAAAGTAAGAAAGCTGGTCTGGATACAGTGGCTCATGCTTGTGATCCCAGCACTCTGGGAGGCTGAGGTGGAAGGATTGCCTGAGTCCATGAGTTTGGGGCTGCAGTGAGCTGTGATTGCACAACTGCATTCCGGCCTGGGTGACAGACCATGACCCTATCTCAAAAAAAAGGTTGGGCGCATTGGCTCGCACCTATATTTCCAGCACTTTGGGAGGCCAAGGCATGTGGATCTCTTGAGCCTAGGAGTTCGAGACCCCAGGCTCGCCAACATGGTGAAACCCTGTATCTACAAAAGATATAGAAATTAGCCAGGTGTGGTGGCGCATGCTTGTAATCCCAGCTACTCGGGAGGCAGAAACACAAGAATCGCCTGAACCTGGGAGGTGGAGGTTGCAGTGAGTCAAGATTGCGCCACTGTACTCCAACCTGGGTGATAGAGCAAGACTCTGTCTCAAAAAAAAAAAAAAAAAAAGAAAGAGAGCTGGAATCCTCCAGGGTTGGGATACATCCAGCCAGTGCTACAGAAGGGAAAGTAGTGTAGATGTGAAACACATATAAAGAAAGATGGGGTGACTGGGAAGGAGAACGCATGAAGCCCAGGCAGTTGTGTAAAGATGATGGGTCTGGAGAACACACCTAAACATGTGGAATCTCAATGCTGGGCAGCCAGGGCCAAATCCATATTCCCCCAACACTGGGTGCCCTGGAGGTTCCAGTCTTGCCCACCTACCACCTATCAATCCACCTTTTCGCCCAGGCTCCTTCCCCAGGAGCTCCCCAGGGCAATCCAGCTTTCCCCCCAGGTGGGCCCCCTCATCCTGTGCCACAGCCAGGGTATCCAGAATGCCAACCCTCGGGTCCCTACCTTCCTTCGTACCCACCGCCTGCCCCTGGAATGCCTCTGAGAATCCCTTGGCTCCTGTCATGGTTGGTCCAGGAGTGATAGTAGACAAGAAGATGTAGAAGAAAATGAAGAAAGCTCATAAAAAGATGCACCAGCACCACAAGCATGGCAGGCATTCCTTCTCCTCTTCCTCCTCCTCTTCCAGCAGTGACTCTGACTGAATACAGGCCCTGGACCCTTCCCTCAGGTCTCACCAGTTCTGCTCTCCCATCAAGTTGTTGTATTGGGGGAAAGTAGCTCTTGAGCTCCCCACCCCTGCCACCACCTGCTGTTCAGCCCTGAGTGCCTAGGGAAAATGGGAAGATGATTGCCATGGCATGGCCACTTTCTTGCTGCTTGGATAGATCATATAGCTAATGAGTTTAGCAGGGGAGCTATTTTTTGAAGATGATGAACTAAGTGTTGAAGATAAGTTTGAGATTTGTAAAATGTGATTTTTTTACTTCCTCTTATAATACTTGTGATTGGGGAGATTTGTGGAAACTTGATTATGATGAAAAACCTCAATTTTTTTTTGTAATGTTGGCATACTTGGGGAATTTAGTGGCAAATACATTCCCCAGCAGGCCTTTTGTTGGTTGCACTAACTGCAAGGTTGCTGGGAAGTAGAGTCCGTTTGGTCGATGAGCTTTGACTGCCATTTTGGAACCTCACCTCTCCTTTTTAGCCCAATATGCTGTATCAGCTCCTACTCTCGTTCTCCAGCTCTCAGTCCAAATAAAGCTGTTTCTCCTGGTTAAAAAAAAAAGGAGGGAGAAGGGAGGGAGGGAGGAAGGAAGGAAAGATGGCATTGTGTGTGGCAAGAAATGAGACCTGAGAGGTAGGCCACGTTCTTTCATTGATTTAGCAAATAGTACTTACTTACTTTATTAAATAGTACTTACTTACTATGTGCCAGGCATTTTTCTGAGTGCTAGGGATAAACAAGGAATAGAACAAAGTCCTTTCCCTCATAGAGCTTACCTTCTGGTGAGGAAGATAGATTACAAACATATACACATAAAATACTGGTTATATGAAAAAAAATCTATATAGCAGGGTCTAGGACTAAGGATAAAATAGCAAGGAGATTCAAATTTAGATAGGGTGGGTCAGAGAGGAATGCACTGAGGAAGTAACAGTGTAGCAGAGGTGGAGACTATACAGTAGAGACCTAGATAATAAAGTTATTAGTCATAATCTATTATGAGACCGAGACTTAATGAATGAGTAAAGAAGTATGTGAAACAGGCTGTATACAGTGGTTCGTGCCTGTAATCCCAACACTTTGGGAGGCCAACGTGGGTGGATTGCTTGAGCTCAGCAGTTCTAGAGCAGCCTGGGCAACATGGCAAAACTCCACCTCTACAAAAAATACAAAAAAATTAGTTGATGTGGTGGCGTGCACCTGTAGTCCCGGCTTCTCTGGAGGCTGAGGCAGGAGGATCACTTGAGCCTGGAAGGTGTAGGTTGCAGTGAGCTGAGATCATGTCACTGAACTCCAGCCTAAGTTACAGAGTGAGGCCCTGTATCAAAAAAAAAAAGAAAAGTGTGTGAAATAATAAGAAATGCAGTCACTTGCTGCATAATGATGTTTCAGTCAATAATGGATGGCTATCCAGCAGTGGTCCCATAAGATAATAGTGTGTTTTTACTGTACCTTTTCTGTGTTTAGCTGTGTTTAGGTACACAAATATTTACCATATGTAGGCATTACAATTGTCTACAGTATTCAGTACAGTAACATGCTGTACACATTTAGGTTTGTGTAAGTATACTCCATGATGTTTGTACAACAATGAAATCACCTAACAATGCATTTCTCAGAACTTACCCCGTTGTTAACTGACACATGACTACGTATATTAGTCTCTGCTCCCACTCTCTGGCACAGAACTCTTGCAACCCTTGTAATTTCCTGAACGATAGGGGTGCTAGGAGAATCATTTCTCATATTATTTGATCACCACCCTGATTGCTGAGACAGAGTTCCTAATACCCTTGTAGATAGGAGTACTAGGAGAACCTTTTGTTGTAATATTTGGTCTTTGACCCCAGTTCCTGACACAGAACTCCTAAGACCTTTGTAATTTCCTGAATGATAGGAGCATCTGATACAGAGCTCCTAAATCCATCAGAATTTCCTGGGTAATTAGGCATGACTTTTGTACGAATGAGGTGACTTGGTAGGCTCTTGGATTGGGGTCACCAGAAAGATAAAGCCACAATTGTAAGCTTGAAGCTTTCAGCCCTACCCGCTATTCATTGGAGATGGGAGAAGGACTGGAAATTGAGTTAATAATTAATCATACCTCTGTGATGAAGCCTCCGTAAAAATCCCTGAACTGTAAAGTTTGGAGAGCTTCCAGATTGGTGCACACATCCATGTGTCAGGAGGGTGGTGCACTCCAAATATGGGGACAGAAGCTTCTGAGCTTGGGGCCTTCCACACCTTCCTTATGTATATCTTCTTCTGATTGTTCATCCTGTTCATCTATGTCCTTTGTTATATCCTTTTAAAATTAACTGATAAACATAAGTCAAGTGTTTCCCTTTTGCTAGAGTTCTGTGAGCCGCTCTAGCAAATTAATTGAACCTGAGTAGGGAGTTGGGGGAACTCCAACTTATAGCTGGTTGGTCGGAAGCACGAGTCACAGCCTGGGGCTTGGAACTGGCATGTAAAGTAGGGGACAGTATTGTGGCTCTGAGCCCTTAACCAGTGAGATCTGATGTGATCTTTTGGTGGTGTCAGATTGATTGCTTGCTAGTGGGGAGAAATCCCCACATATTTTGGTGACCAGAGGCAAAGTGTTTTGTGTTAAATGGTGTACAAAGAGTTGGAAAAACACTCTGATTTTCTCCTGTCCTTAATAAAGTAGATACCATCAGAAAGAGAATGCTAGAAGCAGAGTGTAGACAAAACTAGAAGAGCAGGTGATCCTGAAGAGAGAGCAGCAGTAAGTTCTCAGAAGTTACCACCAAATTCAGGTGAGAAAGAACAAGGGCAGAAGATAGTGGCAGAAGGGAAGGAAAAGAAATGATAAACATGAGGCTAGGCGTCGTGGCTCACTCCTGTGATCCCAGCACTTTTGGAGGCTGAGGCGGGTGGACTATCTGAGGTTGGGAATGCGAGACCAGCCTGACCAACATGGAGTAACCCCATTTCTACTAAAAATACAGGAAATTAGCTGGGCGTGGTGACACATGCCTGTAATCCCAGCTACTTGGGAGGCTGAGGCAGGCGAATCGCTTCAACCTGGAAGGTGGAGGTTGCAGTAAGCTGAAATCACGCCATGCACTTCAGCCTCAGCAACAACAGCAAAACTCTCTCAAAAAAGAAAGAAAAAAAAAAATGAATATTTTTTTTTTTTTTTTTTGAGACGGAGTTTCGCTCTTGTTACCCAGGCTGGAGTGCAATGGCTTTTTTTTTTTTTTTTTTGAGACGGAGTTTCGCTCTTGTTACCCAGGCTGGAGTGCAATGGCGCGATCTCGGCTCACCGCAACTTCCGTCTCCTGGGTTCAAGCAATTCTCCTGCCTCAGCCTCCCGAGTAGCTGGGGACAGGCGTGCGCCACCATGCCCAGCTAATTTTTGTACTTTTTAGTAGAGACGGGGTTTCACCTTGTTGACCAGGATGTTCTCGATCTCTTGACCTCGTGATCCACCCGCCTCAGTTTACCGAAGTGCTGGGATTATAGGCATGAGCCACCGCGCCCGGCCCTATGAATAATATTTTAAAAGTAGATTTGATGACTGAGGTTTGGTGTAGAGGGAAGGTACTAATCAAGGTAGATTGCTGGGATCACAGGCTGATTGACTGAGTAGACAATGGGTAGAGATTTCCCATCTGTTCTTTGTTTGTTTTACCAGTAGAACCCTTTTCCCAAGTAAAATCTTACATGGAATCCAAATATATCAGCTAGACAAAAATGAGGCTAATCTGGGTAGAGGACCTGGAGCTCCCTGAGGTTATTAGCAATACTTCTAATAGGAAGTAGGACAAGAGGCGTTATTATATGCACATACACTGAAGAGTTCTTTTTTAAGATTTAACTGTTTTCAGCTTCCCCTGTCCTTGCCCTCAGATACAGACAGCTGGCAGGGGAAATTATGGTTAATTTTTCTTCTTAATAAAAGAGAAATAAATACTCATTAAAAATACAAAGGAAAATGAAAAAAATACAAAATCTAGTTCAAATACACAAGACTAAAACAATATATATTTTTATTATTTTTTATGTGCACCTTAAAAAATACAGTCATAATCATATTGTATTTATTCCTTTTTTTTTTTTGAGACAGAGTCTCGCTCTGTCACCAGGCTGGAGTGCAGTGGTGCAGATCTTCTGACTCCCTGGTTCAAGTAATTCTCCTGTCTCAGCCTCCCAAGTAGCTGGGATTACAGGCACATGCCACCATGCCCAGCTAATTTTTGTATTTTTAGTAGAGATGGGCCTTCACCATGTAGTAGGATGATCTCGATCTCCTGACTTCGTGATCCCCCCACCTCGGCCTCCCAAAGTGCTGGGATTACAGGCATGAGCCACCATGCCCATTCCTAATATTTTAAAGTCTTGTTTTAAAAGTTTTTAAATTTTTTGTGGGTACACAATAGATGTGTGTGTATATATCTCTATATATTAATGGAGCACTTGAGTTAGTTTGATATAGGCATACTTTATCAAATATGTAATAATCACATCATGGTAAATGGAGTGATTTTATCCATTTCTTACCATCCCCTCAAGCATTTGTCTTTTGTGGTTACAAACAATCCAGTTATACTCTTTTAGTTATTTATAAATATATAATTAAATTATTATTGACCGATGGGTGCAGTGGCTCATGCCTGTAATCATAGCACTTTGGGAGGCAGGCAGATCACTTGAGGTCAGGAGTTCAAGACCAGCTTGGCCAACATGGTGAAACCCTTTCCTTACTAAAAATACAAAAATTAGCCAGGTATGGTGGCACACGCTTGTAATCCCAGCTACTTGGGAGGCTGAGGTGGGAGAATTGCTTGAACCTGAGAGGTGGAGGTTGCATTGAGCTGAGATCACACCACTGTACTCCAGCCTGGGTGACAGAATGAGACTCTGTCCTGCCACCCCGCCCCCCCCCCAAAAAAAATCAAGTATCAAATCTTATTCTTTCTGGGTTTTCTTGTACTCATTAATCACCCTCACTCCCCTCACCACCCCTGCCACACCACTATGTTTCCCAACCTCTGGTAACCATAGTTCTGTTTTGTATCTCCACGTGTTCAATTATTTTAGTTTTTAGCACCCACAAATAAATGAGAACATGTGAAGTTTATCTTTCCATGCCTGGTTTATTTCACTTAACATAATGACCTCCATGTCATTATGCCAATGATAGGATCTCATTTTGCCAATGATAGGATCTCATTTTTTTCTGTGGCCGAATAGTACTCCATTGTGTACATGTACCACATCTGCTTTATCCATTTGTCCATTGATAGACACTTAGATTGCTTCTAAATCTTGGCTGCAACAAACATGGAAATGCAGATGTCTCTTCAGTATACTGATTTCCTTTCTTTTGGGTGTATATCTGGCAGTGGGATTGTTGCATTATGTGGTAGCTCAATTTTTAGTTTTTTAGGAACACCCAAACTGTTCTACATAGTGGTTGCACTAACTTACATTCCCACCAACAGTGTACAAGGGCTTTCTTCTCTCCACATCCTCACCACCATTTGTTATTCACTGTCTCTTGGTTAAAAGCCATTTTTACTGGAGTGAGATGATAGCTCATTGTAGTTTTGAGTTGCATTTCTCTGGTAATCAGTACTGTTGAGCACCTTTTTATATACCTGTTTGCCATTTATATCTTCTTTTGAGAAATGTCTAATCAGTTCTTTTGCCCATTTTTAAATTGAATTGTTAGATTTTTTTCCTAGAGAATTGTTTGAGCTCTTTATATATTCTGGTTGTAAATCTCTTGTCAGATGGGTAGTTATACAAATGTTTCTCCCATTCCGTGGGTTGTCTCTCATTTTGTTGATAGTTTCCTTTGCTATGAAGAAACCTTTTACTTGATATGTTCTCATTTGTCCATTTTTGCTTTGGTTGCCTGTGCTTGTGGGTTGCTGCTCAAGAAATTCTTGCCCAGACCAATGTCCTGGAGATTTTCCTCAATGTTGTCTTGTAGTAGTTTTATAGATTGAGGTTTTAGATTTAAATTTTTAATCCACTTTGATTTGATTTTTGTATATGTTGAGAGATAGAGGTCTAGTTTCATTCTTCTGCATACAGCTTTCCAGTTTTCCCAGCACTGTTTATTGAAGAAACTGTTTGTTTCCCAATGTTTGTTGTTGGCACCTTTGTGGAAAATGAGTTAACTCTAGGTATATGGATTTGTTTCTGGGTTCTCTGTTCCATTGGTCTCTGTATCTGTTTTTTTTTTTTTTTGCCAGCACCATGGTATTTTGTTTACTATAGCTCTATAGTATAATTTGAAGTCAGATAATGTGATTCAGTTGTATTCTTTTTGCTCAGGAGAGCCTTGACTATTCTGGGTCTACTGTGGTTCTATATAATTTTCTATTTCTGTGAAGAATGTCATTGGTATTTTGATAGGATTACATTGAACCTATAGATTGCCTTGGGTACTGTGGACATTCTAACAACATTTATTCTTCTCCATGAACATGGAATATCTTTCCATTTTTTTGTATCCTCTTTCTTTCATCAATATTTTATGGTTTTTATTGTAGAAATCTTTCTTTGACTAATTCTTAGGTATTTAATTTCATTTGTAGTTACTATAAATGAGATAACTTTTAATTACTTTTTCAGATAGTTCACTATTGCCATATAGAAAGCTACTGATTTTTGTATGTTGATTTGTGTCCTGCAACTTTACTGAATTTGTTTATCAGTAAAATAGGTTTTTGCGGGAGTCTAGATGTTTCCAAATATAAGATTATATTATCTGCAAACAGGGATAATTTGACTTTTCCTTTCCAATTTGAGTGGCCCTTTATTTTTATCTCTTGTCCAAATGCTCTAGCTAGGACTTCCAGTACTATATGGAATAACAGTGTTGAAAGTAGGCTTCCTCGTTGTGTTCCAGATCTTATAGGAAAGCCTTTCAGTTTTTCCCTATCCTGTACTTTAGTAGCTATGGGTGTGTCATGTATGCCTTTTATTTTATTGAATTTTATTGCCCAGTTTTTTGAGGGCTTGTATCATGAAAGGATGTTGAATTTTGTCAAATGTTTTTTCAGCATCAGCTGAAATGATTATATTGTTTTTGTACTTCATTTCATTGATATGATATATTACATAGATTGACTTGCATACATTGAGCCATCTTGCATCTCTGAGGTATATCCCACTTGGTCATGATCAGTGAACTTTTTAATGTGTTGTTGAATATGGTTTGGTAGTATTTTGTTGAGGATTTTTTGCCTCAGTGTACATCAGGGATATTTGCCTGTAGTTTTCTTTTTTGATGTTTCTTTGTCTGGTTTTGGTATCTGGGTGATGCAAGCCTTTTAGAATGAATTTGGAAGTATTCTCTTCTCTCTTCCAGTGGTCCCCAACCTTTTTAGCACCAGGGACTGGTTTTGTGGAAGACAGGTTTTCCATGGACTGGAGTCGGGGGAGGTATGGTTTCAGAATGATTCAAGTGCATTACATTTATTTTTAATATTATTACACTGTGATATATGATGAAATAATTATACAACTCACCATAATGTAGAATCAGTGGGAGCCCTGAGCTTGTTTTCCTGCAACTAGGCCATCCCATCTGGGCTGACAGGAGACAGTGACAGATCATCAGGGATTAGATTCTCATAAGGAGCGCACAACCTAGATCCCTCACATGCACAGTTCACAACAGGGTTCGCGCTCCTGTGAGAATCTAATGTTGCGGCTAATCTGACAGAGGCAGAGATCAGGCAGTAATGCAAGCAATGGGGAGCAGCTATAAATACAAATGAAGCTTCTTTCACTTGGTGCCACTCACCTCCTGCACTGCAGCCTGGTTCCTAGCAGGCCACAGACCGGTACCAGTCTGTGGCCCAGGGGTTATGGGACCCCCGCTCTATTTTTTGGAATAGTTTGAGTAAAATTGGTATCAGTTCTTTAAATATTTGGTAAGATTTAGCAGTGAAGCTATCCGGTGCTGGGCTTTTTTTACTGGAAGCCTTTTTATTGTTGTTTCAATCTTGTCACTTGTTATTGGTCTGTTCAGGTTTTGGATTACGTCATGGTTCCATGTTGGTAGGTTGTATGTGTCTAGGAATTTATCCATTTCTTTTAGGTTTTCCAATTTATTGGCATATAGTTGTTTCTAGTAGTTACTAATGAATTTCCATGGTATCAATTTTAATGTCTCCTTTTTCACTTCTGATTTTATTTATTTAGGTGTTCTCTCTTTTTTTCTTAGTCTGGCTAAAGGTTTGCTAATTTTATCTTTTCAGAAAACCAACTTTTTGTTTCATTGATCTTTTGCATTGTTTCCTTTGTTTTAATTTTATTTCTGCTCTTTATTCTTTCTTCTACAAATTTTAAGTTTGGTTTGCTCTTGCTTTTCTAGCTCTTTAAGATGCATCTTTAGGTTATCTATTTGAAATTTTCTTCAGTCTTTTTAATTCTCTTTTTGATGTAAGCACTTATAAACTACCCTCTTAGTGCTGCTTTCACTAGATCCTATGGGTTTCAGTGTATTGTGTTTCTATTATCATTTGTTTCAAGTAAATTTTAAATTTCTTTCTAATTTATTTTTTGACCCTCTGGTCAATTGGTATCATATTGTTCAGTTTCTATATCTTTGTACAGTTTCTAGAATTCCTCTTGTTACTGATACCTAGTTTTATTCCACTGTGGTCAGAGAAGATGCTTCATAATATTTCAGTGTTTTTGAATGCTTTAAGACATGTTTTGTTACCTAACACATGGTCTACTCTTGAGAATGATCCATGTGCTGAAGGAAAGAATGTGTATTGTACAGCCATTGGATGAAATGTTTTGTAAATATCTATTAGGTCCAATTGGTCTATAGTGAAAATTAAGTTAAGTGTTTCTTTGTGGATTTTCTGTTTGGAAGATCTGTTCGTTGCTGAAAGTGGGGTGTTGAAGTCTCCACATATTTTTGTATTGGGGGTATCTGTTTAGCACTAATAATATTTACTTTATATATTTGGGTGCCCCAGTGTTGGGTGCATATATATTTACAATAGTTATGTTCTTTTGCTGAATTGACCCCTTTATCATTATGTAATGACCTTGTCTCTTTATAGTTTTTGTCTTGAAATCTGTTTTGTCTGATATAAGTATAGCTACATCTGCTCTTTTGGTTTCCATTGTCATGGAGTATTTTTTTCCATCTCTTTATATCTGTGTGTGTCTTTATTGGTGAAGCATGTTTCTTGTAGGCAACAAGTCGTTGGATCTTGTTTTTTATTCATTCAGCCACTTCATGTATTTTGATTGGAGAGTTTAGTCCATTTTCATTCAATGCTATTGTTGATAAGTAAGGACTTACTCCTGCCATTTTGTTGAATTCTGGTTGTTTTGTGGTCTGGTCTTCTCTTCCCTTCCTTCCTTCCTGCCTTCCTTATTTAGTTAAGGTGATTTTTCTCTGGTGGTATGATTTAATTTCTTGCTTTATTTTTTGTGTATCCATTGTATGTTGTTTGATTTGAGGTTACTATGAGGCTTGCAAATGATATAACGCATTATTTTTTAAACAGATCACAACTGGCCAGGTGTGGTGGCTCACCCCTGCGATCCTAGCACTTTGGGAAGCTAAGACTAGCAGATCACTTGAGGTCAGGAGTTTGAGACCAGCCTGGCCAATGTGACGAAACCCCTTCTCTACTAAAAGTACAAAAATTAGCCAGACATGGTGGTGTGGGTCTGTAATTCCTGCTACTTGGGAGGTTGAGGCATGAGAATCACTTGAACCTGGGAGAGGTTGCAGTGAACTGAGATCACACCACGGCACTCCAGCCTGGGTGGCAGAGCAAGACTCTCAAAAAAAAAAAAAAATGAGTTTTGTACCTTCAGATGATTTCTTATTGTTCATTAACATCCTTTTCTTTTTGATTGAAGAACTTCCTTTAGAATTTCTTGTAGAGCACATCTGGCGTTGATGAAATCTCTTAGCTTTTGGTTGTCTGGGAAAGTCTTTATTTCTCCTTCATGTTTGAAGAATATTTTTGCTGGATATACTCTTGTGGGGCAAAAAGTATTTTCCTTCAGCACTTTAAATATGTCATGCCATTCTCTTCCTGGACTCTTAAGGTTTCCACTGAAAAGTCTGCTTCTGGGTGCTTTGGAACTCCATTGTATGTTATTTGTTTCTCATATATATATATTTTTTTTCTTTTTGAGATGGAGTCTCACTCTGCTGCCCATGTGCTAGAGTGCAGTGGCATGATCTTGGCCCATTGCAACTTCTGCCTCCTGGGTTCAAGCGATTCTCCTACCTCAGCCTCCCAAGTAGCTGGGATTACAGATGCATGCCACTATACCCAGCTAATTTTTGTATTTTTTGGTAGAGATGGAGTTTCACTATATTGGCCAGGCTGGTCTCAAACTCCTGACCTCAGGTGATCCACCCACCTTGGCCTCCCAAAGTGCTGGGATTACAAGTGTTAGCCACCACGCCTGGCAGGTTGTTTCTTTTCTCCTGGGACTTTTAGTACTCTTTCTTTATCTTTGACCTTCAGGAGTTTGATTATTAAATGCCTTCAGTTACTCTTTGGGTTAAGTCAACTTGGTGTTCATAACCTTCTTGTACTTGAATGTTGATATCTTTCTCTAAGTTTGGGAATTTTGCTGATATTATCTCTTTGAATAAACTTGTTACCCTATCTGTTTTCTACCTCCACTTTAAGGCCAATAACTGTTAGATTTGCTGTTTGGAGGCTATTTTCTAGATCTTGTAGGTGTGCTTCATTCTTTTTTATTCTTTTCTCTTTTATCTCCTCTTACTCTGTGTGTGTGTGTGTGTGTGTGTGCACGTGTGTGTGTGTGTGTGTTTGAGATGGAGTCTCGCCCTGTCACCCAGGCTGGAGTGCAGTGGTGTGATCTTGGCTCACTGAAATCTCTGCCTCCTGGGTTCAAACCATTCTCCTGCCTCAGCCTCCTGAGTAGCTGGGATTACAGGCACCCGCCACCACACCCAGCTAATTTTTGTATTTTTGGTAGAGATGGGGTTTCACCATGTTGGCCAGGCTGAGACTGTGTGTTTTCAAATAGCCTGTCTTCAGGCTCACTGATTCTTTCTTCTTGTTGATTAGTTCTGCTGTTAGAAGACTCATGCATTTTTCAGTGTGTCAGTTGCATTTTTCAACTCTAGAATTTCTGCTTGATTCTTTTTAATTATTTCAATCTTTTTATTAAATTTATCTGATGGAATTCTGAATTCCTTCTTCGTGTTACCTTGAATTTCTTTGAGTTGCCTCAAAACAGCAATTTTGAATTCTCTGAAAGGTCACATACCTCTTTCCCTCTGGGATAGATTACTGGTGTCTATCTTCGTTCATTTGTTGAAGTCTTGTTTTCCTGGATGGTCTAGATGCTTGTGGATGTTCATCGATGTCTGGATATTGAAGAGTTATATATTTATTGTAGTCTTTGCTATCTGGGCTTGCTTATACCTGTGCTTTTTGGGAAGGCTTTCTGGATATTCTAAGGGACTTGGGTGTTGTGATTTAAGTTTTTGGTCATGGCAGCTCTATCTGCATTAGGGAGTACCTTAAACCTAGCAATGCTGTGGTTCTTGGAGACTTGTAGAGGTGCCACCTTGGTGGTCTTGGATAAGAACTCAGAGGATTTTCTGGTTTACCAGACAGAGACTCTGATTGTCTTTCCTTACTTTTTCCCAAACAAATGGAGTGTCTCTGTGCTGCGCTGCCTGGAGGTGGGGGAAGGGTAACGTAAATATCCCTGTGGCTGCCATCACTGGGACTGTACTGGTTCAGACCTGAAGCCAACACAATACTGGGTCTTGCTCAAGACTCTGGGGCTCTAGAATCAGCAGGTGATGAAGCCAGCTAGGTTTGTGTTCTTCCCTGCAGGGCAGCGAGTTCTTCTGGGCCCTATGCGGGTTGAGAGATGCTATCTGGGTGGCAGGGCCTAGAGTCAGAAACCTTAGAAATCTACCTGGGTCTCTACTGTAGGAAGGACAAGACAAAGTCCTTCCCACTCTTCTCTCCCCCTTCTACAAGCAGAGGAGTCTTTCCCTAAGACCACCTCCACAGGCCCATGAAGAGTACTAAGAGGCTACTGCCAGGGTTTACTTAAGGCTCAAGGGCTCTTCAGCCAGCTTGTGGTGAATGCTGCCAGGCCTGGGACTCACGCTTAAGGTCAGTGGGCTCCCCCTCTCATCCAGGGCAGGTCCAGAAATGCTGTCGAAGAGTCAAGGCTTGGAATCACAGACCCCAAGAGCCTACTTGGTGCCATGCCTCAGCTGGTGGCTCAGCTGGTACCTAAACTGTGAGAAAAAGTCCCCTTTATTTCTCCCTCTGCTTTTCTCAAACAGAAGGAATTTCTCATATGACCCAACTTGGAATGTTCTGGTTTATATGTGAAGCCGGTATGTCTCGGAGTCTCACCCAAGGCTCACCAAGTGTACTACCTGGCTACTGCTGCTGATTATTCAGGGCCCAGGAGCACTTTAGTCAGCAGGTGATGAATCCTGCCAGGACTGGGTCCTTCCCTTCAAGGCAGTAGGTTCCCTTCTGGCCCATGGTGTATCTAGAAGTGTCTTCCGGGAGCTTGGGCTTGGAATGGGTTCATGACTCTGCCAGGTGTCCTATTCTACTGTGGCTGAGCTGGTATCCTAATTGCAGTACAAAGTCCTCTTTACTCTTATTTCTCCACTCCTCAAGCAGAAGGAAGGAGTGTCTTTTGGAGGTTGGAGCTGCGCAGCCTGACTTTGGGATGGGGTGGCACACGTACTCTCTTAGCCACCCCTGTTGGTGTCTCACAAGGTTGTGTGCCCTGGATGTCCAGTGGCTCTCGAGCCCAGCACAGCACTAGGACTTGCTGAGGAGTTGCAGTCCTTTTGGCCTAGACTGCCTTTTAAGTTTGTTTAGGACCCCAGAGCTTGGAGTGCTCTGCCTGTGGTGGCAAAGCTTGCCAGAACTCAAGTTCTCACCAGTGGCATGGACAATTCCTTCTGTCTAAAGCTGTCCTTTATGTTCCCTCTGTGGGTATCAGCTGAGTTCTGCCCAGTGTTGACAGCACTGAGTTCCAGTGCAGAGTCCCACAGTCACTGAGCTCTCCCTCCCCAAGGTGCACAGATTCTCTTTCCACCACACGGTTGCTTCCAGGGATGGGGGAGGGATGGAGTTGGCAGTTCAAGACTGTCGTTCCTACCCTCTTTGGTGTCTTGTTCAGCAATATGAAGTTAAAACCAGGTATTGTGATCACTCCCCTGATATTTGGTTTTTATGAAGGTACTTTTTTGTGTAGATGTTAAATTTGGTGTTCCTGTAAATTGAGGGACCACGGGTAGAGGCTTCTATTTGGCCATCTTGTGCTACCTCCCAGCTAATATTTTCAAGTTTGAGAAACATTTTGTGACAACTTAAAAAACGTGGAACTACATGTTAAGTCATAATCTTAGAATGTTGACTGAGGAAAATATTGTTAAGCCAATATTACTTCATTAATACTTCAAAATGAACTTGTGTTTTGCTAGTCACAGTCTCATCTATGTATATGGTCAAGATCCTTTGCAATAAATCTGACATTCAAGATTGAAACCACTATCATATTATTTCTGTTTCATTTTTTTCATCTTGCCTTAAACTTGAAACATTTCTTCCATTTTATTTACAGGTGTATCAAAATATTTTAATAGTCATACGCTATTCCATGAAGTGGATGTATTATAATTTACTTATCCATTCCCCCATTGTCAGACACTTAGATTGTCTCCATCTTATTTCTGATAAATAGTATCACAGCAAATATCTTTCTGAATTACTTTCTGGTTCTGCTTCTGGTATGGGTATTTAGCTTCTATTGGACCAAACATATTGCTCATAACAACTAGAAATTCTAGATAAAACTTTTTTTTTTTGAGACAGTCTCACTCTATTGCCCAGGATGACTGCAGTAATGCAAACTCAGCTCACTGCAACCTCCGCCTTCTGGGTTCAAGTGATTCTCCTGCCTCAGCTTTCTGTGTAGCTGGGATTACAGGCATGTACCACCATGCTGAGCTAATTTTTATATTTTTAGTAGAGATGGGGTTTTAACATGTTGGCCAGGCTGGTCTTGAACTCCTGACCTCAGGTGGTCCACCCGCCTCAGCCTCCCAGAGTGCTGGGATTACAGGCATGAGCCACCACGCCTGGGAAAAACTTTTTTTTTTTTTTTTTGAGACAGGTCCTGGCTCTGTTGTCCAGGCTGGAGTGCAGTGACATGATCATGTCTCACTGCAACCTTAACCTCCTGGGCTCAAGCAGTCCTTTTATTTTAGCCTCCTGAGTAGCTGGGACTACAAATGTGTACCACTACACTGGCTAATTTTTTTTTTTTTTGGTAGAGATGGGGTTTTGCCACATTGCCCAGGCTTGTCTCGAATTCCTGGGCTCAAGCAATCCTCCTGCTTTGGCCTCCCAAAGTATTGGGATTACAGGCATGAGCCACCATGCCTGGCCTGGATACAATATATTTTTTAAAATTATCTCAAAGCAATAGAGAGGGACTAACAGAGGTGTACTTGTTTAGCCCGGTGAGTTTACCGTTTTTTATGGGTTTTAGTCAGAGGACAGGCACTAGTAGGTTCTATGCAGGATACCAAATGTTCACAGAATAAAATAATTTCTTATTGGCTTAAAGAATTTGATTGCCGAGATTGAGGCAGACATGATTGCTCAAAAGAGAGGGGAGAAATTAGGTTATTTTGTTTTTTTTATTGTTGAGTTTGAGGAGTTCTTTATATATTCTGGATATCAACCTCTTTTCAGATAGATCATTTGTAATTATTTTCTTCCATTCGGTAGGTTGTGTTATCACTTCTTTATAGTATCCTTTGATGCACAAAAGTCCTTAATTTTGATGAATTACAATTAATTCATTTTTTCTTTTGTTGTCTATGCTTTTGGTATCTGTCATATTCATGAAATCATTGCCAAATCTGATGTCATGAAGGTCCTTCTAAGAGTTTTATAGTTTTAGCTCTTTTTTTTTTTTGAGACAGAGTTTAGCTCTTGTTGCCCAGGCTGGAGTGCAATGGCATGATCTCGGCTCACCGCAACCTCCGCCTCCCGTGTTCAAGAAATTCTCCTGCCTCAGCCTCCCAAGTAGCTGGGATTACAGGCATGCACCACAATGCCTGGCTAATTTTTGTATTTTTAGTAGAGATGGGGTTTCTCTGTGTTGGTCAGGCTGGTCTCAAACTCCCAACCTCAGGTGATCCACCTGCCTCGTACTCCCAAAGTGCTGGGATTACAGGCATGAGCCACTGTGCCCGGCCAGTTTTAGCTCTTAAGTTTAGGTCTTTGGTCTGTTATGAGTTGATTTTTGTAATGGTGTAACGTGAGTGTCCAACATTATTTTGCGTGTGGATATCTAGTTTTCCCAGTAGCATTAGTTGAAAAGACTGTCCTTTCCTCATTGAACAGTCTTGGCACCCTCGTCAAAAATCAGTGGATTGTATTTATGATGGTTTATTTTTGACTTTTTAAATTCATTCATTCATTCATTTTTTAAATTTTTATGTATTTAGAGATGGAGTTTTGCTCTGTTGCTCAAGTTGGTCTCGCACTTCCAGCCTCAAGCAATTCTCCCGCCTTGGTCTCCCAAAATGGGATTGCAGGTGTAAGCCACTGTATCTAGCATATTTCTAGGTTCTTTTTTTTTTTTTTTGAGACAAGAGTATCACTCTGTTGCCCAGGTTGGAGTGCAGTGGCACAATCTCAGTTCACCGCAACCTCGGCCTCCCAGGTTCAAGTGATTTTCTTGTCTCAGCCTCCTGAGTAGCTGGGTTTAGACGCATGTGCCACCATTTCATTTGAGGTGATGATAATGGTCCGGAATTAAATAGAGGTGGTGGTTTTATTATTTTGTAAATATACTAAAACCCACTTTCAAAGGTGAATTGTTTGAAAGTAGATTATGCCTTGATTTAACAAGACAAAAAGCAAAAACACTTTCTTCAACTGGATATCTACTTACGGCTCTGATTTGTTCTCCTTCTCATAATCAGACTTTTTGGAAGACAGTATATGCTTTCAGTGCCATTGTCACCTCTCATTCACTCCTCTGTTGAATATAATCTGGCTTATGTTTCCATTAATTCTATGCAACTGCCCTTAGTCTTTGTCTTTTGTTGTTTTTTTTTTAAAGCATTTAACACAGTTAATGTCTTTCTTTCTTTTATTAAATAACTATTTATTTATTTATTTATTTATTTATTTATTTATTTATTTATTTAGAGACAGAGTCTCACTGTTGCCAGGCTGGAGTGCAGTGGCATGATCTCAGCTCACTGCAACCTCCCACTCCCTGGTTCAAGCGATTCTCCTGCCTCAGCCTCCCAAGTAGCAGGGATTATAGGCACGTGCCACCACGCCCAGCTAATTTTTGTATTTTTAGTAGAGACAGGGTTTCACCGTGTTGGCCAGGATGGTCTCGATCTCCTGACCTTGTGATCCGCCTGCCTCACCCTCCCAAAGTGCTGTGATTACAGGCATGAGCCACTGTGCCTGTCTTTAATAATCTTTTAATTTTAGAACAGCTTTAGGCTTACAGAAAAATTTCTAAGATAGTACAGAGTTACTTTATACCCATCGCTCAGTTTCCCCTATTATCAGTAGCATCTAAAACTCAGACTGGGCAATATAGTGAGACCCTGCCTCTACAAAATATTTTTTTATGCTACCATGCCTGTATTTCTAGCTACTCAGGAGGCTGGGGCAAGAGGATCATTTGAGCCCAGGAGTTTGAGGCTATAGGAGCTATAATTTTGCCACTGTACTCCAACCTGGGTGACAAAGCAAGACCCTGTCTCTAAATCATACAAACAAACAAAACCTCTGTGGTACAGTTTATTTATTTATTTTTTACAATACATAAGCCCATATCAATATATAATTAATAACTAAAGTTTGTACTTCATTCACATTTCCTTAGTTTTTAGCTGATGTTCTTTTTCTGTTTCAAGGAAGCATTCGGGATACGACATTACATGGTCACGTATCTCTAGGTTCCTCTTGGCTGTGACAGTTTCTCAGACTTCCCATGTTTCTGATAACTTGATAATTTTGATACAAACTGGTCAGGTATGTTCTAGAAGGCCCCTCAGGATTTTTCTGACTTTTTTTCTCATGATTTGACTGGTGAAAATGGGTTTTTGAGAAAATGAGCACAGAGATAAAGTGCCATTTTCATCACAGCATTTTAAGGCATGTACTATCAACATGAATTACCACTGTTGATGTGAACCTTGATCACCTGGCTGATGTTGCCTTCGTCAGGTTTCTCCACAGTTAAGTTAGTCTTTACCCCTCTTCATTTCCGCATCATAGGCTTTGGAAGGAAGTCATTGCATAGAGCAGGGAATTTTTCTCTACCTCCTTGAGTGGACTTGCTACATAAGTTAGTTAAACATTTACATCAATTAGAATTCCTTGGTGTCCTAAATTTGTCTCTTTTCCTCTATTTATTTCATTTATTTAGATTAGTATGGGCTCATGGATATTTTTAGTTTATACTCTGGGTTATAATCCAATACTATTATTTTCTTGCTCACATTTCCAGCTGTGGCCATTGGGAGCTCTTTCATTTGGTTTCTGTGTCCCTTGGACACATCCTCATCATTGTGTTTGTTTTTGATACTTCCTTACTTTTTGACACTGCAAGATGCTCCAGGCTCATCTTGTATATTTCCTGTCCAGTCCTCAGATCAGTCATTTTCCCAGAGTCTGGATTCCTTTTCCTGGAGAACATTATTAGAAACCAGTATCTCAGTGCTAAATGAGTTCATTGCTACTGGAGTGGTCCCTTTCTTTTTGAATCACTGTTTTATCCTTAGTGTCTGTGATACTACATTTTCTTAGTCTTTCATAGAAGGTAGTCCAGTGTAGTAGTTAAGAACAAGAGCTCTGGAGGACTAAAATGTAATCTCGGTTCCATTTCTGACACCCAACCAAATATGTGATCTTAAGCAAGTTGATCTTTCAAAACCATAGTTTCCACATCTGTAATGACACATGCAATAATACTAAGTTGCTCATAGAATGCGTAAGGATTAAATGAGGAAGCACACATAAAGTCCTTAGTTCAGTGCCTGGCACATAGTAAACATTCATTCTGTGCTTACTTCTTTTTCTCTTGTTTACAATATTTTCACCTTCCTTTTTGGCTGTTTCCTGTTAGTCTACTCTATTAGACTTCCTTTGTCTTCTAAATGCTATAGTGTTCCATGGTCTTAGGTTTTCTTCTAACCTTGTGTATTCTCCCCAAGTGATTTCACCTATTCTCATAGCTTTAGTTGTCATCTGTTTTGGATATGTGTGATTCCCAAATCTATACCTGTGGACCAGATATTTGTCTTAAGATTCTCTATATCTGACAGCCTATTGGACACCTTCATTTGAATAATTTTAATGCACCTCAGACTCAGAATCTGTCCAGAATTAATTATTTTATTCTCCCAAAATCTGCTGTCACCCTTTTCCTGATCTGATTGAATGATAGTACCACCCACCCTTTATTCCAGCCAGAAACAAAGGTGTCATCTTTAATTCCTTTCTCTTTCTCTCTGCTCCCAGTCTAATCACTTACAAGACTTGTTGATTCCACCTCCTAACTCTCTCAGCCCTCCTCACCTATTTTTTCTGTCTTCACTGCTGCTGTATTAGGTCATACTGCTGTAAACCATTTCCTGGATTACTGTAGCTGTTTTTCTGTTTCATTCTCTGTACTATAGCTGCATACTTTTTCTGGAACAGAGATCTACACAAATCTTTTCATGTTATAAAACATTTTAATAGTTCTTTATTACCCTCGAGATAAAGTCCAAACTCCAATCTAAAAGATCCTTTATGGCTGGGTGCAGTGGCTCATGCCTGTAATCCCTGCACTTTGGGAGGCTAAGACAGGTGGATCAGTTGAGGTCAGGAGTTTGAGACCAGCCTGGCCAACATGGTGAAACCCCATCTCTACTAAAAATGCAAATAATTGGCTGGGCATGGTGGCAGTCACCTGTAATCCCAGCTACTCAGGAGGCTGAGGCAGGAGAATCACTTGAACCCAGGAGGCAGAGCTTGCAGTGAGCAAAGATCGAGCCATTGCATTCCAGCCTGGGGGACAGAGCAAGACTCTGTCTCAAAAAAAAAAAAAAAAAAAAAAGATTCTTTATAATAATGGTTCTTGTTTTCATCATTACTCTTACCAGACACCTATGCTTCTGCCACATTGAACTACTTTAAGTTCCCTGTTTTCTCTTCTCTGTCTCTTTTAGCCTTTTTATATGCTCATCTCTGGACCTGGAATTTCATGCCTCCTCAACACCGTCTTTCATGCCACTCCTGCTATATTATACATATCACCTAGCTAATTCCTGTTCATCACTCACATCTAAGCTTAGATCTTATTTCTACTGGCCCATACGCCTGTCAAATATAAATATTTAAAACTCCTAAATGGAAAGAAGATTAAAAATAATGGAAATGGCCAATGATGTATCAGGAGAGAGAACATAATATTGATTTTAAATAAAATAAAACATACTTCAAACCTTAAGTCATTAAAGGGACAAAGAGGAATATTATATAATGATAAAAGAAATAATCAAAACAACAATCCAGTTTTCAAAAAGTGGACAAAACTTATGAACAGAAAGTTCACAGAAACATAATATTAACAGTTCTTACACATATGAAAAGATACTCAACCTCATTCATAAGGCATATGTAACTTACACTGAGGGTTGGGCACAGTGGCTCATGCCTGTAGTCCCAGCACTTTGCAAGGCCAATGCTGGAGAACTACTTGAACCCAAAGTTCAAGACCAGCCTGGGCAACATAGGGAGGCCCTGCCTCTACAAAAAAATAAAATAAAATTAGCCAGGTGTGGTGGCATGCACCTATAGTCCCAGCCGCTTGGGAGGCTGAGGCAGGATTGCTTGAGCCCAGGAGATGTAGGCTGCAGTGAGCCAGCTGTGTTCATGTCATTGTACTCTGGCCTGGGTGACAAAGTACGACCATGTCTTAAAAGAATAAATAAAAACACTGATATATCGTATTTCACTCTATAATAGATTGTTGAGTATTAAGAAGTTTGTGCAGGATTAAAAAAAAGTTTGAGCCAGGTGTGGTGGCTCACGCCTATAATCCCAGCACTTTGGGAGGCCAATATGGCTGGATCACTTGAAGCCAGGAGTTCGAGACCAGCCTGCCCAACATGGTGAAACCCCATCTTTACTAAAAATACAAAAATTAATTGGGAGGCCAAGGCAGGCGGATCACTTGAGATCAACCTGGCCAACATGGTGAAACCCTGTCTCTACTAAAAATACAAAAATTAGTTGGGTGTAGTGGTACATGCCTGTAGTCCCAGCTACTCAGGAGGCTGAGGCAGGAGAATCACTTGAACCCAGAAGGCAGAGGTTTCAGTGAGCTGAGATCATGCCACTGCCCTCCATCCTGGCGACAGAGAGAGATTGTATCCAAAAAAAAAAAAAAAAAGCCTGACTCGGTGTACAAATATGGAATGATCTAGAAGACACATTGAATTAACAAAAGAAGCTGGGCACGGTGGCTCATGCCTGTAATCCCAGGACTTTGGGAGGCCAAGGCGGGCAGATCACAAAGTCAGGAGTTTGAGACCAGCCTGGCCAACATGGTGAAACCTCATCTCTACTAAAAATATAAAAATTAGCTGGGCATGGTGGCGTGTGTCTGTAATCCCAGCTACTCAGGAGGCTGAGGCAGGAGAATTACTTGGACCCAGGAGGCGGAGGTTGCAATGAGCCAAGATTGTACCACTGCACTTTAGCCTGGGTCATAGAGCAAGACTCAGTCTCAAACCAAAAAAAAAAAAAGAAAAGAAAAGTGCAAAACAGTGAGCTGAGTATATATTTGTTTAAAGAAGTGAGGAGCAGGCCTGGTATGGTGGCTCACACTGATAATCCTAGCACTTTGGTAGGCCGAGGTAGATCTTTTGAATCCAGGAATTTGAGACCAGCCTGGGCAACATGAAACCCTGTCTCTACAAAAAATTAGCTGGGGACGGTGGTGTGCACTTGTAGTCCCAGCTACTGAAGAGGCCAAGGTGGGAGTATTTGTTGAGCCCAGGAGGCAGGGGTTGCAGTGAGCTGAGATTGTACTACTGTACTCCAGCCTGGGTGACAGAGGGAGACCCTGTCTCAAAAAAAAAAAAAAGTGAGAAATAATGACACAGCATACGAACTCAAAAACATGAAATGTTTCTTGTAAGGATACTCAGAAACTGTTTACATTGGTAATCTGGTAGTGGAGAAACAGTATCTTTCACAGAGGAGGAATTTCTAATTTTATTGAAGTCCGACATCAATTTTTCTTTCATGGATCATGCATGGTTTTGCTGTTGTATCTTAAATGTAATTGCCAAAACCAAGGTCACATAGATTTTTTTTTTTCATTCTAGGAGTTTTATAATTTTGCATTTTATGTTTTAAATCTAGAATCCATTTTGGATTTTTATAGCAGGTATAAAAAAATCTGTGTCTAGATTCATTTCTTTACGTGTAGATATCCAGTTCATTTGACCTCATTTATTGAAAAGACTCTTTTCTCCATTAAATTGCCTTTGCCCATGTGTCAGAGATTAGTTGACCATATTTTTATGGTTCTGTTTTTGAGCTGTCTGTTCTGTTGATCTATTTTGCTGTTTTTTTGCCAGTGCCACACTGTCTTGATTACTGTGGCTTTAGTTATAGTCTTTTTTTTTTTTTTCAGCTAGTGTCTTACTCCATCATTCAAGATGCCCAGTGGCACAATCACAGCTTGCTGCTGCCTTGACCTCCTGGGCTCAGGCAATCCTCCCACCTCAGCTTCCCAAGTAGCTGGGACTACAGACACTTGCCACCATCCCCAACTAATTTTTTTATTTTTTTATGAAGACAGAGTCTCACTTTGTTGCCAAGGCTGGTCTTGAACTCCTAGGCTCAAGTTATCCTCCTGCCTCGACCTCCTAAAGTGCTGAGATTACGTGGTGTGAGCCACCATGCCTGACCTAAAGTCAGTCTTGATTTTAGATAATGTTAGTCCTCCAGCTTTTCTTTACTGTTGTGTTTGCTGTCCTGAGTCTTTTGCTGTATCATATAAATTTTAGAATCAGTTTGTTGATATCTACAAAGTAACTTGCAGGATTTTTATTGGGATTGCAATGAATCTGTACATCAAATTGAGAATAACTGCAATCTTAACAATATTGATTCTTCCTATTCACGGGCATGGAATATCTCTGCATCAATTAGATCTTTGATTTCTTTTATCAGAGTTTTGTAGTTTTCCCCCATAGAGCTTATATATATATATTTATTGGATTTATACCTAAGTATTTCATTTTTGGTGCAAATGTAAATGGTCTTGTGTTTTAAATTTCAAATACTAATTGTTTGTGGCTGGCGTATAAGAAGGCAATTAATTGTGTGTTAAACTTTATATTCTGGGCCGGCGTGGTGGCTCACGCCTGTAATTCCAGCACTTTGGGAGGCCAAGGTGGGCAGATCACGAGGTCAGGAGATTGAGACCATTCTGGCTAATGATGGATGAATGATGAAACCCCGTCTTTACTAAAAATACAAAAATTAGCTGGGCATGGTGGTATGCACCTGTACTTGGGAGGCTGAGGCAGGAGAATCACTTGAACCTGGGAGGCAGGGGTTGCAGTGAGCCGAGATCTCGCCACTGCACTCCATCCTGGGGGGCAACAGAGTGACACTCTGTCTCAAAAAAAACAAAAAAACTTTATATTCTGTAACCTTGCCATAATTGCTATCAGTTGCAGGACAGTTTTTGATTATAGGTGGTATTTCAGTTTTCAGTTTCCACTTCTTCTTTGCTAACATATAGAGATACAATTGCTTTCTTTTTTTTTTTTTCAGTTTTCTTTTTTTTTTTTTAAATAAGATGGGGTTTCACCATGTTGGTCAGGCTGGTCTTGAACTCCCGACCTCAGGTGATCCGCCCGCCTTGGCCTCCAAAGTGCTTGGATTATAGGTGTGAGCCACCACGCCCAGCCGATACAATTGCTTTCTAATTTCACTGGTTAGAACTTTCAGCCAAAGGTTGGATAAAAATGGTGGCAGCAGAAATCCTTACCTTGTTCCCTGTATTAGGAGCAAAGTGTTAAGTCTTTTATTATTAGGTATTGTTTTAGCTGTAGATTTTTTTCATAGTTACCCTTTATC